>NC_141919.1:53733636-56730535 GCF_057802395.1 Ceratotherium simum simum | reverse complement strand
CAGCACAGCACAGCACAGCACAGCTGGCCTGGCACAGCACAGCACAGCTGGCCTGGCACAGCACAGCCTGGCACAGCACAGCACAGCACAGCACAGCCTGGCACAGCACAGCCTGGCACAGCACAGCGCCTGGCCTGGCACAGCACAGCACAGCACAGCACAGCACAGCACTGGCCTGGCCTGGCACAGCACAGCACAGCACAGCACAGCACAGCCTGGCACAGCACAGCCTGGCACAGCACAGCCTGGCCTGGCCTGGCTGGCACAGCCTGGCCTGGCCTGGCCTGAGCCTGGCACAGCACAGCCTGGCCTAGCCTGGCACAGCACAGCACAGCCTGGCCTGGCACAGCACAGCACTGGCACTGGCCTGGCCTGGCCTGGCCTGGCCTGGCACAGCCTGGCCTGGCCTGGCCTGGCCTGGCCTGGCCTGGCACTGGCCTGGCCTGAGCCTGGCCTGGCCTGGCCTGGCCTGGCCTGGCCTGGCCTGGCCTGGCCTGGCCTGGCCTGGCCTGGCTGGCCTGGCCTGGCCTGGCACACAGCTGGCCTGGCCTGGCCTGGCCTGGCTGGCCTGGCCTGGCCTGGCCTGAGCCTGGCCTGGCCTGGCCTGGCCTGGCCTGGCCTGGCCTGGCACAGCCTGGCCTGGCCTGGCCTGGCCTGGCACAGCCTGGCCTGGCCTGGCCTGGCCTGGCCTGGCCTGGCCTGAGCCTGGCCTGGCCTGCCTGCCTGGCCTGGCCTGGCCTGGCCTGGCCTGGCCTGGCCTGGCCTGGCCTGGCCTGGCCTGGCTGCACAAGCCTGGCCTGGCCTGGCCTGGCCTGGCCTGGCCTGGCCTGGCCTGGCCTGGCCTGGCCTGGCACTGGCCTGGCCTGGCCTGGCCTGGCCTGGCCTGGCCTGGCTGGCCTGGCCTGGCCTGGCCTGGCACTAGCACAGCCTGGCCTAGCCTGGCCTGGCCTGGCCTGGCCTGGCCTGGCCTGGCCTGGCCTGGCACAGCTGGCCTGGCCTGGCCTGGCCTGGCCTGGCCTGGCCTGGCCTGAGCCTGGCCTGGCCTGGCCTGGCCTGGCCTGGCCTGGCCTGGCCTGGCCTGGCCTGGCCTGGCCTGGCCTGGCCTGGCCTGGCCTGGCCTGGCCTGGCCTGGCCTGGCTGGCCTGGCCTGGCCTGGCCTGGCCTGGCCTGGCCTGGCCTGGCCTGGCCTGGCCTGGCCTGGCCTGGCCTGGCCTGGCCTGGCCTGGCCTGGCCTGGCCTGGCCTGGCCTGGCCTGGCCTGGCCTGGCCTGGCCTGGCCTGGCCTGGCCTGGCCTGGCCTGGCCTGGCCTGGCCTGGCCTGGCCTGGCCTGGCTAGCCTGGCCTGGCCTGGCCTGGCCTGGCCTGGCCTGGCCTGGCCTGGCCTGGCCTGGCCTGGCCTGGCCTGGCTGGCCTGGCCTGGCCTGGCCTGGCCTGGCCTGGCCTGGCCTGGCCTGGCTGGCCTGGCCTGGCCTGGCTAGCCTGGCCTGGCCTGGCCTGGCCTGGCCTGGCCTGGCACAGCCTGGCCTGGCCTGGCCTGGCCTGGCCTGGCCTGGCCTGGCCTGAGCCTGGCCTGGCCTGGCCTGGCCTGGCCTGGCCTGGCCTGGCCTGGCCTGGCCTGGCCTGGCCTGGCCTGGCCTGGCCTGGCTGGCCTGGCCTGGCCTGGCCTGGCCTGGCCTGGCCTGGCCTGGCCTGGCCTGGCCTGGCCTGGCCTGGCCTGGCCTGGCCTGGCCTGGCCTGGCCTGGCCTGGCCTGGCCTGGCCTGGCCTGGCCTGGCCTGGCCTGGCCTGGCCTGGCCTGGCCTGGCCTGGCCTGGCCTGGCCTGGCCTGGCCTGGCCTGGCCTGGCCTGGCCTGGCCTGGCCTGGCCTGGCCTGGCCTGGCCTGGCCTGGCCTGGCCTGGCCTGGCCTGGCCTGGCCTGGCCTGGCTGGCCTGGCCTGGCCTGGCCTGGCCTGGCCAGCACAGCCTGGCCTGGCCTGGCCTAGCCTGGCCTGGCCTGGCCTGGCCTGGCTGGCATTTGCCTGGCTAGCTACAGCCTAGCCTGGCTGGCCTGGCCTAGCCTGGCCTAGCCTGAGCCTAGCCCTGGCCTGCACAGCCTGGCCTGGCCTGGCCTGGCCTGGCCTGGCCTGGCCTGGCCTGGCACCTGGCCTGGCCTGGCCTGGCTGGCCTGGCCTGGCACCCTGGCTGGCCTGGCCTGGCCTAGCCTGGCCTGGCCTGAGCTGGCCTGGCCTGGCCTGAGCCTAGCCTGGCCTGAGCCTGGCCTGGCCTGGCCTGGCTCTGGCCTGGCCTGGCCTGGCCTGGCCTGGCCTGGCCTGGCCTGGCCTGGCCTGGCCTGGCCTGGCCTGGCCTGGCCTGGCCTGGCCTGGCCTGGCCTGGCCTGGCTGGCCTGGCCTGGCCTGGCCTGGCCTGGCCTGGCCTGGCCTGGCCTGGCCTGGCCTGGCCTGGCCTGGCCTGGCCTGGCCTGGCCTGGCCTGGCCTGGCCTGGCCTGGCCTGGCCTGGCCTGGCCTGGCCTGGCCTGGCCTGGCCTGGCCTGGCCTGGCCTGGCCTGGCCTGGCCTGGCCTGGCCTGGCCTGGCCTGGCCTGGCCTGGCCTGGCCTGGCCTGGCCTGGCCTGGCCTGGCCTGGCCTGGCCTGGCCTGGCCTGGCCTGGCCTGGCTGGCCTGGCCTGGCCTGGCCTGGCCTGGCCTGGCCTGGCCTGGCCTGGCCTGGCCTGGCCTGGCCTGGCCTGGCCTGGCCTGGCCTGGCCTGGCCTGGCCTGGCCTGGCCTGGCCTGGCCTGGCCACAGCCTGGCCTGGCCTGGCCTGGCCTGGCCTGGCCTGGCCTGGCCTGGCCTGGCCTGGCCTGGCCTGGCCTGGCCTGGCCTGGCCTGGCCTGGCCTGGCCTGGCCTGAGCCTGGCCTGGCCTGGCCTGGCCTGGCCTGGCCTGGCCTGGCCTGGCCTGGCCTGGCCTGGCCTGGCCTGGCCTGGCCTGGCCTGGCCTGGCCTGGCCTGGCCTGGCCTGGCCTGGCCTGGCTGGCCTGGCCTGGCCTGGCCCACAGCCTGGCCTGGCCTGGCCTGGCCTGGCCTGGCCTGGCCTGGCCTGGCCTGGCCTGGCCTGGCCTGGCCACAGCCTGGCCTGGCCTGGCCTGGCCTGGCCTGGCCTGGCCTGGCCTGGCCTGGCCTGGCCTGGCCTGGCCTGGCCTGGCCTGGCCTGGCCTGGCCTGGCCTGGCCTGGCCTGGCCTGGCCTGGCCTGGCCTGGCCTGGCCTGGCCTGGCCTGGCCTGGCCTGGCCTGCTGGCCTGGCCTGGCCTGGCCTGGCCTGGCCTGGCCTGGCCTGGCCTGGCCTGGCCTGGCCTGGCCTGGCCTGGCCTGGCCCAGCCTGGCCTGGCTGGCCTGGCCTGGCCTGGCCTGGCCTGGCCTGGCTGGCCTGGCCTGGCCTGGCCTGGCCTGGCCTGGCCTGGCCTGGCCTGGCTGGCCTGGCCTGGCCTGGCCTGGCCTGGCCTGGCCTGGCCTGGCCTGGCCTGGCCTGGCCTGGCCTGGCCTGGCCTGGCCTGGCCTGGCCTGGCTGGCCTGGCCTGGCCTGGCCTGGCCTGGCCTGGCCTGGCCTGGCCTGGCCTGGCCTGGCCTGGCCTGGCCTGGCCTGGCCTGGGCCTGGCCTGGCCTGGCCTGGCCTGGCCTGGCCTGGCCTGGCCTGGCCTGGCCTGGCCTGGCCTGGCCTGGCCTGGCCTGGCCTGGCCTGGCCTGGCCTGGCCTGGCCTGGCCTGGCCTGGCCTGGCCTGGCCTGGCCTGGCCTGGCCTGGCCTGGCCTGGCCTGGCCTGGCCTGGCCTGGCCTGGCCTGGCCTGGCCTGGCCTGGCCTGGCCTGGCCTGGCCTGGCCTGGCCTGGCCTGGCCTGGCCTGGCCTGGCCTGGCCTGGCCTGGCCTGGCCTGGCCTGGCCTGGCCTGGCCTGGCCTGAGCTGGCCTGGCCTAGCCTGGCCTAGCCTGGCCTAGCCTGGCCTGGCCTAGCCTAGCCTGGCCTGGCCTGGCACAGCCTGGCCTAGCCTGGCCTAGCCTGGCCTGGCCTAGCCTGGCCTGGCCTAGCCTGGCAGCCTAGCCTAGCCTAGCCTAGCCTAGCCTGGCCTGGCCTGGCCTGGCCTGGCCTGGCCTGGCCTGGCCTGGCCTGGCCTGGCCTGGCCTGGCCTGGCCTGGCCTGGCCTGGCCTGGCCTGGCCTGGCCTGGCCTGGCCTGGCCTGGCCTGGCCTGGCCTGGCCTGGCCTGGCCTGGCCTGGCCTGGCCTGGCCTGGCCTGGCCTGGCCTGGCCTGGCCTGGCCTGGCCTGGCCTGGCCTGGCCTGGCCTGGCCTGGCCTGGCCTGGCCTGGCCTGGCCTGGCCTGGCCTGGCCTGGCCTGGCCTGGCCTGGCCTGGCCTGGCCTGGCCTGGCCTGGCCTGGCCTGGCCTGGCCTGGCCTGGCCTGGCCTGGCCTGGCCTGGCCTGGCCTGGCCTGGCCTGGCCTGGCCTGGCCTGGCCTGGCCTGGCCTGGCCTGGCCTGGCCTGGCCTGGCCTGGCCTGGCCTGGCCTGGCCTGGCCTGGCCTGGCCTGGCCTGGCCTGGCCTGGCCTGGCCTGGCCTGGCCTGGCCTGGCCTGGCCTGGCCTGGCCTGGCCTGGCCTGGCCTGGCCTGGCCTGGCCTGGCCTGGCCTGGCCTGGCCTGGCCTGGCCTGGCCTGGCCTGGCCTGGCCTGGCCTGGCCTGGCCTGGCCTGGCCTGGCCTGGCCTGGCCTGGCCTGGCCTGGCCTGGCCTGGCCTGGCCTGGCCTGCCTAGCCTGGCTGGCCTGGCACAGGCCTGGCCTGGCCTGGCCTGGCCTGGCCTGGCCTGGCCTGGCCTGGCCTGGCCTGGCCTGGCCTGGCCTGGCCTGGCCTGGCCTGGCCTGGCCTGGCCTGGCCTGGCCTGGCCTGGCCTGGCCTGGCCTGGCCTGGCCTGGCCTGGCCTGGCCTGGCCTGGCCTGGCCTGGCCTGGCCTGGCCTGGCCTGGCCTGGCCTGGCCTGGCCTGGCCTGGCCTGGCCTGGCCTGGCCTGGCCTGGCCTGGCCTGGCCTGGCCTGGCCTGGCCTGGCCTAGCCTGGCCTGAGCCTAGCCTGGCCTGGCCTGGCCTGGCCTAGCCTGGCCTAGCCTGGCCTGGCCTAGCCTGGCCTGAGCCTAGCCTGAGCCTAACAAACTGGCCTAGCCTAGCCTGGCCTGGCCTGGCCTGGCCTGGCCTGGCCTGGCCTGGCCTGGCTGGCCTGGCCTGGCACTGGCCTGGCCTGGCCTGGCCTGGCCTGGCCTGGCCTGGCCTGGCCTGGCCAGCCTGGCCTGGCACTGGCCTGGCCTGGCACTGGCCTGGCCTGGCCTGGCCTGGCCTGGCCTGGCCTGGCCTGGCCTGGCCTGGCCTGGCCTAGCCTGGCCTGGCCTGGCCTGGCCTGGCCTGGCCTGGCCTGGCCTGGCCTGGCCTGGCCTGGCCTGGCCTGGCCTGGCCTGGCCTGGCCTGGCCTGGCCTGGCCTGGCCTGGCCTGGCCTGGCCTGGCCTGGCCTGGCCTGGCCTGGCCTGGCCTGGCCTGGCCTGGCCTGGCCTGGCCTGGCCTGGCCTGGCCTGGCCTGGCCTGGCCTGGCCTGGCCTGGCCTGGCCTGGCCTGGCCTGGCCTGGCCTGGCCTGGCCTGGCCTGGCCTGGCCTGGCCTGGCCTGGCCTGGCCTGAGCCTGGCCACAGCCTGGCCTGGCCTGGCCTGGCACTGGCCTGGCCTGGCACAGCCTGGCCTGGCCTGGCCTGGCCTGGCCTGGCCTGGCCTGGCCTGGCCTGGCCTGGCCTGGCCTGGCCTGGCCTGGCCTGGCCTGGCCTGGCCTGGCACAGCCTGGCCTGGCCTGGCCTGGCCTGGCCTGGCCTGGCCTGGCCTGGCCTGGCCTGGCCTGGCCTGGCCTGGCCTGGCCTGGCCTGGCCTGGCCTGGCCTGGCCTGGCCTGGCCTGGCCTGGCCTGGCCTGGCCTGGCCTGGCCTGGCCTGGCCTGGCCTGGCCTGGCCTGGCCTGGCCTGGCCTGGCCTGGCCTGGCCTGGCCTGGCCTGGCCTGGCCTGGCCTGGCCTGGCCTGGCCTGGCCTGGCCTGGCCTGGCCTGGCCTGGCCTGGCCTGGCCTGGCCTGGCCTGGCCCTGGCCTGGCCTGGCCTGGCCTGGCCTGGCCTGGCCTGGCCTGGCCTGGCCTGGCCTGGCCTGGCCTGGCCTGGCCTGGCCTGGCCTGGCCTGGCCTGGCCTGGCCTGGCCTGGCCTGGCCTGGCCTGGCCTGGCCTGGCCTGGCCTGGCCTGGCCTGGCCTGAGCCTGGCCTGGCCTGGCCTGGCCTGGCCTGGCCTGGCCTGGCCTGGCCTGGCCTGGCCTGGCCTGGCCTGGCCTGGCCTGGCCTGGCCTGGCCTGGCCTGGCCTGGCCTGGCCTGGCCTGGCCTGGCCTGGCCTGGCCTGGCCTGGCCTGGCCTGGCCTGGCCTGGCCTGGCCTGGCCTGGCCTGGCCTGGCCTGGCCTGGCCTGGCCTGGCCTGGCCTGGCCTGGCCTGGCCTGGCCTGGCCTGGCCTGGCCTGGCCTGGCCTGGCCTGGCCTGGCCTGAGCCTGGCCTGGCCTGGCCTGGCCTGGCCTGGCTGGCCTGGCCTGGCCTGGCCTGGCCTGGCCTGGCCTGGCCTGGCCTGGCCTGGCCTGGCCTGGCCTGGCCTGGCCTGGCCTGGCCTGGCCTGGCCTGGCCTGGCCTGGCCTGGCCTGGCCTGGCCTGGCCTGGCCTGGCCTGGCCTGGCCTGGCCTGGCCTGGCCTGGCCTGGCCTGGCCTGGCCTGGCCTGGCCTGGCTGGCCTGGCCTGGCCTGGCCTGGCCTGGCCTGGCCTGGCCTGGCCTGGCCTGGCCTGGCCTGGCCTGGCCTGGCCTGGCCTGGCCTGGCCTGGCCTGGCCTGGCCTGGCCTGGCCTGGCCTGGCCTGGCCTGGCCTGGCCTGGCCTGGCCTGGCCTGGCCTGGCCTGGCCTGGCCTGGCCTGGCCTGGCCTGGCCTGGCCTGGCCTGGCCTGGCCTGGCCTGGCCTGGCCTGGCCTGGCCTGGCCTGGCCTGGCCTGGCCTGGCCTGGCCTGGCCTGGCCTGGCCTGGCCTGGCCTGGCCTGGCCTGGCCTGGCCTGGCCTGGCCTGGCCTGGCCTGGCCTGGCCTGGCCTGGCCTGGCCTGGCCTGGCCTGGCCTGGCCTGGCCTGGCCTGGCCTGGCCTGGCCTGGCCTGGCCTGGCCTGGCCTGGCCTGGCCTGGCCTGGCCTGGCCTGGCCTGGCCTGGCCTGGCCTGGCCTGGCCTGGCCTGGCCTGGCCTGGCCTGGCCTGGCCTGGCCTGGCCTGGCCTGGCCTGGCCTGGCCTGGCCTGGCCTGGCCTGGCCTGGCCTGGCCTGGCCTGGCCTGGCCTGGCCTGGCCTGGCCTGGCCTGGCCTGGCCTGGCCTGGCCTGGCCTGGCCTGGCCTGGCCTGGCCTGGCCTGGCCTGGCCTGGCCTGGCCTGGCCTGGCCTGGCCTGGCCTGGCCTGGCCTGGCCTGGCCTGGCCTGGCCTGGCCTGGCCTGGCCTGGCCTGGCCTGGCCTGGCCTGGCCTGGCCTGGCCTGGCCTGGCCTGGCCTGGCCTGGCCTGGCCTGGCCTGGCCTGGCCTGGCCTGGCCTGGCCTGGCCTGGCCTGGCCTGGCCTGGCCTGGCCTGGCCTGGCCTGGCCTGGCCTGGCCTGGCCTGGCCTGGCCTGGCCTGGCCTGGCCTGGCCTGGCCTGGCCTGGCCTGGCCTGGCCTGGCCTGGCCTGGCCTGGCCTGGCCACAGCCTGGCCTGGCCTGGCCTGGCCTGGCCTGGCCTGGCCTGGCCTGGCCTGGCCTGGCCTGGCCTGGCCTGGCCTGGCCTGGCCTGGCCTGGCCTGGCCTGGCCTGGCCTGGCCTGGCCTGGCCTGGCCTGGCCTGGCCTGGCCTGGCCTGGCCCTGGCCTGGCCTGGCCTGGCCTGGCCTGGCCTGGCCTGGCCTGGCCTGGCCTGGCCTGGCCTGGCCTGGCCTGGCCTGGCCTGGCCTGGCCTGGCCTGGCCTGGCCTGGCCTGGCCTGGCCTGGCCTGGCCTGGCCTGGCCTGGCCTGGCCTGGCCTGGCCTGGCCTGGCCTGGCCTGGCCTGGCCTGGCCTGGCCTGGCCTGGCCTGGCCTGGCCTGGCCTGGCCTGGCCTGGCCTGGCCTGGCCTGGCCTGGCCTGGCCTGGCCTGGCCTGGCCTGGCCTGGCCTGGCCTGGCCTGGCCTGAGCCTGGCCCTGGCCTGGCCTGGCCTGGCCTGGCCTGGCCTGGCCTGGCCTGGCCTGGCCT
This sequence comes from Ceratotherium simum simum, assembly GCF_057802395.1. Taxonomy (NCBI): domain Eukaryota; kingdom Metazoa; phylum Chordata; class Mammalia; order Perissodactyla; family Rhinocerotidae; genus Ceratotherium; species Ceratotherium simum. Next base: position 56,722,242 of record NC_141919.1, on the reverse strand, counting down.
GAGCCTGGCCTGGCCTGGCCTGGCCTGGCCTGGCCTGGCCTGGCCTGGCCTGGCCTGGCCTGGCCTGGCCTGGCCTGGCCTGGCCTGGCCTGGCCTGGCCTGGCCTGGCCTGGCCTGGCCTGGCCTGGCCTGGCCTGGCCTGGCCTGGCCTGGCCTGGCCTGGCCTGGCCTGGCCTGGCCTGGCCTGGCCTGGCCTGGCCTGGCCTGGCCTGGCCTGGCCTGGCCTGGCCTGGCCTGGCCTGGCCTGGCCTGGCCTGGCCTGGCCTGGCCTGGCCTGGCCTGGCCTGGCACTGCACAGCCTGGCCTGGCCTGGCCTGGCCTGGCCTGGCCTGGCCTGGCCTGGCCTGGCCTGGCCTGGCCTGGCCTGGCCTGGCCTGGCCTGGCCTGGCCTGGCCTGGCCTGGCCTGGCCTGGCCTGGCCTGGCCTGGCCTGGCCTGGCCTGGCCTGGCCTGGCCTGGCCTGGCCTGGCCTGGCCTGGCCTGGCCTGGCCTGGCCTGGCCTGGCCTGGCCTGGCCTGGCCTGGCCTGGCCTGGCCTGGCCTGGCCTGGCCTGGCCTGGCCTGGCCTGGCCTGGCCTGGCCTGGCCTGGCCTGGCCTGGCCTGGCCTGGCCTGGCCTGGCCTGGCCTGGCCTGGCCTGGCCCCTGGCCTGGCCTGGCCTGGCCTGGCCTGGCCTGGCCTGGCCTGGCCTGGCCTGGCCTGGCCTGGCCTGGCCTGGCCTGGCCTGGCCTGGCCTGGCCTGGCCTGGCCTGGCCTGGCCTGGCCTGGCCTGGCCTGGCCTGGCCTGGCCTGGCCTGGCCTGGCCTGGCCTGGCCTGGCCTGGCCTGGCCTGGCCTGGCCTGGCCTGGCCTGGCCTGGCCTGGCCTGGCCTGGCCTGGCCTGGCCTGGCCTGGCCTGGCCTGGCCTGGCCTGGCCTGGCCTGGCCTGGCCTGGCCTGGCCTGGCCTGGCCTGGCCTGGCCGAGGCCTGGCCTGGCCTGGCTGGCCTGGCCTGGCCTGGCCTGGCCTGGCCTGGCCTGGCCTGGCCTAGCCCTGGCCTGGCCTGGCCTGGCCTGGCTGGCCTGGCCTGGCCTGGCCTGGCCTGGCCTGGCCTGGCCTGGCCTGGCCTGGCCTGGCCTGGCCTGGCCTGGCCTGGCCTGGCCTGGCAGCCTGGCCTGGCCTGGCCTGGCCTGGCCTGGCCTGGCCTGGCCTGGCCTGGCCTGGCCTGGCAGGCCTGGCCTGGCCTAGCCTGGCCTGGCCTAGCCTGGCCTGGCCTAGCCTGGCCTGGCCTAGTAGCCTGGCCTGTACAGGCCTAGCCTAGCCTAGCCTAGCCCTAGCCTGGCCTACAGCTGCTAGCCTAGCCTGGCCTAGCCTAACTAGCCTGGCCTGGCCTGCCTGGCCTGGCCTGGCCTGGCCTGGCCTGGCCTGGCCTAGCCTGGCCTGGCCTGGCCTGGCCTGGCCTGGCCTGGCCTGGCCTGGCCTGGCCTGGCCTGGCCTGGCCTGGCCTGGCACAGCCTGCCTGGCCTGGCCTGGCCTGGCCTGGCCTGGCCTGGCCTGGCCTGGCCTGGCCTGGCCTGGCTGGCCTGGCCTGGCCTGGCCTGGCCTGGCCTGGCCTGGCCTGGCCTGGCCTGGCCTGGCCTGGCCTGGCCTGGCCTGGCCTGGCCTGGCCTGGCCTGGCCTGGCCTGGCCTGGCCTGGCCTGGCCTGGCCTGGCCTGGCCTGGCCTGGCCTGGCCTGGCCTGGCCTGGCCTGGCCTGGCCTGGCCTGGCCTGGCCTGGCCTGGCCTGGCCTGGCCTGGCCTGGCCTGGCCTGGCCTGGCCTGGCCTGGCCTGGCCTGGCCTGGCCTGGCCTGGCCTGGCCTGGCCTGGCCTGGCCTGCCTGGCCTGGCCTGGCAGGCCTGGCCACTGGCCTGGCCTGGCCTGGCCTGGCCTGGCCTGGCCTGGCCTGGCCTGGCCTGGCCTGGCCTGGCCTGGCCTGGCCTGGCCTGGCCTGGCCTGGCCTGGCTGGCCTGGCCTGGCCTGGCCTGGCCTGGCCTGGCCTGGCCTGGCCTGGCCTGGCCTGGCCTGGCCTGGCCTGGCCTGGCCTGGCCTGGCCTGGCCTGGCCTGGCCTGGCCTGGCCTGGCCTGGCCTGGCCTGGCCTGGCCTGGCCTGGCCTGGCCTGGCCTGGCCTGGCCTGGCCTGGCCTGGCCTGGCCTGGCCTGGCCTGGCCTGGCCTGGCCTGGCCTGGCCTGGCCTGGCCTGGCCTGGCCTGGCCTGGCCTGGCCTGGCCTGGCCTGGCCTGGCCTGGCCTGGCCTGGCCTGGCCTGGCCTGGCCTGGCCTGGCCTGGCCTGGCCCTGGCCTGGCCTGGCCTGGCCTGGCCTGGCCTGGCCTGGCCTGGCCTGGCACAGCCTGGCCTGGCCTGGCCTGGCCTGGCCTGGCCTGGCCTGGCCTGGCAGCCTGGCCTGGCCTGGCCTGGCCTGGCCTGGCCTGGCCTGGCCTGGCCTGGCCTGGCTGGCCTGGCCTGGCCTGGCCTGGCCTGGCCTGGCCTGGCCTGGCCTGGCCTAGCCCTGGCCTGGCCTGGCCTGGCCTGGCCTGGCCTGGCCTGGCCTGGCCTGGCCTGGCCTGGCCTGGCCCTGGCCTGGCCTGGCCTGGCCTGGCCTGGCCTGGCCTGGCCTGGCCTGGCCTGGCCTGGCCTGGCCTGGCCTGGCCTGGCCTGGCCTGGCCTGGCCTGGCCTGGCCTGGCCTGGCCTGGCCTGGCCTGGCCTGGCCTGGCCTGGCCTGGCCTGGCCTGGCCTGGCCTGGCTGGCCTGGCCTGGCCTGGCCTGGCCTGGCCTGGCCTGGCCTGGCCTGGCCTGGCCTGCCTGGCCTGGCCTGGCCTGGCCTGGCCTGGCCTGGCCTGGCCTGGCCTGGCCTGGCCTGGCCTGGCCTGGCCTGGCCTGGCCTGGCCTGGCCTGGCCTGGCCTGGCCTGGCCTGGCCTGGCCTGGCCTGGCCTGGCCTGGCCTGGCCTGGCCTGGCCTGGCCTGGCCTGGCCTGGCCTGGCCTGGCCTGGCCTGGCCTGGCCTGGCCTGGCCTGGCCTGGCCTGGCCTGGCCTGGCCTGGCCTGGCCTGGCCTGGCCTGGCCTGGCCTGGCCTGGCCTGGCGCCTGGCCTGGCCTGGCCTGGCCTGGCCTGGCCTGGCCACAGCCTGGCCTGGCCTGGCCTGGCCTGGCCTGGCCTGGCCTGGCCTGGCCTGGCCTGCCTGGCCTGGCCTGGCTGCCTGGCCTGGCCTGGCCTGGCCTGGCAGCCTGGCCTGGCCTGGCCTGGCCTGGCCTGGCCTGGCCTGGCCTGGCCTGGCCTGGCCTGGCCTGGCCTGGCCTGGCCTGGCCTGGCCTGGCCTGGCCTGGCCTGGCCTGGCCTGGCCTGGCCTGGCCTGGCCTGGCCTGGCCTGGCCTGGCCTGGCCTGGCCTGGCCTGGCCTGGCCTGGCCTGGCTGGCCTGGCCTGGCCTGGCCTGGCCTGGCCTGGCCTGGCCTGGCCTGGCCTGGCCTGGCCTGGCCTGGCCTGGCCTGGCCTGGCCTGGCCTGGCCTGGCCTGGCCTGGCCTGGCCTGGCCTGGCCTGGCCTGGCCTGGCCTGGCCTGGCCTGGCCTGGCCTGGCCTGGCCTGGCCTGGCCTGGCCTGGCCTGGCCTGGCCTGGCCTGGCCTGGCCTGGCCTGGCCTGGCCTGGCCTGGCCCTGGCCTGGCCACAGCCTGGCCTGGCCTGGCCTGGCACAGCCTGGCCTGGCCTGGCCTGGCCTGGCCTGGCCTGGCCTGGCCTGGCCTGGCCTGGCCTGGCCTGGCCTGGCCTGGCCTGGCCTGGCCTGGCCTGGCCTGGCCTGGCCTGGCCTGGCCTGGCCTGGCCTGGCCTGGCCTGGCCTGGCCTGGCCTGGCCTGGCCTGGCTGGCCTGGCCTGGCCTGGCCTGGCCTGGCCTGGCCTGGCCTGGCCTGGCCTGGCTAGCTGGCCTGGCCTGGCCTGGCTGGCCTGGCCTGGCCTGGCCTGGCCTGGCCTGGCCTGGCCTGGCCTGGCCTGGCCTGGCCTGGCCTGGCCTGGCCTGGCCTGGCCTGGCCTGGCCTGGCCTGGCCTGGCCTGGCCTGGCCTGGCCTGGCCTGGCCTGGCCTGGCCTGGCCTGGCCTGGCCTGGCCTGGCCTGGCCTGGCCTGGCCTGGCCTGGCCTGGCCTGGCCTGGCCTGGCCTGGCCTGGCCTGGCCTGGCCTGGCCTGGCCTGGCCTGCCTGGCCTGGCCTGGCCTGGCCTGGCCTGGCCTGGCCTGGCACAGCCTGGCCTGGCCTGGCCTGGCCTGGCCTGGCCTGGCCTGGCCTGGCCTGGCCTGGCCTGGCCTGGCCTGGCCTGGCCTGGCCTGGCCTGGCCTGGCCTGGCCTGGCCTGGCCTGGCCTGGCCTGGCCTGGCCTGGCCTGGCCTGGCCTGGCCTGGCCTGGCCTGGCCTGGCCTAGCCTGGCCTGGCCTGGCCTGGCCTGGCCTGGCCTGGCCTGAGCCTGGCCTGGCCTGGCCTGGCCTGGCCTAGCCTAGCCTGCCTGGCCTGGCCCTGGCCTAGCCTGGCCTGGCCTGGCCTGGCCTGGCCTAGCCTGGCCTAGCCTGGCCTGGCCTGGCCTGGCCTGGCCTGGCCTGGCCTGGCCTGGCCCTGGCCTGGCCTGGCCTGGCCTGGCCTGGCCTGGCCTGGCCTGGCCTGGCCCAGCCTGGGCCTGAGCCTGGCCTGGCCTGGCCTGGCCTGGCCTGGCCTGGCCTGGCCTGCCTGGCCTGGCCTGGCCTGGCCTGGCCTGGCCTGGGCCTGGCCTGGCCTGGCCTGGCACAGCCTGGCCTGGCCTGGCCTGGCCTGGCCTGGCCTGGCCTGGCCTGGCCTGGCCTGGCCTGGCCTGGCCTGGCCTGGCCTGGCCTGGCCTGGCCTGGCCTGGCCTGGCCTGGCCTGGCACAGCCTGGCCTGGCCTGGCCTGGCCTGGCCTGGCCTGGCCTGGCCTGGCCTGGCCTGGCCTGGCCTGGCCTGGCCTGGCCTGGCCTGGCCTGGCCTGGCCTGGCCTGGCCTGGCCTGGCCTGGCCTGGCCTGGCCTGGCCGGGCCTGGCCTGGCCGGGCCTGGCCTGGCTGGCCTGGCCTGGCCTGGCCTGGCCTGGCCTGGCTGGCCTGGCCTGGCCTGGCCTGGCCTGGCCTGGCCACAGCCTGGCCTGGCCTGGCCTGGCCTGGCCTGGCCTGGCTGGCCTGGCCTGGCCTGGCCTGGCCTGGCCTGGCCTGGCCTGGCCTGGCCTGGCCTGGCCTGGCCTGGCCTGGCCTGGCCTGGCCTGGCCTGGCCTGGCCTGGCCTGGCCTGGCCTGGCCTGGCCTGGCCTGGCCTGGCCTGGCCTGGCCTGGCCTGGCCTGGCCTGGCCTGGCCTGGCCTGGCCTGGCCTGGCCTGGCCTGGCCCTGGCCTGGCCTGGCCTGGCCTGGCCTGGCCTGGCCTGGCCTGGCCTGGCCTGGCCTGGCCTGGCCTGGCCTGGCCTGGCCTGGCTGGCCTGGCCTGGCCTGGCCTGGCCTGGCCTGGCCTGGCCTGGCCTGGCCTGGCCTGGCCTGGCCTGGCCTGGCCTGGCCTGGCCTGGCCTGGCCTGGCCTGGCCTGGCCTGGCCTGGCCTGGCCTGGCCTGGCTGGCCTGGCCTGGCCTGGCCTGGCCTGAACCCAGGCCTGGCCGACCAGGCCGGGCCGGGCCTGGCCGGGCCGGGCCGAACCGGGCCGAACCGGGCCCTGGCCGGGCCGAACCTGGCCAGGCCGAACCGGGCCTAGGCCGGGCCGGGCCGGGCCGAACCGGGCCGAGGCCGGGCCTAACCAGGCCCGGGCCGGGCGAACCCGGGCCAGCCGGAACGGCCCGAAGCCTAACCCGGGCCAGACCAGGCCGAACCTAACCCGGGCCGAACCCGAACCCTCACACTCACCGGAACCAGACCCAGACCTAACCCTAACCTCACTAACCCTCACCCTAACCCTCACCCTAACCCTAACCCTCACCCTCACCCTAACCCTCACCCTCACCCTAACCCTAACCCTCACCCTAACCCTAACCCTAACCCTCACCCTAACCCTCCCCCTCACCCTGACCCTAACCCTAACCCTAACCCTAACCCTCACCCTAACCTAACCTAACCCTAACCTAACCCCTTCCCTAACTCTAACCTCCTAACCCTAACCCCTTCTTACGAGCCGAGGCCAGGCCGAGGCCGGCAGGCCTAACCCTAGCCCGAGCCCTAACCCTAGCCCAAGCCCGAGCCCGAACCCGAGCCCGAGCCCAAGCCAGAGCCCCAGCCCTAGCCCGAGCCCTAGCCCGAGCCCGCTCCCTAGCCCGAGCCCTAGCCCGAGCCCGAACCTGAGCCCTAGCCCTAGCACTAGCCCTAGCCCGAGCCCGAGCCCTAGCACTAGCCCGAGCCCGAGCCCGATCCCGAGCCCGAGCCCTCACCCTAGCCCTAGCCTGGCCTGGCCTAGCCTGGCCTAACCTGGCTAGCCTGGCCTAACCCTGGCCTAACCTGGCCTAACCCTAGCCCTAGCCCTAGCCCTAGCTCTAGCCCTAACCCGTAACCCTAGCCGAAGCCCTTGCCCTAACCCTAACCCTAGCCCTAGCCCTAACCCTAGCCCTAACCCTAACCCTAACCCTAACTCTAACCCTAAGTCCTAACCCTAAGCCTAACCCCTAAGCCTTACCCTAACACCTAACCCTAAGCCTAACCCTAACCTCTAACCCTAACCCTAACCACTCTCTTGTAACTACTTTCCACATCTCTTGACCTGTGTTTTCAAAACACATGGTAACTGTGTATGAAGGCCATCTGAATGTGTGTTGTATTCCGCTGAGGTCAAAGCAGACAACGCTGTTTCAAGTTGAGGTAGGATTTCAGAGGAGGAAGCACATAGGAAAGATAAAAAACATTCTTAACCTGCCAAATCCTTACACTTGGATAGCCTGAATGCAACAGGCTCTTGCCTAATTAAAATGAGCATTTATTTTCTTATTTTTCTTCACATTCCATTTCTGACTCTGGAAGTCCTTCAAATTACTGTGGTATTCACCACAGTTGCATATGACACCTGGGAAGCATTTTGCAATACTGAATGAAACATCCTATTCTTACATTTGTATATATGTAGGGCTAGACGTAACAAGCATTACAGTCATACAGCATCAATTATGAAAAAATGTTGATTATAATAACATAATAAATGATTCTGCTAAAATGAAGGCCAAAAAATAAGTAATGTAACATGTGTGCCTTATTTTATTATGCATCTCAATATTGCCAGTTCATCATCAGGACATTCAGACATGTGCAACCATAATTACACTCAATCATCTTGATGGTTTGCCAATTTTTATCTTATGAAAAACAGAGCTTTAAAACTATTTTAAAAGTTTTAATGTGATAAAGGCATATTTGTCAAGGTAGGAAGATAGAAGATATTTTATCTGACAGTTTGTTAGCTCAATTTGTAACTTTTAATACTTGGAGATAAGGCATTCGGGCCCTCCTTTGCATTCTTACCCTGGGTCCCACAAATAATAGGGGCAGGTCTGAGCTGCTCTAAGGGCTTGACTTTAAATACCAAGGACCTCAAAATTTTTGAAGGCCTACTGGTTTATTATTTTTGCACTGGGAATCTTTCAGACTATTAAGGCCTAAGATCATTAACACTGTTTTCTCCCTCTAAGGCATATGTTGCTTTCACTTTATTTTCAATTTAATGCTTTCATTGTTTTTGATTTAGCAAAAAATATTCAACAATGCTGTCAAGAGGCCCGATGACTTTGTGCATGAGACTTTGTAATGATAAGGAGTTTTCCCACAGAAAAGCGATCATATTTGATAAAATTATTTAGTTGGTATAAGCATTTCCCCGGATTTGTACAGTACAGATCTTTTTGGCAGCCTTTCTTAATAAATTTTCTAATAGACTTGAAAAGAACAAGAAAGAGTAACATCTGTTGCAGAATCTTACTTTCATGGAAGACAAAAAAGTGTATGGAGGACAGATGACCTGCCCAAGCCACACACTGAATCCCACCTCTCTGTCAATAAGGCTCTATTTAGAATCATCTTTTCATCTTAATGGAAGCTCTATAGAAAGAAAGAAATACATATCTGGAAATATCAAGCTACCTGTAAATACTAAGGAGATGAGAGAAGAGAGTAGTTGAAAACATTCTCACAATTTCCCTATTGCCATCATCAGATCAGAGTGACTGTCAAAGGTGCGGCTTTATTAGTGTGGACAAGGTCAGCATAAAAAGATAAAGTTTAGGGAAGTTGCCACACCCAAATGTGCCACACACAAATGACATACAGGAGAATTTTCATGTCACACTTCTCTGTTTCACATTAACATTCCTTGGGCTTTTGCCCCACTCTAAAGAACACTTCAATGTATTTTTTTGACTGTGTATACTTTATAGTGTATACTTGAAAATATTCTGTGTGATTAAATTTATTTTTTGCAAAACTACTTCTAGTTCTAAAATACCAGAGTTTCTTTTGCATTTTAGGCTGCAAAGGCTAAAGCAGTATCTCCACTTCTTCATCAAAAATTTATTGAGTGCTTAGTCCATGGCAGGCACTTGTCTGAGCACTGGGAAACAGATGACTATAACACGGTCCCATACTCCTCAACATAAGCCGTATAAGACTTGGTCCACTGTGTTTGTTTAAAAATGTCCTTACAACAATAGTGATTCTGTTTACAGCTATCCATATTACCTCACCCCTTCCCTAAATAAAAAATAAGCACTGTTCAATTTTAAGATTTACTGTAAAGCTACAGTAATCAAGACAGTGTTGTATTGGTAAAGAGATAAACATATAGATTTAAGGGGAAGAAGACTGTCCTCTACCCACTCTGGGGCCTTTCTGGCTGGGCTACAAATTAAATTGACACGAGACCGAATAGTAGGAGAAAATCAAACAAAGATTTATAACGTATACATGGGAGAAACCAGGGAAACTGAGTTTCTCGACAAATGGCAGAAGTTTTCACCTTAAGTAGCATATTCAGGTAGACAAAGGAGGATGTTGGGGGTGGGGGAGTCAGCTGTGAGAGATTGCCAGAAAGCACAGTAATCAAGAGTATGCAGGGGCCAGCCCGGTGGCGTAAGCAGTTAAGTGCACGTGCTCCGCTGCAGCGGCCCAGGGTTTGCAGGTTCGGATCCCAGGCGCGCACCAACGCACTGTTTGTCAAGCCATGCTGTGGCGACGTCCCATATAAAGTAGAGGAAGATGGACATGGATGTTAACCCAGGGCCAATCTTCCTCAGCAAAAAGAGGAGGATTAGGGCCAGCCCCGTGGCTTAGAGGTTGGGTGCGCGTGCTCCGCTGCTGGCGGCACGGGTACGGATCCTGGGCGTGCACTGATGCACCGCTTCTCCGGCCGTGCTGAGGCCGCGTCCCACATACAGCAACTAGAAGGATGTGCAACTATGACATACAACTATCTACTGGGGCTTTGGGGGGAAAATAATTAAATAAATAAAATCTTTAAAAAAAAAAAAAGGAGGATTGGCATCAGATCATCAGATGTTAGCTCAGGGCTGATCTTCCTCATACACACAATAAAAGAGTATGCAGATTTAAGTCCTCGCCTTCAGCACTGATAAGAGTTTCTAGAGATAAGGTCATCCCCCCTTCTTCCCGGTACAGAGAGGGAGACACCTTTACAAATGGAGATTTCCCTTACAAATGTAAATATCTCTTACAAAGGATAACTTTTACTTTTACTTGAAATGGATTTAGCAATGACCCTACCAGTCTATCACTTTTAGGCAGTTTGGAGGAAGGTCAAATGTCCTCCAGAGAAAAGAATCATAAAGATATATTTTGAGGTGGCCAATTCTGATTTCCCATGAGATCAATGGAGCAGAGTAGAGTCCTGACATCAACCCTCACAAATATGACGAAGTGATGTTTTTTAAATTGTGGTAAAACACACATAAACTTTGCCATCTTAATCATTGTTAAGTGTATAGTTTAGTAGTATTAAGTATATTCATATTGTTGTGCAATCTCCAGAATTTTTCATCATGTAAAACTGAAAATCTATTTTAAAAGATGTAAAACTGAAAAAACATTAAACAATAATGTCCCGTTTCTCCCAACTGCCCAGCCCCTGGCAACCACCATTCTTCTTTCTGTCTCTCAGAATTTGACTGCTCTAGGGACCTCATATGAGTGGAATCATACAGTATTTGTCCTTATGTGACTGGCTGTTTAACTTAGTGTAATGTCCTCAAAGTTCATCCATGTTGTAGCCTGTGTCAGAATTTCCTTCCTTTCATGACTGAATAATATTCCACTGTATGGGTATACCACATTGTGTTTATCTATTTATCCACTGATGTACCCAGGTTGCTTCTACGTTTTGGCTATTGTGAATAATGCTGCTATGAACATGGGTGTACAAATGTCTCTTTGAGACCCTGCTTTCAACTCTTTGGGGTATATACCCAGAAGTGGAATTGCTGGACAATTTGGTAATTCTATTTATAATTTATGAGGAACTACCATATGTTTTCCACAGTGGCTCTACAATTTTACATTCTCACCAATGTCGCACATGGTTCCCAAATTCTCCACATCTTTATCAACACATGTTATTTTCTGTTGGTTTTTGTTTTTGTTTTCATTTTGAGAGTAGCCATCCTGACAGATGTGAGGTGACGGCCAATTGGTTGTTAACAAGGCTGCAAAAGCTTTTCAAAGAGAAGGGATAGCCTTTGCAAAAACAGTGTTGGAACACTGGACATCCTGCAAAAAAATGAACTTTGACCTAAATGTCACCTTATACAAACTAACTGCAATGTTAGGTGAGCAGAACTGTTCTGCTTAGAAGCCACTTACAGTCTGTAACTCAGAAAGTTTTACTTCCTCAGAAACTTCGTAAAATCGATAAGCAGCTTATTTGAGAATGGCGTTTAGTAACCCGCATTGTTCTGAAATTGTGACCAGGACTGATTGCAGCATCAGGAGGAGGGGCTTCCCTGCCTCTGTGAGAGCTGGGCAATGCACAGGGTGGGGCAGAGCCCTGGGGCTGCAACTTGGCAGATTTGCCTGGGTCCCAGCTCTGCGAACTTCACCAGTATCTCAGGTGACAAGGGCTGTAGCAGAGGACAGTTTGACATAGTCTAAAATATATTTGAAATTGGCTATGCTCCCCAGTAACCAGGCTCATTATCCAGGGTTGGAGGCTGACCATCTAGCTCACATTTGTGGATGGTTAGACTGTATTTCCCAGCTACTGTCAGAAGAAGTCAAGGCAACCTGGTGTTTGGTGGAAAAAGGAGGGAAAAAAGACTAGAATACCAAGACTCCCCTTTGTCCTAGGAAATTGTGAATGAAGAGAAAATTTTTCTTCTTTCATCAGGCCTTGCGGAGACACTTGGAGAGTCTGGACTCCTGAGGAGGACCACATGGCCCAGTATCTTTAAAGGGAGATCCTGGGTCTGGTATGCAGAATATATAAAGAACTCTTACAGAGTAGAATGGTGGCTGCCAGGGGCAGGGGGTGGGAGTGGCGGTTTGAGAAATAGGGAGAGTTGGTCAAAGGGTACAAACTTCCAGTCATAAGATAAGTAAGTTCTGGGGATCTAATGTAGAGCATGGTGACTACAGTTAAAAATACTGTATTATATACTTGAAAGTTGCTAAAAGAGTAGATCTTAAATGTTCTCACCACAAAAAAAAAAGGTAATTATGAGAGATGATGGAGGTATTAACTAACCCTATTGTGGTAATCATTTTGCAATATATCAAATCATTATGTTGTACACCTTAAACTTACATGATGTTACATACCAATTATATCTCAGTAAAGCTGGGAGAAAAATCATTTTTCAAGAATTAAAAAAAAAAAGAATTCTTATAACTCAACATCAAAAAAAACAAACAACCAGGCCCAGCCCTGATCGCCTGGTGATTAAGGTCAGTGTGCTCCACTTCGGCGGCCTGGGTTCAGGTCCCAGGTGCAGACCTACACTGGTCTGTTAGTGGCCATGCTGTGCTGGTGGCCCACCTACTAAAAAATAGAGGAAGATTGGCACAGATGTTAGCTCAGGGCAAATCTTCCTTAGCAATAAAAAAAAAACACACACACAACCTAATTAAAATATGGACAAAGGACTTGAATAAACATTTATCCAAAGAAAATATACAAATGTAACTCCAGGCCCTCCAGGACCAGTTTAACTGACCCCATCTCTTATCAACAGAGTGATTAAGAATTGCCTTTCAGAAAATCTGTGAAGTAACATATCCAGAGCATGCACAAAAGAAGAAATCTTGACCTGACATGAGCATGGAACCAAAGATCCTCCTTCCCACAAAATACAAGGACCGGGACAGGACAGGAACTTGAAAGTCGGACTCTTATCAGAAGTGAGGGCTCCCTCATTCTGGAAGATCCAGTGTTAAAATTCCTTCCCCACCTAATCAAAAATGTTTAGAACCCTATCACAAAAGTTTAGAACCTCATCATAAATGTTTAGAACTGACAAGAGGTTCTCACATATTGAGGTATATGGGGTAACTATTCGGGTTCAAAACTGATTCAGCTTGAACTAAAAAGCCTGACTTATGGCCTATCAAACATACGTTGTACATCTCCTTAACCATTAAAGTAAAGAAAACGCTCTCTTAAGATAAGAATACATACTTCCCCGCTCTCTTAAGATAAGAATACATACTTCCCCTCCTACGCCCTATTGGTAACACCCTATTGGTAATGCCCGGATTAGTTGCTCTCCTGACATCACGGTCACGGTCACGTTGACCTACTAATTTGCAACTGGATACCTCTTTGATATTTTGATGAAAATGTATCCTGGGTGTGTTTAATGTATGTTCTTTGTTCTAAAAATATATAAGACTGTACCGGAAACCATGCTTCTCTGGAACACTTTCTATGGCCTTCCCGGGTTATAATTCTCACTCTGGCTGAAGTAAACTCATCTTATTTCTTTTATCTATAGAATGGTTATTGGTTATTTTGCATTGACAGAACTCTGTCATAAATGGGTTAAAACCTTACAATAAATGTTTGAAGCCCACGGATCAAAACCTGTCCCACCAGCGTTTCTGCACCAGCCTGTTCTCCCTAACCTCTTAAATTTTGCCCCAAATCCTGAATGCAGGAGACAGATCTGAGAGCACATGACCTCTGTTCTCCGTGCAGATTGATCTCGCAGAATAAAGCTGATCTCTTTTCCCAAAGGCTGATACTATAATTAATTGGCTGTTTATGTGCATCAGGCAAGAGAACCCCAATTTTGTGCAGTAACACAAACAGTCAACCAGCTCATAAAAAGATGCTCAACATCATTAGTTGTTAGGGAAATGCAAGTCAAAACCACAATGAGGTACCACTTCACACCCATGACAATAACTATAACAAAACCAAACAAAATGGAAAATAACTGTTGGCAGGGATGTGGAGGAATTGGAACTCTCTGACATTGTTGGTGGAAATAAAATGGTGTAGCTGCTGTGGAAAACAGTTTGGGGCTTCTCAAAAAGTGAGACACAGAATTATGACCCAGCAATTGCACTCCTAGGTATACACCCAAAAGAATTGAAAATAATGTTCAAACAAAAACTTGTACACAAATGTTCATAGCAGTGCTCTTCATAACAGTCAAAAGGTAGAAACAACGCAAATGTCCATCAAACAATGAACAGATAAATAAATGTGGCATAAACATAGAATATTATTCAGTTTAAAAATCAAGGAGGGGCAGGCCTGGTGGCATAGCATTAAGTTTGCACTCTCTGCTTCATCGGCCCAGGGATCGCAGGTTCGGATCCCGGGAGTGGACCCACGCACCACTTGTCAAGCCATGGTGTGGCAGTGTCCCATATAAAGCAGAGGAAGACAGGCATGGATGTTAGCTCAGGGCCAATCTTCCTCAGCAAAAAGAGGAGGATGGGCAACAGATGTTAGCTCAGGGCTAATCTTCCTCACAAAAATAAAAAATAAAAAAAATAAAAACAAAGGAAATGTTGATACATGCTGCAACATAGGTGAACCTTGAGGATATCATGCTAAGTGAAATAAGCCGGTCACAAAAAGACAAATGCTGTATGATTCCACTTATATGAGGTTCCTAGAGTGGTCAAATTCATAGAGACAGAAAGTAGAATGGTGGTTGTCCTGTGGGGAGGGAGGGGAGCTGTGGGGAGGGAGACGTGGGGATTTATTGTTTAATGGATTCAGAGTTTCAGTTTAGGAGGATGAAATTGTTCTGGAGATGGATGGTGGTGATGGTTGTGAAGCCGGGTACCTGAGGTTTACTGTACAAGATATTAAACCAATTTGCTGTTTTCCTATTTAACTTGAGGAATGACTCAGGGGTCTCAAGGATTTGTGAGCTTGTTTTGCAGAAGAAAGAGAATGCCTTCAGGGAGGTTGCAATCACTGGCTGGATGGCCCTCTGCAGCCATTGAAGCCCAGAAGTCAGATTGCCCAGGGACTTATTGGGAGTGACCTCTTTTTTTCCCTGAAGATCCTCCTGCCAAGCCCCTTAGCTCCATAAAATCCCCTGCTTTCTGTTCTTGGGGAGGTGGATTTGAGCGAACCCAGGCTCCCACCTACTCATTTTGGCCAATTTGAATACATCTTTCTCCATTTCTAAGCACCAATGTCTCAGTGTTTGGCTTGCTGTGCATCAGGCACATGAACTTGAGATTAAGAGGTTCAGTATCATTTGCACAAAAATGCTAATGTACTTAATGCTGCAGAACTGTATGCTTAAAAATGGTTAAAATGATAAATTTTATCTGATGTATATTTTACCACAATTTTTAAAAACCGAAGGACTAACACATGATACAATGTGAATATTATGAGAAGTGAAAGAAGCCAATCACAAAAGGTCATATATTGTATAATTCCATTTATATGCAATATCAAGATGGATAAATCCATAAAAACAGAAAGCAGGGCCGGCCCCGTGGCTTAGAAGTTGGGTGCGCACGCTCCGCTGCTGGCGGCCCAGGTTCGGATCCCGGGCGCACACCGACGCACTGCTTCTCCGGCCACGATGAGGCCACGTCCCACATACAGCAACTAGAAGGCTGTGCAACTATGACATACAACTATCTACTGGGGCTTTGGGGCAAAAAAAATAAAATAAATAAAAATTAAAAAAAAAAAAAAAAAACAGAAAGCAGATTGGTGGTTGCCAGGGGCTGGGGGAGGAGGGAACGATGAGTGACTGCTTGATGGGTATGGGGTCTCCTTTGGGGTGATGAAAATATTTTGGAACTAGATAGACGTGATGGTTGCACAACCTTGTGAATGTACTGAATGCCACTGAACTATGTGCTTTAAAATGGTTAATTTTAGGGCCGGCCCGTGGCTTAGCGGTTAAGTGCGCGCGCTCCACTGCTGGCGGCCCGGATTTGGATCCCGGGCGCGCACTGATGCACCACTTGTCCGGCCATGCTGAGGCCGCGTCCCACATACAGCAACTAGAAGGATGTGCAACCATGACATACAACTATCTACTGGGGCTTTGGGGGAAAAATAAATAAATAAATAAAATTATTTTTAAAAAAAGATTTAAAATGGTTAATTTTGTTACGTGAATTTCATCTCAATTTTTAAAAAATGCAGGAGACACTCCTTCAGGGTGAGCAAAGGCCTGGAAATCAATGTGCAGATCAAGAAAAAGAACAAAAGAGAGAGAGACCTTCATTGCAATGCAAGTGTGCAGGCTAGGAGCTAGGAAGAGGCCCCTTGGCCAACCAGCCTCCCTTACAAGGCAAGTATTGACCATGCCATCCTTATCTGAAACTCAGGTTTCATTTTGTTCTTTTCTTATTATAAATACCTTGTGTTATCCCCAAACTTATACTAATGTTTTCTTAATTGTTGCAATCAATATCTTACCTACAGAACCAAGATGCTTGGAAAACCAAGATAAGAGGCTGTGTGTTGCAAACAGCATTGGCCAGAAGAGGTGGTAAGAGGTGATCTGCAGAAAATGGAGCAAGAGTTGAGAGCAAGAGTGCAGATCAAAAGAAAGCAGAGATCTTAGGAACCTCCAGGAAAGATTTTTGGGACAGTCACACATTCAGACGCCTAATAAAAGGCTACACTTCCAGCATTCATTCAGGAGGGTTACATGGAAATTAAAGACTAGAGAACTTGGGGGACATCTGGTTCATACTGAGAAACACAAACACAGCAGAAGTCTGCCTGTGGAGTGGAATTCTGGAAAGGCTCATGGCCCAGACCATAATGCATGCCCCCAGGCACAGCACCTGCCAATTCTGAGAAGAGTGTGAATTCTCTATCCAGGTAGATACAGAATTCACATAAAGGTCAGACCAGCATCTACAAATCCAGCTCATACTCCTTGCCTGTTGGTGGCACTTGTGAGTGAAGAGTGAAATCCGGAAAGTTGCAGGGGAGATGGTATGAAAAGTGCCACAACAGGAGTTTCCTGGGAAGGCTGGGGCTTGGTAGACACTGTCATCCGTTCTTGTTGGAGGCAAATGTGTCAGGGGTATGGCAGCTTGCCCTAGCACCAGGAACATGACACTCCCCAGCATCCAGGACTGTTGATGATGACCTCAAAGCCCAGCTGGGGAGACCATGGAACCCAGGTTCCACGCGGGTAGGATGCTGGCTTGTTCACAGCAGTGTTCCTAGTGCCCAGAGCACTGTCTGGTACAGAGTAGGTGATAAAAATAATTTATATGTCTGAATGTGTGAGAGCCAGGGAAGAGGACTTGATCCCAGCTGCAAACTGAGACCTCATCAAAACCTCACATGTGGGGCCAGACCCGTGGCTTAGTGGTTAAGTATACATGCTCCACTACTGGCGGCCCGGGTTCAGATCCCGGGCACGCACTGACACACGGCTTGTCCGCTGAGGTGGCGTCCCACATACAGCAACTGGAAGGATGTGCAACTATGACATACAACTATCTACTGGGGCTTTGGGGAGAAAAAGGGAAAAAAAGCAGGAGGATTGGCAATAGATGTTAGCTTAGGACTGGTCTTCCTCAGCAAAAAGAGGAGGATTAGCATGGATGTTAGCTCAGGGCTGATCTTCCTCACAAAAAAAAAAAGCCTCACATGTGAGTCTACAGGAAGCTCCAAAAAGAAAGCTGCTGAGTCAGAAACCAGCTCCTTCTCAGTCCAAGGTGGGAGCATCACTGAATTCCTTCGTTACGATCCACTTAGAGTTGTTTTGATTTTTTTGTTTTTCATCCCTCTATTTTCAGATACTAGTTTGTCACTTAATGGTCCATAAAAATTCGCTTCACACACACAAAAAGTAGGAATCAGAAAAATATGGCTTAAGGAGTTTTGTGTGTCCCTTTCTAGTAGTTTCTTGTATATTCCACAAGGTGCAGCAAGTCTCCTTTTAATATTGGATGAGTACCAGCTGTGGCGTTGACGGCTAAGGACCTTGCTGGCCATACACCACCAAGACCAAAGTGTGATGGAATATGATCCACAGGGACCAGGTGCTGTGAGCTCACCGTGACCCCGTAGGGTTAGCCCTATTTTGCACATAAATGGGACCATCAAGGAGGCTGAGAAATTCCTTTAAATAGTAGTGAAGGAAATAAGTCCGCTTGACATCAAGGCTGGCCCAGCGGCGTAGTGGTTAAGTTCACATGCTCTGCTTCAGCGGCCCAGGGTTTGCTGGTTTGGATCCTGGGCGCGGACCTACGCACGGCTCATCAAGCCATGCTGTGGTGGCCTCCCATATACAAAATAGAGGAAGATGGGTACAGATGTTAGCTCAGGGTCAATCTTCCTCACCAAAAAAAAAAAGGCCAAACTCTTATGCACCAGACAATGCAGTCTGTCAGCTTCTAGCATCCAGTGATGTGGGATTATGTGTAGTCTTCAGCTCTAAAATATTGTCTGCTCCCTTCTCAGCCAAAACATCTACATTTTCATTATTAAAAGTTGTACAAAGAATATTGATAAGTCCATAAGATCTCCATGGCTACATTTTGAGGAAGGCAACTTGACACTGTTAATTAATTATAATTGATAACATACCCTTATACCCAGCCACCCATTTTAGGCACTCTAAAAAGATATGTGCAGCCCTACTGATTATGGCCAAAAACAAACAAACAAAAGAAAAACCACTCCCCCCCCCCCGCAAAATAAAAAACAAATTAGAAAGAAGTTAATGCCTACCCATGGGAGAAAGATGAGTAGGTCATGATCTATGCAGACTGTGAGATATGCGGACACTCATGAGAACGTATTTGGGCCATGTTGGCTGCCCGAGGTTTGCCCTTGAGTGTGTAACGACTCCACCAACCTCTCAGCGGACTTGGCACTTGCTTCCTGGTTGAGCCCATCCTGCTCTGACCTCCAGACCAACCCTCATGTCCTGATCACCTTTGTCATATTGGAGGATCCCAGCATCATCATACAGTGCATATCCATATATTCTGCCTCAGTCTGACTTGGTCTCACACCCCATCCATCAGACTTTCCCTGTAAAGCACTTTAGAATTCAGCCACTCACCATCCCCACTGCCCCCTCTCACCTGGACCCTGGCCACAGCCTCCTAACAGGTGTCCTTGTGTTCACTCTGGCCCCCACATCCTATTTGCCACACTAGAATCTTAGAGGTCATTTCAAAACACAAATCGTTGTGTCATTCTTGGAACCTTTGACGGCATTCACCACTTTCGGAGAGAAGTTGATGTTGCCTCATGGAGCCCACACCTCTTGGCTCACCTTCCTCTCCATTGTTCTCAGTTACATGCTCCACCACACTGGCCTTAGTCTGTCTCTCAGCCACTCCCAACTCATTCCCTTACTGGGCCTTACACAGGCTGTTCCTTCTGTTTTGAATACTCATCTCTCAGATCTCCCCATGGCTGCTTCCTCATCATCATTCAGATCTTAACTAAACTGTCTGCTTTTCAAGGAGGCCATCTCAAACATGAGGTAAAACCTCCCTCTCTAATTTACCTTTTGTATGGTAATTATCAGTACCCTACATAACCTTATTTCTTTGTTTAAATGTTTATTCCCTATCTTCTCAGCAGAATATGAGCTCCTATGGGCAAGATTCTGGCTTGTGATTAGAACAATGCCCAGCTCACAAGACAGAATCAATACAGGGAGGAAGAAAAAAAAAGTAACACACCAAATTGCTCACATTGGTTTCCCTGAGCAGAGAGAGGACAGGGAAGATGAGAAAAAACAAGACTGTAAAATAAAAAGAAAAATATCCATGATAAGAAGGCACTTACAGGGATAAATGTTTTGCACATATATAAAACTCAGTGTGAGTTTTGTGTGTGTTTTATTAAAGAAAAAAATTGTTCATTAAAGACAGTAAGGACGACTTTATTCAAGGGAGCTACTACAATGAGATGTTGTAGTAGGGGAGAGAGATAGGCCTCCACTGGGAATACAAGGAAAAGTGGGAATTTATAGCCAAGGAGCAGGTCAGTAGATACAAAATTACTAACAGGAAACATCAGGGGTGAGAGAGGATTCTGGCTAAACCTACCTAACAGCATTCTTGCTGAAGGCAGGCCAGAGTGCCCAGATATAAACCTCAACACCCCTGGAAGAGGTCATATCTTGAGCTTCAAAAATTGGCATCTTTGTCAATTAGTTAACAGCATGATGAGAGCAAGCAAGTCCCTGTAGGGGAGAGTCCATGGGCAAGAGTCACAGGGAATACATGTGAGGGTCTCACTGGGGGTAGTAGCTGAGGGTGTCAACAGGGAAGGGAAAGAATACCAAAGACACAAGTCACCACGGACAGCCCTGCCTCAGCTGCCCAGCAGCAGTCACTGCCAGCCCTTAGAAAGCAAGAACACTGGATTTAGGTTCAAGACATCTCCATGCAGAGGCAGATGCCCTGGAAGCATGACAATCCCTTAGCCCTCTCCACCATGCAGCTCTGCGACTGCCTGAGAGAGCCTCCCAAGCAAGCAGAAAAGCCCCAGGATAAAGATATTTGAATGCTCCATATGTTTAAAAAGAACTAGAGGTGAATAGAAGACCAGCTATCCCTGTACTCTGGGCCTGACCTGGTTTTAACACTGAATGTCCCATGTCCTGGGAAACCCTCAGTCTTGTTCAACCAGGCCAGCTGGTCACCTCATTAGAGGTTGTGAGGCAGAAGATGGATTTTAGCACCACCTTCCCCTCCCTGTTACACTGATATCATGAGATCCTATTTAATAAACCTGATTTGGTTTCTGCAAGAAAGCCAGACATTTAGTTAATAGATGCTGTTTATATTTTGGAAATTAAATAGGACTATACACAGTCTGCATGTTTATCTTATTTCCATTACACAATGACACCAAATATCACAATGATTTTTATTAGATAATGTCTCTACTAGTGAATCACTAGGTGGTGAAATACTTTATAAGATACTCCTATGAAAACATTTGTGCAAAGAATTTTATCCTCCACATACTATTTTGACAAATTTACTCATAAATTGCACTACTGAGAATTCTTGGGGTTGGGGGACGTGGAAGACACTATCTTTTGGGCTGTTTTATTTCTCATATTATAGTGTCAATGAAACTACATCACTCTTTGAAAAATTGATAAAATCTCCAATAATTTCTCTGGCCACTCAATATTTTATTATCTATAACATTTCAACACATCTATTTGGTTGAAGTGTACTCATTACTTGATGGAGTGCACATCCGTCTGCTTTGGTGATTTACACTGTATTTTCCTCTGAGTTTATCTTCTCTGTTTTATGGGTTTCAATAGGGCCAATGGTTCTCAAGTTGGATTATAAGAAACCTTAGCTTTCCACACAGGGTACAATTGACCATTGGTCTTAACTCAGGTCATGGCAGTTGCATTTCTATGGAAACAAAGCTAAACTTGGAATTGCACCCTGACCAAAGGCTCACTAACAGCAAATAAATCATAACTCGATAAGTAATGTCTTAAAGGCAAAAATACTACAGTAATTCACTTTGAACATTTAAAGGGTCATGCTCCCTGTCATTGTCTTTGAGATTATGAAAGGATAGTAGAAAACAACTCATCTTTATTTAATAGATGAGGACACTGTGTCCCATGGAGATGAGGGAACTTGGTCAAAGTGACACTGGTTTTAGTGGCTGAACTTGTGGGAACTGGAAAATAATGGGAACATTGTTGGAACTCTGCCATGGAGTTGTAATCTGATTTCAAGCCACTGAGTCAACGTATGAGGACAAGGATTTCATAAACTCAACAGCAAAAATGTTCTAAGAGAAAATGAAAGACAACTTTATTCAGCACTTTATTTTATTTTTTCACAAAATATTTACAATAAGGATAAATAAGGTTGATGACCTAAGAGAACTGTGAAATACTTTCACAATTTCTTGAAGACTAGTAGTGAAACCAGAGTATCCCAAGCTTTCCCAGCCTGTTGGTAACAGTGCAACCACATGAACATGAATGCTGCAATCCCACAGCTCTGAGCGCCATCCCCAACACGTCTGCTCGTGCTGCATTCAGTTCCTACCAAAATGTCCCCTGTTCTTGTGGATAAGGCCCAAAGGTCACACTAGTGGACTCAAGTGCAAGCCCACCGTACTCTTGGGTCTCTCTCTGGTGGCGGTGCCCTTTGAGCCCTGGATGCAAGGCCGAATAGGGGAGGCTCAGCCTCCCTGCAGCCCCACAACCCCCAGCTGCTACAGCTGTTCTCCACCCACCAGATGGGAAAAATTTCCTCTCTCCAAGTCAAAGTGGATCACCTGGACACTGATCCTCCCAAAGCCTACTGAAAAACCAAGTCAGTAACATGAGGCTGTTATGTTTATTACTCATCCAATTTGACAAATCCAATTTGTGAGATAATATCAACTTATGGTCAGGAACCCCAGGGTCATTCTGCCTCTATTTGAATCCTGGAACCACCACTCACTGGCTGTGTGGCCTTGTGTACCATAACTAATCTCTATACTTCTGTTTCCCTGCATTTAAAATGCAGGCGATGCCCACAGGTTTGTCCTGATACACGAATGACTGCGTATTAAAGGGCTTACTACAGCCCTGGCATTCAGTTAGCTCTCAGTAAATGTACTATTATTCTTTCTATGTGTTGACATTGGTTTATAATTGTGAATAAGACACAGACTTGTCCTCAAGATGCTTACAATCTAGTGGGTCAGTTGGGTTTATTTCAATTCAACTATTTGTTAACAGATGAATAATACTAAGTATTGTTCTCAAAAAGATGAAAGTCTACAAAGAAAGAGAGGCTTTTTGGTACACAAATAATTGTAATAAGTATAATAAAAAAGAAGTGTGCACAAGGTAAAAGGTAGCACACACAGGGAGAGTGACCAGGAAATTCAAATTTTATAGTAATATGATCCAGGCTACTTTGGTTGGCCTGTGCTTCCCAAAAACACTCCATGTGTCACGCATACAAACCCCTGGTGCACTGACATGTATTCCTAACAGAAAAACTTAGCTTTGGCCCACACCTAACATCTTCCTTTGAGATGTTTACAGCTGAGCTGGGCTTCCACCTCAGAGAAATTGCAACTGCAAACCGCTCTAAACCAGCTCTACCCCAACCAGGGAGCAGTGCCAGCACAGAGGGACTTGGAGGTGACCTGAGGTTGCCTCTGCTTTGTTACCATACCGAAATCACCCCCCACCACCACATACCTTGCTAGTTCGGAGGACTATGCATGCCCCAACTGTGAAAAGATTGCTCTAAGAGAACATGGTTATTTTGGATTGAAGCAATTAGGTCTTTACAATATTGAAGTATATCTCCCTTTATCAGCTGTGGATCAAAAGAGGAAGGGGCCAGGTGCATTGGGCATTCTGTGACTATCTTAAAAGGCGAGAGTTTATGAGTTTCAAAGGGGGTGGATCTGAGATTTAGAACCAGTGGCAATGGTTTTGGTCAAGGTATTTGGAGGATCACTACAAATTTTCCCAGTTGAGTCTTAATAGTGCCATTAGTGCATTCGACTAAACCAGAGGACTGAAGGTGGTAAGCATAGTAAAAGTGTTGTAAAACCAGCCAAACAGTGCAGATTTGTCAAAGTACCTGACTAGTAAAATAAGTTCCTTGATCACTATGAAGTTTGAGAGGAGTTCCCCAGGTAGGGATAATCCTTTGCAAAAGGACTTTAGCCACAGAAGAGGCAGTAGCCTGTCTGCAAGGGAAGGCTTCAGTCCAGTAAGAAATCATACAGACAGTGCCCAAAGGTATTTATATCCATGAGAGAGGAGCAACTGTATGAAATCCATTTGCCAAGCCTCAAATGGCCTCTTAGGCAATTTTAAATGTCCAGGAGCAGTGCAAACAGGCTTCCCTGGATTGTGTTTTGGGCAGGTGGGACAAGTGAGGCAGACACTTGTTGGGGCCTTATTAATATCTTCCCACCAATGTTGATTCATAAGTGCTATCATTTTGTCAGTGAATCAATGATTTAATATGTGTACGGTGATTAGGAATGGCAATTTTAGAGTCTTCAGTAGGACTGGGTTGTTATTTGGCTTGAATCAGAGCTTTCTTTTTTTATCAAACCAACAATTGTTGAATTTCCAACCTTGTTTTTCCTTTTTGGAGGCTGATTGTTGGGCTTCTCTAGCCAATTTTTCTAAGTTATCATTTGGGAAAATAGCCCCTTGAATCATGACAGAGGCTTGGCTGCTGTTGGTTCCTTTAAGAGCTGCATTCCTTGTGGAAATATCAGCAAGGTGATTTCTTTTAGCTTCCAGAGAGTCAAATTTAGAGTGTCCCAGGATCTTAACAATAGCTAAAGCAGCAGGTAAAATTATAGCATCCAATTATTCTTGAACATGGGGGCCATTTTTAATTTTATCTCCATTGGAAGTAATGAAGCCATGTTTCTTCCACATTCTAAAATCATGAGCTACTCTGAAAGCTTATCTACTATCAGTACACATGTTGGCAGTTTTGCATTTGGCTAGCCTGCAGGCCCATGTGAGTGTGTACATTTCAGCTTGTTGGGCTGTAGGGGCCAAAGGCAAGGTGCCACTTCAATTAGATCAAAGGGTGTTGATATTTCATATCCAGCACAATATTTACCATTGTAACCTTTTAAATAAGAACTACCAATGAACCATGAGAAGTTAGTGTTACTCAAAGGAGTTTCCTACAGATCATCACGGGGGGTCAGGAGGTGATCCATCATTGTTAAACAGTTGTGAGGGGTGTCGGGGGAAGAGGGAGAATCTCCCTCTGTCCTTTTTTTTAAGGTTTTTATGGCTGGCCAAATAATTAACAAGACAGGTTAGCAGGAGAAAATAATATCAAGTTTAATAACATGTATATATGGGAGAAAGCAGGGACACTGTGTTTTTCAACACAATAGCAGAAATTTTCATCTTAAATACCATGTTCAGCCAATGACAAAGGAGGATTTTGGGGGTGGGGGGAGTCAGTTATAGGAGATTGCCACTAAAGTACAGTAAACAAGAGTAAGGTTATTATGCAGATTTAAGGCCTCACCTTCTACATTGATAAGCCTCTAGAAATGAGGCCATCTCCCCTCTTCTCAAAACAGAGAGGGAGATACCTTTATAAATGGAGATTTCCCTTATAAATATAAATGTTTGTCTGGCAACTCTTTGTAGGGCCATCCAGAGAATGTGGCCAGAGAGACAGAACTTCCGATAAGATGGGCTTTTGGTGCCTTTTCTATTGTAACATTTATCTTACGTTATCTTTACAGCCATCATGATAGAAGATCTGTTTCAGGAAGGAGCCACCACGTCAAATTCTTTAGGCAGTTAGTGGGGGAGGTCAAATGTCCCTCAGAGAAAACAATCAAGGTAAAGAGATAGATTTCAGGGTGACCAAATCTTGATCTCCCATAGTCCCACCTTTGAAACTAGAAGTTTCACAGTCTTTTTGAAACTTAAAGAAGTTTTATAGTCCAGAAGTTGAGTTGGTAGGCTATTTTATCTCACTGAACACATTTTTTAGTCCTGATAATAGATCAGTTCAATTAAGTTCCTTTTGGAAGATGGTGATGCAGGTGGGCTCTCAAGGTTATGCCTATATTGTAGAAGCAAGCAATCAAGTATTTAATAGAAGCATTTTTATGTAAACAAAAGAAAAACAAGGTTAATGGTTGGAGCAAATTGTAAACCAGTTTCTGAGTTTAGAGGACAGCCAGTTAAGATGTCAGCATCAAAGTATCTTTTGCAGTTTAAAACGTCTCTGATGGTGTCGTCAGGTCATCTCTTAAGTTTATATCAAGTATATCAGCTTCAGTTTGTAAGGCTTCAGGAAAAAGAGCAGGTTTAGTTTTCAGTGATTTTAAATGAAAATGATGGAAAAAAATGAAAAACATTAGTTTGGAGATCTGTAGTCAGATATTTTAGGAGACTAGAAGAAATCAGGATCTAGTCTAGTAAATAGATATAACAAAAACCTCAAAAGACAATTAACAAAACTAGGATCTAATATCTGCAAATGTATATTATAGTTTTTATTGAAATATAATTTTTCTTTTTAAAATCACACTCATTTTTATTAAGATAGCCAAATTAAAACTAACTAGTTTGCAAAATAAGTCTAGTTCTAATAAAGTTGGCCCAATTATTTACATAAGTACAGCAAGAATAGCAATTAATCATATAAGCTCTTTTAAATCTGCTTCACTGGAACTTTTTATAAGGAATCTCAGATTGAACTTCAAAGGCCTCTTGAGGCCAGGAAAGCCAAGCCAAGGATTTTGTCATCAGACTTTGCCTGTAATACCCATAGATTTGGGTGAATTCTTTTCTTCTGAGGTTCTCCCAAAATATTTTGAGGTTCTTGGTACCTGCCAGATAAGTGACATTTTTTATTTATCCTGGTAAGTGTTGCTTGGAACATAAAAGCTACCAGGCCAATATTTCCACGTGGCTTTATTCCATAAAGTCTAATCTTCATTCTTCAAAAGCTGTACGGTTATATCGCAAATATGATGTTCCAGTCACAGCCTTGGTAATATAACCAGTGTTTCTAATTGTGTCCTGTTATAAGGAGAACAGATTTTTATTGAACTTATGCAAATAACTATATTGCCATGAAAACAACAATATTCACTTACTAAGAGTTTCTAAATTCGAGGGATCAGATAGAGGGAAAAAGATAAATATTTTAATTTTACTTATAAAAGTATCATTTACCAAATTGCTATAAGTCATAGCTAGCTCAGGAGAAAAGAGAAAAAGTTTTCTTTAAATCTGAAAAAACAAAACATTAAAAATTCAGCAATATTTCAAATGAAAAATCATAAAAATTATAATTATCTTTATCAGTTCATTCAGTCCTGTGTAACCCATTTTTGATCCCAACCTTTTTGTTAGCAGCTTTATGAAGTTATCGGTCTCTCCATCAGATTTCTGTAGTTTCTTAAGAAGTTCAGTTTTATGATCAGAAAGTTTGTCAGAAACCTGTACTTTAGTGTAAATGCCAGTCTTTTTTATGAATTTTTCTGAAGTTACACTTTTACATGTTTTCAATTCAATTGTAACCTGAGTCAAGGTCTTAAGGCTATTCAAATTTTTCCCTTCCTTTTTCTGGCCTTTTCTTAGGTACCAAATAAATAATTATGTGAGAGCTCTCAAAACATTTTTTCCCCCAATTTAGAAGTTTTCCCAATTTAAAGGGGACAGACTCGTCGTCTGTCCATTGACGAGTAGGATCTTCATTGGTATATTTATTGCAATAGTGACTCGAACCAATAAGCCTTTTTAAGGAAAGACCCAGAGGTAACTTTCTACGCTTAGAATAAATCTTTCCCATGGACGCAAGAGGAGTCCCTGGTGAGGGCGCAGATGATGCAGCCCCTGTGATCCACAGAATTCACTCCCAAAGATATTCAGAGACAGTAAAGACCTTCGTTGCACAGGCGGTAAGGATGGTGTAGTGAAAACGGTGTCTCCGGTCTCCCACAATAGTGTGGGATGCCTCCAGTCACCGATCCGCTAATCTGTGACACCGGGCAGGCGATACTGGAATGGGATTTTTCCAGCACTAACAAGCAACAAAGGTTAAGACGACAAAAGCCCTTATGGACTGGGCCCTTTATGACAAACTCCCCTGAGAGCTTGGCACAGCCGGACAAAGACAGTTCGGAACCCCAGTCTACTCGACTGGCCACCAAGGTGCACTCTGGTAAATGCACCTTCCGTATGGTGGAGACCAAGGAGAATATTCTCACTGGTCACAAAGCCAAGTTCTCAGGACACAGAACAAGACAGAGATTACTCTGGGAGGAAAAGGGATCAAGATCAAAACCAAGAGTACTCTACCAAATTTAAACCAAGAGTCACTAAAAGCACAAGAAACTAGTTTCCCAAATATTTTCTCTTGCCAATCTAAATTTAGAAAGAGAAAAAGTTCTCACCATTTCCTTCCGCTGGACTCCGCAGATAGAGATTCCGGGAAGCTGACATGGTAAGAAGTCTTACCGTTTTGCCGGCTTTTGTCAGGCGTTCCCGTATCTCATCATCTGCAGTAGTCCAGGGAGAAGGCAGGTCTTCCAGCCAGAGAAGGCAACTTGCCAGCCAGTGTGGATCCTGCCGACTATGCCAAAACTGTCGGGGGGGAAGAGGGAGAATCTCCCTCTGCCCTTTTCCTTAAGGTTTTTATGGCTGGCCAAATAATTAACAAGACAGGTTAGCAGGAGAAAATAATATCAAGTTTAATAACATGTATATATGGGAGAAAGCAGGGACACTGCATTTCTCAATACAGTAGCAGAAATTCTCATCTTAAATACCATGTTCAGCCAATGACAAAGGAGGATTTTGGGGGTGGGGGGAGTCAGTTACAGGAGATTACCACTAAAGCACAGCAAACAAGAGTAAGGTTATTATGCAGATTTAAGGCCTCACCTTCCACATTGATAAGCTTCTAGAAATGAGGCCATCCCCCTCTCTTCCCAAAACAGAGAGGGAGATACCTTTACAAATGGAGATTTCCCTTATAAATGTAAATGTTTGTCTGGCAACTCTTTGTAGGGCCATCCAGAGAATGTGGCCAGAGAGACAGAACTTCCGATAAGATGGGCTTTTGGTGCCTTTCCTATTGTAACATTTATCCTACGTTATCTTTACAGCCATCATGATAGAAGATCTGTTTCAGGAAGGAGCCACCATGTCAAATTCTTTAGGCAGTTAGTGGGGGAGGTCAAATGTCCCTCAGAGAAAACAATCAAGGTAAAGAGATAGATTTCAGGGTGACCAAATTTTGATCTCCCACAGGGACTTCCTCAGCAATGAAGGGGAGAAGAGTAGCAGGGTTGAGGTTATTACAGGGTAAAAGAGTTATGTGAGGAGCAGTCAGCAAAAGGATTTCATAGGAGACAAGGCAGCTGACTGGAAAACGTTGAGTATGATGAGAATTCAGGAGAGCTTCTACAGCCTGAGCTACAAAGATGGTTAAAAGGGATCCCACAACTATTTTCTCAGGGGCCTTAACTGAAAGGACAGTGGCAGTCATGGCTCTAAGGCAAGGGGGTATCCCTATGCCACAGGGTCCAGTTGCTGGCTATAATACCCTAAGGCCAATGGTGGTCCCTGTGTTTTTGGGTGAGTACCGCAAGGGCATTCCCTTCCTTTTTCATATACAAAAGGGAATCTGATAGTTGGGATGCCCAAAAGCAGGAGGGTTCATTAAACTCTCCTTTAAGGTTTTAAAGTATATGTCATCCTGTTCTTCCAATAAAATTGGGTCAGGGTTGTTGTTCTTTAGTAAGACATACAGAGGCTTGGCCATGAGGAAAAAATTTGGAATCAAAATTCAACAATAACCAGCTAGCCAGAGAAAACTTAGTTGATGCTTAGTTTTGGGTTTGGGGAAACTTAGCACACCATGAAGCCTAGCTGGATCTAAGCATAGCCCTTGTTCTGACACCAGATGCCTTAAATATTGAACGTGGGTTTGGACAAACTGCAATTTTTCCTTGGCAATCTTGTTTCCCTTTAAGGCTAGAAGCTTTAGCAAGTAGATACTGTCTTTCTGTGAGGAGGTTTGGGAGGGAGGGCAAAGAAGCAAATCATCCACATATTGCAACAAGGTAGAATCCCTAGGGAACTTTATACCATCCAGATCAGCCTTCAGGATTTGTGAGAAATAAGAAGGGCTCCTGGTAAAACCCTGAGGCATTGCTCTCCAGGTGACTTGTTTTTCTTCCAAGTCAAGGCAAAAAGGTATTGGCTAGCTTCATCAACTGAAATACTCAAGAATGCACTGCAGGGACTGGCCCGGTGGCATAGTGGTTAAATGCACACGCTCTGCTTCGGCAGCCCAAGAGTTCGCAGGTTCGGATCCTGGGCGCGCACCGATGCACAACTTGTCAAGCCGTGCTGTGGTGGTGTTCCCACATAAAAGTAGAGGAAGATGGGCACGGATGTTAGCCCAGGGCCAATCTTCCTCTGAAAAAAAAAAAAAAAAGAATGCACTGCATAAATCAATTACAGTAAAGAATTTTCTTTCAGTTGGGATGGATGTTAGGAACAACAGGATGCCCAGGGATAATAATGCTGTTTATTGCTCGAGGTCCTGGACAAACCTCCACCCTTGGCCCTTGGGTTTTCTCACAGATGAAATAGGAGTATTACAGGGACAAGTGCAAGTGACAATGAGGCCCTGAGCTTATAATCCTCTATTATGGGCTTTATTCCTTGAAGGGTGTTCTGTGCCAGTGTCAGCCTATCAATAACCAACGTTGTGGCTGGAGCAGCCCTTACAGTTCCTATTATGATTGCAAGATGTCCTTCAGCAATAACCATCAGGCAACTTTGAAAAACTAAAAATTTATTACTTATAAGACCGGGAAATTACACAGCACACATGGGGCCACACAGTGAGGTCGTGGGGAGAGAGAGAGAGAGCATGTGGGCCTGGAATTCTTCTTTTATTGCGGTCAATGGTGGAGGCCTAGCAGTTATGCAGGCTCACTCTTTATTGGTGAATTTAAAATATAAAAGCAAGAATTTAAAGAATGAGAAGGAAAAAAAGTAGTCCAAGTGGTCAGTTATTGAAATCAACCAAGATCTCTGAAACAAAGGAGCCTCAGTGTGGGGAGGCAGCCTGGCTCTTTATCCTGTGGCTGGCAATGTGTTTATTTGAGATAGCACTCTTTGAAGTGGATGCCTCTTTGAAATGAATGCCTCAGCAATCAAAACTTAAGTCAGGCACTTGCATTACAAAAAGGAGAACACCCAATTGTCAGTGTTGTTGACCCTGTGATGGGAAGCATCAGAGTGAATGGTGAGAACACTAACTGCCTGAGTAGCTGATAGGCTAAATGTCAGGGGTAGGGTACAAGGTAACCCAGAAAGTACATGTCTAAATAGGATTATAGTAGCAAACCCTATCATAATTATACAGGCCATAGTCTGAAATCTAGTCCATAGCCATTGTCCCAAACTTGAAAATGTCCTGCAATGAAACTAAGTCAGTGATCTCGGGGGCCCTAGGAAACTGTTCAAAGATTTGGGTAATATTGTGAAATATTTTAGCTCTTGGGCCATCTGATGTAAGTAGGTTTGAACCTGTCCTGAGTTGGTAGATTGCTCCATATCTCATCGAACCAGTCTCTTGGTCCTAAGAATAGATCAGTTGAGTTAAATGTTGTGTCTCATTTCAAGAGGTGGTGATGCAGGTGGGCTCCCAAAATTAGGCCTATGGTGCAAGCAATCAGGTATTAAGAGGCATTTCTATGGAAACAAAAGAAAAACAATGGTTAATGATTGGAGCAGACTGTAATCTCAGTTTCTGAGTTCTGAAGGCAGCCAGCTGAGATTTCTAGTTGTCAGGGTTGAAGCGTCTTTTGCAGTTTGAAATGTCTCTGATGATGTCACTGGGTGTTCAGGTAAACTTTCTGAGTGGCTTACACAGCAACAGACACAAAGATTGTCTAAATGTGTGCTATTGTGGTGATTTCTCTTAAGTTCACGTCAAGTTGTTCAGCTTCACTTTGCAAGGCTTCAGGAAAGGAGCAGCTTCAGTTCTCCGTGATGCCAAGTCAAAAGCGGGAGACAAACTGGAAGCATTACTTTGGAGAGTTGTAGCCAAACATCTGAGGACACGAGAAGAATTCAGGACCCAGTCCAGTTTACAGATGGGAAACAAAACCTCAAAGACAATTAACAGAACTAGAGTCTAATATCCACAAGTGTGTATTATAGTTTCTACTGAAACATTAGACCCAGATATTTTACAGCCTTGTAAAGTCAGAAGTTATCCCATAAGAAACTGGTGAGTTGATTTTCTTTTCTGTGGTGGGAAAATAAGACCAAATGTTACAGTTTGATTGCCCTATAGGACATTAACTAGGGCTGCATCTAATTTAGCTACCTTATTTCATTATTCATTTTTGTTCTCATTCACTGTGCCGGGGGAAGAGGGGGAATCTCCCTCTGCCCTTTCCCTTAAGGTTCTTATGGCTGGCCAAATAATTAACAAGACAGGTTAACAGGAGAAAATAATACCAAGTTTAATAACATGTATACATGGGAGAAAGCAGGGACACTGCGTTTCTCAACACAATAGCAGAAATTCTCATCTTAAATACCATGTCCAACCAAGACAAGGAGGATGTTGGGGGTGGGGGTGTCAGTTACAGGAGATTATCACTAAAGCACTGTAAACAAGAGTAAGGTTTATTATGCAGTTTTAAGGCCTCACCTTCCACATTGATAAGTCTCTAGAAATGAGGTCATCCCCCCTCTTCCCAATACAGAGAGGGAGATACCTTTACAAATGGAGACTTCCCTTGTAAATGATTGTCTGGTAACTCCTCGCAGGGCCATCCAGAGCATGTGGCCAGAGAGACAGAACTTCCGATAAGATGGGCTTGTTGGTGCCTTTTCTATTGTAACCTCTATCCTACATTATCTTTATAGCAGTCATGATAATAACTCCTTCCTGAAACAGATCTTTTGTTTTAAATTTTTTAGGCAGTTTAGGAGGGGAAACTCAAATATTCTTCCTGAGTTCTCTGAGTCCTTATTGTCTTCAGCTCGAAATAATCCACATACCAGAGTGGTGCTTCCTGGGGTAGCTTACCCTGAGCACCATCAAGTGTAACAAGCCTAGTTTTTCAAATTCTTTTTTGAACTCACTTTATGAGATACATGAACTATTGTCAGGTGCTCACTATCTCTTTGTAAGAAATATGTTTTTAACGTTTAAAGAATTACACGTCAACAAAGAAATATACACAAAGTGCACAGAAGGCACAAGGAAAGTGTATGTGATGCACAAGAGGAGATGAAGAAGACCTGGTGGAGATGATACCGAAGTTGAGGGGAAGGGGAGGAGGCTATTCCAGACAGAGGAGGTTCAGGTATGAGAGCACAATGACAGGGATGTAGAATGGTGCCAGATGACGAGGCTGAGAGGTGGGCAAAAGCTAGATACTGAGATATGCATGTCATGCTAATGAGCTGGAGCCTTATCCTGCATAAAAACAGGAGACCTTGAAGAGTTTTTAGCAAGGAAGTGATATAATAAGATGGATTTGTATTAGAAGTACAAATTTTGTTTAAAGAGAGTAGGTATAGGTGGAAGTGAACCCAAAGACAAAGACACTAAACTCTTGAGAGATGAGAAGGGTATGAACTAAAGCAGTGGCAGTAGAATTGAGCAGGCACAGAATGGTTTGAGATATAGATTAAATAGAGCATGATGATTGCTTGGATGTGGGGGTGGAGAAAGAGAGGTAGGAGGTGAGAAAAGTAAGATTTGATAATTGATTATGATGAGGTGGCAAGGAGGAGAAGCTGACCCACATCAGCAATAATTCCTGCTTTAGGCACAGAGGTTGTGTCAGATGGCAGCAACACATGTATCCAGTATGTGAAACAGAGAGAAGTAGGGCAAGGAAAAAAGTCCTTAAATTCCTAACTTTTTACACACATTGTAGAGTAAACTCTTTGTCTGCCTGGCTCACTCAAAATTACATCCTTCCTTATGAAATGTTTGCCCATTCAATCTGATTCTGAATCATTGTAGTGTGCATAACAGCCTAACATACTTTTTTCAGAAAGTATATCACATTTACCTTTTAGCCTAGGGCTGGATGGAATGCAAGAAGTTGAGAAGCTTCAATAAGGATAGTTCGCCCCCCCACACACAAAAAGCCAACTAAAGTGAATCCTCTGAAACAACAGACAGATACAGAAATAAATACAGATATGTGTATACACAAGAGGGTCTAGAAGCATTGACACCTCAGTAGCCACAAGCATAGCCAGCACCCAAATCTTGGTCTCTAATAAAAGGAACCAGAAATGGCTGCTTATAGGGCTCGGCTGAGAAAATACAAGATAAGATGAATGTGGAGGGGCAGGCCCAGTGGCGTAGCGGTTAAGTTCACGCCTTCCACTTTGGCGGCCTGGGGTTCACAGGTTCGGATCCCGGGTGCGGACTGATGGAATGTTTGTTAAGCCATGCTGTGGCAGCGTCCCATATAAAGTAGAGGAAGATGGGCATGGATGTTAGCCCAAGGCCAATCTTCCTCAGCAAAAAGAGGAGGATTGACATCAGATGTTAGCTCAGGGCTAATCTTCCTCACAAAAAAATAAAAAAGATGAACTTGGAGTATCTTGTAATGTCTGTGTTCTCTTGTAGCTCAGTGAACTTCTTCAAAACAATTATTTTGAATTATTTGCCAGGCAATTTATAGGTCTCCATTACTTTGTGGTCCATTACTGGAAAAGTATTGTGTTCCTTTGGTGGTGTCATGTTTCCTTGATTTTTTGTGTTCCTTATAGTCTTACATTGATGGCTGCACATTTGAAGGAGAAGTCCCCTCTTCCAGACTTTACAGACTACCTGCCCTAGGGAAAGACCTTCACCTACAGTTGAGCATGAGGGTGCTGGCTGGGTGGGGTTCAGGAGCTCCAGCTCTGGTCGGGGGGAGGTTCAATAGCATGGACTCTAGGCAGCTCCAACAAGTGAGGTTAGTATTGGTGAAGACCGTGGAGCTCCTTGACAGACAAGGCTGCAGGTGTATATGGCAGCAGCAAGGGCTGCTGGGGTCCTTGGTGAAGAATGCTGGGGTTCTCCTGCTCGCCCTTCCCCTGCAGGGGGTAGTTACGGCTGAGGGGGATCCCTCTTGGTGCTGAGGTCCTGGGCACAGGTATTTGGGGTCTGGGGTGTGGGTATGTGCATGGCAGCACCAGAATCTGGGGCATGTATGGTGGCACTGGGACTGAGGGGGATGGAGTGGCTCCAGCCTCAGGGGATCAGGTGGTGGCTTCTTCTCTGGGGGGGCATAGTGACACGGACTCCAGGCACCTCCATCACTGGCGGTCAGTGTTGGCAAACACTGTGGGGATCCTCTGTGACAAAAGCTGCAGGTGTCTGTGGCACAGGTGAAGGCTTCTGGGGTCCTCCTGCTCTCTTTTCCCCCCATCAAAGGACATTGCAGCTGAAAAGATCCCTCTTGGTGCCTAACTTTGCTGGACTAGGAGATGGGTAACACAGGTAAAATGCTTCCTATGCCTTTCTATGCAGACATCCTCAGTCGTTTTGCTCCACTGGGTTCCTGCAGCTTTTTCATTGTACTCCAGAGCTCTCCGATAGCTATTTTTGTTGGTAGGTAGTTGTTACATTGTTTTTGTTGGGGGACAAGAGTTGGGACTTCCTAAGTCCATTATCTTGCTGATGTCCATCTCTTATAACAGTTTTTTTGAATTGTAAGTTCTTCTAGTGAGTCATTGAACCTGAGGGTGGTCCTGGGAACCCCTGGCTCCAAACCGAATCATTAAATACCTGATTTTAGTGTAATGCAGCACTAAGTTTACCTCAATTTTAAAATCCAGATTTAAGACTACATGATTAATTCATTTAAATGGAAAAAACTCAACAAAAATATAAAATCAAAATGAGCAAACTCTTGAATTTCTCCTTTTAGGAAAAAGAACTGTATTAGCACATTTTGCTCTTACATGGCAATATCTATCATCAACAACATAATGGCATCCTTATCTTGTAATAATTTAAACATTTGCCTTAGCAGATTCTAAGAAGTGTCTCGTTAGGCAATTTTGTCATTGTGCAAACATCATGGGGTGTACTTACACAAACCTAGATGGTGTAGCCTACTATGTGCCTGGGATACGTGGAACTAATCTTATGGGACCACTGTCATGTGTGCAGTTCATCACTGACTGAAATGTCATTATGTGGCACATGACTGTACTGCCAATGTCACAGCAAACTTCAGTGGATGTTGTGATAAAGAAAAAATAAACTTCAAAAACCTCCTTGTTCTCTCTAGAACAACTCTACTGAGAGTTACCTTAAGAAAATGGCCTACAAAATTTTCTATTTTAGGGACCCAGGAATCAGAAAACGATACTCCAGCTCCTAAGTGATATAATCATTACAGTCAAATAGCATGGCATAAAGCATATATTTCCCTTTTTGTTTAGAAAACTGTTGAAATAAAACATTCATTCAGAAAAGTAGAAAAATCACAAGTATACACCTGATGAATTTTCACGAAGTGTACACATCTGTGTACTCAACTCCCAGATCCAGAAAGAGAACATCAGCCTTGTAGAGACCTCTATGACAGTGACTGCCATGACTTTGAACATCACAAATTAATTTTTCCTATTTTTCAGTCATGTAAAAGGAATCATACTGTCTATATTCTTTTATGTCTGACTTCTTTTGTTCTGTGCTGTGAGATTCAATGATGTTGTTGAGAATAGTTGTAGTTTATTCATTTTCATTGCTGTATGGTATTCCATTATGTAAACACACCATGATTTATGAGATAATGCCTGTATTTTACTTTATTTTGAAAATAATACACTGACTGCATTACACTATACAAATTCCTTTGTGTAAAGCAGGGTTTCTCAAACCTCAGCACTATTGACATTTTGGACCACAAAATTCTTTGCTGTTATGGACTATCTTATCCATTATAGGATATTTATCACCATCCCTGGCCTCTTAGCAACCTCCCCCTGCCTGGAGGTCATGAGAACTAAACATATCTCCAGACATTGCCAAATACCCCCTGGGAAGCAAAATCATCCCTGGCTGAGAACCACTGGTTTGAAGAAAGAGACAATTTTCTAGAACCTTGGGATTTGTACACGTGCCATTAGAGCAAGTCTAATCTTTAAAAAAATAAAAAGTTTCTCTTGTTTTTGCTTAAATTTAAGCATGTGAGAAAAAACAGTCTACCCACTCATAAGTAATGCAACAAATAACAAAACCCAAGACTATTTCAACAAAGAAAGAAGTGTTTAACAAGCATACATTAAAAGATTCTGTAAAGTGTGTGTAATATTTTCAAATGTTACTCAACTCTTCTCACAGTCACTGAGTGGAGACAGAGGATATATAGGAAGAAAGAAAAAATAATAGAAAACACACTGAGAACTACTCTGCTAAGAGCTTTACATTGATTATCTCAGTTAATTATCTATATGTATGTATAAGTAAATAATATGCTTTATGTAATTAATATCACAACAATCCTAATACGCTAGGTATTAAATTTATAAACGAGGGGAATGAGGATTAGGAAGATTATATAACTTTCCCAAGGTTCCACAACCTATAAGTGGTGAAAATGATTCCAGCTCAAGTTGATCTTTCAATCTCTACATGCTATCACTTCCTTTTATTTCCTAAAAGTTGGGAATTAAAGAACTGCAGGTTTTTAATGTTAGATATCTGATTCATATGAACCTCGACTGACAATTCCAGTTAAAGTTCTAAAACCTGGCATAGACATAGGTAATAACTAGAGAATTGCATCCTAACCCTTGTTCAGAATTCTTTTGAGTCACTTATTCCTTCTGTACATATGAATGTTTCTGCCAAGAAACAAACAAGATCAGCAATACCCAATATACTGTATGAGTCTAGGAAAATGAAGTTGGAAAGACTCCCAATTTCACAGTATGAGGCCTTCCTTCTTAATTAGGCCCTGTTTGAAACAGTATTATCTTGGTTTAATTTAATTCTACAAGTGTTTGCTGAGCATCTCCTACATTCTGGGCACTGAGCAAAGCCATTGGACTACAAAGATAAATGAGAGAATTTCCTTGTTCTAAAGAAGTGTATGGTATGCAGAATTCTAAGATGGTCCCCAAGATTCCTGTCCCCTAGTGTGCACACCCTGCATAATCCCCTCCACTTGAGTGCAGGCAGGACCAGTGAATATGATGGGATACCACTCTGTGATTAGGCTACTTATCACTTTACTGAGTTAATCCAAAGAGAGATTATCTTGGATGGGCCTGACCTACTCAAGTTAGCTCTTTAAAAGAAGGTAAAGTGTCAGAGATATAATTGAAGGAGCAAACTGCTATGGAGAGGACCCCATGGCAAGGACCTGAGAACAGGCTCTAGGAGCTGAGAGAAGTAACTGACTGACAGCTCGCAAGAACGTGGGGCCCTTCGTCACAGGACCACAAGGAAATGAATTCTGGCAATAACTTTAGGGAGCTTCGAAGCAGATCTTTACTTAGTTGACCCTCCAGATGAGTATGCAGCCCACCGACATCTTGATTTAAGCATTGTGAGGCCCTCAGCAGAGGACCCAGTTAAAATGTACCAGACTCTTGACCCACAAACACTGAGATAACACATTTGTGTTGATTTAAGCCACTAAGTTTGCGGTGATTTGCCATGTAACAATAGGAAACTAATAAAAAGTGTATAATTCATTACATTTTTTTTCAGATTGGAAAATTTGTCTATTTTCTTTTTCTGATTATAAAAGTACACTATTACATATTCACAGCAAAAAATCAGAAATTTGTATGAAAAATATTCTTAATTCTACAGCTAACTACAGTTAAGAGAAAACTTTCATTCTTTTTCTATTAAAGTTTTTAAAAAGATCTGACTATAGCATTCTTTTATAATTTTTCTACGCGACAGTATTTTACGCATATCTTTCTATAATATTTCACGCATCTTTCACAATCGAAGACAAAAAGGAGCATTTCCCAAACTGTGTCCTTTCCATCTGCCAGATATTAATCAGTGTTCCAAGAATATAGATGTTATGTTTAAGTAAGTTTAGGAAACACTGCTTCCTATATGCTCGTCTTGGAAAATCATGATACTTATTAGCATATTAAAACTTGAAGAAATCTGGAAACAAAAAAAAGAAAACATTTTAATTTTGTTATTATTTAACACACAAAGTTATTTCCTACCAGGGCAAGACTCTTCCTCTTGCACACCCGTTAACATCCCGAGGAGCATCTTTTCATTAAAATGAATTCAAATGATAGAGATATCTTAACTACTCCTGGATGAAACAGGGTAATACACATATCTTTCAGTGAGCACCATTCAACCATGTTGAATTAAATTTTGTGGAATCCCAGGTCTTTGGCCTCGAATAGTGCAGAATTAATTAGAAGGTAAGGGTAAGGGTCTATTTAATTCCTATCATATAACTGTCAACATAATGAAATAAACAATTCATCTCTTAAAAATCACTTTTATGATTCTACAGATCGGGGACCAGACCTCCCAGTGCCATCATTAAATATTATTTATGGTGTTTCATTTTTGGCAATGCACTTTAATTGGGATTTTCACAAACTGATATGTATCTGGAGGATAATCAGGAAAGATGACAGGCTCATCTTGGCATTTTAAACAGGTGGAATTAGACATTTTTGTATAAGTATAGAAGACAGAACCAGAATCAAAGCATGGTTGAAACAAGCAGGCAGTTTTTGGCTAAATAAAAGAACATAATTCCAAAAAATGACAACTATACATAAATGTATTGGGTCTGTTTAACATATCCTCTTCTCTGGCTATATTTAAGTAGAGGGTAGGGGACAATCTGTTGGGGGAATTTCCCACTCTCAATTCAAGGCTGGTGGCTTCTACGATACTGTCAGTCTCCTAGTGTGGACTAAACAGTTTTCAATTGAGGTCAGGTGGCAATAAGTTCCCACAATAAGTGGCAGTCTAGGTAGATTAGCAGAACTCAAGAAAAGAACTTCTGTGTTCTTACAGGAAGGGACAATTTTGGACATCAATGTGCTTTGGGAAACAATGTCTGAACAGTGAGTGTGAATTAAGCTATAACTCTGTACCCCAAGTACTATGGACTGAATTGTGTCCTCTCAAAACTCATATGTCAAAACCTTATGTATCAAAGGCTCATACGTCACCCGCAATGTGATGGAATTTGCAGAGGAGACCTTGGGAGGTAATTAGGTTTAGATGAGGTCACAAAGATAGATGGGGGTGGGGGGAGTTGTCATGATGGCATTAGGGCCCTTATAAAAAGAGAGACCAGATAGCTTGCTGTCTCTTTTTCTCTCCCATGTGAGAACACAGTGAGGTGGCCATCTGCAAGCCAGGAAGAGAGCTCTCATTGGAACCAGACCTGCTGGCATCCTGAGTTCAGACTTCCAGCCTCCAGAACCGTAAGAAATCAATTTCTGTTATTTAAGCTATCCAGTCTGTAGTATTTTGTTATGGCAGCCTGAGCTAAGACATCAAGGTTATACCAGCTCAAGGCCTGGGAGGGTCTTAAACCAGCAGATGTACTGTAGCAGAGCACACAAGAATCTTTAGGATTGTGCATGACCTTTTTGCAACAAGAACACTACAAGATGCAAATTAATAGTGGACTGATCAGACTTATTCCATTCTCCAGTAAGTCCACCTGTGTTGCTTTAATAAGGAGGAAGACATAAAATCTTTAGAGTTTCAAGATATTCATCTTTTTCTGAAGAGGCATTGAATGCTCAAACATCTAACAGGAAAAAATATTCTGACTATATTCGTACTCCAAATTTGCAGAGCAGGTCCTACCTGTTACCTTAGCTTCATAACTAGCCAAGTTGCTTACCTTTGGAAGCTTGCGTTGGCATCTGCAAAATAGGATGTGATATCTCACAAGGTCCTTTCGGGCCCATAATAATAACAACTAACATTTATGGAGCCAGGATTAGTGTTAGCTGATTTCTGTACATCATGATCTTACCCAAAGTAAGCTATTGTCCCCATTTTATAGATAAGGATCATGATTTTGAGTAATTAGTTCATATTCTTGGTGTTGGTACCATCAAGTAGTTATAGATTAGAACATGGGCCTGTATGCTTCTTAAGACTGCCCCTCACACTCATCCCATGGTAAGCTCTTCATGAGCTTCGCTTTAGATTTTGAGAAACAGAACAGCCTAGTTATAGTGCATCTGGCACTCTTCCAGTTCGGGATTCCAGACCGGAGGGCTCTCTTTCTGTATCAGAACGTGCGCATCTATATACAGATCTTCTTCCACTTGTGATGGGGTTAAGTCCTGATAAACCTATAGCAAGCTGAAAATATCATTAAGTGGAAATTGCATTTAATAATTCTAACCTACTGAACATCATAGCCTAGCCTACCTTAAACATGCTCAGAACACTTTCATTAGCCTAGATGGGCAAAATCATATAACACAAAGCCTATTTTATAATAAAGTGTTTAATATCTCATATAACTTATTGAACACTGTACTGAAAAAACAGAATGGTTGTTTGGGTACAGAATGGTTTAAGTGTATTGGTTGTTTACCCTCCATCGACTGGGGGCCAAGGTTCACTGCTGCTGCCCAGCATCACGAGCAAGTATCCAACCGCACATGGCTAGCCAGGGAAAAGATCAAAATTCAAAATTTGAAGTAGTTTCTATTGAATGCCTATCGGTTTGGTACCATTGCACAGGGGAACAATCACGTCGAACCATCGTAAGTAGAGACCCTCTGTACTTGCTGGGGGCATCAGGAATCATTCGTTTGACGCCAAACCAAGACCAGAGGTGCCACCACTACAAAAACCCCGCACATCTGAGACACCCCTTGACTCTGTTCTCCAGACTCCGGAAAAAGAAGACAAGGCTGGGGGCGCCAGGAGATGACGTACCCCTCGCGCGACGCCGAGTCCAGACGCCCAGGCGACCAGGAGACGTGGAGGCGGGGCCTGAAGAGGCCGGGGCGCCGCGGGAGGCTTCCGGAGGCCGGAGGTGGAGGCGGGAGCTGGGCTCCGGGTGGGGTCTGCTACCCGGCGGGCTTGTGGTGAGCGGGGGCGCGGCGGCCGCGGCCTCCTGGCCACCCGAGGCCGCCACTGAGGCCGCCGGCAGCCCGGACCGGCAGTCCCGCAGCTGCGCTCCTCTCCTCGCCTCCGGGGGCTCCAGCCTCGGCCGTCCTCAGAGCCCTCGGCGTCGCCGCTGGCGCCGCAGCTTGACCCGCAGGCCGCCGGGGGGCGCGGAGCCCATGAGGGCGCGGGCCCCGCCGCCGCCTCCGCGGCGTCGCCGTCGTTCCGGAGCGCCCCGAGCCGGCGCGGGCATGGCCGCGGCATGAGCGCGGAGCCGCCGCCGGAGCCGGAGGGGAAGGCGGCGTCCGAGCCCAAGGAGGGAGCCATGCCGGAGAAGCGCGCGGGCGCGCAGGCCGCGGGCTGCAGCTCGGTGAGCGCGGGCGCGGGGTCCGGCCGTGCGGCTCAGCCCGAGGCCCGGTGTCGGGAGGCTGGGCGGGGCGCGGAGCCCGGGTGCCCGAGTCTCCCGAGGGACGGGGAAACCCGGACCGTCCGCGCCGGCCCGGCAGGGGCTCCGGCTCCGGGGAACCCGTCCTTTTCCGGTCAGCCGCGGAGTTCGTCACGACGAGGCTTCCTAGGCCGCCCGGCGCCGGACACAACTTGAGGTGTTTGGGTTATTGTTCCGGAGCGCCGGACCTGGGGGGTGCACAGAAGTCGTGCGGTTCTTTCGGAATTCTCCGCACGGGTGGCAGGCGATGCCGTTTTCCCGGGAGTTTCGGCCGAGCCTCCTTAGGCGTGTGGGGGAGCCGGATTCGGCCCTCGCCCGGGAAGTTGGCGGAGGCTGGGCTGCGCCTCCCTCATCTCTAGGCGGTCCCGCTGTTCGCGGCAGGGTTCAGAGGAAGCTACCGAGCCCAGGGCCCGGCCGAGGAGCAGGTCCAGGCCGGCTCTGGTTCCAGTTCTACGGGA
Source organism: Ceratotherium simum simum (assembly GCF_057802395.1). NCBI lineage: Eukaryota > Metazoa > Chordata > Mammalia > Perissodactyla > Rhinocerotidae > Ceratotherium > Ceratotherium simum. The sequence continues at coordinate 56,680,309 of NC_141919.1, read as the reverse complement.
GGGTCGGAGGGCTTCCAAAGTCCTGGTCCAGTTGGCCTGGGCTCAGCAGAACAGCCTTTGTCAGTGGCGCTTGGTTTTTTAGGATGGAACACTAAACATGGAGATCCGTTATTTCTTAAAGGCCTTTTGTTTTTGGTCTGTTTAGGACAGAAAATACAGAAACGTTACAATGAATAGAAAGTCTAACACCAAGGAAACGTTTTGCAAAGAAAAATAAGAATTTTAGGAAAGTTAAATATACGCAGTCGGCGTCAGATCTTTAGCTTACATAATCTAAATTTGCTTTTAAAGAATGCTAAATGATTACATTCGGTGATGTGAGTCCCCGTAGAAGTAGAAGGAGAATAAGAAGAATAAGGAAGCATAAGAAGTAGAGGGAGCAGTAAGGAGAATGGAGCCGGCAGAGCTGGTTTCTGGTCCAGGTTATGCCAGAACCGGTGTGCACCAGGCAGGGTACTGACACAGCCTTGCTATTGAGTGCCTAGTCTGTAAAAGGAAGGCTTTGTAGTGTTGAAAGCCCCTTCCTGAGCAAGTTACTCCTTATTTTTGAAAAAACGTTAGGGGCTCCTCATTTCAAAGATAAAATTTCTGGAAAGTGGGAAGTTTATCTTGGTAGGGGGAGGGAAATTCTATAGAAATGGTTTTTCTTGTTTTGTTTTTGATTATGTAAAAAGTAGACTTGTCACCTTCCTGCCACCTAAACAAAACCAAACTGCCAGCGCCTCCTTCTGTCTTTGGATTGATAGACAGTAATTACTAACCAGTGGCCAAGCTAGTAACCTGAGAGGTAGCCTCCTTCATCCTTTCGCATACCTGCAACATCCAATATGTTACTAAGTCTGTGTTTACCAGGTACAGATTTTAGGTTTTTATCCTCTTCTCTGCATTACTATGGTCAGTTCCTCAGCATTTTTGGCCTAGATTTTCACTCTCTCTTGAGACCCTTGCTTACCTCACCATCAATCTGCCCTCCACAGTGTTGATCAGTGTGATCTAACATGTAAATATGATCATTGCTGCTGTCAGTAAATTTTTTCATTGGCTTCCCTTGGCTTACAGGATGAAAAAATAACCTGGCAAGTTGAAGCATTATAGCATAGTGATTGCTGAGCATGTTTGGAATCCCAGTTCCCACCTCTTATTACCTATATATCTTTGGGCAAGTTACATAATCTCTCTGAATTAATAACAGTATTTACATCAGAGGATTGTGTGGGTTACTGCAACCTGGCACCTAGTTAGTCTTCAGTAAATATTAGCTGTTATTATTTCAATATTTTGGGCATGATTGATTGGTCAGAATGTATAGTTGAATCCTGACTGATAAAAGTATTCAGTTTCCCCCATTTACTAATCTGTGCAGGAACTAGACGCTAACCTAAAAATTAAAGTTGCTAATTTTATGTGCTTAGAGCAGGAACTTTGGAGAGATGTGGACTCAAAGAAACCTGGACAGTTTATTCCGATTCCTCCTCCTGTGGATCCTGATGCTAATTTGGACTCAAGTAGATTCCTGCCCAGTCTTATCTCTGAGAGTGCATCCAGTCAGTATTGATAAACTGCAGTGAATACTGACAATGAGTTTTCTTGGTGCTTGCTGTACTTAGTGAGGTGGCTAGCATGGGCAGGTGGCAGAACAGACACTGGTGCTTTTTGGAATGTGCGGTGGCTGGGAAAGCAGTGAATGCCTTTAATCATATATGTTCATGTTATATGCCGGTACCCCCAAATTATGCGTCTTTCCTGCTTACAGTTTCTGTCTAGCATCACTTCCAGGTGCTATGTTCTATAGCCTCCATGACTTGATTTCATTTTGATGTGTTGGAATTTCCTTATAGCTTGATTCCAGTGATACTCATGGTTTCAGGTTCTAGATGCTACTAATAACCACAGGAAAGACTTCCCATGTGCAGGGAATTTGCTGACAACTTTTTTCTACCTTGTTTGGCAAAGAGAGATATTGACCTGAATAATAGAAAAGAATCAAGTATTTACTCCAAGAGATCGTTGCCTTCTAGAAAAGGGAGGTATGTGTAGCAAATAAGTTCTTGTTTTCTTGTCCTCTCTTTGCTCTATGCCTCCCTAATTTTGCGTGTACACACAGCTTAGATGTTTTATCAGAATTATTTGCATTGTCATTGAATGCGTATTTTCCATTATAGTTAGCCTTCATAGCCAGGTAAAGAAAAGTCCTTTTGGAGTCATTTACCCTTGAGCATCTGGTGAGAATTAAGGGTTTGCTGCAAAGAAAACAAAACTAAGTTGAACATACTATTTCAGGATGTTCATGGCCTCTAAGAAGCCAATACTGGGCTACCAGTTAAGATCCCTGAAGTAAGGCCTTTCAGGATGCTGTATATGTAATGTAAATGTAATATAAATGTAAATTCTTAAAAAATTTTAAATTTACAGTTGTTTGCTGCCAATATATGGAAATACAGTGGATTTGAGAAAAATTTTTAATTGCAATGTTATACATGTAACATAAAATTTACCATTTTTAAGTGTACAATTCAGTAGTGTTAAATATATTCACATTGTTGTGCAACCAATCTGCAGAACTTTTTCATCTTGTAAAACTGAAACTCTATATCCATTAAACAGCAACTTTCCATTTATCCCATCCCCCTACTCCTAGTAACCACCGTTCTGCTTTCAGTTTCTATGAGTTTGACTATTCTGGATACCTCATATAAGTGGAATTATACACTATTTGTCTTTTTGTGACTGGCTTATTTCAATTAGCATCATGTCCTCGAGCTTGTTGTTGACACATATTGTCTTCAAGATTGTTGAAGGCATGTGTGGCACATGTCAAAATTTTCTTTGAGCGAATAATATTCTATTTTATGTATATGCCACATTTTGTTTCTCCATTTACCTATTGATGAGCACTTGAGTTGCTCCTCTCTTTTGCCTGTTGTGAATAATGCTGATGTGAACATGAGTGTACAAATATCTCTTTGAGACCCTACTTTCAGTTCTTCTGGATATCTACCCAGAAGTGGAATTGCTGGATCATTGAGTAATTCAGTTTAATTTTTTGAGGAACTGTCATACTGTTTCCCATAATCGTTGTGCCATTTTAGGTTCCCACCAACAGTGCACAGGGGTTCCAGTTCTCCACATCCTCATCAGCACTTGTTATTTTTGGAGGTTTTTTGGTTTGGTTTTGTTTTTGTTAGTTTTTGGGTAGTAGCCATCCTGATGGATGTGAGGTGATACCTTGTTTTGATTTTGCATTTCCTTAATGATCAGTTACGTTGAGCATCTTTTCATATGCTTGTTGGCCATTTGTATATCTTCCTTGGAGTAATGTCTATTTAAGTCCTTTGTCCATTTTTAAATGGGGTTATCTGGGGTTTTTTGTTGTTGAGTTGAAGTTCTTTATATATTCTGGATATTAGCTCCATATCAGATACATGCTTTGCAAATATTTTCTCCATAGGTTGCCTTTTGACTCTGTTGATTGTGTCCTTTGATGCACAGAAGTTTTAAATTTTGATAAAGGCCACTTTCTGTTTTTACTTTGTTGCCTGTGTTTTTTGGTGTCATATCCAAGAAATCATTGTCAAATCCAATGTCATGAGGTTTTTCCCCTGTGTTGTCTCCTAAGAGTTTTGTAGTTTTAAGTCTTACATTTAGGTCTTTGGTTCATTTTAAAAGTTTGTGATTTTGATGAAGCCCAATATCTATTTTTTCTTTTGTTGCTTATAGTTTTGGAGTCATGTCTAAGAATCTATTAGTAAATCCAAAATTTACCTCTGTGTTTTCTTCTAGGAGTTTTATGGTTTTAGCTTACTCATTCGTTTTGAGTTAGTTTTTGTATATGATGTGAGGTAGGGTCCAGCTTCATTCTTTATATGTGGAAATTCAGTTATCTCAGCACCATTTGTTGAAGAGACCGTTTTTCCCCCATTGAATGGATTTGGCACTGTTGCCAAAAATCAGTTGGATATAGATGCATGGGTTTATTTGTGGACTCTCAATTTTATTCAGTTGGTATATATGACAGCCTGTCTCTTGCTTCCATGTTGGCAAGTCACTGGTGTGTATTGGGCACTGTGATCTTTGAGTTGAGGGTCATGTGTGGGACAAATGGGAGTAGCTTTCAACCTTTTCTTTTCCCAGTTGACAGCAGATGACTTGATTGACAAAACCAGATGCCCTAGTTCATCGGAACTTTTCAGGTTACATTGAGAAAGTAGGTGAGGGGCTTGATGGAGATTGTCCTTTTGCCCAGGTACATGCTACACAAGGCCAGACTCCTTAGTGTGGGGAAAGGGGTGGGTGGGTAAGTAAAGGTCTGCACTTTGCTTTGCCTGAGGGATTGTCTACATTTGACTCCTGTTACCTCTTACTCAGGTTGCTGCAGTCCAGGCTACCTGCCATATTCTATGTGCTGATTTTATTTGTGGAGAAATTTGGGCTAAGAAAGGTAGTGTAAGTAATACAGTGGTTAGTAGCACACACTCTGGAGGTATGTGACTCTATACCAGCTCAGGCACTTACTAACCGTGTGAATTGGGCACGTTACTTAAATTCTCTGCATCTGAGTTTTGTCATCTATAAAACAGGGATAATAATAGTTCCTATCTCAAAAAATTGTAGTGAGGATAAAGTGATAGTATCTGTAGTGTGCTTGATCAGGGCTTGGCACGGCATCTGTTGCTGCTGCTCTGCTGTTGTAGCATAACTTTTGCCTGGATGTAGCTCAGGATCCTTTCTAGACTGTCCCTGACCTATGTCCTTGTCCTTCAGAGTGCTTATTTCCATTTTTAATTTTATATTCCATGAAATGGGAGCAGGGATAGCTGCTACCATTGTTTCCAGCACATAGTTGACATAGTAGAACTCAACAACTGTGTGTTGAATGAGTTGAATATTTTCATTCTTAAAGAATGTTGATAGAAATATTTACAAAAACAGTTCTTGGCATCTTGGTTAGCTTTAAGTTGGGTGGTGGTTGGTAAATTAAGAGTTTGAAAAGTTGAGTGAAAAGCAGTTATTTTACAAATGTTTAATGAATGCTTGGTCTATCCAGCATGATAGCCATGTCATTTACTCAACTATTTAATGTAATGTTGAGAAACCTTTTGTAATATTTGTGGAAAAGGTATTTCATCTGGAGAAATACGCAGTAAAATTTTTTTTCCTACTTGCATTCAAGTGTTATTAGGTTGGAGGAGGAAAAGCAAAGCCTTCAGGTATAGTCATTTATTTGGCTTTTAAAACTGTGTACTTCATCCTTGTGTTTATGTTTAAAAAGCTTTCTGATAAAGAATTTATTTTTGATGGAGCATTTTACTAACTAGATAGATATTTTAAATGACATAGACAAATGTGTGCATTATTAAAATATTGAACCATAGCTCATAGTGAAACACTTTTCATACGTGTCTTTAGTAGTAATGCAGAGATGACTTTGACTCTTACGGCAGTACTTTCCAACTTTCAATTAGAAATATTGAGTATTCAATTAGAATATATTTGAAGAGGCCAGCCCGGTGGCGCAGTCGTTAAGTTCACATGCTCCACTTCGGCGGCCCGTGGTTTGTGGGTTCGGATCCTGGGCATGGACCTACACACGGCTCATCAAGCTGTGCTGTGGCGGTGTCCCAGATACAAAAAATAGAGGAAGATTGGCAACAGATGTTCGTTCAGGGCCAATCTTCCTCACCAAAAAACAAACAAAAAAAGAATATATATTAAAATAATTTCTTTTTCCACTTAGAAGTACAATAGAGCCAACAGTTTACACAGTTATAGTCTTGGTTCCTTAGCTTACTCATGAAAATCAAACTCAAATATTTTATTTTTAATGGGTTAACATTGTGCATGATGTAATGATGTACTTGATGATAAGGGGATTTATTATTGCACATAATAGGAAGTCTAGGAATAGTGTGCTTAGCTTAGCAGTTTTATATCACTGAGGACCTGGTGGGCTTTTTACATTCATATGCTCTGCTGTTCCCAGTGTGCTGGCTTTGGGTCTTTAGGATTGACCCCTTGTGGTCTCAAGATGGCTGACAGTGCTAAGTATCACATCCTTACACAACAATGCCCCAAAGTAGAAACAATAATATTTTGTTATATGTCCTTAGAAGAGTGAAGAAAGGTCCATAAGCCCTCCCACATATTTCTCCTCATATCTCATTGGCCATAATTGGGCCATGTGGCTCATTCCTATCTTAAATCACTGAATTATCCTGGTCAAGCTGGCTAGTCAAGATTCAACTCCTGGATCTGAAGAGCTCTCCAGCCTGCAGTCTCAAAGAGGTGACTGCTGTCTGCTTAGGCACACAGTTACTAAAACATGAACACAATTGGGAATTTGTTAGCGAATATCTCTTGGGCAGTGTAGGAAGTCAACCTTTTTCTGCCACAAAGGCCTGTTATCTGCTGAGTTCAGGGTACATTTAGAGAAATACTATGAGATCCCTGCCTTTGAGAGGTGTTGTGTAGTATAGGAGGAAGATTTGTGTTAAATGGAAAAGAGGCTACAGAGATTTAGTAGAGAAACACCTGCCTCTGCTCAAGGAAGTCAAGGAATGTCAGCAGCTTCTCAGATATTATTATCATATTGGGTTGTTGATATTTATGAACTCACCTTTGTATTCCACTTATTCATATTGGGGACAGCATATTTTTTTCTTTAAAGAACGTGACACTAAATATTTTAGGCTCTGCAGCCATATAGTCTCTGTTGCAGCTACTCAACTCTGCCAGTGTAGCCCAAAAGCAGCCACAGACAGACATAAGTGAATGAGCATTGCTGAGTTTCAGTAAAACAGTTTACAAAAACTGGCAGTGGATTTCAGCTGAGGGCCGTAGTTTGCCAACTTCTGCTCTAATATTTAATGGCACTAGTTTTTCCCCTACTCTTTCCTTTTCCTTCTTCAGGATGTTTTTATATTCTTGTCCATTTTATTTATTTATTTATTTATTCATTCATTCATTCATTCATTTATTTATTTATTTTTCCCCCAAAGCCCCAGTAGATAGTTGTATGTCATAGCTGCACATCCTTCTAGTTGCTGTATGTGGGACGTGGCCTCAGCATGGCCGGAGAAGCAGTGCGTCGGTGCGCGCCCGGGATCCGAACCCAGGCTGCCGGCAGCGGAGCGCGCGCACTTAACCGCTAAGCCACGGGGCTGGCCCTGTCCCTTTGTTTTTAAAATAAACTTTATTTTAGAATTGTTTTAGATTTACAAAAAAATTACAAAGATAGCACAGAGATTTTTTTCTCCTATTATTAGCATCTTACATTAGTATGGTATATTTGTCAAAATTAGTGAACCAGTATCCATACATTATTATCAGCTAAAGCCCTTACTTTATTCAGATTTTTTTGGTTTTTACTGAATGCCTTTTTTCTATTCCAGTTTCTCGTTACATTTATTGTCATGTCTCCTTAAGTTTCTCTTGGCTGTAATAGTTTCTCAGACTTTCCTTGTTTTTGATGACTTGCATAATTTTGACGAGTACTGGTTAGCTATTTTGTAGAGTCTCCATCAGTTGGGATTCATCTGTTGTTTTCCTCATGATTAGAGTGGGATTATGGGTTTTGGAGAGGAAGCCCACAGAACTGAAGTGTGGTTTTCATTACATCGTATCAAGGATACATATCATTGTTGATGTTAACCTTCTATCTGAGGTAGTGTTTGTCAGATTTCTACACTGTGAAGTTACTCTTTTTCCCCTCTTTCTATACTGTGCTCTGGAAAGGAGTCACTATGTACAGCCAACATTTAAGGAATGGGAAGTTATGCTCCACCTTCTTGAGTGCAGAGTATCTATGTAAATTATTTGGAATTCCTCTGCACAGGAGATTTGTCTATTCTCCACCATTTGTTTATTAAATCATAAAGACTCATAGATATTTTATAATTTGGGTTATAATCCGAGACTGGTTTATTTTTTCATTGCTCAAATTGTTCCAGCTTTGGCCATTGGGTTCTTTGATATACCCATCCCTCTTTTTTTTGAGCACTTGTATTCTGGCACTACAAGATTCTCCAGGCTCTTCTTGTATATTTCCTGCCCTAGTCCTAAAATTACCATTTCTCCAAGGTGTTCTGGTTCTTTTTATTGGAGAACGGTGTTTGAAACCAAGACCTGGGCACTAGATGCTTATTGCTTTTGGGCTACTGGGGTGTCATTGCTTTTAACTCTCTCAGCTGACAGGGCAAGGAAATATACGTGTGTATGCTAGCCTGTGTATATACACATATCTATAAGTATTTCTATATGTGACATCTCATGCTAAAATGAGTTCGTAATGATATCTCCAACTCTAATCCATTATTACATGGCTCATTCTAGCTTCTTCCCCTTATTTATTAGTAACCTTCCGCTCCAGCAATGGGAAAACTGACTCCCACCATTTGCGTTCCATTTACTTAATTGTTCAATTCCGCTATATATGTATAGTGGTTTCAGAGTTGTTACCTGTACCCTTATGGGAAACACCTTTATCAATTAGAGTACAGTGCTTATATGCAGTTCCTTTTGCCTTCAGTATTACAGACTCTGCTCATTCCTATCGTCACTTGGATCACCAGCTTTTTCCCCTACTCTCTTCAATGAAGTTGATTCATGCATCTGTAATACAATTAGCTTCTTTGTCACATTCTGCGTTTCATGCTGGGATTCCCTGACCTCCTAAACATTTTTTTAAAAATTAGCATGTACTAACATTCACTCTTTGTGCTTTGGAGGTCAGTGGAGCAAAGGAAATTATCATTTTGACACATGTGTAGTGTCATTTATCTACCATTACAGTATCATACAGAATAGTTTTACTGCCTGAAAAAGTCCCCTGTGCTTCACCTATTTAACCCTACCCCTTCAGTCCCTAGCAACCAATGATCTGTTTACCATCTCTAGTTTTGGCTTTTCCAGAAAGTCATCTAAATGGAATCATACACTATATAACCTTCTAGACTTTCTTCTTTCACTTAGTAATATGCATTTAAGATCCATTATTCAACAATCTCATTTTAATTTGCTCCCCCCCCCCCCCCAAAGCCCCAGTAGATGGTTGTATGTCATAGTTGCACATCTTTCTAGTTGCTGTATGTGGGATGCAGCCTCAGCATGGCCGGAGAAGCGGTGTGTCGTTGTGTGCCCGGGATACAAACCCGGGCCGCCAGCAGCGGAGCTCGCGCACTTAACCGCTAAGCCACAGGGCCGGCCTTTAATTTGCATTTTTAAATGACATATGTTGAGCATCTTTTCACATGCTTATTTGCCATCTATATATCATCTTTGGTTAAGAGTCTGTTCAGATCACCCGCTCCCCCATTTTATAATTACGGGATTTATTAATTCATTTAACAAGAAGTCTGGTGGAAAGACAGTTCTGGGATTGGTTCATTTTGCAGTTAAACAGTGTCATCAAGGACCCAGTGCTTTCTATTTGAGGTATGTTGACTTGTCTGGCTCTCATGGTCTCAAGATGGCTGCCATAGTTGCAGGCTTCACACACAGTCAACAACGTCCAAAGGCAGAAAAGAATCAACATAAGCCTCTCTCTGCATCTTTCTCTCTCCCATCTCTTCTTTTACTATTGCATTTTTTAATTGAGCTCTATTTGCATACCATAAAATTCACTGTTTTAAAGTGTACAATTCAGTTATTTTTAGTGTATTCACAAGGTTGTGCAACCGTCACCACTATCAGAACATTTTCATCTCCCCAAAATGAAACCCTGTACCCATTAGCCATCACTCTTCATTCTCTCCTAGGCCCCAGACCCTGGTGACCACTAATATGCTTTCTGTCTCTATGGAATTGTCTATTGTGGGCATTTCACATAGATAGAATCACACTATATGTAGCCTTTGTTTCTGGCTTCTTTCACTTAGCATGACATTTTCAAAGTTCATCCATGTTGTAGCATGAATTGATAACTTTATTCTTTTTTATGGCTGAATAATATTGCATTGTATGGATATACCACATTTTGTTTATCCAGTCATCAGTTGGTAGACATTTGGGGTATTTCCACATTTGGTTACAATGAATACTGTTGCTATGAACATATGTGTACAAGTTTTTGTATGATCATATATTTTCAGATTTCTTGGGTAACTGGGTTATATGGTAACTCTGTTTTACATTTTGAGGAACTGCCAAACTATTTTTCACAGTGGCTGTACCGTTTTATATCCCCACCATCAGTGTATGAGGGCTCCTATTTCTCTAATCGTCACCAACACTTGTTATTTAACATCATTTTGATTATATCCATTCTAGTGGGTTTGAAGTGGTATCGCACTATGGTTTTGATTTCCATTTCCCTGGTGGCTAATGATGTTGTGTTCAACATCATGTGCTTATTGACCACTTGTGTATCTTTAGAGAAATGTCTGTTCAGGTCCTTTGCCCATTTGTAAATACTTTTTCTGTCATTGTTTTTTTGATATTTTGACAAAAATGACATACTTGTTTTATTAATGAGTTGTTAGAGCTCTTTATATATTCTTGGTCAAGTTCCTTATTAGCTATGAGTTTTTCAAATATTTTCTTCCAACCTGTGGCTTATCTTTTCATTCTCTCAACAGTGTCCTTTGCAGAGTCCAAGTTTTTAATTTTAATAAAGTCTAACATAGCAATTTTTTCTTGCAGGGATGGTAACTTTAGTGTTGTATATACAAACGCATCACAAAACTAAGGGACCTTGTTTTTAGGTCTATGATCTATTTTGAGTTACTTTTTTCTATGGTGGTAAAATATACATAACATAAAATTTACCATTTTAGCCATTTTTAAGGGTACAGTTCAGTGACATTTAAGTATATTAACATTGTTGTGCAACCATTACCATTGTCTATCTCCAGAACTTTTCATCATCCCAAACTGAATTCTGTGCCCATTAAACAATAATTCCCCATTTCCTTCTCCTCCCAGCCCCTTGCAACCACCATTCTACTTTCTATCTCTATGAATTTGACTATTCTAGATACCTTATATAAGTGGAATCATACAGTATCTCACCTTTTATGACTGGCTTATTTCACTTGGCGTAATGTCTTCAAGGTTTACCCGTGTTGTGTAGCATATGTCAGAATTTCCTTCCTTTTTATGGCTGAATAATATTCCATGGTATGCATATGCCATATTTTGTTTATACATTCATCTGCTGTTGCACACTGGTGGCTTCTGTCTTTGCTATTGTGAGTAATGCTGCTATGAACATGGATGTACAGATATCTCTTTGAGACCCTGCTTTCAGTTGTTTTGGATATATAGCCAGAAGTAGAATTGCTGGATCATTAGGTAATTCTATTTTTAATTTTTTGGGGAAACCCCATACTGTTTTTCACAGTGGTTATACCATTTTACATTCCCACCAACAGTGCACAAGGGTTCCAATTTGTCTACATCCTTGCCAACACTTGTTATTTTCTGGTTAAAAAAAATTTTTTTTTTTTAAATCATAGCCATCCTAATGAGCACAAGATAATATCTCATTGTGGTTTGATTTGTATTTCCCTAATATTAGTGATGTTGAGCATCTTTCCATGTATTTATCTGTCCTTTGCCGTTTTTTAATCAGGTATTTTTGTTGTTGTTGAGTTGTAGGAGTTTTTTATATATTCTTGATGTTAATGCCTTATCAGATAATTTGCAAATATTTTCTCCCATTCTGTGAGTAGCTTTTTCACTCTCTTGATAATTTCCTTTGATGCACAAAAGTTTTTTCATTTTGATCAAGTCCAATTTATCTGTTTTCTTTTTCTTTTGTTGCCTGATCTTTTGGTGTCATATCTAAGAAATCATTGCCAAATGCAGTGTCGTGAAGCTTTTCCCATATGTTGTCTTCTAAGAGTTTTGTGGTTTTAGCTCTTTTTAGTTTAGGGCTTTGACCCATTTTGAGTTAATTTTCTGGACATGATGTAAGGAAAAAAGGTCCAATTTCATTCTTTTGCCTGTGGGTATCCAGTTTTCCCAGTACCATTTGTTGAAGAGACTCTCCTTTCTCCATTGAATGGTCCTTAGCACTCTTGTTACAAATCATTTGACCATTATGTGAGTGTTTATTTCTGGACTCCATTATATTCTGTTGGTCTGTATGTCTGTTTTTATGCCACTACCACACTGTTTTGGATAGCTTTGTAGTATGTTTTGAAATCAGGAAGTGTGAGTACTGCAGTTTTGTTCTTTTTCTTCAAGATTGTTTTGTCTGTTTGGGGTCCCTTGAGATTCCATGTGAATTTTAGGATGGATTTTTCTACTTCTGCGGAAAATGCCATTGAGATTTGTACAGGAATGTCATTGAATGTATAGATCACTTTGGGTAGTATTGACATCTAAACAATATTAAGTTTCCTGATTCAGGAACATGCACTGCCTTTCCATTTATTTATGTCTTAATTCCTTTCAGCAATGTTTTGTAGTTTTCAATGTATAAGTATTTTGCCTACTTGGTTAAGTTTTCCTGAGAATTTTATTCTTTTGTAGGCTGTTGCAAATGGAATTGTTTTTGTAATTTCCTTTTCGGATTATTCATTGTTAGTGTATAGAAGTGCAGCTGATTTTTGAATGTTGATTTTTTTGTTGTTGGTCTGCAATTTTGCTGAATTCATTTATTTGCTCTATCAATTTGTTTTTGTGGAACCTTTAGGGTTTTCTATATATAAGATATGGCATCTGCAAACAGAAATAATTTAGTTTTCCCTTTCCAGTTTGGTTGCCTTTTATTTCTTTTTCTTCCCTAGTTACTCTGGCTAGAACTTCCAATACTGTGTTGAATAGAAGTGGTGAAAGCAGACGTCCTTTTCTTGTTCTTGATCTTAGAGGAAAGCTTTTTATAGCCTTTCACCATTGAATGTGATGTTAGGTGTGGATTTTTCATATGTGGCCTTTATTATATTGAGATAGTTTCCTTCTATCCTAGTTTTTTGGATTTTTTTTTGTCATGAAAGTGTGTTACTTTTGTCGTGTGTTTTCTGCATCAATTGAGATGATCATGTGTTTTCCCCCCTTGAATTTAATGTGGTGTATTCCATTGATTGACTTTCATATGTGAACTATTCTTGCATTCCAGGAATAAATCTCACTTGGTCATGGTGTATAACCCTTTTAATATGTTGCTGAATGCAGTTTGCTAGTATTTTGTTAAGGATTTTTGCACCAATAGCATAAGGAAAGTTAATTTGTAGTTGTCTTTTCTTGTAGTGTCTTTGTCTGGCTTTGGTACAGGTAATGCTGTCTTCATGGAATGTGTTAGGAAGTATTCCCTCCTCTTCCTTTTTTTTTTTTTTTTTTTTTTTTTTGGTGAGGAAGGTCAGCCCTGAGCTAACATCCATGCCAGTCCTCCTCTTTTTGCTGAGGAAGACTGGCCCTGGGCTAGCATCTGTGCCTATCTTCCTCCACTTTATATGGGACGCTGCCACAGCATGGCCTGACAAGTGGTGCTTCGGTGCACTCCCGGGATCCGAATGCGGGCCGCCAGCAGCGGAGCGCACGCACTTAACCGCTATGCCATGGGGCCAGCCCCTATTTTTTTTTTTTTTTTAAGAAAGGCAGACTGGGGCCGGCCCGGTGGTGTAGTGGTTAAGTTCACGCGATCCGCTTTGGCAGCCTGGAGTTCACGGGTTCGGATCCTGGGCACAGACCTACGCACTTCTCATCAAGCCATGCTGTGGTGGCGTCCCACATACAAAGTAGAGGAAGATTGGCACAGATGTTGGCTCAGGGACACTCTTCCTCACCACAAAAAAAAAAAAAAGAAAGAAAGAAAGGCAGACTGCCACATGCAGCACCTCATTTGGATGTGTCTGGAGTCTTGGAAGCTTGACTACCTTATATTCTCCTACAAGTGGACCTTGAGAGCTTGTTTGGAAGTTCTAGCAGGGGAGTGCAGCTACTTGTATACCCTTGACCGAAGAACAGTCCTCTTCAATTGGGGAAAGTGATTCTCTTCAAGCACGCAGCTTCAGGAGGGATGCATATAAAGCAGTGAGGGAGGAAGGGGACACCCACCTAGCCAGCCAGATTAGCCCAGTCAACTCTGACGATCAGTGGGGTGACAGATGTTGCAGCCAGATCGCCCTCACATCCTGTCCTGTTCATTTTTGAGAAGAGTTTGAGAGGCATTGGTGTCAGTTCTTTAAATGCTTGGTAGAATTTGCCAATGAAGCCGTCAGGTCCAGAGCGTTTCTTTGTTGGGAGATTTTTGATCACTGATTCAATTTCCTTACTAGTTCTAGGTCTATTCATCTGTTCCATTACTTCATGAATCAGTCTCAGTAGAGTGTGTGTTTCTAGGAATTTGTCCATTTCATCTAGTTTATCCGATTTGTTGGGTTACAATTGCGCATAGTACTCCCTTATAACTTTCATTTCCAATTTTAGTAATCTAAGTTTTCCTTCTGTTTTTCTTGGTTAGTTTTGCTAAAGATTTGTCAGATTATTTTGATATTCTCGTAAAATCAACTTTTGATTTTGTTGATTTTCTGTATTGATTTTCTATTTTCTATTGCATTTATTTCTGCTTTAATCTTTATTATTTTTTTTCTTCTTCTTGCGTTCTATTTAGTTTGCTCTTTTCTAATTTCTTACAGTGAAAAGTTAGATGAAAACACAACATATAATCTTTTATAATCAGGCATTTACAGCTGTCCCTCTAAGCACTGCTTTAGCTGCATTCAAGAAGCTTTGATATGTTGTGTTTTCATTTTCGTTTATCTGAAAGTTTTGTGACTTTTCTTGTGATTTCTTCTTTGACCTATGGTTATTTAGGAGTATGTTATTTAGTATCCACATATTTGTGAATTTTCCAAATTTCCTTACGTTATTGATTTCTGTTCACTACATTGTAGTCAAGAACATAGTTTGTATGATTTCAGTCCTTTTAAATTTATTCAGACTTGTTTTATGATCTTTTCATGTGCACACAAGAAGAATGTGTTTGCTGCAGTTGGGTGGAGTGTTCAATAAATGTCTGTTAGGTCTAGTTAGTGCACAGTGTTACTGAAATCTTCTATTTCTTTATTATCTCTATCTAATAGTTCTGTCCATTATTGGAAGTGGGTAATGAAGTCTCCAGCTATTGTTGAGTTGTCTATTTGTGCCTTTTATGGCGTGGGTGCCAGTGGATGAGGGAGAGTGAGTGATTTAATATTTATATATAAAAATTTATATTGCATAATATAAATGTCTTTGATATTGACTGTAAAGAGCTCCTATAAATCAATATGAAAGATTACACTCTCCAATGAAAAAAATGCAAAAAGAGTGAACAGACAATTCATAGAAAATGAAATATAAATTCCTAATAACCATAAGAAAGAAGCTCAATTTCTCTTGTAATCAGGGAAATGCAAAGTAAAATGAGACTGGTAAAAAAAATCTAACTAGCAAAAATTTAAAAATCATTTGCAGTTTTAGGATATAGGGAGATAGGTATTCTCAAACACTGTTAATGAGACTATAAGTTGTTTTTTAAAAATTTTTGACAACCTTCTTAAAGCTTTTTGGTTTTTTTACTTCCATTTTGTTTTGAGGACTCTCCCATATTCATCACTCTACCTCAACAATTAGAAACATACAAGGCCAATCTTATTTCATCTACATTTTCTGTAAACTGATCTTTAAGTATTGGCTGAATTGAACCCAGCCTTTTTGTTTGTTTTATTTTGGCAAGAATACTTTATAGGTGGTGTTATTTCTTGTTGTATCACGTTATGTGGCAAATAGTCTTTGACTCCCTTTGTGATGTTAGCATTGATCAGGTTTCAGGTGTTGTCAATCTGATTATTCCCTTATAAAGTGTCTCATCACCTTTTACCTAATGGTTTTAACAGACATTAATGGTTATTGCCTAGAATCACTGTTTCAGTGAGGTCACAAAGTGGCAAGACTATAACTTAATCATTCCTTCTTCATTCATTATCGAAATTCTTAAAGAAAAGAACTTTCCCTAATCAGGTATTTGGTCACCCTGAGATATAGAAAAGCAGGATAAGTGCTTCCTTTTTTTTTTCTTTCCTCCTCAGTTACCAGTTTTCAGAATAATGGTTTGGTTTTCTAGCATCCTCCAGAGATTGAGGAACTTAGAAATTTGAACATGTATGATATGTTTCAATCCAAGGCAGTTATTACCCTTTTTACTCAGTCTTTGTCCAGTGGGAGTTCCTTCAGGTTGGCTCCTAAATCCTTTGATACGACTGTAGTCTTTGATAGCATCTTTGCTTTTGGCAAGATATGTTCCAGGATCATGTATATTTTTTAATGCAGACCTGGAATCAGCTATTTGTCCAAAAAGTCTCTTTTTCTTTTAGAGGGAAAATAATATTTCAAGACCACACTCTGGGCCCTAGTGGGTTCTCACTCCTGTTGTGTTGCTCATTTTTTCTAGATCTTTTCAGTGGCTAGAAAAGTAAATTCTAACTATTGTTCTTTAAGGTAATATATATCATAATCTGTGTTGATATTTTAAAACCAAACTTAGGATTTTAAGTTTTTGCTTCTTTGATTTTACATTTGTATCTTTTTCTCTTATAGTGAAAATCTTGCTTCCTGGTGACAATAGCATAGTAACTTATTTACTGTATTCACCTACTTACATTTGAAAGTTTCAGAAAATAAAAACAATGTTATTACTACCAATATTATTACTTAAAACAGTTTAAGATTTTTTTGGTTTTCTTTTTGCCCTTAGAATATAGCCTTTAAGGATGTGCATGCAAATTCTTTATTTTAAAGCAACTAAACCACGACTTGATACATAGTTAGGCTGATTTATTTCATTTGGATTTATTTTTGTTTTAGAATTAGTTAAAGCATGTACATGGTTCCAAAGTCAAATATATAAAACAGGGTATGAAATTTAGCTTCTATTTCTGTTGCCTCCACTCCCTTCCCTCCTTCCTCCTGTGTGTAACTGCTTTTCATTGGATGCGTATTTTTCTTCCATCTTGGTTTTTTTTTGTTTTGTTTTGTTTTTGTTTTGTGAGGGAGATCAGCCCTGAGCTAACATCCATGCTAATCCTCCTCTTTTTGCTGAGGAAGACTGACTCTGAGCTAACATCTATTGCCAGTCCTCCTCCTTTTTTTTTACCCCAAAGCCCCCTAGTAGATAGTTGTATGTCACAGTTGCACATCCTTCTAGTTGCTGTATGTGGGACACGGCCTCAGCATGGCCGGAGAAGCGGTGCGTTGGTGCACGCCCGGGATCCGAACCTGGGCCGCCATCAGCGGAGTGCGTGCACTTAACTGCTAAGCCACGAGGGCGGCCCTGTTTTATATTTTAATATAAGCAAATACACATATGTGCATAGGTATTCATCTTTGGACCTCTCTTAGATAAAAAGTACTGTATATTGCACAGTATTCTGTACCTTGTTTTTTTTTACTTAACAACATATCCTGGGCATTGCTCCAAAGCAATATGTAGAGGTCGCCTTTTTACTACTGTATACTACTCCAGTGTGTGGATTTACTGTAGTCTATTCTGTTAGTACTTTACTGAATGAACACAGTACCCCCCCCCCTTTTTTTTGGATTAGTTATAGTGTTGCCTTATGCATATGATACCTTGTATTTTATCTTTGGGCCAAATCCCTAAAGTGGGATTGTTGTTATTTCAGAAGATAAACATGTAAATAATTTTGCTAGATGTTGCCATATTGTTGCCAGTTTTTCTTTGGTGAGGAAGATTGGTCCTGAGTTAACATCTGTTGCCAATCTTCCTCTTTTTTTTCCTTGAGGAAGACTGTCCCTGAGCTAACATCTCTGCCAGTCCTCCTCTGTTTTCTGTATGTGGGATGCCCCCACAGCATGGCTTGACAAGCGGTGTGTAGGTCTTAGGTCTGTGCCTGGGATCCAAACCTGTGAACCCTGGTCCACCGAAGCAGAGCGTGTGAACCCAACCACTATGCCACCGGCCACTGTACCATTTTTTCATTCTCATTAGCAGTGTAAGAGCATGCTGTCAAACTTCAATTTTTGCTATTCTGTTAGTGAGAAATTGTATCTGAGGAAGCTTAATTTTTCATTTTTCTTATGAATGAAGTTGAAGGGTGATTTGATATCTTATTCTATGAACTATTTGTTCATGTCTCTTGCCCGTCTTTCTATTGAGTTGTTAGTCTTTTTCTTATTTTCTTTTTTAAGCATTTTTATGTTAGAGATATTAGTTGATTAGCTGACATAAGTTGGAATATTTTTTCACCCACAGTTTGTACAGCCTTTGGATTATTGTTCCAGCCCTGCAGTTCCACTTCTAGGAATTTCTTCTAGAATGCTGTACAGTTGTATATATAAAAGGATATTAATTGTCCCAGCAATTCCACTCCCAGTAATAGACTGCACATAGCCAAGGGAATTTGAAACATGTGTTTCTAAAAACACTTGTACATCAATGTTTATAGCAGCATTATTCATAGTAGCCAAAGGTAGAAACAACCCAACTGTCTATTAACTGATGAATGAATAAACAAAATGCAACAGAATGGAATATTATTTGGCCATAAAAGTGAATGATGAACATGGATGAACTTTGAAAACATGCTGAATGGGAGAAGCAAGACACAAAGGCCACATATTTGATTCCGTTTATATATGATACAAGAATAGGCAAATCCGTAGACACGGAAAGTAGATTTATGGTTTCCAGGGGATGGGATGAGGAGAGAATGGGGAGTGACTGCTAATGGGTACAAGGTTTATTTTTGGGGTGATGAATATATTCCAGAATTAGATAGTTGTGATGGTTTTATTTATTTATGATTTTTATTTTATTTTTTTGTGTATATAAGGAAGATTAAGCCTGAGCTAACATCTGTTGCCAATCGTCCTCTTTTTGCTGAGGAAGATTGGCCCTGGGCTAACATCTGTGCCCATCTTCCTCTACTTTATATGGGACACCACCACAAGATGGCCCGACAAGTGGTGCATTGGTCTGTGCCCAGGATCCGAACCTGCAAACCCCAGGCCTCCGCAGCAGAGCGTGCGAACTTAACCTCTATGCCACCGGGCTGGCCCCTGTGGTGGTTTTATACAGCCTTGTGAATATACAGTCATGCACCACGTAACAACATTTTGGTCAGTAATAGACTGCACATATGATGATGGTCCCATAAGATTATAAGGGAGCTGAAAAATTCCTATTGCCTATTGACGTCGTAGCCATTGTAACATCATAGCTCAGCATATTACTCAGATGTTTGTGGTGATGCTGGTATAAGAAAATTTACTGTGCTGCTGGTTGTATAAAAGTATAGCAAAAAAAGTATAGTATCACTGCCCCTGAAGACCTTCCAGTGGGTCAAGACACAGAGGTGGAAGACAGTGATATTGATGATCCTGACCCTGTATATGCCTAGGCTAATGTGTGTGTTTGTGTCTTAGTTTTTAAAAAACAAATTTAAAAAGTGAAAAACATAAAAAATTTTAAAAATAGAAAAAAGCTTATAGAATAAGTATATAAGGAAAGAAAATATTTTTGTACGGCTGTACATGATTGTGTTTTATGCTAAGTGTTATTACAAGAGTCAAAAAGTTAAAAAAAATTATAAAGTTTATAAAGTAGTTACAGTAAGCTATGGTTAATTTATTATTATTATTATTTTTTTATAATTTTATTTATTTATTTTTCCCCCAAAGCCCCAGTAGATAGTTGTGTGTCATAGTTGCACGTCCTTCTAGTTGCTGTATGTGGGACGCGGCCTCAGCATGGCCGGAGAAGCGGTGTGTCGGTGCGCGCCCGGGATCCGAACCCGGGCCACCAGCGGTGGAGCGCGCACACTTAACTGCTAAGCCACGGGGCCTGGCCCCTGGTTAATTTATTATTGAAGAAAGAAAAATCTTTGTTTATAAATTCATTGTAGCCTAAGTGCACAGTGTTTATAAAGTCTACAGTAGTGTACAGTAGTGTCCTAGGCTTTCACACTCACTCACCACTCAGTCACTGACTCACCCTGAGCAACTTCTAGTCCTGCAAGCTCCATCCATGGTAGGTGCCCTATACAGGTGTATCATTTTTTTTTATACTATATTTTTATTGTACCTTTTCTATGTTTAGATATGTCTAGATACACAAATACCATTGTGTTACAGTTGCCTACAGTATTCAGTACAGTAACATGCTGTACAGGTTTGTAGCCTAGGAGCAATAGGCTATCCCATATAGCCTAGGTGTGTAGTGGATCATACTGTCTAGGTTTGTGTAAGTACATACTATGATGTTTGCACCATGATGAAAGTGCCTAACAATACATTTCTCAGAACAGATCCCCATCATTAAGTGATGCATGACTGTACTAAAACCCAATGAATTGTACACTTGAAAATGATGAGTTTTATGGGATGTGAATTATATGTCAATTAAAAAAATAGGGGTCCGGCCCACTGGCGTAGTGATTAAGTTCACGTACTCTGCTTCGGCGGCCAGTGGTTTGCGGGTTCAGATCCTGGGCGCAGTCCTACACACTGCTAATCAAGCCGTGCTATGGTGGCATCCCATATACAAAATAGAGGAAGATTGGCAACAGATGTTAGCCCAGGACCAATCTCCTCCCCCCAACAAAAAAAGTAAAAAAATAAAAAATGCATATCAGTAGTCTAATTATGAGAGAACATTAGACAAATTCAAATTGAAGGACATTCTACAAAGTAGTTGGTAAAGAGTATACCAGTACTCTTCAAAAGTGTCAAGATAATGAAAATAAAAACTAAAAGTCTTAGGAACTGTCTGAGATTGGAAGGGCCCTAGGACACATGAGAACTAAATGTGTTGTGAAATCCTGGATAAGATCCTGAACCAGGAAAGAGAAAAAGTTAGTGGGAAAAATGGTGAAATTCAAATAAGATATATAGGTTAAAGTAGTGTAGCAATGTTAATTTCCAGGTTTCTTTAACTGTGCCATAGTTATATAGGATGTTAACGTCTGGGGAAGTTGGGTGAAGGGTATTACAGGAACTCTGTACTGGTTTTGCAGTTTTTCTGTAGGTTTAAATTATTTCAAAATAAGAAGTTTAAAAATAAAAATTGTTAACTGCAACAGCATTAACAAAGTGGAAACTGCATAGATATCCATCAATAGTGGAATGGTTAAAATTATGGTAAATTCGTGCTATGGAATACCGTGTAGCTATTACACAGAATGAGGATTTGCATACAGTGACATGGAAAGAGAGAGATTAAGGTAAAAAAAGATAATGCAGTCATGCACTGCATAACAGCATTTCAGTCAGCAATGGACCACATATACAATAGTGGTCCCATAAGATTAGTACCATATAGTTTATGTGTATAGTAGGCTATACTATTTAGGTGTGTGAAAGTACTGTAGGGGAGGAAGAAATTTTCCTCTACCCTTCTAGGTGCTTCTGGCCAGTCTAAGAATTAAATTGACATAAGACAGATTAACAGGAGAAAAACAAACAAAAGTTTAATAACATGTATACATAGGAGAAACTCAGGAAAACTGAGTAACTCACTAAAATGGCTGAAGCCCTCGCCTTAAATACCATCCTCAGCTAAAGACAAAAAAAGGTGTTGGGGGTGGGCAGAGTTGGGGACGTCAGAGGGAAGGAAGGCAATTCACAGGTAGATGAAAAGGAGCAAAGGTTTGGAAAACAAGTGTTTGGCTACACAGAAACAGAAGAACATAGAAGGGAGCCTAATAAACAGGCTTTTCTATGACTGCCACCTAGTTCATGTTGATAATAGCTTGCTTCCTGAGACAGGTTTATTTATCTGAATTCTTTTAGGCAGTTAAGGAGGAGGTAACAAGAAAAACTTTGAGTCTTGTTTCTTAAAAATAATCAGCCTAAAATAATCCTCATGTTAAAGAGACATTCTGGGGTGGCAAATTTTGTTCCCCTTCAGTGTGTTCTATAATGTTTGCACAACAAAATTGCCTAAAGACGCACTTCTCAGAACATATCCCCATTGTGAAATGATGCAT
Organism: Ceratotherium simum simum; assembly: GCF_057802395.1. NCBI lineage: Eukaryota > Metazoa > Chordata > Mammalia > Perissodactyla > Rhinocerotidae > Ceratotherium > Ceratotherium simum. The sequence goes on along the minus strand of NC_141919.1, from coordinate 56,658,383 downwards.
GACTATGTATATTCTGTTACCATTTATGTGAAAGTATGTTTTTACCTATGAATGCACATGCATAAAAATATGACATTTCTAACATTGTGATTACCTATGGAGAATAGAACGTATATATTCCCTTACTTGAAGGTTTCACAACTTTTATATATTTGTGTAACAGTTGTAATTAAAAAAAAAATCTGTAAAAGAGAACACAAAAAGACAATAAACTTATTTGACTCTGCTATTTTATAAAACATTAGGTGGAAGAGAAATGCTAAGTCCAAGTAGATACTGTAGTTCCGTTAGTTCTGCCTTTCATAAGTTTGATATTTTGGTTCTTTGTATTTAAGCTCATCAGCTAGCTTTTAGGAATATTTGTGCAATGATTCATTGGTTGGTTGCTATGTCCTGCTTTGAATGAAATCCCAGGGAGTACTTGTTTTGCACCTCAGGAGAAAATCACAGCAGGCTTAGTTAACAGAGCTGAGTCTAGAAGTTGTTTTCCTTCTCAAGCAATACAATGTTAATTCCATAAAATAATAAAATTAATTATTCAGTGCTTACTGTTTCCGATGATGGATAGTATACAATCTTGTGAACAAAATACTAGGACCATGCCTTTTTATTGACATACAAGCTAACTTCTAATATGCTAGGAAAATCATCACTAAGTTAAAAAAATCCCTGCACTTAGCACCCTGGAGCACCCTATATATGAGAGGCAGCTCAAAGACAAGTCTAGACCTGCAGCTGCTCTTGGCTCTTTCTTTTTGGGGTTTATGTTTGAAAGAAATGGGTCTTAATCCATATAAATGTCTCATCAGCTTTAATCCCTAGGCTTCCTTTCCTTCAGTATCAGTTGCTTTTGAAGATCTTTTCTATAAAGGAGGAGGATGCTCTTTTGGGATCTCTTACACGATTTTGTATATTCCACATGCATATATATGGAAATGTATATATATATACATGTTTCTTTAATTGTGGTAAGATAGACTTAACATAAAATTTACCATCTTAACCATTTTTAATTGTACTCTTTGTTACCGTCCAACGTGGGGCCTTCTGCTTGCCACAAGACATGGAATAGTCAAGAGGCAAGGTGGTAGAAAAAGGACCTTTTCATTACAACTTGCTAGCAAGAGGGAAGATGGCCGACTCATGTCCAAAAGAACCATCTTAAGGGGGCACGAAATCTTACAGCAGTTATGTAGGCCATTGGGTTATTGGGGAGGGGGTTAGGAATGTTGACCTTCTGGTGTTACAGACTGGGAGTGCCACACCAGATCTTTGAGTTTCCACTGATGATGGCTATCAGCATAGATTCTCTGTTCGGGGGTCATCACATTCCTAAGGAACTCAAAAAAACAAAATTATCTCATCGCAGCTGAGAGGCACATGCACAAGCAGGGGTCGTAAAGTCTACAGAGCAGTTAGATCTCCTGGAAAGTGCGTATCCCGCTGGGTTAGTTTGTCAGAGGTCATTCAAAGTTACAATAGAGTTTTTCTTTTTTACAGTATGGCTTCCCTTATGTCAACCTTGTCTTGAGCTGGTATCAACTTCCGTAGTGTTAAATATATTTGTATTGCTGTGAAACCAATCTCCAGAACTTTTTCATCTTGTAAAACAAACTCTATATGCATTAAACAAAAATTTCCTTTTTCCCCCTCCCCCCAGCCCCTGGCAACCACCATTCTACTTTTTGTTATGCATTTGACTACTCTAGAGACTTCATGTAAGTGGAATCATACAGTATTTGTCTCTTTGTGATTGGCTTATTTCCCTTTGCATAATATCCTCAAGGTTTGTCCATGTTGTAGCATCTTCCACTTGCTTATATTTTAAGTCAGATGACACCCATGCTCCCCTGCCACTGCCACTGTGAACTATTTATATTTTTTTTAGTCTGGCCTTCAAAAATTGAGATCTCAGCAATTCTTGTTTCCTTTTTGGCTGTAATATCTATAATACATAACTACTCAATCTACTCTTTAAAACAGTAAACAATGATGTTTGTATGAAGATTATTTTTTAATCTCACAAATATTTTATTGAGTCATGTGTGGACCAAGGGATGAGATTGGAGAGCTAAAAAAGAGACCTCAAAAAAGTCTTAAGAGTTTAAACTTAATCATGAAGGCAAAGAGGGGTTGTATCAATTAATAATTACTATATAAGAAACTACCCCAAAATTTAGTGGTTTAAAACAACAACCATTTATGACAATTCTTTGGGTTAGTAGTTTGGGCTAGGCTCAGCTGGGAGCTCTTCACCGGATTTGCTTTGAGTTACTCATGCTTCTGCAGTCATCTGCAGGCTTGATTGGAGTTGGGTGATCTAAGATGGCCTTGCTCCTATGTCAGGCGGTTGGTGATGGCTGTTCACTGGTTGGTCTAGGGGGCCTCAGTAGGGACGGATGCTCATCCTCCTGTGCCTAGAAGAAGTCCATGTTGTCACTTCACCAAACATCTGTTGGTTAGAGCAAATTGTTAAAGCAGCCTAGATCCAGTAAAGTAGAGAAATAGACTCTACCTTTTGATGGAACTGGCAGCACAGTCAGATTGTGAAAAGGTTGTGTGTACCGGAGTGGAGGAATTTGTAGCTTATTTTTTGCAGTCTTGCACAGGAGTGATAGGATGAGATTTGTATTTTAGAATGATTACTCTGAGTGTATGGTCAAGGAACATTTGGAGGAGGCAGGGAAGAGGAGTCAAGGCAGGATTAAGAGGCCATTGCATCTCTCCCATGCATGGGAGAGATGGTGATATAAGTTTGTAAACACATCACCACACACTTTTTATCCCCTGCTTCTAAGCATCTCAAGATATTCCGTACTCATTTATAAAGGGGCAAAATGGAGCAGGGAGACATTGAGCTGATCCAGAGAGACTGTCCTAGATCAGGCTCAACTAGAGATAATCAGTTAAGTTTTGATAAAGCCTCTTTAATTAGCTCAGATAATTTAAAGGAGAAACCTGTGACACTTCTTTTTTTTCATCAGCATACTGACCACCAAGAGCTTAGGAAGAATTGGAAGGCAGGCAGATTTATTTTTGTCACCTTCTTATATCCAGTTGCCCACACAAAGTTCCTGCCATACCAAGGCCCACCTGTCGTGCTAAATTTCTCTCATGTATCATTGGTGTTGGCAAGGGATGAATGATAGTTCAATTAAAGTAATTTATGTAGATGTGAGAGTAAGAAGTGTTTGCATTTCAGAAGAGATATTTGTTAGTTTAAACAATTTCTAATTGATATATCTAAACATGTTATATGTGAACAAAAAAGTGGGTTGTCTTTTTTTGCAAGGTGTTAAAAATAGCATAATAGTATAAAGATATGGTTATGTGTCGCTTAATGACAAGGATATGTTCTGAGAAATGCATCGTCAGGTGATTTCGTCATTGTGGAAACATCATAGAGTGTACTTACACAAACCTAGATAGTATAGGCTCCTATACATCTAGGCTATATGGTACTAACCTTATGGGACCACTGTCGTATATGCAGTCTGTTGACCGAAACATCGTTATGCAGCACATGCTTATATATGCACATATGCACACAGACTAAAGTGTGTGTATCTGTTTTTATATTAATCAGCATTGCAGCCACATGGATGTCTATCCCAGTGGTCTCCATAAATAGAGCTTCATTGCCTGGGAAAGAGCACCAAACCACAGAAACTGCAAATAAGTAGGGTAGACTTCCTATGCTTCCTACTGTGAGCTGTTTTTAGAGTTTTTGCAGATTCTTATATGCATCATGCATGATAAAATGAAAGATTCCAGAGGACTAGTTAGAGTATTTGTTGACATATTCACCCACTGTTTGGAAGTAGTTGCTTTGCAGTGTGGGATGGGTCACTATCAGAATTTTCGCCCAAATAATTAGGAAATTATTAGTAAATGCGTATAGGCTGTTTACCTTTTTACATTTATTTTTGCCACCATTTCTCCTACTTTTGTTTGTTTTTGCTGTAGATTTTAAAATAGACTCCAGACATCTTCTCATTTCACAAATACATTACTATGTATCTCTAAGAGATAATGACTTTTTAAAAAATTCTTACTTCAGTGCCATTATTACAACGAGTATAATTCTTTAGTATCATCTAATACCCAGTCCATTTTCAAATTTTCGTGATTGATTCAAAATTGTCTTTTTTTCCACTTTGAGTCAAAACCCAAAGTCCACATATTGCTTTTGGTTAATATTTCTTAAATTCTTACAGTCTATATACTAACATAGTTCTCCCTCCATTTTTTTTTCTTTGCCCATACCATTTCTTTTCTTTCTTTCTTTTTTTTTTTTTGTGTGAGGAAGATCAGCCCTGAGCTAACATCCATGCCAAGCCTCCTCTTTTGGCTGAGGAAGACTGGCCGTGGGCTAACATCTGTACCCATCTTCCTCTACTTTATATGGGATGCCGCCACAGCATGGCCTGACAAGCGGTGCATCAGTGCGCACCCGGGATCCGAACCTAGGCTGCCAGCAGCAGAGCATGCGCAGTTAACTGCTATGCCACGGGGCCAGCCCCTGCCCATACCATTTCTGTGTTGAAGAAACTGGATCATTTGTTTATAATTTTTTTCTACATTCTGGGTTTTCCTGTTTAAAAGAACGGAGAAAAGATGTTAGTCTCAGAAGAGATCCTTCTTCCATCTCACCTGTACTCTGTTGAGTGCCTGTTACTAGAGTGGGCTGGAGAAGGGCTATTTGGGATACATCATTGAACAAAAATCCTTTCCTTAAACATGGCAGTTACATTCGCATTCCAGGGAACAAAATGAATCGTAACAAAACAAAAACAAACAAAAATGTAAACAAAATGAATCGTAAAGTTAGTTAGAAATTCTCTAGAAAACAATAGAGCATAACAAGGAAATAGGGAGGTGTAGGACCTTGTTGGATGTGTAAGATGTGTGGCTGAGTATAAGTTGTGTCAGAATGTGGTAGAAGCCGTGGAGGCTGCAGCAGAGGAGTAACATGATCCGATTTACATTTAAATCATTTAAAATACATTTAAATCAGATTTCCATTCAATCTGGCTGCTGTGCAGTGGGTGAAGGAGCAAGGGTGGAAAGCTACTCTGTAATCTGAGCAAGAGATGGTAGAGGATCAGACCGAGGAGAGCCAACGAGGGAGAGAAGAGTGAAGGACAGTGGCAAGGTTTCTGGCTCCAGCAGCTGGAAAGACTGACGCAGAGGGCCTCAGAAGGCTTAGTCACAGGCAGAGGCTGAGTAATTGCTACCCTTTCCATTCACCATTCTTTTGGTAAAGGACTTGTGAAAACTGGTGCTTTTTGAGGGTTATGTTAAAGGCCTTTTGATTTTGTTGTTGTTGTTGTTAGATGATTAAATGGTTCTTTTTTTTTCTTTTAAACTTGTAAAATGCTTTCTGTTTTGCCAATGTTTTATTTAGTGGCATTTTAACTGCTTATTATTAGACATTGCAAAAATTTAGAAGTTTGTAAGTTGGATTTTTAATAACAGTTGTTCTTGGTTCTTTTTGAAAAATTTTAAAACTACAGAAAATTGAAAGAATAGTAAACTGTTCCCTTCATCTAAATTCAGCAATTAACATTTTGTGACATTTGCTTTAGAAAGTAAATATGTACCAATTTTTTTTTGGCCAAACCATTTGACAGTGAGTTGCAGACATCAGGGACACCCATGAAATTTAACATTAATGCTATATGATTATCTAATATATAGTCCATATTCAGATTTTTTCCTACTGTCCCCTTTTCATCTAGGATCCAGTCTAGGATCCTCCATTTGGCTGTCAGGACTCTCGTCTCCTTTAATTGATACTGGCTCAACACAAGGTTGACATAAGGGAAGCTATATTGTAGGAAAAAAAACCATATTGTAACTTTGAATGACCTCTGACTAACTAACCCAGCTGGCTATGCACCCTCCAGGAGATATACATGCTCTGTAGGTTTTGTGACCCCTCCGCACTGCAATAAGTTGATAACTTTGTTCTTTTGAGTTCCTTAGGAATATGATGATCCCCGGGCAGAGAGTCTATGCTGATAGCCATCATCAGTGACAACTGAAAGATCTGGGTATAGGGCGTTGGTCTGGTCTCTGATGCATATCTAGTAAAATAAAAGATTATCAGGCACTTAAGACCAGATGTCTGTCCCTACCCGGAGATCAGATGGATGCCTCCACCCGGAGACCAGCTCCCTATATAACTGGCCTGTAGTCTTTGTTCTATAAGATGGTTCTTTCAGACATTAGTCGGCCATCTTCCCCCTTGCTAGCAAGCTGTAATAAAATCCTTTCCCTCCTACCACCTTGCCTCTTGACTTTTGGCATGTCTTGCAGTGTGCAGACGACCTGCCTTGGGTGGTAACATAATCTGTACAAGTCTCCCTACCTTTACTTTTGTCTTCTATGACATTGACATTTTTAAGGAGACCAGGCCACTTGTCATGTAGAGTGTTCTGCAATCTGGATTTGTCTGATCATTTCCTTTTGATTAGGTTCTAGTTAAACCATGCAGATGTACTTTTACCTTTTGAAGACTTCAAAATATAAGCATAGGAATAGTGTGGGTTTTACAAAGTCTTTTATAAGTATCACTTCCAGTTACTGCCAAGTGCTACTTAGCAAAGCACCTGATCCTGTAATAAGCATTGTCACAGAGTGAAAGAACATTAAATTGAGCGGAATTTTAGATTTCATCTCCAGAAGTCACAAACTACAGAAAACTAGCAGAAGAGGCACAGTCTTAAAACAGAAACAGAAAGCTGGATTTTGACACCTTTAGGTATGGAGTGAGTTTTCAGATTGGACCTAGTCCTTATTGTTCTTCCCCCATGCCTATTATTTAAATCGTCTAGGCTGCCCCTGAAGCTTTTGAGCATATGACCCTGATGCCCACCTCTCTCATTATGTAGCTAGGGAAACTTCAGGCTCAGAGGCCAAGTTGCTGAGGAACACATAGTTAGTGAGAGATAAAATAGTCAGGTCCTAAAACCTCAGTCTCTTAAAGACCCGGTAGATCTTCCACCAAAGCTCCAGTGACTTTCATTGATGGGACAAATGGAAAGTGTATACTCTTGGCACCTTCTATGATTAGGGAAGATGAAGGGATTTAGGGATACCACAGAATGAAGTTTTATCTTAAATTGTATAGTTAGGTCTGAAGTTTATTTTATACAGGGTTTTTTTTGGTGTTAGATACCATTTTAGGATAATGGATTTCTTATATCTGTTTACTGTGTTTCATAATAACTTTCTTCCTTTTTTAGCTACAAGGCTTTGGCCGACCAAGTGTATACCATGCTGCTATTGTCATCTTCCTTGAATTCTTTGCGTGGGGCCTATTGACAACTCCAATGTTAACCGTAAGTATTGCTAAACTGGGTCCTTGTTTATGAGAGCAAAAGAGAAGTTCTTCAGCATATGTCCCCAGGGCTATATGTCTAGGTATGTCTGAGAGTAGCTCTTGACAGTGATTTAAGACAGCTTATTCCATTGGGTTGTTTCCACTGTATAGGCTGTGAACCACTGCAACAAAACACCTGGGATGCTTGTTAAATATTCCTGCGTAGCAAGGTGCTCCCACTGAACCAGAATCTTGGGAGTGCTATGAATGAACTATAGATATTTAAGAAGATGGTTAAGATGCCCTAGGGGAAATTATTGCAAAGCTTTGTTGAAGTTTGTAACTTACTTTGTATAGATGTAATGGCCTTTGACTTAAGAATGTAGTAAGTACCTTGTAACACTGAACGTGATAATTGTAAGAATGTCCAAATTTTCTTTTTGGGTAGCTTAGCTACAGCCATTTCTTTGCAGAGGCTGTACTAAATTTCTTAGCAAGAACTTGGATGTTTGGTGCATGGTGTGGTTAGAGGGAAGAGAGGTGCTAAAGAAAAGATGAGGGGGCGCTGGCCTGGTGTTGCAAGCAGTTAAGTGTGTGCGCTCTGCTGCTGTGGCCTGGGGTTTGCCGGTTCGGATCCCGGGCATGTACCAACGCACTGCTTGTCGAGCCATGCTGTGGCAGCGTCCCATATAAAGTAGAGAAAGATGGGCACGGATGTTAGCTCTGGGCCAGTCTTCCTCAGAAAAAAGAGGAGGGTTGGCATCAGATGTTAGCTCAGAGCTGATCTTCCTCACCAAAAAAGAAAAAAAAAGAAAAGATGAGGGTGCAGATTTTAGGTGCCTAGTAAATATTTAACAATTTTTATAAAGATATTTTTTAATTGGCCTTAAATTTCAGTTGTCTTAAATTGTCCTTTTTTTTTTTTATTTTAAATAATTTTAGTTATTTATTTTTTTCCCCCAAAGCCCCAGTAGATAGTTGTATGTCATAGCTGCACATCCTTCTAGTTGCTGTATGTGGGACGCGGCCTCAGCATGGCCGGAGAAGCAGTGCGTCAGTACACGCCCAGGATCTGAACCCGGGCCGCCAGCAGCGGAGCGCGCGCACTTAACTGCTAAGCCACGGGGTCGGCCCTTAAATTGTTCTTTAAAAAGCATTGATGGTTGGGGCCGGCCTGGTGGCGCAAGCGGTTAAGTGCACATGTTCCGCTGCGGCGGCCTGGGGTTTGCCGGTTCGGATCCCGGGCCCGCACCGACGCACGGCTTGGCAAGCCATGCTGTGGTGACGTCCCATATAAAGTGGAGGAAGATGGGCATGGATGTTAGCCCAGGGCCGGTCTGAGCAAAAAAAAGAGGAGGATTGGCAGATGTTAGCACAGGGCTGATCTTCCTCACCAAAAAAAAAAAAAAAATCATTGATGGTTAACTCTTCCCAATCACCATTTTGCCTTAATGCAGAATCCTTTTAGATACAGATAAACTTTGTTCCCAAATTAGGTTTAGAAAATAGAGAACTTGAGAGGGTGGCTGTTAGCCTTACATAAGACTTTGCTATATACTTTTTAAAGTTTTTAATTCTTCCGGCACATTTAAAATACAACTTGATTTAATTAAAATTATAACTTGGATGGGACAGTTGATTTAAAAAGTTGCCCGTGTTTTTAATCCTCTGTTTTATTCTTTCTCATTGCACTGCCTTTTCCTTCATAATGCTTTACTATGGAAGGTAACTGGTTATTAGTTAGTGGGGTTAAGTGGTCCCCGTTTTAAGTTTCATGAGATCCTGCCTGCCATGTTCATCACCGTGTCCCTAGTGCCTAGGGCTGCCTGGGACACAGTTGATGCTCAATATGTATGTTCTTTGAACAAATATATGTGTTGCAGTCACACACATATGTGTCCTTGAGTGATTGCTTCTCCAAGACATATTTTTAGTATGAATATAGACACACCAAGCCACTCATTTTAAGGAACTGTGTTATTATTTAATTTTTGGCCCTAGTTCTCTGAATTTTTCCCCCTAGCTCTTTAGGTTACAAAGTTAAGAGTTTCAAAGAAGTGTTTTTCTGATGCAACCAGTTGCCTATAATCTGTTTTAGTGGTTCAGCAGGTTTCTCAATATAGAAGTATTCCTGTAATCATTCTTTATTTGATAAGAATTCAAATTGAAATGAACAATACTTTAGTGTTTTTGATGCCCTGTCAGAAATTCTAAAACCTCCTTCCAGACAATTAAAATCCTTGGGCCTTTTTCACCCTAAACCAGATTGTCAGATCCGTTTAATTTTAGTTAATTAATTTTAATATGCCCAGGGACTGATGCACCTTCCTTCTTAATACCCAAATCAGGTAATTTTCCCAGGGTTTCTGTATCCCTGTTAGACCCTGGAATGCAGTCTTAGAAGCGAGTTAAAATGTTGCTCTACTGCCTCTTTGCAGTTTCTGAGCAGTTTTGCTGCTTGCAAAGATTTGGTTAAAATGAACATTTGTGTGTGAGGAGTACAGAGTTGTTAGCATCACTTTCTGATGTCATAGAAGTGTTGCTGAGTTAGTAGATGTGCTCATTCTCTTTTTTTTTTTTTTATAATTTTATTTATTTATTTTTTTCCCCCCAAAGCCCCAGTAGATAGTTGTATGCCATAGCTGTACATCCCTCTAGTTGCTGTATGTGGGACGTGGCCCCAGCATGGCCGGAGAAGCAGTGCGTCGGTGCGCGCCCGGGATCCAAACCCGGGCCGCCAGCAGCAGAGCGCACACACCCAACTGCCAAGCCACAGGGCCGGCCCAATGTGCTCATTCCCTTTTTCTGAGGTCTTGGTGTCGCTAAATTAAGCTAAATATCCTTTACTTTCCTATTTCCCCCAGCCTTTACACCACAGTTTGTTGTTTCTTTTTTGATGTGGAGAGACTGGTTCACTCCTCCTTTTGAAGAGAAAGGTTTTCTCTAGCACATCCCCTCCACTTTCTGCCTTTTCTGGTTGGACAGAAAAGTGATAATGTTAGGTGGTTTGATAAGGAAGGGACGAAGTTAGGGTTTGTTTCATTACAACTGGAGTTCATTTATCCTCTTCTTTATGTTAGGGTTTACTATTGTCCGATTTCTAGTTCTTAGCATCTTGAATCTTTCACCCACTATGGTGTAACTATTAGGGTGATGGTTCGTGTGTTTTCTTATTTTTTCCTTGCTGTCGCTAGTGGACAGCACTCTGTCCTGTTTCCATCAGGTGAGAAAAACTTGAGGTCAGGATTTGAAGATACAGAACAGTACATACATATTAATATTTTGTCTAATCTGTCTCTGCATCCTGGCACTCATTAGGACACTCTCTTTAAAGTAATATCAAACAATTTACGTCTTAGCCATTTTCTCTGTGACATTTGTTGCCTATCTCATGTAGCCATGTCCTAGATTACAACTTTAATTTGTTAATTAAGCACCATCAGAAAGGTCTTCACCCCAATACACTGAAGCAAATTTGTAAAGTTGGCCTCACACAGTGGCCTTACCTTCTAGTAATAGTAGTTTGTACATAAAAATGACCGCTCTGGTCTTACATCCCTGCCTGACATTCTACCCTCTAGTCAAAACGTGCCTCCCCTTAGAGGGCCTGATCTCATTTTAATGTAAATAATCTGATTAAACTAATTTAAATGTATTCAGATATATTTAAATAGAGCACTTATTTCAATAAAGATGTACTTAATATTAGTTCCTGTAAGTGAAGAATTTTATTCTTGTAATTTGCAGATTTTCTTTTGCAAGCTGACATTCCTGAAACCCTGCTAGAGACTCAAGGACTCAGTGTTCTCCACTATGCCATCTTCTCTATATGGTGATCTAATAAGCCAAAGAACACTCTTTAAACACTTTCCTGCCACATTCAGTTTTCCTATCCCTTCTTCCTCACTCTCAGAATATGTGCCCATTCATTCAACAAGCATATATTCTATCTTATCAGCCCCTATTTGCTCTGCAGTCCAGCTCTTCTGCCTCTTTGACTTAATCACTGTTTCCTCTTGGGAGTTGGGGTGGATGGGAGGGGACAGGACTATTTGGCAGGCATTTTGGGCATAATATGCAGGCTCTTTGTTGTGTGACTTGCTCTCATGTGAAAAGGAAATAAAATTCTAACTATAGTCACATGGAGACTCTTCCTTTCTGGAATCACAAGATGTTCCAGGCTCGTCTTACGGTTTTGATAGATTTCTAATGATATTTTAACCAAAGTACCCAGAACTTGCCCTCTTATGTACATCATAATGATTAAAATGAGGTAAGTAGCACTCACTAAAAGTATCTATAATATATGATCACAATGTGTTAAATCTTTGCTTTCTTTTGCACAACTGACTGTTATGATATAATGAGCATTAACTACATAGATGCAGTGACTTTTGCTTGGGATTTATTTCTTTCCTATTATTGTCTGTTGTATGTTGTAGTCTGTAGCATACTTTTATGTTAATAAACTTGTGAATGCTTAAAAAAAGACAATGCTGGTTTCCAGCTTTCCTGATCAATACAATTATAAGAAGAGTTGACATGAAAATATAAAGTAACCATTGGTGGATCTCCTTATCTTAAAATATGATATATAAAACATTTGATGTGCTTTCTGATTTTTTAATAGATTTTTTTCAGCACTTTTAATATCATTATATTGCCTTTGGCATCCATTGTATTTGATTGGAAGTCAGCTTTTAATAAGTATTGTTCCTCTATGTCAGGGGTCTGAAAACTGTTGCCCACAGGCCTATTCTGGCCTACTGCCTACTTTTATGTGGTCTGTGCACTAAGAATGATTTTTACATTTTTAAATGGTTGGAAAAAATCAAAAGGTATTTGGTGACACATGAAAATTATATGAAATTCAGATATAAGTATCCATAAATAGAATTTTGTTGGACTACAATGATGCCCATTGAATGTGGCTGCTTTTGTGCTACAGTGGCAGAGTTGAGTAGTTACAGCATAGACCATGTACTCTGAAATATTTACTATGTACTATATATCCCTTTACAGAATAAGTTTGTCAGTATCTGCTGTATGTGGTGATTCACTTTGTTTTTGTTGCTGCTTTAGAGATTTTCTCTTTGTCTTTCAACAATTTGACTGTGCTATAATGTGTCTAGGAATGGATCTCTTTCTATTACTTTTACTTGGGGTTTGTTTAGCTTCTGGGATATGTAGATTAATATTTTTTATCTAATTTGGGAAGTTTTAGGCAATTATTTCATCAAATATTTTTGCTGCCCTTGCTCTCCTCTCTTTTTGGACTGTCATTACACATCTTTTTACACTTGATAATGTTTCTCAGGTCTCTGAGGCAAAGTTAATATTTTTTCTAAAAATTATTGTCAAACTTCTGACTTTTAACATGACGATATAAGGAGGTCAACAAATTCTCTTCTAACGGAGCTGGACAAAACAGTCAAAAACAACCATTTCAGTGCTCTGGAATTCAACCAAAGGCATAGAACAAACTGAGAAGCCTTTATTTATTAAGCTACTGAACTTTAGGCAAGAACAGTGAGTTTGCGGTTCTGAGCTGTGTCCTTTTGCTATAATAAATTGTAACCGTTGAGTGTAACACTTTCTGAGTTCTGTCAATCCTTCTAGCAAATCACTGAAATTCATTCTATTGTTGATGGACATTTGGGTTTCCACTTTTTACCTATTACAAATATTGCTGTTGTGATATTTCTTGTATATGTCTTTCGGTGAATGTGTATACATGTTTCTTGTAATATATACCTAGGAGTAAAATTGCGGGGTTTTGTTCAACTTCGGTATATACTGCCAAAAGTTTTTCAGTGGTGGAACCAATTTACCCTCCAGCCAGCCAGGCTCCACATCCTCGTCAACAATTGGTATTTCATTTTAGCCATTCTGTTGGGTACAGGGGTCTTAATTTGCATCTTCCTAATGATCAATGAAGTTACCTCCCTTTATGTATATTTATTGGTCATGTGAATATCTTCGTGACATGTCAGTTCAAGCATTTCATCTATTTTAAGTAATTGGGTTGTCCTTTTCTTCTTATTTGTAGGAGTTCTTTATATGTTCTGGACACAAGTTCTTTTTTTGCATGTATGTACGTGTGTGTGTGTAAAAACATACGTATTTACTGCTAATATCTTTTCCGCCCTCCTTGGATTGCCTTTTCACTCTCTTAATAGTGTCTTTTGATTAACAGAAGTTCATCATTTTTATGTAGTTCAATTTATTAATTTTTTCCTTATAGTTAGTGCTTTTTAAAAATCTTAAGAAACTTTCTTCCTCCCCAAAGCTTTATTGGTTTATTTTTCACACATAGATCTACCATCCATCTAGAAAAAATCATTGTGTTTTGTAGGGGTCAAGATTCATTTTGGTTCCAGATGGATGTATAGTTGAACCAGCATCATTTGTTGAAAAAAATCTTCCTTTTCCCACTGTATGTGTCAACTTTGTGATAAATCGAGCAACCAAATACATATGGATTTGTTACTAGGTTTTGTATTCTTTTTATATATATGTCCTGTGTCAATACCATGCTGTGTTGATCTCTATAACAATATCTTGATATCTTGTATAACATTTGTTGTTTGGTTCTTCTTCCCCAAGATTGCCTCGGCTATTCTAGGTCTTTTGTTTATCCATATACATTTTATAGTCAACTCTTCGATATTCACAGAATAACTTGCTGGGAATTTTGATTGTGATTGCATTGACTATAGATTAATTGGGGGAGAACTGACAATCTTTACGATATTGAGTCTTCTAATCTATTTGGTATATCCTCCTTCTGTGTAGCCTTTAAAAATTTGTCTGAATAATATTTTGTATTTCTCAATGCAGAGATTTTTCACTAGATTTATTCCTAGGTATTTGATGGGTTTTGATGCTATTGTAAATAATTTAGTTAAAGGTTTAATTTTCTGGTTTTTTTTGTGGCTGGCACATAAAACAACAATTTGTTTTTGTGTTTTTTTTTTTCCTTGTGAGGAAGATCAGCTTTGAGCTAACATCCATGCCAATCCTCCTCTTTTTCCCGAGGAAGACTGGCCCTGAGCTAACATCCGTGCCGATCTTCCTCCACTTTATGTGGAACGCCGCCACAGCATGGCCTGACAAGCGGTGCGTCAGTGCGCGCCAGGGATCCGAACCCCGGGCCACCAGCAGCGGAGCGCACGCGCTTAACCTCTACGCCATGGAGCTAGCCCCTGTTTTTGTGTTTTGACCTAATGATTTTGTGTTTGTGTCTAATGATTTTGCTAAATTCACTTATTAATCCTAATAGTTTTTCTGAAGATTTTTATATACACAATCATATCTTTTGTGAATAATGATGGTTTTTGACTTTTTTCTTATTGCATTGGCTATGACAATGTTGAGTAGAAGTACAGTGTTGAATAGAAACAATCATAATGAGCATCCTTAAAGTATGGATGATCTCTGGTAGAAAGCAATCTAAAATTCACCACTAAGTATGATGTTTACTGTAGATTCGTTTCTGTAGATACTCTTTATCATAGAAAGGAAGTTCTCTTCTCTTCCTACTTTGCTTACAGTTGTTTTCATGAATGAGTGTTAAATTTTATCAAATGAAGTTTCTGCCTGTAAGCAGATAATAGTAAAAATTAGATTTTTCCCTTTATCCTGCTAATGTGGTCAGTTACATTCGTTTTTGAATGTAAAGCCACCCTTGCATTCTTGGAATAGATTTCACTCAGTTGTGATATATATTTTTTATATATTGCTGGATATGATTTACTAGTATTTTTTTAGCATCTTTGCCTCTATAGTCATAAGAGATTGGTGTGTAATTTTCTTTTCTTATAATGTCCTCATCAAGTTTTAGTGTTAAGATTTTGTTGGCCTTACGACAATTAATTTGGAAAAGGTCTCTTTCTAGTCTCTGGAAAAGTTTGAATGAAATTGCTGATATTTCTTCTCTAAATGTTTGGAAGAATTTGCCAGGGCTGAAGTTTTTTGGTTTTTTGTTAATTTAGCAAAGATTTTTAATAACATTTAATTTTTAAAAATGAGATGTGACTATTTAGATTTTCTGTTTCTTCTAGTGTCTGTTTTGGTAACTTGTATTTTTCAAGGAATTTCTTCAGTAAATGTATAAGAGTCTAGTTTATTGACATAAAGTTGTTCATAATGTCACCATTCTTTTTTTTTGAAATGGAGATATAATTGACATATAACCCTAGTTTTATATATATATATATATATATATATATATATATAAAATAATATATATATTAGTTTCAGGTGTACAACATAATGATTCGGTATTTGTACATTACAAAATAATCACAGTAAGTCTGGTTAACATCCATCACCATCCATAGTTAACAAAATGTTTTTTTCTTGTGATGAGAACTTTTAAGATCTACTTTCTCACCAACTTTCAAATATGGAGTACAGTATTATCAACTATAGTCACCATATTGTACATTACATCTCTATGACTTATTTATTTTATGACTAGAAGTTTGTACGTTTTGACCCCTTTCACCTACCCCCTACTCCGCCTCTGGCAACCGGCAATCTGTTCTCTATATCTCTGAGCTTCATTCTTTTTTTTTTCCGATCTCACATAAAAGTGAGATCATACTGTGTCTATCTTTCTCTGTCTTATTTCAGTTAGCATAATGCCTTCAAGGTCCATCCATGTTGTTAGACATGGCAAGATTTCATTCTTTTTATGGCTGAATAATATTCCATTTATATATATATATAAAGAATAAATGGATATGTGGATATATCTTACAGTTTCTTTGTCCAGTCATCCATCGATGGACACTTTGGTTGTTTCCATATCTTGGCTACTGTAAACAGTGCTGCATTGAACATGGAGATGCATATGTCTTTTTGAGTGAGTGTTTTTGTTTTCTTGGGATAAATACCCAGAAGTGGAATTGCTGGATCATATGGTAGTTCCATTTTTAATTTTTTGTGGAACCTCCACACTGTTTTCCATAGTGGCTGCACCAATTTACATTCCCACCAACAGCACACAAGGGTTCTCTTTTCTCCACATCCTCACCAACACTTGTTATTTCTAGTCTTTCTGATAATAGCCATTTTAACAGGTGCGATATCTCATTGTGGTTTTGATTTGCATTTCCCTGAGGATTAGTGATGTTGAGCATCTTTTCATGTACCTGTTGGCTATCTGTATGTCTTCTTTGGAAAAATGTCTATGCAGATTTTCTGTCTGGTTTTTTTTTTTTAATGTTTATTTTTTATTTTATTTTATTTTATTGTGAGGAATATCAGCCCTGAGCTAACATCTGTGCTAATCTTTCTCATTTTGCTGAGGAAGACCAGCTCTGAGCTAACATCTGTTGCCAATCCTCCTCTTTTTTTTTTTTTTTACCCCCCAAAGCTCTAGTAGATAGTTGTACGTCATAGTTGCACATCCTTCTAGTTGCTGTATGTGGGACGCGGCCTCAGCATGGCCGGAGAAGCGGTGCGTCAGTGCGCGCCTGGGATCCAAACCCGGGCTGCCAGTAGCGGAGCGCGCGCACTTAACTGCTAAGCCACGGGGCTGGCCCAGTTCATTCTTTTTTCTAATATTCCTTGTGATTTCACCTTTGACTCCTGGATTATTGGCAGTGTATTGTCTAATTTTTAAACATCTGGGGATTTTTCTAGCATATCATTGTTATCAGAGAAGATATTATGATTTATTTCAGTTCTTGAAATTTATTGAAGCTTGCTTTATATCCTAGTATGCGATTGATTCTGATAAATGTTCGTTATGACCTGAAAGGAATAAGTATTCCATGTTTGGAGTAGTGTTCTCTATGTTAAGTGTGTTGTTTGTTAATTATGTTTGATGTCTTTTATATAATCACTGATATTTTTTGTCTACCTGTTCTATCATCTGTTGAGAGAGATGTGTTTCTCTTCTACCTTTTGCATCATTGTTGTTAATGCAGCTAAATTCTATATTTTTTAAATATTACAATACGTTGTTATATCTTATACAATCAGTGTTCAGTTAGATTTACCCTGATATTTACCCATTCTGGTGCTCTTCTTCCTCTTTCTGTATGTATTTCTCTGTTTTCTTCTGTAATCAGTTCTTGAAGACTTTCCTTACTTGTTTTGCTTTACTTTGTTTGGTGCTGGTCCCTGTGCAGTGCATTGTTTTTAACGCATGTGGCATCTTCTTGAATCTATTTGGAGGACACTTATCCTTATTTTAAAGCTCTCTTCTGTTTCCTACCATAATTGGGTTATTTAGCATTGAGATAGATTATCTTTCCCTTTTTGTGTTCTTTTTTTGTGCCTTTCCATCATTTTCCTCAAGTTTTTTTTGTTGAATTTTATATATGTTTATATTTACAAATGAGGGGGTAGATGAGGGATTATGAAAACAAATGTCTTCTAGGTATAGGCAAGTAACGTAAATGTGAGAAGTGGGGTAAGAATGGGTTGGTATTATAGTTGGAATACGTACTCCTTCTGCAGCAGCCACGTCTACTTTTCAGCCATTCAGTGATGTGGCAATTCAAGTCTGATGTTTTGAAATCTTCTGACTTCTATGAGATGCTAGAAAATAATATGGAGTTGGGTGAAATTTCCTGAAATTTACACATTGACAACTAACTCACTTTGAAAAACACTGTATGAGTCAAAAAGCATATCAGTTTGCCAGTTTGCCACCTGTGGTCTAGATAGCTCTGGTAGCTAGAGTGTTCTCCAGCCCAAGTGGAAACCCTATACCTTAGAATTGAATGGAAGCACTGCTTATAGGAACTCTTGATTTATGAAAATATGGGTGCTCTGGGATTTCCTTTGTAGTACTGAAGTAGTTATCATGTGATTACAGGGCTTTATGTCACTCTTAGCAGCCATAAGTGACTGGGGTACTGTCCTTTGTGAATCCATATTCAATTCTGCAAGTATCCCACTTAGAATTCCCACTTCAGACAACTATGCTTGTGATTGTTATCTTAGGGACAAGTATGAAGGTCAGCCATTTGGAGAGCAAGATACTAGGAGCTTATCTTGTAACCTTTCAATAACCCATTCAATTATGGATATTTTTCCTACTCCTCCAGTTCTGGGTTTTTTTTTCTGGATTCTAGAAAATTTACTTCTTCTAAGATCTTTTTCACCTTCACATGTTACTGTTTCTTCAACTCACTTAGAGTTTATTGTCAGCCTTTTCCCATTTGCTCTATATTATCCAGAAGTGCCTCACTATTCTTGGCTTTCAGGAATGCTATAAATTTAGTTTCATATTTCTTTTGTCATATTACTGAACTATTAGGTGGAAGTGGAGAAAAACAGCTGCATGTGTGTGTTTGTATGTAATGTGTATATGTGTATATAGATATACATATATGCTTACATGCATGTAGATAGTTATTCACTTCATTATATTGGAAGTCAGTTCAATTCTCTAAACTTTCTGAAGTTTTTTTTTAAGTGATAAGCAAATGTTACTGTATTTTATATTTACTAGAGTCCTTCCCAAGAATAAAGGGTGATATCTTCCTTGAGTTTTTTAGTATAGAAAGATGTTAAAAATGAAAGCTTTGATCTTATCTTAGGTATTTAATACACCTTTTATCACTAGGTTTACTTTATTATGGTAACAGTTATTATCTTTTGTAGTTAAATTATTTATATACATTATTTTATTTAATTGAACCTGCAAACCCAGGCTGCCGAAGCAGAGCACGCCCATCTTAACCACTATGCCACGGGGCTGGCCCCTCCCTTATTTTTTAAGTTTATTTCTGTAACATATTATTTATTTATTTATTTTTTGTGAGGAAGATCAGCCCTGAGCTAACATCTGTGCTAATCCTCCTCTTTTTGCTGAGGAAGACCGGCTCTGAGCTAACATCTATTGCCAATCCTCCTCTTTTTTTTCCCCCCACAAAGCCCCAGTAGATAGTTGCATGTCATAGTTGTACATCCTTCTAGTTGCTGTATGTGGGACGCGGCCTCAGTGTGGCTGGAGAAGCGGTGCGTCGGTGCGTGCCCGGGATCCGAACCCTGGGCCGCCAGTGGCGGAGCGCGTGCACTTAACTGCTAAGCCACGGGCCAGCCCTGTAACATATTTTTTAATGTGTTGCCTACCGTGAACCCTTATTAACCAAAGAAGTAGAGCACTGACAACAATTTATATCTGCCTTTACCCTCTTTGCCTATCTCTTAACCTGCCTCCCCCACAAAGGTAACCACAATTCTAAATTTTGTATTTATAATTTACTTGGTTCTTTTCTAGTTTTATCTCATATTATTATATATCTAAACACATGCATATATATATCTAAGTGATTTATCATTTATTTTGGTTATTTTTGAACTTTATAAAAAGTATATCATGTATATAATGCTCATGTCTTCTGGGGCTTGCTTTTTTTTTTTTCCTATTGTGCAATTTTAACACAATTTATTGTTTTATTCTCCTGTTTGTGAACATTTGATTTGTTTCCAGTTTTTCCATTGTTTGAACAATCCTGCTATAAACATTCTTGTACCTGTCTTGGTGTTCACATACTTGATTTTCTTCTGTGGTTAAACATTGCTGGATCATAGGTATGCAAAAGTTTGGTTTAACCAGATTGTGCTAAATTGTTTTTCAAAGTACTTAAGTAATATAGCTTCCACAAGGAATGTGTAAGAGATCCTGTGGTTCTAAATCCTGTGGTTTAGATTGTAAAATTTGGTTTTAGATGACGCTTCTTTGCCTTTTAACTGATGTATTTAGTCTACTTGAATTAAATTACCATATTATTTTGTTCTTTGTGCCACAGTTCTAAGTTTTGTTTTCCTTTCTGTCTCCCTTTGCGTTGAGTCGTTATGCTAATTTTTCTCCTATTGGGTTAGAAGTTTTCTACTCTATTCTTGTCATTTTTGTTGTTACCGTGGTGTAACTTATCAAACTCTAATATTAATGTCTTTACCCTCATCCAGGATAATAATATTGTTAAGTATTTTAATTCTGTACAATTGGAAATAAAATCTATAAGACACGTGATTTTGGTTTGGTAGCATTACCGTTCATTTGTATTTACCATTTTCTTTACTCGTTATTTCATTTTGCATCTTGAACCTTACATCTGGATTATTTTCTTTCTTCTGGAAGTATATTTTTTATATTTCATTAGTTCGAGTCTATAAGTTAGTAAACTTATTACTGTAAGTTCGTAAGCTAGTCTTTGCTAGGTCAAAAAATGTGTATATTTGCCTTTGTCCTCAAAGGCTATTTTAGCTGGGTATAGAAGTTTAGGTTGGCATTTGTTTTGTTTTCCTCCTTACGTTGATGATAGAATAACATGCTCCTTGTCTGGGTTCCATTGTTACTCATATGGGGCCATCTGTTAGTCTAACTACTCCTCCTTTGAAGGCAATCTGTCTGTATTTCTCTGACTGCTTTTAGGAATTTTTCTTTGGTTTTCTGCAGTTTTATTTTGATTATGAGTATAGATTTCTTTTTATACTGCTTAGAGTTTGTTAGGCTACTTTAATCTCTGCATTGATGTCTCTCATTGGTTCTAGTACATTCTCAGCCATTGACTCCTGAAATATTGTCTCTGCCTCAATCTCATTACAGGACAGGTTTAATTAAACTTGTGTCAGACTTTATATTGGATCCTCTGTGTCTCTTACTTTCTCTTTTATATTCTTTTTGTCTCTCTGTGCTGCATTCTGGATAGCTTTCTTTGATGTAATTCAGTAATTCTCTCTTTAGCTCTGTCTAATCTTGTTAAACATAACCATTGAGTTCCTAATTTAGTACATTTTTTCTGTTCTGGAATTTCTTTTTGTTCTTTTTTCCATCTGCTGTGTACTTTTTTACAGTTTCTGGTTCAAAAGTTTCAAGCTTATTTTCTATACCTTGGAACATAGTAAGCATATTTATTTTAAAGTCTGCATTGAATAATTCCAAAATGTGAAGTCTTTGAGAATCTGTTTCTGTTTTTTATTTTTGTTTGTTTGTTTGTTGCTGTTTCTTGCTCATGGTGTCTTATTTCCTTTTGTATCTGATTACCTTTGATTATGTGCTGGTCATTATATTTGAAAAAATATACGTGTAGTTGATTTGAAGCCTAGATGATGGCCTTTTCAAAAGTGATTTTAGATTTTTTCTGCTAGGCATCTGGAAGTGGTACCAGTCTGGAATCAGTGTAATCCACATTTAAGACTGAGGTTTCCTGGACTACCTAGGTCACATGAAGCTGGGCTGCAGGTCCATACCTGAGTTTTTATAACACTTTGGTTATACCTGCTTAAAATTCTTGGTGGTTGAGGGGGTAGCCAGTTAACAATTTATTTTTGCTGCAAATACTTTTATAGCAAAAGCAACTGAGTGCTAGGCATACCTTTTTAGGGTTTTGCCTTATTTAGATTTCTGCCTCACTATGTTGTTACCTTTTCATACTTTTAGGATATTTTCCATATTTCATTGATACTTAAAATTTTTTCAATCCAGAGTTCATCTTATTTATCTAGCCTGCCATTAACAGAGGCAGAAATATTTCCCTTTAATTTTCTTTTAAATTTATCTTGATATTTGTTTATTTTTTGTAGGTTCTACATGAAACATTTCCTCAACACACATTCCTTATGAATGGTCTCATTCAAGGTGTAAAGGTAAGAACAATTTTTGGGTGGTTCATGATGAACCAAAGCTAGGAATCCTTAGTAGTTTAACTCTGGAAATTTAAATAGGGCTTACACAAACAATTACTCTTTGTTCTGGAGACCTAAATCTAAATTTTTAGCTGGATTATCAAAGTCAAAGTAAAATACAATCCAGATCCATAAGGCATAGAATCCATAAGGTAGTTTACTGGTAAAAGCAGTACTTCGTTTTTATAAACATGTACACAGCAGTTTAGAAAGAGTTTAATTATGTGAACTTCTAATTGCTCTGCCTATCAACAGAGTAAAATGGGCAAGTGTTACTATCTTCTTTTGAGATAGACTTTGAGATTTAGGAAAAAGGAAGCATCAAGATTTAGTTGGGTAAATATATTTTTTTCAAGGCTGGTGTTCTAACCACCACTGTCTGAGTTCTCAACCACTTGATTTAATTAGCCTTACTTCATTGTTTAAATCTTAATGTGATATTTATCAGAAAAGCTTTTAAATAAGGGGTTAAAATATAATATTATGTTCCAGTCCTATTTATAGTGAAGTATATGGGTATAGCATCTAATTTGCCCTTCCTAGCTCAGATAGTATCAGTCTGTGCATAGTTTTACTTTGTGCTGAACAGCACACTTAAAATTCAGATTATGCCCTAGTAATTTGCTGAATTCAGCCATGGGAATTTGTTGAATTCACAGCTTTGAGGCAGCATTAATTTTAATGAATACTACTTATTCTTTGCCTGTTTCGAAAAGAATTTGAGACTGCTTACAATAATAACATAAGTAAAACAGGGCAATTTAAAGGTTGAGACAAGAAATTTTTAATACTCATTGAGAGGAAGAGGAATATTATCAAGAATCTGGCATGTGTTTGTGTAAGCACCACTTTGTGAGCAGTGTAGTAAAAAGAAAAAATAAATGAGAGAGCATTGGTAAAAATATAACATAAGTGTATCCTTACGGTACATTCTTGGAGAAGTTACTCCATAGGTCTTTTGTCTTGTGGATTAGCTAATAAAATGTGTTTTAGTCTGGTTCTGCAAAGTAAACCTAGGTCTACACCCTAAAGCCAAGCAGCATGCTATACTTTTCACCCAGAGTCATTCACAACGTTAATCTGAAAAAACATAAAACAAAAGGTATTTGGATTGATTCAAGGGCTTGGACAAGGACTTATTTAACTTGAACAACTGTTAAACTTTAATAAGGACTCTAATAATTGGTTATTGTTTCAGGGGTTCAGGTATAATGATAGAACTCTACAGCAAAACATAGCTCTATTAAGATATCTTAATATGCCTTTGAGCATCGTGGAGTATCACTTCAGATAGCTTTAGCTTTAAATCTCTGTTCTGTACTTTTTACTATGTTACTTTGGTCATATAATTTAACCTCCCTAACCTCAGTTTCATTAGTCATGAGATGAGAAAGATAAAAGATCTTTCTAATAGGATGATTACGAGGATTAAATGAGCTGGTATATGTAAAACTATTAGCACATTATATTCATGTGCTAAATAATAAATGTTGCAAAGAAAAATATGTAAAAAAAAAAACTATTAGAAGGAAACCTTGGTGGCCATTTTTCTTACCAGTTTGGGGAAAGATTTTCTTTTTTTTAGAAATTCATTTATCAATTTTAGAATTCATAAAGGAAAAGATTGAGTAGTTTACATCAATATTTTAACTTTGGTAAGTCAAAACCACCATCATCAAAATTAAAAGACAAGTGCCAGATGTTATTTACAACGTGTGTAGTAGAAGAAGGAATACCTAAAAGTACTCTCAAAGTAAAGCCATAGGAAAATGGTATCTCAGAAGGGCAAAGAAGGACGTGAGCTGGCAGTTTACAAAAGATGTCCGTTTTTTGTTTGTCACTGATAAGCAATGAATTCCAAATTAAATGAGATAATATTTTCACATATACATTGGTAAAAAAGTTTAAACTGACAAGAACTATTTCAGTGGATGGTAAATTGGGTCCCCATGTACTGTTGTTTTTTTTTTTTTTTAATTTTTATTTATTTATTTTTTCCCCCAAAGCCCCAGTGGATAGTTGTATGTCATAGCTGCACATCCTTCTAGTTGCCGCATGTGGGACGCGGCCTCAGCATGGCGGGAGAAGCGGCGCGCCCGGGATCCAAACCCGGGCCTCCAGCAGCGGAGCCCGCGCACTTAACCGCTAAGCCATGGGGCCGGCCCGCCATGTACTGTTAATGAGAGGATAAATTGGTATAGCTTTTCTGAAAGGCAGTATTTTAAGAGCCTTAAAAATATTCACGTATTTTAACAAAGTAATTCCATTTCTAGAAAATTGTTCTAATCAAATAGAGTTATTTGGAGATTCAGGTAAAGGGCTATTTGTAGTAGTAAACATGGAAACTGTTAAAATGCCTTAAATTTAAAAGAGTAAATAAGTTGTGGTACAGCCATATGATGTAATACAGCCGTATAAAGAAGACATTTTTGAAGAACATCATATAATTTTTGAAACAAAAAGGATATAAAACTATACAGTATGGTTCCAGTTTTGTTTTGACCAAAATACATGTATATAAGCAGGGGGAAAAAAGGGTTAAAAAGGAATCTGAAGTTTGAAAGAGTGTGGATTTATGGATGATTTTTAGTTTTCTTTTCTATATTTTGTTCATCTTTGTAGAGTTTCTGCAGTTAACATTTACTTTGTAAGTTTACTATCATAATGCGTGGAGGAGAAGATTTAGATTTGGGGTAAACATCATTAAAGGATACAACAGAAGTTCTGTTCTGTGAATTCTCCAGTTTTAGTTTCCTTTTTTTTGCTGTAGCAACAGTTTTTTTTTTTCATGAGGAAGACCAGCCCTGAGCTAACTTCCGTTGCCAGTCTTCCTCTTTTTGCTGAGGAAGATTGGCCCTGGGCTAACATGCCTGCCCATCTCCCTCCTCTATATAGGGGAAGCCGCCACAGCATGGTCTGACAAGCACTGCATCGGTGCATGCCCAGGATCTGAACCCTGGGCTGCCCCAGCAGAGCATGCACACTTAACTGCTACACCACCGGGCTGGCCCCAGCAGCAGCAGTTTTATTGATATGTAATTCACATACCATGCAAGTCATCCATTTAAAGTGTACATTCAGTGGTTTTTAGTATATTCACTGAGTTGTGCAGCCATCAGCATGCAATCAGTTTTAGAAGATGAAAAATTTCATCACCTTAAAAAGAAATCCTGTACCCATCAGCAGTCACTTCTCATTTCCTCCCAACCTCTTCAGCCTTAAGCAAGCATGAATCTACTTTCTGTTCCTATAGATTTGCCTATTCTGGACATTTCTTATAAATGGAATCATATAATAGTGTTTTGTGAATGGCTTCTTTCACTTAGCATAATGTTTTCAAAATTCACCCGTGTGGTAGCACTTATTAGTACTTCATTCTTTTTATGACCAAATAATAATCCATTGTATAGATAGATATACTACAGTTTATCCATTCATCAGTTGATGGACATTTGAGTTGTTTCCACTTTTTGGCTACTGTGAATAATGTTGTGAACATCTGTGTACAATTTTTTATGTGGACATATGTTTTCACTTCATCCTAGTTATATACCTAGGAGTAGAACTGCTGGGTCATATGGTAGCTTGATTTTTTTTTTATTGTATTTGCACATTAAATTATTTCTTAACCTTGTTTTTGACAAGTAATACGTGTTCCTCATCTCCTAGACTTCTGAAAGATAGATGGCTCAAGCCTTTGACAACAATTTCTTTTATCTCTACACTCACTCCCTTGATGATATCGTCAGACTTATCACTTTCGACTCTCAAATAAATATCTTCTTAGATCTTGGCCCAGAACTCCAGACTAGTATACCCAGTTGCCTAATTGACATCTCTATTTCTTTGTCTGATAAGCGTCTCGAAGTTAAGGTCTCCAAAACAAAGCTCCTGATCTTCGCCTCCAGCCTGACGTACTCACAAGTCTTCCTAATTTCAATTACTGGTCATGCCATCCTTGCTCAGACCAAAATCCTTGGAGTCAGTCTTAACTCCTTTCTCTTCCACATTCCAAACCCAATCTGTCAGCACATTCTGTGGTTCTATCTTCAAAATAGATCTATAATCAAAACACTCCTTTCAGTAGTGATCTTGATAAAATAGAAGCCAGCTTGTAGCTTAACCAACCCCACCCACCCCACCCTTTTCTCTCCTCTGGCAGCATCCCTGTTCTTTCCTCTGCTCCCTGCTGACCCAGCTCCAGCCACAACTTCCTCAGCCTGTGCTTGCCTGAAGGCTCTGCAGGGACTGTTTTTTCTGCTTGGATTGCTTTCCCCCAGATATTGGTGGGCCTCACTTGTAACTCAGCTCTTCACCCAGATGTCATTTTTCAGTGAAGCCTTCACTGACTACTGTCTTTTTTTTTTTTTTCTTATGAGGAAGATCAGCCCTGAGCTAACATCCATGCTAATCCTCGTCTTTTTGCTGAGGAAGACTGGCTCTGAGCTAACATCTATTGCCAATCCTCCTCCTTTTTTTTTTTTCCCCCAAAGCCCCAGTAGATAGTTGTATGTCATAGTTGCACATCCTTCTAGTTGCTGTATGTGGGACGTGGCCTCAGCATGGCCAGAGAAGCGGTGCGTTGGTGCATGCCTGGGATCCGAACCTGGGCTGCCAGTAGCGGAGCGCGCGCACTTAACCACTAAGCCATGGGGCCGGCCCTGCTGACTACTGTCTTGAATAATGTTTCCTGTTCTCATCACTCCCAATCCCCCTTTTCTGCTTTGTTTTTCTCCAAAGCTTTATCATCTCACCTCTGACATGCTATAGATTTCGCTTTACCTTTATCTTGTTGTTGTGTGCCCTCCTCACCCCTCCTCTTTTAGACTGGAAGTTTCTTTTTTTTTTGGGGGGGGGGGCGGGGAGATCAGCCCTGAGCTAACATCCATGCCAATCCTCCTCTTTTTAGCTCTGGAAGACCGGCTCTGAGCTAACATCTATTGCCAATCCTCCTCCTCTTTTTTGTTTTCCCTTTTTCTCCCCAAAGTCCCAGTAGATAGTTGTATGTCGTAGTTGCACATCCTTCTAGTTGCTGTATGTGGGATGCTGCCTCAGCATGGCACGACAAGTGGTGCGTCAGTGCGCGTCTGGGATCTGAACCCAGGCCGCCAGTAGCGGAGCACGCGCACTTAACCGCTAAGCCACAGGGCCAGCCCCTAAATAATATTATTTAATGAATGGATTTGTCAACCAATTATGAGGTAGACTCTGATAGACTTAAACAAAAAGAAGTTTATTCCACGTTTGTTAAGACTGCAGCCCAGGAAGACAAATTCAAGTAGCACTTGAATTGAAGGGAGAAGGAAGGTTTTATAGTCGTGGCTAACAAAGACAAAGAAAAAAAAGGAAGAGGAATATCTTTTAACAAAGTCCAGGTGCAAGGTAGTCGTGGGGTGAGGGTTGATTGAAACAATCCATTAAAACTTAGAAATGTAGGGGCCAGCCTGGTGGCTCAGCCGTTAAGTGCGTGCACTCTGCTTTGGCAGCCCAGGGTTCGCCGGTTTGGATCCCAGGCGTGCACCGATGCACCACTTGTCAAGCCCACACTGTGGTGGCGTCCCATATAAAGTAGAGGAAGATGGTCATGGATGTTAGCCCAGGGCTGATCTTCCTCAGCAAAAAACAGGAGGATTGGCATCAGATGTCAGCTCAGGGCTGATAGTCCTCACAAAAACAACAAAACAAAACTAAACAAAAAAACTTAGAAATGTAGAAGTTGACCTTGACAGGAATGAGGTCTCTGTCCTGATAATTTTATCTTCCTTAAGAAGACTTGTAGATGCATTTCAGGCATCTAATGAGTTCGAGTTCATCCTGAAGGAGGAATTTGTTTCTCTTCTCTTCGTGTCTGCCTAGCTCCATTTTAGTGCCTTAACATGAGAGACTCCATCTTTTTTTCAATTCCACATCTCCTCCTCATGATCAAAATCTACCAGAATGGTAGCATTGATGATCAGTTTTTATTAGTACCTCATAGCCAGGGTAGATGGCACCTGCCCTGGATCCCTCTAGCCCCTCCGTGGGGGGAAATGGGAATGAGGTTATACAGGTAGTCTCTTATTTATCGTTAGGCAAGGCCACATTTGAGCAACAAGGCAGACAAGATGAGGGAAGGCCAAATTCATGAGGATGTGTCTGTACGTTGATGAGGGCATCTTGCAGAGATGTTGAAGTTGGGGAATCAAGTCTGTCTATTGGGTCTAGTCGTTGTAAGACCATCACTTTAGCCTGAATGCTGGTTTTACAACACTGAGTAAAGAAAACTGGTTAGTTTAAATATCATGATCAATACAGAGCTTCCAAGGAGTAATAGAATTAGGAATTGTAATCTGGACCGCAGAAATGTGCTGATCTCTATAGGAAGCCAACTAAATAAATCATTCAGATTAGGTGTAGGATTGCTAAGGTCATTTACTTTTTTTTTCCTCCATGTGATTTAGTGGAGATGACATATTGGAAGATTCATCAGGTATAAAAACACAACATTCAGTTTGAGTGATTGCACATGTACTACCTTCTGATGCAGTGATTGCACATGTACTACCTTCTGATGCAGTTATAATGTCTAGGGCCATTCTATTTAAAGGATAGCGTGTCTCATTAAAGACATTTCAGTGTTTAATACATTAAGGGCTTGTTGGGTGACCTTAGTCAGGGCTGCTATTTGCAATATGACATCTTCTAATCCTACAGAAGGAACAAATATGGCAGCTAGGTGATCATACCAGTGAAAAACTGCACAAGTCTGTCTGGCTTTGAAGAAAGGGAGATTAGCAGCAGTCATTAATTTAAGGCAAACCCTTCCTTGCATCCAAGGGAAAGCTAGGGTGCAACATCCTAACCACCCAAGTGGAAGCCAGGGCCAGAGGTTTGTCCCACATATCCAACAGTTAAACTGATTTTTATGTGTAGTGAAGGAATAAGCCTGTTGTAAAAAGATATTGCTATCAGGGGCCCATTCAGACATAGATTTGGAAAAACAGAAAAATCTTAAATGACATTTGAACAATATGACAATGGTAATATTAGAATAGTTGTAGAAGTAGGTATACAGGTCTGGTCTAGGGCCTTGGGACAGCTGTCTGCTTCAGATGTTAGCAGCTTCCTTCCTAGTCAGTTTGATTTGGAGGTCTCCAGTGTTTGTAGAGGACTGGATGTCAGGTGGAGACTTCCTTCCCTGTGAGATGTATCTCAAAGTTTAAATGCCCACTAGTTCTGCAGCTGTGTCAGTGGTAGGAGCACTTGGTAAGGTCCTTTCCAGTGGGGCTCAAGGCCTGTCTTCCAATGTCACTTCAAGAATGCCCAGTTACCAGGCTATAGACTGTGACCAACAGGGTCCTTTAAATTGGAACCCAGGAAAGCTTCTTTATCCTATTCATGATAGGCTTGAGTATAAGACATAGAGACTTATAGTAGCTGGTCATACTAGCGAAAGACAACATGGGATCAGCAGAATGTTTTGTACCAGCAGACACTGATCTGCTGGTGACTATCCCATGTGGGGTTAGTTCATGTTTTCCAAAGAGGGCACTGCGAGCAGATGGTGAGACCAAAGGCAATACCTCAGGCCAGAGGAGTCCAATCTATGGATATGTAACCAAACGTCAAAGGCAATTAATGGAACTAGAATCCAACATCTACAAAGGTGCAACATAATTTTTCTCTCCACAATTACCCTTATTTTTTGTCAAAGATTATCACAGTAAAACTAATTTGTTTATGTTAAAAACTTGGCCTGATTAGTTACATAAATGAAGATAAGAATACCCAGTGAGAGTTTCTGAATTCTAGAGGGATCAGGTAGGGAGAAAAAGTAGATGTTTCATCTTTCTTCACGAAGCTATATCTTACCAAATTTTTAATAGCTTAAGAGAGAAGATTTCTTTAAATCCAGTTCAGTTTTATGATTTGAAAGTTCATCAGAAACTTGTATTCTGTATTCTGAAGTGTCACAGGTCATTCCATGAATCTCTCTGAAAATGAACTTGAATTGTATTCTGAAGGGAGAAGGAAGGTTTTATAGTCATGGCTAACAAAGACAAAGAAAAAAAACAGAAAGGAATATCTTTTAACAAATTCCAGATGCAAGGTAGTCATGTGGTGGGTTGGTTGAAACAATCCATTAAAACTTAGAACTGTAGAAGATGACCTTGACAGGACTGAGGTCTCTTTCCTGATAATCTTATCTTCCTAGAGAAGACTTGCAGATGCATTTCAGGCTTTTGATGAGTTCAAGAGTTCATCCTGAAGGAGAAATTTGCTCCTCTCCGTCATGGCTGCTTGGTTCCATTTTAGTGTCTTAACATGAGAGACTCCGTCTTTTTTTTTTTTTTTCCTTTCAATTCCACTGATTAAATTACAATTTAAGGGCCGGCTCCGTGGCTTAGCGGTTGAGTGTGCGCGCTCTGATGCTGGCGGCCCGGGTTCGGATCCCGGGAGCGCCCCGAGGCACCACTTCTCCGTCCAACGTGAGGCCGAGTCCCACGTACAGCAACTAGAAGGATGTGAACCTATGACATACAACTATCTACTGGGGCTTTGGGGGGGAAAAACTGAATAAATAAAATCTTTAAAAAAAAAAAAAAAAAAAATTACAATTTAAATCCATAATCTAGAAGACAATATCATTTTTCTGTAAAAACTGCATTATTTTAAATATAACTTGAATGTTTGGCCTTCCCATATCCTTTGTTTAAAAATGGCATAAATTCCATATTTTAAAGCATTGTTTGAAATCTGAACTGTCCAAAAACTTTCCCAGGGTTCTTTGTGTTTAAAGAGTTACTGTTTTTGTGATGGTTGTTATTTCTACTGCCTTGTCCTCTTGAATTTCTTTACATACTTTTCTTGACCAGTTCTACTCTACCCAGGTGCTCAGAATTTGATGTTTTTAGAGAATTTTGAAGCAACATAAAAGATGTTCTTTTCATGAAGAAAATTCTTGAAGCTGATCATTACAAGTCCTGAATTTGAGCCCTGCTTTGGCAGTCATTTTGATCCCAGTTGAAGGAAATCATCTAATACTTCATCTATTACCAAATGCCCTGGAATCCTCTGTGGCTTAGAAATCACAAGGTTTGATCCCTGGGCGTGGATTAATATTCTATTTCAGAGGAGCCAAAAAGCTTTTCTCCTCGGCCTACCTGCCCTCCCTTGAATCTTCCTCTCACCTCCCCTCACATCAGTTTACCTGTCTCCTGGCTTCTGGGTTTACTGGTAGCTGGTAGGGGATTGGAATCCTATTCCTTTTCTTCCCAGCTGTGTGACCTTGGAAACTACTGTGAGTTGATTTCCTCTGAAAGGTTTTATTCAATTCACCAAACCTCTTTGAAAGTCCTTATTTACCAAGCCCTGTGATGGCACCAAGAGTACAGAGATGAAAACAAATTATCTTGTACCTTAATTTCAATTTCTAATCCAAATAACAAGTAGTTGTAATAGAATGTTACAATGGAAGAGATATGTACCAGGTGTAGGGGAGTTTGTTTTGCAACCCCCCAAAAATGGTGTGATCAGTTCTGCTTGAGTAGCTAAGAGAATAGATAGAGGAGGAGGTGCTCCTCGCCTGGAGCTGTGAAGAATGACTAGTAGTTTATGAGGCCCAAGTGTGGGAAGTGCATGCAGGCACAGCCAGGGCCTGTGAAAAGGCCCATTGGCACAAAGGAAAATGGTATGTTCAGAAAACTAAGAAGTATTGCAGATAGCCAAAGTGTAGGATGTGAGTTAGGTGCCAGATTTTGGAGGGTCCTATTTCTATCCTATGCTGAGGAATTTTTTAAACATATCATGAAAATTCAAATACACAGAAGTAGAGAAAACATCATTAACACCCCTGTACTCATCACCCAGTTTCATTATTTGTCAAGATTTTCCCGCTCCTGTCTCAGCTATCCTGGTTTTCCCCCACTTGTTTTTATTTGTAGTGTTTAAAAGCAAAGTTTAGACACTCATTATTTCACCCATAAATACCTGCTCAAGAATTTAAACTGCACAGTGGAGACCATTGCAAGGTTTTAAAGAAGGGATCAAAGAGCTAAGGTTGGCAGCTCATCAAGGTTATTCTTGGGGATATGTGGAGGACATATCAGAGGAAGGGAGGACCAGGGTTAGGGACCAGTGAGGAGACGGTTTTATTTTAATCCAGGCAAGAAATGCGGAAGTGTGTCACAGCAGCAGATAGATAGAGAGAAGTCATTAAGAGAGACTGGTCTGAAAAATCGCCTTGGGGAGTGGAGGAGTGGAGGGAAAAGCTTTGGATGGCTTCTTAGCCAAGGTGGGAGGTACGGGCATGTGGTCAGGTTTACAGGAAACTGTGTGCATGTTAAATGTCCAAGTAGAGAGTCCATTTGGCTGTAGGTACAGAGCTCAGAAGAGATTGGAAAGCTGTCTTCATTGTAGGGGGTGGTGGCTGTGTCTACAGACAGAGCATGTGAAATGATGACTATGGCACCAGCAGGGTCTGAGGGGCAGGCCTGTGGCCGCTTCAGAGAGCCCTGAGGTCAAACAGGGAGTTGATAAGAAAGTGCCAGCAGAGTGACTGGCAAATAGTGAGGAAGTAGTAAAGTAAATGTGAGTTTCTGTACTTCCTTTGCGTATGTTTGGTGGTGTGTTTCTTGCTTCCCCTTAGCCTCAATTCTGTTGTTCAAGTTGCATTATCTCTTTCTGTTATTATTCTGTTTGGGGGCCAATAAAGTGAATTGAGGCATTTAGAAAATAAAAATTGCAAATAATTATAAATCTGACCTTCGCTTCTGTTTTCTTCTCCAGGGCCTGCTCTCTTTTCTGAGTGCCCCGCTCATAGGCGCTCTATCTGATGCATGGGGGAGGAAGCCCTTTCTCCTCGGGACCGTCTTTTTCACCTGCTTCCCAATTCCACTGATGAGGATCAGCCCGTGGTGAGTGGCTTGGCCCTCCACCATCATGAACTGTCTGTTTTGAGTCACATGTTTAAAATACCTCTGCAGAGCACTTCTTAACCATTTCAAAGCAGTTGTACCTGTGTTTTCATTTGATCTCTTTGGTAATACTGAAAGCCAGTTTGGGCAGTTGTCATTATGCCCATTTTATAAATGCAGAAACGAAGACATTAAAGTCTAAGATAAGTTACTTACGTGAAGAAATAGAAATAAAAGATGTCTCTAAGAGCAACTGCCGTTGCCGTGAGGTCAGTTACAAGATTGGCTCCCAGGACGGGGCTGACGATCCTTGATCCCTGTGCTCACAGCTGTGGCTCAGCTCATTTTGCAAATGTGCTGCTTTTGTCAGCTCATTGCTCTAGGGTGCTGACAGGAGCACAGTTTATATCAGTAGGCAGGAGTCACTTTTGTGTATACTATAGTAAGACCAATAGCCTATTCTAAATCATGATATGAATTTTAGTTTGATCTCATTTCTTCATGATAAATAGGGAGAGAATATTTAGCGTGGAACCAAGTCTATTTAGTTACCACAGATGGTTTGGAATTTGCACCTGAGCTGTAACTTAGTTATTTTTCTGTAGTTCGGAGGATGATATTTTGGCCAAAATTCCTGTTGCTGAGATGCTCTTCCTATGTGAAGAACACACCTTAGAATGAAAGGGATTGTTTTTGTTTCTGTTTTTGATTTTTTAATGCAAATAGTAGATTTTCTTTTTTTGGCTCATATGAAAATATCCTCATTTGATTATCTGATAGGAATTTTATGTCAACATTTGTGACATTCTAAATTTGTGGGATACCCATAATGGATCATTTTATTTTCTACCATATGATGAATTTTTATAAAATACTTTTTGGTATTGAGTCTTTCTAAGAACAAGTCATGCTTTTCCAATGAATTAGGGCTTTTTAAATGTCCTCTCAATACCTGAAAATGTTTTTCTTTAGATCTTTAAGTGATTTTACCTCTTCCCTTCCAGTATTCATGCTGCTGCATTTGCTACTTGTATTGGCGAATAATGTTAAATAAAAATGATGATGGTGTGTATAAAGGAAATGTTGTAGTTTCATCATTAAGTGTTAAGCTAGCTTTTGGATTGAAAAATACTCAGTTTATCCATAAATTTTCTTTTTTTAAATCAAGATTGGATGTCAAATTTTATTGGATGCCATTTTGCATCAATAGAGATCATTTGATTTTTCTCCTTAGATCTCTTACTATGATGAATTATAGTAATAGATTTTCTAATAGTGAAACATCTTTATATCCTGGGATAAACTCTACTTTTTGTTCTGTAAGCTTCTGTTTGCTAGTATTTTAACTAAATTTTTTTAAAGCATCTATGCATACAGTAGAAATTTTTGGTCTTAATGATGTTAATATTTTTTGTTATGTTTTTGTGTAGCCATTTAAAAGTCATTTTCTGTACATGTCTTTTTATTAGCTAAAGCTAGGAAATTTAGAAAGTTTTTATTTCTCTTCTCTTGGCTACCTTTAAAACTATAACTTAATTGACACCCTTTGAGCAATGGCAAAATTAATAGGTTTCTACTTCTTCCTCCCCATCTTTGATTATAATTTTATTAGCTGTCCTTTATGTCTTTAAATTACATATACATGTATATTTTTTTATTTCTTGGTTTAATCTTCACATGGTATCTTTGGCTCTGGTTATAAAAGTATACACACACTACTTTGCTCCTGGGTAATTAAAATAATCTTTTTATAGGTGGTATTTTGCTATGATTTCTGTGTCTGGAGTCTTCTCAGTCACATTCTCTGTGATATTTGCCTACGTAGCTGATGTCACTCAGGAACACGAACGAAGTACTGCTTATGGATGGGTAAGATAATAGGTTGTTTTTTAACCAGAGAAATAATTAACCTTCTATTAAAAATTCACAGGAAAGTGAGATGTAAAATAAGTTGTAAATATTGACTTATAAAAGAAAATCTAAAGTAATTGAAATAAAAAGGGAGACTTACAAAAGGTTAAAAATATCGTAGAAATTGTTAGTAATTTATTCTCTGGTTTTAGGGTTGGAAGATTGGCAGGAATGTGTGAGTTGTCAGTTGCAAAGTTTTTTAAAAAGTTGATTTGATTTGCATCTTATTAGCTGATCTCATGAGAAACCATAAACAGTAAACAGGTGCTAAGATCAGAAGTCTCTCTGTACCTAATTTTGAATTGCAGAGATGTCAGCTTCAGCCATGTTAATCCATTGTTACTGCATTGCTGGTTGTTTGTCTCAGCCACTTATTTGGGACATGGTACTGCAAAAAAAAAGGACTGCGTTCATTCATCAGCATATAATTGTTGAATGCATAACAAAAGTTATAGGAGACCTTTTTTTGGATAATTGAGTATTAGACAATCATTTCTGATTTTCCTAGGCATAATAATGGCATTGTGGTTATGTAGAAGAAAGACCTGTAGAAGATGGCAGGCTGAAGCCCTTTAAGTCAGAGTGCCACAACTCTGAGAGCTATTCAAGTGGTTGCAGGGGAAAAGATAGCATGTGAGCATGTGTTCAATGCATGAACCTGTTGGGGCATGAAGGTCTTATTGAAGGGAAAAATTTTCTCTTCTTCCCTTCTGCGTTCTTTGGCTGGCCTAAAAATTGATACAAGACATTAACAGGAGAAAAACATTTAATTTTGTACATACAGGAACCCCACAAAGACATGAGAGACTCAAAGGCAGTCAGGATACCATCCTGAGCTAAGAAGAGGGTAGGGGTCTGGGGCTTCAAAGGGGAGAAAGAGAATTCACAGGGAGATAAGAAGAGCAAATGTCTGGTAAACAAATGTTTGCCATGCCTTGCAGATGTCTTTTTGATATAAAAAAGTTATCTCTGGTAATAGCTCTCTTCCTGGTATAGGTGCCCTCTCTAAATTCTTTTAGGCTGTTAAGGGAGAGATAAAAAGCTTTTCTTGAGTCTGCTGGGTCTTAATTGCCTTCAGCTCAAAACAATCCACATGCCAAAGTGGCACATTCTGGGGTGGTGTATTCTGCTCCCCCTCTCTGCATTGTGCTTTTCTCTCAACTTTCCTGTGTTTGGTAATGTTTACAATAAGAAGATGGAAGAAGGAAAATGATCTGGCTGGACTGTTGAATAGGTTGGAGGGGGATTGGATGCCAGAAACCAGGGTTACTTGTCTCCTTTCCTGAGTCTTCCTCATTCTTTTACATCCCACTTCCTGGAAGACAGTAAGTAATTATTCACTGTTGACTGAATGAATGAATATTGGCACGAATCAATGATGGATATATAAGTCAGTTACTGCTTTTCCACAGAACACAATGGCAGTTTTTACTTTGTTGACTTTAGACAGCAGTAGTTTAAAAACTTCTCCTTCAACCCCAGTTCCCCTCTAGCTACTACCTGCTCTTTCCTCCCTCCCTTTTGCTCTCCTTCCCTGAATGTCTCTCATGCCCTGTCCTAAAACAGGGGCGTCTCCAGAGTGCTGTGGAGGACAGAGAGAGAACCTGAGAGGAAGGCTTCAAAGGAGGCAGGGTGTTCAAGGAAGACTCTCAAGAGGTGGTCAGCAGAGAGTTGAGGGGTGCCAAAAGCCTCGTTTATCATACTTGTGCAGCTTCTCTCTCGTGGCGGGAAGTACCCATAAAGATACCCATAAGAGGGGCCAGCCTGGTGGCATAGCGGTTAAGTTTGTGCGCTCTGCTTCGGCGGCCTGGTGTTCGCTGGTTCGGATCCTGGGCTCGGACCTACACACCGCTCATCAAGCCATGCTGAGGCAGCGTGGCAACTAGAAGGATGGACAACTATGACATACAACTGTCCATTGGAGCTTTGGGGAGAAAAAAGGAAAAAAGAAAAGATACCCATGTCCCCTCCAATTTTATTAGATTTTAGTTCCTTGCTTTCAGCAGAAAAAACATTCTCAAAGCTGTTGTGCTGAGCAGTAGTGCTGTAAGGAAAGATTTCAGAGAGAGAGTTCTGGAACCAAAGTGACTCCACCTCTCTAGCTCAATTCTTCATCTGTAAAATGTCAGTTATGATAATGCCTGCTCATAGGGGTGCTGAGAGAAGTTATTGAGAGGAGTGCCCAGCTGAAGTGTGCTCTCAGCCAGTAGGTAAGGCTGCCTGGACTTGGTCATGGGACTTAGGATCTTGGCCAGTGACTAATCTTAACATTTACCCCTACGTGTCAGATGTTTAAGTGACAGAACTAAAAAAAAAAAAAAAAAAAAAGCTTGCAGGCTACGTATCTTACAAATATGGGAGGATTTATTTGCCAATTAATTACAGGATTGTCAATCAAGTTTAGCTGAGGTTCTAAGGAGCGTTTTTGAGATCTGTTAAAGAATATATAAAATAAGTACACCTTCCTTACTGAAACTCCTCCAGTAAACCAAGAAAGTGGTAATTCTTTCAGGGACACAGCAATGAATAGTCATATTAAGTAAGTTAACGCTCATTGAGTGATTGTTGTGGTAAAGTCATCCTTTAGGTCTATTCACCAGAGTCATATTGAGTGTTAAGTGAAAGAGGGATTTAGATAAATATACAAACTAAGCAAGTAGGCTCCTCTAAGTTTTAAGAAAAGACACACTTTGCATAGAATTTTATGGGGTCATAGATCCGAGATATTTTTATTTCCCTGTTCCACATGACTAAATTGGCTCCGAGAATATTCACTGTAGTATAGTTTAATAGCAGAGATTTTTCCCACTAAATTCCTATTGTTTTTCACTGTTGCTATATATATATAATAATTTACTTTTTGCATACTTGAAGAAACTAAATTGATCTCCAGATGCTATACCTGCTTCCGTCTGCTACTCAGGGAATGGAGGGAGGAAGACTAGAGTGTTGTAGGTGGGCAGTAGTAGAGGAAGGATGGAAGGAGGGAATCCTGAGCACTGAGGGACCTAATCGAATTGAGCTGTGTTAGGAGGAGGGTGTGGGCCTGCTCCTCTGTCTCTGAGAGCATCTGCCCTGCTGTGCCATCTAAGTCAGTTCTGTGAGGCTGTTGGCTCTTCATACGTAGACTTGTAAATAGTAATGCTCGTTTCTTCGTCTGTTTTGCAAGATTTAAAGGAAAAATTCTCAACAAGATTTCTGCCTTTGCTAATTTCAGGTTTTCTCCATGGCAGTTTACAAATATTTAAACTATGGAAATACCAGAAAATAGAGCACTTCTTCCTCAGAGCAGTGTTGCAGGGTGCATCACATGGATGGGAAAGATGAATTTAAGTACCACAGTTTGGAGTACATCATTTATTAATGAGCATTAATTTTGTATTCAATCATTCTTTTTCCTCCTTTACATCTGAAGTAGCTACTGTATCGTCTCTAAATCTAGGGGGGCAGTGCTTAGTAAAAGGCAGTCATTTTTATTCAAAACTCATGTATCAAATGTATTCTTATATATTAAACTGTTGTTATATAGATAATAATTTAATTCCATTGT
Organism: Ceratotherium simum simum; assembly: GCF_057802395.1. Classification (NCBI taxonomy): domain Eukaryota; kingdom Metazoa; phylum Chordata; class Mammalia; order Perissodactyla; family Rhinocerotidae; genus Ceratotherium; species Ceratotherium simum. The sequence continues at coordinate 56,620,045 of NC_141919.1, read as the reverse complement.
TCTTAATGACCACATTTTGAGTTATTGAACAATCTGTAGCTTAGGAAATGTCTAGTTGGTTAGAAGACAGTTATGATAGAATTAAAAATGTCTTTTTGACGAATAATGAAATAAATGATTAAGTGTTTTCTTCTGTATACTCCATGATCTTTAGATTCTATAAAAAGCAATTTCAGCTGAAATTTAACAGCTATAAGTCTTACGGTACCTTTTCGTTAGAAAGATTAATTTGAGAGATTGGAAAATGGCTTCGAGTTCTTGCTCATCTATGTGAACTTAAGACAATTGTTTAACTTTCTATTGCTGTTTCTTTATTTGTACATTGAGTAATAGAGTATCTTCTCAATTTACATGCAAAAGTGTGGTGAGGATTAAGATCATGGAAAACTCTTTTATGAATGAATGACCCATTTTGAGCAGATATGAGATTGTTAGTGTTGGCACCAGAGGACCCTGCAACGGTGCTTCCCTAGCACCTGGGAACCCTAGATTCAAGTTGCAAGTGTGATCAGTTGGCTCTGTGGTCTCTGTTATTAGATGGAGGAGGTTGGAGGTGACAGCGTGACAGAAATCCAGCTCAGGGATCTCTCTAGTTAAAAAACTTTTACCTCTCTCTCAACAAATCTTTTTGGGTTTTTTGTTGTTGTTATAGCTTTTTGTCTTTCTAAGAATATCAGCGATTTTTTTCCCCTTCTCAGTGCTAATGAAATGGTCACCAAATAATAAAAGGGTGAAACAGTGCATGTTTTTAGAAGATGAAATCAAGCACGGTCTCTGAGGGATTTGTAGATTTTATCATTAGCTCTGCAGGAAGTTTTTTCATACCTTTCTCCTCATATCACCCTTCCCCAATTAAAGAAGACTAAAGTGTGTATGTTTTATTTATGGGGAAGGTTTTCATAATTTTTATTTCTAATGAGATCATTATTTTTTACTCTTGTAGCTTTCCATGATATCCCCAATTAGTTAATAGTTTGTGAACAAATTCTTAAAACAAAATTATTATTATTATTTTTGTGTGTGTGTGAGGAAGATCAGTCCTGAGTTAACATCCAATGCTAATCCTCCTCTTTTTGCTGAGGTAGATTGGCCCTGGACTAACATCCGTGCCCATCTTCCTCTACTTTATATGGGACGTCACCACAGCATGGCTTGACAAGCGGGGCATTGGTCCGTGCCCAGGATCCAAACCTGCAAACCCTGGGCCGCCCAAGCTGAGCGCACGCACTTAACTGCTGTGCCACTGGGCCGGCCCCCAAGACAAAATTATTTTAATTCTTTCATTCTTAAAATTTATGTGCAACACTCTTTTTTGTCTTCTTTAAAGCCAGGGAAGGATGGTGGTAGGTATGCACCTGTGGGATTCTGGGTGAGAACGGGAACATAGGTGTGCACCTGCAGCAGATGGGACCCTCGATCGATGAGAGTGTGCTTTCCCACAGGTCTCGGCCACCTTTGCAGCCAGTCTGGTCAGCAGCCCAGCCATTGGAGCATACCTCTCAGCCAATTATGGAGACAGCCTCGTTGTGCTAGTGGCCACAGTGGTGGCTCTTCTGGACATCTGCTTCATCTTCTTGGCTGTTCCAGAATCTTTGCCAGAGAAAATGAGACCCTTCTCCTGGGGAGCTCAGATTTCTTGGAAACAAGCAGACCCTTTTGCGGTAAATAAAAACAAAACATTTACTTTCCTAAATGTCTTTCTAAGCCATGCAAACAAAAGAACATTTCAAGCATCCCAGAAATTGGTGATCCATTTCTTTCTCCAGAAAAATAGAAAAAATTTAATCGCAAGTAAGAGACTGAGGTAGTCTGTGTACCAAGGCATATATAGAATTGATACTTCTTAAGTCAAGCATGTGGTTATCATAAGGGAAGAGAGAAAAAATGTCCAGTTAATCCCTGATGAGGGTTTGGGAAAGAAGTTGGTCTTTTTTTTTTCTTTTTGCGTGGTTGTTTTCATCCCTTTTTTGACAAAATAGGTGAAGGTGGCCATTTGAAGTGGCCGTTTTCATTCACTTAAATTCAGAAAGGATAAATGCATTTGGTTTGACTAAAGTAGTTATTTTCTATATTCTTAATGTACATCCACTTTGACCAGAGGCTTTGAACTTATATTTTGCAGATTGAATGGATTATTTGTTTTCCATAATTCATTTTTTGGTATGGGGGAGATCCCATTAACAACTAAAAAAAGTACTGAGAGAAGAATCTTCTCTCTCCCCTTCTCCCACCTTATCTGGTTTGCAGTTGCTCTTGAAGAAAATATGTCCAGAAAAAAAATAACCAGAGATCCAATTTTTGCTTTTTTCACCCCATATCTACTTTTTAGGAAAAATACACATAATAGGAAAACTAACTTAGAAATTCTTTTCTAAAAAGCCCCATGATCTGGGGACCCTGCCCATTCTGTTTGTGCCATGATGGCAGACATCAAAAGGAGGTTCTTGGAGAAGGAGACCAAACGTGGACCCGGGAGCCAGTCAGGCCTCCCACCTTCTTGTCATGTAGTGATCAAGTTACACAGGGAAACTCCTCTGTGAAGGGAACGACTGTGGCTTCCTTTTCAGGGCTGTTGTGAGGGTTACAGTGAATGTATATAAATTAGCTGGTCTAGTGTCTGGTGTGCAGCAAGGTCTCGATAGACAGTAGCTGCTTTTGCTATTAGTTATATTAATGTTACAGTTATGATGACTAGAATGCTCTGCAGCACTCTCCACTCCTTAGAAACGATGCACCTTTTGGTCTCCTCAACGATCCTGTGTGGAAAGGAATGTAAGAAGGATTTTTGGACAAGGTTGTAACATTCAAAAAGTTGTTACGAGTCAGAGAATCTTGTTGTCACTGACCCCACAGCTGGAGCATACTTATTTGTCTACCAGTTTTACCAGCAACTTGAATATTAACATTTTAAAGAATAGAGCGAATTTGTGTGTACTGAAAACCCCATAGTGTTTATGGCTTTAAAGGAGTTATATTATGAATGAAAGAGAGAGATGAGATATTCTTAAAAGGTTCTGGAGCAGTGTTTTTCAGGGTCTGTTCATAGGATGTTGAAGGATGTGAACCAGTATTGTTAACAGAGATAAGAAAGTGTTTAAAAGAAAGGCCTGTAATATATGAACTACATACCTCTGAAATTAGAACTTCCATAGGAGACGGTGATAGATTTAATGTTAAGGTTCACTTCCTTTTATAATCCCCTCAACTTTTGTTATCCACCTTAATACATGAAAACAGTGAAGCCAGTATCACAGAATATCAGTGACATTAGTTGCTATTTGCTTTTTATGTCTTTCTCTTTCTGCTTATTCCTAGTCACTGAAGAAAGTTGGAAAAGATTCTACTGTCTTACTAATCTGCATCACCGTGTTCCTTTCATACCTTCCTGAGGCTGGACAGTATTCAAGTTTTTTCCTCTATCTCAGGCAGGTGGGTAGTGGGTGCCTGATAGCTTTTGAACATGAGGAAAATCAAAAGTTGGGGTCTGTCTAAAGGTATTTTGGGGAAAACAGTGTGGAGGAAAAAATGTGAATTTGCTCCTAGTTATAAATGTAGGTGCTGACATACAGTTAGTAGTCAGGAGACATTTAATGCAATGATGTTTTAAAATATAGTGAAATGTTTACTGTAGAAAAAATTTCCTTGAGAGTTATGCAGAAAGAGAATTAGCAGAAACAGGATTTAGCGTAATGTTTTAAATCTTTAATAATATCCATTAAATTTCACAGAGAGGTAGAGTTTATTTCAGAGATGCCCTGCCCTGAGTCTAATCACAGCCAGCTTGCAGAGCCATCTTCAGTAGGCCATAACTCAACGCCACTGTAGACTTTGAGGTGGCTCACAAGCGATAATCAAGATAATATTTCTCTCCTCTGATTTTTTCCTCTTTAAAAATTTACTCTTTACTTTGTCCCCCCAAAAGGCAATTGACTTAAGGTAATTTAAAAAAATGTTCCTTTTTCCAACTGTTGTTTCAGGTTTTGATTGCTGAGACCTGAGTTGCCTTGCATTGCAATCCTGCCTTGGTCTTTTATGGATTTCACTGGAAGTCCTTCTCTTAATGGTTTACTCCACTTTGGCAGGGCAAGCCTCCCCCCAAGATAAATTCTTGTATTTTTGGAGATATTCTTAAATGAAACTTGTTAAATTTGCCATCCTCACAGTTTTCCTGAGAGTATGAGACTGTAATATTTTATATGGTGGCATATAGGTAAAACATTTTTTCAAGCAGTTCTATTTCTGTTTTGCTCATTTTTGGTGGGTGGATGCTGGAGATTTAGAGGGAAGAGTGGTGAGATAGTGCATTTAATGTAGAAAATTATATATGCATTCATAATTATGTATGCATTTAATGTAGAAAATAATATAGGAAAAATGGGAAAACCCAAGGAAGAAAGTGAAAAAATCATATCTTATCCCTCACACAGATAATAGACAACTGTGAATATTTTCATTTTTTACCTTTTTTTCCTATGGATGTACTTATGACACCACCACCACCAATTAGAAAAAATCAGGGTCGGCCCTGTGGCTTGGTGGTTAAGTGCGCGCACTGCGATGCTGGTGGCCCGGGTTCGGATCCCGGGTGCGCATCGAGGCACCACTTCTCCGTTCATCCTGAGGCCGAGTCCCACATACAGCAACTAGAAGGATGTGCAGCTACGACACACAACTATCCACTGGGGCTTTGGGGGGAAAAATAAAATAAATAAAATCTTAAAAAAAAAAAAAAAAAAAAAGAAAAAATCAGAAGCATTCGATGTTATTTTGTATTTGTGCTTGCTTTTAAGAGAGGTTAACAAACATACACATTTTAGTTAAAACTACATTTGATATTTGCAAATCATATATATGATAAGGAACTTGTGTCCAGTATATATAAAGAACTTGTAGTAAAACTCAACAATAAAAAGACAACCCAACTGAAAAAATAGGCAAAGGATTTTGAATAGATATTTCTGCAAGGAAGATATATAAACGGCCAATAAGCACATGAAAAGATACTTAACATCATTAGCCATCAAAGAAATGCAACTCAAAACAGTGAGGTACCACTTCCCAGCTGCCAAGATACCTATAATCAAAAAGACAGACAAGGATATGGAGAAATGGGAGACTCTCATACATGCCAGTGGGAATGTAAAATGGTGTAGCCACTGTGGAAAAGAGTCTGGCAGTTCCTCAAGGTGTTCAACATAGGGTTCCCAGCAAATCTATTCCTAGGTATGTAGCCAAGAGAAATGAAAACACATGTCTACACAGAAACTTTTACACAAATTATTATTCATAATAGTCAAAAGGTATAGACAACCCAAATGTCTGTCAACTGATGAAATGGATCAACAAATGTGGTAGAGCCATACAGTGGAATGTTGTTATTTAGCAATAAAAAGCAATGAAGCACTGATACATCCTACAACATAGGTGGACTTTGAAAACATTATGCTAAGTGAAAAAAGCCAGGACCCCGTATATTGTATGATTCCATTTATATGAAATGCTCAGAATAAACAAATTGGTAGAGAGAAGTAGATTACTGATGGGCGGAGGGGTAAACAGAGGAATGGAACTCCTAATAGGGTCCATGTTTCTTGAGGAGTGATGAGATCTGGTAAAATGGGTTGTGGTGATGTTGCCTAGCTCTGAATATACTAACCATTGAATTGCACGCTTATGATAAATTGTGTGGTATTTAAGTTCTACCTCAGTAAAGCTATTTAAAATATATATATATATATATATATATATATTTACAAATATAGGCTGAGAAATAATCCCTAAGGCTACAATTTCAGGTTCTCATTTTTTAGAAAAAATTGCATTTGATTAGAGAGTAATAGAATATTGTTAATGTCAGCAGCACTGATTTGGGAACCAGTCTAGCTCTAGTTCTTTTATTAGCTAGTTGTGTGACTTGAAGCAAGACAGTGAAGTATGAAATGAGAAGAACATATACAATAATTTTTAAAGTCCTTTTTCTGAATTTTATAGAATTTCAATAGAGGTTAAAATAATTTAACTTTTTAAAAACTTGATATTTAAAACTTAAAAAGTTTTAGGCATTTCAGAGCTACTGTTAAGGTTAAGAGGCTTAGAAATCATTGCCAGCTAACTTTGGCTGATCATTAGAATCACCATGGAAGCTTTTTAAAATATACCTATGCCTGGGCCCAGAGAATCTGCTTTAATTGGTCTCAAGTGGATTCTAGCATTTCATTGCCCCCCTCTCCTCCCACCTCCTCTCCCCTTTTCTGTTGCCCACATGATTTTAATGTGCAGCCAAAGTTAAGAGCCACTGACTTTGCTAGTGAGCAAATGCTGTATTGGCAGTATCAAAAGTCAAATCATTTTCTTCATGTTCTCTGTAATGCTTGATAATGTTATATTTGTCTCTTGGTGGATTGAGGATGGAGAGGGATAGGAAACGATAGGTAGACCTATAATAGAAAATATTACCTTAAAAGTTAAATCAAGGGCCAGCCTGGTGGTGTAGTAGTTAAGTTCGCACGCTCGGCTTTGGTAGCCCCGGCTTTGTGGGTTTGGAACCCAGGCACAGACCTACACACTGCTCATCAAGCCATGCTGTGGTGGTGTCCCACATACAAAATAGAGGAAGATTGGTACAGATGTTAGCTCAGGGACAATCTTCCTCAAGCAAAAAGAGGGAGATTGGCAACAAATGTTAGCTCAGGGCCAATCTTCCTCACCAAAAAAAAAAAAAAAAAAAAGTTGTGTCTGCTTGTAATGATTTCTTATATGATATTTAGATATAAATTACTGATTAAATGGGTTCAACTTTCGGCACTGCCTTAATTTGCCATTGTTAAGGTTTTATTAACTTTCTTCAATTATTCTTTCCTATGGCTTTAATAGAATGTAACACTTATTATTTTTATAATATCTGTATTACAAAAGTATTTTCTTTGCATTTCCACAGGTCATAGGTTTTGGATCTGTTAAAATTGCAGCATTCATAGCTATGGTAGGGATTCTGTCTATTGTGGCTCAGGTGAGTGTCATTTTTACCCATCCTCCCTTTTTTAATGCTTTTATTCTGAAATAATGGTAGATTCACTGGAAGCTGCAAAGACTGTTCATGGAGATCCCCTGCACCCTACCTCAGTCCCTCTCTCCTGCCATGGCAACATCTCAAACAATATCAAAGCCAGTAAACTGACTTGGATACAGTCCACAGAGCCATTCCATTTTAAATAGAATGTTAAAGTTGTGATTTAGGAGGAGTTTAGTACAATCTTTCAGTACTTTTTAGAATACTTGGTACCTCTACTAGGTCAATTCAGCAAGTAAAAATTTGCTTTTACAACTACCAACCACAATCTAACTCTGGATATTGCAAAATTAACTTAACCTGGAGAATATTTCCATATTATTTTCATGTTGAAAAGTAAGTGGAAGTGAAAAGCAGAAATGAAGATCAGTAGCTGTTCCAACCCGTGCTATCCCCAAGACTGAAGAAATGTGGAAAATCACTGCATTAGAATATATGTGTTGAGTAAAGAGCATTAAACGTTTCCCCATTACAGTTGTGCGTCGCTTAATGGTGGGGATACATTCTGAGAAATACATTGTTTGGCAATTTTGTCGTTGTGGGAACATCATAGAGTGTACTTACACAAACCTAGATGGTATAGCCTACTGCACACCTAGGCTGTATGGTACTAATCTTATGGGACCACCATAAGGGAACATGTAGGCAGTTCTTTGACTGAAATGTCCTTATGCTTGCATGAGTGTATAAATATGGGATGACAAAAGGCGGGGCATATGTCCTTTCAAGTAGTTTACTGACGTGCTTAGGTACATTCACTATATCGTGTGGAACTGCCTGGAGGCTGTTTCCCTGAAACAGCTATGTGCTGCTTTAAAGCACGGTAGGCCAAGCGGAGCTCTCTTCTATGATAACTCTTGAGAAATGAGGTAGCTGCAAAACTGTTTTACCCAAATATTAGAATTGACAGGCTCATAGGAATGCATCAAGGTAAAGTCTTTTATTTTTTTGTTGAACTATATCAGCAAATGTAAATTATGTTAAACTTGCAAGTTGTTCATGATTTTGTTTTTTTTTTTTTATTAACTCTGATTAGTCAATTAGCCTAGACTCATCTTTTATCCTATGCCTTTTCAGACTATCTCAACTAGTTTTTTAGCTGAGTGTATATTTTTTAAGATCAAATTTATATCAATGCAACTTTGTGAAACTGTTAACCTCCAGCAAAATCCTACATATTCTGTAAATGTTCAGCAGGGGTTTGCTATTCGCTGGTTAAGTGATTGGTATTTCTCCAAAGAGACTGAGGTGTGTCCCTCTCAATCACGACTGGTGAATGCTATGATGGCCTTTTAGGAAGTGCTAGCAGAGCATCAGATAAACAAGCTTCTGGGGAGGAGGCTGAAGGCCCCGAGCTCCAGGTCAGTCTGGGAGCCCCTGAAGCTCCACCCCTCTAGAACTACATGAGTTCTGCATGGTCTTCAAAGTCTCAGGTCAGGCAGTGTGCCCTTATAGGTCCCTGGTCATCATTAATGGGCTTCCCTCATAGAGCTTGCCTTAAATCTGTGTGTTCACATGGTTTCTCAGAATTATCTCCTTTGCTTTACAGACAGTCTTTCTGACCATCTTGATGAGATCACTAGGGAATAAGAATACCGTCCTCCTTGGCTTGGGCTTCCAGATGTTCCAGTTAGCCTGGTACGGTTTTGGATCTCAAGCCTGGTAAGCCTCTCCCATGGATTCTCCTGAACTAACAGACAGATGCATCTTTTAGAGGAGCTCAAGTTGGTTGACTGTGATGTGAAGGAAGCAAAGGTTATTTTATTTTACTGGTTTGGTATGTTCAATATTTCAAAAACTGTTTAGACTTACTTTGGGGAAGAGTTGAGCTAGGTGATTCGGGATTCTTTGTAAAGATTGCCTTCATCTCAGTGGGCTTTCAGTGAGTTGTTACTTAATTGAATGTTTGTTCCTCCTCCTCCGACGCCCCCAAAAATTTTATGTCTACTTTTTAAACATGTTTGTCAGTTTTTAGGGATGTATCACATATAGTCAAAAACCAAATAAGAAGACAAGGAAAAATGACTGATTATGGCAGGATTCACTGCCATAATTAGCTGAGTGACCCTGGGTAGTGACATAACCTTTATGACATAAAGCATTTGAATTAGATGAACACCAAAATCTCTTCCAAAATATGTGTATTGTGAGGCAGTTATTACTGCTAGCATGTTAGATTCCCATAAACAGGAAAGAAGGTCAAAGAAAGCCCTATGGAATACTAATAAATAAAAAGAATCTCAAGTGCTGTTTTGTTATGTTGTAAGTTTCCCTGTGTCCCTGGTTACCAAATACCAGAGCTCTTATCTCCATTTTAAATATTAGAATTGGTCCTCATTTTGCATATGTAAATGGATGATATAGTTTAGAGAAACTAGAAATGCTTTAGCAGTTTAGTGGTCAGTGGTGGATTATTCTTGTTCTTTAAGATTTCAGTCCGGGGCGGGCCCGGTGGCGCAAGTGGTTAGGTGTGCGCGCTCTGCTGCGGCGGCCTGGGATTCGCTGGTTCGGATCCCGGGTGCGCACCAACGCACCGCTTGGCAAGCCATGCTGTGGCGGCGTCCCATATAAAGTGGAGGAAGATGGGCACGGATGTTAGCCCAGGGCCAGTCTTCCTCAGCAAAGAAAGAGGAGGATTGGCAGATGTTAGCACAAGGCTGATCTCCTCACAAAAAAAAAAAAAAAAGATTTCGGTCCTATGACCTTTGATTCAGTAGCTGATTCAGTCAAATTCATGCCACGTTAAAAAGATTTTGTTGACCTGAAGAGTTTTTCTTTTTCAGTAAGGACGTACATGCATGTCAGCCATCCTCAAGGAAGTCTGGCCAAGTGGGTTTTAAGCCCAGTTGGGGTCTCACTTTCCTCACATTCATACTTAATATTGACATACGCTTAAGCCCCTTTCGTTGAGAGAAGGACAAAGGTCTGAAGGAAGCAGGCTTTGGAAGTCTGCAGGATGTCATCCTGACCTTCAGGTCTCTGTTTTTTCTCTTGGTGGCACATGATGCTTTGTTAAGGGGTAGCAAACTGAGCAGTGGGAGGGCAGTGTGAAGGTGATCCTTTGAAAAATACAAAGAGAAAAGTGGAAAATCGGTGGGAAAAATGTATTTATAGACAGGAAATCCTTTTGAACTTCACTGAGCTTACATCTAAAGATGGTAATAGGGAAACCGGTAAGAAGAACAGATTTTGAAAGAGGTAAAATAAAATAATGAAACTTACCCGACCTGTGAAGTGATCAGTACTAACAGTGTAATGTATAACTTTCCCCAGGTTAAAAAAAAATCCATTTTGTTTTTTTTTGTTGTTGTTGTTTTTAAACAGTTTTTATTTATTTGTTTGTTTATTTATTTATTTGTGTGAGGAAGATCAGCCCTGAGCTAACATCCATGCTAATCCTCCTCATTTTGCTGCGGAAGACCGACTCTGAGCTAACGTCTATTGCCAATCCTCCTCCTCTTTTTTTTTCCCCCCAAAGCCCCAGTAGATAGTTGTTACGTTGTAGTTGCACATCCTTCTAGTTGCTGTATGTGGGACGTGGCCTCAGCATGGCCAGAGAAGCGGTGCGTTGGTGCATGCCTGGGATCTGAACCTGGGCTGCCAGTAGCGGAGCGCGCGCACGTAACCACTAAGCCATGGGGCCGGCCCAAAAAAATCCATTTTGAAAGAGGGAAAAATAAATAGAACTTAACACAAGAGAACAGAAAGCATTTTGTGCTTTTGCCACTGATTGAACTCTGAACAGCAGGCTCCTTGGGGCTGGCCTGCTGCCTGATCACAGCCTGTCCTGTCCTTGCAGGATGATGTGGGCAGCAGGGACTGTGGCCGCCATGTCCAGCATCACGTTTCCAGCAGTCAGCGCCCTCGTCTCTCGGAATGCAGAGTCAGATCAGCAAGGTGAGGTCGCTGTCCCCTCACTGCTTTCTTCCTTCAGCAGAGACATACCAGCCAGAAGCATGAGCAGCTTTGAGCTTCTCTACATGACAGCAGAGCAGGAGGTGACAGTCATGTGGTCCCTTCTCAATGATCATACCTATTTACTTTGGCAAATAGGAAAATTCTGTTTTCCTCTCTGCTTTTATCTCATATTTTTAAAATCTAGACTCAGCAGTTCAGAATACTAAGAATTAGAACTAGAACTATCCGTTTTCTCTTTTCAGTTTTGACTCCGCTTTTGTGTGTTACTATCAGAATTAACTAGACTATAATCACATTTTAATAGATATCTGTTAAATAGTGATAGACTAGTTAGTAAAGCAATGAGTTCTTTATTTAATCACTGTAATCACTAAAATTTCTTTAATTTGGAATCACTCAAAGTTCATTAGCTTAATTTAGGAAATGATTCTTTGAGAGAATAAAGAAAAAATAAATCTGTGTAGTTGTTGATAATTAGATTCAGAGTGAGAGACAAAATTAAGATGACTGTGTGGAGAGCAGCATTCTACCATGTCATCCTTCTTGTGCCTCTTGCTTCCCTGTCAGGCAGTTCTCACTACCAGAATTAAGCCTTTTCCTTCGCCCTCTCTTAATGGTTCACCTTACTATAGTCAGGAAGTAGTGAATTTTAGAAGGAAAATGTTTTAAATATCTTAGTAGAGCTGTATAAAAAGTTTCATTAAAAAACTAGATTGGAAAAGATAGTTTATTCATTGTACCTATTTTCCCGTATCAGGAATTAGCCATCTTATTCATATCCATTTTTAAATAGTGTCACTTGAGGACCACAGATTCTGTGTGTCACCTGGCTCTGGTAACTCAGCTAGCTGCACATCCTTGGGGAGGTGTTGTGTTTGAAGTGAAGGCGTGAGCCATCCATAGAGGATGGGCACTGCCTTGGTGTCTGACAGACACTGTCCTGTCTTTCAGGATATGAATTTTCTTTGGCCCTTTTTATGCTTATATGTATTAATACAGATGTTTTCTAAATGTCAGCATACAAAATTATTAGAACACATTGTATTAGGTTGAATTATATTTTACCATTTTTGACTTACAGAAACATCCGTTTCATATGGTTCAAGCTAATTTTTTACCTGCCATGTTAGAAACTAGAGATATCTAGAAATTGACATTTCTGGGATTTTTCAGTGCAGGTCTGTAGAGAGATGCATGTGCAATGCAGAGGTCATCACGAGGGATGGAGTCTGCCCAGAGGTGCCAGGAGCACAACAGCATCAGGACTACTGTGGACTCACATGTGGGCAGGGCTGCAAGAGGCAAAGGGAAGATTCGTATTGTAAAAAGCACTATTAAATGAGTAGAACAGGAAAATCTCAATCCACAGAAAAGTGGAAATTGCCTGTAAATGGAGAATATTAAAGTTCTTTTCATTTTATTATTCCCCATTTATAGGAAGATCTAGCTATTATGGGAGGAATTCAGCCCCAGAGGATTTCAGAAACATCACTTTCATTTCATCTCCTTATAGATCTTAGGGCAGAGAGTGAGGATAACATTAAAAGGACATAATAAAACCAAGAAAACATTTGTGCAATGAATGAAAATATGATGGGTGAAGTCCCTGATCTCCTTTCCTCAGCATGGACTACTCAATGCAGCTGAATCAGTACATATATTGTAGTTTGTAAGCAGGTACTGTTAAGTCTCCAGTCTTGAAAGGCTTTTCTGAGAAGACTGGCTCTCTTCTCTTTGTTCTGATTTAGGCGTTGCCCAGGGGATCATAACTGGAATAAGAGGACTGTGTAATGGCCTAGGGCCAGCACTGTATGGCTTCATATTCTACATGTTCCATGTGGAACTGACCGAGTTGGAACCGGAATTGAATTCTGACAGTGCTGCCCTGCAGGTAATTTGGTGATAAGTCTAGTTTTATAATGACTGTGTCTGATTATGGCAAAATCTTCTGACCTCAAATTTGGAAAGTGTTCTTATTTGTATAATATTACTCTTGTATTTGACAGTAGTAAGTGCTGTGTTTGGGGCCTCTTGGAATTGGAGAGGGATCAGTTCAGAGATTTAATGTCTTGTGTAAAAGATTTGTCTTACTTTTGTTCAGATTCTGTCTTCACCTACACAATTACTCTGATCAGAATGCTGTCATCTGGTGAAGCCCAGGCCAAATAAAATATGAAATGACCTAAAATTCCAGCTAGAAATTGAGCTAGAGTGCTTTTTCTACTATTTATTTGATATTTCTTCCCTCCTTTCTTCTAAGCGATATTTATTACAGATTTCTATACAAAACTGGAATTAATGTTCATGTACAGAGTGCATGATCTCAGGTCACAGGATGGGATTAGAGATAAACACCTGTCGCTTACAGGTTTAGTTAAGCTATTGAGAAGAGATGCAAAAATCAGTGATTAGTTGCCCTCTGTCATATTCCAAACACTGTCTTGGAATTTGCCTTGACAGTTAATGATGTTTGTTTATGAGAAAATGATGCACCTTTTGGTGTACGTCTTTTTGGATCATCCAGGACTAATTTTGGATTAAAAAGACTAACCAAATTCTTCATCTCCATTTGTTTCCCACCCCCATCAGGAAGCTGTCATCCCAGGCCCACCATTTTTATTTGGGGCGTGTATAGTTTTTATGTCTTTTCTGGTTGCCTTATTCATCCCTGAATACAGTAAAGGCAGTGGAATTCAAAAACATAGCAACAGCGGCAGCGGCAGCCTGACCAACACCCCGGAACGGGGAAGTGATGAGGACATTGAGCCACTGCTGCAAGACAGCAGCATCTGGGAGCTCTCTTCCTTCGAGGAGCCTGGGAATCAGTGCACTGAGCTATAAACTCGGCAGAAAGGAGGATTCTGCAGATGCCGTCTCTGAGAGCCGTGGAGGAGCCACACCACATGGAGACATCATGGTGCTGGAGGGGAGATGCTAGTGGCATCCTTCAGGGCCAGGTTTGAGAAGTGCAGGATTCCTCCTCTGCCTTCCTTCTCTTCCTCCTCCTATTCCATTTCTTCCATTCTTCCTGTTTATACATTAGAACAAGTTAAGATTTGAAATATTTTCCTGCAAATAATGTGCAACTCTCAAAGTTATCTGGAGTTCAAACTTTGAAACTCATAAAGAGAAAGTCATAACTCTGGTAGAAAGGATGGCTTTCCTTTAATAACTCTGGAGTAAGAGTGACAGCAAGTTTTTCCATGTCCTTTTCAGTAGGAGGTGCAGGATTGTAGTGAGACTGCCGTCTCTGGCAAGAAAGAATCCGTTTTTATTTTCTTCCTTTCTGTGTCTCTAAACTGCCCACTTAGCTCGTAGGTTTTTATGAGTGGCTGCTCCAAGAGTCACTCAGTATCAGGGATCTATTGCCTTTGTTCAAAGGTCAAACAAAATCCTAATCTTATTCTCCTTTCCTTCTCTCAACTTCCTATTCTTGGCTAGAATAAAATTCAGCATATACACCTCTGGACATTAATAATATTGATCAGTGATAACCTTTACCAGATGAAGGAAAATTTTCTTATAAATTTAAATCATGAATAACTAGCAACTCAGATTCCCGGACCTAGCGTCTTGGTCAGATCCAAGGTGATTTTACAGAGGAACAACACACACCAAGCATTCTGGTGACAACATAGAAATTGGAGGGTGCTTCTAAGAAAGTTTTCAACGACGTAAACATTCCTAACTGAGGATGAGAGTTGTAACTGGATACCAGTGGAGTTTGTATCTAAGTCAGACTCATGTGATGCGTTATTACTATTTGCTCATCCCCATGTCTCCCGTGTCCTACTTCTCAAGTTTTCTCATTCATCACACTCCTGCCTTAACTGCTCTGTAATATGCATTTGTTTTCATTTGGTCTTTATTTCCATCTGTTTATCTGACTTTTGAATCTCATGGGAATATGTACATCCAATTCCTTTCTAAAATACGATGGTTTAGGAAGCTCAGTTCTACAGTAAGTGTCTTGCTAATTTTTTGAGATGTTTTATGGACAAAGAAAACTTTACAGATTTATATGTATTTTGCTGCACCAGTAAATGGACCATTAACTAGGGCCCATCTTTAACAGAGCACTCCTTAGAAAGTTTTATAGGTATGAAATATATGTAGATATTTGTAAGGAGTTTTAAATTTTTTTTTGATGGGGTGCTGTGTAAATCTTGTATTTATAAATGTAATGAAGATGTTGACGGAAAAAAATATATACAACTTTTATAAAGGATTGTGTACTGACTGAATACATTTAAAAGAAAATATATTTTGAAACCTGTTCTGCTATGAACAGAGATAACATATCTTTTTACTATGCTATTGGTTTTTAAGTTAAGCTTCCTAATGCATAATAAATTTGCAATGGATACTTCTATGTCTTTTGTGTTTCTTTAAAGCAAATAGTACCATTGATCTTTGGGTTCTCTTTTGGGTGTCTTTCAACTAAAATAAGTTATTAATCCTTAAACTAATGCAAAAGATATGTGTATTTCCACAAAGTTTCATTTTTAACAAACTTCCTTCAAAATCTCCCTTCAAACACAGATCATCACTGTTTTTTAAAAGCAGACGCACAAACAGATATTTGTATACCCATGTTTATTAGCAGCATTATTCACAATAGCCAAAAGGTGGAAGCAACTCAAGTGTCCATTGTTAGATGAATGGATAAAGAAAATATGGTATATACATACAATGGAATATTATTCAGCCTTAGAAAAGAAGGAAATTCTGACACATGCCACAACATGGATGAACGTTGAAGCCATTATGCTCGGTGAAGTAAGCCAGTCATAAAAGGACAAATACTGTATGATTCCACTTACATGAAGTACCTAGTCAAATTCATAGAGACAGAAGGTAGACTAGTGGTTGCCAGGACTAGGGGAAAAGGAAAGTGGGAACTTACTATTTAATGGGTAGAATTTCAGTTTGGCAAGATGAGAAAAGTTCTGGAGATGGATGGTGAGGGTGGTTGCACAACAGTGTGAATGTACTTAATGCTACTGTACTACTTAAAAATGGCTAAAATGTTCAATTCTATATTATGTATATTTTGCCACAATTTTGAAAAAATACTCTCATGGCATCTTTGTTCTTTCCCATTGCTTATCAAAGTTTCAGTTTCTTTACCCAGTATAACAAATGTCATTATTCTTTTTAATTAGGTAGATTTTTAAAATTGAGATAAAACTCATCATTTTAATCATTCCAAAGTGTACAGTTCAGTGGTTTTTAGCTTATTCACAAGGTTGTACAGCCATTAGCACTAATTCCAGAACATTTCCATCATCCCAAAAAAGAAGCCCCTGTACCCATTAGCAATCACTACCAATTTCCCCATCCCCGTCTCCTGGCATCCAGTAATATACTTTCTGTCTCTATGGATTTGCCCTGTTTTGGACATTTCATATAAATGGAATCATACAATATTTGGCCTTTTGTGTCTGGCTTCTTTCACATAGCATGTTTTCAAGGTTCATCCATGTTGTAGCATGTATTTTTTACAAAATACCTAGCAAATTTTATTCCTTTTCAAGGCTGAATAATATTCCACGGTATGTGTATACCACATTTTCTTCTTGATGGAATATCCCTTTTATCATTATATAATGTCCATCTTTATCTCTTGTTATCTTTTTCATTTTGAAGTCTATTTTGTCT
Organism: Ceratotherium simum simum; assembly: GCF_057802395.1. NCBI lineage: Eukaryota > Metazoa > Chordata > Mammalia > Perissodactyla > Rhinocerotidae > Ceratotherium > Ceratotherium simum. The sequence continues at coordinate 56,603,397 of NC_141919.1, read as the reverse complement.
AAGTATGGCTACACCTGCTTTCTTTTGGTTGCCATCTGCTTGGAGTATCGTCTTCCATCCCTTCACTCTGAGCCTGTGTTTGTTTTTAGAGCTGAGATGTGTTTCTTGGAGGCAGCATATTGTTTGATCTTGTTTTTTAATCACTCCAGCCACTCTGTGTCTTTTGATTGGTGAGTTCAATCTATTTACAATTAGAGTGATGATTGATATATGAGGGCTTAATACTGCCATTTTATCTCTTGTTTTCTCATTGTATATTTCCATTGTTTCTTTTTCCTTCTATGTCTGTCTGCCATTTCAGTTTGGTGGTTTTCTGTGAGGGTTTTCTCAGTTTTCTCTTTATTTGTGATTTGTGACTCTGCTCTGATTGTTTTGTCTTGTGATTAACATAAGGCTTCTATAAAAGATCTCATAGATGAGTTAGTCCTTTTTCTATTGGCCTCTTATCTCCGTTAGCCCATGTGGGTTCAGTCCTTTTCTTCTCCCCCTTCTATGTTTTTGTTGTCACATATCGTTCTTTTTTGTGTTGTGAGTTTGGATCAATTTCAAGTGGTTATAGTTATTTTTGATGCTTTCTTTCCTTTTATCCTTTATGATTGTTTACTAACCTATTCTGATATAGAGCTGCAAGTTTCTGATTCTGTCTATTTATTACCTTGCTCAAAGCTTTGTAGACCTTTGCCTTTTTGTTTCAGGTAGAGGGCTCCTTTCAGCAGTTCTCCTATGGTAGGTCTAGGGGTGATGAACTCCCTCAGCTTTTGTTTATCTGAGAAAGCTTGTATTTCTCTGTCACGTCTGAAGGATAATTTTGCTGGCTAGAGTATTCTTGGCTGCTAATTTTTGTCTTTCGATATTTTGAATATAGCATTCCACTCTCTCCTAGCCTGTAGAGTTTCTGCTGAGAAATCCACTGATAGCCTGATGGGGGTTCCTTTGCAGGTTATTTTTTTCTCTCTGGTCGCCTTTAATATTCTTTCTTTGTTGTTGACTTTTGACAGTTTTAATACTATATGCCTTGGAGAAGTCTTTTTGCATTGAGATAACTAGGAGTTCTGTCAGCTTCATGTACTTGCATATCCAGTTCCTTCTCCAGGTTTGGGAAATTCTTGGGTATTATTTCTTTAAACAGGTTCTCTGCTGCTTTCTCCCTCTCCTCTCCTTCTGGGATACCTGTTATCCTTATGTTACTTTTCCTAATTGAGTTGGATATCTCCCATAGAATTTCTTCATTTTTAAAAAATCTTAGTTCTCCTCTTCCATCTGAATTATTTCTAGATTTCTGTCTTCAAGCTCGCTAATTCTCTCTTCCATATGGTCTGCTCTATTTCCAACGCTTTCTCTTTATTTTTCATCTCATTAATTATGTTCTTCATCTCCAGAATTTCTGTTTGGTTTTTTTTAGAGTTTCAATCTCTTTGGTGAAGTACTCCTTCTGTTCATTCATTTTATTCCTAAGCTCATTGAACTGTCTTCCTGAGCTTTCTTGTAAGTCATTGAGGTTCTTCATGATTGCTGTTTTGAATTCTCTGTCAGATCACAATCTTCTGTGACTTCAAGATTGGTTTCTAGAGAGTTGTCATTTTCTTTCTGTTCTTCCCTGTTACTGTAGTTCTTCATGGTGCTTGATGAGTTGATTCTCTGCTGGCACATTTGTGGTAGTAAATACCTTCCTTATTTGGGTAAGGCTTTGGTTACTTTGGTTCTGAGCTGCTTCTGGTTGTATTTAAGAGCCTGCGCTCCACTGCCTCTGCTCTAGACGTTGCCAGCGCCCTCCTTGTGCTGCTTGTGCCTCCGAGGTTGCTGGTGCCTTGCTACCTATGATGTCACTGCAGTTGTGGGTGTCGCCACCACTGTCACCAGGCTGTGAGCACCTCTGCTGCTTCTGGGGTTGCTTGGATCTCATGTGCCCCCTAGTGGCTCTCTGTGGGTTTTCCGTGGGCTTGGGTGCTACTGCTTCCAGGTTGTATGGGGGTTCTGGCAGCACCACTTCTGGGGGCTCTGAGTTCACAGGTGTTGCTGCTGCTGCCAGGGGCCTGGAGTCTTGTATGTAGCCCCTGCTGCTGGTAGGGCCGGTGTCGGGGTGCCACCACTGGGGGCTGGGTCGTGGTTACTGCTGTGGCTCCTAAAGCCTCCTGGGGGAGGGGGAGGGGCTGAGCTACGCGCATCATTGCTGCTCCTGCAGCCTCTGGTCTCTGGCACCAGTACGCTTTTTGAAACCTCAGGTCAGGGCACCACCACCCCTGCCAGGAGTATCTGTGTTTTGGATGCTGCCACTGCTGGAAAGACTGGTGTTGGAGTTGCAGCTGCCAGGGGAGGTGGTGAGGAGGCTGCTTCCCTAGTTCCACTGCCTCCCTGAGGTCCAGTCCCTACCATCAGATGTATAGATGTATGGATCTCTCAGGCATTCTGGTGCACTATGCAAGGAGTCCTTTGTTGGTCAATGGATGTCTGGTTGTAACTTAGAGGGGAGAGACAAGGGGAATGACCCACTCTGCCATGATGCTCATGTCACTCCCACATTTCCTTTCTTTCTTTATCAATTGATAATTTATCAATCAAATGTCAGTGGACATTTGGGTTGTTTCCACTTTTAGGCTATTATGAATAATGCTGCTATGAACATTCTTGTCCAAGTTTTTATGTGAACATGTTTTCAATTCCTTCTAAGTATATACCTGGGAATGGAATTGCTGGGTTATGTGGTATCTCTATGTTTAATCATTTGAGGAACTGCAAAACTTTTTCACAGCAGCTGCACATTTTACATTCCCATCAGTAATGTAGGAGGGCTTCAGTTGCTCCTTATACTTGCCAACACTTATTATTTTCTGTTTTGTTGTTGTTTATAAACATTCTAGTGGGTTTAAAGTGGTATCTTGTTGTGGTTTTGATTGGCATTTCCCTAATGACTGATGATGTTGAGCATCTTTTCATGAGCTTGTTTGCCATTTGTATATTTTCTTTGGAGAAATGTCTATTCAAGTCGTTTGCCCATTTTTGAATTGAGGTGTTTGTTCTGTTGTTGAATTGTAAGAGTTCTTTATATATTCTGGATACTAGACTCATCAGATTTTTGATTTGCAAATGTTTTCTCCTATTCTGTGGGTTGTCTTTTCACTTTCTTGATAGTGTCCTTTGATGCACAAAAGTTTTCATTTTGATGAAGTCCAGTTTATCAGTTTTTTATTTTGTTGTTTGTGTGTTTGGTGTCATATCTAAGAATCCATTACCATATCCAAGGTCATGAAGATTTACCCATCTGTTTTCTTTGAAGAGTTTTATAGTTTTAGCTTTTACATTTAGGTCTTTGACCCATCTTGAATTAATTTTTGTGTATGGTGTAAGGTAGGATTTCAGTTTCATTCTTTTGCATGTGTATATTAAATAACCTCAGCACCACTTATTAAAGAGATTCTTTCCCTGTGGGGAATGGTCTTGGCACCCTTTTTGAAAATCCAATGAACAATCCTTTATGGGTCTATTTCTGCACTTTTCATTCTATTCCATTGGTCTGTGTTTATCCTGATGCAGGTACCACATGGTTTTTGATTACTGTAGCTTTATAATAGTAAGTTTTAAAATCAGAAAGTGTGAGTCCTCCAACTTTGTTCTTTTTAAAGATTGTTTTGGCTATTCAGTTGCCCTTGCAATTCCATATGAATTTTAAGATCAGCTTCTCCATTTCTGGAAAAAAAGAAAGGTAGTTGGTATTGGGATAGGGATTGCATGGTAACTGTAGATCACGTTGAGTAGTATTGCCATATTAACAATATTAAGCCTTCCTACCCATTAACATGGGATGTCTTTCCATCTAATTTCATTTTCAGATTGTTCATTGCTAGTGTATAGAAATACAACTGATTTTTGTGTGTTGGCTGTGTATCCTGCAACTTTGTTGAATTTATTAGCTCCAATAGTTTTTTTGTGTGTGTGGGTTTGTTAGGATTTTCTGTATATTAGATCATGTCATCTCCAAATAGATAGTTTTCTTCCTTTCCAGGTTGGCTGTCTTTTATTTATTTTTCTTGCCTAATTTTCTGGCTAGAACTTCTGGTACAATGTCGAATAGCAGTGGCAAAAGCAGACAAGCTTGTCTTGTTTCTGATCTTAGGGCAAAAGCTTCAGCTTTTCACCACTGAGTATGGTAGTAATTGTAGGTTTTTTATAGATGCTGTTTATTATGTTGTGAGAAGTTCCCCTCTATTCCTAATTTGTTGAGCTTTGCTTTTTTTTTTTAATCATGAAAGGGTGTTGGATTCTGTCAAATGCTTTTTCTGCATCAATTTAAATGATCATGGTTTGTTTCTTCATTCTAGTAATGTGGTGTATTACATTGGTTGATTTTCATGTGTGATCCACCCTTGCATTACTGGGATAAATCTCACTTGGTCAGGGGGCGTAATCTCTTTAATATACTGTTGGATTCAATGTAGTAATTTTTTTTTTTAGGATTTTTGCATCATATTCATAAGGGATATTGGTCTTTTCTTGTGATATCTTTGGCCTTGGTAATGCTGGCCTCATAGAATGTGTTAGGAAATGTTCCGTCCTCTTCTGTCTTCTGGAATGGTTTAGGAAGGATTGGTGTTGATAGTTCTTTAAACATTCAGTAGTATGCTACTGTATTAGTCAAGGTGTCCCACTCTAGTTATTTAAGGGGCCGGCCTGGTGGCGTAGCAGTTAAGTGTGCGTGCTCCACTTCAGCGGCCCGGGGTTTGCAGGTTTGGATCCCGGGCGTACACTGACGCACTGCTTGTCAAGCCATGCTGTGGTGGCGTCCCATATCAAGTAGAGGAAAATGGGCACGGATGTTAGCCCAGGGCCAATCTTCCTCGGCAAAAAGAGGAGGATTGGCATCGGATGTTAGCTCAGGGCTGATGTTCCTCACAAGAAAAAAAAAAAAGTTAACTATACTGTCAACTAGGCAACTGAAAGAGTGAGGCGGGTACTCTAAAGCAGTGGGCAGTGGTTCTCAAACTTTAGCATGCATCAGGGTCAGCTGGAGGATTCTGGTCACACCGTCAGGGTTACTGACTCAGTAGGCCGAGTGGTGCTTGAGAATCTGCATTCTAGCAAGTTCCCAGGAGATGCTGATGGTGTGGGTCCTGGAAACACAGTTTGAGAAGAGTGTTCCAGGTACCATGGGGTAACAACTACAATTTCTCTGAGCTGAGGGAACAGAGGGTACAAGTTTGAATTATTAAAACATAGACTCTTAGGGAAGGGTCCCTGTGTAGTTGAGTCTCTCTGAAGAGGGGCTACCAGCTGGCCAATGTTGGTGTTTCTAGGCTTGGCGGTAAGGGCTGCAGGGGTCCGGGCTGCGGCTGGCACAGTGCACCTGGTTCTGCACGTGTTGGAAAAACTGCAAACTGGGTTCAGCTGCTGCTATGAGAAGGCACTGCCACTGCCAGGGTGAAGAAGTGTTGCTGGAAAGAAGCTGTGAGAAATGAGAAGAAGATGGGAAGGAGTCAGTCAGTCCCTCTTCCCTTCAGTTTGCAGTTTCGCTGTAGTATCCTTTAATGGCAGAGCTAACACAGGGCCAGCTGGCAAAGCAGAACAGGTGTGCCGAGTAAAGAGCGGGTTGGAACTGAGAGACAATAACTGAATTGCTGGCACCGTCAACATACCTGCTACACATGTGTGAGCTTCTGTGCAGCCACCAACCGACTCCATTTTGCTATCTAATGAGACATTACTATCTCATTTACAAATGATACACCCACCCTCTCTGCAAAATTAGGAGACACACAATCTTGGTAGTCGCATATCTATCTCCCCCCAAATCAATCATAGTCCCATTTGAAAATTCTCTTACAAAAAGGTAAAATAAACCTCCAGCAAAACTTGTATAAAATGAGAGAAGAAAAGAAAATGCTTGCAACAACATGGATGGACCTTGAGGGTATTATGCTAGGCGAAATAAGTGAGAGGGAGAAAGTCACTACCGTATAATTTCACTCATAAGTAGAAGACAGAAACAACAACAACAACAAACACACAGATATATATGGAGATTAGATTGGTGGTTGCCAGAGAGGAAGGGGAGGGAGGAGGGCGAAAGGGATGATGAGGGCACATGTGTATGGTGATGGATGGTAATTAGTTTTTGGGTGGTGAACATGATGTAGTCTACACAGAAATCTAAATATAATGATGTACACCTGAAATTTATACAATGTTATAAACCAATGTTACCTCCATTAAAAAAAGAAAATGCTTACTCTATACAAATACACACAAACCAGCAAAAGAAAGATGATGTATTCAGCAGCCCTGTCCTCTTTTCTGTGACTGGTTGTGTGGTCGTAGCTGGTGTTTATAACTTCTGCCTCTCTCCGTTCCATATTTCCTTGGTCCTCACCAGAACCTCAGCTCACTGGGGTTTTCTACCTGATGGGTGACCCAGATCTTCATTTCTAAAGGATCTGAATCCTCAGCAGGCTTGTCTTTTTTTGGTAGCTATTATTTTCCACTAGCTTTTCTAATGGGCATAGAAGTACTAAGAGGTGCCTCAGAATCCCATGGGTTCCAGACATAGTCCTCCTTTCCCCCATTGGTGGCAGCAACCCATTTGCCTCCTGCCTCAGTGGCATGAGGAGGCCAAGTGGCAGTCTCATCTTCCAATGCAATGGAGCCATTGTGTCACCTTGTGGCAGCATTACCCACTTACTTCCCGCTAGCAGCTCTCAGAGTTGCAGAGATGAGTTAGTAGGTGTGATGGTAAGAGGAGCCACTCCCCTAACTCCCTTGAGTCCTCAACCCTTGTATTCTGGCTCTGAGAGCACCATACACTGTGTCTCATGCAAGGCAGATACTGCATCCTGTTAGAACCCCATCCTTTAAGGTTTTTCATTTTTTGTTTTGAATTCTTCATTACTTTTGATTAAAATTCTTTGTACAGAATGATATATTTTTTACTGTATAAAATATTTGAAATAGCTAAAGTTTACAAGTTTATAAAGTTTGAAACAATGAGATAATAGTTACCTTAAGTTATGAACATCAAGTTGTACACCTTAAATATATACAATTTTTATGTCAATGATAAAGCTGTTTTAAAAAGTCTTATGGGGGCCCGGCCCCATGGCTGAGTGGTTCAAGTTCCACACACTCTGCTTCAGTGGCCTGGGTTCAGATCCCAGGTGTGGACCTACTCCACTCGCCAGCCATTCTGTGGCGTGTCCCACATACCAAATAGACGGAGACTGGCACGGAGTTAGGTCAGGGCGAATCTTCCTCAAGCAAAAAGAGAAAAAAAAGAGGATTGGCAATAGACGAATCTTCCTCAGCAAAAAATAAAAAATTTCATGGGACGGTTGGATTTAAGTGGAATAAAAGTATATTCCTATGTATTCACAATGAACAATTGAAAAATAATTAAATAATTCCATTTACAATAGCTCTCCCCAAAATTGGATGTAAATCTAACAAAATGTGTAAAGGATCTGTATGCAGACTACCAAGCACTAAGGAAAGAACTCAAGGAAGACCTACCTAAACGGAGCGAGTCAAGACGGTAAAGATGTTAATTCCCCAAAACTGGTCTATAGATTTAATGTAATTCTTAACAAAATCCCAGCAGAATCTTTGTAGATAGACACAAGTAGACTCTAACATTTATATGGAAAGACAGGAGTAGCTATAGCTACAACTATTTTGAAAAGGAATAAAGTGGGGGACATCATACTACCTGATTTTAAGAATTACTCTAACTACAGTAACCAAGATAATGTGGTGTTGGATGAGGGATAGACACAAAGCAGAGCAAAGAACCCAGAAACAACCCCACACAAGTATGATTTTTGACAAAGGTACAAAAGGAATTCATTGAAGAAAGGTGATACATGTAGATCTAATTCTACTGTATGGTATGTGGTATATTATTGTAGCAATGGGCTACTTTATGACTTATAACTGTTCTCATCTTTTCAATATATTTCCACACAGTAACTATAGAAGGATCCTGATAAAATGTGTCAGATCTTGTGCCTCATTTGCCGAACACCCCTGGCCCCTCACATTGGCCCAGAGATTCCACGTGCCCTTCCCCCATCCTGCTGTCCCCTCCACACTGGCCACCCCTGGATGCCCAGGCTGGCTTCTGCCTCAGGGCATTCTCATGTTGTTCTCCTTTCTCCAGATTCCTACTCGTGTGTTTCTTCACCTCCTTTAGATTTTTGCGCATCTTTTCATGACGTCTTCCCTGACCATCCTATTGAAAATCACCATCATCCAGTCCCTGGCATGACGTCTACCACTCTGACCTTTGGAGTCTGCTTTCTGAATGCTGCAGGACTGCTATTCTGAAGAAAACCAGCTTGTCGTGGAAATGCACTCCACTCTGCCAGAAGAAGGTTAATTTTTTCCTTCTCTTAGTTGCAAAGCAGACACTATGTCCCAACTATCTGTGAAGATTCCATTCTGTGAGGTCTGCTGTCAATTTCATTTTGTCTGTAAGTTCAGAGTAGGGTCAGCCCACACCCCCATGAGACTGGATGGTTTGATCTCTGCCCCTTTGGGATCTACCCTGGAGGGACTACAGGGGAGGTCCTTGAAGTGCACTCACCTATGGGCTGAGCACTGGGTTGAGAGCCGGGAACAGCCAGAAGTTGTCTGGGCTCTGGTCTGAGCGAGCTTATAGCAATAACAAGGAGAAGAGACAGGCCCAGGGGCAAGAGCCACAACACATGCACCTAAAGGAGGTGCGTATCCCCTTTCCTGTCCTTATCAGTGAGGAGAAACCCTGTTTAGGCAGAGAACATAGCAGAGGAGCACTGGGTGGAGCCCCCGCCTTGGGACAACCTGGATGCTCTCTCCCTGACTGACTTTCCCACAATACAATTGCAGGCCACCGTCCCTGGCCAGCTGGGACTCTTGGCCTCTGGTTCTTTTTTTAATGAGATATATGCCTTCTATCCCTTAGCACATGCTTTTTCAGACTATCTGGGTTGAATTCATGGCTGTTGTATTTACCATTGAATTTTTTCATGTATTTTGTCATTTTGTCTGTGTCCCTGTCCAGTGGTTCACAGTGTTTCTGCTGCCCTTCAGCCTCGTGGTCCCATGTCATCCCTCTCAGTGCACTGTTCATCTTGTGGGTCCAGGCACAGAGCTTCTTGGTGTTCCTGAGTCAGATGCCCCAGCAAGTGGCTGCAGCATGGGGAGACCCCACCCTGAGTCCCCTGTTCCCCAGAGCAGGTGCCTGGTGCTGCTGCCTCCCTGAGATCTAGCGTCTGGCCAGCTTTGAGCTTCAGCCTCGCTGAACAGTTTCTGTTTCTGTTCTCTCTCTTATCCAGGGAGATGGTTATCTTGTTTTAACCCAGCTACGGAGTTTGGATTTTATTCTTTTTATGTTTTGTTTCGTTCTCAGTTCTGTGATTGAGGAAAAAGGAATGAGCATCTTGACTAGGTCCCCTTGTCTCTCTTTCTAGTTTGTTTTTTCTTCATTTCTTTTTATTTTTTTATTTTTGTGTTTGCCTGATCTTCCTCGATGGTGGGCCCAGAAATCCATTCCTATTACCAGCACAGCCCCACTGGGTGGCCCAATCTATGAGCTTCTCAGCAGCAGCTCTCACATGGCATCATGTGCCAGTTGGGAATATTTGCACACATAGGTCTTTGTAATACTAAAATACATGGGTCGCTAATGCTGACTGTTATTATTTTAGTTCCAATAACATGATTTTATATCTTGGTCATTTGGGATAAGAAGAATAAAAAGCCTTGCATTTTAAAAAATTTATAAAGGAACGTACTTGAAAAAAATGTTATGAAAAACTCCATGAGATTTGGGGGAAGAGTGATGTGGAAGTTATTAGTTCCTTCACACTTAAGTATGAATTGTTTCTTTTCAACTCTCCCTGAGATTAGCTTCATTAAATTGAATTATTTAAAATGCTCAAGAATGCAAAATGTGTAAAGATAAATGTATTACAAAATATTAACACGCATTAGGTGTATTAGGATATTTAGGTATTTTAAAGATTTTATTTATTTATTTTTTCCCCCAAAGCCCCAGTAGATAGTTGTATGTCATAGTTGCACATCCTTCTAGTTGCTGTATGTGGGACGCGGTCTCAGCATGGCCGGAGAAGCAGCACGTCGGTGCGAGCCCGGGATCCGAACCCGGGTCGCCAGCACTGGAGCGCGCTCACTTAACCACCAAGCCACGGGGCCGGCCCTAGGTATTTTAGTTATTTTGATTTTGTTTATGGGTTATACACTTATAATTGCTTTAATGGTCATCGTTACCACTTTTTAAAAAGCTGTTACTCGTCTTGGGAGGGGTGCAGTGGCGATTAGAGTCCTTGTGTTCTAAAGTGCATTGACCACTAGATGGCAGTGTTAGCGGGTTTTAAGCTTAGGCTCAAAAGGAGAGCACTGCTAGGTCCTGTTAGAATTTTTAGTTTTATAAACGGGGAAAAAATGACATTTTATGAAAATGGGCATTTTTGAATATTTGCATGCCAATACTCTTGAGCAGTAATATCAAGACACTAAAAAGTCAGTTGTACTTCGAAATTTTCATTGTTCTTTCCTGTGTTTAGTGTCAGTCATAATTTCACATTGTGCATTGTACATAAAAAGAGGGAAAAGTGGTACTATCTAACATGAAAGTGTGCTCATCTATTTTCTGTTCTGACCATAGTAATTCTAGAAGAAAGCATCGTTCTCTTCTGTCATGAAGGAGCACTTGAGTCTTCCTTGTTCTCATCTGGCTTTTCTACCAGTGTGGAAAGCTGCCAAAAGTCCCCTTAGGGGAGTTCTGAGTCTCGCCAATTGCTGGTTATAAAATTGAGAGTTTAGGATATCCGCAAAGATAATTATGTCCCAAAATTGCTTGTGAATTTTCTATTTTATGGCTATTGCTTTGCTGTTTTTCTGAATAGATTTAGAATCTATTTCTCTGCAGTTATTATTAGTTAAAAACAAGAAAAGAAAACATCCTTTCCTTCAGAGTTTTCAACTGACTGGAATTCAGTTAATTTATTACAATCTTTTTATAAATCACTTTCAATTAGGTTCTCGTATGCCATCTCCTTGAATACTGACTGAATGAATGAATGTACTTCCTCTTCCAGTTGGATGTGGGTCAGCACTGAGAACATCATTGTGATCTTTATTCTCGGTGTAGCACTGATAAGCTCTCATAATTTTGTGGGGGAAAGTGAATCCAAACACCAGGAATTTGAAGAAAGATTAAATTATTCCCATACTGAAGAAGGGGAATAGAGGGAGACTAAGACTCCAAATTAATCCACTGCATTGCCCCAGGAAATAGAGGGACCCCAGAAAGAAGTAATCCTTGAACATCCTACTAGTTTACCTAAAGATGCAGAGCAGAGGTTAGGGCAAAAGATGGGGCTGTTGAGACTTAAAAATATCTTGGGGGAAAAAAGAGTCAATTCCCCAATCTTAGAGAGACAAAGACTTTCATCACCATGCTCCATGGAGGCCAAAGGTTGCAAGACCAACTGAATAACCCTGCAAACATAAATGTCCACTAGACAAGGTCCTTAGCTTTTATCAAAATAAGTGGGCTCCCAAGAAACTTCCCAGAATGCTAGAGTGATTCAATCCATCCAGGGAACCCATTTGTCTTACTAATGTGACTCAGTTATTGAGGGTTCAGTACTAGCATTGCTCTAGGGAGCAGGGGCACAGGATAAGTAAGACATGGTCCCTGCTAGAAGAAAACTCCTGACGCTCTGTATCTGCCTCATTCTTGACTGTTCCCAGCATCTTCTGAAATGCCTGTCACTGAGGGGACACAAGCTTAGTTTAATTTTTATGGCTATGATGAGATTACATTGATGATTACAAAAGTAGCTTCCATTTGGCATCTTCTATATTTAATCATTATTTCACTTAATCTTCACAAAGGTTCTATGAAGTGCTATTGGAGCAAACAAAACTGAAAGATATTTGTTCTAATACACTCCAGAACAACCAGTGGATCAAAGAAGAAATTGAAAGAGAAATAAAAAAAGTATCTTGAGCAAACGAAATGAAAACACACATACCAAAACTCATGAGATGCAACAAAAGCAGTTCTAGGAATAAAGTTTATAGCTATAAACACATACATCAAGGGGAAAAAAATCTCAAAACAAAACAAAAACAAAAACAAAAAACCCTAACATTATGCCTCAAGGAACTAGGGAAAAAAAACACATTAAGCCCAAAGTTAGTGGAAAGGAGGAAATAATAAAGATTAGAGCAGAAATAAATGAAATAGAGAATAGAAAAACAATAGAAAAGATTAACCAAAGCAAGAATTGGTTCTTTGAAAAGATATTTTCAAACACAATTGACAAACCCTTAGCTAGGCTAACCAAAGAAACAGAGAGAGGACCCAAATCAACAAAATTATAAATGAAAAAGGATGCCACAGAAATACAAGGGATCATAAGAGGCTACTGCGAACAACTATATGCCAACTAACTGGACAACTTAGAAGAAATGGAAAAATTCTTAGAAACATACAGCCAACCAAGACTGAATGAGGAAGAAATCGAAAATCTGAACAGATCAATTACTAGTAAGGAGATTGAATCAGTAATCAAAAATCTATCAATGAAGAAAAGCCCAGGATCAGATGACTTCTCTGGTGAATTTTACCAAACATTTAAAAAGGAATTAACACCAATTCTTCCAAAAATTCAAAGAGGAAGTAGTACTCCCAAACTCATTTTACAAGGCAAGCATTATCCTGATACCATAGCCAGATAAGGACACTACAAGAAAAGGAAACTACAGGGCACTATCTCTGATAAATATGCGTGCAAAAATTCTCAACAAAATACTAGCAAACCAAATTCAACAGACCCTTAAAAGGGTCATTCACTATGATCAAGTGGGATTTATCCTGGGGATGCAAGGATGGTTCAACATACACAAATCAACATTTGTGATACATCACATTAATAGAACAAAAGATAAACATTATATGATCATTTCAATAGATGCAGAAAAAGCATTCAACAAAATTCGACATCCTTTCATGATAAAAAAAACTCTCAACAAACTGGGTATAGAAGGAACATGCCTCAACATAACAAAGGCCATATATGACAAGCCCATAACTAACATTATACTTGATGAAAGGTTGAAAGCTTTTCTTCTAAGATCAGGAACAGGACAAGGGTGTCCACTCTCACCACTCCTATCGAACATAGTACTGGAAGTTCTAGCCAGAGCAATCAGGGAACAAAAAGAAATAAATGGCATCCAATTTGGAAAAGAAGTAAAATTGTCTCTGTTTGCAGATGACATGATCTTAATACACAAAACCCTAAAGACTCCACCAAAAAAACTATTAGAACTAATAAGTGAATTCAGTAAAGTTGCAGGATACAAAATTAACATAAAAAATTAGTTGCATTTTTATATACTAACAACGAACTATCTGAAAAAGAAATTTAAAAATCCCATTCACAATAGCATCAAAAACAATAAAATATTTAGGAATAAATTTAACCAGAAGAAGTGAAAAATCTGTACAATGAAAACTATGACTTTGATGAAGGAAATTGAAGGAGATACAGACAAATGGAAAGATATCCCATGTTCATGGATCAGAAGAATTAATATTGTTAAATTGTTCATACTACCCAAAGTAATCTATAGATTCAATGCAATCCCAATCAAAATTCCAATGGCATTTTTCACAGAAGTAGAACAAACAATCCTAAAATTTGAAAGACCCGGAAAAGCCAAAGCAATCTTGAGAAAAAAGAACAAAGCTGGAAGCATCACACTTAATGATTTCAAACTATACTACAAAGCTATAAAAATCAAAACAGTATGGTATTGGCATAAAAACAGACACATAGACCAATGGAATAGAATTAAGAGCCAGAAATAAACCCCTGCATATACAGTCAATTAATTTACAACAAAGGAGCTGAGAATACACAATGGGGAAGGCACAGTCTCTTCAATAACTGGCATTGGGAAAACTGGATACTCACATGCAAAAGAATGAAACTGGACCCCTATCTTACACCACTCATAAAAATTAACTCAAAATGGATTAAAGACTTAAATATAAGACCTGAAATCATAGAACTCCTAGAAGAAAACATAGAGAAAAATCTCCTTGCCATTGGTCTTGGAAATAAATTTTTTGGATATGACACCAAAAACACAAGCAACAAAAGCAAAAACCAACAAGTGGGACTACATCAAACTAAAAAGCTTGTGCATAGCAAAGGAAACAATCAACAAAATGAAAAAGGAACCCATAGAATGTGATAACATATTTGCAAACCATATATTGAATAAGGAGTTAATATCCAAAATAACTCATATAACTCAATAGCAAACCCCCCTCCTCCAAATAATCCAATTTAAAAATGGGCAGAGGATCTGAATAGACATTTTTCCAAAAAAGACGTATAGATACCTTGGCCAACAAGTACACGAAAAGGTGCTCAACATCACTAATAAGAAGGGAAATGCACATCAAAACCACAATGACATATGACCTCACACCTGTTGGAATGGCTATTTTCAAAAAGACAGGAAATAATGTGTTGACAAGGAAGTAGAGAAAAGAGAACCCTTGTGCACTGTTCGCAGGAATGTAAACTGGTAGCGCCACTATGAAAAACAGTACGGAGGTTCCTCAAAAAATTAAAAATAGGGGCCAGCCCAGTGGTGTAGCGGTTAAGTGCACGAGCTCCCCTGCGGTGGCCCGGGGTTCGGATCCTGAGTGCACAGCAATGCACTGCTTGTCAAGCCATGCTGTGGCGGCGTCCCATATACATTGGAGGAAGATGGGCATGGATGTTAGCCCAGGGCCAGTCTTCCTCAGCAAAAAGGAGGATTGGCGATAGACATTAGCTCAGGGCTGATCTTCCTCGCACACAAAAAAATAATAATAATAAAAATAGAGCAACCATATGATCCAGCAATCCCACTTCAGAGTATATACATGAAGGAAATGAAATTACTATCTGGAAAAGATATCTGCACCCCCATGTTCATTGCAGCATTATTTACAATAGCTAAGACCTTGGAACAATCTAAATGTCTGTTGATGGATGAATGGATAAAGATGTTTTGGTATATATTTTTATATATATATTATTCAGCCACAAAAAAAGAAGGAAATCCTGCCATTTTCAACAACATGGATGGACCTTAAGGGTATTATGCTTAGTGAAATAAGTCACATAGAGAAAGACAAATACTGTATGATTTCACTTATATGTGGACTCTAAAAAAACTCAACTCATAGAAACAGAGAGTAGTTTTGTGGTTGCCAGGGGTGGATGGGGGTGGGGGGAAATGTGTGAAGGTGGTCAGATGGTACAAAGTTGCAGTTATAAAATGAATAAATTCTGAGGATCTAATGTACAGCATGGTGACTATACTTAACAATACTGTATTGTATACTTGAAAGTTGCTAAGAGAGTAGCAAAAAGCTCTCACCACACACACAAAAAGGTAACTATGTGAAGTGATGGATATGTTAACTAACTTTATTTTGGTAATTATTTCACAATATATACATATATCAAATCATCATGTTTTGATGTTTCATTACACCTGAAACTTACAAAATGTTATATGTCAATTATATCTCAATAAAGCTGGAAAATAAATAAACGTCAAAAAAAGAGAGATTTGTTCAGTAGAGCAAGGCTGAATAAAGTGAAAGCTGCTGGCTGCTTAAGTGATTTCTGCCAAGGCCTCAGGCAACACACTTGATTTTCTCTGTGAGCTGTTGGTCTCTTATAGGAAGGACTATTTTAATGTTTTGATGCATATGAAGATTGATCTTTTTGACTTAAAATATTGGTTTTGTTTATGCATTGGAGTAGAATTTTACAAGTATTTTATAACTGTCTCTGGTATACTTTTATGTATTCTCCTTCAAATATTTGGAAACTAATAATGTTATCTGAGATTGTCAAGCATGATGTCTCCAGCATAGTCAGTCAGCTTATATGGCAGCTCCGGCCTTAAGAAAGAGTGTTCTCAGGAACAAGGCCAATGGCCTTTTATGATGTAGCCTTTAAGTCAAAAGGTATCACTTCTGCCATATCTACTCTTCAAAGTAGTTACAAGCCCATCCAGATTCAAAGGGAGGAGTCATAGAGCCCACCGCTCATTGAGAGATGTGCGAAAGAATTTGCAGCTGGATTTGAAAACCACCACAGGTGGTATGAGAGGGTTTTAAAATGGGAACAACTTAACTAGACTTGCATTTTAAGTAGATCCACCTGGCTGCAATGAGGAGCATGGATGTGAAGAGACCCATTGAGAGAGCTGGATATGGTAGTAGTGGGGATACAGAGACATGAATGGATTCAGGAGATGTTTAAGAGGTAAAATCAAGGATATAAAGCAATAATTATAATACTATTTGGCATATAACACATATAAATGTAATATACTGGCAACAGCACAAGGGAAGAGGAAAGAAATGGAGCTTTATTGGCGTAAAGTTTTTACCTTTTATTGGAGTCAAGTTAGGATTAACATGAAGTGGATTGTGGTAAATTAAGGTGCATCCCTAAGAGCAACAACTAACAAAGTAACAGAAAAATGTTTAAAAATCAACCAGGAATTAAAATGATACACTATAAAATATCTGTTTTTTTAAGGTAGTAAAGAAAGAATAGAGGAACAAAAAAGACATGAGGCATATAGAAAATAAATAGCAACATGGCAAACATAAAACACACTGTATCAATTACATGAAATGTGAATGGATTAAACACTCCAATCAAGGTAGAGATTATGCAACAAAGAAAAGTCCGGGACCAGATGGCTTCACTTATACCAAATATTTAAAGAATTAATGCCAATCCTTCTCAAACTCTTCCAAAAATAGAAGAGGAAGGAACACTTCCAAACTCATTTTATGAGGCCAGCATTACCCTGATACCAAAACCCAACAAGGATGCCACCAGAAGAGAAAATTACAGGCCAATATCTCTGACGAACATTGATGCAAAAATCCTCAAAAAAATATTAGCAAACTGAATTCAACAGTACATTAAAAGGATCATACACCATGATCAAGTGGGATTTATTCCAAGGATACAAGGATGGTTCAACATCTACAAATCAATCAATGTGATTCACCACTTTAACAAAATGAAGGATAAAAATTGTATGATCATCTCAATAGATGCAGAAATAGCATTTGAAAATTTTAAACATTGGTTTATGATAAAAACTCAAAAAAGCAGGCATAGAGGGAAAGTACCTAAACATAATAAAGGCCATATATAACAGCTTACCTCATCCTCAATGGTGAAAAGCTGTAAGCTTTTCCTCTAAGATCCGGAACATAAGGATGCCCACTCTAACCACGTTTATTCAACATAGTATTGGAAGTCCTAGCCAGAGCAATTAGGCAAGAAAAAGAAATAAAAGGCATCTAAATCAGAAAGGAGAAAGTGAAACTGTCACTATTTGCAAATGACATTATATATAGAAAACCTAAAGATTCCACCAAAAAACTGTTGGAAGTAATAAGCAAATTCAGTAAATTTGTAGGATACAAAATGAATATACAAAAACCTGTTGCATTTCTATACACTAATAACAAACTATCAGAGAAATTAAGAAAACAATCCCATTTACAGTTGCATCAAAAAGAATACCTAGGAATAAATTTAACCAAGGAGGTGAATGACCTGTACACTGAAAACTCTAAGACATTGGTGAAGGAAATGGAAGAAGACACAAATAAATGGAAAGATATTTCAAGCTCATGGATTGCAAGAATTAATTTTGTTAAAATGTCCATGCAACCCAAAGCAATCTACAGATTCAATGCAGTTCCAAACAAAATTCCAATGGCATTTTTCACAGAAATAGAACAAACAATTCTAAAAATTTATGGAACCACAAAAGACCCTTAATAGCCAAAGCAATCTTGAGAAAGGAGAACAAAGCTGGAGGCATCATGCTTCCTGATTTAAAACTATATTATAAAGCTATAGTAATCAACACAGTATACTACTGGCATAAAGGCAGACACATGGATTAATAGAACAGAATAGAGAGTCCAGAAATAAACCTACACAATTAATTTACGACAAAGGAGCCAGGAATATACAATTGCAAATGGACAGTTATTCAATGAAAGGTGCTGGGAAAACTGGACAGCCACATGACTATATACTATATATATATATATATATATATATATATATATATATATATATATATATAATGGTTATTTATGTATACATATATATATAATGGAATATTATTCAGCCATAAAAAATAAATAAATCTTTCCACTTGCAACAACATGGATGGACCTTGAGGGCATTATGCTAACTGAATAAGTCAGACAGAGAAAGACAGATACTGTATGATCTCACTTATATGTGGAATCTAAAAAATAACCCCCCAAAAACCCAAAACAAACCTATAGATACAGAGAACAGACTGGTGCTTGCCAGAGGTAGGGGGGAGAGGTGGTGAAATGGGTGAAGGTGGTCAAAAGGTACAAACTTCCAGTTATAAAATAAATAAGTCATGGGGATGTAATGTAGAGCTTGGTGACTACAGTTGATACTACTGTATTGTATATTTTAAAGTTGCTAAGAGAGTAAATCTTAAAAGTTCTCATCACAAGAAAATAATTAGTAACTGTGTGGCAATGGATATTAACTAGACTTATTTTGGTGATCATTTTGCAACACACACACATAAAGATTACAGCCACTCAGGGGCTGGCCTTGTGGCGTAGTGGTTAAGTGCGCGTGTTCCGCTGCTGGCGGCCCGGGGTTCAGATCCCGGGCGTGCACCGATGCACCGCTTGTCAGGCCATGCTGTGGTGGCGTCCCATATAAAGTGGAGGAAGATGGGCACAGATGTTAGCCCAGGGCCAGTCTTCCTCAGCAAAAAAAAAGAGGAGGATTGGCATGGATGTTAGCTCAGGGCTGATCTTCCTCACAAAAAAAAAAAGAGAGATTATAGCCACTCTGGAAGAAAAGGTTTGGCACTTTCTTGTAAAACTGAACATGCAATTAGCATATGATCCAGCAATTGCACTCTTGGACATTTATCCCAGATAAATAAGAATTTGTGTTCATACAAACCCCTGTATATGAATGTTCATAGCAATTTTATTTGTAACACCCAAAAACTGTAATCAATACAGGTGTTCTTCAATAGGTGAATTGTTAAACTCCATACCAGGAGTACTATTTAGCAATAAAAAGGAGTATTAGAATCCCAGTTTCTGGTTTTGCGTATAAGGAGCTTGAAAGTTGCCACTCCATCTTAACAAGTAAAAAGCTGAAGAGGCTCAAAAACCAACAACTCTTCTTGGATCTATAAGAGAGGAGAGGACAGAAGACAAGTAGCTGCCCTCGATATTGGAGAGACAGACAGATAAATACAATAGTCACAGCTTCTGGGAGCAGAGACTCATGAGCAGAAACCACCTCAGGAACCACTGCTGGGGTAGGAAACTCTGAACTGTAATTGATGAATTGCTGGAGGCTCAGTGTGGACAAATTTGAGAGTTAAAAACTCCAGAGAGACCCAGCAATAGGGGTCCCCCCACAATTTTGTTAGATTTACTGACAAGAGCTCAACCATGTTCTCACAGTAAATACTGGAGAAAACTCTCCTCGTGTTTATGGCAGAGGGAGTGGAAAGGAGCCATTTGGAAACACGCCAGAGCATGCTGTTCTTCTTAACAAGTCCTTCCCTGAGGAGAAACCAGTTAACTAGAGCATAACTTATTGGGGTATTAACAGCCACTGATCTGGGGGAAGGGAAATACCCAGTTCCAATCCACTCTATCCATCCTGCACTACTTAAGGGGAAGAAAAACTTGAGAAACACTTGCGAAGTTCACAGTTCAGAAGCACAGGCTCAGTAAAGGACTGAGACCTCATCATAAGACTGTAGAACACTTCCCCTCCCCCCACACCTCACCAGCACATCACTAAAGGCCTATTTACAGCAGTTCCTTTTACCCAGTATATCATTTCCAGCCATAAAGAAAAAATTACAAGGCATATTAAAAGGCAAAAATCAAAATTTAAAGAGACTGAATAAGCATCAAGCCAGACATGGGCAGGATGTTGGAATTATCAGACCAAGAATTTAAAACAACTATGATTAATATGCTAAGGGCACTAATTGATAAAGTAGACAGCATGCAAGAACAGATGGGCAATGTAAGCAAAGAGATGGAAATTCTATGAACAATCAAAAGGAAATGCTAGAGACCAAAAACACTGTAACAATGGAGCAATGAAATGTAAGCAATGAAGAATGCCTTTGATAGACTTATTAGTAGGCCGAACGTGGCTAGGGAAAGAATCTCTGAGCTTGAGGATATCTCAATTAGAAATATGTAAAAATGAGAAATAAAGACTGAAAAAAAAAAAAAGAGAATATCCAAGACTGTGGGACAACTAAGAAAGGTGCAACATACCCCATGATGGGAATACCAGAAGGAGAAGAAAGAGAGAGGAATAGAAGAAATATTTGAAACAATAGTGACTGAGAATTTCCCCAAATTAACGTCAGACAGCAAACCAAATATCCAGGAAGTTCAGAGAACACCAGGATAAATGCTAAAAACATTACACCCAAGCATATAAATTTCAAACTACAGAAAATCAAAGATTAAAAAAAAAAATCCTAAAAGAAGCCAGAGGAAATAAAACACACCTTACCTATACAGAAGCAAAGAATCACATCTGACTTCTCAGAAACCATGCAATAAAGAAGAGTGGAATGAAATATTTAAAGTGTTGAGAGAAAAAACCCACCAACTCAGAATTCTGTACTCTGTAAAATTATCCTTCAAAAGTGAAGGAGAGGGGCCAGCCCCATGGTGTAGTGGTTAAGTTTAGTGTGCTCTGCTTCAGTGTCCCAGGTTCATGGGTTAGGATCCTGAGAGCCGACCTACACAACTCATCAGCCATGCTAAGGTGGTGACCCACATACAAAATAGAGGAAGATTGGCACAGATATTAGCTCAGGGCTAATCTTCCTCACCAAAAAAAAAAGTGAAGGAGAAATAAAGACTTTCTTGGACAAACAATAATTGAGGAAATTTGTTGTCAGTAGACCTACCTTGCAAGAAATATTAAAAGAAGTTCTACGGGCTGGCCCAGTGACATAGTGTTTGGGTTCACATGCTCTGCTTCAGCGGCCTGGGGTTCGCGCGTTTGGATCCTAGGCGCAGATCTGCACACTGCTAATCGAGCCATGCTGTGGCAGGCGTCCTGCAGATAAAATAGAGGAAGATGGGCACGGATGTTAGCCCATGGCCAATTAAAAAGAAAAGGGTAGAGACAAGGAAAATCATATGTCAGAAACTCAAATCTACATAAAGAAAGGAAGAGTGTTGAAGAAGAAATGTGAAGGTAAAATGAAAACTTTTATTTTTCTGATTTTTAATTGATCTAACAGATAAAAGTTTGCTCAAAATAATTACAGCAACACAATGTACTCAATTGTGTGTGATTGTCTATATATCATACATATGTGTATATATATATATATATACATATGCTTATATTTAAGTGAGATGAATGACAGCAGTGATACAAGGGACACGAGGGAAGAATTAGAATTATTTTGTTATTACAAGTTACACTACCCATGAAGTGGAAGTGGATTAACTGTAAATGTATCCTGCAAATTCTAGGGCAACCCCCCCCCCCAAAAAAAATTTATGTATGTGTGTGTGTGTGTGTATATATATATATATATATATATATGGTCTCTAGCATTATGTATATATATAACTCATATGCTAAAACAGGAGAGAAAATAGAATCATATGAAAGGCTCAATTAAAACTACAAATGGCAGAAAAATAGTGTAAGACAAAAATAGGAACAAAGAACAAGGGTAACAAATATGGTAGATATTAATCTGACTATATCAATAATCACTTTAAACATCAATGGTTTAAATGTACCAATTAAAATACAGAGATTGTCAGAGTGGATTAAAAAACAAGACTTAACTATATGTTGTCTACAAGAAACATACTTAAACATAAAAACACATATAGATTAAAAGTAAATGGATGGAGAAAATTATACTATGCTAACACTAATCAAAATAAAGCAGAAGATATACAGATGGCCAACAGGCACATAAAAAGATGTTCAACATCACTCATTATTAGGAAAATGCAAATCAAAACTAAAATAAGATAGCACCTCACACCCATCAGAATGGCTATAATTAACAAGACAAAGAACAACAAATGTTGGAAAGGATGTGGAGAAAAGAGAACCTTCATACACTGCTGGTGGGAATGCAAACTGGTGCAACCAATAGGGAAAACAGTATGGAGATTTCTCAAAAAATTAGAAATACCCATATGATCCAGCTATCACACTACTGGGTATTTATCCAAATAACATGAATTCAAAAAGATTTATTCAGGGCCAGCCCCATGGCTTAGCACCGACACACTGCGTGTCCGGCCATGCTGAGGCAGCAGCCCACATACAGCAACTAGAAGGATGGGCAACTATGACATACAACTATCTACTTGGGCTTTGGGGAGAAAAAGGGGAAAAAGAAAAAAGGAGGAGGATTGGCAATAGATGTTAGCTCAGGGCCGGTCTTCCTCAGCAAAAAGAGGAGGATTGGCATGGATGTTAGTTCAGGGCTGATCTTCCTCACAAAAAAAATAAATAAATAACAAAAAGATTTATGCATCCCTATGTTCATTGCAGTATTATTCACAATAGCCAAGATGTGGAAGCAACTCAAGTGCCCATCAATGGATGAATGGATAAAGAAAATGTGGTATATATATATATACACAAAGGAATACTACTCAGCCATAAAAAGACAAAATCATGCCATTTGCAACAACGTGGATGGACCTTGAGGGTATCATGCTAAGCGAAATAAGTCAGACAGAGAAAGACAAATACCATATGATTTCACTCATATGGGGAAGATAAACAAACACATACATAAGGAGAACAGATTAGTGGTTACTAGAGGAGAAAGGAGTGGGGGGGGGAGGGTGAAAGGGATAGAGGGGCACATATGTATGGTGATGGATAAAAACTAGACTATTGGTGGTGAACAAGGTACAATCTGTACATAAACTGAAATAAAATAATGTACACCTGAAATTTACACAATGTTATATGCCAATATGACCTCAATAAAATAACTTTAAAAAAGAAAGCAGGAGTAGCTGTATGAATTTCAGACAGAGCAAGAAAAGTTAACAGGGATAAAAAAGATTATTACATAATGATAAAGGGATCAGTTCTCCAAGAAGACATAATAATCTCTGATGTGTATGTGCCTAACAACAGAGCATCAAAGTCTGTGAGGCAGAAATTGATAGAACTGCAAGGAGAAATAGATGAATCCACTATCATAGTTGGAGACTTCCACACCCCTCTTACAGAAATGGACAGATCCATCAGGCAGAAAATCGGTAAGGACATTGCTGAGCTCAACAACACCATCAGTCAACTGGATATAGTTGACATCCATAGACTACTTCATCCAACAACAGCAGAATACACCTTCTTCTTAAGTTCACATTGGAACATTCACTAAGATATATCACATTCTGGGCCATAAAATACACCTAAACAAATTTTTAAAAATAGAAATCATACAATGTCTGCTCTAAGAACACAATGGTTTAAACTAGAAGTCAATAACAGAAACATAACTGGAAAACCTCAAAATACATGGAGATTAAACAACACACTTCTAAATAACACATGGGTAGAAGAAGAAATCTCAAGAAACTTTTAAAATATTTTGAATTAAATGAAAATGAAAACACAGCTTATTAAAATGTGTGAGATGCAGTGAAAGCAGTGCTTAGAGAGAAATTTATAGCATTGAATGCATATATCAGAAGAAAGATCTAAAATCGATAATTTAAGTTAACAACTTAGGAAGTAGAAAAAGAAGAGCAAATGAAATCCAAAGTAAGCAAAAGAAAAGAACTAATAAGAATTAGAGTAGAAATCAATTAAATTGAAAACAGAAAGTCAATAGATAAAATCAATAAAACCAAAAGCTGGTGTTTTGAAAAGATCAATAAAATTGACAAGACTCTAGCCAGACTAAGAGAAAAGAGAAATGACACAAATTATTAACATCAGATATGAAAGAGGGGACATCACTACAGATCTGGAAATTAAAAGGATAATAAGAAAATAGTATGAACAATTCTATGCCCACAAACTTTATAACCTAGATGAAATGTACCAATTTCTTCAAAGACACAATCTGCCAAAACTCACACACAAAGAAATAGACAACCTGATTCAGCCTATATCTATTAAAGAAATTGAATCAATAATTAATAACATTCAAAAACAAAGCACCAGCCCCAGATAGGTTCACTGGTGTATTCTACCAAACACTGAAGGAAGAAATTATACCAATTCTCTATAATCCTTTTCAGAAGATAGAAGCAGAGGGAGTACTTACTAACTCATTTTATGAAGCCAGCATTATGCTAATACCAAAACCAGACAAAGACATTACAATAAAGGAAAACTAAAGACCAATACCTCTCAGGAACATAGATGAAAATTTCTCAACAAAATATTAGCAAATCGAATCCAACAGTGTATAAAAAGAAATATACACTGTGACCAAGTGAGATTTGTCCCATATATGCAAGGCCATTTTTTTCCCCCAAAGTGCCAGTAGATAGTTGTACGTCATAGTTGCACATCCTTCTAGTTGCTGCATGTGGGATGCGGCCTCAGCATGGCCGGAGAAGCGGTGCGTCGGTGCCCGCCTGGAATCCAAACCCCGAGCCGCCAGGAGCGAAGCGCGCGCACTTAACTGCTATGCCATGGAGCCGGCCCTGCAAGGCCATTTTGACATGCAAAAATCAATTCATGAAATCCATCATATCAACAGGCTAAAAAAGAAAAATCATGTGATCACATCATTTTAGACCTACACCTGCATTTTGACCTTAACTTAGAAGTATTCTTTGGACTCAGGACCTTGGACCTGAATTTAGACCTGATCTGGATATTGGAACTAGAATTTGAAATAAGACCCACTCTTGGATCCTGACCTTGAACCTCAAAAATTGACATAACCCTAATCATAAATATAGCCCTAGGTGTAGCCCTAACTCTACATCTAGCTGTGGCTCTAGCTCTAGCCCTAGTCCTAGGACTAGCAATAGCCCTAACATTAATCTTAACCCCAACCCTAGCTTTAGACCTGACCTAACCTTAATCATAACCCTAACTTTAACCTCAACCACAAACCTAACTCTAAGCCTAAGCCTAGCCCTAAGCCTAATTGTAAATATACCTCACAATAAGATGGTTATTTGAGTTCAATGTGTGAGAAGGGACAAATTTTTCTTAGAGAAGAATTCCAAATAATGGGTGGATATTCCTCCTGCCAGGAGATGGACCTTAATTTCCCTCCCCTTATGCCTAAATTGGACTTAATGACTCACTTCCAAAGAGAGAGTATGGAAAGGGAAAAATAGCAATTTTACAGTGGAAAAACCTGGCACAACCAAACGATCAAGGTCCACATCACCAACAATATCATGTTGTTATCATGTGTCCCTCATATGTGATGATAAGGGGACTACACCTCTGTGGAATTCTTACCCCAAGCCCATAATTCCAGTCTAATCATAGTAAAACATCACACAAACCCAAATTGAGGGACATTCTGCAAAATACTTCATTAGTACTCTTCAAATCGGAGTCTCAAGATCATGAGAAACAAGGAAAAACTGGAAAACTGTTACAGATCAGAAGAGACTAAGGAAATATGATGACTAAACACAATGTGGTGTCCTGGATAGGATCCTGGAACAGGAAAAAAGATATTAGTGGAGAAAGTGGTAAAATCTGAATAAAATCTACAGCTTACCTAACAATATTGCACCGATGTTAATTTCCTAGTTTTGACAAATGTACTGTGGTTATGTAAGATGTTAACATTAGGGGGAACCGGGTGAAGGGAGTACTCTGTACTATTTGCAACTTTCCTGTGAATCTAAAGTTATTCCAAACATTTTAACAGGGATTATTATTTTTATTTTGCCTATTAATAACTGTATTAGAGAGTAACCAAAGAAATCCAATTGATGAATGACAGCTCTTCTTTATAGATGAATTCTAACTAGAAACAATGATTGAATTACAAATTCACTGCTTTATAACTGCTAATGAAATAACTGCTTCAAGCAATATCATTACAAGAAAGTTTGATAGAGGCCTGGATATTTGACTTGTTGGTCAAAAATGGAAAAATGCACTTTTACCGTGAAGAAATCAGGCAGCAACTCTACCTGAGCCTGATAATCAATTTTAGCATCAATATTGGTGACTAACCAGTCATTGTTTGCATTTTGTGATGCAAGATAAAGTTCACAGCATCCCCTATAGAGCATTCTTTTTTTAAAATGTGTTTCACTTGAATCTAATCAAGCACACATTATTGGGGGTCACTATTTTAGATTAAATGAGACTGAAGAGATGTAACAAATAAAGATAATGTGTATAGCTAGGTTAGATTCTTGTTTGAACAACAACAAATAACTATAAATAGCATTCTTGGGATATTTATGGGGAAATTCAAATATGGACCAGATAGTATATGATATTGGGGAATTATTGTTAATTTTCTTGGATGAATTAACGATATTGTGGTTTGTAGGAAAATTTTCTTATTTCTGTTTAGGGATGAAGTGTGATATCAGCCCCTCTCCAAAAAAAAAATGCTATATATAGAAATGGGAGAGTAATAAATAAATAGCAAATTTTTCACAATTGTTGATCTAGGTCGGAGTTTCTTAACCTCAGCACTATTGACATTTTTGGCAAGATAATTCTTTGCTGTAGGGGGCTGTCCTATCTATGCATTGTAGAATATTTAGCAGCATCCCTAGTCTCAATCCACTAGATGCCAGTAACACCCCACCCTACCTGCCCAGTTTAACAACTAAAAATGTCTCCAAATTACCAAAAGCTTCCTGAGGGAAAAATTGTGCTGGATGAGAACCACTGATTGAGATGAAGAGTACTTATGAATGTACTATTCTATTTTGAAAATCTCCACACTTAAACGTTTATAAAAACTCATTCTCTTCTTCATTCCTTTCTTTCCCTTTCCTTGCTATTCTTTTCCATATTTCCCTAAGATCTTTTTTTTTTTTTTAAAGATTTTGGGCCGGCCCCGGCTTAGCAGTTAAGCGCGCGCGCTCTGCTGCTGGCGGCCTGGGTTCGGATCCCGGGTGTGCACCGATGCACCGCTTCTCTGGCCATGCTGAGGCCGCGTCCCACATACAGCAACTAGAAGGATGTGCAGCTATGACATACAACTATCTACTGGGGCTTTGGGGGGAAAAATAAATAAATAAAAATAAAGATTTTTAATCTTAAGCCCCAGTAGATAGTTGTATGTCATAGCTGCACATCCTTCTAGTTGCTGTATGTGGGACGCGGCCTCAGCATGGCCAGAGAAGCGGTGCATCGGTGCACACCCGGGATCCGAACCCAGGCCGCCAGCAGCAGAGCGCGCGCGCTTAACTGCTAAGCCACGGGGCCGGCTCTCTAACATCTTGTGGTAGACTAAATATTGGCCTCCAAAGATCTCCACGTCCTAATCCACAGAACCTATGAATGTTACCTTATATGACAAAAGAGATGGGAAGATAATCCTTAATTTTCTAGGTGGGCCCTAAATGTAATCATAAGTATCATTATAAGAGGAAGACAGAGTGAGATTTGGCTACACAAGTGATGTGATGACAGAAGCAAGAAGTTGGAGTGAAGCAGGAAGCTGGAGCAATACAAGGAAAGGACTACTAGCTAAGGAATGCAGGTGACTTCCACAAGCTGGAAAAGGCAAGAAAATTGATTCTTCCCTAAAGCCTCCAACACCTTGATTTTAGACCTCTAGAACTGGAAGACAACACATTTCTGTTGTTTTAAACCACCAAGTTTGTGGTAATTTGTTATGGTGGCAATAGGAAACTAATACACATTCCTTGCAGGAACTGCAAAGCCATGGCCACAGCCTAAGAGGCATTGGGATCAAAGAGGCAATGGTGGAACCAGCAGCCAATGAGACTGAGGGATCAAGGGTTGAGGATCCACCAGGTCTGAGGAGTACATGTTGGATCCAGAGACCGCAAGAGCCACCAAGCTGAGGGAGCAGGGTAGTGGTATTATTGAGGGTTGCAGGAACTATTCCCAGGGCTGTGGCAAGGAAAGTACAAAGCAAGTCTGGATTTTTTGTGTGTGCCAAAAGTATAAATGCTCAAAGTCTGATAAAGACAAGTAAAAAGGACAGAGAAGCCAGCTCGAAATGGCTCCCACTGGGGGAAAAAAAAAGGAAAATTTCAGCATCAAAATAAATAATGACAGTAATAGATTACAGACATTGAATATAATAGGAATCCATGAATCTATACTGATAAAAATAAAAAGAAAGAAAGGGAAAGTTCATGTTATAATAGAATGACAACCAATAAAAATAGAAAGAATGATGGTAATAGAAAATTACCATTTGGCAACCATCCTAGGAGTGATTGATTCAAGTAATCTATTTGTGTCTTTGGATCTCGAGTCTCTTGTAGATAGCATATAGATGGATCATGTGTTTTTCTCCATTCTGCCAATCTCTGTCTTTCGATTGCAAAGTTTAATCATTTACATTTAAATTAATTACTGATAAGGAGAGATGTTTCTGTCACTTTGCTGCTTGTTTTCTATATGATGTATGGCTCTTTGGTCCCTCATTTCCTTCATTACTGTTTTCTTTTGTGTTTAGTTGACTTTTTTGTAGTGGAGCGTTTAAATTTCTTTCTCATTTCCTTTTGTGTATATTCTATAGCTATTTTCTTTGTGGTTACCATGGTAATTACATTTAATACCCTAAAGTTATAACACTCTAATTTGAATTTATACAAGCTTAACTTCAATAACATACCAGAACTTTGCTCCTTTACAGCTCCACTTCCACCCTTTTTGGTTGTTGATGACACAGAATTACAACTTTATACATTGTGTGCCAAAAACCATAAACTAATAATTCTTTTAAATGCATTAGTCTCAAATTATGTAGAAAGCAACATGTGGAGTTATAAACCAAAGTTACAATATTACTAGATTTGACTAATGATATTTTAAAATGTATTAGTCTCTTAAATCATGTATAAAATGAAAAGTGGAGTTACAAACCATTGTTACAATAATACTAGCTTTTATAATTGCCCATATATTTACCTTTATTGAAATCTTTATTTCTCCCTATGACTTTGAGGATCTGTCTAGTATCCTTTCATTTCACTCTGCAGAACTTCTTTGAGTATTTCTCGAAGGGCAGGTCTAGTGATAACAAGCTCCCTCAGCTTTTATCTGGGAATGTCTTAACTTCTTTCTCACTCTTGAAGGATGATTTTCCTGCTACAGGATTCTTGGTTGACAATTTTTTTCTTTGAGCACTTTGAAGATATCAGCCCACTGCCTTCTGGCCTCCAAAGTTCCTTATCAGAAATCTGCAGGTAATCTAATTGAAGATCCCTTCTACATCACAAGTTCCTTCTCTTGCTGCTTTCAAGATTCTCCCTTTATCTTTGGCTTTTGAAATTTTGATTATACTGTGTCTCAGTGTGGGTCTCTTGAGTTCCTCTTACTTGGAGTTCATTGAACTTCTTGGATGTT
This sequence comes from Ceratotherium simum simum, assembly GCF_057802395.1. Taxonomy (NCBI): domain Eukaryota; kingdom Metazoa; phylum Chordata; class Mammalia; order Perissodactyla; family Rhinocerotidae; genus Ceratotherium; species Ceratotherium simum. The sequence continues at coordinate 56,573,728 of NC_141919.1, read as the reverse complement.
TATATTCATGTATTTTATCAAATTTGGGAAATTTTCAGCCATTATTTCTTCAAATATTCTCTCTGCCCCTTTCTCTCTCTTCTCCTTCTGGGACTCCCACAATGGGTATGTTAGTTCCCTTTATAGTATCCCACAAGTCCCTTAGGCTCTGTTAACTTTTTTTTCAATCTTTCTTGTGTTCCTCAGACTTGATAATTTCCATTGTCCTATCTTCATGTTTGCTGATTCTTTTTTCTGCCTGCTCAAATCTGCCTCTGAATCCCTCCAGTGAATTTTCCATGTCAGCTATTGCACTTTTCAGCTCCAGAATTTCTTTTTAGGTTTCTTATCTCTTTTTTGGTATTTCCATTTGTTCATACATCATTTTCTAGACTTGCTCCATATCTTCCTTTAGTTCTTTGAGCATCTTTAAGATGGTTTTTAAAGTCTTTGTTTAGTAGATCTGCCATTAGGTCTTTTTCAAGGTCTTTTTCAGGTCTTTTCACCTGTTTCTTTGTATGCCTTTGATTCTTTTGTTCAAAATGGCACATTTGAATCAAATAATATGGTAACTCTGGAGATCAGATTCTCCCCCTTCCCCAGGGTTTGCTGGTTTTTATTATTATTGTTATAGCTTGTCTCTGTGCCAAGGATCAACCTGAGGTGTAAACTTAAGGTCTTTTGAGGTCTTTTTTGAGCCTGCACCTTTCCCTGGGCATGCACTATGTCTTCTAAATTTCCGTGTTCATGCAGTTACTTTTGAATATCTTGGTCTTTAGTGCTTGTCTCCCAAAAGGGGAGAAAGGAAAATGAAAGGGAGAAATAAAAAGGGTGCTGGCCCTTTAAACCCTTTGGAAGTCATTTCAGCCAGAGGGGGAAGGGTTTGCAACAATGAGGGGAGGTGCGACAATGGCTGCCTACTGTTTGTCTGCACCTCTGTGATCAGAAGCAGCAGTCAATGATCAGAGCACATGGGGCTGGCCCCATGGCTTAGCGGTTAAGTGCGTGCACTCTAGGGCCGCACACCGATGCACCGCTTGTCCAGCCATGCTGAGGTGGCACCCCAAATACAGCAACTAGAAGGATGTGCAACTATGACATAAAACTATCTACTGGGGCTTTGGGGGAAAAAAAGGAGGATTGGCAATAGATGTTAGCTCAGAGCTGGTCTTCCTCAGCAAAAAGAGGATTGGCATGGATGTTAGCTCAGGACTGAGCTTCCTCACACACACACACACAAAATCAGAGCACATATTCCCAATATTCAGAGGACAGGGTCCTTTTGGCCCACCCTTGCTTTCACAAGCTGTGTGCAAGCTTCTCTAGGAACACTTTCACAGCTGCCTGCTGGGGATAGGGGAGGAGTAGCTGCTACTCTGCTAAGAACTGAAATTGACCAAAAGTAACCATAATTTACCATCCAAGCCTTCCCCTAGAAGTTGTTTTCTTAATTTCTTTTTCTTGACAGCCGTTAGTATAACAAAGAAATACAATTGAATTTTTTATGTTGATGTATCCTGTAATGTTGCTGAACTCATTTTTTAGTCCCAGTATTGTATGTGTACATTCCTTGGGATTTCCTATATGTAGGATCTAATCTTTTACCTCTTTGTAATCTGGATGTCTTTTATTATTTTCCTGTCTGATTGTGCTGATTAGAACCTCCAGTACGGGGGCTGGCCCGGTGACATAGTGGTTATGTTTGCGCATCCCACTTCGGCAGCCCAGGGTTTGCTGGTTTGGATCCCGGGTGCAGACCTACTCACTGCTCATCAAGCCATACTGAGGCGGCCTCCCACATAGAAGAGCTACAACTCTACAACTATGATATACAACTGTGTTAGGGGTTTGGGGAGAAAATGAAAAAAGAGGAAAATTGGCAACAGATGTTAGCAACAATCCTCCTTCAAAAACAACAACAACAACAAAAAAGGACCTCCAGTACAACGTTGAATGCAAGTAGTGAGAGTGGACATCTTTGCCTTATTCTTAATCTTAAGGGGGAAAGATTCACTTTTTCACCATGTCAGCTGTAAGTTTTATTGTAAATGTTCTTTATCAAGTTGAGGAAGTTCCTATCTATTCCTAAATTGTTGAAATTTTTTTACCATGAATGGCTGTTAGAATTTGTCAAATGCTTTTTCTGTGTCTACTGATATGACCACATGAGTTGTGCCTTTAATCTATTAATATGGCTTATTACATCAATTGAATTTTGGATGTTAAACCAACTTTGAGTACTGGGATAAATTCCATCATATCATACTGATAATCTTTTTTATACATTTCTGCTTGCTAATAGTTTTTTGTGATTTTTGCATCTATATTTGAGAAATGTTTGTCTAGTTTCCTTTAGTTCTGATGTCTCTGTCTTTGATATCAGGGTTATACTGGCCTCATACAGAGTTAGAAAGTGTGCCCACCCCTTTATGTTGTGGAAGTTTGTGAGGGATTGGTAATTATTTCTTCTTTAAATGACTGATAGAATTCACCAGGTAAGCCATCTGGGCCTAGGCTCTTGTTTTGGGGACGATTTTAAATTTCTATTTTAATTTCCTTACTGCTTACAGTAACAGAATAACAATAGTGAAAACAAAAGTATGGTTATTTGAAAAGATCAACAAAAGTTGACAAACCTTTAGCTGGATTGATGAAAAGGAAGAGAGAAAACTCTGATTTTCTATTTCTTCTTGAGTCAGTTTTTGGAATTTGTATCTTTCTAGGAGTTTGTCCATTTCTCCTAAATGTCTAATTTGTTACTGTAAAGTTGTTAATAGTATTCCCTTTTTATCCTTTTTATCCCCAACCTATCCTGGAAGGTTGGTAGTGACGTCTCCTGTCTTATTCTTTATTTGGTTATTTTGTGTTTCCTCTCTTCCTTTTCATCAATCTAGCTAAAGGTTTGTCAACTTTTGTTGATCTTTTCAAACAACCATACTTTGGTTTTCACTATTGTTATTCTGTTATTTCATTGATTTCTGCTCTAATCTTTATTATTTCCATCCTTCTGCTTGCTTTGGATTTAGTTTTCTATTTTTTTTTTTCGTAGTTTCTTAAGGGGTAGTCTGAGGTTATTGATGAGATCTTTTTTCTTTTCTAATATTGGGTTTATAGCAAAATAGCAACAAATTACCCTCTAAGAATTGGTTTAGCTGTGTCACATAAATTTTGATATGTTGTGTTTGTTTTCATTCTGTTCAAAATATTTTTTGTTTTGTCATTTCTTCTTTGACCCATGGGTTATTCAGAAATGTGTTAATTTCTAAGTATTTGTGGTTTTCCCAAATATCCATTTGTTCTTGATTTCTAATTTAATTCCAATGTGGTCAAAGAACATACTTTGTATGATTTCAGTCCTTTTAAATTTATTGAGATTGTTTTATGGCCTAATATATGATCTATCCTGGAGGATGTTTTATGTTCACTTGGAAAGAGTATGTATTCTATTGTTGGGTAAAATGTTTTATAAATGTCAATTAGGTCAAGTTGTTTGATGATGTTGTTCAGATCTTCTATATACTTTATAATTTCCTGTCTAGTTGTTCTATCTCTTATTGATACAGAGTATTGAAGTCTGCAACAATTTTTATCAAATTGTCTATTTCTCTGCTCAGGTCTGTCAGGTTTTGATTCATGGGATGTGGAGATCTGTTGTTTGGTGCATATATATAATTGTTATATTTTCCTAGCTTTATAACTTTAAAATGTCACTCTTTCTCTCTATTAACATTTTTTGTCTTATATTAATATAGCCATTCCAGATCTATAAAGGTTACTATTTGCATAGTATATCTTTTCTATTCTTTTACTTTCCACCTATTTGTGTCTTTGAATCTAAAGTGTGTCTTGAGACGGCACACAGATGGATTTTTTTCAATCCACTTTACCTCTGCCATTTCACTAGGGTGCTGAATCCATTCACATTTAATATTATTCTTGAAGGATAAGTTTGCTGGATATAGAATTCTTGGTTTTTCTTTCAGCACTTTACATATTATTTACCTCTGATCCTTATTTTTTTTTCTGGTAAGAAGTCAGTTATTAATCATATTGCTGTTCTCTTGAATGTAATAGAAGTCATTTTTCTCTGGATGTTTCAATATTTTCTCTTTGTCTTTTTGTCTTTTTTTTGTGTGTGTGTGAGGAGATCAGCCCTGTGCTGACATCTGCCAATCCTCCTCTTTTCTTTGCTGAGGAAGATTGGCCGTGGGCTAACATCTGTGCCCATCTTCCTCCACTTTATATGGGATGCCACCACAGCATGGCTTGCCAAGCAGTGCATTGGTGTGCGCCTGGGATCCAAACCGGCTAACTCTGGGCCGCTGCAGCAGAGTGCATGCACTTAACTGCTTGTGCCACTGGGCCGGCCCCTCTCTGTCTTTTAATAGTTTAACTATAATGTGTTTAGTTGTGAGTTTCTTTGTACTTGTCCTATTTGGGTTTCATTGAGCTTCCTGGATGGGTAGATTTATGTTTTTCATCAAATTTAGGAAGCTTTTGGCCATTATTTCTTCAAACATTTTTTCTGTCCCTCTCTCTTCCTCCTCTCCTTCTGGGACTCTATAACATGCTTGATGATGACATACACCTCTTTGAAGCTATGTTAATTTCTCATTCTTTTATTTTCTTTCGGTTCTTCAGATTGAATAACTTCTAATGATCTATCTTCATGTTCTCTGATTAATTCTTCTGCCAGCTCAGATCTGATGTTGAATGCCTCTAATAAATTTTTCATTTCTGATATTGTACTTTGTAATTTGGTATTCCTATTTGGTTCTTTGTTTTTAAAACAATTGTTGATATTCTCTATTTGATAAGTCATTGTTGTCATAATTTCTATTCGTTCTCTTTTATTAGGCCTTTTTATAGTACAGTTTAAGATTCACAGCAAAATTGATGGGAAGGTACAGTCATTCCCCATAATCCCATGTCCCCACATATGATTAGCCTCCCCCATTATCAACATGCCCCACCAGAGTGGTACAGTTGTTGCAATTGATGAACCTACATTGGCACATCATAATCACCCAAAGTCCATAGTTTACATTACAGTTTACTCTTGGTGTTGTACATTCTATGGGTTAGGACAAATGTATAATGGCATGTATCCATCAGACAGTTTCTATTGAGTGCTTTTTTTCCTGTGTGTGTTTCACACTTTCCTGTTTCTTTGTATATCTTGTAATTTTTTGTTGTTGAAAACTAGACACTTTAGACAATATATTGTAGCAACTCAGTAATCTGATTCCCAGCTCATCCTGGGGCTGATTATTATTGTTTGTTTAGTGACATGGAGTAATTCCATATAGTCTATTTCCTCTTCCACTGAAGTCTTTGCTCAGTTTTCTGGGGTTTTTTAAAAATTTTGTTTTTATTTTTAAGCTTGGCTTCCAAGGGAGTACCACTTAGCACAGCTAAATGCTGTCAGTGACTGGACAGAAGTTATGGGTAGACACCTTGAGCCAGTAAGGCTTCCACCCCTTGCCAAGGATGACTTTGGGGATATATTCAAAGTTCAGATAGTTTACAAGTATTCCCCAGTTTTTACTTTTTGTGTTCACAAGGCATCACCTCATAGCCTTCCTAGTTTCTTCTTACCATATGTGCACCCTTGTGTGATGCCTCCAGACCACCAAGGATGAGGAATATCTCATCAAGGCCCACTTTGATGATCTCACTCTTCAGATCTACCTGTTAAATTTCTTTTCTGCTCATCTAATGATTGCTCCAACCAGTATTGATGCTTAGAGCTAGCTGTGACATTGGCCTTCCCTGATCCTTTGCCCCTGAAATCACTCTTGTTTTTAACACTCCTGGACAAGTAATTTTCCACACTGTGCTCCAAATGAAGGCAGCCATCTCAGGCAGTGAACATACCAGTCCTCACAGCCTGCTCTGCCCTATAGAACTTCTTCCATACCACAGAACTGAGTAGGGGAAGAGAGCAGTGAAAGGCTAAAGTGCCACAGGCTTCCACTATTACTGAGTTTATTTAGATTTTCTTGAGTAAACCCTTATCAATTTGTTATATACCTTGTTCAATATTCTGAGTCCTTAAATCATTCTTTTTGAAAATTTTGTCCAGTTTTCCCATTGTTTTTTGGGGAGAGGATTTGCTGAGCTCTTTATTCAACCACCCAGAGGTCCCATCCCCTGTATTATTATTTTTTATTTCTTTTGAAAAAAATCTTACTATAAGTACTCTTATTTTACCTTTTTAAATTTTAATACATCCTGGAATGATTTATCAGTTCATACCACTCTTCTTCATTCCTTTTTTTATGGCTGCATAATACGCCACTGCATGAATTTACACTAATTAATTTGATTAGTCTCCTATAGATGAACATGAAGATTTAAAAATTCAGCTATTTCAATAATGATACAATAAGCAGCTTTGTTCCTGCATTGTTTTGTATTTGTGGAGGTCTGTCTTCAGGTATTTTCCTAGAAAAGGTATCTCCAGGAAGAAAGGCAAATGCATATGTAATTTTGCTTGATATTGTTCAAATTTCTCAAGTTTCTCTCCTTAGGGTTTGTCCCATTTTGTATTCTCACCAGCAATAAACGAGGCTTGTTTTAATTTTTGCCAGTATGATAACTGAAACATGATATTTTATTGTGGTATCAATTTTCATTTATCTTAGTATGAGTAGACTTGAGCATCTTGACATGTATTTGAGAATGGTTTATCTATTACTCTGAACTTTCCATTCATCTATCTTGCTGGTTTTCTATTTTGATTGTCTTTTATTTTAAAAAGCTTTTTATATATTAGTGAGTTAGCCCTTTATCTGTGATGTAAATTGCAAATGTTATTCCAAATTCATTATCTGTCTTGTCTTGCTTACATTTTTTGTCCTATGGTAGGTGTTTTTTTTTTTTAATGCAGCCAAGTTTATCAATCATTTTTCTCATTGCTTTTGGTTTGAGTAATGGTTAGAAAGCCTTTACCCATACCCAGGTTATGAAGGAGTTCTTTCACTGTTTCTTCTAGTAACTCCATGGTTTTGTTTCTTACATTTAGATTTCTAATATATTTAGAACTTCTGGTTTATGTTGTAAGGTATGGACTCAATTTTTATCTTTTATCCAAATGCTTATCTCATTGTCACAATATCATTTATTAAAGAGTCCATCTTTACTCCAGTGATTTGTTATGCCATAATTTAGTATACACTATCCAGATATACTTGAGTCCATTTCTGGGCCTTATACTCTTGCTCCCCTGGTCTGTCTATCATGCTTTACCTCTACAATGTTTCAATCACATAGCATCTATAGTACGTTTTAGTATCTACTAGCTGCAAAACCTCCTTCACTGCCCATCTTTTTCAAGATTTCCAGCTTTTTATTGTTAATTTTTTTGGTGTGAAATCACCATATATATATTTTTTGTGTGTGAGGAGGACTAGCCCTGAGCTCACATCCAATGCCAATCCTCTTCTTTTTTTTTTTTTTTTTTTGCTGAGCAAGATTGGCCCTGGGCTAACATCCATGCCCATCTTCCTCTACTTTATATGGGACGCCACCACAGCATGGCTTAACAAGTGGTGCATTGGTGCGTGCCCAGGATCCAAACCTGTGAACCCCGGGCCAAGAAATCGGAGTGCACACACTTAACCACTGTGCCATAGGGCTGGGCCCTGAAATCACTTTTTATATCCAGCAAGAAAACTTGTTTGCTTGTGGTTTATTTGGGAATTATGTTAAAGTTATATATCAACTTGGAAAGAACTGACATGTTTATGATACTGCATCATTTAAAAACAAAGTAACTTTTAGCAGTTGACTAAGTCAATATTGTGATTTTCTGTTGCATCAAGTTTTCTTTTTAGAGCTTTTCACATTTTAGTCCTAAATATTTTTTTTTAGTCCTAAGTATTTTATTTTTTTATATGTTGAGATTCCTGTCATAACCTGTTTTTTAAAATAAATGAAGACTATTAACTTTGTATATTAAAATCCTGCTGCATTATTCAGTAATTTTTTGTTTTATTATTGACTCTGTGAACTTTTTAGATTTATTTCTTCTGCAAATAGTTTCACTTCTTTTTTAATTTACATAACTCCAATCATTTTCTCATTGTATTTCATTTGCTAATGCCAGCAATAAAAAGTGGACATACTTGCTTTGTTTCTGAAGAGAAAATGTTCCTAGTGTTTTAATAATTTTTATTTCCCCCAAAGCCCCAGTAGATAGTTGTATGTCATCGTTGCACATCCTTCTAGTCGCTGTACGTGGGACGCGGCCTCAGCATGGCTGGAGAAGCGGTGTGTCAGTGCGCACCCGGGATCCGGGCTGGGGGCGCCAGTAGCGGAGCTCACGCACTTAACCGCTAAGCCACGGGGCCCGCCCTAGTGTTTTAAATATTAAGGAAGATACTTGTTTTAGGGCTGGGATATATCAATGTTTGTTTAAGTGAGTTTTTTAAATTAGAAATGGTATTGGATTTTTTAAAAAATCTTTTCAAGTGCTTAGGGGAGAAATTTTATGACTTTTCTCCTTAAATCTACCTATATGATTAGTTGTTAATTGAATTCCAAATATGGAGGCATCGTGGCATTTTTGGATAAATTCTACCTGGTGAGGTTACATTATTTTAATATGCTCTTGGAGTCTGCTAATATTTAAGATTTTTAGATCAATATTCATTACTGAGATTTGTAATTGTTTTTTAATTTTCCTCTAGGTTTTGGTTATACTTGTTCCATTTAAAAACTTGAAACTTTTCGTCTTTTACTATGCTCTGGAACAATGTAAGAAGCTTTAAATTAATGGGTCTTTGAAGGTTTTATAGAATTCTCTTGTGAAACCTTCTATGATGCTATTTTGTGAGATAGCTAATACATTTATTTCTTCTATTAAAATTTCTTTGTTTTTTATCATAACGGGTCAATGTTGATGAATATATTTTCATGGGAACCTATTAATTTATCAAAGTTTTTGGTTTTTTGCATAGAATTGTGAAAATAGTTTATTGTGATTTTTAAAATTTCTTCTTTCAGCGTAATTTCTCTTGGTCACTTCTTACATGCTTTTTTTCATTTTCATTTTTTTCTCAATTTAAGGGTAGTGAGTGATTTGACTATCTTGTTGAGCTTTTTAAAAGAAATAGCATTTCTTTACATATTCGCTTATGATTTTTCGTGTGTGTGTTAGGAAGATTAGCTCTGAGCTAACATCCATGCCTATCTTCCTCTCCTTTATATGGGACACCGCCCCAGCATGGCCTGACACAAGAGGTGCGTCTGTCTGTGCCCAGGATCTGAAGCTGTGGACCCTGGGCCACTGAAGTGGAGTGTGTGAACTTAACTGCTTAACACCACTGGGCCAGCCCCCGACTTACGTATTTCATTACTCTTTAAGCCTTGTTAATTTTGAAATTTACCTTTATAATTTCTTCCCTTCTGCTTTGTTTTGGTTTACTCTGTTGTGTTTTTTAGCTTCTGAATTGGAAAGTTAATTCTTTTTTAATGGTCGTAAGAATTTAAGCCTATAAAATTTCATCTGCTTTAATTATATATTGTAGTTTCTGATATAGTGATTTTTTACTGAAGTTTTAATAGTTTATAACATTGTGAAATTTTGGGTTGTACATTTTTGTTTGTCCATCACCATATATGTCTCCCTTCACCCCTTGTGAGCACCCCCTACCCCCATTGCCCCTGGTAACCACAATACAGTTTTCTCTGTCCATGTATTGGTTTATATTCTACATATGAGTGAGATCATATGTAGATCATATGAGTGTTTGTCTTTCTCTTTCTGGCTTATTTCACTTAACATAATACCCCCAGGCCCATCCATGTTGTTGCAAATGGGACGATTTTCTTTTTTTATGCCTGAGTAGTATTCCATTGTATCCGATACACTGTTTTATCAATTTTCTTTTTCTTTTGAGGAAGATTAGCCCTGAGCTAACAACTGTCGCCAATCCTCCTCTTTATTTTTGCTGAGGAAGATTGGCCCTGGGATAACATTCGTGCCCATCTTCCTCTACTTTATATGGGTCACCGCCACAGCATGGCTTGATAAGTGATGTGTATGTCCACGCCCGGGATCTGCACCTGTGAACCTCAGGCCGCCAAAGTGGAGTGCACGAACTTAACTGCTATGCCACTGGGCAAGCCCCTACCAATTTTCTTTTAAAATCTGCAATATCATTTTGCATTTCTTCTTTGGTTGAGTTTTGGTGTTTTTTTTTTGAGGAACAAAAGCCAAGTTTTTTATTTGGTCATTTCTTGCATTTTAAGTACTCCTCAATGATATCCTTGGCCTGAGACTCTTTGCCCTAGTACTTAACCACCACACAACTGCAACCAATCATTTTACGGGGTTTTCCCTCTCTGTCAATTTTACAGAGGTCTACCCATTCCCCTAGTTTCTTGTCTTCATCAACCTTAATTAGCTTGATTTGGTGTTCAGCACAAAGAGCCCCCACCTTGACATACATAGGCTCATCACAGTTGGATGCGAGCACACAAGGACAGGCTTGGCACTTGTCTAAGGCTGTGACAACTTCTCAAATTCCACACACTAGGCCATCGCTGATGAGGGCGGTCTTCAGCCCCTCTTCTAAAGTGGCGTTAATGTCCATTACACCTCCAGCAGCAATGCCTTCCTCAGCCATGGAGGTGGATTACAGGTGGAGCCAACTCTCGAACGCACCTGGGCCTCCACCTCTGCACAACTCCAGAGTAGCAGGGAAAAAGCTGGTTGAGGGGTTTTGTTTTGTTTTTTAATTTGAGAGCTTTTTAATTTCCAGATACATTTAAAGAAATACCTTTTTTGTGTGTGAGGAAGATCAGCCCTGAGCTAACATCCATGCCAATCCTCCTCTTTTCTGCTGAGGAAGACTGGCTCTGAGCTAACATCTATAGCCAATCCTCCTCCTTTTTTTCCCCCAAAGCCCCAGTAGACAGTTGTATGTCATAGTTGCACATCCTTCTAGTTGCTGTATGTGGGACGCGGCCTCAGCATGGCCGGAGAAGCGGTGCGTCAGTGCGCGCCCGGGATCCGAACCTGGGCCGCGAGCCAGTAGCGGAGCACACGCCCTTAACCGCTAAGCCACCGGGCCAGCCCCAGAAATAATTTCTAGTTTTGCTCCATTGTGATAACAGAATATACCTTATTTTTACTTTAAGGAAATTACTTTTTTCTTCGAAACTTATATAATGATGAATTTTATGAAAGTTTCACATGTGCTTGAGAAGATGGTATTCTCTTCCTATCACAGTGTGAAGATTAAGAGCCGTGCCTAAAAACTACCTTATGTTTGGTGTTTTAGATCCTTACTCACTTTTGTCCAGCAAACTGACATCTGATGTTAAGTCTTCCTAGCTAAGATTATGTTGACATTCCATTTCTTAAGGTTTATTTTTTTCTATAGAGTTCAGAGTTTTTCTAAACAGGTCCTATATATTTCATGTTAAGTTTATTTCTATTCTTATTAGCGTCTACTGTGAAATAGCAGGTTGTCTTTACTTCCCTTACATCCTTAAACTCTTATTTTAATAATGCCATCAGTATGATAATTTTATTTCCAGCTACCCTACTGAACTCTATTATTTATAATCATGTAAAGAATGATGGTGAAATAACTGGAAACCAAATCTTGGTAGAAACGTTTTTTAAGCGGTCTGTGACCAGCCTCCATGGCATATTTGTGTTCAGCCTTAAATTCTATTCTGAGCCAAGGTTTTCTCTTCAGAAAATGAACATAACGCTACCTGACCTAGACACTTGCCCCTTTCCTCAATTCTGAGCTCTCCGCAGACACTGCCTGTCAAACTTGAATGCTTTACCTTAGCTCAAGACTTGTAAATTTGGGCCAATCCCCCCGAACCCCCAAATATCCACGCAAGAACAGAATGAACGCCTACCTTCAGGGGGATGTGAAAAAGTAGGCACCCAAGAGCAAAACATTCTTTTCAAATAATCTTTCTTGCTTAAAAACAAATTCGGATCTTGCATGAATAGCAAAATAAATGTCTTGATATAAACACTGTTTCAAACGATTTATTTTTTGCCTTTCCATACACTGAAGCTCCAAGACAGTGCAGTTTTAGCACTTTCGTCACAGAAACGTCAGCGGTTAACGGCTCTCATATATTCACAGACCTCGCCTCCCCTACTCGGACCCGCTTTCTGACAGTCACGCCACCCCGATCTTGAATCCTCGTCGTTTCCTATTCACCCCGCACCCCAGACGCTGAGTCTCACATGCAAACACACCGAGGCCTTCCTCAGCCCCATCCCGCCCAGACGCATTCCGCCTGGCCGAAGCTCGGGACACAGCCGGCCCTGCCCGGGGCTCGCAGACCCCGCCCCTTCACCCACGCAGCTCACACGTCCTCGCTCCACGCACTACTAACCGCAAGACACAAGCCTACGGAGAAAGGCCTACATCATGTGCACTTTTGCCAGAACCCGGACACCTGGAAGCTGGGCCAGAACTCTCAGGAGTTCTCAACGGTGGCCAAGCAAGGTCACTGCGGTCAAGGCACGCCAGCTGAGGAGAAGAAGAAAGATCATCCCCCTTGCGTGGCCAGCAGGTTTTACGACTCTGCGCGACATCTCCTAGGAGGCTCTGCCGCGCGAGCCAACCGCCTCCCGCGTCCGTCTCGCCGTTTTTACGGCTCTGCGCGACATTTCCCAGGCCTTGCCGTGCAACCTGCCTAGCAAGGCGTAGGCTCCCTGGGGAAAGGGCCGGCTTGCAAGAGGGTTTTCCCAGAACTTTCCAGGACGTTGGGGTCGCACGGGGCGGCCAGACCGGTACAAGCTTGGCGCGGGGACCACTGCCCCGGCGTCCGTTTTGCGCCCCTGGCCCGGCTCTGCACCACGTTTCCCGTAGGCCCTGTCCTGGCGCTTCTTTTGGAGTTGGCGGAGAATCCGGCTCTTGTGGGCAGAGGGGCGGGGGCACAGGCGTGGCAGATCCCCAGGGCAGTTTAGGTCGTTGCTGACCGGACCCAGGGGAGGCTGAAAGCAGGGGCCTCCGGATTCCGGCGGCGGGGGGAGACGGTGGGTGTCTCCGGCCTGCGGGCGGGGCGGTGGCGGAGGCGTGATCCAGGCGTGTGCTTGTGTCCGGCGGGGGCTGGTTCTGGCCGAGGGCGTTTGCGACTCTGCTGCACCTGAGGTGTGGGTGTGAGTGGGCGGGGTGTGTGTGTCGGGGGTGTGGGGGTGTGTGGGGTGCGGGCCTGTGGCAGGTGTGTGTGTGTGGCTGTGTGTCGGGGTGTGGGTGCGTATGGGGTGGGGGTGTGTCGGGGGTGCGTGTCTGTGGGTGTGTGTAGGGTGTGTAGGGGTGCAGGTCTGTGGGGGTGTGGGTGCGTGTGTGAGGGTGTGTGTGTGGGTGGGGTGCGGGTCTGTGGGGAAGTGGGGGTGTGGGGTGCGAGTCTGGGGTGTGTGTGGGGTGCGAGTCTGTGGGGTGTTAGGGGGTACAGGTCGGGGGGTGTGGGTGTGTGTGGGGTGCCAGTCTGTGGGGTGTGTAGGGGCTGCAGGTCGCGGGGTGCGGGTCTGTGGGGCGTGGGTGTGTGTACCCGCGCCTCGAGCGCCGTGCCGTCAGATGCCGCCTCACAGGACGCGCCTCCCTCGGAGGCGGGAGCGGGCCGGAAGGTCCTCGATGCTCGCCCCTTGTGAGTCCGCGGTTGGGCGTTGGGGTGGGGCTGGAGCTGAGGGTGATGTCAAACCCGGTCGTTCGGACTCCAAGAAAAACCTGGCGTCTCACGAATCCTTTCAGCTCCCCAGTTCCGCCTTCTCAAGAGGGGCGCCTGAAGGAGGACGGAATGGCTGTAGCATGTCTAGAAACCGCTTATGAGGTAGCTTGGTCTTTCCTTTTCTTTTTTTTTCTGTAATAATTTTTTTCCTCAGGCCTTGATTTGCTTCCCTTCTGAATTGTTTTGCCTGACTTAGGCTCACCAGGTGACCCGGTTTCTATTTACCGTTTGAGAAAATGTTGCGGGTGGGGGATAAAGAGCCAAGTATGTCTCGCCTCCCTCTAACGTTCTGTTAGTAACTGGACGACTGTTTTGGTTTTGTCCTGTGTTGTCTTTTTATTTTATTTAATGTATTTTTTCTGATTATAAAATTACATATCAGTTTAGAGAATTTGGAAAATACTCAAAGTAACGAAAATTAAAATTCCAAGCTGTAAAGGAGCATAACCATTGTTAAAATTTTGATGTAGTTTTATTTCGTTCCAATGCATTTTCAGTTCACGTGTAAGGGGTACATTTATACCATACTTAGAGTCTTAGTGTACGTGACCATCTAAATTTATAGTGTCTCTTTCTGTATCTTTGACTACACGTTGAAAATACCATTTTTTATAGACACGTGGTTTTCTTTGAATAAATTTGCAATAATGTATTTTTTGCGTTTTATTATAAAGATATATGTAAAGTGTAATAAGAAATGTAAAGAGGACACTCAGGTAACCACCCAGGTCAAGACAGAATATTGCAAGCACTTCTGTAACACCCCAATCAAAATCATTCTTCCCACCCACCCCTAGCTTTTATGATAATCAGTTTTTCATTATCGTTTTACTTAGTTAAGTATGCACCAATAAATAATATAGTTTATTTTTACTTGTTAATTTTATGTGACTTTCGGTTCTTTTGTATTATGCTATTTTTTAACATTATAATTGTGAAGTTAGTTTGTATTGTGTATTTTTTCATATTGTTGGATACTGTGCCCTTAGGTGAAATAGGTTAATTTATATGTCTATTATATTGTTTTTTGTTTGTGTTTTTGTTTTTTGAGGAAAATGAGCCGTGAGCTAACATCTGTTGCCAATCCTCCTCTTTTTTGCTGGGAAAGATTGGCCCTGAGCTAACATCGGTGCCCATCTTCCTCTACTTTTATGGGACGCTGCCACAGCATGGCTTGATAAGTGGTGTGTGGGTCCGGCCCGGGATCCGAACCTGCGACCCTGGGCAGCCAGAGCAGAGCGCGAAAACTTAACTGCTTCGCCACTGGCCTGGCCCCCATTATATTGTTGATGGTTACTTTGGGTCTTTTCAATTTGGGGTTATTAAAATGCCACTGGAACATGTTTATACATAACTACTGGTGTGTGGGTAGGCATATTTCTCTAGGATATACACTTAGGAATGGAATTGCTAGGTAATGGGATATGCCTATTTCCGCTTTAAAAAAAGGTGCCAAATACTGTCTCAAACTACTTGTGTCAATTTGCAGTCTTCCCATCAGCAATGTATGAGCATTTGGCTGTATGGCTGTTCATTCCTTGGTTCTACATAACCATAATTATTTTTATTCGGTGGAGTGTAATGGCATCTCCTTGTGGTTTCTTTTAAGATTTTTATTGAACACTAATGTAAGTAGAAATAACTACAAAAATCATGAATGTGTAGCTTGTGAATTTTCCTTGGTACCAAATAAAGAGACAGAATGTGTACTTTTTCGTGCTCACTTCCAGTCACTTTCCCACCCACCTGTCCCCCAGGGATAACCTGTTGACTTCTAACATCATAGATTAGTTCTTGAATTTTATGTAAATGGAATCATATAGCGTACGCTCTTTTGTGTCTGCTACCTTTCTCTTAATATTCTGTTGCAGCATCATCAATGTTGCTGCGTTTACAGTTATGCAGGCATAATGACGTTTCAGTTAAGACAGACCACATGTATGGTGGTGGGCCCCTGAGATTAGTACCATATAGCCTAGGTGTGTAGTAGGCTGTACCATCTAGATTTGTGTAAGTACACTCTGTGATGTTTGCACAACGACAAAATCTCCTGACGACACGTCTCAGTACATATCCACGTCGTTAAGTGATACACGACTGTACTTGAAAATCATACATCTTCGTGGCTGTGTGCTGTCCTCCGTTGTCTGAAAATACTGTGTCTTCTGTTGTGATGTTGGCAGGCATTTGTTTTCCATCCTTAGGTTATTATGAAGAGTGTTGTTAGGAGCATTCTACATGTCATTTAGTGAGCTTATGTATACATATCTGTCATGTATAATATATACCTGGGGTAGAGTTGCTGGTCGAGGAGTATGTCTATGTTCAGCTTTAGTAGATAGTGACAAACTTTTTCAATGTGGTTGCACCAGTTTATACTTTAATCAGTTTATATGAGAGTTCCAGTTGTTTCACATCCTCACCAACATTTGATATAATCAGGTTTTTAACTTAAGTCATTCTGGTAAATGTATAGTGGTATCTAATTTTGGTTTAAATTGACGTTCCCTGATGACACATGAGGTTGAGAACCTTTTCATGTGTTTATTGGGAAAATGATATCCTTTGTAAAGTGCCTGCTCGAATCAATGGAATAACATTGGGTTGTCTGACTTTTTTTTTTTTAACATATACGTAGATGGTATCTTTGGATAGACAGAAGTTCTTAATTCTAATATAGTCAAATTTATTAACTTTCTAATGATTGCTGTGTTTTATTCCGTGTTCCTTGTGTTCTTGAAGATATTATCCTATATAGTATTATCTTTAAAAGCTTCACTGTTTTGCCTTTCAATTTTGTCTTAATCCACCTGGAATTGGTTTGTGTATCATGTGATTAAAGGGGTGAATTTCAGGGTTTGTTTTTTTTTTTTTCCTGGTATTTGGATACTCCCTTTTCCCAGCACAATTTATTGAAAAATCATTTTTTCTCTCATAATTTGATGACATTTCATTCATAAATGATATGGCCATATATGCATGGTTTTTTATTGTTGTTGGGCTCTTCTGTTCCATTCATCTATTTATCTATCTCTGAGGGGAATATCATACTGTATTAAATGTAGCTTTAATAACTCTTGATATCTAACTGACATCTCCTACCTTATTTTTATACTTCATGAGTGCCTTGGCTCTTGGTACCTTGGTTTACATGTACATATTAGACTCAGCTTGTGAATTTCCACAAACAATCCTGCTAAGATTTTGATTGAGATTGTAGTTAATCTGTAGATTAATTTGAGGAAAATTGACATCTTTCCATTATGGAATCTTTCAGTCCCTGAACAAGCTATACCTCTCCGATTGTTTACGTTTTCAGTTTTGTTATAGATTTCAATATAGAGGTCTTGCATTCTTTTGTTAGATTTTGTAAAGATGGCATCTTTTAAATTTTCATTTTCTGTTTGTTGCTGGCATATAAAAATGAAATAAATTTTATATATTGATCTTATATCCAGTGACTTTGATAAAAATAGTTACTAATTGTGAATTTGTTTACAGATTCTTTGGATATACAGAATTGTTCCTTGAAATGATTCAAGTGCCAATGATTAGTAGAATGGATTTTAAAAATTGTGATAAAGTCATGCGAAACTACACAGCAGTGAAAATGAAAAAAGCTATCATTACATGCAAAAACATGGCTGCATCTCATGAAAATAACATTGAACAAAAGGAGCCAGCCCCAAAAGAGTACATATTGATTATTTTTGAAATGACTTTTGAAATTTTATCATGGAAAATTTCAGGCGTATACAAAAGTAGGGAAAATAGAATCCCAATGGGCTATTCCTCCAGATTCAACAAGATCAAATCATGGTTGTTATTCTTTCATATATACTTCCAGTGCCTGACCCCAATATTACTTTTAAGCAAACCGCAGACATCATATCATTTATCTATAAATAAACAAAGTTTATATTTTCAGTATGAATTTGTAAAATAAAAGGATTCTTTAAACATTTTCCCAATGTTACATAATTTAAAAAGTTAACTTATTCAAGTCAGGATCCAAACAGTCCTTATATTTGATGCTGTTTCTTCTTTTTTAATTTTTTCTTTATTGCAGTAACATTGGTGTATAACATTGTATAAATTTCAGGTGTACATCATTATACTTCTATTTCTACATAGATTACATCATGTTCACCACCCAAATACTAATTACAACCCATCACCACACACGTGTGCCGAATTATCCCTTTCGCCCTCCTCCCTCTCCTCTTCCCCTCTGGTAACCACCAATCCAATCTCTGTCTCTATGTGTTTGTTTATTGTTGTTATCTACTACTTAATGAAGGAAATCATACAGTATTTGACCTTCTCCCTCTGACTTATTTCAATTTGCATAATACCCTCAATGTCCATCCATGTTGTCACAAATGGCTGGGTTTCATCATTTCTTATGGCTGAGTAGTATTCCATTGTGTATATATGCCACATCTTCTTTATCCGTTCGTCCCTTGATGGGCACTTAGGTTGCTTCCAAGTCTTGGCTATTGTGAATAACGCTGCAATGAACACAGGGGTGCATGTATCTTTATGCATTGGTGTTTTCAAGTTCTTTGGATAAATACCCAGCAGTGGAATAGCTGGATCATATGGTAGTTCTATCCTTGATTTTTTTAGGAATCTCCATACTGTTTTCCATAGTGGCTGCACCAGTTTGCACTCCCACCAGCAGTGTATGAGAGTTCCCTTCTCTCCACATCCTCTCCAGCATATGTTGTTTCCTGTCTTGTTAATTATAGCCATTCTGACGGGCGTGAGGTGATATCTCATTGTAGTTTTGATTTGCATTTCCCTGATAGTTAATGATTTTGAACATCTTTTCATGTGTCTGTTGGCCATGTGTATATCTTCTTTGGAGACATGTCTGTTCAGGTCTTTTGCCCATTTTTTAATTGGGTTGGTAGTTTTTTTGTTGTCGAGATGCATGAGTTCTTTATATATTTTGGAGATTAAGCCCTTATCAGATGTGTGGTTTGCAAATATCTTCTCCCAATTGTTAGGTTGTCTTTTCGTTTTATTGATGGTTTCCTTTGCTGTGCAGAAGCTTTTTAGTTTGATGTAGTCCCATTTGTTTATTTTTTCTATTGTTTCTCTTGCCCGGTCAGACATGGTGCTTGAAAATATGTTGCTAAGCCCGATGTCAAAGAGCATACTGCCTATGTTTTCTTCTAGAAGTTTCACAGTTTCAGGTCTTACATTCAAGTCTTTAATCCGTTTTGAGTTAATTTTTGTGTATGGTGTAAGGTAAGGGTCTACTTTCATTTTTTTGCATGTGGCGATCCAGTTTTCCCAACACCATTTGTTGAAGAGACTTTCTTTTCTCCATTGTATGTTCTTGGCTCCTTTGTCAAAGATTAGCTGTCCATAGATGTGTGGGTTTATTTCTGGGCTTTTGATTCTATTCCATTGATCTGTGTGTCTGTTTTTGTGCCAGTACCATGCTGTTTTGGTTACTATAGCTTTGTAGTATATTTTGAAATCAGGGAGTGTGATACCTCCAGCTTTGTTCTTTTTTCTCAGGATTCCTTTAGCTATTTGGGGTCTTGTGTTGTTCCATATAAATTTTAGGATTTTTTGTTCTATTTCTGTGGAAAATTTTGTTGGAACTCTGATAGGGATTGTATTGAATCTATAGATTGCTTTAGGAAGTATGGACACCTTAACTATGTTAATTCTTCCAATCCAAGAGCACGGACTATCTTTCCATTTCTTTGTGTCTTCTTCAATTTCTTTCAGCAGTGTTTTATAGTTTTCCTATATAGTTTCCTATATAGTTTTATAGTGTACAGCTGTTTCACCTCTTTGGTTAAGTTTATTCCTAGGTATTTTATTCTTTTTGTTACAATTGTAAATGGGATGGTATTCTTAATTTCTCTTTCTGCTACTTCGTTGTTAGTGTATAGAAATGCAACTGATTTTTGTATGTTGATTTTGTATCCTGCAACTTTACCATATTCGTTTATTACTTCTAAAAGTTTTCTGGTGGATTCTTTTAGGGTTTTCTATATATAAAATCATGCCATCTGCAAATAGTGACAGTTTCACTTCTTCCTTTCCAATTTGGATCCCTTTTATTTCTTTCTCTTTCCTGATTGCTCTGGCTGGGACTTCCAGTACTATGTTAAATAGGATTGGTGACAGTGGGCATCCTTGTCTGGTTCCTGTTCTTAGAGGGATAGCTTTCAGTTTTTCACCATTGAGGATGGTATTAGCTGTGGGTTTGTCATATATGGCCTTTATTATGTTGAGGTACTTTCCTTCTATACCCATTTTATTCAGAGTTTTTATCATAAATGGATGCTGTATCTTGTCAATTGCTTTCTCTGCATCTATTGAGATCATCATGTGATTTTTATTCTTCATTTTATTAACGTGGTGTATTATGTTGATTGATTTGCGAATGTTAAACCATCCCTGCGTACCTGGAATAAATCCCACTTGATCATGGTGTATAATCTTTTTAACGTATTGTTGTATGCGATTTGCTAGTATTTTGTTGAGGATTTTTGCATCGAAGTTCATCAGTGATGTTGGCCTGTAATTTTCTTTTTTAGTGTTGTCCGTGTCTGGTTTTGGTATCAGGGTAATGTCAGCTTCGTAAAATGAGTTAGGGAGCTTCCCCCCCTGCTCAATTTTTTGGAAGAGTTTGGGAAGGATAGGTATTAAATCTCCTTTGAATGTTTGGTAGAATTCACCAGGGAAGCCGTCTGGTCCTGGACTTTTATTTTTGGGTAGGTTTGTGATTACTGTTTCGATCTCCTTACTGGTGATTGGTCTATTCAAATTCTCTACTTCTTCTTGATCCAGTTTTGGAAGGTTGTATGATTCTAAGAATGTATCCGTTTCTTCCAGATTGTCAAATTGGTTGGCATATAGCTTTTCATAGTATTCTCTTCTAATCTTTTGTATTTGTGAGGTGTCTGTTGTAATTTCTCCTCTTTCATTTCTGATTTTACTTATTTGTGCCTTCTCTCTTTTTTTCTTGGTGAGTCTAGCTAAAGGTTTGTCAATTTTGTTTATCTTTTCAAAGAACCAGCTCTTGGTTTTATTGATTTTTTGTATTGTTTTTTTAGTCTCTATTTCATTTATTTCTGCTCTGATTTTTATTATTTCCCTTCTTCTACTGATTTTGGGCTTGGTTTGTTCTTCTTTTTCCAGTTCCTTTAGGTGCATTGTGAGATTGTTTATTTGAGATTTTTCTTGTTTGTTGAGATAGGCCTGTATTGCTATAAACTTCTCTCTTAGAACCGCTTTTGCCGTATCCCATAAATTCTGGCATGTTGTATTTTCATTTTCATTTGTCTCCAGGTATTTTTTTATTTCTTCTTTGATTTCTTCGTTGACCCAGTCGTTGTTCAGTAGCGTTTTGTTTAATCTCCACGTATTTGTGGCTTTTCTGATTTTCTTCCTATAGTTGATTTCTAGTTTCATACCGTTGTGGTCAGAAAAGATGCTTGGTATTATTTCAGTCTTCTTAAATTTATGGAGACTTGTTTTGTGGCCTAATATGTGATCAATCCTGGGGAATGTTCCATGTGCATTTGAAAAGAACGTGTATTCTTCGGTTTTTGGATGGAATGCTCTGTATATATCTACTAGATCCATCTGTTCTAGTGTGTCTTTTAAGGCCGACGTTTCCTTATTGATCTTCTGTTTGGATGATCTATCCGTTGGTGTAAGTGGAGTGTTAAAGTCCCCTATTGTTATTGTGTTACTGTCTATTTCTGTTTTTATGTCTGTTAATAATTGCTTTATATATTTAGGTGCACCTACATTGGGTGCGTAGATATTTACAAGTGTTATATCTTCTTGTTGGATTGTTCCCTTGATCGTTATGTAATGCCCTTCTTTGTCTCTTTTTACAGTTTTTGTTTTAAAGTCTATTTTGTCTGATATGAGTACTGCTACCCCAGCTTTCTTTTCATTGCCATTTGCGTGAGTATCTTTTTCCGTCCCTTCACTTTCAGTTTGTGAGTGTCTTTAGGTCTGAAGCGTGTCTCTTGTGTGCAGCATATATATTGGTCTTGTTTTTTTATCCAGTCAGCCACCCTATGCCTTTTAATTGGAGCATTTAGTCCATTGACGTTTAAAGTAGCTATTGATAAGTATGTACTTACTGCCATTTTTAAACTTTTTTTTTTTCTCAGTGTTTTAATAGTCCTTCTCTGTTCCTTTCTTCTTCTATACAGAATTGATGGTCTCTTTAGTTTGACCTCTGTCTGAAAGCTCTACTCTTTAACTCCCCTCCTCCCTCCTTTTATGTTTTTGACGTCGTATCTAACCTCTTTTTTGTGTATTTGTATCCATTACCCTCTTATCATGGAAATAGATAATTTTTCCTATTTGTGGTCTTCTCTTTTCCCCTTAAATCAGTCCCTTTAACATTTCTTGTAGCACTGGTTTCTTGGTGACAAACTCCTTTAATTTTTGCTTGTCTGGGAAATTTTTGATCTCTCCTTCCATTTTGAATGATAACCTTGCTGGGTAGAGTATTCTTGGCTGTAAGTTTTTTCCTTTTAGCACTTTAAATATATCATGCCACTCTCTTCTAGCCTGTAAGGTTTCTGCTGAGAAGTCAGCTGATAGCCTTATGGGGTTTCCTTTGTATGTAACTTGTCTTTCTCTTGTGGCTTTTAGAATTCTCTCTTTATCTTTAATTCTGGACATTTTGATTATGATCTGTCTTGGTGTGGGCCTCTTTGGGTTTATCTTATTTGGGGCTCTCTGCTTCCTGTACCTGGATGTCTGTTTCCTTCCTTAGGTTAGGGAAGTTTTCATCTGTTATTTCTTGAAATAGATTCTCTGCCCCTTTGTCTCGCTCTTTTCCTCCTAGGACACCTATAACACGGATGTTAGTGTGCTTGATGTTGTCCCAGAGGTCCCTTAGACTGTCCTCACTCTTTTTAATTCTTTTCTCTTTTACCTGTTCAGCTTAGGTAAATTCTTCTAGTCTTTCGTCTAGCTCACAGATCCGTTCTTCTGTATCCTCTACTCTGCTTTTGAGTCTCTCTAGTGAATTTTTCATTTCCAGTATTGTGTTCTTCATTTCTGATTGGTTGTTTTTTATATCTTCCATTTCTTTGTTGACATTCTCACTGAGTTCATCTATTCTTCTCCCCAGATCAGTGAGCATCCTTAACACTCTTAGTTTGAACTCTCTGTCAGGTAGGTTGCTCATTTCTGTTTCACTTAGTTCCTTTTCTGGGGTTTTGTCCTGTTCCCTTACTTGGAATGTATTCCTTTGCCTCCTCATTTTGCCTCTTTCCCTGTGCTTGTGTCTATGTATTAGGTAGGTCAGCTACGTCTCCTGCTCTTGGATAGGTGACCTTATGTAAGTGATGCCTTAGGAGGCCTGCAGTGTGCTTGCCTCAGTTCTCAATGTTCCAGGGGTGACCCCTATGTGGGCTATGTGTGTCCTTCTGTTGTGGCCTGTTTGCTCTCCCTGTAGGCGCCCAGGGAGGCCGAGTTATGCTCCTGGCCAGCTGTTGTAGTGCTCAGCTGCTTGTAGTTGTTGTGGGCCTTTCAGTCTCTTTATCAGGTGTGGGGAGCCCCAGCACAGTTGGCTGCAGGTTCTAATACCACATTTGTGTTGCAGTATTTCTTTTAAGTGAGTATGCCCCCAGTGTGGCAGGTTGTTAGGCTCAGGGGCTTACAATTGCTGTAAGCCTCCAGCCTTTAGGTCTCTTGTCAGCTCTGTGAGGATTGCAGCTAGGTGGGGCTGGCCTCAGGCATGGGAGCACCCAATTGTTTCAGGCTTTGGAAGGTCGGGCAGTCCCCCTATGTGGGTCTTTGAGAAGCACAAGGCTTCTGCAACTGACCAGCCCTGCCGCCCACAGGTCCACACACACAGTCAACACAGTCCTGCCCTGTGTGTGGGCCCCGACCTCCCGAAGCGGACCCAGTCTCTCCCGGGCAGGAGCCCCACACCCTCCACCACCGCCCCACACCCTCCACCCGCTCCTTGTACACGCCCTGCCCCACTGAAGTGGGCTCAGTTGCCAGGCTGCAGAGAATCCAGTCACCAATCTATGCAGGCCCACAAGTTGCCTGAGGGCTTGTTGTTGGGTGGGGCCATTCTCTGGAGTGGGCTGCCTGCCCTGGCTGAGCTGGATTAAATTGGTGCTCTAGCGGGTGGGGCAAACCTTGGGCTAGCAGGCCTCAGGGAGAACTCCAATGGCATCTGTGTCAGCACGCCCACACCAGGCCACAACAATGGCTGCCGCCAATGCCCCAGTCCCTGGAGAGGTCTCACCTCTCACGGAGATGCACTCAGGGCCTATCAGGTGAGTCTCTTTTCACCACAGCACTGTGCACCTTTCTTTCTGGTGATTTTAGGTTGCTTTCTGAACCTGGTGACTTTGCACATGGGCCCTTTACGAGCCGGTTTTAATTTCTTTGTGAACCAGCTTTCCTGGGGTACTCCCAGATGTTTTAGTAGCAGGCAAAGTCAGATATTATGCCACTCGTCTCGATTGTGCTGGGTCCACAAAATGCCCACAGCGGGGGCACTCCCCGGCTCGGGGCCCTGCTCCTCCAGGGAGGGCTGCGTGCCTTTGGGCTGCTCCTGGGCGGCCGTGCAGCTGGCGGCTTGTGAAACCGGCGTTTTTCCTCTCCAGAAGGGAGTTTCTGGCTCTTCTGCCTCAATTAGGATTGTCCGTTGTTGCAAGAGTTCCTCTTATCCAGTTTTCAGTTCTGTCTCGGGTAATTTTTCCACGAGTAGTTGTAAATTGGCTGTGTCCGTGGGTGGAGGTGAGTTCAGAGTCTGCCTACGCTGCCATCTTGACTTCCTCCCCTGTTTGATGCTTCTTAAGTCTCTTAGTCTGTGGGTTCCTCCTTCCTCTATTTTTTTTCTTGCAACTTTTTGAAGTAATTGAGTTGTTGGTCTTTTAGAGTTTACCAACATTTCAAATTTTACTGATTGTACCGCACCATGATGTCATCAATATGTTTTTCTGTACCTTATTTTCTGTAATCTTGCATTTACCGAGATCTAGAGGCTTGATCACATTTGGGATTGAAAGGTTTTCTATGTTTTTCTTTTCAGCAAAATTACACATGCAGTCTTATGTACATCTATCAGGAAGTATAATGTTCCACTGTGTCTTTTTTAGTATTAGCAGCAATCAGTGATCCTTGCCTTTATCCAATATTTTATTAAGATTTCGTAAAATAACAGTGCTCCATCATTCCTTTTTAATTTATTAATCAATAACTTTTTCTCCTCATGTATTATTACCTGGAAGTACAGTTCCTACAGAAAAGGCAGGTTAAATGCTCTGTTCTTTACATTATCCATTGTCAGAATAATGCGTTGATCCCTTAGCTGACTTCAAATGAATTTGCTTTTTTGTTTTTTGAATATAATTATGAAGTCAAAGATTTAAACACATTTGATGTTCTGATGTTATCTTCTCTTTGTTATCTAAAGTGGGAGCCTTTTAAAATTGGCACGTAAGACTTTTTACCAATTAAAGACAATTGTTTTTAATTATGTCCTAGCTTTCTGGTCTAATAATGTACTTGAGGTTTACCTTATACAACTCCTGTTCCTGTCCTCAGTTCACCCATTTCCACTTCTTCAAGGAACCCTAGTTCTGTTGGGTAGGAAATAGCATTTGAAGATGACAGTGTTTATGCTGTAGGTGCTGAGTACTTTTGGATTGGTCATTATTCCTTGGCCTTTTTGGTGAACAGAGCTAGGCAATATGTATTTTTAAAAAAGAGAAATACATTGAGTTCAAACTGATTTCTAATTCAAGTTTAGGAAAAAAAGCTTTACTTAATTTTGTAATTACGTATTTGTTCCTCTTTTTCTTACATTGAAATCTTGCTTCCTATGGTTATTGTCATAATTACTTATTTGCTTCTCTGTTTTAAATATGTTGAGGTTTTTTCCAGTTCTTTTTGTCCTTAGGGTATATTTCCACTCAATACGTGGGTAGGTTCATTTGTTTCATTTTGCTTTTAAATTTTAGGGCTTGTTTTTAATATTTTAATTTAATTCTACAGTTTGAAATATTTACGAAGTTCTAAAGTTTAATCTACAAAACAAGGTATGTTCAGAGAAATGTAGTTTCTGTTACTGTTCCTCTTACCCACTTCCCTCCCTCTTCCATAGACAAATTTATTTTGTGGTTAATTCTCATATTTTTTTCTTTAACTTTAATATAAGCAAAGTTTGTATGTGTTTATGTGCATGCATATCTGTGTATACTTTTAGTCTCCTTTTTCTTAGAAAACAATACCACGATATACATACTTATCTTGAACTTGTTTTTCTTACATACATACACACACACACACAAACACACACAGAGGTAATAAACCTATAGCATTATGTAAAAGTGTCCCTCGTTTCTTTTAAGCTTCATAGTACTCCATTGTAAGGATTTGGCATAGTTCATTCAACCAGTCCTCTGTTGATGGCACTTTTGATTGTTTTTGATCTTTTGTTAAATTCCAGGTAGTGCTAAAATGACTAGTCTTCTGTGTACATCTTTTCATATATTTGCCGGTGTATCTTTGGGATAGATTCCGAAAAGAGGGCTTATTGGAAATGCATATGTAATTTTGCTAGTTATTGCCAGATTTTCCTCTTTAGGGGTCCTATACCACCTTCTGTCCACCTGCAGTGTACCCGAGTGCCTCTTTCCCTGTGGTCTGGCCAACCATATGTTGTTAAGCCTTTGGTCTTTGCTAATTTTGACAACATATGTCTGTATATCCATGAAATCGTTACCACAATGACGATAATGAACATATCTATCACTCCCAAAAGTTTTTTTTGGCCTCTTTGTAACACCTCTTTCCCACTACTCTCCAGCCTCCTCCTCCCCCTCAGACAACCATTGATCTGCTTTCTGTCATTGTAGATTAGTTTGTATTTTCTAGAATTTTGTACAAATGGAGTCATACGGTATGTATTTATAACAATGAGTCTACCCTGGTCCATGCACAGAAATGTACATCCTGGCTTCACCCCCAACCACAATAAAAACCAAAGCCATCCTTGCACTCCCAAGCAATTTTTGGAGCTACTTGGGACCCTGCCTTGCTCTTCCCAGAAAGCCTCATATGAGTCATAAATCTCTTCACACTCTCTTAGTGTTTGTGTGGCAACATCGTCTTGACATCTGAACAAAAGTTTAGGTGGGTGTCTGTCCTGCCTCTAGAGTGACCACAATAATTAATTGATACTGTGACCAAGATGTGTAGATGGTGACAACCACCACTGGGGGTCTGTCTTTTGCTTTGGCTTGCTGCCTACTAGCAAGTATGCACTTTGAGCTATTGCTTGCCAGCTAGCATGCTCTTTGAGCTGTGTTGGTGGCTGGTAGTAGGTTTGCACTTTGAGTTGTGCAGCTCTGTGCTACATTTGCTGAGTCCTATGAGCCTCTGTCATATATTCAATCAACTGAAGTTGGAAGTTATAATTGGCATTTAGGGAAAGGTATAAGGGAGTGGGCCTTCCCCAAAGTCACCCTGGGTCACATGTCTCAGTCTGGACCTATCACTGTGTCTCAGATTGAATCGTATTTCAATTCTGGCATTAGCTGTGACTGACACCAGGCTCAGGGGAATGACTGTTCCCCTGTCATTGTTGATTGTGTGTCTCAAGCAGGCATTGGCCCCCATTGTACAATGTGCTCAGCGGAAAGACTGATGCCCTGTGCAGTCTGTGAGCCCAACAGGTGGTTGCTTTAGTGGAAGAAGAGTACTTTGTGGCAGCTTCGCTGTTGCTGCTTATGCCTGTGCCATCAAAAAGAATCCTGATCCTGGGTTATAGGGAGAAGCCCTCTCGGCACCCCTGTGGCACAACCAAAGGCTCACTTTAACCATTGCCATGGGGGAGGCCCCTAACCTTGACAATACTTAGAGACTTCAGAGGAAGAAACTTATAAATATGAGCAGGGTAGAGAACCCTGCTACCACCGAAGTATATATCCAGTAGCAAAAAATAAGGAAGGACAGATAGAATAAGCCTGAATACAGGGAGAAGGAAACAGAAAACTGAAACAGAAGTTCACATTTTGACCCAATTGGAAATCTAAATTTACTAAAAGAATTTACACAACAAAGATAAGAGTGCTGACTGACTTTTACACCTTTACAAAATAGGTCTGAATTAACTTTAACATCTGCCAGAATGCACCAGTTGGCAAATCTTCATGGCCTTAATACTGGGGCTCAAATTACTTAGAGTTCCCTCTAAATTTAAATAAGGTACTCCCTATGATTTTAGGGGAGTTATTGAACATAAAATAGAGGACAAATAGGTATGATACATCTTAACCATCAGAAATACTGCCTTTCTAAATTCCTCATGGTCACAGCACCCGCTGCCCTAAAATACCCCATAATGGGCATGGATATTCCAACCCAATAAGTAATAAATTGTATGATGTTTATAATAGGCTTGACAAAATGGGACCCCGTGTACCCTCTCCAGTTAAAAAAGTAAATACAGCTGTATTAGTTTCTTACTGCTAGTGTAACAAATTACCAGAAAAGTACTGGCTTAAAAGAACACAAGTTTACCGTTTTACACTTCTGGATATCAGAAGTCCTAAATGACTTTCAGTGGGCTAAAATCAATGCATTGGCAGGACTGCATCACCTCTGGGGGCTCTAGAAGAGAATCCTTGCCTCTTCCATTTTATTGAGGCTGCCCACATTCCTCTGCTCATGGCCCCTTCTTCTATCTTCTAAGCTAGCAGTGTAGCATCTTCAAATCTCTCCCTGACTCTGCCTCTCTCTTGTTCTTATAAGGCCTAGAGATTACGTGGGCCCACCCAGATAATCCAGGATAATCTCTCCATCTCAAGAGTTTTAACTTAATCACATCGGCAAAATTCCCTTTTGGTATGTAAGTAACATATTAACAGTTTCCAGGGATTAGGATGCAGACATCTGTAGGGGGCCATCATCCTGCCTGTGACAATGGCCTGATGTAAATTACAACAGGGGCTTCAAGGATTGAAACCCATTCTACAGGACCTATTTAGAGGGGCAATCCACCCCCCCTCCTGTCCCCACTTCGCCGTTTCCTGATTTGGCCTGTTAAACTTGGAAGGTGTGAATAGCACCTCATGGTGAATTACTGCAACTGTAACACTCTGGTCCCATCCATCAAGGCCCCCAAACCCAATATGATTGGAATAACTGACTCCATCCAGGCAGCAACTGGTGAATATTTCACTATTGTAGATTTGGCAGATGTGCTCTGTTTAGGGCCTGTTTCGGCAACCTCTCAGTTGCAGTTTGCCTTCACCTTTGAAGGGCCATAATACACCTTGACAAAGCTACCCATGGGGTACCTCAGCAGCCCTGACATCACACACAATCTTTTCAGGCAAGATCTTAACTGCATCTGACTTTCTCCAGGAACACATGTATGGCATTACGTTGAAGACATTCTTCTCCAAGGAGACTCATTTGACACACATTCAGTATATACAAATACGAAGGAGCTCAATAAAGGGATGGGCCATTGCCTACATACAGTGCTAGGCTCAGCTACCTTAGTTAAATTCCTAAAATTATTTGGCAAGCCACAGGCTTCTCTATCCCTGACACTGTCAAGACACAGCTATTGACTCTTTCAGCACCCACAATGTTAAAACAAGCACAGTATCTTTTAGGCCTTCTTGGGTTCTGGAGGCAACATACTCCTCATTTACAAATTTTGCTTTTAAGTCTGTTTGCACTGTTACTTGCAAATCAGTCCAACATGAATGGGATTCCATCCAACAAAAGGCTCTAGGATCTGTTTAAATTACAATACAGTGGGTACCCCCATTATTACCCCCAGAGATTCCTTCACTACTGAGGTTTTAGCAACCTCTTTTCATTCCTCTTGGAGTGAAAGGACAAGGCCTCACTAAGACACTCCTTACCCCCTTCAGAGTTCTGCATATTGATAGTGACTAAGGCACTTATTTCACTTACTGAAATACACGATACTGAGCTTTCAAAAAGGCATGTGTTGGGACTTTCACCTCCCTTACATGTCTCACGCTCTTACAATTAAAGAAATAGTGCAAGAGTTCCCATATACCATTCACCGAGCTCTGCCCAATGCTAGCATATTCTAGTACATGCTATCAAAACTAGGAAAATAACATTGATAGAAGATGAAAAACTAATGTACAGACCTTACTCCAATTTTGCCAGTTTTCCTCCTAATGTAATTTTGCTGGTCCACAATCACACATTGCATTTAGTTGTCCTGTATCCTTAGTCTCCTCAAATCTGTGACAATTCCTCAGTCTTTGTTTTGATGACCTTGACACTTGTGAAGAGAACTGCTCACTTAATGTAGAATGGCCCATGTCTTACCATGATTAGGTTGAGGTTATGCATTTTGGCCAGTGTACCACAGAAGTGATGGTACATTACCTTTGAGGAACATCTCACTGGGGGGTTCCGTGATGCTGATGTGATCATATATCTAGTCACTGGCAATGTTAACCTGCGTCACCTGGTTAAGGTCGTGGCTGCCTGGTTTCTCCACTGTAAAGTTACTATCTATTCTCTGTAGTTGTTAAATGTCTTGTGGAGAGATACTTGGAGACTATCCAAATACCCTGTTTCTCATCCTACATTGATTGGCCCACTCATTTTAGCATCAAACAATACTTGTCTGCAACAATTTTTACTGTGGTATTTGTCTAATGGCATCTATTTTTCTGTTTCTTCTGTTTATTCATTGAAATTCAACTATAAGAAGAAAGAGCTATCCTTTTTCTCTATTAACTTATTTACATCAGTACAGATTCACATTTATTTATTTTGTTGCTCAAATTGTCCTAGCTTTGTTGATAGGAAGCTCTTTCAAATTAGGTCCTGTGTACTTTTGATGCCCCTATTATTTTTTGACAACTTCTTTACTTTCTGGCACCCCCAAGATGCTCCAGGCCCATTTTGTATTTTCCCAGCTCTGGAATCAACATTTTTCTAAGAAGCCTTGTTTCTTTTTATTAGGGAATAGTATTTAGAAACCAAGATATAGATGTCTAGGTGTGATAATTGCTTCAGGGTATCATTGCTTCTAGGTCCTTTTAGCAGACAGAGGTAGGAAATGGATGCATATGTTTACTAACACACATTCACACGCATCTATATTTATATATCTGTCCCTCTATATATTAAAAACCATGAGTTAATACTAATGTCTCTGATGCTAATCTAACACCATGAGATTCATTCTAGCTCTCCCCCTTTCCTGATTTGTAACCAGATATTAAAACATAAAGCTACAATAAGCCAGCTCCATCAGCCATTTTCCTGAAGTCTCTGTGTGGAAGTTACAGTTTTTATTTTATAACAGAAAGTTAAAATGGGATACTCTCTGTTTCAGTTTTCTCTAAGACTCCAGAGATGGAGGGCAATAGGTGTCAAAGTTTTAAGATATATTCATATGATGTAATATTATGCAGCCAATAAAAACAATAAGTTTACTAAATAAGTTTTCATAACAAGAAATACTTTTTTATATGATAGTATGGCATAAGAATATGCTAATTGTTAAAATCTTCTAAATTATGTGCACATTCTATTTTCTAAGCTAAAGCTTATTTAAAACAAAAAGCAGAGCCTTGCTGCATGACACCATCTCCCTGCCAAGGGTGGCTACCTCAACTCTTTAAGCCAACTCCTCTGTTATTTACCTTCACTTTCCTAATATTTTTAGCCTGGTATTTCTTAATCAGTTTTATAATTTTATTTATTTATTTTTTCCCCCCAAAGCCCCAGTAGATAGTTGTATGCCATAGCTGCACATCCTTCCAGTCGCTGTACGTGGGATGCAGCCTCAGCATGGCGGTAGAAGCGGCGTGTCGGTGTGCGCCCGGGATCCGAACCCGGGCCGCCAGCAGCGGAGCGTGCGCACGTAACCACTAAGCCACGGGGCCGGCCCCTTAATCAGTTTTAGACGTCATCTGCCGACTTCCCATATGGGTCTTAGAGTTCCCATACCACACCCCCACTCCTCCTCACCCAGTAGGTTATATAAACATTTTTGGTTAGATCAGTAGTATACACATAATTATGATTATACACTGCTAGGACAAGTGGTACGTGAAGCTTGTAGATTCTTTGAAGAACTTTTTCCTGGAGTTAATTGCCATGTTTTTTAAAAAAATTCATTCATGCATATATCACTTAGTTTTTCCAAAAATGCAATAATAATGTCACATGCCTGTCAATGATATCTTTTCATAGGGCCACATACATTAGTTCTTTTTTCTCCTGAGATCTTCCTTATAGATCCCTCTTCCCTGCTGCAGAATGTACTGACTGACATTTGGCTGCTGCCAGTTTTTTATCTTGATGTCACTTTCCCATATGTCTTGACATGAGTACAGCCATGTTTGGCCGCTCCATTGACCTACAGCCACCAGCACAAAAAAGAAATATAAAAGCTGCTTTCTGTGTGGTGGGAACCGGCCTTTTCCCGGGAACTGGCCTTTCTCCCACGGAGAGAGTTGCAAGTTGTAACATTTCAAGGTTCTTGGAGCGTCGTAGCCTGGAATGGACTGGGCACCTGTGCCGGGCTGAGACGATAACCAAAGAGAACAATGCACGTACACAACTACTGGGCTGGGACGGTAGCCAGGGGGCTCAGTGCACGTACGCCACTGATAACCATTTGTGCATGGGAACACTAAATGCTTGCTCTGCAAACTCTGTAATTGCTTACTCTGAAAATTACTGATGGTATAAAAACTGCTGGAAACTGAGCCCTAGTGAGAGTTCCACCTGTGGAAGGGACACCTTGCCCAGGACGTGTGATCCTTGCCCAGCTGCATCGATTGACAGGGCTCTCCCGGCAGTGGGGCGTGGATGTTGTGAGTAACTGATTTGATGTGAAGTAATTGATTTGATATGAAGTAATTGATTTGATGTGTTCTCTTTTCGGTCAACCTGGTGTTTCTCTTTCCGGTTGATTTGTGTCATTTCTCTTCAGCCGATGTGGGTGTTTTCCCTTTCCAGTTGGGCTGATGTTTTTTCCCTCTTAATATTTGACCTATTCAGATCTGTTTGCAGACTATCGCCTTTACTATCCTCTATATAATAAAATATACCTTCAGTCCATTTGTTTGGAGTGGAAAGTGTCTTTTACGTCTCCGATCGAATCCCCGAACCTCTCATAACACCATATTATACTAAGACTTAGCTTCAGTAACCCCTGTGACACTTCCTCTTTTGGGGGAGAGTTAGGGGTTCCCTATGTCTTCTCATTCTCATTACCTCCAACTTGTACTCTACTTGCTTTATAAGAAAGGTGCATATGCATTTGATAATGATGCTTTTTTTTTAAGTCATTACATATCTAGAAATGTCTAGATTCACCCACACTAGGTTGATATGGCATAGAATTTAGGTCTGTGTTGATTTTTCTCGAGATGTCAGAAGAATTGCTTCTCTGTCTCCCTACTTCTAGAGGTGCTGTTGGGAAGCCCCTTGCCATACTAGCTGTTATTGGACCTGCTTTTTCTCACTGGATGTTTTAGGATTTTGTCTTTATATCAAGTGTTATAAAATTTTACTCTAAATGTAATAAGTCATTTTGTAGATATATTTTCTGTATATTTGTAGGTATCATAAGATGTTTTTTAGATTCTCAGAATTTCTCCTTTCTAAGGCTTAAAGAGACAAGGGAAAAAATGAAACATTTGTTAATATTTGCTCTTCCAGGAATTATGTTGAGTGCTTGCATATACAACATTTCTTTTAATTGTGAGATTCCACATAATTTGATTTTGTATGTACCCAGACCTGTCTGAATCAAGGAAATGCCCGTTTTATACGGGACATTCTGCATGGAGAAACTAGAGTGTTTGAGGACCTGAAGACCTACTGCTTCAGTCACTAATTTCCTTAGAATTCTCCATCCCCAGTTTGTTGGCACACAGTAGCTCCCCTTTTATTTAGTACTTCTCCCTTGTCTGTGCTCACCTATTTCCTTCTGCCTCTTCATGTCTGCTTTTTCAGAGGGTGGTGGTGTTCAGTGATGTGACTGTGGATTTCTCCCAGGAGGAGTGGGACTGCCTGGACTCTGTGCAGAGAGTTTTATACAGAGACGTGATGTTGGAGAACTACAGCAACCTAGTCTCAGTGGGTAAGGACACCTAGCCCCCAAATCTCAAAATCTGCTCTTAGCAATGTCTGCTTCCTACATTATGAAATTATTTAGCTGCCTTTCAAATAACCAGCTGAATTTCTGCTTTCTGTTCACAGAGTTTGGACTTTGTGGGATGGAAATAGGTGGCTTCAGAGATTATGGTGGAAGCTTCATTTTCTCCATTTTTCATAATATATACTTCTCTCTGGTCCTTCCTATAATTATATTTATTTCCTGATCAAAGAACTGCATGTAAATTCTAGGACATCCCAGTATAACTCTTTTTTCTTGTGAGCAGGACTTTCCATTTCTAAGCCAGCTGTGATCTCCTTACTGGAGCAAGGGCAGGAGCCCTGGACAGATGACAGAGCACCAGCTAGAGGCCAGTGCTCAAGTAAGTGAGGGAATATCAGGGGTGTTGGAGGGGAGCATTTCAGGGAGTGACCCAGCTGCCAGTGAGGGAGTGACACCCTTGAGTTGTACCAAAACCATACTGCAGTGTGGTGTAACACTGGCATTGTTGGTAAGATTCAACTACCATATGTAAATAAGTCCTATGATAACAGTGATATTAATGACTAAATATATTAGGAGATTGAGTTAAAGACTCCTCAAGATGTAATACTAATGGAAAAATGACTGGCCTGAGGAAGAAGTGGATTTAGCTAACCATCAACTAATTTCTATGCTAAATAGTCTTCCAAGATTATCATAAGGTACAAATAGCAGTGGGTCAAAGGGAGAAACAAATAATCAAGTTAGTTCAGAAATATGAAAATGTATGTAATGGCTTTAGAGGATGGGTTAGTTTTTTTAAGTTTACCTGTACTCCATACTGCCTACTCCAAATGTTAGGCATATTCATACTGATACTATTGCTGTACCTATTGTATAAATGTTATACTAAATGTAGATGCTCAGACAAATATGATCCTTTTGCTGAAAGAAAGCCTAGGCCAAGAGTTAGGGCCTGGCCTGTGCAGTTAAGAATTGATGTTCCCCAAAGAAATGTTTGGCTCTTGCCCAGCTCATGAGAGGTAACCTCTGAGGCCTTAGAGGGTGATGAGAGTGTCTGATGAGAGTGTCTTTGTTTACTTGGGGTGCTTGGGCCACAACAGATAGTCTATGCAAACAATGTGATTTATCATGGGTTTTTTGAGCCATGTGGTATCAGCTGGACCTTTGGAGGGGCTAGAGACAGGGCAACTGTGGGGCCAGTCAGCCATGCATATGTAACTGACCCCCAACAAAAACCCTGGACACCAAAGTTTGGGTGAGCTTCTTAGGTGGCAATACTCCATGTGTGTAGCCACACATTGTTGCTGGGAGAAGTAAGCACTGTCCGCATAACTCCACTGAAAGAGGACAACTGGAAGCTTGTGCCTGGAACTCTTCCTGGACCCTGCCTATGTGCTCTTTGCTGATTTTAATGTGTATCCTTTCACTGTAATAAACTGAAACTGTGAGTATAATAGCTTTTCTGAGTTTTTTAGTCCTTCTGGTGCATCATGGATCCTGAAGTGTTGGGGATCTCCTGAACTACAGCCCCAATTCCTTTTGTGTGAAAAGGGATAAAAATTAACTCATTTAATGATTGTGTGGATAAGGAATAACATATGCAAAGTATCTGGCATAAAAGCAAATGTTTATGGTTGCTGTTATTATGGAATAATTTCTTATGTCAAGTAAGTATAATGAGCAAAAGACGTGGGTTAAGGACATTAAAATTGACTCCAGGAGAACTAGAGAGAAATTATCCTGAGAAAGAGCTCCAGAAATCTACATAGTGATCACCATAAGATTGTTGCTGAATACTAAACTATGCATGCATAGGATGAAGCTACATTAAGACCAGGCAAAGAATGACGACAAAGCTATAATCGGAACGGTTTCCAGAGGTCACACAGTAATAAGAGATGTTCGAGTTCTGACCAGCCAATGTGAAGAGTTCATTGAATACCTGTGGTTCAAGAGACCTGAGAATGGTCATTCCATAGTAGAATTAAACTAGCTCACAAGAAATACTATTCTAAACCTGTCCTAACAAAGCTTGATAATAACCTTGAAAGGATCAGACTTATCCTCAAATAACTTGACTGTATGCTAGAACAAAATCCAACAGTCTTTAAGGGAAATTAACAAATTCAGCATTAAACAATATAACATTCATGATTTCCACCATATAATCAAAAATTACTAGATATTGGGGCCAGCCTGGTTGTGTAGTGGTTAAGTTTGCGCATTCTGCTTCAGTGGCCTGGGGTTCGTGGGTTTGGATCCTGGGTGCAGACCAACACACCACTCATCAAGCCATGCTGTGGTGGCATCCCACATACAAAATAGAGAAAGATTGGCACAGATGTTAGCTCAAGGCCAATCTTCCTCAGCAAGGAAAATTACTATATATAGAAGAAGCAGGAAAATATGACCATAATCAGGTGAGATAATAGTGAATAGAAATGACAAGGATGATGAAATTAGCAAACAAGAATATTAAAATAACTATTATAAATATGTTTAATAAGCTTATGAAGTTAGAGGAAAACATGAATATAATGGAGAGAGAAATTGACAACAGTATAAAACCATATGAGATTTGGGGAGCATAAAAATAGTGAATGATTTTAACAGCAGATTACACAGTTTAGAAAAGAAGAAATTGCTTTTGAAAACAAATAGAAATTATGCAAAATGAAGCAAAGAGAGTGAGAAAAACAACAGTAACCTGTGGAACAGTGTCAAGTGGTCTAAAATGAATGTAGTTAGAATTCCAGAGAAAAAGGGATCAGCGAAGATATTTGAAAGAAGAATTACTGATTAATTTCCAAGTTAGATGAAAACTATAAATCCAGAGATCTGACTACTTCAAGGAACTCAAAACAGTATAAAATAAAGAAAATCTAGCTAGGTTCATCAAAATCAATTTTTGAAAAGCAATGATCAAGAGACAGCTTTATAAAGCAGCAAGAGAGAGAAAACTCATTAAAAACAGGAACAAAGGATTCTGAGGCTTTTCATCAGAAACTATGAAAGCAATGATAACTGGAAGACATCTTTAAAGTACTGAAAGAAACTGTCAAACTAGAATTTTATTTCTGGCAAAAATAGCCTTAAAAATAAATGTGTCAATGCTCTGAGGGGTTCTGCATCTAGCCAAGATGGAGTAACAGGAAGTTTTACTCTCCTGCCTGAAACAACAACAACAAAACAAGAAGAAAAAGAAAAGTGATTTTTCAGGAACATGTCTGGATATCAGGCAATGGAGAATAGTGATTCTTGCGGGACAGGAAACAAAGTCGTATGATTGCCTCCTCTTACTGCCGTAAGAGATACTCTAGTATGCAACACAGAAAAGAAGTGAGGCAGAGCTCAGCAGGCTCCCTGAGTTGAGATGAAGCTGAGAGTCAGAGTGATCAAGGCAATAAGTGTTCAGAGGAGTACTAAACAAGAGAGCACTAAAGTGAGGGAATCTTCAAGATCTGCAGAAGGTCATCTTTGAGTGTTCAGCACAGTACTATCAGCAAATGGGAAACTACCTGAGGCTGGCAAAAAAAAAATTTCAAAAGATTGGAGTGAACCATGCCCAACACTCACACAAGGCAAGGAACAATACCAGTCAGATTGGAAAAATTCATAATTCATGGTGTATTGGTTAGACTCCTCAGCAATGGCTTATCTTAGTAGTGGGGATAGGAGACTGGTCAATAAAAAGCGTAATGCTTGGGATTTTCCTAAAAACGTCATTAAGGAAAGGATCAAACTATTTTCAAGTAATTTAACTGGATCCCAGAACAAAGCTCAAGAAGATTTAGGGGAATGCAAAATACAGCACTCAAGGTAAACCTCATAGTGTGTAGCATTCAATCAAAGATTACTATGCATGCAAAGGAGGAAAAAAAAAAAGAAGACTCGTAATGATGGGAATTTTTAACCAATCAAAATTAACCCAGAACTGACAAATATTAGCATTAGCAGAAAACATTGACAATGATAATTATAAATGTTCAAAAATTAAGTAGAGACAGACACACAGTATATTTTTCAACTCAAATTTCATTTCTAGAGTTGAAAACTACAATGTCTAGGTTGAAAAATACACTGGATGGGGTTAATGATGGATTAGACATTGCAGAAGACATTAGATAGTGCAGAAGAAATTAGTGAACTTGAAAGCAAAGCAATACAAACTTATCTAATATGAAAGAAAAATTTTATAAAGAGCATTAGTGTCTGTGGGATAACTTCAAGCAGCCTTATCATACAAGTATTTGGAGTTCCCCCAAAAAGAGGAGTGGTAGCAGAAAATTTTTTGAAGAAATAATGGCTGAAACTTGACAAAAACAGATCCAACAAGCTTAGTGAGCCCATAGCAGAAGACACATTTAAGAAAAAAAAGGACATGTCATAATCAAATTGCTCAAAGGCATTATAGATATTTCAGGTTTCAAGATTTTTATGTTCTTTAGTCCTAGAGGAAGTTTCAGTTAAGCAAGGTAATAAGAGTCTGTCAAATGGTGTATGTTGTATCACAGTGACTGGAAATTTTCTCATCCAAAATCTGACTGGTTGCCTCTGGGTGGCACTCACTAGCTTTTAAAATAAAGCCCAGTCTACAGTCCACACAGAGCTTTGGAAAGAATTTGTTGGTACCAGCACTCCAGCTTCTAACAGGGCATCAAAGTGGTAATCTCTTTTTTTCCACCAGGTATCCTATTCTGTTTCAAGTTAACAACCTTTTTGAGCTGTGGCAATTCTGTTGGTTTCTGTTTAGCATTTCTACTCAATATTAACTAAACTGAATTTACATGCCTTCTGTTTTACAATACTAAATAAAGGAAGTATTCCTAGACAAACATAAGGTCTGTTCTTGTCATATGTTCAGGTAGAGGAGATGCAACCACTTCACATAAATTGTGTTCATTTCAATTTTTATCCAAGCTTTCAACTAAATCCCATCAACTATTACATTTTCATATCCTCCCAATCTAAATGTAGTCCTCAATAAGACTTCACCAATGGGTTTTGAATCATGGTGTATTGGATTCCCATGTCAAGGAGTCCCAGAAAAATTTCTTCCCTGCCCCTTGGCCATTTAACCCACACATTTGCATGTGGCCTTGGGTCTCCAGCCAGAGGTTGGGCCAAAGGGCCTTAGCCCTTTGCTCAATCCTTATACTGATTAGTTCTCCACAGGCAATTTGAAGTCAAATTCCTCATTGTTATCTTTGCCTTGAAGTTTTCTAGCTTCTTTCAAACCAGGGTAAATACAGCAGATTTGTTTAGTGCCCTTCAGTGTTGGACTGACACAGGCTTCTGTTGATCCACCCCATCTCCAATAGTGCTGCATTAAGACCTTTGTTTTGCTTCCATCATTTTTTGCTTTATTCTCATTTCTTAGCCATTCAAAGATTTCCACCTTTCTTTGATGAGTCCCTTGACTCTCACCTTTATTTTTCTCCATTTTACAAATCACTCTAATTGTCTTAGCTATCGTTTCAGCATATTCTTTTTCTTTGGTAGTAGCCCTGTGGCTGTAGCTCAGAATGGATGAAATACAAACTTGACATGGATTACAGGTAACAATAACCAAGGGATTGTGCATTAATCTTGTTTCTTTTTACTTTGCTTTTTCTTATGTATCCTATGAGCCAACTCCTCAGGAGTTAGATCTATCACTTCAAAATTTCGTTGGTAACTTTTACCTTCAGTAACTGATTGCCACATAGCTGCAGTTTTATTCTATGGTTACTAGGTGGCCATTCAGGAATCTAAGTTTCATCAGCCCCCACACTCTCATCTTTCTCATCCTAAACAGTACTTTTGCCATATTTCGGTGAACCAGAGTCATTCTAGCAAATCCCACTTCTGACACCATGTGCAGTCAGGAGGTCCCCAAGCCCACCTTAAGGTTCAGTGAGTTACTAAAATGACTCAGATTTCAGAAAAGCTGTTATACTCACATTCACAGTTTATTACAATGGAAGAATACAGATTAAAATCAGGGAAGAGGCACATAGAGGAGGGTGCAGGAGAGACCAGCATGAGCTTCCAGTTGTCCTATTCCAGTGGAGTCATGTGGACAGCATTTACTTTTCCCAGCAATGATGTGTGACAGCACAGAGTATTGGCAGCCAGAGAGGCTCACCTGACCTTTTGAGTTGGGGTTTTTATTGAGTGTTAGTCATGTAGGCATTGCTGACTGCCACTTGGCTGCCCTCAGTCTCCAGGTCCCTCAGAGGTCAAGTTGATACTGCATGACCTAAAGCCCCTATAATAAATCACATTCTTAGCGTAGATTATCTTGCATGGCCCAAGCAAGGCCTCTAGATCAACAAAGAATCTTATCAGAGAGGATATACCAAGGCCTGAGAGTTTACCTACCAGGAACGGGTCAAGGACCAAACCTTTGGGAAAGGTTAATCCTTTACTGCATAGGGACTTAGAGTGATTTAGTGATTTGCTCCCCAAATTTTAAGCTAGTATTTCAGTGCTGGGGTACAAAAGTACCCAGTTCCCCTAATTTTACCTCAAGCCCACATTGTTACACATTTTATTCTTTTCCTATTTATCTGAACTTAACAGCTGACTTCGCCCTCAGTCTCTTAGCCTTTGCTGAGTAATGTTCCCTCCACTAAGGTTATGTTTCATGGAATTCCCAAATAGTGTTTTCATTGAAGTCCCCACAACATATGGAAGTCCAGCCACAGAAGTCTTCTCTAACTGAATTCATGTCTGACTCATCTGTTTTTCCTTAGGTTATAACTAGTCTGGATTTCTACCTCCTATTAACCTACGTTCAGATCATTTTCAATATATTACTTGTTAGCAAACTCTCTGTCCTCCTTTCACCTCAGAAACATCCTCTGGTTTTACTTATTATCATATTATCTTATGAGATAAATATATTCCTCCCCTTTTAGATTACACAGTATGATATTATGTGCATAAAAATATATATAATTAACCAATTCTTCCTTCAATTTGGATGATCACCCAGGGTAATATATATTTGACAAGCATCCCAAATAATTCTGAGTTATACAAGTTTTTGATTATCGTTAACTTAATCTTTTTCCTTAATCATTTTCCTCATCTTTCTATGTGGACTTTCTTCACTCTCTGTTTTCTTTTTTCATTTTCTGAAATTCATGGCTATATTTCAGTAGTGTCTTAACCATTCACTATTAGAATTTTATTTGAAAACATTTTCAGTTTACTTCCACCTTTTCTAGTGTAGAAGTTTTATTTCTCTCAGAATAGAAAAAAGGT
Source organism: Ceratotherium simum simum (assembly GCF_057802395.1). Lineage (NCBI taxonomy): Eukaryota > Metazoa > Chordata > Mammalia > Perissodactyla > Rhinocerotidae > Ceratotherium > Ceratotherium simum. The sequence goes on along the minus strand of NC_141919.1, from coordinate 56,532,627 downwards.
AAATGTTTGATATTTATTTCATTTCAGATCAAGCATCAAAGTCTGTGACCAGGAAACCATCTTTAAGGAAAAAAATTAGTAATGTAAAAACATTCCAATTGGAGTTAATGGAAAGAATTAGAAAGCCAAGTTCAAGTGTCAGAGATGTTTGGGAGTATAAAGATCAGTTTGAGAGACAAAAGTTGCATCAGGAGGCACATTTAAGCCAAGTAATAATCACTCATGAAGATGTACCTGCTTTCAAACAGCATGTATCTCTTACTCTACATAAAAAAATTGAAAATGAAGAGAAACCATATGAATGTAAGGAATGTGGGAAGACTTTTAGTCGTGGCTCACAACTTACTCAACACCAGAGAACTCATACTGGTGAGAAACCCTTTGAATGTAGGGATTGTGGGAAGGCCTTTAGTTGTGGTTCAGCACTTACTAAACATCAAAAAATTCACACTGGTGAGAAACCTCATGAATGTAAGGAATGTGGGAAATCTTTTAGTTGTGGCTCAGACCTTTTACGACATAGAAGAATTCATACTGGTGAGAAACCCTATGAATGTAGACAATGTGGGAAGGCTTTTAGTTGGATCTCATACTTTTCTCAACATCAAAGAATTCATACCGGTGAGAAACCATACGAATGTAAGGAATGTGGAAAGGCTTTTAGAACTAGCTCATACCTTTCCCAACATCAGAAAATTCACACTGGTAAGAAACCATATGAATGTAAGGAATGTGGAAAGACATTTTGTTGGAGCTCCTATCTTACCAAACATCAGAGAAGTCATACTGGTGAGAAACCCTATGAATGTGTGGAATGTGGGAAGGCCTTTAATAAGAAATCAAAACTTGTTCAGCATCAGAGAATTCATACTGGTGAGAAACCTTATGAATGTAAAGAATGTGGAAAGGCCTTTACTAGGAGTTCAAGCGTTATTCAACATGAGAGAATTCATACTGGTGAGAAACCCTATGAATGTAAGGATTGTGGAAAGACCTTTAGTTGTAGCTCATACCTTTCTCAACATCAGAGATTTCACACTGGTAAAAAGCCCTATGAATGTAAAGAATGTGGGAAGGCATTTAGCTATCGCTCAAACTTCACTGTACATAAGAAAATGCATACAGGTGAGAAACCCTATGAATGCAAGAACTGTGGCAAGGCCTTCACTAGGAGCTCAAGCTTTATTCAACATCAGAGAATTCATAATGTTGATTAACCCAATGATTGAAAGGACTGTGTAGAAGACATTTTCTTGGTTCTGAGTCTACATAACTGAAGAGAATGCAAACAGTGGAAACACCCTATGAAGAAAATAAATGTTGGAAAACATCAATAGTTCGAACTTATTTGGCATCAGAAGTACCCCATGAGAGTAACCATGGGGATTTACCATTTAAAATTAGTATCTATAATTTTTTTTCATACTCAACTTTTCAAACCATTTCAAATCTTACTCCAAAATATGAAAGTGCCTAAACTGGTCATTTTCCCTCAAATTCTTATCTCAGCACCATGTAATTATTAACTTATCTCACTTTTATGTTTCCTCTTGTTGATCTATATATTCTTATTTAAGTTAGCCTTATGTTTTGGGACCCTCTTTTCTACTAACTTGATCCTAAATATCTCTGCTTGCTCTCATTATTTAGTTATATAAATTTAATACTTTATAATAACTGAAATATATCTTTTTGTTTGAAAAGATTGCTTTTATTTTTCCTTTATAAAAGTAATACCACAAAATTTTAGAAAATATAGAGAAACATGTAAAAAGATGACTTGCAATTCTATCAACTGGAGCAAACCACTGTCAAATAATTGGATCAGATCCTTCCAGCTTTTGTTCTTATGATATATTAACGTGCTATAACTGTACTTTCATTTGCCACTCCTATACCAGAGAAATTTTCCTGTCCATTGTTAGAAATCCTTTATTGTTGTTAAATGCTTTCATTATGGGGCTGTATTTACCAAATACATTTGATGCTTTGCCTTTAATTTGGGGAGCTCATGAACAATGTCCTAGATCAGCATTTTTCTAGATGTCTCTGTATGCTTATCTTTTTCTTTTAGGAAAATTAATTTTTTTGCAAATAATGCACAAATACATTCTACTCTCGAAAAGATTTAAACATGACATATTCCTAAATTCCTGTTTCGTACCTACTCAAATCCCTGTACGCTCTCCAAAGGTAACCACTGTTATCAGTTTAGTCTTCATCATTCCAAATCTTTGATCCCTATACAAATATGTAAGTATGTTTTGTGGTATTTTGTGTATGCATTATGCAATAGGGATATTCTACTTTGTAGCATGATTGTGAGGATCAAATGAGTTAATAAACCTAAACTTCTTAGAACAGTACCTGTTGCATTATAATTATTCAGTAAGTGTTAGCCATCATGATTATTATTTGTAGAAAGGAACTTAAATATATTGTGTACCACAGTCAGTCTTACATATTTCTTATGATAGTTATTGTGTTATCAATAAAGTAAATATTAGGAAGACTTATCAGCAATTTTTCATTATTGAACATGAGATAATTCATTCCAAAGAATTAAAAGCAAAAACAGAACCTAATATGAAGGAAACACTTTATTCAGACCTCATCCTTTAGACTGCATAAAAATATCATGCAAAAAAAGGGCAGAGGAAAGATGTAGTAATGTGTCTTTATAATCAGTTCCAGAGAAGGAAAATCAATATAGAGGTCATGCTTCTGGATCAAAATCATAGTAATAACAAAAGACTTGACAGTAATAGTATAGCCTAAAATATCTGAATATCCATTTAATGCCCATCTAAGTAACCATTAACGTAAAGTGGAAATCAAGACTAAAATTGCAAAATCTCTGGAAGAGAATGAATGGCAAAGAGCTCACTGTATAAAAAAACCTGAAGGGTATAGCAAATACTATATCCAGTAAAATACATAAGACTAATGCATGACATGTCAGAATATCTGCAAGATTAATAATCAATTGCTGATTAATTAATCAAACATAAAAGTCATTTTTTAACAAAAAAGCACAGTAAAATAAACCAAAAAGCAATAAAAGGAAAGTATTAGGACATAGAGGCAGAAATAATTGACATAGAAACATAAAAAGTAATGAATCAATAGTATGGAAATATTTTATTTTTTAAACAAGCAAAAACAAATTGTTGATTCTGATGAAAAAACTATAAAAGTTGCGAATAAACAATGTAATGAATAAGTAATGGGTAGACATGACAAATGCATGCAAATTTAATAGTCTTTAAATCAGTACTATATTACTACTATTCTTAATACATTTCAAGTTCTAGACATAATTATAATTTTTTTAATAAAATGTAAACTTCTAGTATTGATCCAGGAAAAGGTAGAAAAATCTTATTAGACCAATAATCTCAGGGAGAAAAAAAGTAAATTAGAGTTAAATACCTACCCCTAAAGAAGTCACTAACCCAACATGTGGGAATGAGAAGTTAAAAATGTACAATATTTAAGGAACTATTCCAGAACATATAACTATGTGCAAAGCTTGCCATCTTCCATGATAAATCTAGCTCTGATGTTAAAACTTACCTAGATTGAAAAAAAAAAAAGAACCTGGCCTGTTTCATTTATGAAAGTATGTTCAGGCATCTGAAATATATAAACTATAAATTTAGTTGTACAAAGAATAAAGGCATATAAGACTAAGGAATGTGACTTATTTCAAAATAATAATATTTACAATTATAATAATAGGTAAGGTTCTAAGTAAAAAGATTGAAAAAAGTTGTGATACAATTCTAAGGACTTCTGGATGTGTTCTTTTGAGTTGAGTTAGGATTGAAAAGGGAGGGTATTCCATACATACACATATATCCCTTTTTAATATTTAAATAACATACAACTAGTATCCTAATTTTTAATCATTAATTGTTAACCCACCAAAAAAAAAAAAATGAATGGCCAACACCTTCAGCAGTGAGCAGTCTATGATATCATATGGTCATCCATTATAATCTGTAACACCCTGTCCTTTTCCTTGTATTGTGTAGCCCTGACATCATTTTTATTAATCTGTCACAGTCCAGCAGTTTCCACCATTTCCGTACACTATAGCAACTAGGTTTTATTGCAGTGAACACAATGCAGAACATAGTAGATGCCATTATAAAATAAATTACTGTGAATATAATATTGAGTGACTTGGGGTACTCATAGGTCACTGAGTTACCCATTTCAAATGCCATGTTCACAGGCATATGCTTTATTTTTCTGAGTGTGTCCTAAGGAACACTGTTCCCCCAAAGTGCTTCCTAGAAGAAGGGTTCTGTTATCAAGCAAGAGTGAGAAACACCATAATAAATTTCTCTCTGGGAGACACCCACTATAGATAAGCATATCAAAAGGCTCAGAAACCTTGTAATTTAAGTGTAAAAAAGACAAAAAAGCACAATTTACATTTTTAACCCAGCATGATTCAAAATAATTTTATTTTAAAATCCCCTTTGCCTCTAACAGATATCATCTTTGGGATTTGAATATAACTTCGTATTTGCTTAACTAAGAAGTATGGCTGGGAGGATAAAGACTCACAATTTGGCCACTAAGGGGTTTCCTGTGCCTATTGTATTATAGACAGCAACCTACCTGACATATGTGTGGGCTAATCGTTTTCTGCAGAGGGAAAATGCATGACGCCAATATTCACAAAGGTAATTTTTTCTTTCAACATTTTTATTAGTCCTGTGAGAGAGTTTTTAAAAATAATTTTTAATATTATAGTATATCTTAATAGGAAAAAGTGAGATTGGCATGTCTTTCATAAATCAATTTGAGAAAATCAGAGGTGCCTTTCTTAGTGGTAAAAATGTTAGCAAATAAAAGAATAGACAGGATAAAGTAACTAATTACAATGTTGACTCCGCCTCTACTCTTAAAATTTACTGTTATTAACTGATAAAATTCCCTTTTTCCTGTATGTAAATATATTACAACCTTTTATTAAACTCCAAAATTACAAAAATAACACATTTTCACAATCAACAGTGAAACTACATAGAAGTGAAGGAAAAAGTGTTTATCTCCATCTTTATTCTACAACCTCCCTCCTCTAAGCAAAAAAGCTATTGTTGAGGGCTCAATATATATCTTTTCATACCCTTTCTGAATGTTCATGCAAACTCCTTTATATATAAATGTTGCTTCGTTTTTTAAGAAAAGTGAAATCATGCTATACACATTTCTCTGTGGTTTTCTAATTCAAAACTACATCTTGGATATCCTTTCCTGTGTGTGTGTGTGTGTGTGTGTGTGTGTAAGATGGAGGGAACAGTTGTGGAGGAACATTTATTGTTTTCACCCCTTTTATTATAACAGAAGCAAATCTTCTCAGTGGTGAATTTGGTTTAAAAAGGTGTGCATAGGAAGCCAGAGGTGGAGCTAGAGGGAGGATGGCAGCATAGGAAGCACTAGGAGTCTGTCTCCCCATGTAGCCATTTGCACTGGCAGACTCTGATGTAACTATTTTTGAATGTTGGAGAAGGGTTGGATGGTAATTGTGGTTAATTTTGGTCAATTTCAGCTCTTAGTACAGTAGCAGCTATCCATCAGCCCAACCCCCAGCACCATGGCAGATATTCATTGTTTCTGGAACAGCTTGCAAGCAGCTTGTGGGTGCCAAAATGAGCAAGAAGAACTCGGTCTTCCAAAATCAGGGATCGGTGCTGATCACTGATTACTGTTTCTGATCTCAGAGGTGCAGGCATAGAGGCAGGCAGCCACTTTTTGCAAGTCCTTCTCACTCTGGCTGAAGTAATTCTAGGGGATTTGAAGGGATATTACTTTTCTTCTTTTTTCTTTTTCCCCTTTAGAGAGAGAGATATTCAATGACCAGGACATTCACAAGCAACCACACATACAGTGGAATTTATAAACTCACTTTGCATGCCCAGAGAAAGGCACAGGCTCAGAAAATACCTAAAAAGTCCTTAAGTTTACATGTTAGGCTGATCCTCAGCACAGAAACACCCTACAACAATCAAACAAAATGAAACAAAATAACAAACCCTAGGGAAGGAAAAGAATCGGATTTTCAGAGTTACCACATTGTGAGACTTAAATGTCCAGTTTTCAACAGCAAAAAAATCACAAGACATGAAAAGAAACAGAAAACTATGATACATTCAAAGGAAAAAAAATCAACGAAACTATCCCTAAGAAAGATCAGATGGTGGACTTACTGGACAACAACTTTAATGATCTTAAGCTCAAAGAGTTAAAAGAAAACATGGACAAAGCCAATAAAATTATATATGAACATAATGGAAATATCAGTAAAGAGAAAACATAAAAATGAACAAAAAGTCTAGAGCTGAAAAGTTCACTACTTGAAATGAAAAATTTACTAGAGGGAATCAAAATCAGATTTGAGCAGGCAGAAGAAAGAATCAGCAAACTTGAAGATAGGACAATTGAAATTATACAGTCTGAGGAACAGAAATAAATAAGGATTAAAGAAAAGTAAACAGCCTAAGGAACCCATGGGACACCATCAAGCATACCAACATACACATGAGATTTCCAGCAGGAGAAGAGAGAGAGAAAGGAGAGGAGAGATTATTTCAAGAAATAATGGTTAAATATTTCCCAAATTTAATAAAAGACATGAATATAAACATCCAAGAAACTCATTATAATCAAACTTTTAAAAGACAAGTACAGAATCTTGAAAGCAGAGAGAAGTGGCTTATCACATACAAAAGGTCTGCAATAAGGTTGTCCCCAATAAATTTATAGCTATAAATGCTTACATTAAAAAACAAAAAAGAAATCAATGACCTAATGTTACAACTTAAGGAACTAGAAAAAGAAGAGCTAACTCCAAAGCTAGCAAAAGGAAGGAAATAATAAAGATTAAAGCAGAGCTAAATAAAATAGAGAATAGAAAACAATAGAGAAAATCAAAAGTTGGTTCTTTGAAAAGATCCACAAAATTCCCAAACCTTTAGCTAGATGGACAAAGAAAAAAAAAAGACAAATTACTCAAATCAGAAATGAAAGTGGGGATATTACTACCAATTCTACAGAAATAAGAAGAATCATAAGAGAGTACTCTGAGCAACTACACCAATAAAGTGGATAACCTAGATGAAATGGCCAAATTCCTAGAAACAGAAAACCTACCAAGTCTAAGTTACAAAGAAATAAACAATGTGAATAGACCTAGAACTAGTAAGGAGATTGAATCAGTAATCAAAAATCTCCCAACAAAGCAAAGCCCTGGACCTGATCATTTGGTGAATTCTACTAAACTTAAAGAAGAACTATTACCTGTCCTTCACAAACATTTCCAAAAAATTAAAGAGGAGGGAGCACTTCCTTACTTATCCTATGAGGTCAGCATAACCCTGATACCAAGGAAAAGAAAACTGCAGACCATACATCTTATAAATATAGATGCAAAAATCCACCAGAAAATCCTAACTCAAATCAATAGCATATTGAAAGGATTATACTCCATGACCAAGTGGCATTTATTCCTGGAATGCAAAGAAGGTTCAACATATGGAAATAGATCAATGTAATATGCCACATCAATAAAGTGAAGGAAAAAAACCACATGATCATCTCGATGCAGAAAAAGCATTTGACAAATTCAACACCCTTTCATGATAAAAACACTCAAGAAAATAAGAATAGAAGGAAACTATGTCAACATAATAAAAGCCAAATATGAAAAACCCACATAATACTCAATGGTGAAAGACTGAAAGCCTTTCCTCTAAGATCAGGAACAAGGCAAGGATGCCCACCTTTGCCAGATTATTCAACATAGTACTGGAAGTTCCAGCTAGAGCAATTAGACAAGAAAAAGAAATAAAAGGTATCCAAATTGGAAAGGAGAAAGTAAAAATGTCTGTTTGCAGATAATATGATCTTATACATAGAAAATCCTAAAGACTCCATAAAAAAAGCTGTTAGATCTAACAAATGAATTCAGCAAAGTAGCAGGATACAAAGTCAACACAAAAATCAGTTGCATCTCTATACTCAGTGAACAATCTGAAAAGGAAATTACCAAAAGAATTCCAATAACAAATAGCATCAAAAAGAATAAAATACTTAGGAATTAACTTAACCAAGGAGGTGAAAGACTTGTACAATGAAAACTATAAAACATTGCTGAAAGACATTAAAGATGATAGAAATAAATGGAAACACATCCCATGTTTATGTACTGGAAGACTTAATATTGTTAAAATGTCATTACCCAAAGCCATCTACAGATTCAATGCAATCCCTTTGAAAATCCCAATGACACATTTTGCAGAAATAGAAAAACCCATCCTAAAATTCATATGGAATCTCAAGGGACCCTGAATAGCCAAAATAATCCCAAAAAAGAACAAAATTAGAGGACTCACGCTTCTTGATTCCAAAACTTATTACAAAGCTACAGTAATCAGAACAGAGTGGTATTGTCATAAAGACAGACATATGGATCAATGGAGTAGAATAGATAGCCCAGAAATAAACCCTTACATATACAGTCAAATGATTTTTGACATGGGTGTCAAGATTATTTCAGGAGAAAGGATAGTCTTTTCAACAAATGGTGCTGGGAAAACTGACTATCAACATGAAAAAGAATGAAGTTGGACCCTTATTAACACCATAAACAAAAATTAGCTCAAAATGGATCAAGGACCTAAATGTTAAGACCTAAAAACAATAAAACTCTTAGAAGAAAACAGCTTCACAACATTGATTCATGTTAAAAGCTTCACAACATTGATTTGGCAATGATTTCCTGGATATGACACCAAAGGCACAGGCAACAAAAGAAAAATAGACATACTGGACTTCATGAAAATTTTTAAAATTTGTGCATAAAAAGACACTATCCACAGAGTAAAAACGCAATCATAGGATGGGAGAAAATATTCGCAAATCATATACCTAATAAGATATTAATATCCAGAATCCATAGAGAACTCCTAAAACTCAACAAAAAAGACTGATTCAAAAATGGGCAAAGGACTTGAATAGACATTTCTCCAAAGAAGATATATGAATGGCCAATAGACACATGGTAAGATGTTTGACATCACTAATAATTAGGAAAATGCTAATCAAAACTACAGTGAGATATCACCTCACAGCCATTAGGAAGCTACCATCAAAAAAAACCCCAGAAAACAAGTGTTGGCAAGGATGTGAAGAATTGGAAACCTTGTGCACTGTTGGTGGGAATGCAAAATGATACAGCTGCTGTGGAAAACGGTATGGAAGTTCCTCAAAAAATTAAAAATAGAATTATCATATGACTCAGCAATTCCACTTCTGGGCATATACTCAAAAGAATTGAAAGCAGGGTCTCAAAAAGATATTTGTACACCCATGTTCATAGCAGCATTATTCACAGTAGCTAAAACATGAAAGCAACACAAGTGTCCATCAACCAATGAATGGATAAGCTAAATGTGGTACATATATACAAGGGAATAATAGCCTTAAAAAGGAAGGAAAATCTGTAATATGTTACAACATGGATGAAACTTGAGGACATTATGCTCGCTGAAATAAGCTAGTCACAAAAAGACAAATAATGTATGATTCCACTTATATGAGGGACTTAGAGTAGTCAAAATCATAAAGACAGAAAGTAGAAAGGTGGTTGCCAGGGGCTGGGGGGAGGGAAGAATGAAGAGTTATTGTTTAATATGTATAGAGTTTCAGTTTTACAAGATGAAAGTTATGGGGATGAATGGTAGTGATGGATGCACAACAATGTGAATATGTTTAATACCAAGGAACTGTACACTTAAAAATGGTGAAGATGGTAAGTTTTATGTTGTGTACTACAACACAGTAAAAAAAGAAAGAAAAATTGATAACACAATATTGGCAAAGGTACTGGAGAAACAGGTACTTTTTGTTTCTAATGAGAGTACAACCTCTATTAAGAGCATTTTGGCAAAATCGATCAAATTTAAGATGCATGTAGCCTTTGACCCAAGTGAAAATGGTACTTCAGTTTAGTTTAAATTTGTATTTCACATATTATGAGTTTGAGCGTATTTTCATATGTTTAAGAGCCATTGGTATTTTCTTTCATATTCTTTTCCCATTTTTTCTTTTGGGTTGTTTATCTTTATTGATTTTAGGATATATTAGGAAAGTTACCATTTTGTCTTTTCTATATGTTGCAAATTCTTTTCCCAGTTTGTCAAATGTGTTTTAATGCTCTTCATGGGGCTTGTAATAGGCAGTTTCTGAGATGGCCTTGATGATCCCACTTCCTGGTATTCATGTATGTGTATTCCCCTCTCCTTGAGTGTGGGCTGGACCTAGTGACTCATCTCAAACAAGTAGAAATAGCAAAAGTGATAAAATATCACTTCTGAGATTAGGTTACAAGGAAACTGTGGCTTCCTTCTTGCTTGTTCTCTTTCACTGTCTTGCACTGCAAGAAGACAGCTGCCATGTTATGGGATGCCCTATGAAGAAGTCCACATGGCAGGGAACTGAGGGACACCTCCAGCCAATAGCCAGTAAGGAACTGAAGTCTCAGTCCAACAACATACAAAGAACTGAATCTTACCAACAACTGCATGAGTGAGTTTGGAAGCAGACCCCAGACAAGCCTTCAGATGAGGCAGTAGCCCCAGACAACAATTTGATGGCAACCTAATGAAAGACCTGGAGCCAGAGGCACTAGCTAAGCTGCACTCAGATTCCTGAGGCACAGAAACTGTGAAATGATAAATGTTTGTGGTTTTATGCTGCTAAGCCTTGGGCTAATTTATGCTACGATAAATAATACAGGGGATTTTTCTAAACTAAAAATTTCAATCATCTATTTGTTGTTAGTGCTGTTGAGTTGATTCTGACGTCTAGCAACCCTGTATACAGCAGAGTGGAACCCTGCCTGGTCTTTTTGAGCCATCCTCTCATCTTCTGGCACTCTATCAGACAATGCTCTGCTGCTATTCATGGGGTTTTCATGGCCATTTTTTGGAAGTGGGTGGCCGGGTCTTTCTTCCTAGTCTAGCTTAGTCTGGAAGCTCCACTGAAATCTGTCCATAATGGGTGACCCTGTTGGTATTTGAAATATCAGTGATGTGGCTTTCAGCATCACAGCCATATGCAGCTGCTACAATATGACAACTGACAAGTGGTGTGGTTCCCTGACCAGGAAATGAACCCAAGCCATGGTGATGAGAGTGCCAAATATTAACCATTAAACCACCAAAATCATCTATAGGATGAGGATAATAAATTTTACATCACAGAATTGTGAAGACAATTAAGTGATAGAATTATAATGTATTTTAAAATCATTTATGTAGTTTCACAACTTTCATAGTGAAAACTTACAAACCCACAATGTTAAGATGAAGTGAACAAAAGAGAGAGTGATAACTCTAAAAAGAGAGATATTCTCTCATAATTCCTACAGGCTTCTATGGGAAATAATCACTTTCAGTAATTATTATTATTTTTTATTTTTCATCGTATAACTAAATGTTTGTACCCTTTTACCAACTTCTCCCTAGTCCCCCACTCCCCAGCCCCTGACAACCACTTTTCTGCTGTTTCTATGAGTTAAAAAAAAAATGTTTTTTTTAGATTCCACGTGTAAATGATGCTATGCAGTATTTGTCTTTCTCTAGCTGGCTTATTTCACTTATCCTAATGCCCTTGGGGTTTATCCATGTTGTTGCAAATGACAGGATTTTCTTTTTTAAGAATGAGTAATCTTCCATTATACATATACCTACCACATTTTCTTGATCCATTCATCTGTTGATGGGCACCTAGATTGTTTCCACACCTTGCCTATTGTGAATAATGCTGCAAGAATCATGGGAGTACAGATATCTCTTGAAGATAATGATTTTGTTTCTCTTGGATATATACCAAGATGTGAGATTGCTGAATCCTATGGTAGCTCTATTTTTAATTTCTTGAGGAACCTCCATACTATTTTCCATAGTAGCTGTACCAGTCTACATTCCCACCAACAGCACACAAGAGTTCCCTTTTCTCCACATCCTTGCCAGCATTTATCTTTTGACTTTTTGATAATAGCCATCCTAACATGTGTGAGGTGATATCTCATTGTGGTTTTGGTTTGCATTTCCCTGATGATTAGTGATGTTGAGCACCTTTTCATGTACTGTTGGCCATTTGTATATTTTGTTTGGGGAAGATGTCTATTCAGGTCCTTTTCTTTATTTTTTAATTGGATTATTTCTCTTTTTTTGCTATTGAGTTGTATAAATTTCTTTTATATTTTGATATTAACCCCTTATTGGATATGTATGTGGTTTGCAAATATTTTCTCCCATTCCATAGGTTTCCTTTTCATTTTCTTGATGGTTTCCTTTGCTGACCAGAAGATTTTTAGTTTGATGTAGTCCCACTTGTTTATTTTTGCTTTGGTGTCAAATCCAAAAAAAAATCATTGCCAATACCAATGTCAAGGAGCTTTCCCCTCGTGTTTTCTTTTCTGAGTTTTGTGGTTTCAGGTCTCATGTTCAGCTCTTTAATCTATTTTGAGTTTATTTTGAGTAATTATTTTAAAATTAGGTCCTCCATAATTACCTTGTCAGTTACCTAACTCTAACCCTAACCCTACTGTTTATTTTAACTTTGCTTTGTTTTCTAACAGAATAATGCTATAACAAAGGAGTGAAAAGATCTCAAGTAATCAATTTCTGACCTGGCCCACAGGGCAGATAAAAAAATTCAAACTCAAAAACTATCAGTTGCCCTTATCTATGGAGTAGTAGAGCATTGCCTCAACACAAAGCTTTAACAAGAATATGTTGTAATTTAGATAATTAAGAGAAACTTGAAAATGCATGTACTACCAAAACTCAATAGTCCTACTTTCTATACTGGGGAAATCACTTATGTGCAGTTCAACAAATAATCCCAGTCCTAGAAAAGCACTTCCATAGCATGTGCAGCATTGTGCACTCTCGTTCTAAATGTCAGACCTTTCAGAAGTGCATGCCCTGCAGTGGTGTACCCACTACCACAGAAAAGACGTGTGCAGAACCCAGGGCCTGAAGTGATGGCCTCCAATAAAGACAGAATGATGCTCTCAGCTGGAGGTGCATGTGGTTCGGGTTTTTCACGTCATATCACCTATCCTGTGAAATAAGAATAGACTTAATTTCCAATTTTCCCAGGAAGTAGAATGAGGTATAATAACTTGGAAGTCCTTCTCCAATCATTTTCTCTTGGGTAAACCTACTTTAGGTCTATTTGAGCACAAACAGCTCTAACTTTACTAGATTTCTTAAAGAATTGGCTAAAATGCCAGAATCATTGTTTCCTTTACCTTTCACTGAAAGGTGATATCCTGAAAAGTCACTGTATTAGTCTGCTAGGGTTGGCATAACAAAATACCACAAACTGGGTTGCTTAAACAACAGAAATTTATTGTCTCACAGTCCTGGATACTGAAAATACAAGGTCACGGTGTCAGGAGGTTTGATTTCTCTTGAGGCCTTCCATTGGCTTCCAGATGGCCAGTTTCTTGCTTGTCCTTACATGTCCTTATTTTTGTGTGCACATATCCATGGTGTCTATTCCTCTTCTTATAAGGACATCAGTCATATCGGATTAGAGCCCCACCCTTATGGCCATTTAACCTTAATTACCTCTTTAAAGGCCCTGTTTCCAAATACAGTCACATTGGGGTGTTAGGGCTTCAACATATGAATTTTTGGGGAAACACAATTTAGTCCATAACAATCACTGTTCCCATTCAAAAGAAGAAGGAAAAGACGCTCAACAAGTTTTACATATTTTGGGAAAGGGAGCACATATAATAATTGGCACCCACTTATACTTATGGGTATGGTCATTTTTATGTCTATATCCAATCTCTTATCTCCAAAAGGAAAACTCCTGCATATGGTAGGTGCTACATGGACACCTGCTAAATGTGAAATGCTGTGAGATGAAAGCACATCTGTACCTCTTTCTACTTAACAGATGAGAAGCAATGCAGAGAAATTTTTTTAAATGATCAGAGTTTGACTCTAATAGGTGGTAGAGTCTGGTAGAGAGCTCTTTCATTTGTGCTCTGAAACTAAAGGAGATCACAGTTAGGGTATGCAGTGGATGACTAAAATAAGAAGGCCACTTTTCAGTATCTGTGGCCTGAGATAGAAGCTTGAAGAACGAGTCAAAGAATTAGAAGGAGAAATGGAGGACATTTTTTGGTGAACTAAGAAAACAGGCTCAAGAATTAAGATGGATCATAGCTGGGGTAAATTATGATATTTTTACAGAACTTGAGTATGCTGGATTAAAACATAAAAAATGTTAGGACCAGTCCTGTGGCCTAGTGGTTAAAATCAGCATGCTCTGCCCTGCACCTGGGTTTGGTTCCTGATAGCAGACCTACACCACTCATTGGCAGCCGTGCTGTGTCAGTGACCCACATACAAAATAGAGGAAGATTGGCACTGATGTTAGCTCAGGGCAAATCTTCCTCAAGCAAAAAGAGGATGACTCACAACAGATGTTAGCTCAGGGCCAATCTTCCTCAGGAAAAAAAAAAACAAAAAATGTTGACGTTAGAAGTGGCAGAGAGGTACTAGTGGAGCTAGAACAAGAGGTGCAGATTTGATATTATGTAGGCTCTGTGGGAGATATGTTAACACAAGCCGTTCTATGCAGTTTGCTCTTACTGACTCATTTCTTAAGAAAAATTCAGCAGCTTTGTTTAAAATAAGCAACCTGGATTCTTATTAAAGTGTGACAAGGTAACATTTAGATTTTGACATTATCTCCACACATTGAGAGTGGTAAACTGAGCCATGTTGCCCGTAGTGCTATATCAATCAAGATTTTCATGAATGAAAAACTTCCAACTTAAACCTTTAAAACTTATTACCATAATTTTCATCTTGATTGATCTTACACCAGAGCATGCTTGAAATAGAGATGACCTCTTTCTACTTCTGGATCTTCACCGAGAACAATAACAGATTTGTGTATTTGGTAGGGAACCCTCTTTTCTCCCACCAATTTATTGTGCTTTTTGGCATCATCTGCTATCTCTATCTAGACAAACCTTAACTGTGCTATAGGCCAGGGGTTTACTAGAGTTGTGGAAATAGCAATTTAAAAATTGACATATTACTGCCCTCTTAAAGCTTACATTCTTACTAAGGATAAAGAAGCATAACACACACACAAACACAAATCAGATAGTGAGAAGTGCTACCAGATAAAAACCACAGAAATAGGATAGAGTGGGGTAGCTTTCATTTTGACAATATGATGGGCAATGTAGGCTGAAGAACTCCTCATAGAAAATTCCTACAGATGCAGGCTCTATTAAGAGTCCCTTAGAACATATTATGGACTGTTAAGAATTAAGGGAAATCATTTGAAGATGGGAATGACATGAAAGCATACTACAGCTGTTGGAATCCTCAAAGGGTACCCACCAGACCTTGGTGTCCTGGAGTTTCCATCATAATAGTCACATAGCTGTAGGGGAGAAGAGAGAAAGCCTGGGGCCCACTTATGGTGTGGTAGATACTAAAAACATAAAACTCAGAAACTGAAATGTTTATCTCCTTAAAGAAGGAGAAAAGCAGGAAAAAAACCCATCTCACAGTGTAAGACAAATAAACAATGTTTGCTTTCACATTGGTTCTAAGTGCAGGGGAAAAAAATCTCCCCTGAAAATTTGTGGTCACATGTAGGCCCCTCACATAGGTTTAGAAACCTAACACAGTATTTGCAAGGTCTTAAAAACTGCAGGGCATGAATTTTAACTTAAAATGAATTCATTGCTAATGTCTCCAGTGCATGGTAGAAAAAAATGCAAATGGTCTCTAAAGAAGTATACTTTTAATCCAGACTTCAAAAAATTCCCAAAGACAAAATTCCAAGGAATATAAGCCAAAAAAACCAACCACAGAACCACACTAGGAAATAAGACTACATAAATGAGAGTAAACAAAACCAAAACTAACAAAAAATACATCAGAACCAGAATCATGAAGACTTCCCATATTAGAATTATCAAAGATAAAATGTGAAATGATTATGTTTAATGTGTTTAAAAATGAGTCAACTAAAAACATGAGAAAATAGAATGTGACTATCAAAAAATGACCAGGCACCTTTACATTTGGAAAATAACCAAATAAAATTTCTAGGAAAAAACCCATAAATAATATTAAATTCAACTGAAGTGATAAGCAACAGATTAGACTTAGCTGAAAAAAGGAATTATTAAACTGCAAAATAGACCTTAAAAGTATAGAGAATGCAACAGAGAGGGGAAAAAAACAGATGGAAAAAAAAAAAGTAAGACATGGAGAAGAGACTGAGAAGGCCCAATGTATGTTTAATTGGAGGTCCAAAAAGAGATAAAAGAATGGGGAAATGCAATATGTGGCTTAGATTTCTACAGAATTGAAAGATACGAATCCTTAGATTCAAAAATTACATTGAATCTCAAATAAAATAAAAATAAAGTGACATCTAAATATACCATGGTGAAACTGTATGATGCTAAAAGGATAAACGAAGAAACTCCACAGAAAATACTACACAGTGTTTATCAATATGTACATACATATACAGGAAGCATATACATAAAAGTAATGGTGATGGCTACCCCTGGCACAAGCAGAAGGAGAGTGAAATTTAAAAAGTGGAAATGAAGGGGCCAGCCCCATGACTTAGCAGTTAAGTGCGTGCTCTTTGCAACTGGTGGCCCAGTTTCAGATCCCAGGCACGCACCGACGCACTGCTTCTCCAGTTATGCTGAGGCGGCGTCCCACATACAGCAACTAGAAGGATGTGCAACTATAACATACAACTATCTACTGGGGCTTTGGGTAAAAAAAAGGAGGAGGGTTGGCAACAGATGTTAGCTCAGAACTGGTCTTCCTCAGCAAAAAGAGGAGGATTGGCATGGATGTTAGCTCAGGACTGATCTTCCTCACACACACACACAAAAAAAGTGGAAATGAAGGGGCCAGCCCCATGGCTTAGCGGCTAAGTGAGTGCGCTCTGCTACTAGCGACCTGGGTTCAGATCCCAGGCGTGCACCAATGCACCGCTTGTCAGGCCATGCTGAGGTGGCATCCCACATACAACAACTAGAAGGATGTGCAGCTATGACATACAAATATCTACTGGGGCTTTGGGGAGAAAAAGGAGAAAAAAAGGATGAGGATTGGCAATAGACGTTAGGTCAGGGCTGGTCTTCCTCAGCAAAAAGAGGATTGGCATGGATGTTAGCTCAGGGCTGATCTTCCTTACAAAAAAAAAAGTGGAAATGAAGAACAGAAAAAGAAAAATATGCAAGAAAATTAAATTGTTAAAATGTTAATTTTATATAGTAGATATATGGTTGTTTAGTATATTACTCTTAAAAAATCTTTCAATGTCCACATATGAAACAAGAAGTTATTAGAAGGATATTTATTTGTGTAACCTTGGTGTGGGGAATACTTCTAAGACAGACATGAAAATAAACCACAAAGGAAAAGAGAGATTTTCTATTAAATGGAATATAAACACATACATGCATATGTGTATATACACACATGTACACACACAAATATATATAGCAAATGATACCAAAGACAAAAAATCCCAATAAATAAGAAATAAATGATGATATTCAAAACCTAAATATAATCTATGCAAATGTTTAAAATAAAAGCTCCATTTGATCTTGATGTAGCATCTGTCCTTAAGGTGCTATCCTTGAACACAGGTTTTCTCAACAGCAGTACTATTGACATCTTCAGCCAAATAATTCTTTGTGTGTTGGCGGGGGCTGCCACGTGCATTGTACATTTAGCAGCCTGGCCTCTACCCACTGGAGGGGTCCAGTAGCACCACCTCCTCCTGAAGTTGTAACAATCAAAAACGTATCCAGACATTGCCAGCTCTCCCTGGGGGGGAAGTCGCCTGTTTGAGAAGCATTGCTCTAGCATTTTGAACAGGATAATGTGAGCCTTGTGTGATGAGTTGATATCTGTTCCCTCAAGATGTCACCTCTAAAATTATCTTATTCTAATTATGTCTAAAGGCAAAGATCTGCAACTATTGTTTTCTCTCTGTTAATTGGCATCTTAAGAAATGTTTATCTTCTTGAACCAGTTTTGGTGACATATATATCTAAAAAATTATGCCTTTTCTCTAGATTTTTAAATTTATTGTAATAAAATTATTATAGTTAAAAATCTTCATCACATCTATAGTTACAACTCCTTTCTCACTCATAATGTTGGATTGAGATATGACCTGTTTTATCAGATGAGACATGATAAAGTCTAGCAAATTCAAATAAACTAGATTTTTGTCTATTGTTTTCTTCTCTGTTTCATTAATCTCTTAATTTTTATTAGACTCTTCCATCTATTCGTTTCAGTGTTTGTTTTTTGTATGTTTGTTTGTTTGGTGAGATAGAGTGGCCCTGAGCTAACACCTGTGCCCATCATCCTCTACTTTGTATGTGGGACACCACCACAGCGTAGCTTGATGTGTGGTGTAGGTCCACACCTGGAATCCAAACCCATGATCCCCAGGCCGTGGAAGCGGAGCGTGCCAGTCTTAACCACTATGCCACCAGGCTGGCCCCTCAGGATTGTTTTGAAAATTTTCCCCAGTTTCTTAAGTTAAATGCATACTTATTCATTCAATAAATATTAATTCAGTACCCACTATGTTCTGAAGATACAGTGTGAAAATGATAAAAACTTCCCTTGACTCTTAAATATGATGCATGCATTAACTTCTACTGAAAACAGCTCTGGCCATATCCGATATCTTGATATACTAGGGGATCATTGTCATTCCATTTAAGAGTCTATTCTCCATTTCTTTTTAAAAATAATTAAGCATGCAGATGTTACTAAATTTCTAAGAGCTTAGAATTTTTCACCATCCATAATTGTAGAAAATAAAAATTTTACAACTTTTGCTTTTGGAAATTTGTTATATTTGAAGTTACTTCACAAAACACGTTAAGAGCTATACTATTAATAATCCCACACTTGCTTTATCATGGGGTTATTATTTTCTCAGTGTGAATTTGCAAACATAGCAAAAAAGATCTGAATAATGGCCTTCTGATATCCAATCCATTCTGAAGTTAATTTTCTTACAAGCAGTAAGAGATAAATCCTTTCCTAGTTAATGAAATATAAAGGATTATCCATTCATTTTTAATGCCTAATAATACTACTAGTGATAGTGATATTGTCAACACTTATTGGGAACATGTGGCAGACAATATATGGGTTGAAATATTTAATTCCCTCCACCTTAAAAATGAGTAAAGAGGAAAAGAGCAGGTAAGTTACCTACTCAATGTTCCAGTAATAAGAGAATGCTAGAACTAAGATATGTACTATGGGTTTACAAAAAAGTTTTCTAGGGGCTGACCTGGTGGCATAGCGGTTAAGTTCGCACATTCCGCTTCGCAGCCTGGGGTTCACCAGTTTGGATCCTGGGTGCAGACCTACTCACCGCTCCTCAAGCCATGCTGAGGCAGCATCCCGTATAGAACGGCCACAACCCTACAACTATGATACACAACTATGTAATGGGGCTTTGGGGAGAAAAAAGGAAAAGAGGAAGATTGGCAGCAGATGTTAGTGCAGGGCTAATCTTCCTCAAAAAAAAAAAAAAGATTTCTAGTAAGAGTTATCTCAAGTTTTATAAAGTCTAAGTTGTGATGGGAGGATTTTCTACATTCAAATTTTTACCCAGAATAAATTTTCTGATGCTAAGGTATAAATAGGAAGCAAATGGGATTTATGTGTACAGGATTTTCTTCCAGTAAATTGTTACATAACTAATGCATTACAAATCAAAGTGACCCTCTATTAATTTATGAACTTACTGATACTGAGTAAGTTGTGAATCCTAATGAAAGGTTTTTATGTATTCCTAACACTCCTAGGTTTCTCACCATTGCAAATTATGTGATGTTGAACAGGTCTGAGCCATGAAGAAAGGCTTTCCTACATAGCTTACAAAGAGCTTTCTTGCCAGTAGGTGAGCCATGACTAAAGAACTTCCCACTGGGCCGGCCCCGTGGCTTAGTGGTTAAGTGCACGACCTCCACTGCTGGCGGCCCGGGTTTGGATCCCAGGTGTGCACCGACACACCGCTTGTCCAGCCAGGCTGAGGCCACGTCCCACATACAGCAACTAGAAGGATGTGGAGCTGTGACGTACAACTATCTACTGGGGCTTTGGGGGAAAAATAAATAAAGACCTTCCCACAGTCTTCACTTTTCTGTTCCAGCCTGTATCCCATCTCTGATGGTGTATAAGTTTGAGCTATAATTCAAGGCCTTCCCACGTTGTTTACATTCATAGGAGGTTTTTTCCTTCGAAAATGAATTCTTTAATCTTTAAGTTTTGAGCTAGGACTAACAGCCTTCTCACGTTTCTTACATTCATAGTATTTATCACAAGTATGCATTTTCTGATGTTGAGTAAAGTATGAGCTCTAAATAAAGGCTTTTCTAAATTATTTATATTCATAGGGTTACTCTAAATATGAATTATCTGTTGTAAAGCTGTGAGCCACCCAGGAAGAGCTTTGCACCTTGCTTACATTCATTTTTTTCCTCCAATCTGAAGTCTCTGATGTTGAGTGAATTTGGAGCTCCAGATAAAGGCCTTCCTACATTCCTCACATACATAGTGTTTCTCACCAGCATAAATTCTCTGATGTCGAGTAAGATGTGATTATTGAATAAAAGCCTCACCACATTCCTTACGTTTATAAGGTTTTTCGCCACTATATTCTCCGATGTTGAACAAGGTGTGAACCATGACTAAAGGCCTTCCCACAGTCCTTACACTCATATGGCTTCTCACCAGTATGAGTTCTCTGATGCTGAGTAAGTTCTGAGCCACAGCTAAAAGCCTTCTCACCAGTATGAATTCTTAGATGTTGAACAAGATGTGACAGCTGAATAAAGGCCTTCCCACATTGTGTACATTTATAGGGTTTCTCACCAGAATGGATTTTCTGATGTCTAGCAAGTTGTGAGGCATGTCTAAAAGTATTCCCACTTTCATTACATTCATACGATTTTTCTCTAGTATGAATTCTCTCATGTTGAACAAGGTGTGATAGCTGAATAAACACCTTCCCACATTCCCTACATTTATAAGGTTTATCACCATTATGAATTTTCTGATGTCGATTAAGTTGTCAGCCATGACCAAAGGCCTTCCCACATTCCAAACATTCATAGGGTTTCTCTCCAGTATGAGTTATCCAGTGTAGAGTAAGTTGTGATCCACAACTAAAAGCTTTCCTACATTCCTTACATTCATAAGGTCTCTTGTTAGTATTACCTCCCTGATGCAGCTCTTGAGAATTCTTATGAAAAGTCTTATGAATGTGTGCTGCTGCTGGGTGCTGGCTGAAAGTATGCATATTTTCATATTTCCCTTGCCTGAAATATTCCTCCTCAGTTCTCTGTTGTCTTTCACATAGGCCTGTGAAATTGGATCCATCAAGGTGGTTCTTTAATCTTTCCATTATACACCATTGAAATGATTTTTTCAAAAATGCTTTTGTTTGGAAATAACACAGTATCACACATGCACTGCAAATCTGAAAAATAACAATAAATTGTACACATAAAGTTTTCCTGTTTCATGAAAAATAAAACTTCTATGGCAGAAATTGGAGATAAGTGAAAATCATGCTCAATAGAAGTAAATAGCCAAAAACATTCTCAAATATTGAGGACAGGAGTCCAGGTAGAGGAATTGAAAAAAATTTAAGGTGCTAAATAAGTCTACAAAGAGTGGAGGATAAAAAGAAATCCATGAATATTATATAGCGTATTTACAGGAACTTCTAAACTGTATGCTTGTGTTATAATGTCTTTGAAAGAAGAGAGGAAGAACTCAGTGAAGGTTCCAGCAGTGACAAAGTAAATGGGTAGGTTTAGAGAAAAGGGTACATCACTAATGAGTTCCACATGGAAAATAACCAGAACACCATTCAGATAGATTATATTTTCAAGTCCCATTACCTTTATGTCTTAGACAAATTACTTAACTAATCTGAGTCCTCAAACTCTCATTTGATAAATGGATAACTATTCTGATGAAATTGTGAGGATTAAGACTAAACAACCTTGGCACAACATGAGTTCTCAATAAGTAGTATCTACTATTAATTGTTATAACTAAGGAGGGAGAGTTTGGCAACTATGAGAATTATGCAATGGATGTTATTTAAACCCATCTCTCACATAAACTACTGCTCAGTAAGTGGTAGTACTTTTTCACAGTCCAACACCTTTGTCTTATTCTCATTTTTGCTTATTCAGCTTTGATTCCTTGATCTATCACTGTAACTGTTGAATCAATCTCCAAATTTGGTTCAATCCAATATCCTGCTTCATCAGACACTCTGTTTGAACCAGCATGACTGAACATAGCTGGAAAAGCACACATCATGAAGGTAAGTAGTCCCATTTTCAATATAAGAACACAAATCTTAATTGCAGCCTTAGCAATGATTGACAATTTTACTAAATTTCCTTGATCAAGTTAAATTAGTCAAATAGTGACAGGATTTAAGGTTTCCCAATGAAGTAGATGGAAGTCCAGAAAGAGACACAAAGTTTTATGGGATCTTAGTATGTTAGAGAAGTGAGCTTCCAGATGATGGAGAAAGAGAATGAAAGAGTCAAATAAATTATGATGAGAAATGGTCATTTAAAAAAGTATTTACTGCGTCACGCCATATACAGAATTAAACTGCAGAAGGATTAAAACCATACTGTGAAAATGAACAGAAAAAAATCTTTTAAACTTTTTGAGATAAAGGTCTGTACCAAAACCCTATATTAAAAAATGGTAAAATGTTTCATATATTTTCATTTTTAAAACAGAAAAAGGATATTCAGTGGTACTTCTATTACTCTAGTTATACTGAAGATTCTAGCCAATGTAATCAAAAAAAATTTAAGAGATAACTGTTAATATAATAGACAGAAAGAAATAATGGTAAAAAAATAGAGAAAAGGCAATTTTACTAAAAGAATAACAAACAAAAGGGTTGGACTTACCCTACCAAGAATAAAAGAGATATATATATATACACACACACATATATATTATATCCATAACATATAAATATATAAAATATATAAAGTCACAATAATTAATACAATGTGGAACTAGAAGACAAAGGTTAAGTGAAAACATCAGGTTGCTGAACAATATACTATATACAGTTTGATACTCTGTCTGTGTGTATGTGTGTATACCAAAACAATACTGTATATTTCCTGTGGGTAGTTATATACGACCCAATGGAACAGAAAATGATCTATAAAGATATGTACGTGTCACAGATGACAGTGCTTCCTATGGAGAAGAGCGTGGTATGGAGGGAGGTGGCAAAGTGGAGTTTAGAGTTATGTACAGTGTTTTTAATGAACATTTAAATATTTTATATTTAAAATTAATTGACACAAGTATAAAAATATTTAATCAGTCTTTCAGTATAGGCTTGCAGCACTTTCCCACTATAATCCTTTTGACACTTTGTGGGCTTTCTATTTACTGAGTATAGTCCATCCCATGCTCCAAAATCCACACCCACTAATACCAAATAGTTGCAGGATATGCTCCTGTTTCTAGATCTGTTTATTGCTGTGGGGTATTAAGATTCCATAGGCTGTGACTTTAAGCTTCCTAGAAAAATTCTGTTCAGCTTAGACTGCCTTATTTCTCTCAGAGGTTTTAATAAAATATCCTATAGCCACACCCTGGATTTGATTTTTATACCGAGTCCTTGACTTTTTTGTGTGTGTGTGTGAGGAAGATCAGCCCTAGCTAACATCCATGCCAATCCTCCTCTTTTTTTTTTTTTGCTGAGGAAGACTGGCCCTGAGCTAACATCTATTGACAATCCTCCTCCTTTTTTTTTTTTCCCTTCTTCTCCCCAAAGCCCCAGTAGAGAGTTGTATATGTCATAGTTGCACATCCTTCTAGTTGCTGTATGTGGGACGCTGCCTCAGCATGGCTGGACAAGCGGTGCATTGGTGCACGCCCAGGATCCGAACCTGGGCCGCCAGTAGTGGAGTGCGCACACCTACCGCTAAGCCACGGGGCCAGCCCCTGAGTCCTTGTCTTTCTGATAGTGTTGTGACTACATATTTAGATTCATGTATTCCATTGAGACTTTAATTTTCATTTAAAAGGATTTAGTTACATAAGCTGTCTTATATCCATGCTTGGAATACTATGAAACCATTAAGATTGATCTATATCTGTGTCTATTGCTATGGAAATTTATAAGAAAATATTGTATATATGGTGAAGTAATAGCATAAACAGTCAAAACTCTCCACCCATCCTTTGCAAGGTGACTGAAGCTCCCTCCATCAAAGGGTAAAGCTTATTTCTCTACCTCTCAAATCTAGGCTGGCCTTGAGACTTACTTTGTCCAAAGGAATGTGGCAAAAGTGTCATGTGTCAGTTTGCACCTCTATCTCAAGGGATTTTGTGTCTCTACTATTTCTTGGAACTTGACTCTGCCTCAACAAACCTGGACTTGCCTGCTTAGGATGAGATACCTGCAACAGAGCTGACCTGGATCAGCTGTCTTTGCTAAGGCCCCAGACATGTGAGTAAGCCTGGCCCAGATCAGCAGAACTGCAGAGCCTTCCCTGGACTCATTAAAAATAGTAGTATTTCAAATTGCTAAACTTGGGGATAGTTTGTTACACAGAAATAGCTAGCTGATACAAAAATTGGTACCCAGAATGGAGTGCTGCTATAACAAAATCCTAAATTTGTGGCACTGACTTTGGGCTGTATGGCAGTTGTGGCTGGAGAAATGAAATGCGTTTAATAAAAGCTAGGAAAATGGTGACCCCTGTTATGTTGTGGCAGAACATTTGGTAAAATGATGCCCCACAGTAGTCTGGAAAATAGAAAGAGTACTCAATACAGTTTTGACCCTGACCAGGAATTACTGCCAGGCAGAAAATGAAGTGTCAACTGCTGTTCCTAACTGCACATGATAAGGTATTGCAAAAAGGAACTGGCCAGTTACCAAATAAAATGTATAGCACATATAGAGTGTTCAAGAATTGCTATGTTGGAAAATAAAATTATTTCTTACCTCCAGATTCTCAAGCCAGTAACAGATCAAATCCACAACACTGTCAGAAAGACAAGGTCTTGGCAGAAAGATCAAGATCAAGAATAAATCAAGGGTGATTTATTAAAACTTCTGGAAGTATCAAGGCAGTTTTAGTCATCCTTCTTGGCTGGATGAAAGGGATTTTAGGAAGCTTAAAGACATGGTTGCTTGAAAACATAATTCTCAAAACAGTAAATAGATTTAGAAAGAGGGGCATGTTTCAAAAATGATTATTAACAGATATGGCTTTTGGAAGCATGGAAAGCCCACAGAGTGTGTAAAGGACTGTACTGGTAAAGGTGCTGCCAGCCTAGGCTAAAAGAGACTGAGATTATCCGAATGCTAAGAGTCTCTGGGCCCTTCCTTCGTGGGCAAGAAGTGGGCCAAAAAAGCTTAGCTGCTAACACAGGCCATTTCTTCAGAGGGAGGCGAGGAGCTGATAGAAAAAGAAAGATGTCTTAGATAGCAAAGAGCCTAGAGGCCGGAGACAAGAACAACAGATTGGGAACTACTCTTGAGAAGCAGAACTAGAAGGAAATCAAGGAGTCTCATCAGAGTCAAGGTCCTTGGCAACATCTGCCCAGAGAAAATTGAGAATTGCTCTGGAGCAGTGACTGTTATGTGGCTCCCATCCCTCCTCTTTTCAAATGAGATTGTTCACTGTGCCTATCCTGCCCCTGTTTCACCACTGTATGCTGGGTGTGTATGTGGCAGGGCGGTCTTTTAGCTCATAAGTGTCCTGGTCAAGAGGAGATGCATCTGAGGATCTCATCTGGACCTACTATAGATTATAAATCCTGGATTTTGAGCCAGATGCTAGGTTTATATAAGGCCTGTAGAGACCCTGGGATGTGAGAGAGGGCACACTGCATGTGAGAGTCATGCGAGTAATTGGGGCCAGAGTGGAGGGACCCCAGTTCTCCACCACTCCTTTGCAATCTGACGTTGCAGCTCCTCTCATCAAGGGGTGAAGTCTATTCCCCACTTGTGGGCAAGAGAATCTGTCAAATCCATCAAATGATGGAGTGCAAGTTCTAAGAGGCCTTGTGGGTCCCTACCCTCTCCTAAACCTGTCTCTGCTGTAATTAAAAGCCCAGGCCACCTGCTGGAGGAGAAACTATGCAGATCAAAGTCAACTCAGCCCACTCTGGCATCTGAGCGCACTCAACCAAGACCAGCCAAGCCCGGCCCAGAGAGCAGACCTGCCAGCTGACCTTAGAATGGGGAAAAGCAAGAAATGGCTGTTGTTTTAAAACACTAGGTTTTGAGGTGGTTTGTCGTGCAGCAATAAAAACTGATAAAATACAATTAAGCCATTTTTGGTTTTTAAAAAAGAGCAAAGATTCCTTTTAATATGCTGTCGCTAATTGGGAAGATTACAACTTTGATTTTACCTTCAGATTCTTTTGATTTTCAGAAATTCATGCAGTGTTTTATTAAATTTTTAATTTGAAAATATGGAAAAAAAAAACACTGCCATCCCTACCTTGAACCCCCAAGAAAAAAAGAAAAGGCAAAATTGTACTAAATATTTTTTAAAAACACAGTAATTTATAAAGTGTAGCAAAGGTGCAAGTTCAGACAGATAGATTAATGGAATAGCAAAAAAAAGCCCTGAAAAAGAAGCATAAATATATATACACAAAGAAGCAATCCAAATAAATGGATCAAGAAGGAATTATCTAATAAGAATTGTAGCGTGGAGATTAACATTTGGGAGGGTAGTAGTCATATCATACTCAAGACACGTTTAGCATAATCTTTTGAAAATTATGTATAAAACAACCAACTTACAGACAAATTAGGGGGGAAAAAAGTTAAATCTTTGTGGACATTTTAGAGGTCAGAAAACTTTTCAATAAAGGAAATGAGAATATAAAAGCCAAAACATAATAATGTATACCTGGAAATTTACACAATGTTATAAACCAATGTGACCTCAATATAATTAAAAAATAAATAAAAATAAAGGAAATGAGAGGTTATAAACAATTTATACAAAAATTGGTAATCACTGAAAATAAAAAATTTTAATCAAAAGACAGAGCCAATATGATAATGCATAATCATATTCTTTATATGAATGGCCATAAAAAGAAAAATGTAAAGACAAAAATACATAAATATGGGTAAAGAACACAGACAATTCACAAAAGAAACACACACAACAAAAAACTTTGGAAACTATCCTCATTAGTAACAAATAAGATAAAAATTAAATCAGTGGGGTATGATTTTTTACTTATATTTAGCTAACAGTTTTAATTAAAAGTAACCCTGTCTGGGTGAGTCCTTCCAGAGCTCTCTATCTGTAAGCACCCGTACTGATGCTGTTTGCTCCAAATGACCTCAGGTCACCTGCTCGTCAGCATGATGCCCTGTTGAGTTGTATGCTTATGAAGTCATTCTCATCGTAACAAACTTGTAATACTTAAATTTATTTTAAGATTATGTAATTCATATATATAAATGAAATGTGAGTATAACAAGAAAGAGTTGCTTCTATGAAGACTAAATTAAATGGTATGAAATACTTGAAAAAATCAGTCACCTTTTTTTATGTCATAATAGTTTATAACATTGTGAAATTTTAGTTGTATGTTATTGTTTGTCAGTCACCATATAAATGTGTCCCTTTGCCCCTTGTGCCCACCCCCCAACACCCTTTCCCCTAGTAACCACCAAACAGTTCTCTCTGTCTGTGTGTTAGTTTATCTTCCACATATGAGTGAGATCATACAGTGTTTGTCTTTCTCTGGCTTATTTCACTTAACATAATACCCTCCAGGTCCATACATGCTGTTGCAAATGGGACGATTTTGTCTTTTTTTATGGTTGAGTAGTATTCCATTGTATATATATACCACATCTTCTTTATCCAATCATCAGTAAAGGGACACTTGGGTTGTTTCCACTTCTTGGCTATAGTGAATAACGCTGCGATGAGTGTAGGGGTGCATAAGCCTCTTTGGATTGTTGATTTCAGGATCTTTGGATAAATGCCCAGTAGTGGGATAGATGGATCATAAGGTATTTCTATTTTAAATTTTTTGAGGAATCTCCATACTGTTTTCCATAGAGGCTGCACCAGTTTGCATTCCCACCAGCAGTGAGTGAGGGTTCCCATTTCTCCACATCCTCTCCAACATCTGTTAGTTTTTGTCTTGATGATCAAAGCCATTCTAACTGGTGTAAGGTGATATCTAGGTGTAGCTTTGATTTGCATTTTCCTGATGACTAATGATGTTGAATATCTTTTCATGTGCCTATTGGCCATCTGTATATCTTCCTTGGAAAAATGTCTGTTCATATCCTCTGCCCATTTTTTTTTTATAATTTTATTTATTTATTTTTTTCCCCAAAGCCCCAGTAGACAGTTGTATGTCATAGCTGCACATCCTTCTAGTTGCTGTATGTGGGACGCGGCCTCAGCATGGCCGGAGAAGCGGTGCGTCAGCGTGTGCCTGGGATTGAACCCGGGCCGCCAGCAGCGGAGCGTGTGCACTTAACCGCTAAGCCACGGGGCCGGCCCACCTCTGCCCTTTTTTTATCAAGTTTTTTTTTTTGTTGTTCAGGTGTGTGAGTTCTTTATATATTAAGGAGATTAATCCCTTGTCAGATATATGGTTTCCAAATATTTTCTCTCAGCTGGTGGGTTGTCTTTTCATTTTGATCCTGGTTTCATTTGCCTTGCAGAAGCTCTTTAATCTGATGAAGTCTCACTTATTTTTTCTTTTGTTTCCCTTGTCCGAGTAGACATGGAATTCGAAAAGATCCCTTTATGACTGATGTCAAATAGTGTACTGCCTATATTTTCTCCTAGGAGTTTTAGTTTCAGGTCTTACTTTCAAGTCTTTGATCCATTTTGAGTTAATTTTTGTGTATGGTGTAAGACACTGGTCTACTTTCATTCTTTTGCTTGTTGCTGTCCAGTTTTCCCAGTACCATTTGTTGAAGAGACTTTCCTTTCTCCAGTGTATGTTCTTAGCTCATTTGTTGAAGATTAGCTGTCCGTGGATGTGTGGTTTTATTTCTGGGCTTTCGATTCTGTTCCATTGATCTGTGTGTCTGTTTTTGTACCAGTACCATGCTGTTTTTATTCCAATAGCTTTGTAGTATATTTTGAAGTCAGGGATTGTGATGCCTCCAGCTTTGTTCATTTTTCTCAGGATTGCTTTAGCTATTTGTCTTGACATGAGTACAGCCGTGTTTGGCCGCTCCATTGACCTATAGCCACCAGCACACAAAGAAATACAAAGCTGCTTTCTGTGTGGTGGGAACTGGCCTTTCTCCCACGGAGAGAGTTGCAAGTTGTAACATTTCAAGGCTCTTGGAGTGTTGTAGCACGGGATGGACTGGCCATCTGTGCCGGGCTAAGACGATAACCAAAGAAAACAATGCACGTACACAACTACTGGGCTGGGACGTTAGCCAAGGGGCTCAGTGCACGTACGCCACTGATAACCATTTTGTGCATGGGAACACTAGATGCTTGCTCTGTAAACTCTGTAACTGCTTATATAAACTGCTGGAAACTGAGACCTGGTGAGAGTTCCACCTGTGGAAGGGACACCTTGCCCAGGACGTGTGATCCTTCCCCAGCCGCATCGATTGACAGGACTCTCCCGGCAGTGGGGCGTGGATGTTGTGAGTAATTGATTTGATGTGAAGTAATTGATTTGATATGAAGTAATTGATCTGATGTGTTCTGTTTTTGGTCAACCTGGTGTTTCCCTTTCCGGTTGATTTGTGTCATTTCTCTTCAGTCGATGTGGATGTTTTCCCTTTCCAGTCGAGCTGATGTTTTTTCCCTCTTAATATTTGACCTATTCAGATCTGTTTGCAGACTATCGCCTTTACTATCCTCTATATAATAAAATATACCTTCAGTCCATTTGTTTGGAGTGGAAAGTGTCTTTTACATCTCCGATCAAATCCCCGAACTTCTCATAACACTATTCGGGGTCTTTTGTTGCCCCATATGAATTTTAGTATTCTTTGTTCTATTTCTGTGAAGAATGTCATTGAGATTCTGATCGGGATTGCATTGAATCTGTAGATTGCTTTAGGTAGTATGGACATTTTAACTATGTTTATTCTTCCAATCCATGTGCATGGGATAGCTTTCCATTTCTTTATGTCATCATCAATTTCTTTCAGTAATGTCTTATAGTTTTCATTGTATAGGTCTTTCACCTCCTTGGTAAAGTTTATTCCTAGATATTTCATTCTTTTTGTTGCAATTTTAAGTGGGGTTGTATTCTTGTGTTCTACTTCTGTTATCTCATTATTAGAGTATAGAAATGCAACTGATTTTTGTAAGTTGATTTTGTACCCTGCAACTTTGCTGCAGTTGTTGGTTATTTCCAATAACACTATTTTATAGTGAGTCTGGCTAAGGGTTTGTCAATGTTGTTTATCTGCTCAAAGAATCAGCTCTTTGTTTCATTGATCCTTTCTACCATTTTTTATTCCTTTTTCTTGCCTAATTGCTCTGGCCAAAACCTCCAGGACTATGTTGAATAAGAGTGGCGAGAGTGGATACCCTTGTCTTGTTCCTGTTCTCAGAGGAATGGCTTTCAGTTTTTCTCCATTGAGTATGATGTTGGCTGTGGGTTTGTCATATATGGCCTCTATTATGTTGAGGTACTTTCCTTCCATATCCATTTTGTTGAGAGTTTTTATCATAAATGGATGTTGGATCTTGTCAAATGCCTTCTCTGCATCTATTGAGATGACCATGTGGTTTTTATTCCTCGTTTTGTTAATGTAGTGTACCACATTGATTGATTTGCAGATGTTAGTGAGTCTGGCTAAGGGTTTGTCAATTTTGTTTATCTTCTCAAAGAATCAGCTCTTTGTTTCATTGATCCTTTCTACCATTTTTTTGCTAGTGTGTTTGTTTCAATTTCATTTATTTCTGCTCTAGTTTTTATTATTTACCTCCTTCTGCTGACTTTGGGCTTTGTTTGTTCCTCTTTTTCTAATTTTGTTAGGTGTAGTTTAAGACTGCTTATTTGGGATTTTTCTTGCCTGTTAAGGTGGGCCTGTATTGCTATGAGTGTCCCTCCAAGGACCACTTTTGCTGCATTGCATATGAGTTGGTATGGTATATTTTCATTTTCATTTGTCTCCAGATATTTTTTGATTTCTCCTTTAATTTCTTCAATGATCCATTGGTTGCTCGGTAGCATGTTGTTTAGTCTCCACATCTTCGTCACTTTCCTAGTTTTTTTCCTGTAGTTGATTTCTAGTTTTATAGCATTATAGTCAGAAAAGATGCTTGTTATCATTTCAATCTTCTTAAATTCATAGAGGCTTGCCTTGTTTCCCAACATAGAGTCTATCTTTGAGAATGTTCCATGTGCACTTGAGAAGAATGTGTAATGTGCTGTGTTTGGATAGAGTGCTATATATATATCTATTAAGTCCATCTTGTTTAGTTTCTCGTTTAAGTCCACTATTTCCTTATTGACTTTCTGTCCGGATGATCTATCCATTGATGTAAGTGAAGTGTTAAGATCCCCTTCTATTAATGTGTTGTTGTTAATATCTCCTTTGAGGTTTATTAATAGTTGCTTTATGTACCTTGGTGCTGTGTTAGGTTCATATAAATTTAAAAGTGATATGTCTTCTTGTTGGAGTGTCCTTTTTATCATTATATATTGCCCCTCTTTGTCTCTCATTACCTGTTTTACCTTGAAGACTACTTTGTCTGATATAAGTATGGCAACACCTGCTTTCTTTGGTTTGCCATTAGCTTGGAGTATTGTCTTCCATCCTTTCACTCTGAACCTATGTTTGGCTTTAAAGCTGAGATGTGTTCCCTGGAGGAAGCATATTGTTAGGTCTTGTTTTTTAATCCATCCCACCACTCTGTCTCTTTTGATTGGAGAATTCAATCCTCTTACATTTCGAGTGATTAATGATATATGAGGGCTTAATGTTGCTATTTTATCGCTCATTTTCCACTTGTTCTGCATTTCCTTTGTTTCTCATCCCATGTGTTTCATTTTTTATTTTTTTGAGGAGATCAGCCCTGTGCTAACATCTGCCAATCCTCCTCTTTTTTTGCTGAGGAAGACTGGGCCTGGGCTAACATCCATGCCCATCTTCCTCCACTCTATATGGGACACCGCCACAGCATGGCTTGACAAGCAGTGCATCGGTGCACGCCTGGGATCCGAACCTGCGAACCCTGGGCCACCGCAGCGGAGGGTGCACTCTTAACCACTTGCGCCACCAGGCAGGCCCTCATCCCATGTGTTTCAGACTACCAATTCAGTTTGGTAGTTCTGTATGATGGTTTTCTTATTTTTCTCTTTATCATATGTGTCTCTGTTCTGATTATTTGTTTAGTGGTTACCATGAGGTTCATATAAAAAAATCTCATAGATGAAATAGTCCATTTTCTGATAGCTGCCTGAGGAATTGGTCTCTCTTTCTTTGGATTGGGAGCTCAGATTGGGGAAAAGTGGAATAGCTTGAATCTCAGTCTTGGAAAATCCATGGAAAGCAGTGAGCATTTCTTTTGAAAGCTGCAGACTCACAGACACCTGGGGCAAGAGATTATAGGTAGAGGAATATGATAGAACACCTAAGGCCCCAAACAGAAGCTGTGGTGAGAGTCTTTGGGAAATTGACATTTAAAAGTAGCAGCATATACAGGAGAATTTTTAAAAAGCAAGCCCAGGCAAGATGCATGCACAGGAAAAACCTGAGAAGACTTTAACCCTTCACCCTGGGCTGACAGCAACACTCAGAACAGACCTTGCCATTTAGGGAAGGCACAGATTCAGTCTGAAAAACCAGACGAGGTGGCTGTTTTTTCAAATGCCCAGTTTTCAAAACAAAACAAAACTCTAGAAGCATTCAAAGAAAACGTGACCCATTGAAAGGCCAAAAATAAAGTGGCAGAAATCATTTTGAAGAAACAAAGGTAACAAGTGTACTAGACAAAGAATTTTTTTAAATAATTTTATTTATTTATTTTTCCCCCAAAAGCCCCAGTAGATAGTTGTCTGTCATAGCTGCACATCCTTCTAGTTGCTGTGTGTAGGACACGGCCTCAGCATGGCTGGAGAAGCAGTGCGTCGGTGCGCGCCTGGGATCCGAACCCGGGCCGCCAGCAGCAGACTGCACACACTTAACCGCTAAGCCACGGGGCCGGCCCTAGACAAAGAATTTTTTAAAGTGTCTTAAAATTAAAGGTCAAAGAGCTCAAGGAAAACATGGACAAAGAACTAAAGGAAATCAGGAAAGCAATATATGAACAAATGAGTTTATCAACAAAAAGAAATTGTAAAAAGGAACCAAAAAGAAATTCTGTAGCTGAAAAATACAGTAACTGAATTGAAAAATTCACTAGAGGAATTCAACATCAGACTAAAGATGCAGAAGAAAGAATCAGCAAACTTGAAGACAGAACATTTGAAATTATTGACTCTCATAAGAAAAGTAAAATTAAAGAAAAATGATTCGAGCTCAAGGGATTTTTGGGACACCATCAAGTGAACCAATTTACATTATATAATGAGAGTCCCAGAAGGAGAAAGAGAGATTAGGGTAGAGAGATCATTTGAAGAAATAATGGCCAAACACTTCCCAAATTTGAGGAATGACGTGGATCTACAAATCCAAGCTCAATGGACTCCAAGTAGCATAAAACCAAAGATAACCACACAGAGACACATTATAAATAAATAGTCAAAAGTGAAAGACTCTTGAAAGCAGTAAGAGAAAAGCAACTTTTCACATACGAGGGATTCCCAATAAGATTATGAACAGATTTCGCAGCAGAAATCTTGTAAGCCAGAAGGTGCTGAGATGATAGATTTGAAATACTGAAAGAAAAAACCCCTATCAATCAGAAATCCTATATATTGCAAACTGTCTTTCAAAAATGAGGGATGGGGCTGGCCTGGTGGTGTAGTGGTTAAGTTCGCACGCTCTGCTTTGGCAGCCTGGGGTTTGCAGGTTCAGATCCCGGGTGTGGACCTGCACACCACTTATCAAGCCATGCTGTGCAGGCATCCCACGTATAAAGCAGAGGAACATGGGCAAGGATGTTCACCCAGGGCCAATCTTCCTCAGCAAAAGGAGGAGGATTGGCAACAGATGTTGGCTCAGGGCTAATCTTCCTCACCAAAAAAAAAAAAAGAACTTCAAAAAAAAATGAGAGATAATTTCTGGTTTCTAGTTCATTTTGTAAGAAGCTTGGAAGTCACCACTCTATCCTAACAACAGTAAAAAGCTGAACAAACTGAAAAATCAAGAGCTTTTCCAAGATATGTAAGAGAAGTGAAGTCACAGGGCAAACTGCTGCCCCCAAAATTAGAGAGACTGACAGGCAAATATAATCAAAACTTACCAGAGCAGAAACCTCTGAGGGTACCAGTGCCAGGGTGGTGAAACCTGAACTGGAAAAATGAACTGCTGGAGGCTCAGTGTGGACAATTCTGAGAGTTAAAAACTCCAGAGAGACCTAGTCATCAAGGGGCCCTTACATTTTTGTGAGTTGAACCTCCATGATCTCTACCAGTGCTCACAGTGAATATCAGAAAAAAATCCCTCTTGCTTCTGGCAGGAGGCCGAGATAAATAACCATTTGAAACACGCCAGAGCATTCTGTTCTTCTTTAAAAGGTCTTCCCTTAGGGGAAACTATTTAATCAAAGACTAATCTGCTGGGGTTTTATCAAAGTCTAAATAACTTGGGGTAAGAGAAATACCAAACTCTGGTCCCTTCTAGCCTTCCACATGGAAAGAAGGGAAATATCCAACTCCAGCCCACTCTAGCCTGTCCCACCTAAGGGGGAGAAAAGGGGGGCTATGGTAGAAATAGCATCATATATTGGATGCTGATTCAGAGCATATGCAGCCTCCTGGAGAACATTGTCCAAGACTACAAGGTATTGCCACCTAGTTGACTGACTGTTCAAAAGGCCACTGCACCATTCTATCAAACCAGTGCTTCAGGATGGTACCCAGGGTAAGACCATTGAATGCCATAAGCATGGAATCATTGCCACACTTCTTTTGCTATAAAGTGAGTTCCTTGATCAGAAGCAATCTTGTGCAGAATACCATGACGGTGGATAAGGCATTCTGTAAGACCACGGCAGAAGCATGGCATGCAGGGAAGGCAAATCCATATCTAGAGTAAGTGTCTATTCCAGTAACAACAAAATGCTGCCCCTTCCAAAATGGAAGCAGTTCAATGTAATCAACCTGCCACCAGGTAGCTAGCTTAGCACCCTGGTGAATGGTGCCATATGGAGGACTCAGTGTTGGTCTCTGCTGCTGGCAGATTGGGGACTCAGCAGTGGTGATAGCCAGTTTGGCCTTGGTAAGTGGAAGTCCATGTTGCTGAGCCCATGAATAACTTCCAATCCTTGCCACCATGGCCACTTTATTCATGAGTCCATTGGGCAGTGACAGGTGTGGCTGGGGAAGGAGGAGGAGATGTATTGACAGAACACATCTTCCTACCCACTTGATTATTAAAATCCTCCTCTGCTGAATTCACCCTTTGGAGAGCATTCACGTGGGATACAAATATCTTTGTATTTTTTTTTGCCCATTCAGAGAGATCTATCTGCATACCTAGTCCCCAAATAAATTTTCCAATCAGATTTCTTCCAAGTTCCTGATCATCCAGCCATGCCATTGGCCACAGCCCATGAATAGGTATATAATTGCACATCTGGGTATTTCTCCTTCCAAGGAAAGTGAACAATTAGGTGCACTTCTCAAAGTTCTGCCTGCTGGGAGGATTTCCCTTCACCATTCCTTTAGGGATGTCCCAGAAAGGAGCTATAGTGCTGCAACTCTCCACTTTCGGGTGGTGCCCACGTATCTTGCAAAACTATTTGTAAGCCATGCCTGAGTCTCTCTTCCTCTGTCAGCTGATCATAGACAACTCTCCATGAGGCCACAGGTGAAGGCTGGGTGAGAGAAGGTAGTATAGCAGAAGTGGGGACCACGGCACATACATGCCACTTCCATTTGATGATGGAGTGCTGCTGTGCATGCCCAGCTTTATGGCTAAATGGGTCTGATAACACCCAGTTCATGATGGGCAGCTCAGGTTGCATTGTAACTTGGTGGCCCAAAGTGTTCAGTCTCTAATGAGGCCTAGTGGCAGGCCAAGAGCTGTTTCTCAAAAGGAGAGTAGTTATCTGTGGATGAAAGCAGTGCTTTGCTCTAAAATCCTAAGGGCTTGTGCTGCAATTCACCTATAGGAGCATGCCAAAAGCTCCAAACAGCATCCCTATCTGCCACTGACACTTCAAGCACCATTGGATCTGCAGATCACATGGCCCAAGTGGCAAAGCAGCATGCCCAGCAACCTGGATGTGTTGCAGAACCTTCTATTCTGGACCCCACACAAAACTAGCAGCTTTTTGGGTCACTGGGTAAATGGACCATAGTAACACACCCAAATGAGGAATATGTTGTCCCCTAAAAGCAAAGAGCCCACTAGGCATTGTGCCTCTTTTTTGGTTGTAGGATGGGCCAGAGGCAACAGCCCATCCTTCACCTTAGAAGGGGTATCATGACATGCCCCACACTTCTGGATCCCTAGAAATTTCACTGAGGTAGAAGGCCCCTGAATTTTGTCAGATTTGTTTACCACCCTCTGGCATACAAATGTCTTACCAACAAATCTCGTGTAGTTGCTACTTCTTTCTCACTAGGCCCAATTAGCATGATATCATCAACTTGAAAGACCAGTGTACTATTTGTGGAAGGGAAGGATGATCAAGATCCCTGAAAACTAAATAATGACTTAGTGCTGGTGAGTTGATATACCCATAAGGTAGGACAGTAAAGGTATATTGCTGCCCTTGCCATCTGAAAGCAAGCTGCTTCTGGTTGAGCTTACTGACAAGGATGGAGAAAAAGGCATTTTCCAGATCAATAGGCATTTGTCAGGCATTTGCATACCAGGTACCAGGGAATATTTAATTTACTCAAGCAATGAAACCACATCTGTTGCAGCATCTGCAATTGGAGTCACAACCTGGTGACTGAGGCAGTTCTAATGTCTTCCACTTTGCCTTTCCCACCATTATATTCCTCACTCCACAAGTCAGGGAACCAATGTGGGGATTACACCAGCTGCTAAATATGTCTATACCAATTATACACTCTGGAACTGGAGAAATAACCACAGGATGGGTTTAGGACACACTGGATGCACTGAACCCACTGTGAGATGGATCTGAGCTAAAACTCCATTGACCACTTGACCTCCACTTAATCCCCTACTCTGACTGTTGGGCCACAGTGACATTTTGATCTCCTGGAATTAGTGTCAGTTCAGAGCCAATGTTCAGTAGTCTCCAAAAGGCCTGATTATTTCCTTTTCCCCAACACACAGTCACTCTAGTAAAGGTCATAGGTCCTTTTGGAGAAGATTGAAAGAAAGATTAACAGTATAAATTATTGACAATATACTGGGGTCTTTCCTCAGGGAGACCTGGCCTCCCCTTCATTCAAGGGGTTCTGGGTCTGTAAACTGGCTCAAATCTGAGAATTGATTGATGGACCATGACTTTCTGTTTTTATGATTCAATGATTCAGATTAGACTTTTGTTCACCTGACTGAGAACTTTTCTGCTTACGCAAATCAAGTAGAATTTAGTAGGCTTTGTGTCTATTTCACTTCTGGGAGCTCTATGACCAACTAGCCAACACCATAGGTCTGCATGAGTCAGATTATTCTGATTGCAACTTTGACTCTACTGTCCATTACTGTAATCACGTCTGCCTTGCCTTTGTTGGTTGAGTGGATCCGCTTGGCCCCTGCCACCCCAGGATCCAATTACTCCCATTGCATTTAGGTTTCCTAATTCAGGTTTCCAATTCAGTGGCTGCAGTTCCCACTCTAAGGTCTGGCCTACAGAGCAGAGCAATTGTGGAGCTTTTTGAGGATCTGGGGCTCCCCTCACAAGTTTATTTCTCACGGTAGTGGTGAAAGGTATTGGAGCCAGGTACCTGAGGGCTACTGTAAATATTCAATAAGAACATTACTACCTTTTGACCTTGTTCCCAACACAGACATAGATGAAAAGAAGTTAATCTTATTAATTTGCTGTTTTGTTGTTTAACTTGAGGGGTGGCTCAAGGGTCACAAGGACTTATGAGCTTGTTTTGCAGAAGAAAAAGAATTCCTTTAAGGAAGGTACAATCACCAGATAACCAGCCACCAGCTGCTGTTGACACCCAGAAGTCAGATTGCCCTATGGGCTTATCTTGAGTGAAAGCAACATGGATTTCCCCTTTGTTTCTCTGAAACTCCTCTTGCAGGGCCCCTGAGCTCTATAAAACCTATAACTTTCTTTTTTTGTTAAGGTAAATTTGAGAGAACCTATCCTCCTGCCTTCTTGTTTTGGCCAATTCAAATAAACTTTTCTCCATCTCCAAGCACCAGTGTCTCAGTGATTGGCTTATTGTGCATCGGGCACAGAAACTTAGGATTAGGAGTTTCAGTATCAGTATGTCTTCAGGACCCTTCCAGTGTGGATGAGTAGGTCTACTCTAACCTTCCAACCTCCCTAAGTCCTTGAGTCCCTTCCTCTACATTAAACCAAGATTGGTCTGGCATTTCTAATTCACTCTCTGTGGGCCACTTTTAGTCTATGCTTCAGCCAACCAGCCAAACTGCTAGTGCCCTTCCTAACTCCGTGAACTGCAACAGTAAATGCAGAGTCTCTGTTTAGTGGGCCCATATCAATAAATTTGGCCTGATTCAACTTTGTGTTCCTCCCACCATTATCACACACCCTCAATACCCATTCCCATACATATTCCCTGGATTTCTGTCTGTATAAGCTAGAAAACAAGTAGCTCTTTTGGAGTGTAGCACACCTCCTTATGGGTCACACTTTGTACCTCACCTTTAGAGGCCTTTAGACTTGAGTCTAGTTATAGGTCTAGAAGCAAAGGGGGTGGGGGTGGGGGTGGACCCTGAAGAGAGTCAGCATTGTCTTGCATGGCAACTGCTTCAGGGGAAGCCATTACAGTTTCCTCAGGCAGTGCTGGGTTAATCCCCTCAGCCAGGGGTGGAGAGGCTGCTTCCACTGGCAAAGAAGACTCATCAGAATTTAGGGGCATAATGTCCCCAGATACATCAGGGTCTTCCCACACATCCTCATCCCAATTTACTATATTCCAGTCTTACCCAATCAATGCCCTCACTTTAACAATAGACACTCTGTGAAGCTGGGAGCTCAGTTTGCATCATAATTCAACCAACCTCATAATAAGATTCTGCATATGATTTTCAGCAATCTCAGCCTTGCAGCTACAGGAGATAAGAATTTCCTTCAGGGCACACTTAGAAGCTTTCAGGTCATTTGTACAGTGCTTGAGCTGCAAATTCAAATCCGTGAGCTCGTTCTTTTCTTTCACCACTTTGTTCAGCAACATTAGGAGCAACTAGCCAACCTCATTATACTCATTAGATTTCCAAATATGTTTGAAAGTATCATGTACACCGAATTCTTTCCTTCTTATAAGTAGTTGTTTAGGAGTATCCAACTGAGATATTTTGCATATCTCTAATGCTAGATCATGCCTGGAAATAGAGTCATTAACATCTTTAAATCATTAAATTAGAGAATCAATTCCAGAAACTCCAGAACCAATTCAGAAAATTCATCCTTAAAATTCTGTTCTTCTAGAACCACCCTCGGTACCAGAGAAATAGAACCAATAGGATCTATATCATCTATACCTATACCTATATCTATACCTATACCTATACCTATATCTATACCTATCTATCTGTCTATTGAGAGAGAAAGAAAGGGAAAAAGACAGAGAGAGAGAGAGAGATGTACTATAAGAAATTGGCTCACATGATTATGGAGGCTGAGAAGTCACCCAGTAGAGCCAATGGTTTAGTTCCAGTCTGAGTCTGAGGGCCTAAGAACCAGGAGAACTGATGGTGTAAGTTCCAGTCCAAGTCTGAGTCTGAAGGCAGAAGACCAATGTCCCAGCTCAAAGAGAGTCAGGGAAAATTATTTCTTATTGAGCCTTTTAGGCCTATTGAGGCCTTCAACTGATTGGATGAGGCCCACACACATTTGGGAGGTCAATCTGCTTTACTCAGTCTACTGACTCAAATGTTAATCTCATCCAGAAATGCTCTCACAGACAAACACAGAAATAATGTTTAGCCAAGTATCTGGGCACCTTGTGGCCCAGTCAAATTGATATATAAAATTACTGATCATATATACCATTTTTAATGATCATTAGTTTTCACAATATCTACTGTTAAAATGACAGCTATTTTTTATAAATAATGTTTTACAAGCATCTGAGACAACTCAATCTTAAACAAAATCCTGTGTCTATGTGTGGAACAAAAAGATAACTAAATTTTATTAACAGTAGGAAAATTCCTACCTTCTTCCCTTGGAGAGTCAGGAACATCTAGGAGCTAAAAATGTGAGAATTTTGAGGCTTTGTACTCTGTAAGCATGAGTTTCTCCAGGAGAAGATCCTGAGACAAGGATTTAAGTTTGCAAGTAGTTTATTTGGGAAGTGGAGAAAACCTTAGTGAAGGAGTATGAAAGTAGGACAAGAAAGGGGAGGTATCCCTTAAAGGGTGCATCATCAAGCAAGTTACCACTGTGGGCAGCTGGAGTGTGATCCCACTCGGGACTCTAGGAGCCAGCATAGAACACACTCCTCAGCAGTCTGCCCCTGAGGGGTGAGGCGTTTTCACACAGGACTACCAGTCATCGGTTGAGGGCTACGCACAGAGGTGCTGATACCCTGGCACTTCCCCTGCTGCACACTCAGGCTCTGACCTGAGACACAGCTGCTGGCAGTGGGCTGTGGGCAGTGTCCTGTACTGTGTTAGAGAATGTGCATGAGGGAACAGGAAGGCCACACAAGCCTAGCTCAGGAGCACTTTGATGATTAGAATTGGCTTTCCTTCTAATCTTACATTTTCTTTCTTTCTAAGGGGAGTTTTATTTCTTCCATTAGGACAAAAGTTTAAATTTTGGAGATAATCCTCTTCTTTGGTCAATTTATGAGTTTATTTTAGTGAATCTATATTAC
Organism: Ceratotherium simum simum; assembly: GCF_057802395.1. Classification (NCBI taxonomy): domain Eukaryota; kingdom Metazoa; phylum Chordata; class Mammalia; order Perissodactyla; family Rhinocerotidae; genus Ceratotherium; species Ceratotherium simum. The sequence goes on along the minus strand of NC_141919.1, from coordinate 56,491,357 downwards.
CTTATGTGGATGTGGTCAAAAGTCTAAATTTGAGGCTGGGTAATGTAAGGCTGTGCCAGGCCCTGGGAGTTCAATGGTTAATGTAATACTGCCTTCACCATCTCACCATCTCCTGAAAGCATTGACAGGGAAAATAATGGTGACAATAGGATGCAGAATTACTACCACAGACCAAAGCTAGCGATTATTCTAGCACTAAGCCCAGAAGTTAACAAACCTCTGAGGTGTGTAATATTAATATCCCAACTTCACATATAAGGAAATTGGGGCTCAGAGTGGTAACAAAGTTTTCCTAAAATTAACCATCTAGAAAGGGGTCAAGGCAGAGTCTGAGCAGGACTGGCTGAGACTCAACCACCACATATTAAGTCTTCATTGAGCACACCTCCTCTGAGAGAAAAAGTCACTTTTTAAATTATATTTTCTTTCAGTAATTTATTAAAATATTTATTTATTTTTTCTGTGTGAGGAAGATTAGCCCTGAGCTAACATCCGTGCCCATCTTCCTCTGTTTTGTATATAGGATGCCACCACAGCATGGCTTGATGAGCAGTGCATAGGTCCACACCTGGAATTCAAACTTGTGAACCCCAGGCTGCTGAAGCAGAGTGTGTGAACTTAACCACTATGCCACCAGGCTGGCCCGTCAGTAATTTCTTTTTACATTTTTACAGAATAATGATCCTGTTATAGGAACAATTTTCTATTTTATTTCTTTATCACTTTATATCATAACATACCCATTTTCCCAAATGTTATTAACTCTTCAGAGAACTTTTTTTTAATGTCTACATATTTTTTATTGAGATATAATTGACATATAACATTGCATTAGTTTCAGGTATACAACATAATTATTCGGTATATGTATATGTTGCCAAATGATCACCACAATAAGTCTAGTTAATGTCCATCACCACATAGTTACAAATTTTTTATATTCTGATGAGAACGCTTAAGATCTACTCTCTTAGCAACTTTCAAATATACAATACAGTATTGTTAACTATAGGCACCATGCTGTACATTACATCCCAGGATGTATTTATTTTATAAATAGAAAGTTGAACCTTTTGATCCCCTTCATCCATTTGGCTCACCTCTAACCCCCACCTCTGGCAACCACCAATTTGTTCTCTGTATCTATGAGTTCCATTTTTTTTTAGATTCCACCTATAAGTGAGATCATACGGTATATGACTTTCTCTGTCTGACCTATTTCACTTAGTATAATGCCCTCAAAGTCCAGCCATGTTGTTGCAAATGGCGGGATTTCCTTCTTTTTTATGGCTGAATAATATTCCATTGTATATGTATACCACATCTTCTTTATCCATTCATCTGTCAGTGGATACTTAGGTTGTTTCTATGTCTTGGCTATTGTAAATAATGCTGCAGTGAACACAGGGATGCAGATATCCTTTGAGATAGTGATTTTATTTTCTTCACATAAATACCCAGAAGTGGGATTGCTGGATCATTTGGTAGCTCTATTTTTAGTTTTTTGAGGAACATCCACATTGTTTTACATAGTGGCTGCTCCAATTTATATTCCTACCAACAATGAGCATGGTTCTCTTTTCTCCACATCCTCACCAACACTCTTATTTCTTGTCTTTTTGAGAATAGCCTTTCAAACAGGGGTGAGGTGACATCTCACTGTGGTTTTGATTCATATTTCCCTTATGATTAATGATGTTGAGCAACTTTGCATGTACCAGTTGGCGATTTGTATGTCTTCTTTGGAAAAATGTCTACTCAGATCCTCTGACCATTTTTTAATCAGATTGTTTGTTTTTTTCCTATTGAGTTGTATGAGTTCTTTATATATTTTAGATATTAACCCCTTATCAGATATATAATTTGCAAATATTTTCTCCCATTCTGTAGGTTGTGTTTTCATTTTGTTGATGGTTTCCTTTGCTGTGAAAAAGCTTTTTAGTTTGAAGTAGTCTCATTTGCTTGTTTTCTACTTTTGTTGCCTTTGCTTTTGGTGTCACATTCAAAAGCTTATCACCAAAACTGATATCAAGAAGTTTACCACCTATGCTTTCTTCTAGGAGTTTTATGATTTCAGGTCTTATGTTCAAGTCTTTCCATTGAAACACAAATCAAAACCACAGTGAGATGTCATCTCACCCCTGTTTGAATGGCTATTCTCGAAAAGACAAGAAATAACAGTGTTGGGGAGGATGTGTAGAAAACGGAATGCTGTGCACTGTTCAATCCATTTGACTTGATTTCTGTATGTGGTGTAAGATAGGGGTCCACTTTCATTCTTTTGCATGTGGCTGTCAAGTTTTCCCAACGCCATTTATTGAAGAGACTTTCCTTTCCCCATTGCATATTCTTGGCTCCTTTACCCACATATTAATTAATTAACCATAAATTAAATTAACTCACCATATATGTATGGGTTTATTTCTGGGCTCTCTATTATGTTCCATTCATCTATATGTCTGTTTTATGCCAATACTATACTGTTTGGATTACTATAGCTTTGTAATATAGTTTTAAATCAGGAAGCATGATGCTTCCAGCTTTGTTCTTCTTTCTCAAGATTACCTTGGCTATTCAGGGTCTTTTGGGTTCCACACAGATTTCAGGATTGTTTGTTTTATTTCTGTGAAAAATGCCACTGGAATTTTGATAGGGATTGCATTGAATCTGTAGATTATTTTGGGTAGTATGGACATTTTAACAATATTAATTCTTCTGATGCATGAGCACAGAGTATATTTCCATTTATTTGTGTCTTCTTCCATTCCTTCCATTAATGTGTTATAGTTTTCGGTGTATAGGTCTTTCACTTCCTTGGTTAAATTTATTCCTAGGGGTTTTTTTTTGTTTTGTTGATGCAGAGAACATTATTTTTAATAGTCATATACCATTGTACCTTGCAGAGCACAATGATCTTTTTTAACCATTCTTTTACTTTTGGAATTTTAGATCTTGTTCTATTTTTCACTTCAGTGAACATCTTGGTGAAAAGATATTTTTTCCGCATTTATGATCATTTCCTTAGAAGATATTCCTGTACGTGGATATGGCCCCAAATGCACAAATATATTTTTACTATGTTATCTATTTCCAATCTGATATCAAAAAGGACACAATTTTTCACTTCCACCAGCAAAAAATAAGAGTACTCAGCTGCTACCATACTCACCAGTACATGGCATTATTCTTTTTGAAAGGTCCTTGCTAATTTGATAAGTAAAAATGGGCACTCCAAAATCGTTGTTTTGAGGTATGACTTTTAGATGTCTAAAGAGTCTTATACTTAGTAAGTATTTGTTGAGAACTTGTCCTTTCTGGCTTTCCAGCCCACATCTATTCATCCCCTGTGCTCCATCTTTCATTCAAGCATGAGACCAGCCTTCTTGGAACAACTGTACCTGATTGACCTTAATGGGCCAAATTGAGATGAGAGAAAGATATCAGATTCAGGTTATCCCCTGAAGAAGCTTACAGTCCAACAGGGACAACCCAGTGATGAGGGCACAGGGGCCTCAAGGAAATATCAGCCAAGGGGCTGCCTAAGCCACATCCTTCAGGTGCCTGGTCAACCAGTCAGAGTTAGAGGAGCATTTCAGAAGGAGGGAACAGTGCAGAAAAATTTCCAAGTGGGAAAGGGCCTGGGGAGTATATCTGAAACACAAGAAATGAGTTAACAGCCAGAGTTGAGGCTAAAGAGGTTGACTGGGGCCTTGAATGCCAAGTAAGAACCGTGTCTGTCATTGATAAACCCATGAGCTCACAGCTGTCCTGAGAAGATGCTGTTTTCCACACTGATATGGAATGAGATTCAGGTCACCTATCCTGTTTCTACTTTTTCCAGAGCTACTAGGAAACTCAGAACAAAGTGATATTGTATGTTCATAGTGGCTTCCCTCAGCCTAAGTTTCTGAGTCATCTATTCTTCCCTCATCTCCTTCACACTTTGGCTTTCCTTCCTCTGTCTCCATTCCTCTGTCCCCAATTATGGCAAGACCTGCCTTGAGTCAACTCTGAAATTTGTGGAAGGTAAAGAAAGAGCACATTGGTGACTTCTCCCAAAGCTAAGAGGTTCTGTGGAGGCAATCTTTGTATCACTTCCATTTTAAAGATTAGAAACCTGGAAATCAGAGTGGTCTCAAGTAATACAATCTACTATGGCCAAGTTAAACTCAAACTCAGGTCTGTGTAACTCTTCATCCAACCCCATTCATCTTTCATCATTGTAAATTACTGACCCCAGAAGACAGAAGGTTGTGTTTATGGGTATTACTGAAGAGGAGGAGAGCCTCTGTATGGAACTGTGAAAAGGAATATTCTGGTTCCATCAAGGAATGTCTTCTCAAACCAGAGTGATCCTCAGGGCTACTCTCTGTCTCCCAAGGGAATAAGCTTGTGGTCCAGGAGGAATCCAAACAAAAGCTGGATCACCACTTACCTTGGCTGTGGTCCAGAGATCTCAACTCTCCTGGGGCCTGTTAAATTTCTGGCTAGTCTGCTGGTTGAACGTTTGCCCCATATGGTTACCTCAGGCTAGCTGCAATGTTGGCTTTCCTGATTGTTTGCCACTAAGATCTCTATCATTTTCAACAACAACCCAGTGTATTAGTTTTTCCAAGATTTACTCCAAATCAAATTATCCCCCTCTGGCAGGGAGGCTGCTGGTCCACAAGGTCCTGCCCTGCTCTGATAGAACCACTGTATCACAGACCTGAGGGTGAATGGAAACATCTCTAGGCAGAAATGCCACAGACTCCCACCTTTCTGAATAACTTTTAGTAGTTCTTCTGGAATAAAGGCTGTTCAATTTGTTGTATGCAATTTCCAGGGTCCTGAAGTGGTTGTTTTGGACTAATTTTTCCAGTTTTATCATTGCTGTTTAGGGAGAAGATTTGCTGAGCTCCTCACTCAGCCATTAGGAAGTCCCACCTCCAGTTCACCATTCTAATCATCATATATTTGTTTATCTTTCTGCTCCCACTTAGAGGGTGCCCTTAACACCTTCCCAAGAGAGATACCAAATCCTATCCAGTCAGTGCTTTCAGCTCAAAGCCCAGAATTCCTAGGTAATGCCTAGTACTCTCTATATCAGGTCCAGATGTGACTTCTCTTTACTTGGAGGTATATGAAATAAAAAAAGAAATTATCTGCTCCCCAAAATTCCACCTGTAACATAAAAAAGGAGAGGATAACCTTAATAAACACTCCAATTCAGAAAGGAGGATAATGGGAGGTACCAAGAAATTGCTAGTCCATAGATATTCTAAAATCCAGTTTGACATAGGGTTTAACCCTCTTATCCTTGATTGGACTCTGATTCTACTCCCTGGGAGCATATCCCCTGCTCAATGTTTTCCTTTATTTTCTTTTAACATTTCTTAGAGAAAAATTTATTCTTTTGGATGCCTATATTACAGAAGAAGAACAATATCAAAAAGAATCTGATCTCCCACCCTAGGAAAAGAAGAGGAAGCTAAACACAAAACAAGCATGAGGAAAGAAATAATAAAACTTAGAATAGAAATCAACAAAATAGAAAACAAAAAGAAAATAGAGATGTTCCCAAGTTGTTTTTTGAAAAGATCAAAAAATAGGCAAACTTTTAGCTACATTGAGAAAAAAAGTAGACGAAATGCAAATTACCAATATTAGGAATGAAAAAGACATCACCAACTTTAAAGAAATTAAAAAGAAGATAAGCAATACTGTGAATAACTTTATGCCAGCAAATTAGACAGTGTAGATGAAATGGACAAATTCCTAAACAGTCACAAATTACCAAAATTGGCTCAATAAGAAAGAGAATATATATATTGGGCCGGCCCCGCGGCTTGGCGGTTGGGTGCGCTCGCTCCGCTGCTGGCGGCCCGGGTTCGGATCCCGGGCGCGCACCGACGCACCGCTTCTCCGGCCGTGCTGAGGCCGCGTCCCACATACAGCAACTAGAAGCATGTGCAACTACGACATACAACTATCTACTGGGGCTTTGGGGGAAAAAATAAATAAATAAAATTTAAAAAAAAAAAAAAGAAAGAAAGAGAATATATGAACAAGCCTTTATTATGTAAAGAAATTGAGTTAATAATTTAAAATCTTCCCCTGAAGAAAAGCCCAGGCCCAGATGGTTTCCCTGGTGAATTCTACCAAACCTTAAAAGAAATAATACTAATTATTCATAAACACTTCCAGAAAGAGAGGAGAGGAGAAAATTTCCCAATTCATTCTATGAGGTAAGTACTATCTTGATACCAAAGCCAGAAAAAGACATCAAAAGAAAAGAAGACTAGAGACCAATATCCTTCATTAACATAGACAGAAAAATCCTCAAATATTATAAAACTGAATCCAGCAACATAAAAACAGGATCATACAACATAACCGTATTATTTATTCCAGAAATGCAAGATTGGTTTAACATCCAAAAATCAATTAATGTAATACAAGATACTACTCAAATAAATGACAAAAATCACATTATCATCTCAATAGATACAGAAAAAGCATTTTAAAAAAATCCAACAACCATTTCTGATGAAAAACTCTGTAAACTAGGAAGCTGATAAATAAAGGGCATCTACAAAAAATATTGCAGCTAACATCACACTTAATCATAAAAACTAAATATTTTCTTCTAATGATCAGGAATAAGGCAAGGATGCCTGCTCTCACCACTTCTATTCAACCCTGACCAGAGGTTATAGCCAAGGCAATCAGACAAGAAAAAAAAACGATAAACCAAACTTGAGTGGTTTTTTGGTACATCAGTTGATTTAGTTGCCAATATTTTGTTTAGGATTTTGGCATATTATTTACTTATTTAGGAGTGCAAAGGGCCCATAAATTTATTTTCTTATATTGCCTTTGTCTATTTTCGGTATCTAGTCTTTAAAATTTTGGTAGAATCACTTTTAGAATCATCCAGGCTAGTGTTTTCTTTGTTAGGTAGGTTTTAACCACTGCTACAAGTTCTTTAATGGTTTTTTATTTTTTCTTCAATGATTTTTGATAATTTATATATTTTTAGGGTTTTAATGATTTCATTGAAGTTTCTAATTTATTATTTATTATTTCATTATTGATAGATATGTCCTCATGTCCATGTACAATAATTATTTGAGCCCGATCTTCTTTCTCTATATTAATCTCACCAGAGCATTATCCATTTTGTTATTATCTCCAAAGAACCAATTTTTAGGCTTTATTGAAACTCTGTACTGTATCTTTCAGTTTAAAGATTCCAGATTCTCCTTTATCTCCTCCATTGTGTTCTTCATCTCCATCAGCACTGATTGGTTTTTCTTTATGATTTCAATCTCTTTTGTGAAGAAACTCCTAATCTCATTGAATTGTTTGTCTGTGTTGTCTCATATTTTGTTGAGTGTTTTTATGATAGCTATTTTGAAATCTCTGTCATTTAGTTTATGGATTTCTGTGTCTTCGGGGTTGATTTCTGGGTGCTTGTCATTTTGTTTCTGGTCTGGTGATTTCATATATTTTTGCATTGTGGTTCCTGTGTTGGTTTTGTTTTTCCTCATTCTGGAAGTCTCTGGTTGCAATTTCCACCTGCCGCCACTGTCTGGTGGTAAAGGGCTGTGTAGTCTAAGCCCCCTGCACTCTGCCCCGGTTTTTCTGCTGCGATCCGCAGTTTTGTTTGTTTTTTTTTTTTTCCCCGCTGCTATCCACGGTTCCAGTTGTTTGATCAGGTCTGCCTCGGATCGCTAGGTCTGGTCGGTTGAGCTGCAGAGTCCGGGTTGCGGGGAGGGGGGAGCTCTCTCTTTTGCCCTCTGGGTCCCTGACGTGGGAGGCTTCTCGTTTGCCCCTCTTTATCCGCTCTCTGGGGTGCTCAGATGTTGATGGTAGCCCTGTGGCTCCTCTGAGTCCTCTGTGCAGGAGTTTCCCACTGGCTGAGAGAGTCCGAAGAGCCACGGTTTCCCCGCCGAGGGCCGCCCCAACCCCCTCTCTGGGAGCCACGCGGACCGGGATCGCTGATCTGATGGGGAGGGAGCAGAGTTCTCCTTACCTCTCCCCACTTCCTCCGGGGGCCCAGCACGTTCCGCCCTCAGATGTGCGGCAGTGTGGATCCCTCCGCTCTAGGTTTACACTGTCTGGGATTCCGTTGTTGGTCTGTGACTGTTGCTTTTGTTGTATCTTGTCGGGGGAAGAGTTCACAGGAAAGCTCACTCCGCCATGATGCTGACGTCACTCCTCCTCTTTCAGTTTATTAATTTATACTCTAACTTATAGTTTTTTCCTGAAGCTTTCTTGTTGGTTATTCTTTTTAAACTTGTAGTTTGCTCATTGATTTTTCCAGCTTTTAAAAATATGTGTAAGTATTTAAGGCTGAATATTTCCAGTTAACATTGCTTTCACTATGTCTCATCTCACAGGTTTTGATATGTGGCATTATTTACCATCGCTCAAATTTATGTTTTCCAAATTTGCTCAGGATTATACAAAACGGCAGAAAAAAGTTCTGGAAGTCATCGCCTCAACAGAATCAAGTATTGAGCTGTAAAGAGGGATTGGAATAAATTATTTTGGTACTATGGGACTTGATTGAACACTAATAACAACCAAGGAAGTACTTGAAAGAGAGAAGCTATTGATCTTTCATAAGTGAGCAGCTGTGTGCCACAGCTATGGGGATAGAAGCCCACATTACTGGAGCAGCTGGCTGTTGCCAGGGTGGTCATAGAGACCTTGTCCTCTGAAAATTTGGGGTTAGGTGTTTTGATTAGTCTGGTAGTCCCCTGAGGGACAGACAGAGGTTTGCCTTTGTTTTGGCCCTCTCTTGGCAGCAGCACCTTACCCCTGTGACATCTATCAGAAAATTTGAAGAGACAGAAATTTGTTGTCCCTTTCTGGAGCCAAACATTTAAGGAAATCTTTATGAGGTTGCTAGCTGACTTCAGAAATAACAGAACAGAAATTCCAGTGACCACACAACAAGGAATACCTGCTTTGAAAAAAAATAGTATGGAAAAATCACAAACGGCCCTCAAAAAGCAAAAATCAGCAGTTCCTGAGAAGTGAGATAAACATATTTTCAGAGTTACCACATTATAATACACAGAATGTCCAGTTATCAACAAAAAATTATAAAGCATGCAAAGAAACAGGAAAGTATGGCCCATTCACAGGAAAAAAAGAATTTGACAGGAACTGTCCCAAGGAAGCCCATTCATTGAAATTACTAGTCAAAAACATTAAATCAATTGTCTTAAATATGGTCAATGAGCTCAATGAAACCGTGGACAAAGAACTAAAGGAAATTAGGTAAAGATATATGAACAAAATAAGAATATCAATAAAAAGATAAAAATTATAAAAAGGAACCAAACAGAAATTCTGGAGCTGAAAATTACAATAACTGAAATGAAAAATTCACAGGGTTCAACAGCAGATTTAAAGATGCAGAAGAAAGAATCAGCAAATTTGAAGAAAAGACAATTGAAAGTATCTAGTCTAAGGAGCAGAAATTATCTAGTCTGAGGGACAAAGGATGAAGAAAATTGAAAAGAGACTGAGGGACCTGTGGAACACCATAACATCATAGAAGTTACAGAAAGATAGAGAGAAAGAGAAGCAGAAAAAATGTTTGAAGAAAAGAAGGCCCAAAATGTCCCTAATCTGATGAAAGATATGAATCTATACATCTAAGAAGCCCAATAAACTCCAAGCAGGATAAACTCAAAGAGATCCATTGTGAGAGACGTTACAGTCAAATTGTCAAAACCAAAAGTCAAAGAGAGAATTTTGAAAGCAGCAAGAGAAAAATGACATGTCACATACAAGGGATCTTCAGTAAGGTTAACAGCTGTATCCTTATCAGAAACCATACAGAAATCCCACAGAAGGCAGTAGGCTGCCATATTTTTAAAATAATTTCTTTTTAAAAATTGTGTAATATATATATAACATAAAATTTACCATTTTAACTATTTTTAACTATACAATTCAGTGGAATTAAGTGCATTCACAATGTTGTAAAATCACCACTACTATCCAATTCCAGAACTTCATCATCCCAAATAGAAATGATAACACCCAATTCCTGCCTATCCTCAGCCCCTGTAATCACTCTACTTTCTGTCTTTATAAATTTGACTACCTTAAATACTTCATATAAGTGAAATCACAGTCACAAGCTCTCTTGTGACTGGCTTATTTCACTTAGCATAATGTCTTCAAAGTTAATCCATGTTGTAGTATGTGTCAGAATTTCCTTCCTTTTAATGCTGAATAATATTCCATTGTATGCATATACCACATTTTCTTTATCCATTCATATTTCAATAGACACTTGGATTATTTTCACCTTTTGGCTGTTGTGAATAATGCTGCTATGAACATAGGTGTGTGTGTATATATAGGTTTGTGTCCCTGATTTCAACTTTTTTGGGTATATACCCAGAGGTAGAGTTGCTGGGGGATGCCCTATTTAAATTCCCAAAAGAATAAAACTGTCAACCAAGAATTCTTTATGCAGCAAAACTATCCTTCAAGAATAAAGGAGAAATTAAGACTTTTGCAGATAAACAAAAGCTAAAAGAGTTCTTACCTGTAGACCTGCTCTACAAGAAAAGCTAAAGGGAGTTCTTTAGGCTGAAATGAAAAGACACTAGGCAGTAACTCAAGGCCATAAGAAGAAATAAAGAACACTGGTAAGGTAACTATATAGGTAAATATAAAAGCTAGTCTTGTCACACTTTTGGTGTATAACTACCTTTTTTTATATGATATGAGTCAAATGCATAACACAATAATTATAAATTTGTGTTAATGGGTACATAATGTATAAAGATATAATCTGTTACAATAACAAAATAAAGAAGGAGGCATGGAGTTGTACAGGAACAGTGTTTGTATTCTATTGAAACTAAGTTGGTATTATTCGAACTAGCTTGTTATAAGTTTAATATATTAACTGTAATCCCCACAGTAACCACCAAAAAATTTAAAAAATAAACAGAAAGAGAAAGACGTAAATAATGGTACACTACAAAAATTCAACTAAGTATAAAAAAGCAGTAATGGATGAAATGAAGAACAAAAAAACATATAAGACATAAGAAAACAAACAGCTAAATAGCAGAAGCAAATCCCTCCTTATCAGTAATTACTTTAAATTTAAATAGATTAAACTCTCCTATTAAAAGGCAGAAATTTGAAGATTGACTACAAAAACAGGATCTGTCTATATGCTGTCTATAAGAGACTCAATTTAGATAAAAAGATACAAAGAGATTGAAAGTTAAAGGAAGGAAAAAGATATTCAATGCAAACAGTAACCAAAAGAGCTGAGGTGGCTATATTATTGTCAGACAAAATAAACTTTAAGGAAAAAACTTTACAAGAGACAAAGAAGGACATTATATATTTATTTATTTTTTCCCCCTCCAAAGCCCCAGTAGATAGTTGTTTGTCATAGCTGCACATCCTTCTAGTTGCTGTATGCGGGATGCGGCCTCAGCATGGCCGGAGAAGCGGTGCGTCGGTGTGCGCCTGGGATCCGAACCTGGGTCGCCAGCAGCAGAGCGCGAGCACTTAACCGCTAAGCCATGGGGCCGGCCCAGGACATTATATATTAATAAAAGCTTCAATCAAGCAAGAAGATATAGCACTTATAAAAACATACACATGTAACAACAGAGCACGAAAATACACGAAGGCACATTGACTGAAATGAAGGAGGAAATAGAAAGTTCTACAGTGATAATTAGAGATTTCAGTATCTTACCTTCAATAATGGATAGAACAATAGACAGAAAATGAATAAGGAAATAGAGACCTTGGAAAAACTATAAAACAATTAGACCTAACAGATATATACAGAACACCCCACCCAACAACAGCAGAATACACATTCTTCTCTAGTGCACATGGAACATTCTCCAGGATAGACCATATGTTAGGTCATGAAACATATCTTAATAAATTTTAAAAGACTGAAATCATAGAAAGCGTATTTTCCAATAATGATGGAATAAAACTAGAAATCAATAATAGAAGTAAAACTGGAAAATTTACAAATATGTGAAAGTTAAACAACACATTTTAAAACAACCAATTCGTCAAAGAAGATATCACAAGGGAAATTGTCAAATACATTTAAATGAATGAAAAAACCCCACAACTCACATTACTAAAATCAGAAATAAAAGTGGGGATGTTAGTACCAATTTTACAGAAATTTTTAAAAAAAAGATTATAAGACAATGCTAGGAAAAATTGTATGCCAGCAAATTGGATAACCTAGATGAAATGGATAAATTCCTAGAAGCACACAATTACCAAAAGTAACTCAAGAAAAGGTAGAAAATCTAAATAGATATATAACAAGTAAGGAGACTGAATCAGTAATCGAAAGCTTCCCAATAAAGAAACACCCAGGACCAGTTGGATTCACTGGCAAATTCTACCAAACATTTGAAGACAAAGTAACACCAGTTCTTCTCAAACTCTTCCAAAATTTTGTTGTACTTTAAAGGTTGTGAAAAGACAACCCACAAAATGGGGGAAAAAATTGCAAATCATATATCTGATAAGGAATTAATATCCAGAATATAAAAAGAACCACTCAACAATGACAACTCAATTCAAAAATGGGCAAATGACTTGAATAGACATTTCTCCAAAGAAGATGTACAAATGGCCAATAAGTTCGTAAAGAGATGATCAGCACCATCAGACATCAGGGAAATGCAAATGAAAACTACCATGAGAAACCACTTCATTAAGATGGTTATTATTAAAAATAAAAATGACTACTGTTGGCAAGGATGTAGAGAAATTGGAACCCTCATGCGTTGCTGGTGGGGATGTAAAAAGGTGCAGCCACTGTGGAAAACAGTTTGGCAGTTCCTCAAAATGCTAAAGATATAATTACTATATGATCCAGCAATTCCACTTTTAGGGCTATACCCAAAAGAATTGAAAGCAGAGACTCAAACAGATACGTGTGCACCAATGTTCATAGCAGCATTTTTCATAATAGCCAAAAGATGGAAATAACCCAAATGTCCATCAACAGATTAATGGATAAACAAAACATGGTAAATTCATGCAATGGAATACTATTCAGCTGTAAAAAGGAATGGAGTTCTGATGCATGCTACAACATGGATGAACCTTGAAAACATTATGCTAAGTGAAATAAGCTGAACACATATTGTTTGATTCCATTTATATGAAGCAAATTCATGGAGACAGAAAGTAAAATAGAGATTACCAGGGATGGGAGGAGGGTGGATGAAAGTTCTTACTTAAAAGGATACAGAGTTTCTTTTTGGGGCGATGAAAAAGTTTTGGAAATAGATAGTGGTAATAGTTGCCCAATGTTGTTAATTTACATAATGCCACTGAATTGTACACTTACAAATGAATAAAATGGTGTATTCTATGTTATATATATTTTACCACAATTTAAAAACTTCTCCATTGGTTCTTTTCTGGTCCACAATTTATTTAGATCTCTCTTTTAAATTTCCAACAATATGTGAAATTTTTATATGTTTTGAGTATTAATTTGTAACTTAATAGCATTAAGGCCAGAGATTGTAGTCTATATGATAACTATATCAATTATTATTTTTAATACTTATCTAAATATGCATTGGCTGGTAGAAATAAATGAGTCTCCTATTTTCTTTTCTCTTCATGTTTCTTGTAGTTTTTGCTTTATGCATTCTTACACTGTGTGCAAGGATATTTATTATATAGTTAGATCTTCAGTGGAGAGTTTTTCATTACATTATAGCATCATTTGACAACTTATTTAGTAGTTTTGGCCTACATTAAATTTGATACTAATATCAGAGTCCATGACTTCATTTTCTTTACACTTGCCCCTTGGGTCTTTGCAAAGATTTTTACTTTTAATCATTCTGATTCCCTTAGTTTTCTGGTGTTTTATGTACAGTTTAGAGCTTGGCTATGTGTTTCGCTTGCTCTAAGAATCATGGGTAAGTAAAAGATCTTTAAAAAGTAGAAACCCCCATAGTCTTTAAAAATGTTCTGAAGTGCAAAAGAAGGAACTCTAAATTATTATGTCAAATTTAATGTTAATATGAAAATCAAATAAGGATTGATCGATAAAAGTCAACTAAAGATAAATTTCATTTATTAAAGTGAAAAAGTCTAAATAAAACATTAGTAACTAGAAATTAGGAAAATATGAGAAGAATAATACCCTATAGCTATGTTGAGTTTATAATAAAAACCCAAAGATTCTTTCATTTATTTAACAAATATGTATTGCACAAATAATTTTTGCCAAGTATCATTCAATATTTAGAAATCTGTTCATATAAATTACTATATTTATAGATCAAAAGATAAAAACCTTGTGATCATAAATATATATTAAAAAAGAACTTAAGGGGCCAGCCTGGTGGCATAGTAGTTAAGTGCGCCTGCTCCACTGTGGCGGCCTGGGGTTTGCGGGTTCAGATCCTGGGCAAGCACAAAAGCACCGCTCATCAAGCCATGCTGTGGCGGCGTCCCAGATAAAGTAGAGGAAGATGGGCACAGCTGTTAGCCCAGGGACAATCTTCCTCAGCAAAAAGAGGGAGATTGGTAACAGATGTTAGCTCAGGAATAATGTTCCTCACAAAAAAAAAAAACATGTAATAGAACAAAAGAAATAAAACATCTAGGAAGAACCAATAAAAATGTGCAAGATCTAGATGAAGGAATATGTAAAACATTGCTATGGGATATAAATGATTCAAATGAATGGAGATATATCCATTTCATGAATAGAAAAACTCAATAATATAATGATACCCATTCTTTGAAAATTATACATATATTTAACACATTAAGAAAAATTCTAAGGGTGATTTTTTGGAACTACACAACACAATTTTAAAATTTGTGCTAAAAAATGATTGTGAAAGTTAAATAAAATTCTTAAAATCAATAGTGACAGAGGAAAGTGACAAGTCACATTTGTTAGATATAGATACAGTGTGTGTGTGTGTAACTGGCATGTAAACAGACATATTATACACTTGTGAAACTATCACCACAATCAAGAAGGTAAAAATATCCATCTTCTCCAAAAGTTTCTTTATATCCCTTTGTAATCCCTCCCTCTCATCCTTCCCCACCACCTGAATCTCCACATATGCTTTCTGTCACTATAGATTAATTTTCATAGAATTTTCTATACATGGAATCAACAGTATACCTTTTTTTTTTTTTGGTTGGCCTCCTCTCACTTAAAATAATTATTCTGAAATTAATCAATATTGTTGTGTATATCAATAGTTTATTTCTTCGTATTGACAAGTAGTAGTCATTGTAAAGATATACCACAATTTATCCATTCAAGCTTGTTTCCAGATTTTGGCTATTACAAATAAAGCTGCTATGAATATTCCTGTATAATTTTTTGTATGACCGTGTACATTCTCTTATCTTGGGGAACTATCTAGGAGTGGGTTTGTATGGTGAGTATACAGTTTACTTTTTAAGAAACTATCAATTTTCTAAAGTGTTTGTATTATTTATCAGTAGTGTATGAAAGGACTAGTTGCTTCACATCTTTGTCAACATTTGATATGGACAGTCTTTTTGCTTTTAGCCATTCTACTGGATGTATGCTGGTATCTTATTGTGGTTTGGATATGTGTTTCATTAATGACTATGATATTGAGAATCTTTTAACAAGCCTATTTGCCATCATATGTCTTTTTTGGTGACACATCTATTCAAACTTCTGATCACTATGTATTGGCTTGTATGTTTTCTTACTACTGAAATAATTTCTTTTTCATTATAGTAAAATACACATAACACAAAATTTACCATTAGTGACATTTAGTACGTTCACAATGTTGTGGAATCGTTGCTACTATCTAGTTCTGGAAACTGTTTATCAGCCCAAAGAGAAACCCCATACCCAATAAGTATCCAATAAGTAGTCTGTGTCTATGGATTTGCCTGTTCTGGTTATTTCATATTAATAGAATGATACAATATGTGGCCTCTTATGTCTGGCTTCCTTCATTTAGCATAATGTTTTCAAAGTTCATCCATGTTGTAGCATTTGTCAAAATTTCTTTCCTGGTTTAAAAAAATTGACTTTATTTTTAGAACAGTTTTAGGCTTACAGAAAACTGAGCAGATAGTACAGAGAGTTCCTATATACCCCCTATTCCTACTTGTAGTTTATTATTAACATGTTGCAGTCCTGTGGTGCATTTGTTACAATTGATGAATCAATTGTTAATATTATTATTAACTGAATAATAACTGAAGTCCATAGTTTACATTAGAACACACTTGTGCAGTTCTATGAGTTTTGACAAATCGATAATGTCATGTACCCACTAATACAGTATCATACAGAATAGGTTTATAGCTCTAAAAATCCTGTGCCCCATCTATTCATTCCCTGCATCCAAGCCCCTGGCAACCACCAAATTTTTTATTGTCACTATAATTTTACCTATTTAAGGATGTCATATAGTTGTAGCCATACAATATGTAGATTTTTCAAGTGGGCTTCTTTCACTAAGCAATAGCATTTTTGTTCCTCCATGTCTTTTCATGGTTTGATTGCTCATTTCTTTTTCTTGCAGGATAATATTCCACAGTTTGTTTATGCATTCACCTTTTGAAGGACATTTTGGTTGCTTCCAGTTTTGGCAATTATGAATAAACTTCTATAAACATTCATGTGTAGGTTTTTTTTGAGCATATAAGTTTTCAACTCATTTGGATGAGTACCAAGGAGCACAACAGTTGGATTGTATGGTAAGACTACGTTTAGCTTTGTAAGAAATTGCCAAACTGTCTTCCAAAGTGTCTGTGCCCTTTTGCATTCCCAATAGCAGTGAATGAGAGTTCCTGATGCTCCACATACTTGCCAGCATTTTTCTACTATCAGATTTTTTAATTTTATGCATTTTAATAGATGTGTAGTGGTATCTCATTATTTTAACTTGCAATCCACTAATGACATGATGTTAAGCATTTTTTCCTGTTTATTGCCATCAGCTTATCTTCTTTGGGGAGGTGTCTCTTTAGATATTTTGCCCATTTTTAAATTGGATTGTTTGTTTTCTTATGGTTGAGTTTTAAGAGTCCTTTGTATATTTTGGATACCTGTCATTTATCACATATGTGTTTTGCAAATATTTTCTCCCAGTCTATAGCTTGTCTTTCATTCTCTTAATAGCACTTTCACAAAGCAGAAATTTTAAATTTTAATGAAGTCTAACTTATCAATGTTTTCTTCCAAGGACTGTGCTTGTTGCAATTACAAAACTTTTCACCAAATGCAAGGCCACTGAAGATTTTCTTCTATGTTATGTTATCTTCTAGAAGTTTTATGGTTTTACATCTAATATTTAGGTCTATGATCCATTTCAAGTTAATTTTTGTGGAAGGTATAAGAACAATGTCTAGATTCACTTTTTGGCATGTAGATGTCCACTTGTTCCAGCACCACTTGTTGAAAAGTCTGTTCTTTCTCCACTGAATTGCCTATTCTCCTTTGTCAAAGATCAGTTGATTATATTTATGTGGGTCTATTTCTGGGCTCTATATCTGGTTCCATCAATCCATTTGCCTATTCTTTTGACAATACCACATTGTATTGATTATTGTAGATTTATAGAGGTCTTGAAGTCAGATGGATAGTCTTCTGACTTTGTTCTTCTCCTTCAATATTGTGTTAGTGGGGCCAGCCCAGTGGCATAGTGGTTAAGTTTAGTGCTCTCTGCTTTGGTGGCCCAGGTTCAGTTCCCAGGCACAGACCTACACCACTAATCAGCCATGGTGTGGCAGTGACCCACATACAAAATAGAGGAAGATTGGCCACAGATGTTAGCTCAGGGTGAATTTTCCTCAGCAAAAAAATTAATTAATCAATTAAATTAAAAAACTGTATTAGATATTCTCATCTTTTGGCTTTCTGTCTACAATTTAGAATCAGTTTATCAATATTCACAAAATAACTGACTGGGAATTTGGGTTGGGATTGCACTGACTCTATAGATCAAGTTGTATAGAACTGACATCTTGTCAATCTTGAGTATTCCTATTCGTGAACATGGAATATCTCACATGTGTTTAGATCTTGTTTGATTTCCTTCATTGGAGTTTTATAGTTTTCCTCATATAGATTTTGAACATATTTTGTTAGATTTATTTCTAATTACTTCATTTTATTGATTCTAATATAAATGACATTGTGTTTTTATTTCAAATTCCAATTGTTCATTGCTGGTTTATAGGGAAGCAATTGATTTTAGCTATTCTTGGGAGAAGTATTTTATAAATGTCAATTAGATCCAGTTGATGGATGGTGTTGTTCAGATCAAGTATGTCCTTATTGATTTTCTGTCTGCTGGTTCTGTCTGCTGCTGAGAGAGGTGTGTTGAAGTCTCCAACTATAGTAGTGGATTTGTCTATTCTTGAAGTTCTAGCAGTTTTTGGTTCAAGTCTTTTGAAGCCCTGTTGTTGGGATTGTTATGTCTTTTAATAGTTTTAGGATAGTATTCTCCATCCTTTTACTTTAAATTTATCTGTGTCTTTATATTTAAAGTGAGTTTCCTGTAGACAACATATTGCTGGGTCTTGTTTTTTATCCACCCTGTCAGTCTCTGTCTTTTGTGTGTGTGTGTGTGTGTGTGTGTGTGTGTGTGTGTGTGTGCATTGCAGTAACATTGGTGTATAACATTGTATAAATTTCAGGTGTACATCATTATACTTCTATTTCTGCATAGATTAGATCATGTTCACCACCCAAATACTAATTACAACCCATCACCACACACATGTGCTGAATTATCCCTTTCACCCTCCTCCCTCCCCCCTTCCCCTCTGGTAACCACCAATCCAATCTCTGTCTCTATGTGTTTGTTTATTGTTGTTGTTATCTACTACTTAATGAAGGAAATCATATGGTATTTGACCTTCTCCCTCTGACTTATTTCACTTTGCATAATACCATCAATGTCCATCCATGTTGTCACAAATGGCTGGGTTTCATCGTTTCTTATGGCTGAGTAGTATTCCATTGTGTATATATACCACATCTTCTTTATCCATTCGTCCCTTGATGGGCACTTAGGTTGCTTCCAAGTCTTGGCTATTGTGAATAACGCTGCAATGAACACAGGGGTGCATGTATCTTTACGCTTTGCTGTTTTCAAGTTCTTTGGATAAATACCCAGCACTGGAATAGCTGGATCATATGGTAGTTCTATCCTTGATTTTTTGAGGAATCTCAAAAAATCTGTTTTCCATAGTGGCTGCACCAGTTTGCACTCCCACCAGCAGTGTATGAGGGTTCCCTTCTCTCCACATCCTCTCCAACATATGTTGTTTCCTGTCTTGTTAATTATAGCCATTCTGACAGGCGTGAGGTGATATCTCATTGTAGTTTTGATTTGCATTTCCCTGATAGTTAATGATTTTGAACATCTTTTCATGTGTCTGTTGGCCATCTGTATATCTTCTTTGGAGACATGTCTGTTCAGGTCTTTTGCCCATTTTTTAATTGGGTTGGTAGTTTTTTTGTTGTTGAGATGCATCAGTTCTTTGTATATTTTGGAGATTAAGCCCTTATCAGATGTATGATTTGCACATATCTTCTCCCAATTGTTAGGTTGTCTTTTCATTTTGTTGATGGTTTCCTTTGCTGTGCAGAAGCTTTTTAGTTTGATGTAGTCCCATTTGTTTATTTTTTCTATTGTTTCTCTTGCCCGGTCAGACATGGTGCTTGAAAATATGTTGCTAAGACCGATGTCGAAGAGCGTACTGCCTATGATTTCTTCTAGAAGTTTCGTACTTTCAGGTCTTACATTCAAGTCTTTAATCCATTTTGAGTTAATTTTTGTGTATGGTGTAACGTAAGGGTCTACTTTCATTTTTTTGCTTGTGGCTATCCAGTTTTCCCAGCCCCATTTGTTGAAGAGACTTTCTTTCCCCCATTGTATGTTCTTGGCTCCTTTGTCAAAGATTAGCTGTCCATAGATGTGTGGGTTTATTTCTGGGCTTTTGATTCTATTCCATTGATCTGTGTATCTGTTTTTGTGCCAGTACCATGCTGTTTTGGTTACTATAGCTTTGTAGTATATTTTGAAATCAGGGAGTGTGATACCTCCAGCTTTGTTCTTTTTCCTCAGGATTCCTTTACTTATTCGGGGTCTTTTGTTGTTCCAAATAAATTTTAGGATTCTTTATTCTATTTCTGTGAAAATGTTGTTGGAACTTTGATAGGGATTGCAATGAATCTATAGATGGCTTTAGGAAGTATGGACATCTTAACTATGTTAATTCTTCCAATCCAAGAGCACGGAATATCTTTCCATTTCTTTGTGTCTTCTTCAATTTCTTTCAGCAATGTTTTATAGTTTTCCGTGTACAGCTGTTTCACCTCTTTGGTTAAGTTTATTCCTAGGTATTTTCTTCTTTTTGTCGCAATTGTAAATGGGATGGTATTCTCAATTTCTCTTTCTGCTACTTCGTTGTTAGTGTATAGAAATGCAACTGATTTTTGTTTGTTGATTTTGTATCCTGCAACTTTAGCATATTCGTTTATTACTTCTAAAAGTTTTCTGGTGGATTCTTTTAGGGTTTTCTATATATAAAATCATGTCATCTGCAAATAGTGACAGTTTCACGTCTTCCTTTCCAATTTGGATCCGTTTTATTTTTTCTCTTGCCTGATTGCTCTGGCTAGGACTTCCAGTACTATGTTAAATAGGAATGGTGACAGTGGGCATCCTTGTCTGGTTCCTGTTCTTAGAGGGATAGCTTTCAGTTTTTCACCATTGAGGATGATATTAGCTGTGGGTTTCTAATATATGGTCTTTATTATGTTGAGGTACTTTCTTTCTATACCCATTTTATTCAGAGTTTTTATCATAAATGGATGCTGTATCTTGTCAAATGCTTTCTCTGCATCTATTGAGATCATCATGTGATTTTTATTCTTCATTTTATTAATGTGGTGTATCACGTTGATTGATTTGCGAATGTTGAACCATCCCTGCATACCTGGAACAAATCCCACTTGATCATGGTGTATAATCTTTTTAACGTATTGTTGTATGCGATTTGCTAGTATTTTGATGAGGACTTTTGCATAAATGCTCATCAGTGATATTGGCCTGTAGTTTTCTTTTTTTGTGTTGTCATTGTCTGGTTTTGGTATCAGGGTAATGTCGGCTTCAAGAATGAGTTAGGGAGCTTCCACCCCTCCTCAATTTTTTGGAAGAGTTTGAGAAGGATAGGTATTAAGTCTTCTTCGAATGTTTGGTAGAATTCAGCAGGGAAGCCGTCTGGTCCTGGACTTTTATTTTTGGGGAGGTTTGTGATTACTGTTTCGATCTCCTTACTGGTGATTGGTCTATTCAAATTCTCTACTTCTTCTTGATCCAGTTTTGGCAGGTTGTATGATTCTAAGAATTTATCCATTTCTTCCAGATTGTCAAATTGGTTGGCATATAGCTTTTCATAGTATTCTCTTATAATCTTTTGTATTTGTGAGGTGTCTGTTGTAATTTCTCCTCTTTCATTTCTGATTTTACTTATTTGTGCCTTCTCTCTTTTTTTCTTGGTGAACCTAGCTAAAGGTTTGTCAATTTTGTTTATCTTTTCAAAGAACCAGCTCTTGGTTTTAGTAATTTTTTCTACTGTTTTTTTGGTCTCTATTTCATTTATTTCTTCTCTGATTTTTACTATTTCCCTTCTTCTACTGATTTTGGGCTTTGTTTGTTCTTCTTTTTCCAGTTCCTTTAGGTGCATTGTTAGATTGTTTATTTGAGATTTTTCTTGTTTGTTGAGATAGGCCTGTATTGCTATAAACTTTCCTCTTAGAACCGCTTTTGCTGTATCCCATAAATCCTGGCATGTCCTATTTTCATTTTCACCTGTCTCCAGGTATTTTTTGATTTCTTCTTTGATTTCTTCGTTGACCCAGTCGTTGTTCAGTAGCGTTTTGTTTAATCTCCACGTATTTGTGGCTTTTCTGATTTTCTTCCTATAGTTGATTTCTAGTTTCATACCATTGTGGTCAGAAAAGATGCTTGGTATTATTTCAGTCTTCTTAAATTTATGGAGACTTCTTTTTTTTTTTTTTTTTTTTTTTTTTTTTTTTTTTTTTTTTAAAGATTTTATTTATTCAGTTTTTTCCCCCCAAAGCCCCAGTAGATAGTTGTATGTCATAGGTTCACAACCTTCTAGTTGCTGTACGTGGGACTCGGCCTCACGTTAGACGGAGAAGTGGTGCCTCGGGGCGCTCCCGGGATCCGAACCCGGGCCGCCAGCATCAGAGCGCGCACACTTAACCGCCAAGCCACGGAGCCGGCCCTATGGAGACTTGTTTTGTGGCCTAATATGTGATCAATCCTGGGGAATGTTCCATGTGCATTTGAAAAGAACGTGTATTCTTCGGTTTTTGGATGGAATGCTCTGTATATATCTACTAGATCCATCTGTTCTAGTGTGTCTTTTAAGGCCGACGTTTCCTTATTGATCTTCTGTTTGGATGATCTATCCGTTGGTGTAAGTGGAGTGTTAAAGTCCCCTATTGTTATTGTGTTACTGTCTATTTCTGTTTTTATGTCTGTTAATAATTGCTTTATATATTTAGGTGCACCTACCTTGGGTGCGTAGATATTTACAAGTGTTATATCCTCTTGTTGGATTGTTCCCTTGATCGTTATGTAATGCCCTTCTTTGTCTCTTTTTACAGTTTTTGTTTTAAAGTCTATTTTGTCTGATATGAGTACTGCTACCCCAGCTTTCTTTTCATTGCCATTTGCGTGGAGTATCTTTTTCCATCCCTTCACTTTCAGTTTGTGAGTGTCTTTAGGTCTGAAGCGTGTCTCTTGTATGCAGCATATATATGGGTCTTGTTGTTTTATCCAATCAGCCACCCTATGCCTTTTAATTGGAGCATTTAGTCCTTTGACGTTTAAAGTAGCTATTGATAAGTATGTACTTACTGCCATTTTTAAACTTTTTTTTCCCTCAGTGTTTTAGTAGTCCTTCTCTGTTCCTTTCTCCTTCTATACAGAATTGATGGTCTCTTTAGTTTGACCTCTGTCTGAAAGCTCTACTCTTTAACTCCCCTCTTCCCTCATTTTATGTTTTTGATATCATATCTAACCTCTTTTTTTGTGTATTTGTATCCATTACCCTCTTATCATGGAAATCGATAATTTTTCCTATTTGTGGTCTTTTCTTTTCCCCTTAAATCAGTCCCTTTAACATTTCTTGTAGCACTGGTTTCTTGGTGACAAACTCCTTTAATTTTTGCTTGTCTGGGAAATTTTTGATCTCTCCTTCCATTTTGAATGATAACCTTGCTGGGTAGAGTATTCTTGGCTGTAAGTTTTTTTCCTTTTAGCACTTTAAATATATTGTGCCACTCTCTTCTAGCCTGTAAGGTTTCTGCTGAGAAGTCAGCTGATAGCCTTATGGGGTTTCCTTTGTATGTAACTTGTCTTTCTCTTGTGGCTTTTAGGATTCTCTCTTTATCTTTAATTCTGGATATTTTGATTATGATGTGTCTTGGCGTGGGCCTCTTTGGGTTTATCTTGTTTGGGGCTCTCTGTGCTTCCTGTACCTGGATGTCTGCTTCCTTCCTTAGGTTAGAGAAGTTTTCATCTATTATTTCTTGAAGTAGATTCTCTGCCCCTTTGTCTCACTCTTCTCCTTCCGGGACACCTGTAACACGGATGTTAGTGCACTTGATGTTGTCCCAGAGGTCCCTTAGACTGTCCTCACTCTTTTTAATTCTTTTTTCTTTTACCTGTTCAGCTTGGGTAATTTCTTCTAGTCTTTCGTCCAGCTCACAGATCCGTTCTTCTGTATCCTCTACTCTGCTTTTGAGTCCCTCTAGTGAATTTTTCATTTCCAGTATCATATTCTTCATTTCTGATTCGTTCTTTTTTATATCTTCCATTTCTTTGTTGACATTCTCACTGAGTTCATCTATTCTTCTCCCCAGATCAGTGAGCATCCTTAACACTCCTGGTTTGAACTCTCTGTCGGTTTGTTGCTCATTTCTGTTTCACTTAGTTCCTTTTCTGGGGTTTTGCCCTTTCCCTTACTTGGAATGTATTCCTTTGCCTCCTCATTTTGCCTCTTTCCCTGTGCTTGTGTCTACATTGGGTAGGTCAGCTACGTCTCCTGTTCTTGGATAGGCGACCTTATATAAGTGATGCCTTAGGAGGTCTGCAGTGTGCTTCCCTCCATTCTCAGTGTTCCAGGAGTGACCCCTATGTGGGCTATGTGTGTCCTTCTGTTGTGGCCTGTTTACCCTCCCTGTAAGCACCCAGGGAGGAGGAGTTATGCTCCTGGCCAGCTATTGTAGTGCTCAGCTGTTTGTAGTTGTTGTGGGCCTTTCAGTCTCTTTATCAGGTGTGGGGAGCCCCAGCACAGTTGGCTGCAAGTTCTAATACCACATTTGTGTTGCAGTATTTCTTTTAAGTGAGTATGCCCCCAGCGTGGCAGGTTGTTAGGCTCAGGGGCTTACAATTGCTATAAGCCTCCAACCTTTAGGTCTCTTGTCAGCTCTCTGATGATTGCAGCTGGCTGGGGCTGGCCTCAGGCATGGGAACACCCAATTGTTTCAGGCTTTGGAAGGTGGGGCACACCCCCTATGTGGGTCTTTGAGAAGCACAAGTCTTCTGCAGCTGACAAGCCCTGCCGCCCACAGGTCCACACACACAGTCAACACAGTCCTGCCCTGTGTGCGCACCCCAACCACCTGAAGTGGACCCAGTCTCTCCATGGCAGGAGTCCCACTCACTCTACCACTACCCCACACTCTCCACCCACTCCTTGTGCACGCCCTGCCCCACTGAAGTGGGCTCAGTTGCCAGGCTGCATAGAATACAGTTACCAATCTATGCAGGCCCACAAGTTGCCTGAGGGCCTGTTGTTGGGTGGGGCCAGTCTCTAGGGTGGGCTGCCTCCCCTGGCTGAGCTGGATTAAATCGGTGCTCTAGTGGGTGGGGCAGACCTGGGCTAGCAGGCCCCAGGGAGAACTCCAATGGCGTCTGTGTCAGCACGCCCACACCAGGCCACAATGGCCACCGCCAATGTCCCAGTCCCTAGAGAGGTCTCACCTCTCACTGTGATGCACTCAGGGCCTATCAGGTGAGTCTCTTTTCACCAAAGCACTATGCACTTTTCTTTCTGGTGATTTTTGGTTGCTTTCTGAACCTGGTGAGTTTGTGCATGGGCCCTTTAAGAGCCGGTTTTAATTTCTTTGTGAACCAGCTTTTCTGGGGCTGCTCCCCAATGTTTTAGTAGCAGGCAAAGTCAGATATTATGCCACTCGTCTCGATTGTGCTGGGTCCACAAAATGCCCACAGTGGGGGCACTCCCCGGCTCGGGGCCCTGCTCCTCCAGGGAGGGCTGCGTACCTGTGGGCTGCTCCTGGGTGGCCATGCAGCTGGCAGCTTGTGAAGGCAGCATTTTTCCTCTCCAGAAGGGAGTTTCTGCCTCTCCCACCTCAATTAGGGTTGTCCTTTGTTGCAAGAGTTCCTCTTATCCAGTTTTCAGTTCTGTCTCAGGGGTAGTTTTTCCACGAGTAGTAGTAAATTGGCTGTGTCCATGGGAGGAGGTGCGTTCAGAGTCTGCTTATGCCGCCATCTTGACTTCCCCTCAAGAATTCTTTTTTAAAAAAAATTTTTCATATGTAGTGCAGGTACCTTATAACAGAGTATTTCCAATTTCTCCCTCCCATCCCTTACTACATTGCTGTCATGAATTTCAGTTATCTATTAGATCTAAACATTCAATACATTGTTATCAATACATTTTGAAGAATTACCTATTAGATCAATTAAGAGTAAGAAACATGAATGTTTTACTTTACCTTCATTTATTCCTTCTTTAATGCTCCTCTTTTCTTTATATAGATCTGAGTTTCTGACTGTGATTTATAGTAATAAATATATATTTTTCATTTTAGTTATACTTTTCAGCTCCAGAATTTCTTTTTAGGTTTTCTATCTCTTTACTGATATTTCCATTTTTTCATACATCATTTTCTTGATTTTCTCCATGTTGTCTTTTATTTCTTTGATCATCTTTAAGATAGTTGTTTTCAAGTCTTTGTCTAGTAGATTCACCATCAGGTCTTTTTTGGGACAGTTTCTGTCAGTTTACTTTTTCCTTTGAATGTACCATAATTTTCTGTTTCTTTTTATTCCTTATGATTTTTTGTTGTTGAAAACTGGACATTTGGATCTAATAATGTGGTAACTCTGGAGATCTGATTCTCTCCCTTCTTGAGGGCTTGCTGTTTTGTTTTTGTTGGTGTTTTCATTATTGTAGGCTGTTTCTGTGCTGAGGATTAGTCTGAGGTGTAAATCCAACAACTTCTTGGTCTTTTCTGAGCTTCACTTTCCCCTGGGCAAATTCTCCTGCATATGCAGTTACTTTTGAATGTCCTAGTCTTCAATGTCTGGCTCTCAAAAGGAGAAAAATAAAAGAGGAGAAAAAGGACACTAGCCCCTGAAATCTCCAGTCACTTCAGCCATTGCTTATAAAAATGGAGGCAGGTTAAACGACAATGGCCACCACGTATTTTTCTGCACCTCTGTGATCAGAAGCAGCAATCAGTGATCAGAGCACAGATCCTCAATATTTGGAGGACATGGTCCTCTTTGCCCACCTTGGGTCCCACAAACTATTTGTAAGCTGGTCCAGTAACACATGCACAGCTTGAGTGCCCCAGGGCTGGGAGTGGGAAATGGGTAGCTGCTACTGTGCTAAGAATAGAAATTGACTTAAATTAATGGAATTTGCTGTCCAAACCTTCCCCTGGAAGTTGAAATCTTCAATAGACTCCAGAGGTCAAGTATAATTATATGTGACAGATTCTGCCATTGTAACTGTCTACATGGAGAGACATTTTTAGCCTTTCCTACTCTGCCATTCTTCTCAGAGTCATTTTCTCCTGCTTTCTTTTGATTAGTGTTAGCATGATATATCTTTCTCCATTTATTTACTTTTAATCTATCTGTGTCAATATTTAAAGTTTATTGTAGAAAACATAGTTCTTGGATTTTTTAACCACTCTGACAATGTCTGTCTTTTAATTGGTGTCATTAGGCCATTGACATTTAAAATGATTATTTTTTTTTAATTTATTTTTTTATTGCAGCAACATTGGTTTGTAACATTGTATAAATTTCAGGCATACATCATTATACTTCTATTTTCTGCATTGATTACATCATGTTCACCACCCAAATACTAATTACAATCCATCACCACACATATGTGCTTAATCATCCCTTTTGCCCTCTTTCCTCCCCTCTGGTAACCACCAATCCAATCTCCGTCTCTGTGTGTTTGTTTGTCATTGTTTAAAAGTGATTCTTGATATATATGGATTAATATCTATCATATTTGTTACTGTTTTGTATTTATTGCCCTTTTTTCTTACTTTCGTCTTCCACTCTTTTCCTTCCTTTTATGGTTTTAATTGAGCATTTTATATGATTCCATTTTCTCTCCTTTCTAGCATATGAGTTATATTTTATTTTATTTTATTTTTTTATTTATTTTTATTTTTTATTTTTTTATGAGGAGATCAGCCCTGTGCTAACATCCGCCAATCCTCCTCTTTTTTTGCTGAGGAAGACGGCCCTGGGCTAACATCTGTGCCCATCTTCCTCCACTTTATATGGGACGCCGCCACAGCATGGGTTGCCAAGCAGTGTGTCGGTGCGCGCCCAGGATCCGAACCAGCGAACCCCGGGCCGCTGCAGCGGAGCGTGCGCACCCAACTGCCTGCGCCACCGGGCCGGCCCCTTTATTTTATATTTTTGAGTGATTTCCCTAGAGCTTTCAATGTACGTTTACAGCTGACAAAAGTCCACTTTCAAGTAACACTGTACTGCTTCACAGGTAGTGCAAACACCTTCCCTTTTCTCATCCTTTGTATTGTTGCTGTCATTCATTTCACTTATACATCACATACATACATTTATACATATGTAAGCATATGTAAGCATATATATATATATATACACACATTTATATTCAAATATATTGTTACTGTCATTATTTTGAACAAACAGTTATCTGTTAGGTTAATTAAGAATAAGAAAAATAAAAAATTTTATTTTACTTTCATTTATTGTTCCTCTAACACTCTTCTGTTCTTTCTGTAGAGCTTAGTTCTGACATTTCATTTTCCTTCCTTCTGAAGAAATTTTTTTAACATTTTTTGCAAGGCAGGTCTACTTCTGACAAATTCCCTCGGTTTTTTATTTTTTGGGACAGTCTTGATTTCTCCTTTACTTTTCAAGGGCAATTTCACAGGATACAGAATTCTAGGTTGGTGGGTTTTTTCTTTCAATGCTTTAAATATTTCACTCCACTCTCTTTCGTGTATGGTTTCTGAGGCAAATTCAGATGTAATTTTTATTTTTGCACCTCTATAGGTAACTTGTTTTTTTCCTCTGGCTTTTTAAAAGATTTTCTCTTCATCTTTGATTTTCTACAGGTGTAGTTTTTTGGCATTTATCCTTCTTGGTGTTCTTTGAGCTTCCTGGATCTGTAGTTTGGTGTTTGACATTAATTTGTGGAAATTCTTTGTCATTACTGCCTCAAATATTGCTTCTGTTCCTTTCTCTCTTCCTTCTCCTTCTGGTATTCCTATTATATATATGTTACTCCTTTTGTAGTTGTCCCACAGTTCTTGGACATTCTGTTCTCTTTTGTTTGTTTGTTTGTCTCTTTTCTCTTTGCTTTTCCATTTTGGAAATTTCTATTAAGATATCTTCAAGCTCAGAGATTCTTTCCTCAGACATGTCCAGTCTACTATTGAGCCCATCAAAGGCATTCTTCATTTCTGTTACTACATTTTTTATCTCTAACATGCTTTTTGATTCTTAGAATTCCCATCTCTCTGTTAACATTGCCCATCTGTTCTTGCATGTTGTCTACTTTTTCATTAGAACTCTTATCATATTAATCAAAGTTGTTTTAAATTTCTAGTCTGGTGATGCCAAGCTCCCTGCCACATCTGCGTCTGGTTCTGTGCTTGCTCTGGCTCTTCAAACTGTGTTTTTTCCTTTTCAGTATGACATAATCTTTTCTGCATAGCTGGACATGATGTACTAAATAACAGGAACTGTGATAAATAGGTCCTTAGTAATGTGATAGTAAGGTGTGGAAGAGGGGAAGCATTCTATAGTCTTATAATTAAGTCTCAGTCTTTTAATGAGCCTGTGCACCTGTGCTATGAACTTCACGAGTGCTCCTCATTTTTTCCTCCTTTAGGTGGGACAGGATGGCTAGAGTGGGCTGGAGTTGGGTATTTTCCTTCCCCATCTGGAAGTCTAGAGGGGGCCAGGGTTGGTATTTCCCTTCCCCCAGTGTGGTTAGGTTCTGAAAAAATGCCAATCATTTAGGCTATGGTAACAGAGTTTCTCTGGAGGGAAGGCTTTGGTAAGAAGAACAGAATGCTCTGGCATGTTTCAAATGGTTCATTTTCCCCTCCTCCTGCTGGAAGCTCAAAGAGAATTTTATATGATATGCTCTGTGAGAATTTGGTCAGGTTTCTGGAGATAAAGCTCACAAACATGTGGAGCCCCCTTTGACTGAGTCTCTCTGGGTTTTTTAACCCTCAGACTTGTCCACACTGAACTTCCAGCAATTCATCAATTATAGTTTAAGTTTTTCCCCAGGGGTACTGGTTCCCACAAAAGTTTCTCCTTGTAGATTTCTGCTGTCATAAGTTGTGCTTCTCTGTATCTGTCTGTCTGTCTCCAATTTTGGGGGCAATCGTTTGCCCTGTGACCTCATTTCTCTGAGGGATCCAAGAAGCATTTTGATTTTTCAATATGTTCAGCTTTTTTCTTTCTTTCTTTCTTTCTTTTTTGTGAGGAAGACTATCCCTGAGCTAACATCCAATGCCAATCCTTCTCTTTTTGCTGAGGAAGATTGGTCCTGGGCTAACATCCATGCCCATCTTCCTCTACTTTATATGGAACGCTGCCACAGCATGGCTTGATAAGCAGTGCATCGGTGCGTGCCCAGGATCCGAACCTGCAAGCCCCAGGCCGCCAAAGCAGAGCACACGCACTTAACTGCTGCACCACCAGGCCAGCCCCTGTTTGGTTTTTTATTTGTTATTAAGACAGAGTGATGACTTCCAAGATCCTTACACACTGCATCAAAACAGAAAGCCTCTGCTGTTGTTTGTTGTTTGTTTCTATGTACATAAGTTGTCTTTTTTCTTCTGGCTACTTTTCAGATTTTCTATTTTCACCAGTTTTAAGAAATTAATTATGATATGTCTTGGAATATTTTCTTCTTCTTTAGGTTTGTGAGGTTCTTGAATCTGTGGGTATATAGATTTCATCAAATTTGGAGAAGTTTGACTGTTATTTCTTTAAACTTTTTTTCTGCCTCCCCTTTGAGGACTCTAAATATTTGCATATTGGGATGCCTGAAGTTGTCCCACTGTTCACTGATGTTCTGGTCTCTATTTTTTCTGTCCATTTTCTGTGATTGCTTTTTTTTTTCTTTTTTGGTGAGGAAGATTCGCCCTGAGCTAACATCCATTGGCAATCTTCCTCTTTTTTTTTTTCTTACTTGAGGAAAACTAGCCCTGAGCTAACATCTTGCCAATCTTCCTCTATTTTGTATGTGGGATGCCTCCACAGCATGGCTGATGAGTGGAGTAGGTCCGCACCTGGGATCTGAAGCCAGAAACCTGGGCCACCAAAGCAGAGTGTGCAGAACTTTAACTGCACTGCCATGCGGCCGGCCTCTCTGTGATTTCTTTTGAACAGTTTTTTTTGCTACGATTTCTAGTTCAGTATATCTTCTGGAATGTAATCTAATATTAATCCAATACTGTGCACTTCTCACCTCAGGCATTGTGGTTTTCTTATTAGAAATTTGAGTTGTGACTTTTTTATATCTTCCATGTCACTATTTAACTTATTCAATCATTCCTCTAACTCCTTGAACATGTGGAATACAGTTATAACTGTTTTAATGTCCTTGTTTAGTTCTTTCATACATATCATTTATGGGCTTGTTTCTGATTGATTTTCTCCTCATTCTGTGTTACATTTTTCTCTTTTTAATACCTGATAGTTTACAATTATATGCCAGACATTGTGAATGTTACCTTGTTGTATGCCAAATATTTTCATGTTCCCATTAATATTTTTGAGATATCTTCTTGAATGCAGTTTAGTTACTTGGAAACATTTTGATCCAGTAGGGTCTTGCTTCTAAAGCTTCTTAGAGAATACCAGAGTATCCTTTGGTATAGAGCTAAATTTGCCCCACTAGTGAGGCAAAACCTGTCTGAGTACCTTACCCAATGCCCCACAAATTGTGAGACTTTCCACTCTGGGTGGCCAGAACAGGAACTCTTTCCAGCCCTGTGCAGTGTGTGTGTGTGTTTGCACACATGTGCACACAGCTCTCTCCTGTCTGGTTCTGTGCCCTGGAACTCTAGCCCTTTTGACCTCCCCAGACTCATAGCTCATCTCCCTAGGCATTTTTGTGTGTGTGTGAGGAAGATCAGCCCTGAGCTAACATCCATGCCAATCTTCCTCTTTTTTGCTGAGGAAGACTGGCCTTGGGCTAACATCTGTGCCCATCTTCCTCCACTTTATATGGGATGCCACCACAGCATGGCCTGGCAAGCATTGCATCGGTGCACACCCGGGATCCGAACCCGGGCCGCCAGCAGTGGAGCGCGCGCCCTTAACCGCTGTGCCATGGGGCCTGCCCCTTCCTAGGCATTTTTTAAACTAAACTTTATATTAAAATAGTTTTAGATTTAGCAAATCTTATGAAAAAATAATACAGAGAGTTCCCATATACTCCACACCTAGTCTCCTGTATTATTTACATCTTACATTAGTATGATGTGTTTGTCACAATTAATGAACCAAAACTGATGCATTATCACTAACTAAAGTATATACTTCATTCAGATTTCTTTACTTTTTAATATAATCATCTTTTTTGTGTTCCAGGATTCCATTCAGGATACAACATTACATTTAGTCATCATGTCTCCCCTTGGCTGTCAAAGTGTCTAAGACTTTTTTTTTTTGATGATTTTTGACAGTTTTAAGGAATACTGGGGAGATATTTTGTAGAATGCTCCTCAACTGGGATTTTTTTCTCATAATTAGACTGGTGTTATGTGTTTTAGGTTGGAAGACCATAGAGACAAAGTACCACTCTCATTACATTGTATCAAGAGTACATACTATCAACATGACTTATCACTGTTAATGTTAATCTTGTTCACCTGGCTGAATTCCCAAGTAATTTTTGAACACCATTTTGTACTGTATGTCCTCCATGTAGAGACAAGAAGATCTCTAAACAAATATTTAACTATAGTTTCTAGATTTCTTTCTTGCAGAGGTGTAGATTAGCCATTCTGTCCTTCCTACGTATTCTAGAATTGAGAGAATATGTAAATATATTGTGGATAACTGGGCCTGTGTTTCTCACTTGCAGAGAAGGGAGTTACAAATTTGGAAAGGGAAAATAGCACAAATACTTTCATTTTGGATATGAATTGGGGTATTTAAATGAACTCATGGTTTCATATATACAAAGATACTGAAATAGATTGTGTATGTCTGTGTGTGTGAGAGATTGTGAGTGTTTATGTGAATATATGCATATTTATTTATCTATTTCCTAGTTCTTCTCATTGATAGAGACTAGAAACTATAAGATCCCAATAGCAATGTACACCTGGCACCCAGATCTTGGTTTCTAAAATTATCTTCCATTAAAAGAAACCAGAAATCCTTTATGAAATTGCTATCTTTGGGGGGAGGGAAGGAAAATGATCTTGGAACAACTTGTAGCAGAAAATAAAGAATACTCAAAGAATAATGGGAACACATCAAAAGGACATAGGAGCTAATCTGAAGGGACTCCTACTTGCCTAATATGGGATAATTTGAGCATCAAAATAAATAATGATACTAAAGTGAATAAAGTAAGACTCCAGGAGACCTTATAGATATAATGAATGAGTAAATGGAAGCATGGATTACTAAAAGATAAATGACAGAGAAGGGAAACATCGTTTTTATATTAGAAAGTCATCTGGAGGTAGTAATATCATAAATATGGCAGAATAAGAGTTTTCTACCATCTTTCCCTCAAAGAACACCAATTTGCACAATTACTGATAAACAAAAGAGCATTTGTGGAAGTCCAGGAGTCCAGAAGAGAAGTTCTAGCACACCACTGGAACAAAAAAAAAAAAAAAAAAAAAAAAACCTGAGATTGGACTCACTGAAGAGAGTAAGAGGAACGGTTTCACTTTACCTGCATCACCTCTCCTCCAAAGCAGCACAGTTCAGTGCCAAAAGAGACTTTCTCAGGCATCATTTCTCCCATGGGGGAAAGTGAGTGCATGAATGAGTACCCAGCTTCTCCAGCTGAGCAAGATGCTGAAAAATAAACCCACATCTTTCTCACCCCATCCAGAATACTGAGGCATGCATTGTGACAGAGGGACAGGGAATGACTGGGAGAACAGCATCCAGGGCTCTCAGAGGGCATCAAAGGGATGTGGATCCTCTTAACTGCATTGCAGACTCCATCAGAAAGCCCACCCAAGACTGCTGGAGGTGCCTTGCCTGCAGAAGCCCCTAACTGGCCTGTGAGCATCTCCAGTGCTCCACATGCCTCACTCACACACACACTCTCACACTGTTGCCAGCTCCCTATGCATGCCACCAAAAGTGATGAGAACAAGCTTGTGTAGAGGGATAGTGAGTATGCCTAGAAAGCCAGCTCAACTCTGCAGAATTAGGAGAATACACACAAATTAGGCATTCATCACTACCCTAGGGAAAGCAAAAGGCAGGCTGTCAGCACCCAACCTCACTTTGCTGGATTGATAGAAGGCATACAATCTTAAGATTTTCCCCACGAGAGGGATAAAGAAGTGTGGAGCAGGGATATCCATAAAAAAAGGTCTGAGAAAGCCTCAAAATTCCTAACAGGGCTGATGAAAGGTATTTTTCTCCCAAAGCCAGTCAGTAAAGACCAGAAGATGTGACTACTTTGATGCAAGACTTCAAGGAACATGAAAAATCAAGGAAACATGATACCACCAAAGGAACACAATAATGTTCCAGTAACCAAACCAAAAGAAATGGAGATCTGAAATTTGCCTGATACATAATTCAAAATAGTTGTTTTAAGGAAACTCAGTGAGCTATAAGAAAATACAGAAAGATAATTCAACAAAATCATGAAACAACACATAAACAAAGTGAGAAATTTAACAGAGAGATATCTCCTCTGTTAAATTTAACAGAGAGACATCACAAAAAAAAGAATCAAAAAGAACTTCTGAAGTTGAAGAATATTATGCATAAAATGAAAAATGCAATCAATAGCAGACGGGAGCAAGCAGAAGAAAGACTCTGTAAAGTAGAAGACAGGCCACTTGAAGTTGTCTAGTTAGAGGAGAGCAAAGAAAAGAGAATAACAAAGTGAAGAAAGCCTACATGAACTAGGGGATACAATTAAGAGAAGCAGTCTATGTGCTATTGGAGTCCCAGAAGGAGGAGAAGGGAGAAAGGGGCAGAAAGCTTATTTAAAGAAATAATAGCTAAGAACTACCAAAATCAGGAGAGAGGTTTGGACATCTAAGTTCATAAAGTTCATAGGTTCCCCCAAAATTCCAACCCAAAATGACTTTCTCCAAGACACATTATAATAAAACTGTCTAAAATCAGAGAGAAAGAGAGAATTTTAAAAGCCACAAGAGAAAAAAGTCCTTCCATACAAGGAAGCTCCCATTAGGCTATCAACTGATTTCTCAGGAGAAATCTTGAAGGCCAGGAGAGAGTGGGATGATATATTCAAAGTGTTGAAAAAACTGCCACCAATCATACTTTACCTGGCAAAGTTGTCCTTCAGAAATGAAGTAGAGATAAAGACTTTCCCAAACAAACAAAAGCTGAAGTTCATCACTACTAGACCTGCCTTACAAGAAATGCTGAAAAAAGTTCTTCAAGCTGAAATGAATGACTCTAATTAGTAACGTGAAATTATATAAAAATAAAAAAAAAACACTGGCAAAGGTAAGTATATAATCGAATTCAGAATATTCTCATACTGTAATATGGTGATGTGTTAACTACTTTAGTATAAAGGTTAAAGGACAAAAGTATTAAAACTAACTATGGCAACAGTAATTTGTTAATGAATACACAATATAAAAGAGGTAAATTGTGACATCAAAAACAAAAAATGTGAGAGGGAGTAAAAGAGTAGAGGTTTGTGTATGATTGAAGTTAAGTTATTGGCATAAAATAGACTATCTATACCATGTTTTATGTCAGCCTCATGGTAACCACAAAGCAAAAACCTATAGTAGATACATAAGAGATAAAGAAAAGGGAATCAAAGTATATCACTAGGGAAAATCAACAATTCACAAAGGAGGACAGAAAGAAAGGAATAAAGGAACAAGCAAACTACAACACAGCCAGAAATAATTGACTATGGTATCAGTAAGTGCCTCCCTATTAATAATTACTTCAAATGTAAATGGATTAAACGCTCCAATTAAAGGCATAGGGTAGCTGAATAGATTAAAAAAAAAAAGACCCAAGTATGCTGCCTACAAGGGACTCACTTCAGTTTTAGGGGCACACAGAGGATCAAAGTGAAGGGATGGAAAAGGATATCCCATGCAAATGGAAACAAAAGAGGGCAGACATAGCTACACTTTTATCAGACAAAATAGACTTTAACCCAAAAACTGTAATAAGAGACAAAGAAGGTCATCATATAATGACAAATGGGTCAATTCACCAAGAGGATATAACAATTGTAAATATATATGCTCCCAACATCAGAGCACCTAAAAATATTAAGGAAATACTAACAGATCTGAAGGGAGAAATAGACCACAATACAATAATAGTAGAGGACTTTAATACCCCAATTTCAACAATGGATAGATCATCTAGTTAGTGGAAAGAGTGGACTTGAACTATATTTTAGACCAAATGGACCTAACACAAATATACAGAACATTCCATATAACAGAAGCAGACTACACATTCTTCTCAAGCACCCAAAGAACACTCTCCAGGATAGATGATATGTTAGGTCACACAAAAAGTCTTAGCAAACTTAAGAAGATTGAAATCTTGCCAAGTATCTTTTCTGACCACATTGGTATAAAAATAGAAATTAATAACAGAAGGAAATCTGAAAAATTCACAAATATGGGAAATTAAACACCACAATCCTGAACAACCAATGGGCCAAAAGGGAAACAGTAAATATCTTGAAACAAACAAAAAGAAAAAAACAACCTACCAAAACAGGATGAAGAAGAAGCAGTTCTAAGAGGAAAGTATATAGCAGTAAATGCCTACATTAGGAAAAAATAAAAGATCTCAAGTAAATACACCTCAAGGAACTAGAAAAAGAAATAAGAAAAACCAAGGCTAGCAGAAGGAAGGAAATAACCAAGATCAGAGCAAAAATAAAAGAAATAGCGATCAGAAAACCAAAAGAAAAGCTCAACAAAACTAAGAGCTGGTTTTTGAAAAGATGCCTAAAATTGACAGATTTTTAGCTAGACTAACAAAGAAATAAGAGAAGCGACTAAATAAATAATATAAATGAAAGAGGAGACATTACAACTGATACCACAGAAGTACAAAGGATCATAAGAGGTTACTATAACAATTGTACATCAACAAATTGGATAACCTAGAATAAATGGAAAATTTCTAGAATCATACAACCTATCAAGACTGAATCAGGGGTTAGCCCCGTGGCGTAGCAGTTAAGTGTGCATGCTCTGCTGCTGGTGGCCAGGTTTGGATCCCAGGTGCACACCGAGGCACCGCTTGTCAGGCCATGATGTGGAGGCGTCCCATATAAAGTGGAGGAAGATGGGCACAGATGTTAGCCCAGGGCCAGTCTTCCTCAGCAAAAAGAGAAGCATTGGCATGGATGTTAGCTCAGGGCTGATCTTCCTCACACACACAAAAAAAGACTGAATCATCAAGAAATAGAAAATCTGAAGAAACCAATTTGAGCAAGGAGATTGAAGCAGTAATCAAAAACTCCTAACAAAGAAAAGCCCAGGACAAGAGAGTTTCCCTTGCGAATCATAACAAACATTTAAGGAAGAATTAATGCCACTCTTTCTCAAAATCTTCCAAAAAATTGAAGAGGAAGAGAACACTCCCAAACTCACTTTATGAGGCCAGCATTACCCTGACACCAAAGCCATGTAAAGATACTACAAGAAAAGAAAACTACAGGCCAATAGCCCTGATGAATATGGATGAAAAAATTCTCATAAAAATATTAGCAAACCGAATTCGACAACATATTAAAAGGATCATTCACCATGATCAAGTGAGATTTATCCCTGGGATGCAAGGATGGTTCAACATATGCAGGTTGATAAATGTAATACACTACATTAGCAGAGTGAAAGATAAAAACCACACAATCCTCTCAATCGATGCAGAAGAAGCATTCGAAAAATTCCACATCCTTTCATGATAGAGATTCTCAACAAATTGGGTATAAAAGGAATGTGTGTCGACATAATAAAGGCCACTTGTGACAAGCACACAGCAATGGTGAAATGTTTAAGGACTTTTCTCTAATATCAGGAACAAACAAGGGTGCCTACTTTCACTGCTCCTATTCAAAATAGTACTGGATGTCCTTGCCAGAGCAATTAGTCAAGAAAAAGAAATAATAGGCATCCAAATCAGAAAGCAAGAAGTAAAATTGTCTCTGTTTTCAGATGACATGATCTTAAATATAGACAATCCTAAAGACTCCACCAAAACATTATTAAAACTAATAAGTGAATTCATTAAAGTTGCAGGATATAAAATCAACATACAGAAATCAGTTGTGTTTCTATACACTAACAACAATCTATCTGGAAAAGAAATGAAGAAACTAATCCCATTTACAATAGTATAACAAACAATATAATACTTGGGATTTAATTTAACCAGGGAGGTAAAAGATCTCTACACTGAAAACTATAAAACATTGATGAAGACACAAACAAATGGAATGCTATCCCATGTTCAAAGATTGGAAGAATTAACATTGTTAAAATATCCATACTACCCAAAGCCATCTATAGATTCAATACAATTACTACCAAAATTCCAATAGCAGTTTTCACAGAAATAGATAAAACAATCCTAAAATTTGTATGGAACCACAAAAGATCCTGAATAGCCAAAGCAGTCTCGAGAAAGAAGAACAAAGCTAGAGGCATCATGCTCCCTGATTTCAAACTATATTACAAAGCCATAGTAATCAAAACAGTATCATGTTGGCATAAAAACAGACACATAGGTCAGTGGAAGAGAATTGACAGCTTGGAAATATACCAATGCATATTAAGTAAAATAATATTTGATGAGGGAACCAAGAATATTCAATGGAGAAAGGATAATCTTCAACAAATGGTGTTGGGAGAACTGGATAACAACAAACAGAAAAATGAAGTTGGACCACTCCCTCACACCATTCACAAGAATTAACTCAAAATGGACTAAAGACTAAACATAAGACTTGATACCATAAAATTCATAGAAGATAAGAGAGAGAAGAAGCCCCTTGACACAGGTC
This sequence comes from Ceratotherium simum simum, assembly GCF_057802395.1. Lineage (NCBI taxonomy): Eukaryota > Metazoa > Chordata > Mammalia > Perissodactyla > Rhinocerotidae > Ceratotherium > Ceratotherium simum. The sequence goes on along the minus strand of NC_141919.1, from coordinate 56,452,711 downwards.
CTGGCAATGATTTTTTTTGATATGACACCAAAAGCACCAGCAACAAAAGCAAAAATCAACAAGTGGGACTACATCAAACTAAAAACCTTCTGCACAGCAAAGTAAACAATCAACAAAATGAAAAGGCAACCTACAGAACTGGAGAAAATATTTGCAAGTCATATAGCAGATAAGGAATTAATATCCAAATTATAGAAAGAACACATATAATTCAGTAGCAGAAAAACAAACAATTCGGTAAAAAAAAATGGACAGAGGATCTGAATAGATATTTTTACAAGGAAGACATACAAATGGCCAATAATTACATGAAAAGATGCTCAACATCACTTATCATCAGGGAAATGCAAATCAAAACCACAAGATATCATCTCAGACCTGTTAGAATGGCTATTATCAAAAAAAAAAAAGAGATAAGTGTTGACAAGGATATGGAGAAAAGGAAACCCTTGTGTACTGTTGGTGGGAATGTAAACTGGTAGAGCCACTATGGAAAACAGTATGGAGGTTCCTCAAAAAATTAAAAATAGAACTATTATATGACCAGCAATTCCACTTCAGGGTATATAACCGAAGGAAATGAAATCAGTATCTCAAAGAGATAGACATCTGCATTCTCATGTTCATTGCAGCATTATTCACAATAGCTAAGATATAGAAACAACCTAAGTGTTTATCAACAGATCAATGATAAAGACAATATTATATACACACACACACACACACACACACACACACAATGGAATATTATTCACACATAAAAAAGAAGGAAATCCTGTGATTTGTGGCGACATGGATGTACTGTTAGGGCATTATCCTAAGTGAAACAAGCCAGGCAGAGAAAGACAAATACTGTATGATCTCATTTATATGTGGACTCTAACATAGTTGAACTCATAGAAACAGGGAGTACAATGGTGATTGCCAGGGGCTGGGGGGGTGGGAGAAATGGGGAGAGTTGGTCAAAGGGGATAAACTTCCAGTTTTAAGATGAATAAGTTCTGGGGATCTAATGTACAGTGTGGAGACTATAGTTAACAATACTGTATCATATACTTGAAAGTTGCTGAGAGAGTAGATCTTGAATGTTCTCACCACAAAAAAGGTAATTTTGTGAGGTAATAGATTTGTTAACTAACTTTATTGTAGTAATCATTTCATGATATATATGTGTATCAAATCATCACATTGTGCACCTTAAACTTATGTAATGATATGTGTCAATTATGTCTCAATAAAGCCGGAAAGATAAAATAGGAATTTTAAAAAATAGAAAATCGTCTAATATGTGTATGCGAAATATGGAATTAGAACGTTATCATTTTGCAGGCATCAGAATAATAATTGATTCAGGCAAGAAGCATCAGTAAATACTAAATGTAGTGGATGAATCTTTGAGGAGTTAAAGGATATTTACATAGCCTCAAAGAGTCTCCACCCCAAAGAACTTATAATATTAGTGAAAGACAGAAACTTCACAGGGGAGAAACCAGGCAGACCTCACCCTTAACAAGTGACCAAAGTAAACATAACCAATAATGAAGTAAATCGGTATCTTACACCTCCTGATATGATGAACTTAGAATACAGAAGCATTTCTATGGTATTATTGAAAGAAAATTACCTGAATCTAATCATGAGGAAACATCAGGTAAAAACAATTCGAGAAACATTCTACAAAATAACTGCTCTGTACTCTTTGTTAAAATGTCATGACGGATATAAAAACACTGAGGAGCTGTTGTAGATTAAAGGAGACTAAAGACATGATAACTGAATGTAATATGTGATCTAGGATTTATAAAGTGTGTTATTTGAACAAGTGGCAAAATTTGAGTAGGGTCTGTGGATTAGGTAATAGCATGGAATCAACATTAATTGCTATTTTGGTAATTGTGCTGTAGTTATATAGGAGAATGTCCTTGCTTTTAGGAAATACAAATTAAAAAATTGGTGATAAAGAGGAATTATGTCTGCAATTAACTCTCAAATGTTCAAAAAAAAAGTAATAGGGGCCGGCCCAGTGGTGTAGTGGTTAAGTTTGCACACTCTGCTGCAGGGGCCCAGGTTCGCCAGTTTGGATGCTGGGTGCAGACGAACACACCGCTCATCAAGCCATGCTGTGGCAGTGTCCCATATAAAGTAGAGGAACATGGGCGCGGATGTTAGCCCAGGGCCAATCTTCCTTAGCAAAAAGAGGAGGATTGGCAATGATGTTCGCTCAGGGCTAATCTTCCTCACACATACACACAAAAAAGTGATGTATGTGTATGTGCATGCAAGTATGCATATATTGATTGGGAGAAAGTTGAAGTATATTTAGTTGAAATTAACATTTGGGGAATCTGAGTGAAGAATATACAGGAATTTGGTAATGTTCTTTCAAATTTTCTTTAAGTCTGAAATTATGTCAAAATAAAAATTTAGGAGAAAAAATGCATAGCTGAATATATCACAAGCAAAATCAATAGAGGAATGACAGATTAGTAAGAAATATATGCAAGGTATATGACAAAGGGATCATTTCCTAAATACATGAAATCAACAAAGAAACAGTAAAACAATGGGCAAAGAAAATAAGCAGGCAGTTCACTGTAAAAGAAATAAAAAATGTCTTCTAAACACACAAAAACTCTGCCACATTGATGTTAAAATATCTATTTATAGTTACTTTTTTCACATATCAGATAGAAAAAAAATTGAAAAAAGATGAACTATATTTTCTCATAGAGTTAAATGACATGTCTCTTGTTTTAAACCCTCCTGCCACTGGAATCTAGTCTTAATTCTTTGTTTCCAATGTTTATATCAATACTTGCACTTTCTCATCTGATTTGATATGCCATGTTTTCTAATACTATGTTAAGTAATAACAGTACTAGCGGAAAATCCTAATTATTGATGTTAATTCAACTATTTATTTCCATTTAAAATATTTGTTGTTGCCATTAGAGAAATAATTATATTTAAGTAGTCTTTGACCATGCCTATTTTATTAGTAAAGAATGCTGAATTAATTAAATACTTTTCAGTAAATATTGAAATAAACATGTTGCTCGTCTATTTTAATTTAAAGTAGTTATTCTAATTTCTTGACATTCCATCACTTTTGAATTTTATTTTTTTTCTTTTTTTATTGTGAAATTTTTGTTGTACATTATTGTTTATCATTCACCATATAAGTGCATCCCTCCACCCCTTGTGCCCAACTCCCACCCACCCCCCCCAGCCCCTGGTAACCTCCAAACTGTTCTATCTGTGCGTGTGTTGGTTTATTGTCCACATATGAGTGAAATCATGCCCTGTTTGTCTTTCTCTTTCTGGCTTATTTCACTTAACATAATACCCTCCAGGTCCATACATGTTGTTGCAAATGGGACGATTTTGTCTTTCTTTATGTCTGAGTAGTATTCCATGGTATATATATACCACATCTTCTTTATCCAATCATCAGTTGAGGGACACTTGAGTTGCTTCCATGTCTTGGCTATAGTGAATAACGCTGCGATGAATGTAGGGGTGCATAAGCCTCTTTGCATTGTTGATTTCAGGTTCGTTGGGTAGTTACCCAATAGTGGGATAGCTGGATCATAAGGTATTTCTATTTTTTTTTAATAATTGTAAGGTAGCACAGTCTTTTAAACTTTATTTATTTTTCCCCCCACAGCCCCAGTAGATAGCTGCATGTCATAGTTGCACATCCTTCCAGCTGTTGCACGTGGAACTCGGCCCCAGCATAGCCGGAGAAGCAGCGCGTCGGTGCGCGCCCGGGATCTGAACCCGGGCACCAGCAGCAGAGCGTGCACACTCAACCGCCAAGCCACAGGGCCTGCCCAAGGTATTTGTATTTTTAATTTTTTGAGGAATCTCCATACTGTTTTCCATAGAGGCTGCACCAGTTTGCATTCCCACCAGCAGTGGATTAGGGTTCCCATTTCTTCACAGCCTCTCCAGCATTTGTTGCTTTTTGTCTTGGTGATTATAGTCATTCTAATGGGTGTAAGGTGATATCTTAGTGTCGATTTGATTTGCATTTCCCTGATGACTAGTGATGTTGAGCACCTTTTCATGTGCCTATTGGCCATCTGTACATCTTCTTTGGAGAAGTGTCTGTTCATTTCCTCTGCCCATTTTTTGATTGGATTGTTTTTTGTTGTTGTTGTTGTTATTCAGTTGTGTGAGTTCTTTATATATTATGGAGATTAATCCCTTGTCAGCTATACGGTTTGCAAATATTTTTTCCCAGATGGTGGGTTCCCTATTCATTTTGATCCTGGTTTCATTTGCCTTGTAGAAGCTCTTTAATCTGATGAAGTCCTACTTGTTTATTTTTTCTTTTGTTTCCCTTGTCTGAGTAGACATGGAATTTAAGAAGATCCCTTTATGGCTGATGATGAATAGTGTACTATCTATATTTTCCTCCAGGAGTTTTATAGTTTCAGGTATCACCTTCAGGTCTTTGATCCATTTTGAGTTAATTTTTGTGTATGGCGAAAGAGGGTGGTCTACTTTCATTCTTTTGCAAGTGGCTGTCCAGTTTTCCCAGCACCATTTATTGAAGAGACTTTCCTTTCTGTTGTAGGTCCTTAGCTCCTTTGTCAAAGATTAGCTGCCCATAGATATGAGGTTTCATTTCTGGACTTTCAATTCTGTTCCATTGATCTGTGTGTCTGTTTTTGTACCAGTACCATGCTGTTTTAATACTATTGCTTTGTAGTATGTTTTGAAGTCAGGGATTGTGATGCCTCCAGCCTTGTTGTTCTTTTTCAGGATTGCTTTAGCTATATGGGGTCTTTTGTTGCCTCATATGAATTTTAGTATTCTTTGTTCTATTTCTGTGAAGAATGTCCTTGGGATTCTGATTGGGATTGCATTGAATCTATAGATTGCTTTAGGTAGTATGGACATTTTAACTATGTTTATTCTTCCAATCCAAGTGCATGGGATATTTTTCCATTTCTTTATGTCATCATTGACTTCACTCAATAATGTCTTATAGTTTTCATTGTATAGGTCTTTCGCTTCCTTGATTAAATTTACTCCTAGATATTTTATTCTTTTTGTTGCAATTGTAAATGGGATTGTCTTCTTGAGTTCTCTTTCTGTTAGTTCATTGTTGGTATATAGAAATGGAACTGATTTCTGTAAGTTGATTTTGTACCCTGCCACTTGGCTGTAGTTGTTGATTATTTCTAATAGTATTCCAACGGATTCTTTAGGGTTTTCTATATATAAGATCATGTCATCTGCAAACAGTGAGAGTTTCACTTCTTCGTTGCCTATTTGGATTCCTTTTATTCCTTTTTCTTGCCTAATTGCTCTGGCCAGAACCTCCAGTAGTGTGTTGAATAAAAGTGGCAAGAGTGGGCACACTTGTCTTGTCCCTGTTTTCAGAGGGATGGCTTTCAGTTTTTCCCCATTGAGTATGATGTTGACTGTGGGTTGGTCATATATGGCCTTTATTATGTTAAGGTACTTTCCTTCTATAGCCATTTTGTTGAGAGTTTTTATCATAAATGGATGTTGGATCTTGTCAAATGCCTTCTCTGCATCTATTGAGATGATCATATGGTTTTTATTCCTCGTTTTGTTAATGTGGTGTATCACATTGATTTGTGGATGTTGAACCATCCCTGTGTCCCTGGTATAAATCCCACTTGATCATGGTGTATGATCTTTTTAACATATTGCTGTATTCAGTTTGCCAATATTTTGTTGAGGATTTTTGCATCTATGTTCATCAAGGATATTGGTCTGTAGTTTTCCTTCTTAGTATTGTCTTTGCCTGGCTTTGGTATCAGGGTGATGTTGGCCTCATAGAATGTGTTGGGAAGTGTTCCATCTTCCTCTATTTTTTGGAATAGTTTGAGAAGGATAGGTATTAAGTCTTCTTTGTATGTTCAGTAAAATTCTCCAGAGAAGCCATCTGGTCCTGGACTTTTATTTTTTGGGAGGTTTTTGATTACTGTTTCAATCTCTTTACTTGTGCTTGGTCTATTCAGGTTCTCTATTTCTTCTTGATTCAGTTTTGGGAGGTTGTATGAGTGTAAGAATTTATGCATTACTTCTAGATTTTCCAATTTGTTGGACTATAGTTTTTCATAGTATTCTCTTATAATCCTTTGTATTTCTGTGGTATCTGCTGTAATTTCTCCTTTTTCATTTCTAATTTTATTTATTTGCGCCTTCTCTCTTTTTTTCTTGGTCAGTCTGGCTAAGGGTTTGTCAATTTTGTTTATCTTCTCAAAGAACCAGCTCTTTGTTTCATTGATCCTTTCTACTGTTTTTTTTTAATTGCAATTTCATTTATTTCTGCTCTGATTTTTATTATTTCCATCCTTCTGCTGACTTTAGGCTTTGTTTGTTTCTCTTTTTATAATTCTGTTAGGCGTAGTTTGAGGTTGCTTATTTGGGCTTTTTCTTGTTTGTTAAGGCGGACCTGTATTGCTGTTAGTTTCCCTCTCAGGACCGCTTTTGCTGCATCCCATATGACTTGATACAGTGTGTTTTCATTTTCATTTGTCTCCAGATATGCTTTTTTTTCTCCTTTAAGTTCCTCAATGATCCATTGGTGATTTAGTAGTGTATTGTTGAATCTCCACAGCTTTGTCACTTTCCTGGTTATTTCCTTGTAGTTGATTTCTAACTTCATGGCATTATGGTCTGAAAAGATGCTCATTATGATTTCAATCTTCTTAAATTTATATAAGCATGCCTTGTTTCCCAACATATGGTCTATTCTTGAGAATGTTCCATGCATGCTTCAGAAGAATGTGTAATCTGCTGTGTTTGGATGGAGTGCTCTGTATATGTCTATTAAGTCCATCTCATCTAGTTTTTCATTTAGGTCCATTATTTCCTTATTTATTTTCTGTCTGGATGATCTGTCCATTGATGAGAGTGGGGTGTTAAGATCACCTACTATTATTGTGTTGTTGTTAATATCTCCTTTTAGGTTTGTTAATAGTTACTTTATGTACCTCAGTGCTCCTGTATTGGGTGCATATATATTTAAAAGTGATATGTCTTCTTGGTGGTGTCCCTTTTATTGTTATATAATGCCCCTCTTTGTCTCTCATTACCTGTTTTATCTTGAAGTCAACTTTCTCTGATATAAGTATAGAAACACCTGCTTTCTTTTGTTTGCCATTAGCTTGGAGTATTGTCTTCGATCCTTTCACTCCGAGCCTGTGCTTGTCTTCAGAGCTGAGATGTGTTTCCTGGAGGCAGCATATTGTTGGGTCTTGTTTTTTAATCCATCCCACCACTCTGTGTCTTTTGATTGGAGAGTTCAGGCCATTTACATTTGGGGTAATTATTGATATATGGGGGCTTGTTGTTACTTTATCACTCTTTTTCCAGTTCTTTTGCATTTCTTTTATTTCTATCCCATATGTTTCAGACTACCAACGCAGTTTGGTAGTTATGTATGGGGGTTCTCTTAGTTTTCTCTTTGTTTATTGTGTGTTATTCTGTTCTGATTATTTGGTTAGTGGTTACTGTGAGGTTTGTATAAAAAATCTCGTGGATGTGACAGTCCATTTTTTGATGGCCTCTTATTCCCTTAGACTAAGTCGATTTGATCCCTTTCCTCTTCCCCTTCTATGTTATTGTTGTCACATCTTATTCCTTCTTGTGTTGTGAGTTCGTGTTTAACATGATGAGGTTATATTTATGCTTGGTGCTTACCTGCCCTTGATATTTGGTTTTATAATTAAGTGTTTGCTAATCTATTTTGATAGAGGACTGCAATTTTTCTGGTTTCGTCAACTTATTTTCCTCCTCATTCAAAATTATGAATCCCCTTTCTCTTTTTTCCCTTAGTGATGAGGGTCTTTTTGAGCACTTCTTGTAGTGGGGGTCTTGTGGCAACAAACTCCAGTAGCTTTTGTTTATCTGGGATAGTTATTATTTCTCCATCATATCTGAAGGACGTTTTTGCTGGATAGAGTATTCTTAGCTGAAAGTTTTTGTCCTTTAGAATTTTGAATTTATCGTTCCACTCTCTCCTAGCCTGTAAAGTTTCTGTCGAGAAATCAGCTGAGAGCCTGATAGGAAAGCCTTTGTATGTTATGTTATTTATTTGTCTAGCTGCCCTTAATATTTTTTCTTTGTTGTTGACTTTTGCCAGCTTTACTACTATATGCCTTGGAGAGGGTCTTTTCATGTTGATATATTTAGGAGATCTATTGATTTCATTCACTGGTATTTCCAGCTCCTTCCCCAGGTTTGGGAAGTTCTCATATATTATTTCTTTGAAAGAGTTCTCTGCTCCTTTTTCCCTCTCTTCTCCCTCTGGAATACCTATAATCCTTATGTTGGATTTCCTAATTGAGTTGGATCTTTCTTGGAGAGTTTCTTCATTTCTTTTTAGTTTTAGTTCTCTTACCTCCTCCATCTGGAGCACTTCTGCATTGCTGTCCTCAATGTTGCTAATTCTTTCCTCCATATTGTCAGCTCTGGTGCTTAAGTCTTCCAGATTTGTCTTTATCTCCTCTATTAGGTTTTTCATCTCTAAGATTTCTGATTGGTTTTTTTTTTATAGTTTCAATCTCTTTTGTGAAGAAACTCCTGATTTCACTGAATTGTCTGTCTGTGTTTTCTTGTATTTCATTAAGCTTTTTTATGATGTCTATTTTGAATTCTCTGTCGTTAAGGTTATACATTTCTGTGCTTTCTGGGTTGACTTCTGGGTGCTTGTCATTTTCCTTTTGGTCTGGAGATTTAATATATTTTTGCATGGTGCCTGTTGGTGTTGGCTTACCTTTCCTCATAGTGAAAATATATGGTAGCAGTTTCCTCTTGCTGCCGCTGGGTGGGGGCCAAGTGCTGTGTATTCTGGCCCACCTCAATCCATGGGCACGCTTGTTGGCCCCTGAGTGATCTGCGGTGTGGCTGAGTTGAGGCTGCTGGGGGGGAAGCGTGGAAACAGCTGGAGCTGGAGCACAGCTAGGCTGCAGCAGCTGGGGCTCGGGTGCAAGTGGGTTGAAGCAGCTGCAGCTGAAGTGCTGCTGGGCCAAAGAAGCTGGAACTGGAGTGCCCTGGGCCAAAGAAGGAAGAGCTGGAGTGCACTGGGCCAAAGAAGGAAGATCTGGAGTGCTGCTGGGCCAAAGAAGCTGGAACTGGAATGCACGGGGCCGAAGAAGGAGGAGCTGGACCGCTGCTGGGCTGAAGAAGCTGCAACTGGAGTGTGCTGGGCCAAAGGGAGAGCTGGAGCACCACTGGGCCAAACAAGCTGGAACCAGAGTGCGCTGGGCTGAAGAAGGAGGAACTGGAGCACTGCTGGGCCAAAGAAGCTGGAACTGGAATGCGGTGGGCCGAAGTTGCTGGCACCAACTCAGCTGGAGCCTGCACACAGGCCAAGCCGAAGCAGCTGGAGCGGGGGGAGGGGGACAGTCAAGCTGAAGGAGCTGGGGGAGGGGCACGTTCCAGCCAAAAGAGCTGGGGCCGTGGTACGGTGGAGCGGGGGAAGCTGGGGCCATGGCTTGGTCCAGCTGGAGCAGCTGGGGCTGTGGCGGACTAAGCTGCCACTGCGTCTGGTGCGGGGGTGCAGGCTCACCTCGCTGCTGGTCAGGCTGGGCGCCTGGAGGCTGCTGCCTCTGCGGACAGGGCTGAGCTGAAGCGCCCTGTGCTGAAGCACCAGTCAGGAGGCCCGGGTGGCGGAGGGGCGCTTACTTTTACCTCCTCAATCTCAGAGGTTTCTCACCTCACTGTCACTCTCTGCTCTCCTGAGGGGCTAGCTTGTTGAAACTACCCTTGCAACAGTTCTGCTCCCTCCGTAGGGGGATCCCCTCAGGCTGTGAGGGGTCTTGGAGAGGCCGGTTTTCACGTGGCGAGCCCCCACTCCCCCTCCTCTGAGAGCCGTGTGGTCTCAGTCTCTGGGTCACAGTCCTTGGGGAAGGAAAGGAGCTGCTCTTACCTCTTTCCACTTACTCTGGAGACTCCAGCAGCTCAGTCCTCAGGTGTACAGTTGCCTGGGTGCCTCAGACGTCCTGTGTTGTGTGAACAGCTTCTGTTCGAATATGAATGTCCTTTTTGTTGTGTCTTAGAGGAGGAGGGTTCACTGGGGGAAGCTCACTCCGCCATGATGCTGACATCACTCCCCATCACTTTTGAATTGTAAAATTAAAATCATTACTAATTTTCATTTTATATACTGCAAGATTATATGTACTAAAATGTTATTTAGGATTTTTGCATCTGTGGTCATAAGTGACACAAGTCAATAATTCCTTATTCTTGTATTGTATTTACTATGATGGTCTTTGTTGTTGTTAGAGCCTCTTCAGTTAATTCTGACTCCTAGTGACCCCCATGGACAGCAGGGTGAATGCTGACACTTTTTGCACCATCCTCTCACCTTCTGGTGCTACATCAGACAGTGCTCCACTGCCGTTCATTGGGTTTTCATGGCCCATGTTTTCAGAAGTGTGTGGCCAGGTTCTTCTTCCTAATCTGTCTTAGTCTGGAAGCCCTGCATAAACCTGTCCACCATGGGTGACCCTGCTGGTATTTGAAATACCAGTGACATAGCTTTCAGCATCATAGCAACAGGTAGCTGCTACAGTATGACACCCGACTGATGAGTGGTGTCGTTCCCTGAGCAGGAAACAAACCCAGGGCACGGTAGTGAGAGCCCTGAATCTTAACCACTAGACCACCATGATGGTCTTATAGTGATGGCATATTTTTAAGTTTCAATGGAGCAATGTAAAGAAATAATAAAATTTATTGGGAAACACTCTTTCTCTAGGACTTGGAATAATTTGAATTAAACAGAAACTAAATTGAGATGTGAATCCATCTTTTCATGTTATTTTTTTAAATTAACTTTATTGATATAATTTACATACAATAAACTGCATCCATTTAGTGTTCAAGTCAATGCATTTTGACAGTTGTGTATATCTGTGAAACCAACACAATAAACATACAGGACATTTTCACCATCTCCAAAAGATTCCTTGTACCCCTTTGCTGGCCATCCCTCCCTCTGCCCCTAGTCCCAGGCAACCACTGATCTGACTTTTGTCATTTCAATATTTATCAATGAAATTCTAATTATTATGAAATTCTAGAATTTCATATAAATGCAATCATTCAGTATATCATACTCTTTCATGTCTTGCTTTTTTTACTCAAAATGACTTTGAGGCTCCAGCCCAGTGGTGTAGTGGTTAAGTTCGTGCTCTCTGCTGTGGCAGCCTGCAGTTTGCAGGTTCAGATCCTGGGTGCAGACCTACATACCACTTATCAAGCCATGCTGTGGCAGGCATCCCACATATGAAGTAGAGGAAAACGGGCACAGATGTTAGCCCAGGGCCCATCTTCTGCAGCAAAAACAGGAGGATTGGCAACAGATGTTAGCTCACCTAAAATCCTCACCAAAAAAAAAAGACTTTGAAATTCATCAATGCTGTTATATATGTCAGTAGTCCATTCCTTTTATTGCTGAATAGTATTGTAGTATTCACTTATGGATATACCACATTTTGGTTATCCAGTCACTTGATGACAGACATGTGAGCTGTTTCCAGTTTAAGGCTATTGTGAATAAAGCTGCTATCAACATTCATGTACAAGTCTCTATAAGGACATAAGTTTTCATTTCTCTTGGGTTAAATACTGAAGAGGAATGGCTGGGGTGTTTGGTAGCTGTATTTTCACCTGCTTAGAAATTTGCCAAACTATTTTCCAAAGTGTCTGTGTCATTTTGCATTCCTACTGGCCATGTATGGGTTACAGTTGCTCCACATCTTCCAACACTTAGTGCTGCCAATCATTTTAATTAGTCATTTTAATGAGTGTATAGAAGTGTCTCATTGTGGTTTAATTTGTATTTCCCTGACAGTTAATGTTGAAAATCCTTTCTTGTCCTTAGTGGCCATTTCATATCTTCTTTCATGAGCTCTGTTTGAATTTGTTGCCATTTTTTATTGGGTTATTTGTCTTCTTACAATTGGGTTGTAAATTTCTTCATATTTTCAGAATATGAATGTTTTGTCATATCTATTGGAAATATTCTCTCCCATCCTGTCTTGTCTTTTAATTTTCTTAACAGTGCCTTTCAAAGGACAAGAGATTTTAATTTTGAAAAGTTAAATTTATCATTTTTTTATTTTATAGATCATTATTTATGTATCCTAAGAAATCTTTTCCTATGGTCCTGGTACACTTTAAATGATTGCTCTGTAAATGATATTTACAATTTCTTTTATGGTTATTGACTTTTTTCAGGTTTTCATTTCTTTTTAAATTTTGATCAATTATGTCTTGCTAGAAAATCATTCATTTACTCTAGGTAATATTCTCTTCTGATTCTATTAATTGATCCAGTATCTGTGGTTCTTTTTACTAATTACAAATCTTGTGTAATTTTGCTATCTCTCTACCTTACTTAGGTTTGTGTGGGTATCTAGTTTACTGGGGTTTTAAAAAATATTTTCTATTTATTTTAATAGATAAAATATGGATTACTTTATAAATATTGATGCCTGAATAAATTTAGGCATACTTTCACATGCAAGAGTAACCTAGAATAGAATGGCTTATGCAAAACATGTTATTTTTATCACATAGCAAAAGTCTGGAGGTAACTTGCTGCTAATGTTGACTAAATACTGTCAGGACCAGTGTCTCTGATTCTTTTGGCTTTTCCCCTGCAGTCCAGAGGTTGTCACTGCCCCAGGCATCATGTACAAGGCAGGAAGAAGGGTAAATTGATGTCAGCAGCTGTCTGTTCTCTTTCTTAGGAAAACAAAGGTTTTCCCAGAACACACTTACCAGTGTTTTACTTCTCTTGACCTGAGTCAGGTCACTTGGCCACTACCAGCTTCAAAACAGGCTAATGAAGTGAGTGGTGAGAGAGGACTACTGGAATTGCTCAGCAAACCAACAGTATCTACAACTGTGAAAGTGGCTAACCATGTCCAAGGAAAACATAAATCACTTTCCCAAAAGATTTACAAAATATACTTAAAAAACTTAAAAATCTTATGTGAAGCTTAAATAAGATTAGAAATTCAGAAACTGTACAAGAATAGATGGACATATTTAAACATGTAAAAAATAAAATTATGTGAACAGGAAAACATATACAAAGTCAAGAAATAAGCAATGGTTTTTTTTTTTAAAGGAATTACTACCTTTAACGTATAAAAAGCTGTTACAAATTGACAAGACAAACAATCCAAAAAGAAAAATATGAATAAATGGTTTCTAAAGGCAACCTATAGACTAGCAAATTAAATGTCCAAGAAACATTTAAAGAGACATATTAACTGGTAAATTAAAATAAATAAAATTAGGTATCACTTTGAGATCACAAAGCTTCTCAAAGAGTGACAGCTACTTTTAGCAGAGGGGTGGGGTACACTTATCCACGAACATTGGAAATATGAAATGCTGCAGTCTTATGTCAAAGAAATCTGGCAACTTCCACTAAAATAAGAAAACACAATTCAATCCATCAATCTCACTGCTAGAAGTTATGTTACAGAAAAAAGAAAGCTCCAGTAGGTAAGGGAAAATTATGTCTGTCCACTAACCCATCATGCTATGCCACTTCTTGAGGATGGGTATCAGATTTTTTACTAGTGACAAAAATTTAAATAAACAATGGCAAAGTGTTTGAACAAATTATGGCATGTCCACACAATGGACTCTTTTCAGCTAGTTATAAGTTTCTGTTGAGTGCAAAACATGCAAAAATGTGTATATAATCTGACTTTAAGACAATAAAAACATAAACTCATATACATGTACACAGATAACATATTACTGTGTCAGTATGTGATTGTGAGTAAAAAGAAAAACATGAAGTTGATTAGCATTGCTTATCTGTTGACAGACCGTTGGTGTGGCTGGAGTTGCTATGACAGTGGAGAAAGTACAAAATTCGAGATAAAATATACAAGTCACATTTATACAGTCATGCATCACTTAAGGATGAGGATACATTCCGAGAAATGTGTCATTAGGCAATTTTGTCCTTGTGTGAACATCGTAGAGTGTACTTACATAAACCTAGATGGTATAGCCTACTACACACCTAGACTATAGGGGACCACCATCGGTATGTGCAGTCAGTCACTGACCAAAACGTTGTTATGCATTGCATGACTGTACAGTTTTACATGTGTGCACACATGCGTGTTTAAATATATATTTAATTAAAAGAAAGGTAATTGTTAGACTGGTCTCTTTCTCCCCAGGATTCTAGAGACATGGGCATAAAATTAAACCAATAAACAAAACGCATTCTAGTTCTCATGGAATTTGCTTCTATAAGACTTTTTCCACTGTATCAAATTTATAGTTTCCTCCCAGCATGAATTTTATGACATTTTAAAGAAAATAATGTATTCTTAGAAGACTTATTCTTCTCAATTTTTATCTGATGTCAAGTAAGGTGTAACTCATGGACAAAGACTTTTTGACATTCAAAATATAATACACACTATACAATAATCCTAGGGCTTCTCTGTAATATGAGTAATTTATAACTGGTTCTGACTTTTGTGAGACTTTCTCACTTTCAGGAAATATACAATTTCACTTGTGTATAAATACTGAAGAATACTGAAAACTGATTTCTAAATGAAGCTATTCTCACATGAAGTGCATTTATTTTGTCTCCTTCTAGCAGAAATTTTCTGGTAATTTCCAGGTGAAGCGTTTCCGGTCACTTCTTTTGTAAGTTTTTATCTCCAAAATGAGTTTCTGATGTATAATAAGACTTGACCTGTTGTTTCTCTCATGTGTGAATTTCCTGATGTTCAGGGAGTTGACTTTTCAGTGGATGATTTTCTACACAGTATTCATCACGTTTCTCTCCAGCATGAATTCTCTGCTATGTACTATGTACTATGATTTGTGAACAAAGCGCTACCTACGTTTAGTAAGACAGAAAATTACTCTCCCCTATGAATTGTCTAATGTATAATTAAATGTTGGTTTGAGTGAAAGTTTTCTTACATTTACTGAATGCACAGAATGAGATTCCTTTTTTAAAACTTAAAGTGTATTGTTTATTTAAAAATTTAGATTGTAAAACTTTTAAAATAGTTTTGTTATAAATACAAATGAACTGTATTACAGTGCTGGCATAAAAAGATACAGCTAACTCACACTACTTTCCCTAGTAAAGTCTACACCCCACATACCTCTGATCTATACTGACCTTGGAGTTCAACATAGTTAAGATTTAGCTCTCCCATTCTGCTCATAATTTCCATCATCCATTCCTCGATCAACTCCCAAGAGCCCCTTGAGATACACGGAGGCTCACAAAAGAAAGTCTTCCTTTCTCCTAGAGATTAATACTGTGTTGACAACAGGTAAAGTACCTCTTTTGTCTTTTTTCGGCTTGGTAACATGGAATTGTATTTTTTTTAATGTGCCTGAGTATAGAAAGGTTGAAAATCACTATCTTAGTAATCCTAATAAATTAATCTTTGAAATTCTTACTTTCAAACTCCTGGGCCCTTTGACTAGTCTTTCATTAACTTCATTTTCTATTAATTATCCAAAGGAAACAAACATACTATTAAAGAGGAAACTTGAGAGGTTCTTAGTCAATCTCCTCCTTTTGCTCAACTTTGGCAGCTACCATAATAAAATTTGACACTACCAGAAGTAATTTTCTCTTATGTATCAAAGTTTATAAGGTCTTTAACAAAAGAATAAATGTCTTAACTTTTAGCAATAAAAATTGGGAATAAAGTATATGTTGCAAACCAGAGCATTTTCATTATTTTTTAGTTTGGAGAGTTTTGGTAATTTAAAAAATATATTTCTGGGAGCTGGCCCTGTGCCATAGTGGTTAAGTTTAGTGTGCTCTGCTTTGGCAGCCTGGGTTCATGGGTTTGGACCCTGGGCACGGACCTGCACCACTCATCAGCCATGCTGTGGCAGCGACCCATATACAAAACAGAGGGAGACTGGCACAGATGTTAGCTCAGAGCTAATCTTCCTCAAGCTAAAAAAGAGGAAGATTGACACAGATGTTAGCTCAGGGGTAATCTTCCTCAAGCAAAAAAGAGGAAGATTGACACAGATGTTAGCTCAGGGGTAATCTTCCTCAAGCAAAGAAGAGGAAGATTGGCAACAGATGTTACCTCAGGGCAAACCTTCCTCAGCAAAAAAAAAGAGAGAGAGAGAGAGAGAGGATGGGTATCAGATTTTTCCTAGTGACAAAAATGTAAATAAACAATGGTAAAGTGCTTAAATTGAGAACTAAAAAAGGTGGAAGAAAATATTAAATACATTTAATTTTGTGATGGCATTGGAGAACTACCAAGGAAGTGAGAAACTGCAGCAATAAGATTAGAGATAAGACTTGACTTAACCTCTGGAATGTGGAACTATTTATTAAAGAGAGGTGTTTGTTAACTCTTAAAGCAAATACTGGGCAAGAGAGGCATAAGACAGTTTTTGATAAATTTATGGGACTAAAGAGAAAAATACTAGAATTAAGGTCCTTCCAAGGAGGGGCCTGATAAATCTCCCAAAGTCAGTCCTAAGTCTTAAGGGTATCCCCTAGGAATAAGAGTGAAAAAATAAATACAGACAAACCTTCATAGGGACTGAAGCCCAGTTTCAAATTATCTCAATACATGATTGGATGAAGGTAATCAGGGATTGCTAGTGTTCCTAGCCTAGTCACCTGTTAGAAGCAAAGGCAAATCCTCTCTGGAAGATATCATCCAGGTCATCTAGTTATCTCTACAATTTTTAATATATAGTGTCTGGTAGTTGATTTAAAATCACCACATATATGAGAAGACAGCACCAAAACCCAAGAGAAACAACCACCAAGAGAAAAAGGTCACCAGGGAATCTAGATAATGGGGCTATCTCTAGAAGAAGCAGAGCAAGATAATGAACCAGATGCATAATTTGAATAGATAACAGCTAGAAATTCCCCAGAACATGCACACACACACACACACACAAAAAACCCACTAAGCTACAGATTTTAAAAAAACACTGCAAACCCCCAAGCAGGATATATACATACAAAAAAAATACTGCAAATCCCCAAGAAGGATGTATACATACAAAATCACACATAGGCATATCATTGTCCAACTGTTGACAGTCTAAGATAAAGGCCTAAATTTTAAAGGAGTGAGGGAAAAGAAGGGGAAAAAAAGGACATTACTTTCAAAGGAAATTAGATTGAAAGCTTACTTTTCAACAAAACAATGGAAGACAAACCATAACAAAACATCCTCAAAATACTAATAGAAAATAACTGCCAACTGAGAATTCTATATTCAGTAAAAAATATCCTTCCTTCAAAAACGAAGGCAAAATAAAAACATTTTCCAACAAACAAAAAAAAATTTGTCACTAGCAAACAGACACTAAAAGAAATACTATAAAGCGTTCTTCAGTCAAAAGAAAAGTGATTTTAGAAGGAAACTTAAAGGGCAAGAAGGAACAAAGAAGCGATGAAAAGGTAAGTATGTGGACTAATCTAAATGAATACTGACTCTGGAACAATGACTGGCCACATCAACCACAGACAGAAGTCAAATGCATGACATCAATACCATACACATCAAGAAGGGAATACATGGAGTTAACGTTCTAAATCCTCGCCTTGTCCAGGAAGCAGTGTGAGTACTCATTTACACTAGCCTTCAGTAAGTGAAGCATGCATATTGTATTAACAGCTGACACAGTAAATTTTAAGGCAAAAAGCATCACTAGAGATAAAAAGGGACATATTTCATAATGATTAAGTTCCAATTAACCAGGAAGAGTATAAGAATTCTAAATTTGAATGTATGTTAACAACAAAGACTCAAAATATATAAAGCAAAAATTGGTAGATCTAAAGGAGACAAATTCACAATTATCCTGGAAGATTATAACACACTTCTTTCAGTATCTGATAGAATAAAAGACAAAAAAGTCTATAAGAATTTACAGGATTTGAAAAAACAATTAAATAAGATTAACTTGTAGAGATTGGGAGCGTATAGGAGTACTCTTCCAAATGTGCAACTATATTATATCTTCTAAGAAAACAAGCTCAAATGCAAGAAAATTGTGTCCCATAGCAACCTACCACGTAATGAATATGTAGAGAATGTATTAACAGAATTGGAAGGAAAGACTTCTAGGTTTTGAAACCCATTTTCATAATTTGTCTCTTTTTCAAAGAGAAATCAGTAAAAAGTATAGGTTTCTGTGGATGAGGCTGAGAACCCAACGCACTGATATCTAGATTTGTGACCTGTAGCTGAGTTCCATGAGCTCAGGGCCAGTTCTAAGGTGACAAGTAGTCTACGGGGTTACTGCTTACATGACTGATCACTTTTGGGATACAGGCTGGGAGGACTTTATACCTCTTGGGTGAGAGTTACCTGCTGTCATGGCAGAGAATTAATAAGTGACAGAACATATTGGTTACCTAAAGATGCCTGTGAATATTCAGGTAAGCCTGTGGATCTGATTTGCCAATCTCAGAGTCCAGTTGTAAATTTAAAATTTTTTAATCCAAATTTCCACACACTGATACTATGAATAATAAATAATAGTGACTTCCCAAAGAAAAGGAGGAAAAAAAGTAGAGTCCTTTGTGTCTTTAATGTCAACTTTCACAAAAGCTTCTGGCTTCTCTTCATTATAGACCTGAATTGTCTATACTTTTGCCTTGATTTCAGTGTCCATAGGGTGCTTAGACAATGAAAAATTTTCTTAGCACTCTACTCATTAAGAAATCCCTTTGGTCAATATTGGATATTTTTGCTACCCAGGGCATGAAAAACTCAGCAGCCTTGAATTTATAAAGCTGCTTATCCAAAACAGGAAGCCAGAAAGATTGCCAAGGCATCTCCTTGCACATTTACTATTATTTGCAGGGGCTTGACAACCCCAGTATCTGTCAAGTAACCAAACATCACCATTACACAGTGCTTAAACACTTTCTCCCAAATATCTCCCCGTAAGTGTGACTGGACATTGGCTATGTGATCCAGATACTCATATGTCTGACTAGATAGAGGAAAGCTGGCTTTGGTTACCTCCTGCTCCTTAGTCAAGCTGTAGCCTCTCACAACTTTGTATCCCCACATCATGACTATGGCAGTGGGCACTCTACTTCCCCAGTATCAGATTTTTGATGTATACTGAGTTGTGGCTTCCAGTTTAAAGCTTTCCTAAAGTCACTGCATTTATAGGGTTTCTGTTTAGTATGAATTTTCTGGTGTTTAATAAGATTTGATCTGATGGTGAAGGCCTTCCCACATTCAGCACATATATATGGTTTCTCTCCTGTGTGAATTCGATGATGCTCATGGAGTTGTGACTTCTTAATGAAGGCCTTCCCACAGTCACTGCATTCATAGGGTTTCTCTCCAGTATGAATTCTCCGATGTCGATTTAAGTGTGACTTCTGGATGAAGGACTTCCCACATTCAGTACAAATATAGGGTTTCTCTCCTGTATGAATTCTCTGATGCATAATTAGTGTTGATTTTCTTGCAAAGGCTTTCCCACATTCACTGCACTCATAATGTCTTTCTCCAGTATGAGATTGCTGATGAATATGGAGGCCTGACTTCCGAGTGAAGGCTTTTCCACAGTCACTGCATTTATAGGGTTTCTCCCCAGTATGAATTTTCTGGTGTGTAAAGAGATTTGATCTGTCAGTGAAGGCCTTCCCACATTCAGCACATCTGTAGGGCTTCTCTCCTGTGTGAATTTGCTGATGCACATGGAGTTGTGACTTCTTCGTGAAGGACTTCCCACAATCACTGCATTCATAAGGCTTCTCTCCAGTGTGAATTCTCTCATGTGTAATAAAATGTGACTTGTGGAAGAAGGCCTTCCCACATTCAGTGCAAACATACGGTTTTTCTCCTCTATGAATTCTCTGGTGCATACTTAGTGTTGACTTCTGAATGAATGCTTTCCCACATTCACTGCATTCATAATGTCTCTCTCCAGTATGACATTTCTGATGTATCCTGAGCCGTGACTTCCAGGTGAATGATTTTCCACAGTCACTGCATTTATAGGGCTTCTCACCGGTATGAATTTTTTGGTGTTTAATGAGATTTGACCTGTCAGTAAAAGCCTTCCCACATTCAGTACATATATAGGGTCTCTCTCCAGTATGAATTTTCTGGTGTATAATGAGATTCGTCTTGTGAGTGAAGACCTTCCCACATTCTGAACATATGAAGGGATTCTCCCCTGTGTGAATTCGCTGATGCACATGGAGCTGTGACTTCTTTATAAAGGACTTACCACAGTCACTGCATTCATAAGGTTTCTCTCCAGTATGAATTCTCTCATGTGTAATAAAATGTGACTTCCGGATAAAGGCTTTGCCACATTCAGTACATACATAGGGTTTTTCTCCTGTATGAATTTTCTGATGCATACTTAGTGTTGACTTCCTTGTGAAGGCTTTCCCACATTCAGTACATCCAAAGTGCTTCTCTCCAGTATGAATTTTTTTTTTACATATATTGAGGTTTGAACTCTGAGAGATGTTTTTCCCACATCCACTGTATTCACAGGGTTTTTCTCCAGTAGGAATTCCCTGGCATCTGAAAAGATCTGACTTCTGGAAAAAAGCTTTTCCATATTTACTGCATTTATAATGATTCTCTTCAGTAAGATTTTTCTCATGGTTTGACTTGAGGGAAAAGTCCTTCTCATATCTAGTGCATATAAAGGGTTTCTCTCCTGTATAAACCTTCTGAGGTACAGCAAGTTGGGACTTCTGAGTGAAGACTATCTCACATTTGCTACATTCATGTTGTTTCTCTTCACTATAAATACTTTGATGTCCAAAGAGGTGTGACTTCTGGGTGAAAATTTGTACACAATCAGAAAATAAATAGAGGTTCTCTCCAGTATGAATTTTTTGATGTTGAACGAGAGCTTGCTTATGACTCCAAAGTTTCTTACATTGATTGCATTCACAAGCATTCATTTCTGTATGAGAATTCATATGAGTGAAAATATTACCATACGCAATAATCTCATCAAGATTTTCTGCTGCGTTGCTTTCATTATAATTACATAAGCTTAAAATAGGCTTCAAACTCTTTCCAAATGAGTCATAGTTATGGAGTTTTTTTCTTGAAGGAACAAGGTGTGTGTGTACAGGAACTATTTTCCCAATGTCCTTATATTCATAGTCCCTCTCATTAGCTAGTGTTTCCTTGTTGATGAAGGTGACATGACTTAAATATTTGTTCCAGTTTTCCTCATATCTCCCTATCTGTTCATTGTTTTGCCACAATTCTTCTAAAATGGAATATGGGTCATCTCTTGTGAAGAGATTAATTCTCTCAAACTGGATTGAAACTTCTTCAGACATTCCCTGTAGTGAAGTTTCAAAACCAATATTCCCATCTGAAAAAGAAAGAAAAAATAAAACACACCAAGAACAGTTAATAGAACGTAGAAAGAATGATACATAGAGTTGATTCAGGGTGAACATGGAGAAATGGGAGAGGCTCTATATAAATATAATAAGAAAGACATACAAATACATAAAACATACATAAATATATGTGTAGTAATCTCTTTATATACAATTATATATAGTAATAAAATGAATACTTATATTACATTTACCATATGATAAACAGTAGCATTTAAATGTGCCAAGCATTGTTCTAAGTTCTATCCTATCTCATTTAAACATCACAACCCTTTGCTGTTGGTATTATTATGGTCCCTATTTTACAGATGAGGAAACTGAGCCACAGAAGAGTTAAGTAATTTGCCCAAATGAAATGTTTAGTAACTGGGAAGGATAAGACTCAAACTGAAGCATGTCAGTTCTACATATGTAGCAGAACTACACAGTAAGGTGTCAGAAGAACAAAGTGACAAACTATGTGGCTTAAAGGAAGTATTTCTGTGTCTAGATTCTTATTGCCCTTCATCTATAAATTCTCACTGATCTCCCTGCCTTCTCTTTTCCCTATTAACCACTGTGCCCTAAATATAAATTTATATATAGTAAAATTGTTGTAGCCTCAGTCATCCTGATTTAGCCTAACAGAAAATGGACGTCTATGATTCAATTCTTGATCCTTGATTTGGGGTGCAGAGATACATGCATCTAATAGGAAGCATATAAAGGCAGAAAGGGCCAGCCATCTGAAGCAGAGACAAAGTTGTCCATCAAAATCTGTCCCTTCCTTCAATAGTATTAAGCTTGTAGCCAAGCATATGGCTGCCTCAGAACAATAGATCTGTCCAGCCTCATTTGACATTGGGTGAAGCCAAGTAATTCAGTTCTCACCAATCAAATGGGAGTAAAAATTATATTTGTTGTGACAAGGCCAATGTCTTAAGGAAGTGGGTGTGTCTCCCACAACCTTCCCACTGTCATATTCCAGACTTGCAGCACCTAGCTCTATGCAGCTGGCAATGCCCTAGGCAGAGGTCAGAAAACTATGGCCCTCAGGCTAAACCCAGGTCTCTACTCAAAAGCTAAGAATAGATTTTAAATTTTTGAATGGTTGAAAAAAATCAAAATAAGAATAATACTGCATGATACATGAAAATTATATGAAATTCAAATTTCCATGTCCATAAGGTTTTTACTGGAACACAGCCACACCCTTTCATTGACATACTGTCTACAGCTGCTCTAAGGCCACAACAGCAGAACTGAGTAGCTACGGCAGCAATCGTACGGCTCACAAAGCCTAAAATATTTACCTCTGGGCCTTTACAGAACATGTTTGCCAATGCATGCCCAGGGGATGATGGTGCAACAACTTTCTAGAAACGTTGTCCCTGAATAGCCATCAGGAGCAGAGTGGCCTGGCAGACCTGGACCACTCACCTTGGGACTGTCATGTGATGGGTCAGTGTTTATGTTCTCTAAGTCACTGTTTCTCGGGGTCTCTTAGTGACAGGAGATTGGCTTTACTCCAAGATACCATTCTTGCCCAGAATAAGAATCACTATTCCAAATTCTGGAATAGTGTATAAGATAGTAGATTCTCAGTAAATATGTATATAAAAAATAGATTACAAAACTCCCTTATACTACCAGAGTTCTTGAACACAGACACAAGTCTAACCTCATATCCATTTTATTCTGTCTCTAGAGCCTTGTCATGTCCCCAAACACATTCTTTAACTATTATATTACATTTTTACTCACACACCTTAACGGCTTTCATTCATCCTGAGGACATCTAATACTGGATTCCTAAACATGCATTTTGACCTTTTGCAAGCTTTCACTTTCTTTAGGATACAAACCAACTGCTATGTCTGACAACATTTACATTACTACCAATGTCGTTCAATGTAAAAAAATTTGCTCTTGTGTTAAAAAGTTTAATTACATATAATTTCTCTGTTATTGCTGATTCAATTACTCATTCAATAAAATACAGAGTCATAATTCAGGCCAATAAAATGTGTGTAAGCTATCTTTCCAATGGTCACTATGGTCTATTTTACTGCTGAATCCAAACATACATTCTTTTCCTTTTCCCCATTACACTTCCTTTTTCTGATCCTCTGTTCCTATGCAAAATTCATTGTTCTTCACAGATCATTTAGGGTTCTATGCTCTAAAAACTAATCTCAAATCTCAGCATAACTCTACAGAGGCCCTCTTTTCTTTTAACTTAAAGAAAAACAAAGACTAGATATTCTGAGCCACTCATATTCATACTTAATTGGCACAGACCTGCACCATAACTCATGCTTAATGCACAGAGGCTGAAATTTTAAAATTTCATGCAGTTATCTTCCCTTTCAATTACAATTATTGCCCTTTAAATTGCTTCTAGCAGAAAAATTTTAAAATCCTTCGGAAATAGAGAAAAATAACCTCCACTGCCTACTACATAAATTCAATAATTTAATTTTACTAAATATTCTCTACAGAAATATTTTTTAAAAACAGGGTTTGTAAAAGACTCAGTTATCACATAATTTAATGGTAGTTTTCTCTGAGTTTCTGTGGGATGGAAAACGAGAAAAGGGAAAAAGCAATGTATGCTTTAATTGTTAGGTCCAATTCAAGGAGTAAGTGACACCTGAGTACCAAGTATAAGTATGTATATTATCTGAATAGGCAGATAAATCACAAAATAATCAAAGGGTTAGATGCAGGAGGATCATTAAAGAAAAGGTTAAAATGAAGTAAATGTAATTATGGAAAGTAAACAGAGACAAATGTGAATTGCAAATATGAGGCACGTTCTCTTTGTAGCTTACAAACCCACTGAGAGAAGAATTTGTCATGTGTTAGATAATAGGTAGTAACTTTAGTTTTACTCCATATAGCTACGACAGGATAAACACAATGTTTTAAGCAATGAAATCTATCAGTAGCATCTAAGATGAATGAGCGGAAAAAAAAAAGAGATCAGCACATCCAAAGAGGGTTAGAATAATCCAGGCATGAGAAAATACAGACATGGTTTTAGGTGGTATCACTGGCAAGTAAGAGGAGGAGGGCATCTAAATGATATTTTCTAAAAGAAAAATTAGTAGAAAGAGCAGAAAGAATTGTTTGAGCAGCTGAGTCACAGGGAAAAGTCAAACTCCACAACAGAATATGACAAGATTTTGAAAGGTGAGCCATCTGTTCTTAGCAGAGCATTATGACAGCTCTTCCTCCACTGGTGGCCACCTGATGGGCCCTCATATGCCAAAGGTATCAGTGGTTCCCCTAAGAGCTCCACACAATGGGCCCAATGCCTGCTTGAGACACACAACCAACAGGGACAAGGTAAGACTCGTTCCCCTGAGCCAGGCACCAGTCACAACTTGTGCTGGAATTCAGACACACAATTCAATCTGAGACATGCAGAGGTCCAGGCCCAGATACACAGCCCAGGGCTACTTTAAGGAGGGCCCAATCCCTTACATCTGTCCCTAAATGTCAATTATAACTTCCAACTTCAGTTGGTTATATATATGACAGAGACTTGTAAGAGTCATCAAATGTAGCCTACAGCAGCACAGCTCCAAGTGTGTACTCGCCAGCAGGCAGTAGAGCCGGATAGCAAAAGAAGAAAGACCCCTATCATAGTGGTCATCGTCTAGACCTCCTGCTCCTGGCACCAACTGCTCAGTCATCTGCAGAGGAAAAATGGAGCCCCACTCCAAATTTGATTCCGATGTCAACAGTGATGACGCAACACACACCAAGAAAGTATGAAAAGGTTCATTACTCAATAAGGAGCTTTTAAAGGAGTGCTCCAAGCTGATCCAAAAGTGGCTTGAGAGAGCAAGAAAAGGAGATGGGCTTGGTTTTTTACTGTGTTTGGGGGTGGGGCCAGGCTGACTGTTCCCAGGCAACTTCCCGCCAGCACCAAAGGAGGGAGCACCTGGGCTTTCTTATCAGTTTGCCCAGATGTGGGGCAGAAGGCAAAGAGAGAGGGGTGAAGCTTCGAAGATGTCAGCAGTCAAACATCAGAAATGAAGTCAGAATCTATTACAAGACACATGATGAGATGTTTGAAATATTTTGTTATTAGAAAAACACAAATTAAAACAATACTTAGAAATTAAAATCCATTAGATTAGCCAAATTATTAGAAACATGGGCACGGATGTAGAGAAACTAGTACCTTTGTACACTCAGGGGATTGTAGAATGATACATCCAATCTAGGAAATAATGTGGTTATACTTAATTAAATCAAGTATTAGTGTATCCAGTGATAAAGCAATCCCACTACACTTCCCTGAGAAATTCTCATTTCCTACAAGAATATTGCATGAGGAAATTTCTTGCAGTACTGACTGTAGTAGCCAGGAACCTGGACAAGTAAAACGTGGTATATATCTACACTATGGAATGCTATGCATCAGTTAGAAGCATTGACCTAGAAAAACAGATAGCAATGTGAACCAATTTAGTGCTGAGAGAAAAAAAAAAAGAAACTGACTAGGATATATAGCACGGTACCATTTATAGAAATTAAAAAAACCAACAATTTAAATTTTACAACTACCCCACAAATTCAAGGATAGATAGCAAACATATCAAATATACTAGAGCAGCACCTCTGGGAATGATAAAAACAAGCATGAGGAGTGAGGATTAAAAGGGATCAATGAAGAAATAAGATAAGAAGGAGGGTTAAACACATTGATGATGATATTAACTACAAACTGAGGACTCATTAACTTTCCTGTACATAAGTTACAAAAACTTTTTATAACATATCAAAATAAATAAATTAGAAAGACCAAGTTAGTGTTGTGTTACACAAGCCAAGTAGGACAAAAATGTCAAGAAGCATAATTACTAACATCATATACAGCAAAAAGCTGTCTCCAGGGGCTGGCCCAGTGGCGTAGTGGTTAAATGCGCGCACTCCGCTTCAGCAGCCTGGGGTTCGCAGATTTGGATCCTGGGCGCAGACACACGTACCACTTATCAAGCCACGCTGTGGCAGCGTCCCACATATAAAGTAGAGGAAGATGGGCACAGATGTTAGCTCAGGGCTAATCTTCCTCACCAAAAAAAAAAAAAAAAAAAAACTGTCTCCAAATGTAGATAGATACCTCAAGGGCAACAGTTGGAGGAGAGACACGGGAGAGGATAAAATGAAGCCCCCTCTAGATGACAAGTCTGAAGCACCAAGGGAACAGAGGGAAAATGAAAAGAAACCAGTAGGAGTGTGACCAAAGCTAACACTTTAAAAAGGCAAATTTAGGGGCCGGCCCCATGGTGTAGCGGTTAAGTGCGCACGCTTCACCGCTGGCGGCCCGGGTTCAGATCCTGGGGGCACACGGAGGCACCGCTTGTCAGGCCATGCTGTGGCGGTGTCCCACATAAAGTAGAGGGAGAGGAGAGCAGCACGGATGTTAGCTCAGGGCCAGTCTTCCTCAGCAAAAAGAGGAGGATTGGCATGGATGTTAGCTCAGGGCTGATTTTCCTCACCAAAAAAAAAAAAAAAAAAAAGGCAAATTTATGAGTGTATGTATGCATGAGAAAAGGATTTAAGACCTTGATGTGATGGAGGTAAAAAGAATAACAATGCTAGAGAAAGGGAGAAAAAGCAAAAAGCAGGATCCTAGATCCAAAGTATGAGTAATTGTAGTACATTCCCTCCTAAAAAGTCAAGGAAAGAAGACACTGATATGGGGAGAGTCATTTAGATATCCGAGGGACAAATATCAACGCATCCGTGCAGTTCCAAAAGTTAAGAATGTTACAGAAACATCCTATTAATAGCACTTTGAAGTTGTCAGCCTCTGCCAGCACAGCTGTTCTGTCTCCATGCTCTTGGTTCCCTACTCACCTAGACAGCCTTGACTTGAGATTTCACCATCCAACGGCTCTTCTCCATGCTCCAAGTTGAAAATGATTTCTGGTTTGGGAACTTGACACCCTATTAACAGGAAATGACAGAAGACTTGGTTTCAGAAGACTTGGCCGTACAATGAAGCACTCCATTTACTTTTTAGAAAAGTGCACGGGGAACACAGGTATATTCATAATACCCAGAGATGATTAAGAAGATAGGACAAAACTTCAGATGTCCTGCAGTCTTTACAAGTCCCACATACGTCAGAAATCCCACGGATTTCAAATCTTCTGAGAAAGAAGGTACACTCAATTAAGTACAGCCTTATACCCAGAAGAGCTGTGCTTACCCACTGAGATCAAGTTGAAATAGTTTTCCAGCATTACATCCCTGTACAGGCTTTTCTGAGCAAGGTCCAGTTGTTGCCACTCCTCCCTGCTGAAGTCTACAGTTACGTCCTTGAATGACACGGACCCCTGTAACAACACACTCCTATTCACTCCGAAGTATCAGGATTGCAAGATGGAAACAAGATATTTACGAACGAACTTTTAATAATTTTTAACAGGATACAACATATATGGTTCGCACTAGACACCTATATTTTACATTATTATTTTGAAGGAAAAAATAAATCTTATTTAAAATATCCTGCCATTATTTCTGTGGTACTAATAATATTCTGGTTTTTTGTTTTGTTTTTATCTGTGTGCTGGTTACAAAGGATAAGCTGTAAAAATTCATCAAGCTATATACACGATTTGTGTATTCTTTTCTATGTATGCCATATTTCATTAACATTTCACTTAAAAAAGAAAACATAGCAGCTGGCCCAGTGGTGCAAGCAGTTGCGCGCGCTCCATGTCGGCGGCCCGGGGTTCGCTGGTTCGGATCCCAGGTGCACACCGACGCACCACTTGTCAAGCCATGCTGTGGCAGCATCCCATATAAAGTAGAGGAAGATGGGCACGGATGTTAGCCCAGGGCCAGTCTTCCTCAGCAAAAAGAGGAGGATTGGCAGATGTTAGCTCACAAAAAAGAAAAAAAAAGAAAACATACTCTGCCATTCAGTTTGCACTCACCAATCCAGAGTAAATCAATTCTTTCTTTAAAAAAGATGATTAAAATAGGCTCTTTTTTCAAAACAATATGGTACTGACATAAGGATAGACATACAGGTCAATGGAATGTAATCAAGAATCCAGAAATAAACCCTCATACTTACAGTCGATTGATATTTGACATGGCTGCCAAAACAATTTAAAAGGGAAAAAATAGGGGCCAGCCTGGTGGCGCAAGTGGTTAAGTGCGTGCGCTCCGCTGCAGCAGCCCGGGGGTCGCTGGTTCGGATCTCGGGCGCGCACCAACGCACTGCTTGGCAAGCCATGCTGTGGCAGCGTCCCATATAAAGTGGAGGAAGATGGGCACGGATGTTAGCCCAGGGCCAGTCTTCCTCAGAAAAAAGAGGAGGATTGGCAGATGTTAGCTCAGGGCTGATCTCCTCACAAAAATAAATAAATAAATAAATAAATAAAAAATAAATAAAATAAAAGGGAAAAAATAGTTTTTTCAACAAATGGTACTGGGACAAGCAGACATCCACATGCAAAAGAATGAAGTTGGATCTCTATCTCATGTCATATAAAAACAAATAAAATGGACCAAAGGCATAAATGTTCTTACATTTAGCCAAAACTTATGTTTTCACTAACGGGGTAAATCTTTGTGACACTGGATTTGGCAATGATTTCTTAGGTATGAAGTCAAAAGCTCAAGAAAGCAAAGAAAAAATAGATAAATAGGACTTCATCAAAATTAAAAACTTTGTGCTTAAAAGGATGCCATCAAGAAAGTGAAAAGACAACCCAAAGACTAGGAGAAAATTTCTGCAAAGTATATATATGATAAGAGTCTTGTATCTAGAATAAAGAACTCCTACAACTCAATAAAAAGATAAGTTATCCAATTAAAATAGGAAAAGGATCTGAATATACATTTGTCCAAAGAAGATATACAAACAGCCAAAAAGCACATGAAAAAATCCTCAATGTCTTCAGTCATAAAGGGATATGGAAATGCAAATCACAAAGAGATACCCCTTCAAATTCACTCAGATGACTATAAACAAAAATATTCAATATCATTAGTCATCAGGGAAATATACCTACTAGGATGGCTATAATAAAAAAGACAGACAATAACAAGTGTTGGTGAGAAAGTGGAGAAATTGGAACCCTCATACAGTGATGGTGGGAATGTAAAATAGAGCAGCCACTTAGTAAAACAGTCTGGCAATTCCTCAAAAGGTTAAACACAGAGTTACAATATGACCCAATAGTTCCACTTCTAGGTATATACCCAATAGAAATGAAAACATTTATCCACATACAACTTGTACAAGAATGTTCATAGTAGCGTTATTCATAATAGCCAAAAATAGAAACAACCCAAATATCTGTCAACTAATGATGGATTAAAAAAATGTGGTATATCCATAAAATACAATATTATTTAGCCAGAAAAAAGGAATTAAGTACCGATATATGCTACAATGTAAAGGAATTTTGAAAACATGCTAAGTGAAAGAAGCCAGTCACAAAAGGCCACACACTGTATTATTCCATTTATATGAAATGTCCAGAACAGACAAAAATATTGAGACAGAAAGAAGATTAGTGGTTTCCCAGGGCTAGGGGGAATGGAACGATCAGGGAGTGATAGCTAAAAGGTATGAGTTTAGAGGGGGATGGTTAAAGAAGATGTTCTAAAACTGCGATGATGGTCACACAACTCTGTGAATATACTAAAAATCACTGAACGTACGTTTTAAATGGGCGAACTGTATGGTATGTGAAGGGGGCTCTTTTGAGGTACTACCATTTCCAAATGGGATATAATAGCTTATGGCAGTGTGGTGTTTCTTCCGAGAATAACTATAAGCACCAGATGAAATAGTGAAAGCATCTGTTTGAAAGCACCGGAAAGCTGTTAGGGACTAAGACTCTGGAGAGAACACTGAAGATGTAAGCTGACGTAGGCAGCCACTCTTACACGGGGAGTATTTACCAACTCTGGTTGTGGGCAAAAGGTGAAAATCCAGCTTTGAACCAGCAGAAGGCTGCTGTTGGGTGAAACAAAAACCAGGAGAACTGAAACACATGGCCAGTTTTCCCCTCAGGACATCTGCAGAATTCTAGGGCTGTATGGGCAGAAGACTAAAAACTTAAGCAGATAGCCTCTGAAAAGCAAAGCAAAATTTTAGTGGTCTGGTAAGAAAACAGAGTTGGGCATTAAGCAGGAGGAATATCCACAGAGGACAAACTGGGCTCTCAGCAGAAAACCCTGGACGGCCAGGGTGAACTAGAGGTAGACTAAGTCTTATTAGGGCTTCAACTTAGCCTTGATTCAACTCAACACTGCTTGACTGGATAAAGGTGTTCATCCTCCACTCTATCTGCTAACAAAGGGAAAGATGAATCCTTTGTTGGGAAAGATACCATCATCCAGATCCTCTGTAATGCTTTATACACTGTTTGACACAATAAAAAAAAAAATCATATGCACACCAAAAGACAGGGCCAAATATCCAAAACCAGAGAAAAAATATATTCCATAGAAACAGTTCTACAGGGAATTGGAGTTAGGCGAGAAGGAGACTTTCATTTGAGAATTGGAATTTATAATAAAGAATCAAATGAAAATTCAAAAATTGAAAAACTCAATATCTAAAATTAAGAACTGAGATAGGTTTAACAGCAGAATACAGAATTACTGAAATGGAAGACAAGTAAATGGAAAATATCCAAACTGAAGCACAGAGATGTTTTTTAATGAAAATAAACACAAGAGTATGTGACATGTGTCACATGTATGACACAGTGAAAAAGAATAACATATTGGAGTATTAGAAGATAAAGAGGGAAAATATGGGGCAGAAACAATATTTGAAAAGGTGATGGTAAATGACATCAACCCAAAGATTCAAGAAGCTCCTCAAATCCCACTTTATAAAACTGCAAATACTGACTATGCAAAACAGTAACTGTAATATCATGTGAAGTTTAAAACATATGAAGAATTGAAATACATGAAAATAATAATGCAAAAGTGAGAGGCAGTAAATGGAATTAAGGTCCTTTAGTATCCTAGAACTATTGAGAAGGGGGTAAAACAATACTGAGCTAAAGAAGGATACTGTAATATTTAGCGTAACAATAAAAGAATATATAAAAAACAAGTTAACAAAGGGAAAAATAAAATTTTGAGTACTCTAAAAGAAGGTCAAGAAAGGAATGGAAAAATAATATTAAACAGATGTTTCAAATATAAAACTAAGAGTAAGGTGGCATATATAAATTCAAATATATCAGTAATTACATTAAATGTAAATGGACTAAATATTCAAGTTAGAGATTGAGACTTCCGACTCTAAAAAAATGGAGTAAGTGCATTCCACCCTATTCCTCCTGCTAATTACCTAAAAACCTAGAAAAATACATAAAGCATCTATCCACACCCTTGGCTTTCTCTCAAGAGCACACTTTTCTGACAGTGAAACTAATTTTAGCATCTTTTGGAATCTTGACAGCCTAAAAACTTCCCAAATCATCAACTCCAGTTCCTTTTTGCTCAACAGTTCTTCCCTCCATCTTTCTCTTAACTCTCACATTTTATTATAAGCAGGAAGAAGAAACCAGGCTACATCTTCAACTCTTTGCTTGGAAATCTCCTCAGAGAAAAATCCAAGTTCAGCATTGACAAATCTGCTTTCCACATAACTACAGGACAAAATTCAGCTAAGTTTTCTGCCACTATGTAGCAGGGACACCCTTTCCTCCAGTTTCCAGTAACACATTCTTATTTCCTTCTGAGTCTTCCCCAGCAGCACCTTTAACATCCATATTTCTATCAATAGTCTGTTTGTAATAATTTAGGTATTCTCTAAAACAATATAGATTTTTTCTATTGTGCTCCTCACTTCCTTCTGAGTCCTCCAGCAGAGTCATTAACATCCATATTTCTTTTACCAGTCTGTTCAAGGAAATTTAGGCACTTGCTATAATGCTCTTCAGAATTCTTACAGCTTGTACTCATTACCAAATTCTAAAGCCACTTCCACATTTTTAGGTATTTGTTACAGCAGCATCCCACTTCCAGATATCAAAATCTGTAATTTTCCTATTGCTGCTGTAACAAATTACTGCACACTTAAAATAACACAAATTTATTATCTTACGGTTCTGGAGGTCAGAAGTTCAAAATGGGTCTTACTGGGCTAAAATTAAGGTGTGGGCACGGCTACATTCCTTCTGGAGGCTTTATGGGAGAATCCATTTCCTTGCCTTATCCAACTTCTAGAGGCTCACGGCCCCTTCCTCTATCTTCAAAGCCAGCAGAGTAGCATCTTCAAATCTGTCCCTGTTTCTGACTCTCTTACTTCCCTCTTTCACTTATATGAACCCTTGTGATTACACTGGCCTCACCCAGGTAATCCAGTATAATCTCCCCATCTCAAGATCCTTAATTTAATCACATCTGCAAAGTAACACATTCACAGGTTCCCGGGATTAGAACATGGACATCTTTGGGGGCTATTATTCTGCCTACCACATCAAGTAAGAGAAAATGGGATTGTAAAAGTAAAAAATAATGGCTTCAAAATTGTGAGTAAAAATGATTTACAATCTAGAATTACACAGCCGACCAAGCTATGAAGTTACTGAGGGTGAAATAAAGACATTTCCAGATGTGCAAGGTCTCAAAAAATCTGCTTCCCACACACACTTTCTAGAGAGCTACTGGATGATATGCTCTAAAAATGAAAGCATAAATTAAGAAAGAGCCAGAAAATAGGAGATCCAACACTTGAGAGACATGAAAGGAATTCCTAGTATCATGCCAAAGGGAGTTCCCAAGTCAATAAATAGCTGAGAATCAAATAGAGAGCAACTGTGAGCAGGCTGAAGACTCTAAGAGAAGTTTCTCTAGAGCTGAAATGAATAGCCTATATTCTGGAGCCAAATTGCCTGGGTTTTACTCCTGGCTTCACTACTTACTGGCAGCATGATCTTGGGCAGGTTACTTAAGCTCTCTGTGGATCTGTTTCCTCCTTTGTAAAATGAGGATAATGATTATAGATACCTGATAGAGGTTGTAATTAAATTAGTTAATAGAGAGAGAACTTATAGTGCCTGGCATATAGTAAGCATTATATTAACGTTTGTGGTTACCGTGACTATTATCTAATATATTTTAACAGATTGAGAATATATCTGGAAGAATGTGGAGTTGAATTACTGATATGTATCTGGAAAATGAAACAAATGATTAAACCAATTATTAACTCCAGGTAAAACAAAAAGTAGTGCACAAAAGGTAAAGTAAATGGTCCAGCTGTGAATATAATTAAAACAATCATCATAATAAATACATTCTATTGATTTACCCAAAATTACGATATACCCATACTAGAAGGAGGGGACATAAGAAATGTGCAGGTGAGTGTTGAGGGCCTAAGTGTCTGAAAGAGAGTTAAATCCCTATTTTCCATTGTGTTAAGTCAGTAGATAATACCTAAAACTGAAAGCAAAGAGGTACCAATATAAACATGTTATGTAGACATACAAAAGTAAATATTAAAAGAATTAGTTCAATTGAGTTCAGAATGATAACCTTTCATAAGCTGAAATTTGAGGGGTAAGGGGGCATTGACAAATGTTTTTTCTATGAAGCCTCAAAGAACTATTTGAGTAAATACAAGTATAACTTCCATGATATTCAAAGTGAAATATTTACTTTTAAAAGTTAAAATGCAAAGAACAAAGAGGTAAATATAATTGAAAATATATATATAAGACTATGCTTAATATATAAATAAGTCCTCTTTAAAAAAATCAATAAACTGACTTCCAATTCTGGAAATGAGTAGATGCATTTGTCTCTATTCATCTCACTAAGTATATCTGGAAACCACAGACATTATCCATAAAATAAACATAAGAAGACTCTGAAAGGTAAAGGAGAAAAGGCAAACTGGCTAGGGATCTCAGGGACAAAGGGATTACACAGCATAAGTTCCCTGAAGTCTACCACCTTATTCAACTCTGAACAAGGAGCTAGAAAAAGCCTACAACCCAGAAACACCAAGTGCACACAAAAAAAGCTCAAAGAAAAGTCTGCTCTCTGTAGCTAAAAGACCAGGAAAGTGGCAACCTAGAAAGAAAACTTTCAGGTAAAACATACTCCAGCCAAACACAACAGATTAAACCAACGAACCAACAAACAACCAACTTTGGGCCTGTCCCCTCACCCATTAGCAAAGACCCCATGGGCAGCCTAGACTCCCACACTTGCCTGGCTGAACAGACATGCCCCTTCACACTCCAACCAGGTGGTGTGGGAAAAAGCCAAGTGGAGAGTTGGGATTTTCATCCATACATAGCAATAATGAAAGAAAAAATAGATCAATATCCCTCATAAATATGATACAAAAATCCTTAACAAAATATTAGCAATAAACCAAGTGGGGTTTATTATCTGAAAATCAATCAGTGTAATCTACCACAGCAACAGGCTAAAGAAGCAAAATCACATGATCATGTCAATTGATGCAGAAAAAGCATCTGAAAAAATTCAACACCCACTCATAATAAAACCTCAAAACTTTAATTCACAAGGTGGTCCTCGGACAAGCAGCATTAACATCCATGGGAATTCCAGCCCTACTAAATCAGATCCCGAAGTCATGCACAAGAGTAAGAAGCACTGGTCTATAAGACAACAGAAATCCCGTTAGTGCACTTCTAACAGGGCTGTTGCTGAAGATACTGTTCTGTCTCCATCCATCTGAAGATCTATCAAAAATGTTCTCAGACATCAAGAACCAGGAAATCTTTACTATAGATGAAATAAATTACTTGTCAACAATATAAACCATGTATCTCATTTCCATTATTGCCATGCCTTTCAGGAAGATCAGAGACAATTTTACAGTTCAAACTTCGTAACTGTGTGAAACCACACAACTCACGTATATCTATATTCCCAGTTTGACTTGGAATTGATAGTCTCTTCCTTATTTTCTCTGATCTTAGTTTTTATTTATTCATACTTGTCCATCTTACTATATGGGAATTAGATGCTTCCTAAAATCCACTAGAAAATAAAGAAAGCAACAAAAAAATATATAAACAAATAAGAACTCACCAGGGACTTGGTCATTTCCAGCTCTTCTGGGAAAGAGGCAGAGATCTGAGAAAACAGACAGACAGAGGGGCAGATGAGAGAAGGAAGTGTGCCGATGTCAACAAGGACACATACATCATTTAGTGTCCACGGACCCAACCCAAAAACTTACTTCTAGAACTACATCATAAAAAATCATCCTGCATTGCGCAAAGACTTAAATGCATGAGTTTTACCACAGAATAGCAAGTAACAAAAACAGGGCTAAAACATCTTAATACCCAAAATTGTGGACTGCTTAAATACTTTATAGGACATCCAAGGGACATAAATATATAATTAAACTATTGTAGAATAATATGTTAAAATGCAAAGTAAAAAGAAAAATGTACCAAACAGTACGATTCAACATTTTTTTTTTTTTTTGTGAGGAAGATCAGCCCTGAGCTAACATCCGCCAATCCTCCTCTTTTTTCTGAGGAAGACTAGCCCTGGGCTAACATCCATGCCCATCTTCCTCCACTTTCTATGGGACACCGCCACAGCATGGTCCGACAAGCGGTGCATTGGTGCGTGCCCAGGATCTGAACCGGCAAACCCCGGGCTGCCGCAGTGGAGCGCACGCACTTAACCGCTTACACCACTGGGCCGGCCCCCCCCCTTTTTTTTTTTTTTGTGAGGAAGATCAGCCCTGAGCTAACATTTCCATGCCCATCCTCCTCTTTTTGCTGAGGAAGACCGGCCCTGAGCTAACATCTATTGCCAATCCTTCTTTTTTTTTTCCCCCTTTTTCTCCCCAAAGCCCCAGTAGATAGTTGTATGTCATAGCTGCACATCCTTCTAGTTGCTGTACATGGGACGCCACCTCAGCATGGCCAGAAAAGCGGTGCGACGGTGCGCCCCAGATCAGAACCCAGCTGCCAGCAGCAGAGTGTGCTCATCCAACTGCTAAGCCACGGGCCGGCCCCCCATTCCACTGTCAATGAATGATGTGTGTATGTACACATGCACACATACACGAATATACACATACACAAATGCATTCATGCACATGCACAGAGAAAATTATCTGGAAGGAAATATAGTAACATGTTAACAGATATAATATTTGGTTGATGGTAAAATTTTAGGTAATTTTGATGTTTATATTCTTCTTATTTCCTAGTAAAAAACAAAGTAACTATTTTTAAAGAATATAATGATTTTGCACTGAGCTTCTGTGACCAGCCCATCCCAAGTAGTGAGCACATCTACAGGCAAGACCAAAAAGGGAGATTTCCAGCTTTTTCACAGTTCTCCTTTGCTTACAGTTCTTAAAAGGAAACTTTCAACAGAAATTTTGTCTTGACTAAATGTAGGAAGTGGATTTGGTTCTAGTTAACAACAAATCTTAAGACCTGAGCCAAGTCACTTATTGACTGAGGCCACTGTTTTTCAATTTTTTATGAGTTTTCTAACATAAAGAGTTGACTGATTAGTACCAGAAACACACATACACCCTCCACCTAGTTTCAACAATTAGTATTTTGCCATATTTGCTTAGTCTTTCTATACACACACAGTCACATGTAAATTCACATATATTTAATACAGATACACTTTTTTTGCTGAACCATTTGAAAGCTGCAGATGTCATGACACTTCAGGCCTAAATACATCAGAAAAATCTCCTAAAAGATCATTATCATGCCTGAGAAAATTAATAATAATTCTATATAATTTTAACATTCAGCTCATACTCAAAATTTCCCAATCATCTCAGAAACACTTTTTCTTGCAGTTTTGTTTAGGAGCAGCTTCCAGCTGAGGCTCACACATTGGCCACTGTGACCCTTTTACCACCTGGGCCTCCCCAATATTTTTTCCTGACGGACTTTTATTTTTATTTATTTGTGTGTGTGTGTGTGAGGAAGATTAGCCCTGAGCCAATATCCATGCCAATCCTCCTCTTTTTGCTGAGGAAGACCAGCCCTGGGCTAACATCTGTGCCTATCTTCCCCCACATTATATGGGACGCCACCACAGCATGGCCTGACAAGCGGTGCCTCGGTGCACGCCCGGGATCTGAACCTGAGCCACCAGCAGCAGAGCAAACGCACTTAACTGCTAAGCCACAGGGCCTGCCCCATCATGACAGACTTTTAAAATTTACTTTTGTTTTGAACTTTCATTATAGAAGTATTCTGATTAAATACACTTTTCTAATATAAACAACATTTTTGGTTACTCTTTTGTTAATTTTTTTATTGTGGTATAACTTATATAAAGTACATAAATATTACAGCATTTTTCTCTATTTTCCACATATGTGCCTTTGCCATCCAGATCAAGATAGAGAACATTTCTAGGACCTTTGGAAATTGTTAGGGAATCAAATCATTATTTTTGAAACTTGTAAAAAAACGGAAGAGTCAAGCATTTCTGCTGCCTTTCCTATATAGCTGTACCTTCGGGTAACCAAACACTTCATGAAGGAGTTTCCTTTTCTCTTCATGTAATTATTCCAGCTAATAAATGAAAGAATGGTAGAAATGGAAATGTCCATTTTGCACCCTTAATGAAATAGTGGATCCAGGAAACAATCATCAACGGCTGCTCCATCACAGAAAGAGATAACCCGACGTTATGAGCCTCGAAGTATACAATACCACCTGGGAAGCAGTCTTGCCCAAAAAAAAAACCACAAAAGGAACTTGAATCTGATCAAGTCTCTAAATCTACCTACCAACCCAATCCACATAAAATGACATTTTAAAATGTATTATAATTTTTGTAGGTATAACAGCATTGTGGCTATTTTTATTAAAAGTGCTTACTTTTAGATTTATATAATGAAATATTTATGGATGAAATGACACAGTGTTTGAGAGTTGCTTCAAAATAATCCATCAGAAGAGAAAAAATGGGGGGGGAGGGAAGGTATAGATGACAGACAATTGGGCATGGGTTGATAATTGTGGAAGTTGATTGATGGGTATAGGGGTTCATTATACTATTTGCTCTAATTTTGCATTTTCAAAATTTTCATAGTAAAAAGTTTAAAAAGTCATTTTTTTAGATAATCAGAGAAATCTGACTATAGATTGAGTATCAGATGATATTAGGGAGTTACTGTAACTTTTGTTAGGTGGGTAATGGCATGGTGGTTATGCAAAAAAAAAATGTCCACATCAGTTGGACTTGCACGCTGAGTATTTGTGGGTGAAATGATATGGTATCCACGATTTGTTTTAAAATATTGTGTCCCAAACAAAGTATGGGGAAGGGAACAGGTGGAACAACATTGGCAAACAGTTGATATTACTGAGACTGGGTGATGGAAGCATATGGTAGTTCATTATAACTTTTGCGTATGTTTGAAATTTTCTATAATAAAAACAAAAAGAAAATCTCTCTCACTACAGGAAACATCTGTACTGTTTCACACACTGTTCACACCATGCTTTGTTACAAGGATTATGCTTTGTTTTAGCAAGTCCAGCTCTGAGAAAATTCCTGCTCTGGGACTCGACCTCCTGCCTCACAGGAGTTGCCACATTCCTACAAAGCCAGGATCTGAGCTGAATCTGGGACCCCTGAGACAAGCTCTCCTTGACTGGCACGTTCACACTGGACCTCACCTGTGTATCTCAGCACTCTGATCTGCCCCGGAGCCCTAAGCTGAGAGAACGTGCAAAGATTGCCAGCGATACTGGGCCAAGGTGGGCTGGAGTCTGAAAAGAGATCCTGAAGGCTCAACTAAGTGGTCTGATCTCAGGGCTCTGTGGAAACAAGGGGATCCTGCTGAGAGAGTGCCACACAGTGACAGCCACTCAGCCATCCTCTCAAGAGTGCACAGAACAGCACGGACCAGGGTGGCACGAGGAAATATATGAGGTGTGGAGCCAAATCGATGTACTCGTGAACCCCAGCTCTGCCACCTTCAGTCTCAGTTTCCTCATCTTTACACTTTTTAAATAAACAAACCTATTTTATGACACTTGACAAGCACTCGGCCCATGTGTGACACATAATATTACAATTACAATTAAATATTAGCCATTGCTATTATTAGAAAATCAGTAATCCACAGAGAAGGCAATTACTGTACCAGACATTATCTGACTTCACAGGCCCTTCAAGTCATCACCAACCCGGGCACCTAATCCTCACTCCCGCTCCTCCACCCGCTATGACTGTCAAATGCCGAACACTGACCTCCCGCCAGGAGCTGTGACTCACACCTCAGAATCACTGGTCCCCACGTCCTGCTGCCCACAGGCCCCAAATCATTCATTCTACAGTTCCCGGACACAGAGCCTCCAACACCTCTACTCTGAAGGTCCTGGTTCTCCACCAATCAGCCCTATGCCCTGCAAAGGAAAAACTCCTCCTGTGTGTTTTTCCTCGACTCTCAACACTTCTGCTACCAACTGTGTGCTATGTGTTGGGGGGAAGGGAGAGGGGGTCCCCACACCAAGTAATTCTGCAACACTAGCTGGGTGTCCTACAATGTAACACAATTCTGACCCAACTATTTGGACTTAGCATCATATCACACAGGTTAAGGGCTTAGTCCCACAAAACTGCCCCCACCCCAACTTCTGATGCCAATCACTTGCCCAGGCTGTTACTTATGCTTCTGACCAACTGGCTATAAATCAAAGGTTCCCAGGACCTCCTCCTCAGGTTCCATTAATCTGCTAGCGCAGCTCTCAGAACACAGGAAAACATTTTACTTATTAGATTACCGATTTATATTGGGCCGGCCCTGTGGCTTAGCGGTTAAGTGCACGCGCTTCGCTGCTAGCGGCCCGGGTTTGGATCCCAGGCACGCACCGCTTCTCCGGCCATGCTGAGGCCGCATCCCACATACAGCAACTAGAAGGATGTGCAGCTATGACATACAACTATCTACTGGGGCTTTGGGGGGAAAAAAATAAATAAATAAAATCTTTAAAAAAAAGATTACCGATTTATTAGAAAAGAATATAACTCAGGAACAGCCAGATGGAAGAGATGCATAGCACAAGGGATGTGAGAAGGGGTGCACCACTCTCCCAGCATCTCCACGTGTTCAATCC
Organism: Ceratotherium simum simum; assembly: GCF_057802395.1. Taxonomy (NCBI): domain Eukaryota; kingdom Metazoa; phylum Chordata; class Mammalia; order Perissodactyla; family Rhinocerotidae; genus Ceratotherium; species Ceratotherium simum. The sequence goes on along the minus strand of NC_141919.1, from coordinate 56,412,187 downwards.
AGAAACTCTCCAAATTCCATCCTTTTGGGTTTTTGTGGAGGCTTCATTACGTACAAATGATTGATCAAATAATTGGCCATTGGTGATTGATTCAACATCCAGCCCGAGGATGAGTTTCAAGTTCTCACCCTCTAATCGCACAGTTGGTTCCTCTGGCAACCAGCCCCCATCCAGTGGTTACCTAGGGGCTTTCCAAAAATCACTTAATTAACACAAACTCACGTGTGGTTGAAAGCAACTTACTATGAATAACGAAAAACACCTATTTCACCTTTATCCCTCTGGAGCTATTTCAGGTGCCAGGAACAAAAGATGCCCTTATAGCTCTTCTCACTTAGGAAATTACAAAGTTTTTGGGAACTATGTGCTGAGAACCGTGGACAAAGACCAAAATATATATTTCCTATTACACCACAATATCACATGCCCCCATTACTGGCCTCCACACCTTTATCACTACCCACCGTGCATCTCCATCAGTAATCCCAACAGCCCCAGTCCCAGACACACCTGTACCTGCAACGGGCCCTGAGAAAGCACCCCCACACCTGGCACCACCCACACCTCTAGGCCTGTACCATTAGCCTTCCCCACAATCTTCACACACACACACAGAGGAAGGAACCCAATCAATGAACAAATCTGGGGATATTCTTGAATTTTAAAGATAAATTTAAAAATCTAAAACACTTGTAAACATAAAGCATGTGTGAAAGAACAGATTATTTACGGAGAAAGTTAAGAAAATCAAGATGCCTCATCTGCAGTAATGAAAGCTAAATGATATCCGAAATAGCATCTAAAAGACCACTTCTCTGCTAGGGCCAGAGACAGACATTTTCAGAAATAAAAGCACTTGCGGAGTATCTCTATCTTTATCTGCAGAAAATATCTAAAAACGTATTCCAAACAAATGTAAAATTAATCATATGACAAAATCTCAAATAGAAAAATACTGTTTGGCAATAATTTTTGCAAGAGATGTATAAACATAAAAAAGGACAATGATGATGTGATAAGGAGACCATTAAAGGGAAAATTAATAGTGTTCTACGACAAAACATTTCTAAATATCTCAGGAACAAACAAGTTATATGGGGCGTAGAATGGAAATAATGAACAGAAATTTCATCATTCCAATGAAACTATGAAAAAGAAAAGGAAAAGCAGAAAATAATGAGTTAAAATAAATAGTAAACATTAAAATGGAAGGTATATGTCAGATAAATCATTACTCCACTAAACTGAAGAGGTAAATTATCCTATTGACAAACAGAGACTATAGGTTAGGTTTGAAAAAACCAAAACGTATCTATTATTTACAAGTAGTTAACCTAAGCAATGAGACAAATACAAATATAAAATAAAGCCCTGGGCAAAGATACATCATCCAAATGCAAGAAAAGTGAAAGGAGCGATGGCAATATAAATATCAAAGCGAAATCAAGATTAAAAGTGCGTTTTGTTGAAAAGAGGGATCCTTTAATAATAGCATCCAATAAATGAAAAAAATTATATAAAATGCACTACCCTTTACGTGTATGTATGCCTCTCCCCCTAACACACAAATAAAACTAGCAAAAGGGGGCCAGCCCGTGGCTTAGCAGTTGAGTGCACGTGCTCTGCAACTGGCAGCCCTGTCGGATTCCGGGAGCACACTGGCACACCACTTGTCCAGCCTTGCTGAGGCAGCGTCCCACATACAGCAACTAGAAGGATGTGCAACTATGACATACAACTATCTACTGGGGCTTTGGGGAGAAAAAGGGGAAAAAAAAAGGAGGAGGACTGGCAATAGATGTTAGCTCAGGGCCGGTCTTCCTCAGCAAAAAGAGGAGGATTGGCATGGGTGTTAGCTCAGGGCTGATCTTCCTCACACACACACAAAAAAAACTAGCAAAAAAGCACATAGAACTACAAAGGGTTAGGGTTAGGGAAAGATTATTATTCTATCTCTTTCAGAATGTGATGAATCAAGTAGACCACAAATAGGAAAGAGAAAGAAGATTTGAAAAATACAAACAGCCTATATTAATATGCATAAAGAGAACATTGCACCATACAAACAGAAAATACACTCTTTCTCTTATATCCATTGAACAAAGTTCATTGGGTAACTTGGCTTCAAAGAAAATCTTGATAAATTTTTAAAAGTTGAGACTTTGCAAGCCATATTTTATGACAATACAACAAAATTAAAAATAAACTATTAAGGGCCGGCCCAGTGGTGTAGTGGTTAAATTCCCGCAAACCCCTGTCAGCAGTCTGGGGTTCATAAGTTCAGATCCCAGGCACGGATCTACACACGGCTCATCAAGCCATGCTGTGGCGGCATCCCACAAAACATAGAGGAAGATGGGCACAGATGTTAGCTCAGGGCCAATCTTCCTCAGCAAAAAGGAGAAGGACTGGCAACAGAGGTTAGCTCAGGGGCAGTCTTCCTCACAAAAAAAATAAAAATAAACTATTAAAACATATCTTAATAATTTGAAAATGAAGAAACTCTCCTAAATAACTCAGAATCAAAGTGGAACATCAAATTGAAATTATACATTTCATAGATAAGGATGTATTTAGAGGAAACTTTATACCCCTAAAGTATCCAGTATAAAACTGGGAAAATAAGGGAAAGAATGACAATTTACATCAAAAGGAGACAAAAAAAGTATCTAAAAAGAAAAAGAGATAAAGTTAATATAAAAAGAGTAGGGAGTATAAACACAACTGGTACTTCAAAATGGTCAATGAAATAAACCTTAAGATGTCTGATAATAAAAAAAAGACAAATGACATAAATACTATACTAAGAAAGACAAAGTAGCCACTAATCTAGATACCGAAGGAATCTAAATAAGGTAACTGGAAACACATATGCAACCCCACAGCATTATATTTTTCAAATCTCTAGCAAAATATACCATGATAATAAATCAGAAACACAAACCGGTAAGCTTAAAAGAGGAAATCAATTAAGATCTAGCATCACGCATCCCTCAGATCCCTCAACACTCAGTCTCCACGGTTATCTTCCCCCACGGACCACACTGACCCCCTCTCTCCGCCCGCGGATCCACCATCAGGACCACACCGACCCCATTATTCCACCCACTGATCGACCCCATCACTGACCCGACTGCTCCAACGGACAGCCAAGACGCTTCTGCACTCGGCCCCGACGCTCCCACCCCCGCACTCACCTCCCCTCACCCACGTCCTCTCAGGTCGGCGGGCATTCACCTCAGGGGGCCCATATAATCACAAGAACTAAACCGGGACCCACTTCCTCCCTCTCGCTCCCTCCCCGGCCCCGCGGGTTCCCGAGGCGCCGCCCGGTGTGCGCATGCTCAGAGGCGGCCTCGGGGCCGCGCTGCTAAACCCCGCCCGCCCCGCGCGCTCAGGCGCCGATATGGCGGCGCCCGCGCAGGCGCTCAGCCCTGCAGGGCCACGTTCAAGGGCTGTAGAGGCTGTTCCGCGGAGAGTTGTCAGGACCCAAGGGGCAAGAAGAGGTTTGCTCTCTCGGCCCGAGCCAGGGAACAACCAGAGTCGTCGCCCAAGCCTCCCACAGGCCTTTCCCCGGGTTCCTGAGGACTCAAATAGCAGAGCTAATCAGCAATTACAGAACGATCCACCTCAAAACAGCAGCACACACATTTTCTATTCAAGCACCCGTGGAGCATTTACCAAGATACACCATAACCTGGGCCATAAATCAAATCTTATCAAATTTAATAGAACTGAAAATCATACACAGTATGGTCTCTAGACACAACAGAATCAAACTAGAAATCAATAACAGAAACAACAGGAAATCAACACCCTGAAATTAAATAACACAATTGTAAATAATCCATGGGTCAAAGAAGTCTGGGGGTAGGCCCCATGGCGTACCGGTTAAGTGCCCGAGCTCCACTGCTGGCGGCCCTGGTTCGGATCCCAGGCGTGCAGCATGGCACGCTTTGTCAAGCCATGCTGTGGCAGCATCCCATATAAAGTGGAGGAAGATGGGCACAGATGTTAGCCCAGGGCCAGTCTTCCTCAGCAAAAACAGGAAGATTGGCATGGATGTTAGCTCAGGGCTGATCTTCCTCACCAAAAACAAACAAAAAAAAGAAGTCTCAAGAAAATTTTAAAAATACATTGAAATGAATGAAAATGAAAACAACATATCAAAATTTGTAAGTTGCAGCTAAAACAGTGGTAAGAAGAAATTTGATACCACTAAAGGTTTAGAAAAGAAGAAAATTCTCAAATCAGTAACCTAAGTTCCCATCTCAATAAACTAGAAAAGAAAGAGCAAGATAAACCCAAAGCAAGAAGAAGGAAGAAATTAATAAAGATCAGAAAACAATGAAATTGAAAAACAACAGAGAAAAAAACAAGCTGAAATGAGTCTCTCCAAAGAGATACCTGCACCCCCATTTTCATTGCCACATTATTCACAATGGCTGAAACATGGAAACAACCTAAGTGCCCATCGGTGCATGAATAGATAAAGAAATGTGGCACATACATATACACAATGGAATATTACTAAGCCATAAAAAGAAAGAAATCTTGGGGCCGGCTGGTGGCACAGTGGTTGAGTTTGCAGGCTCACTTTGGTGGCCCAGGGTTCACAGGTTTGGATCCCTGTGTGGACCTACGCACTGCTCATTAAGCCATGCAGTGGAGGCCTCCCACATACAAAATAGAGGAAGACTGGCACAGATGTTAGCTCAGGGATAATCTTCCTCAGCAAAAAAAAAAAAAGGAAATCTTGCCATTTGCAACAACATGGATGGGCATTATGCTCATTGAAATAAGTCAGACACAGAAAGACAAATACTGTATGATTTCACTTATATTTGGAATCTAAAAAAAGAAAAAAACTGAACTCATGGATACAGAGAACAGATTGGTGGTTGCCAAGGGGGGTGAGGGAGGGATTGGGGCAAAGTGGGTGAAGGTGGTCTAAAAGTACAAACTTCCAATTTTAAAATAAATAAATCCTGGGAATGTAATGTACAGCATGCTGACTATAGTTACTAATACTGTACTGTATATTTCAAAGTTGCTAAGAGAGTAGATCTTAAAAGTTCTCATTACAAGAAAAAAAATTATAACTGTGTGTGGTGATGGATGTTAACTAGGCTTATAATGGTAATCATTTTGCAATATATACATATAGCTGTCCCTCAGTATACAAGGGTGGATTGGTTCCAGGACCCTCCATAGATACCAAAATCCAGAGATGCTCAAGTCTCTTATATAAAATGGCATAGCATTTGCATATAACCTACACACATCTTCCTATATACTTTAACTTATCTCTAAATTACTTATAATACCTAATACAATGTAGACACTATGTAAATAGTTGTTAGGAAATAATAACAAGAAAAAAAGTCTGTACATGTTCAGTACAGACAGAACCATCGTAGGCCTTTCGATCTGCAGTTGGTTGAATCTGTGGATGCAGAACCCAAGAATACGGAGGGCCAACTGTTACACGGAATCATTATGTTGTACACTTAAAAGTATATAATGTTATATGTCTATTACATCTCAATAAAGAAAATTGTGGTTATGTGAGATGGTAGATGTGTTGATTAACCTTATTGTGGTAATCATTTCACAATATATACATATATCGTCATCATGTTGTACACCTTAAACTTAGACAATATGTCAATTATATCTCAATAAAGCTGGGGGGAAAAAGACTCAAACTTAAAAAAAACCTTTATTCAAAAAAAGACAGAAAGATATTAAAAGTAAAGTAATGGAGAAAGATGTAGCATGCTAACAGTAATCAAAAGAAAGCTGGAGTAGCTATATTAATTTGAGACAAAGCTGACTTCAAAACAAGGAAAATTATCAGGGGTAAAAAATATATATATAATGATAAAGGGGTCAGTTCTCTGAGATGACATAACAACTCTTAATATGTATGGGCCTAACAAAAAAAGCTAAAATATGTAGTCAAAAATTGCTAGAACTTCAAGGAGAAATAGTCGAATCTGCTATTATAATTGGAGACTTCAATACCACTCTATCAGTAATTGACAGATCTAGCAGGCTGAAAATCAGTAGTGATGTATTTGAACTGAACAGCACCATCAACCCACTGGATCTAATTAACATTTGTAAAAATAATCCATCTGACAACAGTAGAATACACATTGCTCTCAAGCTCCCATGGAACATTCACCAAGATAGACCACATTCTGGACCATTAAACAAATCTTAACAAATTTTAAAAAATACAAGTCATACAAAGTATGTTCTCAGACAACAATGGAATTAAACTAGAAATCAATAGCAGAAAAGGAGCTGGAAAATGCCAAGATATTTGGAGACTAAGCAACACTCTTCTAAGAAACACATGCATCAAAAAATAAGTTTCTACAGCAACTAGAAGGATGTGCAACTATGACATACAACTATCTACTGGGGCTTTGGGGAAAAAAAAGGAGGAGGATTGGCAGTGGATGTTAGCTTAGAGCTGGTCTTCCTCAGCAAAAAGAGGAGGATTAGCATGGATGTTAGCTCAGGGCTGATCTTCCTCACACACACACAAAAAAGTACTAAAAAAAATAAGTTTCAAGAGAAATTTTAAAAATATTTTGAATTAAATGATAATGAAAATATAATTTATCAAAATTTATGTGACTCAGTAAAAGTAGAGCTTACAGGGAAATTTATGGTATTGAGTGCATAGATTAGAAGAGAAGAAAGATCTAAAATCAATAATCTAAACTTCCACCTTAGGAAACTAGAGAAAGATAAAACTAAAGTAAGCAGAAGAAAAGAAGTAAGAATTAGAGCAGAAATCAATGAAATTGAAAACAGGATACTAATAGAGAGAATCAACAAAACCAAAAGTTGGTTCTTTGAAAAGATCAATAGAATTGATAAGACTCTAGCCAAGCTAAGAAAAAAAGAGAAAAGACAAGATTATTAATATCAGAAATGAAAGTGCAGACATCACGACTGATCCCATGGATATTAAAAGGATAAGAAAAAAAATTTTTTTTTTTTTTGTGAGGAAGATCAGCCCTGAGCTAACATCCATGGTAATCCTCCTCTTTTTGGTGAGGAAGACCGGCTCTAAGCTAACATCTATTGCCAATCCTCCTCCTTTTTTTTCCCCAAAGCCCCCCAGTAGATAGTTGTATGTCATAGTTGCCCGTCCTTCTAGTTGCTGTATGTGGGACGTGGCCTCACCACGGCCGGAGAAGCCGTGCGTCGGTGCGCGCCCGGGATCCGACCCCTGGCCACCAGTAGCGGAGCACGCACACTTAACCACTAAGCCATGGGCCTGGCCCCAGAAAAAAATTTTTTAAGAATTTAATTTTTTATAGCAGTTTTAGTTTCACAGCAAAATTCAGAGGAAGGCACAGAGATTTCCCATATACTTCTTGCCCCCATACATGCATAGCTTCCTCCTGTTATCAACATCCTCCACCAGAGTTGTATATTTGTTACAATTGACAGATCTACATTGACAAATCATAATCACCCAAAGTCCATAGTTTACATTATGGTTCACTCTTGGTGTTGTACATTCTCTGGGTTTGGACAAAGGTATAGTGACATGTATCCATCCTTATGGCATCCTCTGTGAAAAATCCTCTATGCTCTGCCTTTTCATCCCCTCCCCTACCCAACACCTAGAAACCACTGACTTTTTTCCTGGCTGCATAGCTTTGCCTTTTCTAGAACGGCATACAGTTGGAATCACACAGTATGTAGCTTTTGGCTTCTTTCACTTAGTAATATGCATCTAAGTTCCTCCACATCTTTTCATGGCTTGATAGCTCATTTCTTTTTAGCACTGAATAATATTCCATTGCCTGGATGTACTACAGTTTATTTACCCATTTACCTACTAAAGGACATCTTGATTGCTTCCAAGTTGGGCAATTATGAATAAAGCTGCTATAAACATCCAAGTGCAGATTTTTGTGTGGGCATAAGTTTTCATCTCCTTTGGGTAAATACCAAGGAATGCAAATGCTGAATCATATAGTAAGAGTATGTTTGGTTTGTAAGAAACTCGCAATCTGTCTTCGAAAGTGGCTGTACCATTTTGCATTCCCACCAGCAATGAATGAGAGTTCCTTTTGTTCTATGTCAACGACAGCATTTGGCGTCATCAGTGTTCTGGATATTAGCCATTCTAATAGGCATGTAGTAGTATCTCATTGTTTTTTGTTGTTGTTGTTGTTTTTTGGGTTTTTTTTTAGTGAGGAAGATCGGCCCTGAGCTAACATCTGCCAATCCTCCTCTTTTTGCTGAGGAAGACTGGCCGTGGGCTAACATCCATGCCCATCTTCCTCCACTTTATATGGGATGCCACCACAGCATGGCCTGCCAAGCGGTGCATCGGTGCGCACCCGGGATCTGAACTGGCAAACCTGGGCCAAAGCAGCAGAGCGCGTGCACTTAACCGCTTGCACCACTGGGCCGGCCCCTCGTTGTTGTTTTAATTTGCATTTCCCTGCTGACATATGATGTGGAGCATCTTTTCATATGCTTATTTGCCATCTGTATATCTTCTTTGGTGAGGTGTCTGGTAAGATCTTTGGCCCATTTTTTAATCAGGTTGTTTGTTTTCTTATTGTTGAGTTTTAAGAGTTCTTTGTGTATTTTGTTATAACAGTCCTTTATCAGATGTGTCTTTTGCAAACACATTTAGTTCTTCTTTGATTTCATTCATCAGTTTTGTAGTTTGTCTCATACAGATTTTGCACACATTTTGTTGTCTTTATACCAAAGTATTTCATTTTGGGGAGTGCTGATGTAAGTGGCGTTGTGTTTTTAATTTCAAATTCCACTTATTCATTGCTGGTACATTGGAAAGTGATTGTCTTTTGTATATTAACCTTATATCCTGCAACTTTGCTATAATTGCATAGTAGTTCCATAACTTTTTTTGTTGATTCTTTTATATTTTCTACATAGGTGATCATGTTATCTGCAAAGACAGTTTTATTTCTTTATTCCTAATCTATAAACTTTTTATTTCCTTTTCTTGTCTTTTGCATTAGCTAGGACTTACAGTACAATGTTGAAAAGGAGTGGTAAGAGGGGACATCCTTGCCTTGTACTTAATGTTAGTGGGAAAGCTTCAAGTTTCTCACCATTAAGTATGATGTTAGCTGTAGGTTTTTTATAGATGTTCTTTATCAAGTTGAGGAAGTTCCTCTCTATTCCTAGCTTACTGAGTTTTTATCATGGATGGGTGCTGGATTTTGTCAACTTTTTTTCCTGCATCTATTGATATAATCATGTGATTTTTTTTTTTTTAGCTTATTGATGTGATGGATTATGTGAATTGATTTCTAGTGTTGAACTAGTTTTGCATATCTAGGATAAATCTCATTTAGTCATGATGTATAATTCTTATTATACATTATTGGATTTGATTTGCTAATATTTTATTGAGGATTTTGTGTTCATGGGAGATATTGGTCTTTAGTTTTCTTTTTTGTAATGTTTTTGTCTGGTTTTGGTATTAGGATATGTTTCTTATAGATTGAGTTAGGAAGTATTCTCTCTGCTTATACCCTGTGAAAGAGATTGTAGAGATTTTGTATAATTTCTTTCTTAAATGTTTTTTAGAATTCACCAGTGAACCCATCTAGGCCTGGTGCTTTCTGATTTGAAGGTTATTAATTATTGATTCAATTTCTTTAGTAGATATAGGCTTTTTCAGATTGTCTACTTCTGCTTGTGTGAGTTTTGGTATTTTGTGTCTTTCAAACAACTGGTCAATTTCATCTAGATTATCAAATTTGTAGGTGTAGAGTTGTTCATAATATTCCTTTCTTTCCTTTTAATGTCCCTGGGATCTGTAGCAATATTTCCTCTTTCACTTCTGATATTAGTTATTTGTGTCTCTCTCATTTTTTCTTAGTTAGCTTCGGAAGAGGCTTATCAATTTTATTGTTCATTTCAAAGAACTAGCTTTTGATTTGTTGCTTTTCTCTATTACTATTGTTTTCAATTTCACTGATTTTTGCTCTAAGTCTTATTATTTACTTTCTTTTTCTTACTTTATATTTAATTTGCTCTTCTTTTTCTAGTTTCCTAAATTGGAAACTCAGATTATTGATTATAGATCTTCTTTTTTAATATGTGCTTCAATGCTATAAATGTCCCTCTAAGAATTGCTTTTGTTGCATACCACACATTTTAATAAGTTGTGTTTTCATTTTAATTTAGTTCAAAATGCTTTCAAAAATCTCTTGAGACAATAAAGGAATTTTATGAACAATTCTGTGCCCACAAATTTGATAACCTAGATGAAGTGGACCAATTCCTTGAAAGACACAGCTGCTAAAATGCACCCAAGGAGAAATAGATTACATCAATAGTCCTATGCCTGTTTAAAAAATTGAATTAATAGCCTTCTAAACAACAAAGCAACAGATCTAGAAGGTTTCACTGATGAATTCTAACAAACATTTAAGGAAGAAATTATACCTGTTCTCTATAATCTCTTCCAGAAACTAGAAGGAAATAGCTCCTAAATAATTCTATGAAGCCAGCATTACCTTAATACCTAAATCATATAAAGACATTACAAGAAAGGAAAACTACAGTCCAATATCTTTCATGAACATAGATGTAAAAATCCTCAGGAAAAAAAGTAAGCAAATTGAATCTGACAGTGTATAAAAGGAATTCTATACCACAACCACAGGGGATTTATCCCAGATATTCAAGGCCGGTTCAACAGTAGAAAATCAATTAATATAATCCATCACATCAATGGGCTAAAAAATAAATCACATGATTATATCAATAGATGCAGAAAAATAATTTGACAAAATCTAAAACTTGCTCATGATTATTTAAAAAACTCTCAGAAAATGAGGAATAGAGAATAACTTCCTCAATTTTGAACAATATCTATAAAACACCTACAGCTAACATGATACTTAATAGAGAGAAATGAGATGCTTTCCCTCTAAGATCAGGAACAAGAAAAAGATGTCCCTTCTCACCACTCCTATTCAACTGGCAGTCCTAGCTAGTGCAATAAGATAAGAAAAGGAAATAAAAGGTATACAGATTGGGAAGGAAGAAATAAAACTGTCTCTGTTCACAGATGACATGATTGTCTATGTAGAAAATCCAAAAAAAAAAAAAAAAAAGAAAATGAACAACAAAAACAAAAACTCCTGGAATGAAGTAGTGATTATAGCAAGGTTGCAGGATGCAAAGTTACTATACAAAAATCAATTGCTTTCCTATATACCAGCAATGAACAAGTAGAATTTGAAATAAAAAACACAATATCATGTACATTAGCACTCAAAAAAGTGAAGTACTGGGGCCGGCCCAGTGGTATAGTGATTAAGTGCGTGCACTCCACTGTGGCGGCCCTGGTTCAGATCCTGGGCATGCACCCGACACACCACTTGTCAAGCCATGCTGTGGTGGCATCCCATATAAAGTGGAGAAAGATGGGCATGGATGTTAGCCCAGGGCCAGTCTTCCTCAGCAAAAAGAGGAGGATTGGCAGATGTTAGCTCAGGGCTGATATTCCTCACACACACACACAAAAGTGAAGTACTTAGGCATAAGTCTAACAAAATATGTACAAGATCTACATGAGAAAAAACTATAAAACTGGTGAAAAAAACAAAAAAAGGCTAAATAAATGGAGAGATACTCCATGTATATGAATTGGAAGACTTAATATTAGTAGATGTCTGTTCTTCCCAACTTAATCTATGGATTCAATGCAGTTCCATCAAAATTCCAGCAAGTTATTTTAAGGATATCAACAAACTGTTTCCAACCTTTATATATAAAGGCAAAAGTCCTCCAATAGTTAACACAATACTTACAAAGAAAAACAAAGTTGGAGAATTGACACTATCTTACTTGAAGATTTAATATAAAGCTACAGTAATCAAGACAATGTGGTATTGGTAAAAGAATTGATAAACAGATCAATGAAACAGAATAGAAAGCCCAGTTTCCTTGGTTTCCAGTCCAACAAGTAGGGAGCTTGGAAGTCATCGTTCCCATCCTAAGAATAAGCAAAAAGCTGAAAATCAACAACTCTCTTAGATTCAGCTGAGAACTGAGGTCACAGGGCAAACTGCTGCCCCAAGAATTGGAGAGACAGACAGGTGAATACAGACGATCACAACTTACCAGAGCAGAAGCCCAACAGCAGAAACCTCCGCAGGAACGGGTACCAGGGTAGGCAAACTTAAACTGTAATTGATGAATTGCCAGAGACTCAGTATGAAAAATCTTGAGAGTTAAAAACACCTATCACAGGGAGGCCCCCATACTTTTTCAAGTTTTATCTCCTGGAGCCCTAACATGTTCTCATAGTGAAGACCAGAGAGAAATCCCCTTGTGCTGCTGAAAGCACAAGAGTAACCTTTTTGAAATATACTCAGAACATTCTGTTCTTAACAAGGCTAGTCATCAAGAGAAACTATATTTTGCCAAAGGCTAACTGCTCTGGGGGCAGGGAAGTTCCCAATTGCTGACTGCTCTACTCTTCTATGTGGTGAAAGAAAACATCAAACTCCATTCCTCTCTAGATTTCCACAGGCGGGGAGGGACATATCCAACCCCAGCTCCTCAAGACTTCGTTCCATCTAAGGGGGAAAAAATTCTAAGGAGCGCTCATGAAGGTCACAGCCCAGGGGTATGGGCTCACTAAAAGTCTAAGGCCTAGTCAAATGAATCTAGAATGCTTATCCCCTCATACACCTTACCACCACACCAACAGGGCTTCTGCACAACAGGGGAGACAAAATCAAGATCATTAGAGTAAATTTTAGCCTCTGATACCTACAGCTACAGCAAACTCCAAACACCCTCATTGCCAGTTAGATAAACATAAATTCTCACATTAAAGGCCTATTCAGTTACTTTTACCCAGTACATCATGTCTTGCTTTCAAAAAATCATAAGGCATACTAAAAAACAAAGAACACAGTTTGAAAAGATAGACCAAGTCTCAAAACAGACTCAGATAAAGCAGAGAGGTTGAAATTATCAGCCTGGAAACCTAAAACAACTATGATTAATAGACTAAGGGCTCGAACAGAAAAAGTAAACAACATGCAAGAATAGATGGGTAATGAGAGCAGAGAGATGAAAACTCTAAGAAAGAATAAAAAATGCTAGAAATAAAAAACACTGTAACAGAAATAAAGAATGCCTTTCATGAGCTCATCAATAGAGTGGACTTGGCTGAAGAAACAATCACTGAGGTTGAAGATATGTCAATAGGAACTTTCCAAAATGAAAAGCAAAGATAAAAAAGAAACAGATAGAACAGAATATCCAAGAATTGAGGGAGAATTACAAAATGTGTAATATATGCATGAGGGGAATATCAGAAGGAGAAGAAAGAGAGAAAGGAGCTGAGGAAATAGTATCCAGTGATATCCTCCAAAGGTAAAGGAGAAATGAAGACTCTCTCAGACAAACAAAAATTGAGGGAATTTGTCACCATTAGACCTGCCTTGCCAAAAATGTTAAAAGAAATTCTTCAGAAACAAGGGAACTTATATAGGTGAGAAACTCAGACCTCATAAACAAAGGAAGAATATTCCTTTGAAGGAATAAATGAAGGTAAAACAAAATCTTTCATTTTTCTTATTCTTAATTGATGTAACAGATAAGAATTTGTTCAACATGATAATAGCAACAAAATATTCAGTGATTATAGCCTATGAATAAGTGAAATGAATGACTGCAATGTTATAAGGGCTGGAGGAAGGAATTTGAATACTTTATTATAAGGTATTTGCACTACTTGTGAAGTGGTATTGTGTTATTTGAAAGAGGACTTGGATTAGTCTTAAATGTACTTTGCAAACTCAAAGAAATCACTAAAAAAAGTTTTAAAAATGATGTATAATTGATACAATGAGAGGAGATAAAATGGAATCATATAAATTGCTCAATTAAACAGAGAAGGCAGAAAAAGAGCAGAAGACAAAAAGAAAAGAAAAGAAACAAAGGCAACAAATAGAATCCAACAATCCAATCCAAATAGAAAGCAAATATGGTAGATATTAATCCAACAAGATCAATAATGACTTTGAACATCAATGGTCTAAATCCACCAATTAAAATATAGAGGCTGTCAAAGTGGATAAAAAAACAAGACTTGACTATACGTTATCTCCAAGAACCCACTTTTTTATTTTATTTTATTTTATTTTATTTTATTTTATTTTATTTTATTATTATTTTTTTTATAATTTTATTTTTTTTTCCCCCAAAGCCCCAGTAGATAGTTGTATGTCATAGTTGCACATTCTTCTAGTTGCTGTATGTGGGACGCGGCCTCAGCATGGCCGGAGAAGCGGTGAGTCCTGTGCAACCGGGATCCGAACCCGGGCCGCCAGCAACGGAGCGCGCGCACTTAACCACTAAGCCACGGGGCCGGCCCAAGAACCCACTTTAAATATAGACACAGATAGATTAAAAGTAAAGTGATGGAGAAAGATCGAGCATGCTAACACTAATCAAAAGAAAACTGGATTAGCTATTTTAATTTGAGACAAAGCAGACTTTAGAGCAAGGAAAATTATCAGGGATAAAGAGGGGCATTACCTAATGATAAGGGCGTCAATTCTCCATGAAGATGCAACAACTTGTAACACCAATGGATGTAGACAAAAACACCCCCAAGAAAAGCCAGCTTCCTTTAGCCAAAGATAGGGAAAGGGGAAGCCCAGCAGGACAGAAATATTTTGACCATACCTACCTATCAGTCTGTTTGGGTTACTATAAGAAAATTCCACAGACTGTGTAGCTTATAAACAATGGAAATTTATTGCTCACAGTTCTGGAGGCTGGAAAGCTCAAGATCAAGGCACCTGCTGGTTGCCTTCTGGTGAGGACCCCCCTCCTGGTTCGTAACCAGCACCTTCTCGCTGTATCTTCACATGGTGGAAGAGGCTAGGGATTTCTCCGGAGCCTCTTTTCTGAGGCACTAATTCCATTCATGCAGTTGGACCTAAAGCACCTCCCAAGGCTCGCTTCCTTATACTAACATGTTTGGGATTAGGATTTCAACCTATGAATTTCGGCAGGACACAAACATTCAGACCATAGCATTACCCAATTCCAGAAAAACACCACAAAAACATCTATGCCCCTTCTCCTCCTCATCAGGCTGGAGCCCAGAGAATATAGGTGGAGCCCTGGGTTTCATTTGCCCTGTAATAACAAGGCAGAATTCAATGTCCTCCCTACCAAGAGCTGCAGCTGCAGAGACACAGGTCACACAAGCACCACTCTTACAGCCACTTTGTGCTTTTTAAGGGGTTTGTTCAATATAAAATTGTGAATTCTGCAGACTAAACACCTACTTCCTTTATGTTTTCTCACACTATAATGCTAACTCCTGAGTATACCTTTCTTTTTTTAGTTTTTTGCTGAGGAAGATTCGCCCTGAGCTAACATCCACTACCAGTCTTCTTCTTTTTGTATGTGGGTGGCTGCCACAGCATGGCGACTGACAGACAAGTGTGTAGGTCCATGCCTGGGAACTGAACCCAGGGCCACCAAAGCAGAGCATGCCAAACTTAACCACAAGGCCACCAGGCCTGGCCCCTGAGTATACCTTCCTAACTTGCATGATTACATCAAGAACATTTTGAAATTACAGTGGCCACTATGGAAACTTTAATATGAACAAGTTGTTCATCTGAGAGGCACCTTAGAACAAGAACAACAAAATATTCTTACTGTTCAATGACCTGTTTCATATGATGAGGCTTCAAGTACAACTTGGACTCAAAAATTGCCTCCCTGAAATATTGTATAGCTAAAGCTAGTGTAAAATATGAGAAACTGCCTCCCTAAAAGGTACATTTAGACAATATTCAGAATTAGCTTCAGATGTTGACATTTCTACTGCCCTTTTGACTTTTTTGTTGATGACTTAAAGTCAGAAATTGAAAATATGATATGTAAACAAAAAATTGACTGGAAAATCACCCTGTTGTATGAACTTCATTTTGCTAAACATTTTAGAGACTTGAGATACCAAAAACAAAAGAACATGGAGAAAATGTTTGTTATTTTTGTCTAAAAGAGAGATGACTTTGTTTAATATGGGAGGCACTCCCCTACTTCATTTCTCTATTTGAGGGATTAAAATACTGGCTTTTAACATTTTGAGGTAAAATATACATAACATAAAATTTACTGTATTAACCATTTTTAAGTGTACAGTTCAGAGGAATTAAGTACATTCATATTATTGTGAAATCATTACTATCATTCATCTCCCTAATTTTTTTCATCTTCCCAACTAAAACTGGACCCATTAAACAATAACTGCCCATTCCTCTGTACTCCCAACCCTGGTAACCACCATTCTACTTTCTGTCTCTCTGAATTTTATTACTCTAAGTACACCATATAAATGGAATCATAGAATATGTGTCCCTTTGTGTCTGGCTTGTTTCATTTAGCATAACATCCTCAAGTTTCACCCATGTTGTAGCATGAGTCAGAATTTCATCCTTGCTTTAGGCTGAATAATATTCCATTGTATGTATAGGCCACATTTTGTTTATTCATATGGATGGACATTTGGGTTGTTTCCACATTTGGCTGTTGTGGAAAATGCTGCTATGATGTGTGCAAGAATCTGTTTGAGTCTCTGCTTTCAGTTCAGTTCGTTGGGGTGGAATTGCTGGATTTTATGGTAATTCTCTGTTTAAATTTTTAGGTAAGCAACAAACTGTTTTCTACAGGAGCTGCACCATTTTACATCCCTACCAGCAATGCGTGAACGTTCCAACTTCTCCACATCCTCACCAACATTTGTTATTTTGTTGTTAAATAGTAGACATCCTAATGGACGTGAAGTGGTATCTCATAGTTTTGATTTGCATTTCCCTATGATTGGAGATGTTGAGCATCTTTTCACTTGCTTATTGGCCATTTGCATATCTTCTTTGGAGAAATATCTATCCAAACCCTTTGCCCATTTTTTAATCAGGTTTTTTATTGTTGTTACTGTTGAGTTGTAGAAGTTCTTTATATATTCTAGATATTAATCCCTTATCAGATATATGATTGCAAACATTTTCTCCCATTCCATGCTTTGCTTTTTTATTCTGCTAATAGTGTCCTTTGATGCACAAAAGTTTTTCATTTTGATGAAGTCCAATTTATCTATTTTTTTTCTTTTGTTACCTGTGTTTTTGGTATCATAAAGAAGAAACCATTGTCAAATCCAATGTCATTAAGCATTTCCCCTATGTTTTCTTCTAAAAGGTTTATAGTTTTAGGTCTTAAGTTTAAGCTTTTATTCATTTTGAATTAATTTATGTATGTAGGGCAAATTAAGGGTCCAACTTTATTCTTTGCATGTGGATATGCAGTTTTCCTAACATCATTGTTGAAAAGACTGTCCTTTCCCCCATTCAATGATCTTGGCACCTTTGTTAAAAATCATTTGACCTGTCTTAGTCTGTTTGGGCTGCTATAACAAAAATACCATAAACTGGGTGGCTTATAACAACCAGCATTTATTTTTCACAATTCTAGAGGCTAAGTCCAAGATTATGACACTGGCAGAGTCAGTGTCTTCTGAGAGCCCACTTCCACATATATAGCTGTCTTTTCATTATAATATCACCTGGCAGAAGGGGCAAGGGAGCTTTCTCAGGTCTCTTTTATAAGGGCATTTATTCTATTCACAAGGGCTCTGCCTCCCAAAGGTCCCACCTTCTAATACCAGCGTGTTGGGCATTAGGTTTCTAACATATGAATTTTGGGGAGACACAATCATTCAGACAACAGCATGAACATATGTGGGAGGGTTTGTTTCTGAGCTCTCTATTCTATTCCACTTGTCTATATGTACATCTTTATGCCACTACCACACTGTTTTGATTACTATAGCTTCAAGGTAAGTGTTGAGATCAGGAAGTGTGAGTCCTCCAGTTTTGTTCTTCTTTTTAAAGATTGTTTTAGCTATTCAGAGTCCCTTGAGATTCCACAGGAATTTTAGGATGGATTTTTCTATCTCTGGAAAAAAAAATCATTGGGAATTTGATAGGTATTGCACTGAATCTGTAGATCACTTTGGGTAGTCATGACATCTTAACAATGTTTGGTCTTCCAATCCATGAGCATCGGATGTCTATTTCCATCTTCTTTAATTTTTTTGAACAACATTTTACAGTTTTCAGTGTACAAATGTTTTGCCTCTTTGGTTAAGTTTATTCCTAAGTATTTTATTCTTTTTGATGCTATTGTAAGTGGAATTATTTTCTTAATTTCCTTTCCAGATTATTCATTGTTAGTGATATAGAAATGTCCTGGCCATACAAAAGAAACCCCATAAGGCTATCAGCTGACTTCTCAGCAGAAACCTTACAGCCTAGAAGAGAGTGGCACTATATATTTAAAGTGCTAAAAGGAAAAAACTTACAGCCAAGAATACTCTACCCAGCAAGGTTATCATTCAAAATGGAAGGACAGATCAAAAGTTTCCCAGACAAGCAAAAATTAAAGGAGTTTGTCACCAAGACCAGTGCTACAAGAAATCTTAAAGGGACTGATTTAAGGGGAAAAGAGAAGACCACAAATAGGAAAAATTATCTATTTCCATGATAAGAAGGTAATGGATACAAATGCACAAAAAAGAGGTTAGATATGATATCAAAAACATAAAAGGAGGGAGGAAGGGAGTTAAAGAGTAGAGCTTTCAGACAGAGGTCAAACTAAAGAGACCATCAATTCTGTATAGAAGAAGTAAGGAACAGAGAAGGACTACTAAAACACTGAGAAAAAAAAGTTAAAAATGGCGGTAAGTACATACTTATCAATAGCTACTTTAAACGTCAATGGACTAAGTGCTCCAATTAAAAGGCATAGGGTGGCTGATTGGATAAAACAACAAGACCCATATATATGCTGCATACAAGAGACACGCTTCAGACCTAAAGACACTCACAAACTGAAAGTGAAGGGATGGAAAAAGATACTCCACGCAAAAGGCAATGAAAAGAAAGCTGGGATAGCAGTACTCTTATCAGAAAAAATAGACTTTAAAACAAAAACTGTAAAAAGAGACAAAGAAGGGCATTACATAATGATCAAGGGAACAATCCAACAAGAGGATATAACACTTATAAATATATACACACCCAATGTAGGTGCACCTAAATATATAAAGCAATTATTAACAGACATAAAAACAGAAATAGACAGTAACACAATAACAGTAGGGGACTTTAACACTCCACTTATACCAACGGATAGATCATCCAAACAGAAGATCATTAAGGAAACATTGGCCTTAAATGGCACACTAGAACAGATGGACCTAGTAGATATATACAGAGCGTTCCATCCAAAAACCAAAGAATACACGTTCTTTTCAAATGCACATGCAACATTCTCCAGTATTGATCACATATTAGGCCACAAAACAAGTCTCCATAAATTTAAGAAGACTGAAATAATACCAAGCATCTTTTCTGACCATAACGGTATGAAACTAGAAATCAACTATAGGAAGAAAATCAGAAAAGCCACAAATACGTGGAGATTAAACAACATGCTGCTGAACAATGACTGGGTCAACGAAGAAATCAAAGAAGAAATCAAAAAATACCTGGAGACAAATGAAAATGAAAATACAACATGCCAAAATTTATGAGATACAGCAAAAGCGGTTCTGAGAGGGAAGTTTATAGCAATACAGGCCTATCTCAACAAACAAGAAAAATCTCAAATAAACAATCTAACAATGCACCTAAAGGAACTGGAAAAAGAAGAACAAACAAAGCCCAAAATCAGTAGAAGAAGGGAAATAATAAAAATCAGAGCAGAAATAAATGAAATAAAGACCAAAAAACCAGCAGAAAAAATTACTAAAACCAAGAGCTGGTTCTTTGAAAAGATAAACAAAATTGACAAACCTTTAGCTAGGTTCACCAAGAAAAAAAGAGAGAAGGCACAAATAAGTAAAATCAGAAATGAAAGAGGAGAAATTACAACAGACACCTCACAAATACAAAAGATTATAAGAGAATACTATGAAAAGCTATATGCCAACGAATTCGACAATCTGGAAGAAATGGATAAATTCTTAGAATCATACAACCTGCCAAAACTGGATCAAGAAGAAGTAGAGAATTTGAATAGACCAATCACCAGTAAGGAGATCGAAACAGTAATCACAATCCTCCCCAAAAATACAAGTCCAGGACCAGACGGCTTCCCTGCTGAATTCTACCAAACATTCAAAGAAGACTTAATACCTATCCTTCTCAAACTCTTCCAAAAAATTGAGGAGAGAGGGAAGCTCCCTAACTCATTCTACGAAGCTGACATTACCCTGATACCAAAACCAGACAAGGACAACACAAAAAAAGAAAATTACAGGCCAATATCACTGATGAACATCAATGCAGAAATCCTCAACAAAATACTAGCAAATCGCATACAACAATATGTTAAAAAGATTATACACCATGATCAAGAGGGATTTGTTCCAGGTGTGCAGGGATGGTTCAACATTTGCAAATCAATCAACGTGATACACCACATTAATAAAATGAAGAATAAAAATCACATGATGATCTCAATAGATGCAGAGAAAGCATTTGACAAGATACAGCATCCATTTATGATAAAAACTCTGAATAAAATGGGTATAGAAGGAAAGTAACTCAACATAATAAAGGCCATATGTGACAAACCCACAGCTAATATCATCCTCAATGGTGAAAAACTGAAAGCTATCCCTCTAAGAGCAGGAACCAGACAAGGATGCCCACTGTCACCAATCCTATTTAACATAGTACTGGAAGTCCTAGCCAGAGCAATCAGGCAAGAGAAAGAAATAAAAGGGATCCAAATTGGAAAGGAAGAAGTGAAACTGTCACTATTTGCAGATGACATGATTTTATATATAGAAAACCCTAAAGAATCCACCAGAAAACTTTTAGAAGTAAGAAACAAATATGGTAAAGTTGCAGGATACAAAATCAACAAACAAAAATCAGTTGCATTTCTATACACTAACAACGAAGTAGCAGAAAGAGATATTAAGAATACCATCCCATTTACAATTGCAACAAAAAGAAGAAAATACCTAGGAATAAACTTAACCAAAGATGTGAAAGATCTGTACACCGAAAACTATAAAACATTGCTGAAAGAAACTGAAGAAGACACAAAGAAATGGAAAGATATTCCGTGCTCTTGGATTGGAAGAATTAACATAGTTAAGATGTCCATACTGCCTAAAGCAATCTATAGATTCAATGCAATCCCTATCAAAGTTCCAACAACATTTTTCACAGAAATAGAACAAAGAATCCTAAAATTTGTATGGAACAACAAAAGACCCCGAATAGCTAAAGGAATCCTGAGAAAAAGAACAAAGCTGGAGGTATCACACTCCCTGATTTCAAAATATACTACAAAGCTATAGTAACCAAAACAGCATGGTACTGGCACAAAAACAGATACACAGATCAATGGAATAGAATCAAAAGCCCAGAAATAAACCCACACATCTATGGACAGCTAATCTTTGACAAAGGAGCCAAGAACATACAATGGGGGAAAGAAAGTCTCTTCAATAAATGGTGTTGGGAAAACTGGACAGCCACATGCAAAAAAATGAAAGTAGGCCCTTACCTTACACCATACACAAAAATTAACTCAAAATGGATTAAAGACTTGAATGTAAGACCTGAAACTATGAAACTTCTAGAAGAAAACATAGGCAGTACGCTCTTCGACATCGGTCTTAGCAACATATTTTCAAGCACCATTCTGACCGGGCAAGAGAAACAATAGAAAAAATAAACAAATGGGACTACATCAAACTAAAAAGCTTCTGCACAGCAAAGGAAACCATCAACAAAATGAAAAGACAACCTAACAATTGGGAGAAGATATTTGCTAACCATACATCTGATAAGGGCTTAATCTCCAAAATATATAAAGAACTCATGCATCTCAACAACAAAAAAACTAACAACCCTATTAAAAAATGGGCAAAAGACCTGAACAGACATTTCTCCAAAGAAGATATACAGATGGCCAACAGACACATGAAAAGATGTTCAAAATCACTAACTATCAGGGAAATGCAAATCAAAACTACAATGAGATATCACCTCATGCCCGTCAGAATGGCTATAATTAACAAGACAGAAAACAATATGTGTTGGAGAGGATGTGGAGAGAAGGGAACTCTCATACACTGCTGGTGGGAGTGCAAACTGGTGCAGCCACTATGGAAAACACTATGGAGATTCCTCAAAAAATCAAAGATGGAACTACCATATGATCCAGCTATTCCACTGTTGGGTATTTATCCAAAGAACTTGAAAACACCAATTTGCAAAGGTACATGCACCCCTGTGTTCATTGCAGCGTTATTCACAATAGCCAAGACTTGGAAGCAACCTAAGTGCCCATCAAGGGACGAATGGATAAAGAAGATGTGGTATATATACACAATGGAATACTACTCAGCCATAAGAAACGATGAAATCCAGCCATTTGTGACAACATGGATGGACATTGAGGGTATAATGCAAAGTGAAATAAGTCAGAGGGAGAAGGTCAAATACCGTATGATTTCCTTCATTAAGTAGTAGATAACAACAACAATAAACAAACACACAGGGACAGAGATTGGATTGGTGGTTACCAGAGGGGAAGGGGGGAGGGAGGAGGGTGAAAGGGATAATTCGGTACATGTGTGTGGTGATGGGTTGTAATTAGTATTTTGGTGGTGAACATGATGTAGTCCATGCAGAAATAGAAGTACAATGATGTACACCTGAAATTTTTACAATGTTATAAACCAATGTTACTGCAATAAACAAAAAATTAAAATAAATAAATAAATAAAACAAAAATAAAAAATAAAAATAAAATAAAATAAAATAAACTCTTTTTGGTGTCAAATTCATGCATTTTGTGTAACCAACACCACACTCAAGTTGCTTCATGAGTTTTTAGATCTTGGCCCCACCCTTTAGTACCTTTGTGATGTTGAGCAAGTGTCTTCAGCTCTCTGGCTCTCCACTGAGAAATGTTTTTGTGTGTGTGAGGAAGACTGGCCCTGAGCTAACATCTATTGACAATCCTCCTCCTTTTTTTCCCTTTTTCTCCCCAAAGTCCCAGTAGATAGTTGTATGTCATAGTTGCACATCCATCTAGTTGCTGTATGTGGGACGCGGCCTCAGCATGGCCGGAGAAGCGGTGCGTCGGTGCACGCCCGTGATTCGAACCGGGCTGCCGGTAGGGGAGCGTGTGCACTTAACCGCTAAGCCATGGGGGCCGGCCCCTCCACCGAGAGATTTAAATGAATTAATACATGTATGTGGCATAGAGTAACTGCTCAACAAATGTTAGCTGGTAAATTATTGTATTTACTCTTAATAATTTTATTTCCTTTCTCACAGATGGCAATTGTAACATCACCCATGTCGATGTAAATAATCCATAATCAATCTATAAATCAAAATTGGGGTGATTTGTTATGAGCCAACTTTTGAGGACCATGGCCCGGGGCCTTCCTTCCCTAAGGAAGGAAGGGCACCAAAGAATTGGGGTGTACAGAGTGGTTATATACCGTCAAAGAGCATGTATCACATATGATTGCAATGTCCCTTTTACAATAGCCACAAGATTGTCCTGCCAGAATAGCTATTGATGGACACAGTGGGGAGCAGGTCTCCTGTCTCCATGGGCATGGCTGGTGTCAGGTCTGTTGTCTGGAGCTGGGTGGTCACTGGATGAGCACAGCAATCAAATCCTAGCCTAGGGAGAAATGCTTATCCTTAAGGAAATGACAATGTGGGGGAAGTTGCATCCTTACCTTAAGGACATTTACTCTTCTCTTTGGGACATGGCAAAGCAGATACACAATGCAGGCGACAGGCCCTTTTGGAAAAACAAACCCAGGCCGAATTAGTTTTACCCCAAATGGCTTCCTCATATGCTCCAATATATCTTATTCCTTGTCATTTGTTTATCATTTTCCCCCTTTTGATCTATAATCTTTTGATAGAAAGCATTGATGATCAAAGTATTGTCCCTCAGAACCAGGCTAGTTGCTGCCTGCCCTGGGTCCATCATGTCCCTCGGTGCCAGGCTTTTATCTCATTTATTTGCCCAGTTGTCCACGTTGGGGTGAATTAATTGGATATAGTGGACAAGTAAAGAGGTGTATATATTAATGGAAGAAGCATTTCATGAGTTTTGGATTAATTTTAGTTTGTTGCACAAATGTTGTATGTGTGCTTTTTTATGACTCCTTGTGTTTACACTATTCACAATTATAGAACAAGTACAGTAACAATGATAATAATTTAACACATTTGAAAAGATTAGTTTAAAATGAGTTCTTAGGCATAGTCCTTATCGGAAAAGGAAATTTGTCCAGGGTTATAAGATCAATCGACCATCTCAAGTTTCATTACTCCAGCTTACATGACAGTCTTACAGCACTGAGTAAGGAAAACAGCAATTAGTTTAAATATTATGATTAGTACAAGAATTCCAAGTAATAGAAATAGGAATTGCAATCTGGATCAAAAAACGAACCGATACCAGGAAGGAGCCAACCAAACAAATCAAGACCAGGTGCGGGATCGCTTAAGGCGTACACCTGCTTTTTCATGCGCTTTAGCAGAAATGACACATTGGAAGACTAGTCAGGTATGAAAACACAGCATTCAGTTTGAATGATGGTACATGCACCACCTTGGGATGTAGTTAAAATATCTAAACCCATTTTATTTTGAAGGACAGTCTTTTTCATTAAAGACATTTTAGTATTTCTTTGTGGAAAGGTTTTTATTTACAGATTAATTTTTTTCAGTAGATTTAAGTTACTAAGATTATTTTGTGTCAGTTTTCATAATTCAGTAATTTAAGAAATTGTCCGTTTTCTCTCAATTGTCAAATTTGTTGGCAGATAGTTGTTATAATTTTATTTTCTTTTTTTTTGTGAGGAAGATCAGCCCTGAGCTAACATGGGGCCGGCCCCAGAAAGTTAATAAAGTCTTTTTATTATCTTTTTAATCTCTGTATAATCCTTAGTGGTAATCTTTATTTTTATTTCTAATTTTGGTAATTTGTATATTTTCCTTTAGTTTTACTCGGGGTTTATGAGTTTAATCATTTCCAAGAACCAACTCGGCTTTGTTTCTTTCTATTGTTCATTGAGTTTAAATCTTCTTATTTTCTAATATATATTTAAACCTCTAAATTTTTCTCTAAGTACTACTTTAGCTGCATCTTATAAACTTCATTCTGTTGTATTTTCATTATTGGTCAGCTCAAAATATTTTACTTTCATTGTGAAGTCTTTGATCCATGTGATATTTAGAAGTGTCTTGTTTAATTCCTAAATATTTGGGTGTTCTGTAGTTATCTTTTTGTTGTGGATTTCTAAGTTCTTTACGGTTAGAGAACACAGTTTGCATTATTTCAATCCATTAAAATTGATTGAGACCTGTTTTATGATCCAGTATATGGTCTATTTTGGTAAATGTTTCATCCATTTTGAAAAGAATGTGTATTATCTGAATGTTAGTTGTAGTGTTCTATAAATGTCAATTAGGTTAAGTTGCTTGATAGTGTTGTTCAGTCTCTTCACTGACTTTGTCTGTTTGATCAAACAATTACTGAGAGTAGTATGAAAACCTAACTGATTATGGATTTGTCTATTTTGCTTTTTAGTTCTGTCAAATTTTGCTTCATATATATATATATATATATATAGTGTGTGTGAGGAAGACCAGCCCTGAGCTAACATCTGCCAATCCTCCTCTTTTTAGCTGAGGAAGACTGGCCCTGGGCTAACATCCATGCCCATCTTCCTCCACTTTGTGTGGGACGCCACCACAGCATGGCCTGACAAGCGGTGCATTGGTGCACGCCCAGTATATGAACCTGTGAACCCCGGGCCACTGCAGCGGAGCTCGCGCACTTAACCGCTGCGCCACTGGGCCGGCCCCAGCTTCGTATATTTTGAAGTGACATTGGTTGCATACACATTTCAGATTTTTCTGTCGAGATGACATTATCTTTTTGTCATTTGAAATTTCCCTCTTTATTGCTAGTAGTACTTCTCATCTTGATATCTACTTTATTGCTTATTAACGTAGCCATATCAGTCTTCTTAAGATTAGTGTTGGTGTGGTATATCTTTTCCATCCTTTTACTTTCAACATATTTGTCCTTGAATTCAAAATATGTCTCCTGTAATCAGCATATAGTTGAGTCTTTTTTTAAAATTGTGGTACACATTTTATGTGGTCCATAATTTGTGTTACACAAAATACACATAACAAAATTTACCATCTTAGCCGTTTTTAAGTGTACGGTTCAGTAGTAATAAGTACATTCACAGTTTTGTGCAACTGTCACCACCATCCATCTCTAGAACTCTTTTCATCTTGCAAAATTGACTCTGTATCCGTTGAACAATAACTTCCCATTCTGCCCTTCCTCCAGCCTCTGGCAACCACCCTTCTACTTTCTGTCTCTGTGAATCTGACTACTCTAGATGCCTCATATAAGTTGAATCATACAGTATTTGTCTTTTTATGGCTGGCTTATTTCACTTAGGGTAGTATCCTCAAGATTCATCCATGTTGTAGCAGGTATCAGATTATCTTTTTTAAGGCTGAATAATATTTCCTTGTATGTATATACCACATTTTGTTTGTCTATTCATCTGTCAATGCACACTTGGGTTGCTTCCACCTTTTGGCTATTAGGAATAATGCTGCTATGAACACAGGTATACAAGTATTTCTTCAAGACTTTGCTTTCAATTCTTTTGTGTATATAACCAGAAGTGGAATTGCTGAGTAATATGGTAATTCTATTTTTAATTTTTTGAGGAGCTGCTACCCTGTTTTCTTTAGCAGCTGTACCATTTTATATTCCCACCAACAATGTACAAGGGTTCCAATTTCTCCACATCCTCACCAACAGTTATTTTCTGTGTTTTTGATAGTAGCCATCCTAACCATATGCTGGTGTGTGCAGGTATCTCTTTGTAGTTTTGATCAGCATTTCCCTAATGATTAGTGATGTTGAGCATCTTTTCATGTGCTTATTGGCCATTCATATATCTTCTTTGGAGAAATGTCTATTCAAGCCCTTTGCCCATTTTTTATTCACATTGTTTTTTGTTGTTAAGATATAAGGATTCTTATATATTCTTTATATATTCTAGATGTTAACCCCTTATTAGATATACGGTTTGCACATATTTTCTCCCTTTACATGAGTTGCTTTTTCACTCTATCAATTGTGTCTTTTGATGCACAGAAGTTTTAAATTTTTATGTAGGATTTTTTTAAACTTGTTTTATAATATCTGCCTTTAATGGCATTGTTTAATCCATTTTCATTTCATATAATTACTGATGTGGTTTAGTTTAAGTCTACCAACTTGCTATTTGTGATCGCTTTGATCTGTTCTTTGTTCCTCTTTTCATTAATCAAGCATTGACTTTTTAACTGGTTTTCCCTTTTTTGTCATTGTCCCATGGATTACAATATACATCTTTAATTTATAACAGTCTACCTTTAATTAACAACATATCATTTCACCAGCAATGTAAGAGCCTTCAGCCATATAATTCCATTTCACCTTCTACTGCGACTTATGCTGTTATAAATATTTTATTTCCACATATGTGATATACCCCACAATGTTTTATTGTTGTTTTAAATAGTCAGTGTTCTTTTATATTTACCCACATTTTAAATTTTTGGAAATTGAGGTGTGTTTCATTCAGTGAAATAGAGAGATCATATATGTACAGATTGGTGATTCTGACAGATGTATGTACCTGCGTATCCCTCACCTAAATTTAGATACAATTTCTATGCCTATTTAGAAGATTCCCTGATTCTCCTTTCAGCCATTCCCACCCACAGAATCAAGCACTATAGTGATTTCTAGCACCAAAGATGAGTTTTACCATCTCGTTGACTTCATATCAAAGAATCACATAGTACTTGCCATGTTTTTTTGTGTGTGTGTTTGCCTTCTTTCACTGAACATAACATTTTAACACTTATCAATTTATTCTGTATATCAATTATTTATTCTTTTTTCTGAGTAGAATTCCATTTTACATATATACTACAATTTGTCTATCCATTTTGTTGCTAGACACTTTCAGTTGATTACAGTTTTTGACTATTAAGCTCAAATAGTGATATTTTTGAATAAAGCTGCTATGGATATTCTTGGTCAAGTCTTTTTGTGGACGTAAGATTCCTTTCTCCTGGGAATATAGGAATGGAATTGCCAGGATCATAGGGCAGGCTAATATTTAATTTTATTAAAAACTACGAAACAGGGCTGGCCCCGTGGCTTAGCGGTTAAGTGCGCGTGCTCCGCTGCTGGCGGCCTGGGTTCGGATCCTGGGCGCGCACCGACGCACCGTTTCTCCGGCCATGCTGAGGCCGCGTCCCACATACAGCAACTAGAAGGATGTGCAGCTGTGACATACAACTATCTACTAGGGCTTTGGGGGAAAAAATAAATAAATAGAAAAAAAAAAAACAAAAAAAAACTGCGAAAAAGATTTCCAAGGTATCTATGTATGCAGCTCCCACCAGCAACATGGACCTCACAGCTGCTCCACATCTTTGCCGACACGTGGTTGGTGGATTTTCTCGCTCTCCTGGATTTCTGGCTCCGTAGTATCATCTCTTGGTGATTTTACCTTGCATTTTCCTGATGACCCATGGGGCTGAGCATCCCCTGATGAGCTTAGTGGACATTTGTTTATCTATGTATGTCTTGACATGGGTACAGCCATGTTTGGCCGCTCCATTGACCTACAGCCACTAGCACAAAAGGAAATATAAAAGCTGCTTTCTGCGTGGTGGGAACTGGCCCTTCTCCCACGGAGAGAGTTGCAAGTTGTAACATTTCAAGGCTCTTGGAGCGTCGTAGCACGGGATGGACTGGCCATCTGTACCGGGCTAAGATGATAACCAAAGAGAACAATGCACGTACACAATTACTGGGCTGGGACGTTAGCCAAGGGGCTCAGTGCACATACGCCACTGATAACCATTTGTGCATGGGAACACTAGATGTTTGCTCTGTAAACTCTGTAACTGCTTATATAAACTGCTGGAAACTGAGACCTGGTGAGAGTTCCACCTGTGGAGGGGACGTCGTGCCCAGGACGTGTGATCCTTGCCCAGCCGCGTCGATTGACAGGGCTCTCCCGGCAGTGGGGAGTGGATGTTGTGAGTAATTGATTTACTGTGAAGTAACTGATTTGATGTGTTCTCTTTTTGGTCAACCTGGTGTTTCTCTTTCCGGTTGATTTGTGTCATTTCCCTTCAGTCGATCTGGTGTTTCCCTTTCTGATCGATCTGATGTTTTTCCCTCTTATTATATGACCTATTCGGATCTGCTGCTATCTCAGCCGATGTGGGTGTTTTCCCTTTCCAGTTGAGCTGGTGTTTTTTCCCTCTTATTATTTGACCTATTCGGATCTGTTTGCAGACTATCGCCTTTACTATCCTCTGTATAATAAAATAAACCTTCAGTTCATTTGTTTGGCGTGAAGAGTGTCTTTTACATCTCCGATCGAATCCCTGAACCTCTCATAACAATGTATGAGTGCCCATTCATGTCAAGTTTTGCCACATTTTTTGGGTTGTCTCTTTTATTATTTCTGACTTGAAGGAATCCATTCTGTTCTGGTTACAAGTCCTCTATCAGATGTACACATTACAAACATTTTCTTCCAGTCTGTGATTTGCCTTTTCATGTAATTAACATTTTGTTTTGATGAGCAAAAGTTTTTAATTTTGAGGAAGTCAAATTTATGTATTTTTTTCCTTTATGATTAATGTTTTTTATGTCCTCAATAATCTTTCCCCACTCTAAGACTGTGAAAACTTTCTTCTCTATTTTCTTCTAGAAGTTTTATAGTTTTAGCTTTCACAGTTAGGTTTATTTCCATCTTGAATTAATTTTTGTGTATACCACGATGTAGAAATAATTGATTTTTTTCATACAGGTATTCAGTTGCTGCAGCATCATTTCTTGAAAAGAAAAGCCTTTTGAATTACAAGCCCATATAGTCTATTTCTGGACTCTCATCTCTTTCATTCTGTTTTTCTGCTGAACTTAGTACAACACTATGTGAGCTTTACAGCAGGGCTTGAATTTCAACGACGTTGTTCTTTTGTGTTCTGGCTTCCTTTATCTTTTTTTTTTTTTTTTTTGTGAGGAAGATCAGCCCTGAGCTAACATCCATGCTAATCCTCCTCTTTTTGCTGAGGAAGACCGGCTCTGAGCTAACATCTATTGCCAATCCTCCTCCTTTTTTTTTCCCCAAAAGCCCCAGTAGATAGTTGTATGTCATAGTTGCACATCCGTCTAGTTGCTGTATGTGGGACACGGCCTCAGCATGGCCGGAGAAGCGGTGCGTCAGTGCGCGCCCGGGATCCAAACCCGGGCCGCCAGTAGTGGAGCGCGCGCATTTAACCACTAAGCCGCAGGGCCGGCCCTGGCTTCCTTTATCTTTGATGAGACTCCAGCCATCATTCAAGTTATTGTTTCTCTGAATGTCGTATGTCTCCCACTCCCACTCCCTGCCTTCTTTCACACATTTTTCCTATTCCTTCTCCCTCCACTCTTTCCTCCCTCAATCTCCCTTCCTTCTCTCTCCTTCCTTCTCTTCCTTCTTCCTTGCTTTTTAGTAATTTGACTAACATGTGTCTCAGTATGCTCTTTTTTGTAGTTGTCCTGCTTGGAGTTTTTAAACTGCATAGATTCCAAATTGATAAAAGATATTTCTAATGACATTTGAACACAGTGACTTGATCATACATCCTCAGGAGGATATAGTCTTTGGACAAAAAAGAACTTCAAAGAGATGTTAAACTGCATTTAGTAAGCCTATTATTCATAATTTGGTCTATAACTCTGAAACTGTTATATGTATCTGGTTTAGAAACCATATAAGTAAATTTATTAGTAGTATCAGTAAATATGATTTTCAACTTAAGAGAAAGAAGATATATACCATTTGAAGGATTAAGAAAAAAACCTGTGTTAAATTTAAATTAGACCTATAGTATTTGGAAAAATTTAAGTTCTAGCTCTATTCACTACAACAGCCTAGGATCAATGACACCTCAGTAGCAACATTCACACCTAACACCCAGATCTTGGGTTTGTCTCACAAATTAAAATGAAAAGCAGACGCCTGGGAGGTACTCCTATGTGGTGAGTCAAGGTGGAGATGAGTAAAATCCCTTTGACACCTCCTTCCTCATCAGCCAGTGCAGACCACCTCATTAAAGAGGGGTTATCTGTCACAGGGATCAGTGTGCCTCAAGGACATGACTGTTGCCTTCAGCTGGGAGGAGTGGCAGCAGCTGAGCCCTGCACAGAGGAGCCTGTACAGGGACATGGTGCTTGAGAACTGCAGCCACCTGATGCCCGTGGGTGAGTGCCAACGTCCTGTGCAGGCTGGACTGTGCCCGATGACCATGGCTTTGCCTTCTCTTGCTGATGCTGTGTGGAGGCAGGGGTGGGGGTAGGGAAGTGAAGAAGGATATATTGAATTTTCCCTTAAGTTCTCAAAATTTAACAGTCTCCCTTTGGAGACTGAATTTATATTTCTGTCTTACCAGTAAATGTCTTTCTTTTGCTAATTGTGCAAAATGGAAATTTTATTATTTGACCCTTAACACCAAATCTGAGGTGATGTCTCATCAACAGGGTCTCCAGGCCCTAAACCATATATGATCTTCAAGATGGAGCAAGGGGAAGATCCAGGAGTGTTAGAAGGGAGAATTCCAAGTGATCCTACTCAGGTGAGTGAGTGCTGAATCAGACACATAGAAGACAAGGAATTAAAACCTAGGTGAGAGCCGGTCCTGAGGGCCTAATGGTTAAAGTTTGGTGCTCTCACCGCTTCACAGCCTAGGTTTGTTTCCTGGTCTCAGAACCACACCACCCATCTGTCAGTAGCCATGCTGTGGTGGCAGCTCACATAGAAGAACTAGAAGGACTTAGAATATACAACCATGCACCGAGGTTTTGGGGAGGAAAAAAAAGAGGAAGATTGACAACAGATGTTAGCTCAGGGCATATCTTTCCCTGTAAAATAAAAAAACAAAAATGCCTCTGAGCAAGGAAGAGGCTGACACCTTATGAAGGTTACTTAGGCCTTTTGAGGCTCTAAGCAAGAGTCTCACAGAACCCCAGTGACCCTTAGTTGTACATCTCTCACCAGCTGCCTCCTGGCTTTGGCAGTAGGTGGACACATTTACCCGCATGCAGGAGCTCATTGTGGCCTCCTCGTCTGGAGCCTTGCCTCTGATGTAGCCCACCCTTCCCCCCGCAGCCCTGTTTTCTCTCCCTCACACTGTGATTTTAGAGTCATCCCTTTGTGCATCGAGACACTTATGGGTCTGCCTTCTTTCCAGATCACTCTGTGGGACACTCCTAATGCTTCCAGGCCCTTCTTATCCTTCACATTTGTGTCCCTGTGAAATGCTCACTACTTGCCGTCTGCAGTGAGGCTCCTGTGCATGCTGTTTCGGGTCACTGCTGTGAGCTTCAGCACTCCTGCGTCTCCATGTCCCTGTGTCTCTAGTGTTTACATTTAAGGTCGTCACTGCTGTATGCTAAGAGTTAATTTAGGCTGTTTGTTGGTTTTAAAAGTCCTTTCTGAAATATCCTCTGACTTGGCTTGCTGGAATGGCCTTAATTAGTTGACTGACCTGTTTCCTGCTCTTCTGGCATGAAGTGCCCCAGCCTCATTTTTCCTCTCTTGTCTTCTCTTCAAATGTATTCCTCCCAATGGATTCCTCTTTCCTGAAAGTTTATGCTGGCTTTTGTCTGTGTCCTGATGACTACATATTGATATCTTCAGTTCCTTTCTCTCATCTGTACTGTAGACACATGTATTCTTTCCAGAACAGCTCCTCTGGAATGTCCTACTTCCTTTATTTTTAGGGTGTCAGGATTAATATCATCATAACCCCATCAGAAAACCTGCTCACTTCTGTCTTCATCAGATTCTACTGTTTCTTAATTCCTTTTTTTAAAAAAGTCTTCTTTTAGTAATCTCTCTGCAGCAGTTTATTTTAGTTGGATGTTCTGGGCCTATCCTGTCAGTTCCCAGTGTATCATACAAGATGGAATCCTTTGCCTAAAAAATTCTAATTCCTGTTTGGATTTGCTGATCTCTTTCTTTCTTGCTTTTCTTTTCTTTCTTTCTTTTCTTTTCTTTCCTCAGATGATACTGTCAGATTCCTTCACTGAGAACATCCCATTTTATCCTGTTCTACTCTAACAAAATAAACTAACAGTGACTCCCTAATGCCTGGTATAATACTTCTAAAATTCTCTTCTTTCAAGAATCTTCATAATATCCCAGGTTGCTAATGCAAAATTTTATGTCACTGGTTCCCAAAGTTCACTCTCTCCTATATTTTACTATTTTCCTACTGCTATCCGCAGACAGTATTTCTCTGAATGTGTTGGCCTTTGTCTATGGCGTGTGCTGTGTAGCAATTTAAGCGCAGTTTTTATCTCCTCTTTGAAATACTTCTTAATTCTCCCACTCCACTTTGCACACTCTTGGATTTCCCATCACATTTAATGATCATAAGCACCATGTCTGTTTTGTATTTGTTTGGTCTATGTTATGTCTAATAGGCTTTTTATTGCTTATTAGAATTCATATCTTAGCTTTTCCTTTTCCAATACTGAGAACTTAAGGTGTTTAACCAATTATACTGAATGCTTCTTTGTGGAGCTAAGCATGGGAAGGATCTTACTGATCCATTCAGAAAATATTTCTAAAGTCTCAACTTGAAGATCAAGTCACAACAGAAGACAGAGATAGGAAATAGGAGATAAGTAGGAAAATGAGGAGGTCAGTCCAGGGGCCTGACTTCTGAATTATAGCAATTCCAGAAAGAGAGAGGAGAGAAAATGGAGGAAGAAAACTGTTACAGAAATAAATTTAAGAAAATTAATTTTCCTATTGAAAAAGTCAATTAAATGATGGCTAGCGAAGTGGATGAAAGTAAACTGACATTAACCGAGATGATAAAATTTCAAAATGCTTATTACAAAAGAATACCCTAGAGGCTTCCCAAGAGGAAGAGAAAAGGACTTAAATAGACCTGCAACCAAATTGGCTTTGGACTTGAACAGCAATAATGGAACCTGGAAAATGAAAGAGTAATACCTTCAAAAATCTGAGGGAAAATAATTTCCAGCCTAGAATTTTTATACCATACAAAGCTATTAGTTATGTTTTGTTATAGGATACTGGCATTTTCAGACAAGCGTGGTCTCAAAGAATTTATTTCCTATTCATACTTCTATCAGGAAGCTACTGGAAAAGGGAGACATGGGATCAAGGTAGCAGGATCCAGCAAAAAGAGAAGTGAGAGAATCTCTAGGATGAAGGAGGAGGTGGATCCCATGGTCACAGATGTGTGGCTCTGAAGAGCAGTCAGCGCAGATTGAGCAGCTCAGAACAAATGTCTTCAAGAGTATGAAATTGCCAAAATCAGCATTACAGTGACTGCTTGAGGAGTTCATGGGAAACCTTTTAAGGTAGTATGAGGAGGTTGGGAAAAAGTATTATTTCAGAGTGTAGTACACTAATTTTTTCCGGATACACATCCTCACACATATACATTTTGAATGAGTAGGCAAGAGAAAGAAAAGCAAGCTAACTGGTGCAGAGGGGCATGTGCACATGCACAAACTTGTGATAAACCTGACTTTGTATGGGATAATTAGTACTCAGCTCCTACTGGAACAGAATATATTTGTTAGGCTAGTGAAATACTGTCGATAATTGGATCTGTTGGCCTAGGAGTGTTACAGATGGACTTGGAGCACAGGAATTATGTATATAATTTTTACATTGTGGCAGGACAGTGTAGCAAGGTTATTGGTTGACTTGTTTTGTTTGTTTTAAGGAAATAAAAATAAAATTTGAGGAAGTCCTAAGTTTGTAATAGTCACAGAAAA
Organism: Ceratotherium simum simum; assembly: GCF_057802395.1. Classification (NCBI taxonomy): domain Eukaryota; kingdom Metazoa; phylum Chordata; class Mammalia; order Perissodactyla; family Rhinocerotidae; genus Ceratotherium; species Ceratotherium simum. The sequence goes on along the minus strand of NC_141919.1, from coordinate 56,377,138 downwards.
TAGAAACCATAAGTGTCAAGATTTAATATTAGAGTTCAAGGGAAATATAGTTTCAGAGGCAAGACAAGAAGTGTCTTGACATGAGGACAATAAGGGCAGGAAATAGGAAATAATGGTCAATACAGATTCAATGAAGAGGAGCTCTAAAAGGATAAGATATATTGATTTTTTTCTCAGTTGTTTATTAAGCACCAACTGTGTCCAAGCCCTGGACCAGCAGTCAGAAGAGTAGTACATCTAACTATGGGCTGCATAGCTTGATTTCTGTCTGATTTTATACTTGTTGAGCCAATTTTATCTTCCTTCTCCTTTCAGATGAAGAATTTAGACATAAAACCACAAAAGTGGGGATTTCTGAAGAATATTTATTCCCTTTTGAGATGATGGATCAGTTCACAAGAGATGGTTGACTTGGCTCCATTATAGAAGATGGGCAGGTTGTGGCAAACCATGGCAACCATTTATGTCAACTTAGAAGTGGTGGGTCAGAGCTCAGTGTCCATCAGAGAAATCACTCAAGTAAAATTTTATGAATATTCTAAATGTTTGAAAGCCTTTCTCAGAAAGAACATCTTGTAAGGCACCAGTTAATTCATACTGGTGAGAAACCCTGTGACAGTAAAAAGTTTGGGGTTGCCTTCAGAAAGAAGTCAGCACTTTTATTAGACATCAGAGGAATCATATTGAGGATAAACCCTGTGAATGTGCAGAATGTGGAAAAAGCTTTTCTCGTAAGGTAGATCTCAAGATACATCAGAAAATTCATTCTGGGGAGAAACCCTGTAAATGTGCCGAGTGTGGAAAAAACTTCTCATGTAAGTCAGATCTCCAAAAGCATCAGACAGTTCATACTGGAGAGAAACCCTATGAATGTACCAAATGTGGGAAAGCCTTCTCCCCAGAAGCACCCCTCATTAGGCATCAGATAATTCATACTAGGGAGAAACCCCATGAATGTAATGAGTGTGGGAAAGCTTTCAGCTTGAAGCCAGAACTCATCAGACATCAGAGAATTCATTCTGGGAGAAACCCTATGAATGTACTGCATGTTGGAAAGCCTTCCCCCAGAAAGGACACCTCATTAAGCATCAGGTAATTCATACTGGTGAAAAACCTCATGAATGTAAAGAGTGTGGAAGAGCCTTCAGAAGTAAAATAGAACTTCTTAGACATCAGGATTCATACTGGGGAGAAACTCTATGAATGTGCAGAATGCAGAAAAGTCTTTTCTCATAGAGCAGGTCTCAAGACACATCAGAAAATTCATACTGGGGAAAAACCCTATGAATTTGCTGAATGTGGAAAGAGCTTCTCATGTAAGTCAGTTCTCAGGGAACATCAGAAAATTCGCACTGGAGAGAAGCCCTGTGAATGTACTGAATGTTGGAAAGCCTTCAGGAGGAAATCAAAACTCATCAGACATCAGAGGATTCATTCTGGAGAGAAACCCTATGAATGTACTGCATGTTGGAAAGCCTTCTCTCAGAAATCACATCTCATTAAGCATTAGTTAATATAGACTGGTAAGAAACTCCATGGATAGAAGTGTGGGAGAGCCTTCATCATGAAGCCGGAACTCATTAGATAGCAAAATATTCCTGATGGAGAAAATCCCTCTGAACATACTGGAAGTTGGAAAGCCATCTCCTATAATGCACATTTCATTAAGGGTCATTTAATTCATACTAGTGAAAAACCTCATCAAAGCAATGAATGTGGAAAAGACTGAGTAAGAAACCAGAACTCACACATAGGAGGATTCAATGTAGGGAAAACCTGTGGATGTGCTTAATGTAGAATGGCTTTTGTCTGGAAGTAAGAGCTAATGACACATTATAGAACTTGCACAGGGGAGAAAAATCTTATAAGTGTACTGAATGTGGAACGGTGAACAATATAGCCCAAATGTTCTTAAACTGGGAAATTCCTACCAGGAAGAACCTATCACGTTGATGTATTTTAAAAAGTATTCTTGTAGAAACTCTTGTAAGGAATGTGATTCCAAAATTTTTATGGAAAATTTTAAATAATAATTGTGTTCACTTTGGAGTATGAAACTTGTCAAAGTGAAAACAAATGAAACCACACAGTACTCAATTCTGCATATGGACATTTCTCAAATAATGTAGTGTCTATGCTTCTGAATACATTATATAAAACTGTCATGATGTTGGGAATTTATTACATAAATTTTACATAATTATGACAATAAAACTTATCTTCTCTAAAGTACATAGAATTACTTCTGTCAAGTATTTGTAAACACTGCTGTTTAAAATTGTAATGTCTCCGAGAGCAAAATGATGGTGAAGAATTTTTTTTTCAAAATATACTAGATTTGGTTTTTATTGTAATAGGGCGGAGTGTAGTTGTGCACACACAACTACAAGTCATTTTGGGGGGGCAAAGCTGTAAAAAAAGACTGCAACTGCTTTAGTTATGCAGTCCCAGCGGAGGAATCCATGCTGGCAAAGGAGTTCAGGCCCTGAGAGGGGCTTCTTGATGGTGGCTGCCCCAGATTTCTGCAGCCTCAGGCTGGGGCCTCTGTAAGACAAGGCTTCCTGGGCACTAGGAGGGCCTCTGCTCCCAGCAAGCCTGGGTCTTGGCCCTGGCTAGTGAGAAGAAATTCCTAATGAAGAATGTTTTAAAAGTATAACATTGCAATAACGATGAGAACAGAAAAGATCTCGACAGCTGAACAGAGAAATTTGATAACGTGGAATGAATATGATACTATTAAAACAATGCAATTGGCACACAAAAGAGCTTTTGGAGATTAAAAATAGGAGTATCAAGTTCAATAGAAGACCTAGAAGATAAATTTGATCATTTGATTAAAGTGGAAATGGCCAGGTTTCTCTATTGTAAAGGCACATTTTCCTTTGTAATTTGTGAGATTTTTTTCATATTATCATTGAGATAATATGAATATTCTATTCAATAATTTTCATCCAGCGGTTTAGCATGCATTGATGATTCTTGCCTGAATTATTACATAAGGGATTGCAAACTGGTAATTTTCTGTTTTTGTTATTTCTAATTTACTAGCTTTCCATGTTATATAAAAAGAGCCTTTTCACATTTCTCTTTATTTTTATTTTTGATAATATGTAACTATGAATTTGTTTTATTCAATGTATTATAATCAGGTATCAGCATTATTATTTTTCATGCTGAAAACTTCCACATTTGGTCATAATTAAAGGCATTAGTAGAAAAATCATTCCACATCTCCAATCCTAATCTAGTAAAATCAGATTTACATGCAGATACATGGGTAGATTTGGTGGTGGAATGTTCTCTTCTGATTAATTGTATTTTTCTCAGTGAAAGAAGAAACAAGTCCAGCTGCGAGAAGTACAGGGAGACTGTTATAGTTCTGAGGACATGAGAGAACATATCAGATAACTGCTCAGTCGTGTATTTTGATGAATAAAATCTATTTACAGTTTAATCTTGAGTCAATGCATTTCCACTGGAAATTCCAGCAGGTATGCTGTGTTTGTGTGTGACACCAAATAGGTTTTTAAATTACACAGAAATACAAAATTTTCAACAAAATACTAACAAAGAATCCAGCAGCATATTAAAAAGATTATACCAAGTGGGATTTATCCCAGAAATGCAAATTGTTTTGACATCAAAAAACTAAATGTAATACACTACATTAGTACAATAAAAAGCATAACTACAAGATCATCTCAACAGACACAGGAAAAACATTTGACAAAATACAACACCTTTTCATGATGAAAACACTCAAATGAAGAACAGAAAAGGAGTTCCTTGACGTGATAAAGGACGTCTATGAGAAACTGACAGCTAACATCATACTTATTGGTGAAAAGCTAGATGCTTTACGTCTAAGATCAGGAACAAGACAAGGAGGTCCACTCTCACCATTTCTATTTAACGTTATACTGGAGGTTTTAGCCAGACATTTAGGCAACAAAGTGAAAGAAAAGGCATCCGGATTGGAAAGGAAGAAGTAAAGTTATCTCTATTTGCAGATAAAATGAACTCACATGTATGTAATCCTAAGGAATTCACTAAACAAAATTACTAGAATTAATAAATGTGTTTGGCAGGATTGCAGTATACAAGATCAATATACACAAATCAATCATATTTCTATACATTATAATAATGAAATTTTAAAAACGCCATTTACACTAACATCAAAAAGAATAAAATACCATATATACAATGGAATACTACTCAGCCATAAAAAAAAACAAAATAGTCCCATTTGCAACAACATGGATGGGCCTGGAGCGTATTATGTTAAGTGAAATAAGCCAGAAAGAGAAAGACAAACACTGTATGATCTCACTCATATGTGGAATATACACCAACACATGGACAGGGAAAACTGGACTGTGGTTACCAGGGGCAGTGGGGGTGGGGGGTGGGCACAAGGGGTGAAGGGAGTCATATATATGGTGATGGACAAACAAAAATGTACAACCCAAAGTTTCACAATATTAAAAACCATTAAAATACATCAATAAAAAAAAAGAATAAAATACCTAGGAATAAAGTTAAAAGAAATACAAGATGTGTACATTGAAAACTAACAAACCTCATTTTAAGAAACCGAAGAAGACAAATGGGAAAATCATATGTTCGTGAATTGGATGACTTAATATTTTTAAGATGATAATACTCCCCTAATTGATTTACAGGTATGCTATTCCTATCAAAGTTGCAGCTGTGTTTTTTACAGAAGTTGAGTCTGGTTCCTAAAATTCATGTGGAAATGCAAGAGACCCAGAGTAGCCAAAATTATTTTGAAATAGAAGAACAAAGTTGAAGGACTCACACTTTCCAATTTCAAAATTTACTATAAGCCTACAATAATCAAGACTGTGTCTTACTGACATAAGGATAGGTGTGTAAATCAATGGAATAGAATTGAGAATCCAAAAATAAATTCATACAGTTCTCTTCAATTGATTTTTTTGTGTGTGTGAGGAAGATCAGCCCTGAGCTAACATCCATGTCAATCCTCCTCTTTTTGCTGAGGAAGACTGGTCCTGAGCTAACATCCATGCTGATCTTCCTCCACTTTATGTGGGACGCTGCCACATCATGGCCTGACAAGTGGTGCATCAGTGCACACCCGGGATCTGAACTTGGGCTGCCAGCAGCGGAGCACGCGCACTTAACCGCTACACCACAGGGCTGGCCTCTTTTCAACTGATTTTTGAAAAGGGTGCCAAGACAATTCATTGTTGAAAAGAATAGTCTTTTCCACAAATGATGACAGGAGAACTGGATATCCACATGTAAAATAAAGAAGTTGGACCCCTACCTCATATATACAAAAATTAATTCAAGTTGGTCAAAGACATAAATGTAAGAGCTAAACCTATAAAACTTTTAGAAAATAATAGGTGTAAAATCTTCATGACCTTGGGTTAGGCAGTGATTTCTGTTATGACACTTAAGGTACAAGCAATCAAAGAAAAAGTAGAGAAATTGGACATCAAAATAACAAAGGTAAAGATTTTGTGCTTCAAAGGACACAGTCAAGAAAATGAAAGAAAACCCACAACATGGCATAAAGTATTTGAAAATAATATGTCTAATAGGGATTTAGTATCCAGAATATATAAAGAACTTTTACAGCTCAACAATAACCAGATAAACAACTCAGTTTAAAATGGGCAGAGATTTGGATAGACATTTCTCCAAAGAAGAAACACAAATGGCCAACAAGCACATGAAAACATGTTCAACATCATTAGTCAACAGATAAAATGCAAATCAAATCCACAAAGAGATACCATTTCATATTCACTAGGATGGCTATAATCAAAAAGACTAACAAGTGTTGGCAAAGATGTGAAGAAACTGGAACCCTCATACGTTACTGGTGGATATGTAAAATGATGCAGCTGCTGTGCAAAACATTTTGACAGTTCTTGAACAAGTTAAACAGTTTCCAAATGAACCAGCAATTCTACTCCTAGGTATATATCCATCAGAAATGAAAACATTCACACAAAAACTTGTATACAAATGTTCATAGCAGCATTGTTTATATGTGGAAACAACCCAAATGTCCATCAATGGATGAATGAATAAACAAGATGTGGTATATCCACATGATGGAATATTATTCAGCCATAACAAGGAGATATACTGGTACATGCTACAACATGGATGAATCCTGAAAACATTATATTGAGTGATAGAAGCCAGGCACAAAAGGCCACATATTGTATGATTCCATTTATATGAAATATCCAGTATGGGCAGATTCATAGAGACAGAAGGATTAATGGTTGCCAAGGGATGTGGAGAGTGGAGAGTGGGGAGAGATTGCTAATGGGTATAGGATTTGGGGGGGACTGGTTTAAATGTTCTGGAATTAGATAATGGTGGTGATTGCATAACTGTGTGAATATGCTAAAAACTACTGAATTGTACTCTTTAAAAGGGTAAATTTTTTGGTATGTGAATTATATCTCAATTTTTAAAAAATAAAATGATGAAGGTCAAAATAACAAATGAAAGCAGAGAGAATTCATTTCTAGCAGATCTATGCTACAAGAAATGTTGGAATATCTTCAAGCAAAAGGAAAATTATACCAGATAGAAACTCAGATCTACACAAAGAAATGGAGGCTACTAAAATCAAAAATATACTGGTGAATATGGAAGTTTTTTTCATTTCTTTAGTTTTTAAAAGCAAAGTCCATTTAAAACAAAAACAATAAAATGTATTGTGAGGGGCCAGTCTGGTGGCTAAGTTTGTGCATTGCACTTCAGCAGCCTGGGGTTCACAGGTTCGGATCCTGGGTGGAGACCTACACACTGCTCATCAAGCCATGCTGTGGCGGTATCCCATATACAAAATAGAGGAATATTGACATAGATGTTAGCTCAGTGACAATCTTCCTAACCAAATAAATAGATAAAATAAAATAATAGAATGTCCCTAAAAACAATAATAAAATAAAATGTATTGTGATGTTTAAAATGTATGTGTAAGTGAAATGGTTTATAATATATGTAAAAGTAAAATTTATGACAATAGCAGCACAAAGGATGTGAGAGGAGAAAAAGTTTCATAATTATGCATGAAGTGGTATAATATTATTTGAAGGTAGATTGTGACAAGTTAGACATGCATATTTTAAAACCTAGGACAACCAATTAATTAAAAAGAGATATATCTAATTGTTCAGTACAGGACATAAAATGGAATACCAAAAAACAGTCTGGAGGAAGACAAGGAAATGGGGTAACTAAGCAAAACCACATATGGACCAATAGAAAACAAAGAACAGGTTGGTAGCCCATCAAATGTATAATTAAGCCCAAACAAATAAATAATTACAGTAAATTTGAATCATCTAAATAGGCTAAAAGACATTGTCTTGTTGGATTAAAAAGCAAGTCAATTTTATGCTGTCTATAAGAAATGTTTTAATATGCAGACACAGGTAAAGTAAAATGATGGAAAATATATACCTTGTAAATACTAATCATAAGAAAGCAGGAGTGGCTATGGTGATATCTGTCAAAAAAATTTAGAACACAGAACCAGAGATAAAGGGGAGAATTTTATAATGATTTTAGCATTTTATAAAAAGATAATCAGAAACCTTGGAGTCCAGAAGGCAGTGGAGAAGAAAAGAAAACTATCAACAAGGAATTCTATATCCAGTAAAACTATCTTTCAAAAGTGAAGGCGACATTATGACATACCCAGATAAACAAAAGCTGAGGGAGTTTGTTGCTAGCAGACCTGCTCTGTAAGAAATGCATAGAGGCTATCAGACTGAAATGAAAGGACATTTGAAAGTACAATATTGTAACTTACAGCAACACAAAGAAATAAAGAACACTGGTAAAGGTATCTATATAGGTAAATATAAAAGCTAGTATTATTGTAATTTTGGTCTTAACTCCTTCTTTTCTCCTGTATTATTAAAAAGACAAAAACCTAAAATAAAAATTGTAAATCCATTTTAATTGACGCAATTTATTAAGATGTAAGTTGTGACAATAACAATATGAAGTGGAAGAGATAGCACTGTATATAAGTTTTTGTATACTATTGAAACTAAATTGAGATTAATTCAAGGCAAATTATTATACATTTAAGATGTTGATTGTAATCCTCAGGATAACAAATCAGAAAATAAGTTAAAAATACAGAAAAGGAAATGAGAAGGTAATCAAAATGGTACATTACAAAAACCAATCCAACATGAAAGAAGGCAGTAATGGAGGAGATAAGGAATAAAAAAGATATGACAAAACAAATAGCAAAATGGCAGAAGTAATTTCTTCCTTGTAAGTAACTATTTTCATATAAGTGAATTAAACCCTCAAAGGCCAGAGGTTGGTAGAATGGATTTCTTTTTTAAAAGATCCAACTATATGCTGCCTACAAGAGACTTGTTTTAAATCCAAAGACACAAATAGGTTGAAATTGAAAGGATGGCTGAAGATATTCCATGCAAATATTTTTAAAAAGAGAGCTGGAATGGCTATACAGACATCAGACAAAGCATAATTTAAGTAAAAACTTGTTCTTTATCTCGAGACAAAGAACATTATATAATGATTAAAAGGTCAATTCATTAAGAAAATGTAAGTTATAAACATGTATGTACCAAATATCAGAGCTCCAAAATCCATGAAGCAAACAGACATAATTGAAGGGAGAAATACTACAAAGACATTTGGTTTACCCCACTTTCAATAATGAATATAAGAACCAGATAGGAGATCAGTAAGGAAATAGAAAACTTGAAGAATACTATGAACCAATTAGACCTAACAAACATACAGAACACTCCACCAACACTCTAATAAAACAGCAGAATAAACTTATTTCTCAAGTACTCATGGGACATGCAAAGAATAAGCCATATGTTGAGCCACAATCTCAATAAATTTCAAAAAATTGAAATCATACAAAGTATCGTCTCTGACCAAAATAGAATGAAAGTACAATACAATGCTACAATAGTAGAAAGAAAACAAAAATGCACAAATATGTGGATATTAGACAATGCACAAATTTAAAAAAAATCAGCGAGTCAAAGATAATTGCAAGGAAAATTAGAAAATAATTTGAGATGAATAAAAATGAAAAGACATGACAAAAAACATGGGAGGCAGAAAAAGCAGTGCTCAGAGGGAATATATAGCTGTAAATGCCTACATACAAAAACAAGGAAGATCTTGAATCAATAACCTTAATACAGGAAAAAAGACCAAACTAAACCCAAAGCTAGCAAAAGGAAGGAAATTATAAAGGTTAGAGCAACTATAAATGAAAGAGAAACAATTTTAAAATTCAGCATTATCAGAAGTTTTTTTTTTTTTTTTTTGCAAAGAGTAACAGTATTGACAAGCATTCAGCTTGATTGATGGAAAAAAAGAGACAAAACTGAAATTACTAAAATCAGATATGAAAATGGGGACATTACCAACATTACTGAAATAAAAAAGGATTACAAAAGAATTTATGAAAAATTGTATGCCAATAAATTAGATAACCTAGATGAAATGGACAGATCCTAGAAACACAAACTACAAAAGTAAGTCCCTCATTGTCTGTACTTGCTTTATTTTATTTTATTTTTTTAATAATTTTATTTATTTATTTATTTTTTCCCCCAAAGGCCCAGTAGATAGTTGTATGTCATAGCTGCACATCCTTCTAGTTGCTGTATGTGGGACGTGGCCTCAGCATGGCTGGAGAAACAATGCGTTGGTGCGCACCCGGGATCCCAACCCGGGCTGCCAACAGTGGAGCGTGCGCGCACTTAACTGCTAAGCCACGGGGCCGGCCCTGTACTTGCTTTAAATGTAAGTGGATTAAACTCCTCGGTCAAATGACATAGATTGGCAGAATGGATTTTTAAAAATAGAGGGTCCTACTATATGTTGTCTACAAGAGACTGACTTTAGTTCTCAGAACATGCATATGTTGAAAGCAAAAGGATGAAAAAAGATATTCCCTAAAAATAGTCAAAAGAGAGGCTATACTAATATCAGATAAAATAGAGTTTGGTCAAAAATTGTTATAAGAGACAACATTAATGATAAAAGGGTAAACTCACTAATAAGTTATAATAATTATGAACATATAGGGGCTGGCCCGGTGGCACAAGCGGTTAAGTGTGCGCGCTCCACTGTGGCGGCCCAGGGTTCGCCAGTTCGGATCCCGGGCGCACACCAACGTGCTGCTTTGCAAGCCATGCTGTGGCAGCGTCCCATATAAAGTGGAGGAAGATGGGCATGGATGTTAGCTCACAGCCAGTCTTCCTCAGCAAAAAGAGGAGGATTGGCAGATGTTAGCTCAGGGCCGATCTTCCTCACACACACACAAAAAAACAATTATGAATATATATGTACCAAAATCAGAGTTCCTAAATATATAATGCAAACATTGACAGAGTTAAAGGGAGAAATAGACAGCTCTATGATAATAATAAGTGATTTCAGTACCCTATTTTTAATAATAGAACAACTAGAAGATCAATAAGGAAATACAAGACTTGAATAACACTATAGACTAGTTGGACCTACCATACATATATTGCAGAATACACATTTTTCTCACATGCACATAGAATACTCTCCTAGATAGACCATAAGTTAGGCCAGAAAACGAGTCTTAATAAATTTTAAAACATGAAAATCATACAAGTATCCTTTCTGAACACAATGGAATGAAACTAGAAATCATTCACACAAAAAAATTAGAGAATTCAATAAAATATGGAAATTAAATAGCACCCTCTTAAGCAACAAATGGGCCAATGAAGAAATCACAAGAGAAATTAGGAAGCATTTTGAGACAATGGAAATGAAAACATAACATACCAAAAATAATTGGATGCAGCAAAATCCATTCTAACAGTGACGTTACTTACTTAATGTAAGTAAACACTTACATTAAAAAAGAAAAAAAGTCTCAAATCAACAACCTAAATTTACTCTTTAAGGAACTATAAAAGGAGGAACAAACTAAAACCAAAGCTAGCAGAAGAAAGTAAATAAGGATTAGAGCAATGATAAAATAGAGAATAGAAAAACAATAGACAAAACAAAACCAAAAGTTGGTTCTTCAAAAAAGTGAACAAACTGACAAATATTTAGCCACACTAAGAGAAAAAAGAAAAAATTCAACTAAAATCAGAAATAAAAGAGCAGAGAGGTCCGGGCCGGCTGCCCCAGAGCGGGTCGCGCCACCCCCCCGTGCCCTGCGGCCCGCGCTGGCAGCGGGCTTTGCGCGCTCGCCTTGCCCCTCGGCGGCCCGGGCTCCTGCGCCCGCCCGGGCCCCGCACCGCCGGCCGCCTGAGGAGAGTCGCTGGCCACGGTCGCCGCCAGGTACGATATTTCTGCATCCTAAAGATAAAGCAAAAATCTTCTTTGGAATAGACGGATTTTGTGTCATTTTCTGTGAACTAAAGCGATTCAATGTCTCTTCTGGATTGTTTCTGCATTTCACGAACACGAGTTGAATCACTCAGAGCTGAAAAACAGTCTGAAACCAGTATCCATCAATACTTGGTTGATGAGCCAACCCATTCCTGGTTGCCTTCGTCCACTAGAGCCAGCGAAGCGATCCGTTCCACCAATGTTTCTCACTATGAACTCCAAGTGGAAATAGGAAGAGGATTTGGTAACTGGACTTCTGTCCGTCTTGCATGGCCTACTCCTACAGGAACCCTGGTGACTACAAAAATTACAAATCTGGAAGACTGCACTGACGAACGCCTGAAAGCTTTACAGAAAACAGTGATTCTATCCCACTTTTTCCGGCACCCCAATATTACAACTTACTGGACTGTTTTCACTGTTGGCAGCTGGCTTTGGGTTATTTCTCCATTTATGGCCTATGGTTCAGCAAGTCAACTCTTGAGGACTTACTTTCCTGAAGGAATGAGTGAACCTTTAATAAGAAACATTCTCTTTGGAGCAGTGAGAGGGTTGAACTATCTGCACTAGAATGGCTGTATTCACAGGAGTTTTAAAGCCAGCCATATCCTCATTTCTGGTGATGGCCTAGTGACACTCTCTTGCCTGTCCCATCTGCATAGTCTGGTTAAGCACGGACAGAGGCATAGGGCTGTGTATGACTTCCCACAGTTCAGCACGTCAGTGCAGCCATGGCTGAGTCCAGAACTCCTGAGACACGATTTACATGGATATAATGTGAAGTCAGATATTTACAGTGTTGGGATTACAGCATGTGAATTGGCCAGTGGGCAGGTACGTTTCCAGGACATGCATAGGACTCAGATGCTTTTACAGAAACTAAAAGGTCCTCCTTACAGCCCATTGGATATCAGTATTTTCCCTCAGTCAGAATCAAGAATGAATTCCCGATCGGGTGTAGACTCTGGGGTTGGAGAAAGTGTACTTGCCTCCAGTGGAACTCGTACAGTCAATAGTGACAGATTGCAAACGCCATCCTCAAAAGCTTTCTCTCCTGCCTTCTTTAGCTTGGTACAGCTCTGTTTGCAACAAGATCCTGAGAAAAGGCCATCAGCAAGCTATTTATTGTCCCATGTTTTCTTCAAACAGATGAAAAAAGAAAGCCAGGATTCAGTTCTTTCAGTGCCGCCTCCTGCTTGTCACAAGCCATCAACAGCACTGCCTCCAGCCTCCCCCTGCACTGAGCCAGAATGTGACTTTCCTGATGAGAAAGCATCCGACTGGGAATTCTAGGGCTGCCACGTCCTTTTATGTCCTATATACTTGACATCTTCTCCCTGCTGCTTTCCCTTCTTTATTTCTAGGTACAAATACTAGAATTATACTTGAAAATACAGTTGGTGCACTGGAGAATCTGTCATTTCAAACCACTCTGTTCAAAGGATCATGGGTGTATAGCCCTTTGGTCAGCTCAGAGTGTTGTTATAACTCCAGAGAAACTTCGGAATTATTCATCTAGCTACATTTAGTGTCACTGTTCTCAAGTTTTTCCCCAAGCTGTGACTGACTCCTCTCCTTGATCTCTCACTACTGAGCCAGTTGATTGTTTCAGCATTTTGCTGCCCTCAGGGGAATGAGCCCTCAGAGGACAGTGCCTCCAGGTACATTTTTTACCTCCAGGTTCTCTAGCCTTTTTGATCAGCTATTGTTAGATCAACAGGCTAGTTTATCCTGGCATCAAACCCTTTTTTGGTAGAAGGGAAAATGTTTATACTTACCCATTTTTTTCTGTTAATACTTATGGTAATATCAAACTGAGCCTCACATTAAATGATTCACTTGAAATAAATAAATAAATAAATAAGTAGACATTGCTGCCAATTTTACAGAAATAACAAGGATTATAAAAGAGTACTGTGAACACTTGGACACCAAAAATTGGACACAGATAAAATGGACAAATCCCTAGATATAAACAACCTACCAAGACTGAATCATGAAGATACAGAAAATCTGAACAGACTTATAATTAGTAAGTAGATTGAATCAGTAATTAAGAACCTCAATGAAGAAAATCCAAGAATAGAGAGCGACACTGGTGAATTCTATCAAATATTTAAAGAAGAATGAATTCCAATCCTCCCCAAACCTTTCCCAAAAGAAGAGGTGGTAACACTTCTAAACTTATTTTTTGAGGCCAGTATTACCTTCATACTAAAGCCAGAGAAAGACACTACAAGCAAAAACTACAGACCAATATCCCTGATTAATATAGATATAAAAACCCTCCAAAAATAGTAGAAAACTGAATTCAACAGCACATTAAAAGGCTTATACTTCATGACCAAGTGGAATTTATTCCTGCAGTGCAAGGATAATTGAACATAAAAAAAATCAATGAATGTAATACACCACATTTACAGAATGAAGGAAAGAAAGCACATGAAAATTAATTAATACAGAAAAAACATTTAACAAAATTCAACACCTTTTGATGATAAAAACACTCAAACAATTAGAAATAGAAGGAAACTACTTCAACCTAATAAAGGCCATATAAGATAGGCCCACAGCTAACATCATCCTCAATGGTGACAGACTGAAAATTTTTCCTCTAAGATAAGGAACAAGAAAAAGACGCCTACTTTACCACCTTCTATTGAACATAGTACTGTAAATCCTAGCCAGAGCAATTAGGTAAGAAAAAGAAATAAAATGCATCCAAATTGTAAAGAAGTAAAATTCAAATATCGTTTTCAAACAGCATGGTATTATGTGTAGAAAATCCTATAGATTCCATGGGTGTGTGTTAGGGGGGACTGTTACATCTAATAAACGAATTCAACAAAGTTGCAGTATACCAAATCAACACACAAAAATCAGAGTTGTGTTTCCACACTCTAAAAATGAACAATTTGATAAAGAAATTAAGAAAACAATAACATGAAGCATCAAAAAGAATAAAATACTTAGGAATAAACAACCAGGGAGGTGAAAGATTTATACAATGAAAACTACAAAACATTGCTGAAAGAAATTAATGATATCATTACATATTAAGACATACCATGTTCATGGATTGGAAAACTTAATATTGTTAAGATATCAATACTATGCAAAATCTACAGATTCAATGGAATTCCTGTCAAAATCTCAATGGTTTTTGTTTTTGGTTTGTTTGTTTGGTTGGGGTTTTTTTTGTTTTGTTTTTTTGGGTTTTTTTTTTTTTCTTGCAGAAATAGAAAAATCCATCCTAAACGTCTTATAGAATCTCAAGGGACCCCAAATACCCAAAATAACCTTGAAAAAGAATAATAAAATTTGAGAACACATATTTCCTGATTAAAAATTTACTGCAAATCTATAGTAATCAAAACAATGTGAACTGAGATAAAGACAGACATATAGATTAGTGGAATAAAATAGACACCCCAGAAATAAATCATCACATATTTGGTTAAATGATTTTCAATAAGTTTAATGGGGAAAGGATGGTCTTTTCACAAAATGGGATTGGGAAAACTGGATTACACTTGCAAAGGAATAAAATTGGAGGCCAGCCTGGTGGTGTAGTGGTTAAGTTCACATGCTCTGTTTCAGGAGTGCTGGGTTCACAGATTCGGATCCTGGGCACAGACCTATGCACTGCTTATCAAGCCATGCTGTGGCAGGCATCCCACATGTAAAGTAGAGGAAGATGGTCACGGATGTTAGCCCAGGGCCAATCTTCCTCAGCAAAAAGAGGAGGATTGGCAACAGATTTTAGCTCAGGGCTAATCTTCCTCACAAAAAAAAAAAAAGCATAAAATTGGACTCATCTTATATCATAAAAAATTAATTCAAAATGGATCAAAGACCTAAACATAATACATAAAACTATAAATCTCTTAGATGAAAACATGGAAATATTCATGATATTGGATTTGGCAACAATTTCTTGGATATGACACCAAAACACAGGCAATAAAAGAAAGAATGGATAAATAAGACTTCATAAAAATTAAAAACTTTTTTGCATCACAGGACTCAATGAACAGAGTGAAGAGTCAACCACAGAATGGGAGAAAATATTTGCAAATCATATACATGATAAAGAGTTAATATACAGAATATATAAGGAACTCCTACAACTCAACACTGACAACAAAAGTCACTTAAAAATGGGTCAAGAACTTGAATAGACATTTCTCAAAAGCAGATATACAAGTGGCCAATAAATACATGAAAAAATACTCAGCATGCCTAATCATTAGATAAATGCAAATCAAAACAATAAGATACACCCATTAGAATGGCTATTATTTTCCAAAAAGCATAAAATAATGTGTTGGTGAGGATATGGAGAAATTGGAACCCTTTGTGCACTTTTGGTGGGAATGTAAATGATGTAGCCAGTGTGGAAAACAAGTGGCACTTCCTCAAAAAAATGATCCAGCAATTCCACATCTGAGTGTATACACAAAAGAATTGAAAGGTAGGTCTTGAAGAGATATTTTTGTACCCATATTCACGGAAGCATTATTCACAACAGCCAAAATGTAGAAATAACCCAATTGTCCATTGATGTTTGAACGGATAAAGAAAAGGGATAAACATTCAATGGAATATTATTCAGCCTTTAAAAGGAAGAAAATTCTGACACATGCTACAATATGGATGAACCTTTAGGGCATAGGACATAATGTGCTAAGTTAAATAAACCAGTCACAAAAAGACAAGTACTATATTATTCCTCTTATATGAAGTATCTAGAGTACTCAAATTCATAGAGACAGAAAGAAGCAGGGAGTTGCCAGGGGCTGGGGATAGAGGTAGAGAATGGTGAGTTATTGTATAATGGGTACAGAATTTCAGTTATGCAAAATGAAGAATTCTGCTGATGGATAGTGGTTATGGTTGCACAACAATGTGAATGTATTTGATACCACTGAATTGTACACTTAAAAATAGTTAAGATGGTAAATCTAATGTTATCTATGTTTTTCCACAATTAAAAATTAAAAAGACTCAAGGAAATATGAATAATTAAGTAAGCAAAGAAAATGATGCAAAGAGAAATTCTGAAACTGAAAAGTACAGTAATTGAAATGAAAATCTCATAAGAATGATTCAACGATATATTTGACAAAGCAGAAGAAAATATCACCAAACTTGAAGATAACAATTGAAATCCAGCCTGAGGAGCAGAAGAAAAATTAACAGAACCTAATGGACTTGTGGGACACAGTTTATTGACACCATCAACTGTACCAACATGTGCATTATAGGAATCCTAGAAAGAAAAGAGAGGGAAAGGGGCAGAAAAATATTTGAAGAAATAATACTTTAAAAAACAAACTTCACAAATCCATGTGTAGATTCACACATCCATGAAGCTCAATGAACTCCAAGCTGGATAAACACAAATAGACTCACACCAAGAGATATGATAATCATTTGTCAAAATCCAAAGACAAAGAGTGAATTTTGAAAGCAGAAAGAGAAGTGATTCATCAAAAACAAGAGATCCTCAAAAAAGTTAACAGCTGATATGTCATCAGAAAACATTGTGGGCAGAAGTCAGTGGGATTACATATTTAATGTCTTGAAAGAAAAATACTGTCAACCAGGAATTCTATGTCTGGCAGAACTATCCCTCAAGCATGAAGGATAAATTAAGACATTTACAGATAAACAAAAGCTGAGGTAGTTTATTACCAGTAGACCTGCCCTACAAGAAATACTAAAGGGAGTCCTTTGGGCTGAAATGAAAGGATTTAGATGTATTAGTTTGCTAGGGCTGCCATAACAAAATACCATAGAATGGTGGCTTAAACAATATCAATTTATTTTCTTACAGTTCTGGAGGCTAGAAGTCTGGTTTCCTCTAAGGCCTCTTTCCTTGGCTAGAAGATGCCTGTGTCCTCATGGTCTTTCCTCTCTGTAAAGTGCCTCCCTTGTGTCTGTGTGTCCAAATTTCCTCTTCTTATTAGGACACTCATCAGGTTGGATTAGTGCCCACACCAATGACCTCATTTAACCTTAATTACCTCTTTAAACACCTATCTCCAAACATAGTCACATTTTCAGAAACTAGGCTTTAGGGCTTTAACATATCAATTTTAGTGGTACACAATTTAGCCCATACCATCTTGTACATTCAATAACTTGAAGCCATAATAAAAAATAACAAACATTAGTAAAGGTAACTACTTCATAGGTAAATATAAAAGTATTATTTTGGCTTGGTTTATAACTTATTCCCTTTTTTGTATGATTTAAAAGGCAAATGAGTAAAGCAATAGTTAAAAATCTATGTTAATGGGCATACAACGTATAAACATGTAATCTGTGACAATAAGTTTAAGGGTGAGGGACTGAGATTTATAGGAGCACTGTTTGTATACTATTAAAGCCAAGTTGGCATTATTCAAACTAGCCTTTTATAAGTCTAATATTTTAATTGTAATCCCCAAGGTACCACTAAAAAAGTAACTAAAATATACACATAAGGAAAGAAGAATCAAAATGGGTCACTACAAAAAGAAACCAAGTAAATACAATAAAGGCAGTAATGGAGGAATTGAGGTACAAAAAAAGGGACACACAAAACAAAAAGAAATAAAAAGCAGAAGTAAATTCTTCTTTATCAGTAAACATTAAATCTCAATGAATTAAACTCTCCTGTTAAAGCACCGAAATTGGCAGATTAGATTTTTTATTGGGATCTAATTGACATGTGTAAGTTTAAGGTGTATAACATGTTGATTTGATACGTTTATATATTGCAATATGATTACCACCATAGCATTAGCTAATACCTCTATCATGTCACAGTTTTCACTTCTTTTTTGAGGTGAGAACATTTAAGGTCTAGTCTCTTAGCAACATTGAAGTTTATAATGCAGTATTGTTGACTATAATCAACTATGCTGTGCCTTAGATCTACTGAATTTATTCATCTTCTAACTGCAAGTTCTACTCTTAAACAGCATCTCCCCAATCCCCCGACTCCCTAGCCTCTGATAACTACCATTCTACTCTCTATTTCTATGACTTTGGCTTTTTTAGATTCCACGTATAAGTGATATCATACATTATTTGTCTTTCTGTCTGATTTATTTTACTTAGCATAATGTCCTTAAGACCCATCCATGTTGTCACAAATGGCAGAATTTCCTTCTTTCTCATGGGGCTGAATAATATTCCATTGTACATACATACCACATCTTCTTTATCCATTCATCTGTTGATGGACATTTAAGTTGTTTTCATATCTTGGCTATTGTGAATAATGCTGCAAATAAACATGGGAGTGCAGATGTCTTTTGACATGTTATTTTGGTCTCCTTTGAATATATATCCAGAAGTGGAATTCTTGGATCATATGGTAGTTCTCTTTTTAATTTTTTGAGGAACCTCTATACTGTTTTACATAGTGGCTGAACCAACTTACATTCCCACCAACAGTGCACAAGTGTTCGTTTTTCTCCACATCCTCACCAACACTTATCTTTTTTTCTTGATGATAGACAATTTAACAGGTGTGAGATGATATCTCATTGCTGTTTTGATTTTCATTAGCCTGATGATTAGTGATGTTGGGCATCTTTTCATGTACCTGTTGGCCACTTGGGTGTCTTCTTTGGGAAAATGTCCATTCAGATCCTTTGTCCATTTTGTAATTGGATAGTTTGTGTTTTGCTACTGAGCTGTATGAGTTCTTTCTGTAGTTTGGATATTAACCTCTTATCCAACATACGGTTTGCGAATATTTTTTCCCATTCCATAGGCTGCCTTTTCATTTTGTTGATCATTTCTTTTGCTGTGCAGAAGCTTTTTAGTTTGATGTAGTCCCACTTGTTTATTTTTGCTTTTGTTTCTTGTGCTTTTGGTGTCAGATCCAAAAAATAATTGCCAAGACCTATGTCAAGGGGCTTCTTCCCTCTGTTTTCTTCTAGAATTTTTATGGTAAAGGTCTTATGTTTAGTTTTTGTCCATTTTCAGTTAATTTTTGTGAGTGGTGTGAAGGAGTGGTCCAATTTTATATTTCTGCATGTGGTTATCCAATTTTTCCACCACTATTGTTGAAGACTAGCCTTTTTCCATTGAGTATTCTTGGCTCCCTTGGCAAATATTAGATGACTGTATGTGGGGGTTTAATTCTGGGTTATCTATTGTGTTCCAGTAGTCTATGTGTCTATTTTTTATTCCATACTGGTTTTTGTGTGTGTGTGTGTGTGTGTGAGGAAGATCAGCCCTGAGCTAACATCCATGCCAATCCTCCTCTTTTTTGCTAAGGAAGATTGGCCCTGAGCTAACATCTATTGCCAATCCTCCTCCCCCCTCCTTTTGCTCCCCAAAGCACCAGTAGATAGTTGTATGTCATAGTTGCACATCCTGCTAGTTGCTGTATGTGGGATGCCACCTCAGCATGGCCGGACAAGCAGTGTGTCGGTGCGTGCCTGGGGTCTGAACCCTGGCCGCCAGTAGCAGAGCACGCGCACTTAACTGCTACGTTACGGGACTGGCCCCCAGTACCATACTGTTTTAATTACTATATCTTTGTAGTCTAGTTTGAAATCAGGAAGTGTGATGCCTCTGGCGTTGTTCTTTCTCAAGATTGCTGTGGCTGTTCAGGATCTTCTGTGGTTTCATACAAATTTTAGGATTGTTTTATCTATTTCTGTGAAAAATGCCACTGGAATTTTTGTAAGGATCACATTGAATCTATAGATGGCTTTGGGTAGTATGGACATTTTAACAATATTAATTTTTTTGATCCATAAACAAGGGATACTTTTCCATTTGTTTGTGTCTTTTAATTTCATTCATCAAAGTCTTGTCATTTTCATTGCACAAATCTTTCACTTCGTTGGTTAAATTTATTCCTAGGTATTTTATTGTTTTTGATGCTATAGTGAATAGGATTGTTTTCTTTATTTCTTTTTCAGATATTTCATTGTTAGTGTATAGAAACACAACTGATTTCTGTAAGTTCATTTTATATCTTGCAACTTTACTGAATTCATTGATTAGTTCCAATAGTTTTTGGTTGAGTCTTTAGGATTTTCTATATTTATGATCATATTACCTGGAAATGATGACAATTTACTTCTTCTTTTCCAATTTAGATGCCTTGTATTTCTTTATCTTGCCTAATTGCTCTAGCTAGACTTCCAAACTATGTTGAATAGGAGTGGGGAGAGTGGACACCCTTGTCTTGTTCCTGATGTTAGAAGAAAAGATTTTAAGCATTCACCATCAAGTGTGATGTTAGCTGTGGGTTTGTTGTATATGGCCTTTATTATGTTGAGGTATGTTCCTTCTATACCCAATTTTTTCCAGGTTTCTATCATGAAAGGATATTGTATTTTGTCAAATGCTTTTTTCTGCATCTATTGAAATGATCATGTAATTTTTATCTTTCATTCTATTCTGTTATATCACATTTATTGATTTGCTTATGTTGAATCATCCTTGCATACCAGGAATAAATCCCACTTGGTCATGATATATGATCCTTTTAATGTTATTGAATTCAGTTTGATAATATTTTTATGAGAACTTTTGCATCTATATTCGTCAGGGATATTGGTCTATAGATTTCTTTTCTTGTAGCGTCATTATGTACCTTGGTAGAAGGGTAATACTGGCCTCATAAAGTGAGCTCGCAAATGTTTCCTCCTTTTGAATTTTTGGAAGATGTTGAGAAAGATTGGCATGAATTCTTTAAATGTTTGGTAGAACTCACTAGTGAAGCCATCTACTCCTTGGGCTTTTCTGACTTGGGAGGTTTTTGATTACTGATTCAATCTCCTTATTCACTATTGGTCTGTTCAGATTTCTTATTTCTTCATGATTCAGTCTTGGAAGGTTTACATCTAGGAATTTATCCATTGCTTTTAGGTTATCCAATTTGCTGGCATATAAGTGTTCATAGTAGTCACTTATGATCCTACGCATTTCTGTAGTATCAGTTGTAATGTCTCCCCTTTCATTTCCGATTTTACTGATTTGAGTCTTCTCTCTCATTTTTCTTAGTCTAACTTTAACATTTTGGTTGTCAATTTTGTTTATCTTATTGTAAAACCACTTCTTAGTTTTGTTGATCTTTTCCATTGTTTTGTTGTTATTGTTTCTATTTTATTTCAACTCTGATCTCTGTTATTTCCTTCCTTCTGATAACTTTGGACTTTGTTCTTCTTTTCCTAGTTCCTTGAGGTGTAAAGTTACATTGTTTATTTGAGATCTATTTTCTTAATATATGCATTTATTGCTATAAACTTCCCCCTAAAAACTGCTTTTGCAGCATCCCGTATGTTTTTGTATGTTGTATTTTCATTTTCATTTGTTTCAAGATATTTTTGACTTCCCTTTTGCTTTCTTCTTTGTCTTATTGGTTGCTCAGGAGTGTGTTGTTAGGTTCCACGTGCTTGTAAATATTCCAGCTTTCCTCTTGTTTATTTCTAGTTTCATACCATTGTGCTTGGAAAAGATACGTAGTATGATTTCAGTCTTCTTAAACTTGCTAGGTCTTGTTTTGTAGCCTATCATATGATCTATCCTGGAAAATGTTCCATGTGCACTGGAGAATAGCGTGTACTCTGCTGCTGTTGGATGGAATGTTTTATATATGTCTTTTAGGGCCATTTGGCCTAATGTATGCTTCAAGTCCAAAGTTTGCTTGTTGATATTTTGCCTGGATGATCTATCCATTGCTGAAAGTGGGGTATTGAAGTCCTCTAGTATTATTGTATTGTTGTCTATTTCTCCCTTCAAATCTGTTAGTGTTTCTTAATATATTTATTTGCTCAGATGTTGGGTGCATATATATTTATGATTGTTATATCTTCTTGATGAGTTGACCCCTTTATCATTATATAATGACCTTCTTGGTCTCTGTTTTTGGATTAAAGTCTATTTTATTGGATGCAAGTATAGCTATCCCTGCTTTCTTTTGGGTTCTACCTGCGTGGAATATCTTTTGTCCATCCCTTCACTTTGAGCCTACATGTGCCCTTAAATCTGAAGTGTGTCTCTTATAGGAAGCATATAGTTGGGTCTTGTGTGTGTGTGTGTGTGTTTTTTTATCCATCCAACCACTCTGTGTCTTTTGATTGGTGAATTCAATTCATTTACATTCAGAGAAATTATTGATATGTAAGGACTTACACCATCTTATTAATTGCTTTCTGGCTGTTTTGTAGTTCTATTGTTTCTTTTTTCCTCTATTTCTGCCTACTTTTTAAATTGGTCATGTCCTGTGGTGGTATGCTCTGTTTCCCCTTTCTTTATCTTTTGTGAATCTATTCTAGGTTATTCCTTTGTGTTTATCATGAGGCTTAAAAAATACCTTATAGCTAAAACAGTCCATTTTAAGCTGATAGCAATTTAACTTTGACAGCATACAAAAACTCTCCCCTTTCACTCTCCCCTTTTATATTTTTTAAAAATTTTGTTGAGGTCATAATTGTTCTAACATCGTGAAATTTCAATTGTACATTATTATTTGTCAGTCACCTTATAAATGTGCCCCTTTATACCTTATGCCCACCCCCAAACCCCTTCCCTTCTGGTAACCAACAGTCTGTTCTCCTTGTCCATGTATTAGTTTATCTTCCACATATAAGTGAAATCATACGGTGTTTGTCTTTCTCTGTCTGGCTTATTTTGCTTAACATAATACCCTCAAGGTAGATCCATGTTGTTGCGAATGGGACAATTTTGTCATTTTTATGGCTGAGTTGTATTCCATTGTATATATATACCACATGTTCTTTATCCAGTCATCTGTCGATGGACACTTGGGTTGCTTCCACTTCTTGGCTATTGTGAATAATGCTGCAATGAACATAGGGGTGCATAAGTCTCTTTGACTTGTCTATTTCAAGTTCTTTGGATAAATACCCAGCAGTGAGATAGCTGGGTCTTATGGTATTTCTTTCTTTTACTTTTTCTTTTTTTTTTTGGTGAGGAAGATTAGCCCTGAGCTAACATCTGATGCCAATCCTCCTCTTTTTGCTGAGGAAGATTGGCGTGGGCTAACATCCATGCCCATCTTCCTCTACTTTATATGGGATGCTGCCACAGCACGGTTCAACAAGTGGTGTGTCGGTCCACGCCCAGGATCCAAACCTGTGAACTCCAGGCCGATGAAGCAGAGCGCATGAACTTAATTGTTATGCCACTGGGCCAGCCCCTCTATTTTTAATTTTTTGAGAAATCTCCATAGTGTTTTCCATAGTGGCTGTACCAGTTTGCATTCCCACCAGCAGTGTATGAGTGTTCCCTTTTTTCCACATCCTTTCCAACATTTGTTATTTTTTGTCTTGGTAATTATAGCCATTCTAATCAGCGTAAGGTGATATCTTAGTGTAGTTTTGATTTGCATTTCTCTGATGATTAATGATGTTCTCACATGATAAATCTTTTCATGTGCCTATTGGCCATCTGTTTATCTTCTTTGGAAAAATGTCTGTTCATATCCTCTGCCCATTTCTTGATCTAGTTGTTTGGTTTTTTGTTGTTGAGTTGTGTGAGTTCTTTATATGTTTTCGAGATTAATCCCTTGTTGGATATATGCTTTGCAAATATTTTCTCCCAGTCGGTGGGTTGTTTATTCATTTTGATCCTGGTTTTCTTTGCCTGCCAGAAGCTCTTTAGTCTGATGAAGTCTCATTTGTTTATTCTTTCGTTTCCCTTGCCCGAGTGGGCATGGTATTTGAAAAGATCCTTCTAAGACCGATGTCAAAGAATGTACTGCCTATATTTTCTTCTAGGAGTTTTATGGTTTCAGGCCTTACCTTCAAGTCTTTGATCCATTTTGAATTAATTTTTGTGTATGGCAAAAGATAATGGTATACTTTCATTCTTTTGTATGTGGCTGTCTAGTTTTCCCGACACCATTTATTGAAGAGACTTTACTTTCTCCGTTGTATGTTCTTAGCTCCTTTGTCAAAGATTAGCTGTCTGTAGGTGTTTGGTTTTATTTCTGGGCTTTCAATTCTGTTCCATTGATCTGTGTGTCAGTTTTTGTACCAGTACCATGCTGTTTTGATTACTATGGCTTTGTAGTATATTTTGAAGTCAGGGATTGTATCACAAATGGATCTTGATGCCTCCAGCTTTGTTCTTTTTTCTCAGGATTGCTTTAGCTATTTGGGGTCTTTTGTTGCCCCATATGAATTTTAGGATTCTTTGTTCTATTTCCGTGAAGAATGTCATTGGGATTCTGATTGGGAATGCATTGAATCTGTAGATTGCTTTAGATAGTATGGACACTTTAACTATATTTATTCTTCCAATCCATGTGCATGGACTATCTTTCCATTTCTTTGTGTCATCATTGATTTATTTCAATGATGTCTTATAGTTTTCATTGTATAGTTCTTTCACCTCCTTGGTTAAATTTTTTACTAGATATTTAATTCTTTTTGTTGCGATTGTAAATGGGATTGTATTCTTGAGTTCTCTGTTAGTTCGTTATTAGCATATAGAAATGCAACTGATTTTTGTAAGTTGATTTTGTACCCAGCAACTTTGCTGTAGTTGTTATTTCTAATAGTTTTCCAATGGATTCTTTAGGGTTTTCTATATATATAGGATCATGTCATCTGCAACCAGTGAGTTTCACTTCTTCTTGCCTATTTGGATTCCTTTTATTTCTTTTTCTTGCCTAATTGCTCTTGCCAAAACCCCCAGTACTATGTTGAATAAGAGTGGCAAGAATAGGCACACTTGTCTTGTTCCTGTTCTCAGAGGGATGGCTTTCAGTTTTTCCCCATTGACTATGATGTTGGCTATGAGTTTCTCATATATGGTCTTTATTATGTTGAGGTACTTTCCTTCTATATCCATTTTGTTGAGAGTTTTTATCATAAATCGATGCTGGATCTTGTCAAATGCTTTCTCTGCATCTATTGAGATGATCATATCGTTTTTATTCCTCATTTTGTTAATGTGGTGAACCATCCTTGCATCCCTGGTATAAATCCCACTTGATCTTGGTGTGTGATCCTTCTAATATATTGCTGTATTTGGTTTGCCAATATTTTGTTGAGGATTTTTGCATCTATATTCATCAGCAATATTGGCCTGTAATTTTCCTTCTTTGTGTTGTTCTTGTCTGGCTTTGGGATCATGGTGTTGTTGGCCTAGTAGAATGCATTAGGACGGTTCCATCTTCTTCAACTTTTTGGAATAGTTTGATAAGGATAGATATTATATCTTCTTTGAATGTTTGGTAGAATTCTCCAGAGAAGACATTTGGTCCTGGACTTTTGTTTTTTGGGAGATTTTTGATTACTGTTTCAATCCTTTTCTTGGGATTGGTCTATTCAGATTCTCTATTTCTTCTTGATTCAGTTTTGGGAGGTTGTACGAGTCTAAGAATTTACCCATTTCTTCTCGATTGTCCAATTTGTTGGCATATAGTTTTTCATAGTATTCTCTTCTATTCCTTTGTATTTCTGTGGTATCTGTTGTAATTTCTTGTCTTTCATTTCTAATTTTATTTATTTGAGACTTCTTTTTTTCTTAGTAAGTCTAGCTAAGAGTGTGTCAATTTTGTTTATCTTCTCAAAGAACTAGCTCTTTGTTTCATGGATCCTTTCTACTGTTTTTTTTTTTCAATTTCATTTATTTCTGCTCTAATTTTTATTATTTCCCTCCTTCTGCTGACTTTTCTAATTTTTCTTCTTTTCCTAATTCTGTTAGGTGTAGTTCAAGATTGCTTATTTGAAATTTTTCTTGTTTGTTAAGGTGTGCCTGTATTGCTATGAGTTTTCCTCCAAGGACCGCATTTGCTGCATCCCGTATGAGTTGGTATGGTGTATTTTTATTTCCATTTGTCTCCAGATATTTTTTGATTTCTCCTTTAATTTCTTCAATGATCCATTGGTTGTTCAGTAGCATGTTGTTTAGTCTCCACATATTTGTCACTTTTCCAGCTCTTTTCTTGTAGTTGATTTCTAGTTTCATAGCATTGTTGTCAGAAAAGATGCTTGATATGATTTCAATCTTTTTAAATTAATTGAGCCTTACCTTGTTTCCCAACTTATGGTCTATCCTTGAGAATGTTCTATGTGCATTTGAGAAGAATGTGTATTCTGCTGTTTTGGGATGGAGTGTTCTATATTTATCTATTAAGTCCATCTAGTCTAGTTTTTCATTTAAGTCCACTATTTCCTTGTTGACTTTCTGTCTGGATGACCTATCCATTGATGTAAGTGGGGTGTTGAGGTCCCCTACTATTATTGTGTTCCTGTTAATTTCTCCCTTTAGGTCTGTTAATATTTGCTTTATATACTTTGGTGCTCCTGTGTTAGGTGCATATATATTCATAACTGTTATGTCCCTTTGCTGGAATGTCTCTTTTATCATTATATATTGCCCCTCTTTGTCTCTCACTGGCTTTTATATTTGGAAGTCTGCTTTGTCTGATATAAGTATGGCAACACCTGCTTTCTTTTGCTTGCCTTTTGCTTGGAATTTCATCTTCTATCCCTTCACTCTGAGCCTGTTTATCTTTAGAGGTGAGATGTGATTCCTGGAGGCCGCATATTGTTGGTTCTTGTTTTTTAATCCATCCAGCCACTCTGTGTCTTTTGATTGGTGAATTCAATCCATGTACATTTAGAGTGATTTATATCTGAGGGCTTAATACTGCCATTTTAATCTCTTGTTTTCTGATTGTTCTGTATTTCCCTTGTTTCTCTTCCCTTGTATTTCTAAATGCCATTTCAGTTTGGTCGTTTTCTGTGATGGTTTTCTCAGGTTTCTCTTCATTTATGATTTGTGTCTCTGTTCTGAATTTTTGTTTAGTGGTTACCATGAGGTTTATATAAAAGATCTCATAGATGAGATAGTCCATTTTCTGATCACCTCTTATCTCCATTAGCCTTAGCATGTTCCACCCCTTTTCTCTTCCCCATCCAAGTTATTGTTGTCACAACTTATTCCATTTTGTGTTGTGAGTTTGTGGTTAAAATGAAGCAATTATATTTATTTTTGATGTTTTCCTTCCCTTATCTTTAACGTTATAATTAAGTGTTTTATACATGGTTTTATGTTGAGGTAGTGTCCTTATATTCCTAGTTTGTTGAGTGTTTTTATAATGCAAGGTCATGGAATTTTGTAAAATGCTTTTTCTATGTCAATTGAGATAATCATGTGCTTTTTTCTCTTCATTCTGTTGATGAGGCATATTAAATTGTTCAGTTTTCATATATTGAACTAACTCTGCAGTCTAGGAATAAATCCCACTTGATCAAGGTGTATAATTCTTTTAATGTGTTACTGAATTCTGTTTGCTGGTATTTTGTAGAGGTTTTCTGGCATCAACGTCCATTAAGGATATTGGTCTGTAGTTTTCTTTTCTTGTAGTGTCTTTGTCTGGCTTTGCTATCAGGGTAATGATGGTCTCATAAGACGAGTTTGGAAGTGTACCTTTCTCTTCAATTTTTCATAAAAATTTCAGAAGAATTGATATTTTTTCTTCGTTAAACATTTGGTAGCCTTCACCTATGAAGCCATTAGGTCCAGGGCTTTTCTTTGTCGAAAGGTTTTCAGTTACTGATGCAATCTCCTTACTAAGAGATATTTTGTTATTTTGTCTTGGTAGGTCTTGTGTTATTAAGAATTTGTCCTTTTTTTGTAGGTTATCCAATTTGTTGACATACAATTGTTCATAGTACTCTCTTATAATCCTTTTTATTACTGTAGAATCAGTAGTAATGTCCCCACTTTCATTTCTGATTTTATTAATTTGTCTTTTTTTCTTTGTCCATCTAGTTCACGTTTTGTCTATTTTGTTGGTCTCTTTGATGAGGAAACTTTTGGTTTCATTGATTTTATTGTTTTTCTATTTTATCTTTGCTGTATTCTTTATTATTTCCTTCCTTCTGCTAGTTTTGGGTTTAGTTTGTTTTTTTTTCTAGTTCCTTAAGTTGTAAAGTTAGTTTGTTGATTTGAGATCTTTGTTTTTTAACGTAAACATTCATAGCTATAAATTTCCCCCTTCAAACTGCTTTTGCTGCATCCCATAAGTTTTGATATGTTGTGTTTTTCTTTTCATTTGTTTCTAAGTATTTTCTCATTTCCCTCTGATTTTGCCTTTGATCCATTGGTTGTTTAAAATGTGTTAATTTAGTGAGTTTTCCAGTTTTCCTTTTGTTATTGATTTCTAACTTCATCCCATTGTGCTCAGAGAAGATACTTTGTATGGATCTATCTTTTAAAATGTATTGTGACTTAATATGTGGCCTAACTTATGGTCTCTACATATTGTTTTCTCTATGACTTATAGCTGTTTTGTCCCTCATTTTCTGCATTACTGTCTTCTTTTGTGTTTTTTTGTAATGAAATCTTTAAATTCCTTTCTCATTTCATTTTGTGTAAATTTATAGCCATTGTCTTTATAGTTTCCATGGGGATTACATTTAACTTCCCAAAGTTATAACAATCTAACTTGAATTTATACCAGCTTAAGTTCAATATCATACAAAAACTCTGCTCCTTTACATTTCCATTCCTACCCCTCTGGTTGTTGATTTCACAAAATTAAATCTTTATACCATGTGTGCCCCAAAATATAAACTAATAATTTTAAAAAATCCATTAGTTTATACAGTGTATGCCCCCAAACATAAACTAATAATTTTAAAAAATCCATTAGTTTATACAGTGTATGCCCCCAAATATAAACTAATAATTTTAAAAAATCCATTAGTTTCTTATGTTATGTAGAAAACAAGATTTGGAGTTACAAACCAATGTAATAGTAATACTAGGTTTTACACTAATTATTGTTTTTGTTCTTTAAATGTATTAGTCTCTTAAATCATATAAAAAACAAAAAGGGCACCTACAAACCACTCTACAATAACACTACCTTTTATAGTTGTCTGTGTATTTATTCTTTTGTGAGGTGTTAATGTCTCCATATGGCTTAGAGTTATTGGCTATTGTCCTTTCATTTCAACCTTTAGCATTTCCTGCAGGTCAGGACTAGTCATTATGAACTCCTTTCGCTTTTGTTTATCTGGAAATATCTTAATTTCCCCCCCAATATTGAGGAACAGTTTTGCTGGATATAGGATTTTTAGTTGACAGGTTTTCTTTAAGCAATTTGAATATATTGGCCCACTGCTTTCTGGTCCTCAAAGTTTCTGATGAGAAATTTGCTGATATATTATTGAGGATCTTTCTAAGTGACAAGCCATTCTCTCTTGCTGCTTAAGATTCTCTATCTTTGACTTTTGAAAGTTTGATTATAATGTGTCTCAGTGTGGATCTCTTTATCTTATTTGGAGTTTATTGAGCTTCTTGGATGTTTATATTCATATTTTTCATCAAATTTGGGAAGTTTTCAGACATTATTTCTTCAAATATTCTCTCTGCCTCTTTCACTCAACTTCTGGGACTCTCACAATGAGTGTGTTGGTCCACTTGAAGTCCCACAGGTCCCTTAGGCTCTGTTCACTACTTTTTCAATCTTTTTTCTTCCTGTTCTTCCGACTTGATAATTTCCATGGTCCTAACTTCAAGTTCACTGATTCTTCCCTCTGCCTGGTCAAATCTGCCTTTGAATGCCCCTGAGAAACCTTCATTTCACTTATTGTATTTTTCAGCTCCAGAATTTCCTTTGGATTGTTTAGGTTTTCTGCTCTTTTATTTATAGTTCCATTTTTTCACACTTCTTTTTCCTGACTTTCTCCACATCTTCCTTTAGTGCTTTGAGCATCTTTAAGACAGTTGTTTTAAAAGTCTTTGTCTAGCACGTGTGCCATCAGGTCTTTTACAGGGACAGTTTCTGCTGATTATTTCTTTTCTTTTGAACGAGCTATACTTTCCTGTTTCCTTGTATGCATTGTGAATTTTTTGTTGAACACCAGACGTTTGAATTTATTAGTGTGGTTACTCTGGAAGTCATATTCTCCCCTTTCTCCAGGGTTTGCTTTTTAAAAACTTGTAGTAAGGTGTCTCTGTGCCAAGGATCAGCCTGAGGTGTAAACTCAATGCCTTCTCAGGAGTATTTTGAGCCTTTTTCTGGACATGCATGGTACAATGGCTGCCTACATCTTAGTCTGCACCTAAATGATCAGAAGCAGCAATCAGCCATCAGAGCACATATCTCTGATATCTTGAGACCCGGGTCTTTTTTGTCCACCCTAGTTCCCATAAGGTGTGTATATAACTGCTGGAGAAACCTATTTCTCTCCTGCAGCATCCTATAGGGGCTGGAATTTGAATACATATGAATGAGTTGCTTAAGTGACCATGAAGACCAGGAGGAGAGCAATCTGCATTTGACTCAGCATAATGTCCTCAAGGTTCATCCTTCTTTTTAAAGACTGAATAATTTTCAGTTGTATGTATATACCACATTTTCTTTATCCATTTATCCCTCGATGGACATTTGGGTTGCTCCATCTCTTGGCTATTGTGAACAATGCTGCAATGAACCTGGGTGTGCAAACATCTCTTCAAGACCCTGCTTTCAATTCTTTTGGATATATACCCAGAAGTGGATCATATATTTTTAATTTTTTGAGGACGATCCATACTGTTTCCCATAGTAACATTTTACATTCCCATCAACATGCACAAGGTTCCAATTTTTCCTCAACCTTGTTATCTTCTGTTTTGTTTCCTCCAACTTTGTGGGTTGAGTTTCAATACATTTATTGTAGCAGCCAGAGATGCACCATTCAGATCTCCCCTCAGGGGTCTGATGCAAGGACCATAGTTGGTTGACAGCCTCCAGCTACTGTACTTTCAGATCCACTGAGGCATTTGTGCCTAGGCCATGCTCCCCCTCGCTGCTTCCAGCCACTGACTGAGCAAAGCAGGGGTGCAAAGCCAGGTCATTTCTGCCCAACTCTGGATTCTTTCTAAAAGGAATCTTTGCCTGGGGACTCTCCATTGGCCTGATCAAGATTTCCTCCGAGTTGCACTGCAGTCTAGGCTTTTTCTAATCAACTGTCCTTCCTTCCTCTTCTCTTTTCACAGAGAAATTTAGTTGTCAGACCTAAAGTGTAGTCTGCAGGCTCCCTCTCCCCTTTATCCTTCACATTTGTTTCCCCCAATAAATTCATTATTTTTTTTTAAATTTTTTAAATTTTTGTGTGTGTGAGGAAGACTAGCCCTGAGGTAACATCCATGCCAATCCTCCTCATTTTTGCTGAGGAAGACTTGCCCTGGGCTAACATCCATGCCCATCTTCCTCCACTTGATACGGGATGCCACCACAGCATGGCCTGACAAGCAGTGCACCGGTATGCGCCCGGGATCCGAACCTGGGCCGCCAGAAGCGGAGTGCGCTGCACTTAACCGCTACGCCATGGGGCCAGCCCCCCCCCAATAAATTCTTGCACGTCTAATTTCGTCTTGGCATTTGCTTCTTTGACACACAAGACTTTGGGAAGAAGTGAAATTAGATGTCTAGTCTACTGTCTTAATAGAGAAGTCGCTATTAAGTTTTTGTGTTCTTTAAAGATTACAATTTCAAGTTTCATTAACTATGGGAGAACAAATTATTTCTAACATATTTATTATCTGAGAGAAAGTCTGTTTATTGTTCTGATTTACTGAAACTTAAAATAGTCCATCAAATTACCCAGGAAAACACAGGTAGCAGAAATATATAACATTGTCCATTCCTTCAAGACGCCCCAAATAAGTTTTAAAAGGCTATAGAATGATATACTATGCCATTTAAATCAATTCTACCTTCTATACTTAAGAATTTAAGTATAGAAATAAACTCTGTAATGCTGAGGTAACATTGTAACCTTCCCCCAACATGACTGCATAAGTATTTAAGGTTAAGTGTGAATATTACTGTGAGGTCTTAAGTCACTTGATGAATCAATCCCATTTCAATTTTAGACCAAAAGCAACATATAATACATGCACCTGAAGGAAATTTCTTCAATGTGTCTGTGTGTGTGTGTGTGTGTGTGTAGGACGGGTACATGCCAGGGAAAGGCTGACTGAACCACAGTGATAACTGAACATTAGAAGTCTGCTGTTGTTGGTAATACAGAGACATACACAGTCTTCGTGTTCAAAGTCTTCATGGAGATTTCTTCCGTAATTTCTAGAATGGAAGAAAAAGTTTTTAGAAAACCAATTTTATACCTATTCTGGATATTTAAAAAATGTTAACAGCCTGTGTACTAAGGAATTTGGCCTCACCCTAAGAGAGGTCTGACCTTTGTCCCAGCTCCTGGGGGAACCTCTAAACCCTTAGGATTTCCTGAGTGATAGGAGTGTCTTTTGTTATTCATGGTGGGTCCTGATAGTTTATGCTAACGAGACAACTCAAGTGGACCTGGCCACACCAGAAAGACCAACCATATGATTTAGAGTGGGAGCTTTGGGTCATGTGGTATCATCTGAGATTGAAACCAACCATGTGGGCAATGAATCAATCATGTCTACGTAATGAAGCCTCAATACAGACTCTGGACACCAAGGCTCGGGTGAGCTTCCCTGGTTGGTAATACACTACATACTCTCAGGGCCAGGAGGAGGCAACACTGTCCTTGACTCCTTAGGAGAGGACAACCTGAAGCTCTGTGTTTGGACTCCCCCCAGATTTGCCCTGTGCATTTCTTCTTTTGCCTCGTTCTAGGTTGTATCCTTTCCCTATAATCATTGTAGTTGTGAGTTTACTAGCTTTCGGTGAGTTCTGTGAGTTCTGCCAGCAAATTTTCAAACCTGAGAGTGTTTTTGGGAAACCCTCTGAACTTGCAGTTACCATAAGGACGGTGGTCTTCTTTGGACTCTTCCCTGAGTTTGTAGTTGGACGCTAACTCCTTACAGCTGGGGTTAGAAGTCTTGGGCAGACTTCTAGAGGACTGTGCCCTCAACCTAACTAACTCTGGGTACTACCCCAGATGTCCCCACACCCCTGCCCCAAACAAATATTTCCTATGTTTACAGAAAAGACCTAGAAGCAATGCCAAGCCAAGGGCCCAGCTTTGTGGTTTCTGAATATTAACTCCCTATAACAGGGACAACAGCCATCTCCAGGTCTGGATAAGCCCAGGACATCTTGTGATGCCAGAAAGCAAGAAGTTATCAAAAACTGAATGTTCGTGTTGAAGAACACAGGAGCCAATATGGCCAAAGATAAAAAAATTTGAGCATTCAAAAGTATAACACAAATGCAATTGATTAAATCACACTGACTACATAAAAAGCTTAAAAAGGAAGACAGGGAGAGACAGAGTGAGAAAAAAAAAGTTTTAAAAGTTCTTTGTCTACTGTGGGGCATCTTGCTTCTAGCCAGATCTGAATTCAAAGGGAAGGACCAACTTTCTCTAAAAATGGCTCTTGTCCTAGCAGGAATCCTGAATGTGAAAATACTCTCAAAGCTGCCTCCTTAATAGATAATTACAGAATCTGGAGATGATATTAAGAATCTAGTGGAACAAACAAGAAGGCATCAGTGAGTTTCTAAAACTGTAAGCACTATGTGATCCTTCTAATTTACCAAATTATTAATATTTTATGAAAGACAATTTTGAGAGGAAAAATACAATGAAAATGAGGCTAGAAATACGCGATTGTGAAGATACTGGATTGGAAAGCATCCCAGGCTTCTTGGTAATCTTGGGTGAGTTACTTAACCTTCAAATCTCTTACCTACTAAACTTTTGCCCAGTCAGCCTGACAGAGCAATAAGAATGTAATAAGACAATAGAGCTAAGGCCTGGCTTGTGAATCATAGGTAGTATTACTAATATCTAATTCATACAAACCTGATTCTACCCCTGATCAGTTTCAACTAAGTGCCTGCACTTGCAGAGAACAAGTGCGAGATGGTGACATTTCTTCATTTCCACTGCTCACCTGGCACTTGGTGATTTGAGGGATAAGAAAGAGGAGTTAAGGATGTCTTTGAAGTTTCACACAGCCTTAACAAAACAGGAAGCTACCTTTACGGTTGATCTTTACTACCAAACCACAAGGAAACAGCCAAGTGTATTTGAGGGAGAGTGAAAAAAGCCTTCTGATGGAATGAAAGCTTCACGGACATAACTGGAAAGACAGCTAAGGTCTGGAACTGGAAGGATCTTGTGTGTGAAGCTAAAGACTCTGAAGTATCAGATAATGGTGAGCCTTGGGGATTCCAGCAGAGGAACATCATGAAGGGAGGAATGTTCATGAGGACAATTACAGTGGAGGAATATAGGCTGCAGACAGGCTGTTTCAACAGATGGTGAGACCCTAAACTATTGAGGGGTAAAGAGACAAGGGAGAGTCATTGAAAACAAAACTGAGGCACAGTGATTATGTTTCATTATAGAGAGAAACCCAAGTGGAAAGAAGGCTTTAGTCTTTAACAATATAGCAGAAAGTTTTAAAGTACAATATGAAACATTAATTAAACAAAAGAAATAGCTGAGCAAGGGAAGAAAATGAAGGAAATCCACAGAGGCCAAAAATCATGAATCCCACGAGTTACCTGAACATTAAGATTTTCTGGTGGTCCTGGTAGCTTAAAGCTATTAGCACTAAAAGGCTATGAAACCAAGAGAAGAAAAAGCTTTCATGTCTAGGATCTACACAAACTGGGAAGCCCAATGAAAACCCTTCAAAAAACTGGGACCTCAAATAAAGAACCACGGCAAAAGGGTAAATTTCAAAAAGATCCTTCACTACAGAGAAAAACAGGAGAGTGTAGTGGGTTTAATGATGGCCTTCCAAAAGATATGCCATCCAGGTTCTAATTCCTGGAAACTGTGATTGTGACCTCTTTTGGAAAAATTGAAGACAGAAGAGGAGGCGATGTGAGCACAGAAGCAGAGATCAGAGTGACGTGGCCCCAAGTCAAGGAACACTGGAACCACCAGAAGATGGAAGAAGCACAGAATGGATTCTCCCCTAGAGCCTTCAAAAAGAGGACCCTGCTGACACCTTGGTTTCAGACCTCTGACCTCCAGAAATGCGAGAGAATATATTTCTGTTACCTTAGCCACCCAGTTTACAGAAACTTATTGCACCAGCCACAGTAAACCAATACAGAGAACTTGCCTCACTCAGCCTTCTTTTGAGTAGGGATAAACAGAACACGTCCCCATGAGAATTCTGGTGCTCATGCATGACTGGGGCCAGAACTTTCTAAACACTGTCTCTGTGGCCCAAAGTAATTGAGTTTAAACTGGGCCTGGGTTGACAGTGTCCCCAAAGAACTAGAGAAATGCTCCTTTAGTTTTTTTTATTTTTATTTTTTTTGTGAGGAAGATCAGCCCTGAGCTAACATCCATGCTAATCCTCCTCTTTTTCCTGAGGAAGACCGGCTCTGAGCTAACATCTATTGCCAATCCTCCTCCTTTTTTTCCCCAAAGCCCCAGTAGATAGTTGTATGCCATAGTTGCACATCCGTCTAGTTGCTGTGTGTGGGACGCGGCCTCAGTGTGGCCGGAGAAGCGGTGCGTCGGTGCGCGCCTGGGATCCGAACCCGGGCCACCAGTAGCGGAGCACGCGCACTTAACTGCTAAGCCACAGGGCCGGCCCGAGAAATGCTCCTTTAAACTGGGCTTCAACAGAAACATCACAAAACAAACTGTCAGAATCAACATTGTCAGAACTCCAGAAAATAATCAAAGGTTTATAGCAACCAAGTGAATGCTGAATCAAGAAAAAGGCAACTTGAAAATGGTAGGAAAGATTTGTAGTGTTTTCGCTTGTACTTGGCCCACCTACTCCTAGCTTGGCAGTGGGCTTGAAGACAGCAGCCTATGTTTCCAGGGAGGGACCCTGGTCCCTAGCTCCAGGAGGAACAGAGCAAAAGTACTATGTTTGTTCTAATCTGTCTGGGGGCTTACATAAGGTGCTTGTCTCTGTTTTGCCTAAACTAGAACTCACTCAGGGTGGAAAAGCAGTGGGCATTGCCTGAAAACACTGTAAGGCAAACAAAAAGCCTACAGCTGCCTGGAGCAAAAGATTATGGTTAAAACATACAATAGACTGCTTAATGCCTGGGAGGAAAAGCAGAGGAAAGAGTTTCTTTGGACAATTAGGGCATTAAAAGGGGCCCATGGCGGCTGGCCCGGTGGTGCAGCGTTAAGTGCGCATGCTCTGCTTCAGCGGCCCAGGGTTTGCAGGTTTGGATCCCAGGCGTGCACTGATGCACCGCTTGTCAAACCATGCTGCTGTGGCGTCCTATATAAAGTAGAGGAAGATGGGCACCGATGTTAGCCCAGGGCCAATCTTCCTCAGCAAAAAAGAGGATTGGCATTGGATGTTAGCTCAGGGCTGATTTTCCTCACAAAGTGAAAATAAAGGGCCCATATATACTGGATAATTTAGAGAGTCACATGCATGCCCAGGGCAGGATGCATACACAGAAAAGACCTGAGAAGACCCTAAGCTTTCACTTCTGAAAAAGGTAAAAAGTTTTTCTGGTCAAATCTGGCCAGATCTGGCTGATCACCAGGCTCGGTGCAAATAGGAAGTAAAGGTTGAGGCAGAGCTGTAAATAGCCTGGCTGTGCTTAAGGACTGGCCCAGCATAGAGCCAATCTGCAAAGACTGGGAGAGGTGGGTATTTTGTTTTTAAAATTTTTTTAAAAATTATTTATTTATTTATTTATTTCCCCCCCAAAGCCCCAGTAGATAGTGTATGTCATAGCTGCACAACCTTCTAGTTGCTGTATGTGGGACGTGGCCTCAGCATGGCCGGAGAAGGGGTGCGTCAGTGGGCGCCCGGGATCCGAACCCGGGCTGCCAGCAGCAGAGCACGCGCACTTAACCGCTAAGCCACGGGGCCGGCCCTGTTTTTAAATTTTTAGGTCCTGGAGGTCAAGAAAATCTCTGTCAAAACAGTAGCTGAGCACAAGCTAAAGGAACATAGACTTCAGTGACTATACACAACCAGGAATACAATCTTTGCAAAAATAGTCTGGAAAAGTCATAAAACAAATGGACGATTACAGCCTTCGACAATCAAAAACAGCAAACCCTGGGGAAGGGGAGAACCTGATGTCCAGAGTTACCACATTATAGTATTAAAATGTCCAGTTTTTAACAACAACAAAAAAAATCACAAGGCATACAAAGAAACAGGAAACTATGGCCCATTCACACGAAAAAATAAATTGACAGAATCTGTCCCTGAGGAAGCACAAATGCTAGAACTCTCTTAACAAAGACTGTAAATCAACTGTCTTAAATGGAAAATCACAGACCAATGGAAAGGCCAATGGAACAAAGGAGACCACGAAAACAATGTATCAACAAAATGAGAATATCAATAAAGAGAAATTATAAAAAGGAACCAACAGAAATTCTGGAGCTGAAAAGTACAACTGAGAGGAGTGACATCAGCATCATGGTGGAGTGAGCTTTAACCTTTAGTCTTTCCCCTGCTAAGATACAACAAAAAGGACATTTGCATACCAACAAAGGACACTCACTCAACACGAAAAACGTCTGAGACACCCACACAGACATACATCTGAAAGTGAAGGTGCTGGAACCCCCAGAGTTAGTGGGGAGAGGTAAGGAGAAATACGCCCCCTCCCCTTTTGATCAGCGACTCCGGGTCCGCATGGCTCCCAGAGAGAGAAGGGGGACGGGTGGCCCTCTGCAGGAAAACCATTGCTCTCCAAAATCTCTCACAGCCTGAGGGAAATTCCCACACGGAGGGGACTGAACTGTTGCGGGGGTGCTGTCCACATCTGAGCACGCCAGGAGAGCAGATAATGAGGGAAGAACAAGAAGGCCCCAGGATCGGGCAGGCAAAAGAGAGAGCCCCTCACTCCACACACTCGGTGCATCAGTACAACTGGTCAGCCAGAGCGCCCGCAGATGGCAGTGGGCTCAGGATACACAGCTCTTGACCCCCACCCAGTGGCAGCAGATGGAAGCTGCAACCAGATATTTTCAGCATGAGGAAAAATAAGCCAACCTCCGCAGGCACGATGCAAAAATATATTAAAATCCCCAGACCAGAAGGAAAATGACAAACATCCAGAAATCAATCCTGAAGGCACAGAAATTTATAACCTAAATGACAGAGAATTCAAAATAGCTATTATTACAGATAGACAATTCAATGAAATCAGGAATTTCTTCACAAGAGATTGAAACCATAAAGAAAAACCAATCAGAAATGTTGGAGATGAAAAATACAATGGAGGAGATAAAGGAAAATCTGGAATCTTTAAAGAATACAGCTGACGGCATGGAGGAAACAATTAGCATTTCTGAAGACAGGAATGCAGAAATGCTCCAGATGGAGGAGAGAGAACTAAGTCTAAAAAGAAATGAAGGGGGCCAGCCCCATGGCTTAGTGGTTAAGTGTGTGCGCTCTGCTACTGGCGGCCCAGGTTCGGATCCCGGGTGCTCAGCAACGCACCGCTTGTCTGGCCATGCTGAGGCAGCGTCCCACATACAGCAACTAGAAGGATGTGCAACTATGACATACAACTATCTACTGGGTCTTGGGGAAGAAAAAGGGAAAAAGAGGAGGATTAGCAATAGATGTTAGCTCAGGGCCGGTCTTCCTCAGCAAAAAGAGGAGGATTGGCATGGATGTTAGCTCAGGGCTGATTTTCCTCGCAAAAAAAAAAAAAAGAAGAAATTCTCCGAGAAATATCCGACTCAATTAGGAAATGCAACATAAGGATTATAAGAATTCCTGAGGGAGAAGAGAGGAAAAAAGGAGCAGAGAGCTTGTTTAAGGAAATAATAGCTGAGAACACGGCAAATCTGGGGAAGGAGCTGGAAATACCAGTGAATGAAGTCAACAGATCTCCTAAATATATTAACATGAAAAGACCCTCTCCAAGGCATAAAGTAGTAAAGCTGGCAAAAGTCAATGACAAAGAAAAAACATTAAGGGCAGCTAGACAAAATAAATAAATAAATAACATACAAAGGAATTCCCATCAGGCTCTCAGCAGAATTCTCAACAGAAACTACACAGGCTGGGAGATACTGGAATGATATATTCAAAATTCTAAAAGACGAAAACTTTCAGCCAGGAATACTCTATCCAGCAAAAATATCCTTCAGATATGATGGAGAAATAACATCTTTCCCATATACACAAAAGCTAAGGGAGTTCATTGCCACCCTCACTACAAGATGCACTCAAGAAGGCCCTCGTGCCTAAAAAAAAAAAAAAAAAGAGAAAGGGGATACAAAGCTTTGAGCAAGGAGAAAAACAGGTACACAAAATCAGAAAAATTGCAGCTCTCTATCAGAATAGTTTAGCAAACACTTAATTATAAAAATCAAAGATTAAGGGAAGGAAAACACCAAAAATAAACATAACCTCATCACTTTAAACACACACAACACACAATAGAATAAGGTGTGACAATAATGACTTAGAAGGGGAAGAGGAAAGGGATCGAATCAACTTAGTCTAAGGAAATGAGAGGTCATCAAATAATGGACTATCTCATTCACAAGATTTTTTTATACAAACCTCATGGTAACCATTAAACAAATAATCAGAACAGAGTCACATATAATAAATAAAGAGGAAACTAAAAGAATCATCATACAGAACTACCAAACTGAATCGGTAGTCCAAAACATACAGGACAAGAAACAAAGGAAATGCAAAAGAACCAGAAAATGAGTGAAAAAATAGCAACATTAAGCCCCCATATATCAATAATCACTCTAAATGTAAATGGATTGAGTTTTCCAATCAAAATACACAGAGTGGCGGGATGGATTAAAAAGCAAGACCTGACAATATGCTGCCTCCAGGAAGCACATCTCAGCTCTAAAGACAAACACAGGCTCAGAGTGAAAGGATGGAAGACAATACTCCAAGCTAATGGCAAACAAAAGAAAGCAGGTGTTGCCATACTTATATCAGACAAAGCAGACTTCAAGATAATGGGTAATTAAGCAGAGAGAAGTAAACTCTAAGAAAGAAAAGGAAATGCTAGAAATCAAAACACTGTAACAGAAATGAAGAATGCCTCATATCAAAAAATCTATACCTAGGCATATCATAGTCAAACTGCAGAAAATCAAGGATAAGATGTAAATTTGGAAAAGATAACATCTGGCAATTTTCCACCTGTGCTGGAAGACACAAATCCTGGTTCAGAAAGTCCAATAAATCCTAGGCTGTATAAATAAAAGGATAGAATGGTAAAATGTTCCCAGTTGGGATGACAAGAAGGAGGGCTATAAACAGAAAAAGCAGATCTCACCAAGGGAAGCTGTTTGGGAAATGATTCCAGTGGGAGCAACATTTAAGTGAACATGTGTGATATGTTTATAGAACAGATTATAGAACAGAGCTTGGAAGGGAGGGCTAAGACGTCAATAGAGAAGTCGTTAGAACAGCCACAGAAGCTGAAGTCACAGAAAGTGGATGATGTAAAGGGGAGTACGAGAGAAGGAGAATATAGGTCCTTGCAGACACTAGCCTGTGCCTTGGGTAATGTCCAGAGTCAGAGTTTTGAGTCTCTGTTTTCTCAGTTATCAAATGGGGAATATGCTGACTGATGACCTAGTTCTCCACATTCTTACGTAGCTCATTAAGAAAATGCATATGAGCATGCTTTATAAGCTGTCAAGGAGGAGGTATGATGTCAGTTATAAGTTTTCTTCAAGCTGTTATTTTACAGTACTGTGATCATTTTGATTCTCAGGGAAGAGAATAAATTGAGGGTCAGCAAATATGCTTATTTACCTAGAAGCATGTATTTTTAACAATATACCAATATAATTTTTAGGTTATTTCCAAAGCAAAAAGTAGTCATCCTTTTAATTATTATTATTATTTTTGCTGAGGAAGATTCACCCTGAACTAACATTCGTTGCCAATCTTCCTCTTTTTTTTTGCTTGAGGAAAATTGCCCCTGTGCTAACATCTGTGTCCATCTTCCTCTGTTTTGTATGTGGGACACCGCCACAGCATGGCTGATGAGTGGTGAAGGTCCGTGCCTGGGATCCAGACCTGTGAACCCGGGCCACTAAAGCAGAGTGTGCCAAACTTAACCACTAGGCCATGGGGCCGGCCCCTAATTATTACTATTTTTTAACGTTACAGTATGGCAAATTTCTGAAGAGCAAAAAAAAAAGATAACAATAGTACTCTCTCTCATACATAAAATCTACGATTGGTTCATGGTATCAAAATCTACTTTTCAACAAAAGTAAAACAAAAAGAAAAAAATTTAGCATGTTTTATGATCTCCTCACCATCCGTTTGAGTCTCATTCAGAAACAGCTTTAATTTCCTGCTCCGAAGGCCAAACATCTTGGCTGCTTCACACAGAAGACCTTGATGGGTGAGTCCATGCTGCCCAAGTGGGTTTTCAAGCAGGAGAGTGCCCACTGTTCCCATTAAACACTCTACAGAAGAAAGAACAAACTGGATTAAGTCCTAGAGTTCACTCTCTAGCTACTGGATCCCTAATGGAGGCAGTGACTGCTGACAGCTCTAATGGGCAGAGCTGAAGGCTTTGAAAGCCAGCAGCAGAAACAGAAGCATGAGTGGGACAGCTGTACAGTCTGCAGAAACAGCCTTAAACATTCCACAGAGGGAAAAGGGAAGGGGATAAAAAGAAGAACCAACTAGTATAAAAGTCCAGCACCTTGGGGAACAGATATTCAGTAAACAGTCAAATGAAGAGCCTGAAGGTTTCAGTAATAAATGTGCAAATGAGGACCCCAAAACATCAAGAAAAAATAAACATCAGTCTAGTCTGTTGGTCAAGACATGACTTACATACAACAGTTTTTAGAAGATTTTCCAAGAAAAAAAAATAAGGCAGAATTAAAATGTTTTGGCACTTAAATGATTTAGCTGTAATTTTTACCTAACTAATTTATCTCATTTCCTGACCCATGTCAGATGGATAAGGGTGTTTCCAGGTAAATATACCAAAAGAAACAAGCCTGTGTGTGCTTCCCAAAGCAGTGTGGGAGTCTACACTTTAAATTGCTAAATTGAAGCCAACGTGAAAAATCCATACAAGTCAGAGAGGTTGAATGTTAAAGGAAACAATGCCCACAACCTGCCTGGTGAGGGTGTTCACAGCTGGGGGAGGCACGTACCTTGCGGGTCCGAGTTCAGAAGCTGCAGGTTGATATACTGACAGAGGAGAGTACTAGGACTATCAATCAGAGAGGGGGCTGATCCTGCAGTCACACAAAGTGTTTTTCCACTAAGACTCAGTAGGTTGGTTTGGTTCTGTATTTCTAACAACAACAACAACAAAATCATTCTTTCAGGGGTAGACAGGTCAGAGCTGAAGTCATTCACTTTTTCCTATTTAATCTATCATATATCTTTACAGTGATGCTTTCCACTTAATTTCTGTTTATCAAAGGACATTGCATTTTCCATAAACTCAGGCTTTAATGACGTGCAAATAGTAGAAAATCTTAATGTTGCAAAAATAAATGGCATAATACTCATAACTTAAAATATAAGGCAAACTGTTTACTCCCCTTTTAGTATTTTCCCTGTGTATTATACCTCCTCTTAAATTTCCTCCTATATCAGAATCCCAAAATTCACCAGGAAAAGAAGCCTTATAATAAAAAATAATAATTATAGTCAGAAGATAAGTTATTTGATTCAGGAACGTATGTGGAAAATAGCAAGACACAGAACACACACAGCATAATTTCATTTACATAACATTAAACAGTACTTAGGGATGCAAACATAGGTGAATGATTGGCAGTGGCTGTGATCGGGGATGGGGAGTGGAAGTGGCATGTCTGAAACTGGGCAGATCCTCCAGGAAAAAGGAACCTGCCCCCACCTTGGCTGGATGCCCATGCCCAGCCTTGGGCCACATGGTTTTCTCTCTCGACCCGCACCTGTGGCTTCATGGAAACTTCTGTAGGACCAGTTGATAGAAAATATTTCAAGCCTGCTGTGTGGCTGGTCCTGCACGACATGCTGCCCCATTGAAAGTGGACAACTGTAGTCCTACAGCCCTGCTTTGACTCTGGGTGGCCCCGAAGAATCCTCCCAGTGGGCGGAACGTCATTCAGGGCAGCTGGTTGTTCATTTTGATCAGGAGAGATGGCCAGAGGAATGGATCTATACTGACTCATGGGCAGTGGCTAATGGTTTGACTGAATGGGAATGGACAGGGACTTGGAAAGAACGGAATTGGAAAAACAGAATTGGTTTGCAAGGAAGACAGGGCAAGAGGTATGTGGACAGATCACTCCAAATGGGCAGACTGTGTGAATGAGGATCCTAAAAACCAGGTGGACAATATGACCCATTCGTGGAAGTCAGCCAGTCTTTCTCCAGCCACTCCTGTCCTTGCCCAATGGAACCGATGAACGAAGAGACCATCCTGGCTGGGAGTGGCGTTACACGTGGGCTCAGCAGCATGACTTCCACTCCCAAGGCTGATTTTGCTACAGTCGCTACAGTGTATCCCACCTACCAACAGGGGCCATCACTAAGCTTCCAATATCACATTACTGCCAGGGAAGATGAGGAGGGCACCTGATGGCAGACTGGTTACTGGGCCACTTCCATCACGGAAACGGCAGTGCTTTGTTCTTAGTGGAATAGACACTTCTATTCCAGTGTCTATTTGTTCTTAGTGGAATAGACACTTCTTTTGGAAATGGATTAGTCTTTG
This sequence comes from Ceratotherium simum simum, assembly GCF_057802395.1. Lineage (NCBI taxonomy): Eukaryota > Metazoa > Chordata > Mammalia > Perissodactyla > Rhinocerotidae > Ceratotherium > Ceratotherium simum. The sequence continues at coordinate 56,333,133 of NC_141919.1, read as the reverse complement.
TTGCCTGCAATGCTTCTGTCAAACTCACTAGCCACGGACTTCCTCTTATTCACCAATATGGCATCTCACACAGCATTGCCTCTGACCAAGAAATTCATTTTTCAGCGAACAAGTGTGGTAGGGCACACATGTTCAGGGAATTCACTAGCCATACCATGTTCCCCATCCTCATGAAGCAGCTGGTCTAGTGAAACGGTGGAATGGCCTTTTGAAGACTGTTTCAGGACCACCTGGGTGGCAACACCTTGAAGGGCTGGGATAATGTCCTTCATGCTTTAAATCAGGGACAGGCAGACTATGGCCCCTGGCTGGCTGCCTGTTTATGTAAATAAAATTTAATAAAACACAGCCTTGCCCATTTTTTACACTTTTTTACATATGATCATGGCTGCTTTTGCATTATAATGGCAGAGTTATAGCTCTTAGTCTAAAATATTTACTCTCTGCCCTTTGAGAAGAAGTTTGCTGACCCTGCTCTAAATCAGTGACCCATATATGGCGTGTGATAGATGATGAAAGCTGTGACTCATGATCAGGTCCCTTTTTCCTTGAGGATCTTCCCCAGCCCAGTTTCAGACATGCCACTTCCACTCCCTGTCCCTGGTCACAGCCACTGCCAATCATTCACCTATGTTTGCATCCCTAAGTACTGTTTAATTTTATATAAATGAAATTATGCTATATGTGTTCTGTGTGTCTTGCTATCTTCCATAACGTTAATAGTTATGACTTCTTTCTTATTTAGATAAGAATATATTTGCATATATACTAACCAATTCTTATCTTTTCCACTCTCCCACTTTCCTACCATAGAGCATAAAATATATTAACAGAATTTAACTGTATATGTCAATAAAGTTAAAGGGGAAATGTGCCTCAAGCTAGAAGAGAAACCAACATCACCCAAAGATGGATACGGTGACTTTCTAAGCAGTTTCGGGTAAGAGGGTTAGCATGTTTTCAGTTGTACAAGGGATAGCTGAACATGTGATTTTTAATTTATGATGGTCTTATCTGGAAGTTAGATATGGTTTACAGAGCCATGTATAGATGCCAGAATCATAAGGGGGGGACTGTGATGGTTTTACCTTCTGTCAACTTAGCTAAGCTAAAACTCTTTCCCTGAACTCTCTGCCCACCAGGTTTGAGTGAGGGCTGACCAGAGAGAGAGGTGCACAGGATTCAGAAGGTAGAAGTTTAGTTACAGCCACTTTGTATAAATGGTCAATGTCAGGCCCAGGCACCATTCAGCTTTCACGGGCTGCCGCTCGCTGGGTGAGAGGGGACAGTGCACAGCCACACTCTTTCTGTGCTCTTACAACTTCTGGGCCAGGTGGATGAGCAATTCTCCGGCAAAGCTTCTTCTGCAGGTCCCGACAGCTGATGATAGATGTGGCTAGACAGATGTGAGTTCTGGTCTGCCCTTGTTGTTCCCTACTTCTCAGCCTACAGCGATTTCAGGTAGACACCCAAGCTATCCACTGACTTACCAGCTCCCCTTGGTGGATCCTGGTCAGAGATTTTTTCTCAGATCCTCCAACTAACCACATTCTTCCAGACCTTTACTCTCCCAGTTTCCCCCACATAACTTTTGCTTCCCTTAAATGATACAACAGTAAACGGTTTTCTACAGTGGTTCTATCAATTTACAATCCAGCAGTGAATGACAGTTCCTATTACACAACTTCCCTGACCACATTTGACACTGTGCAATTTTTCTAGTTTTTTCCAATCTGGTGGCATGTAATAGTACCTCGTTGTGGTTTTTAACCCTGAGGTTCAGCAGTTTTTTTCCTTTATTTCTTGGCCATTTAGATTTACTCTTTTAAGCTATTTAAAAGTTTCTGAAAATGAGCATTCAGATTCGTAAAGTGAATGTATTAGTTTCCTATGGCTGCTGTAAGAATCACAAACTGGGGGGCTTAAAACAACAGCAATTTATTGTCTCACAGTTCTGGAGGTGAGAAGTCCGAAATCAAGGTGTTAGTAGCGTCAGGCTCCCTCTGAAAACTGTAGGGGAATCCTTCCTTTCCTCTTGCTATCTTCTGGAGGCTCCCAGCAATCTTTGGTGTTTCTTGGCTTGCAGCTGTGTAATTCCAATCTCTGCCTTTGTCATCACATAGTGTCCTCCCTGTGTGTCTGTGTCTTCACACAGCTCTCTTCTTGTAAGGACACCAGTCATATTGGACTAGGGCCCACTCTACTCCAGTATGACATCATCTTAACTAATTACAACTACAACGACCCTATTTCCAAACAAGATCACATTCGGTGTTACTAGGTAAGGACTGCATTCAATATCTTTTTTTTTTTTTTTTTACTGGGGTTGGGAGTGGGGAGTGGGGGTCACAATTCAACCCATGACAATGGGAAAGAATGTACTTATAATTCTTTAAAATTTTATTTAGGCTTGTCTTACTGAGAATCCGGATTTAACAAGATGCAGGAGCTATGTTTAATAAAATTAAAACTCACCAGGGAAGTCTCTGAAGCCAAGAATGCATCACATGGCTAACAGGCGAGAGGGCAGGATTGGAACCGTCATCTCCTAGTAAGCCCAGTGCCATATCACACAGTTAAGCAGGCACCAGAGACACTGCAGGCAGGCACTACTGAGAGCCCCGGCCCTGACTCAGAGAGTCAGGAAAAGGGCAAAGGCTACATAGAATAACTGATATCAAATGAACACCTCCACCGATCCACCTCGTGTCAAACCACATGGATACCTTTTGACTTTCCACATACCTGTTTCACCATGGAAGACAGCCATCTCTGTATTTTTAACACCAAAAATGCTAGTAACAACACTCTTCAGCTTTAAAAGGTCCAACCTATTATCGCCTTTTGGATTTTCCAGAAGCAATACTCCACCTAAAAAGCCACAAATACAAGTAAAACTGAAGAAAAGAAATTAAATTTAAATGAAAAGTCAAAGGAGACATGGGGGCTCAAGCTCTCATTCCCTTAAGTATATACTATATACACTCAGTATGTGCTTTGGCAATCTTTGGTAGACATGTTCCAGGGATGGAACTCCATCAGGCAATCTGTACTCATCTTTTTCTAGATTCAAACATCTATCTTTATGACCTGCATTCTTCATTTTGTTCCATTTATAAATCCCTAGGGCTCAGAGTGGTAAAAAATACTATCTGATTTAAAAATAATAGCCTCAAGTGGCCCTTGATGTTGATTTATCCTATACTTTAGAATCAATTACAGATATTTACTTTATTGATTTACTTAAACATTTTATTTTGTGAAAACTAAAGAGTCATATGCAGTTGTAAGAAAAGCAAAGACACCATGGGCTCTTTACCCAGTTTGCCCCAATTTAACAACTTTTGAAACTGTACAGTATCATGACCAGGATACTGACACGGACAGTCAAGACACAGAATGGTTCCATCACCACAAGAACCCCTCCTGCTGCTCCTTAAAATCTACACCTCTTTCCCTCCTCCCTCTACTCCCTAATAACCTCTGGCAAACAATCTATTTTCCATTTCTATAATTTTGTCATTTCAAGAATGTTATATAAACGGAATCATATAGTATATAACCTTTGGGATTGACTTTTTTCACTCAGCATAAATCTTTGAAGATTCACCCAAGTTGCTGCATTAATCAATAGTTTATTCCTTTTTATTGCTGAGTTGTGTTCCATGGTGTGGATGGACCCCAGTTCGTTCAACCACCACCTGTGAAGAACACCTGGGTTGTTTCCAGTTTTTGGCTATTACGAATATAGCTACTATAAACATTTGAGTAGAGGTGTTTTGGTGAACATAAACTCTCACGTCTCTGGAATAAATACCCAGAAGTGCAATTGCTGGATCATTGTGGAAAGTGCATGTTTAGTTTTTTAAGAAACTGCTACATGTTTTTCAGAGTGGCTGTACCATCTTACATTTCTACCAGCTATATATGAGAGATCCAGTTTCTCTACATACCTGCAATTGGTATTGTCACTAGTTTTTATTTTAGCCATTTTAATAGGTGTGTAGTGATATCTCATTGTGATTTTAATTTGTATTTCCCTAACAACTAATGATGTTGCACATTTTCATGTGCTTATCTGTCATCTGTATATTCTCTTTGGTAAACATGTACTCATATCTTTCCCCATTTTCTAACTGAACTTTTTTTAACTGCCAAGTTTTGAGAGTTCTTTATATATTCTAGATACATCCTTTGCTGGATATGTGGTTTGCAAAGATCTTCTTCCAGTCTGTAGCTTGTTTCTTCATCCTTTTCAAAGGATCTTTTGCAAAGCAGAATTTTTAATTTTGATGCAATTCAGTTTATCAGTTTTTCCTTTTATGGCTTGGGCTTTTGGTATCAAGTCTTAAAAACTCTTTGCCTACTCCTGAATCCTAAAGATTTTCTGTTTTTTTCCTAAATGTTTTATAGTTTTACATCTAAGTCTGTGATGTATTTTGAGTTAATTTTTATATAAAGTACGAGACTTAGGCCTAGGACTTTTTTTGCATATGGATATCTAATTGCTTTAGCACCATATAAAGAAGACTCCTCAGTTGAACTGCTTTTGCTCCTTTCAAAAAAAGCATTTGGCCACATTTAGTGGGTCTATTTCTGGGTTCTCTGTCTGTGACACTAATCTATGTGTCTATTCTGTGCTCACGCCACACAAGTGTTTTTTTTTTAAAGATTTTATTATTTTTTTCCCCCCAAAGCCCCAGTAGATAGTTGTATGTCATAGCTGCACATCCTTCCAGTTGATGTATGTGGGACGCGGCCCCAGCATGGCCGGAGAAGCGGTACGTCGGTGCGCGCCCGGGATCCGAACCCGGGCCGCCAGCAGCAGAGCGCGCGCACCTAACCGCTAAGCCACGGGGCCAGCCCACACACAAGTCTTGAAATTGGGCAGAGTGATTTCTCCCACTATATTCTTATTTTTCTAAATTACTTTAGCTATTTGATTTCCTTTCTCTTTCCAGATAAATTTTAGAGTAATTTTGTCTATATCTACAAAAAACATATTGCTGAGATTTGATAGGAATTGAGTTAAACCTGTATATTAATTAGGGGAGAATTGACATGTTTACTATATTAAATCTTCCAATCCATGAATATGGCATGTCTCTCCGTTTATTTAGTTCTTTGATTTTTTCATTAGTATTTTATAGTTTTTGGCATAAAAGTCCTGTACATGGTTTTTTAGATTTACACCTGTGTCCTTTTTTTGAGCAATTGAAAATGACACTACATTTTAAATTTCATTCTCCATGTGTTCATTGCTAGTATACAAAAATTACATTGATTTTTGTATGTTTATCTTATACACTGTGTATTTGATCAAAGTTTTTCTTTTGCTTTTTATAAGTAATATGATTTTATTCAATTACTTTGAAGACAAAACCCTTCAATTAATAGTTGAACCCAAAAGGTATATAAAACTGGCCAAAAATACTTTAAAGTAATAAATTTAAGATCATTTGTAGTTTTTTCCTCATGAGTAGTGTCAGCCAGACAGTAAATTACAAACCATATCAAATCATGTTAAGGTAGGTGATTAATCTGTGCTTCCACCTCTAACTATTCCTGTGAAAATAACCTTGTTGGACCCAGGAGCTCTTCTTCCTAGTTATTTGGCCAGTTGGCCCAGAAAGGGGCAGTACTGGAGTCAGCAGATGGAGGAAGTAGGCCCCATCTCTCTTGTCACTGCTCATTCTGCTGGCCCTATAACTGAAGCTGACGTAGAACCCTGGCCTTGCTGACATCGCTGAGACACATCCACTGCCCATCTGACTGACTCATTCCACAGGGTCACCTCTCTCTCTACCTGAGACAGCCAGGATGTCAGCAGTGACACACCAGCTCACATGCCACACATCACTGAACCTGTGCAGCAGTTTAGGGGACCATGTTTCACCTGAGGCATCATCACAGGTCCAAACGAACACACGACCATCCTGGAACAGCTGGTGACAATGCTGGTGGGCAAACCCATGGAGAGGTCTCAGGACCCTCTGTAGATTCCTTGGGATTTTCTATGTAGACAATCATGTCATCTTCCAATAGGGACAGTTTTATTTCTTCCCTCCTGATCTGTATGCTTTTCTTTTCTTTTCTTGCCTTATTCTACTGGCAAGAACTTCGAGTACAATGCTGAGTAAAAGTAGTGAGGGCAGGCATCCTTGCCTTGGTCCTTATGTTAGGCAGAAAACATTCAATCTCTTCCCATTAAGTATAATGTTAGCTGTAGGGTTTTTGTAGATGCTCATTATCAAGTTTATAAATTTCCTCTTCCTATTTTTCTGAAAGTTTTTATCAGGCATGGGTGTTGAATTTTGTCAAATGCTTTTTCTGTAACAACTGGTATAATCATGTAATCTTTTAGCCTGTTAATATGGTAGATTACACTGATTGGTTTTGAATATTGAACCAGCCTTGCATCCTTGGAATAAACCCCACTTGTCATGAAATGTAATTATTTGTATATATAGCTATATTCTATTTCATGATATTTTGGTAAGAATTTTACATTTATAATAACGAGTGATACTGGTCTGTAGTTTTCTTTTTTGGTTTTGGTGTCAATAATACCTCAGTAAAGTGTGTTGGAAGTGTTTCTTCCTCTTCTATTTTCTGGAAGAATCTGTAGGGTGTTAATTTTTCTTAAGTCTGGTTGAATTCTCTAGCAAAACCATTTGGGTCTGGAGATTTCCTGAGAGTTTTTAAATTATGAATTCAATCTCCTTAATAGCTATAGGGCTATTGAAATGATCTATTTCATATTGAGTGAGTTGGGGTAGTCTGTGCTTTTTGAGAAATTGGTTCATTTCATCCAAGTTGTCACATTTACGTGTGGAGAGTTGTTCATAGTATCTGCTTATCTTTTTGATTTCTGCTGTCTGTAATGATATCTTGTTTCATTCCTGATATTGGTATTTAGTGTCTTCTTTTGTTCTGTATCAGTCTCACTAGAGGTTTATTGATTTTATTAATTTTTTCCAAGAACTACATTTTTCTTTTTTTCTCTTTTTTTGTGAGGAGGATCGGCCGTGAGCTAACATCTGCCAATCCTCCTCTTTTTGCTGAGGAAGACTGGCCCTGGGCTAACACACATGCCCATCTTCCTCTACGTTACATGGGATGCCGCCACAGCATGGCTCTACAAGCAGTGCATGGGTGCGCGCCCAGGATCCAAACCGGCGAATCCTGGGCCGCCGCAGCAGAGTACACGCACTTAACCATTTGTGCCACTGGGCTGGCCCCCAAAGAACTACATTTTTGTTTCATTCATCTTCTCTATTGTTTTTCTGTTTTCAATTGCATTGATTTCTGCTCTTATTTTTATTTTTCTTCTGTTCACTTTGGGTTCATTTTGTTTTGTTTTTTAGTTTCTTGAGATTGGACCTTAGAGTATTGATTTCAAACTTTTCTTCTCTTCTAATGTTATTGTTTAGAGATATAAATTAGCTGCATTCCACATATTTTGATATCTTGTATTTTCTTTTCACTTAGTTTTATGTATTATTTTTCCTTGACATTTTTTCCCCGACCATGGATTATTTAGAAGTATGTTGTTTACTTTTCAAGTGTGTGGAGATTTTGCTTCTATCTGTTAACTGATTTATAGTTTGATACCATTGTGGTCAGAGAACATACTATATATGATTTCAACTCTTAAATTTATTGAGGTTTGTTTTATGGCCCAGGCTGTAATCTATCTTGGTAAATGTTCTGCAGGAGCTTGAATAGACTTGTGTATTCTGCTGCTGTTGGGCAGGGTGTTCCATAAATGTTGATTAGATTCTGATTTTCTGTCTAGCTGTTCTATTAATTGTTCAAAGAGGTATATTCAATTCTCAAACTATAATTACAGATTTTCTAATTCTCCTTTAAGGTCCATCAGTTTTTATGTTTTTTGCAGCTCTGTTGTTATGTACGTACACATTTGATTATTATGTCTTCCTTGTGGATTGACATTTGCATCATTATTTAATGTCACTGATAATTTTCTTTGCCATGAAGTCTACTTTATTGACACGAACATAGGCGTTCCTGCTTTTTTTGATTAATGTTTGCATGGTGTATCTTTTTCTATTCTTTTACTTTCAAGCTACCTAGATCATTATATTTGAAGACTTTCTTATATAACATATAGCTGGATAATGTGTTTTTATCACTCTGTCAATCTCTATTAATTCGTGTATTTAGACCATTTATATTTAGTGTAATTATTGATGTTAAGCTTAAGTCTTCCATTTTATTTTCTGCTATATGTTGTTTTCTTTTTCTAAGCTTCCTGTGGGTTACTTGAACACATCTTAGGATTCCATTTTTATCTGTCTATGGTTTTTGTATGTATTGCTTGGTATAGACTTTTCTCGTGGTTGCACTAGGTGGTACATTATATATACATAACTACTAGACTACTGGTATTGACATTTTTCCAGTTTGACAGAAATGTAGAAACCTCACCTCCTTTTACATCCCTTGGTTCTTCCCCATTTATGTATTTATATGTCTTAAATATTTCTTACATACACATTGGGATGTTTTAGTTTTTGTTGCAACCACAAACATAATTTAGAAAATTCAAGGAAAGTCTGTTGAATTTACCTGTATTTTGAATCTTTCCATTGTTCTTTCTTCTGTACTAATGTCCCTAGACTCCCTCTTTTATCCTTTTCTTTCTAAGAATTTCCTCTAGCTGTTCTTTTAGGTTAAGTCTTGCCAGCAACAAATTCTTTTAGTTTTCCTTCATTTGAGAATGTCTTGATTTTCCCTTCACTCTGAAAGATATTTTTGCTTGATAGAGAATTCTGGGTAGACAGTACTTTTTTTTTAGCATTTGAGAAATGTCATCCTTTTACCTTCTGGCCTCCATGGTTTCTGACGAGAAATCTAGTATCATTCAAATTGTTCTTCTCCTATAAGCTAGGTGTTGCACATCTCTCTCACTGCTTTCAAGATTTTTCTTTGCCTTAAGTTTTCAGAAGTTTGTCTATGCTATGTCTTAATGCAGATTCTTTTGGGTTTATCTTGTATGGGATTCCCCTAGCTTCTTGAATCTGTAGGTTTTTGTGTTTTGTTAAATTTAGGAAGTTTTCAGCTATTATTTCTTTGAATACTTTTTCAGTCCTGTCCTTTCTTCTCTTTCTCTCAGAATTCAGTGACAAGAATATTAAACTTTTCTAATTATCCCACAGATCTTTAAGGCTCTGTTCATTTTTTTTTTTTTTTAAACTGTTATGCAGAATGGATAATTTCTATTGTTCTACCTTCCGGTTCACGGATTCTTTCCTGTTTCTTCTATTCTGTCGTTGAGTCCATCCACTGAGTTTTTGTATTTCACTTATTGTATTTCTCAGTTCTAAAATTTTTATTTGATTTTTTATATCTTCTATTTCTTTGCTGAGGCTTTCTATTTTTCATTTGTTTCTACTGTGTTTGTAATTGGTCTGTGAAGCATTTTTATTCTGGCTGCTTTACATTTTTCAGATAATTTTAACATTACTGTCATTTTGGTGTTTATATGTATCGATTGTCTTTTCTCCTTCAGTTTAAGATCCTCCCAGTTCTTGGTATGATGAGTAATCTTTAATTAAAACCTGGACTTGTTAAGTATTACGAGACTCTGGTTCTTATTTAAACCTTCTATTTTAGCTGACTTTGTTTGACATCACACTGGCAGGGGAAAGGGGACACTGCTTCCTTACTGCCTGGTGGGAGGAGAAGTCTGGGTTCCCTATTCAGCCTCCACTGACAGTAAGGTTGTTGCTGCTGGGAAGTGGTGAGGAGGGAGTTCCCACTCTCCTCTAGGCCTCCACTGATACCTCCCTGGCCGTAAAGAGCAAGAGGGCCTCCTTACTGGCCCCCACGTGGCCTTCACTGACCCGTGGCAGGGTGGTGGGATATGTGGCCTCGTTACTGCTGAGCGGTGGTGACAGGGAGGGATGCCTTGTTACTGGCTTGTAGGGATGGGCGTCTAGGCTCTCCACATGGTCTACACTGACACTACTGGGCAGAGGGGTTCATTACTGCCTAGGTAGGATGAAAGTCCCAGCTCACGACTTAGTCTTCTCTGACACCAGCATGGTGGTGGGGGCTTGAGGCTCCTCGGCCTGGCAAAGGCCTAAGCCTTCCACTGGGCCTTTGCTAGTGAGAGTGGTAGTGGGGCTACAGTTTCTTCTGTTGTGTTTGGCTGGAGCAGAGCAGTTATTGTCTACAAGTTTTCCGTCTTGCTAGGCTGCCCCTCTCCTGGTCCTTCGTCTAGAGAGAGAAGGATCTTGTTGGGGCAATTTTGCGCATGCTTGTTGGCATTTCCAGGTTGCTGGCTTCTTCAGCTCCAAGTCTGAGATACATGAGGCAAAAAGAAAATGCAGGTAACTCTCCACTATTTTGTTGTTTGGTCCTAAGGTCCCTAGCTGGTCTGTTTTCCCTCCACCTTTAAGAGTCTTCTTATAGTTGTTTTTATAAACCATCTTCAGGGTGTTCAGCTGTACTCTGTGGGAGGAATAGGGAAAACTACATCTAGTCCATCTTCCTAGAAGTGCAAGTCCAATCATTTACTTTCATGGATTCATTTTGACGACAATTTGAAAAAAAAAGTTATCCAGTTTTACCAATTCTCTTAGAATAGCCCTAAAGACATTCATAGGTTTAACTAAAACATAAAATACAAACCATGGAATTCATTTACTCTTACCTTGCTCACTGCCATTTGTACAAATCTTAAGATTGACATATGCACAAGCAGGGCCAGGTGTGGATGATCCTCTAGTGAGTGTAATTTCCAGGTCAGACCCCTTTAACTGAGCACATGGGAATATATGACTGAGTAACTGCAGCGTCTGACTGCAGTGTCACCAACTAACACAGAAGCTATTTCTTCTCAGTAAGAATAAGAGCTCTCTACAATTGTGATAGCATGTTCAATATCATTACTAAAAACATCAAGAGCTACAATTTTTTCCATTTTTTCCTTTTTACCTTGTTCTTTTAAAAATGTAAATCTTTTTCTGATTATATAAGCAACATATGTTCATTTTTTAAAAAGTCAAACAGTTTAAAAATATGCAAAATAAAAAAGGAAACCATCTTGTAACTTGCCCCACTGAAAAGATAAACAGTCATATTCAGCCCCTGCCTGCCTGTCCTATTTGTCCCCTATAAAGTAGGAACAAGGAACAAATGACTGAAAAAAGGACTAACTGACGCAGAAAAGAATTGATTCCCCTGTTATAAATGACCTACTTCTGAATTATGGGCCAATATCTTCCATGTCTTGGTATCAGATTTTCATAGTTACATCTAAAATGTGCCAACAGGAAGTGAAATTGTAACTTTATGTTAACTCACTACCATAAAAGTTAACTGCTTTTCAAGTCAATTGCTGTTTACTTTTAACAATAATTCCCAGAATCCACAATACTGACTTTCCTAGTTTTAGATAAAACAGGCCCATATAGCCATCTGATCTCCTGACAATTCTTATGTACCTCCTGGCTACCTTCCCCAAGAGAACTGCTGTGAGAACAGCTCTACCTTCCCTCTCTCTCTCTTCTTCTGGACATCCTTTCTCCGACCTTACTCACTACCATCCAGAGCAATACTGCAGGACTGAGTACTATACCAATTGCTACCGGGGGACAGACTATCAAGACTTGACTACATAAACTAACATAAAACCTAATCCTAAATATCTTAATAGTTCAAGAGAACTCACCTGTGTTTTTTCTTGAATAAGGATTTTATCTGATGTAGGAACTGGATATGGTTTCAAGGGAGCCTTTATGGTGGCAAACATGAACTCTGTGTGGCTTTCGATAACATTATTCAGATACTCTCCTTCAGACTTTGCTTTATAATAAACTGTTATTTCATCAGTTGGAACTAAATTGCACTGAAAGCATATATAGAAAATTTTAAAAGGGAAGCACATTTGTTCATCAAAACGTAAGACACTGTTGAACAGGGCTGACGATCCCATGCCGAATGTCTCCTGCCCAACCCTCCTCCTCTGAAACAGAGGAGTAACTGAACAAGAACCCACTCACAAAGCTCTGAACTGAGACAGATCTCACAAGCATCCCATTATCCGCCGGAGTGGTCTCCTCAGACCCTGAACTACAGGCCTCAGACAACTGACCTAAGGAGGAAGACTGGTGGGAGTCCTCCTTGAGGTAGGAGCTCCCTGGCTCTCTCACCTGGTGAGGGCAGGCAATGGGCTCTGTGTGCCTGCCCTGGTTCCTAGCTCCTGAATGAGGAAGAACCACCCTGCTCTGTTCAGATCCAACACTCTCTCTCCTGAGCCAGGAGCCCTTCCATGCTGACTACACCTCTTCCCTTCCTCAGAAACACCCACTGTCATCTCTGGTGACCTTCTGCACCAGTCAGGAGAACTACCCAGCCAGAAGATGATTTTGTGGAAGCCCTAGGGAACTGAAAAAGGAGGACAAGGGGCACAGGTTGGCTGAAAGCTCCTGGTCAGCGGAAAAAAGAGCCACGTCCAGCTTGACAGTGAACAGGTAGGGAGAGGAGGGGCCTACCTTTCCTGCGGAGTGACTAATTACCATTAATTGATAAGTATGGTTTATATTACCTGCCTCACCTGTCCTCCCCAACAAACAAAATAAAAAAATCAAACGAAAAAACAACACAAAACTCCAAAGCAGTAGCTCGTTCTTAATCTGACAAACTGACCTTTTTGCGAAGTTTTTGGATGCGATTGATGACTTCCCGAGCCATTCCTTCATCCACCATTGACTGGTCCGGGGTGACATCTAAGAGAACCAAAGCCTGCAGGAATGAACAGTGCACGCCAAGTAATCAAATAAGGAAGGACAGTTCTTTCAAACTCAGCAAAATGCTATTTAAAACTAAACTCTGAGAGGTCTATTATGCAGCATTATTTATTCACGCAACTGAGCAAAAGACACAAAGTCAATCCAGTTTCTTTACAGTTTGGGTCCTTCTTTGTAACCAGCAATTCCTTCATCTCTGGAGAGAGGTGCACCTTTCCCTTTTCTTCTGTAGGGTGCTGCTCACAGGAGACGCCCTGAGATTGGCTTTTGTGACAGTCTCTCATGTAACTCTGCTTTTTGTCTATGTAATTAACATCAAGGCTTCTAATAAGATCAACAATCACAAAACTCTTCCAGCAGCACAACTTTTCACAACGGATGCACCACAAATGAGTGGATCGAAGGCTTCAAAGCAGCTTCCTCGTTATTTTCTTAAACCATGACCCTTTTTATCCATTGGTTTGTTGGTGTGATTCAAGACACAATTTCTACAATTGACCACAATACTTTTTATATGATTTAGTTTAAATTGCCATCTTCTTGTCAATTTTGCCTACTTTTGTATCTCATCTGTTCTGAAGGTGTTGATGATGATGTGGTAATAATGATAACGTCACTTCTATTATAGAGGGGATGTACTTGTAAATTAGGCACCATCTCCATTTACCTTTGGGGAAACTCAATCAGAGAAGTTAACAAACTCCATGAAGGCACAGGCGGTAGAACTGAATATGGATGATAAGTCAGGGCATGGCCGCCACGGCCCACAATACACAAACCGTGTTAAGAAACTCAGAAGCATCATGAGACATTTCCTTAAGTGTGGACAACTTCTTCAGGCTCTCCCTTCCATTGGCTGTAATCAGGAAGGGCTGCACCCTCTCACTGTTTATAAACCTCCTTCCTGCCCCTCTTCCTTTCCTAGCTTCCTCACCTTTGACTCCTTACCACTATCTGCCCACATGGAGTTGTCGGACTACATCTAATTTAAGCCCCTCTGTAAAGGCTCAGGGAGGTCAGCCTGTCTCACATGAGGTACTCCCCACCCTTCCCTGAATGTGGCTTGTTAGGCAGAGAGACTCCACCACCACTCCAACATTGGAGATCTTACAACCTATCTGCTGAGAGAAATCTGGTCAGGAGTGAAGAGAGATGCACTGATCCATCACAACAAAAAATGCTGACCCCAGAATCCTAAATGGCCTGTACATCCTCTTCAAGGAGCACTCCCAACCAACCCACCCTCTATCCTAGACTTCAGATAGGAGCCCTTCTCTGTACTTTTTTCTACCAGATAACTTCTCAGGCAGAATAATAAGAATTGGCTTACTTTCCTGTCTCTCTGAGTGACTCATTCCTTAAAAGCTGGGATTACATCTTATTCTTTTCTACAACCCAACACTTAGGACAATTACTTGCACGCATATGTCACAAAATGCCCTGTTTATGTATTCATTAAAGAAAAGCATATGTTAAGAACATATAACAGATGAGTTTAATAAAGACAATCTAAAATGAAGATTGAGACAAACTGTCAACATTGTCAGGAAAGGCAATGATAAATACGTTCTCCTCTGATGTTCTTATCTTTTGGTAAAGAAATGTTCCAGAGAATAGAGAAATACCTGAGCATCTGAGTGTGCTTCAAACTGCGCCGTCCCACTCATCGCCTGATCAAAGGTGTACATGAGGCGGATGTCCTCTTCATGCAATTCATGGCCCTCTACAACAACGGTCCCTATTGGAGAAGCAACTGCCACTGTTACTCCATCAGTCCCTCCTCCTCCTGAAGCCGCCCTGCTGCCAGCACACTGTACCACTTTTTTGACGAAAACTTCACAGTAATAAGCTGCAGAGGCTTCAGGAGATCACGTCCTCTTGACTCATGTCATCACTGCAGTCAAGAACGTGACAAATTTCCTTCAGACTGCACCATGCTGCCTCAAGGACAGTTAAATCACCACCAGTGTCGACCGTTGCATATAAACTCCCAGGTCGAATTCCCACCTTACACACAGCACAATGTAATGAAGAAAGCACAGTCTGCGGAGTCAAATCAGACTTAGGCCCACCACTCACTGGTTGTAGGACCAAGGTGTTCTATGATCTGCCGAGCAGGGTGCAGTGAGGGTGCGATAAGGGGGACAACGTGAAGTTCCAAGCATCATGCCTGTCCACGGCAGGCACCTGAGCATGGCAATCCCCGTCTTCAGGGAAGCCTGCTGTGGTCACTGACAATGATCTTGGTCTTTGAGCAGTGGGCTGCCATCCTCACCTTATGTCACTGTGTTCTGAAAACTATTTCACTTTCCATCAGTACAGAACAGTTCATTCAGAAACTACAGTTGAGAAACTGTAAACTTTTGGTTTCAAATAAGGCTTATTGCAGGCATTTTTGATATATTGGCTATCTGGTGAAACAACTTAGATTTGTGACACGCAGGGTGATCAAAGATTTTGTTACTTTAACATACAAGTTAAATTAGTAATGACTCAACTTTTAGTTGTTAGTGTCTTATGTTTTATATTTTATACATTTTATCCAAAAATTGGGAGAATCTCAGGGACATTGCCCCCAATTTCTATAAGCACTCATTGGATTTCTGAGTCCTTAAATCTCTCCTCATGACACCTCCATGCTTATGATTTTCAATTTCAGGGGGAGTCCTAACAGTCAAACACCTTGTGCCCTAGGATAGCTGCAGGATGCCAGGCAGCCATAATAAGACCACATGTGATTCCAATCATGGCGGAGCTGAGAACTCCTGGACACCCTGAGAGGCTCTCTGAAGGAGAGGAGAGAGGGGGCTGAGTCCCCTTTCTTAACCTCCTCATATTACCCTATATACTTCCTTTAGAGCACTTATCAAAACTCTGGTTATTTCCGTAAATCTTTAGCATCTGCCAGCACACGAGGGTAAGGACAATGTCTGTCTCATTCAACTCCATGTCCCCAGTGCCAGCTAAACAGAAGGGTTTTAAAAAATATTTGCTTAATGAATGAATCCAGTCTTGCCCAATTAAGAGACCACAATATGGATTCTAGATATTTTAGAGAAACTGTGATAAGTTCTGACCAGTTCTCCTTCACAAGAAATTCCAAACCTCAACTCTAAATCCCTTTCTCTAAAAATACTTTAAATACTTTACTTTCAAATATTTTGCAGTCTTTATTCTGACACCTCCCAAAGTCATCATCATCTTTTTTCTCCACAAGCCACATCTGATAGCAGTGCCATCTATACCATTGGCTGGTAATGAAGCCCCAGGGCGTTCTGCTCTCTCTCACTTGGGTAGATTTTCTAGGCCCACATTAGCAATTGTAGAGTTCAATGGTAACCTAAAATCCACTCATCTGCTTCAGTCATTTCTATCTAGAAATCTAGCCAGAGGGAATCAATTCCATAAAACATTTACATGTAAAAACATTCACTGTAATATTATTCATAATATTAAAAGAATGGAAACAACCTAAAGCACCAACAATAAAAGACGAGTTAAAAACATTATCAGGTATCCATACGCAGGAAAATTATGCAGTTATTGAAATAGCATTTTAAAGAATAATAACAGAGAAATGTTTGCAATGTAAAGTGAAAATGCAAAACAAAAAAGTGAAAAACAAATATAACAGAAAATGTAAAAATATATGAGTGAAAAACATGAAATTTAAAATTAAAGCATGATCTCCATTTGTAATGCTGTAATTATATGACTATAATATGTAACTAGGAGGAAATAAATCAGAATTTTAAGTGTCCCAGCACTAACATATTAAACAGCCAAGAGTAGGCGCTCAATCTGCATTAAATGTGATGGGTTAAGGGTCATTTTTGTTGTCTTAATTTTTTCTAAATTATCAGAATTATTCTTAATAAACATTTTTATCACCAGAAAAAAGAAGTTTTCATTTAAGAAAAGGCAGTGACAGTAAAAGTCAAATGGGAGCCGAGCTATGAGACACCTGTCAGGCTGAGGCCACAGACGGCGCCCCTGCCCCCACTGGAGCAGACACCCACCACTCTCCTGGAATTGCTCCAGCTCCTCACTGCTCAGCTGCTTGATAGCTGTCATCACCACCTTGAAGGCTCCCTTCAGACGCTTCCCCAGAACCATGTGATCCGGTTCTGCCCTTAGGCGAACGCCGTACTTGTTTTTATCTGTAGACAACGTAACTTTTCGAACATTCAATTCCTATAGTTGGTGGACAAGATGAAACAGAAACGAGGGAAATGAAAACACATGTCCACAAAAACATGCACACAAACGTTCATCGCAACATTAGTCACAAAAAGTGGAAACAACCCAAGTGTCCATCAATTGTGAATGGATAAATAAAATGTGGCATATCCATACAAAGGACTATTATTTAGTAATATAAAGGAATGAAGCACTGACACATGCTGTAACATGAATGACCCTTGGTGGTAAGTGAAAAAAGTCAGATACAAAAGGCCACATATTGTATGATTCCAATTATATGGAATGTCCAGAGTAGGCACACCCAGAGACAGAAAAGAGATCCGTGGTTGCCAGGGGATGGTGGGATGTTGAAGGGAAAATGATGTATGAATGCTAATGGATACTGGGTTTCTTTTTGGGATGATGAAAATGTTATAAAATTGTGGTGATGGTTATACGACTCTATAAATAATACTAAAAGCCATTGAATTGTATGGTATAAAAAAACTTTTCTTTTTTCAGAAAGGTCTGATTGTCCAGATCAATCAAGATAGTTGAGCATAACTCAACTAAAGAAGACTCTAGAATTAGAAATATGAGCTTCAACTCAGGGGAAACCTTAGCTCAAGTAATTTCAGAGCACCACAAGGTTAACTATCAATTAACCAGAAGAATCAGTTAATCATAACATTTCATGCCTCCATCATGCTAGTTAAGGATTATAATGCAGTAGGAAATAGTGACAGCATAGTAGGAAATATGAAAATGAGATATCATGGAACTTGTCGACTGAAGCAAATTGTAGGGAAAAGTCAAGTTTTGCCATTAGACTTAACTGCATTATTTGATCTCACTATAGACATTAAGATATTCTATTTATATATGTATGTATGTATGCATTTATTTATTTATGTATGTATGTATTTATTCTTTTGTGAGGAAGATTGAACCTAAGCTAACATCTGCCTATCCTCCTCTTTTTGCCGAGGAAGACTGGCCCTGGGCTAGCATCCATGCCCATCTTCCTCCACTTTATATGGGACGCCGCCACAGCATGGCTTGACAAGTGGTGTGTTGGTACGCGCCCGGGATCCGAACTGGCAAACCCTGGGCCCCCACAGTGGAGTGCGTGCACTTAACCGCTTGCGCCACCAGGCCAGGCCCAAGATATTCTATTTAAATATATTCTATTTTTATCCATATCTGTAAGCATTAATTACAGAATTTATAATCTCTTTAGTTTCCAATATTTGTTTGGAATTCTCAAGCAATTCAAGACCAAATATAGCAATTATTATTTTCTACAATAATAGATTTAATGTTACCTGTGAAAGGAATATAAATGAAATGAAAAATATATTTGTTTTTAAAACATTATGGAATAAAGCTTTTTCGGAGGAAAACTGACACTACAGTTTAAACTTTATTTTGTTGTTTTTTCTGTTTTTGCTGAGGATTCGCCTTGAGCTAGCACTCGTTGTCAGTCTTCCTCTTTTTGTATGTGAGCCGCCACCACAACATGGCCACTGACAGACGAGTGGTGCAGGTCCACGCCTGGGAACCAAACCTGGGCTGCCGAAGTGGAATGCACCAAAATTAACAACTAGGCCGTGGGGGCTGGCCCTAGTTTAAACTTTTGAGCCCAAAACTCAACTTCTAGGAATCTATCCAATGTCCATACACTGACATATGCACAAAGATACAGAAACATCTTTTGTTTGTAATCAGAAACATAAATTTCCAATAATAGAAGAGTAATTAAATAATGATGCAGCTAGAAAGTGAACACGTACAGCTGTTAAAAAGAACATAGTAATCTCTATGTTTTGACATGGGATGCCCTTTAAGAAACACTATAAAGTGAAAAAAGCAAGTTAAAAAGAGTCTATACATGATCCTCTCTGTGCAGAAACAAAAGCAATGGCATGTGCATATGTGTGTCTACGTATGTACAAATGTATGCATGTGCATGTAAAATGCTAGGAACAACCCTGGCAGGAGACACCCTAGTGAAGATCCCAGGAGGGTGAGACTCCAGGGTGTGGTCGGGGTGGGAAGGGACTCACCTTGGACTCCAAGCTAGTGTTAGTGCCTGCCTACCACCAACATGTGCTCACTTGTTACCTGTATAATTTGAAGGAACAAAGTCCTTTTGTTAATTATCAAAAGCACTTTGGAGAAGAAAAGTGGATGAAGGTAATAAGTGATCCAACTAAGTAAACAAATTCATTGATCTTGAAATCGTTTTTAAAGAACTACAACTACATGGTAAAAATTTATGATGATTCTAAGCAAAGTGTAAAATTTCATGGATGGTTAAATTTACGTATATACTGATATACAAAAGAAAAAAGATAAATTATTCACTCAAAGTGTAGTTCACTGAAGAGTACTAATCACAACAAACTTCTCAAGGAAAGAAGTCTGTTTGGACTAAACAGACAAATCAGCTGTCTCACCTCAATGATATACTTCTCCAACGACTTGATATCATTAAGAGCTTCCGGATCTTGATGGATAACCACAATTTCCCTCAAAGGATACTAGGAGGAAAAGGGAAAGGAAAGTTCACTCAGCAGCCAGTCCTCTAAGCTGCAGAAAAATGGAACATTACATGTTTTATCTGAATCTCAGGCTTCAGACTAATCAAACTCAACTAGTACCCTTATTGCAGAAAAAAAAATTTATGCCATTGCTGGAAGCTCTCTATATTAAGAAAATACTCTAAGACATAATTATTTAGGACTGTGCAATGTAAAATATAAATGAAATCTCAAACCTTTATTGGAATAGTTTTGCGGTCTCGAATCACTCGCCCAAGTTCAATCACAGACTGCATTCTAGAGACTGCACTCTCGGTTCTCTTGTCAATCAATTCCTCTCTGATTGGTAGAGGTAGGGATGTGAAAGAGATTAGATTTAAAAGGAGAAAAGTCCCAAACAACAGGCATGCTTAATTGAGGAAGACGGTCAGGCTAGAGATGTGATGGTGTGGCTAGGCCTCCTGGTGAGGCACCTGGGGAAGGACAGCCCATGCCAGCCTCGGGCGCACACGGCAAGAAGCAGGCGGCAAGCCTGAGTCTGCTGCTCAGTGCCCAGCAGCTCCTTGAGGCGATCCCAACGGGCTTGCTCATGCCCCACCTGCCACAGCACAACGAGGGGTTCCACACTGAGCATCCCTCCTACCCATTCTGTAGCTAGGAGCAGCTCAGGTGGGAGGCAGGGTGTGGAAGAGCTGGAGCAGGGAGCTGGGGCCCCCACGAGTGCGTCTCTGGCAACTCCCCTTCCCATGGCTTGGGCGAGACATGTGTATTTAATTCTCACCGAACGTGGGGCAGCATGAGGTAGTGAATGCTGAGGGTGTCCTTGTCCTGGACAGAAACAGGGTCAATCAGCATCTTTAGATTCTGGTACATCAACTCAGTAAGAAAAGGTGTGTAGGGGGCCTGTATGAGGACAGAGGACACCATGTCATTCATGTGCAGCCATCATGAACTGAGCGCAATCAGAGTGAAAACAGCAACTGAACATCTTAGAGAATGACATAAGAGTACACAGTGGGCGTGAGGTCCCTAACCCTGCCCTCTGACGAGAAACAACCTCACTTGAACCTGGCGAGATGGATACCTGTGAGGCACAGCAAGGGTACAGCCAGAGAATCCAAAGCATCCTGGAGGATGTCTGTAATAAAAGCAGGAGCCCCTGACCAAGTGCCAGCCAAGTCAATAAGGAGAGGACTGAACGTCCCTAACCCTCAGAAACCTCATCTGTAAACTGGAGGAACACCGCCTGCTTCATAGGATGAAGGTGAGTGAGGTCAGATGTGAGGCACCAGGCACAGGACCTGGTATGAAGCAGGTTCTCATTCTGTGTACGTTCAGGAAATAAATATAAGTCTAATAATGATAGCGTTACACTGGAGTAGCAGAAATAGGATACAGGGAATCAAAACTGGAATTTTCACTTGTATATCATTTAATTAATATTTAAATTGGTAGAAACACGTTTCAAGTAATATATTGTTTGTGATACATTTATTTGGTTAGATATTAGTTTAAGAACTTCCCTGTTACTCACAGATAATTACAGGAATCCACGTTAAGATGAGGTATGTTATTCAAAGAGAACTGTGGCAATTCAGTCTAGATGCAAAGACCTTGACCTGAAATGTACGGCACATGGTAAAAAGAAAGAATCCAGCTTTTGAAGCTAATGTTTCTCAGCCCTTACTTGCCATATATAAGCTAACAAGATTTCTGAAAAGGAACTAGAGATTTAAGTTGTTTTAAAACTTCTATTTAGAAGAGGTACAGATGGAGGACACTGCAGCAACCAGGCACCACAAGTAGCCCACAAGGCTAGAGTTTGAGAACGGGCCAAGCATCTTACCATAAGTCTGCACAGAGAAAGCAGAACACTAAACAACGTCTCCAGGGCTGTAACACAGTCCTCCATCCCATTTTCACCCTAGTGTGTAAAAACAAAACAAAACATTAAACTGTTAAAACCGAGTAAGAAGATTATTTTAAAAAGGCAATCCACAGAGAGCACACAGTGCAGAGACAAGACAGACAGAGCTAGGACAAGTGACCACAACCACGGGTGGTCTGGGGTCAGTGTAGGAGGCCAGGATGGGGTCCCCCTCACTCTCTCCCATCTCTGAGGCCGAGCAAATGGAGAGTAGCTCTGTAACTGTGAGGTAAGAATGGACCAGAAGGCTAAAGGTGGGATTCACATGCAACAGACAGTTGCTAACAGGAAAATTTAAAGTACTTTTAGGTTGAGATTTCTTCTGTTTTAAAAAACTATATACTGTGTATTTAAAAAATAATTATACTAATTTATTGCAGGAAAAATACAAAGACAATAAAAAAAGAAAACCCAACCATAATTAAGTGACCCAGAGATAACTATTTTTTTTTTTTTTTTTTTTTTTAATTTTTTGTTTATTGCAGTAACATTGGTTTATAACATTGTAAAAATTTCAGGTGTACATCATTGTACTTCTATTTCTGCATGGACTACATCATGTTCACCACCAAAATACTAATTACAACCCATCACCACACACATGTACCGAATTATCCCTTTCACCCTCCTCCCTCCCCTCTTCCCCTCTGGTAACCACCAATCCAATCTCTGTCCCTATGTGTTTGTTTATTGTTGTTATTATCTACTGCTTAATGAAGGAAATCATACGGTATTTGACCTTCTCCCTCTGACTTATTTCACTTTGCATTATACCCTCAATGTCCATCCATGTTGTCACAAATGGCTGGATTTAAGTCGTTTCTTATGGCTGAGTAGTATTCCATTGTGTATATATACCACAGCTTCTTTATCCATTCGTCCCTTGATGGGCACTTAGGTTGCTTCCAAGTCTTGGCTATCGTGAATAAGGCTGCAATGAACACAGGGGTGCATGTACCTTTGCAAATTGGTGTTTTCAAGTTCTTTGGATAAATACCCAACAGTGGAATAGCTGGATCATATGGTAGTTCTATCGTTGATTTTTTGAGGAATCTCCATACTGTTTTCCATAGTGGCTGCACCAGTTTGCACTCCCACCAGCAGTGTATGAGAGTTCCCTTCTCTCCACAACCTCTCCAACACATGTTGTTTCCTGTCTTGTTAATTATAGCCATTCTGACAGGCGTGAGGTGATATCTCATTGTAGTTTTGATTTGCATTTCCCTGATAGTTAGTGATTTTGAACCTCTTTTCATGTGCCAGAGATAACTATTGTAAACATTTTAGCATATATCCTTCTAGATATATGTGTACATACACACACACGTATATGTGTGTGTAATATATTTTAACAAAAATGAAATTACTGCTTTGTTATGGGCTTTTATCAGTAACACATTTGAAGGCAGAACAACAGGCAATGAGAACCTCCATCAGTCCCTCCCTCCCTGTCTTGTACCACCATTATTTATGCCCAGCTTAAGTCCTTATACAGGACCCATGCCTCACTCATCCTAAATCCCCAACAGGCTTAAGGAAGAGTTCTGTCAATAAATAACTGACCCTCTAGAGGTAGAAGCAGGGATGTGCCCTTCTCAAGATCACAGCCGTACCAGCCAACATTTGCATGAATTTATTTTGGATTTTAAGAGGTCTACTCAGCTTAGTCCTGTGTGGCCCTGAGGTTTTCCCTCCAACATGACATGTACATGATTGGGTTCTGAAAATACACAAGATGACTTTTAGAACTTAGGTTCCCATCCATCTAATACGCAAGGTAAAAGAAAAAGATAGCTTCAAAAGTTGAGAGCATTTGAAACGGCTCCTTTTCCTGTTGGCTGTGCTCATTTTTCCTCAACTCTCACATGTCCTGCACTTTTTGCCCTTCCCAACAGCAGCTTGCACTTACCTTTAATCTTCTGCGGTTCATTCTGACATACCAGTTTGTCAGAACATCCACAAACTTGACCAGGCGAGGCACCACAGTATAGAGCCTGTAGGCTAAAGTAAGACAATCAGTCAGGCAGCAAGAACACACCGAGCACCTGGGTGCGTGGGAGAGGATACAAGAAAACAAGCAGCCCCTGCCATCCAAGGGCCACCACGCTTGTTAGAGAGAGGAAGAACAACGGGAAGCAATCCCACCCATGGTGGCTGAGGGACCGAGGCTGCCCATACCCGACTTCACAAGGCACCATGTACCTGGAGCTGAGCAAGGTGGCAATACCACAAAAGCCCGACCTCCTTCCACTGTGCTGCTCCATACCTCAACCAAGAAAGACATGCTAAAAGCTCTAATTAGATGCTAAGAGGCATAGCATAGGCCAGTGCTTCTCCACTAGAGCAACTCTGCTCTGCAGGGGACACTGGCAACATCTGGAGAGACATTCTGGTTGTCACAACTGGGAAGGGGGGTGTTCCTGGCATCTGGCGAGTGGACCCCAGGGATGCTGCTCAACATCCTACAATGCACAGCCCAGCCCCCACCACAGAGAACGAGCCAGCCCAAACCGTCAGTAATGCTGCTGCTGAGAAACTTGGGTATGAGCTGCGAATAAAACAGAACCAGTTTCCTAAAGGTTACAATAGCCAAGAGAAGAAACCTAGAGGAGGCAGTGGAAGGATGGAAAAGCCTTGAGGAACTAGAAGGATTGGAAGGCTCCCCTGAGGAACTCAGAGGGCAAGCAGAAAGGTAAGGGTGTCTAGCCAATCTTGTTTGAGGCACAGGCTTATTTTAAGGGTTTTCCCATTTGCCTCCCCTTTAACTGATACTCTCTGTAGCACAAAAACAAAGACCAAAAACAAGGAGAGTAAGACTAAAAATGACAAACAAACACAATTTACATTAATGAAAAGAGTTTAGTGACTGTTAATGAGGCTCCTGGTCTAAGCTAACGTGCTGAGAAATTGCAAAGGGCAAAGCTGCTCTCTGCTGCAGTTCACAAAGACCAGACTGAGGTGCTGGCGGGCCAAGTCCCAGGCCAGTCACTGGCAGGTCACACGTTCCTGGACAGGCGATTTGTAAAGAAGCCTGTCTAAGTTATTTCTAGGGGTCACTACACTCTTTACCATCTAGGAAGCCAGAGTTTCCTGTGTTCAGGTTTCAGCTCTTCGAGAGTAATGAAGTCTGCACATAACAAGCACGCAATAAACAGGAGCAGCCAGCAGCAGCTCCTGCTGAGATCACTAAGAATACCTGCAGACTCTTCAAGCATGCTACCTATTGAGTCCTCAGACTCCATGTTGACGGGGGAACTGAGGGCACGCAGCCGACAGACGGAGCGGAAACTACATTGAGCAGTCCGTGTCTGGAGCCCATCTCATCAGCTCAACGCACACTGCCTGGCCTCTCGCACGCAGCCCTCACCACTCGGCTGGTGTGCACAACTGCTGCCTAACCTCTAGTTCCCAGGCAAACCAGGGAGAACGGCCCTGGCCAGGGTGTACACTCTCAGGAGGTCACAGCAGCTGCTGCCTAAAGATGGCAGGGGCCTGGGGCAACCGTCCCTAGCACCGTTTCCCACCCATTCAGATCACTCAGGAGGAAAAGTGGACATGGCTGAGAGCAGGTGTCCTCGGAAGCACGGTGAGCTCCCAGTGCAGGAGTCTGCCTCGCACACTCATTTCCGTCTTCACTTACGTCAATTTCTCCAACAGCCTGACAGTCATATGATCCTTATTGTGTATGTTTAAAACATGCAAAATTTCCTGGACTAACAATCCTACTGTGCGAACTGCAGAAACACCAACTACTCCGGGAAGAGCCAGGTACCGGCTGAGGAGGGGCAGCCCCCTGCATGGACCACGGGGTTGCTCTGGCTCCTCAAATCCATGGAGCGCTGCACTTGCACAACAGCACCGGCAACCACAGGGTGCCAGGGGAGGCGGCTTAACCTTGCCAGGGCATGCACAGGGAAGCCGTCTCTTGTCCTCTGCCCACCAACTTTATCAGACCTATGTCAAGTATCCTAGTCAATAGTTTCTGGAATTTCTCACCTTAATTTATGGCTGTTCTATCTCCAACCTCAAAGAAATCAACATAACCTACTTTTCTAACCTCTGTCTAAAACCAAATCCGTTGTTGTTTGGTAACAAAAATATGGGGAAATTCCTACTTCATTATTGCTTTTCTGTACTTCCTATTTTTCTAGATTGAACAGGGACTACTTATTTAATAATTAAAGTAGATCTAAAAATAAATAAAAACGTATTAATAACAAGTACTACTTATAAAGTACCTATTATCTACCAGCTACTTTATGGACATGACCTCTATTTGAGCCTTATAACTCCACCAGGCATTTTTCAGAGAAACAAATTGAGGCTCACAGACTTGAGGTAATGCTTCTCCCAGTTGGGTTTTCAACCCACAGCCATCCAGTACTGAGGCCTGTGATTCCGTGGGCTCATGTGGTGTCTGTGGAGGGGTGAGGCTGCTGGACACTCTCCCGGGACAATTCCCCATGCCTTGGAACAGCCCACTTCTACAACTAACAAGCCTTAACAAAGCTATATTTGGCATTAAAAGAAAATTATTTATCTACCGTTCTGTCTCTCTCAAAATTTCTATAAAATTCCTCTAAGTTTATAAAGAAGAACAGTTAAATATCAAAAGGGCAATTATAAAGAGAAGAGTCCTTATCCCTGGGAGGACGGGCCAAGAGAGACAAACCTGTCATTTCAGTCTTGAAGAACCCAACAAGCGACTGCATAAAGGACAGGACCCACCGGTCTGTGATGTTGGCACTTTCTTTAACGGTGTTCTCGTTGTAGAGGAATTCCATTTCTTCCTCCTAGGAAGTGACAATTATAGAAACATTCTGCATGCTTGAGGGAAGTTACTGCGGAGAAATGAACTCTTTAAATCATTTAAACTGAAAGAAGAGGTCAACCAAAAAAAACAAAAAAAACCCTCAGACACCACTGGCAATCTAAATTTCTGATTCTCAGTAATATTTTCCAGATAAGCTCTAAACTTGGGACATTAAAACCTCAATTTTTGAGTGACCTAAAGAGAATTTAGAAAAAACTGCTCCTCTGCACCAGAGTGATTATAAATTGAGAAATATTCGAAAATCTTGTCAATAAGTAACGAGTTTAATTACTTTAAACCTGAGGAAGGAAGGACAGTAAAACTGGCTAGGACTGGACGATTGTTTATAAACTGAAAATGAGCCCTAGGAATTAACACCTCTGCTCATATTATTCATTTTACCTAGAATGCTCTATCTTACCCATTCTTTTTCCTTTGCAAAATTCTTCTTGATCCTGACGGCCCACTTCACCTGTCCTACTCACGCAGCATCACCACCAGGCTGGCAGGACAGTGGCCACGCCGACTCTTGCCCTGACTTAAGCGCCTGAGGGTGGAGCTTGCACCTTGCCATGCCTAGACAAGCCCCAGCTGGGGGAGGCTTGACCCAGCCCGTGTATCTGAGGCCCATACAAGCAGAGGCCTGCAAGTGGACCTGCCTAAAGCCTGTTGGCCTGAGAGGTGGTGGGATTGGAAAGACAGGATAAACAATAGAAGACCTGGCCAAGATGGGTGCCCTTCTCAATTCACAGGGCAAAGTGTCCCCTGGAAGGGTTCATTAGCAGACAGAGATGAGCCAGAGGCAGCAGGAAGCAAGTGACCGGCCCGCTGGAGTGTGACGCTCAAAGCTCAGCTCTCCAACCAGTTTCTCAGGAAGGAACAACATGTTCCTTTTACTAAACATGTTCCACATGTTTAGTAAACAATAGTTTACTAAGCAATTCTACTTGTAAGGTGCTGGAGAGAAAAAGATGAGTGGTACCTGGGCCCTGACCCCAGATGGAGGCCTGAAAGCGCAGACAGGACAATGTGCAATGAAGCCTGCTGCCCTGAGAGCAGTCAGTGTGGGCAGGGGAGGTGGCTTCTGGAGTACGCCCCCCAGGCCAGCAGGTAACTGCTCTGAAAGCACTTTCACATATATTACAATCGTTATTTCTCATCTTAACAACCCACTGAGAATTTCTCTCCCTTTCAGAGTCTCAGCCCAAATGCCCCCACGGAGCAGCCTTCCCTGACCACCGTCTACAGCAGCCTTTCCCAGGTACCCCTGCTCTGACAGTAGCTGACTCTTCATGGGCTCCCCCATGCCCCATCCCCACCAGCTCCACAAGGGAGGGGAAGTGGCTGACTGAATCAATAATCAGTGCAACACTTTTACTCTTCCAAGGAGGCTCCCTTGTCCTGCAGAGGTGAGCGCCTGTCCAGTTGAGGTCCCGTGTTCCTGGCCCAGGATGGACCCCAGATGCCTGCTGCACCTTCACGTATGGCCTCCCCAGTGGCCCTGAGCCCCCACCCAAAGGGCCTGCTCTGCCATCTCCCCACCCTGCCCCACAGCACAGCACCATGGCCCACACCTTCTGCAGCCTCAGGACGTTCTGGATGAAGAAGCGATAGGCGTTGTACCAAGGGAGCAGCACGTCCTTCAGAACGTCACGCACACCCTCCTCCTTAAAGCGGAGGTTTTCTGCTCTCACCACAGGGGAGTTGATCAGATATAATCTGGAAGAGGAGAAAAATTACATGGAAAAGGAAGGTAGACAGCAAACCAAATATTATTACTTGACATGTTGACAGGGCAACACCAAAAGTGGCATCTTTTCTACACAAGGGGGGAAGTATAAATACTCTTCTAATGGTCAATTTAAAACTGACAAAGCTCGTACTTTGTGTAAGAGACCTAGCAAATTATAAAGGGGAGACGTAATCCCACACCAAAACATGGCACTGGACCAACCCAGAAGCACGCCCTGTGCTGGTCTCAGTGCAGCAGCACCAAGAGGCCCTCCTCCTAGGACACCACATGCAGGTATCAGGGATTCACAAAGAGCAGCCGTGTGTGCTCTGCTGGCTCAGAGGGGGCAGGGGGCAGGGGGCAGGGTAGAGGCCAGGGATGTTGCTAAACATCCTACAAGACAGCCCACAGCACAAGGAATTATTGGGCCCAAGTTGTCAGCAGTGCCGAGGTGAGTCTACCAGATAACTGGGGGTCGTAGGACATCCCACTAACTGCTCCTGAGCAGCACGGTGACTATGAATGTGCCCGGACTCAGTCCTTGGGCGTAGGTCTGTAACAGGAGGATGCTGAACGAGATCTCTATGGTTCCTTTTAACGTGAACACTGTGATCAATGTTCATGACTATGACTACTTCAAGCAGCAGCTCACATTTCTCTAAAAACTTTTCAATATTAATTTTTATTTGCTGTAGCATAATTACACCTCATACAGCTCTTTTGAGGAGTAAGTGCAAAACTGAAATAAATGATGTAAAAGAATTCTAACGCCAACAAGATAGGGAACCTGGAGAGGGAGTGAAGCGGAGGCACCAGCAAACTAGCCAGGAGCACCTGGGCTGCTCAAGGAGATCCAATACAGGTCCTTGTCCTCTAATACATCTCTAGATTTGGTTATGGCTTTATTATTTAGAAAACCACCTGGGGGGTTTAAAGTCAACACCATATCAATGTAACTTCCATATAATACAGACACATTTTTGAAATCCTAATTATAAACCAAATCTGAGGAACACAAGTAAAAGAACAAGAGATGCTTACATAAAAAATGACAAATACACACAAGACAGAGCATTGGTTTGTACCTGAGGGCGTCAGCACCATATTTATGGATGATCGAAAGTGGGTCTGGATAATTCTTTTTTCGTTTGCTCATTTTTTGGCCATCACTTGAAAAACAAAAGGGAGATGCCAATTAAATAAGTCAATATCACAGTTTATCTTTATGTATGGTTATACATTATTTGCAAATTGGAATACATAAATGCACATGGGATACAAGCTAGTGTTAAGGCACTAAGGCTAGTGTTTGTAACATCTGTAAGCTTTCTGAATACTATGGTGAATCAATGGAGAAGCTCCAGGATAGATGGAAACAGGAAGATGCCAGTGTAACAGTTAAAAGCACAGGCTCAGCCATTTATACCAGAGAAATGAGAACTTATAGTCACACAAAACCTATAATCAAAGTTCATAGCTTTATTCATAGTCAGCAAACACTGGAAACAACCCCAATGTCCTTCAGCAGGTGAATGTCAAACAGCAGGTCACCCACACCCTGGAGCACTGCTCAGCAGTGAGAAGGAAAGAACTTCGGATGCACACAACCACCTGAAGAATCTCTAGGGAGTTACACTGTGCAAAAAAGCCAATCTCAAAAGATTATACGCAGTATGATTCCATTTATATAACATACTCAAAACGACAAAAGTTCAGAGATGGGGAACACAGTAGTGGTTGCCAGGAGTTGGGGATGAGGGTGGAAGGGCGGGAGGGTGTAGATGTGAGTATAAAAGGGCACAGAGGGATTCTGGGACGTTCAAACAGTCCAGGATCTGGACTGTGCTGGTGGATACAGGAACCCACACACATGATATGCTGCACCCAACTAACCACACACAGCAAATGAGTACACGCAAAACTGGGGAAATTGGAATGAGACTGGGGGCTGTATCAATGTCCTGGCTGTGATGACGGACTCCAGTTTCAAAAACATGACCAGCAGGGGAAATGTAGCAAAGCACACAGTGGGTCTCTAGTATGTTTTATAACTGCATGCAAATCCACAATTCAATAACTTTTTCAATTAAAAAAAAAAAGCACAGACCATAGAGCCAGACTGCCTGGTACAGAACTTGAATTTACCACTCATTTGCTGTGTCACCTTGGGCAAGTTACTTAATTTTTCTGTACCTCAAATTCCTCAACTGTCAAAACAGGAAATTAAAAGATCCACCTCGAACAGTTCTGGGGATTAAATAGTAAAGATGTGTGACGCTCCTGGCAGGGACTGGCACGGGGTCAGGTCATCCCCCCCTCAGCACATGAAGCAGGGTATCTATGTCAACATTGTGTTTTATTTTCTTATTGTTATATATTTATGTTTTTACTTTTAATGACTAGAAGCAATAGAAGCAAAGGAAAAACAAGAGTCCCCTATAATACCAGAAACCTCTAGAACCCATAGCTTCCACATATGTTAAAAAGAGGACAAAAATCTACATTAAAGGACCAGTGTACAGATTAAATAAGAGCTATAAGCAAAGATACTTCACAAAATTCTAAATGACGACTGTTATTTCATCACTAGCCGTGTCACAGGACGCACATCCTCCCCTGCTTCCTCCATTAGGCTTAGCTCTCAGTGCAGCCCTTCCTCCTGAGACAGGAGTACGTGGAGACAGAATGCTGCAGAGGGAGCAGTGCACAGGCCAGGAGCTGGATGAAAAGGAAGAGCAGCAGGAAGGAAAAAGAGTAGGAGCAGAGCTGGGGCCTTCCTCAACTCCTCTATTCACAGGAACGGTTAGATCCAACCAGAACATGGCCGCAAGAACCAAGGCACTCAAAACTGAACTCATCACTACACAAAGGCGTGACCTGCCTGGCCAGGACGAGCCCGTTGACAATCACGTTCTTGAAAGGCGGCTGTCCAAAGAGAGCTGTGGCCAGCACCAGCAGGGTGTAAAACCTGGAAAAAACCCACAAAGAAACAGTTCAATAAAAACAGAAAAGGAGTCCAAGCATCAAAAAAACTCTGTGTTTACTTATCGGACTGAGTTTCTATTTTAGATCAGTTACACTTCTCGATAATCCCTTAAAGCGATGGTTTTGAATCCTGGTGACACATTAGAATCATCTGGGGAGTGCTGAAAAATTATGCAAAGGACGACCCACTGCAGACCAATCACATTAGAGCTTCTCACCAGAAAAAACAAAACGCGCTTTATTTAAAGCAAATAAAGGCCTGGAGCGAGGTGCTGACCCCAGTAGTCAAGGACAGTACCGTCGCCCTCCTCGGGGAGCCAGCTGGACAGCCACAAGGCAGAGCAGGGCAGGGCTGGGCAGCCTCCCAGGACCTCCCAGAAATGCTGGGCTGAAAATCCAGGGATGCGTGTCGCCTTTAGCACAAGGTCATATGGGACAGTCTAATGACAAAAAATACAGAGAGCACTCTCATCCCAAAGTCCAAGGCAGAACACAGAACATGTTTTCATTCACTCAGAGAGCACATATATCATTTATCTGCTAGCTAACTTGTGCCCTAAAAGAACTCTATCATATCCCTGCGAGCTGTCCCAAGAAGTGATGCTCTTGTGTCATCCCCAAGCTGATTTTGCACCCCAAGAATATCACAGGACATGAATTGATGAGGATGGAGACCAGACCCCACACCTAACATCAACACCTGACCAGACATCCCGTCTCCCGAAGGCAGCTCAGGAGGACCCCGGTGCCTAGGAGAGGCAGCCCAATGCTGAGGGAAGGGGAGGGAGGCAGTGTGCACACAGGGACCCATAGGAGGGCTTTTAACAGCTGCCAGACATTGCCACTCCTTGGAGAAACAACTTCCTGGTGAGTCATCTGGCCTCCCTAAGAATAGGAGTTTGTGTCTGGTAGCTGTTCCTACAGATGAATGGATTGGAAGCTGATATAGCACATTCTGGAGCATTAAGGCTGGAATTCAATCAGTTTGTGATGAACACAAGTTGTAACAGCAGAAAAGGACACCAACATGCCTTAAACGCTCCTGCAGACACATTACTAATGAAAGTATAATTGGAACCTGGATTGGCCAAGCTCATCCATGAAGAGAAGGTAACTCACCTTTTTCTAATTAAGAGGATGAAAGTACTGTTTTAAATAAGACACCAGATAAAAACAATGCCAAAATCCAGCCCCCATGTTTTTTTTAAAATCTGGATTTTTCAGAATGCAATTTTATAAGGCTAGCCTCAGCATCTGAGCACATTTCCCACTACCCCTCAAATCTGTAGCACCCAACCCATGATCCTGTAAGTAAATACTCATTACACATTCGAGTAAATTATTTTAAGTAAACAAACTAAGAACACATATTAGGTGTTTTGTATCACTTAATCTTCCAGTATAACAAATCTCTATATTCCAAAATGTCAGTGAAATAATTCAAACTCTAAAACTACAGCCCTACTCTAGCGAAAAATTCCTACTCGAAAGACACTTTAATGGTATGCTTGGTGGTGAGGGGCAGAGGGTAGGAGCACAGCCTGTCTTGTAAATACCTGTCAGTAAAATACCTGCTAAATAAAATAAAATCAATAAAACATTTAAAAGAACAAGGGACATACCATCCTCTGGTTTGGTCAATGCCTTCGGCAATGAAGTCTGCAGGAAATGCATCCTCAAACTCCCTCTTGCTTTCAAATGGATAATGAACTTGAGCATAGGGCATGCTGCCGCTCTCAAACCAACAGTCAAACACTTCAGAGATGCGATGCAATGATCCCTTCCCACAACGTGAAGGAATTGTCAGATGGTCAATGCTAATAAACAAAGAAGCAGCCATTTCTATTAATTTTAAGCAAAACAGAACTTGCAGTCTAACTGCCAGTAGGAAACACAATGCCCTGACAAGCTCTTTCATATGCATCTGCAAACAGAAATACTGGCAGTTATCACAGGCTTTCAGAAGGCACCATGAGTACTCAGTCTAGAAGGTTATATACCAAAGTGTCCTGACATCTAACTTATGGACAGAGGCCACCTTTCCTCAATATGACATGAGTCATCAACAAAGTAATTCAGCAGATTAGTGTCTGATTTCTACATGTAGCTCCGTGATCTGCTATAGAGACCACATCTTAACAGGCTGGGACCTAGCCCGATGCTCTCTGAATGATAGAACTGAAGTGAATCACTCAGAAACTGACCTCTCTCTGTGCAGATCTGAGATCTTTGCTCCTGACAGTTCTTCAAGTTCTGCCATTGACCCAATGCATACTACCTGTCAAAACAAAGTTAAAAAGCAGGAATGCCTCAGATCCAAACATCAGAGTTAATTTCTGTAGCATTCATGTTTAGTTTTAGAAGCCTTTGATCTTCTCTAGAAGCTTATTCACATACCAGCCTGGGCTGGAGGACAGTTATCACCAACCTGGCTCACCCTCACCAAAGACGGCAGGTCACTGTCTGAGGAGGTAAGCAGACCTCTCTACTTTGTTACCTGCCCCTATATCAGACAGAGTTCCTATATGGAGAGGATTTCACTGCCATCATCCCAATAAGTATTTCTTGAGGGTTTACTACGCCCAAATTTCTGCCAGAAACAACCAGCATAAGCGAAAACGCCTAGACTATTACTCTAAGGCACCTTATTTTCTTCCTGTCACTTGAATTTGGCTCTTTAATCTGGAATCTTTCCAATTCAAAGCAAGAACTAAATTATCATGCATGGACTGGATCAAAATAATCAGATTGCAAGATATTAGGATGATGTCCACATAAGGAACTGAGAGATGGGCCAGCTGGGGCACTAAGAACAGGGGAGCCATCTGACAGGGCCGTGCAGCCTGACTGCACCAGCAGGAGCTGCTGTGGGTTCTCAGCCAGGGGGTGTCTGCTGCCTCCTGAACACCCACGCCCTCTTTCTCTGCCCTTCCTGTTCAGTCCTGAAAAGTCTTCTGATTCAGCTACTTCCCTGTTGCCTTTCAGGTCCTTAAGGGAGATTTACCGAGGTCCCTGAGCTACTGTGGCTCCTGACTGCTCTAATGCTCTCAGTGCTGGACAGAGGCCCTGTCATAGGAATACTCACATATAAATATATATTTACTCCCGTATATATATTTGTATAGACACTCACACGACCACTTGACTTTACAGATTAAAGGTCTGCGATGCTGTGATAATTTTTTTTTAAGTCTTCCTTTTTCATCACTATAAGGTTGGTTTAACACTCTATGACTTAGTGCAGGGTTTGGAGTCTCTGTTCTGTTCATCAGTAACTCACAAGGAGAAAAAGAGATCTGAGCAACATAACACAAACAATTTCATGTGTGGATTTCCCTAAGAAAAATACAAATCGCATTCTTCACTTTTATACAGAGGGAAATTTTAAAAACTATATTTAATTAAAGTAAAAGTAAAGTAAAAGTACATTAAAAACCCTAAAAATATATTCTTATTTATGTCAAGATTCTAGGAAGGAATAAAGAGGAAAAATACAGATGAAATAATAAAAGGGCAAAGAAAAAAGAAATCATATTCTTTTACCCCATATTCAGACGCATGAACGAAGTGCTTCAGCAAAAATCAACACCAGGAAACACCACCCCGCCTCACCTCCTCCAAGTCATCGCTGACCCACAGTGGGATTGGGGTGCCCCAGTATCTGTTTCTAGAAATTGCCCAGTCACGTGCATCTTTCAGCCAATTGCCAAATCGCTTTTCTCGCACAAACTCCGGGACCCTGCAATAAACAGGTTAGATAAGCAATCATGTAAGAACATGAGTAAGTAAATTTTTTTTTTTTTTTTTGCTGGGGAAGACTTGCCCTGACCTAACATCTGTGCCAATCTTCCTCTATTTTGTATGCGGGTCGCTGCCACAGCATGGCCACTGACGAGTGGTGTAGGTCTGTGCCCGGAAACCAAACCTGGGCTGCTGAAGCAGAGTGTGCTGAAGTTAACCACTTAATGGGGCCAGCCCCATTAAGCAAATTTTTAATTAGATTGGCATAAGCCTTTGTATAATGCTTTGTGGGCCTAACGCTTTGGAAATGCTGAGCTTGCTCCTAGGAGAACGTCTTCTGCGCGGACAGCACCAGATGACCCACAGTGGCTATATCTGCTGCAAATTCACCCCAGTGAAGATGCTCTGTAACAGGAAACCCCACAGCTCTCCAACTCTCCAACTGTCCTGCTCTCCAACTGGAGGACTGCCACAGTCCTTTAACCAGTCACCATGGCACTGGCTGGCCTGGTCCCACTCAGATCTAGTCTTCTGGGCATCCACACAACAGTGCTTTTACTGAAACTCATTAGCAAAGGCTCCCAATCACCCACAAAATAAAAATCCACACAGGTCATGCTATTGGTAGCTGGTGGGTAGCTACCTCTCCAGGCTCATCTCAAGTCCCCTTGGCATTGCACTTTAGGCTCCAGCAATGAGGCAAGTTCCTTAGAACGCAGCTTCTCACCTAACTGCCTTTGCCTGTGCCCGCAGCCCTCCTTCCCGCTGCCAGCCCCTTCTCCAAGCTTCCACTGCCTCTGCCTGGTAAATGGTTCCTTATCCTTTGAGGTTCAGCGTTGCAGGAAACCTTCCCAAGCTCAAAACTGAGTTAGGCCACCCCTAGGCTCCCAAACATCCTGTCTCTCAGGTACTGCAGTTACTGTCCGGTATTATAAAGGTCAGTTTATAGGCCTGTACCCCCAGTGAGGCTACCGCACTAATATTCCATACCCAGCACTTCACACATGAGGGGAACTAAAGAGCTCCCTTGGTATAACAATGGAAAACTGCTTTTTCTTGCGAAGTCAGGGTTACTTTGCTAGGAAATATAGAAAGCTCTAGTTTATAACCATTTCCTTTTACTGCCCTGAGATTCTCCTCATTCTTCCAAAATCAAATGCAGTTTTTTAAGTCAAGTTGGGTTCTCTGGGAAGTAAGAAATAGTTATCACCCTAAAAACTCCCAGTGAAAAACATTCTTTTGGAATACACAGATTCAGCCTTATTTCACTTTTGCACCTAGCAGTTGAATAACAGCTCTCCACGGGTCAGATACCAGCTGAGGAGAGCGAGGCTTCTGTCCCTGCAGTGCTTATCCAGGCCAGTATGCACAAGACACCATGGTATTCTAAGGACTCAGCAAGTGTCCAAAGCTGAAGTGTAAATGGCCTTTGTAGGTACATCCAAACATAAATGTTCATCCTGAAAATGATTATTATTTAAGGCCAACGAACTCTGAGAGTACAGCCAGATATTTTCCAAAGTCATTCCATTCTGCAAATCAAATAAATGGCAGTTTCTTATTTCCATTGGGTTTTAAAAAAGAAAAATGATCCCCTACATGCCTTATCATAAGAAGGATGCTGCTTCTGTTACATAATATTATTTAAATTATTTTGTGTTCCTGAAAATACAGAATAAAAAATAGCTATTATTATAATATACAATAAAAGTTGGCTATTAAAATTATTACAGTTGGGGGGAAGTGTAGCCAATACTTACTAACTACATGACAAAGGACATTATGAAGACACACATTTACTGCTCACCAGTAACACAGGTCATTGTTCCTCAGTAGCTGGTCCACCATGTGCTCCACCCGCACGAACCAGCTAGGCACTGCTTTGTAAATGAGAGGAGTGTCCGACCTGGGGAAGCAAAAGTGCAGAACGTGGCTGGTCAGACTGAGGTATGCAGGCGCCCAGGGGAAGGCTGACCTTTAGTTTCTTACTGACCTCACTACTACCTATTTGGCTTTCCGCTAATATTTATTTTTATTGCAAATACTAATGTCCCTGTCCTCACTATTGGTCACCTCCTTCCACAATACCAAGAAAGGCAAAAGTTAATAATAGAACAAGACAAAAAAGAAAAACATAGTTCTGTTGGTGTGATAGCTGTCTAAGAAACAATGTCCATTTCAGCACAGAGGAAACATGGGAACAGAACATGATGCCACTGAGCAATCCACTTTCACTCACACCATGACAGTATGGTCTTGTATTAAAATTTGATGTCACATTATATTTCTCACTAAATCCCATTAGAAGATTCTAGAGATATGTCACGTCCTAAAGAAACGCAGCCCCAATACAAAACAAACTTGTCTATGTCCATCTTTCTCACCCAACTCCCGAGGAAAGAGGTAACCGTATGCATTCATAAAATTCTCCTTCAAACAAGAAGGCAGTTCCCATACACTAATTCTGAAGGACACAAATGAGACAGGAACCACAAATCGATGGAATGGGTACACATATTAAGGGCGTCCACAAATCTGAAGCTCTAGCTACAACACAGTCTTATTTCTTCTCACCTCCAGCAGAAAGGGTAGCTGTGAGTGAAGGTGCTGGCAACAAGAAGTCGGCCTTGTTCCTTAAGGGTCCTGATGATATTTTTGTCAGCATCCTGTTAAAAAACTAAAATCTAGCCATCAAAATAACCTACAATATGTACTAACACAATATAATTAAGTATATTACTAAAATCTGATATTTTGATATCTTCGCTGTGAATAAAAGGCACAAATAACAAACGTATTATAAAAATACTCAGTTATATTTTAGCTGCTGTATCACTTTAAGTACATCCCACACCATTTAAGGTAGTGAGGTTTTCAACCAGCAATGATTACCCCAAGGTCACGAAGCTGCTTCATGAATCACAAATCAGAGCCCAGTTTTTCTGATTCCTGCCCTTCAAACTACAGCATGATTCCTCTGAACATACCAGACCCTCGGAATGTAGCTGACAATATCTGCCTGTCTTTCTGATGTTCTATGCTGAAACAAAACAAAAACAACTTCCTGGAAGAAAAAATCCCAGATACGGAAGATATTTAATAAAAAACTGATTAATGAAAGAAGTATGATGAAATTGACACCTTTCCATGTCATACAGGCACAGACCTTCACATGCTGTCCTGTGAAATCTGTCACTTCCTCCGTGAAACAGCCCGAGGCATCCACAGGACAAACAGGGAGAGAGTCTTTCTGAATGATGTTGAAGTCCATACAGACTCGATAGTCATCCTGGGGAGAAGAAAAAGGGGGACGGAGGGAAGAAAAAAACAGTTTAAGCGTGGGTGTGGGGATAGAGGAGCGTATGAGGTGACAGATTTAGAAGAGAAGTTTTCAGTATTCTAACATATAAATGTCATCAACTTTAGTTATCCTCTCAACTGAAGTTAATTCAAGGACCATTCAGAGAATACAGAGCCTTACAGTTGGACAGGGGATTAGATTACCTAGCCCATTTTCCCAGCCCCCTACCTATAGCTGAGTATCCAGTAAATGAGAAGATAGAGGACACACATGCATGTATTAAAACTAAATCAAATTTGATTTATAACAGCAGCATGTGTGTTGCTGTTATGCAACACATGTGTTGCAACATATGTGTTGCATACACATATGCACAAAGCAGAAGCACATGGAGGGTAAGGCACGACCTATTTACCACATACTGCATGACACCTGATGTGCATCTGGATTTGCATTCTGTCAAGGACTGCCCAAAAGGATGGCAACACTGACCTAAATCCGAAGTATTCACTTTACAAAGAAGTAAATGGGCCCCAGGCAGCGTAGTTTACACAGGTACAGCAAGATGCTTCAGGAATACATTTTCAGCAGTGTTAATAATAATTAGAGCTAACATGTATAACATGTTATGTCTGACAGCACTCTGAACGCTTGACTACTTAGCTCATGTAATCTCCACAATGATCCTGCGAGGAACACAGACAGGTGCACTAGGTTTTAACCATGTGCTCCCCTTGAACAAAGCAGCAACTATCCCCATTTTACAGAAGAGGAAGGTGAGGCACAAAGAAATACCTCACCTGCAAAGTGGCAATGCTTGGATTCAAACCTAAACAGCCTGTCCCCAAGCTTCTTGGACTCCACGAGTCCAAGGTCTTCACTGCTATGCTGAGCTGCCTGAATCTAAAATTAAAAGGATTGTCTTTAATCTTAAGCTGAACAGTGAAACCACACTCTGGTTTGATGCCAAGACAAGCTGCAAAGCCAATATGCTTCCACCGGGGCCTGTGTTCAACTCTCACTGTGCTGAAAGGCTGTCTGGTGTGATGTGACATGTGGATGTGCTAACAGCAAGGGCAGTGACAGCCTGGCCATGAAGAAAGACCCAAAAACACACCTGTGCAACACAGACAGGACAAGCCCTGAAGCCCAGCAATTTGAACCATTTAGTGCAAACAGCCACACCCACTTCGACTAGCTAAGAGCAGCATTCCTGAGCAGAGCCAGAAGGACAGGTGATGTGCAATAGGGTCATGCAGAAGTACAGACTCTGGAGAAATCACAGCGCATCATCGGCAAAGCTGCCACATGGAGGGTCTCTCGGAAAATGTCACCTAATGGGGTTTAAAGATCTGATCTCCTATAACATTAACCTGCCTGGCATTCAGGACAGATATATGAGGTATTACTATGGTAAATGATAAATATGTACATTTTAAAAAGAAAACCTAAACTACAATTCAAAACCAAGAAGTTATCTTTTTATTATTTATTACCAGTAGAGCAAATGTACCAGTTGACCCTAAAATTATTCTGAGTAACTGAAATTTGACTAGTTTCTAACCTTCAACAAATAGTATTATCAAGAATGATTCCACCCAATTTGAATATGGACAGGTATTACGTGATATTAATGATATATAATTTTATATAGCTTTAATAATTTTATTAGAAATAAAAGTCCTTATCAGTCAAAGATGTGTATGAAATATTTACAGATGAAAGATACGATGCTGAGGATTTGCTTCAAAACCCTCCAGCCAAAATAAAAAACGTGTGGGGAAAGGGGAGAGGGAACAAATAGATAAAACAGAATTCCCAAAATGTTGATAATTAACGCAGCTGGATGATGTGAACATATGGATTTATTACAGTATTTTCTTTACTTCTGTGTATGTGTGAAGATTTCCCTAACAAAAATCCCTGCGGAGGTTAAGTACAAAAACAAAATGAGCAGACGGCCAGCATCAGCGCCTCTCTCAGGACACAGTGGAGCCAAGAGGAGCTGCAGGTCCCCAGCGGGGGTGGCAGTGGTCCAGTGACTGTGCACACCGCTACAGCGTCAGCACTGCACCAAATGCTCCTCACAGATGACTCACTGAACTCTCACAGTCACCAGACAGGACGTGCTGTCACCCATGTGCCAGAGGAGGAAAAGGAGGTCTGGACAGGCCAAGTAACTCACTAAAGGGCTGCCTGTGAGCGGCAGGGCTGTGACTTAAGGTGAGGTCTGGTTTGCTCTGAAACGAGCGCCCTTAATCCCTATGCTCTTCTGTTTTATTAGCATACAATCATGTTAAAAGGATACATCTTTAGAAAATTTACTCTGGGCAAAATTTAAATTTAACTACAGCATACGGTTTCGAGGAGAGATCAAATTCTCCCTCTGATGGTGCAGTATGTAGTCAAGAACACAGTGGAGGTGATGGAACCCTTCTGCATTTTGATGGTCGTGGTGACTGCATGACTCTCTCTTTATGGTATGCACCATAAAGAGCAAAGAGGACTGGATGTAAACTGTGAATGAATGAGAACACAGCCTGCCTTTTAGAAAGACTAAACGCCTGGCAACACCCAGGATTTAGCCCATTTTCAGAAATCAGCTCAGGATGAAAAGGAATTGCAGATGCAAGTTTTATAAGCCATCTTTGAGGGCAGTCATCCGGAAAAGAGGTTTACCCCATGGTTTAAACAAGAGTGAGGAACATCACACAGACACACACAGACACACAGACACACACACACACACACACACAGACACAGACACACACATGACCTGGCGGCCACTGATGTTTACCTCTCATAAATACATCTGCAAGATTACACTACTCACAGCACCGAAGTAAGGAGCTTGGTGTACAACCCCTGTGCCTTCTTCCTCTTTCACATAGTTGTCAACAAGCACAGTAAAAGCACCATTCTCTTTACACTGGAAAAAGAAGATGAGCAGGCTTACAGGATGAAACACTACCGTATCATAATTTAATAAGAGTTTTTGGTAAGAATCTGAAAAAACTTCTAAAATACAAAATTATTTTCAGAAACAGAAAAGATAGAATAAGTCGGATTAAGAAACATGCTACTTCAATACATCTTTTCCATCAAAAACAATTCATTATGTATAAATGAAATAATTATCTGAAGACTTGCAGAAAAAATTTTCTAAGTTCCTTAGCCACAAAACTGGGCTCTTTCCTCAGTTCTCCTGACGTCCCTACCAGCCCCAGCATGCAGTTCAGCATACAGTCCCAGAAAATGTGCTCCCTAAACCATTCCCTTCATGGTATATTTTCAATCACTGTATATGCTTTGCTTCTCCTGTTCCTTTCAGTCCAGCTCAAGTATTCAGTCACAAAAGGCAAACCTTGAAAGAATCAGGATGGGGAAGCCAAGAGTTACGAGTTCTATTTACAGGTACTCCACTCGCTGTAACACTGAGGGGAAATGTTTTCAATTTGATTTTCTTTGCAACAACAATGAAGTCAGGTTAATACAGAAAAGGCTACAGACCTACTTTTTCTATTTTCGTCTCTTAATATTTCTTTCCACATACCCTTTGTTTCAGCCAAACTGACCCTTTGCTTTCTTATCTCTCTCCCTTTCGTAAAAAGTACTTTCAGAAATTATTTTCATATTTAATTCCTATAATCCTGTGAAAAACGTATTAGTATTTCCATGTTTTAAAAATATCCCGGGGACCAGCCCAGTGGTGCAGTGGTTAAGTTTGCATGCTCTGCTTTGGTGGCCCGAGGTTTGCAGATTCACAGGTTTGGATCCTGGACGTGGACCTACACACCGCTCATCAAGCCATGCTGTGGTGGTGTCCCAAATACAAAATAGAGGAAGACTGGCACAGATGTTAGCTCAGGGACAATCTTCCTCAAGCAAAAAGAGGAAGACTGGCAACAGATGTTAGCTCAGGGTGACTATTCCTCACCAAAAAAAAAAAAAAAAAAAAAAAACCAAAAAAATTCTGGTTCTATTTGCATTTCACAGAGAAACAAACTCAGAACAAAGATAAAATGGTTTGCCCAAATCACACAACTAGCAATGATGAAGCTGGGGCCTGAAAGAAATTCTTCTGGTTCCAAATACAATGTCATTTTCCACTACATCACAGCTCTTTAATTCTTTGGCACTTGCTTAAAACTAAACTTGAAAAATGACCATGAATTTTTAATTGCTGTAACCCAAATCACTGGGAAATGTTTTTCGTGGGGTATGATAGGTGCTAAAAGGTGTGTCTTCAATAGTTTAAATATGGAGGGACAATATGTGTGTCCTTAGAATCAGATGTATGAACAGGGAATCCAAAGGTATCTGTTTTTAATGGCAGACCAAGAAAACCCACACCGCATTCCTGTCTCTCGGGGCTCTGGGTCACTCCTGCCAAGGCTGAGCTGGGTCAGCAGTCACCACAGACAGCTGCAGTGCTGCCTCGCTCAGGCAGTGTCTACTCTCACAGCTCCCACTTCATATTTCAGAACATAGTATATATCAGATGGTTTTGTCCTAAGTCAAAGAATTTGCAGCAGCTGTCTAAAATCCACCGAAGGTCTCAGAAATTTCAGGAAGCTAACTGAACGGATAGGTGTTATTTGACTTCATTCTACCTACTACTGCATATTCCAGACAGACTCTTACTGAACCCGAAGTTCTTATCTAGTGTGAACATGTGCATTTTCTGAGGGGGCTGAGCTTTCCTCATCAGGGTTCTCAATAGGGTCTGTGACTCAGAAAGGTTGAGAGTCACTAATCTAGTAGAAGAATTTTAAGATAAAGAAAAATAAATACAATATAAAATAAAATATGTTAAGATATACAAGAGAAGAATGCAGTAATGACATTTATCAGAGGAAGAAACCAAAGAGGCATTTCAGAAAATGATTTTTTCAGATGGCATCTGAGTTCAGCCTTGAAAAGTGGGTTGAACTCCAGCAGATGAGACATTAAAACAAGATATTAAAACAATTTTCTTTAAATGGGAGGAAAACCTAATGAAAACAAAGGCAGGCAGGGAAGAAAAGAAAGGGCTAGTTTGATGGAAGCAAAGGACATGTTTAAAATAACCTTAGGGGATGTGGTTAGGAAGCAAGTCTGCCTGGTGCCAAGTGGAGAACACCTGGTGATGAATGTGCTGGCAAATGACCACAGGCTCACAGGGAGGGACCAGACCAGGCAGAGCATACAGGAATCCATCGGTAGCAACATGGAATGAGGAAGAAAGCCACTAATTAGGAGACAAGAAACATGAGAAAACACTCAAGGTGCGCAAAAACGGAGAGACAGATGTGAGCGATATTGTGGACAGAGCCCAAATGGCAGAGGTCATCTCCATTAAGCAAACTCTATCCCTGCATTGAACCAGAACAGAGAGGTAGGCAAATGTGTTATCCTGGGCTGTAAGATTTTGCTAGCCAATGCTACCTCCAGCTGAGTATAATTTCCACGTAGTGTGTAAAGCGAGGCCTGAGGGCACTGCTCATTATTTTACTCCACGACCTATGAATAGGGACTAATGGGAGATTCCTGCTGACCTTGTTCTTTTGGTGGTGGTGGTAGTGGGGTTTGCAACCATAGGTGTGGATTGTCTATTGTCAGAAAATGAAAACTACTTAGAACAGCTTTATGACTCCTAAGAGAACTAAGCTACTAAATGTATGAGATCTGTTGGGTGCCTAAATTTAAAACACCCACCTCATCAATTTCCTTGACATGAACTCTGTTTACTTTTACACACCAGGTTTTATTCTGAGCATTACATTAAATTTGTAAAAAAAAAAAAAAAAAAAAGACAATAAATTTCCTGGGTGATAAGTAAACTATAAACAATAAAAATATACACATATAAATCTTATCAAATTTATTTATTTATTTTTTGTGAGGAGATCAGCCCTGAGCTAACATCTGCCAATCCTCTTTTTTTTGCTGAGGAAGACTGGCCCTGGGCTAACATCCATGCCCATCTTCCTCCACTTTATATAGGACATTGCCACAGCATGGCTTGACAAGCAGTGCATCGGTGCGCGCCTGGGATCCGAACCGGCGAACCCCAGGCCGCCGCAGCGGAGCGCACGCACTTAACCGCTTGTGCCACTGGGCTGGCCCCAATCATATCAAATTTAAAGTGATTCTCATGTAAGTTGAGAAAAGTATTTTAAAAATTCCTATAGGATTTTAATTACTAAAACAAGAAGGCAATACATAGAGAATTTAATTTTGTTAACACTGAAACAGGCTTTTGGATTCAGGCCTCCGCATACAAACAGTACAACAACAAGACAAGGCGA
This sequence comes from Ceratotherium simum simum, assembly GCF_057802395.1. NCBI lineage: Eukaryota > Metazoa > Chordata > Mammalia > Perissodactyla > Rhinocerotidae > Ceratotherium > Ceratotherium simum. The sequence continues at coordinate 56,288,840 of NC_141919.1, read as the reverse complement.
GTACCACTCCAGTTATCATCGCATGGCTCCAGTTATCCAGTACACAGGCATGGAGAGCCCCTGTGTACAGGTCGCTAAGCTCACCTTCACAAAATAGTCAAACAGGGGCCTGTATTTCTTGCCTTTGAGATAGGCACCAGGAAATCTAGGAAAGGAGAAAGGCAAACTCACAATTAGATTAAAATCACCAAAGAAATGAGGCTGCAGCCACATCAAGTCACCACTCGCTTCTGGTTCACTTGTTCCTTAGTTATTGATGCTGGAACGTGTGACCTCAATGTACTCAGTTTTAGTACTTAAAACCAAACTTGAATAATATAGCTTTTGGATAATAAAATGTCTCACTTTTTAAAGCTAAAGATACACACACACACACACAGATGTACACACATGCACAAATCAACAACTTGTATATTCACCTTTCAAGGATCTCATAGTCACTCTCCAATTTATAGAGGGCTGACAATCTGGCTTCCATTAAAATGAGTAATTTTCCTCTGACAACATCTGTGAGAGCAAGGGAAAAAGTGGACTTCAGTCATATTCAGACTCTGGATGACTCTAAAGACATGTCTCAGCATATTATCCCTCCAGGGCTCCTGCATCACCTGCATCCAGTGTGCTCAGCACTCACAGAGAGAAACACTGCAAAGAATACCAGGGCACGCTGCTTTCCAGACACGAAAAAGACAAAGACATCAAATGCCCTTGGGCAGCTCATCAGTTGTTAATTGCACCTCTATCCATTTTAAGTAAATTAAGCTTTATTTTCTCATACCAAAGGTAATATATGTGAATGTTTAAAAGTCATAACATTAACAAAGCAAGAGGCTAACACAGTAAAAGTCCTCCATAATCTCATCCCCTCTCAGGTACTATCATTTTCTATGTATACACTAACATACATATTACATGAATGTGTAATGTCTTTTAACAACTATGGAACATTACTCAATACAGTTTTGCAATTTGTTTTCACATACTATGTTGTGAAAATCTTTCCATATATTAGCACATACAGTTCTTTCTCATTCTTTTATATAGCTCTATAGTACTCCATTTTATGGAGATACAAGTTATTTTTAACAAATCGACTAATACTACACATCTAAATCATTTTCAAATTTTTGCTACTATGAACATTGGGATAATGAATATCCTTGAATGTATCTTTGTACCCTCACTGGAAGTGTTTCTTAAGGATACTCTCCTAGAAATAGAAAAGCAGGAAGAAATGTATAAACATTTAAAATTTAATAGACACTGACAAATTGCCCTACAAAAACTTAGGCTAATTTAAACTCCACCTGTAAAGTATGATATACTCAAGAGTTTACTACAGCCTATGTCATATATTCAGTTCACTATTAGAAAAATGACTCTATGGATCATTTTGAAGGTCTGTGCAATTCACTGAAAAACTGCTACAAATAATGCTTCCACTCACCAGCTCTGACCTCAAAGGAACTTCGTTGTAAGTGGAGTCTACATTTTCTAAATAAAACTCAGGACACACAGTCCGACAAGTACAAGAGTCGTGTATGCAGGCAGAGGAGTGCATGATTGAAATCTTGGCCAGATGGCCCCTAAGGCCTTCAGGCTCTTTACACAATGGCCATATCCCATGGGTGACATGGGGAACCTATGCAGATAGGACTGCACCTGCCCAGAGAAGCAGCTGCAGACACCCGAGCCAGGGCTTGCCTGGACAACAGCGCTTTCCCAGCAGATATCAATAGAAACCAACTCTTGGTCCTATCCACTCCCAAGGCACAACTAAAGAATAATAAAAATACCTGTTTTCTGACTCCCAATCCTCTCCTATTCCTCTAAATATTTTTCCCTTGCCAGCACAAGCTATTGTGAATCAAGTTAACTGTCTTGTAAGATGGATTTTATTTTTCTGGCTATGAGTTTTTCTTTTCTTTTCCTGGCTTTTCTCCTCCTTCCATAAACTATCAAAACGTGAAAGTAGCAAGCTTCTTTTTTCATATAAACCTCTATGGAAAGGGCCTCATTGAGACTATGGTTAACTTCTTACCAGGGAATATCTGAAAGGCACAAAGTTCTCAAGTTCTGGGACCGATCTTGTGATTTATAATAAGAAATATAGGGCCGGCTCCGTGGCTTGGCGGTTGGGTGCGCGCGCTCTGATGCTGGCGGCCCGGGTTCGGATCCCGGGAGCGCCCCGAGGCACCACTTCTCCGTCCAACGCGAGGCCGAGTCCCACGTACAGCAACTAGAAGGATGTGAACCTATGACATACAACTATCTACTGGGGCTTTGGGGGGAAAAAACTGAATAAATAAAATCTAAAAAAAAAAAAAAAAAAAAGAAATATATATTTGGTCTTCATCTCCATTCCTGGCAGAGCTCCTAAAACCCTTGGAATGTCCTAAGTGTTGGGAACCATAAAGGTGCCTTTTGTTATGTTAATGAGGTGACTTTTGGAAAGCCCTTTGGTAACTTAAGGATGGGGGCTGGTTGCCAGGGTAACCAACCACATGATTACAGGGTTGGAACCTTCACACACACACCCCTCTCCCCCACCTCTATGGAGAGAGGGGTTGGAGACTGTGTTCAATCATCAATGGCCAATGATTCAATCAACCATGCCTATGTAATAAGGCCTCCATAAAAATCCCAAAGGATGGCGTTCGGAGGGCTTCTGGATTAGTGAACACAATGCCATGAGGAAGATCCACTCCAGTTCTATAGGGACTGAAGCTCCTGTGCTCAGGACCCTTCCAGACATTGCCTTATATACTTCCTCATCTGGCTGTTCTTCTGTATCCTTTATAATGTTCTTTTATGATAAATCGGTAAAGTAGTAAGTACAATGTTTCTCTGAGTTCTGTGAGCTGCTCTAGCAAATTAATCGAACCCAAGGAGGGGGTCGTAGGTCAGTCAGAAGCACAGGTGACAACCTGGACTTGCAATTGGCATCTGAGGTGGGAATGTGGTGGTGGGGGCAGTCCTTGTAGGACTGAGCCCTTAACCTGTGGCATCTGACACTAACTGCAGACAGCTAGTGTCTGAATTAATTGCTTGGTGATACTGAAAAAATACACACCTGAGATTCCTAATGACGATAAGACACCACCTCTCTAAAGCACTGGTTCTTCATCTGTAATAAGGGCATGACGTGTAAAAATATATTACAGGGGCCAGCCCAGTGGCGTAGCGGTTGGGTTCGTGGGCTCCGCTTCGGCAGCCCAGGGTTCTCGGGTTCAGATCCCAGGCGCAGACCAATGCACTGCTTGTCAAGCCACGCTGTGGTAGGGTCCCATGTAAAGTGGAGGAAGATGCTCACGGATGTTAGCCCAGGGCCAATCCTCCTCAGCAAAAAGAGGAGGACAGGCAACGAATGTTAGCTTAGGGCTAACCTTCCTCACACACACAAAAAATGTATTATAATCTTAAAATTATAAGGAATTTTTACTTTTTATATCTTTATTTTATTTTTGTGTGTTATTTTTTCAATCAGAAATGAAAAAAAAACTTTTCTAGAAGGTATTTTTCTGATTAAGTCTAACGCTTTTTCAAAGACTTCTCTTTTCACTCTTATAAGAAATGTAAGCTTTGGGGCCAGCCCAGTGGTGCAAGCGGTTAAGTGCGCGTGCTCCGCTGCGGCGGCCCTGGGTTCGCCGGTTTGGATCCCGGGCGCACACTGATGCACTGCTTGTCAGGCCATGCTGTGGGGGTGTCCCATATGAAGTGGAGGAAGATGGGCATGGATGTTAGCCCAGGGCCAGTCTTTCTCAGCAAGAAGAGGAGGATTGGCAGATGTTAGCTCAGGGCCAATCTTCCTCACCAAAAAAAGAAAAAAGAAATGTAAGCTTTCACTCTTTCCCAAAATATGTTAAAATTATCTTATCCATATTTGTCCTAAGTAACCAGGCTCATACTTACCTTTGATCTTCACATATTGCATATCTGGATTAACACACAGGGCAAGGTTACTAGGTAGAGTCCAGGGAGTGGTTGTCCAAGCAACTAGAGATACATTTTCATCTTCCTCCAAAGGGAAAGTTACAAATACTGAAGGATCTTGAACATCCTGAAATAAAATGAGATAAAGTATTCTTTTACAAGAATGTAAGAAAAAGGAACTGAACTTAAAGAATAAAATAAAACAATTTTCAGAATAAACAGAGCTTTACTAAAAACATGTGCCTCATTTATAAAAAGAAAATACAACACAAGAAATTCCAAATATATTTTTTTTATATACTTAAAAAAATGTTTTGGGCCAGTGCTGTGGCGTAGTGGTTAAGTTAGGCAAGTTCCACTTTGGTGGCCCAGGTTCATGGGTTCAAATCCCAGGCGTGGACCTACAGCACTCATCAGCCATGTTGTGGTGGCGACTCACATACAAAATAGAGGAAGACTGGCAAAGATGTTAGTTCAGGGCTAATCTTCCTCAAGCAAAAAAAGAGGAAGATTGGTGGCAGATGTTAGCTCAGGGCGAATCTTCCTCAGCAAAGAAAAAACAGAAGAAAAAAAATGTTTTAATTACTGTAGTAGCCACAAATAAAACATTTGAAGTGTATCAAGAGGGATACACAATGGAGGTTTCACTATTATGATTTATTTTATAATAAAAGTCCATAAAGAGTTAGGTCAACAAAATAACACCACATACTTGAAATTGTAATATGCCAATATTAATTCAGTTCATTAAATAAATGATTGGTTTCATCTCTATGGCAATCTTTCAATATGAAAATAAAAGGGATTTAAAAATATTTAATAAATAAATAGCCTCAAAGCAGAAAAGCTCATTCCCCGACACAAACCCACTGCATTCTAAATAAAGTGAGAAAAAGGGGTTCTCCAAACATGGTCTTATTCACATACAAAGCATGAGACAACCTGAAATGAGGGCACTACAAGCACACTGGCCTGTGCTCCTCAATGCCAGTGTCACGAAATGCAAAGATGAGGACTGTTTGAAGGAGCTGGAGATACAGCGGCTGAATGAAACACATAATCTAGCATTTTCTTTTGCTAAAAAGGGCAAATAGGTCCCAATAATTTGGGACCATTAGGAGAATCAGGTCTATACATTAGATGATAATATTGTATCATTGCTGATTCCCTAATTTCAATTACTTAAGAGAACAGTATTGATTTTAAGAAATATGTACTTAAGTATTTAGAGGAAAAGAGATGTCAGGTCTGCAACGTACTCTCCAAGGGTCCTGCGCCACCCCACCCCTTAAAAAGAGAGGGAAGGATAAAGCAAATATGGTAAAAGGTTAACATTTAGGAAATCTCATTGAAGGGTATGTGAGAATTCTTTTCAACTTTTCAGTAAGTCTGAAATTATGTCAAAAATTAAAAACAAAACCAAAAAAACCATAATACACAATCATCGAATGACTAAAGTGAAAGAAAATGCTAAGTGCGGGCAAGGATGCAGAGAAATCAGAACTGTCTAGTAAGAGTATAAATCAGTATAACCACTTGGGAGAACTCTGTGCTAGTACCTACTAAAATGGGAGGCAGCAAACCATGGTCCATGGGCCAAACCTGGCCGTCACCTGCTTCCATACTGCTAGAGTGCTAGAATGGTTATGACAGAGTTAAGTACTCGCAACAGAGACCATCTGGTCCACAAAGCCTAAAATATTTACTATCGGGCCCTTTACAGAATTTGCCAACTTCTGTACTAGAGTTAAATGTGAATGTAAGATAATAGAAAATATAGACTGGTGTCTGCCCCCCGTTCCTGGTACAGAGCTCCTAAAACCCCTGTAATTCCCTAAGTGATAAGAACACCAGGAGCATCTCTTGTTCTAATGTTGGTCTCTACTCCTGGTTCCTGACATAGGGCTCCTGAAACCCTTGTAATTTCTTGGGTGACAAGGATGTCTTTTGTTCTAATGGGGCAACTCTAGGTGGGCTCCTGGATGGGGGGTGGTCACCAGAAAGACCAAGCCATGATTAGAAGCTTGGAATTTTCAGCTCTGCCTCCTATTCTCTCGAGAAGGGAGAAGGGCTGAAAACAGAGTTAATGACTGATCATGCCTACATGATGAAGCCAGCCTCCATAAAATCGCAAAAGTGTGGCGTTTAGAGAACTTCTGGGTTGGTGAACATGTGGAGGTGCTGGGAGAGTGGCATGTCTGGAGAGGGCATGGAAGCTCTGGGCCCCTTCCCATATACCTTGCCCTACGCACCTCTTCCATCTGGCTGTTCATCTGTGTCCTTTATCACATCCTTTTATAATAAACTGGTGAACATAAGTAAGTGTTTCCTTGAGTTCTGTGAGCCACTCTAGCAAATGATTCAAACCCAAGGAGGAGGTCGTTGGAGCCTCCAACCTATAGCTGGTCAGTCAGAAGCACCAGTGACAACCTGGGCTTGAGACTGGCATCTGAAGTGTGTGCATGGTGGGGAGGGAGAGCCTTGTGGGACTGAACCCTTCCCTGTGGGATCGGATGCTAGCTCCGGGTAGATAGTGTCAGAATTGAGTTAAATTGTAGGACACCCAGCTGATGTCCCAAAGAATTGCTTGGCGTAAGGAAAAACCTCCACACGTTTGGCGACCAGAAGTGTGAGTGTTCTGTGTGACTAGCAAAGGAGACACACAACAAAGAAACACACTCTAGGGAAGAATTGGGTTTTTCCCTACATAGGAAATAAAAAAAGCCTGAGTTTTTCCTTTATAGTAAGTATACCCTATGACTCCACAATTCCACCCCTGGGTATGTAACCAACAAAAATGTGTATATATGCTCCCTAAAAGACAAGTTGTAGAATGTCCACAGTAGCACTATTGATAAGAGCCCAAGACTGGAAATTACCCAAATGCCCTTCACAGTAGAATGGATAAACAAATACTAAACAGTAGTTAAAATGATGATCTACAACTACACACAATATGGATGACTTTCACAAACATAATCTTGAGCCCGAGAAGACAGACATGAAACAGAACACACTGTACAATTCCATTCACAGACAGTACAGAATCAGCAAACAAATCAATCTTGTTGGAAGTGAGGGACAGTGGTTACTGTAAGGCGGTCGGGTGGCTATCATGAAGGGACCATGAGAAGGGAGAGCTTTTGGTAAGTTGCTAAGGTTCTTTTTTACTTTGTCTGAGTGTTGGCTTCATGGATGTATGCACTCTGTGCAAGCAGATGGAGGAGCAAAAAAATGCTGTCTCATCATTAAACCAGGCAATAGGTACTAAGATATAAAAAATATTAATTTTAGTATGTACACTAATGAATGTAAAAAAATAAAAATAAAAAAACCACTAAAGGGAAACCTAAATAAAACATTAATAGTGACTGCATTTGGGTACTGGGATTATAAATTTTTTCTCCTTCTTTATACCTTCTATGGTTTCCAAATTTTCCACAATGAGCATGGAACTCCATAAATAATCAAATCGACCAGACTCCTAAAAACTAAAAATTTAGATAACATAAAAAAAAAAAAATATGTTTATATCCATAAGCTGGTTTACCTTTTGGAATAGTTGGAAGGACTTTCTCCTCTAACTCAATTTACTTCTGCAAGAAGCTTGCCTCTTTCCCAGTAAGATTTATTTACTCATTGAAGAGCAAACTTTTGAAAACTCTAGGAACTGACAAGCCATTATGGGGGTCTAATATATAACAAGTTAGTTGCCAAAGAAAACTTCAGCCTAAGTACACAAGGATTTATATTAAAAAACGTTCCTAGCAACGCTGTCTGTTCCCATTGAGAAAAAAAAGACAAGGGCTACCCCCCTCAAAACAACTCAAATATCTATAAAAAGAATGCATAAATAAATCGTAATCTATTTGTTATATAAAACATTATACAGCAGTTAAAAATAAACTTAGAGCAACACACATCAATAAGAAGGATCTTTAAAACATAATGTTTAGTATAAAAGGCAAGGTACAGAATAAGTACAGTGGGTGATATTTAAAAAACGTGGCATAGTGGTTAAGTTCCCATGTTGCACTTCAGCGGCCCAGGGTTTGCAGGTTCAGATCCCAGGCTCGGACCTATGCACTACTCACCAAGCCATGCTGTGGAGGCGTCCCATATAAAGTAGAGGAAGAAGGGCATGGATGTTAGCCCAGGGCCAATCTTCCTCAGCAAAAAGAGGAGGACTGGCATGGATGTTAGCTCAGGGCTAATCCTCCTCACACACACAAAAAAAAACATGCACAAAAATGCTATATACTGTTTATGGATACTTATGTAGATAGTAAAAGTGTAAAAATATGCATGGGGGAAAGAAACAAAGTGGTCACCTGTCAGGATGTAAGAAAGGAAATGGAAAGAGAAATGTGCTGTAAATAAATAAATTGTGCTATATTTCCCTACACAGAAATTAGAACCAAAGATCCACAAGTACACTTAACATGGATGACTGTTCCAAACATAATGTTGAGTGAAAAAAGCCAGATACAAAAGAATACATAGTGGATCTTTCCATTTCTACAAAATACAAAATAGGGCCGGCCCCATGGCTTAGCGGTTAAGTGCATGCTCTGGCGGCCGGGGTTCGGATCCCGGGCCTGCACCGACGCACCGCCTCTCCCGCCATGCTGAGGCCGAGTCCCACATACAGCAACTGGAAGGATGTGCAACTATGGCATACAAATATCTAATGGGGCTTTGGGAAAAAGAAAAAAAAAAAGGAGGAGGATTGGCAATAGATGTTAGCTCAGAGCCAGTCTTCCTCAGCAAAAAGAGGAGGATTAGCATGGATGTTAGCTCAGGGCTGATCTTCCTCACACACACACACAAAAAAAAGCCAAAACTAGTCAACTGTTATCTATAATATTTGCTGTACTCAAAAAAAAGATGCATTTATTGGAACCTATCAAATAGTACACTTTAGATTTGTGCATTTAACTGTATATAAATTTTAACCTCTCCCCTCCAAAACCACAAACAAATACTGACCTCCCTTCATGACATACATGCCGAAGGAAAAAAACAAACACAAAAATGAAGTACCAATTTCTATAAAATATAAAGGACAGAAAAAATGTTAAATTAGACCATGGAGATGTAACCAGCAAAATTCAGATTCTGGGAAATGCCTGTCTCCTAAACAATGATTTGCAAGGAAAAATGAAAAAAGACAGAAAGAGAAATGGAGACCTACAGATTAAAACAGAGCTAAAAGACAACTATTACCATGTATGAATCCTCCTTAGATCCTGATTCAAAAACAACAAAAAATAATTAAAAATAACCCAAGGGAATGAAGGGTATGATATTTATGAGACAAACAGAAATGTAAACACTGATGATATCTAGGAATTAAACAATTATAGGATATTTAAAATTAAAGCTATTAAAGATGATTGATGATGACCTTTTTTAGTGTGATAATGGTACTATGGTAATGCTAAAAAAAACAAAAGATAAAAAAAGATTTCTATCTATTAAAGACATATAATAGATTATTTATTGCTAAAATGTTTCAAAATTTGCTTTGAAAAAGGGCCTGGGAAAAGTGAGTGGGAGTGTGTGCAGATAGGGCAGGATTGGCTATAGGTCACCGGTTGTTGGGGATATGTGACAAGCACGTGGGAGTTAATTACATGCTTCTGTGTATTTTTGCCTATGCCTGAAATTCTCCACGTTAAAGAGTTTTTAAAAAGTAAGCAAATACAGTAATAGACTAAGATTTCACAAAGCTAAGCCTTTGGTAACCAAGTGCTTAGTATATTATTTTCTACATTTTTATGTGCTTAAAATATTTTATTAAAAATAAACAACATAACATGAGCACTATCACAGAAGGGTATTTAGGAGACAACAGGAATCATCACACCCACCTCACAAGGATTTGCAAAAATCAAATGGGATATATAAAAGCATTCTATAACACGAAGAGTGCTTTTGAAATGCAAGTTTTAATAATATAATTTCCAAACCTGAGCCACAAAATAAGAACTCCAAACAAATCAATGTCCTTTAAAAACAGAGAGGGTCAGATAAACTCTCAGAAATGAAAACCCCTCTTGAATATATACACATGGGAACAGTTCATGTTTCAGAAGACTTACTGTCTTTACTATGTCTAGACAAGGTAAAGCAGGAAGCTTTGTAAACATCAGACACGTCTAAATGCTTCCATCATACCAATCATGGTATGATGGAAGCAAGTTATTCCACTCATCAGAGAAAAGATCATAATGCTGTTCACCAATCCCAAATGAGATTTTCTTCCAAATACTTTTTTTTTTTAATTTTTTTTTTTAATTTTTATTTATTTATTTTTCCCCCAAAGCCCCAGTAGATAGTTGTATGTCATAGTTGTACATCCTTCTAGTTGCTGTATGTGGGACGCGGCCTCAGCATGGCTGGAGAAGCGGTGCATCGGTGCGAGCCCGGGATCCGAACCCGGGCTGCCAGCATCAGAGCGCACGCACTTAACCGCTAAGCCACGGGGCCGGCCCTCTTCCAAATACTTTTAACAAATAAATGATATTAGGAGGTCCAGATGAGGCATAAAATCACTCAAACCAATAACTCTTACGAAACAGTGACTGGAGGGAAATAGGGCAGAGCTAGACTTGTTAACCAAAGAGAGGCACAAAAATATGGTCAAAACAAGCAAAACCTATCACATTAAGACACATCATTCACAAATCTCATGGGGGAAAAAAAATCCCTCATTTTTAATTTTAACAGGGCCTCAGTTCAGTGACAGGCAACATCACCAGCGCTCAGGAAGAAATGGTCAAACAGACTGACTTCCCAGGCTAACATTCCACACCGGGACGAGTTGTCGTGATTACTACAACCATTTAACTTCCATGTAAGTAACTTAATGACCAATGATGTCTCACATACCTTGTAATTCTGGTGAGATTCGAAGTTGGAAAGTGGAGTATTGCACGCGGTGGAGAAGGGCATGACTTTCACACCTCTATAAACAAGGCCTTTATCATACAGTTGTTTGAAGACCCACCTAGCAAGTACAGAGGTGAAGATTTACCACAACTATCTACCCAAAATTCTGCTTCCCCAAACACAAATGTTTATGTCAGTTTCTGTTTACAGAGTTCCTGTCAGCCAAAGAAGTGGAAACAGTGTCTCTTAACTGGAGACTATCTGGTAAATTACAAAGGATCAGTATAATGAGACATAACAGAGACATTAAAAGTGCTAATATGTGTTGACATGGAAAGATGTCCATGACATGACGTTGACTGAGAAAAGCAACTACACCATATTGTACAAAGAGGTACCAATTACGTAAAACTGTACATATCAGTATACATATTTACATTTTTTAGAGATGCTGAAAAAAAAGATTTTCATCAACATGTTAGCTATGGTTAGGATTTCAGAGTTTTCGTTTTTCTTAATAGTTTTTTGGTGTATTGCTAAAACTTCACTATAATGGGCAGTTTTACAAAGGCAATTTAAAAAGTATAAACATTGGGATTAGGATATATATCACTCCCACAGTTAGTCAAAAACTTCCATTAAACATTCAAACGTTGCTTTAAGCTAAATGTACCAAGATACTGCAAATGTCAATGGCAACAGTCATCCCAGGTTCTCCTGTGGTGACTACTCACCTCTCCCAACTGGATACCAGAATGCACTGGTGGGAACCCTTATTTAATTCTGCCCTTATATAATTCGTCTTTACAGCCCAATTCCTAAGTGCCTGGCACAAAAATGAATTCAACTTTCTCCCATTTGCTAAATATTTTTATGAAAAAATGTGCATACTTTTTCATGGCATTCGTTAGGCTTTAAATAAAGCTTAAAAAGTGATGTTTTGAGCCAGCCCGGGTGGTCTAGTGGTTAAAGTTTGGCACACTCTGCTTCGGAGGCCCAGGTTCAGTTCCCAGGCACAGAACCACACCACTCGTCTGTCGGTAGCCATGCTGTGACGGCGGCTCACAGAGAACTAGAGGAGTTACAACTAGAACATACAACTATGTATCAGGGCTTTGGAGAGGAAAAAAAAAAAATGAGAGGAAGATTGGCAACAGATGTTAGCTCAGGGTGAATCTTTCCCAGCAAAAAAATTTTAAAAAGTGATGTTTTATAACAAATTTCCCAAGTTTAAACTCAATCTTATTATATACTTTGATGCAAGGACATTCACAGGAGGCTAGAGGAAGAGTATTAGATTCACTATCATGAGACCCAGTTTCAAGCCCAAGAGCCATAAAATTAGCTGTGTGATCTCACGTACGTCACAACCACTTTCTTCACTTCAGAGTCCTAACCCAATCCACAGGACTCTCTGGATCATCTGGGAAAATTCATGTGGAAGTACTTTATATACTCAAAAGCACTAACTCAATCTAAATGATCACCATTATTAATGTTATCATTATTAAAGATATCGCCTATAATTTTTTATATTCACCCTACGTCTATGTGCCTTATTTACATGCCAACAGGTTCCTCAGGAATAACTAACATTCTAATAGCAAGAGGCCTTAAAAATTGTTTTCCCCTGATTCCAGTATGTTTTATGTAAATTAAGAAGTATGATATAGAGCTGAATTGTCCAACACGGTAGGCACTAGCCACAAGTGCTCATTTAAATTTAAATTCATTAAAATTAGAAATTCAGTTTCTCAGTCATATCAGCCACCTTTAAGTCCTCAATAGCCCTGATCTAGAGCATAAATAGTACCTTCTTTTTCAGATGTTTAACACGTCTGGTTTTTAGATGTTCTAATCATGAGAACTCCAGCTGCTCAGTGAATGAGAAGCCCCTGTCCAAAGTCTCTGGCATGTTAGAGAATGTGACCAGCTTCCACTCCTGGATACACGGGTCTGCAGATGCATCCACAGGAGCATGTCAGAGTCAGAGGGTCTGAGAACTGCTCCAAGGCATCCAGCTCCTCAAAGCCAAAGGACATGTGCTAAGCATGTTCAATAGATCTTACTAAGAGAAATGTGAGCAGGTAGATAAGAAGGCAATAAGAGCCACGAGTACCTACAATGCAGCACAAAGAAAGTGCATCCTACAAAATAGCTTTGCAACTCATGTGTAATTAAGCATAATTTATTAAAAGTAGTACTTCCTCAAGGCTTGAGTTTTGTACACAGGGCATTTTTCAACCGTAATAATGGTGCCTGTTTGCCCATTAATGATAAGTAATGATTGTCAGACTACTGTAGGATTCTCAAGTTAAATCACCTATCAAGACTAAGACTAGCATTGCAACAGTGACTTATAATATTAAAAAGAAGTAAAATTCTTTTTAAACTGTTATAAAACAGTGACTGCACTATACAACTTGTCTCAGTATAAAATTCAAGCACATAATCTCTCTCTTTTTTTTCTCCCTGAGGAAGCTTCCCCTGAGCTAACATCTGTTGACAATCTTCCTCTTTTTGTTTTTTTGTGAGGAGATCAGCCCTGTGCTAACATCTGCCAATCTTCCTCTTTTTTTTGCTGAGGAAGACTGGCCCTGGGCTAACATCTGTGCCCATCTTCCTCCACTTTATATGGGATGCTGCCACAGCATGGCTTGCCAAGCAGTGCGTCGGTGCGCACCCAGGGTCCGAACTGGCAAACCCCGGGCCGCTGCAGCGGAGCGCGCGCACTTAACCACTTGCGCCACCGGGCCGGCCCCTCTTACTCTTTTTTTTGTGCTGAGGAAGATTCGCTCTGAACTAACATTTGTTGCCAATCTTCCTCTATTTCATATGTGAGCTGCTGCCATAGCACGGCCACTGACAGACAAGTGGTGTAGGTTCAAGCCTGGGAACCGAACTCAGGCTGCAGAAGCGAAGCATGCTGAACTTAACCACTAGGCCACCAGGGCTGGCCCCATAATCTCTTAAACTTAATTCCTTAAAAAAAACAAAACCAAAACTTTTGAAACCTAATTTTCCCTAAATTTGTTACCAATTAATTTGGCAAAAAAACTAACTGACATCAGGCCATTTATAGTCTTTATTTATTCTACTTAGTGTGAACAATTATATGTTCTGATGCTGAAATGCTAATGTATTTGATTACAGGTTGCTGCTCAATATGCTGGGGCCATTATATACCACAGAACATATGCATATCCTGTTATCTTTCTAGAATCAGAAATTTTCTAAATTCAATAGTAAATCTAGGAGTGGAAGGGATGAATAGGTGGAACACAGAAAATTTTTAGGGCAGTGAAAATACGCTACATGATACTAGAATGATGGATATATGTCATTACACATTTGTCCAAGCCCATAGAATGTACAACAAGAGTGACCCCTAATATAAACCATGGACTATGGGTGATGATGATGTGTCAATGTAGGTTCATCAGTTGTGACAAATGTACCACTCTGGTGGGGAATGTTGATAATTGGGGAGGCTATGCATGTATGGGGGCACAGGGTATATGAGAAATCTCTGTACCTTCCTTTCAATTTTGCTGTAAACCTAAAAATGCTCTACAAAAAACTAAATCTTTAAAAACAAAAACAAAACAAATCCATCCCCCAAAATTTCACATAAATAACTGTGGACCTGAAAACAAACTGACTCATATTAGAGCATCTCTCCACTAACCAATATAACACTTTATTCCTTATATTTACAGTTGCAAATAAACCTACCAGACAGATTCCATGAATTGTGGATACAGAGTTTTGTAGTCATTGTCAAAGTCAATCCATCGACCAAGTCTGGTAACAATAGACTTTAAAAATATAAATATTAGAGTTATTAGACAATGATATTTGTTATCATACACCAATGTGTTTTGCTTCTATTATCACCACATACAATGATTTTGGGAAAACAGAACAATCAATAGTTCAAGTAAATCTATATTGCAAACAACACTCTATGTAAGGTTAAGAACCAGTTTTCTTGGCATTCATCCTCTATGCAGATAATGTTCTTTACAAGTATTAACATTCCTTTATAAAAGTGTACCAAAACCACCATTTGGCAAACACCACAGGTACAACTATCCATCATCAATGGATGCTAAAATTAATGTGTGACAGTATGATAAGAAACAGGATATTGGCAAATAATCTCCCCACAGGATACCTATTAATTACAAAGGAAAAACTGCAATTTTACAATGGAGAAACCTGACAGATATCACCTTAGTGAACAAAGTTAACATCACCAATGAGGCATATCAGCATCATAGGCCTCCTGATATGATAGACTCAGAAGGGCATGATGTCACTTTTGAGGCATTCTTGCAAAAATGCATACGCATAACCTAAACTGAATCCTGAGGAAACATCAGCCATTGAGGGATATTCTACAAAATAACTAGTCTGTGCTCTTTAAAAGTGACAAGGTCATGAAAGACAAAGAAAGACTGAAGGGAGGCTGGCCCCATGGCATAGTGGTTAAGTTTGGTGCGCTCCGATTCAGCTGCTCAGGTTCGTGGGTTCAAATCCTGGGTGTGGACCTACACCACTCACCAGCCATGCTGTGGCGGCAATCCACATACAAAATAGGGGAAGACTGACACAGATGTTAAAATAGGGGAAGATTGACACAGATGTTAGCTCAGGGTCAATCTTCCTCAGCAAAAAAACTTTAAAAAAGGAAAAAAAAAGAAAGATTGAGGGAATGTTCCAGATTGTAGGAGACTAAGGAGATGTGACAACTATGTAAATGCAATGTGTGCTCCTACATTGGATCTTGGATCAGAAATAAAAATTACTGGGACACCTGGTTAAATGTGAATAAGGTGTATAGTATTGAATCAATGTTACTTTCCTCCTTTCGATAATTATACCATGGTTATTGAAGGTGTTAGCATTTGGGAAGTGGGTGAAGGGTATAAGGAAACTTTTCATACTATTTTTGCAATTTTTTAGTTAAGTCTGAATTATTTCAAAATGAAAAGTTAAAAAATACAAAATCTTTCTAAGAAACAAAAAAGTCCTACATGCATATTATAATCATCAGGATTTTTCCATACTGGTGACCAGGCAAGATTAAAGAAGGTCAGATTAGGAGAAAATTGAGGAGCTTTGATTTTCAGGTTGATGAAATCAGATTTTATTCACCAATGAGGAGAAGCTTCTCAAAGTTTTGAGCAGGGAAGAGCAAGATGAACAGAGTCTTGTGGGAGAGAGAACTTGCAGGCTGAGGGGAAAGAACCTGAGCAAGAGGTCAATTATGAGATTGTTTCAGGAATGAAGATGATGGTGGGTGGGAGGGAAAGGTTATAGAAATGAAAAGAAACAACTAGATAAGAGATACTAAGAAGAAAGACTTGATAAGGTTTGGCATTTGATTTGATCATGAGGATTAATGTTTGAAGCCTGGAAGACTGACACCATTGGCAGAATCGGGAATTCTAAAGAACAGCAAGTTCGGGAAGTCAAAGCGGTAAGATGGAGAAGATAGAAAAAACAAAAGCCAGACATATTTTTAAGTTGTACAGACATACTAATCTGAAAGCCAAGGAGGAAAGACCTTTGTTCGGAAGCTCATGAGAACAAGAGCGGGCAGGAGCTCTACCAGCACTTGATGGTTACTTAAAGGTACCAGCTGTGGGAGCTCTATTACTAAGAGAAGCAGTGCACAAGATGGTAGTCAAATTAATAAACAACAATGGGTCCAAACTTGAATTGTTTTTAACACCTGAATTTTTTTATTGCAACATTCAAGTTAATCTATTTGCTAGTACAGTCTGATTCCTGTCCTATACTGCGGGTAGGTAGGAGATTGAATATGGAAGAGAAATCAAGCATATGGAAATCAGAAAAGAAAGAGTTCAGTTTAAGCTAACATTTTAAGTAATAGGGTTGGAGGTGGAAGCTAAACACTCCTTTAAAGAGGATGATCAACTCCTCTTATGTCACAACCTCACACGGACAGCAATACTTTTGGGCGCATCTCGTAAAAAGCACAAAGGACTATAAACCATTTCAACTCCCATTCACAAACTAAAGTTTTTAGTCATTCTACTGAAAGTAACCCAACATACCTTCCACTCAGTAGAATATCTCATCACAATTGCTCGGCACTGATTGTTATACTCTACAATCCCCATTTTGGCTACATCCTCTGGTCCTCTGATTCCCAGTGTCTTATCAATTTCATATTCCTGAAAATTTGTGATAAGATTGTTAACATTCCTGCCCTATGAAACAAACGCAATTCAGCAATTCTAGAAAATAAAACAGATTTTAAAAAATTAGTTCTCAGAAAATCTAAAGAGAAAATGAACTATAAATAGTATTATAGAAATGAAATAGAAGAAAAAAACCTAATCATAGTAAAAATTTATCATATTTTAACTATATGATGAAATCTAATGCTTATAAAAAAATCAGAACACTGTGAGGCTAGAGACTCAAACATACCACAGGTAAGCCATGACAATCCCATCCAAATCTTCTGTCAACGTGAAACCCACTCTGGTGAGCATATCTCGTAACTATATCTTTAATTGTCCCTGCAAGTATATGTCCATAGTGAGGCAGTCCAGTTGCAAAAGGAGGCCCATCATAGAAGGTATATCTAACAAAGGTAATAAAAACGTTGTTACTTTAAAACAGACAGCAAAAATTTAGGACATTTTTCTACACATAGCTCCTGTCACAGTGGAATCGTCAGGGAGAAGAAAAGCAGCTAGATCAGAAATTTCACAGACATAATGATTAGATATTTACTGGAGGTCCTGCCTTCAAAAAAGCCAGTTATGCTGGAGCTGAAGAGATCTCCATTGGACCATCTATTCTTCATTCATTAGTTCCATGACATAAGGTAAGTTATTTATCCTGATCCTAAGTTATCTCATCAGTAAAAGAGGGCAAAAAACACCCATCTCATAAAGTTTTTAAGCACAGGAGACACAGGATGAAAACAGTAATTAAAGAAAGGACTAGTCTTTAGGTGAATGGAGACTAGAGGCAGGAAGTACTCTAACAGGAGGCTACTACTAGTCTAGATATAAATGCTTAAATGAGGGTGCTCATAATGAGAAAAGCGGAAAGGAAGAGAGTGCTATATCAACTCCATTTGGAAGACCTCTTAGACTGAATCTATCCTAATAACTAAGAACTCATTCATTCAATGTGTATCTACTACTGAGAGTGCTCACTACATAGAGAGCTAGGAGACTCCGGGAATACAAAGATGAATAGAGTTTCTGCCTTAATGGGACTCAGTCTAAGAAATGACTATTCTTAAAGACTCTACTTTTACCAAAGAAACTCACATACTTTGGCCTATGTTTTGATTGCTTCAAGCATTCCTGAAAACAATTAAATTCGGACCAGAACTGCAAGATTTTCTCTTCTTCAGCAGGAAAACTGATGTTTTCTGGAACTTGTTGAACCATTTTGTTGCTGCAAGAGAAATCAAATTTATTATTCTCCAAAGAGAAGTCTACGAATAACAGAGTACCATACATTAAAAAGAGTGTACACGTTACTACCCATACTACATGGTACTTTAAGAAAAATTATAGCTTTTTTTGAGGTAAAGTTCACATACCATAAAGTTTACCCTTTTAAAGTGTACAATTCGGTAGTTTTTAGTATGTTCACAAGATCGTGCAACCATCACCACTGTCTAATTCCAGAACATTTCATCACTGCTCCCTCCCCTGCCTTCTAAAAACCTGTACACATTAGCAGTCACTCTCCATTCCCTCCTTTCCTAGCCTCATGGCAACCATTAACCTGCTTTCTGCCTCTATAGATTTTCCCATGCTGGACATTTCACATAAATGGAATCATGTATATATAGCTTATTTCGTCTGGCTTATTTTACTTAGAATTATGTTTTCAAGGTTCACCCATGTTGTAACATGTATTCCTACTTTACTACATTTTATGGCTGAATAGTCTTTTCATTGTATGGATATGCCACATTTTATTTATTCAGGACATTAGGATTGTTTCCACTTTTTGGCTATTATGAACAATGCTGCTATAAATATCCGTGTACAAGTTTTTGTGTGAACATATGTGTTCAGTTCTCTTGGGTGTGTACCTAGGAGTAGAATTATTGCTAGGTCATATGGTAACTCTGTGTTCAACTTTTTAAGAAACTGCCAAAATGTTTTCCAAAGCTGCTGCATCATTTTACATTCTCCTAGCAGTGAATGAGGATTCCTGTTTCTTTATATCCGCACTCCTTGTTGGCCATTTTTGGATTACAGGAAACCCTAGTGGGTATGAAGTAGTATCTTATTGTGGTTTTGATTTGCATTTCCCTAATGATTAGTGACTTTGAGCACTTTTTCATGTGCTTATTGGCCATTTTTATATTTTGTTTGGAGAAATGTCTATTCATCCTTTGCCCATTGTTTAATTGGGTTGTCTTTTTATTGCTGAGTTGTAAGAGTTCTTTATATACTCAAAATACAAGTCCCCTATCAGACGATTTGCAAAAATTTTCTCCCATTCTGTGGGTTGTCTTTTTATTTTCTTCACGGTATTCTCTGAAGCACAAATACTTTTAATTTCGGTGAAGTCCAGTTTATCTATTTCTTGTTTTGTTACTTGAGCTTCTGGTGTTACATCTAAGAAACTATTAGCTAAAACAAGGTTATGAAGTTTTAGCTGTTATATTTAGGTCGTTGAACCATTTTGAGTTATTTTTGTATATAGTGTGATGAAGGGATACATGATACTTTTTAAGTTATTGCAAAACTTGTGTCTAAATTACACTCTTCACTTATTTTTCAACTACAGTATAACACTTAGTAATTGTAGACAATATGCTTCCAAAAGCAAACAAGAAAATCTTGGAAATTCTGTCTAATGATACTAAAAATGGATATGCCTGAAAAAAATAAATCTCAAAGTAGGTAAGAATTCTTACTTATACTCAGACAGAACGCACTTCTGTTGAAATAACTTCATCTCTTTGAGGAAAACAAGTTAAAACCTAAAAAGTGTTTAAAGCTAAAAAAGATGAGGATCTCACATTCAAATTCTTCTTAGCTCAAACCAGTTTTCCATTTTATCCTTTTTATTACTCATATTCATGATTTGTAATCTTAAAGTGTATAAAATTTTTAAGACTTTTGCTAATAACCTCATGCAGAAACACTTGATCAATCCGAGGCTTAACTAGGGAGCATCCTTAAGCCCATTCCTCCTCAAGGCCTCTTTATTTTTTTTTTTTATTTATTTTTTTTTTTTTAAAGATTTTATTTATTCAGTTTTTTCCCCCCAAAGCCCCAGTAGATAGTTGTATGTCATAGGTTCACATCCTTCTAGTTGCTGTACGTGGGACTCGGCCTCACGTTGGACGGAGAAGTGGTGCCTCGGGGCGCTCCCGGGATCCGAACCCCGGCCGCCAGCATCAGAGCGCGCGCACTTAACCGCTAAGCCACGGAGCCGGCCCAAGGCCTCTTTATTCTTACTTTATAATTCTAAATAAGGTTGGTGACCAGATTTCCAAGATAACATCAGATTAGACGGGGACAGGATTGCTAATAAAGAGAAAACACAGAGAAGACAGAAAACTTGAAGAACTCAAGAACTCTCACAGTTTGGGGTAACTGATTCTAGCAGCAAAGAGACCCACATACCTCAACTAATTCTGAAAACATCAAAGCCGAAGCACAATAATTACCCATGCCACCAAAAAAAAAAAATTTTATTACAAGCAGTCTCTCTTCTTTTCTTTCACTTCATTTATTTTTGACATGCGAGAGTGCCTTTGAGTTTTATATAGGAAAAAAATAAGAAAAGAACAGGTAGGCCATGTAAATTAATTCAGCTATACATTTCTGATTAGATTGTTCCATTAAACTGTACTAAATAGAAGCTGAACGTCATTTTGGATCGTCAGCTCTTGTTATAACCTCCTGCCTTTCAAGGACAGAAAGAGGTGTTGGTCTGCGCATTTACTGATTTACTAGGGGTCCTATTGGTTCAGTGACTACATTATTAGAGGCCACCTGAAACTTACGGGATTACATTTGAAGGCTAATAGATCTTTAGAGATCAACACATTTATTTCTGTCACCTCTAATGCTCCTCAAGGCTGGTCCTATGATCACCAGCATCTATAGGTGCTGACTGATCAGAGTAGACTCGCCAGCCCCACCACAGACTGAGGAGTCAGAATCTTTTAACCTTTTAATAAGATGCCAGGGGATTAGCACGCACATCAAAGTTTTGAGAGTCACTATTCTCACAGTTCTGACCATTATTCAGGAATATCTATCTGAACTTTTTTTTTTTTTGAGAAAAAGAGATTTAAGCTTTCTGTGAAGATGGATCGAAACTCACATGAAATTTTCTAGGGAGCCTCTACTCTCCCAAAGATTAAGAATCATTGCATTATTATGCCAAACACAAAGACCCACTGTAATGGCACTGACTATTCCAGGAAGAGCCATGTATCAGTGACCGGGCTATGGTGGCTGCTGAGGAGAAACAGCCCCCATGCATAAATCACAGGATTGCTCTGGCCCCTCATATCCACTGGAGAGCTGTACATACACAACAGCGTCCAGTAACCACAGGGCCCGTGTGCGTGTGTGTGTGTGTGTGTGTGTGTGTGTGAGGCGGGAGAGGAAGGAGATTAACTTCACCTCAGGGAAGCGTTCTCCTCTTCCCTCTTACTATAATCCACTCTTCCCTATTCCAGGACTCCTTAAGGCCTCTTTGCCTCAACTTCCTGTTCACCAATTTCTAGATACCCTCTTTGACCTTGTGTTTACCTCAACAGATCTTGGGAAAGCATTCAAAAACATTTTCATTTAAAATAAATCTCATGATCTTCCTTGCCATACTTGCTCCCATTAATCCCACTGTACTAGTAGTTCCACATTCCTTCCCATTAGCTGAAATTTCTGAGTCACCCTTAAATACTAACAGATGACCCCACATCCAATTGATCACCAAGTCATGTGGATCTGACCTCTAAATCTATTTCTCCGTTCCTTCTTCTTCATTCTCAGGTCTTCATAACCTGTTACATTAAGTCAAATCTAACCCCAGAGGTGGGTCCAACTCCAGCCTTTTCTCACTTTAGTTATATTCTTTTAACATATACTCCACAGATATACTTACAAAAATGTATAAAATATGTGTACAAACATATTAACTGAAGCATTTTTTTTTCTTTTTTTTTGTGAGGAAGATCAGCCCTGAGCTAACATCCATGCCAATCCTCCTCTTTTTGCTGAGGAAGACTGGCCCTGGGCTAACATCTGTGCCCATCTTCCTCCACTTTATATGGCACATCACATGGCCTGACAAGCGGTGCATCGATGCGCGCCCGCGATCCGAACCCGGGCCGCCAGCAGCAGAGTGTGCACACTTAACCGCTAAGCCACGGGGCCAGCCCCTGAAGCATTTTTTCTGTAGACAAATATCTGAAAACAACTTAAATGTCCACGAATAGGTAACTAAAATAAATTATGGTACATCAATACCATGCAGGCATTAGAAATAAATCATAATAGATGCAATATACATATTACTTATACATACTGAGAAAGAAAAGAGCATGTCAGTTATAGCAACTTATACTATGTATATTATAACATCATTTTCAAGAGATTTAAAAAGTATATAGTATATTAAATCTATGTTTAAGTAATTCTGCATTTGAATTTAGAAGGCTACACAACAAACTTAACTATTGCTACCAGCAGTGAGTAGGATTAGGAGAGGAAGGCACAAAAGAACAGATTTTTGTTACTTCATACTACTCTGTTTTGATTTTTTTAAAGTGTGTATTAACTTTATCACAAAATCTTTTTTTTTTTTGGTGAGGAAGATCAGCCCTGAGCTAACATCCGTTGCCAATGCTCCTCTTTTCGCTGAGGAAGATCGGCCCTGGGCTAACATCTGTCCCCATCCTCCTCTACTTTATATGTGGGACGCCTGCCACATAAGCGGTGCGCAGGTCTGCACTGGGCATCTGAACCTGTGAACCCCTGGCCACTGAAGCGGAGCACGCGCACTTAACCACTATGTGACCAGACCGGCCCCTATCACAAAATCTTTTAAAATAAAGAGAAAAATAAATATCATATATCCCACATACCACTGTAGATTAACCTTCCTAATGGAAAAGCTCTGAAACTATCATTTCTGTATTAGAAAAAAAAATCCAATGGCTCCTCACTCCCAACGGTATTCTGTACAGACTTTTCAGTGCAGCACTCAAGGCCACCATGATCTTACCCCAAATTACTACTGTTACTCCAGACCTTTACTCTTATAAAACTCAAGCTCCAGCTATATCACCCTCCTGGACGATGCTGAGAAACATAACCGCTTTCCTGACACTGCTTTCTTGTATCAGGCAGGCCCTTTCTCCACAAACTCGAGCACCACTTAGCTTAAATGTAACTCCTCTACAAGGCTTTCGCCAATGCCCTCTTTTTAGAACTAATATCCCCCTCCCCAGAACCTGATCCTCTCCTACACACTGTGGCTTATTTGTGCTGCATGTCCCACACACTCTCCAATTCAACTGTAAACTTATTGCTGGCAGAAGCATTTTACCATCTAACCTCCAGTGTGTGCTCACACATGGTAAGTGCTCAAAAACGTTTGTTGGAACAAATACCTTTGTCAGCATCCTTAGTTTCCATCAGTGATACTCCTACTCTCAGCTGCCTTTCCAATCTATCCCACTCCATGGGCTGCCCCTGGCACACGATAGTGGTGAAGAGGACTGGCTTTGGAATTTGACAGTTTTGGTGCCACCACTTAGTATGTGAGCTATAGGAAAAGTTATTCAACATTTAAATCTCAATTCTGTCGTCTGGAAAATAAAGGTCACAAACATTCACAATGCTAATTGAACGGTAAGCGAAATAACGGCTATCACAGCTCACAACAGTCGCATATCATCTATGTAAGCCGTTATTATTACTTCTTTGCCCACGAATTCCATTCTGTTGCTCTTGCCCAACCACTATATCATCTTTCCAAAAATACTTAGCTGCCTTCTCTTCCCTATAATTCACTGTTTTTTTTTATAATTTTATTTATTTTCCCCCCAAAGCCCCAGTAGATAGTTGTCTGTCATAGTTGCACATCCTTCTAGTTGCTGTAGGTGGGACGCAGCCTCAGCATGGCCAGAGAAGCGGTGCGTCGGTGCACGCTGGGATCCGAACCCGGGCCACCAGTAGCAGAGTGCACGCACTCAACCGCTAAACCACGGGCCGGCCCTATAATTCACTCTTTAATCACAAAGAGGATATACTGTCCACCATTTTACTGATATTTACTTTTTAAAAGTTCATCATGTTACTAGAAATTTCTTAAATTAATTACTATGCCTCTGGTTTCATCCTTTCTGAGCTCTCTGCAAAACCAGAATGCTAAAAATAATATTGAGCCATCTTATAAAAGACCCATCTTCTCTTCTGGGCTCATTTCAAACACCACTTCATTAAGAAGGAATCCATAAATTCCTAAGGCTGGAGGCTACTTGCCCTCTCCACTTGCTCCTCACACACACCCTAAGCTGCAGCGACAACCGCGACCCCCCCATCTCCGGAATCAACACATTCAAATTCTCCGGGCCCCGGATTCGCTCGCTCTCTCCCCCATTCTTACTCATCTTCTAGGCCCCAAACCAGCACAGCTCCCGAGAAGCCTCCTCCACCTCCGAAGCCCCCTGAAGAACTCCTCCTCCCCCGCGCCGGCAGCGGGCGTGCACTCGGCACGCCGCATCCACACACTGCGTGAGCCCAGCACCGGAGGCCGCGGCCCTGGCGCCGCGCTCCTCCGTGCGGGCCTAGGACTCGATTTCTTCTTCCGAATTTTTCCGCTTCCAAGGAACTTCGCCCACCTTCTGAACTTCTCCGGCAAGCTCCGTCACACCCAGTTCTCACGACCACCCACGGTTTAAGTGCTACCACCATCCCAGTCCAAGCTGAGGAACTTCCGGACGGGGCGTACCGGGGGGCCCTGAGGGCAGGACGGGGTGACCTGAGGAACCCGGGGGCAGGACGGGGTGACCTGAGGGTCCCGGGGACAGGAGAAGGTGACCTGAGGGTCCCAGGGGCAGGACGAGGTGACCTGAGCATCTCGGGGACAGGAGAAGGTGACCTGAGGGTCCTGGGGGCAGGATGGGGTGACCTGCGGACCCTGCGCTCAGGGCGGAGCGTACCTGAGGGACCCCTGAGCCGGCGCGCCTGGGAAGGAGCCGCGTGCACGCCGCAGCCTGACGGACCGAGGTGATGCAACGCCCTGACAGCGCGGAGCGAGGAGGAGGGCACTGGTCCGCCCCGGCCAATCAGCGCGCGCCGCCCGACACCCGTCAACAAGCCGAATGCCGGTTGGTCGCGCGGGTCCCGGCCACGCCCACCGGGCCCTGCCCCGCGCCGCGTGCCGGGAAGGCGCCCGCCTGGTGGCCTCCGGAGCGGGGAGTGAGTTGCGGGGACAGCGACGGGAGGCTGAGGTCTGCATCCTGGCTGGGCGTGGCTACACGGGTGTTTGCGTTTGTCCGTGTTCCCCGCTGTACACTGTGCGTCACACCACGCGTGAAGCGAAGCCAGCGACGGTGGCCTCAGTAGTTATACTGCGGGGCCGAGAGCACGCCGTCCCCAGGCTGCTTTCTTAGGTGACGGTTCCAGGAAAGAGCCCCGCACTCCAGGGCTGTTTTCCAGCGTGGTGCAGACCTACACCAAATCACCCTGGGGCTGGCCTGCCGAGACTGTCTCTGCAGGTCCTGGGTAATTCTGCAGCACGCTAAAATTCCCGACCCGCCCGTAAATGCAGAGGCCACAGAACAACGTCTGGGAGGAGCCAAAGCCCTCGTGGTCAGTGGTGGTCCAGGGAAGCCTCCCCTGCTGAGTCTTTCAGTGCTACCTTGAGTTCTGGATTTTACTGCAGAAGTTACAGTAAAGGGCCATATGGAGAGAGAAAACAAAACAAAAAGGAAGGAACTGCCTGGTAACCACTTTAAAATTGTTTTAGCATGTTTCCTGTAAACAAAATTAATTTGCTTATCTGCTTACTTAGCACTGCTGTGTGTCTGCCTGGCACCTTCCAGACCTGCTGGTTAAAAACCAAAGGGGATCTGGAGCCACACAAAGGACAGTAGACCTCAGGCTTGGGCACCAGAGACTATGAGGGAAATTTTAGGCCTTGACAAATTAGGAGTAATTCTGTACATAACTGCTTATTGTATCCATTAGGACAGAAAAATTTGATCTGGCCGAGAATATGTAGAAAGCACTTCCTTAGTAAGTTGAAGTAAGAACATTTTGATAGTCTGTGTAGCGTTCATTCAGTACTCCTGGTCTAGGAACATCCTACCAAGTGTCAGGGATTAGAGGAAGGGGTACTGTCCTTGTTCAAAGGGGTAACTCTCTGTTCAATAACTTAACTCACTTGAACATATATATTTAGTAGTTGTGTATCTTCAGCTTATTAACTAGAAGTACTTAGAGTGTGTTTTAAGTTTTGCAGTCCTCAAGTTGCTACCTTGTTTGCCACACTTTTATCATCTGTCCAGACAGCCTAGATTAGAGCAGGACAGAGGGCTCCCAGACAGATGTGTCCAGGGAAAAAAGGTGGGTGGGGATGACAGGTCTGATTATTTAAAACTTAGACTGAGAAACATTTTATGGTGCTGTTGGAAGGTATGAGAAGGCTAAATCTAGAAAAAAGTTGACAAGTGAAAAGATTCTAGGAAAAACAGTTAAATGTGGTCAAAATATACTACTTGGATTAAAGAGTTGGATCCTCATTGTCAGAGTAAGAAGTCACTAAGTAATGTCTAAAACGAAAAACCAAGAAATCACAGCATAAGCATGTTAGGTAGAAATATAGAGATATATATCAGAGGAAACAGATACAATTACTGAAGGTGGTTGTATCTGCAGAGCAGGAATGGGGATCGGCAAGGTTACCTGATGTCACTTATTTGGTTTGGAGAAGGAGGGTGTGACATTTAAATATGGCCACAAATTCTTCAACACTCCTCCTACTGAGATGTGTCTATGTTCCCTCCTTGTGAGTCTGCCTGGGCACAGCCTTGAGTGACTGGCAGCATCTGCTGCCTGCTCCTGAAACCTAGTTGCTATGCTGTGAGGAAACCCATGGACTGGCACTAAGTGAGGAGGCCGTCTTACAAGTGGATCCCCGAGACTTAGAGGCAACTTAAGTGCCCATCAACAGATGAATGGCTAAAGATGTGGTGTACACACACACACAGACACAACAGAATACTACTACTTAGCCATAAAAAAGATGAAAGCTTGCCATTTGCAACAACACAGATGGACCGTGATGGTATTATGAAATAAGTCAGACGGAGAAAGACAATTACCACGTGATTTCACTCATAAGTGGAAGATAAACAAACAGAACACACAGATACAGAGAACAGACTGGTGGTGACCAGAAGGGAATGGGGCAGGGAGAGGGCCAAAGGGGTAAAGGGGCACATGTGTACAGGGACGGATGGCAACTAGACTTTTGGTGGTGAACACGATGCAGTCTATACAGAAGTCAAAATATAATGATGTACACCTGAAATTTACACAATGTTATAAACCAATGTGACCTCAATAAAAAAAAAAATTAAAAAAAAAAAAGAAGTGGATCCTCTAGCCCCACCTAAGCTACTTCAATGACACTACATGGAGTAGAGATGAGCAGTCACTCACTACTGAGTCCTGACTAAACTGCTTATTTGTGAGTAAAATAAGTGATTGTTACTGAGGTGGTTTGTTATGCAGCAATAGATAAGAAGGTTTAAATGTAATCTACATCAAGAGAAGGTGAAACATTTGGATTATTTATCCTGCTGAGTGGTTGTTTCCATTCTCCCTGAAGTCTAAAGTCTTGAAAACACAGAAATCCCCAATGACTCTTCAGCTACTTAGTTCCTTGGACCCTGTTTATTCAAAAATATATGTACTGAGCACCTACTATGTACTAGACACAGTTCTAGGCAGTGGGGACATAATGGTTAACAAACCAGATGACATCCCAGCCCTCACCGAGTTTATATTTGATCAAGATGTAAATCAATACTTAATTTCAGATATACACATTGTGGCTCAATGATAATCCCTTGTGTCTATATAACACAATTTTGTACAGAGCCCAGTTTGACAGGAGGCTACATCTGTCTTGAATCTTAACCAGTTTGATTTAACAAGGTATTGAATCTGCTTCCCTATCTGGACTCAGGGACTTGACTCCTGACTGTGACTACATATCTTTCAGACACTTGGGTTTTTTCATAAGCCTCTGGTCTAACTAGAATTTTGGGATTGATAGGCCTGCCTCCATCTGGAGGCCAAGGAAGGAAAACTCTGCATTTGGCATCCTTTTCTGGTCCTTACAGAATTCTCCTATGATGCTGCTCTGAAATGTCCTGCATTTCAGTTGGCTCTTCACCAGAACACAAGTACAGAACTTAGGGCCAAATTCATTCAACCTGGTAAATAAAAATGACAAAATGGAGGTAAGGTATTTTCAGTACAATCAGAGTAGCCTATAATTCACACAAAGCCTAACCTGGAAAATACAAGTGCTCTGACTCATATATTTAAAAAGGCTTTATGTAAACCTTGCATCAGAAGATGCCAATTAGCTATTGAGGATGGAGGGGAAAGAGATTATATACAAAAAGTATTTTGAGGGACTATCTTGTGCTTCATTTAAAAAAAAGTTCAGTTTTTTTCAAAAAAAGTTAATTTTTTGCAGTAATTACTTAAGAAGAAAGACAGAGGAAATCCATAGAAAAAGACAGCAACCAGAATGATATCCACCAGCCAGATTTTGAATAGTCTTTCACTCTGATTTTTCTTTCTCAGCTAAAATTATTTTCTGGATCACCCAATTTCCATAGGTGAGCCTTGTTCACATTCAGTATCAAAATCAATGCTGACATTTATTATTTTGGTTTCAGTCTCCTTTTGGCATCTTTATGTTTCTTCCGACAATCCTAGAAAAACATAATATCAAAAGCTTTTGTTAAAAATAATTGTAAATCATTTTCAAGGTGTTCAGTAAAATTTAGCTTATTCTGTCTCAGGGTTGTGGAAACCATTTTGGAAATGCTCGCTTGGAATGAACAGGGAATATTCCAGCTTTTGGCTTTAAATGTTTACAATGGAAACTGTAATTCAGTCTTTCAAAAATCTCATGATTTCCTATTACTTAATGAGCATGGCTGGAACTCTGACCAGTCATTCAGTGGGGTCTCTCTTCAGTCTCCTCACCTGCACCATGTGTGGGTTGAATTAATCTCTAAGTTCCCTTCCAACACTATAATTCTGAGTGTTTAAATCATGTTCTCGGTTGTGATCCTTTCTGTCTTAAGTTTTATACTTTATTCCCATATTCTTACACCAGGCAAATACTAACACAAAGATAACACTGAATCTAGTTTAGGGGACAATCAATATGGAGATACAATTACTCACCATCCGCAAGTTGTTTGTTCTGGCCTCCCAAGAATTCCTGCTAATATTACTTCCCACTCCTCTCCAGAATAAGTCAGAACCTACCAGGGGAAAATCAAAAATGACGAGGCAGCAAACTACCAAAACAGACAATATTCTAGTGCTGGCATTATCAAGGTCTTCAATTCTAGTTAAGACCATTTTTTTCCCAATTTATGCTAATTTTCAAAAATATTTTGTTTTTTTACAGAATGAAAATGTAGAATTGCTAGGATTTTACTGTTTATATTCCATTTACTATTATGTAACTTGGTTTCTGTTTGTGTTAGGCTTTAAGAAATGAAGAGTTCACCAACAGCGTCAGAGTTTTCACATGAACTTTTAGGGTACTAAAAACTTAGGAGTTTTGTATGTCTAGCATTTAAGCAAGTCCCTGGAACAAAACAAGCCCTTGTTGATGATAACGAGTGAGTGAGGGAGGGGTGAGTGGGAGCTCTCAGTCCTCCAGAGCTTTACAAGTCAAC
This sequence comes from Ceratotherium simum simum, assembly GCF_057802395.1. Lineage (NCBI taxonomy): Eukaryota > Metazoa > Chordata > Mammalia > Perissodactyla > Rhinocerotidae > Ceratotherium > Ceratotherium simum. The sequence continues at coordinate 56,259,028 of NC_141919.1, read as the reverse complement.
ATGCATCAGTTGAAAAGAGGGGACTAATCCACATGACACTGCAAAGGGTCAGAATTTTTCCCAAACAGTTCCTACTTGGACGCCTGTTACTGTATCAGAATGCACACTGCTGAGAGCTGTGCTATTACCTGTTCTATACCATTTAATCCAAAAATGGACTTACCATGAAGTCTTTCATCATTCTTAGAGAAAAAGAAAAATCTAGTGGTCTCTTTCTCAGGTAGTGATACTTCTCTGAAGTGAGAGAGAGCGAGATTGGTTGGTTAATTTCAATATTTAAGAAGAAATGTTTACACTGAAAATATAAATGAACTATTCCTTAAATATATCTACTTTGTGTTTTGCTCATTTTGCCCTGAGTTAAAGTGACCCCAACTCTCTCTCTATTCAACATTCTTTTCTTCTACCTGAAGCTTAGGTAACGAAGACTCACTTAAGTACATGCTCCATCCTCCCCACCCACACTGGTTGATGATACTCTCACCCACCATTGCTACCTCATTTGCCAGTGTTTCCCATGAGAAACAGCCAGCCAGCCGCAGCATCCTCTCCAGACCAGGGGCTTCAGAGTCAGGCTCTCTCTTCCCTGTGCACAATCATATGCCCCACCCAGTGTATCCAAATCTCAAGGGGAAGGAAACACACTCCCCATTACAGAAAGGCTAGAGAACTCTCTAAAGGAGCTGAAGGAAGAAAATTAAGTTGTCTTGAGAAGATAGCTTGGAAACTGCCATAATATTTCTAAAGCATGTCTAACTCAGATTTTACAAATTATGAAATATACCTACACAGAAACAAATTACTTACCCAGGGCTGGGCTTTCTGTCATCTGTTTCTTCAGTAACATCTTCCTCTTCTGAACTGCTGTCTTGGAAACGAGGGGCTCCCTGCCAGGCAATCTTCCCAGGTTTCACTGTCTCAACTCTATAGGTCTCTATATCATATGACAATAAAAGATGACAGGATTGTGAACAACCAAGTATTTCTTTTTTTTTTTTTTTTGTGAGGAAGATCAGCCCTGAGCTAACATCCATGCTAATCCTCCTCTTTTTGCTGAGGAAAACCAGCTCTGAGCTAACATCTATTGCCAATCCTCCTCCTTTTTTTCCCCAAAGCCCCAGTAGATAGTTGTATGTGATAGTTGCACATCCTTCTAGTTGCTGTACATGGGACGTGGCCTCAGCATGGCCGGACAAACGGTGCGTCAGTGCGCGCCCAGGATCCAAACCCAGGCTGGCAGTAGCAGAGCGCAAGGACTTAACCTCTAAGCAACGGAGCCGGCCCCCAACCAAGTATTTCTGAACACACTCATTTGATTACTTTCACCATGCACACTTTTATCTAAATTTCCAATATCTTGATCATTAATTTAAAATAGGTAGTGGGGCCGGCCCTGTGGCATAGCGGTTAAGTGCGAGCACTCCGCTGCTGGTGGACCGGGTTCGGATCCTGGGCGCGCGCCAACGCACTGCTTGTCAGGCCATGCTGTGGCGGCGTCCCATATAAAGTGGAAGAAGACGGGCACAGGTGTTAGCCCAGGGCCAGTCTTCCTCAGGAAAAAAAGAGGAGGATTGGCATGGATGTTAGCTCAGGGCTGATCTTCCTCACACACACAGACACAAAAAATAGGTAGTATCTTTTCAGATTTTCAAATATTAATTGAGAGAAGCTATCAGATTTTTTGACATTGCTGGGGTGACCTGATAAGAAATAATAGTAATACTACAAAAAGATATAAAAAAAGGTTTACAAATGAGCAACAGTTTAAAAGAACAAACAAAATAAGCATGGCACCTATCACTAGCATGAGAAGCCTAAAATATAACACAATGCAGTGAAGCCAGATTTCCCTCCTGCTTATTCATCAAGACAAGGAACATATCTTTATATTTTCAATTCCCAAAACCTCTTTCTAGAACTGCTGAAAAAACTACTGCTATAAGATCTGGACAATCACCTTATGAGTTCCCCAAATTTCCCAAGTACTTAAAGCACATCTCGCAAGTTGCCGAGGTGTCTTAGTACTCATTTAAAGGCCAATTTCTCACACTTGGCTCTCAAAGTTAGAAGAGTTATAGTCAATATCCATATCATGCTAACTTTGTTCAACAGTTTAGGACTGACCCTGGTACTCAAAGAGAATAAAGCAGAGCACAGCACATGATATACTGTGTCTTATTTAGAACAATTTTTGAAAAACTACTAGATTGTACCTCTGTTGGAGTACCACAGAGCTGGCATTTAATACTTATCTGCTAAACACACGGATGCTATTTTAACTGCTGATCTTTAAAGTAGAACCCATTGTATTAGGTGTGCATGTATTCTCCTGTATAGGTATATCCTGCTTTTTAGAATGAACTTCCAGAAAAGCTGAAATTCCATCTTGAACACTAGGTGAGGAGCAGCCTCCTAAAGAATCGGTGTTTTTAACTTTTGGCCCCTGTTGGCCTTCAGAAGTAAACCTCCTGAAATGGCATGCAAAATTGTACATACTGGTGTTTACATTTTTCTCTAGGTTCTGGCAAATCTCCAAGGATAAAGTTTGAAACAACTGGCATATCAATGACACAGCATATTTATATAAAGCCAAGGTTAAGCTATTTCTTCCTTTCCCCTACCACACAGCATTGGCTTTCCATAAGTCATGGCTTCTCCAATTGTATTTAAGATACGAAGCTATTTAAATATATGACTTACTATCCTTCTTCAGGACTATTTCTACTCAACAGAAGAGGGGATGCTACACGTTATTCTCTGGCTTCCCTTCATACGGCAGCTAGCTAGACATGTGCTCCCTTAAATGCAAAAATAATTTTTAAACACAGCTCCAGTCACATTATGTTTATGATCACGTAATACTGGATCTCATACTGCTAATCTAGGTGGAAGAAAGAATCCTTTCTTTAGCTAATGTTAAACCATAACACTTCATGTAAACTCAGTCAATTAAGTTGAAACTGCCTGAAATGAAAATTTTTTTTAAAAAGTACCTTCCTTTACATCTTTAGAGTCTGAATCAAAAAAGGAGAAAGTGAATCCGCCGGGCTGTCCAGCCCCGGTCGTCAGAGCTGCACGGTCGTGGACTTCCTCGGCTTTCTCTCCACCATAGTCTTCATTCCAGGGCCCGGCATCCTCCTTTTCACTGGTATCCTTTGTAGTTTGGAATATTTCTTTTAAATCCGTAGCAATGTCATAATACATTTCTTTAGACACCTCAGGTAGCTTCTCGGTTTCCTCCCTTTTCTTCTTTCGTTTTGCTTTACTGCATTGACATATATAGACATGTGCACCACAAAGAAACACTCAATTTTGGGAAAATATCCAGAAATCAGGAAAGGAAAACACTTTGGATAACTTGAATCCCATCCTTTCAACAACCAAGAAGGTCCATATATAAAACTACTCATAAAAAGGAGAATCTTGACCAGAAAGCTTTTTATACACAAAACTATGTCAAACAGCTCTAAATACTAAACATGAATCATGTTCTCCTATCTCTTAGCCTCTGAATTACATTTCAGAAATTACACCTAAGATATTAGCTTTGAGTAAGAAAATCGTTTAACTGCAATGACCCTCAGTTTCCTCATCTGCAAAATGAACATGTTAAACCAGATCACTTCTAAGACCTTTTCAAGTTCTAAAATTCTGTGAACTTTATGAAACTGGCATAAAAAGATTTAGTTATAATTCAGTCTTAGAAATGAATTATAAACATGCTAACTCTAGTTTGTTTAAGAATGAAATTTTTATATTTTTATGTTACCATGCTCTGTATTTAGGAATATGCTTGTGTCTTTGATCTTAGACAAAAAGTTACATGACAGTTTCCAATATCAAGTTTTTTTTTTTTTTTTTTTGAGGAAGATTAGCCCTCAGCTAAGACCTGTCGCCCATCAATCCTCCTCTTTTTGCTGAGGAAGATTGGCCCTGGGCTAACATCCGTGCCCACCTTCCTCCACTTTATATGGGACGCTGCCACAGCATGGCTTGATAAGCAGTGCGCAGGTCTGGGCCCAGAATCCAAACCTGCAAACTCCAGGCCGATGAAGCAGAGCTCATGAACTTAACCGCTACACCACGAGGCCGGCCTCTCCAATATCAAGTTTTTAGCTAATTAAAGATTAAAATCCTTTTTCCTATTAGAGCCCACTCCATATATTATGAACAACATCAGGCTAAAGTTCTAACTGTATTACCCCAAGTAATAAATGAACAAGATATCCTAAATAATCATCTTATTGGTGGAGACTACCTCACAGGGAGAAACTTTTAGTACTTCATTAAATAAACCAACCTGGTTAATATTTAAGACAGATATGCCTCCTGTGAAACCAAGCTCTATAAGGCAAATGACATGAAATTTAAGAAATGGTTTCTAAGCAAAGATCAAATCTAAGACTCTCAGGAAAACAAGGTCTAAGTGTTGGCAAACTATGGGCCACGGGCCAAAGCCAGGCTTTTGCATATTCATGTATGGACTGTAAGTTAGGAGTATTTTTTATAGCTTGAAATGGTTGGAAAAAGATAAAACGATGAGGGGGCTGGCCCCATGGCGTAGTGGTTAAATTCGGCATGCTCCACTTTGGCGACCTGGGTTTGCGAGTTTGGATCCCAGGCGTGAACCCACACCACTCATTAAGCCATGCTGTGGCAGCGACCCACAGATAAAACAGAGGAAGACGGGCACAGATGTTAGCTCAGGGTGAATCTTCCTCAAGCAAAAAGAGGAAAATTGGCAACAGAAGTTAGCTCAGGGCCAATCTTCCTCAGTAACAACAACAAAAATTAAATATAGTAAAAAGATGATTTCATGACATGCACAAATTATAGGAAATGCAATTTCAATGTCCTGCTAACAGTTTTATTAGAACACAGCCTCCCTTGTTCATTTACAGCCTCCCTTGTTCATTAGCTGCTTTCCTGCTACAAAGGCAGAGTGGAGTCATTGCAACAGAGACCACTTGGCCTGCAAAGCCTAATATATTTACTATCTGACCCTTAACAGAAAAATTTGTAGACCCCAGTCTAAATATAAAACAAAATCCTTTAAGACCCTAGATATACCTCAGAAATTACAATTGCTCAAATAGGGCTTCTAAGGAGTTTAAAGATATTGTCTCTCAGCAGTGTCACAGAAGCCCACAGTAAAAAAAGGCTCATCTCAAAATGATTTGTGCGTTTGGCTTTTGTTTAATGGAATGAACCCCAAGAAGATTCACAGGAGACTCACAAAGATTTTAAGAGAATTATATTAGCAGAAACACCACTAGCTTGGACTGATAGATACACAGACATTCCACAGTGAAGAGGCTTTTGGACTCCCACATTTCTACAAGCAAAAAGCAGGCTAAGAACATTACTCAGCTGCAAACACGTGCTACCATTCATGGAAAAAGAAGGATGAGCCAAAAGGCAGAGTCAAGAATCATGGAGAATTATTTCCAGGTCCTCAGTTCTAAACAAAGAACTCCCGACATTTACCTGTCTAGATTTTAGAGCTACTATGGAGCAGTGACTTCTCTGTCTCCTGTCTGCCTCTGTTGAATAAGAGCTTACACTGGACATCCTGCTTGTTCCACTACTGTTTGTTGGAGGAGGGGATGAAAACTAGTCTCTTCAGTTCACAGGTCTTCTGATAAAAACAAAACTACACTAGGTGCTCTCAACAGATAAGCCTCATTTGCACCAAGATCTGATCTGGATGACATCCTGGATTTTGAACTTATATTATAAAGAGGTGAGACTTCTGGGGAGTGTCGAGAGGGGGTGAGCATATTCTGCATGTGGTAGGAATGTAAACAACTTGTGGCCAGAGGCTGGATTGTGGTGGTTTTAAATATGTCCACAAATTCCTCAATACTTCTCCCTTTAAGAGGTGGCACTTAACCCCCCCATCAAAGTATGGGTTGGACTTAGCGACTTGTTTCAAGAAAATGGAATAAGGCAGATGTGTCAGTGTGTGACTTCTAAGACTAGGTCATAACATACACTGTGGCTTCCTCTTCTCTCTTTTAGGTCACTTGTTCTGGGGGAAGCTGGCTGCCAGGTTATGAGGGCACTTAAGCAGCTTAATGGACAGGCCAACAAGGTGAAGTACTGGCCCACAGCCATGTGAGTGAGCCATCTTGGAAGCAGATCATCCAGGCTCAGTCAAGCCTTCAGACACTAAAGCCCTAGGCAACATTTTCACATCTCACCTCTTGAGAGACCCTGGAAAGAACCACCTAAAGAAGCTGCTCCCAAATTCTTAACTCACAGAAACTTTGAGATAATAAATATTTGTGGTTTTAAGACACTAAGTTCTGGATAATGTGCTATGCAGCAATAGATAACTAATACACCCTAGATATAAATAAAAACAAATCTAATATATTATACAAAATATTCTCCACTTACGTACCGTGTTCAATGTGGATTATCTGAAATAACAAAATAATAATTCTATGCTGCAGGGAACATTTATGTTACTTCTACTTTGGTCTGATATGTAATTCTTTTTAACAGAAACTTTTAATTTTGGAACAATTTTAGATTTACAGAAAAGTTGCAAAGATAGTACAGCATTCCCAAATAACCTTTACCTAGTTTCTCCTAATGGCAGCATCTTATATAACTATGATACAATTGTCAAAACTAAAAGATTAACACTGGTACATTACTATTAACTAAACTCAAACTTCATTCTCATTTCACCAGTTTCTCTACAAACGTCTTTTGTGTTCTAGAATCTAATTCAGGATACTTGCCTTTGTGATTTTAACAGTAGGAAAATGAAGGAATTAAACCAGCAAAGTTACTGATCGCTTCATATATTTGCCATATTTATCAAACTGACAGCATATCTATATACAGGTAATAGAAGCTCCTAACACATTGAGCAGTATAGTGATTGAATGGTTGCCCCAGAAAGAAATGTCTGGTCTCTAATTCCTGGAACCTGTGAATATTACCTTGTGTATTTGGAAAGAGTCTTTGCAGAGTAATTAAGGACCTGGCAACAAAGAGATTATCCAGGATTATCTAGGTAGGCCCTAAATGCAATCACAAGTGTTCTTATAATAGAAACAAAGATGAGAGACACACAGAAAAGAGGAGGCCATATGAAGATAAAGGCAGAGATTGGAGTAATGCAGCCACAAGCCAAAGAGTACCACGAACTGCTAGCAGCCATCTGAAGCTAAGAGAGGCGTGAAACAGATTTTCCCTCTGAACCCCCAGGGGGAACGCAGTCCTTTCAAAAACCTTGATTTCAGACTCCTAGCCTCCAGAACTGTGAGAAATAATTTTTATGGTTTTAAGCTACTGAGTTTGTGGCAATTTGTTACACTAGCCACAAGAAATTAAACTGGTAGGAGACACCATCCTAGAGTAGGAACACATATCATCATTTACATGCATGAGATTCCTTTGTCAAAGGTAAGACTCTCTCTGCCATGTCCATCATTCCACTCTTTTCCCTCCCTTGGTCTTAAACTAAATACAGCGTGGACCAATGGATGGGATACTGGTTACTATCTACTTTTCTCATTGTCTGAAATGAGAGTCATTCATATGATCCTGCTACTAAAAGTAGCAGCTTGATTTACCTTTCTTTTGGTTTATCATCTCTCTTTCTTTCATAGGTGGCATGGTCATGCCTTGTTGGATCATAACGTATGATGTCCCTGTGTAAAAAAAGGAGAGTGGTAAGTTGAAAGAGATAAATCAGAATACTAATACAAAAAATTAATAGCAAATTATAATTCAACACCAGGGCGATTCCAATTTTTGAGCAAAGACAAAGCTACCCAATATCAAAGAAGAGTATTAAGAGCTCATTAGAAACCATCATATTTAAATTACTTAGTATTGAGTTTCCCTGGGTCTTTTTTAATATTAAAAATTATTTTAAACACACTAAAATAGAGATAAAATGATATAATATTGGGATTTGAATAAAATATTTCAGTGGGGAAAGCAGGGGGAAGTGAGGAAAGGTATAGAAGAGAAAACTAGTCACATGTTGATGATTATAGAATCTGGGTGATGGTGTACAGGGGTTTCATTCACTGGTCTCCCTAAATTATATGTTAAAAATTTTCCATAATAAAGTTACATTTATATTGCTTTACAGTTTTACAGTTAAAATTTAAGCCTTTGTCCAATTGTTTCACTAATGGAAGCAATGTTGCTATGATATCTAAGTACATAAATATAAAAATAATTTAAGATTAGTTTCTTTTTTTTTAATTTTATTTATTTATTTTTCCCCCCAAAGCCCCAGTAGATAGTTGTATGTCATATCTGCACATCCTTCTAGTTGCCGTATGTGGGACACGGCCTCAGCATGGCCGGAGAAGCGGTGCGTCGGTGCACGCCCAGGATCCGAAGCCGGGCCGCCAGCAGCAGAGTGCGTGTACTTAACCGCTAAGCTACGGGGCCGGCCCTAAGATTAGTTTCTTGAAGTAAATCTTTGGGTCAAAGGTTAGTATATTTTTAAGGGTCTGATACATATCGCCAACTGCCCTCTTCAGGAAGTTTAAAATGGCCTAGTTTTAAACTGAGTTCAAGAAGGCATTTATGGCAAAGGGAAACAGGGTGGAATTGGATGGAACATAAACCATACTTAAATTTCTTAGCAGCTACTGATGCTTTGCTTGTAGAATTGCTTAAGCTGATGTGCAAAACACTCTGTACAACATTCAGGGCTTTCAACTTTTCTGCAGCAAGCTCTTCCTCCTCAGCAGTTTTCTTTTCATTTACCTCTTAGAGGGAAAAGGATAATTAGTAATCTCTTGGCAAACATAACTTGAGAAGTCTCAATCATCAAATATTTATCAAGCACCCAAACATGTGGAAAGAACATTAAGATAGGAAGACAAAAAGTTAAGCTTCAATTTGCTAACCTCCCTATTCCCAAGACCCTCAATGTCATAGTGAACTCAGAGATTGCATGACCAGCAAACAAAAAGTCCCACTTCTCATGTGTAACTGTGAAAATGAAATCTAGATTTAATGGCTTTCAGCAGAAAGTCTAGAAGTTTTTTAGGGTAAAAATGGCAAATGTATCAGAGCAAGACAGTAGTTACAAAGCTAAAGTGATTACAGACTCTTCGATTTTCTTTAAATTCTAAAAATGTAATCTAAATTACAAGTAAATCCAAAAATGAAAGATGGTAATTTTACCGAATATTAATATGTTAGTAGATAGTTGTTTCAGCCTTTGACTCAGTAATAAATACTGCAGGAAGAGAGCCATAAGCCCTACACATAGGGGCATAAGCTATTATCCTCAACTACTAGAAACAGACAAATACGAGAGAACAAAGTTAAACAGCTAGTTTGAATTATAGAAAAGAAGTCTAAGCCTTAAAGACCCTTTCAACTTACCGGAGGACATAAACAACCAAGTAACAGAAACTAGAATAAAGCACTGCTTTGAGTAAGTTCTCTACCGAGATGCCCCAAAAGTTTCTAAGGGTTCAAAGGAGGTAGAGATTTATGTTCAATTGGATCAAGAAATGCTTCATAAACAGGTAGAGACTAATGCAGGAAAGACAAAGTGGATCCCTGAGGTGGGAGGAGAGCATGCCAGCTGTAGTAAAGAAAATGAACAGATATACTGAAGTAAGGAAGTGCAGAGTTTACACTGTATTAGGTTGAACCATACGAAACTGCTAATATTCAACAACTTTTGACTTCAAAAACCAGCTATTTCAATTTTAACCTAATAATGACCAATAGGAAGTAAAACACAATGCTGGAAAGGGATCGAGGAGTTTGTAGGCTGGCTGTGCCACTTATCTGCAAGATAGTCTTTGCAATTCACAAAAGATTGAGCCTCAAGAGTCGGGAAGGAAAGAAACAAAAGACAGAGGTTCTATGTCTGACTGCCCTAAGAATGGAAGTGCCATCAACAGAAACAGAAGGGTCCAGAGGAGCTGAGAGAAATTCAGTCTGGGACTTGCTGAGAATTTGTTGTTCTCACAGCAATGTCTGTGAGAAATATCCATCAAGCACTAAGAAAAGAACAGTTGGGAGCTCAGCACAACAGTCATAAGCAAAGATGACCCAAATCTGGAAAATCCCCATGTATAAGAGAAGGCTAAAGCCACAGGGACTTACAGAAACTTGGGAAGGGCCTACATCTGGAGGCAAAGGGAAAATTAGGAACGTGGAATAACGAAGAACCTAAGGAAGTTATGGTGCAATGGAAGCAAAGGGAACAGAACATTTCAAGATGGTGGTCAACAGTGACAAATGCAGCTGGCAGGCTGAAGAGCCTGAAGCTTGAACAAATGCACTGCATTTGGTGAACTTGTTATTCACAGCTTTGAGGGAATACATACCAGAAGAGTTGTAAGGAGACAGACAAAAGTGGCAGACGTTAAGAAAGTACCCTTTATATGCAGCTTCTAAATGTAACCTATTCCCAAGGTTCTGTCTATTCCTATTTTCAACATGGAATTTTGAGTGAGAAGCTCTGAAACATAAGTTGGTGTGGACCCTGGAGAATTTACTCTCTGAACCCTGGTTTCTGGAAATGTACAATACACATAATAATCACCTCAAAGAATCCAGAGAGTCAAATCAGAGATTGTATTCAATACAAAGCCAACTGCTTCTGGGTTAGATGCAATTTATTTTTTCATTTCAAGTTTAGTGCTGAAAAAGAGATGGAAGTGGCAACTCGAAAACTGGCAAGGTTGAAGAAACGGCTTTTTCGGGACCTGAAACCTAATCATGTCTGTACAAAGAGGAAGGAGCTAGGAGAAAAAAGAAGGATGAATATGCACATGAGAAAGGGGGGAACAGGAAGTATGAATGAGGAGGAGTAAGATGCAGATTAGATTAACTCAGGAAGGGGGGACAAAAAGGAGTAAGGAAAGAGAAGTTCTGAGATTGGAGAGGGAAATAGGGAGCTCACTCAAGGCGGCCACCCTCTTGGTCAAGTAGGAGGTAGAGTCTTTTGAAAAGGATAAGAGTAGGTCTTATAAAGGAAGTCTGGAACCATGGCTGTGAAAAAAGCAGGAAGTAAAAAGGAACAGAATTAGGATGCTTCTGATAGCATCATTACTATTAGATATATTCAAATAAGGATGAATTCAGGTAGAATGGCATTCAACGGTACATTGCTTTTTAAAAACCTGCACCTAGCACATCCAATGGAGGCAAGATGAACACTCTTCCTTTTAGAAAGCCAGGTGAGACTTCCATGGCCTCACCAGGACCTGCTGATCTACTGCCAGGGAGGGACGCCAGGGACAGGACGGAGGAAGACGGTGCCTTTAATGGATGTTATCTATTCCTGTCCTTTCTGGCAGCTTCAAGTAATTAAAATTTTCTAAACAAATTAATATGTACAAACAAACTGAGGTAGTACTGAGTAAGCTAAACATTGGATTGTAAGCTCTACAATTCTGAGGTGCAGTTTCTCCATATGTTAAGTGAAGAAACTAGACTAGATGACTTCTCAGGGTCCCCCAGCTCTGACTTCAGAATGGTTTAGACAATTTACCTTCCTGTTCCTCTTCACTGTCACTTTCTAGAAATCGGGAGTCCATGCGAAATCTGTCATCGGTGCCAAAGTGAGACTGCAAATCCATGAGCTACACAAACACAAACACAATTGATAACCATATTCCCAAGAAATCACTTCTGAAGAAGACCTTCCAAGTACACCTCCCACGCCCTGAAATTCACTATATTAATGCTTGCATAACCTCACCTATCCTCAAACCAATCAGAGAGGGTTAAAGAGGACTCACTCCCAAAATAAACACCTAAACACTAAAGTGCACGTCAAGGTCTGTCTGTATTTACCTAGATTTAAGGATGTTGTTGAAAAATAAGGACACACTACAAGTGTTATTATTTTCAGTCTTCACTAACCTTCTGTCCAGCTCTGCCCTGAAACTGAGGTTTAATTCTGAACCTGTTACTATCATCTTCGGAACCAGATTCCTCATCATCGCAGCTGTCAAACAGCTTCCCAGATGCTCTACCCATGGACTCCTGTTACAGGGATTAAGAGAAGACAGAGACATTTATTAATAACTGAGGCAATCAGCATTTCCTTCACTATGTAATCTTCCCTCTCATATTTAAGAACCAACAATCCAGATGCATCTTCCACGAAAGGGTGGAAGGTGGTTAGGATAGAAACTCCTGACTCAGTGATATCTACTTGGCCTCTCGGGTCACTAATCCAGAGGCTCCCAATGCAGCCTGGATGGGGGTGGCGGACAGTTATTATATGTGAGAACACCTTCTGCAGGGTTTCACTGATATTGACATCATTTTGCAGACAATATGGAAGAGAGATTCACTTGGGAGAAAATCTCCAAGGTCTCTGCAGTCTCCGTGTTTGGTGGTCTGGGGAGCCCTGGGTCTCATCGTGGTTCCCAGAGGATTTTATGTTGAGCCTGGCAGTTGTGTGGAGGTCTTCATTTGCATCAGACAGAAATGTATCTGCAAAGGTTAGAGGAATGCCCATGTGGGCGTCCTGAACGTCTTACTTTCACTGGTTCCTCTCCCAGATGGCTTTGCTCCTGAGTGGATGCCTCCTCTGTTTCACTTTCACTGTCAGAAGCAAAGATGATGTGTGTTGGCTTGTCCTCTGGGTGACCATCCTAGAGCAGTCATCAAAAGCATTACACCTTAAGACAACCCTTCATCTCCTTCCCCTGCCAAATCTACTTCCCATCCTATTTTCTTATCTAGTGAATGCCCACATCATCCACTTATTTCTCATGATGGGAACTTAAAACTTCTCTCTCCATATTCAGCTGATCGCCAAGTTCCATCAACTGGACCTTCTTGGTATCTTCTAAACATATTCCCACTGTCACTGCCTCGCTTCTGGCTCACGACCTCCCAAAGGCTGTCCCTGGTTCCAAATTTGTCCCATTCAATTTGTTTTTGTCACAGCCTGAACAACCTTTCCCAAACAGATGTTGGCAAACTTTTTCAGTAAAGGGCCAGAGAGTAAATATTTTAGGCTTTGCAGGCCACATATGGTTTCAGTCCTGCATTATTCTTCTTTTAAACTCTTTAAAAATATAAAAACCCTCGGGCCGGCCCCGTGGCTTAGCGGTTAAGTGCGCGCGCTCCGCTGCTGGCGGCCCGGGTTCGGATCCTGGGCGCGCACCGACGCACTGTTTCTCTGGCCATGCTGAGGCCGCGTCCCACATACAGCAACTAGAAGGATGTGCAACTATGATGTACAACTATCTACTGGGGCTTTGGGGGAAAAAAATAAATAAATAAAATTAAAAAAAAAAAAAATATATATATATATATAAAAACCCTTCTTAGCTTGGAGGCTGTACCAAAATGGGCTGCAGGCTAAATGGCCTGTGAGTTGCAGTTTGTCTACTCCTGTTCCAATATACATACAACTCTTCCTCATTCCCTTGCTTAAAGTTCTTCAGTCTTTTCACAGCCTTAAGAACAAAGTCCAGCCTCCGTAGCCTCTTCACATCTTGCCCCTACTAATCTCTCTAGCCTCATTTCTTGCCACCTCATACTCTATACATTTCAGGCACGTTGACTGCAAATACTCACTTTTGGACAAACTGCTCCCTTTTCCTGGAATGCCTTTCTTCTCCCTTCTTACCCTTTTATCTCTGCCTGACCCATTCCCACTGATCTTTTCACACTACACTCAGTTCAGGCTGAGAGTCCTTTCCCCCACCCTCCTAACAGACTTCGCATGCCTCCTGTGTGCTGCCAGGGTGCACGGGCATTCTTCTCTCTCGGCCCGTGGAACTAAACTGTGACCTTCTACCCACCACACTGTGAGCCAATAACAGCCCAAGGCACAGACCACAATCCTCATTCTGTAAATCCAGCACTTACTTTGAAGGCCTGGAACTTCATATGTACCTAACAATTGTTCAGAAAAATGAATAAAGGCTCATTATAGTAAATCTCTGCAAGACATAAATCACTTGGCAAGTGATTTCTATGTAAATTCAGACATATTGGGATACATCACTTTATACCAGGTACAGCTTCTCAAGGAAAGGAAATTTTGAAGAAAACTTTAGATAAAAACAAAAATATTTTTTCTAAGTAGAACTTAATCTCACTTCTTTCGGGATGTACTAAAGATACATGGCGATAACAGCTTCTAACTCAAGGACACAAAACACAAAACTGGTGGGTGCCAAGACACTGAGCTCTAAAGGGGCATGCCGACCCTCATGGGAAGAAGGGTGGACTCTGAGAGAGCCCTTGTTAGATGCACACACTAAACACATACCACGTTCGCCAGAGCCTTGTGAACCAGCTGCTTTTGTGCTTGTTTGGCTTTCTGTCTTGCCTCTAAGGCTGCCAAACGCTTCTGATTGTCTTCAGCATGCTTATTCTTAGCATTAACACTGGATGAACTTTTAACAGAAAGTGGGGAGTCTGTTTTGCTTCCCTGAGTGTCCCTCCTGGAGGAGACCTCACGTGATGTCTCAGGGGCTGTGCGGCTGCTCAGATCGGGCCTCTTTTTGGAGCCCTCTCCTGTCTTTGCCGTCCTGTGGCAACAGTCTTCATCAGAGCCTTTCTTCAGAGTCTTTGCACCAAGACTTAAAGATTTCTCATCTATTAATGGCAACAGACTAGAAATAGGATTTCTACTTTCCTTTTCTGAACTGCTAGGGGACAACACCTTGTGATCCTGGCTCTTAAAAGTGGACTGTCTTTTTTGAGGCTGAATATGGTTTGGGTCATTTGCCTTCTTTGCACGTTGGAAAGGAGTCAGTTTGCTTGATGAGCCATTAGCATACAGGGGCCCCATTTCCATGGATATGCTACTGAAATCCTCAAGTTTCAAGAAATTCTGATCTTTAGTAATATTGTTAGAGGCAACACTCACTTTCAAGGATTTTTTCACTAATTCCTTTCCATAGAGACAGCCTACTCCCTTGAAAGCCTGGAATTTTGACTTTACGTTGTTTTCCTTTGGCTTCTGTTTTCCATGGGTGTTCTCTTCTCCTTCTAAAAGGGAAGCCACAATCTCCTCAGGATGAATACACTGTTGACCTCTGTGAAGGCCACTGGGAATCCTGCGGCTTTTGGAGGCCCTGTCACACTTGGCAGTGGTTTCCCAGCCATCGCCCTCAGTATCTTCTTTTGGTGCCTCCAGGTCACTGCCAGCCAACTGCTCCAAATCAGCCAAAGTGAGATTCACATGCAGACAGCTTTTCATCATGGCGTTATACTCCTCATCTCCTTTAGCCTCGGCTGATTCTGATACAGAATCAGCATCTTCACCGCTACTGAAATCGGACAGAGATTTACAACTAAGCTTAACTCCGTGACTGATGGCTAGCTCTACATTGGTTTTTCCTTTTTGTACTTTAATACGATGATCAGAAGGCTCACGTTTTTTTCTGTTTTTCAAAGATTTCTTGTGCACAGACTTTTCCATTTGTGAAAACTCTGCACTGTTTTTGACCTTACCAGCATTTTTTTTCATTGCAATGATTTCATCCGTATCTCCTGAATCATAGTCACAATCATTTCCCATAACATTATCTTCACTATCAAGGCAAGAGACACTATTTTTAATGCCTAAACCTGTTAAAGAATGAAGTTTGTGAACATCTGATTTGAAATCATCCCTTACAACTGCAAAGGGATCATTTTCAGATTCATTTACTGAGGACCATGTAGTTCTCCCTAAGTTTTCCTCTCTTGCAATCAGGAGCCTTAATTCATCTTCAGAATCGATACCATCAGACATGCTATTTCTATTCCTGGTAGTTTCCAAGCCAGAAGTCTGAGAAAATACATTTTTAAGTTTCTGGCTCTCAGAATCAGGTACCCAGGGTGATTTAGGAGGAGTAATGGGATCATAAGGTGTTTCCTGTGCAGCCTGTTGCTGTGTTAAGTGTAGACTCTCCATTATCCTACTGGGTCTTAGTCTCATAGCCAGAGATGCAATCGAACCCTCATCCTTCTGCGCTGTTATCATCTTCTTGGGAGGGCTGTGAAAGTCAGAAAACTCTCCTCGCCGTTTCTTACTCATAGGATCATTTCCTCCTTCCAGTTCCCAAGTGAGGTTGGATACAGGGGTGGCATTTGTGAAATCCTCTCCTATCTTCTTTAAGTTGTGGCAGTATTTTGATGGATCATACTTTATGATGTTACCAAAAGTCAAGGAACAAAACTAAGGTGCTAGATTTTAGGCAAAGCTATCAATCTGGTGAAGTAACAGGAATACTGTTTAACCCTCAGTCTCCTGTCAAACAAAATGAGGACTTCACTAGGTGACCACAGGGTCTTTGAAACTGAGCTTTCTATGCCATGCCCAGAGTTAAAACCAAGCACCATCACTATTAATCGGAAGAAATTACTTGGGCTGTACATAGATATTACAGCAAACTGATTCACATTTTATTCTAGGAAGAGAGGCCCCAAGACTGTTTTCTATAAATCCAAGAAATCTATCCACTGAGCTTGTACCATAAAGCAGAGTATAGAGGGGCATCCACAGGAGCACAGCCAGACACTGACTGCACGTCCTTGAGTCTCAAATTCTTTTGGCCATTCCTGCCTTCTCGATACTGACCCATCCTAGCTCTGATTCTCCTACCTCAATAACATCCATTTTACATTCTACTCATTGTCTAGAATAAAATGTGAATCAGTTTGCTGTAATATCTATGTACAGCCCAAGTAATTTCTTCTGATTAATAGTGATGGTGCTTGGTTTTAACTCTGGGCACTTACTTGCATAAAACCTCATTACTTTCTCTCATTATTCTCTAATTGTCTCATGTATGTAGGTAGGTAGGTCTTACCTTGCCTAGAAACTGGGAACGTAAAAACTTAAATAAACATCTAAAGATTTACTGACAGAGGCAGGAAAATTCTGAAGGTAGGAAGTAACTTTTGCAAGTATCCATCACTGTGGTAAACAATTACTCTGAAAGGCCAATTTCAAAGGATATTTTACGTTTATGTTGATTCTTTAGGTGGAGGACAGGTAGGACTCTTCCAAATTTACTCACGATCCAATTCTAAAAGAAAAAAAAAAAGAACGTATTTATTATATATGTCACAAACGGAAAAGATGAACCACACTGCAAATATACAACTTTTAAAAAAATTTAAATTCACAGTAGACCATGATTGCTATTGGGTTTAGGTTTCTGATAATGAAACAAGTCCTCAAAAATATGAGGGGACCATAGTGGCGTAGTGGTTAAGTTCAGCGTGCTCTGCTTTGGTGGCCCAGGTTTGCAGGTTCAGATCCCGGGCGTGGAACTACACCACTCATCAGCCATGCTGTGGCAATGACCCATATACAAAAAAAAAAAAAAAAATAGAGAAAGACTGGCACAGATATTAGCTCAGGGCTAATCTTCCTCACAGAAAAAAAAAAAAAACACACACAACAAAAATAACAAAGTGTATGAGGAAAGAAAAAAGAAAAAAAAAATGTTGGGGCAGCTATCAATCCCATATAAACCACGTAGGATGCTACTCAAAAACACCAGCTATTAAAAAAGGCAAACGTGCTGAGGCTGGCCCAATGGCGTAGCGGTTAAGTTCACATGTTCCACTTTGTCGGCCTTTATCAACATCCATTGAAACTTTGCCTGTTTAGATCCTGGGTGCGGACCTACTCACCGCTCATCAAGCCATGCCGAGGCGGCATCCCACATACAAGAACTAGAAGGACCTACAACTAGGATATACAACTATGTACTGGGGGAGGAAGACTGGCAACAGATGTTAGCTCAGGGCCAATCTTCCTCAAAAAAAGAAAAAAAAAGGAAAACTTGCATCTGCCTGTATGCCTCACCTTTGTCCCCTAGGAGACCTGCCTCCATTTGGATTTCTGATTTCTCTCTTTGTAAAATGGGGGAGGAACTGTGCTTACCTAAGAGCTATAAAAGCACTCTGAAGACTATAAAGCACTCTCTATGTTAACTGCTTCAAAGCAAGGGAAAAAAGCCACTGCTTTAGACACGATGCCCAGGGTCATATGGTCTCAGAAGTCAGTTTCCTGGGTTGGTCAGGCTACCAGAGGAGACTCACTTTGTGCCCTGGTACTTCTGTCCCTGGCACAGCTTTCACATGGAAATCCACCACTCCCATCTTTTCCAACAAGCTGGTGTTGCCTGTTGTTGATTTTTCCTTCTTTGCTTTTGCTTCTTCTCTCTCTTGGGCCAATCTAAATCAAAGAGAAAATATAAATAAAAGAGTAAAAATAAGCAACCATGCTATTAATGGTGCTTTTTTTGTTTTACAATACTATAAAGCTGTTTAACTTTACAGTAATCATTTAGGGTCTCTCCATTTTTCCCTTTCAACTTACATACTTTTGGCATTTTATCCATCCTCAATCCCTTCACTCCTCTCCATGAGGAAGAGGGGTCTTTCAGAGCCCAATCTGCCAAGTCTTGATTATTTCTAGCCTCGTAAAAAAGAGAATGCAGAATGCAATCTCAACCTTCTGATTCAAACTCCCCCACCTGTGAGTCAGGCCTAGAGAACTGCGCTGCCCAATCCTCACTGGCCTCTTTGTCTCTGATCTGCCTCCTTTACGTGCCACCTCCCACAGACACTTCAAGGCAGCAGCACTGCATGCGTGCCCTGCTCAGGACTGGGACCCCAGTTCCTGCACTTAGTAGGTACTGAAGTGCTGCCAAAAGAAAGTCCCATCAGAGGATTCCAAGTCAAGATGGAGGTGTAAGCAGACTCTAAACTCACCTCCTCCCGCGGACACAGCTAATTTACAACTACTCGTGGAAAAATTACCCCTGAGACAGAACTGAAAACTGGATAAGAGGATCTCCTGCAACAAAGGACAATCCTAATCGAGGTGTAAGAGGCAGAAATTCACTTTTGGAGAGAAAAAACGCTGCCTTCACAAGCCGCCAGCTTCACAGCCGCCCGGGAGCAGCCCAAAGGTACGTAGCCCTCCCTGGAGGAGTGGGGCCCTTAGCCGGGGAGGGCTCCGGCTGTGGGCATTGTGTGGACCCAGCACAATCGAGACCAGTGGCATAATATCTGACTTTGCCTGCTACTAAAACATTTGGGAGTAAGTACCCCAGAAAAGCTGGTTCACAAAGAAATTAAAACCGGCTCTTAAAGGGCCCACGCGCAAACTCACCAGGTTCAGAAAGCAACCTAAAATCACCAGAAAGAAAGGTGCATAGTGCTTTGGTGAAAAGAGACTCACCTAATAGGCCCTGAGTGCATCTCGGTGAGAGGTGAGACCTCTCCAGGGACTGGGACATTGGCAGCGGCCATTGTTGTGGCCTGGTGTGGGCGTGCTGACACAGACGCCATTGGAGTTCTCCCTGGGGCCTGCTAGTCCTGGTCTGCCCCAACCACTAGAGCACGGATTTAATCCAGCTCAGCCAGGGCAGGCAGCCCACCCTAGAGACTGGCCCCACCCAACAACAGGCCCTCAGGCAACTTGTGGGCCTGCATAGATTGGTGACTGGATTCTCTGCAGCCTGGCAACTGAGGCCACTTCAGTGGGGCAGGGCGTGCACAGAGAGCGGGCAGAGAGCGTGGGGCGGTGGTGGAGTGTGTGGGGCTCCCGCCAGGGAGAGACTGAGTCCACTTCAGGAGGTCAGGGCGCACACACGGGGCAGGACTCTGCTGACTGTGTGTGTGGACCTGTGGGTGGCAGGGCTTGTCAGCTGCAGAAGACTTGTGCTTCTCAAAGACCAACATAGGGGGTTTGCCCCACTTTCCAAAGCCTGAAACAATTGGGTGCTCCCATGCCTGATGCCAGCCCCACCCAGCTGCAATCCTCAGAGAGCTGACAAGAGACCTAAAGGCTGGAGGCTTATAGCAATTGTAAGCCCCTAAGCCTAACAACCTGCCACACTGGGGGCCTACTCACATAAAAGAAATACTGCAACACATATGTGGTATTAGAACTTGCAGCCAACTATGCTGGGGCTCCCCACACCTGATAAAGAGACTGAAGGGCCCAAAACAACTACAAGCAGCTGAGCATTACAACAGCTGGCCAGGAGCATAACTCATCCTCCCTGGGTGCCTACAGGGAGAGCAAACAGGCCACAACAGAAGGACACACGTTGCCCACATAGGGGTCACCCCTGGAACACTGAAAACTGAGGGAAGCACACTGCAGGCCTCCTAAGGCATCACTTATACAAGGTCACCTATCCAAGAGCAGGAAATGTAGCTGACCTACATAATACAGACACAAGGAAAGGGAAAGAGGCAAAATGAGGAGGCAAAGGAATACATTCCAAGTAAGGGAACAGGACAAAACCCCAGAAAAGGAACTAAGTGAAATAGAAATGAGCAACCTACCTGACAGAGAGTTGAAACAAAGCGTTAAGGATGCTCACTGATCTGGGGAGAAAAATAGATGAACTCAGTTAGAATGTCAACAAAGAAATAGAAGATATAAAAAAAGAACCAATCAGAAATGAAGAATACAATACTGGAAATGAAAAACTCACCAGAGGGACTCAAAAGCAGAGTAGAGGATACAGAAGAACAGATCTGCAAGTTGGACGAAAGACTAGAAGAAATTACCCAAGGTGAACAGGTAAAAGAGAAAAGAATTAAAAAGAGTGAGGACAGTCTAAGGGACCTCTGGGACAACATCAAGCGCACTAACATCCGTGTTATAGGTGTCCCAGAAGGAGAAGAGCGAGACAAAGGGGCAGAGAATCTATTTCAAGAAATAATAGATGAAAACTTCCCTAACCTGAGGAAAGAAACAGACATCTAGGTACAGGAAGCACAGAGAGCCCCAAACAAGATAAACCCAAAGAGGCCCACACCAAGACACATCATAATCAAAATGTCCAGAATTAAAGATAAAGAGAGAATCCTAAAAGCCACAAGAGAAAGACCAGTTACATACAAAAGAAACCCCATAAGGCTATCAGCTGACTTCTCAGCAGAAACCTTACAGGCTAGAAGAGAGTGGCATGATATATTTAAATTGCTAAAAGGAAAAAACTTAGAGCCAAGAATACTCTACCCAGCAAGGTTATCATTCAAAATGGAAGGAGAGATAGAAAGTTTCCCAGACAAGCAAAAATTAAAGGAGTTTGTCACCAAGAAACCAGTGCTACAAGAAATGTTAAAGGGACTGATTTAAGGGCAAAAGTGAAGACCACAAATAGGAAAAATTATCTATTTCCATGATAAGAGGACAATGGATACAAATGCACAAAAAAGAGGTTAGATATGATATCAAAAACAAAAGGAGGGAGGAGGGGAGTTAAAGAGTAGAGCTTTCAGACAGAGGTCAAACTAAAGAGACCATCAATTCTGTATAGAAGGAGAACGGAACAGAGAAGGACTACTAAAACACTGAGGGAAAAAAAGTTAAAAAATGGCAGTAAGTACATACTTATCAATAGCTACATTAAATGTCAATGGACTAAACGCTCCAATTAAAAGGCATAGAGTGGCTGATTGGATAAAACAACAAGACCCGTATATATGCTGCATACAAGAGACACACTTCAGACCTAAAGACACTCACAAACTGAAAGTGAAGGGATGGAAAAAGATACTCCATGCAAATGGCAATGAAAAGAAAGCTGGGGTAGCAATACTCATATCTGACAAAATAGACTTTAAAACAAAAACTGTAAAAAGAGACAAAGAAGGGCATTACATAACGATCAAGGGAACAATCCAACAAGAGGACATAACACTTGTAAATATCTACGCACCCAATGTAGGTGCACCTAAATATATAAAGCAATTATTAACAGACATAAAAACAGAAATAGTAACACAATAATAGTAGGGGACTTTAACACTCCACTTACACCAACAGACAGATCATCCAAACAGAAGATCAATAAGGAAACACTGGCCTTAAATGACACACTAGCACAGATGGACCTAGTAGATATATACAGAGCATTCCATCCAAAAACCGAAGAATACACGTTCTTTTCAAATGCACATGGAACATTCCCCAGGATTGATCACATATTAGGCCACAAAACAAGTCTCCATAAATTTAAGAAGACTGAAATAATACCAAGCATCTTTTCTGATCACAACGGTATGAAACTAGAAATCAACTACAGGAAGAAAATCAGAAAAGCCACAAATACGTGGAGATTAAACAAAATGCTACTGAACAATGACTGGGTCAACAAAGAAATCAAAGGAGAAATCAAAAAATACCTGGAGACAAATGAAAATGAAAATACGACATGCGAGAATTTATGGGATACAGCAAAAGTGGTTCCAAGAGGGAAGTTTATAGCAATACAGGCCTATCTCAACAAACAAGAAAAATCTCAAATAAGCAATCTAACAATGCACCTAAAGGAACTGGAAAAAGAAGAACAAACAAAGACCAAAATCAGTAGAAGAAGGGAAATAATAAAAATCAGAGCAGAAATAAATGAAATAGAACTAAAAAAAAATAGAAAAAAAATCAATAAAACCAAGAGCTGGTTCTTTAAAAAGAGAAACTAAATTGACAAACTTTTAGCTAGACTCACCAAGAAAAAAAGAGAGAAGGCAAAATAAGTAAAATCAGAAATGAAAGAGGAGAAATTACAACAGACACCTCAGAAATACAAAAGATTATAAGAGAATACTATGAAAAGCTATATGCCAACCAATTTGACAATCTGGAAGAAATTGATAAATTCTGAGAATCATACAACCTTCCAAAACTGGATCAAGAAGAAATAGAGAATTTGAATAGACCAATCACCAGTAAGGAGACCGAAACAGTACTCAAAAACCTCCCCAAAAATAAAAGTCCAGGACCAGACGGCTTCCCTGGTGAATTTTACCAAACATTCAAAGAAGACTTAATACCTATCCTTCTCAAACTCTTCCAAAAAATTGAGGAGCGGGGGAAGCTCCCTAACTCATTCTACGAAGCTGACATGACCCTGTTACCAAAACCAGACAACGAAAACACAAAAAAAGAAAATTACAGGCCAATATCACTGATGAACACTGATGCAAAAATCCTCAACAAAATACTACCAAATTGCATACCATACATTAAAAAGATTATACACCATGATCAAGTGGGATTTATTCCAGGTATGCAGAGATGGTTCAACATTCGCAAATCAATCAACATGATACACCACATTAATAAAATGAACAATAAAAACCACATAATCATCTCAATAGATGCAGAGAAAGCATTTGACAAGATACAGCATCCATTTATGATAAAAACTCTGAATAAAATGGTTATAGAAGGAAAGTACCTCAACATAATAAAGACCATATATGAGAAACCCACAGCTAATATCATCCTCAATGGTGAAAAACTGAAAGCTATCCCTATAAGAACAGGAACCAGACACGGATGCCCACTGTCACCACTCCTATTTAACATAGTACTGGAAGTCCTAGCCAGAGCAATCAGGCAAGAGAAGGAAATAAAAGGGATCCAAATTGGAAAGGTAGAAGTGAAACTGTCACTATTTGCAGATGACATGATTTTATATATAGAAAACCCTAAAGAATCCACCAGAAAACTTTTAGAAGTAATAAACGAATATGCTAAAGTTGCAGGATACAAAATCAACACACAAAAATCAGTTGCATTTCTATACACTAACAACGAAGTAGCAGAAAGAGTAATTAAGAATACAATCCCATTTACAATTGCAATAAAAAAAAAATACCTAGGAATAAACTTAACCAAAGATGTGAAAGATCTGTACACCGAAAACTATAAAACATTGCTGAAAGAAACTGAAGAAGACACAAAGAAATGGAAAGATATTCCGTGCTCTTGGATTGGAAGAATTAACATAGTTAAGATGTCCATACTGCCTAAAGCAATCTATAGATTCAATGCAATCCCTATCAAAGTTCCAACAACATTTTTCACAGAAATAGAACAAAGAATCCTAAAATTTGTATGGAACAACAAAAGACCCCGAATAGCTAAAGGAATCCTGAGAAAAAAGAACAAAGCTGGAGGTATCACAAAGCTATAGTAACCAAAACAGCATGGTACTGGCACAAAAACAGACACAGAGATCAATGGAACAGAATTGAAAGCCCAGAAATAACCCACACATCTATGGACAGCTAATCTTCGACAAAGGAGCCAAGAACATACAATGGAGAAAAGAAAGTCTCTTCAACAAATGATGCTGGGAAAACTGGATAGCCACAAGCAAAAAAATGAAAGTAGACCCTTACCTTACACCATACACAAAAATTAACTCAAAACGGATTAAAGACTTGAATGTAAGACCTTAAACTATGAAACTTCTAGAAGAAAACATAGGCAGTATGCTCTTCGACATCAGTCTTAGCAACATATTTTCAAGCACCATGTCTGACCGGGCAAGAGAAACAATAGAAAAAATAAACAAATGGGACTACATCAAACTAAAAAGCTTCTGCACAGCAAAGGGACCCATCAACAAAACGAAAAGACAACCTAACAATGGGGAGAAGATATTTGCAAACCATACATCTGATAAGGGGTTAATCTCCAAAATATATAAAGAACTCATGTATCTCAACAACAAAAAAACTACCAACCCAATTAAAAATGGGCAAAAGACCTGAACAGACATTTCTCCAAAGAAAATATACAGATGGCCAACAGACACATGAAAAGATGTTCAAAATCATTAACTATCAGGGAAATGCAAATCAAAACTACAATGAGATACTACCTCACACCCATCAGAATGGCTATAATTAACAAGACAGGAAACAACATGTGTTGGAGACAATGTGGAGAGAAGGGAACTCTCATACACTGCTGGTGGGAGTGCAAACTGGTACACCCACTATGGAAAACAGTATGGAGATTCCTCAAAAAATTAAGGATAGAACTACCATATGATCCAGCTATTCCACCACTGGGTATTTATCCAATGAACTTGAAAACACCAATGCGTAAAGATACATGCACCCCTGTGTTCATTGCAGCGTTATTCACAACAGCCAAGACTGGGAAGAAACCTAAGTGCCCATCAAGGGATGAATAGATAAAGAAGATGTGGTATATATACATAATGGAGTACTACTCAGCCATAAGAAACCATGAAACCCAGCCATTTGTGACAACATGGATGGACACTGATGGTATTACGCAAAGTGAAATAAGTCAGAAGGGGAAGGTCAAATACTGTATGATTTTCCTCATTAAGTAGTAGATAATAACAAGAACAAACACATAGAGACAGAGATTGGATTGGTGGTTACCAGAGGGGAAGGGGGGAGGGAGGAGGGCGAAAGGGATAATTCCACACATGTGTGTGGTGATGGGTTGTAATTAGTATTTGGGTGGTAAACATGACTAATCTATGCAGAAGTAAGAGTATAATGATGTACATCTGAAATTTACACAATGTTATAAACCAATGTTACTGAAATAAAAAAAAAATTAAAAAAAAAGAAAGTTCCATCACTATCCTGTTCACAGAGGCCCCTAGTTGAAGAACAAAATCAAATTCTCACCTTTCTCACCAGACCACTCCCTCAAAACATGCCTTCAGTTTGACCCCTGCCACCTGTTTTAGACCTTCGTCTTCACTGTGCCATTTCCTTGGTCTAGAACAATCTTATCAACTCTCCTAGTTGCTCCATCTGTACATTCCTAAAATGATTCCTATTTTGAAAGCTCCTAAACTCATATATATATATATAATCGTTTCTCCCTGAGAATACCTTTCGGGATATTAAAATGCTCTAACACTACCTTGTTCTTAAATCACTTGCATAATTAATCTCATGCCTCTCATACAGGGATTTCCTATTATCTTTATATCTATGACACTAGCATTAATAGTCAAAATCAACATAAGCAATTTGGTAGTGTCTATTAAAATTTTAAATGTACATAACCCTATGACACAGCAACTCCCCTTTCTGACATACACCCCACAGGAAACCTATGCAGGAGCCATTCTCAAGGGTCATCTATTATCGTGAAGAAGTGGAAACAGTCTAAATGTCCATCAGTGGTGGATTACCAACTACACAGTGGTACAGCCATTTTCTGAAATAGTACTGACCAGTTATTATAAAGAAGGGGGAAGATCTACATCACCACAAATGGTTGTGTTAAGAAAGATGAAATAACTACATATTTTTATAGCTTAAAATATACATAAGTACATGCATTGTATTATCTTTTTTTGGTGAGGTCTGGGGTCACAGGGAGTCAGTTAAGAGGGATTTTAGCTCTACTTGTAATGTTTGAATTTACTAATACTGTAATAACATATAACTTGATAGTTTCAAATCAATTTATTGAATACATAAAACCATTTCCAATATAAAGAAACAGCGTTTAAATCCATGTAGAGCAAATCTTACCTGTGCAAAAAACTTTCTTTCGCTAGCTGAATTTGTAGTGTTCCACCTTTCCATTTTGTTTTATTTAAAACAGACATACCTATAAAGTAAAGAATTATTACCCAAGTACATGACAATGCAAAAATACATTTCAGCATGTGCTTTTAAAATTATTTAGTACCAAGAAAAGTAGACTTGTTTATCACAAAGAAATACAGAGGAAATAGAATAAAGACAATGAGACCTGGAGAGAGGCCTAGGTCCTGGCCTCATCTTGACCACTTAACCACAGGAATCCTTACACTCCCCATCTCCCAGTGTTACTGGAAGATTTGAATGAGGTAAATGTGCACACTGTAAAGCAAAATTTCTTTGTCATTTGTTTATAAAGTAATATCAGGAACCTCTGGTGAATGGCTGACATTTATTTAACATTTCATTGTCATTTTCCACACTAAAACTATACAACATTAACGTTATCTTTCTAAGGCGAATCAGAGGACGCTGTGGAATCCTGTAGCACCTCACTTTAATTTATCACCTTATACGAATTATCACTGTGTAACTTGCAAACACATTAGCTGCAGGCAACTAAACCGTGTTTGAACTGCTATGCCCTAGGAGTTGATTTTTCTCAATATCTGCTATCAGCTTCCTTAATAACAACCACGAATCGATAGAAGTTTTTTTTTTAATGACTCACACATACTTTGTTTACTTGATTGAAAGCCTTATGGTATATACAATGTTTTATACAGGTGGTTTCAGCTTTGTTCACACTGACTCCAGTGAGTTGTATTTGATTTTCTACGATCAAGACTCGGCTCAGTTGCTGCTGTTGCTATTGGTTTGTTTTCTTTCAGGATCAAGGCAGCTTTTTTCACATAAAATCTTATTTTAATTCCTTCTCTGCCAATTCTTTCCTGGATTCTTAGCTTTGCATAATTATACCTACAATGGAACCAGCATCCTAAAGTCACCAAGATAAATCCTCCTACTCCAACATCACAGGATCTTCTAATTCAACCTTCTCCTTGGTGGGCTCACCGGGCTCTGGTGCGGCAGCCATGGGGATGAGTGAGTGCCTCCATGCCGCCTACCCCGCCCCTCCAATAGAAGTTTCTATTAGAGATACTATGCTAAGTGTACAGGTGTTGTTCAATTTAATCTTCACAATAATATATGAGGCAAGCAAAGTTTAAATAACTTGCCACAGATCACACATTAGAGCTGATGTATTCTTAACCACAACTTATCTGTCATATCTATTTTCTCACTGAACAACAGAATAAATTAATTCTTTTGCAAACGAATTTGCAAAAGGTTGATGGCCCTATTTCTCTATTAGCATCTTCCCTTTTCAGAATCTTCTGACTTTTCAGCCTCCAAATAATTAGAAAACATTACTGCATCAGTGGCAGTATGGATTATCTTCCCTTCCTTCTTCAATGAGGGCCCTCAATTCGCCCTCAGCTTTACTAAACTTATCAATAGAGATTTCACAACTTCAAGAATATAGTCTTTTTTTTTTTTTGTGAGGAAGATCGGCCTCGAGCTAACCTCTGCCAATCCTCCTCTTTTTTTGCCGAGGAAGACTGGCCCTGGACTAACTTCCGTGCCCATCTTCCTCCTCTTTATATGGGACACCGCCACAGCATGGCGTGCCAAGCAGCGCATCGGTGCACGCCCGGGGTCTGAACCAGCGAACCCTGGGCCGCTGCAGCGAAGCGCACACACCCAACCACTTGTGCCCCCGGGGCCGGCCCCAAGGATATAGTCTTATAACGGTATACTCTAAGTCTTTTCCTAACAGCATTTAACAATAACAACTAGCTGCCCAAGAAATGAACACACTCGGGGCCAGCCCCACGGTGCAGCAGTTAAGTGCACGCATTCTGCTGCGGTGGCCCGGGGTTCTCAGGTTTGAATCCCGGGCACATACCGACGCACTGCTTGTTAAGCCATGTTGTGGCGGCGTCCCATATTAAAAAAAAGTAGAGGAAGATGGGCATGGATGTTAGCCCAGGGCCAGTCTTCCTCAACAAAAACGAGGAGGACTGGCATTGGATGTTAGCTCAGGGCTAGTCTTCCTCACACACACAAAAAAAAGAAGAAATGAACACACTGGGAAGGGGTAGATGTGGCATAATATCTAATGGGATACGTGTAACAGGCATTTCTATGAAAGTTTGGTCTCTTGTCCAAAATATTTGAGAATACCATTTTTGAGAAAACGCACTAGCAATGTGCTATGATATGTCTGTTGACACCAAATGGTATGAACCTAAACCTGCTGAGTTGTAGAATATCGAAATTCTCTTGATCATGGATCATGGTTGACCCTCTGGATGATTTAATTTTTTTTTTTTTTTTTTTTTTTATTTATTTTTCCCCCAAAGCCCCAGTAGACAGCTGCATGTCATAGGTGCACATCCCTCTAGGTGCTGCACGTGGGACGCGGCCTCAGCATGGCCGGAGAAGCGGCGCGTCGGTGCGCGCCCGGGATCCGAACCCGGGCCGCCAGCAGCAGAGCGCACGCACCCAACCGCTAAGCCACGGGCCGGCCCCCCCTCTGGATGATTTAAAGTGGCTTTTGAGGTTCCAATTAGAATGAAGTTATTGCAAGTTACACAGAGACATGAACTGGCAAATAGTACAGAAAATATATGACGATCTTACATTTTTTCAGGTCTGTTTCTGTTACTCTGATGTTGATATACGCGAAGACTTTCTGTGGGTTTCCTAAAAAAAAAAAAAAAAAGGAAAAGAAATTTATTTAAACTCACCCAGAGAATGTAAAAATTATTAAGTTTCTAAATTTAAAAAAGAGGTCTTGGAAACTTACTCTTTCAAAGAAAAACCTTGTTTATTTTTCACTGGATACAAAGATTGCGTTTTTCTTTTTTTCTTCTTTTTTTTTGTGAGGAAGATCGGCCCTGAGCTAACATCTATGAATTCTCCTCTTTTTGCTGAGGAAGACTGGCTGTAGGCTAAGATCTGTGCCCATCTTCCTCCACTTTATATGGGACGCCCCTACAGCGTGGCCTAACAAGCGGTGCGTCGGGTGTGCGCCCGGGATCCGAACCGCCGAACCCCGGGCCGCCGCAGTGGGGCGCGCGCACACCGCTTGCGCCACCGGGCCAGCCCCCAGAGGTTGCATTTTTCGAGCATGATAATCAAAATATTCCAAAAGAAAACGGATAAGAAAAAAACGTCTAGTCAGTTAAGGAAACATTTTGACTGTAAGTTACTGATACTCTACTTCATAGGAAGTTTAATGAATATTAGAATGTTAACTCTGAAAACTAAAAGTTACACATCTTAGAAATCGGATATTTTGGAATTTAGAATTTTTTTGATTTCACAAACATAATTCTGGGCAAGTTCCACATCATACCTCACACCTCCAGGGCATGGGGCGAAGTACACGCTACAGCGTCCTGTAGTGAAACACATACCACTTTCAGCGTTCAGGGCTAACATTCATCTCTGGGGTTTCTTTACTTTGGGATACTTGACCTGAGTTACTGTGCCTTTACGTAGGAAGGACTACGAATTTACCTTGTTCATCTTTCCGTGTGATGATCTCCACATCAGAAACTTCTCCAAATCTGCTGAACTGATTTTGTAGGTCTGCCTCCGAAATGTTCCGGCCAAGGCCACCCACAAAAAGGCGCTTCGTTTCTCTGTTGGCTTTCATGAAGGCTGGGGCATACACTCAGTGTGTTCTAGCGGGAAAAATAATTTTCTATGTACAGGGAAGAGTTCTTTCCCTTAGTTTTTCTCAAATCTAAAAAAAAACCCCAACTCCTTTCCCAGAACCTTCTATGGCAAATTGGTCGCCTGGACCTGTGCTTCACCTCCTATTGTATTGCTCCTAAATTTTATCCCTGCAGATTCCGGTCAAGCCCTAGCCCCACATGCACATTCTCCAAGCACCTTGGAACAGCACCTCTACACTCACGCAGACACAGGCACAGGCAGATGCGTCCCTCCAGCGACCACAGGATCATCCTCTACCCTGCCTCACGTACTCATCCACGTGGTCAGGTGTTCTTGCTTTACTCTCACACTCATTTCCTCACTTTAACAAACGCTGACAGAAACCGGACGTGGCAGGTTACCATGCTAAAGGACAGAAAAACAGCTCCACCCCGCAGCTCCTCACATCGCAGAAGTAAGCGAACGCTGCAACACTACGTGACAAGACTACGTCACGACAGAAGCGTCTGCAGAGCGCCGTTCGGGCGCGAGAGCGCCTGAGAGCACAGCTGACGCAGGCCCGCGCCGCACTACGTGCCGGCCTCGCTGCGCGGCGCGGCTCGACGCGCCTCACGCCGCAGACGGGCAGGAGAGGTTAAGGCACTTCCCAGCGCTTTCGGAGAAGCAGCGGTGAGGCCAGCACCAGAGCCCAGGCCTAACACCAAACGGGGGAGCCTGGGGGACCGGAAGGGACGCAGGAAGACTGCCCCAGAGGGGCTGAGACCTGCGGCCGGCGCGAGCCCCTCCCCTCGCGTGGCACCCGCAGGCACTGACCCGCCCTGCGCGTGCCCGAGAGCTGACCGACTCGGCGCGTGACCCTACGCGTCCCGGAAGCCCAGAGCTCGGCCCGTGAGCCACCGCCCGCATCTTCCTGGCGGCCTCCCCGTCCCGCCACCTGCCCACCGCGGACCCAAGACGAGGGAGACGGTGGGCCGAACAGCCCTGCCCCTTCCCCGCCCACACACGCTCCTCACCACGTCCCGTCCACAGCCAGCGCCGCCGCGGCCCCAGTTTCCAGTCACGTGTCCCGCGAGGTGCGGCCTCTCTGCCTTCCTACTCGATTTCCAACCCCGACTCCCGGGGTTCCGTCACCACACGCCGTTCCCCTGTGCGCTTTATCGCGTTTCCCGTCCTCTGGGACACCGCGATGCCCCCGCCACCCTGCCCTCAACGTCCGCAAAACATCGCAAGCCAAAACTCCCTCATTGGTCCCACAGAGGGTTATCGACTCGAGTTCGTCGACCCCCAGTCTAGGGCGGCGGAAGACAGGCTGCGAAAAAAAATAGAGGCTCCGGGTTCGCGTGGTCCCGCAACCGCCTCTTCGTGACGTCACATCCGGACTGCTCCAAAGCGCCAGCAGCGCGGGGTGGGCGGCCGCCCCCTGGGCTCCGGGTTGGAGTAAACCGGCTCTCTCGACGCGTGGGGGCTGCTGGGGGACAGCTGTGGCCACGCGCGCAAGGACGGCAGGGGGTTCGGGACGCCGTGCGAACGCGGGGTGTGCGCCCGGGGCGGGGGGCGCCCTCCCCGCCTCCCCCGCCGCGCCCCGGGATGGTCCGCGCCGGTAGCGCGCGAGGCTTGAAGCGCCGTGTCGCCCTCGGTCAGGGCCGCTGCAGTCAGCGCCGGGCCGCCCATCTGTCAGTGCCGCTCCCGTCAGCGCCGCGCCATGGACGCCGGGCTGGCGGAGGTCCGCGCCCTGGAGGCCGAGATCGCGGCCCTGAGGCGGGCGTGCGAGGAGCCGCCGGCGCCCGCGGAGGACGCCGCCGGAGGGCAGTAAGTGGACCCCTGAGGCCTGGGCGGTGGGGGAGCCTCCCCACAGACCTTACCGGGGCGCGCGCGTGGCCGGGACCGCGTCCGTCCGTGAGGCGGGGCCGCGAGTGTGGGGCCCGCGCGGGCCCCTCGTCAGCGCGGCGCCGAGTGGTAACCGCCGTGGTCGCGGCCGTGGGGAGGTTCCTCCACTCTCGTTCTCGGCTGAAGCCGTCGAGGCGAGTCGTGTCTCCGTCACGAGCGTGCATGGGGGGCTGCAGGCGTGGGTGGGATTCAGTAACTGCTTGGTTCCTAGTATTTGTCGTTACGGGTCACCTGACTGTGGCGAGTGATAGTGATTTTTCGTTTGTGGGAGTGCTACGAAGTTTCCTTTGAGAAATAGTTTAGGTAAAAAAGGAAGTCGATGAAAAGAAAGACGGCTGCTGTAGGCTGTGGGGAAATTCGGCAGAAGCTGGGCAGGTGGTTGTCAAAGCCTGCAGGCGGGAGCCCCGCCGTGAGGGAGTCGGCCCCCGGTTCCCGAGGAGAGCGGAGCCCGCGCCGACAGGCGGGAGCCACCGCAGGAGCGGGGCGGCCTGGTGCAAGAGCCGCGGCCTGTGCGCTGCGTGCTCGTCCCGGACTGAGAAATGCGAAGGCCCTGGTGTGCATTCTCTCCTTTACTACCTCGTACAGCCCTCTGACGTAGGTGCTGCTGTTACCCCGTTTTACAGTTAAGGAAACAGGCTTAGAGAAGTTAAGTTGCTTTCCCAAGGTCTCAGAGAAAAGAGGTGTCGGAGCTGGATTGGAACCCAAGAATCTAACTTCACAGCCTGGGCATTTGCTTAACAGAAGAAGGAGAGAAAAGGTCTACCGCAGTCAGTTATGTACGTATTGCAGGCTGCTTGAAAGCAGAAACTATCTTCATTTTTTCAGTCAAGATTCATTTGACATAGGTGCGGAGAGAAATGAGATTTTCCTGAACTACCTGGACAAGAGTTGGTAGAAAATGGGAAGGAGGAGGAGTTCTAAAGAAAATGTTTGCATGCATGTTAGATGGGATCATGAAGGTAGAGGATTCTGTGACTAGTGAGAGGGAGAGGGAGGCAGGGGAACAGGGAGCAGATGTGTTCCTCCACAAGCGAAGGCCTGAATGTGTTAGAGACCCTTGCTACCCCAGGGGTGCTCCACAGATTGGAAGCATTAGCATCACTTGGGAGTTGGATAGAAATGCAGATTTCAGCCCCTCCCGAACCTGTTGAGTCAGAATCTGTGTTGTAACAAGAACCCCGGACGATTTTTTGCACACTAGAAAGTTTGGGAAGCAACGTATCATACTGTGGGGAAAAATAATTTCTTTACTGGCCACAAGATGTCACCATGAGCCCAGGATATTGTGTAGACTAGTCATGTAATCTGGGCCTCCTCAAGGATCAAGTTGGGGAAGTTGGAAGAGTTCAGATTGTGGAAGACTTTAAATGTTAGTCCGAGGCGTTTGGATTCAATGTGAAGTTTCTTTTCATTATGGTGGAGAAGGAAGATTGGGACCTGTTGACCGAGGTTTGCTTTGGTTTGGTTTGGTACTTTTGAGGAAGACTGGCCCCTGAGCTAACATCTGTTGCCAATCTTCTTCCTTTTTTCCTTTTTTCTCCCCAAAGCCCTAGTAGATAGTTGTATGTCATAGTTGTACATCCTTCCAGTTGCTCTGTGTGGGACACCACCTCAGCATGGCTTGATGAGCTGTGCGTAGGTCTCCACCCAGGATCCGAACAGACGAACCCCAGGCTGTTGAAGCGATACACGCAAACTTAACCACTACGCCACTGGGCCAGCGCCATCAAGTTTTTTTTTTTTTTTTAATTATGGTAAAATACGTATACAATCATGCATCACCTAATGACGGGGATGCATTCTGAGAAATGTGTTGTTAGGTGATTTTGTCATTGTGTCAGTACCATCGAGTGTACTTACACAAACCTCGATGGTATAGCCTATTACACACATAGGCTATATGATACTAATTTTATGGACCACTGTTGTTATGTAGCACATGACTGTAACATAAAATTTTCCATCTTAACCGTTTTTAAGTGGACAGGTCATTGGTATTATGTACATTCATAATGTTGTGAGCTGTCACCACCATCCATCTCCATAACTCTTTTCATCTTGTAAAACTGCGACCCTATATCCATTAAACAATAACTTCCCATTCCCCACTCCCCTTAGTCACTGGCAACCACCATTCTACTTTCTGTCTCTATGAATTTGACTTCTCTAGGTACCTCATGTAAATGGAATCATACATATTTGTCTTTTTATGACTGGCTTATTTCACTTAGCATAATATCCTAAGGTTCATCCATGTTGTAGCATATTGCAGAATTTCCTTCCTTTTTCAGGCTGAATAATATTCCATTGTATGTATATACAGTTGGCCCTCCATATCCGTGGTTTCTGCAGCCGTGGATTCAACCAGCCATGGATTGAAAGGCCGATGATGGTTACATCTGTACTGAACATGTACAGACTTTTTTTCTTGTCATTATTCCTTAAATGATACAGTATAACAACTA
Organism: Ceratotherium simum simum; assembly: GCF_057802395.1. Taxonomy (NCBI): domain Eukaryota; kingdom Metazoa; phylum Chordata; class Mammalia; order Perissodactyla; family Rhinocerotidae; genus Ceratotherium; species Ceratotherium simum. The sequence continues at coordinate 56,224,694 of NC_141919.1, read as the reverse complement.
TTTACATAGCATTTCCATTGTTAGGTATTATAAGTAATCTAGAGATGATTTAAAGTATACGGGAGGGTATGTGTAGGTAATAGGCAAATACCACACCATCTTATATATAGGGACTTGAGCATCCACAGATTTTGGTGTCTGTGGGGAATCATGGAACCAGTCCCCCGTGGATACCGACAGATGACTACAGCATTTTGATTATCCGTTCATCCATCGATGGATGCTTGGGTTGCTTCCACGTTTTAGCTATTGTGAATAATGCTGGCATGAACACGAGTGTACAAATATCTGAGACCCTGCTTTCCATTCTTTTGGATATATATCAAGAAGTGGAATTGCCAGATCCTATGGTAATTGTATTTTTAATTTTGGGGGGAACCCCATACTGTTTTCCACGGTGGTGGCACCATTTTACATTCCCACCAACAGTCCACAAGAGTTCCAGATTCTCCACATCCTCACCAACACTTGTTTTCTGTTTTTTTTTCTTTTTTGATTAGCCATCCTAATGGGTGTGAGGATCACATTGTGGTTTTGTTTTGCATTTCCCTAATGATTAGTGATGAGCATTGTTTCATGTTCTTATTGGCCATTTGTATATCTTCTTTGGAGAAATGTCTATACAACTTTTTTGCCCATTTTTGAATCACATTGTTTGGATTTTTATGGTTGAATTTTAGGAGTTCTCTATGTGTTTTGGATATTAATCCCTATCGGATTGTCAACTTAAAAAGTAAACTGGCCAGTTGTTTTATCTGCAGAATGAGTTTATTCGGAAACCACCAAAAGAATTGCAATTCAAGATATACAGGCTATAGCAGACCATAGGCAAATCCAGAGAAACAAAAGAAGGGGCTTGCTTTTATAGAAGAAAGAATAGAGTTGAGATGGGCTGTAATAAACAAAGAATCCATTGGAGGAAACTGGGAGTCCAAAGTGTAGAGGCTTCTCATTGGTTGGGTTGCTATAGTCTCTCCATGGCTGGGCTGTTGCTGGGTGGGGAGAGAAATCTTCCTCCTGCTGGGTAGTAAAGTAGAAAACACCTTCCTTTTGGAGATATAAATGTAGCTCTCTTCCTGGTTGGAGTAGTTGATGAGATGTGATAGGGTGTGAGAGCTCTCCCTATAGGCCTTTCTGACTTCAATTTAGTTGAGGTTTCTTTTACTAATCTCACAAGATATATGATTAGCAAATATTTTCTCCCAATCTCTTGGTTGCCTTTTTACTCTATTGATAGTATCTCTTGATGTACAATTTAAAAAATTTTAAGTCTAATTTGTCTATTTTTTCTTTTGTTACCTGTGCCTTTGGTGTCAGATCCAAGAAATCATTGCCAAATTCAATGTTGTATGCTTTTGTCCTGTGTTTTCTTCCAAGAATTTTATTGTTTTAGGTTTTATATTTAGACGTTTGATCCACTTGGAGTTAATTTTTGTATATGATGTTAGGTAAGGGTCCAGCTTTGTTCTTTTGCATGTGGATATCCACTTTTCCCAGCAGCATTTAAATGGTATTGGCATGCATGTCAAAAATCATTTGACCATATATGCAAGGGTTTATTTCTGGGTTCTCTATTCTATTCCATTGATCTGTATGTCTGTCTTTATGCCAATACCACACTGTTTTGATGACCAAAGCTTTGAAATAAGTTTTGAAACAGGAAGTGTGACTCCTCTGGTTTCATTCTTTTTCAAGATTGTTTTGGCTATTTGGGGTCCCTTGAGATTCCATATGAATTTTAGGATGAGTTTTTCTATTCCTGCAAAAAACCTCATTGGGATTTTAATAGGCATTGCATTGAATCTGTAGATCGCTTTGGGTAATATTGACACTTTAATAATGTTAAGTCTTCCAATCCATGAACATGAGATGTGTTTCCACTTATTTATGTCTTCTTTAATTTCTTTCAGCAATGTTTTGTAGTTTTCATTGTACAAGTCTTATCTTCTTGGTTAAGTTAATTCATAAGTATTGTATTCTTTTTGTTGCTATCATACATGGAATTGTTTTTGTAATTTCCTTTTCAGATTGCTCATTGTTGGTGTATAGAAATGCATCTGATTTTTTTGTGTGTGTGTGAGGAAGATCAGTCTGGAGTTAACATCCGTTGCCAATCCTCCTCTTTTTTTCCTGAGGAAGACTGGCCCTGGGCTAACATCCGTGCCCATCTTGCTCTACTTTATATGAGACGCCGCCACAGCATGGCTTGACAAGTGGTGCATCTCTGCGTGCCCGGGAATCAAGCCTGTGAACCTTGGGCCCCCGAAGCAGAGCGCATGCACTTAACCACTTGCGCCACTGGGCCGGCCCCAGCATCTGATTTTTGTATGATGAGTTTGTATCCTGCTGACTTCATTTATCAGCTCTAACAGTTTTTTGTGGAATCTTTAGGGTTTTGTACACATAAGATCATACCATCTGCAAACGGGGACAGTTGTACTTCTTCCTTTCCAATTTGGATTCCTTTTATTTCTTTTTCTTGCATAATTGCTCTACCTAGAATTTCCAGTACTATGTTGAATTGAAGTGGTGAAAGTGTTACCGAGCCCTAAGGGACCAGTGACCTGCAAGTGGGTCCTTTTGCCCGGAGCCATTCGCGCTAATACAATGAGACTGTGGTTCGGAATAGCAGAGCAGAAACTTTATTCGTTGATCAACAAATGGAGGAGGCAGAGCACGTGCTCTAAAACACCTCTCTGAAGGGAAGGTGAGCAGGGTTCTTATGGGATGTGAAGGGGGAGGGGTCTCCATGTCATCACTCAGCATGGGAGCATTTCGGGCTTGCGCAGATCTTCCCTTCTTGCACACGGCACCTTTTGCACATGTTTCCTTTTGCGCATGGCACTGCATCTCCGTCTTGGACCTTTCTGGTTTGGACTGGTTCTGCAGTTTGGCCATCTGGCAATGTTCTGCCTTGGTTCCTATAAACAAGCACAACTTAAAAACAAAGAATTAGACATGGAAAATGTTCTAGGGACTTCTCTGAGTGAAGAAAGCAGGCATCCTTATCTTGTTCCTGATCTTAGTGGAAAAGTTTTTGGCCTTTCACCATTGAGTATGATGTTTGCTGTGGGTTTTTCATATATGGCTTTTATTATGTTGAAATAGTTTCCTTTTATTCCTAGTTTTTTGAGTGTTTTATCATGAAAAGATGTTAATTTTGTCAAATGCTTTTTCTGCATCAGTTGAGATGGTCATGTGTTTTTTTCCTTCATTCTGTTAATATGGTATATTATATTGATTGATTTTCCTATGTTGAACCATCCTTGCATTCCAGGAATAAATCCCCCTTGGTCATGATGTATAACTTAACCACTACGCCACTGGGCTGGCCCCCCCTTTTCAGTTTTTGATGTCACCAAATTACATCTTTATACATTGTGTGCCACCAAACAAATAATTCTTTTAGATGCAGTCTTTTCTTAAATTTTGTAGAAAACAAGATTTGGAGTTACAAACTAAAGTTACAATAATAGTAGCTTTAGGTGAATAATTTTTTTAAACATTAGTCTTTTAAATCACATGGAAAACAAAAAGGGCAGTTATGAACTATTGTTACAATGATACTAGGTTTTACAATTGCCCATGTATTACCTTTAATGAGATCTTTATTTCTACGTAGGGCTTCACGTTACTATCTGGTGTGCCATGTTACTATCTAGTGTACTTTCATTTCACGTTCCTGGACTCCCTTGAGCATATCTTGCAGGGCATGTCTAGAGGTAACAGACTCCTTCAGCTTTTGTTTATTTGGAAATGTCTTAATTTCTTCCTCATTTTTCAAGGACAGTTTTGCCAGATATAGGATTATTGGTTGATGGTTTTTTTCTTTTAGCACTTTAACTATATCTACCTGTTGTCATCTGGCCTCCAAAAGTTCTGATGAGAAATCTGCTCATTTCTTATTAAGAATCCCTTGTATGTGATGATTTGCTTCTCTGTTGCTACTTTCAAGATGTCTCTTTATCCTTGGCTTTTGAAAATTTAATTATGTCTTAATGTGAGTCTCTTTGAATTCATCTTACTTGGAGTTTGTTGAGCTTCTTGGATGTTTATACTTATGTCTTTCAACAAATTTGGGAAGTTTTTAGGGGTTGTTTCTTCAAATATTCTTTCTGCCCCTTTCACTCTTCTCATTCTGGGTCTCCCCTGATGTGTACATTGGTCCTTTTGATGGTGTCCTGCACATCCCTTAGGCTCTGTTTGCTTTTCTTCAATCATTTTTCTTTCTATTCCTCAGCTTCGAGAATTTTCATTGCCTTATCTTTAAGTTCACTGATTCTTTCTTCTGCCTGTTCAGATCTGCCTTTGAATCCCTGTAGTGAGTTGTTCATTTCAGTTATTGTACTTTTCAGCTCCAGAACTTCTTTTTGGTTTCTTTTTAGGTTTTCTATCTCTTCGTTAATGTTTCTATTTTGTTCACACTTCGTTTTCTTGACTTTCTCCACGTCTTCTTTTATTTCTTTGAGCATCTTTAAGACTGTTGTTTTAATCTTTTTCTGATATATCTGTCATTAAGTCTTTTTCAGGTACAGATTCTGTTCAATTACTTTTTCCTTTGAATGAGCCATACCTTCCTTTTTCTTTGTATGCCTTGTGACTTTTTGTTGAACACTGGATTTGAATCTAATAATGTGTAACTCTGGAAGCAGATTCTCCTCCCTTCCCCAGGGTTTGCTATTTTTTTGTTATTGTTTTGTATTTTTGACTGTTGTAGGCTGTCTCTGTGCTGAGGATCAGACTGAGATGAAAACTTAATGTCTCCTCAGGTCTTTTCTGAGCCTTTCCTTGGGTGTGCACAGTCACTTTCCAATTTTCCCCATATATTCAGTTGATTTTGAATGTCCTAGTCTTTAATATCTGGCTCCTGAAAGGGGAAAAGCCAAAAATCATGGGGGTAGGGAAGAGCAATGGCCCTTTAAATCTCCTGGAAGTGGGGCCGGCCCTGTGGCTTAGCAGGTAAGTGCGCAAGCTCCGCTACCAGCGGCCCAGGGTTTGGATCCCGGGTGCACACCGACGCGCTGCTTCTCCCGCCATGCTGAGGCCACGTCCCACATGCAACAACTAGAAGGATGTGCAGCTATGACATACAACTATCTACTGGGGCTTTGGGGGAAAAATAAATAAATAAATAAATAATTTTAAAAAAATTTCCTGGAAGTCATTTCAGCCTGGGGTGGGGGTGGTGCTGGGGGTTGGGGGGGGCTTTTAACAAGAGGAGAAAGTGCAACAACAATGGCTGCCTGCCTTAGTCTGCACCTCTGTGATCGGAAGCAGCAATCTGCAGTTGGAGCACAGATCCCCAATATTTGGGAGAGAGTCTTTTTTGCCTACCCTGGCTCCCCTAAGCTGTGTGCAAGCTGCTCCAGGAACATGTGCACAGCTGCCTGCCATTGTTGGAGTGGGGGATGGGTGGCTGCTACTGTGGTAAGAGCCGAAATTGCCCAAACTTGACCTCAGTTTACTTCCTTGCCTTCCACTGGAAGTTGCAAGCCTTCAGCAGACTCCAGAGTTCAAAAAAAGTTACATTAGATAGATTCTCCCAGTGTAATTGTTGTCTAGGTGGGGAGGTGCGTTTCTGGTGCTTCCTACTCTGCTGTTTTCCCAGAATCCTAGATCATTGACTTTTTTTGTGTGTGTGTGTGAGGAAGATCAGCCCTGAGCTAACATCTGCCAATCCTCCTGTTTTTACTGAGGAAGACTGGCCCTGGGCTAACATCCATGCCCATCTTCCTCCACTTTATATGGGACGCCACCACAACATGGCTTGACAAGCGGTGCGTCGGTGTGTGCCCGGGATCCGAACCGGTGAACCCCAGGCCGCCGCAGCAGAGTGCGCGCTCTTAACTGCTTGTGCCACCGGGCCGGCCCCATCATTGACTTTTAAACTCAAGTCTTGTGTAGATTTGTTTTAAAAGAAAAAAATTTCTTGTGAACTTCTAATTTTGACCAAAAAAATGTACCACTGAGACACATTTACAAATAATAAATAAAACTACAAAACCAATAAAATTCATAACTCAAAATGGTTCAAACTAACATCATTAATTGAAATGGACCAATGATACTTTGCTCAAAGTAAATCACTGCTGTGAATGAGAATATGCAAGTTGTCTTTTTTTTTGTGGGAAAATATGCATAACATAAAACGTACTATTTTAACCGTTTTTAAGTATACAGTTCAGTGACATTAAGTACTTTCACGTTGTCATGCAACCATCACCAATATCCATCTCTAGAACTTTTTCATCATCACAAGTGAAACTCTGTACCCAGTAAACAATAACTTCCCATCACCCCCTTTTCAGCCACAGGTTCTTTTTTGAGTTCTGCTTATCTATCCTTTAATATGATGGCTGATTCTCTTATCACTTTGCTCTATTGAAAATACCTTGAAATTTTCATTGATACTTTGCTGTGACATTATTTGGTATTCACTTGGCAGGAAGTCATCATTTATATGTGAAGATTGCCTCTCTTTTTCATTAGTTTTGTATATTTAAAATAATTTTTGTCATCAATCCATGATAGCAAATACAAAAGAGTGTGTGGTAGTCTCTTGGATGATATAGAATATATTTACATTAATATTTTAAATTAGCGTTAAAGCAGTTTAAAAGTTTTTTTACAGATTTTATACAAGTTTTAGATCCTTAGTGTGAAGAGTACAGAGTTGGGTTATTTCCTATAGACATGGTATAAGGTCAAAAGAGCATAGGCTAATGCAATGGAATTAGAAATAGAAAAGGAAGGATAGCTATGTGAAGGAGCAGAAAGGATGACAGTAGGTCCAGATGTGAAGGGATTAACAGAGCCCAGGATGATTCCCAAGATGTGGAGCCTGAGATATCAAGGGATAGCTTTTATCATTAACAAAAGTAGGGCAATTTGGAGGAAGAGCTACTTTGAGGAAAAAACATTTGGTGGGTTATCAACCTAAGTCTACTTTGCAGGAAGAAGAGATAAATGGTTAGAGGTGTGTTTTAGGAGTTACTGGTGCAGAAGAGCTGAGATTAATCATCAAGTATTCCTCTGGAATGAGAGAATGCATATTTAGGACAGCAGAGGCAAGAGTGTTAGGGTTTTCTTCTAAGGTTGGAGGCAAGAAGCAGGGACAGTAGAGGACCCAAGATGTAAAGTGAGAATCAGGATAATTGTGCCCCAGCATCTAAGGAAAGCATGTTTGAAGATGGCAGAAGTCAACAGTGTAGAATGCAGCAGAGAGCACGAGGGCAATAAAGGATAACAAAAACTAAAATGCCATTCAATGCAATTGTTAGCTGAAATTTTACTGCTTTTCAAGGAAAATAGAGTTATATGCTCTCAGTGAAGAATGTCTGGTCACAATGTTACTTAAGGAGATGATGCTATTTCTTATTCCTTTGGAATTCTGCCCACCCCCACCCCACCCCACGCCATATTCTTAGATTTCCTGAGAATCTCTTTCTTAGTATAAAATGCTTTGTGATACTTTGTTTTAGAATTTAAAGCTATCTAATTTAGTTTGTTTTTCATTTTATGACATCTTTTAAAATCATTTGAGATGTCTTGGGATATCAGACATTTTAATTTTGCAAAGAACTCCTGTTATAATTTATTTTACAGTTGTTTCTAATATGTACAAATCTGGTAGTATAATTTGATTGGGTTTGTTTTATGTTGAGATTAAAGATTGCAGTGTTAGTAGCCACATTGGTTTTGAGAAAAATCTTAGGTAGTTTTAATGGGAAGAGAGTAAGAAGGACAAAATGGAAACGGTTTGAAGAAATTCGTAGATATTCAATGAAACCCTTTTTAGTGGTTTCTTCATTGGAGTAATTATTTCTGATGTTTGATTTTTAGAAAATCATTTCAAGAAGTTTACCAATCAGATTCTGGAGGATGGGAATCTTCGGAAGATCTGAGAAGTCATCTTGGACATCTAGAATCAGAACTTCTATTTCTAAGTGCGCTTACTGGCATCAATATAAGAAATTACTCCAAGAAGACAGAGGACCTAACAAGCACTGAGATGACAGAAAAGAGTAAGTGTTAATTTTAATCTAGAAGTGCTGTTGAAGCTTACCTTGTTATGCACATAAAATTGGTTGTCATATCATTGAATTAAAATTCTACAAGGTAACTATTTGAATGTGTGGTTGTGGTAGACTTGTTTTCCCAGGTGTCTGTTGAACATCACAGTGTCCATAAGACTCTTAAAAGCTGCCTGAGGGAGATGTTAAAGAAGACACAGTCACTGTCATTGAGTAACTTAGTATTCAAGTAACAGAGATAAATGATTATAAGAACAACAGCACCTTTAATTTATAAATCTTATAAAGCTGCCTCATGTACAGTGCTCTACTCCTAACAAACATGGCCTGTGGCCAAGATAAATGTTTCAGCAGCTGGACCATTTGCCAGAGGAGGGTTTCTGGTCCCAGTGACTAAGTTTTATTGCAAGGATCTGTGATGCACTAACAGGTAAGGGGAAGCCAATTCAGCTGTGCAATTGGATGTCAAGAACTTTGGACAAGAGTAACATTCCCTAGAGAAGGAATTGCTTTTGGAAATGCTTCCTGACTTTTCCACTGAGATAGCCCTCACGACAGAGGAGGGAGAGAGTGACCCTCAGAGGGTCTTGGGCAGAGGTTAGGCCAGGCACAAGACTTTTACTAGTGTGAAAGTCTCAGTCTTCCTAGTTTGAGTCCCAAGTTCACCCCATCTGTTGAGGTTCTTGGTGCTGCCAGTTTTAGAAAGCCCTTCTGACGATCTGCCATGGAAATGGCTTGATTCCAAGCTTTCCACATTCCTGGGTCTGCCAGGTCAGTCCCGCTTTTCCACATGATATCTAGATCATCCATCTGATTTCCAGCTTCCAAAATTAGGTTACTCTCATGTTTCTTCTTTTTGTCCTTGTAGAATTGTGCACTTCTAAAAATACCTTCGTTAGCAAAACTAGATGGTGATAAAGTCAGAGTAGTGATTATCTCTTGAGGGGTAGTGTATAGGCTGGGAAAGGGCATGAGGGAACTTTATGGGGTGCTTCAAAATTTCTATATCTTGATCTCACTGGTGATTACATGGGAAACACATATGTAGAAAAAACATCACATTGTACACTTAAGAATAGGGCATTTTATGCATTTAAGTGTATTCATGTTATGCCTAAAAAAATACTTTTGATATCATTTAGTAAAGTTTTGAGAGATAATAGGTAAATACATGGATCCAATTTACTGTCTTCATCTAGAACCAGGTAATGTTAAAAAAATGAAAAACATTTGACAGTTATCATGATTCCAATTTGTCTAGGGTTATACTAGCATATTTATGTTTCTTACCTTAATCTTTGGTATAATCAAGAACTAGAAAGTACAAATTGTCTTTAATCCTATTTTGCAAAGGTAATCAATTTGGTGCACATTCTTCCAGATATCTTCAATGAAAATACTAAGATACACTTTCACACATGTACTCACATGTATTATAGACATTCACACAAAATTAAACAATAGTTATTTGAAGAAAATTGTTATTTGCAAGCAAAATCTTTGTTTTTTTAATTTACAGGTATAAAGAAAGTTCTACAGAGACACAGATTATCAGGAAATTGCCACACAATTACATTTCAACTTGAATTTCAGATTCTGGAAATCCAGGTAAATTAGGGAGTATGTTGTGATAACGGAGATTCTGCTGCTGTGAAATAAAAAATTCCCACCCCCTAGCCTCCAGCAGTGGCTGAGCTGAGGAGGAGTTCATGAGCGAGGGCCCCCTTGTAGCACATTTGTGCAAAAAATTTTCTGAAATATAAATACCCCAGCAACTGCATGTGATAGGATTGTTGCTGAGGACGTAGGTGCTTTATTGGAGAGCAGGTAGCAAGATGCTCCTGGGCTCCCAGTGCGAGCCCTGAGGTCATGGGAACAGTCCTGGATGCTCTCTGAGTCAGCTGATATGCCAGCCATCTATTATGTATTAGTTATCTATTGCTGCTTAACAAATTTCCCCAAAATTTAATGGCTTAAAACAACAAAAAACATTTATTATCTCACCCGTTTTCCGTGGGTCAGGAATTTGGATGCAGCTCAGTTGAGTGTTCTTGCTCAGGGCCTCATGAGTTTGTGGTCATCTGGGACCACAGCCATCTAAAGACTGCTCAGGTTTGGAGGGTTAGATGCCAAGGTGGTTCACGGTTACTCCAGCAAGTTATGCTGGACTAGTGAGACAGCACAGGAGGAAGATACTTTTGACTAAGATTTTCACATAAAATCAGGAAGTAGACAGAATGGTAACATGCAGCCTTGGCCAGGGTGGTGCTGTACAAGGCTCAGACACCTTCAGAGGCTGGCTTCAAGAAGAGTGGGATCCAGGCATAATTTTGAGAACTGACCAGGGCTGGGCACATACTTTGATAGCAGAAAGCAATTTCAACCAGTTGATTTTGTGAGCTGGGCCTATAGGGAGTGTGTGTAGAGGAGAACAGGGAAGGGCAGGCAGGCTGCCTCAGCCTCAGCTCATCAGATAAAATGCTAAGTCCTATGGAAAAGCTGCTTGCTTGTGTTCACAGTCATGTGCCAGGATTCCTCATCCTTGTCCTCAGCCACCAAAACAGCCCCAGCTTGTCCCTTTTGCATGGGACAAGAGTTCATGTCAGGTAATCAGGACCCTGCCTCCTTAGGTATCAGACAGCGACCCTGACTAGTCAAGAGTGCCTGGATCCAGATAACCTGGGCTAGAGGATTTGCTTCTTGAGACCTCTTTGCAGGCCATGTCCCTGGTTGACCACTGACCCTGCCAGGCTGGGAATGGGCTGAGGATGTCTAGGCCCCTCATCTGATGACAGAGCTCCCAGCTTGCTCCTACCTCAGAGTATTCCCCTTCAGTACTGCCACGATGACCAAGAACATCAACAGTGTGGCATTGCCAAGGCTAATTGAGCAGGATATGACACAGTCAGGGGCACGGGGATGAGTGGCCCTAGGGGAGGTACACTGTGCCCAGGTTGGCACCAGGCCTTGGGGCCATGCACAGTCACCAAGGCAATATCGTTGTCCTGCATGACCTCAAAGATCATCTGCTGAAGATTAAAACAGAACATGGGCCCAAATGGATTGGTGTCATTTGGGATGAACAGCCCATGTCAAGATCCCAGACTTCTCTTTTGTGCGGGCCAGGAGCTCCTGGATATTGTCCCATTGCAGAAGGTTGCATAATCGGACCAAGTGTATTTTCTTTCTTTGTGGCTAATGTGATCCTAAACTCAGAGGTGATATACCAGTTACTCGCCTGTATCCTGAGCTCCATTAATGGGTCAGGCCTACAGTCCATGTCAGGTTAGTGGAGTCATAGGCCTGAGGTCCAGTTCCATGTCTGAGAGCATCTGCACTGTCAGTGTATACATTGCGCAGAAAACTTCTCAGAAGCAACCCAGTAGCCTTGGGGTCTTGCAGGCTGTTTCTGCTGTACGCATTCATCTTTTTCACAGTTGCTTCATGGGTTATCTGGCGAAAAGGTAGACTGTCGGCAAAATTAGGCTTGTTCTTGGGAGGCTTGTCCACAAGTCCATCTGAAAAGAGAGAAACTGTCCTCTGAAGTTGAGGTGAGCGAGCTGCTCAGTGGAGCTGTACACCCCAGGATAGGTTGTGCCCAAAGATTGATCGGAATGCTCATTAGTGGGGCTGTGGCCTGAGAGAGAAAATAGACTGCAATATTTTAACTTGTTTTTGTTTAAGTCGCATACTGTGGTAACCTTAAACCTCTGAAGGAAAACATCAAACGGTAGTTTGATCCTATCATGAGTCAGATCAAGGATGAGGTCACAGTTTGGGGACATTTTTTATAACACAATCTGCTTCTTTTTATAGTTTTATTTATTTATTTTTCCCCCAAAGCCCCAGTAGATAGCTCTATGTCATAGCTGCACATCCTTCTAGTTGGTGTATGTGGGACGCGGCCTCAACATGGCCGGAGAAGCGGTGCGTCGGTGCGCGCCCAGGATCCAAACCCAGGCCGCCAGCAGCGGAGCGCACGCACTTAACTGCTAAGCCACAAGGCCAGCCCTAACACGATGTGCTTCTGAAGAATGGCTACTGCCTTCCCAGAGGCATTCCTAGCATGAACTGGCCCTGGGCCCCCGTAACCACCGCAATGGCTTGGCTTACTGATCTTCGGTGGCCGCCCTGAGGCAGCACAGGCAGGATCGGAGCCACGCAGACCCTGCCACATAGGCCCTGCTACCCCTGCTGTGGTGGCCATGCTCCCTGCCTCCTACTGGGCAGTGGTGACACCAGCCCAGACCTCACCTCCCTGTCAACAGTATTATAAGCTGTTATTCTGATCCCCATACAACCAAAGCATGATCAAAATTTTTGTGACCGTTTAGTAATGGCCTAAAGTTATAGTGTTAGCTCACATGCTGAATGAATGAGAATTAGTTGAGCTGCACATGACAGACAACTTAAAAAATAAAGGTGGTTCAAAGTACTAGATGTTTACTAGTTCAGAGTACTAGCAATTTCTCTATTGCTTAAGTGAATTGTAGGGTAAGTGGTCAAGGGCTAGTAGGGTGGCTTCATGATCGTCAGGCTCTGCCATCACCCACGTGGATTCCAAATCATGGTCTGATTATCACTTTAGCATTTCAGGCATCGGGAAGGGGTGGGGAAACAAGGGCTCACTTTTTCCATTCAAGGACACTTTCTAGAACTTGTAACATCCATCATTTTCACCTGCATTCTGTTGGCCAGTAAGTTAGTGCAAGGGAGACTGGAAATGTAGTCTTCGTTATGTATGGGCATGTGGCCAGTGAAAAATTGGGGCAAGAGAGAAGTACAAATACTGGGAGTTTCTGTCCCATATGCTTTAGGGGATGCAGGAAAAAAAATCTAAGGAGAGCAACAGCTAATATTCTTCAAAAGACATAGAACACAGTAATTGATGAATCGCTAAAGACATGTAAGTTGTTGTTCACATTTCAAAGTATGTAGGTGATTTTGAATTGCTTGATTTTACTTAATTTGCTACAGAAAGAGCATGCTCTCCCTGTTTGTGTTAGGAACGCTCACTCTCTCTGCACCTTTCCAATTTTATGATTCTTTTTGAGGACCAGACTGGTAAGCAAGATGTTGGAAGCAACCACAAAAAACTCTCAAATCAGAAAGATTTTACGGATAAGTCATGGGCGGGACTCAGAGGTTTTCTGGGAGAAGAAAGGACTGTCTTATTTTTTTGTTGTTGCTTAGAATTCTGATGCAATGGGGTGATGAGAATTGTTTTTACATTTGTATTATGTAATGGTAAATCCTCACATATTCTAGGCCTGCTTGTGTAAGTACCCCTCTAGAAATATATCTCTGTAAAATTGCTCAGTTGAGGAGATGTACGTGTAAATTCTGATTGACAATACCAAATTGCCTTCTAAAATGGTTTTACTATTTCACGTATTGAGCATATATTTATATTTGAGAATTTTATATTTAAGAAAACAGCAGTGAAGGCATAGCAACCTTATGTGTTCTAAAACATTTTTTTAAACAAAATTTCCGCTAGAGGGAGATGTTTAGCTATCAGAAAATTAAAAAGTAACCTAAATAATAAACTATCTTACTTATAGAATATTGTTATAATAAAATCATAGTAATACAATGTTAGAACCAAAAATGCCCTAAAATCATATGACTAGAGTATTGGAACCCAAAGTGACCTTACAGATTATCTAGGTCAGCCCCCTTATTTTATAGGGAAACATACCTAGAGAGTTTGAATGATTACCCATGTTGGCATAGCTATTGTTGTCAGAGGTGGTTGGAACATACAACTCTGTTCCCCAGATTTACTGTCTGATGTTGTTAGCACTGACTATTTGTGAGGAGTTGCAAGGACTTCAGAATTAACATGTGTCAGCATTCACAGTCCATGCAGCATAATACATCAGATGGGTGGGAGTTTGTGGGGAAAGGGCAGATTAGGTATGTTTTCATAACTTCTCTCCATGAAACCAATGAAATGAAAAAATGATTCAAAAAGAGGAAAATTTTTTAATTAAAAAGAATATAATCCCATATCACAGACTCCAAAGAAAGTGTACCTGATATGATGACGTTTGAACCTAAGTGAAAGAAAAGACTGAAATCGGATACGGGGTACTTCAAGAGCAGTATATAAATTCTGCAAAGTTAACAGGACCCTTTTCCTGAATGTCTTTACCCAAAGTCCTTAAGTTGTAGAGAAGAATGAGAACTGCGAACTTAAGTTAAATGGACCATGGTAGAGAAGAATGTGCTGCTGAGACTCAGGCAGGAGCTTTGAGGTCAGGTTGTTTATAAGGTCCTCTCCTCATTTACCAACTGGAGAAGACTGACTTGGTTAGCAGTATGACAGGCAGGAGAGAGAGGGGGAAACACTGTCTTGAAGTCAACTTTCCAGTGGCGGAACAGAATCCACAACCCACCAAAAAGAAAAAAAAATAGAGGGGCCAGTAAATCATAAGCTTTATGCTGACAGGATTATTTGCCTATCCTAATGCCTGTAAGGCCAAAGTCCAACACACCCACACATACTCAAACAAAAGACACGACGTGCCTCTGAGGTTGTTTTTTCTTTTTTTAGTGCCAGCTATGTTGAGATACAACTCACATACCATATAATTCATACATTTAAAGTATACATTCATTAGTTTTTAGTATATTCACAGAGTTGTGCAACCATTACCACATCAGTTTAGGACATTTTTATCACTTCAAAAAGAAACCCCATCTTCTTTATCACCTCTCAGTCCCCCTCCTTCTGCCCAGACCTAAGCAATGGTCATCTGTCTTCTGTTGCTGTGGATTTGCCTGTTCTGGACATTTCATATAAATGGAATCATATCATATGTGGTCTTTTTGACTGGCTTCTTTCACTTAGCATAATGTTTTCAAGGTTCATTCATGTTGAAGTGTGTATCATTACTTCATTTTTTTTCTTTTTTTGGCTGAAAAATATTCCATTGTGTGGATATATCATGTTTGGTTCATTCGTTCTTCAGTTGAGAGGCATTGGGGTTTTTTTTCACGTTTTGACTCTTATGAATAATGTTGCTATAAACATTCATGTACAAGTTTTTTTGTGTGTGTGTGTTTGTGTTAGGAAGACCAGCCCTGAGCTAACATCCAATGCCAATCCTCCTCTTTTTTTGCTGAGGAAGACTGGCCCTGGGCTAACATCCGTGCCCATCTTCCTGCACTTTATGTGGGATGCCGCCACAGCATGGCTTAACAAGCAGTGCGTCGGTGCACACCCGGGATCCGAACCGGCGAACCCTCGGGCCACCGCAGCAGAGCACGTGCACTTAACCGCTTGCGCCACCGGGTCGGCCCCCATGTACAAGTTTTTAAGTGGACGTATGTTTTCCTTTTTCTTGGGTTTATATCTAGGAGTAGAATTACTGAGTCACATGGAACTACCAGGTGATAACTAATGATGTTGAACATCTTTTCATATACTTATTGGCCATTTGTGTATCATCTAAAGAAATATCTGTTGAGATCCTTTGCCCAGTTTTTAATTTGGTTATTTGTCTTTTTATTATTGAGTTGTAAGAGTGCTTCTGGAATTTCTATTTCTGATTAGATATGGTGGTAGAGGCTCACAGACAGCCTACTTGAACTGCAGCTGCTCCTAACAATTCCCACTATATCCTCGAGCAGCTGAAAAACTGAAGATTATAAACCATCAATATCCATTTCTCCAGCAGCTCAGGATACAGAAAGACAAGTCAGATAGTGCCCAGAAAAATGGGGAAGAGTCAAAGAGTATCCACTCACTCTGTCCTTAGGAAATAGCAAAAACTGCTAGATCTCCCTGTTAACAGATATGACCCCTAGAATTCAGAGCACAAGGAGAATGCAGAGTTCTTTCATCATCATTAAGGACCTATGCAGAAGTACTGCCGTGAAAGGAATTAGTAAGAAAATGGAGATAAATTTACCGTGGAAGAATTAATCCAGGAAATAAAAGAACATGCTATATAAAAACTGCTCTCTCAAATGAAGCATTTAAAGAAAACTGAATAAGAGAAAGAGCGAGTTGAGAGAATAGAATGAATAAAGGAAGAATAAGATGATTATGATGCTGAAAACTGCATTAGAAGCAGCCAAGGGGCTGGCCCGGTGGCGCAAGCGATTAAGTGCACGTGCTCTGCTGTGGCGGCACAGGGTTCACCAGTTCGGATCCTGGGCGTGCACTAACGCACTGCTTGTCAAGCCATGCTGTGGCGGCGTCCCATATAAAGTGGAGGAAGATGGGGATGGATGTTAGCCCAGGGCCAGTCTTCCTCAGCAAAGAAAAGAGGAGGATTGGCAGATGTTAGCTCAGGGCTGATCTCCTCACAAAAAAAAAAAAAAAGCAGCCAAGAGTAGACTAGGAGGATAGGCTTGAGAGAAATTGCTTGTAGGAGCAATTGAAGGAAGAGATGTGGATGACAATGAAGAGTCAATACATGATTTTTCTAAAAGCAAGAATAGGAAAAAAGTGAAAGAGAAATTATAGGCAGATATATAATAGAAGAAAATTTATTAGAGGTATGGGAGATCAAGATTTGGCCACCCTGAAATATATCTCTTTACCTTGATTGTTTTCTCTGAGGGACATTGAACCTCACCCACTAACTGCCTGAAGAATTTGACATAGTAACTCCTTCCTGAAACAGATCTTCTATCTGATGGCTGTAATATAATGTAAAATAGATGTTACGATAGAAAAGGCACCAACAAGCCCATCTTATCAGAAGTTCTGTCTCTCTGGCCACATTCTCTGGATGGCCCTGCAAGGAGTTGCCAGACAAACATTTACATTTATAAGGGAAATCTCCGCTTGTAAAGGTGTCTCCCTCTCTGTATTGGGAAGAGGGGGGATGACCTCATTTCTAGAAACTTATCAGTGTGGAAGGTGAGGCCTTAAATCTGCATAATAACCTTACTCTTGTTTACTGTGCTTTAGTGGTAATCTCCTGTAACTGACACCTCCCACCCGCAACATCCTCCTTTGTCTTTAGCTGAAGATGGTATTTAAGATGAGAATTTCTGCTATTGTGTTGAGAACCGCAGTGTCCCTGGTTTCTCCCATGTATACATGTTATTAAACTTGGTATTATTTTCTCATGCTAACCTGTCTTGTTAATTATTTGGCCAGCCATAAGAACCTTAAGGGAAAGGGCAGAGGGGGATTCACCCTCTTCTCCAACAGAGTAAAGGAGAGAACCTGAATTTGCAGATCAAAATATTTAACAGTTTATTTAACAATCCTGATTATTGAACATAGAGCTGTTTTTCGCTTTTTGTAGTAAGTAGCACTGTAATGAATATCTTTATTCATAAGTCTCTGTCTTCGTTTCTTATTGCTTTAGGATGGCTTCTTAGAAGTCAAATTGCTGGGACAGAGAATGTGAATATTTTAAGTTGTGTGTTGTCAAAATGGTTTTATAGGTAAAAATGTCATCTCGTTGTTTTAATTTACATTTATCTTATTACTAGTGAGATTGAACATTTTTTTCCATATAAATTGTCTTTACCTCTGAGTTTTTAGTTCATGTCTTTTGCCTTGTTCTTTTGAGTTTTCATATCTCCTTGTCATGTTTATGGTAAAAATTTTCCTCAGTTTATTGTTTCTCTTTTAGTTATAAAGTTATTTTTTTATATAGATATTTTGAGTTTTTTGTGTAATTGTATTTGCTTTTTTTTCCTATTGGTGTTTGCGTAGAAAGTTCTTCCTCACTCAGTAATCATTTAAATTTTTATATTTCCTCCTAATATTTTATGGTTTCAGTGTTTACATTTAAGTAAGTTATTCATTTGGCGTTCATTTAGGTTTTTGGTATGGAGTAAGGGTCTGATTGTATTCTTTTAACAAATAACCAATATTTTCAGTACCTTTTCTTGATTATCTTTTCCTATTACTTGTTGGCATTTCATTCTGTATATTTTTAAAGTATTTTTGCCTTTTTATTTAAAAATTTACTGTGCTCTGATATATAAACTTTGTTTTCTTTATTTTAGAATAAGGAGAGTTTATCTTCTGTTATTACTGACCTCAACATAATAATGGAGCCCACCGAATATTCAGAATTAAGTGAATTTGTGTCTAGGTAAGATATTTTAAAAATTTATTTTTTTAGGGATTGTTTTCACTCGACATTTTTAAGTTTGCCTTTTCTTTTTTCTTTATAAATAAATATCAAAATATCTCTGAAAGCATAACACCATTATTATGGCTTATATTTAAGCCTATATTCTTCATATCTATTATTCTTTCCTTCAAAAAATATTTATTATACATTCACTATGTGCTAGGCATTAAAATGAAAATGTGAGCAGAAACAGATATAATCCTTGATCTTCATGCAATTTATAGCCTAGTGGAGAAGTCAGATATTAAATAGTCATAGAAATAATTTAAAATTGTGTCTGTGTTAAATGCTGTAGGGAAGAGTTACATATGCTGTTGAAGCATACATTAGGAATTTGACTTTCCGGGGGAACATGGAATGATTTCCTGAAACTTGAGCTGCCATCAGAAAAACAAGTGGGCGTAAACTAATAGCTTGTGCAGAGACACAATGCTAGGAGTGAGCATGGCATCTGTGAGCAACTGACAGGAGGCCAGAGTGACTGGAGGACAAGAGCAGGAGAGTGTGGTATAAGATGAGGCTAGCAAAGTACGTAAGGGCCACAATATGTGGGGTTTGGCATAAGGATTTTGATCACAGTCTGAAGACAATGTGAAGCTATTGAAAGGTTTTAAGCAGAGCCTAAGGAAGGCAGAGTGTGACATCCTAGAAAGCATTATTTTGGATGCTGCAGGGTGAAGGGATTGAAGGGGTGCAACAGTGGATGCAGGAAAGTCAGTGACTAGCCTATTAAAACAGTTCAAGCAAGAAAAGTTTGTAGTTTGGACTAGAATAATGGTAGTAGAGATAGAGAGCTGATACATTTGGGGGATGTTTAGGAAGCACAATTGAATGGACCTGTTGTTGGTTGAATAAGAGGGGTCAGGAGTCATTGACAGGGATGACTCCTTGATGATAATGATGGCATTTGTTGAAATAGGGAAAGTTGGAAGAGGACCATGTCAGGTGAGATTGTGAGTTCAGTTTGGGCATGTTGAATTCGAGTGAATTCAACTGAAACACTGAACTGAAAATATGAAGTAGACAGCTCAGAAGAGGTATAGGCAGGAGACACAACATTGGAGTTATCTACCAGTGGGTGAAAGTTAGAGCCTTGACCAGGAATGAGATTGTCTGTGGAGGGAATATAGAGTGAAAATAGGAAAGGGACTGAAACTGAACATTGAGGAATTCTAAAATCTACTGGCGGAATAGAAGAGAAGGATCCTGCAAAGGTGTTTAGAAAAGGAATGATTTGAGAGATGGGAGGAAAACTAGGAATGTGTTGTGGACCATTAACAACTGGGTTGACAGTTTTTCTTTCACATCTCTAAAGATATCCTTCTAGTGTCTTCTGGATTACATGGGTTGTGACAAGAAGTCTTCTATCATTGTTATTTTGTGTGTGTGTTTTGGGCTGCCTTCAAACCTTTCGCTTAATTTTGGTTTTCCTCAGTTTGACTGTACTATCTTTAGGGCGTCTGTGTGAAAATTCCCAACTGTATCTTGTCAAATACTTCTGTCTGTCCTTCTTCTTTTTCTTTAATTTAATTTTATTTGTTTATTTTTCCCCCAAAGCCCCAGTAGATAGTTATATGTCATAGTTGCACATCCTTCTAGTTGCTACATGTGGGACGTGGCCTCAGTATGGCCGGAGAAACGGTGCGTCGGTGTGCACCTGGGATCCGAACCCGGGCCGCCAGCAGCGGAGCGCGTGCACTTAACCGCTAAGCCACGGGGCCGGCCCTGTCCTCTGTTCTGCAGCTCTGATTACACGTATGTTGAAACATCAGATATATTGCCTCCGGGTTTGGATGCTGTATTCTATTTCTTTCACTGTTTTTCTTTCCTCTTTGCATTTCAGTTTGGATAATTTCTATTACCCTATCTTAAAGTCACAGCTTCTTTCCTCAGCTGAAGTCCACCTTGCCAATGAGCCCACTGAAGGAATTCTTCATCTCTAATATGTTTTTTATTTCTAGCATTTTCATTTGATTCTTAGTTTCTCTTTCTGCTGAAATTCGCCATTTGCTCATGCATGTTGTCTAACTTTTCCACTAGATCTTTTAACATATTAATCATATTTTTTTCTTTAATGTTTTATTATGGAAAATTTCAAATACATATGAAAATAATAGTATAATTAACCTGCACCTACTCATAAGGCACCTTCAACAATTGTCAATATTTTGCCAATCTTATTTCATCAATTCCTACACACACACACATTTTTAAACTTTTAACTTGGAGATATTTATAGATTTACAGGAAGCTGGAAAAAAACTAGCATACGAGGAGATTCCATACACCCTTCATCCAGCCTCTGACAGTGGTAAAATATTGCATAATTATAGTATACTATCAAAACTAGAAAATTGGCATTAGTAAAATCCACAGGGCTTTTTCAGATTTTACTAGTTTTTTTACAAGCACGTGTGTGTGTGTGTTCTCTGCAATTTTATCACCTATGTAGCTTCATGAAACCACCACCATATTCAAGATACAAGACTATTTCATACTCCTTTGTACTAGCTCCTTTTTTTCCCCAATTTTTTTTGTTGTGGTAAACTACATATAACATAAAATTTGCCTTCTTAACCATTTTTAAGTGTGCAGTTTAGTGGTATTAAATACGTTCATATTGTTGTACTACCATCACCACCACCCATCTTCATAACTCTTTTCATCTTGTAAAACTGAAACTCTACCTATTAAACAGTAACTCCCCATTTCTCCCTGGTTCCAGTCCCTAGCAACCACCACTTACTTCTGTATCTGTGACTTTTAATCATAGTTATTTTAAAGTCTCTGCCCAGTAGTACCAATGTCTGAATCATCTTTGAGTCTGTTCTGCTGATTAGTTTACAGTGGGTTGTTTTTTTCTTGAATCTTTGTCTCATAACTTTTTATTGAATGGTGGACATTGTCTGTGGAAAAACACTAGAAGCTAAAGCAGATAGTATTTATTCCCAGAAATGAGCACATTTCTTTTATCAGGGTGTTAGCATGAGGGTTAATTCAAGGTACTCCGCATTTGAGCTGGGTTTGGGGTTTTCGTTGCTTTCATTACCTTCAGGCACCCTGGGCTTCACATTCTTCTAGCAGTGAATTCAAATCCAAATTCAGTCTTTCTCATGCTTAGATAGAGTTTTGGGAGCTGGGCGTTTTCCTCAGTGTTCAGCTCCACTTTCAGCTCTCAGCCATCCCTCCGTGTCTGCACCTCTGAGGGGAGCCTTTCCACCCCCAGCAGCGGATGTTGATGCTTGTTGCTGGGTGTGGGGTTCATGGTGGGAACAAAGAGAGTTCTGTGTTTTCAGAGCTCGTCCTCTGGACCTGCGCCTCAGGGGTGGAGTTCCCCAGTGTTCCTGCTCCTCCACCCCAGTGCAGCCAGGCTCAGCATGGGTCTGGGGTTGCTCTTGGCTGGGATGGAGTTCCATGTCCCTCCCCTAGTGGTAGTAGACATAGGCTTGGTATTAGTGTAGGATCCTGGGCCCAGTGGGTTTCCTGCCTCTGCCATGGGACAGAGGGTTTTTGCCTCTGCCCTTCTTCCCCAAGCAGTGGATCTCTGTCGTGGTAGCAGGAGTGTTTTCTGCCCCTCTCCCAGAGTCAGATGGGTTTGACTTCTACTCCTCCCTTGGAAGCAAGGGATTTTTTCTTCCATTGCTTTGCTGCCTCCTCTTTAGTGGCTTAGGGTTTTTGCTTCCCACCAGAGAAGAGTTCTGGCTTCATTTTGTACCCAGCAGCAGCTGATCACCTCTTCATGCCTGTGCCACTGAGAGGTGCTCCCTCTGGGCTCCTGCCATGACCCCAGTCTTTCCAGTGGAGTCCCTTTGTGTCTGGGGTTCCCATCAGTTTCAAAATGACACTCTACCCCACATTTGTCCTTTAGGAATTTGTCAAAATTTTAGCTGATTTCTTATTACCCACTTGTGTGGTAGCTATTTCCCTCCACTGTGTTTAACCAAGGGTGAACAGTTTATGTGTCCTGTCTCTCCTTTGAGGGAGAAAAATTTTAATTTACTTGGTTCCCTTGTGACTCAGGTCTTTGGGCTCTTAAGGTTATGATTTTATAGATTATTCAGATTTTCCTTGATTTTAGGTTGAGAGTGGCCCTGTTTACATCCTGAGTAGAAGCAGAACTCTTTCCTGGTATTTTCTCTCTCTTTATATATTTGTGCCTATTCCTGATTATTCCTCAGATCTGTATTCGAGTTCAGTAATTATTTCTTCATTTTGTGACTAATCTGCTCTTAAACTCCCATCCATTGAGTTTTTTGTGTGTGTGTGTGAGGAAGATCAGCCCTGAGCTAACATCCATGCTAATCCTCCTCTTTTTGCTGAGGAAGACTGGCTCTGAGCTAACATCTATTGCCAATCCTCCTCCTTTTTTTCCCCAAAGCCCCAGTAGATGGTTGTATGTCATAGTTGCACATCCTTCTAGTTGCTGTATGTGGGACACGACCTCAGCATGGCCGGAGAAGCAGTGCGTTGGTGCGCACCTGGGATCCGAACCTGGGCTGCCGGTAGCGGAGCGCGCGCGCTTAACCGCTAAGCCACGGGGCCGGCCCCATCCATTGAGTTTTCAATTTCGCTGACAGTACTTGTCATTTGTAAAAGCTGTGTGGCTCTCTTTTGAATTTTCCTGTCTTTTTTAAATAAGTTATCTTTTTTTTTAAATGGTTGCTTTTCCATGTAATTATTCTAGATTATTTTCTTAGAAGTTTATTCCAGTAAAGGATAATTACTTATTCAAATTGTGTCTAATCTGCTGTTAAACCCATCCATTGATCTTGCAACCTTACTGTCAGGACTCGTCATTTTTCAAAGTTCTCGGTGTGACCTCTTTTGCAATTTACCTTTCTTCTCTTTCTTCCTCTCTTTCTTTCTTTTTTTTTTAAATTTTTATGTATTTAAATTAACATATAATAAAATTGACTTTTTTGTCATAGAAGTCTTATCAATTTAACACAAATATAAATTCATGTAACTACCACTGTAATCAAAATAAAGAACAATTCTATAATACCAAAAAAACTCCCTCATGCTGCCCTTTTTAGATATGACCCTGACTCCCACTCCTGTGTCCTGGCACCATTGGTCTGTTCTTTGTCAGTAGAATTTTGCCTTTTCCAGATGGAATCCCACAGTTTTATAGACTTTGGAGTCTATAAAGACTGGCTTATTTCACTCAAGATAATGCCTTTGAGATTCATCCATGTTGTTGCATCTATCAATAGGTTTTTTTCTTTTCATTGCTGAGTAGTATTCTATTGTATGGGTATTTCACAGATTGCTTATCCATTTACCCCTTGAAGGACATTTGGGTTGTTTCTAGTTTTTTGCTATTATGAATAGAAGTGCTATAAAGATTTGTGTAGACATTTTGTGTGAATGTAAGTTTTCATTTCTCTTAGGCAGGGATGTGCACACTTTGATTCACAAACCACCTGCTTATTTTTTTAAGAAGCTTTACTGGAACACAGTCATGCCCTTTCCTTTACGTATTGTCTGTAGTTACTTTCATGGTACAATGGCAGAGTGAAGTAATTGTAACAGAGACCATAGAGCCTGCAAGCCTGAAGTATTTACTATCTGGCCCTTTAAGGAAAATTTACTGACTTCTACTTTAGGGTGAATACCTGGGAGTTGGATTGTTGGATCATATGATAAGTGTATATTTTACTGTGTAAGAAACTGCCAAGCCGTTTTCCAGAGTGTTGTACCATTTTCCATTCCCACCCAGCAATATATGAGAGTTCCAGTTGCTCCACATGCTCTCCAACACTTGGTATTTGTAAATTTTTGAATTTAGCCATTCTGGTAGGAGTGTAGTATATCTCATTTTCCACTTTACATGTGCTTGATTGCCATCTGTTTATCCTCTTTGGTGAAGTGTATGTTCAGATCTTTTACTCATTGCTTCATTGGGTGGTTTTCTTACTGTTGTTTTGAGAATTCTTTTTTTTTTTGTGGGGAGGACTAGCCCTGAGCTAACATCTGATGCCAATCCTCCCCTTTTTTCTTGAGGAAGATTGGCCCTGAGCTAACATCCATGGCCATCTTCCTTTACTTGATATGGGACACCACCACAACATGACTTAACAAGCGGGGCGTCGGTGCGCACCCAGGATCCGAACCTGCGAACCCTGGGCTGCCGCAGCAGAGTGCGCGCACCTAACCGCTTGCGCCACTGGGCCGGCCCTGAGAATTCTTTATGTATTCTGCGTACAAGTCCTTTGTCATAAATGTCATTTCCAAATATTTTCTCCCATTCTGTAGCTTGTCTTTTCATTTTCTTAACAGTATCTTTCAAAGAGCAAAAATTTTTTGTTTCAAGAAGACAGTTTATCTTTTTATATATCTGTTTTTAGTTCATGTTTTTGGTATGATGTCTGAGAACTTTTTGCCTAACCTCAGGTCATGAAGATTATCCTCAAAATTTCTAGAAAGTTTTATTTATTTATTTAGTTAGTTTTTTGGTGAGGAAGATCAGCCCTGAGCTAACATCCATGCTAATCCTCCTCTTTTTTTTCCCCAAAGCCCCAGTAGATAGTTGTATGTCATAGCTGCACATCCTTCTAGTTGCTGTATGTGGGACGCGGCCTCAGCATGGCCGGAGAAGTGGTGCGTGCCCGGGATCCGAACCCAGGCCACCAGTAGCGGAGCGTGCACACTCAACTGCTAAGCCACGGGACTGGCCCCTCTAGAAAGTTTTATAATTTTACTTTTTACCTTTAGATCTATGATTCATTTACATGTAATATAATTGTTGATGTGTTTGGATTGAGGTCTACCCACTTAGTAGTTATTTTCTGTTCTCTCTCTGTTTTGTTCTTCTGTTTTCCCTTTCATGCCTTTTTTGTATTATTTGAATATTTTTTAATATTCCATTTTAATTTGATTTTTTGCTATATCTCTTATATATTATATAAATATATGTGTTATAATTATATATAAATATACATTTTATGTATAATATATGTATTACTGGTTGCTCTAAGAATCATAGTCTACTTAAAGTTAATATTTTGCCACTTCAAATGGAATACAGAAGCTTTTACTAAATAGGTCCCTTTGCTCTCATCTCTTCATGTCACAGTTTTCTTGTGTGTTACTTGCTGCCTACATTGAAACCCCCATCAGATAATGTTATAATTCTTACTTTCTGCCTTTTTATGTATTTGAAGGAACTTAGGAGAAGAGTAGTCTGATACATTTATGCAGATTTTTACTATTTTTGCTCTTCCTTCATTCCTGATATTCCAGGTTTCCCTCTGGTATCATTTCCTTGTCATGTGAAGAACTTTCTTTAGCATTTCTTCTTGAGTAGGTTCACTTGGACAAATTCTTTTATTTTTCTTTCATCTGAGAATGTCATTGTTATGCCTTTGCTCCTGAAGGATATTTTCACTGGATATTGAATTCTGGGTTGACTCTTCTTTTCTTTCAGTACTTTAAAAATGTCATTTCACTTCCCTCTGGCCTCCGTGGTTTCTGTGGAGAAATACACTGTCTTTGAATCCTTGTTCTCCTATAGGAAATGTGTCTGTTTTTCTCTAACTGGTTCCAGGATATTTTCTTTTTCTTTAATTTTCAGTAGTTTGGTTATGATATTTTTAGGCATGGATTTTTTTATGTATCCTCTCTGGGGTTATATGAGCTTCTTGAATTTGTAAGTTTATGTCTTTTTACCAAATTGAGCAAGTTTTCAGCCATTATTTCTTCAAATATGTTTTTTGCTCAGCGCTTTTTCTCCTCTGCTCCTGGGCCTCTGAAGACATGAATGTAAAAACTTTTGTTGTTGTTCCACAAGTCCTTGAGGCTCTGTTGATTTTTTTCAGCCTTTTCCTTCTGTGTTACTCAGATTGGATGGTTTCTGTGTACTCACCACCGCCATCGGGAATCAAACAGTTCCAGCAGTGCAGAAAATCCCTCACACTCGCCCTTTATGGTCACAGCCTCCCCCACTCTTACCCCCTGGTTAACCTGCTTGATCTTTATGACTAGAGTGTCACCTTTTACAAAATGTCGAGTAAATAAAATCATAGTGTGTAACCTTTTGAGACCGGCTTCTTTACTTGGCATAATGCCTTTGAGATCCATCCATATTTTCACTTCTGAGTAGTATTCCATTGTAGACACTAGCTTGTTTATCCGTTCACCTGTTGGAGGACATTTGGGTTATTTCCAGTTTTTGGTGATTATGAATAGAGTTGCTATAAACATTCATTAGAGATTTTTGTGTGAATGTAAGTTTTCTCTAGGGTAAATAACAGAAATGGGATTGCTGGGTCATATGATAAGGAGATGTTTAAATTTATAATAAACTGCCAAACTTTTCCAGAGCAACCATACCATTTTGCATTCCCACCAGCAATGTTTGAGAGTGACTGATAATATTTTAGTGAATAACTTCTGATATTCACCTGATATTAGATCTGATATTCCTAGGAATGTATTTTTAAAATAAACGTTTAGAATTTTTATTCTAAATTTCTTTCTGTGTTTTGCTTTATCCTTGAGAAAGAGACATTTGGAGTTATTTTACTTTTCTGACTATTCTAGTTGAAGTTGAAATGTGTCGCTGCCAACATTTTGTGAAAGAAATCCATAACAGCTGTTTTACATTTAGTGAAGTTTGGACTCTGCTTGGGAAAAATAGATAAATTACAATCACTCTTAAAGTTATAAGAGCCAGCACACACCCACACATTTTCTATAATGGAAAACTGTATATGCTGTAATAGAGTTGCCTTTATGGAGATGTAAAGGGGTGTGAAGGAATTGTGACTTATTGTGCTTTTAAATAAAGTACTTTCTTTTAAATTTATGTAACAGTCTCTTTCTCCCTCTCCCTGTCTCTGAGTATCTGGAGTGTGTGTGTGTTAAACTTTGGCCGTTGTAGTTTTTAAGATTTTTTCTTGGCTCACTCCCTCATCACATGATTAAGAGCTTATATTTTGCTCCCTTGTTTGATGGAGATTACAATATCCTGTCACTTTGGCCTGTAAGATCTAATGAAGTAACTGCTGCTCTTCATAGGCCTGTATTCTTTGGAGAGTAATTTGTTCTCTCAGATGTTAAGAAGTATTTGTAATTGACATCAGAGTAAGTTTTAACACTAAATCTCCCGTGTTCCCTGTAAAATATATGCTTACGTAGCTGTGTTAACGCAGCTGTTCTTTTATTTTCTTCTTTGTTTTCTGTGTGTCCTCTTTGTTCTTTTGTTCCTCTGTTCCCATTTCCTGCTTTCTTTTGGATTATTTAAATATTTTTTAGTATTCCATTTTAATTTATGTACTGACTTCTTGGCCATATCTGTTTGTATTTTTTTTTTTTTTTTTATTGTCTGCTAGAGGGATTGCAACATACATAACCTAACTTTTAACGGCCTGCTTAGATTTAACACTTTACCCCTGCAAGTACAGTCTGGAAGCCTTATAACCTTAGAGGTCTTTTCCGTCTCTGCTTCATGTTGTAGTTTTCATGTGAATTACACTCATATCTATGCCCTGAAAACCCCATCAGATGATGTTATGATTTTTTACTTTCAACCATCATACATAATGTAAAGAACTTAAGAGAAGACTAATAGTTTGTTATATTTACTCAGATTTTTACCATTTCTCTGGTTCTTCCTGATGGAACCTTTTTAGAAGAAAGGCATATATCATGGCTCTATTCTCCTAAATACTTTGGTGTGCATTTCTGAGAATAGAGGTATTCCCTTACTACTCGTAGTACAGTGATGGACTTCGTAAATTGGCATTGATGTAGTATTTTTATCTAATTTGCCATCCATATTCAGATTTTGTTGGTTGGTCTAATAATGTCCTTTATTGCATTTGCTTTTCTCCTGCAGTGCATGATCCAGTCTAAGATCAAGTATTGCATTTAGTTGTCCTGTCTTTATAGGTTCCTTGAGTCTGGAACAATTCCAGAGCCTTTCTTTGCCTTTTATGACTTTGCCATCTTTAAAAAATAGAGTTCTTCCACCTTTTTTTCCCAATAAAATGTTCCCTATTTTGTCTTTGATCTTATGATCAGTTGCTGTTATGTATTCTCAGGCAAAATACTGCCTGGGTGACATTTTGTCCTTCTTAGATGTCTGTCCTCATAGGTGATGATAATTTTGATCATTTAGTCAAACTGTTGCCAGATTCTCCATGGTATCATCACTGTTTTTTCCCTCTCTTGGCAACTCATAGGCAGTCTGGGGGAGACACTTTATGACCATGCAGATACTAAAATTCATTAAAACTTCTGCCTAGATTTAGCATCCCTGATGATTCTTATCTGATCCGCTCTTTACAGTGATGGTTGCAAAATGATGATTTTTCAACTCTAGCACTTCCTCCACATTTCTCAATAGGCCTTAGGCCTGGTGCTTAGAAATTGATCTCCCTTCTCCCCTGTGTATATGTGTACATATCTATTTATTTTAGGTATAGTTTCATTTATCCTTATTTTTTCCAATGATTTATAATTCCTTACTCTTCTTGTTTATTTTGGTGCTCAAAGTATTTTAGGCTTGACCAATGGGAACCCCTTTAAGCTGGCTCCTAGGTCCATGTGTTATTCCCTCATCATATTTTTGACCACTTCCTTATATTCAGGAAAAGATTTTCCAGGCTCAAAGCATACCTCTTCTGCCCCAGTATGTAAATTTAAAAACAAATAAATACATGTGTGTTGAAAGCATATTATATACTTTGTACTGTATTAGTCTCTAAGAATATAATGATGAACAAGATATATAGTTTCTGACTTCATGAAGCTGACAAACTAATGAATGAGCAAAACCAGTAATGTGTGGTAAGTGATAATGGGATAACTACGTACATACTATGTGGCAAGCCCTGTTGAATGCACTTAATGTGTAGCTCTGAACAAAACATCCCTGCTCTCATAAACTTGTTTTCTAGTAGGGGAAACAGAGAATAAACAAAAATGGTATGTAAAGTAAATAATACATTAGATCAAGGTCAGTAATATGGGGAAAATAAAGTAGGATGGGAGATAGGGAATGTACAGGGTGAGGGAGAGGTATCCATTTTTAAATAGCATGTGGGGGAATGCCTCATTGAAGTGGTTGACTGTGAGTAGGTCCGGTTGCCAGCCTTGCCTAATTGTACCCAGCTGGTTATCAACTCTAGTTACTCTGGAAAAATGTATCGCATTTTGCCTTGTATTATGATCACTCAGTATGTATATCTTATCCTTAGTGTAAATTATAAATATGTGATAACAAGCACAGTGTACCTGCATATGACGTATTTCATTGGTTTTTTCCTTAAACTAGTGACTCATGCCACTGATTTAGGAAAGATATTTAATCTCTGTGGAGCTCTTTCTTTATCTGCAAAATGAAGGAACTGGATAGAATTATTTGCAAGGTTCTGCTCATTCCAAAAGTTTATATGTTTATGAATCAAAAAATAAAAATATTTCTGAGAAATAATGGAAGTTATTGGAATTGGAATGATAGAGCTATTAGAAGAAAATCCATAACTTAGGTCTCTCCTTTATAACACGGAGTGATTGCCAATATTTGGGGAATACTTCTCAGCAAAACTGCATCTGCAAAGCACTATTCCTGTGGCTCACCCACTCAACATGGAATTACTTCGTCTACAGATTGCTTATTGTTTGGTGTTACTTGTGGCACAGATTCCTCAACTCCTTCAGTAAGTATATATGCCCACCACTATTTACAATAGACTCAACTGATCTAGTTACAAAAATTCCTCAAGAATGAGTTCTATGTGTCGGCTGTTTTCTTCAGTGTTCTTTTGGGGGAAAAAAAAAAGCACAGAAAAGCTTAAAAGGCTATAACCTGAAAGGAGTTGGTAAGAAATTACTCCTCAGGTTAATCATTGTACAGGTAAGCTGAATGATTATTACATGCACATGCTCATTTTTCACATGTGTGAGGCTATTTTGAGGACATTTTCCAGCAATCACAATTCAGTTAATCCCAATGCTGACTTCCACAAGAGTTCTCTTGGAGTTACTATTCCAAGTTCTAATAAGCTCACCAAGATCAAATCGGCTTCAGTGGGGCATTTACTTGATGCTCAAGAGCTGCCCCAAATTAGTCACATTCATAGAAATATAACTGTAGCTGCCATGAAGACCATTTTGGTGAGATCTCTCTAAGTAGCAGTCTCAATGAGTTCATGAACTATTTCAGGACCATTTGCCTGAGTGACCAAATATGGAGAAAATAAACCTCACCACTGCTGTTTATATCTTCTGGGGTAGTCTTTTTGCTATCTACGGGAACCAACAACTTACATTTGATATAAATGTCTGTGCTCATATGTACTACATGGCTCATATTTAAAAGTTAAGAACAAATGCATGGGAGCCTATTTTAATAGGTTTTATTATTATTTGAGGCCAGTAGATCAGGAGAGGATTGCCGTTGAAAAGATAGTTTGTTACTCTCTTTTCATAGCAACATATCACAGGGGCCACAGGGAGAAGTACTGGGGTAGGTCAGGAGGCAGAGGGAGAGAGGGAAAAGGGGCAAGAGCCTTTATTTTGGTTTCTGATGAAAGGAATGGGTGAGGCAGGGTGAGCAGGCTTAGGCTTTGCTGGTTTGAATAATTTCGGGAGGTTCTGGGACATAGGACCTGTCCCTCGTTGTCTGGTACCTGGCCCTGGGGTGATTAGGTGGATAATGGCCAGTTTGAGAGCCTGATAAAGGGATGTGGTTGGGGTGTGAGCTCTGGACTGGTTGGCACACTCAGGAGTGAGTTGTTTACT
Source organism: Ceratotherium simum simum (assembly GCF_057802395.1). Lineage (NCBI taxonomy): Eukaryota > Metazoa > Chordata > Mammalia > Perissodactyla > Rhinocerotidae > Ceratotherium > Ceratotherium simum. The sequence goes on along the minus strand of NC_141919.1, from coordinate 56,193,796 downwards.
CTCTAGGAATTGGCTAACCTTGGGAGGGACAGTGTCTCCAGGGTCAGCAAGGCTCCAGATGTCAAAGCACCAGAATACAGAAAACACATGTTAATACAGAGCCCTCTCTGAGTCCTTTAAAAATCCAAGGCATAGACGTCAGTGATACTAGCAGAGTAAGTAAGTACCTTTGAAGATTCTCTCCTCCATAAAAGCAACAAGAAAACTGGTAAAGACTGTCAGAAACAAATTTTTCAGAACTCGAAATGAACCAAAGGCTTGTAGCAATCAAGGAGCATTTATTCAGGAAAACTAGCAGAATCTTGGTAAGAGTGAGCTTTGTGGCTTTTTAAATGCCCTGTTCTCATCTCTCCTTTACCAGCCCTGTGGTGGCCTTGACAACCAAAAGCCAGCAATCACGATGATGACCAGCAAGCCTGGCAGCCACCAGAGGGAGCAGATAGGGTCACACTCCTTCACAGCCTCGTTCCCAGTGAATTGTCATTTATCTGACCTGTTTTTTGGTTCCCTGAAAGATTTCATTTGCAAAGCTGCATTTATTGACTTGACTCAGAACTCGTCCAGCGTGAAAGCCTTTTCTCTGGGAGCATTTGCTGAATATATTTGGAGGCAATTTTTAAACTTCATGGCTGCCTGAGGTGGTTGATAACAGTTGGGGCAATTAATAGGTTAACCAAAAAGGTTAAAAGGAAAAGCTGGAGAATGGGTTGGCCATAGGGACTTTGAAAAGCTCTGACATATTCCTGGGAATCTAGAAGGTCCTGCCCATGTTGGGGCTGTGTTGGGTTGCATGCTTGCCCAGGAAAGACCTGAGATGGCCCTAAGTTCTCAGAACTGGCTGGTCCTGAGGTTCTGCCAAAGCAGGAAGTGAAGGCTAAGGTAGTGTTGTCAGCTGCCTTGCTGAGTATTGAGGTGCATCCCATCACACACAAAGAGCCCCTGGCAGACTGGGAGACATACTGGTACTGGGTGTTTAGGTAAATCTCTGTCCAAATATTAGCTAGCTGAGCAGAGACCTCAGGAGCCGTGCAAAACAGTACACACTTTCCAGATCAGTTCAGATTAAGTGAACAAAAAAACACACAACAAACCCTAGGGAGAGGGGGAATCTGATTTTGAGAATTGCCACATTATATTTAATGTTCAGTTTGCAACCAATGTTACAAGACAGGCAAAACAAAAAACAAACAAAACAAGAAAGTATGGCTCATACACAAGGGAAAAAAAGCAGTCAATCAGTAGCAACTGTCCCTGAGGAAGCTCAGACATTGAACTTAGTAGACAAAGACTTTAAATCAGCTATTTTAAATAACTCAAGAGCTAAAGGAAACTTTGTGAATGATGTCTCTGGCAACAAATTATCTTAATTTTCTTCATGTGAGAATGACTGTTTCTCTGCAGATACAATTCTCTTTTGGCAGTTCTTTTCTTTGAGCCTGTGAAAAATCCTGTGCCGCTTGCTTCTGACCTCCATGGTTTCTGATGAGAAATAAACAGTCATTCACATTGTTGTCCCTTTATTTCCCCATTTCTCTTTGCCTGCTTTCAAGAAATTTTGTCTTTAATTTTCAGAAATGTGGTCATCATTTTTCTATGCTTAGACATCTTTGCGAATCTGTAGGCATATTTTTTTAGTCAAATTTGGGAAGTATTCAGTACTTATTTCTTCAAATATTTTTTCAGCCCCAAGCCCTTTCCCCTCTCCTTCTGAGGCTGGTGGCATGAAGGTTAAACCTTTTGTTATTTATTATTTCACAACTCCCTGAAGATCTTTTCCTTTTTTTTTCCCCCAAATCTGTTTTTTTCTCTGTTGATACTGGGTAATTTCTGTTGGTCGGTCTTTAAGTTCACAGATTCTTTCCCCTGTCATCTCCCTTCTGCTATGGAACCATCTAGTGAGATTTGTATTTACGTTATTGTATTTTTCAGTTCTAAACTATTCATTTGATTCTTCTTTTTGTTTATTATTTCTTTGTTGATACTTTCTATTTTTGCATTTCTTTCAACAGTGTTCATGATAGCTAGTTGTAGCATTTTTGTGATTTTTATGTTGAGTTTTAAGAGTTCTTTATATAGGGCCGGCCCCGTGGCTTAGCGGTTAAGTGCGTGCGCTCCGCTGCTGGCGGCCTGGGTTCGGATCCCGGGCACGCATTGACTCACGGCTTCTCCGGCCATGCTGAGGCCGCGTCCCACATACATCAACTAGAAGGATGTGCAACTATGACATACGAGTATCTACTGGGGCTTTGGGGGCAAAAAATAAATAAATAAAAATTATTAAAAGAGTTCTTTATATATTCTGGGTATTAGACCCTTATCAGATATATGTTTTCAAATACCACTGTTTAGTTTGTCCTTTCCTCTCTTGATAATGTCCTTTGATGCACAAAAGTTTTAATTTTTATGAAGTCTGCATTATCTATTTTGTATTTTGATGTTCATAATTTTACTGTCATATTTAAGAAACCTTAGCCAAATCCAAGGTCAAATATTTGCCTCTATGTTTTCTTCTGAGCGTTGTATAGTTTTAGCTTTTATATTTAGGTCTTCATCCATTTTGAATTAATTTTTGCATATGGTGTGAAGTAAGGGTGCCACTTCATTTATTTGCAGCAGCACCACTTTTTGAAGCACACTGTTCTTATCCCCATTGAATTGTCTTGGCATCCTTGTCAAAAATCAATTGACTGTAGGTCTATGATTTAATTCTGGACTCTGGATTCTATACCATTGATCCTTAAGTTTATGCTTTTGCCGGTTCCACACTGTTTTGATTACTGGTGATTTATGAAATAGGGAGGTATGAGTCTTCCAGTTTTTTTCTCCTTTTTCAAGATTGCTTTGGGTATTCAGTGTCCCTTTCAGTTCCACATGAATTTTAGGGTTGGCTTTTCCATTTCTGCAAAAAAAAGGCCCTTGGCATTTTAATAGGGATTGCATTGAATCTGTAGATAACTTTGGAGTGTATTGCCATCTTAACAGTAGTAAGTCTCCTGACCATGAACACAGATGTCTTTCCATTAATTAAGGTCTTCTTTAATATCTTTTTGTAATGTTTTGTAGTTTTCAGTGTACAAGTTTGGACTTTTTTGGGTAGATTTATTCCTACGTGTTTTGTTCTTTTAGATGGTATTATAAATGGAGTTGTTTTATTACTTTTATTTTCACATTGTTCATCACTAGTATATAGAGATATAAGTGATTATTGTGCATTGCTCTTATATCCTGCAACTTTTCTGAGTTCGTGTGTTACCTTTAATAGATTTTGTAAATTCTTTAGGATTTTCTAAATATGTAAAATCTTGGTTTCTGTGAATAGATAGTTTTCCTTCTTCCGTTCCAGTTGGATGCTTTTTACTTCTTTTTCTTGCCTAATTTCTCGGATCAGAAATTCCAGTACAATGTGGAATAGAAGGGGCGAAAATGGACATCCTTGTCTTGTTCCTGTTCTTAGGAGGAAAACTTGCAGTCTTTCACCATTGAGAATGATGTTAGCTGTGTGTGTTTCTTAAATGGCCTTTATCATGTTGAGAGAGTTCCCTTCTATTCTTAATGTGTTGAGAGTTTTTATCATGAAAAAATGTTGGATTTTGTCAAGAGCATTTTTCTGTGTCAATTTAGATAATCATGTGGTTTCTTTCCTTCATTCAATTAACATTCTGTATTACATTGATTGATTTTCTCTTTTAAGTTACCCTTGCATTCCTGGGATAAATCCCACTCAGTTATGATGTATAATCCTTTAAATATGTTCTTGTATTTGTTTGCTAGTGTTTTGCTGCAGCTTTTGCATTTGTATTTAAAGGGGGTATCAGCCTATAGTTTTCTTTTCTTGGGATGTCTTTGTCTGGCTTTTGTTTCAGGACAATGCTGGCCTCATAGAAGGAGTTAGGAAGTGTTCCTGCCTTTTTTGGAGTCGGGGGGATGAGTTTGAGAATGACGGATCTTAATTCTTCTGTAAGTGTTTGAGAGAATTCACCAGTGAAGCCATCTGGTCCTGGACATTTGTTTGTTGGGAAACTTTGATGATTGATTCAGTCTCTTTACTTATAGGTTTATTCAGATTTTCTATTTCTTCTTAAGTCAGTTTTAATAGATTGTATATTATTAAGAATTTGTACATTTCACCCAGGTTATCTGATTTGTTGACGTACAATTGTTTATAGTGTTCTCTTATAATCCCTTTTATTTCTGTAAGGTCAATGGTAATGTCTCCACTTTTATTTCTGATTTTGGTAATTTGAGTTGTCTTTTTGTTTAGTCCACTTAACTAAAAAGATTGTCAGTTTTGTTAATTTTTTCCAGGAACCAACTTTTTGTTTTGTTTATTTTTCTATTCTCTATTTCATTTATATCTATTCTAATCTTTATTTTTTCTTTCCTTTTGCTGGCTTTGGGTTTAGTTTGTTCTTCTTTTTCTAGTTCCCTAAGGTATAAAGTTAGGTTATTGATGTGAGATTTTTCTTCTTATTTTAATGTTGGTGTTTACAGTTATAAATTTGTCTTTGCACTGCTTTTGGTCTGCATAAGTTTTGGTATGTTGTGTTTTCGTTTTCATTTGTGTCAGATTATTTTCTAATTTTCTTTGTTATTTGTTCTTTGATCCATTGGTTGTTTAAGAGTATGTTGTCTGATTTCCACATATTTGTGGATTTTACCGTTTTTCCTTCTGTTATTGATTTCTACTTGTTTGCCATTATGGTTGGAAAGTATACTTTGTATTATTTCAGTCTTTTAAAAATGTATTTAGGCTTGTTTTGTGACCTAACATATAGTATGTCTTGAGAATGTTTCATATGAACAATATGTATTCTGCTGTTGTTGGCATGTTTTGTATATGTCTGTTGGGTCTGATGGTTTATAGTGTTGTTCAAATCCTCTTTCCTTTCTGATCATCTGTCTAGTTGTCCTATTCATTATTAAAAGTAGAGTATTGAAGTGTCCAACTGTTTTTTTGAACTGTTTGTTTCTTCCTTTAATTCTGTCAAATTATGCTTCATATATTTTGTGATCTGTTGTTAGGTGCTTATATGTTTAAAATTGTTATATCTTCTTGTTAAATTGACCCTTTTATCAATACATTGTGTTATTCGTGGCCTCTTGTAACAATTTTTGACTTAAAGTCTGTTTTGTCTGATGATAATATAGCCACTGTAGGTCTCTTTTGGTTACTGTTTGCATGGAAATAGTAGAATATCTTTTTCCTAGAACAGAATATCTTTTTCAAGCCTTTTATTTTATAATCTCTTTGTGTATGTGGTGCTAAAGTGAGTTTCTTATAGACAGCATCTAGATGGATCTTATTTTTTTTAATTTATTCAGCCAATTGGCATTTTAGTTAGAGAGTTTAATCCATTTACGTTTAAAAGTAATTATTGATAAGGAAGTATTTACTTCTGTCATTTTGCGATTTTTTTTCTGTATGTCATGTCTGTTTTTTATTCCTCCATTACTGCCTTCTTTTATGTTTAATTGATTTTTGTAGTACCATTTTGATTCCTTTCTTATTTCCTTATCTGTGTATTTTTGTAGTTATTTTCGCAGTGGTTACCTTGAGGATTACAATTAATATCTTAAACCTAAAACAATCTAGTTTGAATTAATATCAACTTATCTTCAATAGTGTGTAAAAACTCTTGTTCCTTTATATATACCTCTATCCCTTCTCTTTTATGTTGTTATCACAGATTACATCTTTATACATAAATTTAAAGTTATTGCTTTATGCATTTGTCTTTTAAATCATATAGAAAGAATGGGGTTATAAATTAAAAATACAGTAACATTGTCTTTGTTATTTACCTATTTTTTATTTCTCCATAAGACTTTGAATTACTTTTCAGTATTCTTTCATTTTAGCCTGAAAGCTTCCCTTTAGCATTTTTTTGTAGGTCAGGTATATTGGTAATGAACTCCCTCAGCTTTTTAATATCAGGGAATATCTTGATTTCTTCTTCATTCTTGAAGGATAGTCTTAGCAGATAAAGAATTCTGGTTGACTCTCTCTTTCCTTTAGCACACTAAATGTCATCCCAGCACCTTCCAGCCTCCATAGTTTCTAATGATAAATTGGCTGTTAGTCTCATTGATGATTCCTTGTTTGGTGAGTCACTTCTCTCTTGTCACTCTGAGGATTATCTCTTTGGTGTTTGACAGTTGGAGTATAATATGTCTTGGTGTGGATCTCTTTGAGTTTAGTCTTCCCACAGTTTGTGAGCTTTTTAGATGTGTATAATATTTCATCAAGTTTGGAGAGGACTTGGCCGTTATTTCTTGAGATATACTTACTTTCAGCCCCTTTCTCAACTCTCTTCTGTGGCTCCCATTATGTGTATGTTAATGTGCTTGATGGTGTCCCACAGGGTTCTTAGGCTCCATTTATTTTTCTTCATTCTTTTTTCTTCCTGCTTCTTAGACTGGATGATTTCACTTCACCTATATTCATTTCTGCTGTTGAACGCTTTTAGTGAATTTTTCATTTCAGTTATTGTACTTTTGGTTCTAACATTTCTATTTGTTTTCTTTTTATAATTTCTCTTTATGAATATTCTCTGGTTGTTGCACATATTGTTCTCTTGGTTTCCTGGAGTTCTTTGAACATATTTAGGACATATTGATTTAAAGTCGTTGTCTAGTAATTCCACTGTCTGTGTTTCCTTGATGATGGTTTCTATTAATTTTTTTCCTTTAGCTGGACCATTCCATATTTTTTCTTTGCATGCTTTGTTTTTTTGTTGTTGTTGAATATGGACATTATGAATATTATGATGTACAAAAAAGGAAAAAAAGAAAAGAAAAAGTATTTTATCTCCTGGTTTTGCGTTTTGGCTCTGTGTTGGGGCACTCCTTCAACTCGTTGCAAGGCCTTTCACAACTCTGCCTTGGCCTTGACTCCCTGACTGCCTTTAGCCTAAAGATAAGCCAGAAGTGAAAGCTTGTGGTCTTCTCAGGTCTTTTCTGAGTGTGCGTCCTGCCCTGGACATTCGTGTGGCTTTCTAGTTCCTTGGTATACATAGGCTCTTTTCAAAGTCCTTCGTTCTCTAAAGATTCTTACTCTGCACTCTTTCCTCTCTTGGCTTTCAGCATGTCTGTTGCTTGTCTTAACTTGTTGCCCCAGGCATCAGTGGCTTGTTCATTTGACTTGCAGTGTTTTTGAGAAACCTCTGCATAGTGATATCTTCACTTCAAGAAAGTTCTGAGTTAGGTGAAAAATAGTCAGACCACTTTCATTAGTCCTCAGGGACCCCACAGACAGATCAAAACAAATGCACTTCGTTTGGGAACAAGATCCACTCTGCTGTGGTCAGGACGAGGTTCCCTCACTGAGAAAGAGGGATGCCATCTTCAAGACCACCATCGTGCCTGGGTAGGGGATGTGGCTCGCATAAGTTAAAGCACTGCAGAGCTTCCCTCTGCTGCTCAGTGGCCCTTCTCCTGGTTAAGGGTTTGCTTGGTTACTATAAACATTTGCTATCTTCCCCAGTTCCACTAAGTAGGATTCTGACAGGTGTGCAATGGTTATCGGTGTTTCTGAGGAGGAACAGCCCCCAGTAGTCCCTACTTTGCCATTTTTGCAGTTGTCCATGTCAATCCTTATTCAGAAACACATCCTGGCTCACTTTTATGGGCTAGTTTAAACGTCCTATTTTGTTGGCCCTTCTTGTACATTGCCCTGAGGCAATGTGTGCGTCCTGAGCGGCAATCTGAATTCTGGTTGGTATTCTACAGCATATATCAGTTCTAAGTATTTTTGCTTTGTTGTTTCTGGTCAGTTTTTGTGTGCATGAAGTCCACGTGATCTCAGGACTTCATGCGCAGATGTGAAGGATCCTTTTCTCCAGGTTCCTTCTCTCTGATTCTCCCCAAACTGTGCTTGGGATCTCTTAATGTAAGGTATAGAAAGGTGACAGAGCATCTTACTGTGTTTGCAGCACCCATTCTAGTGGAGGGGGGGAATGGCACCCCTTCTTCCCTCAAATTTGCTTGGTGTCAGGCAGGGCTCATTGATGAAGCTTCCTCCCACAGTCTCCCCAGCAGCATCTGATCAGGAAGTGAGGGCACTGCTTATGTTGATGTTTGCTTATTGCCAGCAGTGCCAGTTGCCTGGTGGGAGGAAGAGGGCCACAGCTCCTCTTTGGCATTAGGGTTCTGTTCTGCATGGCTTCCCTCTTCTCATCTTTTTTTTTCTTACTACATCAAAAATTTTATTGCCTAATTTTTGAAAACTTCTGCCAGTAAGAACCACAAAAGAAACTTATTATGTTAAATTGCATGATTTTGAACATTTTTTTTTATTGAGATGTAATTGACCTATATAACATACTGGTTTCAGGCATACAACATAATGATTTGATATATGTATATATTGTGAAATGATCATCACAATAAGTCTAGTTAACATCCATCGCACATAGTTACAAATTTTTGTCTTCTGATGAAAGCTTTTAACATCCACTCTCTTAGCAACTTTTAAATATACAATACAGTATTACTAACTATAGTCACCATGCTGTACATTACATCCTTATGACTTATTTATTTTATAAGTGGAAGTGGTACCTTTTGACTCCCTTTACCCCATTTGCCCACCCCCATCCCCTGCCTCTGGTAACCACCAATCTGTTCTCTATGTCTGTGAGTTTGGGTTTGTTTTGTTTTGATTTCGGATTCCACATATAAATGAGATCATATGATATTTGGCTTTCTCTGTCTAACTTATTTCACTGAGCATTATGCCCTTAAGATCCATCCATGTTGTTGCAAGTGGCAGGATTTCCTTCTTTTTTATGGTTGAGTAACATTCCATTGTGTATATATACCAAATTTTCTTTGTCCATTCATCCATCAATGGACACTTTGGTTGTTTCCATATCTTGGCTACTGCAAATAATGCTGCAGTGAACATGGCGGTGCAGATATCTTTTCAAGTTAATGTTTTTGTTTTCTTTGGATAAATGCCCAGAAGTAGGATTGCTGGATCATATGGTAGTTCTATCTTGAATTTTTTGAGGAACCTCCACACTGTTTTCCATAGTGGCTGCACCAATTTACATTCCTACCAACAGCACACAAGGATTCTCTTTTCTCCACATCCTCACCAACACTTTTTATTTCTAGTCTTTCTGATAATAGCCATTCTGACAGGTGTGAGCTGATATCTCATTGTGGTTTTGATTTGCATTTTTCTGATGATTAGTGATGTTGAGCATCTTTTCATGTAACTGTTGGCCATCTGTATGTCTTCTTTAGAAAAGTGTCTACTCAGATCTTCTGCCCATTTTTTAATTGGATTGTTCTTTTGCTTCTGAGTTGTGTGAGTTCTGTGTGTATTTTGGGTTTTAGCCCCATCAGACATGGTCTGCCTTCCCATAGGTGCCTTTTCACTTGGTTTCCTTTACTGAGCAGAAGCTTTTCAGTTTGATTCCTTGTTTACTTTTGCTTTTGTTGCCTTTGCTTTTGGTGACAAATCCAAAAAATCATCACCAAGACTGATGTCCTCCTTCCCGTCTTACATGACATCTGCTGGCTCGAGGAAGCAGTCTTTCCCTGGGCCTTTTTTTTGTTTTACTCCACCCTTTGGCAGTTCTCTGCTGCAGTCTGCTCTAGCATCCAGATTGGGATATACAGAAGGCAAAAATGAAGCCCAAGGAACTCATTGCCTGGCTCTCCCTTAATTTCTGAGGTCTCTGCCCATTTTTCCTTCTTTTGTTCACATTTCAGAGTCTTCCAGTATTCACTTTATATGTTATGACCATGGTTCTAAATAGTAATTAATGAGAGCGTTCGGGTGGAATGTGCTTAACTCCCTTGTGACTGGAATGGGAACTCAACTCCCACGATCATTTATTGAGTGAATGATTAAATGAATACATGTGTCTTGCCTACAAGTTGCTCGTGTTTGTGGGTTTCAATATAATAATAGGTATGGTATTAAGAAAATTAAGATAAATTTCTATGGAAGCTCATAGGCATAGGAATGAAATTATTTCTAGCTATTTTGGAATAGGACATATGGTGTGGTGGTGAGGTCATTGTTCTGATAGTAGTTCTCTGTCAACAACTGGGTGCCCTGTAATTTGGTTCAAGTCATGGCACTAACTACCTAGATTTAGCACAGACCCACAGGTTAAGGGCAAAGTCCTCCACAAGACTGCCCTGCTTTGGATGCTGGCCACAAGTCTCAGGGGCCACCTGCACTTGAACCTTCTGACTATAAATTTTGGGGTTCCCATAACCCCCTCAGATTCGATAGTTTGCTTAAAGGACTCAGAGAACTCATTGAAAGTGCTATACTAAAAATTATAGTTTTATTATAAAAGCTGCAACCTCAGAAACAGCCAGTGGAAACAATACATTGGCCAAAGTCTTAGGCAGGCTGGTGGTGGGGAGGGGAAATGTAGAGCTTCTGTGCCTCTCCTTGTGGATCAGGCACATCAGCCTCCCAGCACATCAGCGCATTCCCCAACCAGGAAGCACCACTGAACTTTGTTGTCCAGAGTTTTTATTGGGGTTTCATTACATAGGCATCATTGATTAAGTGATTGGCCATATGGTTAAACTCAGTCTCCAAACCTCCTGTCCTCCCTGGAGGTCTGGCTGGCCCAGAGTTCCAACCCTTTCATCATGTGATTGGTCTTTCTGGTGACCAGTCCCCATCCTGAGGCTATCTAGAGGCCACCAAAGTCATCTCATCAGTGTAGCAGACATTCTTGTCACTCAGGAATTCCAAGGGTTTTTGAAGCTCTATGCTAGGAATTGGGGACAAAGACCAGATATATTCTTTATTACCACAGTCAACACATAAGATTTCGAGAAGAATATGGCAATTGAGTGGTACCTTGAAAGATGGGTAGGATTTAAACATTTGAAGATGGGGAATGGGGCCGGCCCGGTAGCACAAGCGGTTAAGTGCGCGTGCTCCACTGCAGCGGCCCGGGGTTGGCCGTTTTGGATCCTGGGCGCGCACCGACGCACCGCTTGGCAAGCCATGCTGTGGTGGCGTCCTGTATAAAGTGGAGGAAGATGGGCACGGATGTGAGCCCAGGGCCAGTCTTCCTCAGCAAAAAAAGAGGAGGATTGGCAGTTGTTAGCACAGGGCTGATCTCACAAAAAAAAAAAAAAAAAAAAGAAGATGGGGAAGAAGGCATTCCAGGCTGAGAAAGTAGCACTAGCAATCACAGGGGCACACACGCAAAAGTGCCGAGTTCAGTATACAGTCACGTGTCGGATAAAGATGTTTCAGTCAACATCAGACTGTGTGTACGATGGTAGTCCCACAAGACTAGTACCATATAGCTTAGATGTGTAATAGGCTATACCATCTAGGTTTGTCTAAGTACACTCTATGATGGTTGCGCAATGACAAAATTGCCTAATGACACATTTCTCAGAACATACCCCCATCATTAAGCAACATACAACTGTATGGAAATATATCAAGTACTTTTTTTAGCTTTAGTGTAGGATATATAAAAAGCAGTAATAAGAAAGTCAGGTTGGGGCTCTCATTTAATTATATTTATTAATTATAGAATCTTATTCCTACAGAGCAGAAGAAAAAAGAGATCTGTTCATGTTTTTCCGAAGCCTACACTTTTTTGTGGAGTGGTGTGAATATCGTAAGCGTACGTTTCAACATTTCAAGGTAGAGTCTAAAGTTTTAAAATTTAAATATATATGAAAAGTGAAGCTGATATTAATTTGGGGATTTAACATAACATTCTTTCCTTAAAGTTTTCAAACAATAGAAAATATTTTCATTGGCTTCTGGAATTTGCAGTTATTTGGAATAATGAAAGAGGAATGCTTCTATACGAATCAGTGAATCATTCATATTATGGAATATCTTGAAAGAGGTATAGTTACATACTTATTCTAAAATACACATTTTGAAAAAATTAATCTGTGCAGGGTACTTGAAGTAAAATGAGAAATGCTAATAAAGAATATAATCATAGCAGGATTATCGCATAGCAGTATAATCTTTACTTCCTGAGCCAAACTCTATATTTTGAGCTTTTTAATTATTGTATGTTTCAAGTTTAAATACTGAAGCCTGATTCTTGTAAAGTAATGCTTCTCAAGTCTGGTACAGGTACATGCAAAGACTTCTTTTTGTTCCCTTTGTTTGTTTTCTGGTGTAACTAGAATTATGTTTGGCTGAATTGTAATCCCCCAGGTCCTACTTAGTTGGATAGCATCAAATTATTGACAGCAGCGATCCACACAAAAACCAGTTCTGAAAAGAGTCAACATAAATAATGTCTGAAGGTTCAGGTTCCCTCAAAAGCCTAACCTGGTCATGACTATTGTTTTTATGACTGATACTAACTCACCTTTATTTTGGATTCTTTATCATCATCATCATCAGTATTTGCATTCTGTTTGGTTGAGCTGATAAAATCTGTCAGGCGTAGAATTTTCTTTAGAATGGAACATGCGGGTCCTGTACCTGTACCTGTTCTGTGGCCTCTTGAGGAGTTCTCGTGATTATGTTGTTTACTTGCAGTTGCTCTTGCGCCAGAATAATTAGATAGCTCTGCTTCACAATTGGTAAAATACACTGCTGACTGAGCAGTATGCTAGCAGTTATGGTAACGAATAACCTAGTATGGCCATTGACTGATACATTTGAATGAGTTGTGGGAAATGTGAGTGCCAGTCCCCATTTCCAAAGCTGATTTGCCTCTTGGTGCTTTCAAGGCAGGTGTGGAAGTCTAATTGGTGTATTTTTCCTATAGAGGATAGAGTGCTTCTCTGAGCTGGTCTTCACTGTGATAAGTTTACTAGAATGGAAAGAAACAGTCACATTTTGCATGTTGCAACCATCACCAATATCTGTCTCCAGAACTTTTTCATCATCTCAAACTGAACCTCTGTACCCATTAAGCACTAACTTGCCATTCCCTCCTCCTCCCAGCTCCTGGGAACCACCATTCTGTTTTTTGTTCCTGTGAATTTGACTATTCTAAGTACCTCATTTAAGTGGAATCATACAATATTTATCTGTTTTGCCTGGCTTATTTCACTTAGCATAATATCCTCAAGGTTCGTCCATGTTGTAGCATGTGTCAGAATTTCCTTCCTTTTTAAGGCTGAATACCATTCAATTTTGTGTATATACCACATTTTGTTTATCCATTCATTTATTGATGGACACTTGGGTTTTTTCCACCTTTCGGCTGTTGCGAATAATGCTTCTATGAACATTGGTGTACAAATATCTGAGTCCCTGCTTTCAGTTCTTTTAAGTATATACCTATAAGTGGAATTGCTGGATCATATAGTAATTCTATGTTTAATTTTTTGAAGAACCGCATATTTTTTTCCACAGGGGTTATACCATATTACATTCCCAGCAGCAATGCACAGCTTCCAATTTCTCCATATCCTTGTCAACATTTGTTATTTTCAGGGGGTTTTTTGTTTTTATTTATTTATTTCTTGGTAATAGCCAACCTAATGGGTGTGAGGTGGTATCTCATTGTGGTTTTGATTTATATTTCCATAATGATTAGTGATGTTGAGCATCTTTAATGTGCTTAATGGCCATTTATATATCTTCTTTGGAGAAATGTCTATTCAAGTCCTTTTCCTGTGTCTGAATTGGGTTATTTGTTTTTTTGTTGTTGTTGAGTTGTAGGAGTTCTTTACATATTCTAGATAATAATCTCTTATCAAATATATGATCAGCAAATATTTTCTCCCCTTCTCTGGATTGTCTTCATTCTCTTGATAGTGTTCTTTGATGCATAAGAGTTTTTAATTTTGAAGTCCAATTTATCTGGTTTTTCTTTTGTTGCCTGTGCTTTTGATGTCATATCCAGGAAACTGTCGCCAAATTCAATGTCATAAAGATTTTTCTCTTTTTCTTTCTAAGAGTTTTTAAATTTAGCTCTTAAGTTTAGGTGTTTGACCAGTTTGAGTTAATTTTTGTATACATTGTAAGCTAAAGGTCCAGCTTCATTCTTTTGCATGTGGATATCTGGTTTTCCCAGCACCATTTGTTGAAGAGACTGTCCTTTCCTTATTGAGTGGTCTTGGCACTTTTGTTGAAAATAATTTGACCATATACATAAAGGTTTATTTCTGGGCTCACTATTCTGTCCCATGGGTCTGTATGTCGGTCCTATGCAAGTACCATACTTTAGGTTAATGTCGCTTTGTAGTAAGTTTTGAAATGAGGAACTGTGAGTCCTTCAGTTTTGTTCTTCTTTACAAATTTGTTTGGGCTATTTGGAGTCTCTTGAGATTCCATATGAATTTTAGGATGAGTTTTTCTATTTCTTAATAAATTGTCGTTGGGACTTCGATAGAGATTGCATCAAAACTGTAGATTGCTTTGGATAGTATTGACATATTAACTATTCAGTCTTCCAATCCATGAACACAGAATGTCTTTCCATTTATGCGTGTCTTCTTTAGTTTCTTTCAGGAATGTTTGTAAGGGTAAATTATTTTTAATTTTAAGCCTCTATTTCTTTAATTTGCCATATCAAGAATGAAACAATACCTATTTAAGATAATGGAATCAGCGTATTTTTACTTTCTCTCGTTATTTTATTTGTGACTAAGGAGAAAAAAGATTGTCAGGTACCTATGTTCATATCTTCTTATCTAGAAGTCTCTAAATTATTTCTTTAAGATAATTCTATAATTCAGATTTTTTACCAGTGCCCTTCCTCTCCTAATTATTATTTTGTCTAAGCCACTGGCTTTTAAATTCTCTAAAATTTGAGAGTTATTTTACAGTGTTTTTTCTCTTTAAGTTTAATTATATAAAGAACATAGGAATACATTACTGTGTTTTTCTGACGTCTGGAATGTGAGAGAAGTCTCCTGACTGCTTTCCCAGTGTCAGTCCTACCTCTCGGCTCTCCTTTATCAAGTTTGTTTTTCCAGATAAAGTTACAGTTTATTTCCATTGATTTATTCAAGACTGTTATAGTTTAAAGATTCTATTTTTTAAAATAAAACAGAGCCCTTCTGTTTAAATGAACTTTATTTTGCACTTTATTGTATATTTAAATCAAATGTGCTCACTGTTATGCTAGGCACTTTGAAAGTACAAAGGGAGAATGTTCGGTGTGCTCGGTGAGCTTTCAGTCACAGAGAAGTGAGGCATGCACACAGAATAATGAGAAGGCAGTATAACAATATGATTATCAGTTACCAGAATAAAACATGTCAGTGCGTTAAGTGTTATAGTAGTAATTATGGTGGGCTTAAGAGAGCACAGATATTTTAATGAAAAGTTTCATCTTCGGGTCAACCATGACAAATTGGGGAAAATTTGAAAAATGGGAGGTTATTCTAGGTAGAATGACCTACTTGTTTCTGGAAAAAACAGAAGCAAATGCTTAAAAATATGAAAAAGTATTTGTTCTGGGAATAGTATAGAGAGACCAACTTGATTCTCATGTATAATTTATATTGGAAACAATGTCGGTAATTTTTCTATGCGCAGTTCAAACTCATGTCTCTAAAGCACTGATAATTTTGTATGTAACCTCAAAGCAATGTGGAGACTAAGACTTTTGAGTGGGGTTTGAGCAAGAGGAAAGTTATTTTAGGAACTTTAATCTGGCAGCATTGTGCCCTCATAAATCATCACTATTAGATGGAAAATGAATTCTCACCATTAAATGTATCAGTTAATCATGGGTCTTTAGAATATGTTACTCAGAAGCTTTCTTGTGAATATGTAGTCTGCATGAACATGGACATGTATGGGTGGGTGGGAAGGTGGTGTGCAACAACACCACAGAATTCAGTTTGTTTTCATGTCTTCCATTCAGACAGATTTATTGATGAGACTCTCATTCCTATAGTGTAAAAAAGAAAATATTTTGCAGCATCATATTTGAAAGCCTTTACAATGGAGAACTTTATGGCTATTTTCTGAAAAATAGGATGGACTTGCAGTTTTTCTTATAAGCATACTGATTTTGGTCTGCTTGACATAAAGTGTTTTATGGTAGGCTTTGAATGTTAATATTTAGATAAAAGAAATTTTTATACGGTTTTACTAAAGCCTTTAACTGTGTGACTACAAAGCAGAATAACTTTGAGCATTACTCTATTAGCTCTGTATCAGAGAGTAAAATTATACTTGATTTGGAAAGCTTTGCCTAGATAGGAGACTATACCCTATTTCTCAGGCTAAGTAAAAATATAATAGCTGCCTTAATAGAAAGAAAACAAAGTTCCTACTTCAAAATGAATAATATATGAATCATTAAAGAAAAATGGGAGATCATTGGAAATATTTAGCTTTTCAGAGTTTTTGGAGCCTCTGCCTTAAATGCTTTAGGGATCCAGTAAAGGCCAGGAAAGATAAACCATTGCAAGTTTCTTAGACTTATCCTCTCACTTCATTAGTAATGGAAATAATGTTTCTTAAATTTGAGTATTTATATAAAAACATACCTTTTAAATAGCATGCTGGTATAAACTACAAGGATTTTGTAATGGTATTTAAATATTTTCACATTACTTTGTTTTGAACTTAGAGACTCACTCTTACTTTTTACTTGTTATATTTAAGATTTTTGACCATCCTTGCTTAAAACATAAAATTCCTTCATAGTGAGATACAAAGTTAATATTAAACAAACATTTATGCTCCTTTAGACATTGTAGAGACAGATTACAAGTATGTATATGTTAGCTTATCTGCTGCATTGATGTGGTTAAAAGTATGACCCTACAGGCAATCTTTTTAAGCAGATAAAACTGTTGGGATGCTTTCCCAGGATGATGGGGTTGCCCTCCAAGCGTATCTCTTCAATGCGGTCCCGAATATAACGGGTATCATTGGCCTTGCAGAATGTGTCGTCTGTGATTGAGGTTATGTTGTTAAACTGGAAAATAAAAGGGAAAACTTTTTCAGAAATCCAAAATCAACTTTTTGTGTGCTGTGTAATGGGATCTCACAGAATATTCTTTTCTAAAAAGTGATTTTTAAAATAATTGTATATACTGTGTATGCTCATGGTAATAAAACCCTCTCTGTGCATCTGAACCCCTTGTCTACGGTGCTACTTTAGAAGAACAGACTTCTTGCTGTTACTCAGAGAAATATCATGTAACAGAAAGTTCTGAGTATAAGTAAGATTATACTACCTGGAAATAGTATCCTATTCTTGAGTGTGAACTCAAACTGGGTACTGTATCCTCAAATATTCTTTAAAGAAGTAAAAAGAACAAATGGGAATTCTTGTGATGCTGAAAGACCAGTTTTAATTTATTTTTATTCCCTCTTTTCTGTTACCTCAAGTTGATGTTGGACAATAAAGTCAACTGGAAAGTCTCCAAAAGCAAATGTTTACGGCTGTTTGGAGAAAGAAACATAAACCAGAGGTCTTAGTGTCCCCTACTTTCAAATCCATGTGTCAGATTAACTAGGTGATGCTAAGTGCACAGCTGGAAACAAACCCCACTCTAAGAGCAGACCTCACACCTAGTGTTGCTGGTCCTTTCGTGGTGCTCTGGACAGAACCTCGTGGTGCTCTGGACAGAACCGGGGCTTCCAGGCAGGAGAGCATTGAGCTAAATGTTAATACTTTTGATAGGCAAAATTTACATCTGAATAAGTGAGTTTCCTAATGCTTCTTAAGATGGACCCATAGTAATTTAAATTCAAGTCAGATATTGTGAAAGGAGCAATCATACCTGAAGATGAATTACACGCAGACTTTCTGGTAAATTAAGAGGCACAGATTCCAGGGCATTGTGATCCAAGTACAGGAAGGAGAGTTTATTCAGTTTCTGTAAGGAAAAGGTACTTTTGCTTGAGTGTCATTGAGATCAGTACATTTGGTCACAGGATTCACGCTATATACACACATATATGTACATAGGTATATGTATACATAGATATTGATATAGATACATATCAATACTATTAATTGTTGGTACGGTAGTTTTTTGGTTTTGGGGGGTGTTTTGGTTTCACAGGTAGTATATTTTGGTCCTGTACAAAGGGCAGTAGAGCCCTGCTGCATCCCTACATTTCTTTCCACTCATCTGACCTCTGAATGCCCAGCCAGGCCTGGCCTCAGCACTCATGCCAGCTTCTGGGTCCCTTTGAATTTGTCTTCGGAGCAGCTAATGAGGTCAGTCCCTGTGGAGGATTGAATTTGGGTCCTGGTGCTGCCGTAACCTCTCTTGAAGCTCCAGAATTTCCCATTTCAGCTCCACCAATTTGTAACGAAATGAATACTCCAAAGATATGTGTGTGTTTGTTAGTAAGGTGTTTCCCAAAGCAATTTATTAAATATTTAGGTAAGTATGACTTTTTTCCCCCTAAGGGCTCTATGTTACATTATTTATCATGATCAGTAACCCAATATTGTGTATAATTTTATAATATGACTTCAAGATGTAGTTTCTCCTGACATTAATTTTTTACCTTACCTTTGATATGCATCCTGTGGCAGAATTTGCTGATTTTGTTTCTTAAGAATTAATTTGCAGTTATTTTAATCCTTTCTTAAGGATCCTACCATCCACTATATGGGCACCAAGCTCCTGTCTTCCCCAGGGGGCCTCTTTACATGGGTTAGAGTAACCTGATTTTACCATTTGCTGTTGCAACCTAGGGCATTAAACAAAACTACAGAGGATTCCCTTGCCAACTTGTCATGAATCCCCTCTGTAATGCATGTGTAAATCCAAAATAGTCAAACATTCCTCTTGTGAAATGTTGATCAGTTCCTGTAGGTCTTTAACATGCCAGTTATTCAAAGGCTTACCAGCTCGAATTACATATCTTCAAATTACAAGGGTTTTTTGTTTGTTTTTAAAGTGAGTCCAGTTTTTAAAAGTCCCCTAAAAGTCCCTTTACTTCTGAGGAACTCTGATGTGTCTTTAGAATGTCCCTTAAAGTTGAAAAAGGATTCCTTAAATGTAAACAAAAAGAAAAGAAAAATGGAATTATTTTTACATTTTCTGACAGATTGTATGTTTGTGGACAGATTGTACATTTGTATGATTATCATAAACTTTATGGAAATTTGATAGTTTTAGGTGCTTCTAATAGGAGTTATCATTAGAAGCTACAATCCTTCCTTTTGAATGAGGTTGTCTGTTGCCAGCAGTAGCATGATTGTCTCATCCTCTTATCTGGAGTTCCTTCCAGGACTGGGAGTGAGGATATCAGAGCTATGAAGTGATGGGCTGAGGTGATTACTTCTCCACAGACCATGCATTTTGAGACAGCCTGGCTACCTAAATCAGGGTAGATCACCTTCCCTTTTTCTTGTACATATATTGTCTTGAATTACTAAATTAAGAAATGTATTTAATTTTTTACTATATACAGAATTTTGTATTAGGTGCCATCATGGAATTCAAAAGAGAGTCTACCTACAGAATTTTATAGTATAATACATTTAAGTATTAAAAGCAAAATTCAGTGTTTACTTTTAGAACTTTATTTTTTCTGACATTTGTAAATTACTAATATTGTAAGGAAAAAGAAACGTAGGAAGACTCCCATTTTGAGGTTTTGTACAGTCTTGTTGCCATGAGGGTGTGAACCATGTCTGTATAAATAAATATTTGCACGTGGTGCAAGTGAAAAAGATGGGACGCGGTGTAGTCCATGAAACAAGATAAAGGTTATATATTTTAAGTGAGGTACAGGCATAAGCTAGACTGAATGAGCCTAATGGTATGGCTATTTATTATGTAAATAATGTCTTCATTTATTAAATTACAATAGTTTTAAAATATAAAACAAAATTCTAGACCAAAGTTTCTCTTTCTTTTATCATGTTATCATTGGCTGTGTAAAACTGATATTGTGTTCAGTCATACTATAAAATACTTACTTTGAATGTATTTGCTTTGATTCCTCTACTCTTGATTTTGTTGTATTTTGCGTTAAATAAAGTAAGCTTGGGAGGAAGAACTGGAAGTTTCAATAGTTGATTTTCAGCTAGTGTAAGTTCTTCTAACAGAGAAAGTTTTGAGAAAGTACCGTCTTCAATATCTTCAATCAAATTTCCCGTAAAATCGAGTCTTTTTAAGTTGGCTTGAAAGAAAAATATACAAAAAATACACAAAAAATATGAAGTTAAATTCTTATTTGTGTAGACTGAAGAAAAGTATTTGTTGAACAGATCATTGAGACATCTTTTATTTTTCGTGTCTAGTGGAGTGTCTACAATTGGTAGCTCAGTGAGTTTTGTTGAATGAATACTGAGCATCTCCTCTGTGCTTGACACTGATGGCCTTTCTCCCTGGAGTCCTGGAATCTCAGGTTGGAATGGAAGAGTCCTTCCATTCTTCTCTGTTTGAATTCTCAGGATGCTCAGGCTGTTTTAAAGATATTCTTGTTGCAAATCATGGAAAATAAGCATTATATTTGATTGAATAGAATCATGTAAGTATTTTTGGATTTTTCGCAGGCGTGTTGCATTGTGATTGTGGATATGTTATCTTAATCTCTCTATGCCTTAATGCTTAACAACAGCAGACAAAAATATTCCCTAATTTGTTAAAGTGATGCAGACTGAGAGAGAGAGAAATTCAGTGTGTGCATGTGTCACTTCTGTCTGTCTGGGATGATTAGGAAATATAGTTGCTTCTCATTATTCCAGATAGTCATGTCTATAAAGTTGCTGAATTAGCAAATACAAAACTATTGCTCCCAGGGGAAACACAGGGTTAGGTTCCTTTGAGCCTCCGGTCACATTTTCATCAACCAATCGGTACAAAATTTTATGTGTTTCTTTTTAAAGGTATCTTATTTAGTATAACTGTTGATACATTAATATTGAACTCACAGCCATCAGCACTATAGCTCACACTTGAATGAAGATTACCTAACACACGTGTGTTCTCTGTAGGGCACATCACAGCCTTCTTACACTTCGAAATACCAGACAGCACTTCAACACTATGCATGGGGAGCATTTTAAACAGCAAAAAGCACAAAAATGTGGAAAATGTGGCACTAAGTAGACTGTGAACAGGATACTTGTTTACAGTATAAAAGCTAAAACAAAAGGGCAGGGCATTGCCTTCTTCGACCTCAGCTGGGAAACTCAGATTTTTTTGGCACTCTGCAGGTCTGCGAATGACCGTCAAAGTGTCGCAAGTATTGATTTTTGGGTTTCAAATAAATTTTAGCAAGTAGGTGAGTTTGAAAGTATGGAATCCACAGATATTGAGAAACAGCTGTACTTCAATCAGTTGGGAACTTCCAGTAGTAGCATGAATCCAGTTATGGTTAATCTTGTGTAGTGGGGCCAGCGTGCATTTCTTGGTATGCCGTTCTTCAGAAGCACTTGACAACATAGGAATCTAGAAAACTTATGAGGGATTAATGATCCAGGACTGTGACTTGGCACTGCAGAGGTGGGGGATTTTGGTGTACTCATGGCAATGCCCTAGGAGCAAGTTGTTGAAAGGTTTGATAGGACGCCAAAAGTCCAAGATTGTTAATGCCCTGGGAAGGAGTTAAATGCCACTGTTCTCAACACTGGCTCCATATTAGAATCATCTGAGGAGTCTGGTTGTTTTTAATGATGACGCCTGCGCTTCTCCCCCGACCTAACTTAGAACCTCTGGGGACTAGGGCCTGGTATCAATATTTTAAAAATACTTCCCTACATGTTTTTAATATGCAGCCAGATTTAGAACCATGAGTTAAAGTAAGGAAAAGCAGTTTCAATGCTTTTATACTGAAGGTAGAAGATAAAACATGTGGTTGGAGAAGCATCCTGATTGTATTGGTGCTGCTGACTGGCTGAGGCAAATGGATCATGAAGTATTGGGGTTGAGAAGACATAGTTGCCCGTATGTTAGACAGGCTGTCAGCATAGACACCAAAGTCACCAATAGAGAAAGATGACAGGGGAGATCTGAATGGAAAGGAGATTCACTAACAAACAAATGGATTTTTGTGAAGTATGGTGGATACTTAAATGCTCCAACAGTACTACCCTAGATATGATAGGCCACAAGCGCTAGAAACTTGTGTTTACATAATTTAATGCTAATCTCTTACTTAAAGTTAACTTACGTATGTCTGCAAAATCTTTGGCAGTTAGCTTTTTAATTTTGTTGAATCGTGCATAAAGATAGGCTGATTCCTTTGGCAACGGTGGGACAGCATCAATGTCCACTTCTTCACAGTAGACAGAGCCACTTAAACAAACACACAACAGGCACGTGGGCATTTCTAGATTGGGAAACAAAATCATAAAAATATAAACAGCAGCTTAAAAATATTTGGCCTCTAGTGGTAAATTTATTGCTATCATGAATGTTATTACTAATTTGAAAAGATATTTTACAGAATTACAGGTGATAGCAGGAAAGATATCATGGTCATGAAAGTTAGTGACCTATATTATAACTGATAATTCACCAGAATTTTAGAGTCTATAATCCACAATCTCTTTTATTCTCGTATCTGTTTTAGCAATGATCCCTTGATTGCTGAATTGACTGACAGTTACATTTCCTCATTTGAATACCAAAAAACATTCATAAAGCAGGACTTAAGATAAACACAAGCTTCGTTTATCACTTGGTATGGGAGAAACACATTTCAGATTGGTGACAGTAGCTAATGAGTTTAGAAACCACAAGTTAAATAAACAAACTATTAACTCAAAAGTAGAATCATCGTAGGCGCTGTTGGGATCCCATTGCACCCTATGTCATTTATTGCGTTTACTTGTCATGCCTCTTTCATCTCCTTCAACCTGGAACAGTTCCTTAGTCTCTGTTTTTCATACCTTTTACTTTTTTGAAAATTTTTGAATTTTTAAAAAATTTTGCTTTTCAGGGCATTTATTTTGCAGAGTCTTACAATTAGGGTTTGTCTGAGGTTCTTCATTTTTGGCAGGAATACCATGGAAATGATGTTGGGTCCTCAGTGCCATGTTTCAGGGAGCACACGGTATCTATTGTCCCATTCCTGAGGATGCTATCTTTGGTCACTTTGTTCAAGCCTGTCCGCCATGTTTCTTACTCTGTAAAGTTACTATTTTTCGCTTTCTAGTTAATAAGTATCTTCCAGAAAAGTATTTTGAGATTCTAACCATCTGGTTTGTCATCAAACTTTAACCCACTAGTTTTATCATCTGTTGATGGTTCTTACCTGAATCATTTATTGCTAGGATAGTTGCCAAATAGTAATTTTCTAATTCCATCATCCTTTCTACAAATATTTGTTAGTTGGCATTCTGGTGTAAGGTAGAATATTCCCTTCTTATTTATTTATTTCTGTCATTATGAACTGATGAATTCCTTATCCCATGGGTCATAATACGTTACCTCATATTTATTTTGATAATCAAATTGTCACAGATTAGCCAGTGAGAACTCTTGTAAGCTCTTTTTTATCCTGCCCCAACTTTTTTGTGGTTAAATGATATACAATAAGTTGCACATATTTAACTTGTATAATTTATAAATTTTTGACATACATATATACCCATGGAACCATTATTACAATTGAGATAATTAACATATGCATCACCCCCAAAAGTTTCTCATGCCCTTTTGTAATTCCTTTCTCCTAACCTTGTCTCCAAGCAACCCTGATCTGCTTTCTGTCATTATATGTTACTTTGCATTTTTCAGAATTTTATAACAAAAGAAATATACAGTATATACTCTTTTGTCTGGCTTCTTTTACTCTGCGTAGTTAGAGATTCATCTATTGTTGTGTATATCAGTAGTTCATTCCTTTTTATTACTGAGTAGTATTCCATTTTGTTAATATATATACACACAATATATACGATCATCTCTTATGGACATTTGTGTTGTTTCTAATTTTTGGCTATTTCAAAGAAAGCTGCTATGAATGTTTATGTACAAGTTTGTGTGGACTTAGTGAGTTCATTTCTCTTGGGTAAATACCTAAGAGTAGAATGGCTTGGTCTTATTATAGGTGTATATTTACCTTTTGAAGAAAGTCCCATACTGTTTTCCAAAGTGGTTGTGCCATGTTACATTCCCATCAGCAGTGCATCAGAGTTCCATTTGCTCCACCTCCTTGTCAACATTAGGTATGGTCGGACTTTTTAATTTTAGCCATTCAAGTAAGGTGTGTTGTAGTATCTCAAGTTTTGATTTGCATTTTCCTAATGACTAATGATGCTGAGCATCTTTTTATATACTTATTTGCCATCCACATATTTTCTTTACTGAAGTGTCTGTTCATATCTTTTGCCTATTTTTAAATGGATTTTTTGTATTATTATTATTATTGAATTATAAGAATGTATAATATAGATATAAGTCGTTTGTCAGATTTACGTTTTGCAAGTGTTTTCCTCCAGTCTGTGGCCTTTTTATTTTCTTCTCAACGTCTTTTGAAGAGCAAACATGTTTAATTTTTTTTTTCTTTTGTTTGCTGAGGAAGATTTGCCCTGAGCTAAACTGCATTGCCTATCTTTCTCTATTTTGTATGTGGGTTGCTGCCACAGCACGGCTGACAAGTGGTGTAGGTCCACGCCAGGATCCAAACCCACAGACCTGGGCCCTGAAGCGGAGCCTGCGAATTTAACCACTACGCCACAGGGCCGGCACAAACATTTTTAATTTTAATGAAGAACAATTGATTTTTTTTATAGTTCTTGCTGTTTGTGTTCTATTTAAGAAATCTTTTAACTTAGCGGTTAAGTGCACACGCTCCACTACTGGCGCCCTGGGTTCAGATCCCGGGCGCACACCGATGTACCGCTTCTCCGGCCATGCTGAGGCCGCGTCCCACATACAGCAACTAGAAGGATGTGCAACTATGACAGACGACTATCTACTGGGGCTTTAGGGGGGAAAAAAAAAAGGAGGAGGATTGGCAATAGATGTTAGCTCAGAGCCACTCTTCCTCAGCAAAAAGAGGAGGATTAGCACGGATGTTAGCTCAGGGCTGATCTTCCTCACAAAAAAAAAAAAAAAAGCGAGAAGAAATCTTTGTCAACCACTAAGTTTTTATCCTGTATTTCTTTTAAAAGTTGTATAGTTTAAGCTCTTTATATTTAGATATGGGGTCCATTTTGAGTTAATTTTTATGTATGGTGTCAGGAAGGGTCAAAGTTCATTTTTTTCCCCTATCACTATCTGATTCTTTCAGCACCATTTTTTGAAAAGATAATCCTTTCCCCATTGAATTGCATTGGCACCATTATGAAAAACCAGTTGACCATATTGTCTAAGTCTGTTTCTGGATTCTTCTGTTCCACTGATCTATTTGTTTATTTGTATGCTAATACCACAATGTCTTGATTCCTGTAGCTTTATAATAAGTCTTGGTATTAGGTAGTGTAAATCCTCCAACTTTATTCTTCCTCAGTGTTGTTATGACTGTTCTAGGTTCTTTGTATTTCCATATAAATTTTAGAATCAGCTTGTTAATTTCAGAAAGGCTGCTAGGATTTTAATTGGGATTGCATTGAATCTACAGACAAATTTGGGAAAAATTGACATCTAAAAATACTGAGTTTTCTGGTCCTTGGACACAAAATATTCATCTATATATTTAGGTCTTTAATTTCTCTCAGCATTGTTTTCTAGATTTCAGTGTTACAAGTCTTGTACATCTTTTACCTTTTGAAGAAAGTCTCAAACTATTTTCCAAAGTGGTCATGCCTGTATATTTTTTATATTATAATTAACTTTAAAAAAATTAAATGTTGCCATTATTCTTTGAGAACGTCCTTATTTTCTGTCATGGTAAGATGTCTCAGACATCTTTTTATGACATGATTTTATTTATAAATGTATTTATTTGTTTGCCTGTGTGACACATAACTGTGTTCTAAAATAAAATTTACACAAAAAACGTATCCTCAGAAAAGTGCCACTACCCTCCCACTGCAGCCCTCTCAGGTCCCATCTCCCCAGCTTTCCATTTCCCTGCCCCAAGCCAGAAATCAGCTATTTCTTCAAGGAGTACTGGTTCCTTTTAGTGGAGAATGGTATTTAGAAACCAAGATTTGGGTGTGGATATACTCACTGCTACTTGAGTCTCATTGCCTCTAGGCTCTTTCAGCAGAGAGAGCTAGGAAATATATGTATGTGTTGTCTTGCTCTCCATGTATATTACACATACATACACATGTATATGTGTATAGACATACATGTATATATACACCATATACTCATATATATACATAAATACACCATATGCATATGTACACATACACAGAGAGACCACATCTGTATCTATTTCTGTATCTGTACACAAACCATGAGTAGATGCTGTTTGTTTGCCTATGTGAAACATAACCTTGTTCTAAAATTAAATCTACGCAAAAAGTGTATTCTCAGAGAAGTGCTACTACCCTCCCCCCGCAGCCCTCCCAGGTCCCATCTGCCCACCTTTCCACCCCTGGTCCCATCCATAACCTGTGGGTAATTAGTCTCAGTTTTGTAATTACCCTTCTTGAGTTTCTTTTCACACAAATGAGCTGGTGCGTATATCTGTTATCATATGCCCTCCTTGCTTAGGTGACAGGCAGCACACTGAAGATACTCTTGGCGCTTTGATTTTTCACATGAGATGTTCTGGACATCACTCCATGTTCATTCATAGAGATCTTCCCCATTCGTTTTACAGCTGCATAGTGTTTCCTTGTGTGGATGGACTATACTTTATTCAACCACTCTTCAGTGTCTGGGCAATTAGATTGTTTTCAATATTTTGCAATTGCAAGCAGTACGTCAGTAATTTTGCATATGTATTTTCTTACTTGGGAGCTGTGTCTCTAGGGTAAATTCCTAGAAGTCAATTGCTATGTTACAAAGTAAATGCGTATTTAGTTTCATTTGATATTGCCAAATTCCTGTCCAAAAACGTTGTACCAATTTGCATTTCCACCAGCAATGTGTAAGATTGTCTGATACCCTAAAGCCTTGCCAATGGAATATATTAACATATTGTCACATTTTTAATTTTTGTCAATCAGCTAGGTTAAAAAATGGTATCTGAATATAATTTTAACTTGCATTTCTCTATGTGTGAGATTGAAGATCTTTTCAATGTTTAAGGGTCTTTTTTATATCATTTTGTGAAATGTCTTTATATCATTTGCCTGTTTTTCCAGTGTATTTTGGTCAATTTCTTTTTCCTGGATTTTTGCATATTCTTTATAAATTAGAGATATTAACTCTTTATCAGTGACATATGTTGCAGATATTTTTCTCAGTTTTCTGTTGTCTTTGACTTTATGATGTTTTTTGCCATGCAAAAGTTTCATTTTCTGGAGTCAAATTTATTGGTCTTTTCTGTTATCATCTCTAGATTCTGAAGCACTGCATGCCCTGGTTATCTTACAGTGTCTGTATGGTTCACTGTTTACAGTCAGACCTAGTGTGTGGGCAGTTTGTGTTTCTGTGTGAGGGGTGAATCTAATTGTGTCCTTTCAGTTGACAGCCCGTCATCCCAGCACTGTTTTTTTAAATTATGTACTGAATTTCTACATGTGTTTCTGGACTTTCTATTCTATTCATGCACCAGTATCACACTTGTTAAAGTATATTCTAATGTGCAGTACCTCTGGTTCCTGCAGATACCTGTCATTTTTCAGGGTTTCCCTGGCTATTTGTGCAGGTTTGATTTTCCATTTGAACTGGAGAATCAACCTTACCAGCTAAAACTTAAGAAGTTTACTGTTATAAATTTAGGGAGAGGTGATCTTTATGATATTGAGTCATCCTATCCAAGAGCAAGGGATGTCTTTCCATTTGGTCAAGTCTGTTTTTACTGTGATACTTTTCAAATTTCTTAAGATGTGTTTTTTCTTTTGGTCCATTTTAATTGTATTGTAGCAGTATAGAAATTAATGTGTGATTTTTTTTCATGTGTCGGGTGTGATAACGTTCTGTAATAGAGCAAGAATAAACCAAATAGATAGGAACTATTAAGTAGTACTTTGTAATTTGTTATAAGTTCTCTCTTGTTTTAATTGAAATGTGCATTATAATTGTTCATGTGTATAGCCGTCTCTCTTCTGTGAGTTTCTTGAAGGCAAGAATTACATTTTGTTTACCTTATCTTCAGGCTGTACATAGTATTTGCAAGTAATTGGTGTTTAATAAATCTTTCTTGAATTGATTTTATATAGATAGAGGCACACACTTTGTAGAAGTTCAACTTGGACTCAGTTTTGGTTGTTCTTGAATGTTCCTAGTCCGCGTTTCTCACTCCTAATGTGGGATGGCAAATGATGTGCACTCCCAGTATACCTGTTGACTTTATCATTGGAGATGAAATTCTACTGTTTGGATTTACTACATCCTGAGGCAATTTTTGATTACTATAAGGAATAAAGTTCCATTATAAACTATTTTTTAAAGCTCCTTTAAAAACAATTAGATGATAGAGTATTCATACTTACCATCATTTTCTTTCTTGGGGGTTAATGGTGTTACATTCTCGTCTTTTTGTAATTGAAGACTTTTCTCATCAGAAATTATCATAGTTTCTTTTTCCTATTGGAAAAATAAAAATTTATTATCAGGTGTGATAAAGTCTAATTTTAACTATAAAACTGAGGGATCACGGACAACATCTGTCTTGTCATAGTCACAGTGGCATTTCTTTTGTGCTCCATTAGGATTTTATGTGTAATTCCATTTCATCATTTATTAAGTTATAATGTAAATATTTGTTTAGCTTGTTTTCACTCCAGACTGTAAACTCCATGAGTAAAAGAACCAGGTCTTTTTTATTTTTCTATGTCCAGAAGCCAAACTCAGTGCTTCCTAAATGTTGACGTATTGAAATTCCAAATGGGAGCTAGGAGAGAATTCTCTGACTCGAAATGAAAGTTTTTCTGAGGTGAAGATAGTGTCTTGAGATCATCTTTATGTAGAGTAGCTCTTTTAATTATTCTTTATAGTTCTGTCTGAACTGAATTCCTGATGTCAGATTCTACCATGTTTAACAGGACTGAAGCACCAGTCATGTCGTCTGTGTGAAGCAGAGTAAGCTCTTTGGATCTCTTCCAGAAGTGACCCTTAATTACCCACCTGCCTCCATTAGGCGCTGGCCCTGGAGCCCTTTTATTGTTAGCTCTGGGGGAAATGGGTCTTTATCATTTACTCACTCTTTCCTATTCTGGGAGAGAACATTTTCTATTACACTAAAGTATGTTATATGAGGTCCTAGTCTTTCCACCCATTGGAAGCGTGTTCCACCTTTAGTCTCCGTCTTGACTCCTTCATTCTCTCGTGTGTTCTGGTTGAACAGCCCCTCCACTCTGCATTTGTATATTAAGCGCTGTTGAATTCTACTCCGCTTCACCAGTATCTTAGTCCACACATTTATAGTAACTTAGAGGGGCTTCTAAAGCAACATGTAGAGAAGTTCTTACTTCTTACTTTTTAGGGACCAGGGAATTTTGAAAGTGTTCCTTTAACTGATTGATAGATTCAAATCATCCATGTGAGCCAATAATTTATTGTTATGATGGGCCTCTTTTTTTTTAATTTGAAACTATGAGTAGTGATAACCTCTTTTTTTCTTAATGTTGGGCAAAAATAATACTAGCATATTAACTAAGTTCATTGAAAGAAACTGGTGTTAACATTGCTCATTGCGTTCTAAAAAAAAAGAAGCAGTTATAGCTGGTCACCCTTAAAATCTTTGCCATCTTATTTATAGTGGAGAAGAACTGTTGAAGCAATCAACATTGTTATATATTTGGCTGCATTTCTCATTTTCCATTGTGTGTGTGTGTGTGTGTGTGTGTGTGTGTGTGAGAGAGAGAGAGAGAGAAAAAGAGAGAGAGAGAGAGAGAGAGAGAGAAATAGGCAAGCAACAGATACTTGGGTGCTGTATTAACTTTTTCCTTACCCAGCGTTCATTTCTGTGTACTAAGAAAACCACAAGTAGTTACTTAGCTCATACAAGTGGAGTATGAAAGTCATCCTTGTAGTGTTAACTCAAAGACAATTACAGTGACTTGGTACAAATTGATTGATAGAGTCTAAATTCTTGAAACTGCTTGAAAAAGAAAGCCCCATATTAAGTCATTTTTCTTTTTTTGGTACTGTGTATAGTTGGCATATGTAAATTATTGTGAAATGCTATAGATAACAAAATAACCAGTATTTTCTATTTATTTCCTTGAACCACTTCTTCCTAAAATAATAAACCTTAAGCTGGTAATCCATCTTTATTTCTCCTAATACACATTTTTCCTAATTTTTTTTGAGGCAATATAATATGCAAATATAGGGCATTGTATAACATTACTTAACATATAAATCTCAACTGGTCAAGGTCATCTTAACGTTTAGTTTTCCTTAAATCTTATGTTTTGGTTGCTGTAGATACTGTTTGGTTACCATAGATTCTATTTATTAATTTGGGAGGCATACATACTTTAAAAATATAATCTTAGGGACAGTTATTTTGAAATTACTTTGACTCATTTAAAGTGGTTTTTCTTTCCCCTTATCAGACACATTCAGAAAAAACAAAAACATGCATTTAAATGGGCATCTATTTTAGAAGTTAAATTTAGAGTAGAAATAAATTACCTTATTATTTTTTCCATCCAGGTATTTATCCTCATAATCTTGGCTAGATAAGGTTTCTTCAAAATTATTTGTTCCATAATCATAGATAATGCGTGGGTCCTGCTGAGTTGGTGGCGCTGGCTTTATCAGAGGCACAAACAGTAACAGGAGAAGTGTTGACTGCAGAGTCTTCATTTTAGCGAAAACCAAGGTGACTGGAAGTTAATAAGCTAGTGGCCTGCTGACTCTGGGACAATACTCTCTTTTTCCCTGGAAATAAAAACGCAGACCTTAGAAGCAATATTTAAAAGCTTAGAGGACTTTTTGGCAGGATGTACGCAGTGGGGGCCAGAGAACAAATATTTAACCCTTAGTGATCTTTAATTAGATCCTAAAAGTTTTTATGTATCAGTGACATTCTGGAAAATAGTTTCAGGAAATGGTTTTATTTGTTTTCTGTCAAAAATCCAAGCAATGTTGATAATTTCAGTTTCTTAATAATTAGGTGCCCTAAACAAAGGTACTGTATGCAATTGAAATCTCCTTAGGATACCTGTAGTATATAAATAGTTAAAATGAAGACCCAAGATCCTGTCTCATGTGAGTTAAAAATATCATATTTCAACTTTACTACTTTATAAGAGCCCTTGATTTGCATTGGTATGAACAGAAACAAGTTCCAAGAAAAGTTTTAAAACTTTAACATTATGAAAAGTAGTCATTAACACTTACTTTTAGGTAGTACAGAATATAGGAAAAGCCATCATTTTAATTTTCTTAGTTTTGTAATTTTCATAGGTATCACTATTTTTAATCAATAGCGTTGCTTTTTAAATTTAAACTATGAAAAATGCAAAAATAGTATTGCAGACTAGAAAAAATAACTTTAATCAAGGATTTGAGGGAATGAAGTGGGAAGGATTCTTCCAGGCTCGCCAGTGGATTTTATCTGGTGGTGCACATTTCAGACTTTTTCTTAAGTAACTTCGAACAGAATCAACCAGTTGCTGGTGCTGCATCATAGTTCCCTGTTTACCAAAAATCAGTGGTTGAAAATTAAGAGTAACATGGTTTTGTGACTTTTGCGGCACCGTGTTCTTGCCTGCATGGATATTAAAGTTTATGCAATGATATACTAAAGTACTTG
Organism: Ceratotherium simum simum; assembly: GCF_057802395.1. Lineage (NCBI taxonomy): Eukaryota > Metazoa > Chordata > Mammalia > Perissodactyla > Rhinocerotidae > Ceratotherium > Ceratotherium simum. The sequence continues at coordinate 56,162,154 of NC_141919.1, read as the reverse complement.
TTAAAAAGTAATTGTTCAAGGTAGCTGAAACTTAAAAAAATTAGAGATGGCCTTTACATTTATCAAGACTGTTAGAGGAGTCACATCTTAACAAACAATATTTAAAATAGTATGAGAAAAAAGAGCCTACCGTTGTAGCTGCTTTGAAGTTTTTGTGGTTTTCCTCAATAGATGTTCATGCCTGTGCATTAGCCCCAAGTGGGAGGGTGAATGAGGAAAGCTGTGGGTTGATTTCAAACTGCTGAACAGAATGTCAGGGCCCAACAGCTTTAAAAGCAGTTTCCATGTGTTAGAGATCTTGGCCAACATTCTTTCTCTGGGGTGAAATGTAGTGTGTTGTACGAGAGAACCACGCTTAAAATCTTTGTAACTGCTGTGCTCATTCTGCTCCTACGAGTTACTGCAAGCTCGTGTTATTTTTACTTTTACTGTGGTGTGATAAACACTAACGTTTTAGTGAATATTAGTTTATGAAGATGACATAGTTATAAAATCATGTTTTCATTTTAATGCTTTCCCAGCAGATAAAACATCTACATTTTGAATGAAATAAAATAGCAAACCAAAGCATAGTCTATGCTCTTAATTTTATGAGGAGTAAAAATATTGTTCTAATACTATAATTAGTTTATAGCCAAGAAATTTCCAATGTAAAAATTAGTTTTAGCATAAATTATTTTCCAGATAAATCATTTGGAGTCCCCCTCTTTATTTTAGTTACATATAACAAAAACCCAAGTGTGAGAATTAGCTTTTAAAAAATAAATTTGATTTATAATTTGGGTTTTGATAGTAAAAGATATTTTTGTTTGCTAAATGAAGGAAACTGTATTAAAATTATTTTAATATTAAATTTGAGTTTTAGAAGTTTAAGTGGTATTTTAGATAACTATATGAACACCTTTAAAGATTCATTTTTATTTTTATCACTCTTTGGTGCTATTAGCAATCAAGGTAACATTTCTTTCTCCTCTAAGCTAAAAAATTCAATAAATATGGATATGGATAGATATTTTATTAAAAAATAGAAAATGAAAGAATACTAATTTGTTCTTTTTTTCCATTCAAAGATGGCTTTAGAGCCTTTCAAATTAAAGCTTATATAAACTAAGATTTTTGAATATTCACATTTTATATGATTATGAATATTTTAAATTTACTTGTGATATTCTCTGGTTTGGGTTGATATAAATTGTCAATTTTATGGCTTTAAGGATACAATAAAACCTTTAAAGTCTTTGAAAATTAATAATGAAACAGCAGACGTTGATTTGTTCTACATTGTGTGGCAGGTTTAACAGGATGTTGAGAAGTGAACTGGATAGGTGTTAAATGTCAGATTTAAAGATTCTTAGAGATTCATAGTTTTACTAATGGTATATGCAGTTTGTACCACAGAAAATTATTTTGTGGATTATAACATCTTTCCTTGAAAAGTTATGACCAGTGAATACAGTTTTATTGGCATTCGCTCATTTAGTAGAATTCTGTTGAGCACCAGTTCTCTGTCAGAACTACAGACAAATAAGCTCAGACAAGCAAAACTCAGTTTCTCCCCTCAAGGAAGCTTGTAGTCTGTAAGTCAGCAGGAAGGGCACCAATCAAGCGACAGAACGCACGGTGGGACCTGCCACACAGAAATGCACGTGGGGTTCTGCAATAGCCTGGGAGAGGGTGAGGCCACGGAGGCTGCACCAAGCTGACTTGTGTAGAGAAGAGCGGCGGGGCAGAGGGCGAGGTGTTCTAGGAGGGGGAGCGGCACACAGGTGTGAGAAAATTTAAAATTAGTTGTATATGGCTGGAGCTCAAAGGGAGAGACAGAAGAGGTAAGGAAGTGGCACATGTTAAGAGATCAGAGGACTAGAGGTCAGGTTAAGGAGAGTCTTTTATACCTTGCTAAGGTGTTCGGGCTTTATTCTGTAGCCAGTGAGAGACCACTGAGAGATTTTTAAGGTAGTGAGTGACATGATCCTATTTTCATTTTAGAAATATCCCTCTAATGTTGCATTTCTGAAGAATACCACTGCTAGTCTGTTGCATTTGTTCTTTATTGTAAGTTTAGTGGCTTAAAATAACACACATTTATTATCTCACAGTTTCTGTGGGTCAGGAGTTTGGGCATGGCTTTGCTCGGTTCTGTGTTTCACGACCTCACCTGAAAGCCGCAATCAGTGTATTGTCTGAGGCTGCACCCTCCTTTCAAGAGTTGAGTAAGGGGAAGGATCTGTGTGTGAGCCCATGTGGCTATTGGCCACAGCTCCATGCAGAATGTGGAAGCAAGGGCCTCAGTTTCTTGCTGGATGTTGGCATAAGGCCACCCTCAGTTCCTTGCAATGTTACCTCCTCCACTGGGCAGCTTAAAACGTGGCAGTTTTCTTTTTCACAGCCAGAAAGGGAGATAGTCTCCAGTAAGATGGGCATTACAGTCTTTGTAGCAGTCACGCACACGTAATCGCAAATTACTGAGCCTCACTGTTCCGAGTTTTTACTGGGGCTTCGTTACATAGGCAACATCGATTGATTGGGTGTCCACGTGGTTGAACTCAGCCTCCAGGTCAACTGATACTGCATGACCCAGAGTCCCCATCCTAAATCACATGGTTGTCTTTCTGGCATGGCCAACCCAACCCTAAGACTATCAGATATGGCCAGTCCCACCCTAAGATCTGGTGAGATGCCCCTTCTCTAAACGAAAATATAGATTATCTCCTAGAAGCTGACGGCAAAGGCCAGACCTCTCTTTGGGGTCACATTCTTTACTACACAGTTCCCAGTATAAAATATGTTTGAAACTTAGGTTTTCTATTCCAGAAAGAAGTATTGTATCCTAGTATAAAGCTATTTAGCTTTTACTGCACAGTAGTGAAAGATGAAAACTGTCTAAGACTCAAGAGTGGGCATTTATCCAAAATTGAGAGAATTTTCTCTGTGGAGTTCTTTCTAGTGACCCTATTGTGTTATCCTTGGTGTTTTTGTGGAGTTTTGTATCTTTGACGTCCCAATGGACTGTTGGTTCTATCTCCTCAATTGTTTCTCAGGAGTGGGCAACCAAAAAATATGTCGAGTGGAATTGAGTTTTAGAATCAAGGGTTTTCTAGGAGGGATTTTTTTTTGGAGGTGGCTTAGTTGTACTGACTACCATATAACTACCAAGTGGATTGGCTTTCAAAAAACCCTACAAGCCAGAAGAGTCCTCTTCTGTCTTCATCTCCATCCTCTAACTTCGTTGGAAGTAGCATGATTTAGGAGTCAGAACACCTAAGCACTAGTTTTGCTCTGTCATTAACCTTTCCCTGATCTTAGGCAAGTTAACTTCTTTGTGCCTCAGTTTCTTTATCTGTTGGACTAGAATCTAGTTCCTATAGTTTCTCAACCTCAGCAGTATTGAAATTTTGGAGCAGATAATTCTTTGTGGTGGGACTGTCCTGTGCATTGTAGGACATTTAGCAGCATCCCTGTCCTCTGCCCACTAGATGCCGGTAACACTCCTCCACCTCTAATGCCCACCTGTCATGACAACCAAAATTGTCTCAAGACATTGTCAGATGTCCCCTGGAGGGCAGAATTGCCCCCATTGAGAAGCACTGCATTACCAGATATCTATAGACCCTTTTAAATCCAACATTCTAGGATTTTATGGAAAGTCTGTGGTTTGAATCTCCATCTGAAATCGCATGCTTATGCCTGAAGCCCAGTCATGTGCTCAAATGAGATAAAGATGAGAACCCAAGTACTTCCCAGACAAAAGGGTGAAATTTAAAGAGAGGTGAATTAGGACTCAATATAAGGAAGGGTTCATGTTAAAAATGTATCGTGAGTTTAATTTTTCTGAGTAGTACATATATCTCCATATAGTGAATTCTTAGCCTAAACATGTAAAAGTAATAAGACGTGTCCATGACACTGTGATATTTACCTGCTAGGCATAGTTCCTTGCTTCCGAGCTGTGTGATTCTGAGTAAAATGCCTACCTTCTCAGAGCCTCTGTTTCGTCTCCTGTAAATGGGAAGGTGGGGCTGTTGTGAGAACTAACCTGATGGTGTGTGGAAAGCAGGCCCCCTGGTGCTTGGCATACAGTTGTATTCCTCAGAGGCTGGCGCTGTCTTCATTGGTCTGGTGACCTGGAGCTTTTGACTGCCTTGCCTAAATGTAACTAAAAGCAGTTAAAAAAAGGAAAGAAAGCAGATGGAAAACAACAACAGAAAGTGAAGAAAAGGGCGACTCCAACCTGATGCAAGACTTGGGCAAGTAGAACTCCCCCACAATAAATTGTAGCTGCCTTGCAGTGCCTTGCACTGTAATGGATCCAGAGAAGACCGAAAAGTATTTATTTACTTACTTATTTAGGAAATTGGAACATATAAGAAACTTTGGATTTTTAGCTATTATGATTTAATTTTGTTTCCAGCTGCTGTTATACTTTATTTCCAAGATTTAGAAAAAATGGATTTGAAATCAGGAAACTGGGGTTTTGGTTCTAGCCATCTTTGGGTCATGTGAATTCTTTGCAGAAGTGAAAGTGTACAGAGGAGAGAAGGTTCATTTCTTCTGTTTTTCCCATGGAATTGGTTCAGTGTGTTGTACAATATGCATACCTCTGCATTTTAGTTTAGTGGTCCCAACTTGAGGAGTAAAGGGAAAATGTATGGTGTTTTAGGTAATATTTAAACACCAGCTAAACATTCTCAACCAGTATTATTGTGAGCAAATTTATGAAATATCCTTTATTTTTATTTCTTTATCCTTTATTTTTATTTTTATTTACAAACCCAGATTAGCCACGTAGCTAATATAACTAATACTTTGAAGTGTAACGAGGAAATAGATGAGTTTTCATCTTTTTCTTTCCTGTTGTAGTTATCAAATCAACTGATTTTGTCTGTAGCTCTGGAGGGTAACTGAGCAATCTTGATGTGCTAGTTGAAAAAGTACTTTATTCTTCAGTTTCTCCTAAGGAAAGCACTGGGGGTTATTTTTTTTGTTTTTAATGAGAAATATTTGGAGTGGGTATGAGTTCTTCAGGGCATTTTCAAATAACAGAGATGGTTGTTAACCTGCCTCCTCACTGGGCCCTGCAGCTGGAGGACATTTTGTGACATGTTGAAGTATACACATCTTTGGAGGGAGGAGCCAGAGCAGTTGACCTCTTCTTCCTAGTAGATGGGGAAGTTGCACCTTACTCTGGCCAGAGGAGCCAGGCTGAGTGCCTTGTGAGGGATGGGGGAAACCCTGCTCCCCTCCCTGGTAGGCCGTCTAGAGGTGCTTTGGAGAGCTGAACTATCAAATGGTGATGTGGAATATGTTTGTTGTGGTATATGATTTATATAGGGATCATATATAAATGATCCCTCTTGTCTCTTCCTATTGAAACTTGGTAAAGTCTCTCTTGGTCACTAAACTTTTGTACAAGTAGAATCTTGGAAGGAATCTTGGAAGGGCCCTGAGAGAGCACCGAGGTGTGCGAAGCACAGCTGGCATCTGGGGACACATAGATCCAGCAGGCTGCTGGGCTCGGCTTGCTGCAGTAATAGTTACTGCTTGTTGGATGCCTGTACCTGGCGTGCACTTTCTTAAATGCTGTTAGGTACACCATTTCTCTTTATCCTTATAACAGCCCTATGAGAACCACCTTCCTTGTTGAAATGCAGAAATGGAAGCTTCGAAAAGTTAGGTAATTGACTCCCAGTCAACTAGCTTAGTTAGAAGTGTGAAGTCAGGCTTCTACCCAGGCACAGCTGATTTCAAGTTCCTTGTTTGGAATTGCTAAATGGTGCAATTTTATTCTTTGCTAAGGCTGTCCTTTGAGGATTAAAATGTATTTTCTTTAATCAGTTTTTTTTGTTGTTAGTGCCATCCAGTCTATTCCAACTCCTGGCAACCCTGTGTATAGGAGGGCGGTGTTTTTGTGCCATCCTCTCACCTTCCTCGCTATAGCAGACAGGGCTTAATTTATCAGTTTAGGAGAAGATAAAAATAGAAGCTTCAGAATATTCTGAAAAATAGAAGCTTCAAAATATTCTGAAACTTGGAGGGTTTTTGTTTAAACTTTGCAAGAGGTGAAGTAATTCAGAATATTAACCTTGCCTTGGGAGCTTGTTTTCTCCACTGTTGACAGTTAGTTCCTACTCACACATCAAGATACCACCTCTTCCTTGAAGCATTCAACCGCTTCACCACATCCTGGCCAGAAGTGAAGTTAGGATATCTGCGTTCACATCGTCTTTCATAGTTACTGCCACTTTAGCATTTTATTTATTTCTTGTGTTAGAATGAGTTGTGTTTTTTGTTTGTTTGTTTGTTTGTTTGTTTTGGTGAGGAAGATTGCCCCTGAGCTAACATCTGTGCCCATTTTCTTCTACTTTGTATCTGGGATGCCGCCACAGCATGGCTGATGAGTGGTGTGTAGGTCCATGCCCAGGATCTGAACCCCGGGCCACCAAAGTGGAGTGTGCAAAGTGGGCACACTCCACTATGCCACCAGGCCGGCCCCCTAGAATGAATTGTTTGATCTTACTTCATTAAATTTTTTAATAATAGCTTTTTTGAAATAATTCACATCTTATACAATTTACTCTTTTAAAGTGTACAATTCAATAGTTTTTAGTGTTTTCAGACTTGTAAAACCATCACCACAATCAATTTTAGAAAGTTTTTATCACTCCAAAAAGAAACCCTCTACCCCTTATCAGTCACTCCCCACTTTCCCTCCATTCCTCTGCCCCCAACCCCAGGCAGCCAATAATCTTTCTGTCTCTGTAGATTTGCCTGTTCTGGACATTTCACATGGATGGAATCATAAATTATGTGGTCTTCTATGACTGGCTTTTCACTAGCATGATATCTCCATGATTCTTCCATGTTGTAGCATGTATCAGTACTTCATTCCTTCTTTTGGCTGAATAATATTCCATTGTATGGATAGACCACATTCTCTTTACCCCTTCATCAGCTGATGGACATTTGGGTGCTTTCCACTGTTTGGCTATTAATGGATAATGCTGCTATGAACATGTGTGTACATGTTTTTGTGTGAACATATGTTCAGTTCTTGTGGGTGTATATTTAGGAGTGGGATTGCTGGATCGTAGGTGACTCTAACTTTTGGAAGAACTGCCAAGACTGCTTTCCAAAGCAACTGCAGCGTTTGATGTCCCCACCAGTGGGGAGTGAGGGTTCCATTTTCTCCACCTTCACGCTAACACTCGTTGTTTGTCTGTTTGATTATAGCCATCCTGTGAGCATGAAGGGGTATCTCACTGTGGTTTTGATTTGAGTTTCTCTGATGGCTCCTCACTAAATTTTAAATTGTTTTAGGTAAGAACTAGTCTTATCCTTCTTATCTCCTAAAACTCCTATAGTATGTTCCACGTATTAGCTCATAATAAATGTTTAAATTTATAACCCTATTTTTAAAAATTTTAATAAAGGGGGAGGTAGTCCTTAAAATTTTTTTACCTCTGTTGAAAGTGTGCTTTGCCCACATCACTAGCATTTTGCTCAGACCTTTCCCCTCACACCTATATCTTACAGTGACACGGGTGCACATAGGTACTGCGTTTCTTGACCTCTCATTGCTGAGCCATACCTACCAAATGACTTGATGACTGTAAATTAAATGAATGAACAAATGTTGTTCATGTTTATTCTGGATTGTTGAGCTTGTCCCTGGGGACAGGTGGGTGTTCTGTTTCTGCTTAATGCTAATAACCTACTCAAAGATATAAAGAGCATTAGAGACTTCATTTTAAACTGTCATCTCCAGAAAAATAAAGACTCACAACTTGAAAACTGCTTCTAAAATATAGTTTTACTCGTCTGGTCTTTCCATATTGTCCAAATTGTTACGCTTGTTCTTTGCCTTCCCTGTATGGGCAGCCCCAGGTTAGTGTTTATTCCTTATCTGAGGAATTCTGTGAGATGTCGGCCTGGTGAATCAAGACAGTTCATCACAGCAGTTAGATCATCTTCATTTTAAGGCATACTGAAGATACTTCAAAGTGATAGATTAAATAATATGCGATTTTTAAGGTTTTAAAGAAGATATCACAGCCTGTCTATTCAAATTTTAAAGGAACTTTATTCAACTTCAGCGCTATGTAAACAGACATTGGCTTATACACCTATATGTTTTTAATGTATTTTGCTAAGAAATAGAAGTGTTTAATAATGTTGATATACTTTTTTATGCTAACATTAACTTAACCTTGTGAACAAAGCAATTATTTATTAGCAAAAATTTATGTAACTAAAAGAAACCTTTCTCTAGTGAATTTACTGTAAAAACATTTATCCCAGTTAAAGTGAAACACAGTAAAGATTGTTTTAGACAACGGCTGAAATTTGCTAAAATACAGATTGTGATGAGATAATTTGGTATTTTTTAGTTATTCAGATACAGGGTTTAAAATTTTGTTGCTTTGGTGCTCTAAGAGGAAAATAAGACTAGCTGATTTTGTGAATCTGCATGCCTTGGATCCCTTAGTAGGCTGGCCTCTTTTGAAAATCAAAAATATCATCCATCGCTCTAAGTGTGGTAGGGCCAGGGGGTGGATGTCATGGTGATGACATCTCAAATACAAGTGTGAAAGCTTTTCTGGAGATCAGGTCAAAGAAAATACTTTACTTCTTAAATGCATGGCTGCCTGTTACATCAGTGTAAACTTGTAGCATTTAAACACCATCCTCATAGTGATTAAAGCACGTGGCTTATAGTTCTTAACTTGTAACGCTACTTCTTTCATCATTCTCAGGAAAATTACTGTTAATAGAAATGGCATACTTGCTTTTTTTCTCAGCATGATAGTATTTTTATGTTTAAAGTTTAGATTTTGATTCCCACTTATTCTAATTTATATTTCTAAAGACTTGTATCATTTGAATAAGTTCTAATCCTGTGTGATGATGTAGATATTACCAACAACTTAAATTCAATCTGATCTTATACTAATACATAATTCTAGATACATTACTGTGAGCTATGCATGATTAGATTTATTTGAATAATAATATTTTGTGAATTCGTGAATGTTTACCTATATAGTTTCTTGCCATTATTGACTTCCATAATAGTGAGGGTCAACGTTTTCTTCTGTTCCTTCTTGTTCTGGGCCTTCGTGAGAATCATCGTGATCTTCACTATCAGCATCATCTTGAAATCTCCTGAAAACTTGAGTCTTCAGTTGTATTGTTCGACCATTAGTGCTTCTTTGTTCACCATAATAAATACTATATATGTGAGGGAAGCAGAGGAGAATGTATGAGTTTATTGGCTCTTTTAGCTTATTTTGGTCCACACGGATGTATGTTAAATGATGGTAATGTAGTGGGTCAACAGATGGACACATCTCTGTAACATTGATATCTGAAACATACAAATTAAAAAATTAATCCTGCTGCATTACGTTCATAATCCTATATTGGACTTTATTAAAATGTTATGTGGGATATAGTTTTATTAATTAAAATACTTATAAGTGGAATTAGGTTTAATTACTTTTTACAGTAATCAAATAATAAAATGAAGAAAATGAAACTATAAATGAATTTTATATTATCAAAATAAATGATGGCTTCATTTGCTATTTAAGTTAATAAATTATTTAAGTAATAACTTCTTAGTAGGGATAATCTCAAAAAGAAAAAGTGAAAATCACCTATCATCTCACTACTCAGGTTGTGTATTTTTTCATATACTCTATACTACTATTTCTCAGTGTTCAAGTTGATAAAATTTAACAGAAAAGACTATAAACTTTATATCACACCTTCTCTTGAGCGAATTTCTGCCATTTCCCTAGCCAACATCAAAGCAACCATTTTCAGCAATGTGTAAAGCATAGATTTTTAAATACTTGTTCTTTAAAAGGTCAAAATACTGTTCTTTCTGTCTTTAAAAAATAATGAAAATTTACATACTTTCAATTTCATTATTTTCTAGGTATAGGTGCTCTAAATTTCTTGGGATATAGAATGCTTGCTTCAGTTTGTTGTGTCCAACATTGAGCTCTATGAGGTTGGGAAGATTAAAAGTATTATACGAGATGTCTTGTAGTTTGTTGTGTGACATTCTTAGAGCATGAAGCTTTGGAAGTTCATTGAAGTAATTTTCTGGTATAGATGAAATTGAATTATTTTCTAAGGACAGATACATAAGTGAAGAAGGCAAACCAGGAGGCATTGATTCTAATCTGTTATTACATAGGTTGAGCTGCATTAATTTTTCCATTTTGGCAAGGATTTTTTCCTGTAACATAGAATCATCAAGATGATTATGACAGAGATCAAGCATAGTCAAGTTTACTAGCCCATCCACAGCATTTGTGTGCAATCTGGAGATCTCATTGTAACCAAGAAGAAGTCTTTCCAAAGACTTAGGAAGAGGAAATGGAAATTCTTCTAAATTGTTATGATGTAGGTGAAGTTGTAGTAGATTTGACAACTTAGCAAATACACCATGATCAATCTTTTGAGATTTAATTTTGTTGTGGCTGAGATTGATCTCTTTAAGATGAGTTGCATTGATGAGTGAATCTGCAGTCACAGCCTCAATTTCATTGAACTGAAGATAGACTTGCTGAATGTGTGCTGGAATGTTTGGGATAGTCTTGAGTTTGCGATTATCACAGTACATTGATGATGGAAAGTTAGGTGGACAGAAGCATTCCCTGGCACAGCCTAAAGTGTGCTGATGAAAAGGAACTCCATAGTCTACGTTTTGACGAAGTTGGAATTCTGGTTGGTAGACATCATCTGGCTCTTGGTCATAATCTTCATCCCACTGATAACTTTCATATTGGCAATATACTTTGACTCCAAGAAAGAAGAACAGGACACATACTGGACTTAAAAAGCCCATGTTCTTTTTTTGTCCTATTGCAAAGGGGAAAGGAAATATATTGTGGGAAAAGTAAGTTAAACTTAGAATAATTCTTGTATAAATTGAGAGTTACATAAAATTTATAATATCTATACCTGTATATATAAGAGAATGTCCAGAATGAATAGGCAATGCTCAAACCAAAATTAATATTTAAGTACCGGTAAGGTGGTATTAAAAAAAAAAAAGTCACATATTGCATTGAACTAGACTAAGTAATCAACTTTTAAGAGAATCTCAGTTTGTTTTGCTCACGAGACTATATATTTACAATGACAGCATGACATCTCTCAACCCCACAGCCATGTGCTCCCTCCACTGTAAATGCTGGGTGTTCTCACTGGCTGTTTGTTCCCTTCAATGATGGTCACTACCCATGAGAGGAGACAGCCTAGGTTTTAGAGAGCTTTACCTAGGAGATTCTTTCTTAATATCAACCAAAATTTTCCCACTGTAACTTGTATTTGCTGATGCTCTTTTCTGCCCTTTGGAAGGACATGGAACACTCCCTTTTATGTGAGAGCCTGAGACATTAAAAATAGCTATCATGTTTCCTATTATTGTTTTTTGTCCAAGCCTAATGGTGACTTCAAATTTTCCCTATGAAACAATTTCCAGAATCCAATTATTTCATCTCTGACTCTACTTGAATAACTACTTCAAATCCCAAATACACAATATATTTACATTCTACAAAGTTTCAGTTTCTAATAGGTTATTCTATACATTTTTCTTATTACCTTCCTAGCTTCCTTCTTTCCACTACTATTTTTAAGTTAAGTTCTAGATATACACATATTAAACACACACTGTCCTGTCTCCCAGGAGTTTAGATCTAGTGGAGAATCAGAGAGATGTGCAATACAGTGAGCAGGAGGGTGTGTAGGGTAGGATTCTAAAGGAAGGAGCACTCAGCTTGAGAAAGACAGAGAGTTAGCACTTGGTGTGCTGAAACTTGAAGTTGTAGTGAATGGTGGCTTGTGTACTGGATGAGGAGCCTGAAGGCCTTCATTTCAGTCCTGTCACTTACGATGGTCAAGTCACTTGACATATCAGCCTGTTGCCTCATCAGTAAAATGAGAATTGTAATGTTTGCCTACTTATCTCACCTGGCAGTTGTTAGGATCATATGAGATATGCATGTGAAAGTGCTTTGCAAATTGGAAGTTGATCCAGATGGAATAAGTATGTTATTTAGGAAAAGGTTAAAAAAAAGAATCATACCTCTTTTATTCTAAGACCATTTTTCTCCACCCTTCTCATCCGGGGTTTCATGAGAGAATTAAGGTCCTAACACACCATTGTATGTAATGAAATGATCTATCTCCTATTCATCTAGAATGGTGCTAGCTATTTTTCATCATTGGGATAATTGAGAAAATAGTTACTTAAATTATTTTCTCTGACAGAACCCCATTTGAGAAAGGCTGCCCTAGACCCTAATAACATCTCAGTTGCTTGTTTTTTTTCAGGTCAGAAACTAAAAGTGTGTAGAATGTAAATATTGTGTGTATTTGGGATTTGAAGTAGCTATTCAAGTAGAGTCAGGCCCTCAGTCTTGTTTCCTTCAGCGATGTTTCCTCCGGTCTCCTCACCATCCCTCCTGTGCACCCACACTGTGGGCCTTACCCTCACCAGTGCTGCAGCCCCTGCGCACTCTGACTGTTGTCTCCTGTCTTTATGGCTTAGTCCGTGTAGTAGCTCCAACTGCAGTCATTCTCTGATTTCAGTGGGACCTAAAATATGTCGATCCTACTGTTTTTTCACCACCTGTCCTCCACACGTTCCAATATACTCAGTTCCTTCTTACCAGCCTAGACCCTGAGTGCGTCACTATGTCACTCCTTTGCATGTGCCCAGACTTTCTGGCCTCTCACATCCTCAGTCTCCTGGTAAACTCCAACCCTGTTACTGCTGTCTCCATCACTCTTCGCCTGACTCACGCAGCTGAATGTGATGGGAGAAAAACAGGACGGAGCCCACTGGTCTCACTTTAATTCACAACCACTCGGGTCCCACCCAGTGACATCTCCTTAGTCCTTTCCTTTTCCTTCTCTCCTAGATAAGCCTCTAGAACCTCATTCCCCAGAGGTTTTGGATGATGACCTTGCTTCCTTTTTTTACCAAGAAAATAGTATTAAACAAATTGTTTACTCTAATATATTTTCTTATATTTAATCTTATTCCTACCTACAGAAAATGCCAAAATAGCAATGGTTTGATCTTTTTAAACAATCTGTGATTTGAAACTCATAAAGTTTCCTTTTGCAACTCTAAATAGATCTCATCCATTGTTCCTTCTTATCTACAGGCTTCATGGAGGACGTGGCATTTGAACTAGACTTTGAAGGAATATTAGAGTTCTCGTAGAGGGAGACAGGGAGGCAGATTTCCAGATAGAAGAGATGAGCAAAAAACACGTAGGCAACAAAGGGTGGGTGATGGGAAGTGGTGGTGAGCTGTTGAAGGAGCAAAGAGGACTGTTACGGCCAGTCTGGACAAAATCTGGAGGGCCTCAATTCTCACCTAAAGAATTCACACTCTGGGACAAACACCTAACTTAATTCATTTATATAGTTGAACCATGGTCTTCACACTGCAGTGTTTATGCATGAAGTAGGAGAGAGTCCTGGGAGGAAGTGAAGTGAAGGAGTGGGCAGTGTTGAGTGCTGGCTGACCCAGACGGGTGTCCGGGAAGCCCCCAGTGGGTCTGATTGAAAGTGCTGTTTCACCTGCCTTACCTAGTGACCTGTGCTAGACGTGTGTGAACATGGTTAGTAAAGCAGCTTATAAGTATTAGTAATTATTTAGTTAGTTTGGTTGGGTTACTTCAGTTAATGATTGTCTTGAATTATTTCTAAGGGGCGAGGCACTGTGTTCGGTGGGGAACACAGAAATGAAGAAGACATGAAGACATGGTCCCCTCTGTAAAGAGCATACAGTTTAGCGGACGAGAGAGACACAACACAGCGAACCATATTCTCAGGCAGAGGGAAATAGGATTTATGGCAGAGACACCAGTGCTGTGGGAGCAGTGGCTTAACCCTGCTTGGGGGAGACAGGGAAGTCTCTGTAGGCATCCTTTGGTCCAGACGTTGGGAGATTAGCAGGAATGGGTATAGAACGTCCTATACATTTTACTTATTCGTTGATAATATTTTATGTATTAAATTTATAGTATTTTACTATACTCATTATAGTATAGCATATTAACTGTTTCAAGTACTTGTCATACTTGGTTTTAGTCTCACTGCACCAGGGAGTTGAGGTTTCGTAAGGTTGTGTGTCCCAGAAGGATGAAGCAGAAGCACAGAGGCAGAGACAAGCAGCTGCGTGGCGTCAGGCCACATAGGGGGCCTTGGAAGCTGACTGTTACACGGGTGAACTTTGAAAACAGCCTTGCTGATCAGAACTCTGAATTTTATCCTTGTGTTGAGAACATTAGCAGTCATCAATTTGTAGCCTTACATTTGAGAATTAAAGTCACGACTCTGTCGTTCAACAGTTTTGAAGAAAGTAAACAAATTACTTTATAGCAAAGTAAAATATATGTTACCAGGTTTTAGAAATTATCCATTAATGTGAATTTCTCATATGATAGGAATAAAAGTTTCTATGTCATAACATTTCTCTTACTTGGAAAAAAGCACTCGTGGCTGCATCAAGAAAGTTCTAATTAAAATCATTAATTAAAATCAGGTAGAACTTTGTTCTGGAAAGTTTAAAGTAATTAGAAAGCCTCATAGCATTTTATTAAAGACTTAATTGTTTTATTGATATACCATAGAAACTAGAGTATAGAAACCAAGTCTTAGTATATGGTTCAGAATTTTTCCCAAAGCAGTTTTAAATTTAACTCTGTAAAACTAAAGTAGTATACATCACTTTATACCCAAGGCCGAAGGAAGTAAGACTCTTTTGCTATTAAAAGTATGAAATTTTCAAAATTATTTTTAGCCATAATACATTTAAATCTTAATTAACTGAAACCTAAGAAGCTAGATCCTTCCGTGCTAGATAGAGCACTTTTGTCTTCCCTTTGGGAGTCAAATGAAAACAAAAACATTCTAATATCAGGGATTTGTCAAATAGAGAAATTGTGAGACAATTTTGAGTGAAGTTTTTCTAGTGAAATTTGTACAAATACCCTTCTTCTCTACACCCAGAATCTCGAGCACCACTCAGATATGTGGCTCAAAGCCTTGCTGGTTTTTTGTCATTTAAAGTTGAGAGAGAGAAAAAGCAGAAAATGATTCCATTAACCGAGAATCTTTCATTCAAAATAAAAAAATCTAAACAGATTATTTATTGGGTAAATCTTAAGTTAGAAAATTAAATTCACTATATTACTTCTTTCCCTGAATATTTTGGCTGCATAAAGTTTTACCACATATTGCTTCCAAAAATTGTGCTTTTATCATGGCTGCAATCTACTTTAATGTTAAACAAATCAAATATACTTTTTTATGTTTAGCAGTAGGACTACTTTCTTAAAAAATTGAAAATTATTTTATCATCATACCTGTTGAGTTTGCTTTAGTTTTCAGGGGTTGATGAATTTGCAAATCCTGTAAGTGAATCAGAAATTCCTAAATTCTTTAACCGAGTCTCTTAAAAATCCACAGTAACTGTGTGTCCAGACAGGGCTGTCCCTTGAATTAATGTAGCAATTTAAGCAAACATAATCTGCTTGGAAAACACTTGGGTTGAATTAAAATTATGTATTTCTTTTCATTATCCAAAACTTCGTGGATTCAAATTAAGATGCTTGTGTTCTTGGTCAGATTTATGTGGCTGGCTTCTTTCTTTTCCCCTTAATTTTGGTTTGAGGTGTGGCAAGAATTTCCTCTAATATGAAAGGCAAACAGAACTAAATGAAACAGCATGTCCTGATTACTGTTTTTATTTTCATTTTCATGCCAAAGAATTCTTCAAATTAAGGTCCACTCTAACATGGAGCTCAGTGTCTCTGCAATTTAAGGTGGAACTGAGTCATCTTGAGACGGCAGTTGTCTGGTACCTTGTGTTCACACCAGTGCTTCCCTTTATTAAGACAAGGAACCAGCATTAGAAACAGCTGGCATTTCATACTTAGTTTATTTTAAAAATTGAATAGATTGTCACTGGTGACACAGATTAAATATATAACTTTTCCATACAAAGAATTTATACCTTTTTTTCTATCAGCTATCCCCTTTCTCACCTTCCTCCCAAATATACCCACTAGAATGCCTTAGAATAATCTTTGAGATAAAAATTAGTCTCTTGGTTGTGGAATTCAGTGTCTTGCACTTAGAAGGGGTATCTCTGATTTGCTTGTTTTTAAAAGTACAAAAAAAAGTTTATAGTATTGAATAAGGTGGAATTAGGAACTTTTGTTGACAACTATTGCCTTTATTTTGCAGATGTGGAAAATTTCCTCATTTCACTGCTGTCTCTCCTGAAGAGTAGCAGCTAACTGCTAAATGCTGTATTTTTATACTAATGTTTTCATATTTTAAACAGAGAGTTAATTTGTATCTCTTGGCAGTGAACTTTGGAATTCATTCTTTGGGAAAGTCTTTCAACATTGTGCAAACTAATAAGGTCAAGTGAATCCTGGAATTCATTTTTGTTTCCTCAAAATAGTGTTTCCCCTTAGATATTTTACAAAGAATTAACAAGATTTATTTTGTCATGTTTTAGATTTTTTAAAAGTATACAGTATTTCGAGTGATGCTTTGGCAATATCGTAAAAATCTCATCTATTATTTGAGACCACCGGTATGTAAAACGTGGCAGACATATTTGGGCCAAGATTTCATCTTGTTACTGATCTTTTTCATATGTTTTCTATTAGTCTTTGTTCTTAAACCTCAGGCTTCCACACTAAGGAAAAGAGAGCAAATCTGTGTACTTGTTTCAAAAATTATTTTACATGCCCTCACAGTTCTTTTGGAAGAATAATTTAAAATCAACAGCTTAATTTTTATATAATTGCTCACATTGTGATTTGAACTTATGATAGTGATTATGTTATTCATGCTCCTAACAAATGTGAAAAGAATATTTATCAATAGATAGCTAGAACCACAGAATTAAAAGTGTCTAGGTGTTTAAATGAGGTGTCTGGGAGGTTTAGTTTGGTGAGGGTGGTGGTGGGGGAGGGGTGGTTTGAGTCAGGCCTTTGAGGAAAAGTAGAAGGTGGAAGTGATTGTGATGGTTCACCGTTTCAGTTAGGTGTTTGTAATTGTAGTAATTGGGGAGAGAAGTTAGTTGAATTGGTGAAAAGTCTAAATATATTCTACGATTATTATTTGGTTGAAGCAGATACAGTATCTCAAAGCTGAATAATGTAGTGCTGGCTAGGAAAGGCCTGACTGAGACCTGCTCAGTTATGGTAATAACCATGAATGTTTTCATTCATTTATTCATTCAGCTAATATTTACTGAGCACCTGCTTTGTTCTGGGCAGTTTTAGATGCTGGGGACTCAACAGTCAAAGTCCCTGTTGTCATGTGGGAGGAAAACAGAGTAAACATGTATTGAGTGCTGTAGAGTGCGACAGGTCGAGGGATGCAAATGAACAAGAAGTGAAGCAGTGAGGTGTGCTGGAGTGCAGCGGTCATGTGACTGTGGTGGGTGGGGAGCCAGTTGTCTTCTTGTTGGAGGGAGGTTACAAATGAGCAAGGGGAGGCGGAGGGAACGATCCACATGGGGAGGGATCAGAGCCGGAGGCATCAGTGTGAACTCATGCTGAGCTTAGTATACATACAGGTGGCTGCATCTAGCAATGTTCTGGATGTATGTGTAAACATGTGTTAGTGTACACACATCTATCTCCTGGCTCTGTCAGCTGAGAGGGTCCAGCAGCAATGACACTCCAGCAGCATTGAGCACACCCAGCACCCACATCTTGGCTTCTAATACCTTTCTCCAGTAAAGGAACCAGGGCTCCTTGGAGAAACAGCTGATTCCAGGCGCAGGGAACACACAGATGAGCCTGGAGCATCTTGTGGTTCCGGAAAGTAAGAAGGTACTCAAAAAGAAAGGGATGGAAGGAAATTTCTACACCTTCTTCTCAGTTTTGCCGTGAACCTACAACTGCTCTAAAAGATAAAGTCTATCAATAAAAGTTTTAGAAAGGAAAGTTACTATTTTAGATAGTTGAGCAGAAACCTGAATATAGTGGGGGAGCAAGCCAAGTTGGTATCAGAGCAGCAAAAGTCAGCACAGCTGGGGCCGAGTGATGTAGCAGGAAGGGTAGGGGTATCCTCAGAGAGGCAGCCAGGGCCAGCATCAGGGTGAGCACTTGCTTCTGAAATGCTTGGAAGTCTCAGCCTCCCAGCATTCTAAATCAGTCATGTTTACGAGGCAAATGTGACACTTAACTGATGAACTGCTTCTACTAGAAAGACCATTTGGGCAGCCCTACAGAAATAATCCAAACACTAGATGTCACATTTGCCTGGCAGACACAGCTCATCTTTGTGCATCTGCCCCTACAGTTGTCAGGAGCTTACAACCCACCCTCACTAGCTTCCACTTCCCTCATCTTTCACTTTTCCCCTAAATGGTACCGTTATCCTGACCTCACCCACTCGCTTATGTAAGCCAGAAATTTGAGAGTCCTCTAAATCAGTGCATCCCAAAATGTGGTGGGAGATCCATCAGTGTCCAAATTGCCAGGGCAGCTGGTTTAAAATTCAGGGTCCAGCATCTCTGAGTGTGGGCCCAGGAATTTACATTTTTAACAAGTGTCTCAGTTGCCAGGAAAACTTGAGAACCCCTGATGTAAATTACCTATTGTCCCTCACTTTCAAATTGGATGTATTACTGAGTCCTTTGTGTTCTAGCACCTAAATATCTCTTGAGTGTTTCTCTGTCTCTTGGTCTCCACTCTCACCGTCTTCTTTCCAGTGAGGCTGTCTCTCACTCAGATGTTTTCAGTAGTGTCTTGACTGATTTCCCTGTGTTCACGTTATCTCCTTCTCCAATCCATTTTTCATCTTATTCTGTATAAAAATAAATCTCACTGTACAATGCTTCTCCTTAAAATCCTCCAGTGGTGCCTCATATCTTAAAATAAATTCCAAACACAAAGGCCATGTCATTCCAAATGTGAAGCTCTGACGGCCTACCTCTTTCCCGTTCTTGGACCAGTTGACTTGTGTTTCTGGGCCTTCTTTCTGGACCAGCTGCCCTGCTCCTTCCCTACTAAGGCCTTGGCACATGCTTTTCCCTCTGCTTGGAATACTGAACCTTCCCACCCCTCAACCTTGGTGCCAGCTAACTCCTGCTTATTCTTCAGATGCCAGCTGATCCTAGTTGTAATAAGTTATGAATGTAATTATTTGTCTGATTTCTCCTTTCCAGCTAGCTTCTCATGTGCTGCCACATCCCCAAATTGTTCACAGTGGGTGCTCAGTAAATATTATTTGAGTGAATGAATAAATGAATGCACAGTATTTTTTAAGGTTCTCCCTCTTCTCCATTTTCTGAATGTCTTTCTAACTTCTTGCCTATTGGAGGAAAGATGCTCGTGGAGAGCTGCCACATTCTAACCTAGAGATTAGTCTTCCTGCCTGCATTCTTGCTGTCGGCTCCCTGACCTCACGTGGTCAGCTGGTCAGTGGACACCACATGCCCTGTATGTAGAACAAACTTTTGTTAACGTAAAAAACATGAATACAGTAACACTGAGAAGAGAAGACAGTTGGTAACTAGTTGGCTGAAGTCTTCAGAAGAGACAAAAGGGAAAGAAGAAATGAGTAGTTCTTATCCTTAACGCAGCATCTGAATCACCTGTAGAGGTTTTGAAACTTCAAGTCTGGTGTGGAACAGAGCCAGTTTTGTGTGTTTAAGTGACTCAAAGGTTAAAAGGAAAAACGTTGTTTCCTCTGCTCTACTTCTACTCACAGTACTTCTGACACCAGATGTCTAGGTTTTTCCCCACAGCAACCAATTATCCAACACCAGGTGGGTATCCTACAGTTTGTCCAGCTGTCCTACAATTAACTCAGTTCTGACACTGTCTACCTGGAGTTAGCATCAGATCCCGCAGGTTAAGGGCTCAGTCCCACAAGACTGCCTCCACTTCAGACGCCAGTTGTAAGTAGTAGGTCTCCAGGTTACCTACAACTTCTATCTGACTTGGCTTCAAAAGGGTGGTTCCCACCACCCCCTCCTCAGGTTAGATAATTTGTTATAGCAGCTTACAGAACTCAGAGAAACACTTACTTATGTTCACCAGTTTGTTATATAATAAAGCACATGGTAAAGGATACAGATAACAGCCAGATGAAGAGATATATAGGGTGAAGTC
This sequence comes from Ceratotherium simum simum, assembly GCF_057802395.1. Lineage (NCBI taxonomy): Eukaryota > Metazoa > Chordata > Mammalia > Perissodactyla > Rhinocerotidae > Ceratotherium > Ceratotherium simum. The sequence continues at coordinate 56,141,974 of NC_141919.1, read as the reverse complement.
TGGAAGGGTCCTGAGTACAGGAGCTTCTGTCCTGTGAAGTTGGAGTGTGCTCTCCTCCCGCCTCATGGATGTGCTCACCAAACTGGAAGCTCACTGAACCCTGTACTTTAGGCGTTTTGATGGAGGCTTCATTGAGGAGGCATGATTGATTATTAACTCAGTCTCCAGCCCCTCTACTTCCTTGGAGGATGGTGGGTGGGGCTGGAACTTACAAGCTTCTGACGGTGGCTTGGTCTTTCTGGTGACCAGCCCCCATCCTGAAGCTATAGGAACCCACCCAGAGTTGCTTGTTAGAACTGTCGCTGCTATCACCCAGGAAATTCCGAGGGCTTTAGGAGTTCTGTGCCAGGAACCGAGATCAAAGACCAAATATTAGAACAAAAGATGCTCCTAGTGTTCTTATCACTTAGGAAATTACAGAGTTTTAGGCACTCTGTGTCAGGAACTGGTGGCAGAGACCAAATATCTATTTCCTATGTCACAAAGGTAAAACTCACCCTGCAGCTTCTGTCCTCTAGCCGCTTGTTCCCATCCCAGCAGCCGCTGCTAAGGACTGCCACATTGCATGACTCCAGGGGACACATTCACTGCTGTTGAGACCCTCAGTAGAACACAGTGTTGTCATTTTCTTGTGACTCCTTCCAGAAATATTTTATGCATCTAGAAGCAAATATGTATATTTAAAAATCTTTTTTTTTTTTTTAATTTTTTGCTGAGGAAGATTCATCCTGAACTAACATCTGTTGCCAGTCTTCCTCTAGTTTGTATGTGAGCCGCCACCACAGCATGGCTACTGATAGATGAGTGTTGTAGGTCTGAGCCTGGGAACCGAACCCAGGCTGCCGAAGCGGAGCATGCCAAACTCAACCACTAGGCCACCGGGTCTGGCCCCTGAAAATCATTATTTTTGAAAAGAATTCTTGTATGAAATTTGAGACATTTCTAATTATTTTCTAATATAAACGTTGATGCAATTAATAACCTTCTATATGTCGTTCCACATGTGTGCAAGTATTTTTGAGGGATAAACCTGCAGGTGTGGGCACAGGCATCTGTAATTGCTCTGTGCAGAGGGCCCAGGGCGCCTGTTCAGTCCTCACTGGTTCAGTTTATCAGGCTTTACTCTTTTATGGTCTGGTAGGTTAAAATGGTATCGTAGTTTGTTTTCATTTCTTTTACTGTGAATCTGTTTGAATATCTCTTCTTATAATTTAATTTGTAGCAACGTATGCTGCTTTTTCCAGAACCATCTATATCTTTGACTTTTATTTCTCTTGTGTTGTAGGTCTTTTTCTGACTGACTTTTAGGAGGTCTTTATATATTAGGGAAGTTAGGCTTGTGTGCTATGACTCATAACTGTTGTTTCCCAGTTTATCATTTGGCCTTTGTCTTTGCTCTTGACAGTGTTGCCACAAATATTTTATTACATTGTTGAATTTATACATTTCTACCTAAGGTCCTCCTGGCTTTTGTGTCCTAGTTAGAACCGCTTTCCCCACCTCCACGTTATCAGGAAAATGCTCCCATCGTTTCCACAGTTTCTTCTAGTACCATTATGGTTTCTTTTTTTATTTTTTACAGTTAAATTTCTGACTTGTTAGAATTTACAATACCTGTTGTGAGGTGTTGTCCTCCTGATCGTTTTGCTGAATGGCTCTTCCGGTGTCAGTAGCATTAACAGCCACCTTCCCCATCCAACCTGAAATGCCGCTATTAGCACACACTCCTTGAGTTGTGGCTCAGCCTTCCACTCTATCCCCAGAGCTGCCTGGGACTCCTACACCAGCACCAGTGACTTCAGTTGTTGTAGCCTTGAGTACCTGGTCGACTTGCTCTCCTCAGCACTCTTCTGTTTCAGAATCTGCCTGACTCTTCTCACTTGCTGCTGCTGCCTTGTTTGGTTTGACTTAATCTGCACATTTCCTTTACGTTAATATTTTCTAATATTAAGGTTGTCCATCTGTTTTATATTGTAGGTAATTTCTTCTGTTCTTCAGTTTACTAAGTCTTTATTTTTATGTGATATGCTCATTAATGATATACTTTGTATATAGAAAGAATAAATATAATGAGTATCTGTAAGATACCGGGATTAATGAAACAAACACGTGTTTACTCTCCATCCAGCTTAAGAAACAGGACATTGTTAATGCCTTGGGAGACTCTCCCCACTTGTTTCCCTCTCTCTTCCTGCCAAGGGAACCACTATTTTGAATTATGTGTTTAATATTCTCTTGCATCCCATATATACCACATATGTATGGATCTGTAAACCATGTATTACTTAATTTTGTGCTTTTGTTATATAGACGATGTACTACTGTAGCTATTCTTCTATAATTTGCTTTTTTCACTCAACATTGTGGCTCATTCATTTTACTGTTGTATACGATTCATATTCTTGTATGAAAATACCAGCATTTATCTGTTTTCTTCTATGAAAAGACATTTAAATTATTGCCACTGTTTGGTATTATGAAAAATAATGCCATGAATATTCTTGAACTTGTCTCTTGGGGGCACTTGCATGGTTTCAGTAGGGCATATACCTAGAGGTGGAATTGCTGATCGGAGGGGATCCTTTCCTTCAGCTTTACAAGATGTCACATTATGTTCTTTTTTTGCTGAGGAAGATTCACCCTGAGCTAACATCTGTTGCCAGTCTTCCTCTTTTTTACTTGAAGAAGATTAGGCCTCACCTAACATCTATGCCAGTCTTCCTCCATTTTTGTATGTGGGTTGCCGCCACAGCATGGCTGATGAGTGATGTAGGTCTGCGTCCGGGATCCGAACCCATGAACCTGGGCTGGCGAAGCAGAGCATGCTGAACTTAATCACTACACCAGGGGGCCGGCCCCTCACATTATGTTCTAAGGTAGTTATTCCAGTGTGCATTCTCACTAAGGGTGAAGAAGGCTGCACTTACTTCAGATCTCACTAACATTTGGCGTTATTGAACTTTTCCCCAATTTGGTAGGTATATAGTGACATTACTTGTGGTTTTTATTTCCATTTCACTGATTACTAAAGAGATTGAACATCTTTTTCACATATATTTCAGCCATTGGATTTCCTCTTTTGAGATATGCCTGTTAATGTTTTTTTGCTGATTTTCCTATTGTGTTATTTGTGTTTTTCTTACTAATTTTTAGGGTGTTTTTTTAAATATATATTAGGGACATCAATCTTATGTTAGTTATACATGTGACTGTGTCATGATTTTTCAGTTGATTCTCTTGGGTTTTTCAGGTACATATGGATCATATGCATAAGATCATTTTACCTTGTTTCTAATTGTTTTTAAGGGGATAGCTCTTCATTTCAAAAAGACATTTTTCAAATCTTGAGAATCCTGACAACTGGACTGTTAGTTTGTGGTTTTCCCAGTTAGCTCCCAAATAAACCACATTAGATAAAAGTACATTTCACATCAATAAGCTGCATGATGATAAAACTAGCAGACATCGTAGAAACCTCATCAAATAAGAAGGTACAGAGAGAAGAATTTTAAAAAGACCACCACGCTACCAGTCAGAGATGGCAGAGAGAGTGAGGGAGCACTCAGAGGCATGTGGAGCAGCCAGTACTCTCCACCCTCACAGAGCACTGTTCCAAGATGATATCTACAATTAAAAAATAGTTGTCTACATGATCCGTTCAACATTTCTTTTGCAATTACTGGGCTGAGTCCAAAGCAATAGCATTTTCAGACCCAGGAAAGTGTGATAAGATGTGTTTCCCTTGGCGAAATTAGTGGGAAAATACTCTTTTTTGTTAAAGGAAGAGAATGGGATATATGGATCCAGGAAGTAGAATTCCTATTACTTATGTTTATTCAGGTTAATAGTTATTAAGAAAATTTATAAATAGAAGTTTTGGGGAGATTATACTGCTGGAGGCAAAGTTCTGGGGTGAGTCAGAGTGTAGACTGGGAAGGGGCATGAAAGAACCTTCTGGGATGTTGGAAATCTTTTATATCTTGATCTTGATCTGCTTTGAACAAATGTTGCTAAGACAAGTGAATATCCATATTATACCCATGCAAAAATTAACTCAAAATAGAACAAAGACCTAACTGTAAGAGCTAAAACTATTAAATTTTAGAAGAAAATACAGGTGTCAATCTTCATGACCTTGGATTAGGCAACAGTTTCTTAGATGTGTAACAGGAAACAAAAGAAAAAGTAGATAAATTGAGTATCATCAAAATTTAAATTTTTTTTGGTGCCAGAGGATACCATCAAGAAAGTGAAAAAACAACCCACAGAACGGGAGAGAAATTTTGCGAATCATATATCTGATAAATGACTTGTGTCTGGAATTGATAACGAACTCATAAAACTCAATAATAGTGATAACAACAACCAATTTAAAAATGGATGAAGGATCTGAATAGACATTTCACAAAAGAAGATAACAAACGGTCAATTAACACATGAAAAGATACTCAGCATCACTAGTTGTCAGGGAAATGCAAATCAAAACCACAATGAAGTACCACTTCACAGTCTCTAAGATGGCTGCAATCAAAAAGATGGACAGGGGCCAGCCCCGTGGCTTAGCGGTTGGGTGTGCACACTCCGCTGCTGGCAGCCTGGGTTCGGATCCCGGGTGCACACCGACGCACTGCTTCTCCGGCCATGCTGAGGCCGCGTCCCACATACAGCAACTAGAAGGATGTGCAACTATGACATACAGCTATCTACTGGGGTTTTGGGGAAAAAAAGGAGGAGGATTGGCAATAGATGTTAGCTCAGAGCCGGTCTCCCTCAGCAAAAAGAGGAGGATTAGCATGGATGTTAGCTCAGGGCTGATCTTCCTCACAGACAAAAAAAAAAAATGGACAATAACAAGTATTGGTGAGGATGTGGAGAAATTGAAATCCACATCTATTGCTGATGGAAATATAAAATGGTACAGCCACTTTAGAAAACAGCCACTTACAGTCTACACTTCCTCAAAAAGTTAAACATAATGTTGCCATTTGACCCACCAATTCTACTTTTAAGTGTATACCCAAGAAAAATAAAGATGTATGTCCACACAAAAACTTGTACACAAATATTTATAGCAGCATCATTCGTAACAGCCAAAAAGTGGAAACAACTTACATGTCCATCAGCTGATGAATGGATAAATAAATGTGGTCCATCCATACAATGGAATATTATGTGGCAATGAAAAGGAATGATGCATTGATAGATTCTACAACATGAATGAACCTTGAAAACGTTATGCTAAGTGGAAGAAGCCAGTCACAAAAGACCATATATTGTATGATTCCATTTATATGAAATATCCAGGATAGGCAAATCCATAGAGACAGAAAGTAGATTTGTGGTTACCTACGACGAGGAGTAAATGGGGAGTAACTTAATGGGTACAGGGTTTCTTTTTGGAGTGATGAAATTGAGTGTAGTGATAGTTGCTAACTCTGAATATACTAAAAACCATTGAACTATATACTTTAAATAGGTAATTCTACAGTATGTGAATTATATCTCAATAAAGCTATTATTAAAAATAATAGCAATGGAAGTATAATTAATATAATTGAGTTGATAATTTTTGAAACTGAATGAGAAGTACATGAAAGTTCATTATATTGTTTTATCTACTTTTGCTTCTATTGCAAATTTCCCTTAATAAAAAGGAAGTCTTCGGCACTCAAACTGCAAGTCTTACTATCAGGACTCCATACTACTGATTGTGCCCTGTGTGTAAAGCCAAGAATGACGCTGGCATTTGTCCGTTGTCCCTATGTTTCTGCCTCTTCCGGCCTCTGTAACCTCTTCCCCTGACTATGGAAGGTGTTCATTTTAAAGCAGTTCTCTTTATTTGCGTATTGTTATTTCACCAACAGAGGGATGCCACTGCTGGGAGTGCTTACCTTGTCGCAGCACTGGTCCAAGTTGATTGGGTGGAGGACCTGTTTCAGAGCCCCCAGAGCCTATGATAGAAACTATAATACCTCTCTTCAATAGCACTGGATGCATTGGGGAAAAATGTCGCCTGCCCATATCTCTGAGTAACGTAGAGCACTGTGCATACGGTGAGTGTAGTCTGTGGGGGAGCTGGGAGGGAGGCTGGGCTGCTAGGATGAAAGAAGGTATGTAGGATAGAAACACATTGTGTTCTTAGGATGAGGATAAAAGTTTCTTCTTTCCCTTCACTAATAAGCACCCTTCACTGAGTTAACTCAGAAACATGGATTGAGCCAAGGCAGTGTGCTGGCCTTTGGTGAGGGGGAGAAAGAGAGGATGCAGAGGTGACTGAAACACAGTGCTGCAACCAAGATGTCTCCAGTCTTCTGGAGAAGGTGAAGAAAAGACCGATGTATAAATAGCTGTAAGTTAGATTGTGATAAGTGCAAAAGAAAAGCACAGTCAAAATACTGGGAAGATTCAGGATGGAGGATGAGACTCCATATCTGTTTATGGAGAATCAGGAAGATGAGCTGAGATGGGTGACTTTTGACATGGACGTTTGAGTTTGGGTAAGATTTTGATAGATGTAAAGGATGGTGTGACCAAACACACAGAAGCCAGAAAATACAGATCATGTTTGAGAAACAGCAAGTAATTTTGAACTGGAGTAAGCATGAAATAAGGAGTTCAGATATCATTTGAGTGTAATCATAGACAGTCTTGAAAGGTAGGTTAAGAATTCAGTAATCATTGGGAACTATTGGAGGCCTTCAGTATTATCATTATTATCAACATTATCAATCCAGATAGCACGCAGATCTGTTTGGTTGGTCATGTTACAGTTGGATTTGGCAAAATGAGGCAGGGAACTAATTTTGATATTCTAACTAGAAAATGAAGTGATTATGATGGACTGAATTGGAATAAAAAGGAAGGAATGGATGCAGGCCATGTGGGGGGAGGGGCAGGACGTGGCACCAGGTGGCTGTGGGGATGCAAGGTGGAATAAACAGCACTGCTCAAGTTCAGAACCACAACGACCGGGGGAGAGAAAGGGTCAAGAGGGACAGTGTGGGTTTGAAGGAAGTTGTTTCTGATGTTGACTTGGATTGCGTTTTATGGCTCCGAAGGTTTGGGTTTGCTTTTGAGAGTTTGTTACTCGGAGCTAGGTCCATCCATGTTTGAGGGTGGATTTCAAAGGCCTCACCTTAGAGGTTAGGCTGAATGTGTAGGAATGGATGAAGGGTGAGAGAAGAGGCGAGAAGAACATTGGGAAACACTCGCCAGTAAAGAGCGACCCGGAAGGCGTGGCATGTGGAAGCCAAGTTGGCACAGAATCTCCAGAAGGAAGCACCACACACGGTTTTCTAAGGATGATCACTGACTGAAAATGTGTGTCATCGTGGTTAGACCGCTGGGATCAAATCCTGGATCCGCCACAAGTTACTGAAACTTTGTTCCCCAATTCTCACACCTAAAATACAGATATAAGTCAAGTATAAGGTATAAGTACCTGCCTTCTAGGTTTTTGTGAGGATTAAATAAGGAAATGCAAGTGAGGCATTTGGAAGAATGTCTGGAAATGTTCTTTAAGCTGTTATTTAATATCATTCATACACTATGATTTTGGGAAAACAGACTCAGGAGAATTGTTAAGTCAATTGCAATAGGATAAGGGCCACGTGAGTAGAGGTAATTAAGACTGAGGTGAGATAATTCTTTCCAAAAAAGATGAAATTATGACGGAAAGAGAAGTAATGCAAAAGTTTGAGGAACAAAATGGATTTTTGTAAAAAAAAGTTTTAGTGATTTCAAATGATTTTCTAGAAGTATTATATTTGTTTCATGAATTCAGTGATCATTTTTTATTGTAGTATTTTGGAGGAAATACAGATACATGGTCTTTGAGATTTTTTTTCTACCTTGAAGTCCTTAGTAAACCGAATAAGTTGTAGTTTCCAATCTTTGATGGATTTCAAGTGGGTAATATTTCGTATTTACCGTAAAATGGGTTTGTGGCAAAAAACTTTAATGCAGTTTTGGTTGTTAATGATTTTTAGTAGTGATTTGTTTTTTGCAAACTTATAACCAAAAATGGCTAACAGCTATGGGATGAAAAACACAAACATTAACTACAGGAAATTAATTGCAGTGGTTTTAGGAATCATTTCCAGTGTTTTAAAATTTTTGCTCTATCTTCACTTTTTAGAAAAAGATTAACTTAGCTACTTGAAGCTCCACTGCTCAGATCAGAGACTAATCTGTTTACATGATTCTAATCTTAGCATTAATCTTACAAACTTAATTATTACTTTCAAGAACTATATTCTTAAAATTTCAGCAAACATTTGACTTTTACTTATGTTCTTATAAGTGCCATCGTAGCACAATTTTATTTTTATGATATATTGTAGAAAAATGTATTTTATTTATTATAACTTTGGAACTTTAGAATATTTTAATTTTAGAATGATTATCATTGTAATGTATTCTTTTATTTTAAGGACTTCATAATCATTAATTTTTCTTGTCAGTCAGTAATTGTCCAGTATAGTAGTTACTCGTGTTTTATCAATCTTTATGGTTTACAAAGCATTTTCACATACATTTTTATTATTCAATCCTCATAGCAACCTAATTGATCAGTATTGTCACCCCTACCCTTTATAAAAGATGAGGAGACAGGGCCAGCCCGGTGGCGTAGCGGTTAAGTGGGTGTGCTCCACTTCGGCAGCCCAGGGTTCACAGGCTCGGAACCCCGGGCACGCACCGATGCACTGCTTGTCAAGCCATGCTGTGGCAGCGTCCCATATAAATTAAAAGAAGATGGGCACGGATGTTAGCCCAGGGCCAATCTTCCTCAGCAAAAAGAGGAGGATTGGCATCAGATGTTAGCTCAGGGCCAATCCTCCTCACAAAAGAAAAAAAGATGAGACAGATTCAAAGTGGTGGTGATTTGCCCAAGACCGTAAATGAAACTGGATTTCTGGTTACGTTCTTCTAACTCAAAGCACTGCACCCCTGGGCTCATTCTGTTATATCAGTACTGGTGTTAACCTTTATTATTTTAATCCCACTTTGATCTTGCCCCTACAGTTTTACCAAACAAAAATAGCATTTTCTTCCAGGTTTCCAAACTTGTGTCAGAATTTAGAAAATAAGTAACTTTCCTATAAAACAATTGTTCTCAGACATCTGCAATTTGCTCCCTCCTGCCCAGTCCAATCCCCCACACCGACATTGGCCGTGTTGGCAGTGTCCGGAGAAATTGTTGATTGCTGTACTGTGGGGTGTTCATTGCTGCACACAGGTGATACTGGTGTCTGGTGGGTAGAGACTAGGGAGCTGCCAGACATTCTGCAAATTACAGGACAGCCCCCACACCCACCCCTCACAGAGCAGGGAATGATCCAGCCCAGAGTGTCAGCACTTCCAGAGTTGGGGAACTTTGCTAAGAAGAGTAATTTACCCATTCTTGACCCGGATGTCCAAACCCTCCACCCCTCCTTATATATCTGTAATATTTTCTACTCTCCCCCAAATTATTTTTAAAATCTAGTTTTTTAGGTAGTTTCACATAAAGGTGATTATCTTTTATAACACAGGCTTAATTTGGAGTAGTTCCGTATTGTTATTAAGAATAAGCATTATTACTGCACTAAAAATGTTATATATAGATTAGAGTTTTCATAAAAATAGTTTATGTTCCTGGGTGGGAGAAGAAAAATTAAACCAAAGCACAAGTATTTTATTTCAAACCAATATTTTAATGTTTTCCTTATTTTCGTCTTACTTATGTTGAATGTCAATAAAAAATAACTAACAGAACTTTTAGTTTCTGTGTGTTTTATTTAATGCTCTGCATATTCAGTTATACCAGGTGTATTTTTCGGAGTTATCCAGCCTGTGCATATTTGAGGAGACAATTTGGTGTAGAATTAATACTCTCCAGGCTTTTGCAACCAAGGTCTTACAAAGAGACATCTCAAAAATATTCCTTAGCGTTGAGGTGACAATGTTACGTAACCTAACAATTGACATACTGTTAAAAGCTTATACTAACTGTGATCATAAAAAATGTGAGTTATAGATTTTATATAAACACTCACTACACATTTTTATAGAGGTTTTATAATCAGGTAATAATAATTGAAAAAGAAAAGCATGTACTGTAGCTCAAAAACCAGCTGTTATGAATAGCATCTGTCGAGTTGGTAATAAACACTTGCTGAAGGCTCTATTATAAGGAGTTAGTTTTAAACATAAAGAGAGTAAGGATCTAAGACATGAGAATTTGAATAAGATTATATCAAACATATTTCAACGTTATTAGAAATATCACAGTACTACCCGAGTTATTAAAGAATAAGAATAGTATAATGTACTCTTCATGTAACTGTCTTTGTCAATTTTGTTTTTCTAACAGCAAATGAAAGAGCACAGATTTTGCTAAGTCAAGCATTCCATTTACAGTACAGTTCTTTATAAAATGCACTTGATAACAAAGTGTTAAATACTGGATATCTTTTTGTTACTGAGAAAGAATGTTCAAGCATGAGATTTATGCAAAATCATTTGTAAGCAAAAGGAAACTGCAGTAGATGCTTGTTTCTCTTACTTCTGCTGTATCAATAGTTTTGCAAAATTCTGTTGAAATTTTTTGTCATAAAGTAAGTCATGGACTTAACATGTGGGAACAGCGTTTTGCTTATGTGCATAATACCACCATTATTAATAGAGTTCAAGTATTCCAAATGTAACAATTTTTTAATTTTATATTAAATGGGTATTATTAATTACTAACTATTACTTTCTGAAGTTCCCAAGCTGAACACTCATTCTGCTCAAGACACAGCGAAATGTTGCAGGTTGTACTTCCCAGTACTTCACTGGGTTGTTGAACAGACTGATTGCACTGTATAAAGATTTCTTCATCTTTGGCACCGTTGGGCAGAAGTCATTCACTCCCACTTTTGTAATAGAATTAGAATGAAGGAAGATTATCTGTTGTAGTAGGAAAAAAGAATGGATTAAAAATATACAGTAAATGTAAAAAGAAAGTGTTCTGTTTATAGTCAGCACTTGCTCATGGGTTTTATTTATTTTACACTGATTTACATGTATTTCACTTAAAATATATGTATTTGTTTGTGCTTGTTAAATACTTGTAATGAGGCAGGCTCATGGGTTAATACACAGAAGTGTTCTCTGTATGAAGTGTGGCCTAGAACTCATGTCCAGGCCCAGAACACGCTGCCTGGTCAGCACGTGCCACTCTCCTGCTCTACATATATGTGTATATATATATGTACATATATACATATGTAGGGGCCTGTGTGTATATGAGTACTTCAGGGCCATATTTACAATAATGTGTTTTAAAGGTATTAGAAATGAGCACAAGAATGAAACTTAAGGCTCCAAGAATTAGGCTTTTGCAATATGACTGTGAAGAATTGTTCGCATTTTCTGTGGTCAAGGGAGGGAAGTTGGGAGCTGCTTTTTTTGTAAGTTGTTTTATAGAGACATATGTCTATTGACATCTTAAATACGTGTCTATAATACAGCATCAATAGTTGAATCTTTATTTGTACCAATGGACAAAATACAATTTTATAGGCTGTGTATATGTCTTTCTAAATTAAATTATTACTCAGAAAGAATGGACAATCTAAAAGCTTCCCTTCATTCCCTTTAGCAGCCCTTTAAATTCCTTCTTTGGTCTTCTTTGGCAACTGAGATTACTGGAAAGTAAAAACAATCTACTTAACTGACAGCATTTTGGCATATAAAAACGTAGGAGCCAGGGCTGGCCCTGTGGCTTAGTGGTTAAGTTTGTCGCAGCCCGGGTTCTGTTCGGGGCCTACCTATACCACTCATCAGCGGCCATGCTGTGGCAGCAACCCACATACAAAACAGAGGAAGATTGGCACAGATGTTAGCTCAGGGCGAATCTTCCTCAAGCAAAAGAGAAAGAATGGCAACAGATGTTAGCTTAGGGCGAATCTTCCTCAGCACAGAAGTATAGTAGGAGCCTTTTGCTGGCAAAGCTAAGATATCAGTTCTGGCTGTTGTTACCTCTAGATCCTGCATTGATGTCTTGGTGAGGTTGATCTGAGCCAGTCGTGAGAACTCCAGGCATTGCTAAAGCCTCAAGTTTGGTGCTGGAGCCCCCTTTGCCCTCTAATAGTCTTGGGGATTTTGTGACAAGTGCTTTATGTAGTTCCTGTGCATTTCGGGGCAGCTCACTGTCAGTGTAAGATGTAGCCTACCGCGACACTGACCTTATTAGGGATGGGAAACAGTACTGGACCCGGGTGTGTTTGCTTTGTGGACATTGGCTGAATTGTACCCTTATGACTTGTGTTGTTCTCTGTTTGTGTTATAATCCGATTCATTAAAACAAATGCTAGCAAGAGTATGAGTAGGTTTAAGAGTGCCCAGAAGCTGAGATCGGAGCTGTGGAGTAAGGTAAACAAAGGTGGGACAGGCTGAGAGAGGGAAGATCAGCTGTGCTCACAGGTTAAATACACATTTAAATGCGCATTTGAAAAGTCAAAGGAAAGTTGATACCTGGAGATGAACACCTGCCTATAGCACCTCCATTTTGATGGCTTCTGTCTCAAAGGAGTGCAGTGAACAAAACTTGTTTAAGGAGACACTGGAAAGAAATCTACAAGCAGCAAGTGGCTCAAGGCCCAGTTTTGTTCTCAATATGTTTTTGCTTCTTGGAAGATGAGGATGTTGTATATCAACGAAAGCGCATGAGAATAATGGACTGTGGTGAAACGGGATTAAGTAGAGAGTCTTAATTTGAGGGCCATAGATGAGAACCCTCTGAAATTATATGCAGAATACTGTCTTCCTTTTTGTTCTTGGGAGGGTCTAAAGCTTTATCAGGTTCCCAAGGATTCTGTGGCCCCTCCCAGCTGGTGAAGAGTTGCCAGATTAGAAGGAAAAAGTACTTAATAAAGAAGAACAAGAAATGTGGACCCATGATGCTCCAAATACTGACTTTTGATTATATATTCTGGCCTGAATTTTTTAAAAAGCATACCCACTTATATCTAGCACCACGTTGATAGTGAAAATATCTGGGGCCTTGTCCACACGCTCTGCCTGTGTAAAATGTTTCCAGAATGAGGATGTGTGATCCTCCTTGGTTTCCTCCTGACCAGTCCTTCCTTTACATATCCACTGCCACCCCAGAAACATAAAATTAGTTGGGTCAGTACCTTTGCCGCAATGGCCTTAGTAGTTTCAGTAGGAGAAGCAGAGGATGGAAATGAGTACCTGAGCATTTTAGCTGGTGTCTGTGTAGAAACTGTTCTCGTGCTCCCCTGCTGCATAAAAAACTTCGGCAACCTGGAGGGTGGTTATTTGTGAATTACCCTTGCTACTGCGTGATCTTTGCTTCAGGTACTAGTTATGTTTCATAAAAACAAAGAAAAGTGCTAATATCTACAAAATACAAGTAGAATGTTTTACCTGGAGGTATTTCAACTCCTGTAGTCCTGAAGGGATTTTTTTTAGTTTATTGTTTTCCAAGTGTATTTCCCTTATGCGTGGTATGTTAGCAAGACTTCCATTTTCGATATCTGTGATTCTGTTGTTTCCTAGGCCCAGCCTAAAAATGATAGAAAATGCATCATCTCTTAAGCAAATGGTGTGATACAGTTAGCTGAAAACACCTCAGCCAAGTTAGAAATATAAACCTGTCCTATTTGTATACATGTTCAGAGAAAGGTATTTCAAGGATTTATTTAATAACCTATTTCAGTATGTAACAGCCCTCCCCTCCACTGTCAGAAAATTCTTTATCTAACCTATCGTCAACGAAGGGGTATTTGAAAAGAATCTTTTTCCTCATTCCATGTGGTGTCTCTCTCCCATTCTAGAGACGGAATCATAGTAGTTTTCCCTTCACCCTCTCCACTAGCTGCCATGATCATCTTGGCTAGGTCCCTGCACACATTCTCCAAGAAGTTTCACTGATGTCTTCTCAGAGGGACTGCTACTTCTAAGTTAGGGTTTTGGAGAGTTTTACCTTTGCAGATCTTTATATCGTTTAAAATCCTCAAGTTCCACAGTTGAAATTTTATTATAATCTAAATGAAGCTCCAGTAAAGTTGATGGTAGTTCTGATGATAACAAAAGAAATGTGTATGTTAGATCAAGTAAGACCTAAGTTGTTTTCTAAGCCCCACGATTATTTATTTACTTGTTAAGTTTCACATTATAGATTTAGGCGATTTTTTAGGGATATGCTTTTTTTTTTAACTTTTTATTATGGGAAATTTCAAACATACACAAAAATAGAAACTAGTATTATGAACCACCATGCTGTTCCCAGCTTCAACAATTATCTCCATTTTTCCAATCTTGTTTCGTCTACCCCATTAGTTGTTTATTATTGGCTTGTTTATTGATTTGTTTTTATTTATTCAGGGTTTTATTGCTGGAGTATTTTTTTTTTTTTTTTTTTAAAGATTTTATTTGTTCCCCCCGAAGCCCCAGTGGATAGTTGTATGTCGTAGCTGCACATCCTTCTAGTTGCTGTATGTGGGACTCGGCCTCAGCATGGCCGGAGAAGCGGTGCCTCGATGCGCACCCGGGATCCGAACCCGGGCCACCAGCATCGCAGCGCGCGCACTTAACCACCAAGCCACAGGGCCGGCCCTATTGCTGGAGTATTTAAAACCAAATTCCATACATAATGTCATTTCACCTGTAAAGACTTCACTAGATATATTTAGCTCATACAGTCTTCTTTTTTTACATAATCATCGTCAGTATCACATCTAACAAAATTAGCAACAGTGATATCATCTAACATTTATTTCCCTAATGATCTCAAATATATTGTGTGTACAGTTGATTTGTTCAAGTCGGGATCCAAATAAAGTTTACAGAATACATTTGGTTCTTATATCTCCTGAAAGTTCTTCTGTCACACACACTCTCCTTTTTCTCCCTCTTCTGTTGGTTTGTTTCAGATAGTGATTTGTGTGAGATACGCATTTGTGGGTCTGGCTGATGGCTTCTGTGTGATATGGTTGATCCTGGTCCTCTAGCCCCTATAGTTAGATCTAGAGACCAGGTCAGATTCCGAA
This sequence comes from Ceratotherium simum simum, assembly GCF_057802395.1. NCBI lineage: Eukaryota > Metazoa > Chordata > Mammalia > Perissodactyla > Rhinocerotidae > Ceratotherium > Ceratotherium simum. The sequence continues at coordinate 56,126,933 of NC_141919.1, read as the reverse complement.
GACCACCCTTTCATTTGGTGGTCTCAGCGTTCACTGATGACTGCTACCTAGATCCATTGTTTCATTAAGAATCGGAAAATGGGGGGCCAGCCCGGTGGCGCAAGTGGTTAGGTGCACGTGCTCCGCTGCGGCGGCCTTGGGTTTGCGGGTTCGGATCCCGGGCGCGCACCAACACACCACTTGTTAAGCCATGCTGTGGCGGCGTCCCATATAAAGTAGAGGAAGATGGGCATGGATGTTAGCCCGGGGCCAGTCTTCCTCAGCAAAAAAGAGGAGGATTGGCATTGAATGTTAGCTCAGGGCTGGTCTTCTTCACAAAAAAAAAAAAAAAAAAAAGAATCAGAAAATGGTCATTTTCTGATTTTGTCATTCTTTATGCATTTATTAGGTAGAATTATTCTCTAAAGAATTTTTCTTCATCAGTTGTTTAGTTACTTTATAATACTGTTTTTACAGAAAAGGCAGCATAAATGCTTGGCTCTTTCAAGTAATGAATTAGTACAATGCCCAGAGGTGACTAGTGAATTTTTTTAGTATCATTATGAACCCATGGACTTTTACTCTATTTGATATGTTTGACTCTCTGCAGTATTTATTCTTTTCAATTAGTAGTAGTTTCTGCATAAATTAAGAGAAGCCTCTGCACTGTCACCTGGCACATGGCAGGTTCTCTGTGAATCTTTGCACCTTCTGTCCTCAAACCTGTGTGTCCTGACCCCAGCCCTCCCCATATTAACTGGAGCTGGAATGAGAGAGACTAACCAGAAAAATGTCAGACCTCATTTTATTAGTCCTATATATAAGGTATTATTTGTCAACCAAAGGTTCTACTTAGCGCTCTTTTTTTCCAACTTGCTGAGACATACGTTAGTGGTAAAGGCTGTTGAAGGTACTTGAAGCATCCTTATGAATATCAGTACTCTTCATGGCTGAATTTATGTTGATTCCAGAATCTATTTTGAATTTTAAAAGTAAACAAAAATCACTGGAAAATATCAGAGTGTGCCAGCCTATTGTAGTCTACGTTGTAGCAAGTCAGAGAAGAGCACAATCTCTGTTCATGTTGGGGAGTCGGGGAAACTTCTTGGAAGAGGGTTTGTAGAACTTGAGGGGACTGTCCTGTCCCCTAGGGCGTGGAAAAGGTAGATAACCAAAGAGAAGAGTGTAGCCTCTGTAGAATAACTGAGCAAAGGTGTGGTAGGAGTTCAATGTTGGTCAACAAACATTAGCATACTATTGTACAGGTATTTCTATTCCTGCCCTATCTTCAAACAAGTTTCTCCTCTCCTCCACGCAATAGTATTATGTAGTAGAATTTTCCAAATGAATAGGAAGGAAAACATTTTTCACTATCCTTATGTTAACTTGTCAGGTCTGGTAAGGACCCTTTGGACCCCTGCCTAATTCATGCTGCCACAAGGGGTGGTGACAATTGAATTATAACATTTAAGCAGCCAGCCTTAACGTTTTATAAATAAATTATAAGAACAAAAACTTAACTGGCTTTTGAATGTCATAGGGATCTTGAAGGAGTAGTTATGTAAGTTGAGAGATTTGATTCCAATTTAAATTTCTAAAGGCGTAAAATGTTCCTTTAGGCTTTGGAAGAATCTTGAGAACTTCATGAGAAGTTACAACTTCATTTTTAAGATATGCTTTGAAACTTGACCAGAATTGCTTTCAGGATGTTCTGCAGTCTAGGAAAGGCCGCAGGTGTGAATGTGAAAAACTGTGTCAACTCAGGGATGCAGCTGAGCCCCAGCTCTGGGGAGCGGCCTCGTCTCCTGCACATCCTCTCCCCTCGCCCTCTGTCCTTCTGCCTTGCCCCTCCCCGCTCCTCTGTGTCAGCTTCCAGCGTATGAAAGGGATTTTATGTGTTTGACTTGTTAGGTAGAGTTTGTATTTTTGGTCTAAAGATGAGAAGGTAAATATATAACATTTTAGGTTTCTTGTAGAAAAACAGCCACCACTTTGAAAGCTAAATTAAGGTGGTTTTTTAATTGCATAGTTCAGAATTAAACTGATTTTTCCTGTATAAAAAAATTCTTTCCACTTTTACTTTAGGTGATTTTTCTCTAAGTGGAAGAGCACCACTTGATTAATAATAGCAGCTTTGCTGTGTCTTTCAAATGATCAGTTACGTTTGTTAATCTTCTGCATCAGGTGAGTAGTAGAAAAGGAGTTATGGTGAAGTCACTGCTTTTACTGTGGATACTGAAAGAGCAGTTTGAAAGGAAAATGTTATTAATCACAGGGGTTCTTTCTGGTGCAGGCAGTCATCATAGCAGAGGGAGGGAGAGAGAGCCCTTGTCAGGATGAGGAAAGCGAGACTTTGACTGTGGGTCCCGAGAAAGGCAGTCCTGTCTAGTGAAATCAGACCGAGTGCTTGAGTAATGCCCTAGAAAACTGGGCAAGTAGCAAACTGAAGAAGTGTTTTACTGTGAGGAGGCAGCTTCGGGTCACATGATAAAGAGCACCGTGCTCATTCTGTTAAGGGTCGTGTCATGAGAGGGTGTTCACCGTGTGCCTGACACTGTTCTGAGACCTTATGAAGAAACAGGGCCCAGAGTGCCTTGCCCAGAGTGCATGCCCATCCCTGCCAGAGCCAGTGTCTACCCCAGTCCAGCCTCACAGGCCCACCCAGAACCACTGTGGCACAGCTGGGAGACAGCCTCTGACCCCACGCGTCTTCCTCTGCTTTCTTTTTTTGTGTGTGTGAAATTTTTGTTGTACATTATTGTTTATCAGTCACCATATAAGTGCATCCCTCCACTCCTTGTGCCCACCCCCCACCCCCCTAGCCCCTGGTAACCACCAAACAGTTCTATCTGTGCATGTGTTGGTTCATCTTCCACATATGAGTGAAATCATGCCCTGTTTGCCTTTCTCTTTCTCGCTTATTTCGCTTAACGTAATACCCTCCAGGTCCATCCATGTTCCTCTGCTTTCTTTACAGACTTCTCACCTCTAACTGCTGCTTCTCAGAATCACAAATACAGATGAGTGAATGTCAGGAAAGAGAAGGAAAATAAAAAGTTCTTTGCTTCTTAATGTTTGTTCTTACTGGGGGAAAAAAAGATTCTGGTTTCATACAAAAAACAAAGCACTACATATGGCTCTTGATGTGTGTGTGAGAAAACACTAAATTTCATGCCACACTGACCAGATATACTGTAAAAAGGATTCTAACTGCAGTGTGGTTTTGACAGTGTATATATAGTTTACAACATTACATTTAATGGTCATTTAAAGATGACAGTTTTTTAAAAATACTTTATCTTAAATAAAGTAAATACAAACCTTTAGGAATTGAGGTCAGTTTTGCTTCTGCAATTCTGACGTGGAACACTGTCACCCCTTCAAATGCCCCTGGTTCAATCCCATTATTATCAAGAGGGTTTGCACTCATCTCTGTGGGGAGAAAATACATAATTCAGCATACGTATGTTGTATATGAAGGAAACTCACGATGCAGAGATACACATCCCAAGAAAATTCTGAGAAGTATGAACTTCATCCTTCAGACTTTTTTCACTCCATATAACTGTTTCTATGTCTGTCTACTCCCCTTTCTGTCAGTCTCAGAAAAAGACTGCTTTATATTACATAGGCTGGAATATAGAACAGGTCACTATTTTGTTTTCAGTTACTAAATCAATAACTTATTATCACTCTTTTATAACCATGAACATAATCAAGGTTTCGTTGTAGTAATAATATTACATCAGAAAAAAGATCATCCTTCATATAATTCAAAATGTTTGTGTTTTCCAGTGTACATTTGTCACCTAAACCTTTTAAGTTATAAGTCAGTGAGAAATTATTTGAGTAACAGAAATATAACTTGGAGGAAATACCATTAAGTGAGAGTGCCAGGCACTTGGTTGAATTAAATAAGTGAATACATGAATGAGAACACTGGTTAGGAGTTTTGAATGGATATTGTAGGGGGACCATGGCATGGTTATACCATGAGTGTTAGAAATAAAATAGAGTGGAATTTAAAATATACAACAAAAAGTTCCTTAGCTCAGTAATCTTAAAGCAGATAATGAAAAGTTAGATGTACATTCCAAGTCGTTATCTGAAATAATTTTGTACATTATATCTGAGTAGAGCCATGTGTCGCTTAACAACAGGGCTACATTCTGAGAAGTGCGTCTTTAGGTGATTTTGTGGTTATGCGAACATCACAGAGTGTACTTACACAACCCTGGATGGTATAGCTTACTACACAGCTTGGCTGTATGGTACTGTCTTGTGGGACCGCTGTCGTATATGCAGCCCATCGTTGACCAAAATGTCGTTATGCAGTGCATGACTGTAATTTATACAATACATTAAAAATACTACCTTTAAGTAACAGATTTTACCACTTAGGGCAGTCAGAAAACAGATACCACACTAGGTGTTTCAGAGGGGATTCTTAAGAGTGCATGTGTGTGTATTACAAAAGGCATATTTCTTTAAGTGCTATCAATTTTGTTTGATACTTTAATTGATTTATAAATGCCATATCTAGTTAAAGATTATTAGATTCAAAAAATTAATTTTGGAAATTATCAGTCTTAAAAGTTAATACTGATGATAAAGATCTCTACATCTGTGTATTGCTTGTAATTTCAAAATGTCCCATTCATTTGCCAAAACTTACCTAGAACATGTAAAGCATTCATTCCTTTGAATGTCTCCTTTTGTATTTTCTTAACTTTATTATCATGAATTCTGAGTTCTGCTAATGATTTGGGAAGATTAAGTGGTATCTCACTTAGTTGATTGTGGGACAGATAGACCCTTCGCAACTTCTTTGTGGTTAGAAAGGCTTTTGGGTGAATCTTTGTTATCTTGTTGTTGTTCAGAATCAAAGCCTAGATAAAGCATAAAAAGTTACACCCTATTAGGAAGTGGATTTAATTTACTGATATTCTACAGTGATTAGTCAGTCATGAAATTCATATACTTGATTAACCATGTGAGTAATTCCTCAGCCCAATCTAAGCTAAAAAAAAAATTTACTGCTGAGTTGGCACAGTGCAAAGCTTTAATAGTTGTTTTATGCCTTTGGTTTATCTTTGAGTAGGTGATGTGTTCACGTGGTTAAGTCTCCCTGCTCCTACTTCCCTTCATGGAATGATGAAGCGAAGTATGAAGTATTATCTTTATCTTATCTTAAAATCTCTTCACTCTACAAATTTTATTGCACACCAAATACATCAAATGCATGATTTTGTCTACTTTTAAAACCTCACTTCTTTTATGTTTAGTGTTTACCATTTTTCGCAGAGTAGAAGTCTGTAGGAATCAACTCCTACAAAGTGCCCTCAGCATTCTGGCATATTGCAGACACTAAGGAGAGAGTAGTGGGTCCCAAGGAATGACTCAACCCCTTCCCAGTTCTGTGGCTGTTTGTCAGTGCCACATGGCAGCGCCCTTCAGAGGAGACAAGCCCAGAGAGTAAAGAAGCTCCTAGCAGCCTGGCTCTTCGTTCTCCACAGCCAGGCCCTGTGACGTGTTGAGGCTGCTGATGGCAGCCGCCTCAGTCTGCTGGGAGATGGGAATTTCAGAACTCAAACGGGGGAAGTCCTGAGCAGCCAGGACTCGTCAGTCACCCTAGTAACTATTTTCACTGCAAAGTTGACAAAGCTTAGCCCTTGTTTTACTGCCAGATTTTGCGGAAAGAATTTTCGATGTTTCCCAAGGGTGACAGCAGGTGACTTAGCATCCCTGAGGACTTCTTAGCCTTCTCTACTAATCAGGATCCTCTCGTTCTTTCAAGGAGCTGCTCTGGATTCATTCCTTTTATGAATTTTGCCTCGAGTCCTATTCTGCAACAATGTTCCTGCTCTTTCCAGACTGACTTAATATGCCTTTCTGGTGTTATTCTTGTTGTTGTTGTTGTTCTACAGAAGAAATAAAATACTTCGGCAGTTCAGCTCACTTTAATACCATTTTCCTGGCTTCACTATTGACCTTTGCTCCTCCCTCTCTCACCCTCCTTTCGGACAGATTTCACCTGAGAAAGGTTAAATGTGCAGGGGAAGCGTTGAGACTGCATTGTGTTACCACCTGGTAAAATACTCTCCTTTCTGAACGTATGATGCCAAATAACAGTTTGTTTTCATTTTTCTGTAGTGAAATATGGGGGCATTTAACAACTTGGCACATCTGCACTCAACCTCGTGAGGTAAATTTAGCAGAAAGTATTTCTCTCCTTTCAGTGATAAGGAAATGAAGTGAAGAAAAGTGACTTGCCTCCTGTCTGCCTGCCCTCTGCCCTCCCTGCTTTGTTCTTCCTATCCTGTGCACTTCCTGTGGCTGCCACTGTCAGGAGCCCCTGAGTGAACCCTACCATCCTGCATGGGGTTTTGTGTGCTTTTTTCTGGTTAAGACATGCCATTGTCAGAGCTACATAAGAGGAAGCACAAGTAACACAAAACAGGGTAAGAGTTTTCATGTACTGCTGTGAGATGTGGCCCCAGGAGTCTGGTTATCAGAGTGTCTCCAGTTAAAGTGCACTTTCAGTGTGGGCTCTCACAGGAAAGTTCCAAAAGGGGCAGTCACAGAGCCCCAAACAGTGTGGTTTTGTGTCAGGACAGAGATGAGAAAAGTATAGCCTTTCGAAAGTGGGACAGCGAGTCTCCATGAGGAATGTGGCTGTAATAATGGGCTGGAAGGGAACTGGGCATGTGTGTGTGTGTAAATGATCCCACTTGTTCTCGAATGCTGGACTGACCTTTGTGTAAGAACCAGAATGCCAAACAGGCAGCTAAAACATAATACAGAGAATTGATAGAATATCTAAAAAACATGTTGATTCTTGACAGGTACCATATAAGATATTATAATTAAATAAATGTTTCGAAATATACAGCATGCCCACAATTTAAAGTGTGTGCTTTAAAAAGTGCTTTACATTAGTACATTGGCTAGTCTGGAAACACTAGGCTGGTGTCAAAAGTAGTTAATAGGAGCCGGCCCCATGGCGTAGCGGTTAAATGCGTGCAAACCGCTGCTGGCGGCCTAGGTTCGGATCCCTGGCGCGCACTGATGCACCGCTTGTCAGGCCATGCTGTGGCGGCGTCCCATATAAAGTGGAGGAAGATGGGCACGGATGTTAGCTCAAGGCCAGTCTTCCTCAGCAGAAAAAGAGGGGGATTGGCATGGATGTTAGCTCAGGACTGATCTTCCTCACCAAAAAAAAAAAAGGTAGTTAACAATTATTCACTGAGCTCCTTCCACGCATTCACTCATCTAGTCTAGTAACCTCTCTGAATTCATACTATCGTTACACCACTGTGACAGCTGAGAGAGGGCAGGCTTCGAGAGGGCAGCCACTTTCTCGGTGCACACTTCTGGGAGAGCCAAGATTGAGCCCAGGGCCACCTGAGTACAGAACACTCGCCCTCAACACAGCACCATATGAAAACTGACTGAAAGAAAATAGGCCTAAGACAGCTCCTGGCATCTTCTAGATTCTCATCTGCCAGTGAATAATGGGAGCACATGTGGACTGAGGCCCTGGAATACTCCTAAAATGTAATGTAATAAAACAACAATATGGCAAATTAAATTAAAAACTGTTTCTGATTTCAGTATTAAATATGACATTAATTACTCTTCTTGTGGTTGTATAGCTGAATATAGGTTGAAGAAGTGGTAGAAGCGCTCATAGGCTCTATTTCCAACTTCTGAGGGTAGAAAAAGGGCCTTGCCATTCTCTAAAAGTTCCTGTGGCCTGAGGTTAGTGGGGTGGGCTGGATGGCCCCTTGGTGGAACCCACTGTGCTGTTTCTAATGGTCTCAGTGGTTAAGTGATGCTGCAGTTAGAGGATAAATGTATGCTCTTCCCCTTGTTCTGTTTCTGGAAGCTGTAGTGTGTGTGGAGCCTTCCCACATCTGAGCTGTCTGCACAGTACGTTGTAAAGGAAAAGGAGCAGTCAAGGCCCTACAAGCGTGGCCTCCTGGCAGCACAGGGAAGAGGGTGACTTTGCAGAGGCTGCTCCCTCCAGGCACCACTCCTTGCCAGGCTGGCTTGGCACGAGGATTGAGTGATAGAGCCTAGTAAAGAGCCTCTCTCATGGTGCCCAGAACATGACCACCCTAAGTGCCTTGCTCATCCAGTTGACAGACAGACACTGGCTTGCATAATGGGACTCAAAAGTTCCCTTTCCCTGCCAGCTGGGACAGGTCAGCAGAGTCTGTGCACTGACCCAAGGATGACTGGCAGCCAGGGTGGCCTCATATCTCGGATGTAGGAAGAGAACAGGTCTACATGGATAGCAGCAAGAGACGGCTGTCGTCATGGTGTCTCTCCCTTCTCTTAGTGCTATAACCACTGCAGACGACAGGCTTTACATTTCTTGTCCCCAGCACAGCCTGAGAATGGCCTAGAAGAGCAATATTGGCTTACCACAGTAGCCTAGTGCAGAAAAGAGGCCGTCCCACCCTAACACCGCACTGAGGGGAAGAGATGACACCCCATGGAATGGGGAATCAGTGTGGAATCAGGCTCTCCCCCAAACCCAATCCAAATTAAATAAAAATTTTACTTGCTAAAATCTAGAGGCTCAAAATGTTAAGTAGAGAAATAGGAATCTTAAATCTTAGAAAATTAAAATATGGTAAGGAAAAATTATTTTTTATCTTTAAGGGTGTAGAAAAAAAGCAATACAAGTATGTATTATTCAATTAGATATATTGCGTGTACTGCTGTTAGAGATTTGTGGTGTCTTAAGATAAGTCAATGGGTTTGGGTACAGATCTTCTTATGCTGTATGCTAATGAGTAACTATAAATAATCATAGTCTTATTCTAGTGTATAGTGACTGTGATTACCTAAATAGATCGTAAGCTCATTTAAGGACTGTTTACTTAAATTCTTAGCCCACTGCCTTTCACCTGGTTCTTATTGAGTAAACGTCAGTTGACTTAAATTATTAATTGAATTAAATCTGTAATTTTTCGTTAACCAGAACACTGCTGAATAACAGAGATTTTGTCATGCTTCACACACAGAAAAGTAAGACTGGTTTACACGAACACAGTATGAGTAATCATTTTAGCAGTGATAAAAATTTTCACTTAAATATTTGAAAATATGAGCATATATTCTTACGTAAAGTGAAGTGAGTCCTTTAAAATCATTTTCTTTGATTTCCTTAATTTTATTGTTTTGAAGGTCAAGCATTCGTGTATCAAATGGAATGCTGCTTGGGACGGAGGACAAACCTGAGAGATAAACAAACATGTTACATACATGTTATATGCTGAAGACAAGATTGCTAATATGATAGAAATGTGCATTTGTTAAAATCCACAGTTGCCGTTAGGTAAAAGATGACTTAACATGTAACAGATGAGAAAACCACTGTTCTTTGGAAAGGCCTAAAGACCTTTTCAAGTAACTTATTTATTTTTACAACATGTCTAGCTGGGTCTAGCTGTCACTGCTCGTCTTCTGCAAGGTGACAGTAAACGGAGGTAAATTGGGGCGTGCCAACGTGACCGACAGCTGAGGCACAGCTTCTGCTGATGTACTTTTAGCTGAGGAATATTAACATTCTTTGCAAATTTTCAGGCTGTTGTAGTGCTAAATTGGAGCCTGTGGGTTTTGATCATTTTAAGAAGTCTCAAAACGTAGAAAGTTGTGCTTAGAAAATAGATAAGATAGTTATTTTCATGTACATTATCAAAAACTTTGCTGCCTATTTCCTTTAATAATGAGCTCCTCTAAGTAGTAGTAGATTATTTAATTTACAACAACTTGTTCATCAGTAACTTATTGTTGACATGTAGGTGTGCGGTATACCTTTACTGAAGTCATCAACCACAGCATTAGTTCTTTTCCAGCCATTGCTCTAGTTTGGAGTTACCTGGGCCCACCTGTTAGTCACCATTCCTCTTTGAGGGTACCGTAATAGCTTTCTTTTCTGTCATCTTAGATGAAGTGAAGGTACAGCGGCATCTTCCTCTTTGTGTAGATACTCAACAAATGTTAATTAAATTATTAATTAAATGTTATTAAATTATTAAATGTACTTTTCCCCTAGCAGAAAATTACTAGGAGCTGTATGTGGTGCATTTCTTGCTTTCCCTACATGGCTGAGCACTCCCATCCCTGCTTGCTGTCAGGTGTTCCACACAGTAGTTAAGCTTGATGACCATGGGGCCTTCTTATTTTTCTTCATTTTATTATTGAAATGTTCAAACATACAGAAAAGTTGAAAAATTTGACAGTAAAAACCCATATTCTCTTTCTACCATCAGCATTTTACTAAACTATACTTACTGTCCATCTGTCAATTCATCTTTTTTTATGCATTTGACAGTGAGTTTCAGATGTGAGTACACTTTTGGTGGAGCCATCCTTCCTCCTGAAGAGTAGCAGTATAGTTAGCAGCCCCAAACTGAAGAGTTCAATATCTAAATACTGTGAATATCAACATTCCACTCAACAGTCCTCAATACTTTTCCCTCCATACTTTAAAATTGACAAGTCTTTTAAGAAGTTTGACCATAGATAGAAAGAGAGAAAAGGGGGTAACTTGATAGGTTAGCAAGGTAACAGTTTTGTTGGTTTCAGAAAATGAAGTGAGGAGCCTGTAGGAAGCTGGAGCTTCTGCAGAAAGGACCTGGTGACATAGACTTTGACAGACCTAACCCTACCCTATCCCTTATGGAATTGGAAGCTCTGAAAAGAATTTCGTTTCCTGAGGGAGAAAGAGGAACGAGTATCCAGACCCTTTTCGTCGTCAGTGATCATGGGGGAGGTGAGGTATATGCTGCTAACAGTGACGTGTCATTTTAAAGGTGAATGTCAGACTATTATTACGAATATTCTTAGGTGAATTTTGCTCAGTAGCTAAATATTCAGGAGACCATGTAAGGAAAACACTGTTTGCAACCAGCTGTCTGTCCTGAAGTAGTTCACCTTTTCTCAGTCCTTTGATGACAGTCGTGTGTTGGAGCAGAGGTGCACAGTATTTCCTCCAAGGTCTTCAAGTTGAAGCACATGACTTTGCTCTGGAGCAAGTACAAAGGCCATCACACAAGGACGATGTGTGCTAAAGATGAACATCTCCTTAGTCATAGCCTTACCCAAAACCAACCCAGTGTCCATCTAGCTGTGTCCAAGTATACACATACATTTTTATTCTGATTTCTGTTTTACGGAGTGCCTTCACGTGCACCAACTCGACCAATAGTAGAGTTTTGTCCTGCCTGGGATGCAGCTTAGAAACAACAGGACATTCTGATATTCCTTTGCTCAAACCTTTTCTCACACCAGGGTCTGTCTCAGCTTCTGCATTTCTCCTTGCTGCTGCTCTTCCCACAGTCATTCTGCATGTGCTTCCAGACTAGCTTTCCTCAAACATTCCTTGACTCTTGTCACCTCTTTCTCACAATGATGCCAAAGGTAAAGCTTAAAACCCATTTTTCCCCAGCCTGTATATTCCATTAAGACTTTCCCAGAGATTCCAGCTCATAAGAAATCTCCTCTTTTTCTGAATGGGTTTTGTTCCCCTCTCTCATTTTGTCCCATATTTACACACTTTGTTCAAGTCTCTTAAGTGGATTTTAACAAGCTTTGACTATTGCCACAAATGTGGCAGTAGGAAGTGAGTCTAAAGCTTTCAGAGGCACCATCCGCCCGTATGCTCTGGAAGTGGCCGTGATGGGCCTCCAGCCCCAGAATGGGAGGCGTGTGCCAGACCTTGGCTTTCTACAGGAGGGCAGGTCTGAGCCAGCCCCTCTTGTGGAAATAGCCGAGTACAATAACTCTTGATGTGCATTCTCATCACACCTTCTCCCTGAGCTGGGTGTGAGTGTGCCCCTCTATTGGAGAGTACCTTCATTAGAAGTATTAAAGAATAAAATACTCAGCAGAGAATTACACATTTTTGAAAGACTTTAGAAAGTAATTTAGTTCAGCCACTTCTTTTCTAGACAGTTCTAAACCCAGATCATTCAGAACAAATAGAGCATTGTCTTTAAAATATCTAGATTAGAGATTTCACAAACTCTATAACCTATTTACTGTTCCGGACAGGCAACCTCTTTTGTTATTGTAGAATTTTACTAGAAAGCACAATCTCAACCTCCTGACACCCTGAGATGAAACCACAGTGATATCCATTCTCTCTGAAGGAATTAAAATGAAGCACTTTGATTCAAATTTGGGAAGAGAAGGAAACGGTCTATGTATGAAATTCCCATTATTTTCCTTTGATTTTCTGGATTTTTAAAATAAGTTTGGATGTACTTTGAGGTTTGTTAGACTTTCCAAAAATTTAAATGAAAAATTACTTTATAATCAGTGAGCTGATTTTTGAAATTTCAGTGAGTACTTTTCCCATCCTTTTAATTTTGTCAGAACGACATTCTTCTCCAAAACAAGTTGATGTGCTTTCTTACCTAGATCCGAGCAGTGCACAACTCTCGAGTAGCATTGGCATCCAAATGGGCATGTTGGAAACAGATCAAATGGGAAGAAGGGGTTAATTGGCTCTCTTGTTGGAAAAAGAGAGTTGTCAGCATCAGTGTCATCACCTTCGTCCTCCATGTCCTGCAGCATCATGTGTGAAGGACGAAGTAAAGGTTTGGCAGAGCACAAAGCCAAGAACACTAGGAGCACACACTCCCTCATGCCGTCTTGTGTAGGGGACCAATCTAGAACTAAGTAGACATTGAGGATTCAGTTAAAGTTTAAACAGATACAGTTCCTGCATTGAGTACAACGAGATGGCATTCATGTCCATTGCTAGTGTGAGAGTAAATTTATAAAAAGGTTTTGGAAAGTAATTGGCAATATGCATTGGAAGCTTTAAAAATATCTTCATTTTTCATCCAGTAATTCTACTTTTTGGAATCTAGTCTCAGGAAATAATTCTAAATGTGTGTTAAGATGTTCATCCCAGAATGATATATAATAGCAAAAAAAATTAAGATAATACTAATGGTTAAAGGAAAATAGTAAAATAAAGTAGGGTATATTGATTCCATGAAATGCTTTAGAACCCACAAAATGTTTGCAACCATGTTTAAAAATATGAAATATTTTTTTGAAATAAAGCAAATATAAAACATCCATACTTAGTATACTTATAAACATACAAACAAATAAAATATCTGGCACAAATATACCTAATTGATGATAATCTCTGGCTGGTAGAGTCGTGAATGACTTATGTCTTTTTCTTTTTTTTTCCTTAATTTTTATAACGAGCTGTAAGTACTACTTTATAGTTAGAAAACTAGTAAATGTTTTTAAAAACAAAAACAGGTTATCATACCTGACTCTCTGTTCCCAGAATCTTTCCATTGCCTTACTATCTTTGTCACTATCAAAGTCAAGTCCTTCGTGTCCCCTTAGCACAACATCTGGTGGCTTTGTTTCACTGGCCTTTCTCTCCCGCGACCCTCCCAGCCTCACTCTCAGAGTTGGTCACTTTTTCCAGTGTCATTTGGATTTCTTCCTTCTAATCTGGTCTGATAGGGAACCCGAAGCATCTGAGGTCCAGAGTATTCTTTCTTACTCATCTTTCCACTGAGTTCTGTTTGTTTTGTTTTGAGGTGGGGGATTTGTTTTCGGTTGTATTTTTTAAAGCCCACACTAAACTGGAATGTATGAGCAAGAACCTTCTGAGCATAGATTTGTTGTCCTCTGATGGCGGATATTCCCATGGGTGTGTTTACATTACCATGGTTTCTTACCCATCACCCGTGAAACATACATTCTTTGTAATTTCCAAAAATTAAAAGCATTATGCAGTCATCTAAAACAGACCTCCTATGACAATCTTCTCTTTGGGGATGCAGTTGGCCGCACACAGATGCCCATTGGTGAGGCTGTTTCCTGGCAGGAGAGCATCCGTCCATCTCAGCCAGGTCCCCCAGCAGTGCACCTGGCCTGCCATGCCTGAGCACTAGACAGTGCCTTTGCCGTGAAGGACTTCCAGGGCCAGTCAGAGTTGGTCCAGCCTCAGGAAGACCTGGCCCCCCAAATCCTTGAATCATGCCAGCTCCTTCCAATTTCCCAGAACCCAGAAATCAGCTTTAATGTCTCTCCACTGCCTTGCTTTTTCTGGACTTAGGAATCAGAAATGAATTAATTAACTTAATTGAAATATTCATTTTATGTGGTATGTCTTTTAATCATCAGAGGAAGGTTAAAAAAACCTACTGTCATCACTTATTAACCTGATAATTAACATTATTTAATTCTTAGAAATCTAAATGACAACATGAACATTTTGCCCACTGGGTGGCTGGACAACACCAGCCTGATAGGTGAGGTTTCCGTGTGCTAACCCACGCTTGACTGTGCTGGGAAAGAGGAGGTTACAGGACATGTCTGAGAATAGCCAAAGCTTTTTATATTCTGAATCCCACTTCAGAACCAGCCTTGGACTCCCATCTCTGCACTGCCTTGTGGAAGTTTCCATTCAGACGTGTCACTCACATTAGCCAGGAGGAATGGGAGGTGCAGAGAGCTTCAGTGGTTTCCCCAACGCCACCTGAGCAAGTGGAATTATAACCCGAGTTAGAGCTCATGTGTCCCAGCCACTCTGTGTCTTCTGCTGCAGCCCATGCGGGAGCACTCACTTCTTTTATCCTGAAATCCAGTGGCTTCACAGGCATACTCTCAACTCTTCCTCTCCAGCCAGTCCACACACAGCTGTCCAGTGTGCATCTCTACAAAAAGGGGCTCACACAGCTTGGCGTGGGGGGGTGGGAGTAGGAGTGGTTGTGTGGTCAGGTTTGTATGGTACAGAGGTGCTGGCAACTCAAGGCCCAGCAACTCTATCAGCTGGCCCCGGGGGACAGGCAGGTTCCACTCTGGAATCCTGGCACGGATACCTGGTTAAGGTCAACTGGGCTTTGTTTCCAGTGTCATTTTGTCTCTGGCACATCATTTCTGCTTCTTGGCTGCCTGCCTAATTTTGGTCCATTATGTTTCTTGACCTTAGGCTGCTCTGTGGTTCCTGGCTCCTTAATGCTTGGTTCCCAGCTTTGTCCTGACCTCCAAACTCTCATTCTCCAGCTAATTCAGCTTTTGGCTAAAGCTGAATTCAGCTAAAGCTGAAACCTTGGCTAAACCAAAGCTTGTCCCTGGTACCAATTTAACATTGTTCTGCATTGCAGCTCTCTGTCTTTTAGGTGTATACCTGCCTCTGACCTTGGCAAGAGAAGCTGTTGAATTAAATGTCGTTTGAGATCCTGTCTCTGGCTTTGTTTGAGGTTGCTGGAGTTTTTCAGTGGGCATTTATCAGATGCCTGCTGTGTACCAAGCATAGCATTAGGGTGGGGAATCTATGAAGCATGGAGCATGTCTGGGCTCTCTTGGTGGAGATACCCCTTCCTATCCACTTCTCAGAAAACAAAATCACAGCTCCTAGTCCACTACTCTCAGGTAACTGTGGGATTGTTCTAAAAGTTAATACTTGAATGTCAGGTGCATTAATAGAAAAACTGAAAAATAAATGCCCAAATTAGTAAGTAAAACTAAACTGCAAGTAGACAGTGTTGCCTGTGTACACTGTGGCTCTGGCAGTTTGGGGGAATCTCCAGATGGGTGGTCCCCAGACTCTGAAAGTAAAATTCTTCGCCTTGATTCTGTCTCCTCCTCATAATGCTCAGTTTACTGTTTGAGACCACTAGAAATAAAGTCATCTATAAAACATACACATACATGAAGATAAGTTTGAAATAGGATACACAAACCTAATAAGAGGGCTAGTGGGATTATGAATGAAGGGTTATTTTCCTCTCTCTGGTACATATTTTTAAAATTATTATGTTGCTTTTTAACTATTTTAAATATCAGTCTGCCAACAAAATTGTCTTTGCTCTAGTCCCCCATGTGCTTGTGCCTTTTCTACCACTTCTGTAGCATTAGACAGTACAATTAAAGATTTCCCATACACCATCCCCCCAAAATCAAACAGCAGTGCCCACCGGGGAAATTGTTTGGGGCCACAATTTGATGAAGCATAGCCCCACTTTACCCTGGTCCTTGGGAGATGGAAAGTTTAATAAAAACTTATTTTTGAGTTGGTTTGTTGTTTGAGTTTCAGTATTTTCTTATAGAAACTTAAAGATATATGGGCCATAGGTTCCCAGTCTAGACCCGAAAAAATCTGTTTAACACATAATATACCTGAAATTTAGACTTAAGAAAACCATAGAACGTTAAAGAATGTGTATAATAAGAGGAATTTGTTAGAGAGCCAACATGGGAAACCAGGGGCACGTCTCGGGTTCCCTGTGACCTGGCAGTGGGGCCGGGACTCGTCGTCGCTCCTTCTGTAAACCCTGGGTTCCTTCCCTCCCTGCTGCAGTCACATTGCCCTGTGACCCAGGAGAGCCCGGAACAGGGTGCAGGCTTGAATGAGGAGCAGAGTAGGTATGACAGGCATGGAGGGACTGGTGTGAGGAGCAGAGCTGGGAGGACAGAGAAGGCTGGAGCGCACAGGTGACGCAGAGGAAGGAAGCCAGGCATCTCGGGGCTTGTTTCTCTTGCACGTCCCCTCCTGAAGGGCTGCTGACCAGCCCACCCATGGGGTCAGGAGGAGCATTAGCCAGTGTCCCTCCTTCCTCTCTCTTCTTTCTTAGACTGGTAACTTACATGAGACCCTCCCTGCCTTCAATGAGGTGGAGACTCTGGCCTGTTAGGTTAGACAGTGGCGTGTCTGTGATGGTTGGAAGCTTTCCGGTTGCTGGCTAGTGGGAGCAACCACCTGTCGTGCCTTCCTGGGCCCTTCCCTAGTGAGTGAGAGCGGAGACCTGGGGAAGCAGGAAATGTCATCTAGTTGAAACTCCCTCCCAGTGTTGGAGGTTCCTCCAGAACAATCTGGACCTGATAGCCTGTCCACTCTGCATGACTCCACTGAGGGGACTCAGGGAGCACACCTCCTCAAGAGGCATCCAGTTCCACTGTTGTCCATCTGTGGTCGATGAAATTCTTCATTTTGAGACCAGAAACACCTTCTGGCACATTCTTCTCTCTGTGCTAGTTCTGTCTTCTGTTAGCCATATAAAAGTAATCTGATCTTTTTGCATGCTCTTATCCCGGTTGCTTAAAAAGAGAAGTCAGGCAAACCTGGATTCCAAGAGGAATTCACCGTTTACACCCTTCATCTGAGATGATAAGGTACAAGTGATTGTAGACCGCAAACCTCCCCCTATTCTAGTTGAGCAAGTTTTATCAGTAGAAAAATATTGGGATGTCCAGGAGGGAACACTGTATAGCACTGTTTTTTCTCTATTATTCAGGAAGAATATAAAGAATATTACTTCTCATTGTAAATGATGTGACTCTCAGTTTGTCTTATTTTTAAATTTGGAGTTTATTCGTATGGCTCAAGCTCTTGTTTGATTAGTTTTGGCAGTATTTAGAGTGTGTTATTTTTAAAGCCTTTAAAAATATTTATGTGTTGTTCCCAGGAAGACTCGGTATTTCCTTGAGTCTTCTTCTAAAGACTCTTCTAAAACTGGTCCGTTTAGACCAGTTTTGCCAGTTTCTTACTCATGGAGAGCTTTGGATTTTGGTTTCAAGTTTCTCTTAATCAGAATAATATTTGGACTATTATCTCAGTGCTGCTGCTGTTAGTAATAAACCCTGGCATGTTGGAGCCAGGAGAGGCCTTCGAGACTTTTCTCCCGTTGTCCTCTTCTACAGCAGGAGAAGCTGGGGCCGGCCTCCTCACTCCTGCATCGTCTACCCGACTGCTCCGCCTCCTCCAAGCAGGTCTCAATCCCATAGTGACTTCCAGACAGTAACCAGACTCTCCTCAGAGAGGATGGGGTGGGAGGTTTAGCCAGGTTCTCAGGACTGGAAATGTAGCTGAGAAGTGTCTTTCTGAATTTGCATAAGCTCCTATTTTCCACTTAAATGTTCCACAGACTTAGAATGGAAAATTTGTCTAAGTGAAATGGTATTTCCTCCCAGACACTATTATTAGGAAAATAAGTCACTGTGCTTTTAAATCTTGTGCTTAAAGGTCCACTTGGCAACTTTTCCCTTGCCTGCAATATTCCTGTCAGTGCACAAGCACCAGGAGTGGTCTTCAGTATATAGATGTGGTAGACATGTTCTGTGTACTCACGGAGGGATCCAGACCAACTTCAGGGGTCCTCAAGGCTCAGCCTTGTGAGTGAACAAGGGAGTTAAACGTCTAGACTTGCCTTTGGAAACTCACAATATCTTTTGTCATGGAAACTGATGCTTTTACAGACTAGCTTTCCTTAAAGAAATAATTAACTTTACCTTAGAAATGTAAATAGCATCTGATTAAAGAGCTTGCTGGCTGCTTTTCCTTTTATACCAATTTTGTTCTCCATCAGACTTTCAGTGCGTCTGAGCAACCTTGCTGCTGTCTTAAAAACAACCTCCTACCCTTCCTTTTCTACTGCTTCCTCTGGCGCCTTAAGACTTGTGCATGTGAGGTTCTTCTGTTTTGTCTCAGACCTCAGGCCAGGTGAGTCTTCCTTTTGATGCAGTCAGTAGTTGTAACAGAAGACTGCACACCCCTCTTCTTTCCACCACCACTTCGCATTCCAGATACCGAACACAGACTGAAAATATCAGGATGCTGTCACATGTGTGGGCTTATGATTTATTTTTCTTTCTTTCTTTTTTTTCAAACAACTCAATGATTCTTGGTGGGATAAAAAGAAAAACAAAAACCAAAAAAAAAGCACTTGATTTTTAGAGAGATAAAGACCCCTCAGGTTTCTTTGTGACTGAATCCTACACCATGTGGCCACTGTTTATGGCTGCCACAACTCTGAATACATTAACAAGAAAGAATGCTGTGCTCTATTTAGATTATGAGGGAGTAGAATATCAAGTACATTGTTTAATTTTTTTAAATCTAAGATTTAATAAAAAATTGACTTCGGGAGGGGATAAAGGAAATCTTTGTTTTAAATTCTGACTGTATGGATTTTGTGAAAAGAAGTTCCTAATTTTTCATATTGAATGTAGAGCTAGTTAAATTATTGCTGAGAAATATTCTTTCTTGGAATTGTGTGGATTTCCATTTTAACTGTCCAGTGCCATTTCATTACAAAAGAATAAGGAAGACATTTATCAAGGGAAAATGTGAGTATTCACATATGTAACTAAAAACTACATTTGAATAATTCATACATTTTGAAAAAATATTAGAAAACATCATAGTTTTACATTTTGAAAGAAATATTTAGTTTCATTTAATATATTTGTGATATCCCCAAACTTCATTATCATTAATTATTAAGGTAATGTTATTTTCCTAAAAGAACATACAAGATATTTGTTTAAATGATTTTTAAAATCAATCCTGTTAACATTTATGGTAAAATATAATGACAGGTTTTCAGTTAGCTGTAAAAAAACAAGTCACAATTTATATTGAAAATAAATTCATTGTATATAAAACAAAATCTAGAGTAATTTTAGGTTGATGTGTATTTAAATGCTGATTTTTAAGAAATTATACAAATAAACTTTAAACTTTATCATATAGTGTATAAGCATTTACATTAATAACATTAATGTCCCCTTAGTATGGCCTATAAAATAATTGTACACATTATGCAATTGTATAATTGTATAAAATAATTGTACACTTTTGTGCATTAAAAAAAGACATGAAAACATACCTTGTAAGAAGAGAGTAAGTCCTCTTGAAAGCAGAATTTTCCACCATGTACAACTTTTCTATAATGTGAATGTTCTCAGAGCTTCCTTAAGAAGAAAAGATGAGAATGTGTTCATTTAAAGAAAAACACCCCTCTGCAGAGCCCGGGGTGGCTGCACCCTGGTGACAGTGGAGTAAGCTGCTTCCACAGATTAGCCCATGGTAGTACTGAGGAGCAAGATTAAAACTTGTTACTGCTCATGTGTTTTCCATCACTGTTTGTATCGTAGCCAAGACTTCTAGCTAAACTCTAGACGTCTACTGGAAGATTCTGAAGAAAAAAAGGGAGTTTAATAATGCATGGCAACTGGCCATTGAAAGTGCAGTCCAAGTCATTCAAGAAATACCTGATATGAAAAAATACTTTATGAAATTCTTAAATGAATGAATACTTATAAACTATAAATTTAAAAAACACTCACCCTATATAGACTTACAAAATATTTATCAATCTTAGTAAAGAGTACCAACATTATTGAAGTATAAACCCAAATTCCAGATGTACCTGAGAAAGGAGCTGTGCTGTAGTTTTCTTCTGATGACGAGTTGTCACTTCAAGCATACTTCTCTAGTATGCTTTTCCTTTAAAAGCTTTTAACCCTACCGTAGGCATGTCAGGGGAACTGCAGACCAGGCCCTACGTAATGCCCCCGGCCCAGTCTACAGGCTGTGACACAGACACAGACACGCCAATCCAGGGGCGCCCGCTTGGACTTTCCCTCTTCAAGAGAGTATCAGCTGTGACCACATGGCGTTTGGGGAGGACATGGGAGCAGGAAGACATCATTCTCTGAGAAGAAAAGTATTGTTAGCACACCATTTCCCATTTGCTCCTGAGAGAATGCCCAGTTCCGACATCAGCTAAGACACTATCCTTTGAGAGAGGACATTTTTCTGTCTGGTGAGACTCACCAGTGCTAGGTGAGGCCAACAGATCTTCCCAATATACAGATTTGGGGGGCCAGCCTGTTTGCTAAGCACATTTCCAGAGGGTTAGCAGAGTCTCTTCTCCTGCCTTGAAGGATCTGACTGTCCTTTCCCCCCTCCCAGAGAAATGGCACGTGTTGAAGCGAGGCAACTGCAGCCATAGAGAGGGTGCTGTGCCCCGATGTGTGGGGCAGCTGGCCCCGCTTCTCCAGGCACCCTTCCTTGGCCATCACTTTGGACAAGTCGCTATGCTGGCTCCTGCAGAGTTTCAGGCCCTCTTAAGGTGCAGCACCTGGGGGAGGCAGCCCTCCTGTTTGCTTAGGACGTTCGTGTTCCTATTTACTCAGTTACGTTTAGTTCAAAATGTGTATCTGTTACCTTGATGGATTGGGACATTGTGAAAGTTGAACTGGATTTTATTAACCTGAGTTCCATCAGAGCAGCAGCCATAAATGGGAAGCTCTTGGGCAAAATTCGTTTGTCCTGCACAGTGTTTTGTCTTTTAACTTTTAACTGAAATGTGTATTACAAAAAAAAAAACATCATAATGGTATAGCTCAATTAATTTTCACAAACTGCACCTGATCGGGAAATCCCAGCACTCCTGAAGTGCTCCTCAGAATTAGTCTCTTCAGAGAGGCTGCTGCCTGGCTTCAACACCATAGCTTGTTTCCTGCACTCTGTATAAATGGTCATACAGTGCCTTCTCTCTGGTCTTCATTCAGTGTTTCTGAGATCCATCTAGGTCATTGTGGCTAGGAATAGTTTGTTCCTTCTCATTATTGGATGGTGTTCTATTATATGAATATGCCACAAATTAGGTATTTTATATATGTATTCAACTGGGTTAATTCCCATTTGGAGTGCAGCTATGAACATTTCAGCATTCTTTAATCTATCCTTTGAGGCTCATGTATATGCATATTTGTTAGGTGGAATTGCTGTATTTAAAAATTATGAGGTTTTGGGGCCATCCTGGTGGCATATTGGTTAAGTTCACATAGTCTGCTTCAGCAGCCCAGGGTTCATGGGTTCTGATCCTGGGCACGGACCTACACACCGCGCATCAAGCCATGCTGTGGCGGCATCCCACATACAAAATAGAAGACGATTGGCACAGATGTTAGCTCAGGGACAATCTTCCTCACACACACAAAAAAATTATGAGGTTTCAACTTCTCTTGAAAAGTACAGCTTTGCCAGTGTGTAGCTCCTGCTTTTGCATGGCAGCACTCGGCTAGGGCTAAGTGGCAGCTCCTCCTCTCTGTGGGATGTGTGCTTCCCACTCTCTACCTTGGCCTCTGCTCACATGGTATGTCCATATCACTCTCCTCTCAGTTGTGTGGTCTGCACAGCCCTTCTTGGTGGGGTTCTAGAGAGCTGGGAGGCACTTCCTATGACACTGTTTTTCTGAAGGTGTATTATAGCTTCTTTCTCCTCTCCCCACTGTGGCCCTGAGCTTGTCCTTCTCGAGCATCTTGCTTTGATCTTGGGTCAAAGGGCTTGGGAAAGAAATAGGCCCTGGAGTATAATGCTGGGTGTATTTGGCTTACTCACTCTATTCTGCAGACAGTTGGCTAGAGGGACCACCCAGGGCCAAGAACCCCTGCCCAAAGTCTTGGGGCTGTGGGGTGGGGGGGTTCACCTCTCAACTGCAGAGGTGGCCCAGCATGTGCGCACACACCATTTGGAAAGAAACTGGAGTTTTTCTCCATGCCTTGGCAGGTTGTCATTCCAGGCACAGTGTACCTCCTCTCTCTAAAGTATTGTGAGGAGAGAACCTTCTGTTTTTTGGTTCCTGTAGGAGTCCTACAGAGAGGACCTAATTCTTTTCTACGTGTTTGTTTGTTATTTTTATTTTTGGTTTTTGGCTCATCAGGCTTTGGTCTAAATTTACTATATCAAACAATATTTTTAGGAATCACAGATTGTCTGTACATTATTATGTTGTGAACAAGAAGATAAATTACAAAACTGAAAAAGTAATATTCTCTGTACTGACATTTTATGAACAGAAACATTGATTGCCATAAAAGGAATTTCAACACAAATTTCTTGCATGGCCCAATATATTCCAACCATGATGAAAAGAAAAATAAATTGCTTAAGCCAAGCTTACACATAATTTCTAAGACCCTTTCCTGACCTTTCCTAGTGAAGAAATAGAGAACAGTGGTCTAAGTCCAAACGAATGATGACTGGACAGGACCTTAGACACATCTCATGCAGATTAAGAATCCAATGGGCGAGGAGTAGGGGTGACTGTGGCCACGTGTAACACCTCTGCAAGCTCAGATATCACTCAGGCAATTGAGTTTTGTGGTGGTCATCAGCCAGTACCTAGTGTTTCCTCCCCCTCTTCCCTAACTTTCTAAGTATGTTGGCATGGATTGTGTAACAGTCTCTCGGTAACAGTAGCTACAAGGAATCTGTTGGTCCCTCCATTCATTCAACAAATGGTGTAAGTGCTGTGGAGAAAAGCAGAATTGGGCAGGGTGTCAGGGAAGCCCTGAGGGATGTGAGGGAGCGTGCCTTGCAGATACCTAGTTTAAGAATGTTCTAGGCCATCAAATCCTAGGATGTAAATAATGTATGGTCTT
This sequence comes from Ceratotherium simum simum, assembly GCF_057802395.1. Taxonomy (NCBI): domain Eukaryota; kingdom Metazoa; phylum Chordata; class Mammalia; order Perissodactyla; family Rhinocerotidae; genus Ceratotherium; species Ceratotherium simum. The sequence continues at coordinate 56,103,722 of NC_141919.1, read as the reverse complement.
TATGCATAACCTGGAGGTTGTATGTAGTAGTAGGCACTCACAGAGACTTCTGAAAGGAGTGGATATGATTTCATGGGTTGTTTTGAATGTTTGAGCATCCCTCATGGTGCACTAGGCTCTGGGGTATAATGAAATGACTTTATACTCTAGGTCATGACCCATGGGCAGTATTCAGCCTGCAAATGTGTTTTGTTTGGAGCATATGGTATTTTTCAAAACCAGGAAATTTTGTATCAAAGTCCAAATTTACAGTATATCTTAAAAAATCAATCTGACATAGCCAGCCTTGAATTCTTGTGCAGTTCCAGCAACTGGCTGAGCTCAGGGCAGCAGCCACGTTCAGATGGGCTCCTGGTCCCTGGTTCTCAGCTGCCCTCCCTCCTCCACCCCCTGTGCTGGTGAGGACTTCTGCAACTCACAGGCTGAGCTCCTGTCATCATCCTGTTGGAGGTTTCATTCTGAAAATGAATTAATGCCATAAATTGTCATTTAAAATGAATTGAGTTAAATTTGTGAAAAACGAATGACTTATACAATTTAGTTTATAACATTGTGTGGGTATCAAATATTTTTAAGTAATGCCTCAAAAGTCAGTTTGCTTTGAGGAATGGGTACAAGTAATGGTTTTGTTTTAAATAAATTTCCTCGTGCTTTCCACTGAGGAGACCTGAAAGCAGTGAGCACATCTACCTTCCAGAGCTGTGTTTCTGAGGACCGTTTCCCACTAAAAGGGCCAAGGCTCCTGGGAGAAATGGCGAGTAACAGATGGAGGACAGGGAAGGTATAAGGTGTGCCTGAAACATCTCCTTGTACCAACAGGCACGAAAGCGCACAGAGATTACTGTGGACATGTGAAGAGAACATAGAAGCCAGCATGAAGGCACAGTTTGAGTGTCTTAGAAAGAATAAAGATGGCGATGGGTTATAAAATGTCAAGTGCAAAATAACAGAGAAAAGAGTCAAAAGGATCAGAGCTCCTACTATAGAAGCATGCCAACTAGTGAGTACGAAGGAATCATAATTAGAAAATCACCACTGTGATCCTCCACTGCAGCAGCTGACACAGGCAGAGACAATCAGTGGAAGCTAAAACCACTAGGGGAAAGGTTATTGAATGGCAAGATACTCACACAGACCCAAAGTCTTACCTAGCAGACTATTTCTTAATTACAAGGGAAAGAAGATACCACCTTAACCCAGTGTCTCAGCATCAGCAGTGACGGGCCAGCCCGACATTTTGTGCCTCCTGATATGATGCAAAAGGAAGAAGTACGTGACATCACCTATGTGGGATTCTTGCCAAAAATGTTTTACCTAACTCTAATCATGAGGAAATAATCAGACAACTGCAGAGTAGGGGACATTCTACAAGACAGCTGGCTTGGACCCTTCAAAAAAGTGAAGGTGTGAAACAGTCACGTAGGCAGGGAATTGCTACTGTAGATTACAGGAGAGAAGGAGCAGTATGTGGACTCTGTTTAGGTCTTGAACCTCACACACACACAGCAATTGAAGACATGGTTGGGACAGTTGGGAAAATCTGAATATGAACTCTATGTTAGATGATACTGAATCAATGTTAAGTTTCTTGGACTTGATAATGTGAGAGAATGTGATAATTGTCTCATGGTTATAAAACAACATGTCCTTGTTCTTAGGAGATTCATAATGAAGTATTAGGGTGACATGTTATGATATCTGCAACTTACATTCAAATGGTCCAGCCCCTGTCCCCTGCAAATAGATGTATGTGTATGTATATATGTATAGATTTGGATATGGAAAGAGAAAGAAAAAATGAATGTGATAAAGTAGTACTAATTAGTCGATGTAGATAAAGAGTATGTAGATGTTCATTGTATTATTCACCTTTTCTTTGGCCTTAAAAATATTGCTAAATAACTAGAAGGATGTGCAACTATGACATACAACTATCTACTGGGGCTTTGGGGAGAAAAAGGAGGAGGATTGGCAATAGATGTTAGCTCAGGGCCAGTCTTCTTCAAAAAAATATATATATATATATTGCTAAATAAATGGGGGAATAAATGCTAAGTAATTGTGAGAAATAAGGTAATTTGCTTTAGATTAGTGTTAACTCTGATTAATTCTTAACTCTAGTGAAATATTGACATGTAAAATTTGTTTTAAGTTAATTAAGATGTTACCCAAGTAGAGTTTCTTAACTAGGATTTGGGAAACACTAGAGGATTTGGGAAAGGTTTTATGAGTCTTTTGATGCATGCAAAGCATTTGTATGTGTGTATGTTTCTGCATAGAGGATCCATTATAGCTTTCATCTTATCCTAAAAGGGGTCTGTCCTTCAAATAGTTAAGAACTGCTACCCTGGAATAGATGTACAATTTGTAATGCATTCTTTATTCTGAGTATCACAGTACTAGTTAAATTAGCATTTCAGATAGTTCACGTATAAATTTTGTAATTGTGAACTTATATAAAACTTGTGTAAAAGAAATAAACCTTCAGCAGATTCCAACTTATAAAAAGATTTGCCTGTATCAGCTGATAGTTTAATGTAAGTTTATTTGACCACAGAGATTCTGTTACTTAGAAACACACCATGACATTTTAATAACATGATGTATTCCTTTCCTTTTCCAAACTAATATGTGTTTAGTGCAATCACATGTTATTTTTAATACAGTCTGCTTTCCCTTGTGTGGATTCACATTCTTCACATTTTGTACAAAGGAAAAAATATGCTAGACTGTAAGTTTTGATTTATTCATTTCCATGTAGAGAGAGAAACATAACTTCAAAGAAGAAATAGTCCTGCCTTTATTTTTTAGTTGTGTAATCACTAAGCTCTATTTACTGACTTAGAAACATTCACTGCAAATAGCAGTGTGCAACGGACTAAATTCCAGCATGACTTACAGTCTCAGCTGTTCCTGTTCAGCATGTGGGAGCAAAGACATGTGAGTAGTATGTTAGAATATACCAAAGTGTTGTTCAAGTCATGTAGGATCGAACGTGTGCTGACACATGACTACACCATTTACAGTAGATGTTGCTTTCTCTGAAAATCTTTTACCAAATGCCTCTGGATCTGTTGGATTAGGTTCAGTTTACGCTGATCTTCACAGGACCATTAATGAAATACTTAACCTCCCAGGAGAACCATCTGCCCAGAGCATGCTGTGCCCGGCTCTGGGAGAGCCGGGAGACCAAGACTTATATGCAGACTCTCACCCTGCCCCTGAGGACCCATTCCTGCGTTATCTCTGAGGTAGGAATCTGTCTGCAAGACAGGGTTTTTGATCAAATTCTCTTCTAGTTTGGCTAGCTATTTTAAATACAGTTTTTCCCCTTTTTAGGTGTTATAAGGAATCACAGTGAATCACATTTACCAGTCAGACTTAGTTTTCTTTCCTATAATCAGGATTTTAAAAAAAATCTGCTGTTAAACTGCTCCCATGTCTCTGACGAGAAATAGTTTAGACTCTGAGTCCCCGTGTCACACTGCATTGATGGAGCCCCTGCTTGAGCACATTCTGCGCTGGTTTCACTCTGCTCTTTGCAAAGGAGGTGAATGTACACAGCGCACAGGCTGCCAAGCTCTGGAGAGCCACAATGTGGCCTCTAGGGAGAGCGTTTGCTGACCCCTGTCTCAGTGTAACTGGCCCTCTCCTTTTCCCACTGTATTTCACAATCTAAGGAATCAATTTCCTTGAATAATTAATATCTTCCATATTAAGAGGCCTGGCAGCTTTGAGCAAGTCATGAACCTTCCTGTCTGCTGGTTCCTTGACTCCTATCGATGAAGGAATGGACACTCACCTTATCTGACGGCCACCCTGTGCCCAGCACTGTCATGAGCATCACCTCATTTAACCTTCCCAGCAGACTTGGAAGGAAATGCTGTTCCCCCCAATTTCATGGGTGAGGAAACTGGAAATCAGTCTCAGTGACTTGGCCAAGTCCACAGCTAAGAAGGATTCCATGTCTTTTCACTACAAGAAATGGACCTCACGTTTCATGGACTTCAGGGTTTAAGGGCCCCTGGAGTCATCTGGCGTAGGTTAGAGCTGTCCAGAAACTTCTGGCCATAGTCCTGGGCGCTTTTAGTATTTTTGAATTTCAAGTTGATGGAGGATCTGAATTCACATTCAGCTGTGGACAGTTGTGTAATTGTCACCATCCATCTGTCCATACTTCTCCTGTGAGGAGACATGCTGACTGTTTTCTGAATAAGGGAAAGAGGTGGAATAGCTATCACAGAGGATTTTACCCGGCCCTTTGAGGTTTCACTTAAACAGCAGAATTTGAGTATTTCTTTCTTTTATGTCAGCATCTATGAACCTAGTAATTCATGGTATGTTTAATTGATGGCTTTGGAAAACGTAGTCAATGTTGCTATTATGCAGAACGGTTAGTTGATTACTAAGTATTAATGGTTGTCAAAGCTTGACTTAATTGTTTATAAAATATACTCTGTGCTTTCTGATGTCCATGTGAAGAAGTATTAAGAGAAATTATTGCTTATTAATTTTATGACCCTATATAAATCTTTTTCAGTTCAATTTCTCACTTTTCCTTTGAAAATCCTTAAACTTTTCAGATTCCTTTCTGTTTTGTTTAGGAGTAGTGTTAACATCAACTTTGGGCAGTTCACGAGCTGATCCATTTAGAGTAGGGGATCAATAGTCATTTTAACACCTACTTTGTGCACAGAATGCAGGGATCCAGAAATGAATTGTCTCTGTTCTTCAAAGTTTTACTGTCTTTTTAGAGAAACAAGATACACCCCCTACCCGTCTACCATGCAATACCCCACTATGCAAAGAAATAATAGTGACCTAACTCATAATTTCAGATCTGTCTGTCGCCAGGGTGGTGGCACAAAGGCCGAGCAGCGAGGGGTCAGGGTGCTATGGAAGAGCCAGGCTTCGAGGCGCAGCTTGTCTTGTGCTCTGGAAGCTCCACAAGGCCTGACCATGGCTCAGGTCAGATGGAGACTTGCAGTGGACTTGGCTCCTTCACTCCCCTTGAAATTGGGGGCTGGCGCCCATTAGGGTTGGCTCCCCTACCCTTCTCATCACGTGCCCCTTGGTGTGCTTCCTTGCCTGTGGATTCCACTCTGGCCGGGCCACATGCATTCCCGTCTTTACCACTCCTCCCATCCTTCTGCCTGAACACCAACTTCAGCATATTCTCGCCCAACTGTCCCTTTCTCTCAACTTCTCGGCAGCATCACTGAGACTCAGACCAGTTCTCCTCTTTGGCTCCCTTCTCTTCTTTGTGTCCCTTACCTGATGTTTCTTTCGATGTCTCTATCATACCTGTTCCTGCTTGTTCTTCCTGTTGCCTGTGCTGTGTGGTCCCACGTACTCTGTTTCTAGATTATTGCAGTGGTGGCTCTTTTTCTTCCTGAAACCATGGCTCTCCAGACACACTCCCTGCTTCGTTTGTTGGTGGTGTGCCACATCTCTCATGTCAGCCATCTGGCCTCCTTTTCCTGGTCTCCCAAGCCCTCCCAGGCCTCGTATTTCCTGTGTCATTTGTCCTCCACCAGTGGACCTCAACCGTCCGTGGCTCACGTCTCTTTCAGTCATCTATTCCCTCCCCTCAACTGATTCAAATCCTATTTCAAGGCCCCGCTCAAGCCTCAAGCTCAGTGCTAATTGTTTTCCATCTTACACCACTGGCTTCCTTTGTTACTCCTGATCTAAATTTGCTGTGCTTAAATTAGCATTCTGTGTGTGAATGGGGTGATCATCTTGACCTCACTGCTCTTAGAGGTGTCCATGCGGACCCGAGGACACTGCACATAGACAGATTTCAACTCATGTTGTGGGTGGCATTTTCCACATTAATGAAGGTAGTCATCTTAAGTGATTAACTGACTTCACAAGGCTGACTCCTAAGGTGAGGTGTGTGGAGTCATTTGACAATGCAAGCCCAAAGAGAGCTGGTTGTATCTCCCTCTCTCCTATTGGCAGCACCTGCCGCAGCACGTGCCCTGCGCCCTCACATTCGAAGGTACGCCATGCCCACTCAGATGTCCAGACTTTCGCTTTTCAGACTTCAGTCAGAAGATGCAGGTTAAGTCCAGACTCAGCCACGTACTCCCTATTGCTCTCGAGTGCCACCCACCCACCCTTACCCCAGCTTCCTGAACTGCCTGCTCCTGAGGGAGTCTTGAGGTCTAGCAGAGATGGAAGATGTGAGCCCAGTGTGTGAGCCCTGCAGCACGGTGACACATTGTGCCCGTCCGACAGAAGGACACTCAGCTGACTGCCTTTCTGGTGTTTCAGGTCAGAGGTCAGCAGTGTTGGGTTGTTGCAGAGCTGCTGAGGCGTGATCCCACCCCATGGTGCTCGAGTGCCAAAAGAACAGACACACCAACTAAACTTCCCTGCCCTGCATGCTCGGAGGTGGCTGCATCCAGGCAGCTGTAATCCGTGCACCTGAGAAGTGTTTCCTGAGGCCAAAGCTCTCCAGCTCGTGCTCTGGGAGAGGGGAAGAGCTGGGCAGAGCATTGGGGAAGGACCAGGGGCTTTGGCTGTATGTTCTTTGTGAATCTTAAAACTTGGTATGTCGTTAGATAGTACCTTGTCCCTTGGTTCTAAGAAAGGAGGGGGCAGGAGCAGCCAGCCCTGTGTGATGGTAGCAAAGCTGCTTTGTCTGAAGAGAATCTGTGCTTCCTCTTCCGGGGCACTTTCCCCCAGGGCCCCATGAAACCCCATGAGCCATGCTTGAGGACCACTGACCTGCTCCAAACATGGTGCCTCATAACTGAATCAAGTGACCCCAGACAAATAAAGTGGCTGCACAGTAAGTTGTTGGAGACCAGGATGGGCCCCAGGTCCTGACTCCTGGTGCAGTTGTTTCCTCATGACTCCAAGCTGCACGCACCTTTCACCATATCTTTAGTGCTCTCTGAAATAGTCTTCTTATCTACAATAAGCCAAATCTCAGCATTCAAAATACAGTTAGCGTTCCTTGCACCTGCGTGCACAGATGACACACCATTCGTGTTTTCAGACCATGGCTAGACCAGTCTACATATGTGTTCGTAATTACAGCATGTTTCTGAAGCCAATCAGAGCATCTGTTTTTAGCATTATATGGTGAAGAATGTCTGCTACAAGGACATTTATCACTTCTTTTTAAATGGCATTAAAACTTCCTCTCCAGAGCGTGATGAAATTTCAAGGCTGAACAAATTCAATGCTAGATGTATTTTATATTTTAAATTATAAAATCAGTTGAAATAAAAGCATCTTCCAACTTAAGAACAAAGCTTCCATCATTCATTCGGATTTTCGGTCTTTCCAGAGATTCTGCTCCCGACAGGGTATCCTGAGTGCACAGTAGGGTCTCAGTGTGTACCTGGGCCTGGTGTCACTTGAGGCTGCTGGGGATGGCCACATCTTATTGTGACTTGTGTGGCTTGCACACTCGTGAGACCCAGGATCTCGGGTCCCGGGCCCAGGCAAAGGGGTCTGGGACCTCAGCATGCTTCCTGCATCACCACCCTGTTCTACTGACTTCATCACACCTGCCCGTTGATTTGTCTGTTTGATTTCCTGCTTATTGCCCCACCACACTATGCGTTCCCAGGGAGCAGAGACCTCGTCTGATGTGTGCATCCCTATCTCTCAAGAACAGTGGAACACAGCTGATTCAAGTCAAATGAGAAACGAATGCAGGAGTGATTCAGTACTCCTGAGTTGTCCCAAGGTGCCAATTCTGTTGACTCCCCTTATTCAGCTTAGGTCCTCTCTGACACTGGTTTTGTTTACCACTAAGATTGCCTTAACCCATTTATGTCATGCATTTATATTCACGCAGCAGGAAGCGTTGCACAGGGGTTCTTGTGAAATGAATGAATAACCGTATCTTCTTGTTTTTGCCTATCTCTTATATTCAACTTGGCCAGTTTAAATTAATAATGCTCCTACATGGCTAACCTGGTTGTAAGTCTCAACTTTTTGTTCCATAAGATTCTATTTCTGTTTTTAGCCACCTGGCTTAAGCCTCTGACCTTTGGTTCTAACAGCTTTACCATATTATTATTCTTATTCATGTTGTAATCTCAAAATCCTGGATATTAAGAGAGGCGGCTTAGAAAGAAGGGCTTGGAAATAACATTAGCTCAAATGGGATCAAACTTTCACATCTTGAAAGTTGCCCAGGAATCAGTCAACTTTGGTTGAATGTGCTGGTGGCTCTCAATTTTCTATGAAAGTTTAGTAACAATAACCACGCTCACTGTACACACCACACTTCCCAGATGCTTTTCATTCTTCTCTGGTTCAGGACACAAAACTGAGAGTAACAAAAGAAGTCAACATAGTTTCTATATGTGTCTTTTCTAAATTATTTTAGAAATAAAGATAAAAGATCATTACATAATGAAAATTTTAATATATGGTTTTGGTAAGGTCTACTACATAGTAAATACCAGTTGCTGTATATTAAATTGAACTGAATAAAAGGATACATTAAAACAAATTAGGGCAAAGAAGATAGGTACTAACAGTGACCAATGGAACAAAAATTTTCAAAAAATCATGCATTAGGTTTACATTTACAAGGTTATAGTCAAGGAAAATTAACTTAACATTTTAAGCAAACTCCACTGCTTTCAATAAACTCTTGATCTTGAGTAAAGAAAAATGGTGATCTTGAAATACTGTTAAACTTTTTAGATTTACACAGAAATTTCAGACTTACAGAAAAGTTTCAAAAATAGTATAGAATTCACATATACCTTTCTCCCAGTTTCTCCTATTGGTAATAACTATATGCTTAACTATAGTACAGTTCTCAAAACCAGGAAGTTAACATTACAATAGTGTTTTAATTTCACATGTGTAATTAATAGAAGGAACTAAAGCTGAGCCAATTATTAAGTGTATTTAAGTGTACTGATAATTGTAGCCTGGGGTCTTACAGAAAATTGTTTTAACAGTAGAATAATAAACTAAACAGTAATTCATAAATTCTACCTATTATTTTTTTCCTGCCATACACTTCTTGTTCTTGAACCATGACATACATAATTTTTTTTTTTTAAAGATTTTATTTATTTATTTATTTATTTTTTCCCCCAAAGCCCCAGTAGATAGTTGTATGTCATAGATGCACATCCTTCTAGTTGCTGTATGTGGGACGTGGCCTCAGCATGGCTGGAGAAGCAGTGCGTCGGTGCACACCCAGGATCCGAACCCGGGCCGCCAGCAGCAGAGCGCACGCACTTAACCACTAAGCCACGGGGCCGGCCCGACATACATAATTTTTAAAGGGACTTAGGGAGTTAATAGCAGTGCTGAGGTCTGTTGTAAAAGACATGCTTATTTTGTCCCAGTCTAGCTCAGCAATGCATAACATCCTGTGCTCATCAGAGAAATTTAGCAGTGAGATGGCTTCATTTTAGAGTGCAACTGAAACCTTCACTAAACTACTAGAAGACTGAACCTTGTAGACGTGTGTTGTGTTGTTCAGCTGTGAGTTGGCGCATCAGGTTGACTACATAATGATATGAGTGTAACATGACATTGTGTCTCTCTTATTGACGACAAATTGCTACTACAACAAATATATGAGTACAGTTTATAAATGACAAAGGAAAACTTGGAATTACTTAATGTTTTGTGGTTTAAGAACGATACTTGAATATGATCTTATGCATGAAAACGCATAGGATGATATTTCTCTTGTTTTAATATAATTGTTTTCAAGATGAAGATGTTCCAGGGTTGAATCATCATCTTCTTCAGCATTGCAAATTTGTTCTGGAAGAACAGTCCTAAGGAAAAATAGACATGGAGGTCATAAGTGGTCCAAGTAATACTTTGCCTTTGTAACTTAGGAATTAAGTTTTACATTTGTTAAAAAAATTCTTTTGTTTTTAAAATAAAATTGAATCCTTATACACCAGAAAAGATTCCAGATACATCAAAGATCTAAATGTGGAAACAACGAAGCCGTAGAAGTAGTAGAGTAAAGCGTGGCCATACCCTGGGAGCAGGGACATCTCCCAATTTGTGCCTCAGAAACCACAGGCAGGAAAAGAAAAGACTAATAAATGAGCTTTTAAAAATGCAAAGTTAAAAGACAAATGAAAAACTGGGAGAAAGTATTTGCAACTTATATCACAGATAAAGGGCTAATATACAAAGAGCTCCTACAAACTTAGGAGGAAAAGGGAAAAGAACAAAAAGAATACCTGGGTAACCAGTTCACAGAAGAGAAAATGAAGTGACATGTAAACATGAAAAGATGCTTGATCCCATTCAGGATGCAAGAAGTACAAATTGAAACTATACTGCACACCACTCTCACCAGATTTGCCACAGAAACATCCAAAATCTCATCAACATGTTCTGACCGTGAGGCTGTGGAGGATCAAACATTGTTGAAGGGAATTCAAAACAGTATAGCCCCACAGAGAGGAATTTGGCGTGTGTAGCATTTTACCCCTTCACCCAGCAGCCCTTCTTCTAGGAATCTATCCCAAAGTTAGACTGGAAAAATACGAAATGCCATTCCAACGAAGTTATGCATTGTGGCATTATTTGTGGTGGTAGAAGAATGGAAATGATCAAAGGTCTGTTAGTAAGGAACTGGTTGAATAAAATGCCCGCATAATAGAATACGCTCAGTTGTAAAAAGGAATGAGGAAATTCTGTATACACTGATATGGAGTGTAATCCAGGATATACTGACAATTTTAAAAAGTAAAGAATAGAAAAAATATACACACTCTGTAGAGAGAAAGAGAAAAGTTCTTCTGTGTAATAATTTGTATAATAATTATGGGATGGGATGGGGAATATGAATATGTGTATATATGCATGCTTATATTTGCAAAAAGAAATATTGGAAGGATAGACTAGAAATTAAAAAATTCACCTATGGGGAAGGATAGAACATGGTGGAAGGGGACAGGCATAGAAGAAAGATGTCTATTAATATACCTTGTTATACAGTTTTGACTTTGGAATCATATAAATGTTCAACATAATAAAAATATATTAATCAAATAGAAAATAGCAATTCCTAAAAACCAAACTAAGACCTTATCTGTATATTAAGTTGTTGACATATTGTTACAGAGAAAACCACTATATTTCAGCTGTACATCCTTCTGAAGACTTTCATATTCCGAAGACCAATACAGCTACCAAACACATCGTAAACTTAATTCAGTACTTTTGTTGTTTGTAATAATGGTGTTATCATTTTGAAACTATTATTTATATATTGTAAGATAATAAATGTAAGTTAATATTGTTGGGAACCTGGATTTTCAGTGTAGGATAACCAAGTTTAAGACAAAAGGAATACTATATAATGTCAAATTTGAATTGGGAATGTCAGCATGAACTCATGTTCTTTTTCTTTACAAAATGTGTATTTCCTGGCAGTCCACTAAAAGGCCTTGAAAAAATAACAGCACATTTTAAAGGAACATGCCTGGTGCCCAGATTGGGGCCTCCGAAGATTATTCCCCAGTCAGAGGAGCTAGGGCTCTTAGAAGCAGGGCTGGTGCGGGTCTGCTGTAGGGAATGTAAAGTGAGCCATCCAGGGTCTCAGAGGCCCATCCAAGACACAGGAGCCGGCTCCAAGGGCTACCGTTGGCCAAAGACGGGACAGTGTAAGAACAGTAATTGCAATTGACATTCTGCAATTAACATTCTGAATATGTAAAACCATAATTTTCTATTGACTCTCCAGAGAAAGAAAGAAAGCCAAAAACAAAATAATAAAGCAAAAACACTTTGGCACCAACCTTTTTTCCCCTCTACAGCCAGGGGAAATTAACATTTTAATATATTTTATAGTCTTTTTCACTCATATATAATGCATATGTATAATTTTTTACAGTTTCATAAAGATATAATTGACATATAACATTGTATTAATTTAAGGTGTACAACATGATGATTTGATGACTGTATGTATTGGGAAATTATTGCCCCAATAAGTTGAGTTAACATCCATCACCAGACGTAGTTACAAATTTGTAACCAACTTCTTACTTTGATTGGCAGTTTAAAGGAAAGAACTGAGCATTTATCCTACCTTTCAGAGTAATAAAGTGGCCCTAGTTGATAAGAAAAAATTCTTTACCGAGGAATTCCAGCTAATAAATCTGGAAAGAATGATAAAAATAGAAATTCACCATTTTGTTACCCCTAAGGAAATAAGAAGTTCAAGAACAATCATCTGTGAGTGAAACTCTTGGTTCAGTGGTGGAGGAGATATCAGGGGGTGACTGCCTCAGTCCCACCAGAAGTGGGATAAACAAACATGATATGCGTCCTGATGCCAGGCAATAGGAAGCATACAGCATGACCTATGGTATTTTAGCTGAAAAATTATGAAACTGACTCTTACAAAGCTTTCCTCATCCTCACCTCTTTCCCCAGTGCTTTTATAAACTCGTGACTCTTTCTCCATTTTGTTTTTTAGGAGTTTGTTTTGGAATTTCAGAGACAGGGAAAAGAGTAAGGGTATAATCCTCAGGGAGGGACCACAGAGCCCAGGGACCTGCCTCCCCTGCTGACCACACTACCAGAGTCCAGATTAGTTCTTGAGATGTTCATGCTTTCTAGGCAGGGGTGATGAGATGACTCAGTCGGCTGGTGGAGTATAAACAGAAAAAAATGGGTCCCCAGAAGTGAGGGAAGCTGAGTCTCAAGAAATTTATTAACAATTTTGCCTTCAGAAGAACCTAGATAGAAGCAGTTTTAATTTTAGCATATATTTAGGTTTTGTACTGTACAGATTAGGGTGTTCAAAATTGCATATGGAGGTGGGAGCAGCGCCATAATCTGCTGTCTTGAAGCCTCCTTTGAACATGTCTCTAAGGTTCTAAGTATTATGTAATATACTGTATTTTTAAAATTTTTTACTGAAGAAGTTTGCAAGCATAAACAAAAATAGAAAGAAACCATAATGAATCATTATGTACCTATCATCCAGCTTCAAAGATTATTAACATTCACCAATCTTGTTTAACATTCACCATCTTGTTTAATGCAACCTCTTCTCCCGTTTTTTCCCTCAAAGTAAATCTCAGATATCATGTCATGGTTGTTTAATCATATATTTTGTCAACCACAACAATTTAAATGGATACTTGAAAAAGCCAAAATTTACCGTATCTTGTTGTTGTTCAGCCTCAGAAAATGTAGTGCTTTCATTTCTTGTACCCCAGGTGGTATAGATTTTAAGTCATTGTGATCCAGAAACAGTTCTCGCAGAGAATGGTATGCTCCATAGAAGGAGACTCGGTCCACACCGTCATCCGTGAGTTTGTTAAATGACAGGTACAGGTATTCCAGGCCTGGCACCATATGGCCAAACACGTAGCCAGGGATGCGCTCGATCTGGTTCCCGATGAGCACAAGGTGCAGCAGGGACTTGGGGAGATAGGAGGGCACGTGGTAGAGCATGTTGTAGGAGAGGTCGATTGATTCTAGGTTTCTGCAGCAGGGAAAGAGGAAACAGTCTGGGAACATGAGTGAGGGGAGCTCCAGGTTTGGACAAAACCAGTCAGGATGCTTGTCTGGTCTCCTGCCAGCACTGCATGTACGTACCTGGGCACCACACAGGTACGTACAGGAACTCAGCTGCTCGAGTTCCATTAGCGAGGAACACCAAGTTCAGAGAGAAAACTCACATCCCAGGGCTTATGGTGAGGCCCAGAGAGGTCCTCAAATATCTCCTAAGGTCAACTGGAATCAGAAATGAAGCCCAGAGGCCTAGCTGACATCCAACTGCCTATCCCTAAAATCGTCTGTGGTCCCAGCAAGGCAGTATTGGTGTTGTGAGGGTTCTGCATTCACATCCACATTCGATCTGATTACCTGGCACCTAGCACTTGGGGTGAGACTGAGGGATCTAGAAAAGGCTGTTAATTGGCCAGAAGATCTGGGAATTATGGTGCCCTACCCGGCTTGTTTCAGGAGCCTCCCTACAGCTTCTGCCCACTCCATAAAGACTTCCCCTAAGGAAGATTCAGTTGCTCTGCCACCGCCACATCCGGCTGAACCCAGCTGGCCCCCGAGCTTTCTTTCCATTTCTCTCATCTTGCTCCTCAGAGATGCCTGTCCTTGCTGTGCCACTCAGATCCCTCGTCCCCTTGCCACATGGCTCCTGTCTGCTCTGGTGGACCTGCTGCCAGGGCTCGACTCCACTTCCCCTCCTGTTGGGCAAGGCCCCCATGCTGGCCCCCTCACTGAGGGCCGCTGATTCCTCTCCGGGAAGATGGGCTCTGCTGCCAGGCCCAAGGTTCTTCAGTCTATTTTGTCAGACTTGAGATGGAGAAGTAGTTTGGAGGAATGAGGACAGTTTGGAGGAATGAGGACAGTGTGGTGTAGGACATGAAGCTTGGTGCTCCCACCTAATGGGGGCGGGATGGGGAAGGAAGGGGGCTCCTTCCTCACTGGGCAGGGGATTATCTCTCTTAAACTTCATGATCACCTGTGAGGTCTGCCAGGCCAGAGCGACACGGTGGTCAGACCTTGGGTCACATTGCTCTGGCTCAACACTTCACGTGGTAGGGTGGTGTCCACAGCAGCAGTGACTGTGGTCATCCTGACACTGTCATATCATGAACGGTTTGAACTCCATGCAAGGTTCATAAGAAAGAATGCTGTCACCAAGCCATTCAAAACCATCACCTCCCTCACTTCCCCTGTTCATACCCTGTTTAATAATGGCAAAAGGAAGAAATCGTCTAAGAAAGTCAAGTTGTAGTGTATACTTACTCTTGATTTATCCAGGCTAAAGGAGCAATCCTGTTTTCTTCAATTTTATTATAACGTAGTACAATGACATTGATCTTTCTGGTATGATTAAAACAAATTTCAGTTATTTCTTCAATTTGGTTATTTTCTAGGTATAATTCCTATAATTAAGAGAAAAGACTATTATTTGTCTTTGTATTAGTTGATCAATATATTCAATTTCACAGAGATTAAAATAGTATTGTAAACTGTTCTCATTAGTATTATTGAAAGTCTTTTACTGCTCTTCCAAGTAAGTTCATTTTTTTTTTTTAAAGATTTTATTTATTTATTTATTTTTTCCCCAAAGCCCCAGTAGATAGTTGTATGTCATAGCTGCACATCCTTCTAGTTGCTGTATGTGGGATGCGGCCTCAGCATGGCCAGAGAAGCAGTGCGTCGGTGCGTGCCCGGGATCCGAACCCGGGCTGCCAGCAGCAGAGCGCACGCACCCAACCGCTAAGCCATGGGGCCGGCCCAATAAGTTCATTTTTTTAAGTTTCAAATTTTCTAATTAGTAAAATAAAATTACTATCTGTCATGGTTATGGAATTAAGTGAATTTTATTTAATTATTTTTTAACCATAAAATGTTGTAAGATACAGCATACCATAGTAATTCTATAAAACTTTATAATTTACAAAACTTATTCACATAAATTATCTCATTTTGGCTTCAAAACCCTAGAAAATAGGTGGAAATTATCATCCCCATTTAGCAGTGGAGAAAACCAGGCCTGGAGAGATGGCAAGGCGTGCGCTCGGGGATACAGCTAATACGTGGGGAAACACGTCCTCCTGGCTGGGCCAAGCTCTGGGTCAGCCTGCTTCCCACCAGCACATGCTGTCTGTAATTTTCTTAACGCTAACATTTTTTAGACTTGCTTGTATTGTAATTAATTAAAAGTTAATTAGAGGGGCCGGCCCCATGGCGTAGCAGTTAAGTGTGCGCTTTCCCCTGCTGGCGGCCCGGGTTCGGATCCCACATGTGCACCAACGCACTGCTTGTCAGGCCATGCTGTGGCGGTGTCCCATAGAAAGTGGAGGAAGACAGGCACGGATGTTAGCTCAGGGCCAATTTCCTCAGCAAAAAGAGGAGGATTAGCATGGATGTTAGCGCAGGGCTGATCTTCCTCACAAAAAAAAAAGAGAGAGAGAGAGAGAAAAGTTAATTAGAGCCTTCATTTAATATCAGGGTGAAGTTTGCTAGAACTATTAGTAAGTTTCCAATAGCTAGCTCCCTTCAGGTTAAATTCAGTTGGTTTTAGAGGGAGTTTTTCACTCAAGGATTTTGTTGGAACTCAGAAGTAGGATTGGTATATCTTCAGTGTAACTTTCTATTCTTATTGCAGTCATTTCCCTGTCTTTGTCACTTAATTTTGTTATTTGTTAGAAATGGGTAAGGCGACTTTTAGCTTCTTTTGCTTTTACCTTCATATGTATTTAGGAGTGAACTAGATCAGTGGTTCCCAAACTTGATTGTGTATTAGAATCACTCATGAGCTTTTTAAAGTGTGAATTCCCACCTAAATGTACCCACTCGGAGTACGTTCACCATACGTTGAAACTCTACAGCTGTGAAGCAGTGCCTCAGAATGGTTCAGAGCACAGGGACCTGTGTGGACAGCGCCTCCCAAGCTAGTGAGAGGGTCCTTTGGAAAGAGAAACTAGGGATGGAAGGATCAGCCGTGGAAGGGAGACACATTGCTCTTGTATTATTCAAGATGTGTGTATATGTGTTTTACTGTGTGCATGCATTACCTATTTAAAATTTTAATTTTGAAAAAATTATAAATTGCTGACCTCACCCTCCAAAGAACCTGATTTAGCATGCCTGGGATAATAAGTCCAGGAATCTGTATTTCTTTAGAATCCAAGTGATTCTGATGTAAAGCCAGGCATTGGAACCTTGATCTTTGCAATTTTGGTAAATTCTGAAGTTATATCTTCATCTGCGAATAGGAGAAAGAGGAAGGGTGGTGGCCGTGGCAGAAGTGTCATACGAGATCAAGGGCCCGCTCTCCTGGCTCGCTGGTCCACGGCTGTGGGAAGCGGCATCCTGCCTTCTTGATGGATGATCATGTGTGTGGCAGAAACAGACCTCGGAGTCAGCCTGGGTCCAGCTGGCGTCTGCTAGACCTCCGTTCTTAATGCAGTAAGTCGGGGTGTGCACTCAGCGGCAAAGGTCCCCTGGGGCCCCCCTTTAGTTAAGTGTGTTCCTGGCCACAACCAAGGAGACCACACACCTGGGCAGCGGGGGACATCTCCAGAGAGGGTAGACACAGGACAGCACTTGGGCCTGGAGTTAGTTACAGGGCCCTTGGTAGGAGCTGGTCAGAACTGGTAAGCCGGGGGCTGCCGGCACAGTCAGCAGCCTTCTCTGCAGATCATGTCCGTCCATGCAGGGTCACTGCTCGTCCCCATGAGACTCTGGGTGGAGCAGACTGCGATGAACGTCACAGTTCTGGTTTGAGACAGTTTAAACTATCTTGCAAGTCAGAGTACTTTCTGCAAGTTGTAATTTCTGTTTAAATTCTCAGCAGGACCAGTTTTCACTTTATCGAGAGTCTCTACTAGTAATTATAATTTGGATTCGTAATTTTGAATTGTTTGAAGAGAAAATGCTCAAATTATAGTAAATTCTGTATATAGCACAAAACTACTGAGTTTAATGTGCATCACAATAATCTTTTAGAATATATTGTTGTACTATATTTAAAATATAAAACATTAGAAGAAAGATAATGATACCTCAATAGAAGCAGGAAGACCCTGTGGTATAATTCTAAATTTATTTCTTCCCAGACGCAGGTAAGATAGGCTCTTCAAAGGTTTGAAAGCTAAAGGATTGACATTGGTTTCACTGAGATTGTTTCCTTCCAGTTCTAAGGTGACCAACTGATATAAGTCTATAAAAAATAAAATTATCAGGTTATTAGGATAACTGAAAAACCATGCAATTTCTAGAGCCTTTCAAAATGTCACTTGAAACGTTTAGTTTATTTGGAGGGCAAATCTTTTAGCTTCTTTCTTTGTATCCCCCTATAGAGCCTTTCCCAAGTACTTTGCACTTGCCAAATGCTCAGTTCAGCCAGGACTGAATGCTGAATGCATGGTCCAGTGGAGTGGAGGCCTATAGAGAAATCATTGTTGTGCTGTATGATGAAAGATTATAGAAGGAACAGAAGCCAGAGTGGGGAGGAGGAGGGTCAGGGCGCCCCACCGGTAGCGATGGCCAAGCAGGGACTCAGACCACAGGTGGGCAAGAAGTAGAAGATTGTGGAAGGTCATTTGAAGCATTTGCAAAGACAGGTAGGTATGAAGCGGCACCGTAATCGGGGGTGGGTGTGGTGTAATGCAATGAGTGGCTCCTTTTCCAGGATGCAGAAGGAGCACTCTGCCTGGCAGACCCTCAGTCTCTGAGCACGGGAGTTACAGCATAAATTCCCATTGCAGTTGTTCACTTCCTGGCATAGAGTGCAGCCAGATGGATGTTTTGAAAGAAGAATGATCAAAAATTCTCCATGCGTTCAGATTGAGCTACCAAGAAAGGCCTTTATACAAACAAGTTTTTTCTAAATTGTTTCTACTGGTCTCAGGAGTGGTGTGATCCAAACCAACTGGAAGCCTGAAGTAGGGGAATGGCCAGCTCAGCAGTGATGATACCCAGAGGCATCTGAGTCAGACATTCAGGGTGTAACTTTGGAGTTTGTTCGGGGGCCAGGATTTCCAGAATAGGGGATGTTTTCATATGCATCTCAAGTCATGGGCATTACACTAAATACTCCATGCTCAGTTCCTACTCTTAGGCGTATCAGAGAAGCAAGAGAGTCTAAGCAAGAGCAAAAGACAGGACCATCAGGAATACAGATCGTAGGTGCTAGAAGGTGACAGGAGACGGCAGTGTGGACTTGAGTGGTGTGCAAGTGTGAGTGGGACTAGGCTCTCAAGGATAGAAAGATATAGGTAGAAATCGCAAGCTGAGGCAGCTGGGTGAACACAGGCCCACGAACCCACATGGGCGTGCTTGAGGGTAGGGAAGAGACCAGCCCTGGAGTGGACCATCTGCAGGTGAGGGTGCAGGTTGGGAGGGCAGAGGTGGGCTGTGCAGGGCCTTTGTGCACCAGACAACAAGGTCTGGCTTTCCTTTCTAGGCAGCAAGGAGCCCCTGGGCAGCAGACAGCATGACAAATCGTCTAATCTGGTGGTCATGTTTAGGATCAGTTGAAGGACTAAGAGGCAGAAAGTAGGGAGGCTAACCAGTAAACTATGGTAAGTGGTTTTATTTCCTCATAATCTCTTTAATTTCCAAAACTAAAGATACCGAGAATCTAGCATATTTATCTAGTACACAGTTGAGGTTTTAGAATGTAATAGAAGTTTTCCAGTGAAAAATAGATAATAGAAGTAGACTAATCATCATTACATGACCTCACGAGAGAGAGAAATATAATACACAATGCAAATTCATGATATTATGCGTTATTTTACAGTTATTCTCTGGTGTATGTGTATATTGTGTGTGTAGGAAACACACGAGATGTGTGTAGGAATCACACGAGATGTGTGTTCCTGTATTTAACAGGAAACAGGATGGAGTTAGAGAAGGTTCTTGTAGGTTACTTGGGGTAGAAAGAGGATTTATTAGCAGGAAGTTGGTAGGAAGTCCTTCCCGCTGTGGGGTGGGGAGCGACATGACAGGTTATGGACATGGACACGCGTGCATGAGAACATGATCTTGTAGTTATTCCGAGCGCATAACCTTGCACAGTTGTTGCCAGAGGGGCCAATGTGATCATAGGTTTTAGTTTGTTTCCGTGATTAATGAAGACAGGAGCATTTTTAAGCATGTCCAGTTTTCTCCTGCTATCCCTCCCTTCTGCCTTGATACCCTTTCCCTCAATTATAAGACCTTCCTTTTCTCGCTGTGGGTCTGCAAGTCTCCCAGTGGCTCCTGGATACACTCCCAGCGTCTCGGCGTAGCCTGTGCAGCTCTCGCTGTCCACTTCCTGCCTGCCTTTTCACGCCATCTCCTGCTCTCCCTGCATCACACCCTGCATCTCCCCGCATCACACTCTGCATCCCAGCTCCACAGAACTGCATGCCATTCCCAAAGCACCCAAATCGTTTTGTTTCTTCACGCCTTTGCATGTACTGCTTCTTTCCCCAGAGCGCCCTTCTCCCCACTTCTCTGGAACTGTATGTAACTGGAAAGGTCATGAGTGAAGACCTGCCATGAGATATAACAGGAGAGGAGCAGGCCACTGATGGTCAGGCCGGGGGCTTCCACCCAGAGAGCAGCACAGCACTGGTGGTAGCCTGTGCTCAGGCTCTCCCTGCTCACTGCCAGCCAGCCTGACTGTCCACAGAGGCTCCAGCAGTCAAGAGAGAACCCAGCACCCGAGGGGCTGGCTGGAATGGGGCTAAGAACCCAGCACCCGAGGTGCCAGCACTGGAGCAAGACTAAGAACCCAGCACCCAAGGGGCCAGCACCTGAGGAGCCAGCACTGGTGCAGGGCTAAGAATCCAGCACCCAAGAGGCTGGCACTGGAGCAGAGCTAAGAACCTAGCACCCAAGGGGCTGGCATTGGAGCGTGACTAAGAATGCAACCCAAACAGAAGAGGAGCCCTCAGCCCACACAGAGGGTACAGAGGGCTCTCTGGGCAAGATGACAGCAGAGAGCCTCCTCACTGGCCACCTGCACTGGGCGGAGGCCTCCTTGGTGCTTGGACTGTGGAGATGGCAGGGGAGCCAACAGAAGGCCAGTTGCCCTGGACCACAGTCCACTCTCTGGGAATGTGGAAACATTTGTGCATGAGCGTGTGGAGAAGCAATTGCAGGAATATGTAAGAGCACCTTCCAAATAAGGACTTATATTTTATAATGTGTCATTTGATAACAGAGCTAGAAACGTGATCTTACATGTAGTTGATGGACGACCAGTTAGTACGCTTGTTCTCAATTAAGTGCTCCTTTGGTCTGTTTCACCTGGCAGTTAAGAAATTGACCTTTCTAATGTCTTTTCCATATGACAAAGCCCATCAAAACTTGTATTTATTAAAGGTTTTCATGTGTACTCTGTAATCCATCTGGAAATAGAGTATTTCTGTAACTCTAATCCTCAGATTTGGCAGTTCTCATTATTATTTTTTTCCCATCACCAGAAGTGTTTGTTCCTATGAAGTTTTTTGGGAATGAAAGGAAGTAATTGAATTGTTTTATTCCTTTAAAGGCTTGAATTATCAACATTAACATAATGAATATATTTTAAATCAAATAAAAAGTGTTGAGCACTATACCTCAAGAGCTACACTAGACTGTTAGGAAGATAAAAAGAAAAATTAGGCAACCTTTGTCTTAAGCATGTAATCAATCAAAGACATTAGAATTCATGAAAAGCCAAATGTAATAACTGCCTCTTTTATGCAGAATTCACAATGTGACAACTTCATTTATCCAGCTCAGCCTGGAAACAACCACAGAAAGTTCCAGCTGTAGCAAATGTACGGAACGTGGACACCTTCACTCAAGCCCGTCCCTTGGAAAGCCAGGCTGTCGTGGCAGCCACACCCCCGGACACATTGTCCATCTTGCTCTGTGGGCCTGTGGGCCTCACTGACCCACACGTGCCAGAAGTGCCAGAGCAGCCCTCTGGTGAACAAGACTGTCACCCAAAGTGACTGCTGTAGCGTCTGTGCTGAAGCTTCTGTACTTGGTTGTAGGGTGGCCCCTTGGCCTCACAGGGACTGCCCACACACTCGTATTTTATACATAATTCTCACATGCCACCTTAAAACAGCAAAATGTGTGGAGGTGGCAGGAGTTGGGGGTGGGGTGTATCGAGCATCTGGGGGTGATAAAGGAGACCAGTTAACAAGCGATGATACTGCATTATCACCACTGATACCGCCAAAAGGTGGGTACAAACACAGGGCCCTGTGGGAGTGTTCGTGTGACTCTTGAGGTATTAAGATTTGTAGTTCAGTTATTGTATTGCTAATGATGAGGACCTGAAATCATTGAGAGTTTATTTATAGTTGGAGTACTTTTTTAAGACATCAGGCAATTAAAATACTTTTTAAAAAGTTTCACCAGTCAATAGTTAAAATAAGTTATATCAACTTAAATGGTAAAGTGACCCAAAACACTTCACCAGCGATTCATTTGGCAATACTGCAAATAAAACTTCCACACAACTACAGAAGAAAGAGTATAAGGACACATGTCATAAAACCAAATGAGAAATACCTGATAAACTTTCTTCATCGATGGCCTGAAGATTGTTCTCGTTGATTTTAAGTTCTTCTAATGTGGATGGTAGTTCTGAAGGAATCTCGACCAGATTGTTTCCATCCATATTCAGGCGCATTAACTTGTTCAGAAGCTTAAAAGGCAAATCTCAAAATTACTTTTTTACCTGGTCACAGATAAACATGTGCAGTCTCTCATTTAACAGTCAATTTGCAGTAGTTAACTACAGTCTCAAAAACCTGCACTTACTACCTCAGGCTTAGACAGGAGTCCCCACATCCTCCTGCCAAGTAGAAGTGGATCCTGTTAATAGCGTTTGTTCCCAGGCATTTTCAGTGAAGTACACTTGGTGATTGTGTATCCCACCCACCCGTATTTATATTGCAGCTTTAGTAAGCAAGAGAAAGTCCTGTCACCACTGGACCAGTCAGATTTTTCAAGATCTTAGGTTTTTACCTTCTCAGCAATAGACACAAAATTAGTTAAATCTTGCAGTGATCTTCTGTCATGGTTGCTAACAATTAAGACAGCAATTTTTTTTTTTTTTTTTTTTTTGGTGAGGAAGATTCGCCCTGAGCTAACATCTTTTGCCAGTCTTCCTCTTTTTTGGCTTGAGGAAGATTACCCCTGAGCTAACATCTGTGCCGGTCTTCCTCCACTTTGTATGTGGGATGCCCACCACAGCATGCCTTGACTAGTGGTGTAGGTCGACGCCTGGGATCCGAACCTGCAAACCCTGGGCTGCCAAAGCGGAGCAGGCGAACTTGACCACTACGCCACTGGGCCAGCCCCTAAGACAGCAATTTGAATCCTTTTAATGTATTTGTAAACCTCAGTTTTCTACCTACACTAAGTAGAAACAGAGTTATAAAATGGCACTAATTATTGTGGAAATTCTTCAAAATGAAGTGTTACAAATATCACAAGCTATTCCTTTACGGGACCCAAACACTTCTGCCTGTCTGGAAAGTACATTTCCATGTTTGTAGTGCCTGCTCGTTGGCCTCCCAGCCTGCACTGCTAAAAGAGGGCTGCAGTCTGGCAGGTGGCAGTGACCACGGAGTGACTCACTGCAGCGGTGCTCAGAGGCGATTTCAGCAGTTTTTAAATGGGACAGAGAATCCCAAAGCAAGGGAAGGAGGGAATTTCTTGCAGTGTCTTCCTTTTTGATCAAATGCAGGAAATGCACGAGTCCCAGCTGTTGTTCTATCAGAAGGATGGCTAGCGTGAGCAGGACTCCAGTCTGACGTGAATGTGGATGCCGTGTCTGGAGCGGTCTCATCTGCCAGCCTAGAATCTGAATGAGAACCCGTACCTAAGCATACAGGAGGCCAGCAGTGTGTCCAAAGAGCGGACAGAAGACTGTCCAAGGGGATAATGTTTGACCTAGTTGGGTGTAGTGTGTTTTACTTGGGCTTCTTAAAGTGCACACATTTTTGAGTATTTATTTACACACACAAACCCCTCCTTTCTTGCTTATGCCTTTGTTTCTCTGAAATTCCTTGATCCTTTCTTCTTTTCTCTCTTTTAGAAAAATTTTTAGTCAAATCTGAGTTCTTTCAAAGGTTTATTCTCTGCTGTTTGCTGTCTTCTTTCTTTCCCCAATCTATCCCCTTGCTCATATTCATCTGAGCCCATCTGTTTTTCCAGAACCCCCTCCTGCTAACATATTCTTCACCTGATTTTGCCCACGGCACAAAAAAAGGGAAGCTCTATCTTGCTGACCTGAAGATGTTCACAGAGTTCCCCAGATAAGCTCTCCTTTGTTCTCAGAAATATCTCATGTATTGAGAGACCATATTGTAAGTAGCTTTCAGCTACTTGGGAAGAAACCACTCCATAAATTCAAAACCTTAGTGTTGTCATTGATGCTGTTGCTGCTCTAAGGGGGAAGCATAGAAAAACCAGCCAGAAACCTGTAAAACAATAGACTATATTCAAGACAGAGCTTGAATACAATTTAGGGACTTCGGAGAGGAAACTTTTTTGGGAGAAAATGCCATTCAACACGTTTTCCTCCCTCCCCACCTCCCCCCACTGGCAGTACCAGTTGTGGGAAAGCATCCAAGTGGATCGTAACCCACAAATCAGAGCACGTGTTTACCTTGAATGCTTTTGGGCCTATGCCTGAAGAGGTGATATTATTTTTGCTCAGATCAAGCCTTTCCAAATTCGGTAATCCATTGAATGCTTCATCCGGAATGGAGGTGATAGAATTTCCTAGGACACACAGCAGTTGTGTTTTAGGCCTATGTGCCTATACGTACATGCACACATATAAATGAATACACATACATATACATACATGTACGCGTGCACATGCATAGAGAGCAAAAGTGAGCTTTATCTAGAGGAGAAAGCAGTACTTGTAACAAGAACAGAGTATATATTACGTAAGAAAATGTATGTTTAGAAAAATAATGAGACTGGGACTAGACAATTCACGTAATCAGAATTTTCATGCTGAGGACTTGTCACGCTCTCCTACATCATGTTTCAGATGAAGCTGCTTAAAACAGCCAGAATGTTGTTTGCTAGACAATTCCGTTAGCATTATGCATTTACAACAAAGATGTGTTTCTGGAAGGTTATATAGAAACTGATTTTTATTGTTGTTCATATTTTCTCATTGACTTTTCCTAGACCCTGAACCAGAAATATGATACTATTTTTATCAGTGAAATCTTGGGCATATCACCTGCTTTCTCTGAGCATCAGTTTCCTTCTCTAAATAAGAAGCTTGGGGAGATAATTTCTCAGATTGCCTCAGATCTAATGTTTTACTTCTGTGACTTCAATCTACAGAAGCTCTTATGTGCCTTAAATTTATGGGGTTTTGTTTTGACATTTAGTTAAGTACAGCAGTCGATGATTTTAAACCCGGAAAACGAGCTTGCCAGAAGTAGTGAGTACTATGAAAACCACGTGGTGACCCTCTTGTAAAACCAAGATAGTATAGCTGAGCACGGGTCATCCATCTTTCATAAGACTTTGGACTTGCACAAACGGGATTTTCTTACAGCAGTGCACACCTGACATGCAGGTGGTGGGAGGAGGGGCATTGCTGGAGCAGGAGTCCCTGGGCAGGAGACGAGTTCCTTAGGAGGACATTTGAACGTGGTGTCAGGAAGGCCACTGACGCTGGTGGTGCCCTATTGCAGACTAGCCCTCCTGAACAAAGATGTCAGACTTCGTCTATTGAGTATTTATTTACGTGGCCATTTGTTATTTCTGTGGTAGTTTATTTCTGCAATTTCCCCCAAGACATGTCTGAAACCCCATTCAGATTCTTTCACCCCTGCATCTTCAGGGCCATCCCCAGCGTGGGCCTTGTCACCCAGATGAATGCCTGGGCTCGTCCACTGACCCCATCTCCCCACCAGCCAGCCTCACACACACACCCGGTCCTGCCATTCCTCTACTCAGAGCCCTTCCAGGTGGCCCTGTAAAGAACATAGGTAAATATATGGACACTCCATGCCCATCAGAATGGCTACAATGAGGGAAAAAACAGCTGACAGGATGCAGAGTAGCGGGACCTCTCCGACATTGTTGGCAGGAATGTCACAGCCACTTTAGGGAACTGTTTGGAGGTTTCTTATGAAGTTAAACATGCATTTACTGTACTACTCAGCAGTCCCACTCCTGGGTATGTACCCTAGGGAAAAGAAAACTTAGGTCCACACAAACATCTGTATGTGGATGTTGATAGCAACTGTACGCATAATCACCCCAAACTGGAAATAGCCCAGCTGCTACCTGCAGTCCATCCAGACAGTGGTGCACCACTCAGCAGTAAGGAGGAGCAAGCTGCTGATAAACACAGCAAGCTGGATGGCCCTCAGAA
Source organism: Ceratotherium simum simum (assembly GCF_057802395.1). Classification (NCBI taxonomy): domain Eukaryota; kingdom Metazoa; phylum Chordata; class Mammalia; order Perissodactyla; family Rhinocerotidae; genus Ceratotherium; species Ceratotherium simum. The sequence goes on along the minus strand of NC_141919.1, from coordinate 56,077,855 downwards.
GCATTGCGATAAGGGAAGAAGCCCAATTGAAAAGGCCACGTGCCGCGTGATTCCATTTCTGTGACATACGCAACAGGGAAAACTGGAGGCCGAGAACACCAGTGGTGGCCAGGGCTGCTGAAAGGAGGGACATGAGACAATTTGGGGGTCTTGATTGTGGTGGTGATGACATGACTATGCATCTGTCAACACTCAGAATAACATGCTCAAAATAAGTTTTACTGTATAGAAATTATACCTCAGTAAAGCTGACTTTATTTTATTTTTTTATTTTATTTATTTTTTCCCCCAAAGCCCCAGTAGATAGTTGTATGTCATAGTTGCACAGCCTTCTAGTTGCTGTATGTGGGACGCGGCCTCAGCATGGCCGGAGAAGCGGTGCGTCGGTGCGCACCTGGGATCCGAACCCGGGCCGCCAGCAGTGGAGCGCGTGCACTTAACCGCTAAGCCACGGGGCCGGCCCTGTAAAGCTGACTTTAAAGATTTTATTTATTTTATTTTTTCCCCCCAAAGCCCCAGTAGATAGTCGTATGTCATAGCTGCACATCCTTCTAGTTGCTGTATGTGGGACTCGGCCTCAGGATGGACGGAGAAGTGGTGCCCCGATGCGCACCCGGGATCCGAACCCGGGCCACCAGCATTGCAGCGCGCGCACTTAACCACCAAGCCACAGGGCCGGCCCCAAAGCTGACTTTAGAAAAAAGTCATTGGGAGATCATGATTTGATTTGGAGAGGTTTGCTTTATACCTAACTATGCTATTCTGCATAAACACCTATCTCTTCTGCAAAGTTTATATGTTTGAAGATGGTGAAACTAGTCTGTTTGGGGTCAATTTATATTATAAAATTAAAAACATAACATTTATGGGGCAATGAGAGTTATTTACTTTTAAAGCACAAAATAAAACAGACATGAGCATCTCTTACCAATGAGCTCCAGGCTTGTTATCTCTGGCGCTGTCAGCGGCGGTATCTGTGTGAGGGTGGCGCTGATGCAGCTGATGGTCCTGTAGGACAGAGAGCACCTGCTTGGCAGAGGTGGCCTGCCCCTGGGAGGAGCAGGGACTGGGCGTCGAGAGGGCGTCCTGAACATGTCTCCCCTGACAGTGTCATCGTCCTCCTCCTCCTCCTGCTCCTCCTCATCCTCGTCCTCCTCTTCCTCCTCCCTCTCTGGGTGTCCATGTGGATGGGCCCACCTCCCCTCCTCTCCAGGTCTCGGTGCTCCCCCATCTCTGCTCTGCCCCTCGTTGGGAAGTCTCCCCCGATCTCCAGGTCCAGGGCTCATTTTCTTTTGCTCCCTATCTTCATCGTCTTTAGTTTCTTCTGCATCCTCCTCAAATTGAAGTTCCTCTTTTCTCAATGCTTGGCCCATTTCCACCCGAAGAGGTGGCAGTTGCTCATGAAGTAAATTGGTAGGTTCTCTTTGTTCTGAAGAATCACCAGAAAATTCAGTTCTATCATTTAATGCTATGCCACTGAGCAGCGAATAGGAGGCTACGGACCACGCAAGGAGGAGACGGCAGGGGCAAGTTGTGATATTAATCAAAGGAAAAAGCATAGTGAAAATGAGGTTAGTAAATATTATTCCCTCTAGGTATTTGAGTGCAGTTTAAACATGAAATGCATCTTGAAATTTTTGCTTGAGTAGTTTTAATAGTAACTTTTATTTCTATTTTGTAAGAGCTGTTATAGACAATTTTTGTTTTGCCTGTGGGCCTTAGTATTTATTTTTACTAAAGTATCATGCTACCTGGTGACTAAAGAGGGAATAATATTGCCACATGATGCAACATGGTAAGCAGTCCTGTTGTGAGATGGCAGTATATCAGATGTGACACCTTTATAATAGATACTGTACAGTTAATTGGGCTTATTGATAACCTAAGAAGTTGTACACTATCAGATATAAAAAAGTGGAACAGATGTATATTTTACTCGCTTATGGTAGTGAAATCAACTTTTGTTTATAGATTTATTATTTTTGTCCAATTTTCTTTCAGCTCCATGGGCCTAAAAGCATGCTCTGAAATTCAGAATTATAGACAGTTCTCCTCTGTTTCCCTCCCAGACTCCCTAGTTAAATCATTTTTACTGCTTGAGACTTATAGAAGACGTCCTGACTGAACTGTAGAGAATTTAGGTAAATGCTTACAGTTATTTAAGTAATAAGTGGTGCAACCAGCATTTGAATCCAAAACTTCTGGTTCAAAAGCCTAACCTCTTTTTTTCCACCCAAACTCTTTTTTCTCTTGTTCACAAAGCCACTCATAAAATACAAAGACACTTGGATTCCAGCAGCAGGGAAACGTGGTGTGGGCAGAATGCATACTTTCCTCTAAGGACACATACAGCTATCCTTTTTTATTTATGAATGAATTTTAGAAAAGAGTTTTTCTCATAGTTATGCTTCTCTAATAATAGCAGAGTGGAAAAATAATTCAAATTAAGTCAGGGTTATTTTAACTGCATTTTTGTTCCCCAGAGGTATTTAAAATTTTGTCCAAATCTTTTCCCACTAAATCTGTAAAAAAAAAAAGATTAGTTAAAAAGTTCTAAAAGTACCTAAATGTAAATCAATGAATATTAAATTTTAAAAATAAAGAGACAAAGTAACTTTCACTAAACTCTGTCAGAAGAGAAAGAGAAGGAAGGGAATGAAAGGCATAGCTTCATTTTGTACAAGGGATTAAACTTATATTTCAACTAAAAAGAAAGATGATGTCCTGGACTTAAATGGTGGTGTTTTAACCTAGACATATGTTCAAGAGTACTTTTATTATTCAACGATGATGGGAGCAGAATAGATGACAGTGGAAAGTTCATCTCCATGTGCATTTAGCTGTTACTGTCTTTGGGTAAAGTGGGGAGACATGACAAAGACCAGACTTCAGACTCACCACCCTCTGAGTGAAGAGTTCTAGGGAGGCGTGAGCTCAGTGCATAGATTTTCTCCCATCAAAATATATAAATTTACTTAATCATCTTTCTGATTTTATTTAATAGTATTTAATACATAAGTCACCCCAAGAAAGAACTGATAAAATATAATTATTTGAACGAATTACTTGAGATTTCAATTCAGTATATATTATAAAGTCTGTGAGTTATTTTTTTCACATCTCTGGCAGAACATGCAAAAGGAGAAGAGGAAAAAATTAGCAAAAGGAAACTAAAGCTATCATATTGAAACATTTAAACTCCTTCCTGTATATCCAAGTTTATTTTTCCAAAATAACCACAGCATTTCAAGAATATTCCAAGTCCTTTGAAAAATGTCCGAGAATTTCCTGAATCTTGCCTTTATAAATGTTGTGTTTCACCCCCAAGGAGTCAGTTTCATTAAACACTTTTATTTTCTAACATTTTTTTAAAGTCACAATAACTTAGTAAATAACTGGTGGTATTAACCAAAATATAGTTCCTAAATATTCTAAAGTTCTTTCTGGCAGGAGGCTTTTGTAGACACCTACCCTGTGATTATCCTGTGTGCATGGAAACAATCTATCTTGATCATAGACAAGAGAAAATGTCCCTGTTCCTTCCCATCAAATTATTTAACACGTTTGTTGATTTCACAAGGCATTGGGTAGGCTGTTCTTGGAGGAGACCTGGGCTTCCCTCCCGAGGGTCCTCTGCTCCATCAGGTATGAGCCTCATAGGACTAGGGACAGTGAACAGCCAACAAAACCCCGTAGCCTGATCTTCGTGCGCACAGTAGTGCCACGGAGAAAGCTGCTGCTCCCGGGCCACACTCCTTTATTTCCCTGGGATTAGCCGAGCAGTAATGGCTGCAAATAGGCTGCAGAATGGGGCTTTGTTCTATCTGGACATAAACCACTCCTCCTTTGTGCACCATGAGTTCTTCATCTTCACTTGGGGTGATAACTATTCCCAAATTGAGTCGGAACAAATGAGATAATGCACGTAAGGAACTAGGGAAAGCTCTTCACGCATACTAAGACTTCGGGAACTGTTGTCTGTGTAAATTCCGTCACTACATCTCTAAAGCTGAGAGGCAAAGGTAGAATGTGATCTGGTCCGTTTACTCATTCTGATAGAGCTAGAACTATAAAGCCAAGATCTTTTATTTCTGTCCACTACCATACACTTTCCCAAATAATTTCTACGTTAGTCATCATTGTGCCAATATTTTAAGTACCCTGATGACTAGTTTATCATTAATTTAAAACTTAAGGTAGTGACAAAATAAAAACAAATGGAAGTTAAAGGCTAAATCACATGTGATATTTTGCTTTGGCTAAATCTTTATACCGGCATGAGAGCAGACTGGGCAGCATTCTCCTTCAGGTGTCACGGTTTGGGGGCAAGTCTGAGGGTGGCACATGGTTTCATCACAAAGCACTCTCCCATTCGCGCAGAGGCAGGTGGTGCAGGGCTCAGGAGACCATACAGCTTGGTTGTACATGGTCATCCCATTTACCAAACAGTGTCCCTTCTTTCCTAGAAGAGAACAAGAGCACATTTAAAATCCTTGTGTGGTTACCAGCACCTGTGAATGGAAGTGAGCACAGTGTGAAGTCAGGTTGGCAGAACCATACAAGAATCGCATTCTATGTGCGTTCATGCATAGGGTGACAGTACCTTGCGATGTAACCTCTGTAGCACTTCTCACCTGCTCTGCTCATGCCTCTCACTTAGGCTCTGAGAGTGACCTCCTCATGGCAACTTGACTCTGTGAATTGCACATCCATCCTGTGTCTGTCAGGGTGGCTAAGTTATACAACAGCCACAAACAACCCCTAAATTTCAGCTATTTCTTATTCATGCTGCATGTCCAATGTGGGTACACAGGGGCTCTGCTCATTGTAGTCTCCCAGTGAGAAACAACAGGCTTCATCTCTAAGCAGGCTGCCCTGACGGCTACAGCCATGGGAATGTGAGGTTGCAAATCACACGTGAGCTCTAAAAGTGTCTAATTACATTGACCAAAGCAAATTGTATGGCTACACCTAACTTCAGAGGAAACAAGGTGGTATACTTCTGTCATGTGCCAGAGAACAGGAACAGCACTACTGAGGAGCCCACACCCAACCCTTCCTGCTGTACAGATAGGAAGGTGAAACCAGACAGCATGCTTCTGTGGTGCTTCTGATGGTGACTTCTTAACAAGATGTTGCAACTATCTCTTTTTTCAGGAGTACTGTGTTATTGAAATATAATTCACATACCATAATTGTCACCGTTTTAAAGTGCACAATGCAGTGGTTGTTAGTACATTGCTTTCTCTATATACAGGGTTGTAAATATGTGGATAAGTGTGTCAGCTAAGCAGTCCCTTAGACAGCCGATTTGAATATTAGAGGGGATGTTTTCCTTCAGAGCCTAGTGTCATTCCTGATAACTCTCCTCCATCTGATGAGCCACTGTCCCCAAATTCCACCCCCAAATGAGCTCTCACATTTGTCCCCTCCTTTCCCTCACTGCTGTGTCAGCCAGTTCAGTTCCTACCCATCTCATTTGGATACTATGGTAGACTAATCCCACCCACCCAGTTCCTCCCCTGGAAAAAAATAGATACATATGAATTTTTTCCTGATTATAAAAGTACAGCCTTTTTTGCAGAAATGGAAAAGTTGATCCTTAAAAGCATATAGAATTACAAGGGGCCCCAAATAGCCAAAAAGTCTTGGGAAAAAAGAACAAAATTGGAGGACTCACACTTCCAGATCTCAAAATTTACTACAAAGCTGCAATTATCAGCTTCTGCCAGTCTGGTGCTGGCATAAGGATAAACACGTAGGCCACTGGAATATTGAGAGTCCAGAAATAAACCCATACATCGATGGCCAATTGATTTTTGACAAGTGTGCCAAGAGCATTCAGTGGGGGAAAAATGGTCTCCAACAAATGGTGCTGGGACAACTCGATATCCACATGCAAAAGAATGACCTTAGATTCCCTACCTCACACTAAAACCAAAAATTAACTCAAAGTGGATCAAAAACCTAAATATAAGAGCTAAAACTATAAAACTCATAGAAGAAAACGTAGGTGTAAATCTCCATGACCTTGGATTTGGCAGTGGAGTTTTAGAAATGACTCCCAAAGCGCAAGCAACAAAAGATAAAAATACGGTCAATTGGACCTCATCAAAATTAAAAATTTGATACATTAAAGGACATTGTCACGAAAGTGAAAGGACAGTGTACACAATGGGAGAAAATATTTGCATTCATATCTGGGACAAGTCTAATGTCCAGAATATACATAAAGAACTTTTATAACTCAACAACAGAAAGATGAACAACCCAGTTAAAAAATGGGCAAAGGATTTAAATAGACATTTCTCCAAAGAAGATATACAATGGACAACAAGCTCATGAAAAGACACTCAGCATCATTAGTCATTAGGGAAATACAAATTAAACCACAATGAGATAACACTTCACATCCACAAAAGTGGCTATATTTTAAAAAATGGAATAACAAATATTGGCAAGGATGTGGAGAAACTGGAATCCTTGTACATTGCTGGTGGGTATATAAAATGGTGTAGCCTCTGTGGAAAACATTTGGTGGTTCCTCAATAAATTAAACATAGAATTACCACATGGCCCAGCTCTTAGGTACCCCATATTCCACTCCTAGATATAAACCCAAGAGAATTGAAAACAGGAGTTCAAATAGAAGCTTGTACACAAATGTTCATAGCTGCAATATTCACAGTAGCCGAAAGGTGGAAACAACCCACATGTCCATCAACAGATGAATAGATAAACACAATGTGGCATATCCAGACAATGGAATATTATACAGCCATAAAAAGGAATGAAGTACTGATAAACACTACAACATGAATGAACCTTGAAAACATTATGCCAAGTGAAAGAAGCAGACACAAAAGGCCACATATTATATGACTCCTTTTATATGAAATATCCAGAATAGGCAAATTCATAGAGACATAATGATTAGTGACTGCCAAGGGCTGAGGGTAGAGGAAAATGGGAAGTGACTGCTTAATACATAGTTTCCTTATAAAACTTATAAAATTTTCATTGTGGAGTGAAGAAAATGTTCAGGAACTAGATAGTGGTGATGGTTGTACAACACTGTGAATGTACTAAATGCCCCTGAATTGTACACTTTAAAATGGTTAAAATGTTGGGTGTTATGTTATACCTTCCATACTTTTTTAATGCATATTACCCTATATTGCATATTTTTTAAACAGATTTGAGATCACGTCATGCATACTACTTTTAACTTGTTTATTTTCTAGCATTATAGCTTGGATATCTTTCCACTTAACTAGGGAATTTGACCTCATATTTCTTTAGCAATTATGGCTACACTATTATTATCATATCTTTTGAGTAGATTTCCCTGCCTCCAGACACTTTCTTCTCCCCAGCGTGCTGTAAATGTGACCTAAATTGTCTATTTTCATGGTAATTGTATGTTATTTCTGTTAACCTTGTGGAAATAACATCATTTAGAAACATTTGGTTTTCTGGAGACAATGTATGAAGAGTATTAACCACAGAATGTCGTGTGGTGATATTTTCTTTTGTCTTTTGAAAGTTTCATGTAATAATTAACATATGTATACCATAATTACTTTTTTGTTCCAAACTTGGAAAACGTGGACCATTAAATACTAGTTTTTAAAAATGCCTAGTTGAAATCTTTGGCAAAATTTCTAATCTTTTCAACCTTTAAAAATTTAGTAGTTTATATCAAAGAAATTCAGTGGCTTAACTCCATTTTTGGTTGAAAAATTTTTGTTTGAAAATATTTAATAGCCATGTGTTCATAGAATCATCTGAATAGTTTATTTCTATATTCTAGATGACCTATCATGATAAATGAAAAAGCAGTTCACAAATTTATATGTATGTTATCTATATTATGATTACAACTATATAAAATACATGGCATAGTAAACAGACTAGAAATAAATAAACCAAAATAATAACTATGGTCTTATAGTTGTAGGATAACTATTTTTTTGTTTTCCAATAATTTTGTATTATAAATACATTCTGTAAGTGATTTTTAAAATTACTTCAAAATTTATCTTTGTAGATTAAACCAAAATATACTATAATAACTTGAATTTTTTTGAAAATTAGCTTCATGGAGGTTCTCTCTCTTGTCTGTTTTCTTACCTGGTAACACATTATAGCTTGATTCTGCTCCAAGAAAACTTAAAAAGGATTCAAACTTTTCCTCTGTGCTGTAATCCAAGTTAACCAAGGGGAGTATTGCTGCTGGTGGAACCACCCTTGTTTGCTGAATTCCAAGATGTCTGCTGGATCTGTGGGTGGGTGAGGAACTTTTCCTCAATCTTCTATAATACATCTTCCTCCTCTGCTTCCTAGGAGTTTCTTCATTTTGTGCAAAGTCGATTTGAAAAATGATAAGCAGAAGAAAACAAAACAAACCTGCAAACTTCATGCTTGCTTTTTCACCATCCAGTTCCTAGAATGAGAATGAAACAGTATTTCGGAGTTAGTGGTGACTAAATTTTACCTCTGAAAATTGGCTTGTAATTGCCTGTGTGCCTCAGCAGCGTCTTTGAGAAATAACACATATGATGTATGGGCTATATGCTGTAGTATTACTGCCAAATCAGAATTTAGACTTTTTCTATCAGAGTCAAAGAACTTTTAACATCTTATCTTTATCTCTAGACCAGCCATGAGCAAACATTTTCTATAAAGGACCAGATAGTAAATATTTCAGGCTTTATAGGCCACATGTTCTCTGTCATAACTACTCCACTTGGCCCTTGTAGTGCAAAAGCGGACAGTATGTACACAAATGGGTGTGGCTTGTGCCCATCAAACTCTTTTTACAAAAAGAGGCTGCGGGTCAGACTTGGCCCCCGGGCTGTAGTTTGCCGACCCCTCTCTGGACCACTCTGTTGTAGGTTTTCAGAGGTTACTCGGGAGATTTCTTTCCACCTATCTGCCAAGTCATTCTGTGAGTAACATCATCCGCAACCCATTTTTCCAGCTCTTCTATTTTGTTCTTTTGTTCTCTAGCTTTATAATTTTCTTTGTCAGGGAGAGGAGGTGTGATTGCACCATATGAGTAAACAAACATCAGTTATGCCAGCCCTGGGGGTCTAGTGGTTAAGATTCAGCACTCTCACGGCTATGGCCTAGGTTCATGTCCTGGTCAGGGAACCACACCACCTGTCTGTCACTTGTCATGCTGTGGCGGCTGCCACAGAAATACAGGCAAAATAAAGACTTATTCAGACGTAGAAAAGCTGAAGGAATTCATCTCCAGCAGAATTGCGCTACGAAAAATGGTAAGGTAGAAGGAAAATTATATCAGATGGAATTGTGGACCTACACAAAGACCACAGGAAATGGCAAATATGTAGATAAATATTCTTTCTTACTTTTAAATCTCTTTAAAAGATAGTTGTTAATACAGTCAACTGTTTAACAGTTGTGTTAATTAATATAATACTGTATTTTGGGGTTTATAACATAAGTAGAAGTAAAATGTATGACAACAGAAGCCTAAAGGAGGAAGGAGAAAATGTACATACGCTGCTGTGAGGTTCTTATACTGTAAGCAAAGTGGAGTGATGACACTTGAAGGTAAACTGTAATGACTTAAATATGCAGACTGTGAGCCCTGAGGTAACCACTAAACAAAAAAAGAGTTACAGTGAATAGGGCAATAAAGGAGATAAAGTGGAATACTAAAATAAGAATAATAAAATAGTAATCCAAAACATGTTATATATAGATCATATTAAATGTAAATTGATTAAATGCCACAATTAAAAGGCAGAGACTCTACTATATGCTGCCTATAAGAAACTCATGCGAAATATGAAGTTACAAATAGGTTAAAATCAAAAGAATGAAAAAATATATGCCATCGTAACGCTAATCAAAAGAAAAGTGGAATGGCTATGTTAATATAACATGAAGAAGAATATCATCAAGCATAAAGAGAGCCATTGCGTAGTGATAAAGGGATCTATTCTTTAGAAGATACAACAATCCTAAACCTTTATACACTGAATAGTACAGTTTCAAAATACGTGAAGCAGAATCTGATAGAGCTTCCAGAAGAAATAGACAAATCTACAGTTATCATCCAAAATTTCTACTTTCCTGTTTCAAATATTGATTTAAAAAACATTAGAGGGCCGGCCCAGTGGCTTAGAGGTTAAGTGCACGCGCTCCACTACTGGCGACCCGGGTTCGGATTCCGGGCGCGCACAGACGCACCACTTCTCCGGCCATGCTGAGGCCGTGTCCCACATACAGCAACTAGAAGGATGTGCAGCTATGACATACAACTATCTACTGGGGCTTTGAGGGGGAAAAAAAAAAAGGAGGAGGATTGGCAGTAGATGTTAGCTCAGAGCAGGTCTTCCTCAGCAAAAAGAGGAGGATTAGCACGAATGTTAGCTCAGGGCTGATCTTCCTCACAAAAAAAAAAAAAAAAGGTTATTTTTATATCCTAACAACAATTAGGAAATGAAGTTAAAAATACAACACCATTTACAATAGCATAAAAATGTCAAATACTAAATTATCCTTCTGACAAAAGATGTACAAGATGGCTGCCCTGGAAACTGTAAAGCATTGCTGAGATAAAGAAGACCTATATGAATGGAGATATAAACTGTGTATATGGGTCAGGTTGACTCAGTTTTAAATTCTCACTTCTCCCCAAATTAATCTATAGATTTGTCACAAAGCCAATCAAAATTCTAGACGGCTTCTTTTTTAATTGACACGGTGATTCTAAATTTATATGGAAGTGCAAAGAACCTAGAATAGCCAAAGCAACTTTGGAAAAAAGAAGAACAAATTTGGAGGACTAACACTACCTTTCAATACTTATTGTAAAGCTCGAGAAATAAATATAGTGTGATGTTGGTCTAGATAGGTAAATCAATGGAACAGAATAGAGAATTCAGAAAGAGACTAAATATATATGGTCAGTTGGTTTTCAACAGAGATATCAAAACAATTTAATGTAGGAAGAGTGGTCTTCTCAACACCGGGTACTGGGGTAATTGCATAGTCACATACAAAACAAAATACAACGCAAAAAATTTGATCATAGATAAATGTAAGAGCAAAAGGTATAAAACTTGTAGAAAAAAACATAGGAAAAAAATTTTGGTGACTTTAGGTTTAGCAAACATTTCTTAAATATGACAGTAAAAAGCTTGAAATATTTTTAAAAATACATTGGACTTCATCAAAATTGAGATCTTTTTCTCTTCAAAAAACACTGTTAAGAACATGAAAAAGCATGCCACATACTGGGAAAAGATTTGCAAAATGTATTTTCAACAAAGGACTTGAATCAAGAATAAGGAAGTCTTACAACTCTATCATAAGAAGAAAAACAACCCAATTTTTAAAATAGTCCAAAGCTTTGAACACACTTTACCAAAGAAAATACGCTAATGGTAAATAAGCACGTAAAAGATGTTCAACGTCATCAGTCGTTAGGGAAATGGAAATGAAAACTTCAGTGAGATACCACTACATACCTATTGAAATTGCTAAATTAAAAAGACAGACCCCAGCAAGTATTGACAAGTATATGGAGTAACTAGAATTCTCATACAATGCTGTTGGTAATGTAAAACAGTATAAACGTTTTTGGAAAACAGTTTGGCAGTTTCTTCAAAAGTTAAATGTGCACCTGTCGTTTACCTAGCCATTCTACTCCTGGATATTTACTCAAGAGAAATGAAAGCATATGTCCACACACAGACTCGTGTATGGATGTTCATAGCAGCTTTCTCTGTACTAGACATACAGTGGAAGCCATCCAAATGTCCATCAGTAGCTAAACAAATTATAATATATCCATACAGTGGAATACTACTTAGCAATCACAATGGGTGAATCTCAAAATAACTATGTTGAATAAAAGAAGTTTTATGTAAAAGGACACATACATGATTCCATTTATATAAAACTGTAGAAAATGCAAACTTTTCTATAGGGAAAGCATATCAGCGGTTGCCTCAAGACAGGGACAAGGGTTTGGCAGTTGGCCAGGTGGAGGAGATTACCACGGGTCACGAGGGAACTTTTGAGGGTGATGGATATATTTATTTTCTTGATTGTGGTCTTGGTTTTACAGGTACACTTTAAGTATGCACACTTTGATTTTTAGTTGTCTCCACCACTGTATTTCGATAGGGCTACCACTTGGATGTTCTGAGTAAGGGGATGGCTATTTGGAATCATACATCTATCTATGATTTATTTTTATGTATGCAATGCCTAGACACGTTTTCAGTAATCACAATTGGGAGGGGCACACCAGGCTTCTAGTGTGTAGTGGCCAGGGGTACTACTAAACATCTTACAGTGCCTAGAACAGCCCGCCACCACAAAGGGTTAGCCAGCCCAAGATGTCAGTAGTGCCGAGATGGAGAAACCCTGGTTTAGAGAAATAGAGTTACTGAAGGTTTTTAATCAAGACAGTCACACGTTGCTTATACGCAAAATCTACTGAATTATAACTAGATGGAGTCTTTTAGTGGTTAATTATAAACAAATCATCATTTCCAGGTGGTAATCTCTTTCCCAAGATTTTCACCTAACTCAGACAGTCTTTTCTTTTGATCTGTTTCTGAGTCTCCTGCGTGTGCTCACGTTGTCAGAATTGCACGTTCCTTGATTTCTGATTCTGCTTTCAGGTTGTATTTCTGTTGTGCTTGGGTGATGCTGTTGTTTCTTAGCAATCTGCATCTTTTGTAATGCTGCTTCACTGTGTAGAACGCAGATTTTGAATGAATCGTGGAAGTCATGAACTTTTTGGTAATGGGGAATTCTTTATCTCCTCAGGCCTCACATTCCATGTTTAGACAGCCCTGTCAGAAAAGTCTTCCGAGGGTTCAGCTACAATGTGTTGTCCACATGATGGCCCATGAGAAATTAAAGATCAAAGCCATGTTCACACAATTTTCTCTCTCCTGAATTCTTCATCTTTTTTATCAGTGTTTTAAAAATGCATTTAAATTTATTAAAATAGTACATTTTTTAAAATCAAAATGATACATACATGTATAAGGCAGAAAAGACAAATTGCCTTAACGATAATTCATAGTTGAGTACAAGAGCAAGCACACTTTTTATTCAAGGTCCAGAGAGTAAATATTTTTGGCTTTGCAGGCCAACAGTTTCTATTGAAACTACTCAGCCTTGCAATTGTAGCCTGAAAGTAGCCATAGATGATAGGTAAACAGATGGGCATGACTGTGTTCTAATGGCACTTTGTTTAAAAAACAGGATTTGGCCCATGGGCCATAGTTTCCCAGCCCCTAGTTTAGTATATCTTTCATGACCCCTTCTAAACTTATATAAACTGACTTAAACATGAATGGAATTGTTTGATATATATTGTGCTGCAACCTTCTTTCCATTCAGTGATAAATTGTGGACATAGGGACGCATATGCCAATGTATATAAATCCATCTGGTCTGTATACTCTGTTTTCATTCTAAAAGTTATTTAACAAACCTTTTGGTGATGGATATTTAATTTTTTCTAATTTTTCACTGTTCAAAGCATTCTTGTATATTATCTTCTGGAAGTATTTTTGTGTTCTTAATTTTAATTTTTAACTTACAAGTAATTTAATAATAGAGTCTCCATTGTTTTTGAACTATATTAACCCTTAGGTTTATTTTTAGATGTAGTTTAATATTTATAAGTAACTTTGGTCGTGTTTATTAATGTATTTTGAGGTTATGTTATAGGTATATACAAATTTAGAATTGTATCTTTCTAGTGTTTTTATCGTTAGGTACTTTCTATATCTCTAGTAGTGCTTTTTGTCATAAGATCCACTTGATCTAATAATGTAGTAGCTCTCTTTTCTTTCTTTTTTTTTTTTTGTGAGGAAGATTAGCCCTGAGCTAACATCTGTTGCCAATCCTCCTTTTTTTGCTGAGGAAGATTGGCCCTGGGCTAACATCCGTGCCCATCTGCCTCTACTTTATAGGGGACGCTGCCACAGCATGGCTTGATAAGCGGTACATTGGTCCACGCCCAGGGTCCAAACCTCGAACCCCAGGCCGCCAAAGCAGAACATGCCAACCTAACTACTATGCCACCTGGCCAGCCCCTCTATAGTCTTATATTTTCAGTATACTTTCTATTAGCATATCATGTTTTTTTACTGCAATCTAACAATCTTTGTCTTTTAATTGGAACATTTAGTCTATTTATATTTTACACTTGATATGTTTGGGTTCGAATCCATTTTCTGACTATTTGCTTTCTGTTTGTCATGCCTGTTCTGCGTTGTTTTATTTTTCATTCTTGCTTGCTTGCTTTCTAATTGATTGCTTAGTTTTTATTATTCCATTAGTAATTATATACTTTTTGCTATTCTGTTCTTTGTATAGATTACCACATACATCCTTGATTTATCAAGTCTTATATAAATTAGTACATTCACCTCTTCCTGGACAACATGAGAACCAGGACAACTTTTCAGTTACCTCATCCCAGCACATTTGCTGCTTTTGTCATATATTCTAATTCTTTGTATATGTTAAACCCTCAAAAGATTATTATTACTATTTTTTAATACTCAAAGTTTATTCAGATCAGGCTGTCTCAACCTTAGCACTATTAACATTTGGGTTATATAATTCTTTTTGCGGGGTGCTGGCCTTTGTATATTTAGTAGCATACATGATCTCTACCCAGTAGATGTCACTAGCACCTTCCCCTCAGTTATGGCAACCAAAAATGTCCCCAGACATTACTAGATGTATCCAGGGAGATGGAGGGAATCATCCTGTCCTCAGATGAGAACCACTGATTTAGATTTACCTAAACATTTATCCTTTTTTTTAAATTTATTGTTTGTTCCAGCCAACACCTGTTTCCTATGGGAGGGTAGGAGCCTAACTTTTTTTTTTTTTTTGAGGAAGATTGGCCCTGCACTAAAATCTGTTGCCAATCTTCCTCTTTTTCTTTTTTCTCCCCAAAGCCCCAGTACATGGTTGTGTATCATAGTTGTAGAGTTGTAGCTCTTCTACCCAAAATCTGAACCGGCAAACCCCGGGCCACCAAAGCTGCCGAAGCAGAACACGCGAACTTAACCACTACACCAGCGGGCTGGCCCCATATCCTTTTTGTTTCTTCTCATTCCTTCCTGCATCTCAATCTTCTATCAGGATTATTTTCTCTCTCATTAAAGGACGCCTTTTAGTAATTCCTTTAGTGCAGGACTACTGATGACCAATTCTTTTTTTGTTGATCTGAAAATGTTTATATTTTATGTTCATTCTGAAAAGATGTATTTGCTAGATATGGAATTCTAGGTTGACAGGTGTTTTCTTTCAGCATTTTGAAGATTTCATTCCAATGTCGTCTTGTTTCCATAGTTTCTCTTGAGTAATCATCTGTCAATCTAATAATTATTTCTCCTTTAAAAGTAACTTTTTTTCTGGCTGCTTTTAAGATGTTCTCTTTGGCTTTGGTTGTCAGCTGTCTTACTCTGTTGTACATTTACATGATTTTCTTGTTTTTATCCTGTTTGGGATTTGTAGCACTTCTTGACTCTATGGTCTGATGTTCATCAATTTTGGAAACTTCTTAACCCTTATCTCTTCAAATAATACTTTCCCACTTCTCTCTCCTCTTTCTTTTTAGAACTACAATCACGTGTATGAGAGCCTTCTCATATGTCTTTAATGTCTCTTTCCGTCCCTTGTATTTTTCTCCTGTGTCACTCCATGATTCATCCTGGTTGTTCTTCTATCTTCCAATGCACTGATTATCTCTTCAGCTGTGGTTCTGACTTAAATCCATCCACTGACTTTCTTGTTTCTGTTATTGTATTTTTTTAGTTTTCAAGTTTTCAGTGACTTCTTATTGTTTCTGATTCTCTACTGAAAAATTTTTTTTTTTTTTTTTTTTTGGTGAGGAAGATCAGCCCTGAGCTAACATCCATGCTAATCCTCCTCTTTTTGCTGAGGGAGACCAGCTCTGAGCTAACATCTATTGCCAGTCCTCCTCCTTTTTTCCCCCAAAGCCCCAGTAGATAGTTGTATGTCATAGTTGCACATCCTTCTAGTTGCTGTATGTGGGACGCAGCCTCAGCATGGCTGGAGAAGCAGTGCATCAGTGCGCACCCGGGATCCGAACCCCGGGCCGCCAGTAGCGGAGCGCGCGCACCTAACCGCTAAGTCATGGGGCCGGCCCCTCTACTGAAATTTTTAGTCTTGTCTTTTACTTTTTTGAACATGTGAATCATGTTTGTCTTAAAGTCTGTGTCTGAAGACTCCATTTTTTGGACCCTCTATATGTCTATTTCTATTGTCTGTTATTTCTTTAGATTTTTAGCCATGTTGTTCTGTTTCTTTGTATGTCTGATGGCATCTGATTGAGTGCCAGATGTTAAATGAAAAATCATGAAAATACTTTGAAGCCTAGGATGATACATTCTTTATCCCAAAAGGATTTACTTCTGCTCCAGGCATGAGGTTAAGGGCACTACCAATCACAGATTGAGTGATTTAAAGCTGAGCTTCACTAGATCCAGTTAATAATTACACTTTAGGTCTGAACCAAAGCCTGGTGATTTCACCCGCATCACTTTTCCCACCACCGTTTCCGGTTGCTTGGCCCTGTTCCTCGAGTTTGGTTTCTCTCTCATCTCTTGAATCTGTTTTAAAGCTACACTAAGCTTTTCAGCCACCTCCTCTGGATCCACAGACGCCTCCAGAAGAAAAGCTCTTCCAAATCTCTTCAGGTTTCCATCCTGTCTGAAATATTGGCCCTGTTATTTTTCCTGTCTTGTCTAACTATTCTCAGCAGATCAATTCATCTGAATTACCTAGTCTGCCATTATCAGAAGCAGAAGTTCCCCGAGATTAATTTTATTTCCTGCTGAAATATATCCTCTTTTTCTAAGAGAATGTTTTGGGTTGTAAAAATTCTGAGTTCTTAGATGTCAGAAAATTTCATTCTGTTTAGTTAGAAAAAGAATTATGATATCAAAATCATTTTCTTCCAATACTTGATACTGTTCCATTAGTTTCTTATATCTAGTTTTACCGATGAGAAATTTAACTTGAATCTGATTCTCATCTCTTTGTAAGACTTATTTCTTTTCCAGACAGGTTCTCTTTTAGTCAGTTCTCTCCCATACCTATTCAAGGTTCCATTTTCCCTCTTTAAATTCATTCTTGTCTTCTCCGTCTTTGAAGGACTCCTCACAGTTTGTCTCACCAGGAACAACCCTTCTTATTTCCTAGTGCAGCTATATATTCATATGTGTATATGTTGTTAATATATCTTCTATTATTTCTAGGGACTTGGTGAGAGGAGAAGAGGGGTGATATCTGCTCAGTTTACCCTCTTGAATTGCAGTAGTTCTTTTTACAACTTCATCCAGCAGAATCATCCTCCTCTAGTTGCACTTGGATCACATTCTGACTTGCCACCGCTTTTCCTAGCTCAACAAATAGCAGCCTCTAAGGTATCTTCATGTTGGCTAATGTTGGCATGCAAACTTTTGTTCAGTATATATGTGCATTAATTACTGAGTCATTTCAAAACCTTTACTGTAGGTCATTGAAATAAAACTATATTAGAACAACTTTTTGTAATATACTTTAGTTTTAGAAAACCTAACATGCAAAATGTAAAAAAGGAGCAAATGCCTTAGCTGATAAGCAGCTGAAGTCAAAAAAGTCAGTTCAGAGAGCCAGCTGACATGTGGGAAAGGAACAGCAGCAGGGAATGCACATGTGAATCCAGAACAGCTGGCCTGCGAGACAGGGTGAAGTAGACTTGCTGAGTGGCAGGGGATGTTGGCTCTGAGGGAGAGTGTAAATGCTATGCTTGCATAAAACACGTCCACAGAAATGTTCTTGCCCCAACGTCATGTGGACACACTCTCCGTCCCGTGGTGGGCAAGAGTCATGAGGAGTCAGGCCCTGGACCCGAGGGCCCTGGAGATAAGCTCCGTGAGGGTCCCAGGCACCCTGTTGTCTCAGGCTCCCGTGAGAACTCGCTCAGCAGGCATTGTCTGAGCTTACCCTCTCCCAGGATCCCGGCCTGGAAACCATCTCCCTTCATCTTTCTCTGTTTCCCCCCGCAAATTGGCTTACTTATTACTTATCCAGAAATCTAAATAGATATGTACAGAAATAAATTTACAGAGCTACCTTAATTTTAACAAAATCAGAATCTAAATAGTCTCATTGAAATGTTTAAATAATTTTTATGGAATGGCCTTTCAGTACTAATTTTATAATTGCTGCATAGGTCTTTGTTACTTTCAGTGATTTATAGAATTTCACAATGCATATAATATTTACTTCAGTAAGCAACTTTGCAATTGAGTGAATATGTTTCTAGAAGTAAAATTTTATGGCGCTCTAATCACAGGAAGTATTATTTTAATCAAGTAAATTTTTCCCTCTGGCACTTATTGTGTTTATCCCAACATTAAATATCATCTGTAAATCTTGATTAACTTACTGGTTTTTTGCCTCCGTTTAAAGTTTTTCATCAGCTGTCTTAAGTAAGCTTTTAAAATATTAAATTTAGAATGTAAACTTCTACATGAAGCCATGAGTTGTCTGTTATCCCTTTTAACTTCACTCAACAGGTTTAAAATGAAAAACATTTTTAATTAATCCCTTGTGTTCTTTTAGGACTTAAAAATAGAGAACAAATGAAATTTTCAAACCAACTTATACCTCTATTGAGCACGTAATTCTATTTAAACATATAAAAGTATATTTAATCCCAATTCCATAAAATTTGAAATACTTGTTTTTCAGGATGAAAACAGAATAATGCACACTTTAAACTTTTAAAATCTATTAGTAGGAGCTAATTTCCTCAAGTGTTAAACACATTTGCAACATAAAACATCCCAATATTAAAACCATTCCACATGCTTTAGTAGAAACTTAAAATTTAAAACTTTTTTACCTGGAAATCTAAACTAAGTAGGCTTTGCTTGGTGTCATTTAAGTCTCCAGCTGAAAATGAAACAAAACCAGAGCTTTCTCTAAAACAAAGAAAGGACAGAAGGGAATGTTGAGAAATGCTAACCAACTTCTTAGTAAAATCTAAAATAACTGCTTCCCTTGGGGATAAATGCCTTTCAGTTCTTTGTGCAGAAAATCAGCCAAGAGAGTAACCAGGGAAAACGGTTACCAAGGGAAATATTTTTTCTAAATCACAGGAAAAGTGGAAAGCAGCAGCAGGGGGGAAGAAAGCATTAGTCTGTAGGCTGAGAAGGCAGAGCTGGAAGCACAAAAGTGGAGCTTGATTGAGAAATGTGGGTTTTCATAGACTATTTGCATGAAAAAAATCTTAATGTTCGTACTAGCCTGCATGATCCCACTTGAGCTCTATCAGACTACAGAGATGCCATTGCTGCCAAGTTAGAGGACTGTGCATTCCTGGTATGTCTCTAATTGAGTTAATGTTGTTTAACTCTCTCCTTATCTCTCTGCCCGCCCACCCCAGGCTCACACACACAGTATTGTTAACAAAAAAAAGCTGTTACATATTAATGTCATTGGAAATTATGTAACTTCCAACCTTGAAGCAATAACAAGAAAATGTGCAAGGGAGCTGTGAGGCTTCTGATTACAGTTACTCTGGCAAATTAGGTGTCTCCTTTGGCCTACTTCATCTGCAAGTGAGCAGGTCAGAGTCAGGTCAGGGTTCCAGGCCCGCACTGCTGCATATGGGGACCTCGAGTGAGTTACTGCTGTTTCTCACTGAAGTTTATTCTTCTGTACAAAGGGGATGATAGTGCCTATCTTTCAAATTCTTGTGCAAATAAAATGAATAACATGTACAATGCGCCTGTCAAAGACTAGGTAATTGTATAATACCTATTTTTTAAATTCTTATTATTCTACCTCAGGGGTGCAAATTATTTGACAGAGAGGAGCTACATTTTTGTTTTCCCAAAATCTTAAAATGACCTGGATAGATCAAGTCGAGAGGATGGACTAAGCAAATGGGCCACCCAAATTCCTAAAAGTAAAAACTATATATTTTTTTAAAAAAGTAAAACTGCACTGCAAAACAATTAGTACTATTAGAAGACACGAAATTTTGAGAAATTCCTTAAGGACTGAGGGCACATAGGCTCTGTCAGACAACACCCAACCCAAAACATGTGTGGGAGAGGATAGCTCTGTGGGTGTTCCAGGCTTAGAAATTACAGATCCTGGGAATGGTGAAGTTCGTTGGGAAACTGCACTCAGGAGTCAGGGCTGATGACCCCAAACCTCCTGATATCTCAATGCTTTGTTCCAAGTATTAGGCGTTTGCCTCTAAATTGAACCCGTGTTCTCATCCACTTGGCCTAGGGTGACTGGTAGAACAGGGAGCCCCCATGTTCAGAATCTAAACTTGCTACTAGTACAACTCAGTACAAGCACAAAGTGTACCATCTGCACCCACATATTCAGAGCTTTCGGTGATTGTTTAACCCTGTATTTTTACTCGTGAGCAGATAGCCCAGGATCATCAAACATCTGGGAAGATTCTAACATTCAAGATAGGGGTCCCTCCTCACCTCCCCCAAAAATATATACACACAATCAGAAAAGAAAAGAGCTTTGGAGACTAAATCAACAATGAGGTGCCACCACACACCTATTAGAATTACAAAAATCTAAAACACTGACAACACCAAATGCTGGTGCGGATGTGGAGCAACAGGAACTCTCATTCATGGCTGATGGGAATGTAAAATGGTACAGCCACTTTGAAAGACAGTTGGGCGTTTTCTTATGAAAATAGACATACTCTTACCCTACATTCTAGCAATTATGCTCTTTGGCGTTTACCCAAATGAGTTGAAAACTTATGTCCACACAAAAACCTTCACATGAATGTTAATAGCAGCTTTATTAGTAATTGGCAAAACTTGGAAGCAACCAAGATGTCCCTCAGTAGGTGAATGGATAAACTGTGGTCCATCCAGACAATGGAATATGATTCAGTGCTAAAAAGAAATGAGCGGGGCTGGCCCGGTGGCACAAGGGATTAAGTGCACGCGCTCCGCTGCGGCGGCCCGGGGTTCGCCAGTTTGGATCCCGGCACACACCGACGCCCCACTTGTCAAGCCATGCTGTGGTGGAATCCCATATAAAGTGGAGGAAGATGGGCATGGATGTTAGCTTAAGGCCGGTCTTCCTCAGTAAAAAAGAGGAGGATTGGCAGGTGTTAGCTCAGGGCCGATCTGCCTCATTAAAAAAAAAAAGGAATAAAAGAAATGAGCTATCAAGCCATGAAAAGACATGGAGGAACCTGGATTGCATATCACTAAGTGAAAGAAGACAATCTGAAAAGGCTACATAATGTGTGATTCCAACTCTATGACATTCTGGAGAAGGCAAAACTATGGGGACAGTACAGAGATCAGTGGTTGCCTGGGCTTAGGGAGGAGAGAGATGAATAGGTGGAGCACGGGATTTTTAGGGCAGTGAAACTACTCTGTATATTATAGTGATGGTTACATGTCATTATACAGTTATCTAAATCCATAGAATGTAAATCCATAGAATGTCCAACACCTAGAGTGAGTCCTAATGTAACTGTGGACTTGGGTGATGATGTGTCAGTGTAGGTTCATCAGTTGTAACAAATGTACCACTCTGTGCCAGATGTTGATAATGGGGGAGGCTGTTGGGTGGGGTGGGACTGGATATTATGGAAAACCTCTATCAGTACCTTTCTATTTTGCTGTGAATCTGAAACTGCCCTAAAAATAGTCTAAAAAAATGTGGCCTGATTTAAAATACATACATTGTTTTGGGAGGAAGAAAATGTTGATGACATGCAGTGTTGGACACAGTGTTTAGGGCCAACAGAAACATAGTCTTTGAGGACAGCTTAACAGTGGCTATACTCTCTCCCAGCATTTCACTTCTAAGAATCCATTATAGACACACATCTTTCTCTGCACTGGTGTGCCTCTAGGAAGGTACTTGGAAGCACTATAGCCATGAAAAATAAAGAAGGAATTACCCCAGTTGTATACTGATAGAGAACACTGGGCTGCCATAGAGCCATGTAGACAGACTGAAGTAACTTTACACAGATGCAAATTGTCTAGATATACCCAGGGGAAACAGAAATTTCAACACAGTGCATGTGCTGTTAGCTCACCTTCTCTTAGTGTATACAATTTAGCATCTTCCTAGAGAATAAATTATAGTGGTTATCTCTGGGTGATGAAATTATGGGGGGACTTTACTTTGTAATTCTTTATAATGTTTTGAGCTTTTGATAGCCAGATCAGAAAAAGAGTAATTTTTAAGAGAGAATTTAAACAATCAGAAAAAGAAGTAACTTAAAGTAGCAGCACAGAGGAGTAGCAGCAGTTACCACACCAGATGGACAAGGCTGCAGAGAACCAGGCTGTATGGTTTCTGAGGTCCCTGCTGTCAAATTCGTGGTGTATGGACTGTTACATGAGTCCTTCTGCAGAAACTGTTTTAGCCACAGGAGTACATGGAAAATGCTGGTACTAGAGTTCTCCTCCCTGTTATTATTACAGCCATAATCATGTCCTGAAACTGGCACTGATGGCCACTCGGCAGAGTTTGGTGTTGGTCATCAAACAGGGTGTGAGCAGGTCCCTCAGCACCCAGACCACGATGGCGGCCAGTGCAGTTCCAACTCGTTTTGGAGTAAAGGCACCTTTTCGGTCTCCTCACCCCTGTGGTGTAGAGTTCCAGTGAGTCAGTTTTCTTTTAAGGCTATAGTTGCTTTCCCTGTGACAGCTTTGTAGATAATACCCAGATAAAGCTAAATTTTGGAAATTTTAAGTATAGCCCCTCTCAGAAGGGAGTCTTATCTTGCATCAGGCCTACTCTGTATCCCTTCCTCGTGCCTTGGTCACATGCCTTTCAGCTAATTTACACAAAGTGTGACAGTTTCTTCATTGCTTTTATTGAACTTACCCTCTCAAAGGAGTATTCACATTGAGGTGGAGTACTGATGTGGAACTCTGCCATGATAGGGTCACCCCCTCTCCTGTTGGTGGACGTGATAGAGTCACCCCTATTACCGAAACAGGTTCGTTTTTGCCCATTGCCGGGAAAGCCAAACACCGAAACAATGAGATTGCAGCAGAGAGGGTGTTTAATCACAAGGCAGCCAAGTGAGGAAATGGGAGATCGGGTCTCAAATCCACCTCCTCCAAAATGGGGGCTCAGGGACATTTATGGGGTAGGGGGCAAGGTGATCTGAAGTGTGGAGACAGATGATTGGAGGTGAGGAGAGGTGAGGTAATTGATGATCTGCGCAGGCATAGTCAGACTTCATGCCTCTTCATAGGACGCATGTTCACTAAGTGGTGGCGTTAGCATGATCTGAGTGTGGAGTTTTTAGCCTCTTGATGTCAAAAGGTCACTTATCAGACATCTGTGCGGGCCCAATTGATGGGTTGGTAGTCTCAAAGGGCTTGAAGTGGACAAGGGGTTCTAATTCCTGAAAAACAGCTCAAACACCCATTACCATGGTGACCCAGGTGCCATGGAGATGTTATCTCTAGGAACCTAGTGGGAGTCAGATAGCATATTGCCTAAACAGCCCAGTTAACAATGAGCCAGGGAACAACTAAAAGCTGTAATCAGTAATTGCAAAAAGGAAAAAAAACTTTACTTACTAGCTACTTAATCATCAATGGCTAACTCTTTGCCGGTTCACCCCCTCCCCTGTCCTTGGACGTGATAGGGTCACCCCCTCCCCTGTCAGTGGACGTTTCCCCTCAAACAAAATGTACTTTTTGAGTTGTAGTGCATGTTTCCAGATTGCTTTCCAAAAAGATTCTAGTAATGTGTATTTCCTCCAGAAATATATAAAATGCCCATTTCCTGCCACTTTATTTTTAAATTATTTTCATATTTTTGAATAAGTAATACATACAAATGGCATAAATTTTAAAAGTATGGAGTTAAAAATTCCAGTTTTCTATATTCAGTATTGGCAGATTGAGTGATTCTACCAACCTTCCCATCAAAGACAACTGAAAAAGCTGGATCACTATCAAAACATCTTAAAATCATCAGTGAGGTAAAAACGACTGTGAGGAATCACTGGGCGCAGATCTGAGAGGGCCTGTTTGCCCTGAGGGTGTCTGCCAGAAATTTTTTTTTTTTTTGTGAGGAAGACCAGCCCTGAGCTAACATCCATGCCAATCCTCCTCTTTTTGCTGAGGAAGACTGTCCCTGAGCTAACATCCGTGCCCACCTTCCTCCACTTTATATGGGACGCCACCACAGCACGGCCTGACAAGCGGTACGTTGGTGCGCACCCGGGATCCGAACCTAGGCCTCCAGCAGTGGAGTGCACGCACTTAACCACTACGCCACGGGGCCGGCCCCTGCCAGAAATATTAAAGAGCAAAAATATCAGTGACATAGAGAACAGTTATACAGCAGACAAGATCAGCAGTGCGAAAAGCAGGGGGTTTTAAAACAAAACTAGTAAAATTGGTAGCAAGACTGATGGAGGAGAAAAGAGAGAAAGCACAGATTACCAGTATAAGGACCAGAAAAATTGCTATCACTACAGATTCTGAAAACATTTAAAAGAAAAGAAGAAGGTTTATGAACAACTTTATGCCAGCAAATTTAAATGATATGGACAATTCCAAGAAAAATACAATTTAATAAAACTGTCAGAAGAAAAAATAGAAAATCCAAATTGTCTTTCACTGTTAAGGAAATTGAATTCATAATTTCGAACCTTGCCACAAAGAATACCAAAGGCATATATTATGCGTCAACAAATTCTACCAAGTAATGTTTTAAGGCCAGTATAACCATACTACAACCTGACAAGGACATTACAAGAAAGGAAGACTATAGATCAATCTCACTAATAAACACAGATTCAGAAAACTAAAATATCAGCAAACCAAATCCAGCAATATATAAAGAGGATGATACATCGTGACTACATGGGGTTTACTCGAGAAATATCTGGTTGATTTAAGGAAAAAAATCCAAATGTTATATAATCATCTTAGTGTTTAAAGAAGAAAGAAAGAGAGCTTTTACCATACTAGATATAGAAGAGAACTGCTTAGTCTGACAGAGTGTCTGCAAAAACCACATGCTTCTACTCCGAGCTATTTCCAAGAGAAGTGGAAACATATATCCACGTGAAAACTTGTACACAAATTTCAAATTTCATACCTGCACGGTTCGTCACAGCCAAAATGTGGAAACAATGCACATATTCATCAGCTGATGAATGGATAAATAAAATGTGGAAAACTGTTCGGCAATAAAAAGGAATGAAGCAGGCCAGCCCCGTGGCTTAGTGGTTAAGTGCGCGCTCCACTACTGGCGGCCCGGGTTCGGATCCCGGGTGCACACTGATGCACTGCTTCTCCGGCCAGGCTGAGGCCGCGTCCCACATACAGCAACCAGAAGGATGTGCAACTATGATGTACAACTGTCTACTGGGGCTTTGGGGAAAGAAAAGGAGGAGGATTGGCAATAGATGTTAGCTCAGAGCCAGTCTTCCTCAGCAAAAAAGAGGAGGATTAGCACGGATGTTAGCTCAGGGCTGATCTTCCTCAACAAAAAAAAAAAAAAAAGGAATGAAGCACTGATACATGCTACAACGTGGATGAACCACAAAAACATTATGCTCAGTGCAAGAAGTGAGTCATAAGAGGCCACGTATTGCATGATTCCATTTATATGAAAAGTCCGGAACCAGCAAATCCATAGAGGCAGAAAGTAGAGTGGTTGCTATTGTGAGGAGGGTGGAAGTTGGGGTGGCAGGATGGGGAGTGACTGCTAATGGGTCAGGGTTTTTTTATGGAGTGATGAAAATGTTCCAAAAATAGGTAGTGATGACAGCTCCCAACTATGAATATACTAAAAACCATTGAATTGTATACTTTAAAAGGGTGAATTTTATGGTATGTAAATTATATCTCAGTAAAGCTGTTATTAGAAAAATACTCAGTGGTGAAATATTGAAATTTTTCCCTTTCTGGGAACAAGACAAGCAGGCCCCTCTGAAGGTCCTGGCGAGTGCAGTAAAGTAAGAAAAAAAAAAAGGTATAAGAAGAAAATTAAGTAAAGGAAGGAAAAAAGTCTTATTCGTCCCAGGTGATATGGCTGTATATATATGAAATCCAAAATAACTTTCAGATAAATTATTAAAATCACCTAAAGAGCTTTCCTGATACAGAGTACATAAAAATCAGTTGTGTCTTTCTACAGTTAGAGAATGAAATCAAGGAAAAGATTTATTTTAAATATCATCTAGTATATTTAAAAATATAACAAGTACTTGAGAATAAATCTAACCAAAAATGAGCAAGATATCTTCAGAGAAAATGTTGAGAGAAATTAAAGAAGACAGTATGGGGAGGGGAGGTACCACCCCAGGGAATGGAACATTCAGGATTGCAAAGAGCATTTCTACTTGAACTAATCTGAGTTGATGCCATTTCAATCAAAATCCTAACAGTTTATACCTCTTTTTTGTTGTTGTTGTTGGAACTTGACAAATTCCAAAATGTATATGGAAATACAAAGGCCAAAAAATAGCCAAGCCATTCTTGAGAAAAACAAGGCTAGAGGACTTTCTGCCCTAAATATCAACTTTTTTTTTGTTTGTGAGGAAAATCAGCCCTGAGCCAACATCTGATGCCAACCCTCCTCTTTTATTTTTTTTTCCTAAGGAAGATTGGCCCTGAGCTAACATCCATGCCCATCTTCCTCTACTTTATATGGGACGCCGACACAGCATGGCCTGCCAAGCAGTGCGTCGGGTGCGTACCTGGGATCCGAACCTGTGAACCCCGGGCTGCCGCAGGGGAGCGCGTGCACTTAACCACTTGCACCACCAGGTCGGCCCCTATCGACTCTGTTCTCATAAGAAGCGCAATAATGAAGACAATTTGGTAATGACACAGGATGAACAACAGACAGTGGAGCAGAAAGTAGCACAAAGGGCCTGCTAACCTTTGGCTATTTGATTTATGAGAGAGTGGCCCTGCCAGGTGTGGGGACGCTCTCCTCACCAGGATAGTTTAGAGGGACTGAGGAATGAAGACAGAAGAGACTGTAGATATGAAGACCGGCACTGGACTTAGTCTGTTGTGCTCCAGACACTGGAACCAGAATCAACGGACAGAGGTTACTCTGTCAGGCTGATTTGGGCTTAAATTTTTAAAAAAAAACAACTTTCTCATAACCATAACTGTCCGGCTGAGCTACCTGATGAGGTGCCGAGTCCACACAACGGAAGGATTCTGCTGGGAATGCTGCAGAAGGGCCTTCTCAGATGCTGGACTCGGCAATATCATTTTAGTGCTGAGGTTCCATGTTTCTTTGGTTCTGCCTCCTTAAGATGGCGCTGTCGGGCCACAGAGATCTTGGAGGTCCGTCCTGCTCTGGGGGCTTCCCTCACTCCCTGAGTGGGGTTTGATCTGGGACCGGGCTTAGTGACACAGCCCACATGGACTCTCAGAGGTGGCTTCTAAGGCAGGTTCCCTGTCCGTGGGTCCTCCAGTCCACTGGTGTGCAGCCTGCCCTCCAAGTCCCAGCGTCTAGAACAGACTGAATCTCCGTGCTGAGCACATGAGGCGGAGCACATGTGCATCAATGGCCTTCGTCTGAGTGTGGGGACAAACTCCAGTGAACAAGCAGTGGGACTGGAGGACATTGGGTGCTAAAGTCGTGATGAGAAGAGAGAATCTGACGATGTGTCTAGTTCCTTGTCTTGAGGACTGAGTAAAGTGTAGGAGATGACATCTAATAACAGCAGTTGTTCCTGGGCCTGCCATTGCTTCCTTCGGGCTTCGTCTGATTTCCTGTCCTGCTGCAGGAACATTCAGTCTGGGAGGCTGGAGAGGATGTAGGGATTGAGGCAAGCGTACAAATGAAGGTTCACATACGATGTTCCAGATGCACAAACAGTTTAATATGTTACACTGGGGCTCCATTCTCTCACCCTGACAAGTATGCTTTATAATGACCTGGAAAGCTGGGATCAAACTTAGAATCCTGAGTCCTCACAATTTGCCTCCATGAGAACACGGCGGCTCAGGAAGGAGCGGGATTGTGACCCAGCATACTTCTCTCATGCCCTGTGTTGTGTGCCGCCCCAAGCTGAGGCTGTCTGTGTGGACACCAAGTTCCTCCTCAACCACATACAAGCAAACCTTTTGGGCCTAGGGTTGCTCACATGGTGTGGTGTGTTCTCAGGGTGACAGGCAGGGAAGAGGCCCGCATGAGCCCTGGAAACAAAGCCACTTGGGCAGGGACCTCTGGAGTGTCAGTGCCTAGAGCATGATCTCGAGGGGGAGGCATGGGCTGTGAGAGAGCTTGTGGATGCCTTGCTTAGTGGAGAGCAGCGTGGCCAGAGAAGGGCCCGTGTGGAGCCCAATGCGGAGCCCCAGAGACCATCTCTCACCCAGTTCTAAATGTGGGACTAGGATTGGAAGCCAAGAAGTATCATGAGTGGAAACCATTGTTTTCAGGGAAGAAAATATTCTGGGTGGAGAAATTATAGGAATATTTAGGTAAGGACTTGAGTGTGGTGGTCTCATTGTGATGCAACACAGTTCTCAAGAATGATGTTCTCTGGGATGTCATATGTTTCTAAATGTACTTTGCTCTTAAGATAAGGGAAGTGCTACCATAGGTGTAACAAAAATCAAGGAAACTATTCTGGAATAATCTGGTTTGGGGAGTACAAAAAGTACAGCAAGTAAACATGTGAGAAGCAAGTAGGTTCTCATACGTGACTGAAGAGAGCATCTTCATGAACTTGTCCGTGGGCCAGGAGGACACCCTTCAGTTTGCCAGTCTAGTCCGGGGTATGAATTCACACCTCCCAGGTGTCATGCTTTTGGATTTGACTCTCTCAAGAGTGTGACCTTCGAGCCCAGGTGTGAAATGACAGCAGTGACTGCGGCTCATGGGGTCACAGTGGAGCCTGCCAGACGGCATCCTTGAATTGGGAGCATGGCAGTTTGCATAATCTTAATTTGTTCTTCTTCGCCTATTTATGTACTCAAGCTTCTGTCAGCGAGAAAGAATCTTCCTACGTGCTGTGTGGCTGTCCTCAAACTGCCATCATCCCTTTTTCCCATTGTCTACTCCATCTCTTGAAAAAGTAATCTACAGGAGATGCCTCCACACATTCACCACCATTTGTCCCTATTCTATTGCAATTCTGCTGCAGCGTGTATGGCTTTATAGCAGAGCCCTCGCAGACGGCCCGGTGGCCCCTCAGACATCTAATCAGCCTTTTTTTCCCTCATCATTTTCCATTGATTGCCATATTCTTGGAAGTCAGTCCGCCCTTCCTTCTGTCTTTCTGACTTCCTTTCTCGTCATCTTTTCCTGCCCCCCTTTGTCCACGTCGTAAATGTCGATGTCCCTGTCCTGCAGAGCCTCTTCTCCCCTTGTCCTCGCTCTCGATGGTGGTCTTGCTCATTTGTTAAGCACCCATCAGCGAGCGCTAATCACGTTGCTTTAACATGTGCCAACAAGCTGCAGATCTATTCTGAGCTCTAAACTGTTTCCTGAGCTTTATACTCAAATTGCCGACTTCCATTTGGTCAGCTTGGCTTGGCTCTCTCCCAGGCGCTGCATCAGCAGAAGAACAAGATGTACTGTCTACCCCCAAAACTTGTTATTCCT
This sequence comes from Ceratotherium simum simum, assembly GCF_057802395.1. Taxonomy (NCBI): domain Eukaryota; kingdom Metazoa; phylum Chordata; class Mammalia; order Perissodactyla; family Rhinocerotidae; genus Ceratotherium; species Ceratotherium simum. The sequence goes on along the minus strand of NC_141919.1, from coordinate 56,048,191 downwards.
ACTGAATTCCTTATTGTAGACAATTCATGGAAATGCAGAAATGCAAGATTTACCTAATCACTGGTTTTACTTGTTGGAGGGGTTTTAAAATATAATTTCATCTCTGCTTTTTATAGCTGTTTATTTAAGTTTGGGCTGGGATGGCAACGTGAGTTTATATCATGTCCCTACAGCTAGGATACTGTTGTGCTGATCCAACCCCAACTGTTTTAACACTTGTAATATTCTGACAAGAAAGAGTTCAAGAGAGTTTAGGTTACAGGAAAAATTTTGTACAAAGAAAACCCCATTTGTATTTATAGTTTAATTTCCATTCTTAAAAACTACAGTAAATTATTTTTTGCCATAAGAATGTGCATTCAAAGCTAAAAATGTAATACATGTTATTCAGCACTTAGATAGTTTTGTAGAGTTTTAAAATAACTTAGGAATAGACATTTTCAGTATGTCCATCAGCAGAATCAGCAGAACCTCTCCTGTTCCTGCACACCCCATACTTGATGGGGATGGAAGAGAGACAACGGAACTGGCAGCAGTGGGTTCCTTGGGCGCCAGATGCCTGGTGTGCTGGGCAGGGAACTCATGTCTCAGTCACTCCCTCAGTGTGACGACGTGGTTACCCTCCAGTTTACAGAGGAGGAAAGCTGAAGCATTACAGAGGGTGACTAAGGAAACCCAGGTTTCAGAGTTGAATGATTTGCCTTACTTACGGAGCAGTGGGAGAGCTGAGCGTGACTCCAGGTTGGTCTGACTTCTTTTTTCCATAACAGCCATGCTGGAGTCACTGGTCAGCTCACCTGCCGTGCCTCTTCGCCCAGCAGACATGGGAGGACGCAGAGATCTATATTCTGCAACCATATCAGCAGAGACCAGTTCTCATCACCATGATGGCTCCACGCACCCATAAAGCCGTGGGAGTCAGATTCCCCTGAATAACAGATTGCCCACGTGCTTGGAGAGTAGGCGCAGCCCCAGCCACTGCAGAGGGTCAGGGCCACTTGGCTCCTGGCGAGGACTGGGTAAGTCCCCCCTCCTCTGGGCTGGGGCTCGTCTGTGCAGAGGAAGGCCACTCTGGCGTTCTGGATGCCGTGTCCCCTTGTTGAGAAAAGCCGCCGCAGCCACAACCTCCAGAGCTGGTCTTTTCCTGTAATTTTCCTCCTGCAAACCCTGAAACCCATGCTTAGCGTGAGAAGATGACACACATGGTGGTTTAAACATTTGCTGGGAGTGGGGATTCTTTTCCACTGATACACTGTCTGAAGGAGACGGCTATAAACCAGAGCAACCACAATATTTACAGAGGTATTTAGTGAAAAAGAAGACTTTGGCAGCCAGTATAACCCATCACTCATGGGGGATAAAGTGACGCTCACTGGAGGCTTAATAAATCAAAACATAGTGTGTTTGTCCACGAACTCATTTTTTCCCCATTACGGTGGGTGATATCATCTTTTTCATTTCCATTAGAATCTTTTAGTGTCCAGGAGTAGGAAAAAATTAATATTAACTTCATTTATCATGCTATATTTCCATTTTTAAAGAGAAATTTAATTTTAATTCTGCCAGATGTGTGAATGCGGTTTTTAAACTGTTCTCAAGGATTTATGGAATTTTTATGAGTAATATTCTGGAAATTACTGATTTTCTTGTATATGTGCAAGGATATTGTTTTTGAATTAAGTTCTTTTCTGATTTTGCCCAAAGCAAACTCTGATCTTAAAAAGAACAAAACTAAAACTCCCCCCCAAATTATAGCAGAATAGAAAATTTAGAAATTGCTAGAAAATGTAAAGAAGACTAAAATCATCCATAATCATACCACTGTTGAGATAAATAATGCATAACTAATAGTATTTTAAAATACAGCGCTCATCTTTACCCTGTGTTCTTCTGCCAGAGCGAAGAGTTTGTGTGGCCACTTTCAGGCAAAAATGTGTACCTCTGTCTTGTCAAGGTGGGGTGAGTTAACATTAAAAGCAAATAAGTGTCACTCTTTTAAGCCTCCCCTCCTGCTCCTGATGGCCTGCTCTTTTCCTCACCCCCTGTCTGGGGTGTCGTCTTTCCCAGCAGCTTTCTCCAGCACCACCACGGTCCTCCCCAGCAGCCTGGCTGTACCCTTTGCCAGCACTGATTTCACCCCGCTTTATATTACAAATAGTGATTTCCATCTGTTTTCCCCAAATAGTTTGTAAATTCCTTGAGGACTTACACGTATGTGTACTGGTGATTAAGTCATTCAACAAGTTGTTATTGAGTGAGTCTTGAGCTCATTGCTGAAATCTGTAACAAATAAAGAAGGTCGACATAGTTCTTACTTACAGTCGGTTAGAGTCCATTCTCTCCACTAAGAGACCAGACAGATGGCTGTCCGGGTGTTAGACAGTGTGCCGGTGTCTGTGGCTGTGGATGCGGGTGGGTGTTATGGAAACATGCAGGAGGTACCTATCTGAGTTGTTAGAGCGTTGTTTAGACATTCAACACAGGATCCTCCCTCCTTCCAACACTCAGTTCTCTTGGTTTTTACAGCCCCTCTCCTGTGTCTCACTTCTTAGTCTCCTTTGCTTGTTCCTCCTCCTCCCCCTCCCCTTCCTCTTCACCTTCCTCACCCCCCCCTTCTCCTATTCCTCCCCTTTCTCCTCCTCTCTCTTTCTCCCTCTCCTCCTTCCCCTCCTCACTCTCCTCCTCCCCTCTCCCTCCTCTTTCCCCTCCTTGCCTTCTTCCTCCCCACCCCTTCTCCTCCCTCCCCTTTTCCCTCCTCCCCTCTCTCCTCCTTCCCTCCTCCCCCTCCCCATTCCCCTACCCCTTCCCTTGCCCCTTCCCCACCTCCTCCACTTCCCCACTTCCCTTTCTTCTCTCCCTCCCCCTCCTTCTCCTCCCTCTCTTCCTCCCCTTTCTCCTCCTCCTCCCCTTCTCTCCCCCTCCCATCTCCTCCTCCTCCCCTTTCTCCTCCTCCTCCCCTATCCTCTCCCTCCTCCTCTCCCTCCTCCTCCTCCCCATCCTCTCCCTCCTCCTCTCCCTCCTCCTCCCCCATCCTCTCCCTCCTCCTTCTCCTCCTCCCCCTTCCTCCTCACCTTCTTCTCCCTTCCTCCCTGTCCTCTCCCTCCTCCTCCCCCATCCTCTCCCTCCTCCTTCTCCTCCTCCCCCTTCCTCCTCACCTTCTTCTCCCTTCCTCCCTGTCCTCTCCTTCCTTCTCCTCCTCCCTCCACCTCCTTCCCTTCCTTCTCTTCCTCCTCATCTACCTGATCTGAAGCCTGGCACCTCTTCTCTAGCTATAATTTCTCTCCGGGTGAGTTTGATCATCTGTATACCATCTATATGCTGATAATTTCCAGCTGCTTTCTTGACATGTCTGTCTGAATGTCTGGGAGTCATCTCAAACTTAATGGATCCAAGTATTTGTTAAATATGACTGCAGTCATATCTAAACTGAAGCTTAAGAGTTAAATAAGAGTTGGATACAGAGGAATAGGCTAAAGGAGAGTGTTCGAGGCAGAGAGGGTAGTGTGGGAGAAAGGCCTGTGATGAAAGTGGCATCTCGTGGGAATGACCATGATTGTGAGGCCTGAAGGGCCCAGGGCCCGAGGGAAGCGGCCAGATGTCAGCAGGCCTTGGGAGTGATGTCAAAGGTTTGGGCTGTACCCAAAGGCTGCAGGGGAGGAGCATAATCAGTTCTGCATTTTAGAAAAATAATTGTAGTGTGGCTTATGAAGCGAATGGAAGGATCAAGTCTGGAGGCAAGGCAGCATTTAAGAGACCATTGCAGTAATTCGAGAGAGGGAGAAGATTTCTTTACGGGTAGGGGGACTTCAAGAGATGATTAGATATTTAGGTAAAAACAACGAGATTTAAGATGTAGTTGGATGTCGGGAAAGGGGAGGAAGAGGAATCGAATGTATGAAGCCCAGGTTTCTGGCGTGATCAACCGCATGGTGGGAGAGCCATTTCCTGAGAGGAACACAGGTTGATGGAGGAAAGAGAATATCATCGGAAACCTGGCTGGAGACTCAAGATCCGCAGCATGTGGATGGATGGTACTGAAACCACAGCATTGAGCGAGATCATAGACCACGACCTCTGGGCATAACCGGCCTTTGGGCAAGTTTACAAGAATTACAGGAACTAAGAGAAGAGAATTTTAGAACTCTCCAAAATAAGCACTTCTACACATTGTTGGTAGCAATGTAAATTGATAGATTCTTTATATAGCTCATTTTATAAGCCTTTACTAAATGTTAAGCCATTCTGCTTCTAAGATTCTAACAAAAAAATTTTTTTTTTAGGTTTTTTTTTTGTGTGTGTGTGTGAGGAAGATCAGCCCTGAGCTAACATCCATGCTAGTCCTCCTCTCTTTGCTGAGGAAGACCGGCTCTGAGCTAACATCTATTGCCAATCCTCCTCCTTTTTTTTTTTTTTCCCCTCAAAGCCCCAGTAGACAGTTGTATGTCATAGTTGCACTAACAAAAATTTTTGCACAAATGTACAAAAATATCTTATAAGGATATTCATTGTACTGTATAAAACAGTGAAAATTACAAATAACCCAAAAGATTATCAATAGAAGATTGGTTAAATTGCAGTATATTGTATATCTATACAATGGCTTACCTTATTGCCTTAAAAATAACAAAGTAGGGCCGGCCCCATTGCGTAGTGGTTAAGTGCACGCGCTCCGCTGTTGGCGGCCCAGGTTCGGATCCCGGGTGCGCACCAACGCACCGCTTGTCAGGCCATGCCGTGGCGGTGTCCCATATAAAGTGGAGGAAGATGGGCATGGATGTTAGCTCAGGGCTGATCTTCCTCACACACACACACACACACACTAAATAAATAAGTAAATAAAACAAAAAAAATAACAAAGTAGATTTGTAATTATTGATATGGGATGTATCTTAGATACATTAAATGGAAAAAGCAATCATAAATAGTATGTATGGCAGGTATGGTTTATTAAGCATTTGGATTATCCCGGGCAATATATGTAAAGAACTCCAAAAATCAATAAGGAAAAGACACACCCAGTAGAAAGATGGGCAAGCAGTTTGAACAGACTGTTCACAAAAATAAAAATTCAAATGGCCAATAAACATGTCTTAAGTGTTCAACTCCACTAGTGAAATAAAAGAAGAGTTATTTTAAATCACCATGAGATACCACTGCACACCCACCAGAATGATTAATGGTAAAAAGACTGACAGTACCAGGCATTAGGATGCAGAACAATAGGTATTCTCATATGCTGCTGTTTGACCGTAAATTGCTACAAAGATACACACACATCTATGGATATATCCAAAATAAGTGTGTGCACATGTGTATCAAGAAACACGCACAAGGGGGCCGGCTCAGTGGCATAGTGGTTAAGTGCACACGCTCTGCTTCAGCAGCCCAGGGTTCGCAGGTTTGGATCCCAGGTGCGGACCTACGCACCACTCATTAAGCCATGCTGTGGCAGCATCCCATATACAAAATAGAGGAAGATGGGCACAGATGTTAGCTCAGGGCCGATCTTCCTCACCAAAAAGAGGAAAATTGGCAACAGATGTTAACTCAGGGCCGATTTGCCCCACTGAAAAAAAACAAAAAGCGTGCACAAGAATGTCACAGCAGCATTATTTGTAATAGCCCCGAACTTGAAATAGCCCAAATGTTCTTTAACAGTAGAGTGGAAAAATAACAAATTGTGATTATTCATGTCGTGAAATACCATTTGGAACTGAAAGGAACAAACGACATAGAGCTACACACAACATCGTGGATGAACCTCACAAACAAAATCCTAGGCAGTAGAAGCCAGACAAAAAGCAACATATATTTTATGAGTCTCTATACATGAGATTTAAAAATGGGTGAAACTAAACTATAGTGTGTAGGGTTGCACACTAAAATGGAAAAACTGTAAAGAAAAACAAGGAAGTTATTTGCATAAAAACCAAGGTAGTTGTCACCTTTAGAGGAAAGGGAGGGGTGCGTGTTTGGGAAGAGGAATGCCCAGGGGCTCCTGGGTGCTGGCAAGATCCTGTTATATTAAGTTTTATGTGTTTTTCTGTATTCTGAAGACACATTATATTCTGTGCATTTTTAAAAATCCATTCTCAAGAAACCAAATCAAATCCAAGCAGAAAAAATATATAAGGAAATTCACACCTGAATGCATTATAATGAAACTGCAGATGCCAAAGACAAGAAGAAAATCTTTGAAGTGGCTAGAGGGAGCATAGATTGGATCGCCTTGAAAGTAGCAAACACACTTTTCAACAGCAGCAGTGGAAACCAGAAAGCAGTTGACTGATAGCTTCAATGTGCTGAGAGAAAATACTGTCGAACTTGCTACCCCAGCAAAAAAGCTTCTTTCAAAAATGGAAGTGAAGTAACACCTGCACCGCCATATCATTACAACACTGTTCACAATAGCCAAGATGTGGAAACAACCTAAGTGTCCCTCGATGGATGGATGGACAAAGAAGATACGACACAGACACACACGATGGACTATTATTCAGCCCTAAAAAATAATGAAATCCTACCGTTTTTGATAACATGGATGGACCTTGAGGGCATTATGCTAAGTGAAATAAGTCAGAGAGGGAAAGACAAATACTGCATAGTGTCGCTTACATGTGAAATCTGAGAAAAAAGCACCCCCCCCAATCGAACTCACAGATACAGAGAACAGATTGGTGGGTGCCAGAAGTGGGGGGTGGGGTGGTGAAATGGGCAAGGGGGTCAAAAGGTACAAACTTCCAGTTATAAAATAAGTCCTGGGAATGTAATGTCGAGCAAGGTGACTATAGTTAATAACACTGTCTTGTATATTTGAAAGTTGCTAAGAGTAAATCATAAAAGTTCTCATCACAAGAAAAACAATTGTAACTATGTGGTGATGGATGTTAACTAGACTTACTGGGGTGATCATTTTACAATTGATACACGTATCAAATCATTATGCTGTACACCTGAAACTAATACAGTGTTATACGTCAACTATACCTCAATAAAAGTGGGAAAAATGAAAGTGAAATAAAGACAATGTCATATAAGTAAAAACTGAGAGACTTTACCTCTGGTTTACCTCATTAGAGTGAAAGGATATTCTTCAGGGGAGGGAAAATTATCCCAGAAGGAAGGTTTGAGATGCAAGAAGCAATCAAGAGCAAAGAATATGGTGACTACATCAAACAGTGGCTATATAATAAAATCATAATAGTGTCAAGTGAGATCTTTTATTTTAAAGCTAGAATTTAAAATACGCAGAGATAACAAGGGTGACTGAAATGTCACTGTCATGAACCCCTTTGTTCACAAGGAGGATTGAGATGTGGATTGATTCCGACTTTGATGAGTATGCGTGAAAAAATATCTAAGGTAGCTGCTCGACAAACAGAAATAGAGCATGGAATTCCCCAACTGGTATAGGGGGAGAAGTACATTTTTAAAAAGCTAATGAAAAAGAAGGCAAAGAGAGAAAAAAATTTAAAAGACAATTACAAAAGTCATTTGTGGTGGGACTTCCAACTACAGCAGAATGAAGAGATCAGTGAATCTTTTCCACAAGAAAATAAGTATAAAGCTGGAAAAATTGTTTTTTAAAAAAAACTGTTTCAGGGCTCTGGAGATTGACCAAAGGCAAAGAACACATAATTTGGAGCTTGATTCCACCGTCTCTTTTAGTCTCTATATACATTCACAATGTCCTAGATAGTCTTTCTGAAAAAGTGTCTCCACATCCGTCCCATCCTCCTGGTTGTCACTGATGGAGTTGAAATGGCCATTGTGTTTGTTAGGCGTTTTGGTTGCAAGTAATAGAAATCCACTTCAAATAAGCCCCAGTACAAAGGGAGCATATTGGAAGGACACTGAGCATGCCCTCGTCTCGAAGAGCAGTAGGGATTCCCGAGGGCCTGGGACCAGGAAGGGGGTCGTCCTCACGTCCAGGCAGCCCTCAGGGACTTGCACCTGGCTTCCTTTTTCTGAGTTGCCCCATTTCTCCCACCTTCTGTAGGTTCCCTTGGTTCTCTCTGAGTAGGTCTTGCCTTCTGCAGAACAGCTCCCACTGTGTTGACAAGCATGTGCCAGCAGCCCACTCGAGAACAAGCCTGTGGACCCTCAGTTCCAGCAACTTCTCAGACTGGTATTCTGGACCTCAGTTCAGATTTCTCCAGAGAACCTGACTGGGCCAGTTTGGGTCCTGTGTTCCCCACCCCAGTCCTATCAACTGTGATCTCTGGGGTCAAGGTCAAGTGCAGGTCATACCGGCGTGGCTGGGTGGTGTGTATATGTGTGTATATATGTATTCAACAGAATAACCTGTACACAGACTATCGCCAGTAAAGCTTCTGTAACAAAGAGAAGGGTTACCATTGCTTGATAGGCCTGTCTTCAGTCAGCAGGTGCCTCCCTTACTTCCCGAGGAGAGTGCACTGTTTAGAGCTCTGATGAGTTGCCTCCTGCAAGCTTCATGCCTGTTAAGCTGTCAGTAGTTATTGATTTCAGTCCTATTTCCTTTTAGTTTGATTCATTTCCAACATTTATAAGTGATTATAGAAATCTTATACAGTTTTTAGCTGTCTCAGTAGAATTGTCCTTTAATTACATACAAGGTTCAAAGATGGTAGTTGCTTTATTTCGTTCTTGGCATTTTTTGGAAAGATGGTTAAAAACTCTTAGTTATAACATCCAAAGAGCAAAGTCCTCAGTGGATGAGGGTTGTTTGCTTTTAAACTGACTAATTTCAAGCAGGCTTTAGTGAAACAACCAGTATTTTCACTCTGAAGTCCCCAGCACGATAGCAGGAGTAGCCGTGCCGTCATCTGTTTGTGATCGTTTGCCATTTGGTGTCTGTAATCCAGAACAGCAGAAGTACATGTGAAATGTTTTCATGCTGGGAATGGCCTACTTATGTCTTTGAGGGGAGGATTAGCAATGGCCGGGTGTTTAGGTGACCAGGCTTTCCGTCTACGATCGAGGGCTCTCCTGGTTCTATTTCTTACCGTCTCAAGCCCTGTGCAGGCACCATGCTCCTCGTCAGCAGGCGTCAAAGGCTGGCCCAGACCGCTGTGACGAGTCCCACTTGCTTCTCATCCCTCGGGCCATCCTCGCCACTGCACTGCCCCCTCCAGCCTGGCCTGTGTCACGGCTGCGCCCACAGCTGCACAAGTTTCTTCTAGACGAGCCCCTGGCTGTGACTCCTGGTGGGTCCACTCTGTCCAAGTTACTCTTTGCTCCTCAAAATCAGATGAGGGTCTCGCCTAAGTTCGTGTGTCACATACTCTCAGCACAGAGTAGGTGCTCAGTGTTTTATTTGTTTGTGTGTTTGTTTTAACAGCTAGTCCTATTGTTTATTTGACAGGCACTTGTGTGCCAGGAATTGGGTGGTTGCTTCTGTCTTGGGCCAAGTGTCTTGCCTAAAGTTCTAGAGAATTTTGTACTGAAACATCTGCCTAAACCTTCCCTATTTTTGTTTCTTATTTAATACTTTGTTTCTCAGTCATTCTCCCATACTTGCCGGTTTCACTAAATCCCCTTTATTTCCTTTAGCTTTTTCTTTTGTCAGTTGTGTACTTTCATTAATTCAACAGATGTGCCTGAATCTCAGTGAACAGACACTCTGTATCAAAGTGCACGTTTCTAGTTGCTTCAGCATTTAATTGGAGGAACAAACGTGCACACCTCTCTAGTCACCAGTGGTTTCTAGACGACACAGATTATGCAGGGTGTACAGGAGACTCCTGAAGAGATGGCATTTGAGCAGAATGACAAGAACTCGTACAGGTGCTGGAGGAAGACTGTTCCCTGGGACTGGGGGAGGTGTCAGAAGCAGAGGCTACAAGCAGCACGTCTGGGGACATTTCACAGAGGGCCTTGAACACCGCCTTTTAGAAGTGTAGCCTTCATTCTCAGCTCTACAGAATCCCTTTAAGTTTCTGGAAAGGATAGTGACATGAAAGCAGTCATATTTTAGGAGGATAATTTTGGAGATGTGTGAATGATATTTAGAGAATCAAGAAATGAGGGATGGTATGTGATGAAGAGTTTGACCCCATTTTTGATACGTGACTGCTGACAGCTTGTAAACCTTATCCTCCTCCTTCCCCTCTGTCCACATCTGGGTAAGCGCATAAGAAAGCCTGCGTGCTCCCCATTTGGAATGGGCAAGTCAAACCACACTAGCCCTAGCCCCAGTCCGACCATAGGAAAGCCAGAGCCAGCCGCCACCCTTGCTGTCAGGCAGCTTGGGAGCTGCCCTTCCCTCCCCGGAATCCTTGTTACGTGAGCAACAGGCTTCTTCACACCCACGTGGGACGTGCGGCATCATCAGTCTCAATATCCGAACCCATCACACTCTGCAGTGGCCTCAACACCGTCTGTGTGGTGGGCAACAACGAGTGCCTGGTGGAACATGGGGGTGGAGAGTGGACACCCATTGTTCCGTGCCCACACCTTCCCCTCCTTCTAACAGCATCCCCTTCCTCTGAGGAACTTTCCCTCATGGGCTGGCACACCCTTGATCAGTACATACAATGGAATACCATGCAGCCATAAAAAGAACACAGCGACTCTGTATCTCACAGGAAAAAGCTCTTCAATACATATTGCTGAGTGAAGAAAAGCAAAAGAGAAAACAATATGAGTGTAGTATATTATTCATTAAAATTTTTTATATTGAAGTATTTTTTTTGAGGAAGATTGGCCCTGAGCTAACATCTGTGCCAGTCTTCCTCTATTTTGTATGTGGGATGCTGCCACAGTGTGGCTGACCAGCAGTATGTAGGTCTGTGCCTGGGATCCGAACCCATGAACCGTGGACCCCCCAAGTGGAGCGTGCAACTTAACCACTACACCACCGGGCCGGCCCTTAAAGTATTTTTAATTGAGGTATAATTTTCATACAGTAGTTTTGACAAATGCATACTGTCATGTGACCACCGCTACAATCAAGACATAAAATTCCCTCCATCCCAACAAACCCCTTGTGCCCCCTTGTAGTCACCGCCCGCCCACCCCCCGCCCCAGCCCCTGGCAGCCACGTCCAGACTTTCATCCAGCACACAGGCTTTTCAGTCTGGCGTCTCTTGCTCAGCAGAAGGCACTTGAGTCACCTGTGGTGTATGTGTCAGTAGTTGGGTCCATGGTATGGATGGACCTCACCAGTTGAAGGACATCTGAGTTGTTTCCAGATTTGGGTGATTAATGATAAAGCTGCTGTAAACATTTTAATATTTTTGTGTGAATGTAAGTTTTTATTTTCTTGGGTAAATACTTAGGAGTGGAACTGCTGGGTTGCATGGTGAGTGTATGTTTAACTTCATAAGAAACTACCAGACTGTTTTCCAAAGCGCCTGCACCATCCTGCATTCCCACCAGCAGCATGTGTGGCTCCACAATCCCACCTGTGTTCTGTGGTCCAGGGAGATTGTAAGGCGAGAAGAGATCTGCGAGATACTCACTGGGGAGAGGGGTGGAAACTGGAGGTGGGGTTACGTCAAAGTGGAGTTTAACTTTAGCTTTAACCACTTTATTTTTATAGTGAGAATGCATTTGCTAATTACTTGTATAATTAATTAAAGAGGAATGAAAATTTGATATTTCTCACTGAAAAGAAAGAAGGGGGAAACTTATAGAAATATGGCAGGCTGACATGACCATATCCACCCTCCCCCACCATTTTAAACGTCCAGAAATTCTGGATTAAGTATAACATGTTTTAAGTACATAGTCAAGCTCAAAAGACAGAAGTAGAAATGTCCCAAGAGCCATAAATAAGGAGAGAACTCCAAACCAGGACAGGATCTGGCGCTGGGCAGCCCGCAGGGTCTCAGAGCAGATCTGGGCCCTGGGCTGGGACACAGAGATGGGAGAACAGCCTAGGCTGTGTCCCACGGGAGCTCGGGTGGTCCTCCCAGAGCGTGGAGCCTCCAAATCTCCTGTCAGTTGAAAGGAGAGGAGAAAAACTGCCAGCCACCTGAGGAAGCTGCAGGGAGCTAGGTAGGCAGAGAAACCCACCTCTCTAGATCCCTTCAGAGACACAGTCTCAGTTTACCCTGCCTATATGTGGTCTCCGCAGAAGCCCAAGTCCAGGAAGGAAGGTCAGTTGTAGGTGCAGGGACTCCCTCGGGCTCTGGGAGACGCCCCTGTGGAACTGCCTGGAAGGACATGCTCACACCTGTACTCACAGAACCGTCAGAAAAGACCCCAGCTGAAGCAGGTGCACACTGAAAAATTGTACATGAATTGAAAAAACAAACCTCTGTTCAGTGAGAATTACAGAAGAATCTGGACAAAAACTACAAAGTAAAAGGTTAAAGTTATCAAAGTGCTAACTGAAAAATATAAACCTAATTAAAAACATAGGACAGTTTTTTTACAAAACCATATTCAAAAAAGAAAATTGACATCTATAAATTTTTTTTTTTTTTTAAGGAGTGTCTGTCAAAAACCTGCAGCAAACATTATATTAATGGTGAAATATTGAAAGCTCTCTCCTGGAGACCAGCAATGAAGAAAAGATGCCTGCTCTCACCATTTCTTTTCAGAATGGCATTGGAGGTCTAGTTAGCACAATAAGGCAACAAATAAATAAAGTGAAAGATAATGATGATTGTAAAATATATATATATATATATAAATTTTTTTTAATGTCATTAGGATTTAAAAAATTTAAAAACCAGTGGGTAAGTCAAACAACAGGTTAGATATTGCTAAGGAGAAAATTAGAAGATTTATTTGAAGAAATCACCGAAAAGAACAGTAAGCTAATTAGATGGAAAATATGTGAGTTCAGGTCAGAAGCATGGAATGAGGTGGTTCACAGAATCTAGTAAGAGTTCCAGGAGAATGAAATAGACACCATGTTTAAAGAGAAGGACGTGCCCTTGTCCCAGCCCAGAGAGTCTGAATGACAAGATTCTCTGTGAAAAGAGGGGCCAGGTGAGATGAAGAGGAGTGGGCAGCCTTAGGAGCCCCCAGGACCAGGGCCACGGTGCAGGGTCCAGGGGGAGGAGGGACCGAGCACTCGCCCTGCAGGGACAGTCAGCCGCCATCTGAGCCCCGTGAGCGGTGTGTGTGTGAGGTTGTGATGAACACAACATCTGCATCACTGAGAATTTTACTTCTCTTCATACATGAATGTGTCGTTCAGAACTTATAAGGAGGAGAAAGAAAGAAAAAGAGGAACTGCCCAACTGTTTTACAGAGTGGCTGCACCATCTTAAATTCTCACCAACAGAGGTTCCACTTCCCCACATGCTTCTCACCAGCACTTGTTGTTGTGTCTTTTTTATTACAGCTGTTCTGTGGGTGTAAAGTAATTCTGCATGCTTTCAAGGTAGATTTCAAACTAAGCATCCTGCACGTCTATTTTTTACATCAAACTATTTTATTTCAAGTTATTTATGATAGTTCAAGTTGTTGCTGAATGCATTTCTAAACTACCTTATCTTACAAAGTCTAGTTGTAATTGAAATTGGGAATAGCCATATGTTCACAATTCCTGACTCCTTATCAGTTTCTGTTCAATCTCTGATTATGATGTTTTTCATGTGTTCAAAATAGTGTATTGGTCTGATAAACACAAACTGCACAGCGTCACCACCACCACCCCTCCCCCCAAAAAAGGCTGATTATTTTTTTGCTCCAAGAACTTCAAGATTGGTTATTCAGGAGAGGTATGTTTGAGGTGAGCACCTTCCTCTGTAATCAGCTAAGTGATTTCATGTGTCCATAGCTGTGTTTGCACAAGACAGGGTCGCCAGCCCAGTCATCTAGGGCTTAGCCCTCACGAGAATGTCACTGTCACTGTCCCATACGAAGTGGACAGAAAAGGTCCAGGTGTTGGCAGGTGCTCTGGGAAGGAGTGGAAGGCCCGGGAGCAGGTTCACTGGTGGTGTGGCAGTGGAGCACACTTCAGCAAGGGGTCCTCGCTCCTTGATTCTGTTAGTAGAACAGACTGTTAGCTGCTTGTTCTGAGGTTTTCTTCAAACTCAAACTTCGGTTTCTTCTCTGCATGTTCTTGCTTTCTAAGAGGCAGTGAAGCGCATCTGGTTGGTATTCAGTGCTTATGGCACGCGTAAATAAAGAACACTCTTTCTGTCACGTGTGCAAATGCTGTGCTTCCAGCTATTGATTTTAAAAACAGCACGGAATTTGTATTTGTCCGAGGTTGAAGTATGACTTTTAGGAAATTGGAATCTGTCCTTTGGCTGTTTTGTCTTTTTCAAAAAAAAACATGGACAGCTTGACTTTGCTGGCCTGCACCCTCTGTTTCCACATCCTCCCATGGCCAGGCCACAGCATCCACGTTGGACAGTTGTTGTGCAAGTCCCTGGGGTCCAGAGGCCCAAGCCCCTTCCAGCCCTTCAACACCGTGTTTCTGTGTTCCCAGAGAAAGCTAAGAATTTTGCGGGCCTTTTCCATTTCTTTAGTCAGCCGCAGCCTCTGGAAATGAGTATGTTTCTTCAAATATTATTTAAATTTACAGGTTAGCTGAATTCTTTTTTTTTTTTTTTTTTTAAAGATTTTATTTATTCAGTTTTTTCCCCCCAAAGCCCCAGTAGATAGTTGTATGTCATAGGTTCACATCCTTCTAGTTGCTGTACGTGGGACTCGGCCCCGCGTTGGACGGAGAAGTGGTGCCTCGGGGCACTCCCGGGATCCGAACCCGGGCCGCCAGCATCAGAGCGCGCGCACTTAACCGCCAAGCCATGGAGCCGGCCCAAGTTAGCTGAATTCTTAATAGAAGGAGATTATGGAAGATAAGTAGAACATTCACAAACTTGCAAACAAATGTCTTTACAACTAAAATTTTCATGTAACAAAGATTTGTAAGCTGCAGCTTTTGTCCCATTTATTTCAAATGTGATGCAACTAATTCTAGATGAGCAAAATCATGTGGACTATATTTGCAGGATAGACAAGTGTTAAGCAATTGAACTTTTGTGTAAATGGGCCAAGAGGAAGTCAATGGTAAAATCTCCATGTTTTCAGACAACTTGAAGCCTTTCCACACAATGAAATACCGAGAGGATGGGAATACACAGAAAAGTAATCAAAAATCATTGTGCATAAGATAGGACCTTCAGGGAAAAAAATCTAAAAAATACCTATTGAAAGATGTGCCCTGTCTGTCCATCATGACCCAAGAAAAGGCATATTGACGGCTCCCCTGAGCAGCATTTCAGATGCCTACAGTCAAGACACGCTTGCAGATTGCTAGTCTTACTCCAGGAAGATCAAGGAAAAGAAAGTAGACTTTATGTTCTTTGTGCCAAATCCTGGAGCGTCTGTGCACGATATTTCATGCATTTATGGTCACTGCTCTTCAGGAGAGACATGACAGAGCTGGAAAAGACCTCAGCCAAGACAGCAGAGTGATCAGAATGGCTGCAGGACTTCCAGACGAAAAGGAGCAGAGCCTTCTCCCCCAGACGGCAGCAGAGAGGAGGCCTTCATGCACTCACTTATTTACTGTCTGTCGGCTCCGCCAGCTCCTAGGCTTCCTGGGCTCTGTCTTTTGTTTTTTTAACTTTTTGTTGTAATATGTACATGCAGAAAAGGGCACACATCGTAAATATACAGTTGGATGATTTTTCACAAATGAACTTATAGAAGTACCAGCCAGATGAGGAAGCAGCCATCAAGCAGCTCCTGTGCCCCTTCAGTCATTTCCCCACAGGGTCAGCCCTGCCACACAATAGGGCAGGGTGACAGGGTCAGCCTGTCGCTCCACTCAGTGTCCGTGAGGTTCGTCCACGTGAGGATAAGTGGTGATGGTTGCCTCACTGCTGCGTGGGCGAGCCACCAAGCATTCGCCCTGTCTTCTGTTCCTGGACCTTTCCAGGTTGATTATAAGTTGTGCTGCTATGCGCATGTCTTCTGGTGACACATGTACGTGTTTATGTTGTAGAATTGTTGATTCTTAGGGTAGATGTGTGTTCAGCTTTAGGAGGTGTTTCCAAACAGTTTTCCAAAGTACCTGTGCCCATTACACTCACCAGCAGTGTGTGAGGGGTCCACTTGCTCACTCAGTTTCAACTCTGGTTCTGTCTATCGTGTGTAGCCATTTGGGTGTGCATGTCGTGGTATTCCATTGTGGTTTTTATTTGCATTTCCCTGATGCTGAGGGTTATTTTGTTCACCAGGCCACACCCAGCATTTAACAGAGTGCCTAGGGGGTTTTTTTTCCCCCCCAAAGCCCCAGTAGATAGTTGTATGTCATAGTTGCACATCCTTCTAGTTGCTGTATGTGGGACACGGCCTCAGCATGGCCCGAGAAGCGGTGCGTCAGTGCACGCCCGGGATCCGAACCCTGGCCACCAGTAGCTGAGTGCGCGCACTTAACCGCTAAGCCACGGGGCCGGCCCCTGGGGTTTTTATTAGAGCTCTTTGAACGTAGGTGACAGAGGCTAGGACAGAAACCCAGCTCACATTGGCTTACAGAAAAAGGAAAGTTAGTGGCTGCAGCAGGAGTCGAGGGCTGGAATAGCTCACACAGGTGAAAGGGTTGCCACGCATTGGGGTTGCACCCCAATAGAGGATTCTCCTCCCATTAGAGCCCCGCACCTCGCACTGTCCTCTGCCTAGCAGCACGCGGTTGCACACAACCCAGAAGAGGCTGCCCGCAGCCCCGGGCAGTCTCTGCCCAGCTGAGCGACCTCTGCGGGAAGAGCCTTCATCCTCCCAGCGTCCATCTGTCAGCTGGGCCAGGCGGGCCATTCGCTGTTTGTGAGAAGCTGACAGTCTGATGACCTAAGTTAGTCCAGTTCATGGTATATGTACCCTCATCATGTGTGAGAGGATGAACTTGAAATGCTTCTACTAAGGAGTCCTCTCAGAAAATAAAGCAGTTCAGGACAGCAAAGAAAATCCTTCTGCCCTCATTTCCCCAATTCAAGAGATTCCATGTGAAAATATGAATCGTTTTAAGATCTGTTTTGCCAATTCATGGATGGTCTGTGGAGAAATGAATAAATGAAATCGTGTTCAGTGTTTGGTACTCTCCGCCACAGGTTTTGAGTCAAGTCAAGCCCAGGATCCATTGGCCCTTCCGCCTGCCCGGGCCGGCAGAAGAGTGCTGCACTAAGGGTGCTGGAGGGCTGGTGGTGTGGTTTGTGGCTACACGACAAGGCTTGTGTTCTTCTAGGACCCAAAGAACAGCTATGCATTTTCTCTGAAGATCCTTTAAGTGAAAAATGGGAGCCCCTTATTAAAATAATGACGTGTAATACTTAAACCTGTGGCAGGACATAAAGGGAGATACGCAAAATAAGCATCTAGGTAAATTTTCCTGCCTCTCTCGCTAATCGCAAATGTCCTGTGGGATCCTGGGTGGGAATCCTGAAACAGAAAAAGGACATTTAGTGAAAACTAAAGAATGCTGAATAAAGTATAGACTTCAGTTATAAAAGTGATGCACTGACGTCGGTCCATTAATTGTAACAAATATACCACACCAATGTTAGATGTTAGTGATATGGGAACTCTGTACTATCTTCCCAATTATTCTGTCAATCTAAAACTTCTAAACAATAGTTTATTTTGTAAAACCTCCAGTCGAGGGCTTTGGAAGGAGCCTATGCACAGAGGGTCCCTGAAGCAGAAGCTTCACTGGTTTCAGAGTGAATCTGCTCTGACCTCCCTGCTGTCATCAGCACTGGGCTGGATGGGTCACCTGAAATTGGCTTCGATAAAGGCATTCGGATCAGGAGGCCAGCTCAGCATGGCTTCTTTACTTTGGGCTCCAGCTCACTGGAACAGCCTGGTTTTTCTTATTTTTACTCTGGGCATGATTTTATCTCCTCTCCTCATAAAGGTGTCCTGTGTAAAGATCTGGCACAGCTAGAACAATTGTGCAAACAGAATAAATTATCATGGTCCTTTGGACTGTTTCACTGAGGCTTGTTTTTGCCTCACGTTTTAATTCTCTTGCCCAATATTCATTTTATTTTTCCTTAACTATCAGCTGTCACTGTAATACAGAATTTCAGCCATTTACAATCTCATTTATGGAAGTTGTTCATGTCCTATTTCATCTCGTCCTGGAGGTGGGGTTGCTCTTTAAGTAGGGACACGTGTTCACTTCCTGGTTCATTTATTTTCTTCCCATTTTTAAAAACTGAAGGCATTTAACAGAGGACTCTAGAGTACAAGTTTGGACATATATCATTAGCTCTAAATATAAAATGTAATTTAAATATTATTTAAACCTTAAATTCTATACTCAAAGTATTCATCAAGTATGAAGGAAAATTACACATATTAACACGAAGGCGTTAAACACGAAAGGCCTCAAAAATAGAAGATTGAAGCACATGGCCTTTATCGGGCACCCTTCTGAAACGACAGTAGAGAATGCTCTGAAAGGCATGCTGCACAAGGATGAAGAGGGGCGGGAGGATGGCTGCAGTAACATCCTGGAAGCTGGGGAGCAGGCGAGAGCATGGTGTTTGGTGAAGACCACAGAAAGCTGGGACCCGAGGCTTGAAGGAGGCTGGTTTGCTCTGTGGAACCTCTGGCAGCGGGGCTGTGGGCACGAGGAGAATTAGTGGAAAGTCGACACAAGACTTCCCTCACAGTCAATATAGTCCGTCTCCACCCGGACAGAGGGCCTGGCTGAAAAAGAGAGGAACCGCCAGAAAGGGCCCAGACTCTGGGCCTGCGTCATCTGGAGAGAAGAGTGGGACTTGTATTAAAAGAGGCGCAGCAAGTCTCCTTTACTAGATCACAGCCCTTTTCGGCTGGGGCGTCACTCTTAGTCACGGCTGGCGGGTGATGTGGAATATGTGAACAAACTTTCAGGGGCAATTATGTTTCCCAACACAGATGTTTTTGTTGCTACTGTCAAAGTCAGTTGCCAGCAGGAATGATGTTACAAGTTCATTGTAGTAACTAACACTTGACCTCTGTGTATTACAACTATATTTGAATTTAGAAATGTTATATGGTAGAATTTTAGGAGCTTAGGTTTTGGAATCTGATTGCTTTAGGTTTGAATCCATTTACTAGTTGTGTAATCTTGAGCAAGTATCTTAATTTTTCAAGCCTCAGTTTCATTTAAATGGGCATTATACCAGTGATTTCAAGTCACTTATGAGGTTGAAGGAGCTGATGCACATCAAGGGCATGGGGCCTGCAAAGGTTAAAGATTCGATAAGTTGTATGTGGCAGTGTTTGTGTGTGGTTTGTCTTTTGAAAAAGAAACTTAAGACCTTAAAAACTCAAAAAGTCTGTGATTCCATGAAAAAATTTAAGTGAGACCATAATAACTTTAAATTATAACTAGTTTCAATGTTTTAGACATTACTTTGAGATTTATGAAATAATGAGAGTTTAAACCTTAGTAATGATAAAATTGCCACTGAATATCTGAAATATTACTTTCATTATCTGCTGGCATTTCATTATTTTGCTTGCATAATTACATATTAATAACTATATGAATAGTACCTCTAAGGAGTTTCTAGCATTGATTATTACGTGTATATGTGTGTGTGTGTATTCTGCTTCTTAATTATCATTTCTGACTATTTTAAAAGAAACCAACTTTTTAACTAAGCTCTGCTGTTTAACTATTAGTCTAGGAGGAAACAGAACTACTTTTCAAAGCATGCAGTTGCTACCTGATAGCTTGGAACGACAGTCTTAAAAACAGAACTACTGCTCGGACTTCCATTCCCACCTGAACTAACCCACTTGAAGGGCTTAGTCTCTAAGGGAGCATTTGGCTTCAGCTTGATCGCAGGGCATGTGTCTCGGCTGAACATAAGCCTGACTTTGCCTGCCTGTGTCCCCTCCATTCTGTAATGGAAGGTGTAGAAGAATCACTTGTGTAGCTTTGTGCCATCATTTGATTCCATTTTCTTGACCAGGTGTTTATGGCCACGTTTCATGTGTGATCCCTCCCATCACAACTCTTCCATTTCCTTAAAGTGCTGCTTGCTGTGGGGGGTTGTTCCCATGCCAGCTGAGGAGGAGCTCTGAGTGCATGTGGGTTTGGAGAGCCACAGGGGTTTCTGCCTGTCTGGTCAGGGCTGGCCAAGGCTGGGCAGGCCCTTGCTGTCCCCTGGGGCCCTGGGATTGAGAAGGAAGGGGTGTGGGTGGAAGGTTCATCCCTGCACCCCATCACTGTAGCCCTGCTCCTCGAGCCACCTCTGTCATCACTCCAGCAAAGGTAGAGCCATCTCCAGTGCGAGAAGCCCTGTGCACAGTCTGGGAGTCAGGTGGGAGTGCAGAGGAATCGGGCCAGGACCTTAGATGGGGAACTAACAGGTCCTGGTTTTCTTCAGGGCGACGAGGAGAGTGTGCTATTGGACACTGGAACAGGCAGCACTGGCCTTCACGTGTGAACAGGGTCAGTTGGAATGAAGCCAAAACATAGGGCATCCCGAGTGACAGGCCAACTGGGAACATGCTGTGTCTCCCCGGACAGAAACTGCTAACACCCAAGATTACAGACAAACGATATAAGATTTAAACATGCAGTTATAAGATAACAGGGATTTTTTGAGGAATTTTTCTAGATTAATATAATTAAAATGAAATATGAAAAATGTAGTAAAAACTAGTAAGGCAGTAGAAGAAATACGGTCATGGAACTAAGGAATTTCAGCTGGGAATTTCTTCCTTAGAGGTTTGAGAGCCATCTTGTAACCTACACAGAAGCAGAGAAATGACACACGATCTGGGCCCTGAAGGGAGTCCTGGAGACAAGAAGGCATTTGAGGAACGGAAAACAGAGTAAAAAAAGAAGAAAAGAAAGAAAGAAACATTTCAGTCTTGGGGCTGAGGAGGACACTGTCCCAGGTGCGATGGGAAACATGTGAGGGGCTGAGCATCTCACAGAGCAGAGAAGTCCCGCATGTGCCCTGGTTTTATCCCGAGGGCCACACAGGGCAGACTCAGCTCCCCTCTCCACAGGCCCCAGGCTGAACAGTCACTAGGCCATCCAGGTATGACTTGGGTGGTGGGTTCTTTAAATATAATCTGCTATACTTCTGCCTCCTAGGGTCACTTCCCAAAAGAAAACACGGTTAAAAATGTAGTATGGCTCCCTCCAGACCCTTGCTTGCGCTCTCTCTTGGGGCCCTGCACTGGCGCCTCCTCAGGTTTCCAGGTCTCTCAGATCCAGGCTGCCTGGGGCGCCCCGTG
This sequence comes from Ceratotherium simum simum, assembly GCF_057802395.1. Taxonomy (NCBI): domain Eukaryota; kingdom Metazoa; phylum Chordata; class Mammalia; order Perissodactyla; family Rhinocerotidae; genus Ceratotherium; species Ceratotherium simum. The sequence goes on along the minus strand of NC_141919.1, from coordinate 56,027,053 downwards.
TCCTCTGGGGGACCCGGTCTGCCAGGCTTCCTCTGTGGGATGGCCAGGCAGTAACTGTGGGCTTTGCCCATGTGGTCTCTGCATCACAGCACAAGAGCAGCCACAGACTGCCCACGCAGGCGAGCATGCCTGTGTTCCAACAAGACTTTATTATGGACACTGAAGTTTGAATTTCATATAATTTTCATATGGCAGAAACTCTTCTTTTGATTTTTTTTTTGACCATTTACAAATGTAAAAACCATTTTAGCTGGCAGGGCAAGCAGACACGGAGGCTGCAGAATTTGTAACGGCTGTAGTTTGCTTCCCCCTTCCTGGTGGCACAGCATCCATTCATGTGGGACTTTCTGGTAATAAAACCTCCCAAGTCTTTATTTTAAAAATACTGTTGGAATATATTTCTAATAAGGTGAGCCCCTGAGACTCTCCTGGTTCTTCCCAAGTCTCACAAAGCAAGAAAGGGATGAAGGGAGGATGGGGGCAAAGTGGCCGGTCTGTCCGGGAGCCACCAGGATGAGGAAGGCCGAGGGCGGGTGCAGGCCAGGCTGGGGCAGCGGGACGTTTGAACAGGCCCTGGGGGTCCTAGACATCAGTGAGTCACGCCTAGAGTCTGTGTGTGTGTCCACAGTTGGTGCTGCGATGACAGCCGGCTTTCTCAGGGTCAGAGCCCCGGTGGGCTTGGAACAGGGTTTCTGGTTGTTTGTTTGACCGAGCGGCATGTAGGACACGTTTGGTACTTCCCTCTGGACCAGTGATGTCTCACAGCTGCTTAGCACTTCCCAGTTGTTTTCCTGGACGGTTCGTATGGCGTGACCCTCAGGAGCCGGTATCTGACAGACCCCCTGGGGTCTGGTCTCTGCCCCCTCATTTTTACCAAGCAGAGTGTCTCTTGTTCAGATGTGTGTCTCATCCCCAGGACCACAGCCAGGAAAGCTGGGGCAATGTAGTTTGCGAGAGGCGACTCGGCAGCAGAGCACTTCATCTTACCCATGGGATGTTCACTGTGACAACATAAGTAGAGTCTAGAAAAACTGGTTAAAATAAAGTCCACCCATTAGACTTGGAAATACAGTCTTTCCATCGACTATGTCATCAGCAGACTTGAAAATAGGTCTCCTTTTATCCAGCCCGTAGCTTCGGGGATTTTGTTAAAATTTCACTTCAATGGTGTGTCCTAAGTGCACTTTGTGGAAATGAGAACCTTCCATCTCTTCTGGTTGTGGGGCTAATCAGGAAGTTTCCAAGTGGGACCTCCCGGGCTGCAGCCGGTTGGCTCTGGTGTGTCCTGTTACTTCAGACGGTTGTGATGATACCAAGGATTTCTTCTCCAGAATTGCCCTGAAACAGTCTTCCCTTCCCTGTGATAGCTCCTCACAGTCTGAGATCCCACCACCACGGCTGCAGCCCTTCCTCTGACCAAGAGGACAGAGCCCAGGCTGGCACTTGGCCCAGAAAACTCAGTAAATGCCAGTGACTGCTGCCTGGTCAGGGTGTGTCCTGCTGTCCTCCCGGCCGCAGCCTTCCCTTCCCTGGGCAGAGGCGCAGGCTGATCCAGTCAGTCATGGGGGCGAGGAGGGCCAAGTGACTGACGGCCGGAAGGAGGAAGGCTGGAGGACCCTGGAGGTGGACCGAGGTGTCAGGCGATCTCGTGCCTGTTTGTTCTCAGCGTGTGCGCAGGATTCAGGAGGGCCATGGTGTGCGTGTGCTTGGGCTGAGTCCCATCAACCTGTCCTTCCAGCTCTTTCCCCAGAGGGCCTGGAAGCACTGAACCCCAGGAGTGGAGTCCAGTCCTGCTTCCTAAATACCGTGGGCTCCGTGGAGAAACGCTGATTCCCATTGAATAAATGTGACTGGTGTGAGGTGTCGCCCGCATGTGCCGGCTGCCTTAGGTTTAGATTGGTGCCTCAGGGCGGCCTCCATCTCATGGGTCCCCATACACAAATTGACTTTATCAGCTGCCTGTGCCACCATCCACCTGTCTGTCCCCGCTGCCTGTGCCTGTGTCTCAATTTCTCATCTTGGATTCTTCTCCATCCACCTGAATCTGGCACAAGTCCTACCACCCCACCAACACCCTTGTCCCAGCACCACTGATGGAGCCACGCGGTCGCCCACCCCTCCTCCCGGAGCTTCACCTGTGCCCCCTGCCCCATGTCTGGCCTCCACCGCCTCCACAGAAGGACCTGGTGCTGCAAGTCCCCATCTTCCTCCCCACACTCACCTCCCTCAACAGCACAATCGTCTACACCTGGGCTCTCCCTGACTCTTCTCTATCCCCGCATCTAGCAAGCCCTTTCTGTTCCTCCTCTGGAACACATCCCCTCTGTCACTACCAGGCCACCAGCACCTGTCACTCCTGGCCACGGGCCCACTGCTTCTTCCCTCAGCTGGCCCCCTTCACCCCTCCACTGTCCACACAGCAGTCAGCATGATCCTTGCAAAATGGGAGTCAGACCAGGCGCCGGGCTCTGGGGAACGAGCCTGTATGTCGTGGCCCTGCCCATCTCCCACCTTCATCTGCACGGTTCTCCGTTACCACTTGCTGCTGCTTCGTGGGACCTCAACCAGCCAGCTCGTTCCTACCGTGGGCTGGCTCTGTACTGTCTGTTCTCTGCCTGGAATCCCCTCCCTCTGCCCTCCCATCATTCAGGTCTGAACCCGAGTGTCATCTGCCCAAGGAGGCCCCCCCGACCGCCTCCCCGTCACTTGGCACTACATGTATACATACTGACTTCCAGAACAACGCCTGGCACAAAGGCCCTTGCAAAGAATGCCACTTACCTGAGGGGAGCAAACCTGCTCTAGCTCTCAGACTGGAGGAACGTTCCTTGTAGACACAAGCTTATGTCTGGAACACAGCCTCTCTTTAAAGTCAGGTTTACTGAGGTCTGACTGATGTATAATAAAAGCACCCTTTTGAACCGTGGAGTTTGCTGAGTTCTGACAGATGTCTCTGCAGTCGTCATCCTTTCCCTTGTCGACTCCTGCTGTTCTCTCCTTTGCTGCAATCTCACGAGTGGAATCATACACCATGTGGTCTTTGGTGTCTGGCTTCTTCCACTCGGCCTGTTGCATCTGCGGTTGGCCCATGCCGTTGAGTGGGTAACACTGCGGACCCCGTTCTGTTGTATGGGTGGTGCCCGCTGTTTCCACACCCACGGGGGAGATAGGACCTGGTTCACCTTGTGAAAGGATCACTCACTGTTTCCCGTTTGGGGCTCTTATTAATGGACAGTGTGCTTGCAATTCTTTGTATGGACACATGTTTTCATTTCTCTTAGGTGGGACTGCTGGATCACACGGTAAGTCTATGTTTAACTTTGTAAGAAGCTATCAAACTTATCCAGTTCCCACCAGCAGTGTATGATAGTTCTGCTTGCTCCACATCTTCACCAAAACTTGGTATTATTAGTCTTTTTGATATTAGCCATTCTGGTAGGTACATGGTGGTATCTCATTGTGGTTTTAATTTGCATTTCCCTAAAGACTAGTGATGATATCTTTTGCCTTCCACATCTCTTCTATGGTTAAGTATCTTTAAATCCTTTGACCATTATTTAAAATTGGGTCTTTGTCTTATTATTGAGTTGTAAGTGTTCTTTACATATTCTAGATACAAGTTTTTGCCAATATTTTCACTCAGTCTGAGGCTGGCCTTTTTCTTAACAATGGCTTTTAAGAGCAGTAGTTTATAATTATGATGAAGCCAATTTATCAATTACCCAATTTATTTTTCTTTCTTGGATCCTGCTTTTTGTTTTGTTTCTGAGAAATCTTTGGCTAACCCAGGATTACAAAGATTTTTCTCCTCTATTTTCTTTCAGAAGTTTCATAATTTTAGCTCTTACCTTTATATCCATGATCCACTCATCTTGAGTAAATTTTTGTTTATGGTATGGGGTAAGCACTGATGTTCATTTTTCTACATATAGCCATCCAGTGGTCCCAGCACCATCTGCTGAGAAGCCTGAGTAAGTTTTGTCCCAGTGTGACCTCACTGATCTCACATATCTCTGGACCAGGCTATCTTCAAAATACAAAATGTTGTTAAACTGTGATTGGAACAAAGACAATTAAATGGGGAGGGAAAAGTCTTTTTTTTTATTTTTAATTTTTTTTTCGCTGAGGAAGATTCTCCCTAAGCTAACATCTGTGCCAATCCTCCTCTACTTAGTATGTGGGTTGCCACCCCAGCATGGCTGCTGACGAGTGGTGTATGTCCGCACCCAGGAACTGAACCCGGGCCGCCGAAGCAGTGCATGTTGAACCTAACCACTAGGCCATGGAGCTGGCCCCCAGCTCCATGTCTTGTCTTTTTTTTTTTTTAAAGATTTTATTTATTTATTTTTTTCCCCCCAAAGCCCCAGCAGACAGTTGCATGTCATAGCTGCACATCCTTCTAGTTGCCGCACATGGGACGCGGCCTCAGCATGGCCAGAGAAGCCGTGTGTCGGTGCGCGTCCAGGATCCAAACCCGGGCCGCCAGCAGCAGAGCACGCGCACTTAACCGCTAAGCCACGGGACCGGCCCTCCATGTCTTTTCAACAGCTGGTTGAAACAACAGTCTTTCAACAACTGGTGCTAGGACAACTGAATATTCACAGGCAAAAGAATGAAGCTGAATCTCTACTTGATACCATATACAAAAATTAACTCACAATGGATCAAAAACCTAATTCTAAGAGCTAAAATATAAAACTCTTAGAAGAAAACATAGGTGTAAATCTGTGACCCTGGATTAAGCAATGGTTTCTTAGCTATGACACCAAAAGCATAAGCAAAAAAAGAACAAAAATAGATAAATTGGACTTCATAAAAATTAAAAATTTTAGGTAAGTGATACCATTAAGGAAGTAAAAAGACAATCCACAGAATGGGAGAACATTTTAGAAAACCATATATCTGACAAGTGATTTGTATCTAGAATATATAAAGAACTATTACAACTCAATAATAAAAAGAAAAATAACCCAGTTAAAGAATAGGCAAAGGATCTGAATAGACATTTCTCCAAAGAAGGTGTACAAGTGGTCAATAAGCACATGAAAAGATGTTCAACATCATCAGCCATCAAGGAAATGCAAATCAAAACCACAATGAGATACCACCTCACACCTACTAGGATAGCTAGAGTTAAAAAAAAAAAGGAAAATAAGTGTTGGCAAGGAGACGGGGAAATCAGAACCCTCATACACTACTGATGGAATTATAAAAACGGTGCAGCCACTGTGGAAAACATCTTGGCAACTCCTCAAGTGATTACATAGAGTTATCGTGTGACCCAGCAGTTCCACTTGGTATGTACCCAAGATAAATGAAAACATAAGTCCACACAAAAACTTGTGCACAAATGTTCATAGCAGTATTATTCCCAGTGGCCAAAAAGTAGAAACCACCCAAGTGTCCATCAGCTGATGAATAAACAAAAGACAGGGATATGCTGGGATATCTGGCATATCCATCCAGTATAATGTTACTCAGCATTGTCAAGGAATGAAGCACTGATGATGAGCCCTGAAAACATGCCAAGGGAAAGAGGCCAGTCACAAAAGACCACATATTATGTGATTCCATTTGTATGAAGTGTCTAGAATAGGAAGACCTATAGAGACAGCAAGTGGATTAGTGGTTGCTTATGGCTGGATCGGGGGTGCGGGGGTACCAAGGGGATAAAGAGGCAGTAGCTAGAGGCAGTAGCTAAAGTGTACAGGGTTTCTTTATGGGGTGATGAAAATGTTCTGGAGATAGAAAGTGGTGAAGGTTGCATAACCTTGTAAATATGCTAAAATCCACTGAATTATACACTTTAAAGGAGTAAATTTTGTTATGTGAAATATATCTCAATTTTTTAAAAAAATGATTGCATCAGCCAGACATAATCTTTGGGAAAAGATTAAAGTCAAGATGAATTAACATATCTGTGGACACTCAAGGGTACATTTAAACTCAGGATTCAAGGTTTCCCATTCGTTTAAGTGGGAGGCAGGCGAGGGGTGATCTGGTCATTCCTCTTCGGCACTGGGCTGGAAGGACTGATACATAACACAAGGCTGGTTTTCCCTAAAGCTCTGTTAAAAATTCTGTTCCCTTTGGACCAGCATCCAGCAGCTATTCCAACAGCAGAGTGGGTCTCAGACGTACAACTGGGGCTGGATATAGAATTACCAACATTCTCACAGCCACTCCTTTTCTATCTTGAATGCCAACTCCAGGCATATGGCTGGCAACTGAATAAACACCCGGTCTGAATCGCCACTTAGGACAAGCTTCCTGTGGAAGGTGCAGAGCACCCGCATCACGCAGCCTCTTGCAACACTGTGAGCACACAGGCCTCTCGTTCGCTCCTTTTCTGTACCAGACCTGGGCTGTGGTTTTATTGGTGGCAGAAGGTGAAGTATCTGAGGTGCTTTCCAGATCAGCTGATAACTTCCTAGTTAACCTTTGTGTGTGTGTGTGGCTATTTTTCATGGAGAGTATTCTGACACATATTGGCCAGATCTCGGCCTTATCAGAGTACGTCCACCTTGTTAGCCCCTTCTTGGTGACTCGGTCATCTTTTGTGAATGTCAAATATAATATATAAACCTTTCAATCACTGTCAAAATGTGCTGATCTTATGCTAAGTGACCTCAAGCCCATTTTGCATTTAGAATTATATCATTTTTCACAACTTTTCTGTCTTCTCCCTCAAAGCCATCTGGTCACATCTGTTGCTGAGAGCCACCCTTTGCGTTTCTAATAATCAGCGATCATGTATACGCTCCACTCTTCACGCTGTCTGCCTGGGCTGCTCATCAGCCTCTCATTGCTTTCTTCCCCATCTCTGTTGTGCTCTGAACATTTGAGGTCACCAGGCAAGTGAATGAAGATGGATAAACAAGGCAATATTATTAACTCATATAAAAGGAAACTTTCCACACAACCCCCAAAATGCTCTCCAGAAACACACACTGAATGGCTGACCTCTTCCTAATATCAGCATTTCTGCTTTTGGGTTTTTTTATTTTAAAAACTAAAGGGAGTACATTTTATTTTTTTCTGAAAGCTTCTAAGCTAAACCCTCCTTTTGTTCATGAGGGGAAGGCCTGGAGAGGCTGCGAGGTCTGCTGGAGGCTGAGCCTGCAGCCAGCTTCTGCTGCTCTTGGGCCCCACGCTGGAGCCGGCCAGGCCACGTGGTGCCGCAGCTCCGCCTGGGGAGACACTGCCACAGTCACATGTTCCCCTTTACATTCCTTGTACAGTTGTTATTAATTTAGAAGAGCTTGAGGTTTAAAAATCAACCAGTACTTTCCATTTAAAACACGTAGGTATACATTTTCTCATAGTTGCGCTGAAACTAGACATCATCTGTGAGCTTAAACCAGGCCCGCCCGGCATCTGGTCAGGATGGCTTGGTGTCTGGACATGTTCTTGCTCTATCAGCATCTTTCATACACAGGGTCTGGGAGCACTGGCCTCTCACGCTGGCAACAAGCTCAGTGATGTGTGGGCTGGTCTTTTAAGAGCCGTGACACGTCTTTTGTCCCCACAAGACCCCATCTGACAGAGCTGACTTGGTTCAATCCACCAAGGACCTGTGGCCTCCAAAGGCCCCAGGCTCTGCCCACTCACAGTTTCAGCCCCTTGTCTCGGGGGTTCTCTGACTGGCTGCTAGACAGGCATTTCTCAGATGAAGCTGCACCTCGCTGTTCTTCCGTGAGGCTTGGGACGGCCATGATGGCAGGGCTTGCACCTGACTCCAGTGTCAGCTTCCGTGTCTTTCAAAAGCTGACCCTAGGAACTGGAAACCTCACTGTGGAGCTTACTTTAAAAGTCTCCCATGGGCCGGCCCCGTGGCTTGGTGGTTAAGTGCGCGCGCTCCGCTGCTGGCGACCCGGGTTCGGATGCCGGGTGCGCACCGACGCGCTGCTTCTCCGGCCATGCTGAGGCCGCGTCCCACATACAGCAACTAGAAGGATGTGCAGCTATGACATACAACTATCTACTGGGGCTTTGGGGGGAAAAAATAAATAAATAAAATCTTTAAAAGTCTCCCGTCACCCTAACCTTGCAATCTCTTCTCACAAGAGCAATCAAAAGACAGTTTTCCAGGACCTGAGAAGATGGAGCCACCTGTTACTCTATCTATCATGAACATCCGTTCAGGTTCCTGCAAAGCTTTGTTGTTGTTCTGATGACTGGAGAGTCAAGTGTAAATCGAGGTGTCATTTCTGGTATTCTCTAGTTTTGTGGGGTGGGGGGGTTGCTGCTGCAAATACTAGAAAGAAGTGAACGTTTCCAGAATTATTATATTATGTGGGGGAAAGCCAACCCTGCCTTAGAGTTGCAAGCCTAGAAATTTGTGAAATTCTACTTCATTTCCCTGTATACTTTTGACTCTAAAATGGTACCCACCGTTGAGAAGCTGACCTAGCAGCACACGCTCCCCGAAACCCCGTCACCCAGAATAGCTGGGCATGAGCCTGGGGGAGACACTCGGGTTGCCAGGGGAGTCCAGGTGGCCCCACGCTGTGCAGGAGCCGTCTGCCACAGTTACCAACGTGTGGGCCAGGGCCATTTGGCAGCAAGTGTCAGGATGGAGCGGGTGGGAGCGTCCACTCTGGTGGGCGCCAGCTCATGGCCCTCAGTTGGAAAGGCTTTTAAGGCCAAATGCTAAAGTTCTAGAGAAAAACAGTGGTTTTACAATGAGAAACCTGGCAGACACCTCGTCCCCTCAGTCATCAGGTCAGCATCACTGTGATGAGTCAGCCGGACTCTTCACTCAGGAGGGCACTTCACAGCGGGCCTGACCGGCTTCCTCAAGCCACCCTTTGTCATGAGAGACAAGGACAGACGGAGGGGCTGCCCCAGATCAGAGGGGACTCAGGAGGCAGGACGGCCAAATGCTGCAGGGCCTGGGTGGGCAAACCGGTGATACGGGACTGAAGTTGTTCTGTAGCGTGTTCACACCGGGTAGTGGACAGTGTGGGAGCTAGAGGCTGTGGGGCAGTGTGAAGATCTAGAATGGGCGGCGCCGTGAGCACAGGCAGGAGTGGGGACGGCCGTGGCCAGGGCACCATGATGCCACACACTGGTCGAGCCAGTGCCCATCTGAAACCTAAACACTTCAGGGCACGTAGGAGACACTTCAGACAGGTTTTCGCTTCGTTTCAGTCACCTGGAACAGCATCCTCGCGCCCCATGACCTCTCTATGTCTTCTCCCCACAGGAGAAATACCCAGAGGCCGTGCACCTCACGGAGGGGGCCTCCTCCAGCTGCATGGGGGTCCGGAGCACCAGCCAGCCAGGGTGAGTGCAGACGCCCATGGGGGCCTGGGCTGTCCTTGCCAGCCAAGTCCCTCCCCAGCACCCAGACGGTCATTTCCTGTTGAAAACGAGGATTAGAAGTAGTAGGAAGTGTAAGCCACCTCACTGACGTCTGGATCTGCCTGTGGAGTCACAGCAGATCTGCAGCCGCCACTGAGCCAGGTCCCAGGTAAGGGAGGGTGTGGCGACAGGGCCAGCTCAGCACAGGGGCCCTTGGGGGCCAAGGACGGGGGCTGGGAGGAGGCAGAGCTGTTTCTACCCCCTTGCCTCTCTTAGAAAAGGTCGGGAGGCACCGGCAGGAGTGAGGGGAGGACATGCTTGGGCTCCTTCTCCCCCGTGGGCACCTTGTGTGCACCTGGAGAGCAGCCTGGACGTGCTGTGCTGTTAAGACCCGCGGACAAGTCTGAAGAGGCTGTGTGTGGACATGGAGGCTTCGGGACATGCCTTCTGGGTTATCGTCACCTCTGGTGGTGCATGTAGCTGTAGTTTGTTCGTTTTCCCACCAGTAACTTTTAAGTTCCTGTTGCTCTACATCCTGTGCTTCGCTTGTACTGTCACACTAGTATGTATCTTACCGTAGTCTTGGTTTTCGGTTTCCTGTTTGTTAATAATATCGAACATCTTCAAGTTTAACTGGCCGTACTTCCTCCACACCTCTGGTAGACGTCCTTAGGAGCAGGGGCGGCTGGGCATGGCCCCAGGAACTCGAGGAAGGTCGGAAGAGAGGGGTGTTCTCCCACAGAGACAGACAGGTGCTGCATACCATTCACTTATTCAACCAGATTTCAAACAGCACTTAGCGACATCTCTGCCTCTTTCAGGTTTGAATTAGTCATTGTTTGGAGGATACAAATTGGTGAAGAAGGAAAGGTTTTGCCGAAGCTGGATCTCCTCACTCAAGTGCCACTGGGAGGTAGGGTCTGTGTGGATGTTCCTTATGTGCCCCACAGAGACGCTCCTTACCTTGTCTGGTATATGGCAAGAATCAAAAAAGTTGAAAAATCTCATTAATGTACTTTTTACCTCCATTTAAAAATTATTTTTATCAATAATTGCTCAAAAAGCAAAGGGGATTGCTCCCCCCAGGCCCTACGGCTGAATGCACCAGGGCATCTTCTGTCTCTGCCTCTGGCCCACAGGGAAGTGCTTCAGGCACTGTCACAACAGTCAGCCCAGCGTCCCAGTCAGCCAGCGTGGCAATCAGGAAGGAGGGGAGGGTCTGGTGAAGTCTCTTACCCACTTGTTTTCTTTATAGCCCTGGAGCTGGACAAGAACCGAGTCACAGAAACTGCTCCTCTCAGCTTCCGAACCCTGCTGGGTGTGCTGGGCATCGAAGCCACTCTAGAGAGCCTGATAAAATTACTTAGCACAGAGGCAAACGACTAGTTCCCAGACACTGAGCACGCAGGAGTGAGACACTGCACCCGGAGGCATGAGGTTTATTGAGTATAAACATTTGCTACTTTCCACGTAGAAACCATACCTTCTGAACATGTTGTCTATGCAGTTATGGCACATTGAAAAATAAATACAGCTATAAATAAAAAACGCCAAACAAGTAACACTTCGAGTATTTCTAAAATAATAACATTTGAGAAAGTACAGGAGTGTGTGTCCATCCTTGGATGTGGGGAGCGGCTGTGCTCCCACCTCACACACAGTCTGAGGGCAGAGACAGCACCAGCCTGTCTCAAAGGCGGGCCCCCCTCCTTCCTCCTGCTGCCCACCACTAGGGGGTCTTGGAGGTTCCTTGCGATGGAGATACCCTGGGGAGACGCAGCGCCCTCCCCACCTCCCAACTCTGGAAGGCAACACTGGAGTCAGTCACAGCGCCTCTCAGCAAGTCCTCTGACATTCATGCTTGGTCGTCCACAAAAACATGGACACAGTAAGACAGCAGAGACAGCATCGTCCCTTCACAGGGGGCCTTAGCACCCCGGTCCCTCCACACACACAGAAATAGGGTCTCTCTTCAAGGCCCCCAGAGTCTCAGTGCTGCACAGACCTCAGGTACCCGTTTATAATGTTGTCAGAATCAGTGAAAATACTGTTCCGACCAAATGAACGCTGCAGTCGGGAAGATGTGGGGGTGGAGTGTGAGCAGAGCAAAGGGCTGAGCCAAGACTGCGTAAGCAGGGGGCGCTCGTCTGTCTCCTCCTCCCCCCAAGTGGAAGGCAGTAGTTTGTTTCAGGCTGTCCAGGCCAGCCAGGACAGGCCTGAGAGGCTGCCCAGCCCATCATCTCCTCGAGGGGCCAGAGTTCCGTGCACAGGCAAGACCATCCTCACCCCAGGCCGGTAACAAGGAACGACCTCAGGTCAAAACAACACTGACAGCCGCTTCCCTCCACGCTGTGGAGCCTGAACTCGCCCCTGGGAAGGCGGCTCCATGCACATTCCTGCAGGTGGAGTCTCCAAAGGCCCCAGACCCCACACACTCGGATGAGAGACTTGCATCATCTGAGTATCTTTTTGCACCTCCAAGTGTGGAAGCAAGAAATAAATGTTTGTTTGTTAGGACAGAATTGAAGAATAAATTCTAGAAGAGTTAGCTTGATTCAAGCAAGTGTAATTTTCAAGTTATCACAAAATTCCCCACAAAAATTTACAATCAGCAAAATATTCTTAATTTTCATGTAGCATTTTCATACAATTCCATGGTTTCACTAAAATTATAATATTACGTTACAGTAAGCCTTCATTAGTCCCTCAAAATGATGATATAAATAATCAATCTGTACAGCCTACCATAGAATAAAAAACCAAAGCCAGGATTCCCAAGTTTTCAATAGCAGCCGGGCACACTTTTGGTGACCCCAACAAAAACCCTCTTGGTGCCAGCCAGGAGACGCTCATCTTGCAGAAGCAGAGCCTCGGGCAGCCCTGACAGGGAGGTGGCCCAGCACCACTCAAGGCCACAAACCCCACAAGGCTCAGTGAAACCCGAGAGAGGAACAGGTATGGTGAGGAGGGAAAACTCAATGCTGGCTCTGGCAGAACTGGCTGAGGTTCCCCAAATACCCAAACAAGCCATGAACACAGAGCTGCAGGAGCACAGCCACCTTGGGACACCCACCCAGGGCACAGCAGCTCAGAGTGGCAGCTCTGCTTCCAGCTTCCACAGCAGCAATTTCAGGTGGGAAAAAATGCCTTGTCTCCCCTGAAGTTAAAGATAAGATCATTCAGCAAAAAAAACCAAGTCAATGCTCGCGTGAGTGGTGTCCACCCCTGACCTGAGTCCCACGCTCCCTGCTGACCGTGTGCAGAGTGGTGGGTGCAGCACTTCCACAGGGGCCCGAGTCCACGCTGCTCAGAACCAATGCCCGTACAACCACCCATCGCTCTCCACAGCAGGGAACCACCAAACCTGTGCTGACGTGTGGCTTGCACTGAAAAAGTGACCACGTAACTCAGCTGGGAAACTTCCAGTAGTATCCATGTTTTCTTAAAAGTCCAAACTGTAAGATGTGTGTGACAATTCAAGTTTTCTATGTTAGGAGTCTGGTGGTTGGAGAGCCAAAGCTTGGGTCTTAGAATAAGGCTTTTTGCATTAGAGATTAGACATGAGCCCTGGGTGGGAAAGAAGACCTGCCTAGGGCGGCCTCCCAAGACACAGCACACTGCTGGGCCCAGTCGGACCTTCCTTGTCCTGGGTGTTCCTAGGGCTCTTCCCTTGCGTATCTCCCAGAGGCAGTCAGTCCCACCTGAACGGGTTAAAAAGCAAAAACATTCACAGCCAAAAGTCACCCAACACAAAAGAAAATAGCTCTATTATTCAACCTTCACATTCTATGTTCAAGTTTCCAAGACACTAAAGGAAAAAGTTAGACCTTATGGAGGACTAACGTGCAATCTTCGCTCTCCTTGAACCTAGTCGACATCATGGCAGTGTCTTTGGCATGTATGGTCTTTGAATAGTAGTTGACTATCTTGCCATCCAGTTTATACTGATGAGGGATGCTCTCATAGGGCTTGAGGTCGAGGTCCAGGACAGACACGGAGAAGGCAAACCTGGATCTTGACGAAGGAACGATGGGCCTTTGATCGGAGCTGAAAGTAAAAAGCCAATTTCAGAATACACAAACCTCCCAAATCCTCTCATCCCAGCTCACAAAGACTGCCCATTCTGTGTCTATGCGCATTCTGTCTGTCTGTGCCAGCTGTCTGCACTAGCGCTTGAAGCTCCTGCAAGTGAGGCACCTACTGTGATAACCGCAACCACACCAGACAAGAGAGGGTTAAAGTGCAGAAAGATGGAAAGGCAATTACATAGAATGCACCATTTATATTTCCTAAATCCCAGTGGTATAAACGAATGCTGAGAAAGTTACTTTATCCTGAGCCAAGTATTACAAAACCTAAGAAAAAGCAGAAAGTAGATCTGGCCATTCAACAGCCAAATGGATAAAATGTTGAGAACAGACGTCTCTTTATGTGCTTCTTCCCGTGTCTGGGGAGAAGCTCATGCTCCTTGATGCTTTTCACACTTGAGAGAGATCTGGTTTCATGTTTTATTCTCAAATCGTATCTGCAGTGTTTTGTATTTTGTTTTCTTAGGGCTTAATTTTGTGGTTTTCCTACACATCGGAATAGTCAGATGCTTATAACAAAACATGAACAATTACTTGTACTTAGAAACACGTTCAGGCTAATTCTGAGTTGTGCACTGAGACTGCTGTGAATCCACGTAGCTCTCAGACTGCTCGGTACACAGCAGACATCCAGATGCTTGGGGCTCGAAATTGGCTGAGTCCCTGAGCTCAGTGTAGCCCGAGAAGCAGTGGGGAGTCCTGGCGGCCCCAGGCTTACTACTCTCCTAGATCTGGAAATCGGTGAACGAAAAACAAACAAAACACCAATTTCAAAAGCTCCTGCCTGGGAGAGGAACTGCCTATGGACACCCTCCTGTTGACAAAGCAAATCAAGGCCTCGACTCTCCCTTAGTTCCTGCTCTGATATACATTTACAGGAAGACGAACCCTGGGCTCAGCTGCTGGGGTCTTGGCTACTCCCTCCTGAAGAGCAGAGAACACTTTACAAATTAAGGTCTTGTTTTTCAGTCTCGCCCTCGGGGCCTGAAACTCTGTGCAGCTGGGCTGGGACAGTCCATGTCTCTAGCCCTCGACAAGTCTACACGTTTTAAAGGACCCCCTCAGGGCCGGCCCCGTGGCTTAGCGGTTAAGTGTGGGCGCTCCGCTGCTGGCAGCCCGGGTTCGGATCCCGGGCGCACAACCAACACACCGCTTCTCCGGCCATGCTGAGGCTGCGTCCCACATACCGCAACTAGAAGGATGTGCAGCTATGACATACAACTATCTGCTGGGCTTTGGGGAGAAAAATAAATAAATAAAGTTTAAAAAAAATAAATAAAGGACCCCTCAGTTTCTCATGTCAGAACCAGCGATTGACAAGATGACGTGAATAAAGAGGGGAATCCATCACTCAGAGGCAGGGTGGCCCGAGGGCCGCTTCTCCAGAGAGTCTTGACTGTTTGTCGACCACGAGCTCCCCGTGAGCACAGGGCACGGCTCCCGACACCTGAAACACTTCTCCGCCCTAGGCCTGAGACTAGTGCCCACGTGGCTCAGAACTGTCTAGACACGTGTCCCGGCTCCTCTCCTTGTGTGTGGGTTTCTGTTGAGGTGCAGGGTGGCAGGGCCCCAGGCCCTCGTTTGGCCCCTCACGTTTCTGTGCTCCAGCTGCATCCTTGCTTCAGGAAGGGTGGCAGATGATAACAGCTGTGACGTTTCCTCTCACCTAACACCACCAGCCTAATCCAGCAAATGGATTCCTCCTAGCTAAGCCCTGGAGACATTTTCTTAGGAATAAGGGGAGTTTTCAACTAAACAGAACCACCTTTTTTCGTATTTCAGTTATGCTCTATAAATGTCCCTTCGTGTCTCCTGTCAGAAAGTGGACAATTCTGTGCCTGCCAGGGAGCAGGACTCCTGGGAATGTTTGGTTCAAAAGCATCAGAACAACCGGTGGCTGGCAGCCAGCAATAAGGTCATCTTAACCCAGGAACACACGTCAGAAGAATGCGCAACATTCCACAAATACTGTGTGTGGGTTTGGCACCCTGAGGATCAATGCTGAAGATGCCATCTAATTACTAAGAGAAGATTATCAGGTTCATCCTGAACTCCTAAAAGAAGGCAGGGGAGGGGCCTGGATAACAGTAACAGTGTCCAGAGAGAGATGCTGCAAACAGGACGCAGAACAGTGGACGTGTTGTTTTAAGGGCTCTGCAGTGACTCTGGAGGTCGGCACAGGAGGACCTGGAGCGAGGCCCACGAGAATCTACAGCTTCTCAGGCCTTGGAGCCTTGACAGGGGTTTGGGGCTTGCTTTGAGAGAAAGGAATTTGCACCACAGTATCCAAACTGCTTCTAAAGCCTTGGAGCATTTTCTTAGAAAATAATAGTAATCTTCAATTTGACAGAATAATCTTTTAAAATTTTCTCCATAAATGTGTTTTTGACTGAATTACAAGCTTCTAGAGAGCACAAGTTAATAAGCCACATAATATCAAGTAGGCCCTGGAGATCGGCCTCTGCTAATAGATGTGATCCTGCCAGCTCTCTAAACGCGGGGACACCAACTCTCGTCAATCCATAAAATCCTGTTAGACCAAGGACACGTGACATGGCAGCAGGTGCCTCACCTTGTGTCCTGCAGACAGGGGGAGAGCGCGATCATGATGGAGCAGTCCTTCGCAGTCATGGCGACCCGGTACTGCTGAACCTGTGGGGGAGGAGAGGTCAGCTCCAGGGCACCCCGGCACTGCGCCACCGCCACACGCACCCTGCCCCCGAAGAGGCCACAGAACCCAGGGGTGGGTTAGGAAGCCCCAGGCCCAGCCCTGCCTCCTGACCTCTCACTGTAGGCAGCGTGTGGGCCCTGATTACAAACCCTGGAGCTTAGGACCCGTCTTCTGCAAGGCACCCACAGTCCACCTTGGAAGAAAAAGCAGTAAGTGCCTCAGCTCTGGGCGTGCCGGCCACACTGAGGCCGGTGAGTGAGCAGCAGCCACACCTCAAGGTGGCGCCGCACAGACGTCCACCAAGGCCCTGCTTAAAGCAACAGAGCATGCCTCAGGTCATCTCACACGCCAGAACGTCACACAGCCGCCATGAGTGACGGCGTAGGTGGGGATGCCAGGCTCTCTGCTAACTCACTTCATTCCCACAGCAGGCACCGCTCGTGCCCCAGGTCACAGATGAGGAAACTGAGACACAGAAGACCTATCCCTCTGCCCC
The DNA here is from genome assembly GCF_057802395.1 of Ceratotherium simum simum. NCBI lineage: Eukaryota > Metazoa > Chordata > Mammalia > Perissodactyla > Rhinocerotidae > Ceratotherium > Ceratotherium simum. The sequence continues at coordinate 56,010,492 of NC_141919.1, read as the reverse complement.
ACTAGGTGACAGCAGGGCTGGACTCAAAGCCAGGAGTCGTGGCTCTCAAGTTCGTGCTCTCTACCCCGGGCTCCGAGCACGTCTAGACCTGAATGAATGCAATGGATGCACTGGCCTGGAACGATGCCCACCAGGGCCCCCGACTCAAACGACACACAGCACGGTTTATAGGATCCAACTGGTAGAGCCATGTGTGTGTCACAGACACACAGGGAGAGCAGAGAAGATAGTCACCTCTGTAGAATTGGGGGCATTTTTTCCCCTTTCTTCTTTGAACTTTCATATATCATTTGAATTTTTTCGATTGAATAGCTCTCATTTTTACAAAAATAAACCAGTTACAAAAAAGGAAGTGGGCCTTACACGTCACTGGCCTCAATATTTGTGTGATGACAGATCACAGCCTCTTGTCTCCCTTCCTTGTTGTAATTCCCTTTGTGACGCAGGGGCAGGAGGACCTGCCCTGAGAACACAGCCAAGCTGAACCTTCCACAAGGCAGCCGTGCGGGAAAGGGCGAGAACCCCGAGTGCGGCTGCCTCGGCCTTGTGACTGCTCTTCTCAGGGCCGCAGAAACCTTTACAGTGGAAGGAAAAAGCAGCTCCTCTCCGTATACTCTATTCATTCAGCTAAGAAATCAGGTATTTCACAAAACATACAAAAACTTAGTCCAAAAGAATTAGAGATAAATATAAAAAACAAAGTATAAAATATTTATTATGTCCTAATCTGCAAGACACCAAACCCAGAAGCCATAAAAGAATATTGATAGATTTGAGTACCTAAAAATTAAAAGCTTTTATATGATACAGTCATAATTCAAATGTAAACGACCTGTGACAGAATGAGAGAAGACATCGGCAACATACAGCAGATGATCAACAGCAAGCATATGTGAAGTGTCAGATCAATACGAAGAAAGGAAACTACCCAAAAAACAATATGAACCAAATAAATTTGTGAAAGAAAAAAAGCAGCCAATAAGTGTATGAAAAAATGCTCAACCTTACTATTAATCAAAGAAATGCAAATTATAACAGTGACATATTTTTCATGCATCAGATGGGAAAAACTATGAACATATTTATCAGACGAAATGCGAGGGCTGGACTTGCATGTGGAGCAATGCTGGATGGTGCAGCTGGGGCCATGCCAACGGCTGAGTCAGCTACAGAAGCTGGACCAGGTGTTGACAATATCTGCTTGGTCTTTTTTGCCCACAGAGGGGGTGACAATTCTGGAAGGCCGGCCAAGAGGCACTTTAACCACCCCCAGGGCTATGGGGACAGTGACCATGATGAACCCCTACTTTGGGTTAACACCCAAAATGCTGTGCCTTAAGACTGCATGAGCCAGAAGTCGACAGGCCTTTCCAGAAGGAGCAGCTTTGCTTCAAAGATCAGTCACCAAAACTGGATTAAGACGAGCCCAGCTTCAGCCTCCTAGGGCATTCCAGGCCCCCGGCAGAAGCAAACCTAAAATTCTCTCTGGAAGAAGATATTGTCGGCCTCAAATTATTTCTAAAATAATTGTACAAATACAATTTCTGACACATAAGCAAAAATATCCAGGCACAAAACAAGATGACATGAATGAAAACCAGCAAAAAAGCTAGCCCACAACAGAAGGAGACGCACATGGACCCCATGACTGAAGGGACCAGGTGCACACATGGCTCTGCTCAAGGAACAGAAGCCAAAATTGAGAACTGGAGAGAACTGGAGACCACAAAAATGAACTGCTTGGAAATTCTAGAACCAAAAGATACAAAAATATTAAGAATTCAACAAAGAGTTTTAACAGCAGATTAGAAAAAACTGAAGAGACTTGCTAAACTGGAAGATATCTTAAGTCAAAAAAAAAAAAATCCAGAATGAAGCATGGAAAGGAAAACAGCTTGAAAATGTTGAGGAAAGGGCATCAGACACAGAAGATAAAGAGAATGTGTTTAATAAACATGTAATTGGAATCCCAGAAGAAGGAGAGAGGGAATAGGCAGAAACAAAATTTGAAAAAGTTAAGGCCGAGAATTTTCCAAAACTGAGGAAAGACATCAAGTACAGATTCAAGAACGACTCCAAAAAAATCACTTATACATATCACTAAACAAAACTAAGACTGAATCACCAGCAGACCTACACTCCAGGGAACATTAAAGGGTATTATTCTTCAGGCAAAAATAAAATGGTCCCAGATATAAGCTCAGAGACACAGGGCAATGCAAGAGAGAAACATGCGTAAATGGACACTGACCGTATAAAACATTGTCTTCTCGAGTTTAAAATAACAGAGTACACAGCAACAACACCAGTGTAAACCAGGAGGAGTAAAAAATACTCTAAGAACTTTACACTAAACAAGATCAGACTTGAATAAGTCAGCTGCCTGCAGCAATGGCCAGGATAACCACTAAAAGAAACGTAAAGACACTGTAACTTCCAAGCTAACAGTGGGGAAATGGAATGTAAAAAATAATCAACCCAAAAGACAGTTAGGAGAGAAAAAGAAACCTGAAACAGGTGGGGAAAATTAAAAGGTTTAAATCCAAGTATATGTCCAACTAAATGACAAAGGTAAAACGTCAGAATGATAGAAAAGCAAACCATACTTTAAATACAAAGACACAGAAAGATTAAAAATAAAAGGACAGAAAAAGATACACAGTGCAAGTATTAACCAAAGGAATCTAGAGAAGTTACACTAATATCAGACAAAGGAAACTCCAAGGTAAAGTGGAGATAAAGACACTGAAAATGATAAATGATGCTTCAAAATGAAAAATCCCATTCACTAGGAAGATCTAGCAATTCTAAATTTAATGCACCTGACAATATAGCCTCAAAATAAGGAAGAAACAGACAAATCCATAATTACTATGTAAAATTTCAAAACATCCTTCTTATGGAACATACAGACAGTAAAATTAGTAAGGTTACAGGAGATCTAAACAACACAGTTAATTGGACCTAATGGGCAAATATAAAACACAGCACCCAGCAATTTGAGAAGATGCCTTCTTTTCAAGTACACACAGAAGCATTTTTCAAAAAAATTAATCTATAAAGCAAATCATAACAAATTTCAAAGGATCAAAAGCCGATCTCAACAAATTTCAAAGGACCATATAGACTATAATGCAATCTTGCTACTAATGAAAACAAAAAAGATAATGAGAATCCCATGCATTTGGCAATTATCTCCCTTCTAAATACTTCCATGAGTCAAAGGAGAAATCTTCATAGTATTCAGAGTATATTTTAATTGAATGATACTGAAAATACAGCTTGTGGAATATAACTAAAGCCATGTTTACAGGAAAATACACAGCTTTAAATACATGTTTTAGGAAAAAAGAAAAGGTGAAAACCTAATTAGGTAAATAAGCATTTATATCAGGAAGAAGTTATAGAAAGAACGAATTACCCAAAGAAGGAAGAAAAAAGGAAATAAGAGCAGAAATTAATGAAATAGGGCCGGCCCTGTGGCTTGGTGGTTAAGTGCGCGCGCTGCGATGCTGGTGGCCCGGGTTCGGATCCCGGGTGCGCATCGAGGCACCACTTCTCCGTTCATCCTGAGGCCGAGTCCCACATACAGCAACTAGAAGGATGTGCAGCTACGACATACAACTATCCACTGGGGCTTTGGGGGGAAAAATAAAATAAATAAAAAAAAAAATCTTTAAAAAAAAAAAGAAATTAATGAAATAGATAAGTCATACAGCATGAGAGGATCATAAGTTAATTTTTACAAAACTAACAAAATTGATGAACTCTTGGTAGGATGAAGAAGGAAGGAAAACAAATACCATATGTCAGGAATAAAAGGGCGTTCTTCAGATCTTATAAAACATTAAAAAATAAAAGAATATTACCAAAAAATTATATGCCGAAATTTTGAAAATTTTAGATAAAACAATTTTCTAGAAAAATGTAACTTAACAAACTGACAAAAGAGAAATAGAAAATCTAAAATTGAGATCCTAATTTAAAATTTTCCTACAAAGCAACTATGGGCCCAGATGGTTCCACCCATGGTTCTACATAATATTTAAGGAAGAAATAATTGGGTCTTCCTGCACCTCTACCAAAGAACAGAAAATGAGCACACACTCTTCCAGGGTTGATGAGGCTGGTGTCCCCTTGATTCCAAGCCCTAACAAAGACATTACAGAAAACTCATATCACTCACGTATATGCAAAACACCCTAAACAAAATATTACCAAACCAAATATCATATATAAAAATAATAATACACCACAAGAAATTCTGTAATTAATCACATTAACAGAAAATAGGAGAAAAGTCATATGATCATCTCAACAGAAAAAGATAAAGCATTGATAAAATTCAACATCTACTCCAGATAAAAACTCTTAACAAATCAGGAAGAGAAGGAAACTTCCTTAATCTGATAACAGTTATTTATTTAAAACAATAAACAAAATAAAATCCCACTCCCCCCGGAAAAAAAAAACCTACAGCAAACAATTTACTTAATGGTAAATGCTTTCTCTTTGAGATTGGGAATAAGACTAAAATTCCCACTATCACAAATTAACTATATGCAATTAATAAGCAAAACAAAGTAAGTAAAAGGTATAAGGATTCAAAAGGAAAAAAATTCACAGACAATATAATTATATATAATGAAAATCAAAAAGAAGCTATAAATAGTTAGAATTAGTGAGTTTAGCAAAGTTGACAGATAAAAGGTCAAAATAGAAAAATAAATTGCATTTCTATATATCCACAGTAAACATTTTAAAAATGAAATATTTTAAAAGATAACATTTATATCTAAAACCATCAAATACTTGGGAATAAATCTAATGAAATATAAGACCTCTCTAACGAAAATCATAAAATGTTTTTATCACATTTTAAATAGCACCTAAAAAATAATGCACATGTTGTATAGATGTATACTCAGTATTGTATAGATATCAATTCTTGTCATCATTTTAATGCCAAACCAATCAAAATCCCAACAGTTTTCTTGTTGTTTTTCCTTGTAAAACTGAACCAGTTGATTCTAAGATTTACATAGACAAACAAAAGGTCAAGAAGAACCAAGACATCTGTTAAAGGAAAGACATTCTTGAAGAAGGAGGTACAGGATTTGCTCTACTGGGCATCAAGACTTGTTATAACTCTATAGTGATCAGGACAATTTCTGTGACTCTAGGACAACTCCATATGAAAATAAAAGAAAACCCAACTTCATGCCACACCAAAAATCAATTGCAGATGGTTACCCATCCAATACAAAAGGCAAAACAACAAGGTTTCTAAAATATCTGTAGGACCTTAAGGTAGATAAAAGGTACAGAAAGACTTTTTTTTAAAAAGGAAAAAGATATAAACTAAACAACCTTAAAATTATGAACCTCCCTTCTTAAAAGGACTCCATGAAGAGAGTAAAGCAGCACGCTGCTGCGTGGAAAAAGCTGTCTGTAGCACGCACATCTGACAACGGGCTTCCATCCAGAACACATGCAGAGCTTCAAACCAGTGAGGAAAAGACAACCCTACAAAAACGGGGCAAGAGACTCAAAGAGGTACTTGACAACAAGAAAATACACATGGCCAGTAAACCTAGGAAAAGTGCTCAATCTCATCATCAAAACAAGCCACCACTACACACCTACCAGAATGGCTAAAATTAAAAAGACCCATAACCAAGTGGGAGAGAGAGTGTGGGGCAGTGGGAACTACCCTAGCTTGTTGTAGGGATTGTAAACAGGTAAAACTGTCATGCAGTATCTACTAAAGCTCTATATGCTCATACCTCTGGCCCAGAAATTCCACTCCTAGGAATATATTTAAGAGCAATGTGTACACATATACACCAAGAGATCTGTATAAGAATGTTTACAGAAGCTTTATTCATAACAGCCAAGAACTGGAGCGGTCTCAATTGTCCGTCAATAGTAGAATGGATAAACTGTAGTATATCCATTCAATGGATCACTATAAAGCAATGAAAATATGGAAATGTATGCAATAACATGAGTGAATCTCATAAATGCTATATAGAGCTAAAAAAAAAAACAGACGAGAGATATATGCATGGTTCCATATGTAAAGTTCAAAAACAGAACAAACAAGGATACAAGTGAATACAATAGTTAACTCTGGGGAGAAAGGAAAGATGAATAACTGGACAGGACAGCAACAGGGATTCTGGCTGGCTGCCAGTGTTCTGTATCCGGACTCAACTGGTAGTTCCACCAGGGTTTGCTCTGTGACAAATCATGGGGCTGTACCTTTCTTCTCATACACTTTTCTGTATGTGCTATATTTCACAATACAAATGGTTAATGCAACAAAAGCTTAAAAAATTAAAATGAAAATTTTAAATACTAGTAATATCTAATGTGTTTGAGGGCATGGGGGAAATACGGCCTTCAATTGTTGCAAGAAGGAACATATCAGCAAAATCTTTCTGGGAGGACAATATGACAGAATCTATCAAAAATATAGCAATTTTACTTCTAAGAATCTATCTCACAGATATGCTTATGTGCACAAGGGTTAAAGTACAAAAATGTGAACATCGACATTATTTTTAACAGTAACAAATGAAACATCAAAATAAATGACAATCATATGACCAAACTAAAGAACACGGCACTTTCAGGAATATGGAGGACTTCCAAGGGCCCTCCTATAAAACAACTATATCTCTGTTAACGTAACTTTTAACACACTGATCGGCTTACAGAAAGTAAGGGAAATCCCTAACCCAACCCTTCTTCTCACCACTCACCCACAAAAGAGCTGAAACTAGACTGTTGAGCAAGGAGCAAGTGGAAGGCTGAGCTGCTCTGTAGGCAAATGTCGTGTAGGCACTGTTTCTAGAATAAGCCACGGAGTATAGGATCTAAACCTGAGACTTCTACCTTAAGCCAAGGATCCATCTCTTCTCTGGAGGAAAGCATACCCTATTTAGATCCCCAGGATTCACACAGATTAAGATCAAACAAATATGACCTCACAATCATAGATCATTAAAAACCCAGGCAAACAAAGCAGTATGGATGAGTCAGCCAAAATAATGAGATTTTTTACCTCCAAGGTTTTATCTGATACCAGATACAGAATATAAAATTTACTATTCATAAATTATTTAAAGAAATAAAAGATGAAATTTAAAAATGGGCAAGCAACAAGGAACTATCAAAAATACCAAGTAGCTGTGAAAATGAACCAAATAGAACTTTGAGAAATTAAAAATATAACTACAGTCATGCATCGCTTAACAATGGAGATTCATTCTGAGAAATGCGTTGTTAGGCTATTTTGTCATTGTGTGATCACAGAATGTACTTACACAAACCTAGATGGTATAGCCTACTACACACCTAGGCTATTTGGGACCACCATCATATATGTGCTCTGCCATTGACTGCACCGTCATTATGCAGCGCATGACTGTACTGAATTGGAAAACTCAAAGGACAAATGAACTAGCAGATTAGACACAGGTGAAGAATCAGTGAACAGGAAGGCAGAACTGAAGAAAATACCTGGAATGTAGTACAAGAGACAAAGAGATGAAAGATATGAAAGAGCAGTTACAACATGTGGAAAATAAAATGAGGTCTGATACATATAATTAGAGCCCCAGAGGAAGAGAATAGGATAACGCAGAAAATACCTGAAGAGAAAATGGCTGAGAATTTTCCAGAATAAAGGACATAAATCCACAAATAGAGAAACCAAGCAAGGATAAATAAAAAGTACACCACACCTAATCACATTGCATTAAAATTTCAACGAGAGAGAGAAAACCTTAAATGCAGCCATAGAGGAAAAAAATCACCCCCAAGAAAGGACAGACCAACAGAAGCCGTCTCAGTAGCAACATCCACTGTTAGATGATATTGCAAAAATGGTTAAATGCTAGGAGAAAACAATCAACCCCTTCTTTGCACCTAGAAAACATTACCTTTCAAGACTGTGGACAAAATATAAACATACCCAGATAAACAGACACAGAGAGAATTTATCAAAAGACTTTCACTAATGTAACTTCTAAAGGACACACTTCAAGAAGAGAAAACTATAAACAATTGTAGGCCAATAAATTATAGACAACTTACATGAAATGGACAAATTCCTAAAAAGACACAAATGACCAAAACTGACTCAAGAAGAAACAGACAATATGATTAGACCTATAACAAGTAAAGAGACTGAATTGGGCATCAAAACACTACTTACAAAGAAAAGCCTAGACTCAGATGGTTTCACTACTAAATTCTATCAAATATTTAAAGAATAATTAACATCAATCCTTCTCAAACCCTTCCAAAAAATAAGAGAGGCTGGAACACTTCCCAACACACTCAACAAGGCCAGTATTACCTGATACCAAAAGCAAAAAAGATATCATAAAAAATGAAAACTACAGACCAATTTCTTTTATGACTATGGACACAAAAATCCTCAACAAAATAATAGAAGATTGAATGCAAGATGATGTAAGAAGGATCATATGCCATGACCAAGTGGATCCAGGGATACAAGGCTGGTTTTAACATCCAAAAATAAATTAATGTAATATACTATATCTATCAAAAAAAAAACCTCATGATAATCTCAATTGATGCATAAAAGACGTGACAAAATCCAACATCCTTTCATGATAAAAACACTCAACAAATTAGGAAGAGAAGGGAACTTCTTCGACTTGATAAAGGATAGCCACAAAAAGCCACAGCTAACATCATACATAATGATGAAAGACCAAATGCTGTCCCAATAACACCAGGAACAAATCAGGGATGTCTGCTTTTGCCACTTCTGTTCAACGTTGTACTAAAGGTTCTAGCCAGGGCAGTTGTGCAAGAAAAAGACAGAAAAAGCATCCAAATTGGAAAGGAAGAAGTAAAACTATCTCTATTCACAGATGATCTTATATAGAGAGAATCCTAAGGAATCCAATAAAAAACTATTAGAACTAATAAATTCAGCAAGGTTGCAAGCTACAAGATCAATATACAAAAACAAATTGTATTTCTATACACTTGCAATGATCAATCTGAAAATGGAATTATGAAAACAACTCCATTTACAACAGCATCAGAAATAATAAAACATTCAGGAATAAAATTAAAGTACAAAATGTATGCTCTGAAAACTACAAAAGATTGTTGAAAGAAAAACAAAGTTCTAAATAAATAAACATCCCATGTTAACAAATCGGAAGACTTACTATCGTAAAGATGGCCCTACTACCCAAAGCAATGTGCAGATTCACCACGATCCATATCACAATCCCAGCTGAGAAACTGGCAAGCTGATTCTAAAATTCACATGAAATTACAAGGGGCTCCAAATAGCCAAAATAATCTTGAAAAAAGAAGAACAAAGCTGGAGAACTTACACTTCCCAATTTCAAAATTTAGCAAAAACCCACGGTAATCAAGACAGGGTGCTGGCATTAAGAACACACCTAGAGACCAATGGAACACAACTGAGCATCCAGAAATAAGCCCATACATGTATGGTCAACTGATTTTCAACAAGGGTACCAAGACCATTCGACAGGGAAAAAATTGTCTCTTCAACAAGTGGTGCTGGGACAGCTGGACATCCACGCAAAGAATGAAGTTGGATCCCTATCTCAAATCATATACAAAAATTAACTCAAAATGGATCAAAGAACTAAATGTAAGAGCTAAAACTATAAAACTCTTAGAAGAAAACCGGGAAAAATATTCATGACCTGGGATTTAGCAATAGATTCTTAAATATGACACTGAAAACATGAACAACAAAAGAAAAAACAAACAAACTGGACCTCATCAAAATTAAAAACATTTTTGCATCAAAGGACATTATGCAAAAAGTGAGGGGGCTGGCTCAGTGGCATAGCGGTTAAGTTTGCACATTCCGCTTCGGAGGCCCAGGGTTCCCGGTTCGCATCCTGGGTGCAGACCTACTCACCACTCATCAAGCCATGCTGAGGCAGCGTCCCGTATAGAAGAGCTACAACTCTACAACTATGATACACAACAATGTAGTGGAGCTTTGGAGATAAAAAAGAGAAAGATTGGCAACAGATGTTAGGGCAGGGCCAATCTTCCTCAAAAAAATAAAATATTTTTTAATTAAAAAAAAAAGTGAAAAGACTACTGACAGAATAGAGGAAAATATATGCAAATCATATATTTGATAAGGACCTACTCTCCACAATTTACAGAATTCTTAGAACTCAACAAGACAACATAATTAAAAAGTGGGCAAAGGATCTGAATAGACATTTCTCCAAAGAAGATACACAAATGGGCAACAAGTACATGAAAAAAACCTCTTACTCTTCAGGGAAATGCAAATCAAAACCACAATGAGATACCACTTCACACCCACTGGGATTGCTGAAATCAAAATGATAGACAACAAGTGTTGGTGAGGATGTGGAGAAACTGGAAACCCTCATCCACTGCTGGTGGGAATATAAAATGGTGCAGCCACTGTGGAAAACAGTCTAGCAGTTCCTGAAAAAGCTAAGCATAAGTTACCATTTGACCCAGCAATTCCACTCCTAGGTATATACCCAAGAAAAGTAAAAACATATGTCCATACAAAAATTTGTACACAAATATTTATCGGAGCATTATTCGTAAGAGCCAAAAAGCAGAAACAACCCAAATGTCCATCAACTGATGAATGGATAAACAAAATGTAGCATAGCTATACAATGGCATGTTGTTCAGCCATAAAAAGGAATAAGTACCAATACCTGCTACTACGCAGAGGAACCCTGACAACATTATGCCAAGTCAAAGAAGCCAGTCATAAAGGACCATATATTGAATGATTCCATTTACATGCAATATCTGAAACAGGCAAGTCTAGAGACAGAAAGTGGATTAGTAGTTGCTTAGGGCTTAGGTGTGGGGAGATAAGGGGATGATGGCTAAAGGGTAGCAATTTCTTTTTGAGATGATGAAAATCTTCTAAAATTGACTATGGTGGTGGTTGCACATATCTGTGAATATAGTAAAAACCATTGAATTGTACACTTTAAGCAGGTAAATTGTATGGTATGTGAGTTATATCTCAATAAAGCAGTTACAGAAAAAGAGGAAAGATCTGAGATGCAAGAATATTGGGCAAAGATATGGGTAAACATGTAGGACATCTAAACATCATATAAGATAAGACTGTAAACTGTGATTTTCAAAAGGAACACAAAGAGAATACTGACATTAACTGCATGTAAACTGGGAGAGGTAACTGGAATTAACATGTCCCAAGTCCTTATATTGCGTGTTTGTGTGGCGAGGAGGAGAGGTGGGGCTTAAGGTATTTATTGATTGACTTTAGACTTTAAATATGTGTGGTGGAATTGTACAAGTAACCACTAAAATGACAGAATGTGTAACTTCCAAATAAAGAGAGCAAAAATGGAATATAGAAACTAACAAGCAAAAGTGAACAGAGGTCAGCGAACTACGGTCCAGGGGCCACCTCCAGCCGCCACCTGCCTTGTGAATGACGTCTACTGGAACACAGCATGCTCGCTGGCGTCTGTCTGTGGCCGCTTCCGAGCTACAATGGCAGAGTCGAGGAGCGCGCAAGAGGCCAGGCCTACAGAGGCTGAAGCCTTTACTGTCCATCCTCTCACAGCAGGAGTCTGTGGACTCCTGCTACAGAATACCAGACACAGGCAGGACGCAAGAGTCACTCTGCAGTTTCCCGAGCCTGGAAATAAAGATGACATCCCCTCCTCTCTCATTTCATCAGAGGTACAAGGCTCAATTAGATAAACCATATTCATGAAACAACTTCTAACAGTCTGTGGCCTAGGAATGTTCTCAACTTGCTCCCAGCTTCACAACCACCCTCTTCAGATTCCAACCACCAGAACCTAGCTCCCTAAAGCAAAAAAAGAGGCAGCCCCTAATATTCCAACACAGAGCGACCTCAAGCTTATATTAAATGCAAGCTGCAAACAATGCATATAACCCCCAGATGGCGTGCCGGTGCCTGTGCACGTGTGTGAGGGTCTGAAAAGACACACTGTTAACTGCAGACATCATGGCTTGGGCAGGAATACTGTCACATCCACAGGCAGGTGTCAGAAGTCATGCAGAGATCCTGAGTCCCCTTTACCCAGTCTCCCCCAATGGTGACATCTCGAAAAACTATCGAGTACAACAGCAGAGCCAGCACAGCCAGGATAGTGACACGGATACACTCCCTTATCTTATTTCCATCTCCCAAGTTCTACTCCTGTGTGGATGTATGTCATCACACGTGAAGGTGTGCATCCACCACCAGAGTCAAGAGACAGAGCAGTTCCACCACAAGGATTTTTTATAACCACACCCACCCTCCTTCCACCTCCCAACCTACGGCAACCACTCATCTTGGTCATTTCAAGAATGTCATAAAAACAGAGTCATAGTGTGTGGCTTTTTGGGCTTGGCTTCGTCACTCTGCACAATTCCCTGAAGATTCACCTAGGACGCTGTGTGGACAGAGTCCATTCCTTCCACTGCTCAGCAGAGCCAGTTTGTGAAACCTGCTGCAGGTGCCCGGCTGACAGAGCCTGGGCTGTGTCGTCTCCAGCTATGACAAGTAAGGCGGCTGTGACCACCGCTGCATGGGGCTGTGGCTGAGCATATACTGTCCCTTCTCTGTGACAGACACCCAGGCAAGCAGGTGCAGGGTTGCAGGGGACTTGCCAATTCAGTTTTGTAAGAAGCTCCCAAACTGTCTTCCAGAGTGGCTGGTGCCAAGTGATGCGCCCCCAGCACGGAGCAGGGATCCCTTCTCTCCGCGCCCGCATTCAGTGTTGCCCCACTGTACTTCTAGCCATTCTGACAGTTGTGTAATGACTGCCTGAATCTCTCACCACAAGATTATGTTTACATAGGAGGTTAAAAAACTGAAATAAAATTAAAAAGTAATCCATGCTTATTTAGTAGGAATTTTGAAAAACACAGAAATGTATAAAAAAGGAAGTAAAGTCCTGTTTCTTCTCTTGAAAAGAGAAGCAATGCTGTTATTTATCCTAAATCAACGTACCCAAGTTGCAGACAACACAGGGCCGATTCTGTCGCTTTATCCTGATACAGAGGCTCTGCTTGGCCGAGTGCCTCCACCAACTCCCCCACACCCTTGGCTTCAAGGGGACCTTTGGGAAACCCGACAGCTGCAGAAGAGGGAGCAGCAGCCTCGGCCGGACGAGTGTGAGGACTCTCCACATCTGGGAACCACACACGTCGTCAGGGCCAGACAGGCGAGCCCAGGAGCTGCCCATGTGCACGCACAGAAGGAGGTCACCTCACTCCCACTAGAACAGGGTTCCTTAACTGTTTTGGCATCTAGCAAAAGCTTTGACAGCCCAGCGAAGCCTACGGATCCCTCTCAGAATAACATTTTTAAATGCAGAAAATAAAAAACAGAGGGTGACCATGTTAAATACTGAAATATTTTTTGAAACACATCTATTACATAGCACTCATAACAAAACCTCAGTGGGGGCCGGCCCCATGGCCTAGTGGTTACGTTTGGTGCGCTCTACTTCAGCAGCCTGGGTTCAGTTCCCAGGCGCGGACCTACACACTGCTCATCAGCCATGCTGTGGCAGTGACCCACAAGCAAAAGAGAGGAAGACTGGCACAGATGTTAGCTCAGGGCCAATCTTCCTCAGCAAAAAAAAATGAAAAAACCGCCACCTCAGGAGGGATGAAGATAAAGACAGCGTGAGGTGTCTGCAGCAACTGCAGGGTGAAAGGGAAAGCTCTGATTTCTCCTAGTGGCAAAGCTGGGAGTCCTGCTGACTCCATGGCGGTCGCTGCCACGTTTGTAATGGAAGGAAACGTGACATGTCAGTTAGAGGTTAGTGAAGATAAACATGTAACTTTTTTCCTATCCAAGTTTATGGAGCCTCTGAATTCCCTGATTTCGCTGAACCAGAAAGAGCAGGACCAGCCTCTTCCCTAAGAGATGCTCCCAGGCTGCCCCTGGGCCTGCATTCTGGGGGAAGGAAGCCGCCCCCACACAGCCGCAGGTTAGGGGTCCCAGCCCCCAGCGAGGGCTGCAAGGAGAGGGTGGTTGGCATCATCCGTTCTAAGGCTGCTGAGGGGGAAGCACAGAGCAGTGGCCCCAGGTCCTGGACCCCAGCAAGGGCGGGGAGGGGGGCTGGGCCTGGGGTGGGCTGGAGCCAACTGAATGAAGGAAAATCCTCCCTAAGAGCTGGGGTAACGTGTCATGACCTGGCCCAGTCCACCTGGGGGAAACTTCAGCCACTTTTTTTTTTTTAATCCCCAATTTTTCTGCTTTAACCGTGAGGAGTAGGTAGTGGGAAACAAGATTTCTTGAGAAAACCCCAAGTTAGTGTTAAGAACCTAAGGAGCACGCAGTGTGTTTCCAGAAGAGTCTGCTCACCTTCGTCAGTGCGAAGGCCACTGTCCCGTCGTCCTCAGTGGAAAGATCAAGCAGCTTCTGGTAAAACGCTTCATCATAAGGCCCATCTATTTGCAACGTTTTTCTGAAGGAGAAAGAACAAAAAAACAGGATGACAAAACTGCCTGGAGATTATTTCTTAAACTGCAAACAACTGAACAGTCACACACCTGGTTTTAAAGAACACCTAATGGATCCTCCTCTTGCTAACACTAAACTTGGTTCTGAAGCATCACAGTGTTAAATAGGGCTGCACCAGCACCCAGGGAGCCAAGGCTGAATGTCCCATGTTTGTGACAAACGGCGCCCGGGTTGGAGACCTTAATGAAGGGGCAGTGGGGATGAAGGGAGTCCAGGCTAGGGGAAAGGCCCTGGCCCCACCACATGCCACAGATGTGGACCCATCAAGTCGCCCCTGGGGACAGACAAGGCTGTGCACGAAGGCCAGCTGACACGGAGCCCGGGGCTGAGCCGGCGACTCGCCGGCTGTGGAGCAGCACTGCCCCCTGCAGGCTCGGCCCTGACTCAGGACACAGAACTGCCCAGTGCAGGACTGTCAGGTTCACATTCTAGAAATGGGCAATTGACCACTGATCCAACAGGACCCTGGTCCTCCTTCATATGGTACTGAATCCTCGGGCCAGGCCTGGCACCTGAGGGCAGGAAGGGAGGTGGACAGGGTGGGTCATCCTCCTGGGAGGCCTGTACCCTCCTCCTGTCGGGCACTCCCTCCCCACATTCCTGTCTTGCACTGAGGACTGCTCGGGGCCCCACCAGCAGGCCCAGAGGGGCAGGGGCACCACAGGCCCGGGCCTCACCTCTCCTCAGGAAACTCCTCCAGGTACCTCTCAACCCGCCGGTACAGTGGGTAGAGGCCTTCAATGTCCAGCAGGTCCAACATCTGCACCTGGAGGGTTTTGTACAGAAGACAGCCCTTCGGTAACCCTGAGCGCTCCGGGGTGTTTTTTCCTACCAAGAACATCAGGGGAAAACGAGAGGTTTACTGTCGAGGACTGAAGAAGGCGGCGGGCACAGGCCGCACCCTGCCTCACGGAGCTGCTGGGGCTGGGCGCGTGGGCACACAGGGCAGGCACAGAAGAAAGAACAGGCAGCCCACATCTCGCTCTGCGCCTCTCCTCCAGCATCCTTTACCTCCCATCACACCAGCCCACATCTCACTGCTGCCCACTGCACACTTGCTGATACACAGACAGGCTTCTGCTAATCAGGCAAAAATGTCAGTTTAGAGACACGCCCTTCACTCCAAATGAGACAAGGCACAAAATGACCCCAACACCTCAAATATGCAAGACGGCATCCGCAGAGCCCAAAGCCATAGCCCCTGCTGACAGGTGGTGGCTGCACCGAGGACGGTGGTCAAAGCTGCTGCTGACAAACCAATAGCGAGGAGCCGTCACCGCAGGGACGCTGGGGGAACGAAGTCCACTCCACCCTCGAGCGTGCTTGGGTCCCTGCCGTGCACCAGGCACCACAAGGGCTGGGGAGACGGCCCCGCCCATCTCCCCCATCAAGGGAACCACCACGTCTCGCAAACAAAAAATGACGATGCAGAGGACGCCCACGTCCCAGCAGGAGAGGCTGTGGCCATATGCAGTCCTGACACTCTGGTCACCAAAGGACACACCTGCCACGCAAGACAGACCCAGCCGGAAGGATCTGTCAAAACTACAGGCCGGCCGTGCAGCGGCGCACCGCCCTGGGGGTCAGTGCAAGCACCAGACGACACTTGCTGATACACAGACAGGCTTCTGCTAATCAGGCAAAAATGTCAGGTACAAAGCAGCACGTGGAGCAGGGCGCACACCCCACAGGTCACGCTTGTGTCCACACACGCGTCCAGGAAGGTCGAGAAGGGAAGTCCTCAGCTGTCAACGGTGCCTCAGCAAACCGCACCCACTGTGTGTCCTTCCAGACATGTTCCGTCTACTGAACACCAGTTGTGTGTCCAAACATGAGCATAATTTTACCAGAATTTTCATCACTTTTTCAACAAGACAAAAACCGACAAAATTCATTTATGCTGAGAAAAATTCGGTGTGTGGGACAGACAAAGGTGGTTTGTTGTGCCTGGGTGGCCGCAAGGCAAAAAGCACAGCACCGGAAAGCCACGCAGGAGCAGGGCTGCCGTCCTCCCACGCCACACCCCACGGCGTCCTCAGGGCTCTGAGAGAGCACATGGGTCTTGAGCACCAACAACAAATAATCCGAGTCCCAAGATATGTTCCTGGCTACAGCTCCGCATACCACAGACCTGAGCCTGTTGAGCAGCCGCCAGCAGACTACCAAAGGGCAAACAAGGAGCCCATGAACGTTCACAGCAAAAACTCAAACCAGCCACCAGGCTGCCTCGAAGCCCGGGCGCCATTGAGTCAGAGCCGCCCGGTGGTGAGTCTGTGAGAAACCTGGCTTTAAGGAGGAGGCGCCTGGAGCCACAGGCCCCACATGCCTGTGTTCACACATGTCTGCAAACCACTGCCCACTGGGGCCACCCCTGCCCTAAAGGGCCTTGCTCTGTGGGACTCTGACCTCTGTGCCTCAATCTTCCAAGTCTAAGAAACAGGCCAAGGAAAACCCACCCCGAGGGCTGCAGTGAGGATGGACGGGACAAGGCAGAGAAAGCGCTCAGCACCTCACAGAGGATGCAGACACGTGAGACAGTATTTCACGGAGAGCCCTACAGCCCACACGTGTGCTGCGATCTACAGGCCCACACAGAAGATGAGAAAGGGAGGCTCCCCGCCCCAGGGCTGAGAGGCGAGAGAGAAGCCCGGCCCTGGGGAGCCCTGACGGGGCCCAGGCTGCTCCTACAGAAGCTCCGTGAGGCCAGGCAAGACCCGCGCAGGCTGCACCCCCACCCGCCTGCCCGGGCCTACCTTGGCGGCGCAGAGTCCTGCAGAAAGGGCTGGCTTCGCAGACACGTGGGCCCCGTGGCCCGGGCCCCGGCCTCAGGGCACCCGCCCGGCCCTTGTCTGAGCCGCTCAGCAGCACCCGCGTGATGACGCGCACCAGCTCCCGGATCACAGCCCTTGTGCAGTGCGGCCCACCGGCCAGGCCGTTGGACGGGAAGAAGAACGGCTTCAGGTGGTACGCGAGCTCACTCCAGTCAGCCACGGGGCTGCGGGCATCTTTGCAGCCGTAAATCAGCTCACCATTCTTCCGGCGGGGAAGGAGACAGGGAATCGTCAGCTTCAACAGCCCGTTAGGAAAACACCTCCATCCCTGCCCACTGTCAGGCAAAAGGACGTGACATTTCACGTGTGCCCCATCTGAGGTCCCTGCACACTGCAGCCTCCAGGGAAACCCACCCTCACATACCACATCAGTGACCAAGAAGCAAATCCCACTGGAACGAGAAAAAGAAAAGTTCTCAAAAACTGGAGACCAGAGTCTTGGCCTGAAATACCAACCCTTAGACCAGAATAGGCAGCACACCAGCAGCCTCAAGCAAACTCGGCCCAAAGCGCAAACTCCCAAAGACCCCAGCCCGTTACTCGAGAGGCTGCATGACACCACTGCTACTGACGGACGCACGGCGTCAGTCTGACCCTGAGCGGGCAAGCTTCTGGGCCAAGGTGGACGTCTGTTGGCCACCAGCATCCCAGAGGGCTCTGTCCTCTGTGACAGGCTGGGCCAGGCTCCCAAAAGAATGGGTAAAGCCACCAGCATCACTAGTGTGGAAATCTTCATCTTCGAGGCCATCCTGCCTTCTAAAACCAAGTCCAGCAAAGAAACTCCCTACAGCACTGACATTCTCAGGGCTGCAGGCAGGAACGCCAGTGGGCCTGACCTCAAGACTTTCATGGGGGCCTGTGGTATTTGGGGATGAAGTCCCTAAGAGAACCCTGGTCCTCACAGCTCTGAGCAGCAGCCACCCCTGGCGAGTGACAAACAACTTGCTCCTAGTTTCCTCGTTGGTGAGACAGTGTAGTCAGCAGCCTCTGGAACGGTCCCCAATGGCCCTCTCCCTTTATACTCACATCCCCATAGTCCTCTCCTGGAGGTTTGGTCTGTGTGACCAACAGAATACGGGCAGAGCAACAGACCATCCCTGGCAAGATTAAGTTATAAAAGATGCTGTGGCTTCCATCTTGGTGGCTCTCTTCTCAGATCACAGTGGCCACATTGACCAGCCCCGTGGAGCCCCATGTGGCCAGGAACTAAGGCCTCCTGCCTACAGCTGCAGGGGGCCATCCTGGGAGCAGAGACTCTGGCCCCAGCCGAGCCTTCAGATGAGATGCAGCCTCAAGAGCAACCCTGAGCCAGAACCAGCCACACTGCTCCTCACTTCTTGGCCACAGAAACCGTGAGATGACAGGTGGCTGGTATACAGCAGGGATGAGACAGATGAGGACGATCCCTGCCATGCCCCCAGCTGGTGGATGGGGGTCAGTTCAACCTAACAAAAGGTGTGGACAGGGCATTCCTCCGCCAGCGAGGTCCTGGGATTCAGCAGCATGGTACCTCCCCTGAGAGGGCCCTGTTGGCACTGTCAGAGCTCACACAGGTGAGTGTCCAGGACAATGGGGACACAACTGAGGCTACTGCTGGCCACGGGACCAGGGAAACCATCAAGAGACACTGATGCTTATGACCAGCCTTACAGCGGGAGGAGGAGGTGTGCCAGGCAAAGGGAAAGCAGGCCAAGACAAAGCACTGAGCCAAAATCAGGCGCCATGGGCTGGGGCAGCCTCAGCCCCTCGGGAAGGTGGCCCTCCTCCAGGCCCGTGAGAGGTCAAGGAATCAACATGCCACACCCCAGGAGTCTCAGGATCCCTTGCCTGTGGAACCAAAGGACTGTCTCTCTCAGGAACCAATGGACCCAGACGCCCTCATCTGTAAGGTCACAGACCCCGTCAGGGACCAGAGTGCCATGAGCCCACCTGGCTCAGTTCACACAGCCACTGGCCCTACCCCCAAAATGCCATAAAACAGAACTCTTACCTTAAATATCTTTAAGTTGTTCTGTGCCTCCTGTAACAAGCTTTTCAAGGCAAAGTGCATTCTCTGTTTATTTCTAAAAGGGAGAAGTTTGATAGAATTACAAGCAGTCTTTGCATTCACCTCAGGGGACGTGCCTGGGAGCAGTCGCT
Source organism: Ceratotherium simum simum (assembly GCF_057802395.1). Taxonomy (NCBI): domain Eukaryota; kingdom Metazoa; phylum Chordata; class Mammalia; order Perissodactyla; family Rhinocerotidae; genus Ceratotherium; species Ceratotherium simum. Next base: position 55,990,956 of record NC_141919.1, on the reverse strand, counting down.
CGAGGTCTCCAGGCTTTGCGGGTTAAGGAGCCTCATTCTCTCCAGCAGTCCTCACAGAGGCACCCACATCACCGCCCCTAATCCTCAACCTGCTCTCTGCCCCTTCCTCGTGGCAACATCTCCCCAGCCACTAGATCCCACAGGTGACCTGCGAGAATATGTGGAGGCAGCAACCCTGACCCCAGGCAGAACCCTGAGCATCCACAGGTGAGTACCCCCCACCTCACAGAATATCCCCCACGGCCCCCACCTCACAGAATGTCCCCACCTCACAGAATGTTCCCCTACTTCCGCCTCCACCTCACAGAACACCCCCTCACTGCACAGAATATCCCCACCCCAATGTCCCCATCTCACAGACTGCCCCCCTATAGTCCCCACCTCCAGGGAAGGTGGCACAAAGGACAAAGGAGAAGTGTTTTCTTACCCAGAATAGAGATCGAGGGGACAGTATTTACTTATCTGCTTCCACTTCCCAGTTGCCACCTGTTAAGAAACCACCACATGGTGTCAATGGCTGCACTGGGGGCAGCACTGGGCTCAATCTAACACACAGAACAAAGTGACTGTGAGATGACAAAGGCGGCTGAAGGTCCCAGCAGATGCCACCACCTCTGGGTGCACATCACTAGCTGGGGCAGGGCTTGACTCCAACCCCAGGAAACCTTGGCCCTCCTCTGAGAGCCTCACATAGCTGCCAGCCCAGCCCTCCACAGTGACATGGCTAAATTTTGGTAATCAAATGAACGAATCTTTAAAATTATAATATCCAGCAAAGGGAGGGTGTGGCTAACAAGTAACTTCATGTTGTCAGCAAGAAGATACATTGGCACAATCTTTTGAAAGGCAACTTGCTGGTTTCCATCTACATTTTAAATGTGGGTGTCCCCTGACTTGGCCAATGTATGAGGAATCACTGGGTCAAGGATATTCAAGGAGAAACCATATGTTAAACCACAAAACAAGTCTCAATAAATTTAAAAGACATGAAATCATCCAAATGTTCTCCACTCAGTGGAATGAAATTAATCAACAACAAAAGGAAATTTGAGAAACACACACATATGTGAAAACTGAACACATTCCTAATCATCAATGAGTCAAAGAAATCCAAAGGGAAATCAGAAAATAAGACAGACAAAAATGAAAACACAACATACCAAAATTTATGGTAGGCAGAGAAAAAGCAGTACTTCAAGGGAAATTTATACTTGTAAACACCTATATTAAAAAGAAGAAAGATCTCTCCTCAAAGAATTAAAAATAGAAATACCCTATGATCCAGCTATCCCACTACTGGGAATCTATCCAACGAACCTGAAATCAACAATCCAAAGAGGCTTATGCACCCCTATGTTCATTGCAGCATTATTCACTATAGCCAAGAAGTGGAAGCAACCTAAACGTCCCTCGACTGATGATTGGATCAAGAAGATGTGGTGTATATATACAATGGAATACTACTCAGCCATAAAAAAAGACAAAATCGTCCCATTTGCAACAACATGGACGGGCCTGGAGGGTATTATGTTAAGCGAAATAAGCCAGAACGAGAAAGACAAACACCGTATGATCTCACTCATATGTGGAATATAAACCAACACACGGACAGAGAAAACTATACTGTGGTTACCAAGGGCAATGGGGGTGGAGGGAGACATATATATGGCGATGGACAAACAAAAATGTACAACCCAAAATCTCATAATGTTATAAACTATTAAAACATCACTTAAAAAAAAAAAAGCAGAAAGATCTCAAATCAGTAACCTAATTTTCTGCCCTAACAAACTAGAAAAATAAGACCAAACTAAATCCAGCATAAGCAGAGGGCAGGAAATAGGAAACATTAGAGCAGAGATAGATGAAATAGAGAATTATAGGAAAAAATGGAGAAAGTGAACAAAACCAAAAGTTGTTTCTTTGAAAAATCAACATATATCATAATCCTTTGGCCAGATCAAGAAAAAAAAGACAGGTCTCAAATGACTAAAATCAGGAATGAAAGAATGGACATAACTAGCAACCTTGCAGAAATAAAAAGAATTTTAGAGGAATACTATGAACAACCATAAGTCGACAAATTCTTAGAAACACACAACTACCAAAACCGACTCAAGAATAGAGAATCTGAACAGACCAATAACAAAAGACTAAATCAGTAATCAAAAATCTTCCAACATAGAAAACCTCAGGACCAGATGGCCTCACTAGTGAATTCTACCAAATGTTTAAAGAAGAATCAACACCAATACTCAAATTCTTCTAAAAAATTGAAGAGTGGAGAGAAGGAAACACTTACTAATTCATTCTATAAAGACAGTCATTACCCTGGTACCGAAACCAGACAAAAACATCACTAGAAAAGATAACTACAGACCAAGATCCCTTAAGAAAAAATCCTCAACAAAAACTAACAAACCAAATTCAGCAGCACATTAAAGGGATTATCCATGTATAATCAAGTGGGATTTATCCTAGAAATACAAGGGTGGTTCAACATATGAAAATCAATCAACATACTACACCAGATTAATAGAAAGAGGAGATCACCTCCTGATCATCTCAATCCATGCAGGACAAGCATTTGACAAAATCCAACATTCTTTTATGAGTTAAAAAAAAAAAAAAAACACTCAAAATAACATCTATGACACACTCACAGTGAATAATTACACTCAATGGTGAAAAACTGAAAATGGTGAAAATCAGAAACAAGATAAGGATGTCCACTCTTGCTACTTCTATACAATATTGTACTGCAAATTCTAGCCAGAGCAATTAGGGGAGAAAAACAAATAATGGGCATCCAGATTGGAAGGAAGAAGTGAAACTATCTCTAACTATCTCTATTTACAAGTGATCTGATCATGTGTACAGAAAATCCTAAGAAACCACCAAAAGAAAAAAAAATTAGAGCAAATAAACAAGCTCATCAAGGATGACATGATAAAAGATCAATCAATATACAAAAATCAATTTCATTTCTCACCTCACACCCATTAGGATGGCTACTATCAAAAAACAGAAAATAACAAGTGTTGCTGAGGATGTGAGGAAATCAGAACTCTTATGTACTGTGGTGGGAATGTAAAATGGTGCAGCCGCTATGGAAAACAGTCTGGTGGTTCTCATAATTAAAAACAGAATTACCATATGATCCAGCAATTCTACTTCTGGGTATATACCCAAAAGAATTGAAAGCAGAGTCTCAAAGAGATATTTGTACATCCATGTTCATAGCAGCATTATTTACAGTAGCCAAAAGGTAAAAAGCAACCCAAGTGTCCATCAACAGATGAATGGGTAAACAAAATGTGGTATATACATTCAGTGGAATATTATTCAGCCTTAAAAAAGGAAGGAAATTCTGACACATCTTACAGCATGGTTGAACCTTGAAAACATTATGCCAAGTGAAATAAGCCAGTTACAAAAGGTGAGATACTGTATGATTCCACTTATATGAAGTCCCTACAGTAGTCATATTCATAGAGATAGAAAATACAATGGTGGTTGCCAGGGGCTGGGGAAAGAAAGAAATGTAGAGTTGTTTAATGTATAGAGTTTCAGGTTTGCAAGATGAAAAAAGTTCTGGAGGTGGATGCTGGTGATGGCTACACAATAGTGTGAATGTACTTAATGCCACTTAACTGTACACTTAATGGTTAAGATGGCAAATTTTATGTTATATGTATTTCACCACAATTAAAGATATATATATTATAAAGTCAATTGTATGTCAAAGCAATAAATAAACTAAAAATGAAATAAAAGAAAATTCCATTTACAGTAGCATCCAAAAAAATAAAATAGTTAAGAATAAATTTAACAAAGGAAGTATAAGATTTATACACTGAACACTATAAAACACCGCTAAAAGAAATTAAAGACCTAAATAAATGGAAAAACATCCTGTATTCACAGATTATTAATACTGTTAAGGTGGCAATACCTCCAAATTAATCTGCAATTCAATAGGATCCCTATCAACATCCCAGCTGAGGAAACTGAGAAGCTAAAGGCATTGAAATTGGAAAGAAAGAAGTAAAACTCTCAATTCACAGATGACATGATCCTATACACAGAAAATTCCAAGTAACCTACAAGAAAGCTCCTAGAACTAATAAACCAATTCAGCAAAGTTGCAGGGTACAAGATCAATGCACAAAACTCAGTTGTGTTTCTATACACCAACAATGAATAATCCGAAAAGGAAATTAAGAAAGCAATTCCATTTACATTCCATTTACAATATTCCAAAAGAATCAGATACCCAGAAATAAATTTAACCCAAGTAGTGAAAGACTTGTACACTGAAAACTATGAAATGTCACTTAAAGAAATTAAAGAAGATCTAAATAAATGGAAGGAGAGCCTGTGTTCATGGATTATAAGACTTAATATTGTTAAGATGGCAATACTACCCAAAGTGATCTACGGATTCTTGCAATTTCTGTCAAAATTCCAACAGTTTTTTTTTTGAAGAAATGAAAAATCCAAATTCATATGTAATTATAAGGGTCCCCAATGGCCAAAACAATCTTGAAAAAGAACAAAGCTGGAGGACTCACATTTCCTGATTTCAGAACTTACTACAAAGCTATAGTAATCAAAACAGTGTGATCTGGCAAAAAGACAGATATATACACCAATGGAATAGAACAGAAAATCCAGAAAAACACCCTTACATATGTGGTCGAACGATATTCAACAAGCGTGCCAAGACCATTCAATGGAAAAAGGACAGTCTTTTCAACAAATGGTGCTGGGAAAACTGGATATCCAAAGGCAAAAAAAATGAAGTCGGACCCCTTCCTCACACCATATACAAAAATTACCTCAAAACAGATTAAGGACCTAGAAGCTAAAACTATAAAACTCTTAGAAGAAAACATAGGGGAAAAGCTTCATGACATTGGATTAGGCAAAGATTTCTTAGATATGACACCAAAAGCAGAGACAACAAAAGAAAAAGTAGATAAATTTAAGTTTATCAAAATTAAAAACTTTTGTGCATAAAAAGACATTATCAACAGAGTAAAAAGGCAACCAACAGAATGGGACAAAATATTTGCAAATCACATATCTGATGAGATCAATATACAGCATATATAGAGAACCCCTAAAACTCAACAACAAAAAAACAACCCAATTCAAAAATGGGCAAAGGACTTAAATAGACATTTCTCCAAAGACGATAAACATGTGGCTGATGAGCACATGAAAAGATGCTCAACATCACTAACCATCAGGGAAATGCAAATCAAAACCACAATGAGACACCCCCTCACACCCATTAGGATGACTATAATCACAAACAGGGACAAGAACAAGGGCTGGCGAGGATGTGGCTAAATTAGAGCCCGCATACATTGCTGGTAGGAACACAAAATAGTGCAACAGCTGTGGAAAACAATCTGTGTTTCCTCAAAAAGGTAAACATAGAATTTCCCTAAGACCTAGCAATTCCACTCCTAGGAATCTACCTAAGAGAACTGAAAACAGGGACTCAAACAAGTACATGTACACACATGTTCACAACAGCCAAAAGGTGGAAACAGCCCACAAGTCCATCCATAGATGAACGGATGACAAATATCCCCGTACAATGGAATATTAATCAGCCATGAAAGGAATGAAGTGCTGACATGCTACCACATGGATGAACCTCAAAAACATTATGCCAAGTGAAAGAAGCCAGTCACAAATGGCCAGATATTTTGTGATTCCATTGACATGAGATGTCCAGAACAGGCAAATCCACACAGACAGGTGGTTGCCAGGGGTTGGCAGGATGGGGGATTGGAGAATGACTGCTAATGGGGATAGGATTTCTTTTTGAGGTGATGAAAATGTTCTGGAATTAGATAGTGGTGATAGTTGCACGACCTTGTGAATATACTAAAATCCACTGAATTATACTCCTTATAAAGGGTGAATCTTAAGGTATGTGAATTATACCTCAACTTAAAAAAAAGAAGGTGAATACGAATTACTTGTGAAAAAGAATTAATAAATATCTATTTTCTTTATTCTTCTGAAAACTCTAGGTGGTCACACCTCGGTCCAACCACCTCGGCCCAACCCATGCACGGCTCTGTGCATGACGGAACCTGGGCTGGCCGCTCTTCTCACCTTGAGGTGCTGGTGCATGCAGTAACGACACACCTTATGCTTCATCTCATGTGTAACATCACTGGAGAAAGGAATAAACCCACATTTTGGCTGCAAAACAAACAAGGAAGGAAGAAAAAAATGCTTAAGGAGAAATCACATACTTTTAAGTAGACACATAATTAGTCATGCACCGCATAAGGACGTTTCAGTCAACTACAGACCATGTATATTACAGTGGTCCCATAAGATTAGTACCACACAGCCTCGGTGTGCAGGAGGCTATACCATCTAAGGTTGTGTAAGTATACTCTGTGATGTTCACACAACCACAAAACCGCCTGACGCATTTCTCAGAACATAGCCCATCGTTAAGTGACGTGATGGTACAAGATAATGAAGTACAACGCCCAGGAGATTCGGCAAGTGTCAGATATAAACATTCCCAAAAGCTGCTTTTATCTTCAGGCCCTAGTGGGGCCTGATGCTTCCCTCATCACATCATATAAATATCTCTTTGCCACTAGAGAATCCAAAGCCAGATTCTCACTGGGGAAAAAAGTGGTGCCTCAATGGCTGGCTTGACAAAGTACAACACAGAGTAGCTTTGTGTTGTCACTACAGCACGCGACTGGAAAGATTCTAGGAGTGTGGATCAGCCCCGAGCTCCCAGCTCCAAGAAGCAGAACCCCGTTCCCTCTGACAAGAATGCATGAATAGGGAGGTGCCCACTTGATGGTTACTGGGCTCGCAGAACATCTGGAACTCTGGCTGCCTTTCAAAAGCCACAGTTTCTGGACGTGTACAATATGCAGGACTCATGCTTAGCGTCAGGGCACTAAAGACCGTGCTGCCCGTCGTTTGTGACGCCCGGGACACTCACTCTCAGGTTGGGGAAGCAGAACATCAGTCCACACTGAGCGCCTAGGGTGTGAGTGCTCAGGGCCAAGGGCGTGACCCAGAAATCACCGCCACAGAGGTTCAGAGGAAGGAGACAAACAATGGCCTGGACGTCTGGGGCTTCCTGAGGGAGACTCGGGCAGCCACCGTGGACGCTGGGCAGCAGAGCTGAAGCCAGGGGCCTGGCCCTTATCTAGCAATCTCTGCCCTCCACTAGATAAGCGATGCCCTTTGTTGCCCCCACCTCAGGATTCCTGGCGATGATAAACCAGGGCCTTGAGAGTCACAGGGGCTTCTGTCCCTCTAGGGAGGTCTCTCCTGAGCAGGACAGAAGCAAAGGAACAGAGTGCCAGCCACTCTAACAGGTGACCCTTGAAGTGAGCTCCTGGGACCTGGTGTGCAGTGTCACCAAGCAGCCAAGGGGGCACAGCTGGGAAGGAACTCAGGGGGGATCTGGTGAGCTGTACCCTCCAAGGAAAACAGGGGGGCAGAACCCTACATATTTCCTTCCGGTGGCCATCGGCCTGAGTCTGTCCCTGGCTGACTCCCTGTCATGGGCCTACACCTGGGGGTCTGGGAAGCCATGCCCCTTGGGTCTGGCCAGTGGGACAAGCCAGAGCAGCAAGGTGATGGTGGCACACAGGGAAGGAGCAGGAGGCTGAGTCTCTGGCAGCTGGGGGGCTGCCTGGGCCCAAGAAGGGGACAGGCGGCCCAGCATGGGGAACACCAGGAGCTTCTGTGGGAAAGTGCTCTCCAGGCAGCTGACTTACGGATTCCCTTCTCCCCACACCTTTTCTCCCTTAACAGAAGTTCACCTTGATTTCTACACACAGAATGGGCCGGTGCTCTGCAAAATGGTAGGTCTGAAGTCTGGCTAAATTGGGAAGGCACAGAGCATAACCACTGAGAGTGTCCAGGTCCTTGTCACAGCGAGATTCTGGAAAAGAGAGCAAGGAAAACACCTGAGGATCAATGTGAGAGTAGGTGACCCCGTGGCAATGTGGCAGACTCCTGTGGGGGAGGAGTCACCCTTGACCAAGAGAGGGCTAGCCTTGGCCTCTGGCTCCTGAGAGGTCGCTTCTAAGCCTGGGGACGTCCTGCCTGAGGACTGTCCGAGTTTGCGTGGAGACTGTGAGTCACACAGTCTCGATGGTAGGGGTTTGGGCCCTGCAGTATCAGCTCGACTTCTGTAGAGGCTGGAGGTTGAGGGCCACCCCAATGGCGGTCAGTGTGTCTACATGCCCAAGCCCCAACAAAAACCCAGACACCAAGGCTTGGGGAGCCTCCCTGGTTGGCGTTCCTCTGTGTGTGTGGTCACACATCATTGCTGGGAGAAGTAAGCTCTATCCGCATGACTCCAGGGAGAGAGGACACCTGTAAGCTCATGCCGGGCCTCTCCCAGACCCGCCCTAGCGCCTCTAACCTCAGCTGGTTTTAGTCGTGTCCCTTAGCTGTGATAAGCCATAACCATAAGGATAACAGTGAGTTCTGTGGGTCCTTCTAGCAAATCATCAGACCTGATGTTGGTTTTGGGGAACCCAAAAGTACAACTGTCAGCAGAAGTGAGGGTGGTCTCAGAGACCGTCCCCCAATTCTGCGACTCCCTTAATAGAGGCGCTCAGAGAGGAAGGAGGAGCAGCCTCTACCTTCCTCACAAAGCTAGTTCCTTCAGAAAACTCAAACACTGCTATTCTCTCAGCACTGACTGCTAGAAGCCGCAGTGTGGACAGTCACATAAGTCGTGGCCCTCCAGGCCCCAGGGGAAGCTGGCTTTCCTTTCACCTAATGAGGCTGATAACAAGTCATTATCACAATGGGGGACAGTTATTACTATCAAGTAGCATAAATTTATATGCTAAATATAAGATAAAATGATGACGGTAAGGGGCACTGGCAGCTGGATGGCAGACTCCAGAGCAAGCCTCAGTCTGTCTGCCTCTAGGTGAAGAAAAATCCCAGACACAGTCCCAGCTGGGAACCTGGCTACAGCCTCCCTCCCCCTCATTGGCCCTTTCCACACATGGAGCCCTGCCCTCACTGCTCCCCAAACCGGAGGCTCCAGGGCACAGTGTCCTGCTTGCTTTAACTTTCCTCATCAAATAAGGAAGGATTTTTATATTGGCAACTGTACACCCCGAGTGCCTGATATGTGTTAAGAGGATGCAATTCCATAAACTATATACACTTTATGTCTTTGTCTTTGACTGTAAAAGGAATGGCTTTGACCTGGTTGCTGTCATTACCAAATGAGCAAATGCAATTAAGGTACATGAGGTGATGGAGAAAGAAGTAAGTAGGCGATGGCAGAGAAGGTTGGAAGCTACGTGAGGTGATGGGGTGGAGGTACGTGAGGCGATGGAGGAAGGGTACTGAGGCAATGGGGGGAGGTACGTGAGGCCATGGGGGAAGGGTACTGAGGCGATGGGAGAAGGGTACGTGAGGCCATGGGGGAGGAGGTACGTCAGGTGATGCGGGGGGAGGTACATGAGCCGATGGGGGAAGGGTACTGAGGCAATGGGGAAGGGCACGTGAGGTGATGGGTGGGAGGTAGAGAGGCGATGGGTGGGAGTGTATGTGAGGCGATGGTGGGGAGGGTACTGAGGCGATGGGGGGAGGTACATGAGGCGATGGGGAAGGGCACGTGAGACGATGGGGAGGAGGTACGTGAGGCGATGGGGGAAGGGTACTTGAGGCGATGGCGGGGGAGGGTTCTGAGACGATGGGGGCGAAGTACCTGAGGCAATGGGGGAAGGGGACATGAGGTGACGGGGCGGGTAGGAGAGGCGATGGGCAGGAGTGTATGTGAGGTGATGGTGGGGAGGGTACTGAGGCGATGGGGAGGAGGTATGTGAGGTGATGGGGAAGGGTACTGAGGCGATGGGGGGAGGGCACGTGAGGCGATGGCGGGGAGGGTACTGAGATGATGGGGCGAACTACCTGAGGCAATGGGGGAAGGGTATGTGAGGTGATGGGGGGAGGTAGGAGAGGCGATGGGCGGGAGTGTATGTGAGGCGATGGTGGGGGAGGGTACTGAGGCGATGGGGAGAAGTACGCGAAGCAATGGGGGGATACGTGAGGCAATGGGGGGAGGGTACAAGAGGTGATGCCAGGGAGGTACATAGGGGATGGGGGAGGTATGGCCCACAAAAATTCACCTCTCCCACCTTCCCCCAGGAAGATAAGCAGGCTGGGTGGATTCCAGCTTCTGGGAGAAGACCCTCAGAGCTGCAGACCCGCTAGCGCCTGGCTCACACTCCATGGCTCAGGTCCACCCTGGTTTTCCTTTTGACTTCTCCAGGCCACCTGCAGCCCACCCATTCCCTTCCCTACATTCCCCTCCTCCTCCCCCCAACAACTCCTTCAGCTCCCTCTCACTCTCCCAAATGCATCTTTGTTTTTATCAGTTAGTTCTTGGTCATACATTCTCTGCAGTGATCGGGATATCTGATGCCCAGAATTGTATTCACAAGCTCCTAGGGTTTCCATCCCAATAGTAAGTCTTGGGCAAAAGAATTACTGAAAACTACATCTACCAGAGTGATAATGTCAAATACTTCTCAAATGGAATACTTTTTTATTTTATTTTATTTTTTTGTGAGGAAGATTGGCCCTGAGCTAACATCTGTGCCCATCTTCCTCCACTTTATATGGGACGCTGCCACAGCATGGCCTGACAAGCTGTGCATTGGTGCGCACCGGGGATCCAAACCCAGGCCGCCAGCAGCAGAGCACGCGCACTTAACCACTATGCCATGGGGCCAGCCCCTCAAATGGAATATTTTAAATTACAAACAAAATTCATAAGTTAGAAACCCTTACCTGGTCTTTCAGACTGTATCTTTAAACAAAGCTGTTTCACAAAATCTAAAGGCAGCTGAACAACTTCCTGTAAGAACAAATACAAAATACTCAGTGTGGGCTTTACAACAATGTGAACGTACTTAATGCCACAGAACTGAACATGTAAAAATGGTTAAAATGGTAAATATTATGTTACATATATCTTACCACATTAAACAAAAATACTCAGTATGTGGGTTTTAGGAATAAAAGCCACTCTTTCACTTTAAGGACTTGTCCAGATTAAATAGAGACGCTGACATTTCCATGTGCTAAGAGTGACAGGCCCTCCTCAGAGCAGCTGGTGGCCACGATAGTGGTGACCAGTAGCATGCTCCAAGTCACCCACAATCGGTCTGCACAGAGTGCCCCTCACGCAGCTCCTCCTCTGCCCTCACAGCGACCTCATCTCTGTCCTTATCCTCGTGATGTCTGGGGTCGGCAGGGCAGGGCCTAAGGCAGTTCTCTGCCTGCGCAAATGTTCCTCACCAGCTGTCTCCTCAGACAACCTGAGGCTTCCCACACTCCCACCTGAGCAGCAGCTCACGGAAAAGGGTGATCGCATGTTAATCTCCAGCGAGACATCCTGTGCGCCCATCAGCCATGGGACTCAGGGACAAGATTCAGTGCATTTGGGCTAAAAACAAAGAGCAACCTCTCTCCACTTTCCTGTTTCTTTGCAATTTCCCAAACTAAGAGTTTTTATTTAATCCACCATCTTGCCCATGTTTCCAGGATGGCAGAATTCTAACTTCTGAAGAAGTCCCACAGTGACATAAAAGACCTGCCTAGAATGAGAATGCCAGGATCCTGTCAGCTGACACATTGTGCCTTCTCCATCCCACACTGTCACATGGCTGCCATATCACATGGATGGACCCATGCCAGCCTGTGGAGCCCTGTCACGTCGACGCACCCACGCCAGCCTGTGGCTGCCGTCACATGGACACACCCTCACCAGCACATGGATGCCCTGTCACGTGGATGCACACTCACTGACCCATGGCTACCCTGTCACATGGATGCACCCATGCCAGCCCATGGATGCCCTGTCACGTGAATGCACGCTCACCGGCCAGTGGATGCCCTGTCACATGGTCGCACTCTCATTGGCCCGTGGATGCCCTGTCACGTGGACGCACACTCACCAGCCCATGGATGCCCTGTCACGTGGCTGCACCCTCACTGGCCCATGGATGCCCTGTCACGTGGACGCACACTCACCGGCCCGTGGATGCCCTGTCACGTGGATGCACTCTCACTGACCCATGGCTGCCCTGTCACATGGATGCACCCACGCCAGCCCATGGATGCCCTGTCACGTGGATGCACCCTCACTGGCCCGTGGCCACCCTGTCACACAGACATGACTCTGCAGTCCACCCTGGTCCAGTCGATCATTTGCTTCCCAATCTGCTGTGCCAACTTAACTCGTTATTTTGTCACTTACGTAAACGTGCTATAAACTGATAAAAGGTGAGTTACTAAAAAATTTAGTCTTGAATTAGGTAAAGTGAAACAATGAAAAAGAGTGGGAATTATAAAAATTTGAAAATTCAAAATGTAGATCATCTCACAAAATCCAAGTTCTCATTCCACTTTAAAGTAACCAAAAGTACAAGTGTGCAGGTGACAGATGGATGCTGTGGCAAGAAAGATAAAGAAACGCACCAAGATCCTCTCTCAGAGAAACACCTTGGCCTCATGCACCACGAGAGCAAGACTGGGAGGTCACGGTAACCACACACACCTTGGTCAATGCACAGTAGGCATTCCAACGCTCACCCGCTGGGAAAAGAAGTCGTGGCCGACACAGGAGTCATCAAGGGCATGACAGAAACATGAAGGGGAGCAAACGGGATCAAGTCCAGAGCCGACAGTGACTCAACTACTCTCGACACAGCGTCTGCTACTGCTTGGGCCTAAGTCCACAGTAACCAAGGTAAAAAGTAGAACTGCATTTCTTTAAACAACTTCAAATTCCTGATTTTAGGAGTTCCATTTGTGTTTTAAGTCAGAATGTTTATAGTAGACATCCTTCTTAACATTTGACTACATTTACCAACCCTTGATTCAGATTCGTGAACCAGTGAGAACCATGCCATCCTGCCTGACAGATGGAGGAACAGACAGCTCCTACGCGACCTGGGAGGGTGGCGATCATCAGCAGGGCCCTCGGCCAGCATCTGCACAAAGTATTCACTTAGGAAGAACATAGTTAAGGCCACAGAATTCCTCTCACAGAAGTGTAACTTGGAAGGCGTGGCCACACCAGCTTCCCTGCTAATGGGCATATGCCCTGAAAGGGATGGCTGCAGAGAAGGACAAAGAGCCGCCATTCTGGAGGGGCTAAGAAGGTGAGCAGCAAGTCTACAGTTTTCTAGACACTCCCTTAGGAGAACAGAATGCTCCTACTCATCATGCGCCACGACCCCGCCAATGCTTCCATCACATCAAGGTCAGATGTGAAGTTGAGGCTGCCTGGGTGGTGTGCAGCCTCGGGAGGACGAGGTCCACAAAAACAAGGTGAACTTCTAAAATTCCATCAGTGTCACAGCTACCCCCGGTACTTAACGACAAAAACACCTGGAGGCACAGGGGAACATCCTCTTCCCGTTTCTGACCTCCAGCTCACGTGGAGATAGGCCCAGATCAGTCCCCAAACCAGCCGGGCAGGGCCAGAGGCAGCGCGGGCACAAAGGGTGCATCTGTCACTCTCTCTGGGCCCTGCACTCTCACCGCTGGGCTGGTTATGTCTTGTCCCAGAACACAGAGGAGGGAAGTGCTCTCACCAGGGCTTCACTGCCCTAACTCATGTCAGTGTCAGAGAAAACAACACTGTTTACCCACGCTGGTGTTGCCTGAACGTGGCCCTCTGCGGGCCAGAGATGCGCTCTGAGTGCCACATTTCAACCGTCCAGGGCCAGAGTGGCAGTCCTCTAGGGACACCACATCCACCTGGAGGAAGAGCAGGGTGTGTTTCACTTCGGTGGTGTCTTCATGCAGAGGAGCTGTCGATGGGACAGAAATTCTTGAAATGTGACCTTGTAGGCTCACCTCGTACACCCAGAGCCCCATCCAATGTGGACAAACAGAACCAGTCCTGGAGCCACAGCATGCCCTGGGCCCCAGGGGACACACTGATGCTGTTCCCACCTGCCAGGCCACCATCAGCTGGAACCCCCAGCTCCCCACCACCCTTCTTCACTGCTGACCCCTCCCAGGAGAAAAGTCTAGAGCCCCCTACTGCTGTGAAACAGAGAAATGCTCCCACTCAGCCAGACGGGCACGCTCCCTCAAGGATGCTGGGAGTCGGCACACCCGCATTCACAGACCGTCCAGGCCAAGAAGCAGGTGGCGCCTACACAGGCGGCTCAGAGCTGTGGGGACTCTCACAGCTGGTGCCTTTCAGGCTTTCACAAGTCAACTGGACAGCTGGGGGCCTCAGGGGGGGTGGTGCCCACCCCCAGGATGACCCCAGTGACTCTCACCCCTGTGTAGTCCCACACTGCCTAGGCTGACCTGCAAAGCCACCAGGATGCCATGGAAATTACTGACACAACTCCAGGCCAGGTCATCTCCCAGACTGCGTGCTGGGGGAGCCAGGGATGAGCCACAAGGACACTCAGAGCCCCGGTGGTGAGTCCACATTGGAGGTGCTGAGGCCCCCAGCGAACAGGCAGCACCAACCTGCCAGCTCCACAGCTAAGCCACCCTGGAAGAAGGTCTGCAGCCCCGAGGGACCTGCAGCAGCACCACCCACAGTACATCCCAAGCCATCAAACGACCCTCCCCGGAGGATGTTTCAGAGCCGTTTAAGACCTACTGTGGCAGGCAATCCTGAAGCTTCGATGAAACTTTCACTCGACCCCCTCAGTATCTTCTGTCTCAGGATGGACATAAGGCACAATCTTTGCAAAACAGAGACAGTCCTCTCTGTTCAAAATGACAAACCTGCTCGTCTGTCCAGGGCTCTGATCTAAGACAAACGGCAAGGCCAGCAGAAGCAGAGAAGCAGCGGCCATCAAAGCCAAGACGTAAGAACGGCCGTCCCAGGCGTGGACCGAGCCACCCGCTCTGAGGGACTCCAGGCCTGCAGGGCCACTGTGGCCTCCTGTGCTGCCCACTCCCTGCGTGTCCGAACAGCGGACCTCACCTGTAACAGGCACTCCTCTCAGTTACCAAGGCCAGAAAGAGCCAGCAACACAGACCATTCTCTGGAGGGGGAAGGCGCTGTCCCAGCAGAGTCGTGGTGCGTGTGGGCCTCCCTGGAGAGCCCTCAGCAAGTTGGATGCCTCCACAAGGGCGGGTGGTGGGGACTGGGCTCCCAGCAGGACGGGGTCTCAGACAGTCTCTGAACCTCATTCCTCTCAGCTGGAAAACGGGAATAGCGCCCTCTGCTGCGCCCCCTCACAGTGCAGCGAGTGAGAAAAGGGCCTGGGACTCTGAGGGACGCGCGCGGCAGCACTGAGCACAGAGTCCCACGCTGCACTGAGAAGCTGGTGTCACTCATACAGAACATGCCCGTGAACTTAGGCCACATGAACAAAAATCACTTACCCCACAATGAACATAGTTCTCCCCCAAAAACTCTTTCATGACACTTTTGCCGAAGTCCACTATGCTCTGTAGGTGCTGAAAGATCTCCTCCGAGGTCTGTAAAAGAGAAGCACAGGAAGCCTCAGTACCCGCGGCCCCTGAGGGAGCAGCTCAGACACCTACACGAGCCCCGGCACACGCAGGGCTGCCGTGTCCACGGCCACAAACAGAAACAGGTGGCCCTGGACTCAGAGGAACGCAAGCCTGGCCACAGAGACTGCTGGACCTGCCAGAGCTTCCGCCCACGGCCCCCAGGCCCACTCCTGCATCCTACCCGGCCCAGCGTGATTCTGAGCCATCAGTCTGAGGACCATGTCTGCGCCCCCACCTCCCCCAGGAACACACAAGATCCCACCAGTGGCCCATGCACGCCTTCTGAGGAATTTAACTTTGAAAATGTCTCCTGCCAAAAACCACTAGGTATTTAGATTTTATTCTCCAGCCTCTGAATGTAGAATAAAATTTTTTCTCCCCAGTCAGATGTTCCTTAAGAGCCAATAAGCTGTGAGATTTGGGTGAGACAGAAAATCGGCCCTGCATCCCTCACCCTGACCCTGGGCACTGAGAAGTCCAAGGGGCGATGGCAGGTCTCTCAGCAGCTAGGGGGCTGTCCTTGTCGAGGGCAGGCCAGGAGGGCCTGACACACAGCTCGGTCTCCAGGAAGGTCCCAACTGAGCTGCCACTCAAGCCCCATGACACATGTAGACCACGGCCTGGAGCATGTGCAACGCAACTATGTTAGAGCAAAGCCCGACAGAAAACCCCACAACACATCCAGGGGCTCCGCACAGGTGCAGCCACAGAGCTTCTGACAGAACTACCACACATGATTCCCCACCATTTATATATATTTACTGAGCCGTTTAGATAATAAGGGAAATGGTTGCCCTGGAAGGCCTTGCCTCAATAAATGTAAACAGGAAAAGCTGAGAAGCGTCCAGGAAACACTGGCCCTCCCCCAGCCGGGCTCCGGAGATGCTGAGCGGCACAGGAGGGAGGCCGGAGGCCGTCCAAGCCCTTTCGAGTCTGAGTTTCCACTCGGATGCACTGCAGGATCATTGGCAGGATCGTTGGAACCACTCGCGAGATTCTCTCGGCAGCTGAGGCGGGAAACGCTCCAAGCTTGGGTGGCCTCCACCTGCACCGTCCTGTCCTGGCACTGGCATGGAGCGCCAGTCCCCAGACCTCACAGCAGCCCCGGCTCCCCCACAGTCCCCTCCTCTCTTTCTAGGAAGCCCTTCGCATCCACAGCCAGCAGGCTGCCTCAGTTCCTTCCTGGCTGTCTCTCCCTGACGCAGACATGGACAAGGCGGTGACTCACCTCCTACACCCTCATCTCGAGCCCAATTCCACTCACCACCACTGGCCGCCCCACTGTGTGCGGTGTGACCTGGGCTCCTGCCTCTTCTCCCCTTTTAAGATAAGAGCCCATGCTCTGGAGGGGCTCACACCCAGCCTCTCTGCACCTCCCTGCCCCTCTCCCTCCCCCCGGACCCTGAGAGAGGAAGGCTCCCACAGGCCCACTCCACATCCACCCCTGACCTCTGAGGTTTAGACACGCCGCAGCAACACCCCTCCTCGAGGGACAGACACTTCTGCCCTGCGGTCAGGGGCACCCCACAGAACAGCTCCAGCTTCTGAGGGCGTCCCCGGCACTTGGCTCCGGTTTCTCAGCGAGTAAAATCCAATGCTCCATCTGAACTGCCTGTTGTGACTTGTGACACTGTCTACCACGGCGTTCAAGACTTCATTTTCATAGATATTATTCCACAGATAGGGAAACTGAGGCAGCAGAGTGTAAGGAAACTGCCACTGCAAAGCTGAGTGAGACCTAGCCCTGGGTGTCCCAGCCACAAGCAGGCTCTCTGAACTGGACAGGGCGGCTCCCGGCTCAGCACCCAGGGACTCATGACGGTGACCCCTGGTGACCCAGCAGGTCAAAGCACTGGGTCCTGCAGGAATGATGGACACACCACGTTCTGCACTGAGCTTGTGTCATATCTAAATTTCTACAATTAGCATTAATACTTCTGCATCAGGAAAAAAAAAATCAAAGTTTTCTTAAATAATTGTTTTAATGACTGCGTGGCAAACCCACAGATCTTACCTTCTTCCTATTTGGAGGAAACTTCAGAAAACGCAGCACCACACAACGCTATTGGGAAATAAAGCAAAATCTGATTAGTACCCACCCAAAGCCAGGGTTGAGGGTGGTGGCTGTGGAGAGGGGCCGGCAGCTTGGGGCCATCCTCAGCAGCACAGAGCTGGAGCCCCATGGGCAGCCTATTCGCCCAGAACACCCAGTGCCCCTGGGAGGGGGCTAGCACTGAGTCACACGCCCAAGGACTCACTGGGGCCGAAGGGCAACCAGGAAAACCTGTGCCCTCTGACCCAGCCAACCCTTTCCCAGGAATTTATGTTGAGAAAATAATGAAGGATGCACAGAAGATTTTAGCTACTGCATATAAAAGTACTGTTTATAATTCAAAATAAAATGGAAACAACCTAAATGTCCAACAATAGTGGGATGGTTGAATACAGTGGGATACATTCCAGACCACGGAATACCGTACAGCCATTTCTAAGAAAACAAGGAAGATCTGTATTTACAGATACAGAGGTTAAATGTGTCTCCTGATAAATGAAAAAGGTTACAGAATAGGGCCCAGAGAATGAACCCATTCTTATACATATACAGATATATGTGTGTGTTCATGTGTGTGTATATATACATATGGGAGAATGATGCACGGGTATAGTTCTATTTATGTCAAGTTCAAAAACAGGTGAGACTAGGATCTGGTGACCTCCCCTCAGGCAGGTGGGACAGTCCCTGAGAAAGGTTCTAGAAAGGGCAGGTCATGGGATCATGGGTCCATATACTTTGTGATAATCAAGCTATATATGCACTTACGTCAGCACTTTTCTGTAGGTTTGTTACACTATTTTTAAAAGTTTGTAAAATAGAAAGTTTTAAATACACACTTTCTGTGTATTAAAAGTTTCTGTGCATGCTCAGTCTGTATGAAACATCTGAAAGGATTTCATCACAATTTACGGCATCTCCAAGGAGCAACAACAGGGATAACTAATTTTTTTTTAAGTTCTGCTTATTTGGATTTTCTGATTTTTTATGACGTTCATATAATATACATTACAAGAATGTGAAAAAAATAACTTTTTAAACAAGTACAGCCTTTGAGATGGTCATTCTCGAAGGAAATAACCAGGAGGTGCCGCGGAGCCTCAGGAACCCGGGAGATGACTTCCATTTGGAGGACTTCAGAAACTGTTGCCATGGAGATGGGCTTCCCGGCAGAGGGCCACAGTCCAGTCGGGAAGCCCGGCTGAGACCAGAAAGAAGCAGTGGGCAGGAGGAGGGCGTGGGAGCCGAGGCCGGGAGGAGGACGCTCAGGAGCCGGGGACCTAGGAGGGGCAGCATGGGCGGGTGATCAAGGAAGCTCAGAAAGTGCAGCTTTCTAAACCAAAACATGCCTGAGAGCAAGGACGGCCCCATGGAGACCAGATCCGCCACCCAGCCCCCACCCCCTCCGGCACCTCCTGCCCAACTCAGAGACTACACACGCTCCTCTCAAAGCCCGGGACAGCCGTCACCTCCTTGGGCCAAGCCCAGACTTCGGGAAGCCCAGGTCGACGGCCCATGCACACCACCGTCCCCTCCGAAGTCCAGGCACACGTCAACACTCAACCGTGGGCATCAACTGGCCAAAGAACATCTTCATGGAACTACAATTCCATCAGAATTCAGGGAAAGACAAAAGTTGATATGCAGAAACCCTAATTCTAGGCACCTTCCAGAAACTCAGCCCTCTGAACGTGCACCCACTCCTCACCTGGACTCCACCGATTTGCTCAAGGCCCGCTAGGAAATGTCACGTTGTGTCTGCTTTGAGGAAAACTGCTTCCTCCACTGAACCATTTATCATTCAAACTGTCACCAGAAACCCCCGCCCGCCGCACAGAGCTGCAGTGTCAGCCTTGAGGGCCAGTCTCCACAAACACGAGCACTCAGTGGGTGCACCCATTCTGGATGGTGAGTGCCAACTGCCCCGTGAGGGCCCGACCAGGCTGGGCCGAGGCCTGGGGACGTGCCACCGGGCCTGGTGACACCCATTCAAGTGGACGGCAGAGAAAAGGTGAGAAATCAACCTTATCAGCCCTCGTTGGCAGAAAGACAGCTTAGTCCAAGGGCCACCCACTGCAGAGGAGCGGGACTGACTCAGCCACCCACGGGGAGATTCCCATGAAGAAGCCAATCCCCCCGAAGGAGCCGGCACCGAAGCCTAACCCGGTAAGACCAGGGCTCTACCAGCTCACCAGGTCTTAACCAGTTATGAAGGAAACAACTTTCCTTTTGTTTTGTTTTGTTTTTTCATAACTTTTTTTTTTTTTTTTTTTTTGGTGAGGAGATCGGCCCTGAGCTAACATCCGCCAATCCTCCTCTCTTTTAGCTGAGGAAGACTGGCCCTGGGCTAACATCCGTGCCCATCTTTCTCCACTTTATATGGGATGCCGCCACAGCATGGCTTGCCAAGCGGTGCGTCGGTGCACACCCGGGATCCGAACTGGCGAACCCTGGGCCACCGCAGCAGTGCGCAGCAGAGCGCACGCACTTAACCGCTTGCGCCACTGGGCCGGCCCCAACAACTTTCCTTTTGAACTGAATATGGGAAACCAGATGTTCAAGATGTACCTTCTTCTTAACGTCCAGGTTAAAATGGTGAGAGAGAGAAAAGACAGGGGTGAGATTAAGAAGGCAGGGGCTTAAGAGGGTTTCTGCCCAGCCCGGGCAGGGCAGCTCTTCACCAGAGGACAGGGAATCAGGCCAGGGCCACATCTCTGCATCCTGGAGGACGCGCCTCAGAACACTAGATGGGAATGGATGATTTTAACAAGCTGAAGAAGCCCATGAGCGGAGGAATGGCACATGCAAACACACACACACATTAAACAACCTCAAGACGTACAAAGCGAAGGGAGCAACTTGTCACTTACAAAAGGAGCAGAAAGCATTCAGTGCACGAGGGTCCCAGGCTGTGGCGGGAGGACTGGTACGTCGTGTGATCCACTCTGAAAACCCACCTGAGCGGGTAAGCTGGGCTCCAAGAGCTCTAAAGCACAAATGTGCCAACACCCAATGGCACGAAGCCGAGCTCTGCACGTGGACACTTGCACGCAGCACCAACACATGTGGGGGCCAAGTGAAAAAGCAGATGGGATTCCGGACACACGGGATTCCTACGTACCAACAAGGCCCATAATGGAAGGCAGAGCACCAGCGTGGGAACAAAAATTATTTTCCTAGTGGGGAAATATTGGGCGCTTTTACTGTCTGCCTTCTAATCTTCTATATTTTCTGGGGCAGAGAGAAGCAGCAATAATTGGTATTAAATAAAAATTAAAGACCACAAAAAACAATATATTAAAAGGGACACCTGCTCATGTGAAGCCCGAGGGAGGGACTTGTGGTGGCACTAAGGCTCCAGGGCCTCTCAGCCAAGATAGGGTCGGGGGGGAGAAACGGACAGACAGGAACAACCGCCGCCCCCGTGACTCCCGGGCACCACCGGATGGGTCGTCTCAGGCCACAGCCTCGCTGCCAGAGGACAGCCCAAGGTGGGGTCTTCTGTCCAGGTGAGGAGATGACCAAGGATGGGGCCCCGAGAAGACCCCAAGAAAGCAGAGATCAGGCAACTTGCAAGGGAATGGGAAACAAACAACAGAAGAAATTGCCCCTTTGGGAGCTGCCCTAGACATCCCGAAATGGTTCAGCCCCGCTTCTCAGACAGGCTGCCTTCCTTGGACGTGCCACTTGGCCACAGCCCAGGGTGTCCAGGAGAACACCTGTGACAGAACACCCAGCAAAGTCACTTGCCTCTACCAACACAACCAGAAACGTACCCCAGAGCCTGCTGTGGGATGAGGGGGTAAGGGGTGGGACCCGGTGCTGGGCTGACAGCCTCAGACAGCACAGATGGATGGGGAGACAGGACCTTTTGTAGAGGCGAGCTCAAGACTCCGCAGGGAGGCCAAACAGGAGGCCACAGCCGCAGATGGGGCAGGGGTGCCTGGTCCAGGCAGGACACATTCCTTCGGGGACCCCATCTGGACCCACGGCTGCGTAGGACTGAAGCAGAAGCAGACGCGAGCCAGGAGGTGGGGGCGGATGGTGAGGCGTAAGCCCAGGTGATGATTGGAGCAGGACACTAGGGGGCTGCAGCAGAAGAGGTGCTCGGGGGCTCTCTAAAGGGAAGGAAAATCCAACAGTCAGCAGAGCAGCAGGAGATGCTTTGTGAAGTCAAACCACAACTGCACAACACACAGTGGGGTGTGTAAGAGAAGCGACAGAAGAGCAGATGTCGGAACACACGCCACCAGGCAGGGAGCCGGCGCTGCCGTCCATCCTCCAGCAGCAGACACAGAAAATCCTCCTCACCTTCCTGGTAAACGGGGTGCCGCGTCCCCACTGAGTTCTGACCGAGGAGGAGGAAGGGGTCGTCAGGGCGGGGAAGCGCCTATGCCACCTCCAGAGCCCAGGTCAAGAGACCCCACACGCCAGGAAGGCCAAGCACAGCACTCGCCAAAGCCGGGGCTGGAAACCACCCAAGGGGACGCAGTTTGGAAATAACAAATCCTACCCGTTCAACCGCAGGTGATCCCAGGAATCCACAAGACAGGGCTGCCGCAGAGCTCTCCCGTGAGACCTCACCAAGAAAGAAGTCATATCAGCTATACGAATGCCATTGAAAATCTCAAATACAGAATACGTTACTTGTTTTAAACAAAGGACTAGAGGCAACAAAAAGTTAAGACTCTTTGAACTAGATTCAGATAAAAATTAAAGAGAAGAGTGGCCCAGGACTTGGGAATACGCCACATCCCAAAAAAACAGAACTCCAATATCTCCATTAAGAAGTACGATCTAGGGCTGGCCCCATGGCTTAGCGGTTAAGAGCAGGAGCTCCGCTGCTGGCGGCCTGGGTTCGGATCCCGGGCGCGCACCAACGCGCCGTTTCTCCGGCCATGCTGAGGCTGCGTCCCACATACAGCAACTAGAAGGATGTGCAACTATGATGTACAACTATCTACTGGGGCTTTGGGGGAAAAACATAAATAAATAAAATTAAAAAAAAACATAAAAAAAGAAAAACTTAAAAAAAAAAAAAAAAGAAGTACGATCTACAAACTGGAAATTCTAAAACACAAGATGAGAAGAGAAACAGTCAGGTGGCCCCAGACTGCTTAAACCGTCATCTTTAGGAGCCACACAAACAAACCCCCACCACCACCACCATTAAACCCCCACGGGAAGAGGCTCTAAAACCCGAAAGATCAGAAATGAGCCCTTGTGCTTCTGATGCATGCTCTCTGTGGGAAGGTCCTTCCCGTCACCTCTGTCAATAAGAAGGAAACGTCACAACAGCTTAGTGGGATGGAGGGAGCGGGCCCCCATGTGCCCTGTACCCCAGAGACAAGGGCAGCTGGAGAGCAGTTCAGCCCGGAGCAGGGGAGGGCCCTGTGCCTGGCCCGCCTAGTGACTCCCACCACTGGAGACACTAAAGAGATCGAATAACAAACCCAACTTACAGTGACCTTCACAGGCCAGGACGCCGAGCCAAAGCCAACAAGACAAAGGTGCAGGATAAGTGCGGAGGTAAAGGCAAGGACACCACAGGAGAGAAATCAGCTCAGCAGTGACGCACGAGGGCGGCCACGGGCTCGCTGACCACAGCTCAGCGTGCGCAGAAGTGTGACGTGGCCCTAGAACGAGTGACAGCGCCCTCGGAGGCAGTGAGGAAAGGAAAGCACCTGCCCACAAGAGAAATGCCCTTGCCCAAGACCCTCCACGGGCCAGTGCAGGGATTCCAGGCACCCCTGGGGGATGTGCATGGCGGGCCACAGCCTTGGAGCACCTCCGAGGGTCAGCGCCAGGCTGAGGGCCAGTGCCTGGGAAAAGGGTGCTTTGCACCGGGCTGAGGGCAGCAGACACAGGCCAGCCAGCCCACCTCTCGCAAAGGGGCTGCAGGGAAGCTGGCAGAGACCTGTTGGAAACTGGCCTGCAGTTAAGGTCTCCCACTGTCCTCTCACTGCCTGCGGCCTGCACAGAGCTCCTGCATCTCCAGCCTCATGGTCTACAAGTCCCACATTCCTAGAAGCCTCCCGACCCACCAGCCTGGAAGGCTGTCTGTCTGTCTGTCTCCATCCCACGTTCCTTTAGTGCAGACACCAGGCCTTGGGACCGGCTGCCTGAAGGCACATGGTGCTCTGACACTGAGGGGAGGGAGGGCAGACTCTTCACTTTTTAAGGACCTTTCATTTCTGAAAGTAGGTAATGCCTTCTCCGAGAAAGCAACGTCTCTGGATCTGGAAGAAACCTGGCAAAGGCCGCCTCTACCTTGGAATGAATGAGGTGGGTCTGGGGAGCCCACCCTCAGGAGAGGAAGACTTGTGCTCACTCATCCCTCCTTCTCTCTGTCCCACTCTCGCACACACACCCTCTCCTTGGGCACAGCAAGGCCCTGAAAAGCTGTCTTCCAGGGCTCTCTCCTCCTCCCTGGTCCTCAAGGCCCACGCAGAGCACAGAGGCCTCTCCACACCCAAGGAGCACAGCCCTCCTTCCCTCAGTGCCTTCGCTTGGTGGAACGCTGTCTTATAAGACTACTTGAGACGATAATCTTCAAGTTCAAATGATGAGCTAACAACCACCAAGCAGGAATGAGCACAGTAGAGCAAATTTAGATTTAAAATAAAGAATAAAGAGCACAGGTCCAGGGTAGCCTGATGATTGAGTTTAAAAAGGAAAAAGAAAAGAAGCAAGAAAGACAACTCTAACAACCGGAACTGTGCAACAAGGAAGGGGCCCAGCTGCCCTGAGGGTGGACACATGCTGGCCAGGGGGAGTGGAGAAGGCGTGTGTGGCTGAGGCCTCCATCTCCCAGCCTGCTGTCCTTTCCCTCCGAGTCTAGAACTTGCTCCTTCATCTGACACTTCTGGAACTCGGTATATTATCTCCCACTAAAAGAAGCCTTAGCTTCACCTAAAGTGCAGATATGCTGTCCCACCTTACTGAGAAACCAGAAGACGAGTGTTTGTTTTGTGAAAGGATTCAGGGGGTCACCACAATAACCCACAAAAGGGACACACGCTGCAACATCCCGTGCTTCACCGGACCTTGAAACACACTGGGGCCCAGCAGACTGTAGAGAAAAGAACGGCTTCAGGTTAAGCCTTGTCCATTTTTGATTCATCTCAAGATCTTGAGCAAAGCCTACAGTTTCAGTTCTTCAGTTTCCCGACTGAGCATGCTAACGGGTAACAAAATGCAAAGGCAGAACATAGGGGCCACCTGGGTGACTGCAGCTCACCCTACAGTTAACCCAGCACACCCAGGACAGGAACCTCAGGGCAAGGCACCACCCAGTGCCCGCACCCCCTCCCGGTAGGAGCTGTAGGACTGGGTCAGGGCTCTTAACCTCTGAGACCAAGGCGGACGACAGTTCTCACTGGCGAGGCATAACTTGTCCAGCCCCTGCTCACTACATCTTTCTAGCGATTTCACAAAGGGGATTCTGTTACTAGTTCCACTTTGCAAATGCAGAAAGGGAGCCCGGGCCAGGCAGTGGTAGAACTGGGAATCCGCCCAGCTGTGTGACTCCAGCTCCCATGCTCTTAACCCCTGCGTGACACCTATCGCTCCTCCCCCAGCCCAGCACATTCTTGCCTCGCTCTGATGACAGCAAGATGTCAGAGAGCTCTGCGCCGTCACTCAAGTCCACAAGCTTCTCTTCCTCGATCCACCTCCTTAGGAGTCCTTATTGCACTTTCTGAAACTCTCATCCCCACTGAATTAAGAAAAGGAAACTCTTTAAATTCTAAACGGTTCTGGAGAAGAACCTGCGGGCAGTGTTCCATTATTATTAACAGCAGCAGGAGAACAGCAATTTCACGCGACTCAGAGGCTGAACTCTCGGTGCTGGGAGGCAGCAGCATCCCGGGCACTTCAATTCTTCCTCCAGAGCTGCCCGGCCCTCGACCCCGGCTCCGGCTACCCCTGGCGGCTCCCCGGCGCAGCCTCCGCCCCACCGCGGCTGGGCAGTCGGAGGCGGCACCGCGTGAGGCCGCGCGTGGCACCGACCGGGCAGGAGGCCGGGATGAGAGAAGCCGGCGGACGCGGGCCCCCCCGGGGGGGGGGGGGAGGGGAAGCCTCCGGACCGCGCCGACCGCCCGCCGCTCACCTGCGCGTGGGCCACCACCAGGCTCTTGTTGCCTTCGCCGTGGTACCCCCATTCATTCTCGTCCATCTTCCCCTCGTCCATCCCCCAGTGCGGCCTTGGCGCCTCGCGGGGCCGCGAGCTGGGGGCCGCCCGTCCGCCTGGGCACCAGCCGCCGCCGTCGCCAGAGGAGCGCCTGTCAGCCGCCGCCCCCGCTCGACCCCGCCGCCCCGATTCGCAGGCGCGGGCCGCCGGAAGCCACGCCCCCGGAGGCTGCCATGGCCGAGCGGGGCAACTTCCGGGTTCGCGCCCGCTTCTCCTCCATTGACCACTGCGGCGGATGAGTCGGCAGCCATCTTAGGTGCTGGCATAATAACTCACTTCCGGAGCGCGATCTTGAGAACCGGAAGGGAGGTTTCCGGCCTGGGCGCCGGAAGTGAGACAAGCGGAAGGAGCCGGCGGCTGCCCGGCGCCCAAGACCGGCCTGGCGGAGAGCAGGGATCTGGGACCTGGGGAGCGGGGTCGGGAGAGCTTGCTCGTGGGCCCCCAGCGCGGCACCCAGCCTTCCTCCCTGTCGGCCGACTCCGACCGCTCGCGCGCTGAGTTGTGGCTCTCGCGTCCGCTCGTTCCCTGACGCGGTGGCCCAGGAGTCCTGGGAGGCAGGAACGCCGTCGTCCACACGACAGATGAGGAGACGCGGCTCAGAGCGGGTGGACTCCTCCTGCGGCGCTCTTGCCGGGGGAGCAGGGTCCGCGGAAGCTTGAGGAACGCGCCTGGAGCACTAGGCCGGGTTCGAGGCCTGCCCTTGGCTGGGGGAGGCGAGGCGGAGGGCAGGTCTCTTCCCTTCTCCCGGCCTCGGTTCACTCACTGATGAAGTGGGACCCACGCTCCCGCTCCCACAGCTGCTGCGAGGATGAAACTGGATCCACGGTTCTGAACTCTTAGTCTCAAGACCACTCTATGCTCTAAAAATGATTGAGGGCCTCAAAAAGCTTTTGCCAATGTGGGTCATAGCTATCGTTGTTTACCGTATTAAAACTGAAACTTCAAAGAATGCTTTTTTCATTTAAAAATAATAAACAGATTACACTTTTAAAAAATAGCTATATTTCCCAAAAATATAGAGAAGAGTGGTAATTTTTTTACATTTTTGCAGACTCTTTAAAGTCTGGCTTCGTAGAAGGTAGCTGGCTTCTCGCGTCTGCTTCTGCATTCAGTCAGTTGGAATATATTGGTTTGGTTGAAGTAAGTGAAGGCAGTCCAGCCTCAGACGTGGTTCAACACGGATGGACCTGCAGACTGGAGTGAGATCAGCCTAGAGCACGGCTGGGCCCCTGGCGAGGCCTTGGGAAGAGCACTGAAAGGAAGCCAGTGAGC
The DNA here is from genome assembly GCF_057802395.1 of Ceratotherium simum simum. NCBI lineage: Eukaryota > Metazoa > Chordata > Mammalia > Perissodactyla > Rhinocerotidae > Ceratotherium > Ceratotherium simum. The sequence goes on along the minus strand of NC_141919.1, from coordinate 55,963,891 downwards.
CAGCATCTCTCCCCAGCCAGGGGCCCCAAAGGACTGGCCCAGTAAGAGGTGTCTCAGGACCCTCCCCAGGGATGATTAGAAATGGGGGCAGAGGGGCCGGCCCCCATTGGCAGTTAAGTGTGCGCACTCCACTACTGGCAGCCTGGGTTCAGATCCCGGGCGCGCACCAACACACCGTTTCTCCGGCCATGCTGAGGCCGTGTCCCACATACAGCAACAAGAAGGATGTGCAACTATGACATACAACTATCCACTGGGGGGCTTTGGGGAAAAAAAAAGAGGAGAATTGGCAATACATGTTAGCTCAGAGCCGGTCTTCTTCGGCAAAAAGAGGAGGATTAGCATGGATGTTAGCTCAGGGCTGATCTTCCTCACACACAAAAAAAAAAAAAATGGCAGAAACAACCCACTCCTGGAAGTCAGTAATCCCCAAGGGGGAGGGGACACTCACCGCAGGGTGACGTGGTTGTGACAAGGCTAGGGGACCCTAAACATGCCTGAGATTGAGTTTCTCAGCATCTGTGAACAGAAAATTGGGATCAGATTATTAAAATATTTCCTTAAGGAAGCCTCTGTGGCGTCAGAAATGTGTATATCTTGTTTTTTTGTTTTTTCCAAGGAGCATTTTATTACTGACATTTTAGAATTAATAGTGTATGGTGATGATAAAAAGATTATATTTTGGTTTCATGATTGTTTTTTTGATTCTCCACAGATGTAGCTGGGGTGGACCACGCCCACCCCATCCCCAGTTTGGTACACCACTGGCCACAGGCAAAGGGACAAGTGCTTTGAAAGAAGGATGGTGGGGTGACAGTGAGGGACATGGAGGAGAGTGGGCCCATCCGCAGGGGGTGGAAAAGAAGGCATGTCTGGAGAAGAAAGACATGAACAAGCTCAGTGGAGGAACAGGTATGTCAGTCTTTCATGCCCTGGATCCACACCACTTCCTTTTACAACACCAGCCCAGTTTGTGTTAGGGAAGTACCTTTTCCTGTGTTCAGCCCATGGGGTTGACTCAACTCAATTCTTAGTCTCAAGGCTGGGCTTGTGACCTCAGCCTGGGCAATCAAGAATTACATTCTCGGGCCAGCCCCATGGCTTAGCGGTTAAGTGAGCGCGCTCTGCTGCTGGCGGCCCGGGTTCGGATCCCAGGCGCACACCGACGCATTGCGTCTCCGGCCATGCTGAGGCCGCGTCCCACATACAGCAACTAGAAGGACGTGCAGCTGTGACGTACAACTATCTACTGGGGCTTTGGGGGAAAAAATAAATAAATAAATAAATAAATAAAATTAAAAAAAAAAAAAGAATTATATTCTCAAGACATCATGAAGGATTGGTTCAGGAGGCGCAGGGAGGTGATCCAGGTTCACTGGATGGAGCCTACTGCTTTGGCTTGTGTTGGAATGACTGTGAGGAGAGTCACCCTCAGCTGGGGGCCTGAGAAGCCGGGAGGTCAGCACGTGCTGCCAGCAGTGATCCAGGCACCTCAGGTGGCAACAGGAAAACCGCTGGGAAAGGGTGAGGAAGGGGACGCCGGGTGAACCAGAGGATCAGGTCCTCGGTTGCTTTTAAGTTTCTGAGCCAGTGAATTACATGTTTTGCTTAAACAACTAGACTTGAGTTCCTTTCACTCACAACCTAAAGGTCCAGACTAATAACGGGGTGCCCTGGGATGGACCAGCGACCTCAGGCAGTGACTGGACGTGAAGCAAAGGCCGAAAGACCGTCGTTAGCAGGGAGTCCTGCAGGAGGACAGTTTGACCAGATGCTTTATGCTCCTCATCTAGGTCCCAGCTGGATTCCCACTAGGGTTAGTCAGTGTCTTCTTTTGTGCTTAAAAAAGAAGAAAGGAGAGAGGGAGTGCAGGGCGGTGCAGGGCTTGCTGTTCCCTAGACCAGAAGTCACTTCACTGGGGACTGTGGTGCGGAGCATCTGCTCCCCACCCACCTCTGCTCATCTCCCTTCTCCAGCTTTGACACTCCAGGAAAATCCAGGTGAAAAGGTGGCAGTGCCACGGCATGACTGCGGAGCCCCAGCCCTCCCAGGTGAGGGCATCCCAGGGCATCATCATCATCTTTGACTTAGACAACACAGCAAAGTACAAGCCATCAAGGAAAAGAGCAACAACTTTGTCTACATTCAAAATTAAAATCTCAAGGAACCCAGAGTAGTCAAATTCATAGAGAGAAAGTAGAAGGGTGGCAACGAGGGGCTGCGGAGAGGAGTAACAGGAAGTGAGTGTTTAATGGGGACAAGGTTTCAGTTTGGGAAGATGAAAAAGTTCTGGAGATGGAGAGTGGTGATGGTTGCACAACAGTGTGAATGTACTTAATGCCACTGAACTTAAAAATGATAGAAATGGTAGATTTTATGTGTATTTTACCACAATGAAAAGAAATTAAAATCACTGCAAAACAAAAGTCAAACAACTGCAATGCACATAACTGACAAAAAAACAAGAAAGAAAGTTGGAAACATCTAAATTATCCATCAAAGCCATACTATGCAGCCATTACAAAGAATGATCTCCAAGATACACTAAGTGAAACAGTAAATTGTAAGATACTGTGTACATTATGATACCACTGGTATAAAACTACCCAACACAAACACACACACACATATAATCTGCGAGATATTTCTATGAGCACAGAAACCTCAGAGGATACACGAGAAACCGTAACAGGTACATACTGGGAGGAGAACGGGCGGAGGCAAAACAAAACCCGGCTGCCCTCTGTGAACGCTTTTTCTGTTAAAGATATAGAAGACTTCTGGTTTCCAGTCTGGCGTTTAAAGAGCCTGCCAGTTTTGCTCTGTCCTAACAACAAGGGAACAGCTGAACAAACTGAAAACCAACAAATCTTAGCTCTGTCAGAGAAGTGAGGTCACAGGGCAAACTACTGCCACAAAAACTGGTTGTTGACAGGCAGAAAAGAACCACAACCTGCGGGAGCAGAAACCTCCGGGAACCCGTGCTGGGAGGAAACTTGAACTGTAACTGGCTCACTGCTGGAGGCTCCGTGTGGACAACGCCAGAGATAGAAATGTGGGCTCAAGCTCTCCCGGGATTCCATCCAGGAGCGCCAGCATGTTCCCACAGCAAAGACTGGAGGAAATCCCCTGTGCTCCTGGCAGGAGGAGGGGAAAGGAACATTCTGAGAGACGCAGAGCATTCTGTTCTTCCTAAAAAGTTCTGTAGCTAAGAGAAGGGTCAGGAGACATCGCGGCCTGCCTGGGGTTCACCGGGCTTGGAAGTGGCCCTCACCTGGGCCAGAGGGAGCCGCAGACCAGGCCAGAGAGGGACCCAGGCTCGAAGCAGTGAGGATGCACCCCTGGTTTCAGAGAATATTCCTGGGGAGAAGGGAGAACAAAGGGTCCCGGGCTGGTGGTGCATGAATGGTGGGAACAGAACGAAGCTCCAAGGGGGTTTGGGGGAAGAAGGAGAGGGGCCAGGGGCACCCAGGAGGCCAGGCCCTGTGGGGTCGGTGAGGGAGGAGCCCTCATAACTTGGGGGGAAGGTCCGAGGCACGCTGGAACATCCTTGAATCGTTGAATTATGCAAGCGCCGTAGGCTGTAGTGAAAAAGAGCAGGATTATGGTGGGGGGCAGTAGCACCCTCCCCCACTGACAACCAAAATGTCTCCCAACAGTGCCAAGTGACCCCTGGGCAGAAATCGCCCCAGAGAGACCCACCACTGTACACACATTCCCAGGAATGAAAATACCACTTGCTGTCTGAGGCCCCCGGGGGTGTCGTGCATGTCACCCCAGACTGGGGAGGAATGGGGGCCGTAATGGGGAGTGGGGGTCAGATGGACAGTAGGGATATGAGAAGTGACCCAGAGAAAGGCCTGCTCAGGGGACAGAAAAGCCAGCGGACAGGAGTTAAACGCGAGGGCAAAGGCGGGCCAGAGGGGGAGGCGGGGTCTTTGTTTAAGTGCGATGAGAAGTCTTGGAGGAATGTTTCTTTTAAAAGAAGAAACTTTACTTTTTAGAGAATTTTTAGGTTCACAGCAAAACTGAATGGAAAGTATGGAGCGTTCCTATATCCCGTGGTCCACACACACACCCGAGCTGGCTACTGGAGAAGAATTTTCAGATGGTAGTGATGTGATTCAATGGACTTTTATTATTGTGGTAAAATACACACAACATAAAATTTACCATCTTAACCATTTTTAAGTGTACAATCCAGTGTTACTGAATTCATTGACGTTGTTGTGCAGCCATCACCAGCATCCATCCCCATAGCTCTTTATCTATTAAACATTCTCCCCCATTCCCTCCTCCCACAGCCCCTGACAACCACCCTCCTACTTTCTGTCTCTATGACTTTGACTACTCGAGGAACCTCATGTAAGTGGAATCACACAGTATTTGTCTTCTTGTGCCTGGCTTATTTCACTTATAATGTCCTCAAAGTTCATCCATGTTATAGCATACTGTGGAATTTCCTTCCTTTTAAAGGCTGAATAATATTCCATTGTATTGTAAAAATTACTAGAGGAAAACTTCATTTAAAATGGAGTCAAGGGCCGGCCCTGTGGCTTGGTGGTTAAGTGCGCGCGCTGCGATGCTGGTGGCCCGGGTTCGGATCCCGGGTGCGCATCGAGGCACCGCTTCTCCGTTCATCCTGAGGCCGAGTCCCACATACAGCAACTAGAAGGATGTGCAGCTACGACATACAACTATCCACTGGGGCTTTGGGGGGAAAAAATAAAATAAATAAAATCTTAAAAAAAAAAAAAAAAATGGAGTCAGGAGGCCAGAAGGGGAGCTCTCACGCTGTACCACTCCAGGTCAATTACAGGATAGTCAATTACAGATCCCAGCAGAAGTCCTGAACGAGAAAGAATTATCAACTACAGGAAGACTGTACATTGCATCCAGACAGGAATCCACCACCCCAGCAGCTCAGCCAGTGAGAACCCGTCATCACTCTGAACCCTCGCTTTCCTCCAATGGACTTTCCGTTCAAAACAACCCCTCCCAACCTCCTCCTTTTTCTCTATAAAAGAACATCCCTCTCTCTTGTTTGTTGGCTTTGCCTATGGTCCACCATAGCATGCACATTCTGAACTGCAATTTTTTGACTATTCCCGAATAAACTCGTTTTGCTGGTAAAATAACTGGCTGTTTTATTTTTAAGGTTGACAGGATGTATGTACCACACTTTATCCATTCATCAGTTGATGGACACTTGCATTGCTTCCACATTTTAGCTATTGTAAATAATGCTGCCATGAACATGGGTGTACAAATATCTCTTTGAGACTGATTTCAAATCTTTAGGGTATATACTCAGAAGTGGGATTGCTGGATCATATGGTAATTCTATTTTTAATTTTTTTGAGGAACTACCACACTGTTTTCCACAGCAGCTGCACCATTTTACATTCCCACTCCAGTACACAAGGGTTTCAATTGCTCCACATCCTGGCCAACACTTGTTGCTTTCTGTTTTTCGATAGTAGCCATCCTAATGGGTGTGAGGTGGTATCTCATTGTAGTTTTGTGTGTGTGTGTGTGTGTGTGTGTGAGGAAGATCAGCCCTGAGCTAACATCCATGCTAATCCTCCTCATTTTTGGTGAGGAAGACCAGCTCTGAGCTAACATCTATTACCAATCCTCCTCCTTTTTTCTTCCCCCCCAAAGCCCCAGTAGATAGTTGTATGTCATAGTTGCACATCCTTCTAGTTGCTGTATGTGGGACGTGGCCTCAGCATGGCCAGAGAAGCGGTGCATCGGTGCGCACCCGGGATCCGAACCCGGGCCGCCGGCAGCGGAGCGCACGCACTTAACCACCAAGCCACGGGGCCGGCCCTCATTGTAGTTTTGATTAGCATTTCCCTAATGATTAGTGATTTTGAGCATCTTTTCATGTGCTTATTGGCCATTCATATACCTTCTCTGGAGAAATGTCTATTCAAGTCCTTTGCCCATTTTTGTATTGTCCTTTCCCCATTAGATGGTCTTGGCACCTTTGTCAAAAATCATTTGATCGTTTATGAAGGGTTTATATCTGGGCTATCTATTCTAGTCCATTGATCTATATGTCTGTCCCAGTACCACACTGTTTTGATTACTGTAGCTTTGTAGTGAGTTTTAAGATCAGGAAGTGTGAGTCCTACAGTTTTGTTCTTCTTTTTCAGGATTGTTTTAGGTATTCAGGGTCACCTGAGATTTCATATAAATTTTAAGATGGGCTTTTCTATTTCTGCAAAAATGTCACTGGGATTTTGAAAGAGATTGCATTGACTCTGACTTTGAGTGATACTGACATTTAAAAAATATTAAGGGCCAGCCTCGTGGCTTAGCAGTTAAGTGTGCGCGCTCTGCTACTGGTGGCCCAGGTTCGGATCCCGGGCGTGCAGTGATGCACCGCTTCTCCGGCCGTGCTGAGGCTGTGTCCCACATTCAGCAACTAGAAGCATGTGCAACTATGACATACAACTATCTACTGGGGCTTTGGGGGAAAAAAAAAGGAAGAGGATTGGCAATAGATGTTAGCTCAGAGCTGGTCTTCCTCAGCAAAAAGAGGAAGATTAGCATGGATGTTAGCTCAGGGCTGATCTTCCTCACAAAAAAATAAAAAAATAAATATAAATAAAAAATATTAATTCTTCCAATCCAAGAACATGGGATGTGTTGCCATTTATTTATGTAGTCTTAAATTTATTTGAGCAATGTTTTGTAGTTTCATCATTCAAGTATTTCACCTCCTTCATTAAATTAATTCTTAAGTACTTAATTTTTTTATGATATTGTGAACGGGATAGTTTTTGTAATTTCCTCTTCAGATTGTTCATTGTTCTTGTACAGAAATGCAACTGATTCTTGTGTGCTGATTTTGTATCCTGCAACTTTGCTGAATTCATTAGAACTTTTTGTGGATTCTTTAGGATTTTCTGCATATAAGATCTTATCATCTGCAAACAGAGATAGTTTTACTTATTCTTTTCCATTTGGATGTCTTTTATTTCTTTTTCTTGCCTGACTGCTCTGGCTATAACTTTCACTACTACGTTGAATGGAAGTGGTGGAAGTGGGCATCACTGTCTTGTTTCTGATCTTAAAGGAAAAGCTTTTAGTCTTTCACCATTGAGTACAATGTTTGCTGGAGGTTTCTCATATAGAGCTTTTATGATATGGAGTTAGTTTCCTTCTATCCCTATTTGTTGAATGTTTTTTACCATGAAAGGGTGTTAAATTTTGTCAAATGCTTTTTTCATTAATTAAGATAATCATGGGTTTTTTTCCCTTCCTTTTGTTGATGTGGCATATTACATTATCAATTTTCATATGTTGAACCATCCTTGCATTCCAGGAGTAAATCACACTTGGTCATGCAGTATAATCCTTTTAATATGCTGCCAAATTCAATTTGCTGGTATTTTGTTAAGGATTTTTGCATCAATGTTCATAAGGGATATTGGTCTGTAGTTTTATTTTCTTGTAGTGTCCTTGTCTGGTTCTGGTATCAGCGTTATGCTGGCCTTGTGCTATGAGTTAGGAAGTGTTCCTTCAATTTTTTGGAAAAGTTTGAAAAGGACTGGTATTAGCTCTTCTTTAAATATTTCCTAGAATTGACCAGTGAAGCCATCTGGTCCAGTATTTTACTTTGTTGGAAGATTTTTGATTACTGATTCAATCCCCTTACTTGCTATAGATCTACTCAGATTTTCTACTTCCTCATGATTTTGTCTTGGTACATTTTGTGTTTCTAGGAATTTGTCCATTTCATCTAGGTTATCCAATTTGTTGGTACAAATTCACAGTACTGTTCACAGTACTCTCTTATAATCCTTTTTTTTTTCTGTTTAATTAGTAGTAATGTCCCCACTTTCATGTCTGATTTTAATAATTTGAGTCCTCTCTCTTTTTCCTTAATCCATCTAGCTAAAAGTCTGTCAATTTTGTTTATCTTTTTGAAACCCCAAAGTGTCGTTTCATTGATTCTATTGTTTTTCTATTCTCTATTTACCTCTGCTCTAATCTTTATTATTTCTTTCCTTCTGCAAGCTTTGGGTTTATTCTCCTTTTGCTAGTTCTTTAAGTTGCAAAGTTGGGTTGTTGATTTGAGATCTTTCTTATTTTTTATTCTTTTTTTTTTTTGCAAGAATTTCTTGCAGGCAGGTCTAGTGGTCACAAATTCCCTCAGCTGTTGTATATCTGGAAATGTCTTGATTTCTCTCTTACTTTTGAAGAATAGTGTTGCAAGATATAGGATTCTTGGTTGACAGTTTTTTCTTTTGGCACTTTAAATAGATTGGCCCACTATCTTCTGGCCTCCAGTTTCTGATGAGAAATCCATTGTATGTGACAAGTCATTTCTCTTTTGCTGCTTTCAAGATTCTTTGTCTTTTAAAAGTTTGATTATAATATGTCTTGGTGTGGGTCTCTTGAGTTCATCTTATTTGGAGTTAGTTGAGCTTCTTGGATGTTTATATTCCTGTCTTTCATCAAATTTGGGAAGTTTTCAGCCATTATTTCTTCAAATATTCTCTCTGCCCTTTCTTTCTTCTTCTTCTGGGACTCCCTCCATGCATATGTTGTTCTGGTTAATGGTGTCTCACAAGTCTCTGAGGCTCTGTTTGCTTTTCTTCAATCTTTTTACTTCCTCTTCCTCAGCCTCGATAATTTCCATTGTCTTATCTTCAAGTTCACTGATTCTTTCTTCTGCCTGCTCAGATCTGCCTTTGAATCCCTCCAGTGAAATTTTCATTTCATTCAAAGCCAGAATTTTTTTTTTTGTTACTCTTAGGTTTTCTATGTCTTTATTGATATTTCCATTTTGTTCACACATAATTTTCTTGACTTTCTCCATATCTTCCATTAGTTCTTTGAGCATCTTTAAGACAGCTGTTTTAAAATCTTTGTCTAGTATATCTGCCATTAGGTCTTTTTCATGGACAGTTTCTGTTAATTTTTCTCCTTCAAATGGCCCATACTTTCCCATTTCTTTGTATGCCTTGTGAGTTTTTGCTGATAACTGGACATTTGAATCTAATAATCTGGAAATCAGATTCTCCCCCCTTTCCTAGGATTTTCTGGGTTTTGTTATTGTTTTTGTATTTTTGATTGTTGCAGGCTGTCTCTGTGCTGAGGATACATCTGAGGTGTAAACTAAATGTCTTCTTAGGTCTTATCTGAGCCTTTCCTTGGGTATGCAAAGTCACTTTCTAATTTTCCCCAAATATGTAGTTGTTTTTGAATGTCATAGTCTTTATCCTAGTCTTAAAGTCTGGTTTCCAAAAGGGAAAAAGCAAAAAATGAAGGGGCAGGAGGAAGGGTGCTAGCCCCTTAAGCCCCTGGAAGTCAGTTCAGCCAGATGGGGAGGGGCTTGCAACAATGGGAGGAGACGCAACAATGGCTGCCTGCCTTAGTCTGCACCTCTATGGTCAGCAGCAGCAATCTGCAACCAGAGCACAAATCCACAATATGTGGGAGACAGAGTCTTTTTTACACACCCTTGCTCCCACAAGCTGTGTACAAGCTGCTCTAGAAACAATACACAGTTTCCTGCCACATGGCTGGGGGCGGTGAACAGGTAGTTGCTACTGTGCTAAGAACTGAAATTGATTGCAATTAAATTGTCTAAGCCATCCTCTGGAAGTTGCAATCCTTCAACAGACTCCAGGTTCCAAAATACTAATATTAGTAAGATTCAGCCAGTGCAACTGTTGTCCAGGTGGAGAGACAGTTTCCTGGTGCTTCCTCCTCCACCATATTCCCAGAATCTTCTTTCTAGTTAATTTTTGTGTATGACATTGGTAAAGGCCCAACTTCATTCTTTTGCTTGTGGATATCCAGTTTTCCCAGCACTGTTTGTTGAAAAGACTGTCCTTTCTCCATTGAATGGTCTTGGCACCCTTGTCAAAAATCATGTGACCATAAACATGAGGGTTTATTTATGGGTTCTCTATTCGATTCCATTGGTCTGTATGTCTGTCACTATACCAGTATGACACTGTTTTGATTATTGTAGCTTTATAGTAAGTTTTGAAATCACGAAGTGTTAGTCCTCCAGTTTTGTTCTTCTTTTTCAGGATTGTTTTGGCTATTCAGGGTCCCCTGAGATTCCATATGAATTTTAGGATGGGTTTTTCTATTTCTGCAAAAATGTCATTGGGATTTTGATAGGGATTGCATTGAATCTGTAGACCACTTTGGGTATTATTGACATTCTAAAAATATTAAGTCTTCCAATCCAGGAATATGGGATGTTTCCAATTATTTGTCCTCTTTAATTTCTTTCAGTAATGTTTTATAGTTTTCATTGTGAAAGTCAATCATACAACTTTTATCCTTTATTCTATTGATATGGTATATTACATTAAATGATTTTCAGATGTAAAACTCACCTTGCATTCTTGGGATAATACCTACTGCATCATTGTGTATTATTGCCTTTTTATATGTTGCTGAATATAGTTTGAGAATATTTTGTTACAATTTTTGGTGTCTAAGATCAGGCAGGATATTATGCTAAAGTTTTCTTTTCTTGTGATGTCTTTCTCTGGCTTTGGTGTTAAGGCAACGTAGGCCTCATAGAAGAGCTGAGAAGTCACCACTTCATCTATTTCTGAGAGATTTTGTCAAGTATTGAAAATTCTTCTTTAAATACTTGGCAGAATTCACCAGCGAAGTCATCTGGGCTGTGCTTTTTTTTGTGGAAGATGTCTTGATTTCTAATTCAATATATTTACCTGTTAGAGGACTATTCAGATTTTTAAATTTTCTTCATTAATATTGCTAATGATTTGTCAATTTTGTTGGTTTTCTCCAAGAATCATCTTTTGGTTTCATTTATTATGTCTTTTTTGAAAATTTTTTATTTAATTGGCTTATGCTTTTTGATTTTTACAATTTCCTTCCTTCTACTTGCATTAGGATAAGTTCACTCTTCTTTTTGTAGTTTCTTAACCATCTAAGCAATTGTTAGACTGAGACACTTGTTTCTTTCTCAACACACATGGTTAAAGCACTTCTCTAGCACTTCTTTAGCTGCATCCCCTACATTTTGATTTGTTGCATTTTTCTTTTCTCTCAGTTAAAATCTTTTAAATTTTTTCTTCTAATTTCTTCTTTGCAAGTGGGGTATTAAGAAGTGTGTTGTTTGGGGGGTGGGCCCGGTGGTGTAGTGGTTAAGTTCACATGCTCCACTTCAGCAGCTGGGGTTCACGGGTTCAGGTTTGGATCCCAGGCGTGGACCTACACACTGCTCATCAAGCCATGCTGTGGTGGTGTCCCACATATAAAATAGAGGGAGACTGGCACGGATGTTATCTCAGGGACAATCTTCCTCAAGAAAAGAAAAGTGTGTTGTTTGATTTCCAAATATTCTGAGTTTTCCCAAATTACTATCAGTTATGGACCTCTAATTTAATTCTATTGTGGTCAGAGATCATACTTTGTATAATTTCTATCTTTTTCAACTAAATAAGACTTGTTTTGTGTCTCAACATATAGACTATGCTGAAAAACGTTCCATGAATACTTGAAAAGAATGTGTATTCTGCAGTTGCGTGTTTGTTTTATAAATGTCAATTAGGTCAAGTTGGTTGTTAGTGTTGTTCAAATCTTTATCCTTTCTGATTTGCTGCCTAGTTGTTCTTTCAGTTATTGAGAGTGGTTTATTGAAAATACCAACTTTGTGTGTGTGTGTGTGCGTGTGGTAAAATAGACACACAAAATTTATTATCTTAACCATTTTTAAGTGTATAATTCAGTGGTAGGAAGTACATTGATATTGTTGTGTATCATCACCATTACCCATCTTGGAACTCTTTTTCAGCATCTAAAACTGAAACTCTATACCCATTAAACATGAACTTCCCATTCCTCCCAACCCACAGCCCCTGGCACCCACCATTCTACTTTCTGTCTCTATGAGTTTGACTACTCTAAGTACCTCATATAAATGGAATCATACAGTATTTGTCTTTTTGTGACTGGCTTATTTTACTTAGTATAATGTCCTCAAGGTCCATCCATATTGTAGCCTGTGTCAGAATTTCTTTCTCTTTATTTAAGTCTTTAGATCTAAATTGAGTCACTTGTAGACAGCACATGGTTGGATCATTTTTAAAATCCACTTTGCAAATCTCTGTCTCTTGCTGGGAGTTTAATCCATTTAATTACTAACAAGGGACAAATTTCTGTCAATGTGCTATTTGTTTTCTACATGTCCTTTAGCTTTTTTGTCCTTCATTTCCTGTATTCCTGTCTTTTTTGTGTTTAGTTGATTTTTTTGTAGTGAAATGTTTAAATCTCATTCTCATTTCTTTTTGTGTATATTCTATACCTATTTTCTTTGGGGTTACCATGAGATTACATTTAACATCCTAAAGTTATAACATTGTCATTTGATTTATAACAGCTTAACTGTAATAACATAAAAACTCTGCTCCTGCCACACCTCCATCTTCTCCCCTTTCAGTCATTTTATTTTCCAGCTTTATTGAGATACAATTGACAAATAAAATCATATATATTTAAAGTGTATAACATGAGGATTTGATATACATATACATTCTAAAATGATTACCACAATCAAGTTAATACTTCCAACACCTCAGTTTCCTTTTTTTTTTTTTTAATTTTTTGTTTATTGCAGTAACATTGGTCTATAACATTGTATAAATTTCGGGTGTACATCATTATACTTCTATTTCTGCATAGAGTACATCATGTTCACCACCCAAATACTAATTACAACCATCACCACACACATGTGCGGAATCATCCCTTTCACGCTTCAGTTTCCTTTTTATGTAATAAGAAAGCTTCAAATCTGTCTTAGCAAATTTCATGTATACAATACAGTACTACTAACTACAGTAATCTATATCATACGCTAATTATCTAATTATATACAGCTTTAATTATACTAAATCTAATCTACATGCTGTACATTGGATCCCCAGAACTTATTCATCTTATAACTGGAAGTTTGTACCCTTTGTCCGACATCACCCCATTTTCCCCAGCCCCAGCCCCTGGCAACCATCATTCTACTGTTTCTATGAGATCAACTTTATTTTTAATATTCCACATGAGTGACAATATACATCATTTATCTTTCTATACCTGGCTTATTTCATTTAGTATAATATCCTCCAGATTCATCCACCTTATTTCAAATAGCAGGATTTCCTTCTTTTTATGGCTGAATAATATTCCACTGTATGTAGATACCACATTTTCTTTATCCATTCATCTGCCGACGTACACCTAGGTTGTTTCAATATCTTGGCTATCGTCAATAACACTGCAATGAACATGCAAGGGCAGATATCTCTTGGAGATACTGACTTCATTTCCTTTGGATATATACCCAGAAGTGGGATTGCTGGATCATATGGTAGTTCTATTTTTAATTTTATGGAATCTCCATACTATTTTCCATAATGGTTGTATTAATTTACATTCCCACCAACGGTATACAAGGGTTTCCTTTTCTCCACACCCTCACCAACACTTCTTACCTCTTGTCTTTTTATAATAGCCATCCTAAAGGTTGTGAGATGATACCTCACTGTGTTTTCATTTCCCTGATGATTAGTGATGTTGAGTACCTTCTCATGTACCTGGCGGCCATTTGTATGTCTTCTTTGGAAAAATGTCTATTCAGGTCCTTTGCCCACTTCTTAATTGAGTTACTTGTTTTTTCTGTTTAGTTCCTTATATATTATGGATATTAACTCCTTATCAGACATACAGTTTGTTGGGATGTTTTTTATTATTGGTTCAATCTCCTTATTTGTTCCTGGTCCATTCCCATTTTCTATTTCTTCTTGATTCAGTCTTCATAGGTTGTATTTTTCTAGGAATTATCCATTTCTTCTAGGTTATCCAATTTGTTCATGTACAATGCTTCATAGTGTCTCTTATGATCCTTGTGTGTCTGAGGTGTCAGCTGTAATGTCTCCTTTTTCATTTCTGATTTTATTTATTTGCATCTTTTTTTGTAAGTCTAGATAAAAGTTTGTCAATTTTCTTTATATTTTCAAAAAACCAGCTCTGGGCCGGCCCCGTGGCTTGGTGGTTAAGTGCGCGCGCTCCGATGCTGGTGGCCCGGGTTCGGATCCCGGGCGCGCACCGAGGCACCACTTCTCCGTCCATCCTGAGGCCGAGTCCCACATACAGCAACTAGAAGGATGTGCAGCTATGACATACAACTATCTACTGGGGCTTTGGGGGGAAAAAATAAATAAATAAAATCTTTAAAAAAAAAAAAAAAAAAACCAGCTCTTAGTTTTGTTGATCTTTTCTAGTCTCTATTTCATTTATTTCTACTGTAATAATTAGTAGTTCCTTCCTTCTGTCAACTTTGGGTTTTCACTGCTTTTAACTGCTTTTTCTACATCCCATAAGTTTGGTACATTGTGTTTCCATTTTCATTTCTTTCAAGATTTTTTTTGATGTTCCTTTCGATTTTTTCTTTGATCCACTGGTTGTTCAGGTGTGTGTTGTTTAATTCCCAAGTTTTTGTGAATTTTCCATCTTTCTTTCTGTTATTCATTTCTAATTTCACACCATCATGGTCAGAAAAAATACTTGATATGATTTCAGTCTTCTTAAATTTGTTAAGATTTGTTTTGTGACAAATATGATGTATCCTGGAGAATGTTCCATGTGCACTTGAGAAGAATGTGTACCTGCTGTTGTTGAATGGGATGTTTTGTATATTTTGTTAGGTCCATTTGGTCTAAAGTATAGTTTAAGGCCAACGTTTCCTTACATCCAGATCATTTTCTCTCTGGATGATCTATCTATTGTTGAATGTGAGGTCTTGAAATCTCCTGCTATTATTGCATTGCTGTCTATTTCTCCCATCATGTATGTTAATATTTGCTTTATACATATAGGTGTTCCAATGTTGGGTGCATACATATTTATAATTGTTATATCTTCTTGAAAAATTGACCCCTTTATCATTATTTAATGATCTTCCTTGTCTGTTACAATTTTTTATTTAAAGTCTATTGTGTCTGATAGATGTCTCTCTACCCCTGTTGTCTTTTGGTTTCCATCTGCATGGATTACTTTTTCCATCCTCCACTTTCAGCCTGTGTGCCCTTCAAGCTAAACTGATTGGAGGCAGCATCTTGTAGGGGTCTTTTTTGTTTTTTGTTTTAATCCAATCGGCCTCTCTATGTCTTTTGATTGAAGAATTTAATCCATTTTCATTTAGTAATTTTTAAAAAATGTTTTTGTGTGTGTGTGTGTGTGTGTGAGGAAGACCACCCCTGAGCTAACATCTGATGCCCAATCCTCTTTTTTTTTTTTTGCTGAGGAACACTGGCCCTGGGCTAACACCTGTGCCCATCTTCCTCTACTTTATATGGGATGCCGCCACAGCATGGCTTAACAAGTGGTGCATCGGTGTGTGCCCGGGATCTGAACCAGCGAACCCTGGGCCCCCGCAGCGGAGTGCGCGCACTTAACCGTTTGCGCCACCAGGCCGGCCCCTAATTTTTGTGTGTGTCTGAGGAAGACTGGCTCTGAGCTAACATCTGTTGCCAATCCTCCTCTTTATTTTTTTTGTGAGGAAGATTAGCTCTGAGCTACCATCCGATGCCAATCCTCCTCTTTTTTGCTGAGGAAGACTGGCCCTGGGCTAACATCTGTGCCCATCTTCCTCTAGTTTATATGGGATGCCGCCACAGCATGGCTTGACAAGCAGTGCGTCAGTGTGCGCCCGGGATCTGAACCTGTGAACCCCAGGCCACCACAGTGGAGTGTGTGCACTTAACTGCTGTGCCACCGGGCTGGCCCCAATCCTCCTCTTTTTGATGAGGAAGATTGGTTCTGGGCTAACATCTGGGTCCATCTTCTGCTACTTTATAGAGGACGCTGCCACAGCATGGCTTGATGAGCAGTGCATCAGTCCACGCCCAGGGTCCACACCTGTGAACCTCGGGCCGCTGAAGCGGAGCGTGCAAACTTAACCACTATGCCACCGGGCCAGCGTCCTTCATTTAGTAATTATTGATAGGTAAGAACTTCCTATTTCCATGCTGTTAATTATTTTCTGGTTGTTTTGTAGTTCCTGTGTTCCTTTCTTCCTGTTTTCCTTTGTGGCTTGATAATGTTCTGTAGTGTTATGCTTTGATTCCTTTCTCTTTATCTTTTCTGTATCTACTATAGGTTTTTGCTTTGTGGTTTCCATAAGGCTTACATAAAATATATTATAGTTATAACAATCTATTATAAACTGATGACAACTCCAATTGCATACAAAAACTCTACCCTTTTACTCCCCCAATTTTGTGTTTTTGATATCACAATTTATATCTTTTTATATTGTGTATCCATTAACAAATTACCGTGGCTACATTTTGTCTTTTAACCTTTATACTAAAGTTAAGTGACTTACACACTACCAAGCAAGTATTAGGGTATTCTGAATTTGACTACATACTTATCTTTACCAATGAGTTTTATAGTTTCATATGTTTTCATGTTACTAATCAGTGTCCTTTCATTTCAGCTTGAAGCACTCCCTTTAGTATTTCTTGTAAGGCAGGTCTAGAGATGAACTCCCTCAGCTTTGTTTGTCTGGGCAAGTCTCTCTCTCCTTCATTGCTGAAGGACAGGTTTGCTCAGTAAATCATTCCTGGTTGGCAGGGTATTTTTTCTTCCAGCACTTTGAACATATCATCCCACTCTCTCCTGGCCTGTAAGGTTTCTGCTAAGAAATCCACTTATAGCCTCATGGGAGTTCCCATGTGATGTGTTTCTTTTCTCTTGCTGCTTTCAAAGTTCTCTTTGTATTTGACTTTTGACAGTTTTATTATAACATCTCTCAGTTGAATCTGTTTGGAAACCTGTGAGCTTGATTTACCTGGATGTCCATATCTCTCCCAGAGTTGGAAAGTATTCAGCCATTGTATCTCTAAATAAGCTTTCTGCCCCTTTCTCTATTCACCTCTGGGACTCTCAGAATGTGTATATTGTTTCACTTGATGGTGTTCCATAATTCATATAGACTTTCTTTACTCTTTTTCATTCCCTTTTCTTTTTGCTCCTCTGACTAGATAATTTCAAACAACTTGTCTTCAAGTTTACAGATTCTTTCTTCTGCCCGATCAAGTGTGATGTTGATGATCTCTATTGCATATTTTATTTCATGCACTATACTCTTCAGCTCCAGAATTTGTTTGGTTCTTTTTTATGATTTCTATCTCTCTTCTGAACCTCTCAATTTGTTCATGTATTGTTTTCCTGATTTTGTTGTGTTGTCTCTTTGTGTTTTCTTGTAGCTTGCTGAGATTCCTTAAAACAATTATTCCAAATTCTTTGTCAGACAATTCATAGATCTCCATTTATTTGGGGTCAGTTACTAGAATATTATTGCTTTCCTTTGGCGGTGTCATGTTTCCTTGACTTTTTATGTGCCATGAAGTCTTGTGTTCTTGTCTTCACATTTGAAGAAGCAGTCAGGGCCGGCCCCGTGGCTTAGCGGTTAAGTGTGCGTGCTCCGCTGCTGGTGGCCCAGGTTCGGATCCCAGGCGCGCACCGACGCACTGCTTCTCCGGCCATGCTGAGGCCACGTCCCACGTACAGCAACTAGAAGGATGTGCAGCTATGACATACAACTATCTGCTGGGGCTTTGGGAGAAAAATAAATAAATAAAATCTTTAAAAAAAAAAAAAAAAAGAAGCAGTCACATGCTCCCATCTTTACTGCCCAGCTTCAGGAAAGAAATACCTTTACCAGTCAGTTTGGCTAGGGATTCTGAGGTTTCTCAGACCGTTTCTATAGAAATGCCAACTCAATACTTCTTATTCTCTCTTGGGGGGATTTTTTTTTTTTTGGTGAGGAAAATTGGCCCTGAGCTAACATCTGTTGCCAATCTTCTTCTTTTTGCTTGAGGAATATTGTCCCTGAGCTGACATCTGTGCCACTCTTCCTCTATTTTGTATGTGGGATGCCGCCACAGCATGGTGTGATGGGTGGTCCACAACCAGGATCCGAACCTGTGAACCACAGGCTGCCAAAGTGGAACACATGAACTTAACCACTACCCCACTGGGCTGGCCCTGGGAGGGGGAGGGCAGATTTCTTAAGATTGTATGACTTCTCTTGATCTTGCAAAGCTAGGCCAGGTACTGAGAGCCTCTGTTTGTTTTCTATAGGGCAGTGCCATGAAATGCTCCAGTTTGTGTGCCTTCAGAGTTGGGCTGGCTTTCTGCATGTGCTTACTAGTCATTTGCAGGAGTGCACACAGAGAACTGTCCATGGGGGGTGGGGTGGGTGAGTCACATGGAGAGTTGTGGGTGCCTACAGACCCGTTGGGGGGGTTCCATAGGTGAGGGTTCCTCAGCGGCTCATGGGCTTCCTTCCTGATGGAGTCTCCATAGTGGTTATCAGGAACCGTGAACTTTTGCTGAGTTCCAAGCCTTGGTCTCTGTGTTCCTAGCCTCTTCCAACCCCTCAGCTGTGTATATTACCTCAGTATTCTGGGTGGGGTAAGAAAAAAGTGGGTCTTTTGTGCAATGATCCACACAGCTGGGGAAGCCGGGCACCAACTCATACACTCTCACTCTCCTCTGTAGGAGAGATCGTGTGTCAGGGGTTCTCTCGGCACTGAGCCATGCACCTGGAGGGAGGGGTGATGCAGGTAAAGTGAAATTATTGTTCTTACTCTCCTCAGTGTGTCTATTTTCAGATTTGTTTGCTCCAACAGGGTGCTGGAACTTCTCCACTGGACTCTCAGACTCCCACAAAGATACTCTCATCTGCAGGTGATTATCAAAGTCAGTGTTCTGTAGGGTGGATGATGGCAGAAATTCCTTTTCTACCATATTGCTGGTGTCGTCACCCCCCGCCCCCGCCTTTCAGTTGATGTCACAAAATTACATCTTTATATATTGGGTGTCCAAAAATGTAAACTAACAATTCTTTAATGTATTAGTCTTTTAAATCATGTAGAAAGCAAAAAGTACAGTTACAAACCAAGTTAGAATAACAGTAGCTTTTACAATTGCCTGTGTATTTACCTTTATTGATATCTTTATTTCTCCATATGGCTTTGAGTTACTGTCTAGTGTCCTTTCATTTCAACTTTCAGGACTCCCATTAGAGTTTCTGGCAGGGCAGGTCTAGTAGTCAAAATCCCTCAGCTTTTGTTCACCTGAGAACATCATGATTTCTCCCTCACTTCTGAAGGACAGTCTTACCTGATATAGAATTCTTGGTTGACAGGTTTTCTTTAACACTTTGAATGTATCAGCCCACTGCCTTCAGGCCTCCAAAGGTTCTGATGAGAAATCTGCTGATAAGCTCATTGACAATTCCTTGTATATGATTCACTTCTCTCTCACTGCTTGCAAAACATTCTCTTTGTCTTTCAACTGGATGATTGTAACACGTGTCAGTATAGGTCTCTAAGTTCATCATACTTGGAGTTTATATTCATGTTTTTTATTAAATTTGGGAAGTTTTTGGCCATTATGTCTTCAAGTGTTCTCTCTGTCCCTTTCTCTCTCTTCCCCTCCCAGTCCTCCCCCAGTGTGGATGCTGGTCTGCTGGATAGTGCCCCACAGTTCCCTTAGGCTCTGTTCACTTTTCTTCAATCTTTTTTCTTCCTGTTACTCAGACTCAATCACTTCAATTGTCCTGTTTTAAAGCTGGCCAATTCTTTCTTCTGCCTACTCACATCTGCCTTTGAATCCCTCTAGTGAATGTCCCACTTCAGTTACTGTACTCTTCAGCTCCAGGATTTCTTTCACTTTCTTGCCTAAATGTCCTGGCTAGAAATTCCAGAACAATGTTGAGTAGAAGTGCTGAGAGTGGACACTGTGGGCTTGTTCCTGATGTTAAGGGGAAAGCTCTCAAACTTTCAACATTAAGTTCATTGTGGTGTGATGTTTGTGTGGGTTTTTCATAGATGACCTTTATCAGGTTGAGAAAATTCCCTTCTATTCCTAATTTGTTGAATATTTTTTTATCATGAAAGGGTGCTGGATTTTGTCAAATGCTTTCTGCATCTACGAAATGGTCATCAGGCTTTTTTTCTTTCATTCTATTAATATGGCTTATCACATTGATTTATTTTCATATCTTGAGTCACTCTTGCATTTCTGGAATAAATTCCCATTGGTCATGGTATATAATCACTCTAACATGCTGCTGGATTTGGTGTGCCAAAGTTGTGGACTTTGATTTTATATTCATAAGATCATACTGGTATTTAGCTTTCCTCTCTTGTTATGTCTTTGTCAGGCTTTTGTATTAGCATTATACTGGCCTCCTAGAACCAGTTAGGAAGTGTTCCTGTTCCTGTCTTGGAAGAGTTTGAGAAGGATTGGTGTTAATTCTTTTTAATGTTTGGTAGAATTCATCAGTGAAGCCATCTGGTCCTCAGGTTTTCTTTGTTGGAAGACTTCTTTTAAAAATATACTGTTTTCCAGAGCAGTTTTAAATTGACAAGAAAATTGAACAGAAAGTACAGAGTTCCCATATATTCCCTACCCCTACACATGCAAGGACTTCCACACTATCAATATCCTGCACCAGAGTAGTACATTTGTTACAACCGATGAGCATACATCAACATATCATTATTATGTCAAGTCCATAGTTTACATTAGGGTTCACTCTTGGTGTTGTCCATTCTATGGGTTTTGACAAATGCACAATGACATGTATCCATCATTACAGTATCATAAAGAATTGTTTCACTGCCCTAAAAATCCTCTGTCCTCCACCTATTCATCACTCCCTTCCCCCTAACCCTTGGCAACCACTGATCTTTTTACTATCTCCATAGTTTTGCTTTTTCAGAATGTCATGTAGTTGGAATCATACAGTTTGTAGCCTTTTCATATTGGCTTCTTTCACTTAGTGATGTGCATTTAAGATGCCTACAAGTATTTCATGGCTTAAGAGCTCATTTCTTTTTAGCACTAAATAATATTCAATTGTCCAGATGTACCACAGTTTATCTATTCATCTACTGAAGTATATCTTGGTTATTTCCAAGTTTTGGAATTTTGAATAAAGTTGGTTTTTGTGTAGACATAGGTTTTCAACTCATTTGGGTAAATAACATGGAGCACAAAAACTGGATTATATGGGAAGAGTATGTTTACTGCCAAATTGTCTTCCCAAATGGCTGTGCTATTTTGCATTCCCACTACCTACAATTAAGAGTTCTTGCTGCTCTCCATCCTGGCTAGCATTTGATGATGTCGTGTTCTTGATTTTTGCTATTCTAATAGGTGTGTAGTGACATCTCATTGTTGTTTTAATATGCAGTCCCCTACTGATGGATGTTGTGTATCTTTTCATATGCTTATTTACTATCTGTATACCTTTTTTTGTGAGGAGTCTGTTCATATCTTCTGCTTGTTTTTTAATTGGGTCACTTGTTTTCTTATTGTCGGTTTTAAGAGTTCTTTTTGTATTTTGGATAAGTTTTTTTAATCAGATATGTTTTTTGCAAAATTTTTCTCCCAATTTTTGGCTGTCTTCTCATTCTCTTCACAATGTCTTTTGCAGAGCAGAACTTTTTAAATGTAATGAAGTCCAGCTTATCAACTATTTCTTTCATGGATTGTTCCTTTGGTGTTGTATCTAAAAAGTCATTGCCAAACCCAAGGTCATCTAGATTTTCTCCTATGTTATCTTCTAGGAATTTTCTAATTTTGAGTTTTACACATAGGTCTATAATGCATTTTGAGTTAATTTTTGTGAAGGGTGTAAGGTCTGTGTCTAGATTCATTTTTTGCATGTAGATGTTCAGTTGTTCCACTACCATTCTCTATTTTATTCCATTGATCTGTTTGTCTGTTCTTTTGCCAATACTCCACTGTCTTGATTACTGTAGCTTTACAGTAAATCTTTAAGTTGGTATTCCCCCTGCTTCTGTCTTCTGGAAGAAACTATAGAGAATTGTTATAATTTCTTTCTTAAATGTTTGGTAGAATTCACCAATGAACACATCTGGGTCCAGTGCTTTCTACTTTGTTAGATTATTGTTGACTTAAATTCTCTAATAGATATGGGCCTATTCAGATGGTCTGTTTCTTCTTGTGTGAGTTTTGGTTGATTGTGTCTTTCAAGGAATTGGTCTATTTCATCTAGGTTATTGAATTTGTGGGCATATAATTGTTCATAGTATTCCTCTAGTATCCTTTTGATGTCCATGGGATCTGTCGTGATGCCCCCTTTTTCATTTCTTATGTTAGTAACTTCTGTCTTTTGCTCTTAGCCTGATTAGAAGCTTATCATCCACCAATCTTTTTAAAAAATCAGCTTTTGGTTTCATTGATCTTTTTTTTTTTTTTAAAGATTTTATTTACTTATTTTTTTCCCCTTAAAGCCCCAGTAGATAGTTGTATGTCATAGCTGCACATCCTTCTAGCCGCTGCACGTGGGACGCAGCCCCAGCACAGCCACAGAAGCGGTGCGCGCCCAGGATCCGAACCCAGGCCGTCAGCAGCGGAGCGTGCGCACTTAACCGCTAAGCCACGGGGCCAGCCCTCATTGATCTTTTAAAATTGATTTCGTTTCCAATTTCATTGACTCTGCTCTAATTTTTATTATTTCTTTTATTCTGCTTACTTTGGATTTAATTTGCTCTTCTTTTTCTAGTTTGCTAAAGTGAAACCTTAGATTACTGGTTTTAGATCTTTCTTTTTTTCTAATATGTGTTCAATGTTATAATTTCCCTCTCAGCACTGCTTTAATGCATCCCACTAATTTTGGTAAGTTGTATTTTCATTTTCATTTAATTTCTATTGAGATTTCTCCTTTGACCCATGTGTTATTTAGAAGTGTGTTGTTTACAAGTATGATGGGATTTTCTATCCTTCCTTGTTATTTATTTCCAGTTTAATTCCATTGTGGTCTGAGAACATATATTGTAGATTTCACTTCCTTTTAAACTTGTTTACATATATTTTAGGGCCCAGAATGTGGTCTATCTTGGTAAATGTTCCATGTGAACTTGAGAAGAACGTGTATTATGCAGTTGTTGGAGTAGCTGGAAGTAGTCTACAGTTTTCAACTGTATCCAATTGATTGATGGTGCTGTTAAGTCAACTATGTCCTTAATGATTTTCTGACTGCTGGATCTGTCCATTTCTGATAGAGGGATGTTCAAGTCTCTAATTATAATAGTGGATTCATCTATTTCTCCTTGCAGTTCGATCTCAGCTTCTGCCTCATAGTTTGATGCACTGTTAGGCAAGTACACATTAAGAACTGTTATGTTTTCTTGGAGAATTGACCTTTATCATTATGTAATACCCCTCATTAACCCTGATAACTTTCCTTGCTCTGAAGACTGCTGTCTGAAATTAATATAGCTACACCCACTTTCCTTTCATTACATTAGCATGGTATAGCTTTCTCCATCACTTTACTATTAATTTATATGTATCTTTCTATTTAAAATGAATTTCTTGGAGACAACACATAGTTGGGTCTTGTTTATTAACCCACCCTGGCAGTCTCCGTCTTTCATTTGGTGTATTTAGACCACTGAAGTTTAAAGTGATTACTGCCCTTGTTCTTTGTTCCTATCTTCATCGTCTACCTTTCTTAGTATATGAATTATACGTCTTTTTATTTTTTACTTTTTTAGTGGTTGCTCTAGAGTTTGCAAAATACATTTACGACAAATGCAAGTCTACTTTCAAATAACACTGCACCACTTCTTGGTGAGTGCAAGTGCCTCACAATAACAAAACTCCTAATTCCTCCCTCCTCTTCCTTGTATCATTGTTGTCATCCACTTCACTTATAAACTATAATCATCAAATACGTTATTGCTTTTTATTAACAAACTTATCTATTAGATCAATTAACAATAAAAGGTTTTATTTTATCTTCATTTATTTCTTCTCTAATGCTCTTGCTTTCTTCATACAAATCTGAGTTTCTGACCTATATAACTTTCCTTCTCTCTGAAAAACTTTAACATTTCCTGCAAGGAAGGTGTACTGGCAACAAATTACCTTAATTTTTGCTTGTCTGAGCAAGTCTTTATTTTTTCTTTACTTTTCAAGGATAATTTCATAGGAGACAGAATTCTAAAGTTGGTCGTTTTTGTCTCTCTCCCGTTTGACAAGTTTGCTGCACTCGCCTCTTGTCTGCATGGTTTCTGAGGAGACACTGAACGCAGCTCTTGTCTTTTCTTCGCTATAGGGAAGCTTCCCCCACTACCACCCCGGCTTCTTTCAAGACACTTCAATTTTATTTTCTGCAGTGTGAATGTCATATGCCTAAGTGCAGTTTTATTTTGGCATTTATCCTGGTTAGTGTTCCCTGAGCCTCTTGGATCCGTGGTTTCGTGTCTGACAATTTGGGGGAATTTTCAGTCTCTGGGGCTTCAGATACCGCTTCTCTTCCTCTCTTTCTTCTCCTTCTGGAATTCCCCTGACGTGTGCGTTACACCTTCTGTGGTTGCCCCACCATTTGTGGATATTCTTTTCCATTTGTTTCAGCCTTTTTCTCTTTGCTCTTCAGCTTTGGAAGTTTCTATTGACACATCCTCAAGCTCAGAGCTTCTTTCCTCAGCCACGTCCAGTCTACTAATGAGCCCGTCAAAGACTATTTGTTCCAGCTGTTTTTATTTCCAGCATCTTTAAGTTCTTTCTGAGATCCCTCCTTCTCTCTGCTGACATTGCCCATCTGTTCTTACACGTTGTCTACATTTCCTTTACTGCCCTCAGTATACTGATCAAAGTTACTTTAAATTCCTGGCCTGATATTTCCAACATTCTTGCCATATCTCAGTCTGGTTCTGACGCTTGCTCTGTCTCTTCAGTGTGTTCTGGTTTGTTGATTTTTTTTTTCCATTTTATTATGCCTAAGTTTTTGTTGAAACATAGACATTATGTACTGGAGAACGGGAACTGCAGTAAATAGGCATTTAGTAACATAACAGTAAGGTGTAGGGGAGGGGAGGTGTTCTACAGGCCTATGATTAGGTCTGTTATTAGTGAACCTGTGCCGTTGGGCTATGAACTTCACAAGTGCATCTCAGTTCTTTCTTCTTTTCACCCTCTTAGGAGGTAAAGTATGGCCAAAGGGAACTGGAGTTGGGTAATGCCCTTCCCCCAGTTGGTTAGGCTGTGGTAAAATAGTTTGTCTTGAGAGCAGGCTTGGTTAAGAATAGAATTTTCTAGTGTATTTCAAATGCCTATATTTTTCCCTCTGCTGCTGGAAGCCTGAGGGGATTTTTCTCTGATCTTCACTGTGAGAACCTGGTAGAGTTCCTGGAGGCAAAGCTCACATAAGTGTGAGGGTCCCCCTACAATGGGTGCCCTGGAGTTTTTCTCTCTCAGACTTGTCCACTGAGCCTCCAACAGTTGGTAAATTACAGTTCAGGTTTCCTACCAGCACTGGTACAACTCTCTGGTAAGCTGTGCTTCTCTGTATCTGTGTCTGTCTCTACAATTTGGGGGGCAGTGGTTTGCCCTGTGACCTCACTTCTCTGATGGATCTAAGAAGAGTTGTTGGCTTTTCAGTTTGTTCAGCTTTTTACTTGTTGTTAGGATAAAATAATGGCTTCAAAGCTCCTTACATGTTGGACCAGAAACTAGAAGTCCTGTTAGAAGATTTTTGATTACTGATTCAATTTCTTGTTATAGTTCTATCAAGATTATTTCCTTTGGAGTCAGTTTTCGTAGTTTGTGTGATTCTAGTGATTTGCCATTTCACCAAGTTTATCTAATTTGTTGGCATTGTTATAACATTGTCCTATAATCCTTTTTATTTATGTAACGTCATTAGTAAAATGTCCCTACTCTCATTATTGATTTCAGTAATTTGAGTCATCTCTGTTTTTGTCAGTCTAGCTAAAGGTTTGTCAATTTGTTTATCTTTTCTAGGAAACAACTTTCAGTTTTGTAGATTTTATTGATTTTCTATTTCATTCATCTCTGCTCTAATCTTTACTATTTCTTTCTCTCTGCTTGGTTTGGGTTTTTGTTATCTATTTTTTTGGTGTATAACTGTTTCTAGTACTCTCTTGTAATCCTTCATATTTCTGTAAAATCAGAAGTAATTTCCCCATTTTCATTTCTGATTTTAGTGGTCTTCTCTTTCTTGGTCTAAAGGTCTGTCATTTTTGCTGATCTTTTCACAGGAACAACTTTTTAAAAAATTTTTCTATTTTATCCCTATTCCCTATTTCATTAATCTTTATTTAATTAATCTTTACTATTTCTTTTCCTTTGCTTGCTTTGAACTTAGCTTGTTCTTCTTTTTCTAGTTTCTTAAGGTGGGAAGTTAGGTTATTGATTTGAGGTTTTTCCTCTTGATATCTTCCTTGACCCATTGATTATTAAGTGTGTTGTTTCATTTACACATATTTGTGAATTTCCCACATTTCCTTATTATTTCTAATTTTATTCCATTGTCATTGGGCAATATAGTTTGTATGTCAATCTGCTTTAATTTATTGAGACTTGTTTTGTGGTTTAACACATGGTCTATCCTGGACAATGTTCCATATGCACTTAGTAAGAATATGTCTTCTGCTGTTGTTGGCTGGAGTGTTTCATAGATGTACTAGGTCTAGCTGGCTCATAGTCCTGTTCAAATATTCTACTTCTCTTTTGATATTCTGTCTCGTTCTATTATCCAAAGTGGAGAACTGAAGTCTCTATTGTCGAACTATTTCTCCCTTCCATTCTGGCAGTTTTTGCAAAGTGTATTTTTGAGCTCTGTTGTTTGATGCATATGTTTATAATTGTTATATCTTCTTGGTAAATTGACTTTCAATCATTATATAATGTCCTTCTTTGTCTCTTGTAACAATTTTTGTCTTAAAGTCTATTTTGTCTGATGTTAATATAGCCACTGCTGTTCTCTTTTGGCTACTGTTTGTACGGAGTATCTTTTTCCATTCTCTTACATTCAACTGATTTGTATCTTTGAATCTAAAACGAGTCACCTGTAAACGCACAGTTCAATCCAGGCATGAGAAATCAGTGCAGTTTGGTAAGTAAATCTGTCAAAGCTCTGAGTCGCTATAGTATGCTTCCACATATATAAAGTACAGAGACAGGCACAAGTAACCTGCACTGACTGAGGAGGTACCCCTGCGGGGAGGAGTGGCTGTGCAGATCAGGGGGTGTGCAGCCCCACTTTGGGGGGCTGCTCGTTTACTTCTTCTCTGGATGGTGGCTGCACAGTGTGCTCAGTTGGGAACAATGCAGCCAGTGGACACTTGTTTGCACTCTTACACATGTGCACTATACTTCCCCCACACTTTAGGATAAATGAAAATCTTAATTCCTTGAGTGAGATGAACAAAGGGATCCTGGTGTGTGTGTGTGTGTGTGATCATCGATTCTTACTGTTCTCTCCTCCTAGGAGGCCCATGCAGAGAGGGCTTTTCTGTGGGTGAGGTACTGCCATTTCCTGCTTAGGAGGAGGTGCTCTGTGTGTGTGGTGGGGGGTGGGGGTGGGGGCTTCAACCCAGGGATCCGGGCTTACACAGGCAGGTTCATGGATGAAAGAGGTGAACTCACAAAAGCCAGTGTGCTTGCCCACAAGAAATGTGACAAAGTGGGAACACAAAGCCCTTCCCACTCCACTGTCTGGACACAGCTGAAAGGTGAGCACACACAGAGGCAAAGCTGATTGTAGCCCATCCCTGCTGAAATCCCACACCAGGTAATGTCAGAATATAGACACGTCTGATCTTCCAAGAGGCTCCCAGGGGCAGAAGGCAGCCCGGTGCCTAGCCAGGGCTGGCAAAGGCATCCCATTAATGTGTGCCCCAAAAAGCACTCTTGGGGGGCCCAGAAAACTTTGTGGCTGCTGGTTACACAGCTGTGTTCACTGTGTGCAAATCTGGACAGTATATCAGGATGTGTGCACTTTCCGGAATACAAATTATGCTTTGGTAGTAAGTTGACTTAAAATCTCACTCCCCACAGGACAAAGGCTCAGCTCCATGGCCTGGCATCCCAGACCTTGCTGATGATGACAATGGCAGCAAGGACCGTATTAGCAACGGTCATCTGTTGAGAACCTGCTACATGACACATACCTAGGGCTTGGAGCTTCACAACAACCTCTGAGCAAAGAACTACTGCCCTCAAACTACAGAGGGGAACAGGCTCTGACAGGATAAGTCGGCGACCGGAAGGGGGCGATTCAGCTGAAGGTCTGTCTCCAGGCTGGCGCTGTGGTTCCCAGCTCTGGGTCCTGCTGGGTGCTGGTGGAAACTGCTGCAGGGGACGGAGGTGGCGCTGGGAATGGGGACTTCCCTCTTGGAAGGGAAAGCTGAGTGGGAGGCCTTCCAGCCGACTTCCCCCCCACAGGCTCCTGGGATCCACCACTTGGGAGGCTGCCTCTCTACCCTGAGGTGAAGAACCCTGAGCTCACAGGGGAGGAGGGGAGGCCTCACATCTGTGCTTGCGCAAATCAAACACCTCAATAGTAGGGACTGAGGTGGGGCCACAATGCCAACACCCCGTCCTCCTGGTGGTCTCCTCCAGATCTGCATGGGCTCTCCTCTCAACCTCTTCCAAGGGCCTGTTGGGGCAACATGGGCCAGCAGGGAAGAAAGATTCCTTCTTCTACTGAGGTAGAAAAACACATCTCTTTTGAAACAAAGTTTCACACTGAACACGGGTCCACAACCGCAGGGACGGAGACCGTCACGGGGAGGGGCCCCGCAGTGACCACGAGGCTGGGGGAGACCCTGGGCGAAGGGAGAGGTCCTGGGGAGATGCCAGGGCAGCGAGACCCTGGCCAAAGAAAGCCTCCCCGAAGGAAGCCCTGAGGTCTGGGCAAAGTCACTCAGGCCTGACTGAGGCTGAAGGGGAGGTGGCAGACTGTCCCCGGGACCTCTGTCCCCTCAGCAAGTACGCGTCCCCTATGCTCACACCCCAGGCACTCACTGGACGAGTGTGGCGTGCCCTGCACACATTCCTGCAGATGAACGTGGTTTTGTGTTGGCAAACAGGTAACGCCTGTTGCTGCACCTTCACTCCTGAGTTCAGAGAGCAGGAGTCTGGACAGGAAGTGACCCCATGTGACCCAAGTCTCTGCTTCCTGGGCAGGACAGTGCGAGGCAACACGCTCTCACCGCCACGCTCACAACACCTGACGCCCATCGAGGGAGGCAGCTCACGCCCCCCCCTCCTGCCCCCCCCCAAGATGGGCCCCAGGCTGCTTCCAGCTCCCACCACCCAGGTCACTGACAGGCTGCTTTTGTTGTTGTTTTAGGCGGTGGAATGATGGTGCACTGCTGGACCCGCAGTCGTTTGTAGCTGGGAGTCCAGAGCAGCCACAGAGAACAAGCCATGTGCTTTCTCTTTATTACTTTTTATTTATTGGTCCTACCAACATGACCCTGGACCCAGGCCCACCGTTCCTACGTGCACTGGCTTTGAAGCCACTGGCGCCATGTCTGTGTTCCAAATGACAACTGATTTCTCCTTCCTATTCTTTTCCATTCTCTGCCTCATTTTCTCAAAATCTGAAGGCATTTTTGTTTGTTTGGGTCTGTGTAGAGGTTCCTTGGCAGGAGAACATGCATATGATCTTAAAATAAAGACAACATTCTGACACTAAGGTGATGCACAGAAAAAAATACAGTACTCAGACATCATTGCAAATAAATACCCCATACAGATGAAGTTATTGTAACTGTAACATTATTTCTTATAAATCAACACTGTAACAGAAGATAAAAATAGGGGTCCCTACAACTAGGAATAAGAAACGCTTATTCCAGGAAACAGAATTCTTTTGTTCTTGCTACTTATATTATTATAATTTGGCCTTTATTTTGGAGGAGGGAACACACTTTTTCTTCTTCCTCTGCGAGTACCAATTTGACCATTTGCACAACCTCACTCAGCAAATCGGACAGGATGCACACCTGGTTTGCTAAGGAGCTTTAGCGAATCCCGTTTCCTGGAATGAGCAGTGATTAGTTACACCAAGCAAGAGAATACATAACGTCTCTTTCTCACATTTGCAAAGAATACCATGGCTAGCCCTCACCCCACCGCATGAGGCAGACAGCGGCCCCCTGCCGCCCTGCTCTTCACAAACGTGGAGTGCTGTTCACACAGCTTGCTTAGCTCGTCCATCCAGTCCGTCTGGTTCCCAGAGCACATTCAAGGGTTGTGTTCACGCTCATCGTCTCAGCCCCTGAAGCTGCACGGTGAAGAATCACTGACTAACAGAATTTTGCACAATTGCTCTTTTCTTCCCCCGTGAAGATGCCCAGGTACAGGTGTGAAGGTGTGTGCTCATTCACACCAACTGATCCACACCAGCCTTCAACATTCCCAACTAGCTCTTCACTCTCTGTCTTCGAGAACGAACTACACTGGGACACTTCCCTGATGAAGGCACTACTGGCAATGATTACTAACAAAAAGGCGTTGAAATAGAACACCCTAAAAATCAATGACTGTAGAATTTTCTAAGTGTACCACAATTTGGCACAACAACCAGAGTAACAAAACAATTCCAATTTGGAATTTCACTGGTACAGTTGTATAAAATTCTGTTAATCGGTCATGCTTCACAATGTCCTAAAACCCAGAAAACTCTGGCATCTGTAGGTAATACTACTCATTTCAATAATTTATCTTTGTTTTCAAGTGCCCGTTACTGTTTAACCAGAGCAAAGGTCAAGTTTTCTTCTTGTTACATTGAACTATTCCTAAGAATAATAATAATACAATATGAAAAGCCCCAGAATTGGAATACCCTGGATTTCTTAATGAACATGGCATTTAAAATCTGTAATTTCAAACATGAACCACAATGCCGTATTATCTAAAAGGCTGCAGAACCACAGTTTAGCCGAGCTCCTTGCCAGGTCGACGACTTCATCTAAACAGCCTAGAGTGACACATCTGTGCCAGGTGCTGATGTGAATCAACACGCTGGGAGCTAAGACGGAGGGCTACAGAACCACGAGACAGACCACGGCATCTGAGACCATCTCTCTGCGAGGGATTAAGGAAGCAAATATAATATCAAAATATCAAAAGTGCACAGGTTGATCAGATAAAAAACGAGTATCTGTAATAGGGAGACCCCAGTGGTGAGTGTTTCTAGCGGGTTCCTAAGCGAGCCTGGCGGTCGCTGTCCAAGTAACTTCTTCGGCGCTTGTACAAACGCCTTTCCAAGCAGCAGCTGGCGGCTTTCTCAACATTAAAGCTTTTTTCCTCTGCCATTATAAACTCGGGGAATGCTATTTTGAAAAGAATTGCAGTGGCACATCCAAAAATGTTTCTAAGTGGACTTTTAGGCTGCCCTTCCTTCCTCTGCGTGGGCCCATGGGAGGGGAGGGGGGCTGCACTGTGACCAGGCCGGCAGCTGAGTCCTCCCGGCAGCTACTCTACAGCTGAAAACGGGAGAAGAAAAGACAGTTAGCAGGGTCCCCCGTCAGACACTAAAGCTCTCGCTGAGCTGTGAGGGCGGGGGCGCGTTAGTCGGCAGCAGAGAAGACCTGCGTGTGTTAGGGGCCACCAGCCCTGAATGCCTCGTGAAGACCCCTTACGAGTTCAGGGAGAAGCTGCGTGCTGGGCTTGGTGAGGAGGGCAGAAGCAGCGCGCGGTGCCAGCAGGCGGCCATGCCCCCAGAAGTCTTGCCTGCAGAGACGCATGGCCTGACCCCTTCTCCAGTGGGAGGGGAGTCCATCCAAGACCCGACGTCCCATCAGCAAAGCCGCCCGGAGCCAGGGACAGGCGCAGCCCGTCCCACATCTCTCCATGCCAGCGGTGTGCCAAACCCAAGGCCGTCTGTATGGCGCCTGGAGTCTCGTGGGACTGAGACACACTCAGGAACCAAGAGGAAGAGTGGAGCAGGGACAGACAGCTGTGTGAGGGAGCAACGCAGACCCCCCTCCGGGCCACGGAGAGACGAGGCAAGAAGCCCTTCAGGGAGAGGACCGCAGCCTCACGCCTGGCGGCACCCAAGGGGTGACAGGGAGGGAAATACCAAGAGAAGTCCTGCTTCCAAACGCGTGACCTCGGATGGCCTGAGGCCAAGCACAGGGTGGGGTGCAGCCTCTGGGGACAGGAGAGGCCCAGGCTGCCTTTCCACCTGCACCACCCCTGGCACCACACCGAGGAGAACCACATTCCTCCTACGGTGACTCCTGGAAACAGCCCTGGGCCCACGCAAGGCTCCTTTCCCACACCGCGCTGGGCTCAGCTACAGCTGTGGGAGTCTGGAGCGATGGAGGCTCAGGCTGGGGATTTCTAGAGCCCCATTTCTTGGGGTCTGAAGCCCCCTAGAGGAGGGCCTGATAATGAGCAGAGGGTGGAGAAACCCACCCCACAAGCTGGGGACACCCTAAGCACAAAAGGACAGGCTTCCTGCGAGGACAGGGGTCCGGCCAGGCACTTGTCTTCCTCACTGGAAACACCCCAGGCCTCAGGCCTGCCGATCTGTCATTGTGCAGGCCACCAGAGCAGCGTGCAGGTCTCAGAAAACAAAGCTGAGGCCGCAGGGCTCTGGTCTCAGGGTGCGCCTGGCTGCAGGCCGCAGGGCTCAGGGCTGCTCTTTCTCTGGGTTTGGGGCAAGCAATTCTGTATTTGTGTCCCGAATACGATTTGCAGTGAGATGCTGCACAAACCACAAAGTAATTCTCTCCGTAAACGGTGCCAGGCGCAGAGCGTCCTCTGAGGCTGCGCCTGGGACTCAGGCCAGAACCTCGAACGCTCTCTCTGGTGCTGGGGCAGCCCGACTACATCAGACACGTGCAGGGAACATGCAAGTTTCAAATCAGGTTCTGCCCCTCCCTGTGGGAGCTGACGACACCCAGACCCCAGGGAGCCATGTTTTCGCAAGAACAGCAGTTCAGACCCCACCCTGACCCCCGCCAAGAGAAGAGCTGCTGTGAAGGGTGGTCCCGAGGGGTGGGAAGCAGACACAAAGCTCGCAGTGTCCAGGTGGAGCGCACGCCGCCTCGGCCAGATCCTGCCCTCCGTGCATTAGTCACGTTAAGAGCAGCCTAGCACCGCGGCCCTGCTGCGGCTGGTTAGTCGAGGTGAAGCGGGCGGGTGACGTGCTGCGGGTTAGCTGCAGCGTGCGGCCCTGCGGCCCTAATCGCAGTAAATGTTATACTTCTCGCTGCAGAGCACCTGGGCAGCCAGCCCTGCGCCCTCGGCCCTGTCGCTGGCACAGGCACAGGTATGACTTACGCTCGGGGTGCTGGGCTTGGCCTTGGGGGTGGCCTTGGTGCGGCCCCGCCGGGTCTGCTCGTGGTCCAGCTCGAGCAACTCCAGCCGCTGGGTCAGCGCCAGCTTCTGCTGGATCGCCATGCGCAGCAGTGAGTTGAGCGTCTTCTTCTCGTCCTCGGCGGCTGCCAGCTGCCGCTGCATCTCATCCAGCTGCGTGATGTACTCATCACACCTGTGGGGACGGGAGACGAGAGCACAGCTGAAGGACCCGGGAGAGCGGGCAGTGTGTGTGATCAAGGCCCCACACCAAGGGCCCAGGCAGGGGACACCTGGGCAGAAGGTGAGGGGACCCCAATCAGGTCACCCTGCTCACTGGGCTGGAAGCAAAGCAGCCGTGTCCCTCGGTGGTTCAGCCTTCTCTGAGAGGGGCTCTCCAAAGCCAGTTTTCACTGAAAGAGTGGATGGCTACCCCTCAAGGCCTCCCGGTGGCCCAGGACAGCCGCCTGGAGGTGTGACATCCTGGCTCCCAGGGTATAGGGTCAACCCGAGGGCAGGACTCGGTTGTTCCCAGATCACTGGGTGCGCCAGGTAGGTGCTTAGTAAGTCTGTGATGGTGGCAGCCAGACCCTGGGAACAGCGCTTGTGGACGCTGTAAACAGCCCCATTTCGGCATCTACTTCACCGTGACACGTGCCCCCCACCCACGTCTGGGGCTGGGAGAGAGAAATGCCCATCCGCACCCCCACCCGCCGCAGCCCTCTGTCTCCAGGGGCTGAGGGCCGACAGCAAGTTTTAACCCTTGCCCAGAGACAAGCAGGTCTGCGATCTCAGCTCCGTTTGAGAAGTCAGGTCTTTTATGAAACAAGCTGAGAAAGCAAGGATCAACATACCACGTGCTGAGAGACTGACTGAGACCTTTCCCCAGCACTTTGCCCTGGAGGAAAGGAAGCTTCCGGAGAAGCCTGGAACTTTCTTTCCTTGCCCC
Organism: Ceratotherium simum simum; assembly: GCF_057802395.1. NCBI lineage: Eukaryota > Metazoa > Chordata > Mammalia > Perissodactyla > Rhinocerotidae > Ceratotherium > Ceratotherium simum. Next base: position 55,929,762 of record NC_141919.1, on the reverse strand, counting down.
TCTCCTCCAATGTCGCTGAGAAGAGCGGAGCGCCCAGCACCCCAGCGCAAGGAGCAGGCCCTGAGCTCGGTTCCAACCCCATTTAACCCAGAGCCTCAGCCTCCCACCCTCCAGGAGCACAGGCCTGGACCATCCAGGGCCCGCTCCCCCACGCCTGTCCGACCCAGCCAGCAGAGGGCGCCATGACCCTCTGGATGGCGGAAAGACCCAGACCCAGGCCCCAACGCAGCCTCCAGCTATGCACTTTCCAGGGAGGCTTCCCGGCCATACGCCTGCATCCGACTGACCTTCAGGACTGGAAAGAAGGCCGCTGCCTCCCTATCCCCAACTTGCAGGGTCAGATGGTGTGCACTGTGACCCCACCACCGCTGGGAGAGGAACCTTCCTTCTGAATCTGCAAACTTCCCACCAAGTTCTGCGGGCAAACTCCTGGTCTGTGGGTTACTGGCCCCAGACACAGGTCATGTGACTTGCCGACCCGCGCGCTCCCTCCTCGAGGCTCACGCCTGCAGCCCGGCCACCAGGGACCCACCCTCAGCTCTGCCTCCAGCCCCTCCACCCCACGTGTAAACTCAGAGCCGGGCCATCTGGGGTGTCACCCACAGCAGGGGAGGCTCCGGGGCCACCAGCCGCGACAGGAGCACAGCGGTACCTGGTGGCGAACATGGCGCGCAGCGAGGAGAAGGTGGCCGCGTCCTCCTTGAGGGCCTTGAGCTCGTTGCGCAGCTTCATCATGGTCTCGGTCACCATGGCCTTCTCGTTCTCGTACTTGCTCTTCAGGTTGGCCAGGGCCACCTCGGCCGTCTGGGGGTCAGAGACGTGCAGGGGGCGGTGAGGGGCGCGGAGAGCGTGCGCCTGCCTCAGCGAGGGCCCGGCCCTCGACGCCCCTGCCCCCCCGCAGCCCTGAGGCGAGGGGGCTCCCGCGTCTTTCCTTCAGCAGGAAGCGCAGCAGGGCCGGGGGGCTGGGGAGCGTGAGGAGCCCCGCCGCCCGACCGCCCTGCCGGCCCACGCGCCGCGCGCACCTGCTTGTTGGCCTTGAGCACGGTGCGCAGCGTGGTGATCTGCTCCCGCTTGGTGCTGAGCAGCGACTTGAGCTTGAGGATCTCCCCCATCAGCGCCTCCCGGTCCTTGTCCGCGGCGGGGCCCAGCTCCTGCGAGGCCAGGCGCTGCCGCGACAGCTCCGTGGTGCGGTCCACGGCCGCCTGCAGGTGCCGGATCTGGTCGCGGATGATGGCGATCAGGTTGTAGATGTTCATGGGCTCCCTGCGCGGGTCGCTCAGGGGCGAGGGCAGTGAGGACCCGGGTGAGGGGCTGTTGTCCCCAGCCCCGCTCTCTGTGGTTGGCGGCCCCTTGGGTAGGACGGGTGAGCGGCGCCCGCGGGCCTCAGGGCTACAGCGGCCAGGGCCGGCTGGGCCCTCGCGGTAGTAGTCCAGCACGACGCGGGTGGGCGTCTCGTTGTTGCACATGCAGACGTGGTGGTAGAGGCTGGCCAGCTCCTCGCTGAAGGCCACCAGCTCGTCCTGGGCCGCGCTCAGGCTGCCCTGTGTCTCGCCTGCAACGTCGCTCACCTTCTTCAGCTCTGTCTGCAGCCGGGCCAGCAGCTCGCGGTCCTGGCGGCTGGCCTTCTCCAGCAGGGAGACTTTCTCACTGAGCGCCTGGCTCTCAGCCTCGTGCCGGCCCTTCTCCTCGGCACGCTGGGCCTCGCTGGCCTCTTGCGCGCTGCGCAGGGCCTTCAGCTGCTCCCGGAGCTCGCTGGCCTCCGCCAAGGCCCCGCGGTACTTGCAGGCCAAGATCTCGGGCCCGTTGATGTCCACCTCATAGTAGTCGCCGTCCTCACGGCTGTCGTGCTCCTTCTCACTGTCCAGGGCCGCCCGCCGCTCCTTGCCGGCCTGCAGGCGCCGCAGAGCGCTCAGGTTCTCCGTGAGGCGGCTCACCTCCTCGTGCTGCTCCGACAGGGCCCCCCGCGCCTGCTCCAGCTGCTTCTGCGTGTCCTGCAGTGTCGCCAGCAGGCCCACCTTCTCCCGCTCCATCTGCAAAGGCACAGGAAGGGCCCGTCAACAGCGTGCAGGGGCCCACGCCCGGACAGACCCAGCAGTGACCCTGCCCGTGCCATGGCTGTTACCCTGCTGGCCTGTGACACGTCCAGGCGGGGGTGTCACGTGTGGGGCCATGATGAGTCCTTCCCCTGCCCAGAGGCTTGGGGGGCTCGGCGGGCCCTCTTTAGGATGCACAGCGAACTGAGGGGCCGCAGTGCAGACCCTGGGATTCCATTCAACCGGGGGCAGGAAACCCTGACGTGCTGCATCCATAGGACACGGCATAGGAGACTGCACGTGGGCACCGCAGAGGGACATGAGAACCTCCGGTGATGCCAGAACTTCAATCTCGTAACCAGGAATCTACTTCTCTGGGCACCTTCCACCTGCAACACTGCAGGTCCACTTACGGTAACAACGTGGAATTTAAAATAAACGTAGGTACAAAGAGGTGTGTAACATCAACAAAGTGTCAGACAAGCAGCGTCCTGTGGCCAGCAGGTCTGGCCAAAACCATGAGGGGACGGGAGTGGAGGCCCGGAGCTGTGAGGAGACCTGGCTGGGGGGGGGAATCCCCGTGCCACCCACCCGCTCACCTGCAACAGCTGCTGCGTTAGCTTCTGGATCTCGGAGATGTTGAGCTCGCTGAGGAGGTCAGACACGAGGCTGGAGGACGGCGGGGTGAGGCCGTCTTTGGCGGGCGTGGAGGTCTTGTTGTCCAGCGGCAGCTTTGCCAGCGCACCGTGCTCGAAACCGTTGGCAAGGGCCTCGGCGTCGTCGCTGAGCTTGAGGCCATCCAGGGAGACGTGCAGGTGGCTGGTGTACAGCGAGTCGTTGATGCTCATGTAGTGCGACAGCTCCTTGCGCAGGCTGTTCTTCTGCTCGCGCTCCGTCTTCAGCGTCTCCAGCGCCTCCTCCAGCTGCCGCTCCGAGATCTCCTTGAGCCGGATGGCATCCTCCAGCTGGCTGTTAAGGTACTCGGTCTCCTCCTCCAGACGCTTGATCTCATGCTTGAGGCCCTCAAACTCCACCTGAGAAAGAGAGGTCAACACTCGTCCATGCCCGCACCACTGGGAGGAAGCCCAGCGCACAGACTCCACGGCCAGGAGCGTGTGGATGCTAGGAGGCTCCGCACACGTGGTGCACACAGGAAACGCTCAGCCCACGTCTGAGACACGTGTGCACATGGTGTGAGCAGCGCAGGAGGTGTGAGATCTGCTCAGGGCCGGCGACGCCGTGGAAATCAGAACAAAGACATCCACACTGCAGATCTGTTAGGTTACTTAAAATGTTACCAAGTGTATACTGATTTTAAATTCTACAAGACTACTTAATTAACATTAAGTTGATTAGATATTTTAAGATACACAAAATACATATCTAGATGTGTGCTACGACTGTTATGCCTGCTCACATCTCAGCACGAGGGACTAGACTCCACTGAGAGGGCTATGCAGCAGCGGCTCAAGGCACCCAGGCCCGGGGAGCCCTGGCCAAGTGGGAAGGGCACGAGCTGCACCAACGGAAACCATATGTACAGGCACACGAGGTGGAGCAGACAGAAACCATATGTACAGGCACACGAGGTGGAGCAGACAGAAACCATATGTACAGGCACACGAGGTGGAGCAGACAGAAACCATATGTACAGGCACACGAGGTGGAGCAGACAGAAACCATATGTACAGGCACACGAGGTGGAGCAGACAGAAACCATATGTACAGGCACACGAGGTGGAGCAGACAGAAACCATATGTACAGGCACACGAGGTGGAGCAGACAGAAACCATATGTACAGGCACACGAGGTGGAGCAGACGACAGAAACCATATGTACAGGCACACGAGGTGGAGCAGACAGAAACCATATGTACAGGCACACGAGGTGGAGCAGACAGAAACCATATGTACAGGCACACGAGGTGGAGCAGACAGAAACCATATGTACAGGCACACGAGGTGGAGCAGACAGAAACCATATGTACAGGCACACGAGGTGGAGCAGACAGAAACCATATGTACAGGCACACGAGGTGGAGCAGACAGAAACCATATGTACAGGCACACGAGGTGGAGCGGACAGAAACCATATGTACAGGCACACGAGGTGGAGCGGACAGAAACCATATGTACAGGCACACGAGGTGGAGCGGACAGAAACCATATGTACAGGCACACGAGGTGGAGCGGACAGAAACCATATGTACAGGCACACGAGGTGGAGCGGACAGAAACCATATGTACAGGCACACGAGGTGGAGCGGACAGAAACCATATGTACAGGCACACGAGGTGGAGCAGACAGAAACCATATGTACAGGCACACGAGGTGGAGCAGACAGAAACCATATGTACAGGCACACGAGGTGGAGCAGACAGAAACCATATGTACAGGCACACGAGGTGGAGCAGACGACAGAAACCATATGTACAGGCACACGAGGTGGAGCAGACAGAAACCATATGTACAGGCACACGAGGTGGAGCAGACGACAGAAACCATATGTATAGGCACACGAGGTGGAGCAGACAGAAACCATATGTACAGGCACACGAGGTGGAGCAGACAGAAACCGATGCTTGATGTGGGGGCTCAGCGTCTATAGGCAATTTTTAAAAACGCTTCCATTATTCTGTAATATCTGTGCAAGAAATAAGGAACAAACGACTCAGAGGCAGGACCGAGCGGATCTCTGTGGGTTGCAGCCCAGGGAGGGGGCCAGACTCCACCACACGCTACCCAGGGCTGGGTCTCCCGCTCCTCAGGACACTGTGTGTGACCGCTGACAGCACAGCACCACAGCAGGCCTGCGTTCCAGGAGACCCGCTCCCTGCTGTCTCTGCAAACACACAGACTCTGTTGTTGGCAAAACACGTGGGCCCACGCTTCCTCACGCGACATTTCAGCACCCAGGTCCCTGAGGTCTGGGTTCCTGGGAGAAAGGTCCCCCGTCCCCACTCTGCAGACCTGTGGCTCTTGGAGAGAGAGGTGGCAAGAGCAGGCCTTGAGAAGGTAGGAGTGCCCAGGACCAGCTACGTGTCCTGTCAAGGTGGAGGTGACCCCCCCCGTTCCACTGTTGCTGGGGTTACTCAGGGGCAGACGATAATAGCTCGGACGTTACCATACTGCTCCTCACAGCCCACCTGGTGTCACCCACAGGGTCACCCCAAGGCCCAGGACCACACGGGGAGCAAAGGGGCTGGCACATCTGAAACAGTGGGAGGGATGGACGCCGACAGCTCCAGGGCCCCACAGGGCATGGGGCTGTCTCGGACCTCCCATCGGCACCTGAAGGGGACACAGCTGGACACCCAGCCCCTGAGGATTTTTGGTGTCACCTTTTTATCACCTCCTGTATTTTTTTCCATTTCTACTGGCCAGGACGCCTTGCCCAGGCCAACGGTCAGCCAATACTACAGCCAGAGGCCTTGTTTTTGTGGTCTTGCAAGGGCCAGGCCCTGCTGTCACTCTCTTGGTCCACAGCAGCACGTGGCCCTGGGCTCGGGGGCATGAAGGAGGCACGGGGACACCTTCTGACCATGGAGATGGCAAAGTGAGGGGAGTGAGGGCTGTGGCCCAGAGCCAACCCACCTGCCCGCCCGGCCCAGACACCCACCTGGTTCTGCCTGAGCACAGACACCTGCTTCTGCAGGCTGATGTTCTCCTCCTCCAGCTCTGAGTAGTCCTGCAGCAGGCGGGCCTCCCGGAACTTGTACTCCTTGATGTCATCCCGCAGCCGGCCACGCTGGATCTCCACGTTCTGGTTGATCTGGCGGGAGGCAGGCGGGTGAGCGGGCAGTGAGCAGCCTGCCCCAGCTCGCCCCACCACCCCTGGGGCACAGGGGGCTCAGCGTGGCCAGGCCCACCGTGACGGCTACAGGCCCACTGCGGCGCCCAGCGCAGCTGTCCGGAGGGGAGCCCAAGCCCCGGGCAGTGCGGTGTGGGGGTGAACAGCAAAGGGTCTCTGCCTGCTCTGACCCTCGGTTTCTTCATCTGTAACACAGGGTTGGAAGGAGTTCCTCCCTGACGCGCTGCTGGGGGGATGTGCGGTGGTGCAGCAGCGCAAACAGTCTGTAGCTGATCTAACAGCTCAGTGCAGTGACCACCCGACCTCCTCAGCGCACCCCCGAGAAAGAAAAATACGTCCACACAGAAACCTGTACACAGATGCTCAGACAGCACCACTCACAACAGCCGAAGGTGGAAACAACCCACTGTCCACCACCTGCTGAACGGATAACAACACGTGCTACTTTCACACCCGGGTGTTACTCAGCCATGACGAGGAGTGACGTACTGACACGCTGTAACACGCGCAATCCTTGAAAACACCGTTGAGTAAAAGGACCCAGATGCAAGAGGCCATGTGTTGTATGATTCCACTGATCTGAGTGTCCAGATCAAGCGGAGCCAGAGACAGAAGGCAGATCAGCGGTTGCTGGGGGTGATGGAGAGGGACTGCTAAGGGGTTTCTTTTTTGGAGTGAGAACATGTTCTAAAATTGATTTGGGATGGTGCATAAATCTGAATATACTAAAACCCACTGAATTGTACACTTTAAGTGGGTGAGCTGTAAAGGATGTGAATTCTCTCAATAAAGCCATTAAAAAATAGTTCCTGGGGGGGCCGGCCCGGTGGTGCAGCAGTTAAGTGCGCGCGCTCTGCCGCAGCGGCCCGAGGGTTCGCACATTCGGATTCCAGGTGCGCACTGACACACTGCTTGTCAGGCCATGCTGTGGCGGCGTCCCATATGAAGTAGAGGAAGATGGACAGGGATGTTAGCTCAAGGCCAGTCTTCCTCAGCAAAAGGAGGAGGATTGGCATCGGATGTTAGCTCAGGGCTGATCTTCCTCACCAAAAAAATAAAAAATAAAAAAAATAAATAAAAGCTCCTGGGGCCGGCCCAGCCGTATAGTGGTTAAGTTTGAGCACTCCACTCCGGCGGCCCGGGCTTTGTGGGTTCAGATCCTGGGTGCGGACCTACACACTGCTCATCAAGCCATGCTGTGGTGGCATCCCATATACAAAATCAGCACAGATGTTAGCTCAGCGACAATCTTCCTCAAGCAAAAAACAGAGGAAGATTGGCAACAGAGGTTAGCTCTGGGCCAATCTTCCTCACCAAAAAAAAAGTTCCTGCCTCCGAGTTGCCCTGAGGATCCAGACATCACACAGCGTGAGGCAGGCGTAGATGTGGCGTGCACTGTGCAACCAAGACTGTTGGGAATTCTCCACCTGCTGCTGCCACACACTGTGTGTGGGACCTGGGTCCCTCGGCCTCCATCCTTGCGACATTCCGGGGCCATCCTGTATGTACAGGATATTTATTTAGTGGCTCCTTGACCCCTGTCCACCTGACACAGCCCTCCCCCGCTGTGACAACTGAAACTCTCCACACACGGCCAACGCCCCTTGGAGGCAGAATCGCCCCTAGACAAATTCCATCTCCCTGCATGTCCTCTGTTCCCACCACTCCAAGTGGCCTCGCACATATCTGCAAAGGTCTGGCGCCCCCAGGCCCACGCCCCCCAACCCAGACCCTCAGCTAGAAGTGCCGTCACCAGCTGGCCCCACGGCCCGCTCTGCCCTCTCCCAGCAAGCTGCCCCTCCATGGTGCCAGGGTTTCTTGGGATCGCATCCACGCAGACACGAGTCCAGGATTCCATGCAAGTCCACACAAAACAGTAAGGCTGGAACGGTAAAACGGAAAAAGAAAAGCAAAGGGGCGGTCGCCATGTACAGCCAGCACACCAGACACACGCTTCCTGCCTGAACCTCCAGCACGTGGACTCACGCGGCCCCTCATTGAGTGGCCTGGGAGGTGCTCGAGAGCCAACACCAGAGGAGACAGACGCCAAGTTACCAACTGGAGGAAAGGAAGGCCCCCAGGAAAGCAGGGCTCCCGAGAAACAGGCACAAGGCCGTGCGAGGAAACACTCGCTTCCACTTATCTAAGAGGCAGCCGGAACCTCCAACAACATTCTGCCCACAACCTGGCTCTGCTACCTCCTTCAGTTATCGCCCCCCCGATTGTGAGGGTTAGTTTTAGTGTCAACTGGGCTAGGCCGCAGCACCCAGATATTTGGTCAAACACCAATCTAGATGTCATCATGCAGGTATTTTTTAGATGAGATTAACATTTAAATCAGCAGACTTGGAGTAAAGCAGACTGCTCTCCACAATATGGGTAGGCCCCATCAATTAGTTGAAGGCTTTAAAAAAAAGACTAGAATTCTCAGGAAGAAGGAATTCTGCCTCCACACAGCCTTTAGACTTGAGATGCAATATCGACTCTTCCCTGGGTCTCCAGCCAGCTGGCCCACCCTGCAGATTTTGGACCTGCCAGGCCCTATAATCATGGAGCCAATTCCTTACCAGAAATCTCTTTCTCTCTCTCCACACACACAGACTCACACACACCCTCATCACACACACCCCCTCCATCACTCACACACACACTACTGGCCTGCCTCTCTGAAGAGCCCTCACTAACACAGTGACTGATACGTAAGAACATGACCATGTGCTTGTTGCACCACTGTGGGAAGGCAAGCTGGGCGCTCCCCACCAGCAGCTCAGCCCAACACACCTGTTGTGAGCACCTGCCCACTGAGCGTGGAAGGACACAGGAGGTGACACACAGAGGGGGCGGGGTTGGCCATGAGCAAGTTACATTCCTGTCCCTGTAAATGGGCTTTATTTAAAAGTCAACAACTCTCCTCAGAAAGTGGCCCTGAAGTGGACGGAAAGAGGACAGAGGGAGACAAGGGCACAGGCCAGGCTGACTGCCCAGGGTGGAGCCCTCTGCTCCCCTGACCCAGTGTGCCCAGGCTGCACCCAGGAACCTCTGCTGAGCTGAACCCACACACAGCTTTCCTGCATGGGGGTCGTCTTTGTTCTTTATTGAGACGTAACTACACACCGTAAGATCCACTTGCTGGGCCGACCCCATGGCTTAGTGGTTAAGTGTGCACGCTCCGATACTGGTGGCCCGGGTTCGGATCCTGGGCGCGCACCGACGCACCACTTCTCCGGCCATGCTGAGGCCGCATCCCACATACAGCAACTAGAAGGATGTGCAGCTATGACATACAACTATCTACTGGGGCTTTGGGGGAAAAGAGGAGGAGGATTGGCAATAGATGTTAGCTCAGGGCTGATCTTCCTCACACACACAAAAAAAGGATCCATTTGCTGAAAGTGTACAATTCAGTGGTTTTAGTTTATTTGGAGTTGTGCACCATTATCTAGTTCCACGTTTTCATCACCCTAAAAAGAAACCGCACACCAAGCCACACCCACCAACCTGCTCTCAGTCTCTGGATGTTCACAGAAACGGACCTAGACGATGCGTGGAGTCTGCCTGCTCCAGGAAGCTTCCGCTGGTACCGTCTCTGCATGGGCACTGTGCTCAGCGCCTGACCACGCCAAAGGGCACCCCCTGCTCCTTCACTAGTGGGCGCTGCTCTGGGCTCTGTCTTGTTCCCTGAAGCTCCCTAAAGTTGCACACGGACGACACGCATGTCACCAGCTGGCGTCAGACGCCACGGAGGAAGGCCCTGAGGAGGTGGGGAGGGGTGCCGCACTGAAGTCAGGGCTGGAGTCTGGACCGCAGAGCAGCCAGCTCCTTGTGCCACAGAAGGCCCATCGCTGCGCAGCCGGGGCCGAGGCGCGGGGAGGGCGAGTGCCCGCACAGGAGCAGCCAGCAGCTGGTCTGCTTTCCCTCGGGGGAAAGGACGTGCTCAGCCAGGAGGCCACAGCCCGAGCCCAGCCCTGCCAGAGCCATAGAGCCCGCATAGGGAGAAGGTGCTGAGGAGGCAGAGACTGGGGCGATGCAGCCACAAGACAAGAAACGCCAAGGCTGCTAGCACCAGCAGCTGGAGAGGCTCCACAGGGAGGACTGCCCTGCCGCCACCTTCGCTGCAGACGTAAACTCTAAAAGGAGGAACTTCTGTCGTTTGAAGCTAGCAGTCAGTGGCAATTTGTTATGGCAGCCCAAGAAAACAAACACCGGATTAGCACGAGGAAGGAGGTGCTACTGTGACAAACACCTGAAAATGTGGACGTGGATGTGGCGCAGAGCGGGGACGGCCAGGGGCTGGGAGAGTTTTGAGGATCACGACAGAACTGTCTCTGGTGATTCTGGGGAGGCTCAGGGGAGTGAGGAGAGCCGCAGAGAGAGCCACCCTTGTCTCAGGAAAGAACACGGGGAGGGGACGTGAGATAAAGGTGCTCCCGCTGAGGCCCTGGGGGGTGAGAGACCAAGAAAAGGTGGCCTTGTCGTGAAGCGGCAGAAACCTGGCTGAGCTGGACGCCTGGCTGAGATGTTCACGCAGAGCATTGAAGGTGCAGCCTGGTTTCTCCTTGCTGCTTATAATAAAACGTGAGAGGAGAAATTGAGTAGAGAACTGCTAAGCGAAAAAGAACCAGAACTTGAAGATCTGGAAAATTCTCAGCTTGTCCTTACTGTAAAAGGTGAGGAAGCATGTCCTGAGAGTGCCAAGGGTGTGGCTCACAGCCCAGTCACAGGCCCACTCTTCCGGGGTTCCAGGAGGTGGAGCACGAAGCCTCCAAGACAGTTCTCAGGCCTTGAGAGCAGGGCACCCCCTCGGCTGGGCTTCGCACAGTTGGGCCTGCGGTCCTTTATGCCTTCCCCTCTCTCTCTTCTGGAATGAGAACGTCTCTCTTCTGCCTGTCCCACCACTGTATTCTGTAAGCAGACAGTCTGCACAGGGAGGAATTTTACCCCAGGACAACGAGCCCCGAGTCTCAGCCCTCCTGATTCAGAGGATTTACATGAGATCTGGGACTCAGTCTACGCTGGAATGGGCTAAGACTTTTGGGGATGTTAGGATGAGGTGAATATACTTTGCACATGGGAAGGATATGACTTTTGGGGGCCAGAGGGTTGACTGTTATGGGTTTAACTGTGTTCCCCAAAAAGATACGCTGAACTGCTAACCCGGGAACCTGTTAAGGGGAACTTATTTGGAAATAGGGCCTTTGCAGACACAGTTGAGGGGGATTAGGGTGGGCTCAATGCAATGACTGGCGTCCTTAGAAGAGGGAGAGCTGGAGAGACAGACACCCAAGAGAAGGCCCTGGGAAGATGGAGGCAGAGACTGTACTGATGCATCTGGAACACGAGGTCGGCCAGCAGCCACCAGGAGCTGGCAGAGGCAGGGGATGGACGCCCCCGCAGAGCCTCCAGAAGAAACCAACCTCCTGACACCTTGACTTTGGGCTTCTGACCTCCTGAACCGCGAGAGAATGAATTTCTGTTGTCTTAAACCCCCAGGTTACAGTAATTTGTTACGGCAGCCATGGGAAACGAACACAGACTTTGGACTTGCCCCCATGGAAGTTGGGGTCAGGTAGGGGGAGAGCCCAGAGCACCTGGACAGAGGGAATGGGAGTGCGGCGCCCACCTGGGAGAACGAGAGGATGGATGAGGCCCCAGCGTATCAGCACCACACACCAGGCACCCACTTCCTGTGGGGAGGGTGCTGGGGTCACCCACCCTTGAAAGCTGCCAAAGGGCAGGGGATGTGACCCCAGACAGCCTCACTTGGTGCCTCTGCCCTCGGGGGGTGGCCTCGCCCCCTCAGGGACCCCCACCTGGAGAGGCGGCAACTGGCTGTGGTGAAGGCTATCACAGCTCAGACGGGTTCAGGCAGGGGTGGGGCTGCTGAGAGGACACAGGAGGCAGTGACTCAGCCCTGCCTACTCAAGGAGGGGCCAGGCAGGGTGCCTGGGAAGCAAACACCCAGCCTGGTCGCCACACCTCGGCTCACCTGGCAGGGCCTCCGCTCTGCTCTGAAGACAGCAGTGAGGGTACCTGGTGGGGAAGCTGCGACCTTTGTGTGCACCCAACCGACACAGCATCTGGCCCTGCTACAGGTCACAGAGGCGGCCCTCACCAGCCAGTCTGCCCAACTACTCCTCCCACCTCCAGTCAACCGGGAGATGCTCACATAAGTAGCTTTGCTCTCTGTCTGTCTTGTCCCGCCCCTCACTGGCTCCCACTGCTCCCAGCATGCTGTGCCGAGAGTCCCTCCTTGCCTGCTGAGCCCCTACCCCACCGCCTCCTGCTGCCCCACAGGGAGCCTCTGCGCTCTCCGTGAACGCACACGCGGGGGCTTGCTCACCCTCTGCCAGGGACGCCTGGCCACCTCCTCCCTAAGTCACATGGCTTGGAGTGCAGGAGGTGCTCAAACGCATGCGCATGCCCCGACACAGCCACCTGGCAAGGCGGAAGGCCGGGGGGAGGCTCTGAAACCACAAGCTCCCCACAGCTGTGCGCATCAAGACCAGCAGACCCGGAAGGCCCTCCAGGCTGCGAAAAGACAGACTTGCGCAGCTTCCCTGTGGCTGAGGCAGACTCGACCTCCCCAACTCAGGACAGGGCGAATGTGCCCTTGGTGGGGCCCGTGGGGTCTCCAGAGCCCCAGGAGTCCTGTCCTGCCTCGCCCCATCGCCAGGTCCTGAGCACAGGCTCCTGTCGTAGGCACCGGGGCTGACAGAGGGCGTGCAGGACCCCCTGAGGGCAGTGAGGTGAGGCACCCTGGTCACAAGCTGCCCTGGGACAAGACGCGGCAGGTGAGGGGTGAGGGCGCCGTCGCTGATGCTGCAGGACCCAAACACCGTGTGTGGTTGCCATGACGACGGAGCGTCCACCCCTCACCACAGGCGGGGCACATGCCCAGCACCCGCCCAACCACCAAGCGCTCAGGCAAGCTCTGACTGGCCCTCGTGGGGTTTGGTTTCCCTAGGTGAGCCTGTCGACATAGCCCTGATGATGGGCAGCGACAGCAGACACAGGAGGCCTGCCAAGAGGGCACAGGCCAGACGGAGAAGGTGGGTGCATGGGGTCCCATCTCAGCTCCCCCTTCTGTGGGACCCCGGGACCTCAGAATGAGGTGACTACAGTGCCAGCCTTGGGGGCCCAGCAGGCACCTGACGGGGTCAATCGCCCTCTCATGTGCCTCTCAGAGCGCCGACCCCGTCCACCCAGCACACTCACGCCTCGGCCCTCCTGGAGCCCTGAGGGGTGTGGGGCAGACACTTCCCTTCGACAGGAAACCATGCAGAGGCCCACGGAGGAACATGCAGATGGGACTCACACCAGAGGGGACGGCTGTCCTCAGACCACAGACAAGTGGCTCTAGGTCAGGAGGTCCCGGCAGGTCACGGGGGCAGGACCCAGGCCAAGTCAGGCCCTTGTCCTTCCAGCCAGGCCTCCGTCCACTCTGCCAGTCCACCCCCAGAGGGACCAAGGCCCACAGTGGGGGGACTCCCTGCCCGGAATGTTCTGGAGCAGCAATGTGACACTCTGGGTCATGGAGTCCTGCAGCCTGGGCTGTGGCCACAGGGACTGTGGCAGGGGGAGCAGGGAGCAAGGAGACAAGGGACAGGAGAGCGCGTCAGGGGAGGGAACCTGGGGACCAGCGACGACCACTCAAGTCAGATGGCACAGTGATGTGCGGCAGGGGCAGCGATCCCATGGGTGGGGGCTCTCTCCTCTTGGCCCCGTGGGCCTGGGCCCCGCTGCACCTCCCGTCACCCTTCTTCCACTGGGTTCAGGGAGGTGTCTGCCCAGGATGGACCCTCTGCCCCAAGACAGACGCTGAAGCTGGTCTGACCAGAGTCCCGGGATGGGCCAGGCAGTGCAGATTCTGCAGGGCAGTGGAAGGTTCCAGAGCTCAGCTGTGTGCAAACTGCAGGCATGAGGCATGCAGGACTGGTCACACGTCATTAAAATTAGGTGAATGTAATAAACTAGAATTCAGCTCCTAGGAAGCCCTGGTGCCCATGGCTGCAACTGTGGGCGCAGGCCAGGTCTAAGAGGGAGCAGGACGGGGGGAACCTTCTCCTGGGGATCCTGAGGGTCTGGGGAACCCCAAATGTGCCAGGGCAGTGAGTGTTTCTCATGTGTAATTTCAGAGGCAGGTGGTGAAGTGAGCTCACCCTGTGCAGGCTGCCCAGGCAGGGGTGTCCACCCTGCCTCCTGCGGTCCCTCCCTCGCTGACTCCCCTGATCTCCTGGGGGATGCTGGATGTCCCCCCGAGTGAGTCAGGTCCGGCCCTGCTCCCCAGGAGAAACATGTGCTTCCAGTGGGGTCCGTTACCTTGGGACCCATCCAGGACCCCCCCAGCTCCTCTTCCCACTGCGGGACCCCATCCCTGCTGCCTCCTCTAGACACCTGGGTCTCCTCCTCTTGCCTCCAGGCTGTCCACCCATGTGACAGTCCCTGCCTCTCCCTCCCCCAGCTCCAAACCCGGGTGTCTTGCCCCAGCTCATCCACCCCACGCGCAGAGCTTGCCGGGCACTGCTGCTCTGGACCCACCAGCTGCCTCAGTGGACACCAGACACTCAGCCTCCTCCCAGCAGGCTCCTGGTAGCCCAGATGCCACCAGGCAGGAAACAAGCCCTTTCCTGGCTCCTGGGCTGGGCGAGGGAGGGAACTTCTGCTGTGACATCTCTGTCACTCACACCTGGGCCTGTAGAGGGCCTGAGGCACACAGGCTCCATCTGGACAGCAAGACCAGGACCCACCAGGACATGGGGCCAGGGTCCCCCAGGACATGGGGCCAGGGTCCCCCAGGACGGGGAGGACTGGATCCCCCCGGACACGGAGGGCAGGGTCTCCCAAGACAGGGAGGGCAGGGTCCACCAGGACAGCAAGGGCGGAGTCACAGCGGACCAATCACCCTGTCCTGGTGGAGCCTGTTCTTCCTAATCTGACTGCCTCCAGCTGGCTCCCTGGGACTCCACTTCTCCATCTGCAAAATGGGGCCCAAGGCCACGTCCAGGACAGAAGCTGGCCAGGCTTGTCCACACACAATGCAGAAGTCAGAGGTCAGGACCCCAGAGCTACTGGCCCAGTGACCTCAGGAACATGGCAAAACCTCCTGCACTTTTGTTTCCCCACCTGTGAGATGAGGGAAGCAACCGGATGTCCACAGGGTCACCGAGGGGATGTTACGGGGCAGCCAGAACTGTCCCACATGCTGAGCATGTTTGTTACAGGGGCCACATGACAAAGGGTCTACCTGGAGAGGTGGGCATGGGGGGATGAACACCTGAGCTGGTCGTCATAGAGAAGGACACCAGTGGGTCAGAGGGCACAGCACTGCAGAGCACATCAGTCACTGACCGTGGATGGTGGCAGGACTGGGCCCCGGGACGCAAACACCTTCCTCATGGAAGGGGCGTCTCCTGACGCAACCCCGCATGGCCTGCGTGGCCGGGTCACTCCAAGGCAGGCATGGGCTGGTACTTGTCGAGGACAGTGCCTGGCATCATGTCCATGTGGTCCAAGCTCCTCAGCCAGGCTGGAGCCTCGGGCATGAGCCTCATGGTGGGGAGACAGCCAGGCCAGAGGCCACGGAGGAGCTGGGCAGCTCAGGCAGAAGTGCCAGGGCCAGGACCGGCAGAAGAGCAACAGGGACAAACGGAGCTGGTGATGGTGGGGTCACTGACTAGGGCTCTGGTCCAAGCAGGTGACAGTGGGGCACCTCCACCCCAACCAGGAACCCGGGATGGCTCCACGCGGCCCATCCCACAGTGACCCCCAAGGGGACAGGTGGCGCCGCACTGGTGGGGCGGGGAGTGGCAGGCTTCCTCCTGCCGCACTGACAAGACCAGCAGGAACCCTGGCCCCACCAGACCTGCTCTTCTCTCACGGCGTGTGGGACAGGCTGAGCTCATTTCCGGATGCCCAAACCAGGAGTCAGCAGGTCCCTGGCGCTCTCCTGACAGCCTGGCACAGGCCCTCCCACAAGAGGGATGGGGTGGAACGCGCCCAGGCTGGGCAGAGTGCCTGTACCGGCTTTTCTGGAAAAGGGGGCCTGGCCGGCAGCACCAACGGCCTCTCCTGCCCGCCCTGACCAGAGCGATCCCATGGGAGGAAACAAGATCACGCACTCCGGCTCCAGGCCTCTGAGGGCTGTCTACCACCCGGAACCAAGCCAAGCTCCTCTAAGGCCACAGGCTGACCCCAAACCTGGTGTGTGTGCATGTGTGTGCATGCGCACGCGTGCATGTGTGTGTCCTGCTGCTGCCGGCCCTGAGGCTCTGCCCCAAACCTCACCAGTATCCCCTCCCAGCCCTGTGGGACCAGGACCACACACCCTCCCGCCTAAGGTGGCGACCTCAGAGCTGCCCACCGTTCAGAACCGTCTACCCGTCTGATCACCTGTCACTGCCCCCCAAGAGAACAGAGGTAGACAGTGGGTCTCCCCACCGCCCAGAACAAGGCCCCTTGCCCTTCCTGATGAGAACCCAGGACCTCCGAGGACCAGGGTCCCAAGGCCACGGCCAGGACTGCACTCGTGGACTTCCGGCTACGCCTGCTGACCCTGTGGCTGTCCCACCCCGTCTTGGGGACGGCAGTCCACCCTTCCACCTCCCTCGGAGGGCACCGATCACCTGCCCTCCCCTCTCCGTCTGGCCAAGCCTCGCACAGCCAGGCCCCAGTCAGGGGCTGAGCTGGCCCCAGCGCCATTCCTGGTGGCCCCTTCTGGCTCTGAGGTCAGGAGCTAGCAGGCAGACACTGCAGTCCTGTTTTCCAGACGAGCAGCAGGCTGCCCCTGGGACCCAGCGCGAGCTGGGCCCCCGCCACCTGGGCCCTCCACACCACGTGAGGCTGTGCTGGGCAGGTGGACGACGGGTGGTGAGGCCCCGCCCCACTCTCAGCCGCACACACCCCCGCCCAGCCCCCGCCCAGGCCCGCTGCGTGCCTCCTTCAGCTCCTGCGCCACCGAGGCCAGGCGCTCGCTCTCCGACTGTGTGTTGGTGAGCACGTTGCGCAGCTGCTTCAGCTCTGTCTGCAGCTCCAGCACCTTGCGCACGTAGTACTGCTCCTTAGAGGCCGACTCCTGGATCAGACTCTCCTCCCGGCTCTCGCCGTCCGCGGCCACCTTCTTGTGGTTGGTGTGTGCCTGTCCGAAGGCCTGGCAGAGACGAGATGCTCGTGAGAGAGAGCCTGGCACCAGCCCCGTGGCCGTCGCGGGAGGAGCTGGACGGGGCTCAGGAGGGGTAGAGGGGACTACAGATGGGGTGGGGAGGGTCTGGGGGCCTGGGCGGGACTAAGCAGGGCCTGGTGGGCCAAGGACCGGCCGGGAGACTGGGTGAGGCAAGGGTGGAACCCCTTTGGCGGGACGCAGGGACAGGAGGCCCGGCCCACATCTCTGCAGCACAGCCCCTCTGGGGAACCAGCCCCTGTCCTGAGGCCCGGGCAGGGAAGCCCCCAGGACCAACGTGGGTCTGAGGCCCACTCCAGATGGGGAAACCGAGGCTCAGGGAGGCGCCCTCCCACTGCCTGACCCTGATACTTCTGTTCACTCATTCAGGCCCAGCCCAAGTGAGGGGACAGGAGCATGAACTGGGACATTCAGAACTGGCTGACGGGCCATGACACGCCCAAGTCAGGGGACCCCACCCGCCTGCCCAGGGCCTGAAAGTGCCAGACAGAGAGGAGAGGACGCCGCCATCCCCAGACCCAGCAAGGGCTTTGGAGCTCGGGGAGGAGCCCCATGGGTGACAGCAACCAGAAATGGTGCCGGCTTGCCCCAGTCCACCCCCCAGGTCCCAGCTGGGGCCTCCCATCGGGTCGTGTCCCCCAAGGGGAGGGCCCAGGCCCCCAGAAGGCGTCTTTGCTTCTCCTTCCCTCCCACCCCACACCTATCCCAGTAGCCAGGATGGGACCCCCACAGGCCTGTCCTCTGTGTCCTCTCCAGTGGCCCCCTTCCCACCGGCTGCCAAGCAGACCTCTGGGGGAGACTCTGTCTCTTTACAGGGCTCCTGGCTCAGGGAAGGCAAATAAAATCGAGAGAGGGCACTGAAGAGCAAGGAAATGGATGCCTTCATTTCTTGAGAGAAATAAGAACTTTTACTATTTAATACGAAGACTACGAATTCAGTCCAAGAAAACAGCGGGGAAACATGCAAAGCTACGTACAAGGATGTTACTGAGCAGGACTGCTTCCAATATAAAAAATCAAAACGTAGAAAGCCACTTGTTTATCTGCCAGTGACGACCTGGCTAAATGAAGGAGGGTATGGTCAGGGTAAATGCTCCCCCAGGGCGCGTCCTGCCCATCTGTCTGCGCAGCCGACACAGCCTGTCTGTGCAGACACCGGGTTCTCCTCAAACCGCCAGCTCAGCTCTGTGGTTTCTGCCCTCCTTCTCCACACTGGTCCAAGGGAAAGACCAAAGCACAAATCCACGTCTATGCAGGACCTGCCCCATCCCAGGTGGCAGCCCCAACCCCTGGCTGCACACAAGCCCCGGGCATGCCAGAACCTGCCGGAAGCACAGGCAGGGCCCGACCCACAGGTCAAGTGCACTGCAAAGCATCGGCCAGCTCATGGGTCTCTCTCCAAACCTCCAGACAAGCCAAACCTGGCCGACAGAGCAGAACGCGCTTGTGAACCTCAAACCGGAGCACCAACACCTCATGAGGCATCACGTCACCATCGGAGGCTGTCCCAAGGCGGGACGGCTACATGTCACACCACTCCCCCCACCCCCCACGTCCCGGCCTGCTGGCCTCACCTGAATCTTCACCTCTGTCCAGCTCCCAGCCTGGCCACGAGCTCCAAGCAGTTTTTCAAAGACAATGGAGGTGGGGACTTGCATCTCCCACCAAGACGAGACAGTCATAGGGACTGGATCTATCGGCTGTGGGGAAAACTAACAATAACTGGGAAGTTTACGTGGCTAAGCAACGGTGTTCAAGTTATTGGACACCAGGTAATATAAGGCAGGGCACAGGGGGCTCCACGACGGCCCCCACTCCCGCAGAAGGAACTCTGGCTATGGTGCAGAGGCGGAGGCGGCCCAGAAGGCCTGAGCGGGGGGGATGGTGCTGGAAGACGGTGGACAAGGTGGCGAAGGAGGCAGACCTGCGGGCAGAGGGGCCCCGAGTCTTCGCAGGGGATGGACGGTCAGTGCAGCCTGCAGGGAAGCCATGGGAGCTGGGGAAGGAGCACCCAGAGAGACAGAGGGAACAGTCCGTCACCTGCACAGGCAGAATGCAGTGCTTGTTCCACCAGCTAGAGGGGAGCACTTGTGGGGCCTGGCCACCACAGAGCCGGGCAAGTGCTCTCTGGTCCTGACCAACGAAGCTAAAGGGCAAAACCTGAAAGGATCAAACTGTATCCCAGAGTAAAGCGGAGGACACACACAGGAGTAACAGCACCCTCTCCCAACACGGCGGAATCAGAGGCTGGCACCCAATCAGAGAGGACCTGGCCCCCAAAGGGGCAGGGAAGCCGGTCCACGAGGACGAGGGGAGCTCAGACTGACCGAGTCACAGCCACGAGACAGGGCAGGACTGAGTTCCACAGGCTCAGGAGGCAGGCCGAGCAGCCACTGGAAGACACAGAACACAGAGTCACAGCGTGTGAGATGAAAAGGCACTGGAAGGGACTAACAGCAGAGGACACAGGCAGAAGAAAAGGTAAGTAACTTGAAAAAACAGCAGTTAAGTCTACCCAAAGTGAAACACTCAGAGAAGAGAAGGCTGCAAAACCAAACAGAGTGAGTGAGCTGGGGGACAACTTCAAGGAGTCCAACACACGGGTAACGAGTGTCCCGGAGGAGAGAAAGAAGTGAGCACATAAAAAACACCTGAAGGGGGCCGGCCTGGTGGCGCAAGCGGTTAGGTGCGTGTGTTACGCTGCGGCAGCCTGGGGTTCGCTGGTTTGGATCCCGGGCGCGCACCAACGCACCGCTTGGCAGGCCATGCTGTGGCGGCGTCCCATATAAAGTGGAGGAAGATGGGCACGGATGTTAGCTCAGGGCCAAGCTTCCTCAGGAAAAAAAAAAAAAGAGGAGGATTGGCATCAGATGTTAGCTCAGGGCTGATCCTCCTCACAAAAAAACAAAACAAAACAAAAACACACTTGAAGAAATAATGGCTGAAAATTTTCCAGATTTGGTGGAAACTATCAATCCACAAACACAAGCAGCTTGTCAACTCCCAAACACAAGAAATATGAAGAAAACCACACCAAGGTACATCACAAAATTGTTTAAAACCAGTGATGGAGAGAAAAGACTAAAATCAGCCAGAGGAAAAGGGAGACAGCACTTATGGAGCAGCAAACACCAGGACGACAGCAGGCTCCTCTGACAAGCCCGGAGACACTGGAGCAACATCTTGAAAAAACAAAACAAAAAACCCATTAACCACAGCCCTATGCCCAGTGAAAACTGTTCACAAATGGAAGTGGAGTAAAGACATTGGACATACAAAAGCTGAGCGAGTTTATCACCAGTAGACCTACATCACCAAGTGTTAAATAAAATCCTTCAGGCAGAAGAAAAATGACGCCAGATGTAAATCTAGATTTACAAGAAGCGAAAAGCACCAGAAATGGTAACCATGTGGGTAAATGGCTTGTTTTTCTTATTAAGTCCCTTTAAAAGATAATTAACTGGAGATTCAATGCAACCCTCATCAAAATTCCAATGGCTTTTTTTCTGCAGAAATGGAAATTCCTAAGGAATTGCAAGGGACCCAGAATAGCTAAAATAATAGGGAAAAAGAACAAGCAGGAAGACTCAAATTATCGATTTCAAAACTTAGTATGAGGCTACAGTGATCAAAATAGTGTGGTACTGGCATAAGGATAGACAATATAGACCAATGGAACAGAAGACTCCAGAAGGAAACTCTTGCATATGTGCTCAGCCGATTTTTGACAAGGGTACAAAGATAATTCAGTGACGAAAGAACAGGTTTTCAACAAATGGTGCTGGGACAGATGGAATCCACAGGAAAAGAATGAAGTTGGATCCTGACCTGACATCATGCACAAAAATTAACTCAAAACAGATCAGAGACCTAAACATAAGAAGTAAAACTACAACTCTCAGAAGAACACAAAGGGATAAATCTTCACCACCTTGTTGGCAATGGGAACATGTCACCAAAAGCACAAGCAACAAAATAAAAAAATAAACTGGACTTCATCAAAATTAAAACATTTGTGCATCAAAGGACACTATCAAGCGAAAAGACAACCCATACAGCAGGAGAAAATATTTTCAAATCTTATAGCTGAGAAGGGTCTAGTATCCAGAACATATAAAGAACTCCTATAAATCAACAATAAAAAGACAAACAACCCAATTAAAAAATGGACGAAGGACTTGAACAGACATTTCTCCAAAGAATATAAACAAAATGGCCAACAAGCACGTGAAAAGGTGCTCCAACATCAGTAGACATCAGGGAAATGCAAGACAAAACCACAATGAGACAGCACCCCACACCCACTAGGATGGCTGTAAGCAAAAGAAAGGGAAAATAACAAGTCTGGCAAAGATATGGAAAAACTGGAAACCTCACACATTGCTGGTGGAAATGTAAAATGGTGCAGCTGCTGTGGACTGCAGCCTGGCAGATCCTCAAAAAGTTAACATACAATTACCAAACGGTCCTGCAATTCCACTGCTAGGTACAGGCCCAAGAGAGATGAAAATATACATCCGCACAAAAAGTTGTACACAAATGTTCATAATAGCAAAAACGTGGAAACAATCCAAATATCCACCAATGAACAGATAAATAAAATGTGGTCTAGCCATACAATGAAGTACTACTTCATAATCAACAGAAATGAATTACTGATACATGGATTACTTATACAATATACATGAACCTTGAAAATATTCTGCTATGTGAAAAAAGCCAGGCACAAAGGACCACATATTGTATGATTTCTTTACATGAAATGTCCAAAACAGGCAAATGAATAGAAACAGAAAGCAGGTCAATAGTTGCCCTTGGCTGGGGGTGGCATAGGGAGGCTGCAGGGGGTGACAGTCAAGGAGTACAGGGTATCTTTTTGGGCTGATGAAAATGTTCTAAAATTGGTGTGGTAATAGATGCACAATTTCGTGAATATGCTAAAAGCCAATGAATTGCACACTTTACTTTTTCATTTTTTTGGTGAGAAAGATTAGCCCTGAGCTAACATCAGATGCCAATCCTCCTCTTGTTCCTGAGGAAGATTGGCCCTGGGCTAACATCCGTGCCCATCTTCCTCTACTTTATATGGGATGCCGCCACAGCATGGCTTGACAAACGGTGTGTCGGTGTGCGCCCGGGATCTGAACCTGCGAACCCTGGGCCGCCGCAGTGGAGCGCATGCACTTTAACCACCATGCCACAGGGCCGCCCCCTGAATTGCACATTTTAAATGAGTAAATCGTATGGGATGTGAATTATATAAACAAATAAAGCTGCTAAAATAAAGCTGTTTTTAAAAGTTAAAGGATGGAAAAAGATAAACCATGCTAACACTCGTCAAAAGAAAGCTGAAATGGCTCTATTAATATCAGTGGATATTCACAGCAAAGAATATTACCAGAGATAGGGGGTCGTTCCATCAGAACGAGGAAGGTTAATTCACAAAGAGAACATAACAATTCTACATGTTTATATACCTAATAACAGAGATTCAAAATACATGACACAAAAGCTGACAGAACTGTGAGAAGAAATAGACAAATCCAAAATTACAGTTGGGAGAGTTCAACACTCTCTCTCAAGAATTCACAAAACAGGGGACAGAACGTGAGGAAGGACACGGAGGACAGCACTGCCTGGACCGAGCTGGCATGGACAGAAGCCCTGCCTAGTGGCAGCAGCAGCACACACACTCTCGTCAGGGGCGCACGGAACATCTACCCAGACAGACCGTACTCCGGCCATTAAATGCAGCTCAAACTTAAAAGGACTCAGGCCACTCAAAGTATGTGCTCTGACCACAAGGAATTAAATGAGAAATCAACACAGAAAAGATCTCTGGAAAATCCCCAAATATCTGGCAACTAAACAACACACTTCTAAGTAACGCATGGGTGAAAGAAGAGATTGAAAGTGAAACCAGAGAGTACGTTTAACTGAATGGAAATGAAATGAACATGCGAATTTGTGAGGTGCCGCTAAAGCAAGGGCTCAGGAGGATATTTACAGCACTGGCTGTTAGGAGAAAGGAACACTCTGCTCTGTAACCTCAGCTCCCACCCTTAGACCAGACCAGGCACCGTCCCCAGAGCTCAGGGCGCAGCTCACAGCCCTGCTGGCTGAGCCCCTTCAACAGAGGAGACCAAGCCTCGCAAGGCCAGGAGCCTGGGCCCCCGCACACAGCTCGCGATGGCCCGTGTGCACCCCAGGTGGCAGAGAACTCCTCCAGGCCTTTGCCCAAACAGTCCCTAGGCCTCCTCCAGGCCGAGGGATGAAGGCCTTCAAGTCCTGCCTCATGGGCGCCATGCTCCTCCCCTCCAAGTCCCAGACAGTTCGAGTCCCCTTGTACGAACACAGACCCCATAAACCCCACTGGAACACAGTTTTAAACCTTCCGTATAGGCTGTGCATTCCTTAGGGGAGGGGCTGTTTCCTGTTTACGGCTGGTCTTTGAGCCCAGATGGTGTCTGACGAGAGTACAGCCAGCCCCAGTCACAAGAGTCTCCCCGTTCAGCCGGGTACTTGTGTATTCACTCACTCGGGTGCTCAACAAACACTGGACATCATCGATGGTAGACTAGGACACAGGCAGTCACACCCCGCCTACACCCTCATGAACCCTCCTCCTCTTGGGGGAGTGTAACTGGTACAACCCTTAGGAAAACAGTAGGTACCAAGGCTAAGCACACACCTATCCTGTGACCCAGCATTCCCACTCCGGCTGGAGAGGAATGCTCCACACGTGTGCATGAGGAGACATGTTTACAGGAGCACTGTTCACAAATGCCCCAAACCAGGGAGCTCCCATGTGTCTGTCAGCAAGAGAAGGAAAATTGTGATACACACAGCCACAGGGTGAAATACTACACAGAAATGAAAATGAGTCAACTACTGTTGTACAGACAACAGACGAATCTCACTTGACACTGAGTGAAACAAGCCTGACACAGAAGAGTATACACTGTGATTCCAATTATATGCACACTTCCAAGAATCAGCAAAACTACCCACGGGGTGGAAGTCAGCGCAATGCAGACCCCTGGGTGGGGGAGGCCCTTGCGGGGGCTCTGGGGCTAGAGATGTTCTGAATCTTGATCTGGGGGCTCGTCATGTGGATGTGTTCAGCCTGTGCAAGTTCACACTCATGATTTGTGCTCTATATGTTTTTCCTCAATAAAAAGTAAAAACTAAAACAAAAAAACTAGAACAAGGGCAAATGAAACCCAAAGGAAAAAAAGGAAATAATAATGATCACAATAGAAATCAAAGAAACAGAAAAAATGTAGAGAAATATCAATTAAATCAAAACCAACTTCTCTGAAAAGATCAATCAAATTGATAAACGGCTAGACAGACTAACTGGGGTGAAGAGAAAACATAGATTACAACCTGAGGAAAGAAAAGTGACAGCACTACACACATTAACAGGAACACTAAGGGAATACCACCAACAGCTTTACACCAAGAAATGGGACAACTCAGGTGAAATGGGCAGCTCCCTGGAAGACAAACTACCAGAACCCTCTTGGGAAGAAACAGGTGACCTGGAGAGTCCTGTATCTCACAGCAATTGAATCTGTCGTTAATACCCCACAGAGAACATTCTGGGCCCAGGTGGCGTTTCACTGGTGAATTCTATCAAACATTTAAGGAAGAAGTAAATCCAACTGTACACAAACTCTTCCAGAAAACTGAAAAGGAGGGAATACTTTCCAACTAATTTTATGAGGCCAGCATTACCCTGTAACCAAAACCAAAGACAGTACAAAAAAAGAAAACTACAGACCAATATCCCCATGAACATGAATGCAAACAATTCTTCACAAAATTGTGTCAAATAGAACCCGCCATTACATAAAAAGGATAAGAAATCATGATACAGTGGGGCTGATTCAAACAACATAGGGTTGATTAACATTAGGGAAAAAATCAGTGTAATTCAGTATATTAACAGGCCAAAAAGAAAATCATGATCATCTCAAAAGACGCAGGAGGGCTGGCCCAGTGGCATAGCCGTTAAGTTTGTGCGTTCTGCTTTGGCGGCCCAGGGTTCGCCAGTTCGGATCCTGGGTGCAGACCTACTCACCGCTCATCAAGCCATGCTGAGGTGGCATCCCACACAGAAGAGCTACAACTCTACAACTATGACACACAACTGTGTTAGGGCTTTGGGGAGAAAAAAAAAAGAGGAAGATTGGCAACAGACGTTAGCGCAGGGCTACTCTTCCTCAAACCAAAAAAAAAAGAGATGCAGGAAAATGATCTGACAAAACTCAACATCCATTCCTATTTTATTTTTTATTTTTTGTTGAGGAAGACTGGCCCTGGGCTAACATCTGTTGCCAATCTTCCTCTTTTCGCTGAGGAAGATTGTCCCTGAGCTGACAACTGTGTCCATCTCCCTCTATTTTGTATATGGGACGCCCCCACAGCATGGCTTGATGAGCGGTGCATCGGTCCACACTTGGGATTTGAACCTGTGAACCCTGGGCTGCCAAAGTGGAGTGTGTGAACTTAACCACTATGCCACTAGGCCGGCCCCTCAACATCCACTCCTGACGAACACTCTCAGCAAACAGAGTGGAGCTTTCTCAGCCTGATAAAGGGCCTCTTCTAACACCTTACAGCTGACATTACTTAATGGTGAAAAGCTGAGTCTCCCCACTTCTGCTCCACACTCTAGCACAGTTCCCAGCCCACAGCACAAGGAAGCAAGAAACATCATAGGCACCCAGACTGGGAAGGAGGAAGTAGAACTGTGTTTATTCACAAATCACACCCCAGTCCACACAGAAAACCCAAAGGGAGCCACAAAGAAGCCACTAGAAATAATAAGTGAGTTTAGCTAGGCTCCAAGATACAAGATAAATATACAAAAATCAAACATTTCTATATACTAGGAAAGAACAATCAGAAAGGGAAAAAAGCTACTTACAATAGCATCAAAAATATTAAATGTTTATGCTTAAATCTGACAGAAGATGTAAAAGACTTAAAACACTAAAACCCACAAACTATTGTTGAGAAAAATTAAATAAATGTTTATGGGCCACAAGATTCAATATTGTTAAGATGTCAATTTTCCACAAATTGATCTTTCAATTCATTACGATGCCAATTAAAATCCCAGCATTTTTTGGTCGAGATGGACCAGCTGATTCTAAAATTCATATGGAAATTCAGAGGACCCAGAATAATCAAAATGACTTTGAAAATGAAAACCAAAGAAGGAAGACTAACACCACCTGATTTCAACACTTACAGTAAAGCTACAGTAAAGAAGACAGTACAGTATTGGCATAAAGATGGACAAACAGATCTACTGAACAGAACAGAGGATCCAGAAACAGACCCACACGGATGGCCAACTGATTTGAAAAAGGCAATGTGGTGGAAAAGGGATAATTTTTTAACAAATGGTGCTGGAATAAATGAATGTATGTAAAAAATGAAGTTCGATCCATACCTCCCAGCATATATGAAAATTAATTAAAAATGGATCATAGGCTTAAACATTAAAAGTATAACATTTCCAGGGGGAAATAAGAGAAAATGTTTGTGACCTTGCACATGACCCATAGAAGAAAAAACTGGTAATTTGGACCTCAAAACTAAGAAATTACGCTGCTTGGAAGACAAGTTAAGAGAAGGATGGAGCTCGAGGGCATTACGCTTGTGAAATAAGTCACACAGAGAAAGACAAATACCGTAGAATCTCTCTCTCTCTCTTTTTTTTTTTTGTGAGGAAGACCAGCCCTGAGCTAACATCTGCCAATCCTCCTCTTTTCGCTGAGGGAGACTGGCCCTGAGCTAACATCTGCCAATCCTCCTCTTTTTGCTGAGGAAGAGTGGCCCTGGGCTAACATCTGTGCCCATCTTCCTCTACTTTATACGGGATGCCGCCACAGCATGGCTTGACAAGCAGTGCGCCAGGGGATCCGAACCTGCAAACCCTGGGCCGCTGCAGCGGAGCACGCGCACCTAACTGCTTGCGCCACCGGGCGGGCCCCTAGAATCTCTATATGTGGAATCTAAAACAAAAAACAAAAACCACGCTCACAGATAACAGTCATACGTCGCTTAATGACAGAGACACAGTCTGAGAAATGCACTGTTAGGTGATTCTGCCAATGTGTGAACATCACAGAGCATACTCACACAGATCGAGATGGTGCAGCCTACTACACACCTCGGCTGTATGGCACCAGTCACACGGGAAACGTTGTTATGCAGCACATGACTATATAAGAAACTACACCCACATAAAATCCAGCTAAATGCTACTTATGAGACATATATAGAACAAAAATAAGGACACAGAAAGCTGAAAATAAACAGAAATAAAAAGATCTACCAAACAATACTAATCATAAGAAAGCTGGCATACTTACAGTAATAACATACAAAATAAGACTCCTAGACAAAAAGCATTACCAGGAATAAAGAGAGTCAAAAAATAATGGCAAAACGAGAATTCATTTAATGATAAAACTTAGGAAGCTTTTTTTTAAACCAGGAATCTTTTAATTGTGGTAAAATACACAACATATATTTTACCATCTTTAATCATTTTAAAGTGTACAGTTCAGTAATGCTAAGTACATTCACACTGTTGTGCAACTAATCTCCAGAATGCTTTTCACTCAAAAAAAAAAAAACAGTCAAGTCATAGACTGGGAGAAAATCTGTGCAAATTACACACTTAATAAAGGACTTGTATCCAGAATACAAGAACTCTCAAAACTCAATCAGAAAATCAATCCAGTAAAAAATGAGTGAAAGATGGAGCTGGCCCAGTGGTGTAGTGGTTAAGTTCGTGCACTCTGCTTTGGTGGCCTGGGGTTCGCGGGTTTGGATACGCACTGCTTGTCAAGCCATGCTGTGGCAGGCGTCCCACATATGAAGTAGAGGAAGACGGGCACAGATGTTAGCTCAGGGCTAATCTTCCTCACCAGAAAAAAAAAAAAAAGAGTGAAAGAAGTGAACAGATACTTCACCCAAGATACACGTACAGGAAAGAATCGCACAAACAGATGGCTCAGCGTTGGAAGCGACCAGGGAAATGCAAATGACATGAGACACCACTACATACCTACTAGGACGCTGAGGATGAAAATGCCTGACCCTACCAAGGTTGGTCCAAGTGTGGGGCGACTGGAACTCTCCGACACTGCTGGTGGGGAAGGTCAACTGGTACAACCACTTGGGGAAGGAATTCGGCAAATTCTTAAAACAGTAAGCACATATCTGACAGATGGCATAGCTGTCCACTCCTCAGTGTTTACCCAAGAGAAATGAAAGCATGTGCCCATACACAGACGCTACAGGAATGTATATATTTGTAACAGCCAAAACAAACAAGCTGAAAACCACCCAGTGACCAACAATAGGAAAATGGATTTTTTTAAAAAGTGTGGCACAGCCACAGTGGAATACTACTCAGCCATCAAAAGGGACCAGCTATCAATATCCACATTAACATGGATACATCTCAAAATTATGCTAAGTGGAAAGCCGGACAAAAAAATCAATATGCACTGTATGATTCCATTTACATAAAACTCTAGAAAATGCAAACAAACATGTACAGTGGTGGCTTGGGGACAGGGAGAGGAGACATTAGAAACGGGGATGAGGAGACGTGGGGTGATGAGAACTTCATTGCCTCGTCCTGTTGTTGATCTCAGGAGGATACACCCACGTGAAAACTAACCAAACCGAATCCTTTCAATGTAGACAATTATACCTCAATGAAGCTGTGTAAGACAACAACGCGGACGTTTTTGAAGCACCTATCCCCGTCCCTGTGCTCACTGCCCCAGCTCACCGGCCAGGAGGCTGGAGGTCAGAGAGGTGGAGACCATGCCCCTGGTCCCTCAGCCCAGCCGTAGGAATTTCTTCTGACCAAAGTGTCCTCGTCCCACCTCACGCCGTCCTGTGCAGCCTGGAGTCCATCTCAAAACCTGCCTCCCAGCCAGGGGAAGCACTCAGAGCAGTGGCATTCGCCCTCTGACTGGGGTGTCCAGCCATGGGTGTCCCAAGGGCGCCCACCGAGGGCCTCCAGAAACCCTGGGCCTCCACCCCACCCTGCCCACAAACCGCCCCAGCTGCTCTGGGGAAGACGGGTGACACCCTCCTGGACGACAGGACACTCGTCTGGGCGTGGAGGCTGTGATGGCGCCTTTGTGATGTCCCCCAGGGGCTGCCCCAACTGCAGGCGGGCTGACGCCGTTCCTGACAGGTTCCCAGCCCACACCCTGCCCACTGCTTGGAAGCTGCCCAGGCCCTGCGAGCCCCGGGGTGAGGTCAGACCAGCCTTCCTTCAAGTCCATCCACACCCATGTGGATGCTGCACACACACCTGGGGCTGCGGCAGGGCAGTCGTAGGGGCTCCGGGGGCAGGGTTTCAAAGTCAAGCGTGGTTGGAAGGGGGCCCACAGCAACAGAGCAGCATGCGGCACGTGAGGGCACACTGGGCAGGAGGTCCGGGCTCTTTGTGAAGCATCTGCCCCGGCCCAGCCCACCCGCTCTTCTCTCATCCCCACTCAGCCTCGGCCTCCCCCAGGAACCTCACCTCCCCCTCCCCGAGCTCCCCCAGGCCATCCCCCTGACCCAGCATTGAGGGTGACCAGTGTTGTTCACAGCGTACCCAGCCCGTCCCTGAGTAAGAATCGTGTGACTGAATCCAACAACCCAGTCCCCGGGGCAAGGGGGAGTAGAGAGACGGGGTCTGGGAGGTCTGGGCAGGAGGAGCCTGGAGGCTGGGCCCAGACCACTCCAACAAGAGCAAGGAGGCATCAGGGAGGACCCAGAGGTCCAGGCTGAGTGAGCCCCAAATCCGGGGGAGGGCGCTGGTGATGCGTGCGAGGGTGTAGCAGGAGCAGCTGCCCCAGAGGTGCTGGCAGGGCAAGGACAAAGACAAGACCCCGAGAGAGCCCGAGGGCGGACGCAGCCTGCACCAGGTGCCGAGGGCGGTGTGGCGCAAGACGCGGGGCACCCAGACAGCAGGACACAGCATGGGAGGGAAGCGCAGGGCTCCCACACTGCGGTTCCCACCAGGGGTGTGCTGGGCTGGAGACAGCAGCGCCAACCACTGACCACTTGTGAGGGGGGGTCCGGGCAGGGATGGTGCTCCCATGGGGACAGTCACACAATAAACCAAACCTCTGCTCCCCCAGAGGCTGGGACCCCCCAGTGGATGGGCAGTGCCCCTCCTGCCTCAAGAGGAACCCACACCTCCAGAGCTGGCATTTCTGACTGACATCAACATGCCGAGATCCACAACAGCGCCAGGAAGGAGGCAGCACACAGGAAGCCTCAGAGAGCCAGCCCTCGCTCTGCTGTCCAGGACCAGGCCTGGGCCCCCACCACCGCAACAAGGACGAGATCCAGAGACAGAAGCAGAGACAACAATCACAGACAATGGGCTTCCGCTGACCACCTGACGAGAAGCGCTCCTAGACCGGGGTCGGCACATTGCGGCCCCACAGGCCACGTCGGGCCCAAGCCTGGTTCTGCAGGGAATGGTGCACTGGAACACAACTGAACGGGGAAGCTGATGTGAGCCACCATGAGGCTGGGGCCACTGCCTTGAGAGCATGGGTGTGAGGCCTTGGGCTCAGAGAGGGCCGCTGGGTCCCAGGCCCACACGGGGTCAGCAACCTGACAGGGACAGAGAGCCTGGCGCCCACGAGGAGTGTGTGGACCTTCCAGGCAAAAGGCCCCATCCACCTCTCCCTAACCCACCCGGCTCAGGGCACAGGTCCCCTCGGGGAGAGAGAAGGTCCCCCAGAGAGGCCAGGGCCTAGACCTTGCCCCACCCCCAGGAGAGGAGCCCGGTGTCCCTCTGAGGGGGGGCATCCAGGTCTCTGCAAGCTGGAGACCCAAGAAAGCCCGGGTGTAGCTCAGCCCGTGTCCAAAGGCCCGGGAACCACGAGCGCCAACGCCCAAGGGCAGAAGGTGGATGTTCCAGCTCAAGAAGAGAGTGCGGGAATGGGCCCTCCCCCACCTCTGGTCCATGTGGGCCCCCCACGGACTGGATGAGGCCTGCCCATAGTGGGGAGCACCCACTGAATCAGAGGTCCTCGCTTCCAGAAGCACCTCACAGACACACACAGGTGATGTCTCACCAGCTAGCTGGTGTCTCTTAGCCCAGCCAGGAGACACACAAAATTAACCACCACACAGGCATGGGGACTGTGTTACAACACAGTGGCTGTCTTGTCTGTTGAAAGCAGCGACAGACAACATGTGCAAAAATGAGTAGAACGTTATTTATAAGACCAGGTTGAAGGTCAGATGTGTCTTGAGGGTAGCAGTCCGCTGACCCCTGGACCGGCCAGCACCCCATCATTACCGGGCACCCACCTTCTGTGGCTCATTATAGAAACACTGTAAGAGCATGCTGGAAGGGCCCGTCCCCGAGCTCGGTGCAGAGGCGAGAGATGTGCATCGGATCAGAGCCTGGAAGGATGGGGGTGCTGCGGGTGCAGGGATGGGTGTGGCAAAAGTGCAGAGGCAGGGCAGTGGGCCAGGAGGAGATTCGGGCCCTTATACCTGCCTCTAAGCCCTAGACAAAAAGCCACCTTCCTCCTCGGCAGTGACAGACCCCAGCACCCAGTGGGCAGGAGAGCAGGTATGGGCACTGTGGTGCCCGCACGTGGCCCCCGAAATGGTTGTGAGTCGGGGCAAGGCCCTCCCCTCGCTGAGCCTGGCTGCATACTAGGCTATGTGTGGAATGCTTACCCCAGTGCTGAAGCAGCTGGTGGGACCCCAGTCCCGGTCAAAATTAGCCACGTCAAGCCCATTTACGGGAAGTGCCAGGGCTTGAAGAAAGACTCCTTGAGTGCTGGCCCCTCACCAAGGTGCCTGGCCATTCCTGAGGCCCCCACAGGGCGGTGTGTCTGCTCTGCAGCAGCCTCACTGTCTGCCCCAACAGGAGAACGGAGTGGGCATCTGTGCAATGAGCACTGGTCACAGTCCTAGCTCACGGAGGGGGACCCTTAGTCTCTGACACACCTACGAGGGGCGGGGCCCGGAAACAGGTCTGCATGGGGAGACTGAGAACAAGGCCCGGTCCGCCTCCAGCCAGGGCCTGGCTCCCTGGACAAGGCCTGCAGAGCAGGGCAGAAGCAACAGTGAAACCAGCCTGCAGGAAAGGCTGCTCTAGAGGGTCTTTCTTCCCAGACCAGTTGGGCCATCTGAAGTAGCAGGCACAACACACGTCAAGGAGGAGAAAATCCAATGAGGTAAGGTCAGTCCAGGAAGCAGTTTCCACCAGGGAGCTGGGATTTGGGATTCGCAACTCCTTTGCTGTTGGAATTCCCGGGCTGACCCAGCCCCGCCCAGCCACAGCAGGTCCCACCTCTCCCTGAAGGGCCACCAGCCTGCACCAGGGTGGGAACATCCCTGGAATTCCCGAGTCCCGCCAGCTGCCATGCTGGACCCTCTGCTGGGCTTCCTGCCCGATCCTCATCTGCTCCTGAGACCAGGACACTCCTGCCTGGCACCCATCTTCCTGTGCAAACTAGCTTCACAAGGACCTTTCCAGGTGGCTTTCAGCGCCCCCTTAGCAATAGCGTGCTTACCGCGTGCCTGGCCTCAGCTGGGCGCCGGTGGGGTGAGGACAGCAAACACTATCAGGTCCCCAGGACTCAGCTCTGTCCCAGCTGGACCCCAAAGCCTGGCATCCTGGGGAACCAGAGAATGGCCAGAATCACCCCTCAGCTCACAATGGGCCTGATTACTGACAGTGATGGTCAGCACCGCAGCCTCTCTACCCCAACCAGAGTGAGGAGCCCCTAAGGCGTCCTCGCCTCTTTCCCGGTTCAAAGTGGTGTCCCTACCAGAACCTCGCCCGGGGAGCAGCTCCTCAGAGCAAGTGTGCCAGAGAACCCCAAGGGGCAGGGCGCCGGCCTGGGGCAGGGCTGGGTCACCCAGCAGCTGCTCAGGCAGGAGGACCCGCCCTCACTCCACATGGTCACCATCTGCTGGCACACCTGTGCCTGCCAGACCCACGGGCCCAGCCCCACCTCCGCTGCAGAGCACAGACAAACCATGAACCACAAAGGCTGTAACTAACTCCTTCTGCCCCAAGGCGGGGTGGGCAGCCCTGGGGGCTGGTCAGGGAAGAAGAGATGGCAATGGAAGCTCACACCGCCGTGCAGGCTGTGCTCAACAGATACTGATGGACTGACGGACTTCCCCCAGAACCGGTACATCCAAGCCACAGGCTTCACCACGTGCTTGAGTCAAAGGGCACCCAGCAACTCTGAGGACTGGAAAGAAGACAGGCGGGGGGACCTGCGACGCAGGGGCGCACACGGCGTTTCCGTGTGGCCGGCTCCCTCTGTGCGAGCCCGTCAGCCCCAGGAATCAAACCCAAGACAGGGCTCAGGCCTGTGAAGCAGATACAGACACAAGCTCAACCCTACGATGTGAGATAAAGATTTTATAGCATTAAGAGATTAAAGTCTCTGTCAAAGGTGGATTAAACCTATCAACACTGAATCCACTGGCCCAAACAGCCTTGTACAAAATACTTCATAATGGCAGACACGCAGGAATGTGTCAACTAGGCAAAGAACTAGAGCTCGGGTGCCTGCAACACACAAATAAATCAGAATTAGCATCAACGTAGAGAAGACTCAACAGCAGGATGAAGGGCACCACTTCCTTTCAGGACAGAGCTTTTTCCTAAGGAAATGTGTCACAACAGAACAGAGGGACAGCACACAAACCTAAAAAAGGAAGAAACCACACACGTTATGTGCCATGGTAGAACAAAATTTAAAAATAGATTTCACAATCTAAATCTGAAACTGTTTTTAAAAAATAAGAGCTATTAAAAAATATATTAGCACACATGCAAACACATGGGAATTGATCTCTTGGATGATGTCTGTATCCAGAGGGCGGACAGAACACAACAGGACACGGAACAAGCACCTCCCGTCAGGACGTGGGGTCTCGGCCAAAGCGGCACCGGACTTGGGGAGGGGCATACTAAAAATACGCAGGAACTATAAAAAGAGACACGAAACTGAACACGGTAACGAGGCACAAATCTCACAAAGGGAAGTGACTCAACAAAACCCCCAATACAAAACAAAAAGGGAAAAGCAAAGCAAATCTAGCGCATTTTCTTGACCTGATAATGATTTTAACCAGGCTGATCGTCGGTGTGAAGCACCTGCTCCTAACCCCAGAACAGCAGGCTGGGCCCCCACACACCCAGGGCCGTCGTCCCTGCGCTGGGGGCCAGAGGCACTCGCTGTGGCAGGGCCAGGGTGGGCCCCAGATGTTCCCTGTCCACACCACGTCCACTCCCAGCACGAGACAGGACGGGGTGGGGGCAGTCACCACAGGCTCAAGGGGCACGCCAGGACCGTACAGGAGCGCCCCAAACTCTCCTTCAAAGGGGGGCTCAGGACACTGCAGACTGTGCATGCACACGCTCGGGGAGACCTCAGCAGGTAGGAGCAACAGTTCCCCTTGAGAAGCATTCACTTGCCTAGGAACACAAACCAGGAGCACCGTTCAATTCCATTCTAAAAACACTGATTTGGCACCTGCTGGGGATCCGGATGAGCAAGCAGGTAACCATGCGCTGTGTCAGAAGGCGAGCCACCGATGCCCTCGCCACAGACAGACTAATGTTGAGAACCGAGCACAAGACGCAGACGCGCTCACTGTGACCGGGCCTCGCCTCTCACCTGAAGCTCCAGAAACACGGTGGGGTAACTTTCTTTCTCAATGTCACCGAAGCTACAGCAAAGCTCCCTAGACAGACGTAAAGCGAGGGCAAACACTAGCAAAGCAGTAATCCACAGCAGAGAAGCGCTGGAGTCGGCCCTCTACTGAACGAGGCGAGAGCCTCTCCCCACACTAGAGCCGAGGAGGACACGTGGAGTCCACGTGGTTTGCAGGTGGTGACTTTATCTAGAAAGGGCACTAAGAAGCACCTCCAGAAAGGTCATTTAGAGATCTCCAATCCCTCCAAAAGAAATTCTGTCGGCTTAGGAATACATAGTAAACTACCAGCAATTACATTTACAAACTCAACGTCAAAAAAACCCTGGACACTGAAGGAAGCTGCCCCAAACCCTCCGGGACTGCTGAGAGCCACAGAAAATTTATCTAGACCACTTAGCAAGCAACAAGACTGCCTTTTTCTCCACTGAAAATTCTTTGAAGATATAATTCACATACCATAACATTCATCTTTTTAACATACACAATTCAGTGGTTTTTAGTATATTCAGAGGGTTGTGCGACCATCACCACAATCTAACTCCACATTTTCATCACCCCAAAAAGACAACCTGTCCCCATTAGCAATCACTCCCTAGCTCCCTGCCCCCAGACCCTGAAACCCACCAGGGTACTTTCTTTCTCTATGGATTTGCCTATTTATTTAGGACATTTCATAAAAAGGGGACCACATAACATGTGATCTTCTGTGTCTCCCACAGAGCATGTTTTCAAGACTCATCCACATTGTAGTGTGAACCAGCACTTCTCTCATTTTTATTGCCAAACACTATCCCGTTGTAGGGACGGACCACGTCTGTCCCTCCATTCATCTGCTGACGGACATTTGGGTGGTGTCCACCTTGGGGCTGCTGTGGACACGTATGTACCCGTGTCCATGTGGACATGTCTTCAGTTCCTTGGGGCACACACACAGGAGTGAACTGCCCAGTCACATGGTAACTCTGTGTTCAACATGCAGAGGAACTGCCAGACTGTCTGCCAAAGCGGCCGCGCCATTTTCCACTCCACCAGTGGGGTATGTGGGTTCCAACACTCCGCGTCCTTGTCAACACTTGCAATTGTCTGTCTTTTGATTTTAGCCATCCTAGTGGGTGTGAGGTCTCCTCCCACTAAAAAAAATTCATACTAGTAACAATAATAGCTACCACTCTTATCAGTCTCCATAAGTATATTATTTCCCTTAGTGCCTATCTCAAGAGTTCTCAGGAGAATTCATGTTCCTACTTTACAGAGGAAAGAACTAAGGCTCCAAGAGGCCGAGGCCTCAGCTATCCTGGGCAGATGCACACCTGAAACTCAGGGCTGTCCCTACCCCCTTGTGCCAGCTCATTCCACAGCACGAGCATCAGAACCACTGCTGGAGGCAGGAGGGTATCTGGAATACATAAGAACCCTACACATCAGGAAGAAAAAGGCAGACTCCCCACAGAAAACATGGCGAAGGTCTGAACAGGCTCTTCACCAGAGGGCCTCCAAAGGGCCAGTGAGCAGGAGAGGTCCAGGGGAAACGCCATCAGCACCAGGATGGCGCCCAGGACGCAGGGATCCGAAAGGCCAGGATTTAACACGGACAGCCCCCGTGTCAGCGGGCAGGTGGCGAGAGCCAGCAGTGCCCCACTGCTGATGCAGCTACCCTGGAGAGCGCAAGCCCCCCCGCCCACACGGCAGGAACCCATGCCATCCACACGCGTGTTCACAGCCGCATGGGGCCCAACAGCCCAAACCCGGGTGAGGAAGCATGACGTGTCCACACGGAACCCCCCCTGTGATGCGTGCCAACAATCTGCAAATTCAGGCAATGGCGCCCCACAATACAAAAAGCCAAGTGAACACACGACCCAAGCGCTGTGGGGCTGTCGTCGGTAAGTGGACGGTAAGTGGACGACAAGCAGGCTCGGGCTACGGGGCAGAGCCCGACGTCACCTCGGATGGGCGTCAGACAACAGTCCTGGGACGCTGACAACACGCCGCGTCTCCCTCTGCGGGGCCGTGGGGCATCAGGCTGTGCAGTTATGATTTGTGTAGTTCCTATATTTTCTTACACTCCAATAAAAGCTCATTTTAATAAAAAAAAAGAGTGCAATATAACAATCATCAAAACTACTATAAATAGGGTTTAAAAATAAAGTAAATTATATCTCAATAAAAAGTAAACAAACAAAATGATTTCTGAAACTGAATACGGAAACAGAATCAAACCATTATAAAAAACATCGGAAGCCGTGCTCCACTTCGGCAGCCCAGGTTGGCAGGTTCGGATCCCGGCACGGACCTAAACCACTCATCAGCCACGCTGAGGCGGCGACCCACGTACAAAATGGAGGAAGATCAGCACAGATGTTAGCTCAGAAAAAAAAAATATCCAAAGCAATCCAACAAGGACACAGTATCTGAAACGTTATCCAAGCGCACAACACTAGAGAGAGAGACGCTCAGAGAACAGACAGCAGATGAGCAAGCGTGCCCAGTGACGGTGCACACATGTGCTCTACTGCACGGAATCAGTCGTGAGATGAACAGAACCCAGACCAAACGTACCCCAGGTCTGCACATACCCCAGGGAGCCCAACTACTCATTACAGATGAAACGCAAGGTATCAGAGACGCAATGAAAGACCAACTTTCCATAAATGCACTTCAGCAAAAACCTGATATGAGAATGGAAGTCCAGTCAGGAAATGGGACAAAAAATGGACTGCAGGTTCCCCCGGGCCATATGCCTCCCATCCCCCTACACGGGCGCATGGTCTTGCTGGCAGCTGGAGAGAAACAACTGCCTGACGGGATGGCGTCAGGGGAGAGGAGTGTGAGACGGGCTAGAGCCAGCAATCAACGGGATGCATCCAGGGCCTCATGCAGCACCCAGAAACAGAGCAGCTCCGAGGGCCAGCCCACGGTCTTGCTTGGCGGGGCCAGCTCTGTGCCCGTGCCCCAGTCCCTGCCCTCCCACCAGAAACAGCTGGGGGTGGAGAATAACCCGAGGCCTGTGCACGTCACAAGGTGAGCCCGTCACTGCGTTCACGGGAGGGATCTCTTTTCACAGATGAGCCACTGAACTCTGAGAACAAGCGGGGCGGCAAGAAAAGGCAAGAGAGAGGCAGAAGAAGTCAGAGGCAGAACCAGGACCTGGACCCATGGCCCCGCTGCTCAGCTGCCAGAGCCTCAGAATCACCCAGGAGCCAGAAACATCCATTGCAGGTGCAGGCATACCTGTCAGTCAGCCCCTCCTGGTCCCTGGGTCTCCAGGTCTCAGGCCTTGGAATCTGGAATGTTCTGGCTTACTGGGGCAGTGCCTGTTAATCCCCAGATCTGGCTGAGGCTGCTCATGCTGGTCCCCAGCCCTACTTCACAGGACTTAGAGAGATTATCCCCCTCCCAGCACAGCCCTGCCGCCCCTGGGCGGTGGGTAACTGAAGCAGCAGAGCCCGTGAAGGGCCTGGCCTTTTCACCAGGGGACCACGGTGGTCATCTGTGCGTATCTCTCCGGGACAAGGGGAGATGGGCTCCGCTCGTAGGAATCACCAAGAAAGGTGAGAGTGCAGGTCCACACAGAGCGTTGCACACAGCTGTTCCCAGCGGACATGCTCCCAAAAGCCAGACGCAGTGACTCCGATGTCCACCAAGGGGAGGTGTTGGTGACCCAGGCACCACGACTCGGGCACGCTGCTCAGAGAGAAGGCCAACCATCGACACGCACAACTCTGATGCCCTCAGAGAAGGCAGACAGACGTTGGCCAGTCCATCCACAGGTATTTACTGAGCCCTGCTGTTTGCCAGGCGTGGGCTTGCCCACTCCAGCCCTGCACCATCAATACAGACGTCTAGACCAGAACCTGAGCACTGCGGGGAAGGCCGCAGGGTCCCCCTGGGCAGGGTGGGCTGGAAGGCACGTGCGAGGGACGCTCACCACAGGGCAGCCGTGGGAGCACAGACTACTCTGCATCTTCTTACAGGCAAACTACGCTCCAATGTTAAAAATGAGAGCTGCTTACAAGACAGAATCACCTGGGCAACAGCCCGAGTAGCTCCGGAAGCATCTGTATCTCGAGGTCAGAGGTAGCCCTGAAAAATGCAGCCCGCCACTGGAAGAGGGGCTCAGGTGGTCAGCCCCAGGGACAGCAGGGGCAGGCAGGCAAAGCACCAGGGGCTACTCCGGCAGCTTCTTCCTTCCCTGCAGAATTCCCTCAGTCCAATGCCACCCTCGGCCAGCGCGCCACCATTTCAGTTCACAGATGCAGAGAGCAGGTGGGAAAGGCAGGGCCAGAACCCCCAGCTACTCAGTGTGGGCCAGGGTGGTGGCGCGAGGTGGCTTCTCACACGGGAGGGCGGGCCTGGTGTGTGGGAACACCAGTACTGGTGCCTCTGGGCAGCCCACGCCTGGCACCGAGTGTGTGCCTCCTGTGAGGTGCAGGGCTGGAGTGGGCAAACCCACGCCTGGCAAGCAACAGGTGCTCAGTAAATACCTGTGGACGGACTGGAGGACCAGGAGGACGTGGGGCACTGCAGGGGGGAAATGGGCCCACACCACAAGTGGGTGGACAGGACAGCAGGTCCAGGGAAGGGACAGGTGCTGGGCGTCTGCTGAGGGAGGCGAGGGACAGGCCCTGCAGGTGTCTCCTCCCTACCTCTCTTCCCCAGCCAGCAGGGACACACCCCCAGTGACTTGGCAGCAGGAATGGCTCGCAGGCTCCCCCCTCTACCTGGATTTGCCCTCAGCTCACACACTCCTTCAGAGAGGGGTCCTCACCAGGCCCAGCCCAGGGCGGCTAGTGGCCCCCAACACAGCCAGGGGACACAGACACAAGGGTGGGCCCACCCATCAGCACGTGGACGGGGGCCGGCAGCATTCCTGGGCCCCCACTGTGGACCCAGGCGGAGAGATGTGGATAAATTCTATAACCATGCAGACAGAAGCAAAGGGACACTCCACCCAAGTGGGCAGGGAAGGTTCAGATCCCACGCGTTAGCTGCAGCAACCGGATGAAGTTCCCAAACTCCTCTTCCCATGGATCCCTCCAGGAGCGTGACTGCTCCTGATTCCATCCATCTTGAGTGTGGCCCACACTCTGGAATTTCTGAAAGCTCCCAGGCAACCTCAGGAAACAGATGCCCCACCCTGGCTCCACATACGCTTGCACTGGAACCCAAGTCAGCTCAGAAACCGGAAACAGACCTGTTCACTACAGGCTCTCACGGACCCGCCAACCACCCAAAGGGACCCCCGGGGAGTGCTCCATGAGACCTCAGCTCACCACCCTCGGCCAGCTCTTCCTACCCATTCCCACCTGGTGGGGGAGTTCAAGAAAACCGTGCAAACCCACTCCTCATCCTTGCTCAGAGGGCGTTTCCTAAGCAGACGGTGGTGGTGGGCGCAGCTCAGACCCCTGGGCATTTTCGGAGGCTGGCTACCACCCCAAGGAGACAGAGGCGGGTGTGAACCTCACGTGATCTTCACAACAGCCTGCAAAGTAGAAACCTTTATCACTGTTATTTCACAGGTGAGCAGACCAGGGATCAGCAAGGCCAGAGGGTTCACCTGAGGAGCACCACAGGGCTTCTCACTCCAAAAATCACTTTTCTTCTTTGTAGCAAAGTGGTTCCCATAGCTGGGGTGTCCGAGAGGGGTGGAGTGTGCTGGGGAAGGGTTGGGGTAGGGGTGGAGTGTGCTGGAGGTGGAGCTGGGCCCAAGGAGCCCCGACAGCCTCACCTGGCAGAGGGGCAGGGAGGAGCCTGGGAAGGCTGCACAGGTCCCTGCAGGAGAGGGCGGGGCCTCCTGAGAACCGGGGGCTCCTCCTGGGAACCGGGGTCAGGACAGAGGCTGCAGGTGCACCTGCACACACTCTGCCCAGCAGACAACCCTCACCTATCAGCCCAGCACACCAGGAGCCCACCCCCACCCAGACCCTCCCAGGCCCAGGCAGGCACATGTGTGTGACATCTGTCCTCCACCAGCCACCCTTCCCACTGTGTGGCTTCTGGCCTCAGTTTCCTGTGAGGGTCAGCAGAAGGGACCTGAGTTCCGGTGCCAGCACAGGGACAGAGTGGGGCTGTGGTGGCTGTCGCCGCCCCCACGCCCTTCCCATCACCCGCGGAGCTTCCCAGCCACCCTGGGCAGCGTCCAAGCACTAAGCTGCCTTTACAAACTGGGATGCGCTCCTGGGCGGGAGGGATTTAGCCAGAATCAGGCGCCGTTTAGAGAAGATTATACCCTGATTGCCTCAGTGTCAGCAGACAGGCTGCTGGCCAGCTGAGTCCTGGGGCTGGCGGCTGTCCCCACCAGCCCTGGCTCCTCCACCCGGGGACACAGAGGCCAGTCCTGGCGCCTGAGGACAAGCCCGTCTTCCACAGCCTGCAGTCAGGGCAGCACGGCAGCTGTCTGTCCCATGTGTCCCAGGCCGTGCAGGACAGCTCGGCAGGCACAGCCAGCGGGACGACGAGGGGCTGGAAACACCAGGAGAGCAGCCGGTGTTCTCATCTCACCTCTCATCTCAGCACGTCTCCTCACTCATCAGCCCCGTTCTAGAAGGAGACACTCAGCAAGCCTCACGGTCAGCAAGTGGCCAGGGACTCTTAGTCAAGTGTGTCCCTGCACGGACCCACAGTTCTGTGGGTGTCGGGACAGGAGAGGAGCCTGTGAGAGGCGAGCGTGGGCTGTGACGATGACTCGATGCTCACTCTGCCCAGAGAGGCTCTGAAGGCAGACGGGCCTGTCAGCAGCTGCAGCCAGGGTGAGAGAATGGGTCTCGGGCCAAGTGCCCCCACGTCTGACGTTCTGTCACAGTCACCCTAGCAGGGTCAGCCCCAGGAGCCTCAAGGGACCCATGCAGCATCACCCACCATGAGGGGTTCCCACACCCTGAGGAGCCAAGGACTCTGCTCCGCCCACGAGAAGAGGTGAGAACTTGAGGATTGGGGCGGGATGGCCAGATGCTGTGCTGAAGCCGGGAGTCTGGTCTCCCAGTCTCTCCCCTCCTCCCACACACCTTGGGGTCACCTGGAGGAGTGAGGCCTGTGGGATCCTTCCTGTGCTGTCTGTGACCCATGCATGTGTACATACAGACACGCACACAGGCACGTGCGCACACGTCCACTCTGTCTCGGCGCAGGCACAAGGGCTGACCACCCACCGCTCCTGACGCATCCTGGACGCCCTCTTATATAGACGCCTGGGGCCATATCGCAGCCCAATCCCCACAGCACCCGCACCGCTTAAAGTCCCAGCAGTCACCCTGTGAACCGCAGCTGAAGAACGTGCCTCTGGCACAGGCGCGCTCCAGCTCCAGCTCCAGCTCCGTCTGGGCCCTGAAAACAGGCAGGCATTCCAGACTTCAGCTGGTGTGGGCACGGAGGGCATCCCACAGCGGAGGCGAGACATTGACGCCCAGAGAACACAGGGGAGGAGGTGCGCTCGGCAGCGAGAGCCTGCAGGAGACCCTGACTTGGCCAGCCTGGCGTGTGGAGCACCACCCACACCAACCATAAATCCAGTGGGTCCTGCAGGCCTGTCCTGAAGCCAGTGAAGAGGAGCAGTAGGCATTTCCGGGGTGAAGTCCAGCCCTAGCACCCCGGGGGGGGCCCAGATCTGGGGGCATGGCAGGCTGGAAAGGGTCTCCAAGGGGGTGGTGGGCACCTGAAATGACAGTGGAGGCACCCAACACCCAAACGGGGCGCACCTATCACACTTTCGGAGGGACCTGTGGGGCAAGAAGCTAGTGAACGCCCGAGCAGGACTCGACCCCAGGTCTGACCAGTGGCTAACTCCACACCCCGCCCCTAAGTGCTGCCTGGGTCAAATGCACAAGGCTAGTCAGTCAAGCAGCTCACCAGGAGGTTCACCAGGAGTCAGGTCGACACTGACCAAGCTGAGCCCACATGGAGGTCCTGTGGATGGCTTTAAAGCACGAAGGCACAGAAGAAGCACGCTCATCTTTTGTCAAGAATCTAGGGGCCAACCTGGTGGTGTAGTGGTTAAGTTCATGCGCTCCGCTTCGGCAGCCCGGGGTTCGCAGGTTCGGATCCTGGGCACCGACCTATGTACCACTCAACAAGCCATGCTGTGGCGGCATCCCACATACAAAGTAGAGGAAGATGGGCACAGATGTTAGCTCAGGGCTAATCTTCCTCACCAAAAAAAAAAAGAATCTAACCAACTTGACCAGTGATTTTTCTTTTCAACCATGTGCATTCTATTACTTTTTCTCAAGATTAAAAAAAAGGGACTCTCATTGACTGATGGTGACTGGGACCAACCCTGCCAGTCCAGGGCTGAAGACCCAGTCAGCAGACCCCAGTCAGGCATGCAGATCACACAACACAAACCACAGGGCTTAAGGGAAAAACTTATCAGTGACACATAAAATGCTAGAAACCTAACAAAACCAGAACACACGATCAGGACAGTAGGGTACTGGCGAAAGGATAACTGCATGGATCAATGGGACAGAACAGAGCACCCAGTAGGCCCACACACATACAACCAACTGATTTTTGACAAAACAGCAAAAGCAATTCCACAGAGAAAGGACAGTCTCTTCAACTACATCCACATGCAAAAAAATGAATCTGGACACAGACTTTAGACCTTTCACAAAAACCAGCTCAAAATGAACCATACACCTAACTGTAAAAAGCAAAACTCATAACTTGTAGATAAAAACATAGAAGAATCTATGTAACCTTGGGTTTGGTGATGAAGATCTTAACACCAAAAATGTGATCCATGAAAGCAAAGTGGCATTAAAAGTAAAAATTCTGCTCTGTGAAAGACACTGTTAGAAGGAAAAGGTAAGCCACAGACTGGGAGAAGATACCTGCAAGATAAGACTTGTATCCAAAATAGATAAAGAACTCTTAAAACTCAACAATAAAAAACAACTCAATTTTAAAATGAGCAAAAGACAGAACAGACACCTCACCAAAGATATATACACAGCAAATAAGCACACGAAAAGATGCTCCACATCATATGTAATAAAAGAACCGCAAAGTAAACCACAATGAGATGCAACTACACACCTATGAGAATGGCCAAATCCAAAGCAATGACGCTGCCAAATGCTGGCGAGGCTGTGGAGCAACAGGAACTCTCACGGCTGGTGGGAACGCAAAGTGGTGCAGCCACTGTGGAGGACAGTTCGGTGGTTTCTTATAACACTAAACATACTCTTACCCTACGATCCAGCAATCATGCTCCTTGGTGTTTACCCAAAGGAGCTGAAAACTTATGTCCACACAAACACCTGCACACGGATGTTTATCGCAGCTTTATTAATAATCATCCAAAACTGAAGCAATCCAGATGCCCAGTTTGAATAAACTGAGCTACAGCCAGAGAACAAAATATTATTCTGTGATTTAGAAAAAAAGAGCTATCAAACCACAAAAAGATCCAGATGAGTCTTAAACGCTATTTCTAAATCAAAAAAGCCAATCTGAAAGGGCCCCATGCTGTATGATTCCAATTATGTGACATTCTATAGAGGCAAAACTATGGGGACAGTAAATCAGTGGCTGCCAGGGGTTCACGGTGGGGGGGGGGTGAATAGGTGAAGCACAGGGGATTTTTTTAGGGCAGTGAATCAATTCTGCATGATACTGTAATGGTAGATAAATGACATGATGCATTTGTCAAAACTCAGATAACTTGATGGCACGAAGAATGAATCTTAATGTATGCAAATAAAAAAAATCATCTAGAAGGTCGGGGGATCCCAGAATGGAAAACAAAATGTGGCAAAACAATCTAACTGTTTTACCATGGATGAAACCACCTCACTGATGGGAGTGAGAACAAAGTGCTTCTTGAGGAACTTACATGGAAACAAGTGGAGTACCT
This sequence comes from Ceratotherium simum simum, assembly GCF_057802395.1. NCBI lineage: Eukaryota > Metazoa > Chordata > Mammalia > Perissodactyla > Rhinocerotidae > Ceratotherium > Ceratotherium simum. The sequence goes on along the minus strand of NC_141919.1, from coordinate 55,885,131 downwards.
AAGACCAAAGCCAAAAGGACTGCACATGAGCACTGCGCTCTAGCTGAGAAACTGCTCCCAGGGGTATAGGTCAGCAGTTCCGACCCCACTGTGAGGTGCGCTGGAACGCAGCGGTCAGGGGACTGTGGCAGGTGGAGAGCTAGTGGTCTCCCTGTTGGAGGGAGGTGAGCAAGGGGAGGCGGAGGGAACGATCCACATGGGGAGGGATCAGAGCCGGAGGCATCAGTGTGAACTCATGCTGAGCTTAGTATACATACAGGTGGCTGCATCTAGCAATGGTTTGGATGTGTGTGTAAACACGTGCTAGTGTACACACATCTATCTCCTGGCTCTGTCAGCTGAGAGGGTCCAGCAGCAATGACACTCCAGCAGCAGTGAGCACACCCAGCACCCACATCTTGGCTTCTAACACCTTTCTCCAGTAAAGGAACCAGGGATCCTTGGAGAAACAGCTGATTCCAGGCGCAGGGAACACACAGATGAGCCTGGAGCATCTCGTGGTGCCAGAAAGTAAGGAGGTGCTCAAAAAGAAAGGGATGAAGGGAAGGGGGAGGGAGAGGAAGGAAGGAAGGAAGGAAAGAACGAGGGAAGGAGGGAAAGAGGGAAGGAAGGAGGGAAGGAAAGAACGAGGGAAGGAGGGAGAGAGGAAGGAAGGAGGAAAGGAGGGAGAGAGGAAGGAAGGAGTAAAGGAGGGAGAGAAGGAAGGAAGGAGGAAAGGAGGGAGAGAAGGAAGGGAGGGACGGAGGGAAGGAAGGAGGGAAGGAAGGGAGGAGGGAAAGAAGGAAGGAAGGAGGAAAGGAGGGAGAGAGGAAGGGAGGGACAGAGGGAAGGAAGGAGGGAAGGAAGGGAGGAGGGAGAGAGAGGAAGGAAGGAGGCAAGGAGGGAGAGAAGGAAGGGAGGGAGGGAAGGAAGGAGGGAAAGAAGGGAGGAGGGAGAGGGGAACAATCACAATGATGGTGCGTCAAAAGGCAGAGCAGCCAAATGAAAGGGCTGCCAGGGCCCACAGCTGGAACAAGTTGAGCAACGAAATAAAGCAGTATTAGATCATAACCCAAATATAAAATAAACATCCATGAATCCATACCGATATAAATGAACGGAAGACTAAATAAGTAAACGGGAAGAGACAAGCCTCCCATGCAGAAAAATTCCAAATAACGTATGTAGATTCTGCCCTCGAGGAGGGAGCATGACCCCTGCTCCTCGGGTGGGGGCTGCGCAGTCTGAAGGGGGAGAGCACCCTGACAGTGGAGGCGTCCAACTCACACCTCAGCCAGGGAATCAAGGCCGACGTCAACGGGGACGAGCCACGGACCCCTGACAGGCTCAAGGAGAAGGGCACTTCACCGCCGGTCCTCCTCCCCAAACCACAGTCCCACTCTAATTATGAGAAAAATATCGACAAATCCCAGTGAGGGACATTCGACAAAGTGCCTGACTAGTCCTCAACGCTGTCAAAGTTACCAAAAACAAGGAGAGTCTGAGAAACTTGAAACAGCAGGAGCCTGAGGAGACATGAGGACCAACTGCCACGTGGATCTGGATGGGGTCCTGGGGCAGGTAAAAACTCAGGAAAGAGGAGTCAAGGATGGACTCTGGTTACCAAAGCGGCATCGACGGAGGTTCGTCGACTGTTAACAAATGTCCATGCTGATGGCAGGCGGTCCAGACAGGCAAGCAGGCACGGGTACACAGGAACTCTGTACCATCTTCACAGCTCTTCTGCAGATCTAAAACTATTCTGAAGCAGCTTATTCTTACAAGTCACCAAAAAAAGGGAGGAGAGTTTTACACATGTTAAATAGTTAAAACACAAAAATGCTGCAATGCACGCACTTTATCTTGACAAAGCCCTGAGGGCTGGCGCTGGGCGTGGCGTCCCGGTGGGGAAGGCGGTGTCTGAAACTGGACGGAAAGCAGGTGGGTGGGTGGCAGGGTGCAGGTTCTGTGTTCGCCTAGTGTCTTCTGGGAACTAAATGGCACAGAAGCAAATGCTAAATTCTCATGCTCACGCTGTTCCCTCCAACATCAACCACTCTGGAACGAACTCCCGTCTTCAAAACAAGTGCTATGGCGGAACAGACTGCTTCACAGAAGAAGAAATCAATCAGACCCGAGGGACGCGACAGCACTTCTCCTCACCACTGGCCACGATGACGGTCGGAGGACACTGTGCTGGCGAGAACACAGACTTGCTCGTAGCTGCTGCGTGAGTCTGCACTCGCCTGACTGGGTGGAATGTCCATAATCTCAGCCTCTGCACCAGGCGACCGGGTGACAGCAGGCAGGGCCGCGGGTTCACAACTGTAGACAGCCCGCCTGGCGCACCCCGTTCCAGGGGTCAGTGTCCCCTCTGACCATCCAGGGAATCCCTCAGGCTGGGGGACAAGCCGGGATCTCTGCAGTGCATGCCAGACAGGGTGTGAGGGGAAGGAGGGAGGAGAGCACCCAGGCGGCCCAAGGAGCAATGACAGGGGCCTGCAGAGTGGGGTCCCAGGCCACCCTGACGCCATCACCAGGGGAGAAGCTGCTCCACTGCCAGGGCTTCAGGGAGGGGACTGCTCAGGGGCACATCATGCCTTGCTGACACACAGCCCTCACTCTGAGACCTGGCATCTCCACCTGTGGAACGGGGACAGGACAGCTTCTCCCTCCTGGTTCAGAGACAGCTAGGCACCTCTCGGCGTCCCAGTCAGGACACACTGGATGGGTGACCATGAGCCCCTGGGCGGGCAGAGGAAACACAACAAAGGCTGGTCTAACAAATGAACTGGAGAGCGGCAACGACCCAACAATGCAAAAGCCAGGCCTTGCACCAGCTGAAGGCAGCAGTCCGCCAATTTTTTAAAAAAGAAAAAGAAAAGAAAAGTCAAGCGTGAGGTGCCTGGCCTGCTTCGGTTGGGTGGTGACCCTGAGGGCTGGTGTGCGGACTGGAGGAGTCAGTGGGCGTGGGGAGGCTACAGCAGGAGCAGCTCACCTACAGGGGTGAGGCCGTGGGACTCAACGGGCTCATAGCCATGACTTCCACACAAGGACTTGGATGAGAACCTGGTGCCCGAGGACCCCTTCCAACTTGGTCCGGGCTCTGGGCCCTCCTCAGTCACTCCCACACACCCCCAGCTCTGCTTCCTCTTCCCCTGGGAGAGAAGATCACAAGAGGGAGGAGAGGGAGGGAGCGAAGGGAACAGAGCAGCTGCTCCCACCAGCTCTGCCCCAGCCCTTCATCCTGCAGGAAGGAAGGGACACCCCGGAGTTGGGTGCTGGGCTCAGGCAAGTCCACAGGCGGCAGAGGAGGCTCCGAGAAGCGTCCAGGCCTTGAAGCGCTGGCAGGAGAAGGGTGACAACAGCAAAGGTAGCAGGGATAGGGAACAGACGAGGGGAAGCAGTGCATGCCGCCCTCTGAGAGACGCAGCAGGGCTGCTCCAGACCACGCTAGGACAAGGAACAGAGGCCAGGTGACCGCCGGGACGGCCGGGAGGGGATCCAGGCCCAAGTTAGGTGGAGGCAAGGAGCCGACGACACCAGCCAGCAGACACTTACTAAGTCAGCACTTGCCGGGTGCCGGGCCCCATGCCCAGCCTGTGACACTTGCAGCTCACCAAACTCCACCCACTGCTTCCCCAGACCTAAGTGCACAGACCAGTTCCCAAGGTGACACAGACAGCATCGAGGGCGTCCAGACCCGGTCTTCCTGCTTTCTCGGGGATCCCAGAGAGGATGGGGCTGAGACTGCACCAGGACCCCACCCCTGGCCTGAGGCATGCTCTCCAGCCCTCACATCCCCACCCACAAAGACCACCCAGTCCTGGGACCTGCCTCAACCCTGTAGGCAAGAGCTGCCACCCCAGCACACCTGTCCCCTTGAAGGTGCACCTGAGGACACAGAGCGGGGTGTCCCACGGCCACTCAGGACAGGAAATACCACGTGGCTGACCAAGGTCCACCCGATTTTCTTCCCCACCATGGCGGGGAGTGGCACAGTGGGACCTGGGACAGAGGGGGCCCTTATTAAGCCAGGCTCAATCACCAGCAAAATGATTAGGCAAAACGGGCCAGCGGGTGCCCCTCAAACACACACCATGGTGTTGGCAGGACACAGACAAGGACATACACATACTCACCAAGGAAGAAAGGCTGCAGTGCCAGCTCTGCCACCCACTGGCCCACCACTGGACCTTCCTCAGCACGACCCCACTCAACCGGGACCAGCCAGCCAGCATCCCTCCCTCAGAAACGGCATTATCTACAAATGCCGGCAGGAGCACAGCACCTCCATTTGTAGCACAAACTGTAAGTAACTGGACCCATTTCAGTTCAAGAAAGAAAGTTTTAAAAGAATAAAGATGGTTCACTTCACAGGAGAAAAAAGAAAAGACCCAATGAATATCATCTCCTTAAGTCTTGGTTTTTAAAATAAGAATTAACATTTTCAAGCATGACACTGGCCAAAACCCAACAGGTTGACAAGAGCCTGAGCTGGCCTGGGTGTGAGTGAACTGGTGCGAGCTTTCAGACAACGTCTACCGAGACGATGCACCTCCCCCAGCTTCTGCCGCAACTTCTAGGTGAACCGATCTCACCTCACCTACAACAGGGAAAACTGACGGTCAGGACGGCGGGGCAACCTGTCCAAGGCCATACGGCCAGCGCGGGCAGGAGCCAGGAGGTGACACCAAACTAAGCAAGCAGGTGCCTGAAGAACTCCAGCCTCCTCCTGGTTCCCCATGACCCACCCTCCAAACACATCCCACAAAACCGAGCCAAGATTCTTGCATTGGCCAAAATGTGTTTGTGAAAGTCAAAAGCTGACAACTGAAAGATCCCTAAACTGGGATGAGTTCCGTCTGCAACAGTCCCTTCTTACAGCAGACATGGATGAGAACTTGTGAATGTACAAGGGGACTGTGCACGCTGCCAGCAGGGGCTCAGGAGAAACCCTGAGGAGAAGGCAAGGGCTGGGCCTGCCTCTGAGCTGCGGAGAGTGAGCCCCATCCCAGGAGACCAGAATGGGGCGAGCGTGCGCTATTTCCTATGCTCACAGCTCCCTGGCCTCCCTCTGCAGTGGGTGCATCCCCCCACCCCACACACATCCTTGCAGGAGGGACCACATGTCACTCCTCTTGTAGATCCAACACCAGCAGAGCCTGGCGCCAATCCGTGCTGACAGATGACAGGACCGTGGGTCGTGGGTCAGATGAGCCACCACCTGCCCCCACTCCCCCCAAATCATTTATTGATGCTAACAGAGCACCTGCTCTGCCAGGCATGGATTTAGGCACCTATGAGGATTAATTCTTTCTCTCCTCTTTACTATCATAATGGGTTCCTACTGGTCCTGCAGTGAGGAATGGAGGCTCTGAACAATCCAGGCACCTGCCCCAAACCACTAGCAGCAGAGTTGCCGGAAGGTGGGCGGTTGGAGAAACAGCAAGTATGGTGGATCCTGAGACCAATGGCCAAGAGCCCACCTGGACAAGGGAAGAGTCAGGTGGGGAAGGGGCACGCTGTCATAGAAACCGACAGGCCACGTGCCTGACACCACACTGGGCCTTTTCAAACACACGACCCTCAGACCAACCCTTTCTGCGTGGGCAATGCCGCAGAAAGAGAAGCTAAGGCCCCTGCCCACAGCCACATCACCAGCAAGGGGCTGGGCCTTGGTCCAAATCTGGGTGTTCCACCCAGAAAGCCACTTCTCCCTCCCCACCCCCTACCACAGAGCGGGGGAGTCAGGAGGACTGGGAGAGCGGGTGGTTAAGTCACCCAGGAGAACTCCTTCAGGAAGGACTGCCCGGCTTTCTCCCTGCCAGCCTCTCCGCAGCCGGGGGTCGGACCTCCCCATTGCGGAGTGGAAACCACACAAGGCTCCCTCCTGACAAACACCCACAGACCTGTCACCCGCCCAGAAGGAAGGGCCTGGGAGGGCGGCAGGGACAAGAGGTGGGTGGGAGAAGCACAGATCCCAGAGAAGGAATTACGGGCGTGGGGAGGGCGCCCAGGTCAGCGCTGAGCCTGGGGAGGGGACTGAGGGACCCCAGCCAGCAGGGACGGCCACATGCAGGGCCAGCACCCCTCCCCGCCTCAGGGCGCTCATCGAGGCCGCTGAAGACAGCTGCACCCAGGAGAAGAGGTGACCTGCTAGAAATGATGCGGCCGTGGCCTAGCCTTGACCTGCACCCATCCCACGCCCCCATCCCACCGGGAGACCAAACACCGCAGAGGACGCACCGCCGCCCCGAGGCCTGCCGGAGCAGGAGACACGACCCGCTGCACACCACAGCTGGGCCCGCCGGGCACGCCGGCCCCGGGCGCCCGGTGCTGGCCAGCCTGGCCCGGCGAGGGGTCCGCTCGGCCCAGCTACGGGGGTCGGCCCGGCCCGGGGTCGGGGTCGGGTCGCGGTCCGGCCGGCCGGCCGGCCCTGCCCCTCACCTCCTTGAGCTGCTCCATCTCGCCGCGGACGGCCTCGTAGTCCACCTCGAGCTCCTCGAACTGCAGCTTGAGCTGGTGCTTCTCCTCCAGCACCGCCAGCCCGTACTCGGCCGCCTGGATCTTCTCGCGCGTGGTCTCGGCCAGCTCGTGCGACAGCCGCTTCACTTCGGCGCGCAGCCACTCGGGCTGCGCCTCCATCACCAGCCGCGCGTACTCCTCCTCCTCCGACGGCGCCGACATGGTGGCCGCGGCCCGGCTCGCGCAGCTCGCACCGAGGCTCCGGCCGGCTCCCGTCCCCGCCGCCGCCCAGCCCGACGGCGCCCGGGCCGCCGCCGCGCAGCCGCAGTACGCTCCCCGCCGCGCGGGGCACTCTGGGGGCGGCGGTCCCGTCCGCGCGACTACACGGCCCGTCGTGCCCCGCGCCCGCCCGTCCCAGCCCGTGATTGGCCCGCGCCCCGCGCTGGGCAGCCCCTCCCATCACCATCGCCCCGCCCCCGCCCCCTGGGGCATTGTGGGGGCTGTAGTCCCGCCTGCGCGCCGACTAGAAGGCCCGTCGTGCCTCGCGCCTGCCCGTCCCCGGCCGTGATTGGCCCGCGCCGCTGCCGTCGCAGAGCCGGAAACACTGCTACCTTCCGGCGCCCGCGTCCTGCGCACGACGACTCGGACGGCGGGGCGGGCGGAGCCTAGGACGTAGGGGTGGAGCGATGGTCGAGCGCGGTGTGGGGTTCTAGTAGGAACGCGCGCGGACCCGCATCCGGGGAAACGGGCACGCAGGGGACGACCGCCAGTGGGATGCGACAGGCGCACGGCGTGTTTCCCTGCGGGTCTGCCGGTCCCGGGACCCGACTCAGGACCACATGGCGTCCGGCCCGGGTCACGCTCGCGGGGCCGCGTGTCCTCTCGCCCCCCGCGTCGCGCGCAGGCCGGGCCGTGCACTCGTGTGTCCTCGCGGCCGGAGCGGAACTCTGCCGGGTGGTGCTGCGTCCTGCGTCCGGGAAGGAGGCGCGATTGCTTCCCCGAGGTCGCCGCTGGGTTTCCCGCGGCTGATACCCCGCGAGAGGACGCTTTGAGACGATGCAAATATCCTGTCGTGCCTCAGACCTGAACCCACTAGTTTTCGTTGGTGTTTCTTCGCTAAATGAATTATTACCATACTATTTTTTTTTTTCTATTTCCATCATTCCTTCTCCAGTTACTAGCTTTGCGTTCTAGGGAAGACAGTCCACTCATTAGCGGTGTGGATCCATCGATTCTTATTTTACTCAATGAGTTACCACCCATTACTCTCCTTATTTACTTAGATGCTCAAATGGTGGCAGATTGAGCCGGTGGGAGCTCCACCAAGCTGGCTCCGTGTCCTTCAGCAGGTCATAATTTGTTAGCACTTCCTTGCTCTTTGGCACCGGTTGTTCCAGGATCTTCTTATACTCTCAGTATCCCAGACCTGGAATCACCATTTCTCCAAGGAGCCTGATTACGTTTAGTCGTTTAATGTATGAGGAGAATGTGTCATAATTTTACTTGTGAAATTAAAAAATAATTTTTAAGGCGTTCAACCACAGTAGGAGTAGGTTGTCCAAGCAGCGTGGTTTACCTGGGACTGTCCTGGTTTTAGCCCTGAAAGTCCAGAGTCCTGGGAAGCGCTCAGGCCTGGGCACACCCTTCAGCCTAAGTGGGAGAGATCCTTCGGAAAAGAGGGGAGAAGGACCAGGTGAGCTATTGGCTATTCAGGGTCCCTTGAGATTCCATATGAGTTATAGGATGGGTTTTTCTATTTGGCGAAAAATGCTGTTGGGATCTTGATAGAGATTGCATTGAATCTGTAGAAGTTTTTGAGTAGTAGTGTAGTCTTAGCAATATTGTCTTCCAGTCCCATTTACACAATGTCTTTCCATGTGTATGGCGTCTTTAATTTCTTTCAGGAATGTTTTGCAATTTTCCATATACAAGTCTTTTGCCTCCTTGGTTAATTCCTATTTTTTTTCTTAAAGCTATTGTAACTGGAATTGTTTTCTTAATTTCCTTTTCAGATTATCATTAGTGTATAGAAATGCAACTGATTTTTGTGTGTTGATTTTGTATCCTACAACCTTGCTGAATAAACTGTTTATTAGCTCTAATATTTTTTTGCCATGAAATCTGTAGTGGTTTCTACATATGAGATCATGTCATCTATGGACAAAGATAATTTTACTTTTCCCTTTCCAATTTGGATGCCTTTTATTTCTTTTTCTTGCCTAATTGCTCTGGTTAGGACTTTCAATACTATGTTGAACAGAAGTGGCAAAAACAGGCATCCTTGTCTTGTTCCTGATCTTAGGGGGACAGTTGTCCATCTTTCACCATTGAGTATGATGTTCACTGTGGGTTTTTCACGTATGGCCTTTACCATGTTGAGGAAGTTACCTTCTATTCCTAGTTTGTTGAGTGTTTTTATCATGAAAGACTGTTAGACTTTGTCAAATGGTTTTTTGCATCAATTGAGGTCATCATATGGTTTTTTCCCTCTTCATTCTGTTAATGACCACATTAACACATTAGCATTACATTGGTTGAGTTTCATATGTTGAACCATCCTTACATTCTGGGAATAAATCCTATTTAGTCACCATATGTAATCCTTTTAATATGCAGCAGATTTTGGTTGGCTAGTATTTTGTTAAGGATTTTTGCATCAATATTCATAAGGGATAAGTGGTCTGTAAGGAATGTATTTTTAAAGGTATATGAAAGTCATCCAACTCCCTTGGTTAAGATGATGGGGCTACATGGAACTGAACATGACACGATGTTAAGAGGAGGAAACGGAGAGTCCTTGTGCTTGCAGCTCTGGAACCGGGCCTTGCACACTCCTGCAGAGCTGGAGGAGGAGAAGTGGAATCACTGGGGTTTGAATGGTGGTGGGAGTGTAGGGAATTATTTTTCCTTGAACATTTTTTAATTAAGGATTTATTGTTAATTTTAGGTGTTATTATGTAAGAAAATGCCTTTTTGGATATAAATACATCCTGAGGTACTTACAGGTGGAGAACATGATGTTTGGCATTTGTTTTAAAATACTCCAGAAAAAAGAGATGGAGATAATGAAACAAGCAGTAGTTGTTGATGGTAGTTGAAGCTGGGTGGGGGAACACACTGCTACACTGTGCTCTTGACTTTTGGGTCTATTTTGGAATTTTTTTAATAAAAATTTTCAAATGTTTTAATGTTGCAATGGCACTATCTTCATAAAGCCTGAAAAGACAAAAAAAAAAAAAAATCATTTACCTGTCTGCTCTGAATGTGTCAGGCTGCCATCTGAGTGCCACTTGACTTTTAGGTGCCTGACCAATGGGCATGAATTCTGACCTCGTGCTTCAAGCTACTCCTTATTTTAAGGGATATTCGCTGGTATCCCTTTTATTGGTTGCTGTCATGTGTCTGCTTACATGACTTTATTTTTTAAAATACTGTTATTGTTTGTAGGTAATGCACATGATTAAAATTTCAGTTTAAAGAAACGTACAACTACACACCACCAACTTAAAAAGTAAATTGGGGGTCTGGCCCGGTGGTGCAGTGGTTAAGTGTGCATACTCTGCTTTGGCAGCTCGGGGTGTGAGAGTTTGGATCCCGAGTGTGCACTAGTGCACCGCTTGTCAAGCCATGCTGTGGGGGCATCCCATATAAAGTAGAGGAAGACGAGCATGGATGTTAGCCCAGGGCTGATCTTCCTCAGCAAAAAAGAGGAGGATTGGCAACAGATGTTAGCTCAGGGCTAATCTTCCTCACACACAAAAAGTAAATTGGCCAGTTGTTTTACTCGCAAAATTAGTTTATTTGGGAACAACCAAAAGAATTGCAACTAGGGATGTGCATACTATGGCAGACCATAGACAAATCCAGAGAACAAGGAAGGAACCTGCTTTATAGAGGAAAAGGGGGAATTGGGAGGGGCTGTAATAAATGAAGAATCCATTGGAGGAAACTGGGAGTCCAAAGTGTAGAGGCATTGGTTGGGTTGCTACAGTCTCTCACTGGCTGAGCTGTTGCTGGGTGGGGAGAGAAATCTTCCTCTGGCTGGGTAATCAAGTAGAAAAGAAAACACCTTCCTGCCCCAGTTGCAAGTGTACCTCTCCCTGTTTGGAGTAATTGATAGGGCGTGAAGCTCCCCCTACAGGCCTTCCTGTTTCCAATTTTAGTTGAGGTTTCCTTTACTAATTTTCACAACACCTATCAGAATGGCTAAAATAGAAAAAAACAAAACAAAACAAAAACCATCAACAAAAGTGACAGCAACAAATGCTGACGAAGATGTGGAGAAATGGGATTGCTCATATACTCTTTGGGGAAGGTAAAATGGTGTAGCTACTCTGGAAAACTTTGGCTTTTTCTTATAAAACCAAACATGCCATCACCATAGGACTCAGTAGTTTCGTTCCTGGGCATTTATCTCAGAGAAATGAGAACTTGTGTTCACATAAAAGCCTGTATACAAATGTTCATAGCAGCTTTATTCATAAAACCTACAAATCGGAAACAACCCAAAAAGTCTTTCATTGGGTTAATGGTGGAACAAACTGGTACAGCCATACCATGAAATACTACTCAGCAATAAAAAGAATGAACTATGGATACATACAACCACCTGGGTGAATCTCCAGAGAATCATACTGAGTGAAAGAAGCCAATACCCAAAGGTTACGCAATGTATGATTCCATTCATATGGCCTTTCAGAAAGAACAAAATTAAAAAGATGGAGAACACGTTAGTGGTGGCTAGGGGTTGGGTTGGGGAGGGTGTATGAGGGTATAAAAGGGCAACATGAGGGACCCTTATGGTCATGGAAATGTTTTGTGTCTTGCTGTGGTATGTAACATGAATATACGCTGGCAATAAAATTGCACAGAACTGACACACCCACACGGAGTACACATAAACCTCATGGGATCTGAATTAGAAGGGTGGCTTGTGTCAATACCAGCTTCTCGGTTGTGATATTTGACGATAGTTATGAGAAATATAACTGAGAAAATATGGTGTGCCAAAATTTGATGAGGAAGATTTTAACCCAAAGTGCTCATTTCTGTCAGAGATAAAAGAAACTAATAATATTAAAATTATACTTTTTTTTTTTTTTTTTTGGTGAGGAAGATTGTCGCTGAGCTAACAACTGTGCCAATCTTCCTCTATTTTGTATGTGATATGCTGCCACAGCGTGGCTTGGTAAGCCGTGTGTAGGTGTGCCCTAGGGATCCGAACCTGAGGAACCCCGGGCTGCTGGAGCACATGAACTTAACTACTATGCCAGCAGGCCGGTGCCTACACATATTTGCACATAAAAAAAATATGCAAAGAAAAGCAAGCCCCCCCACGAGGAGAAATACAAGAATATATTTCTTTTCATTTAAAAAAATAATGTACTGTACACACTGATCCCCATCAGCACATGATGTGTGATGGCGTACGGTACACACTATTTCCCATCACATGTGATGTGTGATGGTCTTTGTGTTTCTTATCACTGTTTCTTGTCAGCATATATTTTTAAGACTGCACAGTACTCCATGGTATAGGTGTGTTGTACTTCCACTCCCCTGATGGACTTTTAGGTTGTTTCTGGCCTTTTACAACCACACCAGTGCAGAAATAAGCATCCTTACCCATCTTCTTTGAGGCTTGCACAATCTCTTGTTCCTGGAAGGGGGACGTTTCAGTTAGTTAAGTTGTTGAACAAATATTGCCATAGCTGTTCAGTGATATAGCTGCTGAGATGGGAGCTATTTGGGTGCCTTTCCTAATCCAGCTTCTGACCGATGAATGCACACCTTTGTCCTTGGGCTTTCCTGCCAAGATCTCACCCCTGTCCTCAGTGTCCAGTGGCAAGGACAGCTCTGGAGGGGGCATTTAATCAGGGCAGTTGTCCAGCACTCAAAATTATCTGCAAATGGGGCTAGCCTGGGAGCATAGTGGTTGGGGTCATGCGCTCTGCTTCAGCGGCCCAGGGTGCACGGTTTCGGATCCCTTGTGTGGACCTACACCACACATCAAGCCATGCTGTGGAGGTGTCCCACATACAAAATGGAGGAAGATGGTAGCTCAGGGCCAATCTTTCTCACCAGAAAAAAAAATTGTCTGCAAGAATCTCTCCTCCTCCACGTGGCTCCTTTCGCCCTTTGAAGCTTTGACACACTCCCCAAATTAATATATGTATTCAACACAATCTTTATTAAAATTCTAGCTGAGTTTTTTTTTTTTTTGCAGAAATTGATCAATGGAATAGAATCGAGAGTCCAGCAATCAACCCACATCTTTATGGTGAGTTGATTTTCAACAAATGCTCCTGGGACAATGGGAAATCCACACACAGAAGAATGAAGCTGGAACCCCACCTCCCACCAGACGCAAAATTAACTCAAAATGGATCAAAGACCTAAATGGAAGAGGTAAAGCTATGATTCTCTGAGAAGAAAACACATGCATAAATCTATGTGACCTTGGATTAAGCAATGGTTTCTTAGATATGACACCAAAAGTGCAAGCAAAAAAGAAAAGAAAAAAAAAGAAAAAAGAAATTGGACTTTATCAAATTTAAAATTTGTGCTTCACAGGACAATATTAAGACCAGAATGGGAGAAAAATTTTCAAATTATATATCTGGTAAGATCTGGTATCCAGAACTCCCTGAGCACAGATTGACTTGAAAGTCAACCTCCAAGTCCCTGGTGTCATCCCAGCTCTCAGGCTGGTGGCTTGGTGCCCTCTGCTGGCCACACGCAGCTCTGCACTTGAGGACCCACCTGGGGCAGGGCCTGGAGGGAAGGGTTCTCCCCTGGGGGCAGGAGTAGGCGCGGTTGGGGGGACTAGAGGAGGAGGGGGTCAGGAGGGAGAGGGGAGCGGAAAGGAGGAGGAGGAGAGAGGTGGGGAGGGAGGGGAAATCTTCCAGTACAAACACTGCACTTAATAATGTTACGGCCAACACACCAAGTGTCTTAGTCCACTTGGGCTACCATGACAAAATACCACAGACTGGGCGGCTTAAACACAGGCAGTTACTTCTCTCAGTCCAGGAGGCTGGAAGTCCAAGATCAGGTGCCAGCACGGTCGGGTTCTGGTGAGAGCTCTCTTCCTGGCTTGTAGATAGCCAGCTTCCCCCGTGTCCTCACAGGGTGGAGAGAGAGCTCTGGTGTCTCTTCCTCTTCCTGTGGGGTTAGGGCCCCACCCTAATAACCACATCTAACTTTATCACCTCCTCACAGGCCCCACCTCTACAGGCACCTTGGGAGTTACGGCCTCAACATGTGACTTTTAGGGGAACACATTTCAGTACATAGCAAGAAGAAGAGTAGATATCAGGTGGTGTGCTGGTAGATACTTAACGACCTGCTCTCTTGTTAAAACTAAAATCCCTGATTTGCAAGATTTTGTGATTTCTGCACTCTACATACTCCCCCCTGGCCAATTTCAAGCTACACTGAATGGCCTTGGAAAGAGATGTGTAGAAGCAGCCATTACATGTGTTTCCCCACACAGATAAATACACACAAACAACCTCGAGAGCACAGTGATAGTAAAACGTAGCAAAGTCATTAGGAGATGACGAGTCTTGTGTATTTACCGTGCTTTTACCATAATCTATTTAGTTGCAAGTGTGTATAATTGAACCTTTAATGGAGGCCGAGTTTAACAACAGTCCCCAGCGTTCCTGCAGATTTAACAGCAGGCTCTTGCAGCCAGCGTGGTTTAACTCTAGCTCACACTGACTCCACGCTATAGGCCACACACACCGGACACGGACACCTTACTACCATTGTTATTTTCATAATAATTAGCTATCATTTATTGAGCACCTACTTCATTCTAAGTTATCTCCAAACTACTAGCATTTATCTTATTTAATCTTCACAAATGCCTTATGGGCTAGCTATTATCCTCACTTTTCAGACGAAGAAACCGAGATACAGAGTTAGAATGATACGGCCATGGGTTTGAACCCCTGAGCTCTGGGAGGTGGGGAGAGGAGTCTGCACCCCCACTCATCATCACCCTACTGCCCCCTAAACTGTTCTTCATGTCTTACCCCACCCTGGGTCCTCCTGGATCCCCAGCCAACATGGCATTTCCAGCTGGATTTCCAGGGCTGCGTTAAACGCAACTCACCCCATGTGGGCTCCCTGTCTTTCCAGGCTGTCACCCTAACTGCTGCTGTGAAGATCTGTGCTATCTCTGGGCCCCAGGGACCAGAACCCTTTCCTGTGCTGAGAGAAGTCCCCATCATGTGAGTCTTGATGGAAGATGAGTCGACTTCCCAGTTTTGAAGCCCAAAGAAGGAGCAGATTGTCACTCCCAGGCTCTGTGCAGCTGGGGTCTGGGCATTTGAGCTGAAATGTTTGAGATTTTCACAACAAATAGCTCTTCTCACCACCCCTTTCCCACATACGCACTTTAAATAACACCCATACCTGCATAAAATACATACCAACCCTGCCCAGAGGAGACAACTCAAGTCTCAGCCATTTGCTGCATCCCAGCCCAGGAAGTGTGGGAGATTTGTGACCTCAGTCAGGTCTGCATAAAGCTCCTCAGGGGACAGTGATCATTGGCTAAAAGAAGACTTTAATCACCCTAAAATCTGCAAAGTATAATTGTGTGAATGAAGTTGTAGTGCAGGAAGTAGAAATCACTCTAGATGTTTCAAACAGAAAGGGATTTAATACAGGGAATTAGTGCTTGCAAATCATGGAAAGGACTGAAAGAGTCAAAGTCAACAGGACTACGACTAGAACTCAAAGTCATGCCATAGCAGCTATAATCCAGAGAGCAAGAAGCTACAGAAAACCATCGCCACAGTCACAGCTTCCCAGACCCGTGAACTGGGTGAAAAGTCAGTAGGACATGGAATCAGGCCATTGCAAAAGTTTATATCAGCCAGAGCCTGCACATCATGTGCCACCACTGCCAGGAGAATGGCACCCTCCTCCCGTCTGCTTTCCATGTCTCATGCAATCATATCTCATTGGCAGAACCCAAGTCAACCAATCTAGAACCCAAAGAGCAGAGGTCTCTGGGAAATGTAGATTTTAGCCTTCTGGCCCTTGCACAAGGAGTGGGAGAAGAAATGTTGTAGAAGTAGATTATGAGTGAGAATAGACAATGTCTCGCATGGCAATGGTAAAAGAGAATTCTTGCAACAAAAAAGCTATTTGGTTTTTTGACATGACAGAGTGAGCAGGTCTACAAATCTTCTCCCCAAAAATCATCTATGAAAGTTGGAGAAAACTATCAAAAGAATCCAAAAAAACTATTTCAGTCCTTGGAAATTCACCAAATGCACACATGAAACTGATAAGTGTTTATTTATGAAAACTACTGAAATTCAGCTACAAACAGCAAGAATCTGTGATGTTCTTGTTGGGGAAGCTGCCATCACCTCCCATCACTGTAGTTTAATAAATATGGGGACGGGTCAAGAAAACTATCATCATTAATTCCACTGCCAGAGAGATCTCACTTGATTTGGAGTTTTGTCAGTCAAAGTAGATCTCATCAGCAAGTGCTCAGGGAAGGCCAGCAGCTCTGCAAACAGTTCAGGACTGTTTTGTGCAAGCAATGGACCAGAAGGAAAGCTGGAGATTTACTAGGGAGTTCCAAAAGGTGGGACAACAATAGGGGGCTTGATAAACCCTCCACATATCCCAGATTGAGCAGAGGGTGTGCACATATGTGGAAAGACTAGAGCAGGCTGAAGACACTCACACATCCCTGACCAACAGAGTATGGCTCTGTACGGAGAGAAGATGCAAAAGAGCCTAGTGGAATGTGAAAGCCAGGGCAGACTTGAAAGTCACCTGAGGTTATAAGGTGCTTCCCTGCCCACACACAGATCCCTCAGCAGAAGGTGGAAGCTTCATTGGCTCTGAGCATAATCTGACTAACCCTTGTCTGAATGCTAAGCTAGGCAGTCACAGGGACAAAACCTGGGAAGCAGGGCTCAAACATAAAAATAAGAACAAATAGCTCTGCAGATGCATCAGCAACCGTACATTGCTGGGGAGGCAGAGTTCACAAAGAAACAAAAGAAAAACAATAATAATGGATGAGAGAGGGGAGTTGGAATCCAGAGTTGCTACAATACATTATATATTTAAGAAAACATTACAAGACATGCAAAGGCACAGGGAAGTGTGGCCCATACTCAGAAAACAAGGGAGTCGATAGCAATTGGCTCTGACTACACCCAGGTACTGGATTTATCAGACAGCCTTCAGAGCAGCTAAAGAGCTCAAAGAGCTAAAGGAACTAGATAACTACAGGAATGCACTGCAGCAATGACTCGACAAATAGAGAGTTTCAATAAATATACAGAAATTATACAAAAGAACCAAATGGAAATTCTGGAATGGAAAAGTACAATAACTGAAATGAAACTTTTACTAAAGGGGCTCAAAAGCAGATTTAAGATGGCAAAATAAAGAAACGGCAAACGTAATAGATCAACAAAAATTGTCCACTCTGAAAATAAAGAGAAAAAAGATTAAGGAAAAATGAAGACAGCCTCAGGCATCTGTGAGACAACATCAAGTGTACCAACATAGGTATAATGGGAGTCTCACAGGAGAGGAAAAAGAGAAAAATATTTGAAGATATAATGGGACAAATTTCAGAAATTTGATGAAAACCATTAATCTACAGATCCAAGAAGGATAAACACAAAGAGAGCCACACATAGACACTTCATCACCAAAACAGTTGAAAGCCATATACAAAGCGAAAATGTTGAAAGCAAGAAGAAAATGACATACGCTCAAATGTAACACAATTAACAGATGACTTCGCATCAGAAACAATGGAGAACATAAAAGTGTGGAATGATATTTAAAATGCTCAAGGAAGATTGCCAAACAAGAATTCTATATGCAGCAAAACTATCCTTTAAAAGTGAAGATGAAATAAGCTTTTTCCAGATAAATAAAGATCAAGAGATGCTAGCATATTAGCATAACAAGAAATACTAAAAGAAGTCCTCCAGGCTGGAAGGCAATGGTACCAGATAGTCACTTGAATACACAGGAAGAAATGAAGGAATACATGAGTAAATATCAAACATTCCCTAGGTATATTTTTTCTAATTTCTTCTCTTAACTTAATTAAAATGCATAACATTGTATAAAGCATTAATTATAACACTGTATTATTGGATTTGTAAAATATATATGACAATAATGATATAAAGGACAGGGAAGGAAATGATGATCAATTCTATTTTGCCATATTTCAGTTAGTATAATTCTGAAGTACGTTGTGATAAGATGCATATTGTAACCCTAGAGCAATCATTAATAAGATAACTAAAAAATATAGTAAAAAAATCAATAGAGGAATTAAGACTGTTCTCTAAAAATATTGTTTAGAACAAAAGAAGGCAGTAAAGGAGAAACATAGGAACAAAAAAGACATGAGACAAACAGAAAACAAATAGCAAATCGACAGCTGTAAATCCAACCGTATCCATAGTCACAGTAATGTGAATGTACTAAACATCCTACTCAAAATGCACAGATTCTGAGACTGGATGGAAAATCAAGACCGACCTTTGCTTCCTACAAGGGACACATCTTAGAGTCAAATAAATAGGTGTGGAAAAACATATACCAGGCAAACAATAACCATAAGAGAACTAGAAGGGCTATATTCCAGTTGGTCCCGACATCAGACAAAATAGACTTTAAGGAAACAAATATTACTAGAGTTAAAGAGAGTTATTTCATTATCATATAAGGGTCAATACACAGAGGAAATATAAAAATTTAAAAATATACACACCTAGGGGCCGGCCCGATGGCATAGTGGTTAAGTTCACATGCTCTGCTTTGGTGGCCTGGGGTTTGCAGGTTCGGATCCCAGGCGCAGACCTACACACCGCTCATCAAGCTGTGCTGTGGCAGCATCCCACATACGAAACAGAGGAAGATGGGAACAGATGTTAGCCTAGGGCCAATCTTCCTGTTATGAGAGGTTTGGGGATTCGATTGGAGAGGTAAAAGAAACTTTCCACTCCAAACAAATGGACTGAAGGTATATTTTATTATACAGAGGATAGTAAAGGCGATAGTCTGCAAACAGATCCGAATAGGTCAAATAATAAGAGGGAAAAAAACACCAGCTCGACTGGAAAGGGAAAATATCCACATCAGCTGAGATAGCAGCAGATTTGAATAGGTCATATAATGAGAGGGAAAAACATCAGATCGATCGGAAAGGGAAACACCAAGATCGACTGAAGGGAAATGACACAAATCAACTGGAAAGAGAAACACCAGGTTGACCGAAAAGAGAACACATCCGATCAATTACTTCACAATAAATCAGTTACTCACAACATCCACGCCCCACTGCCGGGAGAGTCCTGTCAATGGACACAGCTGGGCAAGGATCACGCGTCGTGGGCAAGGTGTCTCTTCCACAGGTGGAACTCTCACCGGGTCTCAGTCTCCAGCAGTCTTTTATAGCATCAATAATTTCCAGAGTAAGCAGTTACAGAGCTTTTTTCAGAGCAGGCGTCTAGTGTTCCCATGCACAAATGGTTATCAGTGGCATACGGGCACTGAGCCACCCCCCCCCCGGCTGTCGTCCCAGCCCAGTAGTTGTGTACGTGCATTGTTTACCTTGCTTATCGTCCCAGCCCGGCACCGATGGCCAGTCTGCCCCAGGCTGTGGCGCCCGAAAGGCCTTGAAATTTTTACACATTGCAACTATCTCCATGGGAGAAGGGCCAGTTCCCACCACACAGAAAGCAGCTTTTATATTTCTTTTTGTGCTGGTGACTGTAGGTCAATGGAGCAGCCAAACATGGCTGTACTCATGTCAAGACACTTCCACACACACACACACACACACACACACACACACACACTATATATATATATATATATATATATATATATATATATATACACACACCCCTAACAACAGAGTCCCAAAATACATGAAGCAAAACTTGACAGAATTGAAAGGAGAAATACACAATTCAAAAATAATAGTTGAAAATTTCAGTACACTACCCTCAATAATTGAAAGACCAACCAGAGAGCAAATCAGAAACGGTAAAGAAGATTTGAACAACACTGTCAACCGACGTGACCTGAGTAACATTTGTGGAACATACACACAACTGCAGAATACACATTCTGCTCAAGAATTCATGGAACATTCTGCAGCATAGGCCATATGTTGAGACATAAAACAAGTCTCACTAAGTTGAAACAGATAGAAATTATGCAAAGTATGTTCTCTGATCACAGTGGAATTAATAGAGATCGATAACTAAAAGAATTCTGGGAAAACCTCAAATATTTGGAAATTAAATTATGAACTTGTAAATAATCCATGGGTCAAAGAAGATATCAGAAGATTCAAATTTAAAAGATTTAACTCAATTTAAACAAAAACACAACAAATCAGAATATAGGGGATTCAGTGAATGCAGTGTTTAGAGGAGAATTTATAGCCTGCAATGCCTATATCAAAAAAGAAAAAAGGTGTCAACACAACAACCTAAGCATCCACCATAAGACATTAGAAAAAGAAGAACAAACTGATCATAAAGCATTTATCTCAGAGAACAATTTGTTGAAAAGACTATCTTTTCTCTAGTGAATTGCCTTGGCAACTTTGTGGAAAACCAGTTGACCATATATATGTGGATCTATGTCTGGATTCTTGATTCTGTTCCAAGACGCCAACACTACACTGTCCTGATTATGTTAACTTTATAAGTCTCAAAATCGGGTAGTATAAGTCTTCCATCTCTGTTATTATTTTTCAAGGCTGTTTTTGTTATTCTATGTCCTTTATATATTCATTTGAATTTTAGAATCATCTTGTTAGTTTCTACAGAAACCTCTGCGGGGATTTTGACTGGGATTGGGTTGAACCATAAATCAGTTTGGAGAATTGACTCTTCTGATCCATGAACACAGTATCTCTTTAATATTTAGGTCTTTGTTAATTTTTCTGAGCATTGTTTTGTAGTGCACAAGTCATGCTCATCTTTTGCCAGATTTATCCCTACGTATTTCATATTTTTGGTACTATTGTAAATGGTATTTTAAAATTTTGAATTTCTCATTTTCATTGCTATTATATAGATAAACAACTGAAGTCTGTATATTGATCTTGTGTCATACTACCTTGCTAAATTCACTATTAGTTCTAGTACTTTTTTGGTAGATTATGTAAGATTTTCTGTATAGACAATAACGTTGACTGCAAATAGAGTTAGTTTTACTTCTTCCTTTCCAATATGTATGTCTTTTATGTGGAGTAGAAGTAGTGAGAGCAGACATGCGCACGTTGTTTCTGATCTTAGTCAGAAAGCATTCAGACTTTCACCATTAAATACATTAGTTGTACTTTTCTCAATGTTCTTTATCAGGTTGAGGAAGTTCCCTTTTATTTCTAGTTTGCTAAGAATTTTTAATTTTTAGTGATGAATTTTTCCAAATGCTTTTTCTGTATCTATTGTGATGATCATATAGTTTTTATTTCCTAGTTCGTTCATGTGCTGAATTACATTGATTGATTTTTTAATGTTTAACCAATCTTGTATCCTTAGAACAAAATTCTACTTGGTCAAGATGTATTATCTTTTTATACACTACAGTCATGCACCATAAAATGACATTTTGGTTAACGACACGCAGCATATACGACAGTGGTCCCATAAGATTAGTACCATATAGCCTAGGTGTGTAGTAGGCTATACCATCTAGGTTTGCATAAGTACACTCTATGATGTCGCACAATGACGAAATCGCCTAATGACCCATTTCTCAGAATGTATCCTTGTCGTTAAGCGATGCGTGACTGTATTGATTTGGTTCTCTAAAATTTTGTTACAAATTTTTGTGCATTGATCTGTAGTTTTCTTCCTTTGGAATGATTTTATATGGTTTTGGTGTCAATAATGCTTGTCTCGTGGAATGAGTTGGCTCACATGTCTAGAAGAGCTTGTGAAGAACTGGTACTATTTCTTCCTTAAATACGTGGTTGGATTCCACACTGAAGCCCTTTGGACCTGCACTGTTTGTTGTGAGAAGGTTTTCTAGCTACAAATTCAATTTCTTTAATATCTATAGGGCTATTCCAATTATCTACATCTTCTTGAGAGATCTTTGGTAGTTTTATTTCATATAAATTGTCAGATATATTGACATGAAGTGTTTCATACTATTCTCTTATTTTAAAATATTTGTAAAATCTCTAAGGATATCACCTCTCCAATCCTTGATATTGGTAATATATCACTTCCCTCTTTCTTTCCTAATCAGTGTGGCCAGAGGTTTTTCAATTTTGTTCTCAGAGAAACAGTTCTTGGCTTCATTTATTTTTTATATTGTGTTATGTCTTATTAATTTCTGATTTTTATCATTTCCTTTCTTCTGCTTAGTTAGTGCTAATTTGCTCTTCTATTTCTAGTTTCTTAAGGTGGAAGTTGAGTAGGTTGCTGACTTGGACCTCCTACTTTTCTGTGATGAGAGTCTATTGCTATAAACTTCTCTGGGAGCACTGCTGAGTACTGTATGCCCCAAGTGTGTATATATTTTGGGTTTTTTTTTTTCACTCAGTCCAAAATATTTTATACCTTCCCTTTTGATTTCTTCTTTGACCCACAGGTTATTTAGCAGTGTGTTATTTAGTTTCCAAGTGTTTGGTGATTTTCTGGATATCTTTCTGATATATATTTCTAACATAATTCTATTGTGATCAGAGAACACACTTGGTACAATTTAAATTATTTTAAATTAATTAAAATAATTTTTTTTGATTAAAATAATTTTATTGAGATTTGTTTTATAGCCAAGAATATGGTCTATCTTGGCACATGTTCCATGTGCACTTCACAACAGCACATAGTCTGCTGGTATTGTGTGGAGTATTTTACAAATGCTACTTAGGCCAAGTCGATTGATAATATTGTTCAAGTCTTCTGTGTCCTTACTGATTTTCTGTCTGCTCATTCTTCCACTTGTCCAGACGGAGGTGTTGGAATCTCTAATTACCATTGTCATTTGTCTATTTTTCCTTGCAGATTTCAATCCCGTGTCATTTTCTTCTGCTTGAAGGACTTTTAAAAATATGTCCTACACTACAGATCTGCTGGTGATAAATTCTTTCAGTTTCACTATATCTGAAAAAGTCTTTATTTTGCCTTAGTTTTCAGAATATTTTTGCAAGTTATAGACGTGTAGGCTGACAGCCCCCAATACTTTAAAAGTGTTGCTGCATTGCCTCTGGCTTGTATTGCTTCTACAGAGAAGTTGGTTGTCATTCTTACCTTTGTTGTTGTACATAATATGCCTCTTTCTTCCAGCTACTTTTAAGGTTTCTCTTTACACTGATTTAAGCAATCTGGTTATGACAGGCCTTGGCATTGCTTTCTTCTCCTATTTTTGCTTGGGGCTGATTGAGCTTCTCAGACCTCTGGGTGTAGAGCAGTTTCTCAGCCTCTGCACTGCGGGGTGTGGTGGGGGCTGTCTAGGCATTGCAGGCTGTTTAGCAGCATCCCTGGCCTTTATCCACTAGATTCCGGTGGTGATCCCCCAGTTGTGATGACCAGAAATGACTCCAGACATGGCCAAATGTCCTCGAGGGCAAAATCACACCCAGTTGAGAACTAGTGGCTCCGAGTTTTCATCAGATTTGGAAAATTTAGTGTTATTTCTTCAATCAGGTTGCCCTTCTCTCTCTCTCCTGCAGGGACTCCAACTATATGTGTATTAGTCGGATTGAATTTGTCCCACAGCTCACTGAGGCTCCATTAATTTTTTTCAGTCTTTTTCCTGTGTGTTTCACTTTGGATAACTTCTACAGCTATTTCTTCAAGTTCACCCATCTTTGCTTCTGTGTTGTCTAATCTGCTGTTAACCCCATCCAGTGTACTTTTCATCTTAGATATTGTATTTTCATCTCTAACAGTTCTACTTGGGTCTTTTTTATATTCCCCCATTCCTACTAATATGTTCAATCTTTTGTGAACATGTGGAATACAGTTATGATAATTCTTTCCATGTCCTTATCTGCAATTCCTAATATCTGTGCCATTTCTGGGTTTATTTTTATTAATTGATTTTTTCTTCTCATTATAGGTCATATTTTCCGGTCTCTTTGCATGCCAGACACTGTAAGTTTTACCCTGTTGAGTGCTGGCTACTGTTAGACCCCTGTGACTGTTAGTGAGCATTGTTCAGGGCAACAGTCTGATCTTTCAGGGCTTGCTCTTAGGAGATGTTATGTGGGACCAGAGCAACCTTTATTCCAGGGCTGATTTCACCACACCACCGAGGAGACCCTTCCAAGGACCCCATCTGACACCCTGTGAATCACAATGTTTTCTGCTCTGACTGGTGGAGCAGGAGCTACTCCCAGCCCTGCAGATCTCAGAAGAGTGTTCTTCACTCTCAGGAGAGCGCTCCATTCTGGTGGTTCCTTCCCCAGCCTCGGGTGGCCTTCCCATGCTCACACACTGCTCAGTACTCAGCTGAAGACTCGAAGGGGACCCTCTGGAATTCTGAGCTCTCTGTCCGTGCAGTGCTCTCCTCTCTGCCCTGTGAACTCTAGCGGTTTGGTCTCCCCAGGCTCCCAGCTCCTTCTTGACTCAGGGGGACCACCTGCTCCCTTTGGGGTCACCTCCTCCCACTGCAGCTGGCCGCTTTCTCCAGGCAGTGAGCTGCGGGCAGGCGTAGGTCTCCCCTTACTTGCTTCCCCCTTTTAAGGGTCATTGTCCTTCACCCCTGAGAGCCAATGTCAGAAAACAATAGTTTCATGTCATCAACTTAAAAAGCAAATTTGCCTGTTATTTTATCTCAAGATGAGTTTATTCAGGAATAGCCGAAAGAATTGCGATTCACAAAGTGTGTGCTATGGCAAACCATAGGCAAATCTGGAAAAGAAAGGTGGGGAGCTGCTTTTATAGAGAAAATGAGGGAGCAGGGAGGGGCTGTTCCAAACGGGAGAGTAACAGTTCAGGGGGCAAAGGCTTCTCATTGGCTGAGCTGTGGCGTGTCTGATTGGCTGGGCTGTTGCCAGGA
This sequence comes from Ceratotherium simum simum, assembly GCF_057802395.1. Lineage (NCBI taxonomy): Eukaryota > Metazoa > Chordata > Mammalia > Perissodactyla > Rhinocerotidae > Ceratotherium > Ceratotherium simum. The sequence goes on along the minus strand of NC_141919.1, from coordinate 55,860,633 downwards.
GGGGAGAGAAGTCTTCCTTCAGTAGTAAAGTAGTTGTACTTCCTGCCTGCCATGCAAGTCTGTCTCTTCCTGTTTGGAGCAGTTGATCACGTGTGATGGGGGTGAGGGCTCCCCCTGCAGGCTTTCATCACCCAGTTTAGTTAAGGTTTCTTTTACTAATTTCCGTGATAGACTTCATCTGTTTTTGTGTTACTACATCTTGGAAGCAGAAATCATTCTTTAAACACTTAATTTTAATTTAACTTTAACTTTAATTTCTATATCACTTTTCAAAAGTGTTTCCTATTTCTATTTTTAAAAGTGTTTATAGAGATCCAGATTCTGAGCATAGTTTAAAAATTATGTACAGTTTTAAAAATCTGACAGCTTTAGTATTTTTGTTTAAATGCCTAAAGACAACAAAAGGGGAATATCTAATTAGGATTTGGCATACCTTAATTTAGGAAATGAACTTTGAGCATTCATAGGTTGGACAATTATCTTTCCACAGATTATTCCATTTTCGACATCTAACTTCCATTAAAAAATTATAAGCAAATTCTGTAGTATTGTGAACTTCTTCTGAGATGCACACTTTTTACTGACTGCCGTTTCTCTAGTGTTCCCATAGTGAAGCTTGTTTGCGTGATTCGTGGATGCCTGACCCACATGAGTGCTGACACAGCACCCACGGCCTGGAAGTGGACTGGACCGGGAGAAAGTAAGACGTGGTTCCGTGTTACTTTAAAACTCCAAACCACATGTTTACTTCTAAGTTAAAATAAAATGTAGTGTTTTAGTGTGGGTTTTAATATGTGCAGCTGAAGTATGACTCATTTTTGAAGACCACAGACATTACAAGGAAACAAAAATAAATCAAAGGAACAGTTTTTGTCCTAACATTTTAGGGTGGTAGGTAGTGTTCTCTGTCTCTCTCTGTCTCTCTCTGTCTCTCTGTCTCTCTATCTGTCTCTCTTGGTCTCTTCTGGTTACTCAGGTTTTACGTTTTACAGGTTGTCTTTTCTGTCTAGATTTTGTAAAGTATTAAGAAGGGCAAAACTTCTAATTGGGAAGGAGCTATCAAGACATTCCACTTGCTGAATTTTTTTTTTTTTTTTTTGTGAGAAGGACCAGCCCTGAGCTAACATCTGATGTCAATCCTCCCTTTTTTTCTTGAGGAAGACTAGCCCTGAGCTAACATCCGTGCCCATCTTCTTCTACTTTATATGGGACGCCGCCACAGCACGGCTTACTAAGTGGTGCGTCGGTGCACGCCCGGGATCCGAACCTGCGAACCCTGGGCCGCCAAAGCGGAGCGCATGCACTTAACCGCTTGCGCCACCGGGCTGGCCCCTCCACTTGCTGAATATTGATAATAATAATAATGCACCACATGGGCCAAACAAAATTTAATTCAGATGCTGGATATTTTGTTCAATAAGAACTCTTGATAGAACCTATTAGAAAACCAAGATCTACGTTGGTAGCTTGCCTAGTCTTGTCAGTACCATCTGAACGGCCGGGATGTTTAAGTAGAACCCTTAGGGCTGCCATCTCCCCAAATTCAGATGTAAGAACTTTAGGAGTTTAGGCTTTTCCTAACAAGTGGTGAAGTAGGACCTTTTTTCATACACTGCTGAGAGTTAAAGTCATCTTGGAATTTAGGTTTTTGTACTGACTTTACTTTTTTTTCTTAGTTCCAACCAGTATAATTTGGTCTTACGGCATCAACAAACACCTTGAATCGTTACAAAATAAATCAGTTCATTAGAGTTCTTTCTTAGATTCACTGAGAAAATAGGTTCTGTGTCATAAATACAGCATGTTAGGAAGTCCGTTGAGGGAAGAGCGGCATCTCCTTCACTTGGCACATTGTGTGTGGCCCGTGTTCCATGAACGTGTGTCGAGGCCTCACGCACATCCCTGCTTTCTGTGTGAGTGGCCCTTCTGCGTCTCTCCTGCAGATCAACGCTCTCTCTGTCTTTGACCTCTGTCTGATCCCTTATCACGGATTACTTTCTTCCCAACCTTCAAGCCTAAATTCTTTAGCTTAATGTGGGATATGATTTAAGATTACCCTGCTCAATTTGAAATGAGAGGATCAGAGATCTGGGCTGTGTCCTCCGAGAGTGCTGGAGCGTAGCCAGAGCTGGGCACTGGGCAGGGAGGACCTGGGGCGACACTGCACAGATCTGAACTTCACAGACTCCGGTGAAGTGTGTGTGGCGTTCCCACTGAGGCACTTTCAGGACGATGCTGGGTGTCGGTGAAGCATCCTTTCCATGTTATGGAGGAGGCCTTGGTAAACATTTCCCAGGCCGTGGCGGCCACATCCATCCATCCTGCCGCATCCTCGGGTCTCAGCACTACTGCAGCGCCCACCATCACTGGAGGGAGCAGGGGTGTGTCAAGGGGGATCCAGGCCCCCAGGTATGGGGTGCTTCTGAGGCCATCTGGGGAAGGGCTCTCACCCAGAATCTCCGAAGCCCCAGGCTGACGGGGTGAGCAGCTGCGCCTGAGCCTGCCTGGGAGAGAGGGGCTCACCAGGTCCTGCCCACCTGGGACCCACCAGCCTTGAGTCTTGCAGCCGGGGTAGGAGGGGGCCAGATGCTGGCCTCCACCAGCCATGCAGGAGACCGGTTTCACTTCAGGGCTGTTAGGGTCAGGTGCATGGGCTGTGTCTGTCCTGCTGCTTTGGGGGAGGCCGTGGCCCCTCTGGGCGAGGTTTCTGTATGGGTTTGGCTCACATCCACCTTCTGTGCCTAAGACAGGCCAGCAGTTTGTCCTGTCTTCCTGGTGACCATCCTTTAGAGAATTCTGGGTGTGTTGTGGTGGAAGTGAGTGATTGAGGAGTGTGTGGGGGCACGTGTGTGTGGGTGTGCATGTTTGTGTCACACGTGTGCACACGAAGTGTGTGAGCATGTGCATGTACGTGAGCACATGTGTGTGTGCACTTGTGTGGGCGTGGGTGTGGCCCCGCCCACCTGCTGTTGGGATGGAGCCTCTGTGGCACCCAGGTGGGCTGGCCCTGAGCGCATGGGCAGCGTGCGAGGTCAGTGAGACAGGGAACCCCAGAGGGAGCCTGAGCTACTGTGTCAGGAGGCGCTGCACTCTCTCTGCCAGAACCGCTCTTTCCGAGGCATTTTACACACTTTGCAGTTTCTTTTTCTGTGAATAGAATTAATAATGCCCCCCTCCCAGGAGGCAAGTGATGATGTCCTTATGTCAGGGCCTGGCGCACACAAAGTGTTCAAACGATTTGTTCATTATGTATTCAGTATGTCAATATTTAGTAAGTGGTTCTTATTTAATATTTATTTAATATAGAATAATAGTTTAATTGCAGTCGGTGTGTGTCTGGGCAGGTTGATTCAGCGTTTCTGAGGGAGGCTGCTGTTTTCTGGGCTGTTGGCCTGGTAGATCTGAGATGCCCGGGGCTGCCAGTGTCCTCGTCCCGGCTCATCAGCGCCGCCCTGGAGTCTGGACCACCTTGGTACCACCTGCTGTTCTTTTTTCTCCAGGGTCAGACCCCCGGTGGGGGCCGGCAGGAGTGGGTGCAAGATCAAGCCTGCTGGGTGACAGGAAGCTCCGATGCGTGCTTCTATAAAATGTCAGAAGGTTGGGGCAAAGGTGCAAAGAGAAGAAAGGGCATCCAGCTTTCCAGGGAGCAGGCGCTTCTGCCACTTGTGCTCCTGGGGGCACAGGAGAAATGTTCATTGACGGGGAAGTGTCTGGATATTTTTAAACCCAGTAGAGGGGCCGGCCCTGTGGCTTAGCGGTTAAGTGCGCACGCTCCGCTGCTGGCGCCCTGGGTTCGGATCCTGGGCGTGCACCGATGCACTGCTTCTCCAGCCATGCTGAGGCCGCGTCCCACATACAGCAACTAGAAGGCTGTGCAACTATGACATACAACTATCTACTGGAGCTTTGGGGGAAAAAAAGAGGAGGATTGGAAATAGATGTTAGCTCAGAGCCGGTCTTCCTCAGCAAAAAGAGGAGGATTAGCACGGATGTTAGCTCAGGGCTGATCTTCCTCACACACACACAAAAAAAACCAGTAGATAAATGTTTGGAATTAGAGTATTTCTGCCACTTTTCTACGTGCCAGAGGAAAATCACACTGCTCAACCCTCAAATAAAGACACCGTTTCTTTGCTGAGGTTTTTGAATAAAAATGCCAAACGTGGGTCCACCCCTGGGACTGAGCCACCTCCTGACACCTGGACGGGCTCTCCCTCAGGGGCCCCTCCAGGCGAGGGGCTCCTTCTGGGCAGGACTAGGGGCTGAATCCTGAAAACGTTGCCGTGCCGGCGGTTCTCCATGTTTCAGATTGTGAAGGAGCCTTCCTCTGAGAGGCAGTCAAGTATTAGTTTTGGGTGAAAAGACATGGATTTGGATGGTTAAATGAAGCCACGTAGGGAAAGTGCCTGAGACCTAACAAGGACCCAGAAAACAGGAAATTCCCTTCTTTCCCGGTTTTTGTTTATCACACATTTTTCATCACGACAACATGGAAAAAAGAACGTTTGCACAGAGCCCTGTGGCCCTGACTCCTCGTTTGCAGACTCGTGGCTTCAAGGCTCTGCCTTTTTTCCTCTGGGGTTTGCTCACGTTGCTACACAACCCTCCTAGTTATTTGATGCTCGAGCCTCAGCGCTCCGTGAGTGAATGAGCATTAGTGAGACAGCGGCTTTCCTCCTCGACCACAAGCCTGTGCTTTCATTTACAGATTTTCCGGGAAAAGTAAAGGCCACATGGGGACATGTGGAGCCACCAGTCTCCAGGGGACAGGAGGAGACGCATTTCCCGGCGACAAGGGCCTCCCGTGTGCGTGTGTCCCTCACTGACCGTGACAGTGGCCTTGGGAGGCTGGCGGTCTGGACACAGGGGTGCGGAATTGCACACAGGCGGCCTGCTGCACCGCCTGTCCTTCCTAAGAACACACCAGAAACGTGGGCCCGTGGGGAGTCCAGCCTGACAGACCCAGACTGGGGGTGGGTGAAGAACCCCGAGGTCCGGAGGGTTTTAGGTCCACGTGGTCTGGGCAGCGGGTGGTACCCTGGCTTTGGAGTAATTTCTCTGTCCGTGTGAGTGTGTAAAATGGGTCATTGTTCATGGTGTTAGGACAGCAGTCAGGGCAGGGTGGGGTCTGTGGTTCAGGGCTGGGGGAGACAGAGGTGCCACTGGAAAAGGAGAAATCGCTTGATTGCTGGTTTCTACCCATTTCCACCCCGTTGGGCTGCAGAGGCAGAGGGTAGAGAAGCACTGGCAGAGACGCCCTCGGTCGCCGTCCACCAGCTCAGCGGGGGAAGCAGCGCTGGCCTGCAGGAAGAATCACAGGGCCACGGGAGAAGATTTACTGATGGGGAGCGTTCGCAATACATTGTGGGGTGAGGGAACCATGTTCTAAAACAACGTGTGGTGGGTTCTGGTCGGAAGACAGAAAGCTCGTGAAGATGTTGGCGTCCTCCGACAGGTGCTGTGAGGGGGGCCTTTACGGAAGTGCGTGCAGCAGACCCCACGAATCCTCTGGCCATGCGGGTGGGGCCCCACCAGCAGAGTCTCCACTTCACAGATGAGGGATGGGCCCCTCGGCCAGCGGGGGTGGCCTGAGACATAAACCTGATTTCTGCTGCACTCGGGGTGTCTTCGTCTTTTGGAAGATTTTCTCCTCATTGCGTTTACTCTTAATTTCATAAGCAACATATTGGAGCCTTCTCTGTGCCAGGTGTGTGGATGCTGCCAGAGTGTGTGTACAAATACAGAGTGAGGAGTGGGGACTTCCGAGGTTCCTAGGGACCCTCTGCGTCCTACCAGGTCCCTAGTGAGAGAGTCTTGGGGTTGGAGGCGGTTGGGGCTTGCGGATGTTTTCCTGAATTGCAAAGAAGTTGGTGAGACTGGGAGTGCGTTGGACACGTGGGTGACGACACTCAGAGTCTGCTCCGGAACCTTCGGGAAGCCGAGTCCTGCAGCTCGTTCCTGCAGACAGTGGGCCGGGAACCGCCTGCCGCCTGCCCATGCCCGCTGGTTGTGGTCTTGGCACTGACATCAACGTGTGACACGGCCGTGTGTCCAGGATCCTCACCTACACAGAGGTGACCTCGGGGACACTTATCTCCTTGGCTTCCTTAGTAATAGTATTAGTAATAGTAATAGTAAATAGTAATAGTAATAGTATGATAATAGTAATAATAGCGCTCACCTTACAGGTGTGTGGCGGGGAGTAAATAGGTAAGTCCGTGGCCAGCGCTCAGCGCAGGGCCTGAGGGAGCGGACGTGCCCCGGGGATGCGAGTGTCAGTCAGCACCCCCGAAACTGGGGAGTGCAGGCAAGTGTGAGGGTGAAGTGTGAGTGCGGGAGCGAGCCTGAGTGTGAGGGAGGCTGGCACGCACACACACACCATCTCACACACACACACACACACACACACAGTACCCACCGTTCGCCTCCCCGGGCATGTGATGAGCGTCCGCCACAGATGAAAGGGGCCTCATGGAGCTGGAGTATTTCAAATGCCTGCTCTGCTGCCTCAGGACCTTCTAAAAAGTGAGCAGAGGGAGGAGGGAGGAAGCAGAGTGTACAGAACAATAAACAAAGCCCCCCGGCCTACCCGACTGGGCGGCTGTGGGGACCCCGGGCTCCGGTCCCCAACCCCGCCCTCCCCGCCCGCGTTGCCATGGCGACAGTGGCATCTCCGGGCTGTGCTCCCGCCTCCTGCTGGCTCTGGACCCACGGCTTTGTCAGGCTGTCTCTCCCGCCGCCGCCTGAGGGGCAGAGAAGAAAGGGGCGCCTGGAGGGCTCAACCGGGAGCAGGGCCATCGGGACCACCAGCCAGGCTCCCAGCCACCCGCGGTGCCCGAGGGAGGAGGCCCGCCACATCCCGCTCCCCTGTGACCCACTGGGGCCTCCTCCAGGACGCCCGCCGTCCCAGCGGGCGGGCGGGAGGGCCACGGGGAGCCCCTGGCTCTGCTTGTTGACGGGTTTCATCGTCCTCCTCCCCAGGGCACGGCGGTGAGTAGGCTGGTGTCTGAGACCGGGCGACTGCCCTCTTCTAGGGGGCATGGAGATCCTGGGTGGGCTGCTGTCCTGCTCTTCCCGGGGCGGTGGTGGGGAGGCCTGCTGTGACTTGGGAGGAGGTTTTCCCCAGCAGGCGGCTCCACACCCCAGCCTCAGGGTCAGGGTCTAGGCTGAACACCTGGGCCCTGCTCTTGAACAGAACTGCCCCGGACATGCAGAGAACAAACGGACTCTGCGGGCATTGTGAGGGGACCTGGTTTACTTCTGGATTCCCCACCCTCATCCCCTCTTCCCATGTCTTCTAAATGGATGGGAAGGAGAGAGAGTGTGTGCTTTAGAAATACACTGCCTGAGGTTGCCTGACAGCGGGGACTCCATTTCACGTGCCGGGATTGTCTTCCTTTAAAAATGGAGCTTATTTTCGAGAGTTCTAGGTTCACAGCAAAACTGAGGGGAAGGTACAGAGAGTTCCCATATACCCCTTGCCCCACCCCCAAGTACAGCCTCCCCCACTGTCAACATCCCCACCCGAGGTGCATTTGTTATAATCCATGAACCCACAGTGACATGTCATTGTCACCCACATCCAGTCACATGAGTCATTCTCGCTGTTGGACCTCCCGTGGGTTTGGACAGATGTGTGATGACGTGTACCCATCACTATAATGTCACACAGAGTAGTTCCACTGCCCTGAAGTCCTCTCTGCTCCACCCAGTCCCCCCCAGCTCCCTGCAGCCACTGGTCCTTTCACTGTCCCCACAGTTTTGACTTTTCCAGAACGTCACAGAGTTGGAATTACACACGTGTCACCTCCTCAGGCTGGCTTCTCTCAGTGACGTGCGTTGAGGGTTCTGGGATTGTCTTTCTCTCTTTCTTTTCTTTGGTTACTGTACTGCTCAACATTTCTCCTCAGTGTCGCCTCTTGTCACGGAGGAAATGAGCCAGGGAGAAGGTGCCTGTAGAAGAGAGTTTCACTGGGAAACCAGCCCTCGGCAACGTGGGGGGACTTTTACTTTAAAGAGGCTGTCAGATGCGCCTTCCAGGTCTTTGGTCACCGTGGGTCGCTGGATCCTTGGCAGTATGTTTCTGACACTCTAGTCTATGGCCAGTGACAACGTCCTGGCCGACGTGTGGATTTCCAGGGTGTCCGGGGCAAGCAGCATCATTGCCTGAATCAGCTTAGAGTAAAAAGGAATGTGTGTGCCGTGTCTATACCCCCGCACACAGACGCAGTTTCTAAACTATTGAGACGACAGAGGCTGTCACGGGAGGTTACCATCTGCAGAAAAGTTGAACACGTCCGGCGGGTGGCTTTCCCTCCAGCCTGTGTTGGGCCAGTGGGTGGGTCGGCTGCAGGCCAGCTGGCTTTGGACACAGGGTCTTCTCTGTGCCGGGCCAGGGTCCTGAGGGCCAGGGTTAGTGACGGGGTGACAGGCAAGGGGGCTGGGCCGCGTCCGCAGCACAGAGACCACTGGGCAGAGCTTGGGTGGGTCCTCAGTTCCCTCATCTGCACCGTGGGGTTGTGACTGCTCCTGCTTGGCCCTTGTGGGCTTGCTCGGTCACCTCAGCCTGCGCTGTGGGGCCTGGCTTTGCTCTGGGCGCCAAGAACAGACTGGCTCACACACGTCTGGTGGGTCAGAGTAGGACATGCCTGCCTGCCATGGGGGTAAGGTGGCCCCACCCCTGCCGCATGACCGTGGGCCAGTGCCTCAGTTTCTCCAGCCATCCGGTGGGGTTGCTCAGGGGAAGGAGCTAAGCAGTTCGCTCTGCACCCTGCACGGCCTGTCCGACTGAAGCGCCTGCCCTGGCTACAGTGACACCCTTCCCATGCTCGTGGGCACCTGTTCTGCTCAGTCCTGCAGCTTCAGGTCAGCTTTAGGGGTGTCTGCCTTCTCCAGGACATTGGAGGAGGGGCAACCAGGGGCCTTCGGGAACTGGTGGGTTTGAGTTGCCATCGTGGCTCAGTGTTCCCAGCCCACCTGGGGCCTCCTGGTAGTGGCTGTCAACCCGTGTGCGTCTGCCTGGGCCCACTATGTCCAGCGAGAGGCGAGGTGCCTGTGTTTGCAGCCATCTGCCCAGGAAGGACCGAGAGGCCGTCCCCTCCAAGCCAGCACCACCCCGTGTGTGCACTGCTGCCCTGCATGTGCAGCCAAGGGGTGTGGTCGCCCCATCCTCCTGCCGTGCTCCCAAGAGGCTCTCAGGCGTCGCTGCCCCCGGGGGCCAGAGGCAGAATCCTCGTTAGGGCTCAGCTAAAGACCAGCCAACCAGTAACCAGCTGGCCAACCTCCTGCTTCCTCCTCTTCCTTCCTCCCTTCCCATCTTGTTCCAAGATGGATGTGGTTCAGTCTGAAGTGTGCGGGATAAAGAGAGGCAGGTGGACAACGTAAGAGCCGGTGTATTTCCAGACAGAACCTGTGGAGAGGGCCGGTGAAGCCCCTGCCCGAGTTCTGGGCTTGAGCCGACCTTTCCAAGAGCCTAGCCTGTTGGGAGGAGGCAGGGGACGGCTGGGCTCCTCACCTGTGTGCTCAAGCTTGGCCAGTTTAGTCCGAGCCCCATCCCCCCCTCAGCTGGGCTCTTGTGAGCACCTGTGACCTTCAGTCTAAAGAATGGAACCCAGACTCGTACCCCATGAGCCCACACAGAGGGAGTCTGCGGAACAGGAGCCCCTAAATGACCTCGGGATGGCTCAGGGACAGTGCTGCCCCTCCCTGGGCCTGGGGCACGTGGTGAGAGAGCAGAGAGGGCGGGGACTGGGCCCTCCCTCTCCAGCCGGGAAGCAGCGGCTCACCCCAAGCCCCACCATCCCCACCTGCCCCTACTGTCGGGCAGCTCAGCCCCTGAGAGTCCGTCCTCATGCCCTGCAGGAACAAGGGAGAGGGACACCCTGGGGTGGACAGACCTGTCGTTCTCCCCCCCCCCTCCCCCGCCTTGGCTGGGAGGTAAGGGCTGTGCCCCAGCGCCAAGACCCTGAGGCCACGTCTAGTAGGGTGAGACCGAATTCCAACCGGCTTTCTAGCGATTCAATGCAGGTTTTAAAGTGAAAAGTTACTGGTGATACATGCTTGCATGGATAAATGAGGAAGGCCTTTTGTTTCCTCGTAATTAATTTCTAGCAGTTCCTGGCCTGTCTTCTCCAGTACAGGAGTTTCACGTCTCGGAATATTCCACCTGGACCGAGCTGGACGAGGCTAGAATTTTTTGTTGAATGCATCTTTCCAAACGTGTAACATCCTGTAATAAACGGCTGTCCCGTGCAGCTATGGGGTTATTTCTGTCCACTCCCCTCTTCTAAGTCCTTGAAACATCCGTATCTGAAGGATCCCGTGCAGCTGCTGCTGTGGCTGCAAATTGGATAAAACTGCTGGTCTCCGAGACCTGGGCTCGGGGCGTCCTGGTCAGCAGGCCGTGGCTCTGGTGGCCTCTGCTGCTTCTCCAGTGGCCGAGTCTAGGGGAGTGTGGCTGTTATCTTCTTGTTCTGGGTGACTGGTGGGGGAACCTCGGAGTGGATGAGGAGCTGGCCTGCGACCCGTGTGCGTGTGCATCCCGGGGGAGGGGGGCGTCCACAGGAAACCATGGACACCGCGGCCTGGCCAATGGCAGCAGCTGCTGCAGAGCGGGCACTCCCCCAACATGTGGGGTCCGGGGCAGGTGCAATCTGAGTCCAAGATCTTCTGTGGCAAAGGTGGCCTCTCGTCCTCTGATCTTCCCCATGCACTTTTTTTAAACCAAATTCCAAAATATTTTGTCTTCAAAACAAACTATGCTGCCTAAGAAATAATTTATTTGGGGGCTGGCAGCCTCTCCGGAGCGTGCTGTTGCTTGGTGAGACTGTCCACCCCCCCCACCCCCACCCCAGCTTGAGACCCCTGCCGAGGGACACTCAGGCTCCTCCTCCTCCCTCCTTTCCCGCTGGGACGGTGTGGCTGTGGGCACTCGGTCTGTCCTCTCGCTGTCCTCTCCGCGGCCCTGGCGCAGCAGTGCCCTGAAGGGACACCCTCCACGTAAGGGAGCTGCTGAGTTCAGAGCCCCGGGTTAATCAGGAGCCGAGACTGAGGGTCTGAGCGGGAGAGGGTGCATCCAGGTGACCGTGCAAACGCCGCCTTCCCCGGAGAGCTGCACTCTCTGGTCGAGGCCGGGCAGCTGGCAGAACGTGCCAGAGTCGCCCTGTGTTCGGGCCCCCGGGCCTGAGGAGCGGGGCGCAGCCACCCCTGGCTGCCTCGCTTTCACACGTCTCTCTCTGTTTACACAGGGATGTTTTCTTATGGGGTTAAAACCCCAGACGCAACGCACTCCTCTCGGCCTGTCCGGGCTCTCTGTAGAGAGGCGGCCTCCACTTGGGGCTTGTGTCCGCGCCCAGGCTGGGCCCTCCGTGGCTGCCCTGTCCCGTGGGGACTCCGTCTGAGGGTCTGAGGCCGCGCCTGCCTCTCCAGTGCGACTCCCAGTCTCCTTTCGTGAGACGACTAAACGTCAAATATTTTTAAGGAGATTCCAGTTTTGTGTTTTTTTGGCAATAAGGCAGTGAAGTGAGTGGGGATGAATCCGCCCCTCACCGCTCACCCCTGCATCTGACTGCACTTTCCGGGGATCCCCCGCAGCCCGGTGTGGAGCGAGGGGCTGCCGCCATCCCCTGGCCACACGTGGCCTCCAGGCTGCAGGTCCGGCCTTGTCCGCCCTCCAAGCCGCCTGACCGGGGTTGAGGACAGGCAGGGTTCCAGGCAGCACCGACGTTTGGGAAGTGTTTTCCGTCTTTGAACAAAATGCGGCTTCCGTTTGCGGGAACCGGGAGGACTTTCTGCATGAGCGTCTTCGGAAAGCAAAACGACCTTCGGTCTCCCTCTTTTCGGTCTCTGACCACAGTTTTGCTCAGAGAGATTGAGGACAGCTAAGTAGAAATTAAGGTTTCCGTCTGTAAACAGTCGTGGAGACGGCTGGCTCCGACTGTGATTGCTGCAGGTTTGGGCTCTCAAATGAGCGACCGTCGAGCTTTTATTCTTATTTTTAAATTTTTAAAAGGTTGGCTTTTCTCCCGATTGCAAATATAATAACTTCTTTGTAGAGATTTGTATATGACCGAGACGCTCAGAGAGGAAAATGAGACTTTCCAGAAGTCACCCCCGGAGAGGCAGGGTCAGCAGCTCGGGCATCTGGAAAGGTTCCCTTTCACCTCCTGGGCCTTGTCTGCTGCCAGGGGAGACGTTCAGCAGGATTTGTCTCAGGGCCTGAAAGCCCCCAAACATGCACCTGGCCAGAGCCCATGGATCCCCACCCCAGCCTCCCAGCCCAGCTGGTTTGGCATTTCTGTGGCTCTCACCTGCCTTGTGGAGAGAATGAGAGCCCTGGACACTTGTCCCATCCTTGGGGTCCGACTGGTGCCCCAGTGCCCTGTGTGCATGTGGCCCCTGTGTCCAGTTAGTAGAGGGGCACGAGCTCAGGGTGACTTGTGCCGGGGGAGCTGGCAGCCTCTACATGCCTCCCTCTTTGGCAGCTGCTTTCAGAACCTGCCACATGTTCTGTACCTGGCGCCTGCTCAGCAATGGTTGTTGACTGGCTGAATGAAGGCATCTGTCATCTATGAACCTCAGTTTCTTCGTTGGTAACAAGACTCTTACTTCCAGAGCTTTCACCCGCCCGAGATTCTGCACGTCAAGCTGTGTCCTAGTGGCCAGCTGTCCTGGCTGCCTCCTTTGCGGGGCTCCAGCCACGCGGCCGTGGTAGTTACTTCCCCTTCTGAGCTGCATCTCGCCTTCTGGAAATGGTGAATGCAAGATGGTTCAGAGGTTCACCTGGTTCACTCTGCGTTTGCAAGGGCTCACTCCGCTGGAGAGTGACCAGGTCTAAATGGCCACAGGGGAAGGTAAGGGAGCTGGCCTGGAGGGCAGCAGTGATCAGCCTCGCAGACGCTTGAGCTGAGTGTGAGTGGGTGAGAGAGGACTGGCCAGTTGCCTAGTAGCAGAGGGAAAAGGCCTGAGAGGGCAGGCCCGCACAAGGCAGGGCACGGTGCTGGGTAACGCGGGGGTGCGGGTCACGCGGGGGTGCCAGGGCAGGCCTGGGAGGCGGGCGGGGCTCAGAAGGGCCTTGGGTTCGGCCTCCATCTCTTGTTACGTGAAAGATTCTGGGAACTGCTGTGTTTCACTCCGTATCTCATTTCTCCCAAGAGCCAAGGGGCTCAGTAGCCCTTTCTCTAAACTAAACCTTTTATTTGAAATACTGGTAGGTTCACATCCCCTGTAAGAAGTCACGCAGGGAGCCCATGCTCCCTTTGTAAAGCCTCCTCCAGACGTAGCACCTTGCAGAGTGTGGCGTGCCGCGTCACAGCCAGGATGTTGGCACCACACGGCGGAGGTGCAGAACCGTCCCCCACCAGGGATCCCCCTGATGCCCTTAGATGCACCCCGAATTCGCACCTTCCCTGACACCCTCTGGCCTGCTCTTGGTGCTTGTCATCTTGTGATTTCAAGAAGGCTCTCTCAGTGGACTCATGCAGGATGGAACCTTCCGAATTGGCTTTGTCACTCAGCGCTCGCTGAGGGTTCACCCAAGCTGTGGCATCAGGGGCCCGTCCTTTCTACCTTGGGGCAGTGTCGGTGGTGTGGAGGGGCCACAGTTCAGTCACGAACCCTGTGGAGGACATCTGGGGTGATGGCAGTCAGGGCTGTTGAGAACGAAGCTGCTCTGACACCCTCGTGGGCAGGCTCCGTGTGAGGGCAGCCTCTGTGTGAGCGCAGGCTCTGGTCCCTGCGGCACAAACGTCCGGGGGCAGGGCTGCTGGGTCGCGTGTTTCCTTTTAAAGAATCTGCCCAACTGTCTTCCAGTGCGGCTGTCCCCTCTTGCATTCCCACCAGCAGTGCGCGGCCCGATTTTGACACATCCTGTCCAGCGTCTGGTGCTGTCCCTATTTCTCACTTCAGCCGTTATGAACCACGTGCAGACACCTCCCTTGTGGGTTTAATCGGCGCTTCCCCGATGGCTGCTGACGAGGACTGGCTGTCACGTGCGCCTGCGTCGTCCCTGGATCCTCTTTGGTGGGATGTCTCAGTGTCTTTTGCCCATTTTCCGATTGGATTGTTTCTTTTGTTTTACTGTTGAGCTTTGCGAGTTCTTTACATACTTTGTAAACTAGTCCGTTATTGGACATGTGGTTTGCAAGCATTTCCTCCGGGTCTGTGGCTTGACTCCTCATCTGCTCATCAAGGTCTTGCACAGAGCAGAAGCTTGAAATTGTGAGGAACTCCAATTTGTCAATTTTTCCTTTTACGGATCATGCTTTTGGTGTCAAGTCTAAGAAGCCTTACACTAGTCTAGATCTCAAGGGTTTTCTCCTATTTTTTTCTTTAAGTTTTATAGTCTTCATTTTACATTTCCATCTGTGATCCACTGGAGTTCATTTCTGTAGAAGGTGTGCGGTTTAGGTGGAGGTTCACCGTTCTGTTTGTGGACGTCCAGTCGCCCCAGCACCACTTGTTGACAGGCTCTCCTTCCTCCGTCGACCTGCTCTTGCACTTTGGTCAAAACCTTTGGCCGTACTTGCTGGGTCTCCTCCTGGTTCTCTGTTCTGACCCGTTGATCTCTGGGTTCTCCCCCACCAGCACCACACTGTCTCTTCCCTGTGGCCACAGGGGAAGCCTCAATGTCGGGAGAGTGGCTCCCCCCACTTCTTCCTTCTTTCCCAAGTTTACCTTAGCTGCCTGGGGCCTGTGCTTTTCCATAAAAATTTTAGAATCAGCTTATCTATATCTACAAAAGATCTTGCTGGGATTTTGATAGAAGTTGAATTAAACCTGTAGATCATTTTGGGGAGAACTGACATTTTTACTAGGTTGTATCATGAATCCAGGGACACAATATGCCTTTTTTTAGATCTTTCATCAACATTTTTTAGTTTTCAGCATACAAGCTTGGTACATGTTTTGTTAGATTTACATTTGAGGTTTGTTTGGGTTTTTTTTAGTGTAAATAGCGTTATCTTTTTAAATTTTGGTGTCTGCACCTTCATTTCCAGCATAAAGAATTCAAGTGATTTTGAAATGATCTTGTATCCGTGACCTGCTGGACTCACTTACTAGTTCTTGGAGTGTTTTTGTGGATTCTTGGATTTCTTTGTAGACAGTCACGTCATCTACAGAATGGAGACGTCCGCTTCTTCCGTTCCACTCTGTAGGCACGTCGTTCCTTGCCTGACTGCGCTGGCCGGAACCTCACCACGCTGAAGGGAAAGAACCGTGAGCAGGCATCCCTGTCTTGTTTCCATTCTTAGGGGGTGTGATGGGCTGAACTGTGCCCACCAGATTCCTCTGTTGAAGTCCTACCTCCAAGTCCCCCAGAATGTGACAGTATTTGGAGAAGGATCTTTAAAGGGGTGATTAAGTTAACATGAGGTCATATGGGTGGGTTTGAATCCAGTGTGACTGGTGTCCCTATAGGAAGAGGAGGTTAGGACACAGAAACGCACAGAGGGATGACTGTGTGAGGACACAGGGAGGAGACGGCGTCTACATGCCCAGGAGAGAGGCCTCAGGAGGAACCAGCCCTGCCCTCACCCTGATCTTGGACTGCAGCCTCCAGGGCTGTGAGACTAGAAGTGTCTGTTGTTCTGTTGTGTTTTGTTGCAGCAGCCTGAGCAGACTAACCCTCCAGAGCCCAGAGGCACCACCGCTCCGACGCCGCGAGCTGGTCCTGCTTCAGCTAGTTGGCAAACTCGTTGAAGGTCACAGAATGCAGTCTTCTGTTTCTGGCTTCTTTTGGGATCTACCCATGTTGTTGGTGTATCAGTAGTTCACCTCTTTCTGTTGCTGGGTCATGTTCCTTATCATGGCCACACCGCACTTTGCTTATTCGTTCTCCAGTGGGCGGAGTTTGGGCTGTTCTGGTTTTGAGTTGTTACGAATGAGGCAGCTGCAGACGTTTGTGTGGCTGGGTGTTTTCTGTTCTGTTGGGTAGAACCCTAGGAGAGGAGTGGCTGGGTCATAGGGCAGGGGTGTGTGGACCTTCATGGGAAATGCTGAGCAGTTGTAGGATTTCTGCTTCCGCCGGCACGCGGGAGAGTTCTGTTTGCTCTGCTTCCCGCCAGCACGTGGTTGTCAGTCTTTTCCACTGTAGCTGCTCTGATGGGGCGTGGGGAGACCTCTCGGTGGCTTCAGTTTGCATGTCCCCGATGATGGGTGAAGTTGAGCACCTTCCCATGTGCTCACTGTCCCTTTATTTATTTTATTTTATTTTTTTTGTGAGGAAGATCAGCCCCTGAGCTAACATCCGTGCTAATCCTCCTCTTTTTGCTGAGGAAGACCGGCTCTGAGCTAACACCTATTGCTAATCCTCCTCCTTTGTTTCCCCCGCCCAAAGCCCCAGTAGATAGTTGTATGTCATAGTTGCACGTCCTTCTAGTTGCTGTATGTGGGACACGGCCTCAGCATGGCTGGAGAAGCGGTGCCTCGGTGCGCGCCCGGGATCCGAACCCGGGCCACCAGTAGCGGAGCGTGCGCACTTGACCGCTAAGCTGTGGGGCCAGCCCTCACTGTCCCTTTAGATAACCTTTCTTAGTCAAGTGCCCGGTCTAGTCTTTTCCTCAAATTTTTTTTACTGATCATTTATCGTTTTTCTTGTTGATTTGTAGGAATTCTTTATATATTCTGGAACAAGTCCTTTGTCAGTTGGATATATTACAAATATTTCCTCCCAGTCTGTGGCTTGTGTTTTCATTTTCTTAATGGGCCTTTTGGTGAGCGCAGGTTTTTCGTGTTGATGAGGTTCAGTTTATCGAGTTTTTCTTCCGTGGCTCGTGCCCTTTCCGAGGAATCTTCGCCTGCCTCGAGTGCATGAGTGTGTTGCTTGTGTGTTCTTAGAAGCTTTATAGTTTCAGCGTTTGAGGTTGAGACTGTGATTCATTTCCAGTTTTTTTTTTTTTTTTTTTTTTTTGGTGAGGGAAATCAGCCCTGAGCTAACATCCATGCTAATCCTCCTCTTTTTGCTGAGGAAGACCGGCTCTGAGCTAATATCTATTGCCAATCCTCCTCCTTTTTTTCTTCCCCAAAGCCCCAGTAGATAGCTGTATGTCATAGTTGCATATCCTTCTAGTTGCTGTATGTGGGACGTGGCCGCAGCATGGCCGGAGAAGTGGTGCGTCGGTGCGCGCCCGGGATCTGAACCCGGGCCGCCAGTAGCTGAGCGCGCGCACTTAACCGCTAAGCCACGGGGCCGGCCCCATTTCCAGTTATTTTTACATGTGTGGTGGAGTGGTGGTCAGGGTTCGCTTTCCGTATGCGTGTCCACTGGTTCCAGCACACTTCCTGTGACGGCTCTCCTTTCCCATGGACGCACGTTGGCGCGTGGGCTGAAAATCAACTGACTGTGTGAATGTGAGTCCTTTTCCGGACTTTCTGTCTGCTCCATCGATCTATTTCTCTATGCCTATGCCGATACCACCCTGTCTTGATTTTAATTTAATTTAACCTTATTATTATAGAGATTCTGTTACTTGTTATGGTAAGTCCAGCACTGTGGTCAGGTATTGAACTAGTTCTCCGCTGCTGGACATTCAGCACATCTCCAATCTTCCCTTTGCCGATACGGCTGTACTCAGTGTCCTTGCTCATCTGTGTGGGCGTGAAGGAGGGGCACGGCTCAGTGGGGGGGGCGGTGCTGGCGTGCTGTCATCATTGTTTTGGTCAAGGCTCCAGACTGCTTTCCACAAGGTGGGGGTCACCTCAACGAGTTTGCCCCTTTTCAGGTCTTCCTGCCTCTCTGGGATGGTGGTGCTCCCTGCGCTCCGTGGTGCTGCCTCCTGTCCGTGTGCTCCCCGTGCCCCCTCCATACTCCCCCGTGCTCCCCTCCTTCTCTGTGCCCGCGTGCTCCTCTGTGCTGTGCCTGTGGAGCGCCGTCTCAGCTCTGCGCTGCCTTTGTCATGGACACGAGCCGTGGGAGGAAGTGGAAGTTTTTGTGTTCGTTCTTGTTATTATCATAGTCTTATAAAAATGATTAAATTGAGAAAATAGATAATACAATTACATGGTTATAAAACCAAAAAGATAAAGAGAGCTCTCACTCCCACCTTGTCTCCATCCACCCTCTCCTCCTCTTCTCATAGATTACCATTTTTAACTGTTTTTAAACGTTCTCAAACTTACAGAAAAGTTGCAAGAATTGATTCACCAGGTGTCCATATTTCCCCATATGTACTCTCTCTCCTGTATATCTACGTAGACATTTTTTGTCAGAACCGTTTTGATATTGAACCTGAAGTGAGTTCGCTCACCTGTCACACAGCAAGCCAGACTCGGACACCACGCGTAGCGGAAAGAAGTAGGAACTTGACTGCAAAGTGCTGAGCAAGGAGAACGGGCAGCTCACGCTGGAATCCCAAACTCCCCGAGAAGGTACAAGCAAGGGGTTTTATTTGGGGTTTTAGGTAGGGAAGGGGGAGTGTGTGGCCTTGGGGGCTGAAGTTCTGAGAGTTCCCCACACAGGCATGACTGTCTGTTCTGTGTTGCACGCGGTGTATCTTTAGTCTGTGACGTCTAAAGTTTACAGTCAGTCATTGTAGCTTCTCAATGTTCCTGCAAGACACTTAGTCAGGCAGGGGCTGCCAACAAGTTCCTGTCTTATCAGCGGTCCTCCTGCTCTTCTGCAAGGCAAGCTCAGAAACTTTGGTTACTCTGTTTCCCACGATAACCTCGTGGGAACAAGGCCTGGTTTCACCCTAACAGTGGGAAATTTTAATTCCTTCATCCTCAGTTTCAATTTGAAAAAGATTTGCTGACCTCACAACTAGAGCACTTAGCGGCAGGCCCTTGGCCCAGTTTTTGGGACATCGTCCATGGGGAGGTTTTGCCCCCTACCCTGGGCAGGTTTCCCCTGCGGTTGGCGGGGGCTTGTGGTCTGTCGGTGGGTCCCTCCAGCTGGGCCGAGTTGTTTCCAGCCTCTCTCTTCCCAGCACAGATGCGGGAACCACGGGCACTTCGTTGCTGTGCACCTGTGCAGGTGTGCCCCCTGTACTGACTTCCAGAGAGGTGCATGTGGGGTCAAAGGGCAAATGTCGCCTCCATCCTTCTCCCCACCACATGTGGGGCCTCTTCCCACAGCCTCACCTGGGTCTCTGCCGATCTGACGGGGACGGGCTGTGATCTGCAGTCCCTCGTCACGTGTGAGGTGGAGCTGCTTTGCGTGTTTAAGGACCTCTCATAGTCCCTTTTCTGTGAATTATCTCTTCCTGCCCTTGACCCAGAGTTATTGGTTTCTGGATCATTCCACAGCCCACGCACCCCCAACACCCACCCGGACTAAACGATGAGGGTGACTCAAGGGATGGTGGTCAGCTATCCGAATCTTTAAAAAAATTAAAAAACTGAGCCATTTTGCACCAAAACCAAATGTGGGTTGAATCAAATCAGCCTGTCTACTCCACACACGGATCTCAGACACAGACCACTTCTGGTAGTGTTTCCATCACCCGAGCATCCCTCCTCTGTCCCTCGATGACATGTGACCAGGAGGGGCTTCGGGATGTGAGACCTGGGAGAGGCAGGATTCTGAGGGAAGCTGACCGGCTCGAGGTCCCACAATAGGGCTGATCCATCCCATTAAAACTCTCAACACCAGACTTAAAAACCTTTTGTTGTGGAATAATTTTAGGTGTACAGACAAGTTGCAAAGATAATCCACAGAGTTCCTGCACCCTTCTCCCATCTTCTCCACTCCATAATGGCTCCGCTTGTGGAGAAGCTGGCGGAACTCCGTAAACAGCCGATCCCACCAGCGTCCAGTCTGGGCTGCCACACAGTGTGTAGTAAATATTGAATTTCAATGTTGTCTGTGCCCAGAATTCTATTAAAAGACAGGAGGGAGAATTAGGTTCTCTTGATAAGTTTCTTTTACAAAGAGATAAAACACCTTAATTCTCCATGTTTCTAGTCTTTGAAGTCGCAGTGTACTGGACAAACGTTGGTTTTACCATTTTTTCATCTTCTACATTTATAGCAACAGTGAGAAAGTTTTCAGTGTTCTAACAGGTTCTGAAGGTCCCAGAACAACAGTCGTTTTCCCTTTGGTCAGGACACTGCACAGGCCATGTTTGTGGTCCCACATGGCCGTGCAGCGGGGACTGCCTGTGTGGGGCCCGTTACCAGGGGTTTGCCGACGCCTGCCCTGGGTCACTGCGATGGCGCAGGGACACCCCGTCAGGGACGCTGAAGTGGTGTCGTCCGTGAGGCCCCACTGCCCAAGGACACAGAAGGGGCCATGGGTGGGGAGCGTTCAGGGGCCAGCCACGGCGCTGAGGGGCTCTGATGGGAGACTGGGGGCTGGGCAGCACTTGGAGGATCCAGAAGGGCCGCCGCCCCCCGTGTCACCTGAGCTGTCCAGTGCAGAAGCAGCAACTGCCTGATGCCGGTGGCCCAGAGCGTCCAGGCTGGTGGTTTACAGAGTGTCCCGGGTCGGGTCGCTGGCACCTGCCGCAGGAGAGCGAGAGCAGGCCAGCTCAGGCAGGACGGGTCAGCACAGGCAGGACGGGTACTCCCAGCCCCCACTTACCCGTGACAAGGACGCTGTCTCCCGGAGCCCTGGCCAGAGGATTTGACAAGATCTCTGAGCACCCCCCAGAACATTCTGGGGGTGGGCTAGGCCCCTTTTCTCCAGCAGGGGCTTGGGGGTCACAGGCGGCCGTGAGTAAAATCTGAGTGTGTCCCCACTGGGAGGGGACACATCCGCAGATTCTCATTTGGGGCTCAGTCACGATCTCATAGCTCAACGCTGTGCAGGTGAGAGGCGACTTTCGTGGGCGCTGAATGCTTTTGCTACTCTGGCTCTGCATCTGTGGGAGAGCCGCAGTGAGGCCCGGCCGCCCTCCTGGTCCCACAGGCTCTGGAGCTGTCAGACCCACAGCCAGGGACACCCTCCATGTGGGTGACCTGATTCTGAGCAGCATTTGGGGTGGGTCTGGGTTACCCCACAAATGCAGCCCAGGCAGGGTCGGCCTCCCCGTGTGGGCTGAGTAAATGCTGCTCCCGTCCTCCTCGGACCATGCCAGCAGGACGTGTCCCTCCAGGAGGGTGGCCTGGCAGCAGCCCTGGCGAGGAGATGGGGAGGAGATGGGTGTATCAGTCGGGGTCAGTTGGCTGCTGTAATAAACGGTCCAGAACCTCCCTTGTGGTCACGGGTGCAGTGGGAGGGCTCTGCTCCACACAGGCACTCAGGGACTCTGGGGATCAGCCAGGTTCATTGGGGAAGCTGTGCCTCCCCGGATGACATGGAGTAAGGGGTTGATTGTAGGAACAGGACTGTCCACAATGGGAGAGGCTGGGAAGGAAAGTTCTGGTGTCCCACCAGCAGACTGGGATGTAAATGAAGGGGGCTGTGGCCCTGCTTCTGGCACTGGCCCTGGGTTGAGGTGGTTGTTTTGGGGGATGTGGAGTTGAGCACAGAGCAGAGAGGAGTGGTGCCGTGCTGGAACCTGCCAACACCCTGAGCGGGTCTCTCCTCTCCAACCTCGTGATCTTCAGAGAGGAAGGCGCCGCTCCACGTCTGCCCCCAGATCTCATCTACCCAGACCAGCCCTGACTCACCCACAGGGAGGAGGGGTTCTGGAAGACACTGGTCCGGCTTAGCCCATCAATGGTCTGGTGGCTCCTGGGCCCGTCTTCCACGCTTTGGCCCAGCAGTCGGGGAAGAGGGAGCTGGAAGACGGTGTGGGCGCTTTTGAGGGGCCAGGCCTGCAGGGGGCACGTCACTCCCCGTGTCCAGAGCTGGGTCATGTGCTCCTGCCCAGCGCTGGGGCGGCCAGATTGATAAGACATGGTCCTTCCATCTCCAGAAGAATGTGGAGGCAATGCTGCTGTCTGTACGCCTCAACTCAAAGGAGTGCAAATGAAACACAACACGAGGGGCCGTTTTATGCTGTTTAATATTTTATACTATAAAAACACTCGTTTCTGGCAAAGGGTGTTGAAATGGTCACTACGGGTTATAAATTACACTGTTCAGACGCTCTTGCAAGGTGGCTTGTTAATGCGTGCCCATCTGTCTGGACCCCGGGGCCCAGGGGCCCAGTGAGCTGTGCCTGGAAAGTGCGCAAGCATTTGCCGAAAGGGTACTCAAAGTGGTGACGCTATTTGAGGTTAAAACGTCTCACATGGCTGGATCACAAGAGCATTAAAAGACTTGAGAGACTTTTCCAGAACCTGGTCAGTGCGCAGTGTGTCCATCACTCCGATTTTAGCCAGTGGTGCAGAGGACGAATTACTGTCCCCACCCAGAGAGGGGCCGAAAGCTGACCGGGTGACTTGCCCTGGACAAAAACTGGCCAGGGCGGGGCTGGGAAGGGCACTGAGATGCTCCTCTAGGGGGACAGGTGCATCTCATCTGGCACACGTGGGCCGGCTAACCCTGGGTTGTTGGCAGGAAATTAGTGTTGCCAGATAAAACACAGGATGCCAGTTAAATTAAAATATCAGATGACCAGTGAAGAGTTTTTCTTTCTTTCTTTTTTTTTTTTGTGAGGAAGATCAGCCCTGAGCTAACATCTGTTGCCAATCCTCCTCTTTTAACTGAGGAAGATTGGCCCTGGGCCAACATCTGTGCCCATCTTTCTCTGCTTTATATGGGACGCTGCCACAGCATGGCTTGACAAGTGGTGTGTCAGTGTGTGCCCCAGGATCCAAACCTGCGAACCGGGACCACCAAAGCGGAGCACTGGAACTTAACTGCTACGCCACCAGGCGGGCCCCGTGAATAGTTTTCTAACTTGAATATATCCCAAATATTGCACTGGGTATTCTTACAGTAAAAAATTATTAATCGTTTATCTAAAATTCAGATTTAACTGGGCGTCCTATGTCTTTACTTGCTAAATCTGGCCACCCCAGCCAAATGATGTTTCAACCGGGAAGTTTGTCTTTAAACACGTCCCTGCCTGCAGCTCCAATTCAGACCTCGGCAGGGGTGGCGGAGGTGGCTGGGAGGCGGTGACTCCGCGTTCTTGCTTCTCTGCCACACAAAAACGCCCGTCAGCCTGGTGGCGGGGCCCTAATAAGGACCCGAGACTTTCCCGGGATCTGAAAAGCCCCACATTAAACTGGGATTCGGAAGTTCTGTGCATCCATCAGAAAACATGGGTTTGGACAAATTAACAAAATGCTCAGTACGCGTTCTCCTTTCAAATTCAGAATGACTTTCCTGGTGATCTAGGGATGCAGGTTTGGAGTCTCAGGACGTGTCTGTCTGCAGGTCTGTGCGGGGGGTGTGGGCGTGGCCATGCACCGAGAGGACATTGGCCCACGACCTGCCCGGGCGCTTCTGGGTCTCCCCTGCTGGAGCCCCGTACGAGAGTCCTCCCAGCTCCCCCGTCTCAGGCCCTGCTCCTCCAGCCCCCTTCTCCCTCACTCACCAAGAAGTCTGCTCGGGCGGGAAAATCCCGGGTCCAGGTGGGTGAGTCTGCGCCACTTTGAGGTGTGTGCGCCACCCAGGACGGGGACCCAGGAGGCCGGCCAGGTGGGGCCGGGCGGGGGACTCACTTCATATCGCCCATGCCCGAACCTTGGGCACTATTGTGCCTTGTGCGAGATTCCCTACTTAAAACCAAGGCCACCTAAGACACACACTCACCCTGGACGACCGGTGCCCGGGAGCCTCCCCCGGCCTCCTTCAGGCTCTGCTTCCTCCTGCATATTCCGGCCAAGGTCAGCCCCAAGCTCTGTCAACGCGGGGCCCTCCGTGGCCCTGAGAGTCAGTCAGCGCGGCATGCTCTCTGTACCTGGGTGGGGCCGCCCCTGCCCCTTCCACCATGTTGCTGTGTAGACGGTCTGAACTTTCATGTCAAATGCATCAATCTTTTTCCTTTATGGTTTATGCCTAAAAAGTTCTTGTTACCTGAAGTCGTAAGGATGTTTCTACATATTTTGTTCTGAAGGTTTTAGGTGTTCTTGCTTCTCACGTTTGGTCTTGATTCATCTGGAATTTATTTTCGTGAATGGTGAGCGACAGGGACCCTGTTTTTATCCCTCTCCGTATTTCCTGAGTGGTCCATCCATTCTGCACTGATTCAAAATGACATCTCTACTGTGTCTGCATCTGTGCACGACACACACTTGCCTGCACACGCACGCACACGCCTGTGCACACGCACGCACACGCCTGTACACACGCAAGCACATGCCTGCACACGCCCTTCTTGCCGTCTTGCATCTGGCCCTGTAAACAGGTCTGTTCGCAGGTCTCTGTCCTCCAGCGTCTGGGCAGCCCACCGCGGGCTGGCCTGGCGCCGTGAGTTCTCCCTCTCCACGCATCGTGAGGTTTGGGGCGTGAGCTTCCATCCTTCATCTGTAGAATGGGGACAATATGCCAACTCGTGGATTTCTCATGACGATGAGACCAGATAGCAGTGGAAGGGCTAACATGGTGCCTGGGCAGGCAGTGGGCGGCGAACTCAGTACCTGTTGTCTCGATGACCTCAGTGTCCCTAGAGCTGGCACACGGTGGGGTGTACACGCTCTTGGAGAGAACGGTGAACCAGGGAGTTGAGGGTTGGGCAGGAGACAAGCGTCTGGCCTGTAGACTCTACAAACCCCGGACTTGGCCCCGTGGCTCTCTCCTCAGGCTTTCCACCACCCTTCGTGCAGACCTTCCTGGGTCCTTTGCCCGCCTGTCCCTGATCCCAAGAGACGTCCCACGCCCTCCTCTATGAGGGGCGAGCACTGGTCACGGGCTCCCTTGGGATGCGGGCTCTGCGCCGTTCAGCGTCCCTGGACCCGTTTCTCTCAGCAGGCCTGGGGCTCTATCTCTTTGTGTGCCCGGCTTTCAGAGTTCCTCTGCCTTCCACAGATGACCCAGGTCATTGCCGGCTGGCCTGGCAGGCAGGGCTGAGGTGCCTGGGGCAGAGCAGGGGCCCTGCAGAGACCCCTCCCTGTCAGAGCTGCCCCCTGTGCAGGGAGCTGCTTGAGGGAGGAGCAGGCAGCCCCCGGAGGACGGCTGGGGGGGTGATGGCGGGGAGCACGTGGCCTTCCCCTGAAGAGCCTCTGACCCTGTGCAGCTATTTGGGGTCATGGGGAGTGAACAGCACAGAATGAGTCTTCACCGTTGTCACCAGGGAACCCTTCAGGGCTGAGGGCCCAGTTTGGACTGTGGGGTCGTTAATGAAATAGTTGGACAGAGAAATAGGAATTTGTGCCGTTGACTCCCTGTGGACGCCACTCTCCTGGGGCTGAACCCCCGACCTCCAGGTCACCCCTTGCCCTTTTACCTGATGACTGTCTTATGTCGCCTATCTATCACCTCATAACAAATTACCAGGAACTGAGTGGCTTAAAATGACAGGAACACAACTCAGTGGATTTTGGACCTGCTTCCCAGTCATTCACTCCCTCACGGCAAGGTGGTGCCGCTGTTGGCCGGGGCCTTGCTCCTCCCCACGTGGGGCTCTCCACAGCACGGCTGGAGCATCCTCAGGACACCGTGCTGGCTCCCCCGGAGCCAGTGACCCGGGAGAGGATGTGGAAGCTGCGATGTGATGCAGGCCCAGCCTCAGAAGTCACCCTTGTCACGGCCGCAGAGTCCTATTGGCTTCGTTACTGGGTCAGCCCCACTCAGGGCGGGTGAGGCTGCACACGAGAGGGATCACCAGGAGGTGACATCACTTGGCCGCCTTGGGGGTGGCTGCCACAGCAGGTTTCTTGCTGGATGGTGTCACCTCATGGTGGAGACCCCCCCCGGGATGAGATGGCTCTGGACCCCAGTTCTGCCGGCCAGCCCCGCCCTGCCCACTCCACGTCTTGCCTGTCACCGGCCGCAGTCCCTCAGCTTTCAGGTCCTTACCCCTCGCCTGCCGCTGTGCAGCCAGCGTTCATCTCCACCTTCCTGGCTCGTTTCTGCTCAGCGGGGGCCTGGCCTGGGTCCCAGCCCTGAGCAGCCCTGCTGCCCGTCTCCTGGCTCTGGGATGTTGGCGGGGAGGGGCTGTGCTGTGGATGGCGGCAGGTGCTATCCTTCCCCGCATGGGCTGGACGCGTCCGGATGGCCCTCCTGCCACAGGCCAGGCTCCCGTTCCTCACAAAAACTCCCTCTGTGAATCCTGTATTCTCTCCACTTTATGGAGGAAGAATTGGGGCCCAGTGGTGTGTGGAGGTCGCACAGCCGTGAGCCCTGAGACGCCGGCCCCCGTCCTCCACCACCTGCTGGCCGGGGCAGCTCCGGGGCCTCAGTGGCAAGTGGCGGCTGGTGGGGCCAGATGGAGCTTGTCCCCATCTTAGTCTTCAGATTCCTGGAGGGGGAGGCACCTTGTGTCATGGAGCTGGGCCTGGGTCCAGGCCGCCACCTGCGTGGTCTGGGGCCAGGCCCACCGCTCAGGCCTGCTGAACCCCGCTGGACACCCCTCTCCGAGGGTCTGTGCGCCCACACTTCTGCTCAGAAGAGCCCACTGAGGTGGAGGCACGATGGCTGCGGCCTCCGCGCCCAGAACCCTCAAGGGCTGGAGCGGCCTGTTAAACTTGAAACCAGCGCCGGCCCCAGGGCCTGGGCCTTGGACAGCATCCAGCCAGTTTGGGCTGCATTTTTGCAAGGCGGCAGCTGGAGAACCAGAGAGCTGGGCGGGCGGCAGTGCGGAAACGCACCTCCATTCGGGACCCATATTGCGAAAACAGCAGAAGGAAGTTGTGTCTGCTGCTGCCGGAGTCAGCGGGAGGGAGGCGCCACGGAGGGCAGGTGAGTGGTGCTGGCCCTGGGGTCTTCACGAGCCTGCGCGGGTCCTGCAGGGGCACTCTCGGGTGGGGACGTTGGGTCGGGTGTCTTCAAGGCAGGAGCTGCCGTGGGGGCCCCGCGGTGTCTCGTTTGTGCCTTCACCTTCCAGTGCTGCCTCTGGCGTTGTTTGTGAAAAGTCAGGGCACCTGGGTGGTGGAGGGCAGATCCTTTGTCAACACCCAGGGCTGGGTATCGTCTGGGGCGGCTCAGACCCTAGCCAAGACCACCCGGAGCCTGGGAGGGGCGGGGATCCACGGCTGGCCAGTTCAGGGTGATCTCCACAAAGGCCCGGCCGGTGCACCTGCCCACTGCCCGGCCGCTCCTGTCACTGAGGCCCTGGGGCAACAGGGGCATTCCTTTGCCTGGGCCTGGAGGGTGGGTGGTCCCAGATGCAGTCCCTAGGGGGTTAGGCCTTCCCACATGGTGGGGCTCCGGAAGGCTCCTCTGCAATCTGCAGTTTAGATACTGACAGGCAGGCCTGTCTGTGGTGGCACTTCTAGGAAGGAGGCCCAAGCCCACCAGGGCCTCCTTGGTCCCCACACTCGCCGGGCAGCGGCCAGGCCACCTGGGAGGGGCTCGTGGGCCGGGGAAGGGTCACAGGCAGTGGTGGGTACAACCAGGTGCCGCCGTGTTTCTGCATGTTGTGCAGATGGCGTGATGAGCCCTACGGTGGGGGCGGTTTGAGGGCACCCGGCTCCCGGGACCCTGCTGGGTTTGCAGCGCGGGGTCCTGGTAACTGTGGACAATCAGCCTGTTTACAGCTTCCTGGGGCTGGGGAGGTGCTGCGGGGTCCCCTTGGGGGATGGAAAGACGGGCTTTCTGAGACCCGGATGAGAGGGGAGACTGGGCATGGGGCCGCAGGCGCTGGTGCCTGGTGCACTGGTGATGCCCGAGGCCCACGGGGCCTTGGGCGTGGGGCCCCTGCCCCACCTCCGTGACTTTGGGCGGCTGCCCCGACCGCCTCGCTTTCCTGTCCGTGCGGTGGAGCTGAGTGGTGGTGGCCCCCTCCGGGAGCACAGACCCCGTGAGGCTGGGCGTGCTCAGGGCAGCTCTGCTGTTGCTCAGGTCCACCCTCGGACAACGCCCAGGGCTGGCTGGCTCAGCCATTCTTGCAGGAGAAGAGATTGAGGTGCACGGAGCCCCACCACTTGCCCCGGGCCGCATCCTGCAAGCCGCCCAGCTGGGTCCAAACCCAAACCTTAGAGCCTGACCGCTTGCTCAGGAGCTGCCCCTGTGGGGCGGGGCCAGGCGCTGGGGGAGGAAGTGGTTTGTCCCCAGCTGGGCGGTTGCAGGAGGCCCGAGGCCCCGCTTCCGCTCCTCGGGGCTGTCGTCTGTCCTGCACAGAGACCAGCGTCTCCACGGTGCAGGGCCCAGAGCTGGACAGCACTGTGGCTCTGCACATGCACAGGCCTGGACCGCGGCTGGCTGTCGAGGGCAGAGGGGAGAGGAGGTGCTGAGCGATGCCCCAGGGGATGGCGGGGCTTTGCTGCCAGGAGCCCGCCAGAGTCCTGTCTCTCCTCTCAGAACAGTGACCGTGGAGAAGTCGCTGGTCCCAGTGCTGGGAGCACCCGCCTCGCCCACCCTGGGTGGGCTCTAACGACCCCCAATGACAGATGAGGAAACAAGCTCTGCGGTCAAGAGGGTGAGCATGGATGTCAAAACATAGTCTTGGGCATGACCCACTGTAGGACAGATGTGAAACCCGGACCTGAATGGGATGTCACTCACCTGCACAGCCCCCTGGCTGCCCACGGCTGTGAAATCCATCCTGGCTCCAACCCCGAGGTCCCACCTCTTCCCTCTCTGGACTCGCACACCTGGGCACCCTGCCAGCTCTTCAGATGGCCTGGCTCACTCTGGTTTGCCTTCGTGCCCTTCTCTCTGCCTAGGATGCTGTTCCCTCTGTCCAGGATGCTGTTCCCTTTTTCTGGGATGCTGTTCCCTCCTCCTGAGATGCTGTTCCCTCTGTCTGGGATGCTGTTCCCTCCTCCTGAGACACTGTTCCCTCTGTCCAGGATGCTGTTCCCTTTTTCTGGGCTACTGTTCCCTCCTCCTGAGACACTGTTCCCTCTGTCTGGGATGCTGTTCCCTCCTCCTGAGACACTGTTCCCTCTGTCTGCGATGCTGTTCCCTCTGAGATGCTGTTCCCTCTGTCTGAGTTCCCGTGTGTGGTGGTGATGACTGGTCACTTAGGTGCCCAGTGAGGTGGACGGTGACTGACCTCACAAGTCAGCTCTGGGGGCTTTGGTGGGGCCACTCAGAGCCCGTTGGTGCCCAGGACATGGAGCCGTTGCTGGTGCAGGCGCGTGGCTCTGGGAGGGCGCATCGCGGCCTGGGCCTCCCCTTCCCTGTAACGACCTGGCAGGGTCACTGTGCAGTTGACATGGGACGTGGGAGCTGAGCCTGGTGACAGGCAGGAGGAGGTGGGGCTTGACCTTCCGTAAACTCAATTCAGATTTTATAGTTTCAGAATTTGGACTCAGTGGAAGCACGTGTTTGTGTGCTTCTGCAAGAGTGCGCGTTAGACGGAGGAGGAGACACTGATCCATCCTTCTACCCTCCATTCACCAGACGCGCTCACGGGGTCCTGCTGTTTGCGGGCGGGCAACTGTGGAAAGGAGGCCTGGTCCTGGTGGGGAGAGAGCAGGAAGGTGCGGGTGCACCCAGCAGGGAAGGCCTGTCACAGAGTGGGCGCTGAGCATGCAGGTAGCTAGGACAGCCTGTTCCCATGGAGGGAGTGGCCGTGCAAAGGCCCTGTGGTGGCTCCTGGAGCAGGCAGGAGCCAGCAGGGTGTCGGGGGAGAGGCAGAGCTGCATGGGTGCAGGATTTCAGTTTTGATCAAAAGCCGTTGGAAGGTTCTTCCTTGTTTCGTTTCATTACTTTTTTAAATGAAAAATTCCCAACATTATCAAAAGTAGAGAGAATTCTGTAGTGGACCCAGGGTACCCAATGGAGGGGGTCAGAATGGACCGAGGAGCCCCGCCCCAATGTGGGTCTGGGGGTCTTGGGTGCTGCGGGGAGAAACTGTTTTCCCCTAAAACTTGATTAGGAACAATTCAAACATATGGCAAAGCTCCATGGGGTCTGCAGCGACCGCCTCTGGGATTCTACCCGCGTCACCCACACCCCGTCCCTGGGACAGGAAGGACTCGTATTTTATTTTAAAGGTTGTGAGTTCATTTTATTTTTTTTCTTTTTCTTTTTCATTTTATTGTGAAATTTTTGTTGTACATTATTGTTTATCAGTTACCATATAAGTGCATCCCTCCACCCCTTGTGCCCACCCCCCACCCCCCTAGCCCCTGGTAACCACCAAACAGTTCTGTCTGTCTGTGTGTTGGTTTATCTTCCACATGTGAGTGAAATCATGCCCTGTTTGTCTTTCTCTTTCTGGCTTATTTCACTTAACATAATACCCTCCAGGTCCATCCATGTTGTTGCAAATGGGACGATTTTGTCTTTTTTATGGCAGAGTAGTATTCCGTTGTATATATATACCACATCTTCTTTATCCAATCATCAGTCGAGGGGCACTTGAGTTCCTTCCATGCTTGGCTATAGCGAATAATGCTGCGACGAGCGTAGGGGTGCATAAGCCTCTTCGCATTGTTGATTTCAGGTTCGTTGGGTAGATACCCAGTAGTGGGATAGCTGGATCATAAGGTATTTCTATTTTTAATTTTTTGAGGAATCTCCATACTGTTTTCCATAGAGGCTGCACCAGTTTGCATTCCCACCAGCAGTGGGTTAGGGTTCCCGTTTCTTCACAGCCTCTCCAGCATTTGTTGCTTTTTGTCTTGGTGATTACAGCCATGCTAACGGGTGTAAGGGGATATTTTAGTGTGGTTGTGATTTGCATTTCCCTGATGATTAGTGATGTTGAGCATCTTTTCATGTGCCTATTGGCCATCTGTATATCTTCCCTGGAAAAATGTCTGTTCATATCCTCTGCCCATTTTTTGATTGGGTTGTTTGTTTTTTTGTTATTCAGTTGTGTGAGTTCTTTATGTATTACGGAGATTAATCCCTTGTCAGATATACGGTTTGCAAATATTTTTTCCCAGCTGGTGGGTTCCCTATTCATTTTGATCCTGGTTTCATTTGCCTTGTAGAAGCTCTTTAATCTGATGAAGTCCCACTTGTTTATTTTTTCTTTTGTTTCCCTTGTCTGAGTAGACATGGAATTCAAAAAGATCCCTTTATGGCTGATGATGAGTAGTGTACTATCTATATTTTCCTCCAGGAGTTTTATAGCTTCAGGTCTCACCTTCAGGTCTTTGATCCATTTTGAGTTAATTTTTGTGTATGGTGAAAGCAGATGGTCCACTTTCATTCTTTTGCAAGTGGCTGTCCAGTTTTCCCAGCACCGTTTGTTGAAGAGCCTTTCCTTTCTCTGTTGTATGTTCTTGGCTCCTTTGTCGAAGATTAGCTGCCCATAGATATGAGGTTTCCTTTCTGGACTCTCCATTCTGTTCCATTGATCTGTGTGTCTGTTTGTGTACCAGTACCATGCTGCTTTAATAACGACCGTGCTGTTTTAATACTATCGCTTTGTAGTGTGTTCTGAAGTCAGGGATTGTGATGCCTCCAGCCTTGTTCTTCTTTGTGTGAGTTCATTTTACAGTAGCTTTTGTGTGTGTGGTAAGGGATGGTGACGGCAATGTTTATATTCCTTCTAGATGAAAGGAGAGTGAAAGCAGAGACGAAATAGGAAATAGAAGTAAAATAAGTTTACACAACTTAAAGAGAAGCAGGAGGTGGAAGGAAAGTGTGAAGCGGGCGTGCGAGCACAGCAGTTAAGCAGAAGGGCTGTGGTGTCCCCAGCACCGGCCTGCGGGTGCCGTGGGCCCGCGGCAGCTGGGCCGCACCTCCCTCACGGCCTCTGCACTGACGGTGCGGCCCCGGGCTGCTTTCCGAGTCTGTCCACTGGTTTTGGGCGCGAATCGTCGTGACCGAGCTCGCTGTGTGATTGCACCGAGTCCTGCTGGGCCGAGCAGCCTTGCAACCTCTGCTCGTGAGGGACCCTGGGAGCTTCCAGCTGCGCTAATGGCCGAAGCCTGTCGGCCTGCTCGGTGTCCCAGCCGTCTGTCTGTCAGGGCCGTGAGAACGTGCGACACGGCCCTCGGGGACGGTGCTGTGTGCTGCCTCAGGCCTCAGGAAGCTTTGCAGGACTGTCGTCGTGTCCGTTTCACAGACAAGGAAATGGAGGCTGGGGGATGTTGCTCTTGTCCCACTGCCCGGCCAGTGGTTGAAACTGACCACGCTGGACCGAAGCCTCAGGCCACCGCGCTGCCGCCTCCCAGATGCAGACAGGAGGGCCCGAGCGCGTCCTTCAGTCCCTGGGGGCTGTCACGCCGCGAGACACCCGAGGGGACGGCCTGGGGCCAGAGCAGGGAGGGCCTCCACATGGCCGGAGCTGGCTGACCTCCGGGGCGAGGGCTCCATCCCTCTCCTCTCCCTCCCGAGGTGCCACCTGGGGAGGCATCCGTGGTCTCAGGAACGCAGTCCATGAGGGACTCATCCTGCATGTTCCGCACCATCGCGTGTTGGCCGAGAGCTATCCCTGAGCCTCACCCCGCCAAGCGGGACCCGACAGACACTGGGTGGGGCTGGAGGCCGGGCCAGGGCCAGATGCGTCGCGGGCCTCAGTCCACCCACCCCGGGTCTGTGCAGCCTCCCCCTGGGGTCTGTGCCCGGCCCCCTGCTCTGTGTGAGGCCCAGCCCGGGCCGGGTCCTGAGGGGCAGGGTGAGCAGGGCAGGGCGCCAGCAGCCGCGGTGGAGAGGTTTACGGTAGCGCTGGCTCTGGGCCAGGCCTCGCCACAACCTCCGGTCTCTGTGGGCCGTGGGGCTTCCTGGGGTGTGGGTGGAGCAAAGGCCAGGGGTCGAGGCCCAGGGCCGGGATGCAGGGCAGGGACTAAATTTTAGTTGCCTTTGCATTGCTGTCCCCTTGGCGCTAATTCACAGAACTTCTCATGAGAACCTTTCTGTAATGCGTTCTTTTTTTTTAAGCTTTTTTATTGTGATAAAATACACATATAAAATTTACCATTGAAACCACTTTTAAGTGTACAGCTTTGTGGCATTAGGTTCATTCACACGGTGGTACAACCATCCCCACCATCATCTCCGGAACTTTCTCATTCTCCCAAACTGAAACTCTGTCCCCATTAAACACTCACTTCCTGTCCCCCTCCCCCAGGCCCTGGCACCCACCATCCTGCTTTCTGTGTCTACGGACATGACTCCTCTAGGTCCTCATATGAGCAGGATCACACGGCATTTTTCCTCTTGTGCCTGGCTTATCTCCCCGAGGATAATGTCCCCAGGGTTTGTCCGTGTTGTAGCAGGTGCCAGAATGTCCTTTTCAGGGCTGAATCATATTCCCCTGTGCGGATAGACCACCTTTTGTTTATGCATCCACCTGTCTGTGGACACTTGGGCTGTCCACCTCCAGGCTGTCGTGAGTAATGAGGGGCAGACGTCTGTTCAAGTCTCTGCTTTCAGTTCTTCTGGGAGAAACATGTTCTTGAGGATGAGGCAGATTCCTGCTGGAGTTTGGTGTTGACACAAATGCAGCTAGGAGCACCCTGAGGAGCATTGGGACTCCCACCTGGTGTCCAGCCTGCAAACACTGCCCACTCACCTGCCTCCCAGCACTGGAGTGACAGGTTACTTTTACTTCCTTTTCGTTTTTCCGTATTTTCTATGTTTTCTGAGAAGCACCCATCGTTCATATGGTTCTAAAAAGTCACAGTAACTTTTGAAAGCGATGGTGTGAGCTGTCGGGGAGCGTCTGGTCGGCGTCCCAGCAAGCAGGCAGTGCATGTTGATCGCCTCCTTCCTTTCCTGCTCAGCTTGCCCTCCCGCCCCCATCCTGCCCCCATCACCCTGACCCCGCCGCATCCCGGAGCTCGGGGCGCCCCACGGTGTCTACGTCCATCTCCGTGCTCTCAGCTCACAGGATGGAGACCCTGGGCGAGCTGACCCCAGGTGAGCCAGCTGCAGCCAGAGCAAGGATTGTGCTTCCAGAGCCTGACCCTGGAGGGGGCAGCTTTGCTGACCGGCCATCAGTCCTTCGTCTGGGCCGGCCGGCGCACCCGGGCCTTTGTCACTGCAGATATGGCCTTGCAGACTCTGCAGCCCCCTCTCCCAGCCTGTGACCTGCATGCAGGTGTGCGCGGCCCAGCGGTTTCTGGTGTTGCCTCGTGGGGCTTTCAGCGTTGTTTGTAAAGAGCACCCCCACCAAGCACTGTCGTGTCTCAGGATTCCAGGATTCCGGGCTTCCGGGCTGGCGGGGCGCAGCGGGTGGGTGTCACTCAGGGTTTCTGTCGCCAGATGGTGCTGGAGCTGTCTCAAGGGCTCT
Organism: Ceratotherium simum simum; assembly: GCF_057802395.1. Classification (NCBI taxonomy): domain Eukaryota; kingdom Metazoa; phylum Chordata; class Mammalia; order Perissodactyla; family Rhinocerotidae; genus Ceratotherium; species Ceratotherium simum. Next base: position 55,826,560 of record NC_141919.1, on the reverse strand, counting down.
TCTCTCAGGCTCACACGTCTGGTGGCTGCTGCCGGCCGTCGGCTGGGGCTCCATGAGCCCGGGCGGCTGGGCCACGTCAGTGACCAGACAGCGGAGCCCCTGCCTGCTCGGGGCCTCCAGGGTGCCAGGCGACAGCAAGGGAGAGGGACATGGTGGCGGTTTTACTGGGGGCTCCCTCACTGCTCCCAAGGAGGGGATGTCTGGTGGCCTGTCTGTGGGACTGTCCCTGCCCGTGTGGGGCAGCCACTGAGCAGTGTGGGGGCTCCAGGGCAGGGACCACAGCGTTCATGCTGCCTGGTCCACTGGCTGCATCGGACGGAGCCACTGAAACAGTCCACGACGCCCTGGGTAGTGCGGCACATTTAATTTCTCTGTACTTCTGCAGGCCCCACACCTCCCCCAGTCCCAGTGTTGGGGCCTTTGATGCTGTGTGGTGGCAGCCTCAGTGTCGGGGGCCCCTGGGCCCTAGCTCGCCTGGGGTCAGCTCACCTGGTGTCATCCCACCGGGGGTCGGCTCACCTGGGGTCAGTTCGCCTGGACATGGCTCGCCTGGGATCAGCTTGCCTGGGGTTGGCAGGAGCCGGCCTCACTCGGCTTGGGCAGCTCACGGCTTCTACAGGGAAAGCTGAGTGGCTGGGTAGAGAGAACCAACAATGGCTCCTGGGCTCCCTCCTGGTGACATGTCCCCAGCCCTGGGAGTCAGACTGAGCCCAGAGCCCAGTCCAGAGGACTCAGTCTGGTGGGCCCAGCTCCTGGGTCCTGGGCCCACTCAGTCTGGTGGGCCCAGCTCCTGGGTGCTGGTTCCCTCCAGGACAGCATGGCCAGGGTCAGCCTCGGCGTCCTCGTCTGAAACACAGAACATCACCCACCTGGGTGACTGTGACTGAGTGAGTGCACAAAAGTGGTCAGCCCAGCTCCCGGCACAAAGGATGTGTGTGTTTATATGTGTGTGTGTGCGCGTGTGGGTACGTGTGCACACGTGTGTGTTGTGGAGGCATGTGTGCATATTTACATGTGTGTATGAGTGGGCATGTGTGTACATGTGTGTCCCCCCCCAAGACCCCCTGCTCCCCGGAGCTGTGTGGAGGGGGGACTGGAACTGGACCGGGAGACAGTCCTGAGGTGAGCGAGGCCGTAGGCTGCATCTCGCGGCTTTCTGATCTGGATCAGGAGGTGTTCTTGGCTGCTGGCACCCAGGACTTCCCTCTGCCCCATGCCTGCCCCCTGGAGGAGGTGTTCGTGCTGAGCCCTGGGCTTTCCTGTCGGCTGAGCCTCGGCCTGCTGCCCTTGCACAAGAGCCCTTGGAAGTGCGATGGTCGTGGCTCAGGGCCTCCAGGGGAAGGATGCGCCCCTCTCTTCCGGATGGGAATGGCCCAGCGGGCACCCTCGCTGCTGCAGCCTCCTCAGGCTGCGGGCCTGCCACACGCCTCATCACCATCCCTTCTGTGACAAGAAAATGACAACGGGGAGTGTCAGCAACGCGCCAAGTTCACACGGCTCAGAGGTGCTGCCTTCTAAGAGGTGTAATTGACACAATTCACCACATGTGTTCAAGGTATAAAGTGATGTTTTGACACATGTATGGTACAAACCCCTGATGCTATCCCACGGTCGAGATGACAAGCAGGTCCTCACCCCTCGAAAGCTTCCCCATGCCACCGTAACCCCATCCCACACCCACCCCTCCTTCCAGGCTTCCCGTCTGCCCTCTGGCACCGCAGGTCGGTGAGCATTTCCTAGAATTGTGTGTAAATGGGAAAAGAGGCAGGTTCCTTCTCTGTCGCCTTTCACTCAGCGTAATTATTTCTAGATTTCTCCCCTTGATGTTCTGGAAAGGTTTGTGTAGAACTGGTGTCATTTCTTCCTTAAATGCTTGACAGAATTCACAACGAAGCCATCTCAGCCTGAGTTTTCTATGTGGAAAGATGTTTAAACACCAACGTTTCTCAAGGCGGGTGTCCATTGAGCTTCTTACATCTGTGGATTTACAGTTTTCCTCAAGTCTGGGAAGATTTTGGTCATTTCCTCAGATGTTTTTCCCGCCCCCGGTCTTCAGGACTCCAATTATACATGTGGGGACTCTGATTACCATGGATGAAGTTTTCCATCTCACTAAGGTTCTCTCTCATTCTGGATCGCTCCTATGGTCTCTCCAAATTCGCTCCCCTTCCTCCTACGATCAGGCCCTTCCAGCGGGTCTTGATCTCATACTTGGTGATTTTCTCCTCCAGACGCTGGACGGGCGTCTTTTTGTACCTTCCGTGTCTCTGTTCCCTCTTGAACAAGATGGACCGCGGGCTGTGTGGACCCCTAACCCTCCCCTATGCCAGCCTCGGGTCAGTTTCCACTCTGACTTCTCTTCCTCCCTGGATTGTGTTCCTGCCTCTGTGCCCCTGTGACCTTCGGCTGGGTGCCCGACCCTGTGGCCCTCGCCTCGTGGGGTGCTGTGTGCGCTCCCTCCCGTGGCTGTTCTTGCGCGCTGTTCAGGGAGGCGGTTAAGCGGCCTGTAAACAGACTGCTTCCTGCTAGGATTCGTGGCTATTTGTCAGGAGGAGCCAGGCAGAGCTCACCATGGGGCTGATCCCCCCACACCGAGGCAGCATCCCGGACTCCCAGGGACCTTGGGTTTGCAGTCTGGCTGGTGGGAATGGGCGTGTGCCCACCCCGTGTGAGCCACAGGTGATGTTCCCTCCGACGTCTCAGGCCGCAGGGCTTCCCCACAGTGTGCTGAGCCATCCTGTCTGGGGGCCTCCTCAGCTCCCCGCTCTCTCTGTGCAGCCCTCTCCTCTCCCGGGCTTTGTCCCAGGGCTTCCAGCATCTGCTCCTCCTGAACCTTCACTTGGGGGTCCACCCGACTCCGCTGGGGTCCCCTCCTCCCGGCAGGAAGCCGGGGTGACAGATGGCTTCCCTCTCCTCTCAGGAGCTCGGTGCCTTGCCGCCTGGTGTGGGCATCTCTCCAGCTATTGTTTCGTGTGTCATGTCCACGTGTTGGTTGTTTCAGGCAGGAGCGTCACGCGGTTTCCGTTCCTCCGTCTTGACCAGAAGCAGGAGCCTCTCGGTGCGGGCTGCAGAGCCTCCACCTGGCACCAGACGCTGCATCGGGACACGCATCCCATCCAGCATATTTTGACTGCGGTGTCATGTCTGATTTCTGGAAACTCGAGTTTATCTCCTGTGCTATGAGAGGAATGCAGCAAAGCACGTATTTTCTGTTTAGAAATCTTAATGTTTCTCCCCATTAAGCTCGTTAGGAATGTGGCAGTGGCCAGTGATCAGCCTGCACCCTGCACGGGTGTTGGTGTCACTTAAGACAAAGGTCCACTCAGAGGTGGTTTGGCCGCTTGGGAAAGTGAGACCGATGGTCTCAGGGCTGGAGTTGTGTGGGTGTTGGCCTCCGGCCTCGCCAGCCCTGCCGCCGCGAGGGGCAGGCTCTGGACACCCCTCTGGTTGTGTGTCTGACCTGCACCTCCTGATGCTTCTTTGTTCTGTCAGTGAGTGAGCGGCGAGTGTGTGAGGAAGCTGCCGGCAGCTGGGCTGAGTGTGAGCGCAGGGGTTGCGCGTGTCCAGGCGGTGCTGGGGTGTGGGCTGGGAGACGCGTGGTGGAGCCCGAGGCCCTCCTCACACTGGGCGGGCTCCGCACCCTCGAGAGGACCCTGCCTCCCTGGCGTGGGCGCCGTGTGGCCGGGGACGAGCTCAATCTGGCTGAGTTTTAAGCCGGCCCCGGGGCTGCCCCAGGCCTTGAGCACTGCGCCAGGGTGGGAAGTAGCCTCTGGCCACCCCGCAGGCCCGTGACCGTCCTCGGCCCCCTCGCTGGGCGGAGGCACAGAGCTGCCCGTCCACCCTCTCCCTTTAGACCCCACCGTCGCCCCGGCCGCTCCAAGCCCCAGAGAAGGAGGTTTCATTCTCCTCTCCTGTTGTTTTAGAGCCTCCTGAACTGCTCCACGTCAAAGCTGCAGGGCCAGAAAGAGGTTCTCAAGGAAGCCCCAGCCCCGCGGCCTGAGCTGGCCAGCCCAGACCCCAGGACGCGGCCAGCAGGGAGCCTGGCCCACCTGCCTCAGCGCCCTCACTGGAGAGTCCACTGGCCCCAGGTAAGTGGCCTGTCCCTCAGAGTGAGGGACCGTGGCTCCTGGTCCCCGTTCACCTCCGAAGCTCCACTGTGGGTTCAGGAGGAAGATTTCAAGGAACGTCAGTCTCCCTCTGGTCCATCCCACCCTCGAGCCCCCTGAGCTGACATCCACGAGGTTCTCTGTGCACCTCCACCCACCGTGGACTTGCCCCTCCTCCTCGGGGCTTCCAGGAGAGCAGGTGTGGGAGCAGAAGCAGCTCCATCACATGGGGGGCCAAGACCCAGCCTTCCCTGCCCTGGGGTCTCTGGAAGGTGCCTGGTCACCCGCAGACAGAGTAGGGCATTGATGGCGAGGCGGGGTCATGCCTCACCCGGGAGCCACGTCACAGGATAAAGTGTTCAGTGTAGACCCCACCCTCTGGGCTCCCCGTGATTGCTGGGCCTTTGAGCTGCGTTTTAACTCATTGGGCAGCAGGTGCCTTCACACTGCAGGACTCTTTCTTTCTTTTCTCTCTCTCTCTCCCCCCTTCCTTCTTTTTTTGTGTGTAGAATACATTTATTTTTAAAATAAAATGCTTTCTATTTGCCATTCCCCAAAAGCCTGTCTAGACGAGACCCAGCTGAACCTGACAGGGGCTCACTTCCACCTCCCCATGTTGACTTTCTCGGGGGGAACATGCCTGGGGGCTGCCCACCAGGGCTGGTCCAGCCCAGCTGGCATTGACTGTGCTCATTTCTCCCTGACAGGAAGCCCCCAGCCAGCCCCCAAGAGACCTCGAGGAGCTTTGAGGATGGAGTCAGATGCGGAGTCCTCCACTCCCTTGGGCCCTGTTGCTGCCCCAGGGGAGCTGGACGCCAGGCCTGGCTGTTCCTCCCTGGGGCTGCCCAGCGGAGACCCGGGGAAGCTCCGAGTGCTGCCTGTCGGGCCCGGAGCCCACTGCGGGGACCCTGCCCCCGGGGGCGCCGGCAGCCAGACCGCTGCAGGGGACGGCCCCCTGGACACGGGCCTCACGCGGGAGCCGAGCGGCGGCACTAAGATCCCTAACCGGGACAGTGGGATCGACAGCCCGTCCTGCAGCGTGGCCGGCGAGAACTTCCCCTGCGAGGAGGGTGGCGAGGCGGGCCCCCGCCCCATAGTCCCGGGGCTGCACCCCGAGATGGCCCCAGATGGCACGGCCCTCCAGGAGGAGGCCGAGAGCGATGTGGGTGAGGGCAGCGGCGAGGAGCCCGACCCCGAGAACAGCCCCCCGAGGGCCGACACGGACCCAGCCAAGGTAGGCCGCTCTCCTGCCCCGGGCGGCGGGGGCTCCTCCAAGGGAGTTTGAGGCTTTCAGAGGCATCACCCACATCGGGTGCCAGTAGTGGGGTTCACGCTGTGATATCACTCTCAGAGAGGCCCCTGTGACGGGTCGGCAGGCAGGCCCTGGGGAAGGACCACCGGCTGGGGCCCCCTGACACCCCGGGCAACAACCTCACTCCTGAGCCTCAGTTTCCCCGGCCACACACTGGAGCCCCCCAGGGTGCCCTTGGTGGTTGGTCTTAGTGGTGACGGTGCTGCCAACACCCTCCGCTGGTGCTTGCTGCCCGCCTTGCGGATCCCCTGTGAGGAAGGCAGCGTGGGCATCACCCGTTTATGACCGGGGAAGCCCCAGGGTCGCCCATGGGTGTGGCAGGGCGGGAAGGGAGCCTGAGCAGACGGCCCAGGAAGCAGGTGTGCCCATGCGGTGGGTCCGCCCTGAGAGAAAGCTCGTCTGCATCCGTCCCTTTAGCTTCTCGGGCTCCAGGCCCTGTGCTGGGACTTGTGGGGACACGGATGTAAGGCAGACAGCTCCCAGCTTAGAGAGACTGCCTGTGTGCCAGGAGAACGGTGTGGATAAGCTGCAAGGGGCTGGGTCCCGGGAGAATCACAGGTGGCATCTGGCCAGGGTGTCTGACATGGCCGGCCCCAGGAGACAGGCCTGGCAGGCGAAGGGCAGCCGCGTGCCTGCACCGTTGTGAGCCAACTTCTCGGGAGGCAGAGGGGGCCGTGTTTTCATCTAGGTATTATCATTATTAAGATGTGAAAAGGCCAAGAGATCAGGAGACGACTGCCACTGAGAGATAGCTTATTGCTCAGACACCAAGAGGAGGGGCCCTGCCATGCCACGTGGGCCACACGGGGAAGCATGGGGCAGGTCAGGGGGCAGAGGAGCGGAAATTGTGAGCTATGGCCTTTCCTGTGGTTTCTGAGGGAAGGAACGGGCGAGGCAGGGTGAGCAGGCTCAGGATGGGCCGGTTTGAAGGACTTCAGCGGGCTCTGGGCATGGGGGCTGTCCCTGGACGTCTGGTACCCTGCCTGTGGGATTAGGGGCTAGTGGAATAGCAAATACAAAGGAGCTGGTTGGAGTGTGGGCTCTGGAGGGTTGCTCTGCATTGGGAAGACATTCTTGCAGGCAAGTCTTTATGTCTCTAGGAATCAACCAACCCCGGGAAGGACAGTCCCTCCAGGGCCAGCAAGAACCCAATGTCAAAACATCATAAAATAGGGAAAATAAATGGCATGGTTACTGCAGGCTCCACCTGTGGCTCTCGAGGTGTGCTCCAGGGAGAGCTCTGCGGGCTTCTCAGTCTCCCAGGTGCTGGGGGAGTGCAGACCTGGGCCTGGCCCCGTCCTGCCCGCACAGGCTCGGGAGCGCCCAGGGCCAGAGGCTTGCTGGGGAGTGCCCCAGCCTTCATGTCTGTATGTGAAGACGCCGACGCCTCTGTCGCTGGTGGGAACAGCTTTGTCTTCTCCACACGGGGTGTCTGGTTAGAACACCGTTCATCCACACGCTGGCCCATCCTCAGATGGAGCCCTGGGACCCTGTGCCTCAGGCCCCCCGCCCTGGGTAGAATGAGGGGGTGCTGACGTGAGGAGGTGATGCAGGGGTACACACATGTCAAGTCAGCCTTTACTGTGTGGAGGAAGTTCCCATCTGTCCGTAGTTTGTTGACTGTTTTTATCATGAAACAGTGTTGAATCTTGTCAAATGCTTTTTCTGCATCAATTAAGATGATCACGTGTGTTTTTTTCCTTCATTCTGTTAATGTGGTGTATTGCATTGGTTATTTTTCATATATTGAACCATTCTTGCATTCCGGGAATAAATCTCATGTAGTCATGGTGTATAATCCTTTTAATGTACTGTTGAATTCAAGTTGCTAGTATTTTGTTGAGGATTTTTGTATCAATATTCATCAGGAATAATGGTCTAGAGTTTTCTTTTCTTGTAGCGTCTTTGCTGGCTTTGGATCAGGGTAATGCTGACCTCACAGAATGAGCCTGGAGGTGTTCTCTCCTCTTCAATTTTTTGGAAGCATTGGAGAAAGATTGGTGTTAATTTTGCAGTGAAGCCATCTAGTCCTGGGCTTTTCTTTGTTGGCAAGTTTTTTTACTGCTTATTCAGTTGCCTTACTCATTATTGATCTGTTTGGATTTCCTGTTTCTTCATGATTCGGTCTTGGTAGATTGTGTGTTTCTGGGAATTTATCCATTTCATCTAGGTTGTCCAATTTGTTGGTATGCAGTTGTTCATAGTAGCCTCTTATGATTCTTTGTATTCTGTGGTATCTGCTGTGATATCTCCTCTTTCATAAGTCATTTTATTTATTTGAGTCCTCTCTCATTTTTCTTTGTAAGTGTAGCTAAAGATTTGTCAATTTTGTTTATCTTTTCAAAAAACAACTCTTAGTTCCGTTGATTTTTTTTCCATTGTTTTTCTATTCTCCGTTTCACTTATCTCTGCTCTAATCTCTAGTATTTCCTTCCTTATGACTGCTTTGGGTTTAGTGTGTTCTTTTTCTCGTTTCTTGAGGTGTAAAGGTAGGATGTTGATTTGAGATCTTTCTTCCTTTCCCATGTTTGTGTTTACAGCTATAAACGTCCCTCTCAGCACTGCTTGTGCTGTGTTCCATAAGTTTTGGTGTGCTGTGTTTTCATTTTCATTGCTCTCATGCTGTTTTCTGATTTCCTTTGTGACTGCTTTGACTCTTGTTTGGGAGTGCATTGTTTAATTTCCACCTATCTCTGGATTTTCCAGTTTTCCTTGTGCTGTTGATTTCTAGCTTCATTCTATTGTGATGGGGAAAGATATTTTATATGATTTCAGTCTTCTTGGATTTGTTAATGCTTGTTTTGTGGCCTAACCTGTGGTCTGTCCTGGAGACTGCTGCCTGGGCCCTTGAGAGGAGGGTCCGTCTGCTGTGGTTGGGTGGCACGTCTGTGCATGCGTCAGGGCCGTGTGCTCTGCAAGGTTGTTCACCTCCTGTTTCCTTATTGACATTCTGTCTGCTGTCCCGTCCAGTATGGGGAGTGGAGCACTGAAGTCTCCTACTGTTACTGCTGCACTGTCTGTTTCTCTCTTCAATTCTGTCAAGGTTTGCCTCATATATTTAAGAGCTCTGAGGTTTGGTGCATAAATATTTGTAATTGTTATATCTTCTTGGTGAAATGGTCCTTTTATCATTATATAATATCCTTCTTTGTGTCTTGTAGCAGTTTTCTATGTAAAGTCTATTTTGTCTAATATAAGTGTGGCCACCCCTCCTCTCTTTTGGTTTCCATTTGCATGAAATATCTTTTTCCATCCTTTCACTTTCAGCCTATGTCTGTCCTTAAATCTAAAGTGAGTTTCTTGTGGACAGCATATGGTTGGATGCCGGTTTTTTATCCATTCAGCCAATCCATGTCTCTTGATTGGGGAGTGTAATCCATTTACATTTAAAGTAATTAGTGATGGGGAAGGACTTACTCTTGCCATTTTGTTAGTTGTTTTCTATATGTCTTATAGCTTTTGTCCCTCTCTTACTGCCTTCCTTTGGTTTCGTAGATTTTGTAATGATATGCTTTGATTCCCTTCTCATTTTATTTTGTGTATATTCTATAGATATTTTCTTTGTGCTTACCATTGCATTCTATTCTAAACTTATAACAACTGAACTTCAATCACATATAAAAACTCTACTCCTTTACAGCTCCCCACACACTGTTATTGGTGTCACAAATTACATATTTATATATTATATACCCATTGACAAAGATTTATCATTTTTAAATGTTTTTATGATTTAAATTCTATGTACCAAAATTACAACAGTACAGATTACTATGTTTGTCCATGCATTTACCTTTATTGGAAAACCTCATATTTTTGCACAGCTTCATGTTGCTATCTACCATCTTTTCACATCTTGAAGGACTCCCTTTAGCATTTCTTGTAGAGCAGATGTGGTGGTAATGAATTCCCTCAGCTTTAGTTTATTTGGGAAAGTCTTAATTTCTTCTTCATTTTTGAAGGATGGCTTTCCTGGATACAGTATCCTTGATTGACAGTTTTTTTTTCTCTCAGCATTTTAAATATATCATCTCACTCCTTTTTTGATCATAATGGGTCTCAGTGTGATTCTTTTTGGATTTATTCTAGTTGGAGTTCTTTGAGCTTCTTGGACTTGTATGTCCATTTCTTTCCTCAGACTTGAGAAGTTTTTGGTCCTTATTTCCTCAGATGAGCTCTCTGCCCTTTTCTCTCTTCTCCATCTAGGATTCCCATGATGCGTATGCTGGTCTACTTGTTAGTGTCCCATACATACGTCCCTGAGGCCCTCTTTGTTTTTTCATTCTTTTTCTTTTTCTCCTCTGACTCAGTGATTTCAAGTGACCCATCTTCAGGTTTGATTACTCTTTTTTCTGCCTGATCAAGTCTGATCTTGAACTCCTCTAGTGAGGTTTTTAGTTCATTTATTGTATTTTTCAGCTCCAGAATTTTTGTTTGGTCTTTCTTATAGTTTCTATCTCTGTGTTGATCTTCTCATTTTGGTCCTGCATCATTTTCCTGATTTTGTGTAGTTGTCCACCTGTGTTCTTTTTTAGCTCACTGAGCCTCTACATGACAGCTGTTTTAAATTCTCTGTCAGGTAACTCATAGATCCGTGTTTTCTTAGGGTTGGTTTCTGTCCTTTGATTGAACCACGTTTCCCTGTTTCTTTGTAATTTTTTGCTGGGATTTGGGCATTTGAAAAACAACCACCTCACCAGCTTGCCTGCTGGCTCTGTGTGGGGAGACCTTCACCAGTCAGCCTGGCTGGAGGTTCTGGGGCCTCCTAAACATTCTCTCACCTCCCACTGCCCTGGCTTCTGCCTGCACAGCATCAGCTCTAACATATTGCTTACCTGTCTTCAGTGGCTCTCAAACTCCAGTGCTGGTCATGGCAGCCCTCCAAGTCAGGCAAGACAGCACCCAACCCCTCAGGCAGCCCCCAGGCAAGCCAGAACACTGGATGCTCAGCTCACTCTTTGGTTTCCATCCTGAGGGAGGAGCCCCCATGCAAGGGGTGTCTTACTGCTTTTGCTATGCATACTGCACAGGAAGGGGCATGGAAGGGAAACTGCCAATTTCCCTAGCCCATTTGCTGGACTCTCTTCTTGGTTTTACAGTGACTTGGGGGCTATAGCTTCTCAGCTGGTCTCTAGAGTTCTCACAGACATATTCTGGTCCATATATTGTTAACTCTGTGTCCCTGTGGGGGAGGAGGGCCTGCAGCTGTCCAGTCTGCCATCTTGCTGGCACCACTCCACCACACATTTTGATGTGGCTGCTGTAGCTGCTCTGTAGTCAAAGCCCCGGGAGGATCACTGTAGAGTCGTCTCTGGGCTGCAGGAGGTTTTGGGGATTTGCAGAAACTGTTGTGTCTTTCCCAGAAACCTCCTTGAAAATTCCATCTGGGATATGGAGCCCCATATCCCAGCCCCAGTGGCCTCCTCGGGCTCTCCAGGGCCCCTGGTCATCCCTGGCATGCAGTGGGTGGCCCTTGGCAGACCCTGCTTCCCGAGGCTCATCTTCCCCAGGTGAGCTGTGGCTCTTCTCTCTGCAGTGCTCGGAGCCCCAGAAGCTGCTTCACATTGCTCAGGAGCTCCTGCACACCGAGGAGACCTACGTGAGGCGGCTGCACCTGCTGGACCAGGTACCCCCCATGGCTGGGGTCCCACCTTTGTCCACTTCCAGAGTTTCAGTGATGAACTCCCGTCGCAGCATTGGCGAGCCCTTGCAGTTGGAGTACGAATGACCTGAATAGTAAAGCTTAGACAAATTTAAGTCTCCTCCAGAAACTCTTACCTTTTGCTCTCAGAGCCCGGGGCAAAGGTCTTGTCTAGTCACCTTGGGGCCTTTCTTCCTGGCAGTCACATTATCTGAGCATGTGAATGGCCTCTGGACATCTTTCTGCATAAATATTTGGGACAGTGGGTGGCACCCTCCCACTGTCCACTAGGCAACGTGGGGTTTGTGAGCACAGAGTAAAGCTCCAATGGAAACCCAGGGTTCTGACACATGTCGCTTCTGTTTGTAGCTCACAAAACAGAGAGGAAATCGGGACCTTCCATTTCCCATGAGGCATAGATTGAGGAAAGATGGCCTGTCCCCATCCAGAGGGGACTGTCCCTGCCTCACCCCCAATCCTTAGCCATAAATAAACCTGCTTTAAGACCACAAGGTTGTTTGAGCCAGTCTGATGAGTGGGAGGTTTACTGAGGAAACAGGAGGTGTGGCGGCCTCTCCTGCGCTCCCACCCTGCAGCAGAAGCACCATCATAACTGTCCCCGGTGACCCACACTTGGTGACCATGGGGGTGCTTCTCTGTGCCCAGGTTTTCTGCACCCGGCTGACGGCAGCGGGGATCCCTCCAGAAGTCACCACGGGCATCTTCTCCAACATCTCCTCCATCTATCGCTTCCACGGGCAGTTCCTCCTGCCCGAGCTGCAGAAGCGGATCATGGAGGAGTGGTGAGTGCGGCTCCCGGATCCCGGGAAGTGGGCGGCTGGTGTCTCCCGAGGAGTTTGGTTCCAACCCCCATGGCAGTTGAGGGTCCCAGTGATTCTGTCATGGCGGTTTTGTTGAATTTTCATTGCCGAGTGGCCTCTAAGTCTGGAGTTCACATGCCTGAGAGCCAGGCAGGCACTGGGAGGCTGTCTCAGGGGCCCGGGTTCCTTCCCCCACGGTCCTGGGCCAACCCCGACCCCAGGTTTCTCAGTGTCTCCAAGCCTTGGCTGCTGCTTCTGCACCAAAGGGACTTCAACACCCGCTCAGAAGCTCAGGGTTTGTAGGGTTTCAAATGAGGTTTGACAATTTGCAAACGCTAACCAGAGAATAAACCGTGCTGGTTGATTTATTTTCCTCCTAGTGTATACTCCACCTATGCTTTAAAAAGTGAGATTTCCCCCTCAACAGCGCACCTCAGACCCTCCTGCTGCCCCCGGGGGCTGCCGTGTTCCTCTGCTGCTTCTGTTCATTCTTAGCAGAGGGACAGCTTGGCGGCAAGTCACGATAATAAAACATCACAGGTGGGGCCCAGACTCCCATCCTCCACGTCCCTGCTCCCTCCCCCATCCTGGGTGCTACTGCAGCTTTGCTTTGGGGGCCCTGCTGTCTCCCCACTTCACTGGCCTGGCTTGAGCCAGCGTGCAGTTCTTCTGCAGCACCAGAAGCCCGGCCCCTTGGGGTCCCCAGGAGCCTGTTTCCCCAGCTGCAGCTGGGCCAGGCACAGCACAGGGGCCGGGGCTTGACTGGGGGTGTTGCTCCACCCATGAGGCTCAGCCAGGGTCCCTGTCAATTTGTAAATCTTCAGGATACGCCCACCTGCAGGACAGGCTGTCCTGTGGGTTAAGGCTCAGGGCTGGACTGGCCTGGCCAACAGTCCACACCTGCTAGAAGTGGGCTTTCTCCTCCGGGCCCTGGAGAGAGACACCAGCACACAGACACTTGTGTGGCTCCTTGTATAACAATGTGGTGATTCCTTGGCACAAATCCCACACGGTTCTGAGCTCACAGACTGTTAACGTGTTTATGCTTCTTGAATCTTATTTCCAAATCCCCGTCCAAACCATGTCAGCACACAGTGCTGCTTTCCCATGGCGTGCCAGCGTCGGACAGCTCTTTGTTCCTGATCTTGGCTCACTGAGAAGGAGTAAAAGGGGGTTTCGTTGATTCTCTTTGACAACTGTGCCCTTGTTAGCATCGTTCCATTACTTCTAGCCCCCCTGGTCTCGAGCAATGCTTTACACGATCCTCTCGTTACCTCCAGGTAACACAACATTTTCCACCCCACGTGATACAGGGGAGGTAACTAAGGCTCAGAGAGGGTGACCAGCTTGCCCACCATCACACAGAGCTAGGAGTCAGGCTGTTGCCCCGTGGCCCCCTGGTGAACTCCCCGTCCCATCCTGGCCCCTCGCCTGAGCTGTTTCTCTGATGATCTCACTCTCCTACAAAGGGACTCGAACCCCCGGCTCGGGGACATCCTGCAGAAGCTGGCCCCGTTCCTCAAGATGTACGGTGAGTACATCAAGAACTTTGACCGGGCCATGGAGTTGGTGAGCACCTGGACCCAGCGCTCGCTGCTGTTCAAAGACATCGTCCAGGGCATCCAGGTAGGGCGGCCCCACCACGGCCTCAGGGGCGCAGCGCTGGGTTCATGTTTAACACAGAGAAAATCAGTGATGTTGTGGGATGTGTCCAGATGCTCTATTGATGCTTTGATCCTTAAAACAACTCCCAGAGACAAATCATTCTATTTCACGGGAGTAGGAATCATGGCTCAAAGAGGTTGTGCCATCTGTGCTGTCACAAACCATAATTTGATAAAACCTGGATACAGAGGCCGGCCTCTCCCTCCATGATGTCCTCAGTGGCCAGTGTGGGCACTCAGGACAATGTCGCATTCATCTTTTCTTTCTCTTTTTCTGCAAACAGCCTGCGGTTGTCTCCTGCGGTGCTGGTCTCTTTCTTATTGATTCACCAGGTTTTTATATGTTAAGAATGTCAGCTGTTATCTGTCATGTGTCTTACAAATTATTTTTCCCCATTGATCTTTTTTCTTTTTTAAAGATTTTATTTATTTATTTATTTCTCCCCCAAAGCCTCAGTAGATAGTTGTATGTCACAGCTGCACATCCTTCTAGTTGCTGTATGTGGGACGCGGCCTCAGCATGGCCGGAGAAGCGGTGCGTCGGTGTGCGCCCGGGATCTGAACCCGGGCCGCCAGCAGCGGAGCGCACGCGCTTAACCGCTAAGCCACGGGGCCGGCCCCAACCCCATTGATCTTTAATTTTTAACTTTATGATGTTCTTTGCCATATGAAATTTTTAGTTTTTAAGCAGGAACATTCACAATTTTTAAATAAAGCAATGCTTTAAAAAAACTTCAAAGTAATGCTTATAAATGCATTTCTTACCCCATGATCATGTAAATTATGTTTTCTTCTAATGTGGTGACTTCATTTTAAAAATTAAAAATGCTGTCCCAGAATAGTTTCCAGATGGATTGTGGTATGAGGTAAAACCCAGTTTATTTTTGTGAATAGTTAGCCACTTGTCCCAACATCCTTTTGACCCAAGCGCCATGCACACACATACACTTGTGCACACTCACATGCTTGCACACGTGTGCACGTGCACATACATATACATGCTTGCACACGTGCACGTGCACATACGTGCACTCAGTTGGCCCTCCGTGTCTGCAGCTTCAACATTCGTGGATTCACCCAACCGTGGACTGAAAGGCCTACGCTGGCTGCGTCTGTACTGAACATGTACCTAATATTTTTCTTGTCCCTCTTCCCTAAACCATACAGTAAAACAACTATTTACATTGTATTCCTTATAATAATAAGTAATCTAGAGATGATTTAAAGTAGACGGGAGGATGTACGTAGGTAATATGCAAATACTGCACCATTCTTGAGCGTCTGGGGATTTTGGTGTCCGTGGGGGGTCCTGGGACCAATCCCCCGTGGACACCGCCGTCCGTTCCCACGTGCAGCACAGTCACACGTGCACAGGGGTGTGCACATGTGTGCATACATGCACACACATTCCTCACTGTACTCTGGAGGGTTAATGGGCACTGAGCCCGCTGTGCTGGGTTTGGAGGCCAGGCCAGGATTTGGGGTGGCCCCTTGACAACTTTCTGCGGTTTCCCCAGACTGTCGTCAGGTCACCCATGATTTCCTAGTGTGGGGTCCCAGATCCCACTGCGTCCCTCGGCTTCCCATCCCTCCCCAGTGGGGACAGTCCTGGCGCTGAGTCCTTCTTCTTCTCCCACCCCCCACCCCTCACTCATGTCTGGGTCCCCAGCAAACACTGTCCTCCTGCCTCCCAGCTGCGCCTCAGCTGACCCACAGCCCTGAGTGCCAGCGGGACCAGGGATCTCGAGCGCTTCTCCCGAGACGGCAGACTGAGAACAAAGCCTGGTTTCCAGGACACAAGTTACCGCGGGGTTTCCTCTCCCAGGAAGCATGTGCCCCGTACGGTATTAACAAGGTTCTCGTGGCGGGGGGTACTTCAACTTACGCAAATACCCTGTCCCTCGTGGTCCCCAGATAACACCCGCCCAAAACGCTTGTTTTCATGGCGTCTCTTCCAGCCTGTTGTGTCCAAGGCTCGTCTGAACAGGAGGCCCTTCTGTTCCGGGCCCTGAGCCGGGCGAGGGTGGCAGATGGGTGGGGAAGCAGGTGGCCAGTGGGACAACCTGGATGACGCAGTGACTCCCCAGGCTGGCGCAGGGGGTGAGGTCCGGGGTCTGGAAGAGGAGTCTGTGCTTCAGGAAGAGGGCAGGAGCCTGAGGGCCGTGCTGGGCAGCGGCGGGGCCCCTGCAGCACCCCCACCGAACACTCCCTGTTGCATTCATAAATGGGAGGAATCGACACCCTCAGAGTGGCCTCCAGGCCCGTCCCCTGGATCTCCGCTGTCGGGAGAGCTGGGGAAGCAGCCCCAGGCCCCGAGGGTGAACGTGAGTGGGGCGGTCACCCTGAGGGAAGGCACACTCTTCTCCAAGCCCTTGTCTTCTCCAGCAAGCCTGGGTGGGAAGGAGGCAGCACTGGGTCTGGAGCAGGCTCACCTGGGGTCCAGGTCCTGCTCCGTTGTTCAGCCTCTCTGAGCCTCAGTTTCCCCTGCGTAAATGTGTCTGCAGTCAGTGGCGTGCAAGTGCTCCGGGCAGCTGCCTGGGGGCCATGGTTGCCGCAGGCTGGGGCGGGGCCCGGTGTCCACGCATGTGTCCGTGGGTGCCCACGCCCTCTGTCTCCCCACAGAAGCAGGGCGTGTGCGGGAACCTGACGCTGCAGCACCACATGCTAGAACCCGTGCAGAGGATCCCCCGCTACGAGCTGCTGCTCAAGGACTATCTGAGGAGGCTCCCAGGGGACGCCCCGGACCGGAAGGACGCAGAGAGTGAGCCAGCCCCGGCCACCAGGCCCAGGGGCTCCTGGGGAGTGGGAGCTGGGATCCCAGCCGAAAACCCACATCAAGAGAGAGACAGAGAGACGGAGAGAGAGACAGAGACAGACAGAGAGACAGAGAGACACAGAGATAGAGACAGAGACAGAGAGAGACAGAGAGACGGAGAGAGAGAGACAGAGAGACAGACAGATGGAGATAGAGAGACAGAGACAGAGAGACAGAGACGGAGGGCAGGGAGAGAGCTCCAAGCACCCCGTAAACACGTCTTGGGAAGTGACTGAGAGCTCTGAGGGCAGAGGAAAGCTGCCCCGGCCCTTGCCGCAGTGGGAGGGGTGGACGCTGGTTCCGGGAGGGGTCTGCTGGGTGCGAGCGGAGCTTAGGAGGGGCTGCATGGGAGGTGGCGGGGACTGCTCTTGGTCCTTGGGCAGCAGCCAGCAGCCAGCACAGGGCAGGGGTCTGTGCAAAGGATTGGGGTGCAAGCTCAGCAGGCCCCCACAGACGGGGTGTCAACAGGGTCGCACCCGGCAAGCCTGGCGAACAGCCCTGGGTGCCAAGAGGAAGGGCGGAGCAGGATAGAACCTGACATCCGGCCTCAAGGGGCCGGACTGTGCGGAGCCACCAGGAGCCCTGCAGCCTGACTGTGCAGCCTCCTCCTGCAGGGTCCTTGGAGCTCATCTCCACAGCCGCCAACCACTCCAACGCTGCCATTCGGAAAATGGTGAGTGTGGGGCTCCCGGACGATGCCCGCGGGGCCCGCAGTGTGGTGCAGGGGGAGCAAGGGGCGGGACAGGTGCCAACGGCATGCACACTCACCCACCTGTCCTCAGGGTGGACGGGGCTGGACAAGCCTGCCCCTTACTAGCTCAGTGATTGTGGGTAAGTTATTTAGGATCCATGCCTCAGTTTCCCCATCAGTAAAATGAAGTCACCAACAGCGCCTGTCTCGTCAGGCTGTTGTGGGGAATAAGTCACTTTGAAGGAAGCTCAGGACAGGGCCCAGCACAGTAGGGTTAGCTCTCAGTGTTCCCATCGTTCCTTCACTCATTTGTTCAAGCTGTCTCAGCTGGGTCTGCCGTAACAAAATACCACAGACGGGCGGCTTAAACAACAGAGATTATTTCTCACAGTTCTGGAGGCTGGAAGTCTGAGATCAAGGTGCCAGCTGATTCAGTTCCTGGCTTGCAGGGGCCACCTTCTGGCTGTGTCCTCATATGGCAGAGGCAGGCGAGCTCCCTGGTGTCTCTCCCATCAGGCTCTAATCCCATCCTGGGGACCCTGCCCTCATGACCATGACCTCCTCTAAACTTCCTCACCTTCTAAAGGCCCCACCTCCAAGTACAGCCTGAAGGTGGAGGAGACAGTGTCCCCTTGTTGATCTGAATGCCTCTGTGTAACAGGGTCTGCAGATCGGGAAGGCGCCCTTGAGCCCACACTGACGCCCTGTGACCCAGGTGGCCCTGTGCTCACAGGCCGTCGTTTGGCCCAACACTGCCCGGGCAGGCTGTAAGAATTTCTAAGTCCTTGCCCAGCATTACAGATCAGGGCATTTCACAGGAGAACCCAAATTCCTTGCTTTACTGGAAACCTCCAGAAGCCCCGGACCCACATTGCAACCTACAGCTTCAGTTGGGGTGACACAGCGTCCCCTCAATGGGCTCACTCTCCAAGCCACCACAGTCCCCACCTGGCCCTGGTGTCACCCAATCCTGAGACCTGTTTACCTTCACACGAGCACTGTTGTTTTTTGAGAGGAAAAAGAAAGTGAAATATTTCTTTGATCCCACGTCTCTTAAAAGCGAGAAATGAGAGGCAGGACGCACATCCTGTGTCCTCGTTACCAGCTTGTCCCCGAGTTTGGGTCTGGAGCCCCTGCAACAGGTGGGCCTGAGGTTGGGCCCACTGTGGGGCATCCACATTTCACTCTGGGTCCTTTTTTTTTTGAAGAAGAAGATCAGCCCTGAGCTAACATCCATGCCAACCCTCCTCTTTTTGCTGAGGAAGAACGGCCCTGAGCTAACATTCATGCCCATCTTCCTCCACTTTATATGGGACGCAGCCACAGCAGGGCTTGACAAGTGGTGTGTCGGTGCGCAACCGGGATCCGAACCCTGGCCGCCATCAGCGGAGCACGTGCACTTAACCACTACACCACGGGGCCGGCCCCTCACTCTGGGTCCTTTTCATCTAATTTCCCTTTTTTCCTCCCAAGACTAATCTAATGGGGAGACTAATCTGCTTCAAGGAACTCTGTGGTCATGAGCTTGCATGGCCCCTGTGGACATCTGGGGAGCCCCCACAGGCCTACATCTCTGAGGGGCGTCAACGAGTCTTGGGGCCTCCCCCTCAGGGTCCCACCTGTAGCATGCTTGCCTCATGGTAGTTCTCTCCCCAAGTCTGGTGAGGCCTCTGCCCACCAGGTGTGGTAGGCAGGGGGTTCTGGTGTGGGGCGAGGTCTGACCCCAGGGCATGGCCCTAAAATTACCAGTATGTGCTCACTGGAGCCTGTTCGTGCTTCCCCTCCCCTGCCCCCAACCTGGACCACCACACCAGCCTCCCCACCTCCAGTCTCCCTGTCTTCTGATCCACCCTCCTCTGCTCAGAGCTGTCTACGGGCACCAACCAGTCGTGAGGCCAGAGGGAGATGGCCTGGGGATGGCAGTGGTCTGGTGTTTTGATGGCCCTGGGCCACATGGTCTGAGGCTGGAGCAGGAACAAGGCAAGGCCACCAGAGGAGGGGGGACCGTCCATGATGAGCTGAGCTGCCTGATGTGTCTCCTCTGACCGCATTCCATTTGAGGTCATGGAAGGGCACCCTAGAACGAGCTGCGTGCAGTGCAGACGCTGAGGGCCAGGCCCAGTTCTCCAGAGGAAACACCGCCAGCAACTCACTGAGTTCTCTGTGCCTGTTTCCTTGTTTGTCAATTGGGTAATAATGGCACCCACCTCTTTGGGTCAGTACTGGAATTAAATGAATTAGTACCTCATTGTGTGTAGGACAGGGCCTGGTGCTCGCTGTTGCTGTTATTGTTATTTCTTGCTCTCTGCATGGTGAAGTTCTATTCATCCTTCACTGCCCAACTTGAGTGTCACCTCGTGTGTTCCCTTCCACCTTGTTGTCAGCAGGCTCCTTGCCCCATCTTGGTTCTGGATCACCCTTGCAGAGCAGGGCTCGGCTCACCTCTGGGTCCCCAGCAGCACCCCCCGCAGGCCTCTGGCCCCAGTGCCGCGCAGCTGCCTGAGTCCTGTGTCTCTCGCAGGAGAAGATGCACAAGCTCTTGGAGGTGTACGAGCGCCTGGGTGGGGAGGAGGACATCGTCAACCCCGCCAACGAGCTGATCAAGGAGGGCCACATCCAGAAGCTGTCTGCCAAGAACGGCACCGCCCAGGACCGCCACCTCTTCCTGGTGAGCCCCGCCCGCCACACAGGGCCAGACGCGGAGCCGGCCAACGGCCACTCCCCCACCCCGCCCAGCTGCAGAACCACGCCCTCCCAGCTGCAGAACCACGCCCCGCCCCGCCCGCCCCGCCCAGCTACAGAGCCACGCCCAGCTGCAGAACCACGCCCCGCCCAGCCCGCCCCGCCCAGCTGCCGAGCCACGGCCCTCCCAGCCACGCCCTCCCAGCTACAGAGCCACGCCCCTTCCCCGCCCCGCCCCGCTACAGACCCACGCCCCTCACAGCCGCACCCAGCCACAGAGCCACGCCCCCCACCTGGCCGCCGAGCCCCGCCCCGCCTCCTCCCTGGGGCGCCTTCTTTGTGGGGTCCCCCGCCCCTCACCATGCCGGTCCCTACTGCAGTTCAACAGCATGATCCTTTACTGTGTGCCCAAACTGCGGCTCATGGGCCAGAAGTTCAGTGTCCGAGAGAAGATGGACATTTCGGGCCTCCAGGTGGGTGAGCCCCTCCCTGCCCACCTGCTCCCCTGGGAGGGCACGGAGCAGGGGCGGGACCCCCGGCTCTGGCCCCGCCGCACTCGCCGCAGTGCACCTGGCTGCACGCCCTTCTTCGAGCTTCGGCTCTGTTGGTGACCCAGGCGTGGCCCGACATCTCTGAGGGCGCCTGGGCCCTGGCACCCTGGCCTGGGGGGCAGGCTCCCCTGTCCCTCTACTTGGCCCACCTGCCAGGGTGCTGCCAGCCTCGTGCTCGCGGGAGGAAGGACAGCGCCAGCGCCTGGGCCGAGCTCTGTCCCCTGTGAGGTCAGCACTCAGGGCCTCATTTACAGACCCGAGGTTGAAGCTGGGGGTGAAAGCAGACCGGGCTCCCACCCTGCCTGGTCCTCGGTCTCTGGTTCTGTGCTCTTTCCTCTCCTGCACCACCTTGGAGCCCAGTCAAGGCTCTGCAGGCACCTATGCGCGAGGTCCAGACGACCTGTTGTTCTTACTGTCCCCATTCCCAGAGCCCGTCCATGTCTCCTGGCCTGGGGGCCTGGACCTGGAATCAGTCTCCCTCTCCTGTGGGGAAGGGCTTTGATTTAATGGGTGTTCCCAAAATACTGGCTAATCAAAGTATTTCATCAGTTCTAAAGAGTGAAGGTTTTCCTTAGTGATATGAAAAAATCCCTTCTTACCTTGAAATTCTCTGAATCCAGGTTTAAGAAACATCATTAAAGGCAGTGACTAACTAGAAAAAAATCCTTTTTTCTGTAGTTGGAAGAAACCATCTTTCTAGTGTTTCTCTGTAAGAAATCAGTCATGTTTAATCAACTGGACATGTTAACGCAGAAGTTCTCAACCCTGGGGTCTTGGGGAAAGTCCTGCAGTGAGGCCCGGCCTGAGATTCTGGGTGGCCCTACAGCACCGTGGTGGTTCTGACGGTGGCCGCCTGAGGACCACTGGGAGCCACTATACCTGCTGTGTGCCCTTTAATCCTGTCCAGCGATAGTGGGTGGGGTCCGTGAAGAAATCACCCCATTGCATCCATTTTCCTGTTTATCATTTCTCAGCTCGGGGCGTGGGGTGCGTCCTAGTCACCTGCCCATCGGGTTCTTTCCTCTCTCAGGGGGACAGCCAATGGCCGTGGGGGTGGGGAGTCGGGGGATGAGGGTGGCTCCCCTTTGCAGGGGCTGGCGGCTCCGAGGCACCTGCCCACCGGGGCTCAGAAACGCCTCAAGCAGTGGGGATCCTTCTGGCTCTTCTCCTAGGACTCCCATCCCTCTGTCAGGGGTCACACATGCCTGTGGGCGCCTTGGTGGGGAAAGGCTCGGCCCGTCTGGAGGCTGGCGGCAGACTTCCCAGGAAGCCCGAGGGCGGGTGGGTTTGGCTGCACAGTTCCACAGGTGGATGAGTGGTCCTAGCCCTGCCCCAGCAGGACAGTGGTCCCCCCTCCCCCATGGACCGGCTCATGTGGCGGCCGACCCGCTGGGTCACCTCCGCCCCTCCTCAGGGCAGACCTGAGACCGTGAGGCCTCGCTTGGGTCAGGACCTGCTGAGTGACCAGCTGTTTTTGTCTGGTCCTGGGTCGTGGGCCTTTAGGTGCAGGATGTCGTCAAGCCAAACACGGCGCACACGTTCATTGTCACGGGGAAGAGAAGGTCCCTGGAGCTGCTGACCCGGTGCGTGCTGTCTCTCCGTCCGCTCTGTGTGGCCGTCTTGACCTGGAGTTTTAGCACCTAGCTTTCTTTTCTAAGCTGGACAGCCTTGTGATGTGTCTTTATTTTTCATTTTATTCACTTATTTGTGGTTTAACGTAAATGTCCCAGGGGAAGTCAGTGAAAATTGTCTCTGCCCACCGCTGTTCCCCACCCCAGTGGACCCTCTTAACCATCTCTGAAGTGTCCTTACAGATATTCTATGCTCATACATAGATACCTGTTTTCAAGTCACAGATAGCTGTTTACTGTGTAGCCATTACTGTTCTACGTCTTGCTGTTTTCGCCTCATTTATCAGAAATCATCCCATATCCAAGCACCGTTTCCTGAAGCAGCGTAATTCTCCATCATGATCATTGACAGTTCCCATTGACGGGCGCTAGGCTCGTCCTGGGTCTTGCTGTTGCAAATGGTGCTGCAAGCAGAATCCTCAAACCAGGTTTTGTGCGTATGTGTTATTAAATCCATCAGATAGATTCCTGAAGTAGCACGTCTGCTTTAAATTTGGGTGGCTATTGTCATACTACCGTGTCAGGCAGTACCAGGCTTGCGCTCTGCATGGGAGATCCCGTCTGTCACTTCCACCAGTGATGTGAGATCTTTGTAATGACCCACTGTGGTCCAGGGAGGTGTTGATTTATATCCACTGCTGAGGGCTCTACACCACACCTGGCCACACCTGACCCCACGTGGCCACACCTGATCCCACCTGGCTGCACCTGACTCCACCTGGCCACCCCTGCCCCCATCTGGCCACACCTGACCCTACCTGGCCACGCCTGACCCCACCTGGCCACACCCGGCCTCACCTGATCCCACCTGGCTACACCTAACCCTATCTTCCCGCAGCTGACCCCACCTGGCCACACCTGACCCCATTTGGCTGCACCTGATCCCACTTGGCCACCCCTGTCCCCACCTGGCCACACCTGACCCTACCTGGCCACACCTGATCCCACCTGACCCCACCTGGCCACACCTGACCTCACCTGGCCACACATGGCTACAGTGTTCCAGAGCCCTCGGGGCCAATCTTCTAAGCCTTGAGCTGCACTCCGGGGCAGTGAGCAGCTCAGGCATATGCTGCAGGGCTGAAAGGAGTCTGGTGGTTTATAGTCAGTACCCAAAACTGGGTTAATAAAATACTGTTTTTGCTTTTATAGGACAGAAGAGGAGAAGAAAGAATGGATTCAGGTGAAGCTCCTAAAGTTTTAAAATAACCAAATGACCAAATTCTTGAGCAGTATGGCTATTTCATGTTGGAGTAGGGATGGGTGGCCCCGTGCCCCCCAGGCGTTGCCCCCCATCTGACTGCCTTGAAGGGACGAAGTGACCACATTCATAGGCACCTTCAGACAACACAAGCCTTTCAATCTATTTGCCTGTTTGGGGCCCCTGTAAATAAACAGACATAAAGGGCCTGGAGAGGCAGCATGCGGGGAGATGCCCTCATCCCCGGGGCGGATCTCTACTGGCTAGTGGCTCTGAGTTGAACCCACGTCACCCTCTCTCTGTGGTGAGCCGTGGGGGACAAGAAGTTAGACCTCCAGGATGGAGCCTGTGCTTCCAGAGACAGGCCGGGCGGGGAGGCGGGCAGCGTCTTGGGGCAGCCAGAGCAGACACTGCTCAGGACGGGCCACAGTGTGGACACCAGGGACAGAGACAAGCCTGTGAGGGCGAAGGTCAGGAGGGCAGCGGCAGAGCAAGGCAGAGCTGCAGGGAGCCCAGCACGGCCACCAACAGGCCAAACGCTAACTGTCAGGGACTCACTGCTTCTGGAATCCGTACGACAGAAAGCTGGGTGAGACGAGAATCAGAAAATTCAAGCAGAGATTAGGCAGGATCGCTGACGCAGAGATGGAAACTGTCCTAGAGTCTGTGTAGAAAGTTCTCAGAGAGCGTCCACCTGTGGCCGGGAGCACTGTGGGGGACCCACCGCGTGTGGGGTGGCACCGGCCTGTGGGGTCGGGGTGTGGGGATCTGGTCGGTTGTTGGCCGTGGCCCTGAGCCTCGTTCCTCCTTGACTTCGTTTGCCGACGCGCGGTTGCTGGTCGGGGGAAACTCGGTGACTACAGGACCCTGTCTCGCCCTCCGGGGCGTGCTCTCTGAGGGCCTGCGCTCTTGTGGTTTCTTTTCAGGTCATTGAGGCCACCATCGAGAAGCACAGACAGAACAGCCAGACCTTCAAGGCCTTCAGTGGCTCCTTTGGCCAGGATGAGGACCCTTCCTTCACTGCAGACCCGCCTGTGAGTGCCAGTGCCCCTGGGGTCATGAGAGGGACCTGCTGACGAGGGGGACGTGGGTGCAGGGAGCTGGTGCCCACTGCTGGAGGCCCAGGCCTGTAGCACAAGGGCTGGTATCTGGGAGGGAAGCTGGTCCCCCTAGGTTCTCCCGTGACGAGGATGAGGGGGCTGGTGAACGGGTGACATGTGCTCATTGCCCACCCTTTGCTGAGCACCCCTGTGGGGACCACTGTGACAGGTGGCTGGGAAATCAACGCTCACGCCCCATGTGGAGCCGCCCCGGGGCCTGGAGGGGATCCCGGAAGCAGGGTCCCTACTCAGGGCTTGATGGGGGAGGTCAGGGCTACAGCTACCCCACAGGGCCTGCCCTGGGCCGCAGCCGCCTCCTCTGTCTTGGCATGACCACAGACGACTTCAGAGTGAGGGTCCCTCACTCCCTTCCTCCTGTCAGGGGTGTCCCAGAAGCTGAGAGACACCCAGCCCAGCCTGGCCAGCAGCCCTGAGTCCCAGACACCAGGCCCAGCTGGCCCTCCCCGCGGCCTCACCAGGTCTGCAGCCTGCAGGCTACCTCGTTATCCCCTAATACTTGGGTCAAATCTACATGCTTTTTTCCGCTTTCCGGACTATTTTGGAAGAAAACTTTGCATCGTTCCTGGGCAGAGCAAGTATTGTCCCCTGCCTGGACCGGAGGCAACCGGGAAACAGAACCCCTCATCCTGTGGTGAAGGCACAGAGGAGGAGCCTGACCATGGAAGGGGGCACAAGGCTCTCCACAAGGATGACCGAAAGGGAGCTAGAACCAGGGCCACCTCACCGCCAGGGTGAGGTGGCCTGTAGACGGCCACGCCCAGTGGGCCTCCAGGAGCTTCAGGCCCACCCGCCCCCTGCCCCCCAAGCTGGGCCATAATAACCCTCGTGAGACGCCTTCAGTTACCAGGGAGGAGCGGATTCCCAGAGTCACAGCAAACGCTAGGCTCCATAGTCTTTCTTCTGACCCTGTGGTCAGACAGAAATGCTGGGGTGTTCCCAACGGTCACTGCTGCATTGGACTCAGCATGTGGCCATGGAACCTCCTCTCATGCCAGCTGCCTCTGTTCCTCCCAGATGCTGAGCGCCAGCTCCGGGGAGCCCTCAGTGGCCGACGGTGGAGGGAGTGCCGCAGGGGTGAGTGACCCCCAGCTGTTGGCAGGATTGGAAGGTGGAGAATGGGATCAGATGGGGGAACCGAAGGGTGAGGTCAGACCAGGGGGACCCGAGGGTGGGGTCAAGTCAGGGGGGCCCGAGAGTGGGGTGAGACCAGGGAGGCCGGAGGGTGAGGTCAGACCAGGGGGGCCCGAGGGTGGGGTCAGACCAGGGGGGCCCGAGTGTGGGGTGAGACCACGGGGGCCCGAGAGTGGGGTGAGACCAGGGGGACCCGAGGGTGGGGTCAGACCAGGGGGACCCGAGGGTGGGGTGAGACCAGAGTGACCTGAAGATGAGGTTCCAGGGCTCAGCCCCCCAGGTGTGACCTGCGTCCCCACAGTGATGACCTCTAGGGCCTGATCTTGGAGGGCTCGGGGAAGCCCATTGGACCCGAATGTCCGTTTCCCCGGGTGGGTGGAGGTCACAAAGCGAGTTCTGGAGATCTGCGCTTCTTACCGTGGGCGGAATATGCCTGCATAAACGTGAATGGAGGTGGTGCCCAGCCCTTAGGAGGCTCAGTCGCCTGGAGAGGAAAGGTCAGCCCCATGGACTGGGGGTCAGGTGGGCGGGCAAGGGCCCTGCCAGGAGAGCCTGCAGGTGTGCTATCAGGGAAGGCTTCTCGGAGATGGCATCAGACCCATCCGTCGGGCCCAAGAGGATGGAGGGAGGGTCTCGCTGCAGGCCCCGGTGGATGGACCCCAGGGAGGCGGTGGTGTCCGAGACCCTCACCCTGAGCTTGTGCACCTTATCTCCACCTGGGGCAGTGCAGGCGGGAAAGGCGAGGCCTGGGGTCAGGCAGTGTGTCCACATCCCCGTCGTGCCAGGGCCGGGCCGGGGGCCGTACACAAGCCCATCCCACTCCATTAGGGGTTTGGGAGACGCAGTAGGAGGCCGAGGGTGTGCGTGGCAAGCAGTGGGCGTTCATACAGCCAAGCGTCACCTTTAACCGCTGGGCCTACGGTCCTGAACTCTGGTGACAGTTGTAACCCCAGGCCACCAGATGAGCCTGCACCGCATTGTGCTCGATGCTCCAGGCTCCCTCGCTGCCTCCACCCTTCTCCAGGCTCAGGGCGGTGAGTGGAGGCCGAACCCCAGCCCAGCCCTAGACGGAGGTCTGCTCCTGAGAGGGGCCTCTCCCCAGGGTCGATGCGGTCCCCCACATTCTCTCCAACATGCCTGCCTCCCCTACCCCCCGCCCCCTCATGCCCCTCACCCCTTACCCCTCACCAGGCTCCCAGGCAGGTGCTCCCAGGTGGATGGCAGAGACCAGCTGGAATTTCACACCAACCCCCAGAGCTCCTCCTTTCTGGCTACAAGCCCACCCTGTTAGGTCATCGCAGCCCTTCTGGGTTGGAGGTCATTACGGTCAACCCCGTTTTAGAAGAGAAAACGGGCTTGATGGGTGCAGGGCCTGGCCTTCTGGCTTCAAACCCCGTGGCATTGGACACACTTAGGGCAGCAGTGGAGGGAGGCCCCACTGCCCCACTGGCACGGGGAGTAAGCGCTCCTGTCCAGACGTGGGTTTTTAGTACAGAAACATTAGTCCCCCTCCCATGCCAGCAGTGTTTCCCACACGGATCAGCCCATCAGGAGCTTTCCGAATCGCCAAACCATCCACGTGAGCCTGGCGGGGCTCCACTGGGCTCTTTTCTGGAATGTCTAGGAAAAGCGGCTCGCACACTCGTGTGTTGTGTATGTAACTGCCAGCAGCCAACGACAGATGGGGCCTCACGTGCGTGTGCGTGAGGCACTCCCCAGTCAGGTTGGGGAGCCAAGCTGGACCCCACGCAGGACCCTCACCATCTGGCCCTTGGCCCTGGCACAGGCCCGGAGGCATGGAGGATGGTGATCAAGGCTGCCCCCCACCCTCCCCACCCTGCCCCCCCCACCCTCCCCACCCTGCCCCCCCCACCCCCTTCTTTGTCGGGTGCACTCTCCTCGGGGAGAGTCACAGTCGGCTGGGGGACACAGAAGTGGAAGTGGCTGTAGGCCTCATGGTCAGGGAGGCCAGCCAGGGAGGACCCCAGGCCAAGGCAGGGAGAGACGAGCAGGAATGGGGTGGGCGGTGCCCCATCAGAGAATGTTCTAGCTGGAAGGGATCTGAAGGCCACATTTGAATGTTTTAACTTGTGGAGTGGGCAAGTCCCTCCCTCTCTGGGCCTGGAGATGAGAGGGAAGCTGTGTGGGGTGCCTGCAGGCCATGCTGGTACCCATGAGGCTCAGGGCCTCAGCCCAGGGTGGGGGTTGGCCCCAGCCAGGCTGTGTCAGCAGACTCACTGGGCGGTGATGGCCACACTTGGCCAGGTGGACACACAGGCTGCCTTGCCTTCTCCAGCCCAAGGCTTTGCCTTCCGTGGGCTCTGCAGGCCCCTGCCTCCTGAATGCTCGGGTCACAGTGCAAGGTCAGGCCTCCTTGTCCCTGTCTTCACCCACCCCAAGCCGGGGCTGGGCCCCACGATGAACAGCAACAGACGCGCCGCTCCGCCCCGGCACACGTGGCCTGGCCGCGTTTTTCTCATCGGTGTCTCCCGAGAGCAGAGATCTTAGTGGACCCAGGGCAGCTCAGCGTGTGGAGCTCCAGCCATGCAGGGTGTGAGATGTGCTCAGTGGACATTTGTGGACGTGTAACCAAACTCAAGGAGTTCGTCTCTTCGTGAGTGAGGAGCCGAAGAGCACACCCGAGGCAGAAGTAGGTGAAGAAGGGAAGGTTTATTGCTTGCACACGCAATGGAGAACACGCAATGGAGAACACCACCGATAGCTCCCAAAGCAGTGTCTCCCTGAGCCCGGTGCTGGTGGAGGCTGTATACAGAAGAGAGTGGAGGATAACAGGTTTATTTGTAACAACTGTGCACATTCAGGGCACGCGTAGCCAGTAAACATGCTACTACCTACGTCGCATGATCTGAAAATGGCTGTTGGACCCTCCCAGAGTAGGAGAATTTAAGATGCTGATGAGTTTAGGGTAACTGAAGGAAGCTTGGAGCTGGAACATTTTGCAGGGGTCTTGCTGCAAATGGGTGAGTTTCTCTGCAAGATGGCAACATCTGCAAAACGGGGACATCAGTTTCTGCAAAACATATAGCTTCTTCTTGTCTGGAAAACATCTGACAGACCATGTTAGTTGTTGACTGGATCCTCAGTAACCTGGTTTCTTTGCCTGGTTCCCTGGTCATGGGCTGACAGTGCTCAAAGTGGGTTTTAATGCTGACACCAAGAAGAGTGATCTTTGCTACAATATACTAGACTTCACCTTTTTCTTGGCACGTTTGGAGAGCCAAAGTCAGCCCACTCGTGGCATGCTGGTCTGCTTTCCTGAGCTCTGGTGTCCTCAGATGCACAGTCTCCGCCGCCCCTCTTTCCTAAGAGAAGCTAAACCCAATCCAGGAAGTTTCACAAGGGGGCCTTGCAGCATCCAAGGCCTTCTCCATTCTGCAAAATCATGTTGCTCTTCACAGAATCACAGAAGGGTCAGAGTCCAAAAGGCCTCCCGGGACCGCTGACCATGGTGACACATGGACCTCTGCACAATGCTGAGTGAGCCCCGCCTCCGACACTCTGACCTGGGCTGGGGGTGCACAAAGCTGGCACTGCCCTTACACCTTTCGCCCACCCTCTGGGATGGCGCTGCGAGGGAAGGGGGCTGGGCAGGGCCTGAGACCTGGGGCCTGCGTCCATGCCCTGTAGGACCCCAGTGTAGCTGTGTGGCTCCATCCTCTGTGGCTGGGTGTCAAGGCCGCCATTTGGGACCTGACTCTAGCTGAACGTTCCTCCTGCCTGCCTGCCGTGTAACTGAATTTGCTGAAGAGAAAACACCAGATGAAACGGGCCTGGCCAGCCCTGGCACAGACCTGCTCCCGGGTCCACACTGGCACGTGCAGGCACGTTAAGTGGAGTCGCTAGCCCATTACCACAGAAGCCGCGATTGTACACCTCCCTGGAAAGACTTGGCCCCGTCCTTTCCGATGTCCCAATGTCCCGACATCCAGACAGAAAGTCTGAGCCCCTCCATTGGTTGACGTGTCTGATATCCTCATCCAAAAAGGGAGTCAGTCGGCCAGGAAGATCCGTCCCAATCCCACCAGACCTCGGTGTCAGGAACCTCCGCGGCCTGCCGGAGCCACATCGAGGGTGGGCCACCGTCCTCAGCACCCCGGGAGCTGGTGCCTGGCCGGGACCCCTGTCAGAGCTCTTGGCTCAGCTCAGCTGCTGTCCTTCTGTGGGAAGACTTGCCTGACCAGGGAAGCCGGCGGGGGACGCTCCCCAGCCCCAGCCCAAGCCGCCCTGCTCTGGGAACTGCCCTCTGTCCCTCTGGTGGGGATGGAGTTCCTGCTGGCCTTTCGGGGCCGTGCTCTTGGCCACACACCCTGGTCCCACTGCAGCCTCTCCTCCATCCTGCGTGGGTCGGCCCTGGTCCTGCAGCCCTCTGCCTGCCCCCGTCCCTCGGTCGTCAGTAGCCCCCTCGGCCTCCCCATGTTCTCGGCGGCCGTGCAGCATGGCTGCAGGGTCCTGAGAGCCGAGGCTCTGCCTTGGGCCCGAGGCACATGTCAGGGCTCACAGGCAAGTCCAGCTACCCTGTGCCGACCGCTCCCACCTCCCGGGCCGTCAGCGTCCTCACCTGGAAAACAGGGATCATGGGGTCACCCTGAAGGTCAGTGGAGGGTGGGGGCTGCTGGGCCACGGCAGACCCCTGGATGGCCGTGGCCCCCTCGTCTCTCCTC
Organism: Ceratotherium simum simum; assembly: GCF_057802395.1. Taxonomy (NCBI): domain Eukaryota; kingdom Metazoa; phylum Chordata; class Mammalia; order Perissodactyla; family Rhinocerotidae; genus Ceratotherium; species Ceratotherium simum. The sequence continues at coordinate 55,796,511 of NC_141919.1, read as the reverse complement.
TCCGTCCCTTCCCGGGCCGCACGCCCCCTCCCCCCCACTGTGGCTCCTGTCCGTGGAAGAGTCCCGAGAGGTGGTCTCCAGGGAAGGAGCCCTGAGTGGGGCAGAGAGCTGGGGCACAGGGTGCGGGGCTGCGTTGTGGCCGGTGGCCGAGGCCGGGTGTCAGGGTGGCCTTGGGGAGGGTGCATGGCCATGGGGAGCATCAGTTTTACCAGTCGGGTCTGGACGCCCGTTCTCTGCGAGCAGGGCCCTGTAGACCTGAGCCACAAGGGATGAACTGAGAGGGGCCCGAGGCCGTATTACACCCAGTGTCCACAGGGCCGGGGTCATGAGATGGAGGAGGCTCTGACTTCCTGTCACCAGGGCTCCTCATGCCAGGTGGCAGTGCGGACATCACAGTGCGGGGCCCGGGGTTCGGGGTGACAGTGCTCGAAGGCTGCACAGCTGGGAAGCACAGGCCAGAATTTGCCCCAAGAGGTCAGTATTAGTGAGCTCAGGCGGCTGTAACAAAACACCATGGACTAGGTGATGTAAACCACAGACGTTTATTCCCTCTCATTCTGGAGGCTGGAGGTCAGAGATCAGGGTGAGGGCGGGGCTGGTTCCTCCTGAGGCCTCTCTCCTGCACGTGTAGATGCCGTCTCCTCCCTGTGTCCTCACATGGCCGTCCCTCTGTGTGTCTGTGTCCTGATCTCCTCTTCTTACAAGGACACCAGTCATATGGGATTAGGGCCCACGCGTATGACCTCAGTTTACCTTAATCACATCTTTAAATGCCCTGTCTCCAAACACAGTCACATTCTGTGGTGCTGGGGGTCAGGACTTCAACCTATGAATTTTAGGGGACATAGTTCAGCCTGTAACAGCCTCCAATGCACAAGCCCTCTCTGAGCCCCCCTTTCTGGCCCCCCAACCCCAACCAGTGCATCTTTTTCTCCTCAAACCTGCAGACTTTATGGTAAACATATTTTTATCTTATTGTGTTCAAATTTTTATTATGGAAGTTTTGGACACACACGAGTAGAGGTAACAGTACAGGGAGCCACCCTCCCCCGAGCCTGGAGCAACTTCAGCTTTGTGCTGTTTCTGTGTCATCCGTCATCCCCCAACACACACACACACACACACACACACACACACACACACACTCACACAGACTCACTCACACACTCTTCTCTTTTCTGGAATATCTTACAATAAATTCCAGGTCTCATTTTATTTTGCTCAGAAATACTAATTTTAAACTTATTTTAAGTGTCTTTCTTTTAAACAGAAAACGTCTCTGGGCCTCGTTTCCCCATCTGTGCAGGGGGGGTTGAGATAAGCACTTCCAGGGGCCATTCCAGCTCTCACATCCGGGGAAGGCCATATGCATCTTTGGCATTTCTTAAAATCTTCTTAAGTTTGTGGTGAACCAGCTGTGTTTTCTGTGCCAGCAACAGGGAGCCACCAGGGCCCCCGTTGGGACCCCAGCCCCCAGAGAGGAAACGTGGGTGGGCCGGGGCGTTTCAAAGCACAGGAAGCGATTTCGTCGCACGACGATGGGGCATTTCCGGGGACAAGAGCCAGGGTAACACAAAAGGGCAAAACCAGGCAGGATTCATGTGCGGTGATGGGGTGCAGGGCTCAGGAGCAGATCCTCACCCCACTTTACAGATGAGGAAACTGATGTTTGGGGAGAAGTGACTCGTCCAGGGTCTCACGGCTGATGAGGGGCAGGGCAGGGGAAACCGAGGCTCGGCCGGGCCGCCCTGCTGAGCCCCCACCCGAGCCCCATGCTGCCCCGTCGGTGCCCACTCCCGCCCTCCCACCTGCCTCCCCCTCACCTCCCGAGCCCTTGCACCAGGTGGGGCTGGGGGCCTGGACACAACTGGGGTTGCTGTGGCCAGGGTCAGGCGGCCAGGAGCAGACTATGCAGGTCCCCACGCCCAGCTCTCGAGCCACTGTCCACAGTGCAGAGGGGACCTGGTCCCCAGGAGCTGGGCAATACGGGAGAGGGGGCATGAGGAGGGCGGGACTGGTTGCTTTCTGCATGTTTATTGGTTTTCTTTCTCTTCACAACTGTTCTTGTGAGAAAGAAGAATTGAGAAAATCTAGATAAGAGAGTCAGATAAGAATTTACCCCAGCCCCAAACAGCCAATAGGGGCATCTGCATGTGCTTCCTTCCAGTCTTTTTTCTGTGCTTGTAAATACCCTTTTTGGTATAACGTGATTTTGCAACTTGCTCTTTTCCCTTAGCAACGTAACGTGACCCCTTTAAATAGTCTCCCAACATGTCATGTGTGCCATTTATACAACCTGCTCCTGAGTTTGGGACAGCATTAGATTAAAAAAAAAATTTTTTTAAGCATGTTTAAGTATGAAAGGAATAAATACTTTTTTTTTTTTCTGGTGAGGAAGATTGGCCCTGAGCTAACATCTGTGCCAATCTTCCTCTATTTTGTATGTGGAACGCCACCACAGCATGGCTGACGAGTGGTATAGGTCCGAGCCCGGGATCCAAACCTGGGAACCCTGGCCGCCCAAGCGGAGCACGGAAACTTAACCACTACGGCATGGGGCCGGCCCCATAAATACTTTTTTTTAAAGAAACTACAGTGATAGAGTAAAATGAAAACCCTGCTCCCACTGCCCCCATGTGCCAACTCCTCTTCCCTCTGAGGGGTTCCATGTGGTTCTTGCAAATCTTTTTGAGAAACCTTATACAAAACAGCTTGTTTAAACTTAAAGCGTTTTAAAGTGTCCTTAGACTTGTCTTCAGGCTCCTCTCAGGTCTATAAACACAAACCGTGTGGTGTTCGTGACTTCCTGTTGTTTCTGTGGTCGACTCAGCACTGCCCTCCTTTGTGGGAGGTTCAGGCGGCGTCGGAGGAGATGGAGAGGGGACTGGAGCCCCTCCACGCTCTGGGCCGGAGAGCCCTGTCACACATGCGTGGGGGTGGGCTGGTGCACACCCCCGAGTGCCCAGTGCACAGCGAGCACCACGCTCTGGGCTGGTGAAGGCCGGGCGCCGTCCCGTCCCAGCGTCTGGGGGTCTGTGCAGTTCAGCCGCCATCTGCCCAGCTCTGGGCGCCATCCTGTCAGTCACACCAGGTTAAGTCACTGGTGTAGAGTTCCAGATCCACTTAGAGCTCACCCCACGTGGCAGCAGGGCGGCCTCTGGGGAGCGGGCTGGGCAGGCGGCTGTGGCCGACGCGGCTCCTGCTTCACCCCCTTCTGCACGTCTGGATCTCTGCCTGGTGTGTGCATTGCCATCTGTCACGCAGCTGCCCGTCCACCCGTGCTGGAAGCTGACGGCAGCCGTTTCCTCCCGTAGCCCGAGCCCAGGAGAGGGTCCTCTAAGACCAGGCGGGACAAGGACAAGCATGGCTGCAGGAGCTGCGGTGAAACCTTCAACTCCATCACCAAGAGGAGGCACCACTGCAAGCTGTGCGGGGCGGTGAGTCCAGGCCGGAGGACACCAGGCGGGAGGAGGCGGCGTCCGGGCCTCCACGTGCTTGGTGGCTCCTCCTGGTCATCTTTCTGTGCACGCAGACCCCTGCACCCTGGACCCTCCAGGCAAGGAGGCAGGTCCCGGAGGCCCACCTTGACGAGGCTCCAGGCCCCACAGCCTGTGGAGAAGCCCTTCCCCTCCGCACACTGTCCTGTCTCTCCTGGCCCTGCAGCCTCCCAGCCTCTTCCTGGTGGACAGTCTTCTGTCCCGGGAGGTGGGTCACAGGTGCCCTCTGTCTTTCAGGTCATCTGTGGGAAGTGCTCCGAGTTCAAGGCCGAGAATGGCAGGCAGAGCCGCGTCTGCCGACAGTGTTTCCTGACTCAGCCGGTGGCCCCTGCTAGCCCCAGCTCCGAGGAGCCCATGGAGCCCAAGCGGAGCACGGAGGTGGGTGGGCCGGATCCCGTGAGCCTCCGGGACACGAGCCCCCGTCCCCAGCAGGCTCAGCAGACGGTGCTCCCAGAGCTGTTGTCTTCCCTGGGACCAGGACTGACGGGGCTCAACCCAACACCGAATATCACGTGTGTGCAGGTTGGGCCTCGTGATCTGGTCACAGCCGAGGGCTTGGGAACCGTTTGCACCCGGGAGTTAGAAGGTGCATCAGTCAGCTCAGGCTGTGTACCAAACACCACAGATAGGGCGGCTTAAGCAGCAGAAATTGATTATCTCACAGTCCTGGGGGCTGGAAGTCAGAGATCAAGCTGTGGGCAGGGCTGGTTCCTCCTGAGGCCTCTCTCCTGGGCCTGTGTCCTCACACGGTCGTCCCTCTGTGCGTGTCTGTGTTCTGATCTCCTCTTCTTATGAGGACACCAGTCATACTGCATTAGAACCCACCCTAATGGCCTCATTTTACCTTAATCACCTCCGTAGAGAACCATCTCCAAGTCCAGTCACATGGGGGTGTTGGGGCTTCAACACATGAATTTGGGGGCACACAGTTCAGCCCACAGCAGAAGGGAGCAAGTGTCCCCTTCACGCATGGTCACCCCAGCTGGAGGCCTGGAGGCCTCGCTGAGGGGAGACGCTGCCCGTGCCTCACCGAGCCCTGCGGGTGGCGGGAGCACCAGCCCCCTCCTAGCCTCCTGCCCTGCTGAAGGTGGCCACTGCCTTCCCAGCCCTCCTTCAAGGGCACAGTCCCCATTTGAGGGGTGACAGGAAAGCTGGAAAAGAGAGAATGGGGCTTCCAAAAAAAGGGCAGAGGTGTGTGTGTGTGTGTGAGGGTGTGTTGTGTCTGTAACTGCATGGTGTGCAGAGGTGTGCGCTTGTGGTGTGCATAAATGCGTGTGTGTGTGGTGTGTGTGAGTGCATGTGTGTGTATGAGGGTGTGTTGTTTCTGTAAGTGCATGGTGTGTGCATGTGTGTGTGGTTGGTGTGCGTAAATGCGGGTGTATGTGAGTGTGTGGAGTGTGTGAGTGTGTGCGTGTGGGCGTGTGTGGTTTCTGTAAGTGCATGGTGTGTGCGTGTATAAGTGTGCATTTGTGGTGTATGTAAATGCGTGTGTATGTGAGTGTGTGGTGTGTGTGAGTGCGTGCGTGTGAGCGTGTGTTGTTTCTGTAAGTGCATGGTGTGTGCGTGTATAAGTGTGCATTTGTGGTGTATGTAAATGCGTGTGTATGTGAGTGTGTGGTGTGTGTGAGTGCGTGTGTGTATGTGTGAGTGTGTGTAAGCGCATGGTGTGTGTGTATGTGTGTAAGTCCGTGTGTGTATGTGGTGTGTGGTGCACATGTACAGCTGACTCACACTCAGCCCTTCCCCCTGTGAGCCACACTCTGGTTCCTGCTGTTCCGTTTTTCCAGTTTTCTCTTTATTTCTGTCCTGACCCCGTGGTCTCACTCCCCTGGAGGGTCCAGCCCGTTACCAGGTGGCCTTGCGGTGACTCTGGGGAGGGTCAGGCTGGCCCAGGCCCCCATCCAGTCTGTCCCCCGCCACCTCCATCCTGGGCGCCACGGCCCTGGTGCTGCCGCACGACAGTGACGCCTGCCCTGACCTGTCCTCTGTGTCCCCAGAAGCCGGCCTCTGCAGACCCCCCGCCCAGCCTGTTCTGTGGCCCCCTGCGGGTGTCGGATGGCGGCTCGGCCTGGAGCGAGGTGTGGGCCACCATCCCCACGTCAGACCCCCTGGAGCTGGTGCTGCACCTGCAGGGAGGCAGCCAGGTGTGTCCCCCACCCGCCTCGCACCACGGGGTCCGCCCCGCTCCAGAAGCCCCGAGCCTCAGGCCCGTGGTGCCCAGAGGGGCTGGGCCACGCCGCCTGGGACTGACCCTGCTTGGAGGGCGGCTCACATAACCCTGGGGCTCCCGTTTCCCCGGCTGCCCAGAATCACCCCTCTGCTGCCCACTCGCGGGACACGGTGTTAGCGATGCCAGGACCCCAGAGGCCGCGGTGCTGACCTCCGCTCCTTTGCTGCAGGCTGGCCGCCTGCCCCGAGCCGTCCCCCTCTCTGGCTGCACGGTGAGCGTGCCCGACCCCGCGGAGAAGCTGGACGCCCGGCACGTGTGGCGGCTGCAGCAGGCCCAGCAGTCCTTGCTCCTGAGTGCCCCGTCCGCGGAGCTGCAGCAGCAGTGGCTGGAGGCCCTGAGCGCGGCCGCCCTCGGGGACTCGGCCCGGGCCAGCCGGGGGGCCCTGCAGCCCCGGGCCCCCTGAGCTGAGTCTCGGCTGCGGCTCCGGCCGCCGTGGCGGGGCCCGTGCTCACCTGGGAGGGACGTCGGAGGCCACGTGCAGACGTGAAGGGCACTGGGCTGCTGAGGGCCCACAGGCCTCAGGGCACGTGGCCCCGGGGGGTCCCTCCGCTTCAGAAGGGAGGAAACTGAAGCCCAGACAGGGGCAGCCACCTGCCCAGGGGCACCCAGCACGTTCCCGAGAAGAACCTGGCCTCCGCCCACAGCCCAGCGGAGTGGGCTGGAGTGGGGTACGGGGCGACTGTCAAGGAAATCCCTTCTGAGTGGCCGTGAGTGGGCGCCCGGCTCTGGAGGGCAGAAGGAGCGTCCTGGGCGGTGTGGTCATGCTGGCCCTCCACGCTGCTGCCCGCCCATCTACACCTCTACGCTGTCTACACCGAGTGAGCTGAATGGGACCGGCCCTCGGACTCCACCTCCCTCCTCTGGCCCGTGCGGAGCCGCCCCGGGAGTGGGGAGCTGTGGGCCTGGCCATCCTTGCGGGACTTGGGGTTCCTGAATAACCTCGCTGCAGGACTTGACGGGAGGCCCACCCCGGGGTCGTGTGGGGGCTGGGACTTGTGCCTGTCTCCCCTGGCAGGCGGCAGGCAGTGCTTGTCTGCGTAAATAAATGCCGGCAGCCAGCAGGTGGGCACAGCCTCAGGCCGTCCCCCAGGTGGGCCCAATGGTGGTTGGGTGGAGGACGAGGGTGACAGAGGGGCACAGCTGGCAGCGACGCTCTGGACCCCAACCCAGGCCTGCAGGGTTCAAGTCCCACCCCCGTGGGGCCACAGGACACAGGGGCATCCGATGGCTGGGCCTCAGACCAGGTGCCGTGCCTGGAGACCTGCTCTGTGGACAGGGTGTGTGCCCATGTAGCAGGTGGGGCCAGGCTCAGAGATGCTCTCACAAAGACTTAGGAAGGTGAGGAGAGTGAGGGTGGGTAGGGGGAGAGGTGCTGTTTGCAAGAGAGCCCCAAAGGCCTTTGGGGAGAGAGGAGAGGGATTAGGGACTGATGACCAAGGAGTGTCCAGTCTTTCGGGACCCCCGTCCTTCTAACGTCCACACAGCACCCTATGGGGACACCTATCACTGCCCAGCTGTGGGCAGGCTTGCAGCATGCCAGCATGGGAGCCAGAAACGGGCAACTGGTCTCTGGTGAGGTGGGGGCGGGGCCCAAGCAAGCTTCTGCAGGAGCCATCTCCCCCCCATTCACGGGGCTGTGCCTGGATGCTGCCATAGCCATAGCCATATACCTGCTGTTTGTTTATTTATTTTTTTTTGCTGAGGAAGATTCGCCCTGAGCTAACATCTGTGCCAGTCTTCCTCTATTTTGTACGTGGGACACGTTCACAGCATGGCTGATGGTGTAGGTCCACTCCTGGGAACCGAACCCAGGCATTTGGGCCGCCAAAGTGCAGCGCACTGAACTTAACCGCTAGGCCACCAGGGCTGGCCCGTATACCTGCTGTTTATCTGGGCCTCAGTCCCATCTGTGAGAGCTCACCACCCTGCAGAAGGTGTGCCCCAGCTCACACCAGGAAACAGGCTCTGGGAGACGAAGCAACTGGCACAGCAGGAGGGAGAGGCTGGCCTGTCCGAGGCTCCAGGCCCTGGCCGGGCTCCTGCTCTAGGAACACAGCAGAGCCCCTGGGGCTGGGGCAGGGACAGCAGGTGGCAGAGGCAGTGAAGGGTCCTGAGGCCCAGCTGGCCCCTCCTCGCTGGTCCCCCGAGGTCCACTCTCTCTGCCTCACACATTGACTGAGCACCCACTACATACAGTCAGGCCTAGTGGGGTTCCTCCTCGGGGTCGACTCTGCCCCCTAATACTCCAGTGTCACCACAACCCCAGGATGTTCCCATTTGACAGCCGAGGAAACAGTCACAGAGAGGAGGCCCCCAAGTCCCACAGCTCCAGACCGGGCAGGCAGCCAGAACTGACCCTCTGAGCATGGCGGCACTCGGCTGGGGTCTGCGGGAGTGAGACCGGGCCCCTGAGCACCCCTCACCCAGGGTCATCACCTGGGGTCACCACCCAGGGTCCTCACACTTGGTCGCCCAGCGAGCTCTCTGTGTGCCAGGGCAGACCTGGCCCTCTCCTCTCCCGCCCCCCAGCCTGGGGGCCCCCTCACAGGAGGCTTCTGCAGTGACCTCAGGAGGGTCCTTTCCTCGGCACACCTGAGGGCAGGCAAGGTGGGCGTCCTGCCCCCAGCAGCTTGGGGGCCACCAGGACATTATGTTCCCTCTCATCCATCAGAGACTGTCCCGGGCCAGCTGTGAGGGTGGAGGAGGGAGGCGTCCCCATGGGCTGTGGCTGAAGCAGGACCAGGAAAAATGCCCTTGCTGCCGGTTTCAGACGGTGCTGGGCTCTGCGGATGCGGAGGGAAGGACATCCCCCAACGTGGAGCCCAGGGGAGACACTGAGAAGGGAACGGGGTTTGGGAGGAACAGAAGCAGGGAAGAGGAGTGGGGCACAGTAGGGGTAAGGGGCCCCCGGGAGCCCCCCAGGATGCCCCAGGGGAGGGGTCGCAGGAAGGGTGCCTAGACCAAGAGCAGGGCCACCAAAGCCCGCAGGGGTCAGCGGGGCTCAGCGAGGAGCCGGGGAGGCGGGGCTGGTCCTGAGGCCTCCACAGGCCCCCTTTGGCAGTGCTGCGGGAGGCGGGAACCACGGGGTGGGCTTGAGGGTCTTGAGATCCGGATGGACGCAATGGGGTTGGTTAGGGCAGAGATGGAGACATGGCCCTGGGGGCCCAGCAGGTCCCGCCGCAGACCTCTGCGATGGGCACACCAGAGGCTGGCGGCTGCGGCGATGTGGGCAGCCCCTGCCAACTGTCCCCAAGCAGGCTGTGTGCCGGAGCTTCCAGCTTCTCGAGAGATGAAACTCAGGTGTTCTTGTGAAATATTCCGATAACTGTTAGTAACTACTCTAGAGTCTGAAATTACTGGGTGGGTGGCCCCTGAAGGCAGGTCTGCCCCAGGGACCCCTCCAGCTGGCGGCATCTGGCCTGTCCTGCTCCCTCTGGACGCCCCAGGGAGGGCTGTGAGAAGCAGGCTGCCCGCCTGGGGGCTCCACACCATGTGTCTGCAGGCTCCTTCCCACCCCTACACTGCCCACCCCATCCACCCTCGTCCTGCCCGGAAGCCGGGGACTGGGCATGCTCTGCTGCCCATCCACAGAGGGTGGAGGCCAATGCACGCTGGCCTTCAGTCCCTCCGCCGTCCTCCCTCCTCGTCCTGCGCCACCTCCTCCCCAAGTCCAGCCCCCACCCTACAGGCCCCAGAGGCCATCCCCTGGGCAGGGGCAGAAGGGAGGCTGGTGGGCTGGGCAGGAGGCAGCCCCTGGGGTCTCTAGGGTCCTGAAGAATGCCGGATGGAGCAGCACAGGGTCTGAGGTGCCCGATCACTGCAGGAGTCTGAGGCCTGAGCCTGGGGTCTTCTGTGCCCCCAGGACTGCTGCCTGCCCAGTCTGCAGGCCGTGATTCCTGGTACTGGGCACAGGGGCTGTGGTTGGAGTGTGGTGCACACCTGAGCAGCAGGGTCTGCACAGGGGTGAGGGCAGGAGAGAAAGGGGAATGGGAGGCCAGTGAACGGCACTCCTCGGCAGAGGTTCCTGCTGGTGGTCGGAGCCCAGGCTCCCACCACGGGTTTCAGGGCCTGCTGACCACCCTGCCTGGGGAACATGTGTCCCCACTAGGCCCAGAGGGGGTGCTGGCCGCATTCCCTGCAGTCCTGCGAAGAGGAAGGAGCCACTGGGCACGCGGGCCTGCTGCAGCCAGGGCCCAGCCCAGGCACCCGCTGAAAAGAATTGTGACTCAGAGGGCATCTTAGTGGTGGTGAAACAGGCCCAGAGAGGGAATACATTTGCCCGAGGTCACACGGCAAGTTAGGAACGCAACTGGGAGTCACCCTTCGTCCATTTGTTTGGGCAGCAGGCACACCCCTCCTGTGTTCCGGGCATTGGGATTCCTGGGACCAGGGGGTCGGGTGATGCCTTGCAGCCTCTGGCCCTGACACACCTTCAGCCTCACTTTCTCCTGCTCCCCCACCCAGGTCACAGGGCTCCAGCCACTGGGCCTTCAGATCACACCAGATCTGTCCTGCCTCAGGGCCTTTGCACATGCTCCTCCTTCTCCCAGGGTCTTTCTGCAGGACTTTGGGAGACTCTGCTGATGCACCTCTGCAGAGAGCTCTCACCAGGTCTCTCTACTCTTTGTGGCGTGTCTGTCCTCTGTCTCTCCATCCAGAATGGAAGCTCTGAGGGCAGGATGCAGCTCCCAGAACAAAGCCTGGCACAGCGCAGGTGCAGGAGCCTTGGCGAAGGCTTAGGGATTCCTTTCTTGCCATGCGGCTCCTGAGCACTTTGGGTCTGGAATTCTCTCTTTTTTTTTTTTGTCCTGAGGAAGATTGGCCCTGAGCTAACATCCGTGCCAACCTTCCTTCATTTTTTGTATGTGGGATGCCACCACAGCGTGGCTTGATGAGTGGTGTAGGTCTGTGCCCGGGATCCGAACCCACGAACCGTGGGCGGCCAAAGCAGAGTACACAGAACCTAACCACTACACTACTGGGCCGGCCCCCTGAAATTCTCATTTTACAGAGGGGGAAATAGAGGCTCAGAGAGGGCAGTGGCTGCCTGGGGTCGTAAAGGCCTAGTGCTCTCCTGCTTCCCCGAAGGTCTGGGGTCTCAGAAACACAGGGCAAGTCCTTCCTCAGACATCTGGTCCCATGGCAGAGACCACACACTGAGACATGGAGGGGCCACCATGCCCCAGAACACCGGCAGAGAACAACTCACAGCTGGCCCATTCCCACCCTCCGGGACAGTGGCCACTGTGCACATGGAGGTGGCAGGATTGGCCCCCGAAGCCCCGGCCCACCCCAGCCCCAGAGCCTGGCCGTGGGGCCCAGAGCTCCTGCAGTGTGTCTGCGGACGAGCTCCCTCTGGAAGGTCCTTCCAGGAGGCCCAGCTGGCAATCCAGAGTGGCTGTACTGTGGACCCCCACGGCCCATTCCTTCAGGCACCCCCACCCTCCTTATGGGGCTCCCCGTGGGCAGGGTCAGCCAGTGGTCACCTGCACCTTCTGACATGGGGAGAAAAGCGTCACAGGAGCCTCCCAGAACAGCGCCAGAGACCCTCACGCCCTCCACCGGTGGGACCCCGCCCCTCTGCTTCCTGGTTCCCACCCAGCTGCCTGGCGCACCCGAGGAGGGGGGCCTGTGTGCGCCGGGAGCAAGTCCACGTGGGCAGCACCTGGCACGGGGCAGGCATTCGGTCCAGGCTCATCCACCTTTCACTTCGGCATCTCTGTCTCTCCCCTGGACGAGGCAGTCACTGTTCCCAAGGGGCTCCAGGTGGTCCCATGGAGTTCCAGGTGGTCCCGAGAGGCTCCATGTGGTCCCGAGAGGCTCCATGTGGTCCCGAGGGGCTCCAGGCGGTCCCCAGGGGCTCCAGGCGGTCCCGAGGGGTTCCAGGCGGTCCCGCACGGTTCCAGGTGGTCCCGCACGGTTCCAGGTGGTTCTGAGGGGCTCCAGGTGGTCCTGCGGGGCTCCAGGATGTCCAGAGGGCTCCAGGTGGTCCTGAGGCAGCCAGCTATGACAAGAAGCCAGGCTGCTCCCTCTCACATCTGCTCCCTCTCTGCTCTGCTTCCCCATTTACGAGGGAGAAAACTGAAGGCCGGAGGAGCTGGGCGGGGCTGGGGCAGATTGTGGGCAGCAGCCAGGCGTCCACCCCACATTCTGCACATTCCATCCTGGAAAGCCAGCCTCCCCTATCCTCTGGTCACAGGGCCCTCTCGGCCCGCCCCGCTGACCCGATGGACCCTGGGCTGGGTGCCCTGCTCACAGGTGCGAAGCTCTGATGGAGGCCCTGTGCCCTGGGAAGGTGTGTCCCATGGCCCCCACAGCCTGTGGGTTCCTCCCCTTGAAGCCCAGGTGTGCCCAGCCCCCTGCAGGGAGCATCCCGGGGTCCCTGGGGACGGTGGCACACCCATGCTGCTCCCTCAGCCCTGTCCCACCCTCCCAATTGCCCCAAGCTGGACTAGCAGGGTGGCAGACATGAGGCCGTGCCAGGGCACTTCCTGCCAAGGAGAAGAGCTGGCAGCTGCAATGGGTCACCTGGCCCCGAGACCCTGGAAGGGGAAGGTATGCAGGGAAGAGACTCTACCTCGGCCTCCTGCAGCACGGACCCAGGGCCCGCAGAGAGCACGCGTGCTCCCTCGGCCAGAATGGAACAGGATGGCTCCCCGCGATGGGGGGTGGAGCGAGCCGGTGCTGCCACTCTTGGGTGGCCGTGCTGGAGCCAGAAGGAAGGGCCTCTCAGGGGGCACAAACAGGATGGGCAAACAGAGGCAGGAGGAGACCATCTCTGACTTCACCTGAAGCAGCCTCCTGAGAATAAAGTTCATGCGCAGTCAGGTCTCCTGCTCAGTGCTGCCCGCCCACCCGCAGCCACCATCTGCAGGGACCAGCCTACACCCCCCAAAACATCTTTCCTTGGCCCTATGTCTCCACCGGAATCGAGGCTGGCACATCCCTGAGAGGGCAGGACCCCCCTTTTCCCTCCAGGGCCAGGCCTGCCCCGGGAGCCTGCTCTTCAGCGCTCCAGCTCTGCCGCAGCACTCCCCACCCGCCCGTGCATCTCCGTCCCAGATGGGCGCTCGGCATCCCTGTGCCGTATCAAAACTGAGAGCAAGTTACGCCCCCAAAACAACATCTGCCCCGGAAGGGGAATCAGAAAACTGCTGACAACCGAGCAGCCCATCCACTTCTAGGAAAAATAATATAGGAGTCATTGCCAGGCACCCACCTCCCAGAGACAGGGAGGGGCCATTCGTGGTGAGTGGCCCTAGCCCAGAGCTCCACAGCTTTCTCTCGTCTGTCCTCCCAAAACCTCAGAGGAAGGGGCAGGGCAGACACCCAAGAAGAGGCTGGGAGCTGGCCCCGTGCCTGGGCCCGTGTAGCACTCCAATATGCTGAGGATCCTCCCACTGAAAGGTGAGGTCTGTGCGCTCCTTGAACCTGAGCTCCACAGCTGCGTGATGGAGAGAATACAGCAGAGGTGACACTGGGGCCACAGCCTCCAGAAGCAGGCAGCTTCCACTTCCTGTCTTCCAAACGCTTGCTCCAGGAAGCCAGTATCATGCCATGAGGAGGCTCAATCAGCCCCGGGGACAGGCGTCCACACCTGGGATGAGCCCTCTCAGCAGAGCGTCCCCGCGGAGCAGAGCAGAGGCCTGAGCCTTCTTGGACGGCATAGTCACGAGCAGGAGACACGACTGTGGCTGTTCTAAGCAGGGTCTGTTGCAGGACCATCTGCGCCTCTGCCGCCGCGGCGCCCTGTCCAGGCAGGAGCACGTGGTCCAGTGCGTCCCTGGGATGGGTGCTGGATGCCAGGAGGGCCGTGCCCCTGCCCTGGGACCCTGGCCACAGGGCCCTCCTCAGAACTCTGAGCTGCCAGCAGCCATCTCCCCGGTTTACGCTGGGTTTCCATCCCCCGCAGCTGACTAAGGCAGCCCCCTAGCAAATGTGTGACTCAGGGCCCGAGCTTCAGTTTCTCACGGTAAAATGGGGACAATGGACACTTGTGGTGACTCCTGGAGAGGCACAGCATCGGTGCAGGGAGTGAGGGGCTCAGGGCAGACCCTCTCCTCACTCCCTGTCCCCAGACTCGCGCCTTCAGCCAGGCACAAAGCCCCTCCTACCGGCCCTGACCACCGGCCTCACACGCTGGACACCACGTCTTTCCTTCAGCCCTGGTCGGAGGGGGGTAGCACACCACGGTCAGGTGGGAAAGCTGAGAGGCACAGAGAGCCAGACAGCCAGGCCCCAGGGCCGGGCCTTGGGGAGAAGGTCTGGAACGAGCTGTGTGGCTAGGGGCAGACCCTTCCTCCAGGCCTCAGTCCCCCTTCTGTGAAACGGGAACCCCAGGTCTCTCCGATCTGTCCATTTGTTTTTTTTGTTTTGTTTTGTTTTGTTTTGTTTATTGCAGTAACATTGGTTTATAACATTGTATAAATTTCAGGTGTACATCATTATACTTCTATTTCTGCATAGGTTACATCATGTTCACCACCCAAATACTAATTACAACCCATCACCACACACATGTGCCAAATTATCCCTTTCACCCTCCTCCCTCCCCCCTTCCCCTCTGGTAACCACCAATCCAATCTCTGTCCCTATGTGTTGTGAAATAAGTCAGAGGGAGAAGGTCAAATACGGTATGATTTCCTTCATTAAGTAGTAGATAATAACAACAATAAACGATCTGTCCATTTGGACGGCCTCGGCCAGCCTTCCACGCCTTGTGAGAGGTCACCCCCTGGGAGGCCCCGGGGATGCCTCCCCGAAGGCAAGCGCCAGCCCCAGGCCTGGACCTCTGAGGTGCCCCTGAGCAGACAGAGCCTGGGGGGGGCCTGGCTTGGGGGGTGGGGAAGGGACTGGAGCCCAGAGAGGGGCAGGGCTTACCCCAGGCTGACCAGCAGGCGAACAGGCGCTAAAACGTCTGAGCCCGCGGGGCTGGTGAGCGCTGAGCCGGCACTGGGTCTGCGCTGGGCAGGGGGAGGTGGCAAGGAGCACGGGGGGCGGGCTGGCTCTCACACTGCTTGGTGACGGGGACTTGGGCTCCCGCCCTACACGCTGGGCCAGTGTGGGGCATCAAAGAAGCTTACCTGGCTCCTGAGTGCTAATTCTCCGGATTGCCCTTGACCGCCTGTGTGCTTCTGACCGCAGATCCACGAATGGGAGCGAGCCCTCAGACCGCAGCAGTGCGGGGGAATCTGGGGGGTGAGTGGCCTTGGACGGGACAGTTCCTTCCCCGAGCCTCAGTTTCCCTGCCTGTCAATGAGGGGTCAGTCCGAGGTTCTCACAGCTGGAATTCAGAACGGTCCTTGAACGGCGCAATCATTTACATGTACCCCACCCTCACAATCGTTATTAGTCTCCTGTCTTCTGATCAGAGGCCAGACACAGGCTCATTGCTGAAAATTCAGACAACACGGAGAAGGATCACCAGGCAGGCACCAACAACCCACAGTCGGGGCGCCCAGAGGCCGAGAAGGAGCCCCAGGAGCAGTGGTCAGGCTTTGTCCCTCCTGTGCCCGGTAGCCCAGCTCCCCCAGACCTGGCTCCCCTGGGGAAGTGCGGCCTCTCTCCTCCCAGGTGCGCATGTCCCCGAGCCACCTCCCCTGTCTCCCTCCTGAAAGCCCAGCCTCGCCTGTGCAGGCCGCCTGAGGCCCAGAGAGGACAGCCCAGCGGTCAGAGCCGGCTGGTGGGGTGTGGGCTCCGGGCAGGGGCTCAGTGCAGGAGGGACGGGCTCTCACCCTCCCGTGGGCCGGCTGGAGGACAGCGTGTGTGGAGGGCGCCACAGGGCCTGGCAGAAAAGATTTTGGGGAAAATTCTTTTCTCCCAGATATGCAGCTCCTTGGAACTACAAGCTCAGGTTACTTTTTTTTTTTTTTCACTTGCTTTTAATTTAAAAAGGTAAAAAAGAAAAAAAAGAGATAAAGCCCTGGAGGTCACCCGGCTCTCTGACTCTTAATTTGCAATGGACTTCGTCATTTATGAGAGGTTTTTAGGATGAAAATCTCATTTTTCTATTGACTTGGAAGCAAAAATGAGGAATATTTAAAGAAAAACAAAAAGCAATTTACATTTCTACAGTTATTATCCAATTCGAGGGAAACACACCAATATCCACCCCTCTTTCCACCAGGGTTAGGCACAGTCCCCCTGAGGCCACCGGGGCCCGGGGATGCTGCGTCAGGCGATCAGGGTTGAGGAAGTCTCCCTGGGGCAGGCGAAGCCTCAGCTAGGTCCTGCGGGAAGAGGAGCCCAGGCCAGACCCTCACCATCCCCTCGAGACCTCCGGCTGCGCGTCAGCCCGTTCTGTGGATGGGAACACTGAGACGCAGGGCTTTCAGACACCCACCCCCAGCCTCCCTGGGTCCTTCCCGCCAGTCCATTCACTCAACAAGCTGTGTTCCCAGTTGCAAACGGAGACAGGAGCAGTAGTGGGGTTGGGGCTGGACCCTCAAATGCAGAGAGGCCAAGGCTTCCATCAGTTCCTCCGGCATCTGTGCTGGGTTCTCCTCGCCTCCCTGCCAGCTGCCCACACGTTGCCTCCACTTGGGAAGCTGTGTGTCCTCTCTGCTTCATGGACATGGCACAGGCCTTGGGGACACGCAGCATGGGACAGCTCTGTCGGGCAGGGCATCAGGGAAGGCTTCCTGGAGGAGGAGGCCCAGGCATCAGGGCAAGGAGACACCAGCCCAGCATAGCCCAGGCACTGCTCCCGGTCTGGGCCGGGACGTGGAGAGCCTGGGGTCCCCGGCAGCTGGGAGAGTCGGGGGACGGGGGGCAAGTCCAGTGCTGGCGGGGCCTGTGCAGCCCCACTTCCCGGCACTGCTCCATCCTTGATGGCATCACGGTCTCCCTGCTGCAGGAGGGTGGCAGGACCTTCTCTACCCCTCGGATGAGAACGTGAGGCCCGGCACGGGGGAGGCCTGTGGGAGGCCTGTGGGAGCTGCAGTTCCTGCCATGGATGGGGGGCGAGGTGGCAGGGCAGGGGTGGCCCAGAAGGTCTGTCTTCTGGAGTGGGCTGAGCATCTTCCCCTGCCCGGCCTCAGTTTCACTCCCTGCACGTGGTCGGTGTTTCCGCTGCTCTCCAGGAGCGTGCCATTCCAAAAGGCCCTGGAAAAGGTAGAGGGGAGGCCGGGGCGGCACAGTTCGCGGTTCCTGTCGGCTGCGGTTCCTCCTCCAGAACCAACCCCAGTGTCTCCCGCTGCTCCTGAAGATGGCTTGGGCGGTGGTGGTGTTCTGAGCCGTGACTGTGACAGAAGTCTCGGGCCACCCCCAGCTCCCTACCAGTACAGATGAGGCCACACTGTGTGCCTCAACACCCAGAATGTGTAACCACGGCACAGGCTGCCAAGAAGAGGGGCCATTCCCCCGATACCATCTGTTACGGGCTGGACTGTCCCCCACACTCACATGCTGAAGTCCTAACCCTCAGCCCCTCAGAACAAGACCTTATTTGGAGACAGGGCCTTTATAGAAACAATCAAGTTAAGTGAGATCTTTGGGGGGCCCTCGTCCAATAGGACTGGTGACCCTATAGAAAGGGGAGATTTGGACTCAGACAGATACGCACAAAGGGACAAACCAGTGCTTGAAGATGGGAGTGACGCTGCCACAGCTGGGGAACTACTGGAAGCTGGGCAGAGGCCTGGGCAGACCCTTCCTAGCGCCGTCGGAGGGAGCGTGGCCCGCCGACACCTTGATCTCAGACTTCCAGCTCCAGAACCCTGAGACCACATTCTTCTGCATCCTGAGGCACCAGTCTGTGGCACTTTGTCACGGTAGCCCCAGGGAGCACGCTCTCGTGGAAGATGACATGAGTGGAGCCACATTAAAACAGAGCCGGAGCAGCCGTTTCAGAGGAACTGCCCCGCACATCTTGTGTTCTTCATCTTCCAAACCACCTGAACCAAACCACCAACGTTCCAAGAAGTCAGCAGGGACGAGAATATCCTGTCTATAAGGACTGATGGAACTGGACTTGGCTGATGACCAATCGCTAACCAGTCACTGAAGCACAAGTCTAGCCTTTTGCTTGATGATCGGACCTCAAGCCAGTCTCTGAAGTGCAAACCTAGCCTGACCTCATCCAGCACCCACGAACTCTTCCTTAATACAACTTACTTCCTCTCCCTTCCTTTTTCCCATAAAAACTCTGAGCCCCTCTCCTCTATTTGGGACACCATTTGGGTGTCTACCTGAATCTGTGCTCCCTGAATTCCAATTCTTTGATTCCAAATAAACGCATTGCCTCTTAAATGGGTTTCTGATTTTGTAGGTTGACATCACCGTAAATGGCCAGGCTCGAATTCACCATTTTTGCACTCCTGGAGGCCTGGTCCAGACTGTGGTGGTGTGGGCAGCCCACAGGCAGCTCCCACCAGCTCCATCCTGCAATTCAAGGGCAGCCCCAGACCTCCCCTCCCAGCCCTGTCCATGCGCCTACAGGCAGCTGCCCTCAGCACAGCGGTGCGCACTGGGGGCCAGACCCAGCGAGGAGGCCACAAGGCCCCAGAGGTGGGCTCAGGGCCATTTGGCAGGGAATTCTGGGGTCCTGGTCCCTGAGTGTGGTCTGGAAAGGGCAGGGGTCACAGTGGGCCCTGCAGACTCACCTGGCTGCCCGATGTGGCAGATGGGACACACGTGCCTGGTTTTACATCAAGGGAATTGAAGAAAGTCATCGTGTGTGGTCCATAAGCCCGAGTGGGAACCAGATATTAGGGGTGACACCAACCCTGGCCCAGGAGAGGGGAGGGCCCCTCACATATACTAACCTCAGCTTCTACCCGGCTCAGAAAGCAGAGGTGGGAGGGGCTATCCTGCTGGAACCCTGCTCTGTGGTCCCAGGAAAACACCCACCTCTTCACCGCCACCTGCCAGGCCCTCCCAGAGGCAGTCCTGTCCACCTGGTCCACCTTCCCAGACTTCCTGGGCTGGCCACACTGCACTTCTGGCTGTGGCTGAAGCTTCCACGTATTCTGACCTCAGGGCCTTTGCATCTGCTCTTCCCTCTGCCAGGATGGCTTACCCCATCTGCTCAGGAGCCACCCCAGCTCAGTCCACAGACCCCAGTCTGTGGTCTGAGAGCCTCCTAGGTGCTTGCCTGGGCTGGGCAGGGTCAGAGGGAGCTGGGCATGAGGGCTCGACTGGAGAGGGCAGGGCGGGTCCCCGGGTGTGTGTGCAGGGGCCTGGGCCAGACCCCAGGGGTCCCTCAGAGAGGACCTACAACATCGACAGCACCTCGGAGGGCTGGGCGTGACACCGGTGGGTCCACATGTGCTGCTCACGGAGGACACCTGGCCTGGGGGAGGGGTCGGAGGGCGGAGGGCGGAGAGCGGTGACTGACGGGTAGGGGGGGGTGGGTGGGCACCGCCTGCACAAAGCCCTGGAGCGAGACTTCCTGCCTGGGCGGCTTCACCCCCTGGGGGGGGTTCGGTCTCCCGCGGGGCCGGCCCCGCCCCCAGGCCTGCGGG
This sequence comes from Ceratotherium simum simum, assembly GCF_057802395.1. Classification (NCBI taxonomy): domain Eukaryota; kingdom Metazoa; phylum Chordata; class Mammalia; order Perissodactyla; family Rhinocerotidae; genus Ceratotherium; species Ceratotherium simum. The sequence continues at coordinate 55,777,321 of NC_141919.1, read as the reverse complement.
GAGGCACCCTGGGGGGCGTGGCCCTGGGGGCGTGACCCCGGGGCGTGTCCGGCTGCCCTGCCCCGCCCCGCAGTCCCCGGCGAGGGCAGCCGAGCGCGCAGGATGCACAGGGCGGCCGCGACCCTCCGTCGTAGGGCGAGGCCCGGGGCGCGCGCGGGGGACGCCACGGCCTCCCCGGGGAACCGCACAGGTGAGGGGTTCTGCGCCCATTTCACGGACGGGGAAGCCGAGCCGGGGCGCCCCGGGGGGTGGCGCACAGTCCGGCGGGGGCGCGTACAGCCGGAGACCGCCCGGGACGAACGTCCCCGCTCCCTCGGCGGGCCCAGCGGGCGCCCTGGCGGAGCCGAAGCCCGGCAGCGGGCGGCCCGAAACCAGGCGGCGGCGCGCAGGTGCCGCCCCTTTCCGCCGGGCCGTGGGCGGACGTGGGGAAATCGGAACCGGCCTCACCCTGCGGGAGCGCTCCGACCCTGCTGGCGCTCCAGCCCACGCGCAGGTGGGGAAACTGAGCCTGGGAGGAGCGACCGCCCGACGTCCCTGCAGCCAGCCCTGGGGGAGGCTCCGGGGTCTCCGGAGGGAGGGGTGGCTGGCTGTTATCTTACTTGAGGTGTTTGATGCCAGAATGTTCTGAGTAGGGTTCACCTTCGTGCCCTGGCTGGGGTGTGGGAGACGCCGTTTGGAGCCGCGGTTCGAATGTTGGCTTTGTTTCGTGAATGCGCCTAAAATCTAACCCTGTTAGAAACAGCCAGACCTGGACCCTGGGCCTTGATGTCCCCGAGGCTCACTGTGGTGGACACTGACCCCTGAGGGTCTCGCACCTGTGCCCCGGGCCAGGCAGGCTCTGCTCTGCGCGGGTGGAAGCGGGGCCTGGAGGGGGTGGGCTGACCCAGGTGACCGCCTAGGGTGCAGCCAGTCCTGCTTAAACACGACACCTGTCACCCTGGGGGCAGGGTGGGGCGGCTCCCTCCCAGATGGGGAAACAGGCCCAGGGATACCCTCGAGGAGTGGAGCAGAGGCGCTGAGACCTGCCCCTGGCCTGGTGGGGTGCGTTCATTTCCTTTGACTCCCCAGACAGCCTGATGCCTCGTCCCGAATTTGGTGCTTTGTCCCTGTGTGTGAAGGGGAGGGTTGTGCAGCACTGCCCTGGGAGGTGCAGGGACTTACCGAGGTCAGCCAGGGACAGGGAGGGGGAGGCACTGGAGTGTTTGCATACAAAAGGCTGTTTGCAGAGAACTCTGCTGGGGGAAAGAGGGTCTCAGAGTCCAGTAGCTTCCCTTGGGCCTCCCTGGCCTGGCCCCAGCCCTGCGTCTGACCTGCTGCACCTCAGCCTCCTCCCAGACGTGATCCCTTCCCTGGAATTTGGAATTTGGGGTTGGAACCCCCTTCTGACCTGGGGTGCGTCTCTCTGCCTCTGTGCCTCAGTTTCCCCATGTGCTAAGTGGTGGGCACTGTATACCTGCCCCCAGGCTTGTGGACAGGCCAGGCGGAGGAGCCAGGGAGGGCCCGGTGCACCACCCTGGCCATGGTCACTCTGCTCCAGGGTAAAGCCGTCCACACCCCACCCTCCCCTGCCCTGTGCCCCAGTCTCTTGGGCTGTGAAATGGATGCCCGTCTTTCTCTAGGGGGCTGTGCAATGAAGGGTGGGTGTGGGGGTCTTTTGGAGATGGGTTGGCACTTTCTAAAACATAGCACTGGGGGGTGTGTTTTCCCGAACAGTGTGAATTGGGTGCGTTACTGTGCTCTTCCTGGAGTAGGTATGCAAGTCCCGCCAGATGGACACCGTGTCCTGGGGTCCGAGTTCTTCCCTCATCTCCCATGCGTGCCTGTGAGGGGTGGGTGGGGGAGGCTGCTCAGAGCAGGGGTTTAAGTGTTTGTCCAGCAGCTGACTGGGAGGGGCTGGGTGCCCAGCCCACCGTGGGGGCCGCCATCCCACCCCCGCAGCTCTGGGCCCTACTCCCGGGGCCACGCCAGCAGCACTCCCTGATCCTGGAGATTGTCCAGGAACGCTGCCCTGTGGTAGCAGGAATGCAGGGTTCCAGGAGCCGGAGGTACCCCCCAGGACCTTGGAGGAGGGGACCGGAAAGGGGGCAATGGGAGGACCACACTCGTGGGCATCCTCTTGGCTTCCCTCTGCAACCCTGCCCCACGGCCGGCCTGGGCCGCTTCACAGAGGAGAGACTGAGGCCCAGAGCGGGTGGGTGGGAATCCAGACACCGCCTGTGTGCGCCCAGCCCCAGCTCTGGCTCCTGCCAGGGTCCAGGCAGAGCTGCTGGGTGAGAGAGGCTCTCGGGAGCCTCCGTGTTCTCCCCTGAGAGATTTGGGGGCTCATTCTTCCTGGCTTGGAATTAGCCTGGTTCTTCTGGAGGAGAATGCATATTTTGTGCGTGTGAGCTGACCTGCTGTCAGGGGAGTCCTGGGGGACCCGGGTCTGGACTCTGGCCAAAGTCCAGGCCTGCAGGGGCTCTGACCCTGTGCCCACCCTCCATAGGAAGAGGAGACGGGCTCAGAGAGGGCGAGTGTCTTCCCTGTGGGCCTCCTGCGTGTGGCTGTCCCCACTCTCCACAGAGCACCTGTGTGTGCACATCAACCTTTTGAACTCTCCAAGAAATTTCTCCTGAGGGTTCCCCTTTCCATTTGGGGAACTGAGGCTCAGAGTGAGGAAGTGACTCTGGTCGCAGAGGGACCCAGGTCCAGCTGCCTGCCTTCCTCTCCCAGTGTACCCCTCGTCCACAGCTGCAACCAGTGTACAAGGTAACTTATTTACCTGGTCCCTAGCGGGTGAGGTCAGGTTTGGGGGCCATGTGGGCTCCAGGAAGGAGGCCAGGAGGCCAGGCCTGTGGTCCAAGGTTCCAGATAAAAGATTAACAAGCCAGCTTGTTCTCACCCCACTGGTGCTGGCTAGGCGGTCTGGGGGAGGCGCAGGCTGGGAGGACGGGGCACCCAGGTTGGGCTGTGCCCCGCCTAGTGTGCGGGGGATGTGGGGGAGGGGCTGGGGAGGGAGGAGGGTTGTCGGTGCAAGGTGGCCTTGATGGGCGGGTCTGCCCTCCACTGTCATGTGAGCCCCGGAGGATTTGTCTTTGGTTTGTATTTTGTTTGCATCAAATCCATTCATTTTTTGTGTTTTCTGTTGTTTTCCTCTCATTTGAGATTAATCTGCATATAGTAAAAGGGAGCGAGTCGTAAAGTGTGCCGAGGAGAAATGCACGCGGCTGACGTGTGCGTTGGTCCAGCTGAGGAAGAGCTGGGGAAATGCAGTGTCTATGTCTGGGGAGGAAGGGACAGCCGGGGTGTCCCCTGTGGGGCCCAGGCCTAGGAGGGCGTCCAGGGCAACTGGACATCCGGGAGGGTTTTCAGCAGGAGAGGGAAGAGGTGGGATTTCCTCTTCGACACCAAGTATGGGGAGGGAGGGGGCAGTGAGGGGTTTGGGGGTCTCCAGGCTGGGGAGGGGGCAGTGAGGGGGTCTGGGGGTCTCCAGCCTGGGGAGGGGGCAGTGCAAGGTTGAGCAGAGGCCAGGTACGTGGTGATCAGGGAACGTGGTGGCTGGAGCCAGCTGGCCCATCTGCCAGGCCTTGGCAATTCCTCAGAACACCCCTGGGAGGGGCCCCGGGCAGATGTGACTGAAGCCCCCGTGGCCCCCTGGCACCGTGCCGCCTCCCTGCCCCACCCTGGCTGCGTGTCACGAGTGCTGTGCAAAAGTCTGTGGTGGTGCAGCCACCCGGGGCCTTGGCCAGGGCTGTGGGCCTCAGTTTACTCCTCTGGCAAATGGGCTCAGCCCAGAGAAGTGTTTGATGGCTTTCCTGGCGCAGGGAGGGGACGCAGGAGACCCCGGCAGAGCCTGGGGAGGGGCGGGTGAAGGTGTCCTGGACCCTGTGGACCGGGGGACCAGGATGAGGCAGTAAGCCCCCTCGTAGGAGGGGTTCCTGGGCTCTGGGCACTGCTCTGAGACCTGCTCGGGTGGTCACTCCTCCTGTGGCCCTGGGGGGGGGGGGCAGGTCATCCTGTTCGCAGGTGGGGAAATTGAGTCTGAGCAGAGTGAGGACTGGGTCCAGGACCTGGCTGGTGGCGGTGGAGCAGGTCAGACCTGGGGCAGAGGGTGCGTCCCCAGCAGAGCCCGCCCACCCAGCTTCCCTCCTTTGCCTCCACACTGGGAAGGTTCCGGAGGTAATGCTCACCCAGGCGCAGGCGGGCGAGGGCTTGCCCTCCCCCACCACTCCCCTCCCCTCTTCACCGCCGACCTCCGCAGACCTTTCAGTTTCCTTTCAAAGGAGACCTGTTCACACAACACCCCTGTGCTGGGAGCGGGGCTCCCCTCCTCCCATGGGCGAGAGGCCCCGGTTGGCCCCCTGGAAATGCAGGGGGCCAGGACCGCACTTGAAGCGCCCACCTCGAGTCTCTGGGGCCCCTCCCGCCCCGCTGTCCAGTTGGGGGGGCCTGTGCTCCTCTTTCTCCTGTCCCGATTCTTGGTTTGAGGTGCGCGGGTCAGTGCTGAGCGGCCCCTCCTGCGGTGTCCCCCTCACCCTTCTGCCGTTAGGAGGCTCCAGGAGGCAGGACAGGCTGTGGGCATCTTGGGCAGGGGTCCACTCTGTCCTTTAAGGTGTGTGACCCCAGTGGGTGGTGACACCACCTGCCGTGCTGGTCTCAGGACGGGCCCCCTTGCCATGGCCACAGCAGAAGCAGCGGCCCCCCAGGATGTGGCTGATGACGGCCAGTTTCCCCCCACCTGTCCCAGGCACTCTTTCTACGAGGGCAGTGGTGGTGTCCTTGCTGGGCCTGGGGCTGCGTCATCTCCGTCAGCCCCGCCCCGCCCGTCCACTGCCGCATTGACGGGTTGGTCCCAGGCCCACAGCGGTGACCAGGTCACCCAGCTGGTAAGTGTGGCTACAGAGCTGGCCTGCGTCCCGCCTGTGACTCAGGTAGAAGAACCATCCCCGCCGGGGCCGTTGGTGCAGTGGCGCAGGCTCAGCACAGGTTGGGGGTCTGGGCTGGGCCCTGGGGGAGCGGGACGGCCACCATCTGGAGCCGGCGGGCGGGGCACACCCAGGCAGTCAGCTGTGTTCAGAGTGACACTCCAGGCTTTGTCCCCACATTTTTAATTTTGTCAGACAGGCCACAGAGTGGAAACAACTTTTAACCATGCCCCCGCCCCGACTCCATTGTACCCCTAACGTTTCCCTGGGCCTGTTTCTTCACAGCTCCCGCCATCTCTGGCCATCCCTCAAGGCTTCTTACTTTTTGAGGACACCCCGGCTGTATCTTTAAAGGATGAATACGCGTCTGTCCCTTCCTCCTTTCTTTCACCAGGCGCGGGTGTGGGTGCTGGGCAGACGGCCGCGAGCCCCGCCAGAGCTCTCAGCCTTGCTGACCCCACTCCCCATGGGGCCTTGCCTCCCCCAGGGCCACATGGGGCTGAGGAAAAAGAAGGTGCTTAGCCACAGAAGAATGGAGAAGTCGCAGCTCTAAATTGAGGACTGGGAAGTGTGGGCTGCCTGGCGACCCACTGCAAGGGGCCCCGTGGCCGCCCCGTGGCTGCCCTGCCGTGTCTACCTGGTTCCAAAACCTCACATTCACTTCCCTGGCCGGAAGGACAGCATGTGTCCAGGTCCACGGATCCTGGAAAAGAAAAGAGGTTCTTCCTGGGGAGCGCTGACCACAACTCATCCGTTAGGCCATCCATTCATCCATCCATTCATCCGTTCATCCATTCATTCACTCCACTTTGGTGCCTGTGGAGACAGCGTGCTGGTTAATTAAGGGCCCAGACTCGGGCATCAGAGCTGGCCTCCTGCTGTCCCACTCAGTGCTAGATGACCCGAGGCCAGCGTGGGTAGGCGGGAAATGTCCAGATCTGGGGCACACGGTGGGCACTGCGTTCTCCCAGCCCAGCCTCCCCGGGCTCCCAGCTCAGCCCGCTACTGCAGGGCAGACAGCCTCTCAGGCCCGCCCTGCCCTCCTCACCAGGGGTTATGTACCCCTCCCCCTGCACCCCCACCAACCTGGTAAGCTAGTCTTTTTAATCTCAACCAAGCTAAGGGGCCAAAAATAATCTCTTAGGTTTCAAATTTGTGTTTCTTTGATTGACGTAAATGTTTCCCCTAAATTTTTATAACTCCTTTGAGAGAGAATTCACCTACCACACGATTCACTCTAAATTGTACAGTTAACGTGTACAACTCAGTGGCTTTTAGTGCATTCACAGATTTGTGCAGCTAGCACAGTCAATTTTAGAACGTTTTCATCACTCCAAGAAGACGCCCCGAAGCCCTTAGCAGTCACTCCCCATCCCCTCTCCCCTCAGCCCCCGGCCACCACTGATCCGCTGTCTGTCCCTGTGGAGTTGCCTGTTCTGGACATTTCATGTAAATGGAGTCACACACTGGTGTTTTGTGACTGGCTTCACGCGCTGAGCATCACGTCCTCAAGGTTCACCCACGTGGTACGCGTGTTGGGCTTCACTCCTTTTTATCGCCCAGGGACGTTCCCTTGTGAGGATGGACCACGTTTTATGTATCCATTCATCAGCTGATGACACTTGGGTTGTCTCTACTTTTTGGCTGTCAAGAATAGCGCTGCTGAGGGGGCCGACCCCGTGGTGTAGCGGTTAAGGGCACGCACTCTGCTGCTGCTGGCGGCCCGGGTTTGGATCCCGGGCGCGCACCGACGCACCGCTTGTCAGGCCACGCTGTGGCGGCGCCCCACATAAAGTGGAGGAAGATAGGCACGGATGTTAGCTCAAGGCTGATCTTCCTCACCAAAAAGAAAAAAAGAAGAAGAATAGTGTGGCTGAGAACACTGTATACAAGTTTCCTGTGGACGTGTGTTCATTTCTCAGGTATTGAGCGAGGAGGGTGTTGCTTCGTCGTGTGGTGATTCTCTGTAACTGTTGGAGGAGCTGCCCCTGTTTCACGTTCCCACCTGCAGCTCCTTTCTCCACATCCTGGTGCACCTGTCACCATCTGCCCTTCGCAGGTGTGGCCTGCACGCTGGATGGAGAGCAGGACCTCGTGGTGGATTGGACATCCTTTCCCAGGAGGCCGATGATGCTGAGCACCTTCTCGTGAGCTTGTGGCAGCCACTGGTCTGTCTTTAGAGAAGTGTCTGTTCAGATCCTTTGCCCATTTATAACTGGATTGTCTTTATAATTCTGTGTAATAACTCATACATTCTGGTTACAGTTCCCTCGTCAGACACGATTTGCAGACACTTCCTCCCGCTCTGTGGGTTGTCTCTTTACTTTCTCCATCAGGTCCTTTGAAGCACAGATGGCCTTAATTTTAATGAAATCCAGTTTATTTATGTTTTTCTTTTCTTTTTTGTGAGGAAGATCAGCCCTGAGCTAACATCCAATGCCGAGCCTCCTCTTTTTGCTGAGGAAGACTGGCCCTGGGCTAACATCCACGCCCATCTTCCTCCACTTTATATGGGACGCCACCACAGCATGGCCTGACAAGCGGTGCATTGGTGCGTGCCCGGGATCCAAAGCCGTGAACCTTGGGGCTGCCAAAGTGGAGCTCGTGCACTTAACTGCTATGCCACAGGGCCGGCCCCTATTTTTTTCTTTTCGTTTGTCTTTTGTTGTCTTATCTAAGAAACCCGTGCCTAATCCAAGGTCAGGAGCATTTATCCCTATGCTTTCTTGTAAGAGTTTTGTAATTTTAGCTCTTATGTTTAGGTCTTTGATTCATTCGAGTTAATCTTGGTATCTGGTGTGGGGAGAGGTCTGACTTCATTCTTTTGCATGTGGAGGTCATTGTCCCGACACCAATTGTTGAGAAACTGTTCTGTTCCCATCGAATGGCAGCCTTATTGAAATCAGCTGACTGCGACTATGAGTTTATTTCTGGGCTCTCGACTCTGCTCCCTGGCCTGGTGTCTGTCCTGGTGCCAGCACCGCTCTGCTGATCACTGTAGCTGTGGGGGGGTTTGAAATGGGGAAGTGAGAGCCCTCCAGCTTTGTTCTTCTTTTTCAAGATTGTTTTTGTTTGGGCTACTCTAGGTGTTTTGCGTTTCCTTCTGAATTTCAGCATCAGCTTTCAGTTTCTGCAGAGGCGGGGGCTGGGGCTCTGACGGGGTCGTGTTGAATCTGAGCACAATTGGGGTGTTGCCATCTGAACAGTGTTAAGTCTTCTGACCCATGAGCATGTGGTGTTTTTCCATTTATTTAGGTCTTTAATTTCTATCAGTTTTGTAGTTTTCAGAGTTTAAGTTCTGCACTTCTTTTATTAAGTTTATTCGTAAGTAATTTGTTCTTCTCTTTGCTCTTGTAAAAGGAATTGTTTTCTTTTTTTTTTCGCTTGAGGAAGATTGGCCCTGAGCTAACATCTATGCCAGTCTTCCTCTATTTTGTATGTGGGTTGCTGCCACAGCATGGCTGCTGAGTGGTGCAGGTCGACGCCTGGGGTCTGAACCGCGAACCCGGGCTGCCGAAGTGCAGTGCGCAAACTTAACCACTACGCCACAGGGCCGGCCCCGGGAATTGTTTTCTTGGTTTCATTTCAGTTTGCTCTTCGCCACGTCCTGAAATGCAGTGGATTTCACATGTTGGTCTTGCATTCCCATAATCCTGAGCAGATTCCTGTGGATTTTCTGGATACAAGCTCATGTCATCTAATAGAAGGTTTTGCCTCTTCCTTTCTGATGTGGACGCCATTTAGTTAGCTTTCTTAACTGATTGCCCTGTCCCTGGTTTGGGGCCATCTGTTTTTCTTTTCTAATTTACCATTCTTTTCTGTTGTGATTTTTGTCATGTCTTATTAACACGTAAGTGCTGTTTATATAGGATAGACACTTTCTGTTACGTGCATGTTGCATATACCCACACCTTAGTTCTGTTGTTAAGAGTCTTAAGCCCTGCGTCCACCCCTGGCTGCCCCCTCTATCTGTGGCATTGGGCAGCTCAGCCACCTCTCTGAGCTTGGTTTCCTTGTATTAAAATGAGAATAATAATGATTTCTTCCTTGCTGTCCTCTGTGGATGGTTGTGGGTGCTGCGTGAGGTCAGGAATGTGGGGCACTTCTTGACCAGAACTTTCTGTCAGACCAGCATTGCTGCTGTTGGTAGTGACGCTGATGATGGACACTGCAGACGGAGGCCCAAATCGTCCCAGCTGCAGGGAGGCTGGGACGTATGGGTTCTGTGGTGGCCACGGCCCAGCCCAGTTCCACCCATACCACCTTCCTGCCCGGTGACCCTGGGCATGTCATGTAGCCTTGCCATGCCTCAGTTTCCCCGCCTGTGAGGTGCTGGTGGACAGCCTTCCTCGTAGAGCTGTAACACAGTGAAGCACCCACTAGGCGCCCAGTATTTGTGCTGATCCAGAAGTCAGCCCCTCAAGTGCACAAACCACAAGAGCCCCCTGGGCTCACACTGCCCCCAGCGTTTCAACGTGGTGAGGCCCCCGGGTTCTTGGTGGGGCAGAGTTGGGGTGGACTAAATGGAGCTTGGCTGAGCACAGCTGAACACTGTCCCTCACTATCCCTGTCCACAGCGAGGGGCTCGGGCAGCCTAAGCTTCCCCGATGGCAGAATGCGGGGCTGGGGCTGAAGCCTGGCTCTCCCGCTGCCCCGTTACCACCCTCGCCCTAAGGGGATCAGGGCCAGTGTGGCCAGGCAAGAGGTGCCTTGACCTCCCCGAGCCTGGGTTTCCCCTCTGGATGGGGCTGATTGTGTGCAGACGTGTGAAGCGCTGTCGCGGGTGTGTGAGTGCAGGTGTGTGGCCCTTCCTGGTGACTGCCACTGCCTGGGCACTCCTGGGCATGCTCTGTCCCCACAGCCTGCACGAAATAGGGTTCTGTGCCTTCCACAGTGGAGCCCCTGCATGGCTGCTTCCAGGTGGGTGTGGATTTTGGGGTACTCTCTAGCCCGCTAGAGATGTCCTGGGTGTGTGTTTTGAAAGCAGGGCCCACAGGGTTTGCTGGTGAATTGGTTGTGGACTGAGAAAGAGTCCAAGGAGGTTCCAAGCTTTGGGGCCGCAGCAAGTGAAGGATGGAGGGCCTGGTGCCTAACAGCAAATGAAAATGGGGGAGGACGTGACGAGCAGGTTGGGAGTACAGGAGCTTGGCCAGGTCGTGGCGGGCAGAGCGGGCAGCAGGGCATCTGTGCCTGGCGCGCAGGGGACAGTCCTGGCGGGAGGCCTCGTGCGGAGGACAAGCGAAGGGTTGTCTCGTGTCTGCGTGGAGTAATGGGATCCTCAGCCTGGGCAGAGCCGGCTTCTGTCCTTGTCCCCCACTCGTTGCTCCCGCCTTGGCCTCTCTGTGCATTAGGATGGGCACGGGCGCTGAGGCCCCCACAGAAGTGCGCAGTGGCTCCTTCAGCTCGAGGCTGCCTCTGGGTCAGCGTTGCCGCGGGCACCGGCCAGACGACCAGTCTCTCTGTTCTTTGAGACTAACCACTCTGCCTTCACGCGCTAGTAGTACACCGTCAGTGCTCAAAATCGGAAAATTCCAGAAAAGCAGAAGGCAGAGCCTCTTCACTCGGCACCAGGAGGCATGTGGAGGAACATCTGTAGCAGCTTCGTTCCGCATTCTGGAACACTCACACGCTCGTCAGCAGGGAACAGGGAAGCAAACAGGGCCATCCGTACAACGGGGCTCCACTCCACGGTAAATGGGGACGGCTGCCCACTGTCAACTTAAAAAGCAAATTTGAGTTATTTGATCTCAAAATGAGTTTATTCGGGAATAGCCAAAAGAATTGCAATTCAGGATGTGCATGCTATGGCAAACCATAGGCAAATCTGGAGAACGAGGGAAAGTCCATTGGAGGAAAGTGACAGTTCAGGGCGGCAACAGCTTCTCATTGGCCGAGCTGTGGCGTGTCTGATTGGCTGAGCTGTGGTGTGTCTGATTGCCTGGACTATTGCCAGGAGGGGAGAGAAGTCTTCCTTCAGTAGTAAAGTAGTTGTACTTTCTGCCTGCCGTGCAAGTCTGTCTCTTCCTGTTTGGAGCAGTTGACGTTATGTGATGGGGGTGAGGGCTCCCCCCGCAGGCTTTCCTGAGTACAACTTAGTTAAGGTTTCTCTCATTAATTTCCACACCACACACACAGCGTGGCACCTCTTCTGTGCATTATGCTGAGCAAGGAAAGCCAAACACACAGAGCAAATGATGTGTCTGCATGTGTGTGCATGTGTGTCTCCGTGTGTGTGTGTGCATGCATGTGTTGAGAAGGTGGGCCAGAGTTACCTGTCCTGGTTGTGAGTCTCCACCTTGCAACATAGGAGCTGTGTGACCTGGGGAAGTGACTTACCTGCCCTGTGCCTCGATTTGCTCACCTGTCAAGTGGGGAGAATGGTGGTTCTCCCTTGGCAGGTGCCGTGTGGACCCATGAGTTACTGTGCGTAAAGTGTGCCGAGCAGCATCCAGTGCACAGTAAGTTCCGTGTAAGTGCCAGCTCTTGTCATTATTATTTTATGAAAATGCTGGTGATTGCTGCTTTACCAGAGCGTCTCTCCGTGTCCTCACATAAGGACGTTGTGGTAACACTGTGGGACAGTCCTGCTGGCATCATGATCAGGCTGTGCCTGGATTAATGCGCCTGCCCCATGGCTGGAGACCTGGGTGGTTTCCAACCTCGCACCATTGGTATGGCCCTGAGGCGAACACCCCAGCATAGAAATCCTGGTGGCGGATTCATAATTATCTCCTTTAGCTAAATTCTCAGACGCTGCACAGCATAAGGCTCTTAATGCATTTTACCAGCTTGGTCCAGAAACGTTTGGAGGAGTGGCTGCCAGCCCTCGCTGACTCTGGTCATGGTCTTTTTGCTTTTCCTCTTTGTCCAGTTGAGGGGTGAAAGATGCACACTCGCTGGAACTAGCGTGTGGACACGCTAATTCCCTTCATGTCTGTGGGCCACTTGCATCTCTTCTGTGAATTGCTTGTTCACACATTCGTCCATTCCGTTATTTGGATGTTCGGCTTTTCTTGCTGTGTAAGGTCTTTATAAATTAAGGGTGTAGGACCTTTGTCTTATGTTCTCCAAATGTCTGTTCCTAATTTTTTCATCTGAGTTTATGTTTGTTTTTCAATTATCCGGGAGTAACAACAACTTTTGCTTTTTACCTTTCATGCAGTCACATCCGTCGATCTCTCCCCTTCCGGTTTCTCTCGATCCTGCTGTTGGAGCTGCGCTTGGATAATAATTGTGTGTTTGCTTTGGCTGTCCTCGACACGTGTTTTGTTTCTCAGCACCATGGTCTTCAGAACATCTGGAGTTCACTTAATGTAGGGATCGGCTCCATGTTTGTCCCCAGGACACTGACCACATGGACGCCACTCCCACCACGGTCTGGGTGGCCGTGAGACCTTCCCTAGAGCATCATGTGGCTGTTGGGGCAGCGGCGTCCACCCCAGGTGGGGGCTATAGCCCAGCCCCTGCCCTCCAGGGTGGGGTCCTCATGCCGTCTTTCCTCTCTCCCTAGGCACGTGTGCACAAGTGCAGCCACCCCTGCAGGGCACCCTCCAACTCCTTCGTGGTGATGGCGCTTCTGTGGGGACTGTCATTGTGTTCCACTGCCCCTCAGGCCACCAGATGGTGGGGTCCGGCCTCCTCACCTGTGCCTGGAAGGGGAGTGTCGCCGAGTGGTCTTCAGGGACCCCCGTGTGCAAGGGTGAGACCCACTCCCCCTGAGCCACTCCCAGCTCAACAGCTGCCCTGGGGGGTGCTGATCCCATCATGTGGATGGTATGAGTGTCCATGGAGGAGGTGTGGTGGGTGGCCAGCCGGCAGGGCCTCTGTGTAGGGTCCTGATCCCAGGGCTGGTGGCTAGACAGCAGCTGGTGGCCCCTCAGGGCTCCATGTCCGCCGTGTGGATTCATGTCCAGACAGGTAGCCGGAATCCTCACTCTGCCACTGACTCGGCCTGTCACCTCCAAGAGGTTACTTATGCTGTCCAAGCTAGCGCTTTGTCATCTGTAGGGTGGGAAGTTAGGTTCATTCATTTGTTCATTCTTTCATGCACACATACAGCAAACTTTAGTAGGATATTCTGTGTGCCAGGAATTCTAGAACTGGGGACACCAAGGGCCAGGATGTGCCCAGCCCTGGGGCCCCAGTCTGGGGGAGGAAATGTTTTTCTCGTCATATCTGTTGTACAGGGTGTTGGAGGATAATACCCAGCACAGCATTTTCCAAAGTGAGGCCACGTGTATTGTGTTAATGTGTGTTGTGCATTGCAAAGGGCTCCGTAGTCAAAACAGTTTGGAAAAGGCTGGATTAATAGGCTGCAGGACTTCTCAGAGCCTTTAAAATACTTGTGTGCTGAGTGAATCCCTGAGAAGGATGGTGTCTGTCAGGATTCGATACCAAGAGACAGAAAACCCGAGACAACAGTGGTTAACTGAGATGGAGCTCTCTCTTGCTGTGGCCCCTCAGGTGGGCAGTCCTAGGCTCAGATGGCACCCCATGTTGGAGAACCAGGCCCCTTCCATGTTGTGGCTCTATTGGGCATGACCTCAACTGCGTGATCCAGGATGGCAGCAACTGTGTTCTAGGCAGTTGTTCTGGGTGAGGGGCAGGGAAGGAAGCCTCTCAGAAGTTGTCCCAGTCCCCTTCCCCTCGCCCCCACTGGACAGAGCACAGTCATGTGACCACAGGCAGCTGCAAGGGAGGCTGGGAGATGTAGTCTTCTTTGTGAATGGCCACTGTCCAGCCAGGGCAGGGGATTGGGACTAGGGGAGGTGAGCAGTGTCCGGCATGGGTGTGAGTATGTGGTGTTGCTCAAATTAGGATCCCAGGCCCTGTCTTCCCAGAACATCCTTTAGAAGCTGATAGAACCAGTTCTTGGGGCATAGTTGAGGTCACTAGCTGATATGTGGTGAAGGGCCTTTAACCCCAAACACAGACATTTTACTTGCTTTTGTGTCTTCCTGGAAAGTGACCTGAGAAGATACGTAGGCCCCTGAAGGGTTTTGCCAGCTTGGGGCATTGTGGCAACAGACCATGGGCCATCTGCTGTCATCTGGTCTCAGGGGCCCAGGCCGCAGTGGGTGGGAACCAGGAGGGCCATTGCTGAACTCCCTGTCTGAGCTTCTCCCAGTGTGCCACCATGAACTCCTACACACCCTCCAAAACCCTGCTCAAACACCCCTTCTTTGGGGGCAGTCTTCCCTGAAGTCCCACCCCTACAACCATTTGCACAGACCTTCGCCTCAGCCACCAGTGCCTTCCTGCCTCCCCCGCAGAACAGGCCTCGCTGAGGGCGGGCTGGGCCTGTCCACAGCTGGACCCGGCGGGTCTGGGTGAGCTGCGCCCAGGAGCTGGCCTTGTCTCCCTCGCAGCCGTGCCGCCCTATGAGACCTTCGGCTTCAAGGTGGCCGTGATTGCCTCCATCGTCAGCTGTGCCATCATCCTGCTCATGTCCATGGCCTTCCTCACCTGCTGCCTCATGAAGTGCGTGAAGAGGAGCCAGCAGCGGCGCTCCGCCAGGTGCAGGGGCTGGGCCGCCGCCACGGCCCCCGGGGCCTCCCGGGGGCGGCCGGGAGGTGCAGGGAGTGGGCCGCCGCCACGGCCCTCGGGGCCGCCCGGGGGTGGCCGACAGGTGCAGGGGCCGGGCCGCCGCCACGGCCCTCGGGGCCGCCCGGGGGTGGCCGACAGGTGCAGGGAGTGGGCTGCTGCCGGGGGCTCTGCATCTTGCTGCTCACGGAGCATCGTGGCCTGGAGGGCACGTGGGCACGTGGTCTTCCCTCAGCTGGGCTGTGGGGTCACGGGGTTGTGTCCTTCTGCAGTGTGCACCGTGCAGCCCGCGCCCTGCTGGGTCAGGCGTGAGGGGCTGGCAGGCAGGGTCGACTGCAGCCCGCAGGCCGAGTCTGGACCACCACTGGCTTCTTTTTCACTGGCATTTATCTTTTTTTTTTTGTAATTTTTAATTGTGGTAAAATATTTATAACACAGAAGTTGCCATTTGGACCATCTTTGTGTACAATTTGGGGCGTTAGTTACATTCACAGTGCTGTGCCGCTGTCGGTGCGATCCGTCTCTGAAACTTTCCCCGCCGTCTTTGTAAGGAGTTTTCCTGGCATTTACTGACCATCCGTGGCACTGTCACCCCCACAGTGGCCGAGCAGAGTAGTTGCCACAGGGACTGTACGGCCCTAAAATACATGAAGCCGCCTTGCGGAGGGTGCGGGCGGCATCCTGGAGACACGCACTGACCGTCTCCCCATCTCTCCCCAGGGCGGCCCAGCTGTGGCTCCAGCCGAGAGATGGGGACTTGGAGACGGTGCAGGCCGCCTACCTTGGCCTCAAAGGCCTGAGTAACAGCAGCGGCGGGGAGCCCAGGAGCCGGCCCGGCCAGGCGCACGACAACCACAGCTTCACCACGTGGGCATGGGTCTAGGGGTAGGGGGCGGGGGCGACCCTGGCTTGGTCAGAACACCAGGCCTGAGAACCAGGATCCCGGGGTGCCACCGCCCCCACATGCTGCCTAGGCTCACTGGGACCTCAACTGCCATCCCTAAGATGGGGGCTGGTGGTCCTTCTAGCCCCTGGTCCAGACCCTGCACCCTAGTGCCCAGAGCAGACCCCACCCATGTCTTATCTTGAGAATTCAAACCTGCAGAGAAGGTGAAGCTTCTGGACAGGATATTCCCTTCACCAGGACGCAGCAGGGCTCCGAGGCGTGGCGCCTGCACGCTCTCTCCTCCCTCCCCGTCCCTCTGCCAGGCAGCCTCCAGGGAGCAGAGGCCAGGGCAGCCAGTCGGGGTGGCGCTAGGTGGATGGGGTCGGGCCTGTGTCACAAGAGCCTGGAGAATGGGTTGGTGTGTGGTTTTGGGGCTTGGGGGCCCACAAGGGAACTGAAGGGGTAGAAGGCAGGTGATCTGGGCCCAGACTGCAGAGGACAGCCTGGCAGGAGCAGAAGTATCCCCAGATGTAGGTTCCTGGGGCCCCATGTCCCTTCTATGCCTGGGGGGTCCCGGCCGGGCAAGGCAGCCTGGCCCCATGGTTACGCACACTCTGAATAAGCCCCTTCCTCCACACAGCCCTGGGAGCCGGTCCCCGCCCTCTGAGGGCAGGCGGGTGGCTCCTTGGACCAGCCCCTCGTATGCTGAGGGCCTCCTCAGGCTCAGGGCAGCTCTGACAGGAGAAGCAGGCTCCCTCCCACTGAAGGCCAGGGCCCGGGTGCCCAGCATGGGGCTGAGTTGGGGTTATACAGGATCCTTGTTCTTCCCCCAGCTCACGCCTCCTCTCTCTGCAGAGACCCCGGCGAGGGCACCGGAGAGCTCGCCGGCGTGGCCTGTGCTGTGGACAAGGACCCCTGGGCCCCCAGTGGCCCTGCCAGCTCACCCTTTACCCAGGTGATGGTGCACCCAGTGTACCCGGGGCAGAGGCCGCCTGCCTCCAGGCCCAGCACGAGGATGCCCAGACAGCTCACCACCTACATCCCGGGGTGACTGAGGCCGAGGCCAGAGCTGGCCCTCCACGCTGGGAGGGCCAGGCCAGCCCCACCAGCCTGCCACCTGCATCTCGACACGTTTCCAGCTTGAGATGGGTCAGTGAAATTAGCTTCCGGGTTTAGGGATCCCTCAGGGCGCCAAGCTGGGACCCTGGCGGGGGTGTCATGTCCCGAGGGAGCCCAGCTGTAGTGGTTTTATAGACAGGCTTCCTTGAAGCCACCGCTGAGGGTCACATAACGAGCTGCACCTCCCTCTGGCCGGGCCCCTTAAAGAGACGGGGGGACATTTTAAGCACATCTAGTTTTGCATAGCGAGGGGGGAAAGGCAACCAACTCCTCCTCGGTCACAGCTCTGCCTCGCCCACTCCCCCGGGGCCCCCCCGCCTGGGGCTGCTGCACCCACTATCTGGAAAGTTGTGGTGAGGGGTGTGAAATACACAATGTTTTCTAATCCTGAAAAATACAGAGGTAAAAATCACTGTCTCGATGTTTAATCCCTGCGAAAGCAAACCTCGCGCACCGTGCGTAAAACTGCAGTCCCTCGTTAGGACCTGCGTGCACGGGGCTCCGCTGGGCGGGTCTCACTGGTGGCTGTGGTCAGCTGGTGGCCAGGCCTGGGTCACACAGAAGGCTGGCTGGCTCACACGATGCTGTCGGTGGAGACCTCGTGGATGATGGCCACCTTGAGCGGCCTGGGCCTCCCCACACCATGGCGGCTGGTTTCCCGCTCAGAGCATGGAAGTCGTGCTGGGTCCCTGCTGCTGCGTCCACTCACCACGGGAGGCTGCTGGACTCCACTCTGGGTGCAGGGGTACCACGCACACTGGGCCCCTTCAGAGCCGTCACCGTCCCCCTCACCCGTCACAGTCAGAGTGGTTAGATGGAAAGGTGGTCACGTCTCTTACCCCCAGCCCAGCTCCCCAAGGGAGCGGTTGGGGGAGCCCGTATGGGGGTACCCGTGCGTACACGCTGCTGAGGTGTGCTCTAGACGTTTGCACCTGTTGGTGTCATCTTGTTTGCTTCATCTAGAATGATCTCAGGGCTCATTCTGTAGCCATAGTCACCTCCTCTGAAGGGCTCTGGGCGGCCTCCAGGCCCCACCCTCCATGTCTCCCTCACCTGCAGAGCCCATCAGTCCTACCTCCAGCTTCCTGCGATTTGGGGTGTGACCAGCTGGCCACTGAGGAACATCGTTGAGGTTTGCCCTCTGACCTTCCCTGCTTCCTGCCTGGAGGTCCCGCAGCCACACTGGGGCTGTGAGGAGGGAAGCCTAATGAAGAAGAGCGGGCGGTCCTGAAGGAGCCTGTGCTGCCCGCTGAAGCCACACATGTCATGTTTTCACTTAGGAGTATGTCCTGATGCAGGCTCCGCAGAGCAGCCCGTCTGTCCCGTGATTTGAATGGGAAGCCCCAGCTGAGGGATCCGTGGGTGGTTCCATGTTTTCAGCTGTTAACGTTTTTCTGTTCGGGGATGCTGTTCTGCCGAGTGGGTTCTGCAGTGGGATCGTGAGGCTGGAGGGTGTGTGGGGCGCACGTTGAGGCATAAGGCGGATTTCACATCACGCTCCTGTGGGGGACACAGCGGGGCACTGGGTGGCAAGCTCAGACCCTGCCCCAGCGTGGCATTCACATGGTGGGTCCCTGGCAGACTCAGGCTCTTCTCAGCTCTTCCAGGAGTGCAGGTGGTGCCCCTGGGCCACGTGCCTCCGAGGGTCCTGTGGGCTCCTGTGGGGCGGCGGGGCTGCTGCCCTGATCCCGCAGAGGGTCACGCCCATGCACGTGATGCTGTCAGAAACAGTGGCTCCTTCTGGGGCTTCAGCAGCCCCGCAGGGGTTGGCGCTGACTGGAACAGGCTCCGAGTCCTCGTCTAAGCTCGAGCCTCACCAGGCGCTCTCCGCGCCCTAGCCCTCGTCGGGGTGAGGTGATGGCAGGCTTGCCACAAGGGTGTGGGTTGCTGACAAGGGGAGGTGGGTTTTGTCCCCTGGTGCCTGACCCTGGGCTCCTGGAGCAGAGCATGGGAGGGTGGGGGAGGTGGAGTGGTGCCATCCTGAGCATCTCTTTGTCCTGCCTCTTTTTCTTTTTTCTCCCCAAAGCCCCAGTAGGTAGTTGTGTGTCATAGTTGTAGAGTTGTAGCTCTTCTTTGTGGGACGCCACCTCAGCATGGCTTGATGAGCGGTGAGTAGGTCCGCGCCCAGGACGGGAACCGGCAAACCCTGGACCACCAAAGTGGAACACACGATCTTAACTGCTACGCCACCGGGCCAGCCCCCTAGAAGATATTTGTTGAGTGAATTAATGAGTGAATGAATGAATGGTGGCCCTTGACCTTGTGAAAACGTGAGGGAATGTTCTTGCTCCTCCTCAGTGCTCAGGCCCACCATCGTGCTCTAGCCATGTAGGCCACCCCTCTGCCCACAGGCATGCCACGTCCCTCCTGCCTCCGGCCTGTGCCTCCGCTTTCCTCAACTCATCTAGTCATGCTCTAAGTGCATTTATGGAGTACCCACTGTATGCCTGGCACCGTGACAAAGGCTGACATTCTAGGGAGGAAATGGGTAGCAGGAAGTGCCTGGGGGGCAGGACCAGGAGCCTGGGGAGGTGCCCCGTGGCAGGGTGTTCCCCAGGGTCAGGCCCATGGAAGGTCTGATCAGGATTTTAGATTTGTGCCAGCTGGACCCATGAAACACGAAATTCTTATTATGGATAGAATCGAGCAGCTCCCTAAGGCGTGTTTCCTCTTTCTCCGAATATGGGAGTGTTGACCTCTTTCTGATCTCCAGCTCTTTATTAATTAGGGAGATGAGCCCTCTGTGGGATGAGCTGCCAACATTCCCCTGGTTTCTTGTTTGTTTTTTGACTTTGGGACCTATTGGAGGGGAGGCTGAGAAGAGGCCTGACTGAGGAAGGGTGGCCCTGAGAAAATCGGGGGGTGGCAGTGCAGACGCCCGTGGGGTGAGCTTCCTCTGCCCGATCTAAACATGCATTTACTTTCTGATCAGATAAAGCATGCCGTAGTTAGGAAATGTGCAAGAAGCAAAAGTCCGAGGTGCAAGCGACCCGGTTGTGGGGTCAGGACCAGTGCATCCCTGATGTCCAGGGACAGGTGGGGAGCAACCTCAGTTTGCCCACGAAGTCCACACAGGACAATCCGGTCTCCTCCGCATATGAGACCCACAGTGCTCAGCAAAGCAGGTTAGGGTCTCCAGGACCCCTGGCCTCCTGCAGCCGATGGCGTGGCCTCCTGGCCCAAGCTGCATGGGTGCAGCTGTAGCCTGGGCAGCGGGTGAGTGGGGAGGATGCTGCACCCCTGGCCCTGGGGAGGGGAACACTCGGGACCACCCTTTCAGTCTGGGGTGCTCTGCTCACTTGCAGCTCCCAGGGTGGGGATCTGGGCTGGTAGCCCCCTGGCTGCCCCTGCCACTGTCCTGCCGGGACAGCAGCCTTCTGCCCCCCTGGAGCTCACATCCCAAGGGGCATGGGGTCCATGCATGCCAGGGCAGGACCCTTCGGGTGAATCCTGACCTCTGAGGCCCTGTCCTGGCTGATGGCGAGGGACTCTACCACTCTGAGCCTCAGTTTCCCCATCTGTCCCATGACAGCAGTGGCTGTGAAGGTGGAATGCTGGCCACCTGGGAAGGGGCTGGGTGGGGGCTTCCTGAAGGTGGGCGGGCCTGGGAGCCCTGCTGTCCCCACTATGTCCCCAGGCCATCCAGAGCCCGCCCTTATGGCACTGACGTTACTCCTAGAGGGTGAATGCTAGGAGCCATGACACAGCCTGCAGAATGCAGAGTATTGGGGGTCAGGCCTCTTCCACTGGGCACAAGAGGCCCTCTCTGGGAGGCCCCTATGGGAAGGAGCCCCTAGGGCTCAGAGCCGGCCTGGACTCACCCTGGCGCACATGTAGGCGAAAGGCCAGGAGGGACCCCCAGGCTGGCCACACAGCCCTTCTGCCCTGGGGGGCCCTGCCCATGCAGCCCCTCAGCCTGGGACGCGCCTGGGCTGCGCCTTGGGGAAGCTGCCGGCTTCACCCCCAGTGTGTGGGGAGGGGTGGCTCCTGTGTAGTGACCACCAGGACTTGGCCCAAGAGTTTTGGGGTTTCCGGGTGACAGCCACAGCCATATTCCCAATGTCCTAAGTGCACCCCCGGTGAGGCACTAGCACACTAGCATCACTCGTCCTAGCCGGGTTTTAGAGAGACAACTGAGGCACAGACGTGGGGGCGCACGGACTGTGGAAATTAATAACAGAAACCTTAACTAAGCTGCAGCAGGAAGCCTGCAGGGGCAGCTGTCACCCCAGCACACATCCTCAAGTCCTCCAAACAGGAAGAGAGGGAGCTTTTCACCTTCACCCAAGTACAGCCACTTTACTTGAACTTGAAGGAAGACTTCTCTCCCTGCCTGGCAACAGCCCAGCCAATGAGGAATGTGGCAGCTCAGCCAATGAGAAATGCCACAGCTCAGCCAATGAGAAATGCCACAGCCCAGCCAATGAGGAGCCACTTCTGCCCTGAACTGTCACTCTCCTCCAGTGGACTTTCTTTAGAACAGCCCCTTGCTGCTCCCCTTTTTTCTCTATAAAAGCGTCTCCCTCTTTGTTCTCTGCATTTGCCTGTGGTTCTCCATAGCATGCCTGTCCTGGATTGTAATTCTTGGGGCTATTCCCCAATAAACTTGTTTTGGGGTAAAATAACAGGTGAATTAGCTTTCTAAGTTGACAGGACCTAGGGGAGTGGAGCATCCCTGAGCTGTCGGAAAGTGAACCCTGAGCTTGGGGCCCCGTCCGATCAGGTGCCAGCGTCTCAGATTAGAGCTGGTTACTGGGGGAACGCCACACAAACCAAACCCCCGCGCATGCTGGCCGCCCAGGCCCTCTTCCCTCTGCGCAGGCTCTCCATTCTGCTGGAGCCGTCCTGCTGGGGCTCCTGGGCTGGGCGCCGCAGCTGGAAAGGCCAGGCCTGTGACCGCAGGGGCATGGGCTCTGGGAGGAGAGATTTGCCCGAGGTCGCCCATTTTACAGATTGGAACACTGGGGTTCAGGCAAGCGAAACCACCTCCTAGTTAGGTTCACAGCGGCAGACGGGGTCCCGGAGAGGGAAGTGCTGCACCCCGGTCACACGTTGACTACGACTTCTCCCCTGTTTTGGGGAACGTCACTGTCCCGGCCCTGGCCCCTTTGGCCAATCCCTCTGGGCTACTGGACGCCCACTGGCCTTTTGCCGCAGGCCTGGCCTTGAACCCTCCACGGCCTGACCTCCTGCGTGTCCCTGGGTAAGTCACTTCCTCTCTCAGAGCCTCAGTTTCCTCCTGGGCGGGGGGCGGGGTGGCCTGGGGCGGAACAGCGAACTGTCCGGGGCAACTCGCGGTTACCTGGCCCCCAGCCGGCCGCCAGACGGGGTCAAGACGGGGCGTGGCCAAGAAGGACGCGGCGTGACCAGAGAGGGGCGTGGCCAAAGAGGAAGGCGCGCGGTGGCCATTGCGGAGACTGAGTCGGAGCTGGGGGCGGGGCGTGGGTAAGGGGCGGGGCTCGGGGCTGCGGCGGCGACGCAGCTGAACCCGGAGGGGCGCGACTCGAGGGGGACAGGGTTTAGAGCTCTGGCGGTGACGAAGTCCAGGCGGCGGCGGCGGCACTCAGTGGGGGCGGCGCTAGGGCCTCGGCGGCGCCGTAGCCGTCGCCGGAGGAGGCGGGGCTCAGTGAGGGGCGGGGTTTAGGGCACTCGCGGCCGCGCGGCGGACGCCGGGGGTGGGGCCTGGTGGGAAGGGGCGAGGTTTAAGGCCTCGCGGCGACAGCGCTGACGCCGGGGGCGGGGCCTGTGCGGAAGGAGCGGGCTCTGCGGGGGCGGGGCTTAGGGCCTCGCGGCGACAGCGCTGACGCCGGGGGCGGGGCCTGTGCGGAAGGAGCGGGCTCTGCGGGGGCGGGGCTTAGGGCCTCGCGGGGACGTGGCGGAGGCCGGGGGCGGGGCCTGTGCGGAAGGAGCGGGCTCCGCGGGGGCGGGGCTTAGGGCCTCGCGGGGACGCGGCGGAGGCCGGGGGCGGGGCCTGTGCGGAAGGAGCGGGCTCCGCGGGGGCGGGGCTTAGGGCCTCGCGGGGACGCGGCCGAGGCCGGGGGACGGGCCTGTGCGGAAGGAGCGGGCTCCGCGGGGGCGGGGCTTAGGACCTCGCGGGGACGAGGCCGGGGGCGGGGCCTGTGCGGAAGGAGCGGGCTCCGGGGGGGCGGGGCTTAGGACCTCGCGGGGACGAGGCCGGGGGAGGGGCCTGTGCGGAAGGAGCGGGCTCCGCGGGGGCGGGGCTTAGGACCTCGCGGGGACGCGGCCGAGGCCGGGGGCGGGGCCTCCGGGAAGGGGCGGGCAAAGCCGGCGGGTGGCGGACACCTGGCCGGCGGGCGGCGGGTAGACAGACGGACGGGCGGACGGCGGTAGGACGGGCCGGGGCCGGCCTTGCGCGTGCCGTGCCGCCGCCATGACAGGTGAGCGCGGGCCGGCCGGGTGGTGCCTGCTGTCCCTGGACGTGCGCGCGGCCCGGTGGCCCCCCAGGGCCCGGCTGCTCCGACATCCCCCGGGGCCACTCCTCGCCAGCGCCCTGGTGACCTTGCCCGTGACCGCCTCCCTTGTCGGTGGGACGACGGCGGAGTGGGGGCCGCGCGGTGGGTGGGGGCCGCTGTCCGGCCCCGGAGGGTCCTGGGGGGCTGTGGTCAGTCCCCGGAGTGTCTTGGGGTGCTGTGGTCCGGCCCCGGAAGGGCTTGGGGAGCGGTGGTCAGTCCCCGGAGGGTCCTGAGGGGCCGTGGTCGCGCCCCGGAAGGTCTTGGGGGGCGGTGGTCAGTCCCTGCAGGGTCCTGGGGGGCGGGCGCCACTAGCGTCAGTGGGTGGGGAGGTGCTGGGGTGGGCGTGCAGCCCGACAGGCTGGGAGGTGAAAGTAACAGCGGGCCAGCAGTACTTTGCCGGCCTGCTGTGCTCCTGGTGGGAGATGCAGACGCTACATCCTCACAGCCCTTTGACGATGGGGCCCGTGTGCGGCATCCCTGGGACTCTGTGGTCCCTCCGCGGCTGCACTGTTGCCCAGGGATAGGCCCGGAGAATCACGGACCCAGACTGGGGTCCCCAAGGCTTTGTGCTCTACGCTGGGTGGCCCCAGCCCCTCCAGCTTCTTTTCCCAGGATGGAGTCCCCAGCCCAGCCCTCCCCCAGGGCCTCTCTGTACTGGGGACCTGGCCATCACCCTCCTGACCCCAGCCGAGCAAGGCGACCCTGCTCTGTGGACTTTCCTCAGTTGGAGAAGCCCCATGAGAGCGATGGGCATGTGTCGGACCAGACCCCATAACAGCATGGGCAGGGCGTGTGGGGGCTCCCAGAAACCACACCTTATTCTTGAGGGCCCCACTCTTCTGCCTGGTGGGGCAGAAGTCACCTAGGGGTGGCCCAGGGGGTCAAGGAGACCCCAGAAGTCCCTGTTGTCTCTCCCCAGCACTTGCTGGAGGGGCAGCCTGGGTCCTGCACACACAGGATTTCATGGGTTGGAACCTGGTGACTTCTGGGACACCAGTGTTCCAGCTTGGACCAGAAGAGACCCAGTTGCCACCTGCTCCCCTGTCATCTCTTTGAACCCTTTGAATTTGGGGCTGCCGTTTCTGAGCACCTACTGTGTGCCTGGCCCTGTGTCGGGCACAGCCCATCCAGAATCGCCATAGGGGGGCACGTGGAATGTGATCTCTGTGTGTGGATGAGGAAACAAAGGTCCAGCAGCAGAACCCAGAGTAGACCTGTGTCCTGCCCGGCCCCCTGATCCCCCTTCCTCCTGCTGTCCCTGTGTGCTGGGACTCTGGAGACCCTCCCCCCACAGCCTTTCATTTTTGGGATGCAGAACCGAGGCCCAGAGAGTGCAGGCCTCGGGGGCGTCAAATGGGCAGCCCTGCAAGGCTGCCTCCCGGCATTCTGGCTCCCTGGCCCTGGGCACCAACGGGGGCCTGCCTTGTGCTGGTTCTGGGGCCTCCAGGGTGAGCACGTGTGGGACGTGATGCAACTTGAAGACTGGAATGGTGTCCACACAGGGCCAGCGCTGGCCAAGTGTCACTGCAACTGTGACTTGCTGCAGAACCAGCCCCTGCCTTGTGGTGTGCTGAGGAGTGAGCCGTCTCAGCTCCATGCCAAGGCTGGGGCAGATGCTGGGACAGCAGGGGAGGTTGAGGCCCAAGCATCTGGACTGTGGTGGAGCGGGGGCCAGGAGAACTCAGGAAGGCCTCTTGAGGGGAGGACAGTGAGCTGAGCACGAGTTAGACGGGTGAAAACCACAGGGACAGGTGTTCTTGGCCCGGGCGGGGGTCCCTGGGAGTCCAGTGCAGCCCCAATGGCTCAGGGACCCGGGGGGCCGGGTGAGGGCAGATGGGCCAGCTCCCAGAGGGCCTCGAGTGCCAGGCCTGGGTACCAGGTTGAGGGTCTGTGGTCCAGCTGGGCAAGAAGGTGGGGCTTGGCAAAGGGAGCTGGCAAAGCCTGGTGAGTCTGGGGCCAGGGCATTCCTCCTCCTTTATCCTGTAAAAACTGTCTAGGACTGTTCATCAGGACCTGTGACCAAAGTGGTTTCCTTTCTTGTGCTTTTTTGTGCCTCCAGTGGCCATCTGGGTGTGGTTGCAGACACAGCTCACAGTGAGCACAGGAAGCACAGGGCGCGGCAGAGCCCAGAGCCTTGGCCCCGGGCGGTGCTGCTGTGCCGCTGCACCCGTGACTCATGGCTCAAGGCAGCAGAGGCCCCGCCAGGCTTGTGGCCGGCAGGGCAGAGGAGCTGCTACAGGGTGCTGGCCACCATCCACTGACAGCCCTTGCCCTTGGGCCTTGGACTTAGGTCCATGCGCTCCAGAACTCTTTAGTGAGCGCCTACTGTGTGCCAGTCCTGTGCACAGGTACACGCGCTGGGGAGGCAGTGCTGGACAGGACGGCCTCTGGCCTGCCCTTGTGGGCCTGGCCAGGAGCAGACATGATGCAGCTAAGTGCACAGTTAATTCGTGTGTCAGTTAGAGGGGCAGAAAGTCTAGATGTCAAGAGGTCGCCCCAACACTGTGCCTGGGTCCCGACCTCGATTTGTCACTCCCTAGCTGGCTGAGGTCTTGGGCAGATACTTATGCCTCAGTTTCCCCATCTGAAAATGGGACTAGCGGTTATGCTTGCGTTGCAGAGCTGCTGGAAGGATGAAGATTTTCTTTGTGCCTAGAGCCCACAGATTGCCCAGCTGTGCGGCACAGTCCGGGAACTGTGGCCAGTGTTCTTAACTGTAGTCAGAGAGGCTGCAGGCACTGAAGCCAGGTGGCCAGGAGGGTCCCTGTGGCCGTGGCCGATCACTCCCTTGGCGTTTCTGTGCACGTCCTTTTTACTGTGGTGGGGCTGCTGATGAGTCCATGTTCCAGATAGACCTTCAGGGGCTGGGAGAATTCGGAAGTTGGAAATTCATATTCTGGGGAGAAAGACCAGCTAGGAGGAGCTGGCAATGGGGAGAGAGATGAGGAGTCATACGGTCTGTGGACAAGTTGGCCCCACAGAGGAAATCGGGGAGGAGGCCCCACTGGTTCCAACACAATGACCCCATTTTAAAAAATCAACTTTATTGGGGTGTAATTTACTTACAAGCAAATGCACTCATTTTTAGTGAATAATTCGGTAAGTTTTGACAAATGTATATACCCATGGACCTACCACCCCAGGCCAATCAAGACAGAACATTTCTATCACTCCAGAAAGTTCTTCGCGCTTCTTTCTAGGTAACCCCGCCTGACCCACGGATTCATCTGCTTTCTGTGACCCCCATTTGTTCTTTATAATTCAACAATTGAATTTCCAAATAGTATTTCTTTTTAGTTAGTAGAGGTTACTTTCAGAGCTGTTTCTTTTACAGAAAATTGAGCAGGTAGCGGAGATGGTCCCCACCCCCGCCCCTGTTTCCCCTGTTGTTAACATCTTGCACTGGTGTGGTGTCTTTGTTATAATTGATGAGCCACTACAGATACGTTATTACTAGCTGAAGTCCATAGTTTACATTGTGGTTCACTCCTCGTGTTGTACTTTCTGAGTTTTGGAAGATGCATGAGGTCCTGTATCCACCATTACAGTATCATACAGAGTGGTTTCACTGCCCTAAGTCCTCTGTGCTCCACCTGTTCATCCTTCCCTCTTCCCTAACCCCTGGCAACCACTGATCCTTCTACTGTGTCCGTAGTTTCGCATTTTCCGGAGTGTTGTATTGTTGGAATCATACATGTGTAACCTTTTTGAATTGGCTTCTTTTACTCTTGGCAATATTCATTTAAGTTTCTCCCATGTGTTTTCAGTGACTTCATAGGTCTTTTCTTTTTATCACTGAATTATATTTCACTGTATAGCTGAGCCACAGTTTAATTATCCATTCACTTTGTGTGTGTGGTAAAATATACAGAACATAAAATTTACCATTTTAACCATTTCAGTGGCATTAAATACATTCATAATGTTGTGAAACCATCACCACTATCCATTTTCAGAACTTTTTCATCCTCCCAAAGAGAAAAATCTGTGCCTATTAAACAATAACTCCCCTTTCTCCCCTACTTCCAGTTCCTGGTAATCACTAGTCTACTTTCTGTCTCTAGAATGTGCCTATTCTAGATATTTCTCGTAAGTGGAATCATACAATATTATCCTTTTGTGTTTGAGTTATTTCACTGAGCATAACGTTTTCAAGGTTCATCCACATATTTGAATATTTCATTCCTTTTTATGGCTATATGGTATTCCGTTTGATGTATATACCATGTTTTGTTTATCCATTCATCTGTCAATGGACAGCTGAATTATAAGGTTAGGGTTATTTCTGCCTTTTGACTATTGTGACTAATGCTGCAGTGAAAATGGGTGTGCAAGTATCTGTTTGAGTGAGTCCCTGCTTTCAATTCTTTTGGGTCTGTACCCAGAAGTGGAATTGCTGGGCCATGTAGTAACTCTCTGTTCACCTTTCTGCAGGGCGGCTGTACTGTTTTCCACAGGGGCTGCACCATTTTACTTGCCCACCAGCAGTGCGTGAGAGTTCCAATGTCTCTACATCCTCATTGTCCATGTACATATCACACTAATGAGTAGGAAGTGGTATCTCATTGTGTTTTGATTTTCGTTTCCCTGATGACTAGTGATGTTGAGCATCTTTTCATGTGCTTCGTAGTCATTTGTATATCTTCTTTGGAGAAATGCCTATTCAAGTCCTTTGCTCATTTTTGAATTAGGTTATTTGTGGGTTTTTTGTTGTTGAGGTACAGGAGTTCTTTATATATTCTGGATATTAATCCCTTATCAGATATATGATTTGCAAATATTTTCTCCCATTATATGGGCTGTCTTTTCACTCTCTCTTTTTCTTTTTTCCCTGTTCAAAATAGAGTTTAGTTATGGAATAAAGAACTCCTACAACTCAACAACAACAAAAACTCCACAAAATAGGGTTTATTTTTTCTACTATGCCATTGGTCTATATGTCTGTCCTTATGCTAGTACCACACTGCTTTGATTACTGTAGCTTTGTAGTAAGTTTTGAAATCAGAAAGTGTGAGTCTGCCAACTTTGTTCTTCTCTTTCAGGATTGTTTTTGCTATGCAAGTCCCGTGAAATTCCATGTGAAGTTTAGGATGAGTTTTTCTGTTTCTGCAAAAAAACGCCGTTGGGGTGGGGTTTGGATAGGGGTTATCTTGAATTTGTACATCACTTTGGGTAGTATTGTCATCTTCACAATATTAACTCTTTCAATTCATGAACATGGGATGTCTTTCCATTTATTTGTGTCTTCTTTAATTTATTTCAGCACTGTTTTGTAGTTTTCAGTATACATTTATTCGTAAATATTTATTCCTAAATATTTTATTCTTTTTGATGTTATTGTAGAATGGAATTGTTTTCTTATTTCCTTTTTGGATTGTTCATGTTTAGTATATAGAAATGCAACTGATTTTTGTGTGTTGACTTGGTATCCTGCTACTTTGCTGAATTTGCTCTAATGGTTTTTTTTTTTTTAATCTTAAGCATTTTCTTATATATAAGATCATGTCATCTGCAAACAGATAATTTTACTTCTTTCTTTCCAATTTGGATATCTTTTATTTCCTTTTTTTGCCTAATTTATCTGTCTAGAACTTACAGTACTATGTTGAATAGAAGTGGTGAGCGTGGGCATCCTTGTCTTGTTTCTGATCTTTGGAGAAAAGATTTTAGTCTTTCATTGAGTATGATGTTTGCTGTGGGCTTTTCATATATCACCTATATCATGTTGAGGAAGTTTCCTTCTATTCCTGATTTTTGATTTTTTTTTTAATCAAGAAAGGATGTTGACTTTTTTCAGATGCTTTTTCTGTATCACTTGAGATAATTGTTTGTTTTTCCCCCCTTTGTTCTGTAGATGTCTGTTGGGTATCATTGGTTTATGGGGCTGTTCACATCCTCTGTTTCCTTATTGATCTTCTGTCTATTACTGAAAGTGGGATATTGAAGTCTCTAGCTATTATTGTAAAGCTGTCTGTTTCTCCCTTCAGTTTTGCCAATGTTTGCTTCATATATTTTGGGGCTGTGATATTTGGTGCATATGTGTTTGTTGTGTCTTCTTGGTGAATTGACTCTTTTATTAATATATAATGTACTTCATTGTCTCTTTAACAGTTTTTGACTTAATGTCTATTTTTTGTCATATTAGTATAGCCACCTAAGCTCTCTTTTGGTTACTGTTTCCGTGGAATATCTTTTTCCATTCTTTCACTTTCAACCTATTTGTGTCTTTAGATCTAAAGTGAGTCTTTTTTTTGCTAAGGAAGATTCGCCCTGAGCTAACACCTGTCACCAATCTTCCTCTATTGTTTTTTGTATGTGGGTTGCATGGCCACCACTAAGTGGTGTAGGTCCGCCCCCGGGAACTGAACCGGGCTGCCAGAGCAGAGCGCCCATAAAGTGAGTCTTTTGAAGACAGCATATAGTTGAGTCATATTTTTTAAATCCTGAGAGGAAAAAACTTCTGTTTCTCCTCTACTCTTACACACAACACTCATACTTCTGACACTTCTGGTCACCAAATGTGTGGTCCCCCCACCAAGCAATTCTGCAGGTTTCTGGGAGACACCAACTGGGTGTCCTACAGTTTAACTCTGTCTGGCACCGTCTGCCCAGAGACAGCGTTAGGCGCACCTGTTAAGGGCTCGGTGCCACAAGACTGCTCCCAGTTCAGATGCCAGCCACAGGCTCAGGTTGTCACCTGAGCTAACCCAGCTTCTGAACGACCCAAGACCCGCCCCCCCAGGTTTGGTCATTTGCTGAAATGGCTCACAGAACTCAGGGAAACACTTTACTTGCTATTGCCGATTTGTTACAAAGGATATTTCAGAGCAAACAGATGAACATCCAGCTGGAAGAGATGCATAGGGCAAGGCATGCAGGAAGGGGCGCAGAGCTTCCATGCCCTCCCAGAACCTTCATGTGTTCACTAAGCCAGGAGTGCTCCAAACCTTGTCCTTTTGGGTTTTTACGGAGGCTTCATTACGTAGGTGTGACTGGTTAAATCATCAGCCATTGGTGATTGATTTAACTTCCAGCCCCTCTCCCCTCCCGGGAGGTTGGGGAGTGGGGGGATGCAGAGGGCTGAAGTTTCTACCCCTCCAATCACGTGGTTGGTTCCCCTGGCAACCAGCTCTCACCCTGTGGTTATTTAGGGGCTTTCCAGAAATCACCTCATTAACACACCCTCAGATGAAGTTGAAAGGGGCTTGTTATAAGTAACAAAAGACACTCTTTCCCCTGGCTCTTATCACTTAGGAAATTCCAAGGGTTTTAGGAGCTGTGCTCCAGGAAGTGGGATGAAGACCAAATATATGTTTCTTATAAATCACAGTATCACAGGTCCATTCTGCCAACCCATGTCTTCTGATTGGAGAGTTGAATCCGTTTATATTTAACTACTGATGAGGAATCACTTGTTCTGCCTCTGTGCTGTTTGTTTTCTGTGTGTCTGGTAGCTTTTTTATCCTTCATTTCTTCCAGTACTGCCTGCTTTTGTGTTTAGTTGATTTTTGTAGTAAGACATTTTGATTTTCTTTTGTGTATATTCTGTGGACGTTTTCTTTGTGGTTAGCGTGAGGATTACACATAACATCCTAAAGTTATAACCATCTAATTTGAAATGATACCAACTTCACTCCAATCACATACAAAAACCTCCTCCTGTACGGTCCTGCCTGCCCCCTGCCCTTCCCCAGGCCTGGGCACTTCCAGAGGGCCCTGCGGGGACCCGTGGACGGTGGACACTCGGCCGCTCTGAGTGTACTTTCTGCAGTAAGCTCTCAGGTGTGGGAGAGAGGGGCCAGAGGCTGCACTCTGCTTTTCAGCACTCTGGACCATTCTCGCCGCACCCGCCCACCCCATTGTCTGGCCAGGGGTCTGCAGGATGTGGGGGCTCCGGGCTGTGTGGGAGGCCCATGCGGGCTGGGACGGCACTGGTTGTCCAGGGGTTTACAGCGAGTGCGCCTCCCGCGGGGAGCGTCGCTGGGAGGCTCTGCGCCGAGGCTGTCATGGTGTGTGGGACTGGCCGCCCCCTTCAGGCCGCTCTGGCTCATGCCCTCTGCACTCTCTGCTCCTGCTGCAGAGCAGACCTACTGCGACCGCCTGGTCCAGGACACGCCCTTCCTGACGGCCCGTGGACGCCTGAGTGAGCAGCAGGTGGACAGGATCATCCTCCAGCTGAACCGCTACTGCCCCCAGATCCTCAGCAACAAGGACGCGGAAAAGGTGCCGAGGGGAGGACCTGAGGCTGCTCCCCCATCCCTTCCTCTCTGGGCTGGGAGAAAGCAGGAGGCAGGGCAGCTCGGAGCTGAAAACCTGTCTCCTCGGGGTGACCTTGGGTCCAGAACATCAGCTCTCTGAGCCTCGGTCTCTTCATATGTCATCAGGAGATACTGGGGGATCACAGGAGACAACATGTGACAACACGCCGCAGACCTGGGAGGGGGGCGGGGGAGGGCCAAGGAGGAAGAGGGGCAGGGGTACCGGCCAGGCCCCACCCCGGTGCCACAGGGCTCTTCACTCTGCATCTTCTGGAGGTTCAAAGTGCAAATGTTGTGGGTGCGATCTGGCCCATCCTGTTGGGGACACTGGGTGAGGTTGCCCCACCCACTCTCTGGCTCCCCTGTGGGGTGGAGGGTGGGTGCCCGAGGGAGCCACCTCGGGGGCTCTCTGGGGGCTGCAGCCTTCTCCCTTGGTGCAGGGTGACGGTGCCCCATGCAGGGCTGTCCAGAGGGTTGGGGCCTCTCCTGAGGGCAGATGAGGCCGGTGCCCGATAGACCCGGGGCCCGCGTGCACCCTGCTCCTGGCTCCGACTCTTCTTAAGTTATGAAAGTAGCACAGGAACTTAAAAAGGGGGCTCAAATTTATATCTTGTTGTAATTAAAAGTCTAATACACATTCATTGTAAACAATTTTAGAAAGTTTCACACGTGTCTACAAGAAAAAGGAAACTCCTCTGCACACACCGCGCGATTGCTCTCTTCACAGGTACGCGTGGCCCCGGCGCTCACTGTCTGCTTTGCAGTTTCTGCACTTCTGTGGTTCAACTCGGGTTCCACGTAGAATGGTATGCCGCCACCAGGTGGCAGCACGGGGCCACGCTTCCAGGTCTTGGGGGGACAACACCAAGTGCCCTGTCCACTGACCTTTAGAACCACACATTTCTCTGTCAAACACGTCAAAAGAACCAGACTTATTCTCCTTAACCCTCGATTTATTTCTTAAACACTTGAATCACAATCCTGTAGACCGTAAACTACAAGCAGTTATCACGCTGTCACCTCACTGATTCCCTGTAACGACCCTGCCGTGTGGGTTTATTATTCCCCTTTTACAGATGAGGAAACTGAGTCTGAGGGGTGAAGCGACTTGCCGAAGTCACACAGCAAGCCAAGTTCCCACACTTAGGATAATGTCACTGTCCTCTTTCTTGGTGACCTGTCCTGGCCTCCACGGGGAGTGGGAGGATTGGTGGCTGTGCTGTGACTGTGGCTCAGTCACTACCTCCCCAGGGGTGTTCTGAGCAGCGGGGGGCATCACCCCACGAGGAAGCTGGAGCCCCACCTGCCCCACGGCCGCCTTTGGCCTGGCCCCTCCGGCCTGACCTTCCCTTTCGCCCCTTCTGCCCCCAGTTCCGGAACCCCAAGGTGTCCCTTCGCGTGCGGCTCTGCGACCTACTGGGCCACCTGCAGCGGAGCAGCGAGCGGGACTGCCAGGAGTTCTACCGCGCCCTGTACATCCACGCCGAGCCGCTGCATCGCTGCCTGCCCAGCCGGCACGCCCTGCGTAAGTGCGCGTCCCGTCCTCAGGCCTTGGCGCCTCCCGCTCTGCCCCTCGCCAGAGACCACCTCTGGCCGGGTCTCGTGTGGCCCCCCGAGAGAGTAGAGTATTTTGGGCAACACAGGTGTCTCTCTCCCTGTCTCTCTCTCTCTGGCTCTCTGTCCCTGTCTCTCTCTGTCCCTGTCTCTCTGTCTCTCTTTCTCCTTGTCTCTGTCTCTCTCTGTCCCTGTCTCTCTCTGTCTCTCTCTCCCCCTGTCTCTCTCTGTCCCTGTCTCTCTCTCTCCCTGTCTCTCCCTGTCTCTCTCTCTCCCTGTCTCTCTCTGTCTCTCTCTCCCCTGTCTCTCTCTGTCTCTCTCTCTCCCTGTCTCTCCCTGTCTGTCTCTGTCTCTGTCTTTCTCCCTGTCTCTCTCTGTCCCTCTCTCTCTCTGTCTCTCTCTCTCTCCCTGTCTCTCCCTGTCTCTTTCTGTCCCTGTCTCTCTCTGTCTCTCTCTCTCTCCCTGTCTCTCTCTGTGTCTCTCTGTCCCTGTCTCTCCCTCTCCCCCTGGCTCTCTGTCTCTTGTGCCAGTCTTTACACAGAAGGCACATCACGTCCATGTGGCTCTGCCCCTTCCCTCTGTGGCTAGTGCACACTTGGGCTTCCTTGCACTTCTGGTCCTCACGGCTCAGGCTGTGGGTTGTGCCAGCCCTGAGTGAACTGACCCCATGGCCAGTGCTGAGGTTGTGTCCACACCTCGCCCAGCGTGGGTGTGTCTATAGGGCAGTCTCAGGCATGGATGGCTGGTCCAGGGCATGTGCGTTTGGTTTAGTGGGTCCTGCCCTTGGGCCCAGGAGGCACATGAGCCCTGCAGGATCCTCTGAGCTGCTGGGATGGGGAGGGGGAGGCGCAGAGAGGGTGGCGGCTCAGTCCTGAGGTCTCTGTGCCCCGGTCCCCAGGAGGAGTGGCTGCTGACCCTCAATCCTCAGACGAGAGGCCGGAGACCCCAAGGGACAAGGGACAGGGTGGCTGACCCCAGGCCACTCAGCCAGACCCAAGGCCGGTGTCTCTGACACCGAGGACAGGCCGGCAGGACTGGGCCCTGAGCTCTGGCACGGGGTGGTCCTCTCACGCCAGCCGTCAGGGCCCCACAGCCCTGCTGGGAGTCAGGCCCCTTCCGGGCCCCAGGTGCCCTCTGGGCTGAGCAGCAGGTGGCTGTTTGGGGGGCCCTGGGGAGGTCTAGGGAGAGGGGCCCCTGCCCTCGCGTGGACATTTTCAGACTGTGGACAGGCGGGTGTAGGCGATGCCTTTGGTGCCTCGTGGCTGCCAGGGATCGATGGTCCCCCACCCCCTGGCCCTCAAGGTCCCAGGAAGTAGACAAAAGGCGAAGACCCGAAACTGCAGGTCTGCAAGTCTGGTCACAGGTCCCCTCCCCGATGCTGGCGCTGACTCCTCCGCTGCAGCCCTGTGGAGGGCTCAGTGCCGCACAGCCTGGTCCAGCCCAGCCTGGGAGCCCGGGTGGTCCTGGGGGGTCTCCGCAGCCCTTGGTTCCTGCAGGCAGGCGCCCCCTTTCCTCTCTGGCCGCCGACTAACCGCGCTCTGTGATTTTGTTTCCAGACGACTCAGATTGCACAGAGCTAGACTCGGGCGCTGCGAGCCGCGAGCTCAGTGACAGGGGTAACCGCCTCCCACGTCCTCCACCCCCATCCCCCCACCCAGGGCTCCGTCTCCGTCGCCGGGGCTTCTCCACTCCAAATCGGGCTCTGTTCCTGGCTTCCTGCTGGACAGACCCCCCGGGGTGCTCGCTGGGGGAGTCCCCGCTGGGCTGACCCTCCCCACTACAGCTCGGGCAGCCGCTCATGCGCGTGTCTCCCCAGGACCTGTGGCCTTCCTGGCCTGCCTCGGCCTGGCTGCAGGGCTGGCGCTCCTCGTCTACTGCTGCCCTTCAGGTGGGTGCGCTGCAGGCCACACACTAGTCCTTTTGAGACCCTGGGGGAGGGGGGACTCAGCCCGGGCCTGCCCGGCCCTGCCCCCAGCCCCCAGCCCCCCGCACGTCGGGGCTCGCTGCCCATAGGGCCCTGCAGGAAGGCACCAGGTCCCCTGGTCTCTCTGTACCTCACCTGCACAGTAGGATGGTGGCGGGGCCCCCCTTGCAGGACACGGGAGAAGTAGAGGGTGAGGGGCCGGAGCGATCAGGCCCAGCCCCCAGTGGCTGCCGCCCCCAGGGGTCAGAGCATGACAGCCCCTCACAGGAGGAGGGGCACAGCTGGGGCTCTGGGGTTAGAAGACCCTGCCCTGCATGAGGCCTGGAGCAGGGCACCCCCGCAGTCTAGGGTCACCCCACTGGACGGGAGACCCCGTCCAAGGCCCCTCCTTGCGGCCCAGCATGGTGGTCTTGCTGTCCCTTTCCTGCCGTGCTGAGCTTGTGGAGGCCGTGGGAGCCAGTGCTGGGCAGGCCCGCGTGGTGGGGGGACCCCTGGCCCTCAGGTGTGGGGCCGGCGACCGTGAGGCCGAGAGGAAGCAGCTCGGCGCAGGTCCTGAGACCGCTCGTCCTGCAGGCCCCAAGGTGCTGCCGGGAGCCCGGCGCGTCCTGGGCTTCTCCCCGGTCATCGTGGACAGACACGTCAGCCGCTTCCTGCTGGCCTTCCTCACTGACGACCTGGGGGGGCTCTGACGGACCCCAGGCGCACCCACCGCCCACCAAAGAGCCCCCGCCAGGGGCCCACTGTTTTCTAAACACTCATTTTTTACCATTTATCACTTCTGAAGAAGCACTTCACCTTCGCCTCACAAAGGTGCTCGACGATATTAAATGTTTGAGCCTCACCCCTTCTCTCAGGAGTGTTTCTGGATGATTCCAACACTGACCCTGAGGCTCTGATGTCCCGTGTCCAGCCTGGGGCCCAGGTGCTGCTCAGGCCGCCCTCCCCTGCCGCCCCCCCGTGCCCACCCCCAGACGTCCCCCACCTCACTGTCCCCCAGACGTTCCCCACTTCACTGTCCCCCAGACGTCCCCCACCTCTGTCCACGGCCCCTCCCGCTGCTTCCCTCCAGAGCTCCCCCCTCCTCACCTCGCGCCCTGCCCGTCGCCTCTCCCTCCCTAGCCCGCAGCGCCGTGGGGATCCCTGGGCCCTGCGATGCCCCAGTGTCGGGGGGGGGGGTTCACTCCGTTTCTCCAGCAGCCCCGGAAGGTGGGGGACAAGTGGGGGCTGCCTGCATGATTTCCTGATGAGGAAACAGGCCGAAAGGGGAGGTCACCCAGGAAAGAGGGACCTGGCATGTGACCTCATTCCTTTCTTGTGACGCCTCCTAAGGAGACCCCCCTGCCCACCCTGGCTCCCTTGGCCACATTCAGTTAGCAGAGCCGACACCTCGGTCCTGGCCCGGCCCGGCCCCGCAGACCTGGGCTGGGCTCCGGGTCTGGGGTGGGTTTGATAGACACAAGTGTAGTGAGTACCGTCAGAGCCTGGAAACGAGCACAGTCCTGTCCCGGATCCCGGACAGAGAGAGGTGGAGACAGAACAAAACAGTCCACAGAACCTTCTAGAACTTTTAGAGATGAAAATGTCATTGTGCCATCCAAGGTCCTGGGCTCTGGCTCCTCGTTTCCTCCCCTGGCAGTCTAGGGTTTGGCTGCTTTGGGCCCCTCATCCTCGTCTTGGGAGTACGGGCCACAGTGCCCCCTCAACCTGCCAGCCTCACGGTCAGGATCCCATGTGGAAGCGTCCCTCGTGGACGTGAGAGGGTGAGCACACAGTCCAAGAGGGCCTGGTGCTCTGACCTTGACGCCCACGGTCAGACCCCTGGGGGCCCTGTGAGCCGGCCAGTCCTGGCGCTGGGCCATGGATGCCCACGGCCCTCCTGCAGGCTACGACCACGCGGCACCGTCCTCTCTTTGGGACTCTGTCACCACCTTATGACAGAGAAGAATCTGAGGCTCAGAGCCCAGGACCATCCGGCCGCCGAGAGTGGGGTTCCACCTGCCCTTCCCATGGGCGCCTGTGCTCACACACGCACTCACACACGTGCACACGTGTACACACATGCACACACACGAGGGACTGGCCCCCGATGGGTCCCTCTCCACATCGCCTCCCTCTGTCAACTCCTTCCCTTTAGCCTCTTTTTGGGGAAACAGAAGCATATTTTTCAACCCGAGGGTCACGTCATCATGAGTTTGCATTTTCCACGGGGGTTTCCGGAGGTGCCAGAGCAGGCCGACTCCAGGAATGAGCTGGCGCCATTGGGCCCTGGAAGGGCTCTGCTCCCAGGTCTGAGGCTCGTGGGGCACGCGGGAGGGAAACAAGATGGGGGCAGAGGAATCAGCTCTGAACACAGGGTCCAGCCCCCATGCCCAGCTCACGGGCTAGGTCACTCACTCATGTGTCCAGTCGGAGAAGTGAGGGCAAGGGGGAGCCCTGCCTCATGCCCTCCCACCTGTCCGGACACCACAGGATGGCGGGGCTGACCACTCTCCTCCACCCCCGAGCTGCAGGCCCCAGGCGCATGTCTCCACACTCTGAGCCTCAGTTTGCCCGTCTGTAACAGTGGGACACGACTGGGCACTGCTCCTGGCCCCTGGCCCCTGGCCCCAGACAGCGCTGCTCAGTGAAAGCGCGGCTCGCTGGAAACTGCTCCATGGATTTACCACTTTGCTGGAAGTCACAGCTGATGCATGTTTCTCTCCAGGACAGACCCCCGTTGGGTGGAGCCGGCACAGTTGCCAGAGCTCAGTGGTGAAGACACAGGTGCCACCCTAAGCCAGGTGGACTGAACAGAGCCCCCCATGGCTGTGCTCGTGCGGAGCCGCTCTCGGCCTTGTGCAGAGGCCAGGGTGAGGGACGTGGCGAACCTGCCAGTCCTCTCCAGCCCTCCTCAGGGGCCTGTCCAGGGCTGGAAAGATGAACCACGCTCCAGATCCCTTGCAGACAGGTCCCCATGTAAACTGCTCCCATCGCTGCAGAGGCTGGACTGGAGGCCGCCTTCCCAGACCAGGGACTGGTCCTGGCACCTGCTCTGGCCTCCGAGCTCAGGGGGCAGCAGGGCTTCTCAAGGCCAGCAGACCCCTGAGGCTCAGAGCGGCATGTCCTGTGCAGTCTGCAGCCCTTCCACCCATCATGAGTGGACCAGATGCTCGGGGCAAATTTCTTCCTGGGAAGATGCCCAGGGATGTTCTCGGTGCTCGTTCTGCTTTCTGACAGACATGCCTGGGTGAAGGTAGACAAGGCCACTGTGTGAAGGGTGCAGCTGGGGCAGGATTCGCCCAGAGGGGAAGCAGGTTTGAGGGGTGTTAAAATTCTACCTCAGCTGAAGACACCCGCCATGTTCTGAAAGTCTGTGTCCCCCCGATTCATATGTTGAAGTTGTAACCCCCAGCGTGGTGGTGGTAGGAGGTGGGGCCTTTCAGAGGTGATTGGGTCCTGAGGGTGGAGCCCCCATGATGGGATACTCGCCCTTAGAAAGGACCCCATGTAGCTCCTGGGCCCCTCCTGCCGTGTGAGGACACAGCGAGAAGATGCCGTCCAGGATCCAGGAAGCGAGTTCTCAGCAGACACAGAATCTGCTCGCTCCCTGACCTCAGACTTCCGCCTCCTGAACTGAGCGTTGGTGGTTCTGAGCCCCTAGTCAGTGGTACTTTGTTGTAGCAGCCCCAAACTGAGATAGCGCCTTTGAGGAAACATCCGAGGGACAGGCAGGCCCGGCTGTCACCACCTGAGACCCACCAGGCCACGACTCCTAGGGCGCCGGGCAGGGTTCCACCGCCAGCGAGGGGTGGTCAGTCCTGTCCCAGGGCTTCAGGACCCGTGTGGTGAGCTGTGATGGTCTGGGATGCCTGCCCCTGGGCTCGAACCAGACCACTTGCTGTAACTGCTGACTTTCACCTTCCATGTGTGATCCACTGAAGCCTTGCCCCCGAGCCCCAAAGCCAGCCCCTGAGCCCAGGCTGTCCTTGGACCCCTTCCTGGCTCCAAGCCTTGACGGCCGCTTCCCTGACTTGGCCTGGACTCTGTGCCTGCTGCCGAGCTCTGCAATGCCCACACCTCCAGGCTGGCCCCTCTCCCATCTGCCACCCCTGGTTGGTTTGAGCCCTGTAAGCCCTAGGCTGGTACTTGGACAGAGAACAATGGGGCATCGTGTCTAGGCACAGCACCTTCCCCTATCAGGCCCTTGTCCTGCCAACCACCAGGCCAATTAATGCCTGTGACCTGGAATGAATGAAGTCCATCAGGGCAGAAAAGCCATCACAGGCTAGAGCCTCCCCCACCCGCTGGGCAATCAAGGCCCTCACCATCTGTCCCCATGTCCCCACCTCCACACCCCAATAATGGGAACCAGTTATGGTCCATGCCTCTGCACCTTTGCACATGCTGTTCCCTCGGCTGGAATGCTCCTTACTAATCCTCCACTATTCGACCTTCAGGTTGTGGGTAAAACTACTGGTCCTCCTGGAAGCCATCCCTAACATTCCAGTAACAAGAGAAGTTCCTCATCCTGGCTACCATGCTATTCCCACCTCCAGAGCTTTGCAGGGGCTGGGAAGGTGGCCTGGGGTCAGGGAGGGATCCCATTACCAGAGGTGTGTAGGAAGGGTGTGTGAGGGGTAGTGTGAGAGACAGTGTAAGGGAGAATGTGAGGAGGGTGTGAGGAAGGGTGAGGAGGTTGTGAGGGTGTGAGAAGGATGGGAGGGATAGTGTGAAGAGGGTGTGAGGGAAGGTGTGAGAGATGGTATACGGAGAGTGTGAGAGAGTGTGAGGTGTGAGGAGGGTGTGGAGGAGGGTGTGAGGCAGAGTGTAAGGAGAATGTGAGGAGGGTAGGAAGATCCAGTGAGAAGAGTGTGAGGGAGGATGTGAAAGGATGTGAGGGGGTGTGAGGGAGAGTGTAAGGAGGGAGTTAGAGTTTGAGGAGGGTATGAGGTAGGGTGTAGGGAGAGTGTGAGGAAGGTGTGAGGAGGATGTGAGGGAGCGTGTAAGGAGAATGTGAAGGAGGGGGTGAGGCAGAGTGTGAGAAGGGTGTGAGCAGGGTGTGAGGATCCTGTGAGAAGGGTGTGAGGGAAGATGTGAAAGAGGGTGTGAGGAGGGTGTGAGGGAGGGTGTGAGGAGGGTGTGAGGAGATGAGAGTGTGAGAAGGGTGTGAGGGAGAGCGTGAGGAGGGTGTGAGGGAGGATATGAGGCAGAATGTGAAGAGGGTGTGCGGAGGGTGTAAGTAGGATCTGAGGAGGGTGTGAGGATCCTGTGAGAAGGGTGTGAGGAAGCATGTGAAAGAGGATGTGAAAGAGAGTGTCAGGAGGGTGTGAGGAGGACGTGAGGGAGGGTATGAGGGTCCTGTGAGAAGGGTGTGAAGGAGGATGTGAGGGAGAGTGTGAGGGAGAGTGAGAAGAGGGTGTGAGGAAGGTGTGAGGAGAATGTGACCGGAGGGTGTGAGGGAAAGTGAGAGGAGGGTGTGAGGAGGGTATGAGAAACCTGTGAGAAGGGTGTGAGGGAGGATGTGAAACAGGACGTGAGGGAAGGTGTGAGGTTGTGAGTAGGGTCTGAGGAGGATGTGAGGCAGAGTGTGAAGAGGGTGTGAGGAGGATGTGAGGGAGGTTGTGAGGGTGTAAGAAGAGTTTGAGGGAGAGTGTGAAGAGGGTGTGAGGGTGGGTGTGTGGGATGATGTAGGGAGATTGTGAGGACGTGTGGGGAGAGTAAGTGAAAGAGGATGTGAGGGAGGGTGTGAGGGATGGTGTAGGGAGAGTATGAGAAAGGTATGAGGAAGGTGTGAGTAGGATCTGAGGCAGAGGGTGAGGAAGGTATGAAGAAGATGCGAGGGAGGGTGTGAGAAGTATGTGAGGGAGAGTGTGAGGAGGGTGTGAGGGATGGTGTAGGGAGAGTGTGAGGAAGGTGTGAGGAGGATGTGAATAGGTCTCGGAGAGTGTGAGGAGGGTGTGAGAAGTGTATGAGGGAGGGTGTGAGAGGGTGTGAGGAGTTTGTGAGGGTGTGAGAGATGGTGTAGGGAGAATGTGAGAAAGTTGTGAGTAGGATCTGAGGAGGATGTGACGAAAGGAATGAGGGAGAGTGTGAGTAGGGTGCCAGGGACGTGTGAGAAGATTGTGAGGGTGTGAGAGAGAGTGTGAGGAGGATGTGAGGGATGGTGTATGGAGAGTGTGAGGGAGTGTGTGAGGGAGAGTGTGAGGAGGATATGAGGAAGGTGTGAGAAGGATATGAGGGAGGGTGGAGAAGAGTGTGAGAAGGATGTGAGGGAGGGTGTTAGAGTGTGAGGGAGGGTGTGAGGATCATGTGAGAAGGGTCTGAGTGAGGGTTTGAGGACAGTGTGAGTAGGATCTAAGGAGGATGTGAGGGAGGGTGTGAAAGAGGGTGCAAGGGAGAGTGTGAGGAAGGTGTGAGGGAGGGTGTGAGAGATGGTGTATTGAGAGTGAGGAAGGTTTGAATAGGATCAGAGAAGGGTGTGAGGGAGGGTGTGAGGAGGTTGTGAGGGTGTGAGGGAGAGTGTGAGAGATGGTGTATTGAGAGTGTGAGGAAGGTTTGAGTAGGATCTGAGGAGGGTGTGAGGGAGGGTGTGAGGACGTGAGGGAAGATGTGAGGGAGAGTGTGAAGAGGGGTGTGATGAGGGTGTGAGTAGGGTCTGAGGAGGATGTGAGGCAGAGTGTGAGGATGGTGTGATGAGGATGTGCGGGAGAGTGTGAGGAGGTTGTGAGGATGTGAGGGAGAGTGTGAAGAGGGTCAGAGGGAGGATGTGAGGGATGATGTATGGAGAGTGTAGGGAAGGGTGAGGAGAGTGTGAGTAGGATCTGAGGAGAGTGCCAGGGAGGGTGTGAGGAGGATGTGACAGGAGGGCATGAGGGAAAGTGAGAGGAGGGTGTGAGGATTATGTGAGGAGGGTATGAGGATCCTGTGAGAAGGGTGTGAGAGAGGATGTGAAAGAGGATGTGAGGGAGAGGAGTATGTGAGGAGGGTATGAGGAGGGTATGAGATGGGTGTGAGGGAAGGTGTGAGGGAGCATGTGAGGAGGATGGGAGAGGGGGGGGGGAGGTTGTGAGTTTAGGAGGGTGTGAGAAGTATGTGAGGGAGAGTGTGAGGAGGGTGTGAGAGATGGTGTAGGGAGAATGTGAGGAAGTTGTGAGTAGGATCTGAGGAGGGTGTGAGGAGAATGTGAGGCAGGGTGTGAGTAGGAGGTGAGGCAGAGTGTGAGGAGGATGTGAAGGAGAGTGTGAGGAGGGTGCCAGGAAGGTGTGAGAAGGTTGTGAGGGTGTGAGAAGGGTGTGAGGAGGATGTGAGGAAGGGTGTGAGGGAGAGTGTGAGGAGGCTGTGAGGGAGAGTGAGTGAGGGTATGAGGCGGGTGTGAGCGTGTGAGAGAGGGTGTGAGGCAGGTTTGTGGTGGGTGTGAGGGAGGGTGTAGGGAGGGTGTCAGGAAGAGTTTGAGGAAGGTGTTTGGAGGGTGTGAGGCTGGTGTGAGGGAGGGTGTGACTAAGATGTGAGGACATGAGGGATGGCTCCAGGCTGGTTTTGGGCTTAGTGCGGCCAAGTCTCAGGTCATGGATAGAGGAGAAAGTCTATCATCTTTACCCAGGCATGTTTGTCACCTTTACCCAGTTAAGTGAGTGGATCTACTGCAGACCTACTGACTACCTACTGTATGCCAGATATAGTGCCATGGCACAGGCTGTAGATGGTGGCATCTGGTGGGAGACCTGGGCCAGACCAAGGGCCTGTAAGTAAGCCCATAAGCAGGCATGAATGGGGGGCCCACCTTCTCACCCCAGCCTAAGCTGAGCCCCTCAGCCCTCAGGGAGACTGGAGGGCAGGACACGCCTTCCAGGCTGCAGCCCTGGCCTTGGGCCAGGTGTGGTGGGGGTGGGCAGGGCTCAGACACAGGCTCCATGGGGACACTGTGGGCGGTGACATTAGCCCATGGCACCAAAGGCAGAGTAGACCCAAATAGCCTGCCATGAATGGCCAGCAGAGGTGGTTGGGAGGGCCTACGGGGAGGACCTCAGGGCTGAGCCCTGACCCTGGAGAGCGGTAGCATGTGCCAAGGCCCTGAGATGGGAACACATCTGGAGTGAGGGTTAGGGGGCTGGAGCGGCTGTTGAGGCGGGAGCCTGGGAGCTGGTCAGTGGGGAGGTAGGAGGCTGTCATGTGTGCCTGTGTGGGGTACCTGGAGACAGGGGCTGTGGGAATGGGGATGCACACTCCCCACCTGGGAAGGGGGTTGTGGGGGGCTGTGATGCACAGGCCCACCCACTGTTATACCCTGTCCCCAATGCCCCCAGCACCCATGGAGGCCAGCCTGGCTTCAAGGCCCAGGACTCAGTCCAGCCATCTGGGGTTCACCCCCACCAGCTGTGTCCGGGCAAACTTCCTGTCCTGGCCAGAGGAGGAACTGGGCCATTTGTTGGCTACACCCACAGTGCTGCCCTGTGAGTCCCTCCCTCGTGGCTGTGGACCAACCCTGTGACCACAGGCCACCCCAGGGACGAGGTGCCAGGCCCTGGGCAGAGCTGGACCTGGGAGCCTGGGCCCAGACACTGTCCTGGACACACAGGGACGGCCAGGTGGAGGGGGCAACGGGGACAGGACTGGGTGAGCCAGGGAGCTGGCAAGAGGGCCAGGTGGGGGGCAGGTGATAGGGAGCCTGACCCCCTCATCCCACTGCTGCTGGGCAAAAGCGAGAAGGGAAGGTCAGATGTGCTCCCGGGAACCAGCAGGAAGGGTGGCTGTCCCACGTGGGATCATCTTGAAAACCATGTTTATGGGACATTCCAATGCTCACAAGAGCGGAGCACCTCCACGCTCTGCAGTCCCCAGCACTTTTTCAATCCTGTTTCATCCACCTCCCTACGATTTTTCCTGCAGTCGTTTAAAGCAAAGCCCAGGATCCGACCATCTCACCCATAAACACTCGTGTTTCTCAATCACTTTTGTGTGTGTGTGTGTGAAGAAGATTATCCCTGAGCTAACATCTGTTGCCAATCCTCTTCTTTTTGCTGAGGAAGATTGGCCCTGGGCTAACATCCGTGCCCATCTTCCTCTACTTTATATGTGGGACACCACCACAGCATGGCTTGACAAGCGGTGCGTAGGTCTGCACCTGGGATCTGAGCCTGTGAACCCTGGGCCACTGAAGCTGAGTGCACAAACTTAACCACTACACCACTGGGCCAGCCCCTTGTGTTTGTCAATCACTTTGTGGGGAGCTGATCACTTAGCCCCACAGAAGAGATGGTGGGGTCACCTGACCAACTTAAGGGAACTGCCCCTCCCCGACAGGGTCAGGGAGAGAAGTGATGGGGGAGGCCACATCCCCACCCAGGGCTCTGAAGGCTGCTTAGAAGAGGGGGCAGAAGGCCATGGGGGTTCCCAGGTATCACACCTGGAGGGGACCAGCTGAGGGCATTGCTCCCTCAAGGAGATGAATGGTGCAGCCAGCAGGAGTCAAGGAGGAGGAGATAAGGGGATTGTGGGGTGGACCGAGGAAGGTGGGGGTTCTAGCTGGGTGAGGTGAGGACCCTTAGGACAGGCTGGGCCCCAGAGACAGCACCTGGCCCTTGTTGTGGAGTTGCGGTCTCCACAGGGTCAAGGCCCACCCAGTGCCAGTCCCACTCTCCTTGGGCCTCTTGGCCTGACTGAAGGGCAGCACTGGGCACCACTGTGGGTACAGAGAGCACGCAGACTGTAGGAAACATCAGAGTGCTGGAACTTTCCATGAGTGGCTGGTCAGGGGTCACGGGGCCAAGTGTCTTGAGGACACGTGGGGGTGACGTTGAGATGCCAATGGAGGCTGCTCCCCTCAAGGTCACAGGCTGGGGGGCTAGTGGAGGGCCGTGGTCATGGTGCAGGGCCCAGGCCTGGGGGAGGGGAGGACGACACTGGGAGCCACACGAGGAGGAGAATCAGTTTTACTGGTCATTCGTGCTTAGAAAAGCAGGAGCTTGGACCCCTGAGGAGAGGCTGGGGCCCTGCCCAGTCTGCTGGTGGAGAGCGTGTGCAGGACTTGTGGCCACCACAGGGACCAGGGGGGACTGGCAGTCCAATATCCTGGGACAGGAAGCACAGAGGCTGTGGGTCACCCAGAGGGGCCACACGTGAGGCTGGGACACTG
Organism: Ceratotherium simum simum; assembly: GCF_057802395.1. Taxonomy (NCBI): domain Eukaryota; kingdom Metazoa; phylum Chordata; class Mammalia; order Perissodactyla; family Rhinocerotidae; genus Ceratotherium; species Ceratotherium simum. The sequence goes on along the minus strand of NC_141919.1, from coordinate 55,732,549 downwards.
CTGCGCTGGCAGAGTCAGGGGCATCTCCTTGTCCCTCTGGAAACGTCCTGAGACCGAGGTGGCCCTGGCCCCTCGCTGCCCATCCTCAGGCCTGCGCGTGTCCGTGGCGGCCATGACCCTTCTCGGGGGCTCTCTGCCCCACACTCCAGGAGGAGCAACAACTGAGGACAGAGCAGGCCGTGCACTGGCTGGAGTGGCCTGACCACATAAGGCTTGTCCCGGACTAGGTCCTGTGGGGCCAGCCCGAGATCTGGTGGTTTCGGGGAGAGCTGCCCAAAGGGCGGCGGGCCCCAAGGGCGAAGAGGCTCCTGGCATGATCCGGGGGCATCTGCAAAGAAGGAAGAGAAGAGGCATGAGGGCCGCCCGGGCCGGAGGGGCCTCCACTCCTGTCCTGGTGACCCTGCCTCAGCAGTGTGTCCAGTGACCACCCCCCAAGCATTGGGGCCACTCTGACACTGCAGTCAGAAGGGCCCAATTCTGACCTGGGAAAGCCTCAGTGTCCCCTCCTGAGTGACTGTCAGGATTTAAAGGACTGGCCCCAGCACGCTCTGGTGGGGCCTTTGGAGAACAGGGGCCAGTGCTGTGGGGCGCGCAGGCCTCCTCACTGGGCTGATGCTCGGGAGAGTCAGGATTATGTGGGGCACACAGCAGGTGATTAATAAATGTCCCAATGAGCGAGGGAGCAGACTGGCGTCCAGAGAGTTCTATGGGGGACAGACTTAGCAGCAAACCGGGGCCAGCAGCCGGGCAGCAAATCGGATGCCAGGTGGGGCCAACGGCCATGGTGTGGGCCAGTGGAGGTCAGAAGCTTCCAACTGGGCTGCACAAAGACCCCACTCCCAGTGTCCACTTGGCCACTCTGGAAGATCTTCTCATAGGCCCCGCCACACAGGTGCTTGGGCAGCCTCCTGGCCACTCTGCCATGGGGCGTCGCTGGTGGACGGACGCTTGTCTGTTAGTGGTGCCCACCCTTCCTCTGGGGCAGGCCCAAGGGGCCTGAGGCCGTGTGGACTCGTGGTGTGCAGCTCTGGCCAGAGCCCCAGACGCAGGACACCCGTGCGCCAGGGTGTGGCGTCGGATTCTTCTGCCGTCCTGCCTCCGGCCTCCCGACACCTGGGGCGCCTGTGTCGCCCCCTTTGGCCCCCCATAGTAGAGGCTTCTTTGTTGAGCCTGCTACGCGGCCTCCCCGCGGCCCCTGCTCCCTAGCTGGGTAACCCTCGACAGACGCTCGGCCTCTGAGCAAGGACGGCGGCTGAGCGTGGTGTGCGGGTGCACATGGCTGGGGGCGCCCACCCTGCAAGGCCTGGGCAGCGGCAGACGCGAGGTCACAGGGGCTCCGAGTGAAAGGCCCTGAGCCCCCAGGCCTGCCGGTGGTCAGCGGCCCAGCCGGGCACGCGGGCTTGTGCTGGAGCGAGGCCTGCCCGGCTGGCCCTCCCGGCTCACCTGAGCCCCTACTGCTGGGGCGCCACATCCACCACGGGCTTCTGGACGCCAAAGGCGGTGATGAAGATGTTGGTCACGACGATGATAAAGACCAGGCCGGTGGCCAGGTTGTTGAGGAAGTCCAGCTTGGCGTGCTTCGCAGGGTCGTTGAGGTCGTGCCTGACTGCGGGCAAGAGCGAGCGGGCACTGCCCGGGCCGCCTGCATGGGGCCCGCACCGGGCCGCAGACACCCCTGTGTCCCCCAGAGACACGCCCGCCCACACCGCTGTGAGGCCTGGCCCGGCAGCCGCCATCTGCAGCTCCGCTCAATGCGTGAACCACCCTGGGGGCCTGCTGCCCGGCCAGAGCGGAGGCCCCAGCCCAAGGCCAGGCTTGGATCGTGAGGCTCACATGCCGAGCACACGCAGGCAGGCTCCGCTCCCAGCGCCCGGCGCCGTAACCGAGTGCTCCTGGCACCCACCCTGGGCCCGATCCTTAGGGGCACGTTACAACACCAGGGAAACCCAGGCCGGGGAGGTCCTGTAACCCAGCCGAAGCCACACAGCCCGGCGGAAGTGGAGGTGAGCCCACCTCCGCACTGCTCCTAGCTCTGACCCTCACCAGGGGGGCGGGACCACCATCTAGTCCCAGTCGACCACCATAAGGACTAGTTGGTACACAGTAGGTGCTCAGTACATGTCAACGCTTATTGTGTTTATGACGTTTTCCTCTGTGTCCTCAGCTATGGTGGGTGGAAGGACAGAGACATGGGGGGCCCTCCAGGGAGTGACCTGGGAGCCACATCTGGGACCGTGTGACCAAGTGAGGAGGGCCGGCAAACCCCTCTTGCTCAGAGCATATCAGGCGGTGAGTACCCCGTGCCAGGGGGTGGCAAGCAGACACCAGGGCCCTCCCGTGGCCGGCCCAGGCCCCGCACGCACCGAGGAAGATGAGCAGCACGCCCACGCTGATCTGTAGCACGAGGGAGATGGAGATGAGGACCACCAGGGGGACGAAGAAGGCGAAGTCGGGGCCCTGCTCCACCACGGCCTTCAGCTGGGAGGCGTTGGCCATCAGCAGAGCGATGTCCAGCATGCTCTCGGCCGCGCTCTTCTTGTTGGCGTAATGGTTCACGTTGATGGGCTGGTTCCGGCCCCGGCGAGGTGGCTGTGGGGGTGGGGGTGCGGTCAGCCTGGGCCTGGGCAGCCCCCTGGCGACCCCTGCCCCCGTGAGCTCCATCTCCTCCCTGGGAATGGGCAGGGCTGTGGGCCGTCAGCCTGCAGGCAAGGGCTCAAAAGGAAGTGCTTCTTCGTAGAACCAGAGGCCAGACGAGGCCGCGCAGCCCCCGCAGGACCCTCCGGGGAACCAGGCCACAGAAGAGACAGAGGCAGGATGGCCTCAGCACACACTCGGCTTTTGGATGGGAAAATGGTGCCCATCGCACGCCCGCCCGCTTGCCCTCGGGCGTAGGCCTCTGGCAGCCTTCCCTGCATGCCCCCGCCAGCCCAAGGTGCGCCCCCACCCCCCACCCTGGTTGGGCTGACGGTTGATGCCAGGGCAGGAAGTGATGTGCGGGGATGGGAGCTGGATCCCGCATTCCTGCCCACACGCCCAGAGGTGAGGCAAACCTTCCTGGACGGCCGATTCCTCCCAGCTGCGCAGAGCACACAGCAGGCGCTCAACAGATGCCTCGGTATCTACAGTGCCGTTGAGCTTAGCTTTTTCCTTAATTTTTATTTTTAAGAACAACTTCTAAACCACTTTACTGAGGTGTGATTGCCACACAAAAGCTGATCAGAATTACTGTCCACAACCTGAAGAGTTCGGAGCTCAGTGCACACCGCGACACTGTCACCACCGTCCAGGCCGCCATGCGTCTGCCCTCCAGAGGTCCCCTCCTGCCACTCGGTTACTATCAATCTCCGTGACAGGGACACTGCATGTGAGGTGACCCTCACAGGGTGGCCAGAGCGTGTGCCGCACACGGGCCTCTGGGACTCACTCTGCCCTCACGTCCACGTCGGTAAAACAGGAACATGAGTTCCGACACCTCCTCCCTCACCTCTGCCTGAGAACATCCCGGGCCTCGGGGCCAGGTGCCCTGTCACTCCCGAGTGACCTCCAGGCCCGGAGATCCTGCCCAGAGGTCACTTCTTTCAGGTAGCCTCCGAGACTTCCACTGGTAGGAGAGGCCCGTCTCTCCTGGGGCAGGGGAGGCAGGAGGCCCTTTCTACCCAGCCCCTTGGCCCCTCTAAGCTGCCCCTGGCCAGGGCCCTCCCCAGCACCCTGGACAGACCCACGTCCCTCGGCCCTGGCCCTTGTCTACAGGCGCCCCTGAGCCACCAGGCCCAGGACCACAGCCTTCGGGACCAGTCACCTGGCCAGCCTCCCGGGGCCACTCGCGAGATCCTGTTTCCAGACTCATGAAAGATGCAGGGACGGACGGGAGGCGGGCTGCCCGGGAGGGGCCGAAACAGGCCCGTGAGAGGCGGACATGGTGTTCACGCAGCCTCTGCTCTCTGCCTCTGGAAATTGCACCATGGAAAACACAGAACTACAGGAGGGTGGGGCCTCACTTTTACCGTGTCTTTTCAAGTTTAAATTTAATCCAGACTAATATGCCCAGGAGGAAGGGAGGGTGAGCACAGAGCACTGGCGGCTCTGCTACCTGCCCCGCCTTCCCTCGTGTCTCTAAGTGGCACATCCACTTGGTTTGAAATTCTACACCTGAGGGCCCACAGGGAAGCCTCCTCCACGGGCTCTCCAGGCCTTAACACGAGGCTGAGCCCACTGGGACCCAACTCCGCCTCCCCACTGGGGCCTCCAGCAGCACTCAGAGCTGGGTGGGCCGCCCCCACGCCCCACGCACCCTGGGCACGAGGCTGTCCCCCAGCTCCACTCTGGCAAAGCCACCCGGCTGGCGAAGCCTCATCACGCGTGTGCTTCTTGGGGGGCAGGCGTGTGCTCCCAAGATTCATAAACCAGAAGTGCCCAAGTGCCCTCCCAGGAGGTCACCCCAATGCTCATCCTCATCCCCAATCCTGGAAAAGAGCCCGGTGCTGACCTCGAGAGCAACTGCCACCTTCTGGGGGCGGGGGAGCCACACAGACACACATGCACACATGTAAACACACATGAGCAAACACACACATACACGTGTGCAAACTCACACATGAGTAAACACGTGTAAACATACAAACACATCTGCACACACGTGTGTAAACACACATGCACGCGCATGTCCAGGCTAACCACACAGGCCTCTGGGCAGGAGGAACGCCTTTTTGTTCTGAGCTCTCTAAACCCTTCAACTATTTCACAGCCACACAGCACACGCACATTCAAACACAGAAGGACACGGTCAGTGCCCCAGCACGGGGAGCCTGTTCCCGCTGTCCTCGCACCCACTGACGGCAGGTGAACTGAGGCTACGACGGGAGGAGCCTTGTCCAAAGCGGATAGCAAGTGAGGGCTGTGCAGGGATTTGAACCCAGGCCCCGGGGCGCAGAAACCCTGGTGGCTGACACCACGATCCCCGGGCCCCTGAGCACCCGGAGCACTTGCCCCAGGCTCTAGCCCTGTGACCTCAGGACAGCCAGCTCCCCTGGGCCTCAGTCCCCACGCGTGCCACGGAGCAGATGACCCAGGAGGTTCTGGGGGTGTGGCCGCTGCCTTGGAGCCTGTGGTGAAAGCAGCGCCCCGGCCCACGCGCCCCTCCTGGTGCAGCACACTTCCTGCCCACGCGGCCATCTGCTTCCTGCTCAACCTGGAGGGATAAGGAGCAATGGCCAGAGGCTGCAGGCCTGGGGGTCTGGGGGGCCCCTGTCAAGCCCCAGCTCACCACAACCTGGCTGTGTGGCCTTGACAAGGCACTCCCCGCGCCCCGCTGGCCTTGGTCTCCCCATCTGTACACAGGCCGCTCTCTGGGAAGCTTCGCCCCCACTGAGTTTGCCACTAACCATGAGAGCTAACCATGAGAGCGAGCGTTATTCTCCCTTCTACAGACGGGGGATGGGGCTCAGAGGGGGCTGCCCAGGGCCACCTCGACAGGGGGGCAGATCAGAACTCAAGCCCGGCCAGTCTGCCCCAAAGCCCAGCCCGGGACACGGCACAGACTCGCGTCCACCCTGGGGAGGGGCCGAGGAGACTGTGGGGCAGAGCCCAGGGAAGGGTGGGGGCTACAGGGCTGAGCCGCCTCCCCCACCCTGAGCTCTGGGCCCTGGAAGTGACCACTGCGGGCGAGTCCCAGGGACACCACTGTCTTGAGAGGCCCACTCAGGTCGGTGGGCAGAGGGCGGTGGCTGGCCCCCTCTGGCAGGTCCGGAGCCCATGGGCCTGGACCAGCCACCTCTGTCCCCCTCCCGTCTCACCCCCCAACCCAGCTACCAAAGCCACTCTGGGAACTCCCCACGGAGACCACTGCCTGTGACCCGGGCACTGCAGGGAACATGCAACCTGGTTACTGCGTCCCCGGGGCCAGTGGGATTTCCATGAAACCTCAAAGGCGGTCCCAGGAGTGGGCGAGCTGGCTGAGCTTAGGATGTGATTTTTCCCCTAAACGCCAGGAAGAGCCTTGTAGGGAGGGAGCCGGCTCCCAAGCCCAGCTTCTGTGGACAGAGGGCCTCTCAGCAGCCATTCACAAGCAGCTGGAGGGGAAGCGGGCCGCCTGGCCCAGGACCGCACTGCTGGGCATACTCAGCTGGACAGGGAGGGGAGCTGGGACGGAAACAGCATTTGAACCCAGGTCTGCAGCACAGCCACCACCAGCTCTGGGCGCAGCATAACAGACACTCTGATCCAGCCCGGCTTGGATGGGAGAAGATGGGGGGCTGCCCATGGCCTGGCCCCCAACCCAGCCTCCTGCCCGAACACCCCCTGCTTCCCTGGGAGACAAGGAGAGGCCAGGCTGAGGCCCACGGAGGCTCCACAGGACCGGGGGGGTTGACTCTTGACTCCCTCTGGCCCTGCCTGCCCGACTCCGCCACGGACCCCAAATCCTGAGGACAAGTTTGGAACAAGGAGCCCACATGGGAATTCCCGCCCACCCTCCCAGTGCGAGAGACAAAGTCCCCCAACAAATCTGTGGGGGCTTCCACCCACACCTCCTCTCTATCATCCCTGCATCCTGCCACACCACGGACCAGCAGGGGGACTGCTCTGTGCCTCGGTTTCCTTGTCTGTAAAACGGGCAGACGAGGTGAATAGGAGCTCAGAGGCCGGGCAGCCACCGGAGCACAGCCAGCACAAGGCAGAGCCGGACACTCCTCTTCCTCGCAACCCAGCCCTCACCGCTGTGAAAGGCTGCGCTGACTCGTAATTGACTCCGTGACACAAATCCAGGCCAAGGAAGAGAAAGGATGAGCCGGGAAAGGGGGCCGTGTGAGCGGAGGGGCCCCGGGGCCCGGGGTCCAGCTCCTGATGCTGGCCCACTGCAGCCCTCCCTCACAGGGCCCTCCCCTCGGGCTCAGCGGGCACCAGTGGACTGGAGCTCTGGCACCCTCCTTCTGGGGTGGGACCTGAGGACCAAGCAGGGTCTGGCGGGGGCCTGGGTGTCCCTTGTCTGACCCACCCTCGTGGGCACCAGCTGCTGTGCTGCTGCCTGGCTTGGCGTGAGGGCACCTGCCCCAGGCCACAGAGCCCCACACCCGCGAGTCCACCCCCCATCCATGGCCCGGCAGGAAGTCTGCTGGGTGGGGGTCCCCGCAGCAGCTGGGCCAGGGCTGGGCTGCACAGACCTGCTTCCTGTGGGCTCAGCACAGGCCAGCATTGACCCCAAAGCCCCGTCAAGGCCCCTTTTAGAACTTGGCCGAGACCCCGGTGGCCTCAGGATCTGCCAGGAAAGCAGAAATGGGAAAAAGAGCAAACTTCCCCAGCAGCTGAGGGGGTGCACGGCCCAGAAGTGGCCACTGGAGCCCCATCCCACCCCCTCCCTGCTGTGTCCCCACAGCCCCACAGCAGGGTCCATGGGGCTGTCCCCAAGCCGAGACACGTCAGCCAAAAGTGAGGTGATGTGAGGAGGACGCCAACTCACTCCCGAGGGGCCCTGGGAAGCCCGGCCTCGGGTGGTAGCACCTGCTTGGGGATTACACCTGCGACTCGCCCCCAAGTCCAGCCACCCTGGGACGCACGAGACCGCCCCCCTTCACAGAAGAGGAAACTGAAGCTGGGGGGCTCTCGGCCCGGGCCTCTGGGTCAGTCCTCCCACTGCCAGGGGCACGCTGAGACACAGTGGTAACACAACACACACCACCCTGCCGTCGGGGGCTCCCACTGGCGTGGCGACGCATCCCGAGCCCCCAGGGTTTGCCGCTCAGATTTGGGCGTAGGGGGCGGTGTTGCAGGAGAACCAGGAGAGGCGCAGGGAGAGGGCCGTGCCTCCATGGGGGTCCCACCTGGGGGAGGTGCTGCCTGGGTGCCATCCCAGGAGAGGGCGGGGTGGCAGGCGGGGATGTTAAGGAGACCGTGCGCTCCACACACATCCCTCATCACGCCCTGTCTCACAGACGACAGTGAGGCTTAGAACGACGTGCCCGGGAACTCAAGGCAGGTCCCGAGGCAGCCTGGCCCCAGCGGGGAGAGCGGAGCGGCCTTGAGGCTGGCCACTCCTCCCGGCCTTTCTGCCATGACTGGAGACCCCTTGTGAATATGTCCACGCTCACAGCAGCCCCTGCCCCCAGCCCGGCCCCGTCACACACCTCTCCCCAGCCCGACTGGCTCGGCAGTCCAGCCCCCAGGTCCTCCTCCCGCTGCTCCCTCTGCCCGGGATGCGCTTCCCCACATCGAAGAGGGCCATGCCCACACCCACTCTGGTCCGCCAGGGCCTGGTGCCCACGTCCCACCCCGTGCAGGAAGCTTTCCTGACCTGAGTTCAGCTCTCTGACCGCAGCTTCTCCACTGGGCTGCTGTCAGCTCTGTGGTGCGGGGCTCTGTGGTCTGGGGCCGCATCTCTCCCGCTGGTCCCAGACAGTGCAGTGACCACCGAGCACACCCACCCAACCTCCCTGGGCCTGAGATGTGCCCAGGCCCTCGGGTGGTGCCCCAGTTCCGCCTGCCAAGGCTGCAGAAGCAGGCCTGGGGTGAAGGATGCAGCCAAGGGTGGGCGGGGAGCAGGGTCCCTCCCTTTCAAGCTGCCCAGTTTGTTTCCTGTTTGTCACCCGACGTGCTACCCCCACTTCCCTGAAGGCAGACAGCGGTCACCTGTTCTCCCTCTTTAGACCACGGATGGAAGGCCCAGAGAGGTAAGGCCGCCTCCCCACGCGCACACAGCTCACTGCTCCACAGTGAGCATGCTGGGCAGGGCTGGTCTGCGGTCAGCACACCTGTCAGTTCTCAGTGTCTTCACCGCTGACTCAGGGGCTCCCGGCCTGTGTCACCCCAGGGCTGTCAGGTCCACTGAAGGGCCACACCACAGCAGGGGCCTCGGAAAGCCTCCCCAAGGACGGAGAGGATTATTTTGTGGGGCCAGGGGCACACAGGAGGCCTGCCCCCTCACCCCGCCCCCTGTCCCCCACCTAGCTCTCCCCCTCACCCTGCCCCCTTAAAGTGGGTGTCCCCACGGCATGGCCTACGACCGGTCACCCACCCCTGGGCAGTGCCAATCTCTGCCCCGTCTCGTTCACGCCGCTGAGGGGCGCCGTCCCCGCCCCCAGCCCTAGGGGGTCAGAAACCGAAAGACGGTCCAAAGTAACAAGTAGCCCGAAGGCCGTGCCCAGGGCGCGCAGACACAGGCGCTGGGAAGTGAGGCGGGAGCGGCAGCGCGGGAAGGACGCGGCGGGGGTGCGCCAGCTCCCACGTGGGGCGGGACCCCTTCGGGCCTCCGGGGCCCGCGGCCTCCAGGCCGGCGCCGGGCTCTGCACAGGCCGCGGGCCCGGCGGGTGCAGAGAGGAGCGGGCTCCCAGCGGCCGGAGTTCCCCATCGGGCACCAGGTTGTGCGGCCGCCGCGGACACGAGGGTGACGTAACCGTCTGCCGGCCGCTGGCCCGGGGCCCGGAGGCCGGATCCTGCCCGCCCCGCGGACTCCAGTGAGCGGGAGGGACCGCGGCGCCCGGGCTCCCGGGCGCGCGGCTCGGCGTGGGCACCACCTAGGCCGCCCCGCGCCCCGCTCACCCGCCAGAGTGGCCGGAGCCCCCGGGACCACCGCCCGGGCGCCCGACGGCGCGGCTGAGGCGCACGGGGCTCAGGCCGCGGGGCGCACGGATGCGGGGAGCCCCCCACCCCCAGTGCGGACGCGGTGCGCACAGGTGCCCGGGGCGCCGGGGGCGCGGGCGCCGGCCAGGGTCGCTCGGTGGGGCGCGGCTGGGGGCTCACCGAGGCGTCCGGAGAGCCGGGCGAGCCCTGGCGCAGGTCGCCGTTGAGCTCGAGGTCCTCGGGGCCCGAGTCCATGGTGTGGCCGCCGGGCCGCCTCGCTCCCGGCCTCTGCGCCGCCCGCGCCTCCCCGCCGGGACCCGGCTGCGCGCCCGCCCCCGGCCGCCCGGGACCCGCCCCCCAGACCCGCCCCCGGACCCGCCCCCAGATCCTCCCCGGACCCGCCGCCGGCCCGCGGGACGCCCAGGACTCCTCAGCCTCCGCGCGATGGCGCGGGGCCGACGCGGCCACAGAACCGCGCGCCGCGTCCCCGCTCCCGCAGGCCCGGGCCGCGTGGTCGGGGGCAGGGCGCGTCCCCCTGTGCGCCTCCGTCGTGGACACTTCTAATCCGTAAAGTGGGGCCAAGAACTGGCGGTGCCCTGGCCGCTTCGCAAACTGCCGGCCGCGGGGAGGCGAGCGGGAGCCGCTGCCGCGGGCGCGGGGTCTTTCCGGGCGCGGCCCTCCCGGCCCGGCGCGGGTCTGCCCGCACACGGCCCCTGCGTCGACCGGCCCGTCTGGGCCCGGACTCTGGGCCTGCACCCTCCGAGCCTCGGCCTCCCCGCCTGGGGACCGGCCCGAGGTCTCCCCGCTCCTGAGCGGGGGAGGAGCGAAGCGCCGCGGGTGGGCCTCGCGGAGCGGCCTCCGTGTCCCCGGGGGCGGCCGGGCCCGTGTTCTGGGGGGCCCGCGCCCGCCCTCCTCCAGCCCTTGGCGATCGGCCCCTGTTTCCCAGGCCAGCTGGGTGCGGAGGGGGCGGAGGGGCCGGAGGGGCCGGAGGGCCGGGCAGTATCTCCCGGGCTGGTACGGAAGGCCGGGCCAGTGTCCTCCCGTCCTGGCCCCGCTCCCGGGCCTGGCTGCTTTTCACCCCTCCCGAGTCGCGCCCGCGACCTTTGCCGATTTCTCCACCAAAGCCCCCGAGTGCGCAGTGAGCGGGCCACCGCCCCGGGGAGGCACGGCCCTCCCAGCAGCCAGGCTGCCCAACTCTGCGACCCTGAGCCACCGCAGTAGCTGTGTGGGCTCGGGCAGGGGATTGGCCCCCTGCCCGTCTGTGAGGGGGACCGAGGTGCCCTTAGCACGAGGCCTGCGTTCTATCAGGCCGTGTGGGCGTGATGAACTCTTCTGCACTCCACAAACCGAAGATCCGATCGGGTGGGCAGCAGGGCCAAGGTCAGGTCGCAGCGAGTTAGGTCACCGAGCTGCGGGTTCTTCTCTGTCCTGTGATCACAGAGCCTCCCATATGCCAGGCCCTGTCTAGGTGCTGGGGCTGCAACAAGGCAGCGGGAGCCGGGCCTGTGGGGCGGCTGGGAGGCACCTGGAGCAGCGTGTGTGGGGCCAGGAGCATGCCTCTCTTACAGCCCTGGGCAGTAGGCACTCCCCGCTCGTCTGACAAGGAGGAAACTGAGGCACAGCTGGCAGGCATCGTGGGTGCTGGAACCCAGTGCCTGCCTCACCAGTGATGGCCTCCCGTCTCCCCCGCGCCTCCCCCCTGCTGCCAGGAGGGGTTTCTAAGTGAAACTGAAAGTATGGAAAATGCAAATCACTCTCAAGATTTATCGGAAAAAGGGATCTTCCACTAAACCCTGGTCTAGACCCTCCTCCTGACCCCAGGCATGTCCACACCACTGCGGTGGGGCTGGGCTGGTGGCAGCGGGTTGCCCAGGGCCCTGGCCCAACCCCAGCTGGGCCCGCCCACTGTGTGAGGAGGCTGGTTCCCCGTCTGCTCACGAGGCGTCTGGACCTGACCCCTCAAGTGTCTGCCCAGCTGGGGGGTCTGGGGTCCAGGATGTGGGGGCCGCCCTGACCACAGCCTCAGATTCCACACCCCATGGGTCAGGCTCCCAAGCCTCTGTGGTGGGAGGGCATGGGCCCTCAGGTCCCCCTCTCTGTCCCATGGAGGAGTAGCCTCTGTTGGCCCACTTCGCAGCCAAGGAAACTGAGGCTCACAGAGGTGGCCGCTGCCTCGGTCCTGCCTCAGAGGCTGCTGTGAGCGGGGTCGCAGCCGTGCCTGGGGGGTGGGCACGTCTGGGTGCGGTGGCCGTTACAGTAGCTGTTACTGCTACTCCCACATAACCCGCACCCGGCTGATGACAAGCAGCTGGAAATCTAGATTTTTAAGTGTTGGCACCATTCGCACAAAAGCCCTTGCCCCTCCCCCAGCTGCATGGGACAAGCTCCCATCCCAGTCTGTCCTGGCTCCTGGAGGGGCCAGGGAGAGGGCGACAAGAGAGAGAGCACTGAGGGTGTAGTGGGGGCCGGGGGTGAGGGGCAAGTTGGGGGAGGAGGTACGGGAGGGGCCTGGAGAGAGGGCTCCATCCCCGCCTGTCCCATGTGGTGACAGGGTCTCGGTGGGCGGTGCAGGGCTGCCACCAGAAGGCTCAGGGCACCGGGTCTCTCCTGTGGGCCCCACAGCAGCTCCAAGCTCAGGCTCGTTGTTCCCTCCATCCAGGAGCAGGGAGCCAGGGAAGATGGTGGTGCAACAGTTGGGCATGCAGAGCAGGGTTCCATCCTCCAGGGTGCCTGTTCCTATGTGTCCTCAGGGAGGGAGTTCCCTGGTGCTGTGTCATCCTCGCTTGCCTGCGAAGTGTCTTCTGTTTCTCAGAATGTTCCTGGCACAGACTGAAAGGGGCAGTGCCCACCGTGTGTCCCCACAGCTACCTGGGGTTTCACATCCTCCTGGAGAGACTGGAGAGTGTGCAAGGCCTCCTGGAGAGTGTGCAAGGCCGGCTCCCAGACACTGGACTGAGGCGAGGATCCGTGGGGACGTGACCGTCGGGGGGTGCCTTGGGAGAGGGCGTGGGCTGGGGAAGGACAGGCCGGCCAACCGTGCTCCAGCAGACAGATGCAGGGACACCGCCGAGGGGCTGCGTGTGCAACGAGCGCACACACACAGACACACGCAAACGAGTGTGCAGGCACAGACACTCGCAGCGCAGTGTCGAGTTCACCTGCTCTGTCCACTGTGTGACTTCTGCACTTCCTGTCTGTGAACTGGTGATGCCGAGGAGGGGAAGTGACCTAGCCCTGTGAGGCCGAGACCTGTGCCCGGCACGTGAGGGAGGTGGACTCCACCCAGGGCCGGGGCGGCTTCACGCCCCGTCTGGGCCAGAGAGCAGGACGCCCAGGGCCCCGATGTCACCTGGGGCCAGGGAGGACGTGCGTTCAGACAAACCACGTTTTGTGGACGGGAGCTTTCGGGAGTGGCCGGCGCCTGGACCCTCTCTCTCTCTGAGAGTCTGAGGCTGGACAGGGGGCTGGGCGTGCCCGGGGCACCCGGGCTGAGCAGGCAGGCCTGTGCTCCGTCCTGCCTGCCAGAGGGCTGGCTTTGCCGCTGCAGCTCCTGCCTGCGCCTGGGCCCAGGCGGCCTGCACATGCCCACCAGCGGGGGAGTGGAGGGGGACGGGCGGTCAGGCACTCCCTGGGAGCTGGTGGCCTGCCACCCGCCCGCTGGGGACAGTGACACGGGAGCGGGGTGTGCCCAGGGCTCTGCATTTCTGGCAGGGACTTCCAGGGACCAGAGCCCCCACCAGGTCGGTGCACAGAGCTGAGAGGCAGGGCTGCTACCCCATTTCCAGAAGGACGGAGGAAGGGGACCGGGCCTGTGAGGAGGTGCCGCACCGTTGCCCCCACTTGCCAAGGTCACGCACATACACCTGGGTTGAGTGTGGTAACAGGCCAGGTACTGTGATGTGGGCACCCACACAGGTGTACGTACCTCCTCACAGGGTCCCCAAGTGAGATGTGACATGCCCAAGGCCACACAGTAAGGCGCAGCCAGTCCTGGAAGGCCCTGAACCCCGGAAACACGGTGGAAGCCCCCACAAGGGGGTCGCTGAGTTAAGGCTGTCTGCATTCTGCAATGTCCCACAGCCGTTAACAGAGCAAGTGAGGCGGGCCGCTGGCTTGGAGGAACCCACCAGGGACCGTGGAGAGAGAGCTGTGAGGGGCACCTTCCTCCGTGGAGCCGTGATCCACGGTCTGTCCTGTCCGTCCGTGCGTCTGTCCCCCCCAGGCCTCATGGGGTTGACTCCACTGTCCCCTGCAGGCATCTATGCCCAGCAAAGCACTTGTCCCCAGCAGCCAGGGCAAAAGTGGCAGGGACAGTGGTGATTCTCCCCCTCTCCCTCTGTCACAGGCTCCTGATTTTAGCTCAGCAAATGGCTTCACAGAATAGGAGCTGCATTTCACAGTCTCTCCCGCAGCTAGGTGTGCCCATGTGCCTACATCCTCGTGATGAAAGTGGGTGTGCAACATCAGAGAAGGAACCTTAAACAGAAGGCATGTGCCATTCTTCATTACTTCTTCCTTCCTGTGGGCTGAAATATGGATGTAATGGCTGGAGCTCCAGCAGCTATGTTGGATCATGAGGAGAACTTGAGCGTGGGAGTCTCACATAGCTGAGCTAGAGACAGAAGGAGCCTGTGTCCCCAGTGCTTGGAGCCCAGGCCCTGCCTGGGCTACCCATCTCAAGACTTCTTAAGTGTGAATAAGAAAAAAAATCTATCTTGTTTTGAAGGTACTGTAATTTTGTTTTTTTTCTGATACAGCAAATCTCAATCCTATTTTTTTATATATTATATTTTTCATTAATAAATGTTTTCTTTTTTAAACACAGAACATATAACAGATCAAACACTCCCTCCTCCCCCTCAATCCTATTTGAAAAAGAAAATCAGATTATGTCACTGGCCAGGTTAGATCCCCTAAAATCTTCTCCCAGAACTCCTCACTCCTGGACCCGCACACCTGACATCCCTGCATCCCCCCGCAGCACTCCCCACTGCCCTTCTCTCTGTTCTGTGCACCCCCTCTGCCTCAGGGCCTTTGCACTCCCCACTTCCCCACCTGAAGATCCTGCCCTCAGGCCTCTGTGTGGATGGCTCCTTCCGGTCCCCTGATTGCAGACACCTGTCTGCAGTGGCCCCCTCTCCCCGTGTCCTGATCAGTGCCTGGAAGCACTGCGCTTGTTGGCTGGCGTGTTGACCGCCCCCCTCCCCCCGAGACGCAGAGTCCCAGCACTGCTGACCCTCTGCCCACGCCCAGTGGCTGCCCAGGGCATGCCCTGGCCGTGTCCACTCTGCCCGGCCGCTGGGTGTCCCTCAGCCCAGCCGGCTTGCCCTGCCCACGCTCCAGAAACCGCTAATGACAGGGCTGCGTGTTCTTGGCCCTGACGTCCACCACAGACTCAGGCCGCGAAGCCGCTGGACCACGGGTGAGCGTGGGAGCGGGGACAGCGACCGCAGCCCCGTGGGGCACGTGTCTGTGATTTGGCGAAGAGATGCCCGGCAGATCGAGTCTGGTCTAGGGACCCCCCTTCCTCTCCCAGAGGTCGGCTGCTGGCCTTGGCCTGTCCAGGGAGCCAGCTGGGCGGAGGGCCCAACCCTGTGGGCAGGCGACGGCTGCTCCTTAGCAAACTCGGCTCCAGGAGCTCAGAGAACAGTTGCTGAGGGCCGGCCGGGCCCGAGCACTCCAGCCTGCAGCTCCCTCTGCCTGTCTCCCCTGCCCAGGGCCAGAGCCCCCTCATTCTCCAAGTCTGGGGGCCATCTGCTCCAGGAAGCCCCAGATGCCCTGAGGTCTCTCCGGCCCCTCCCCTATGAGGCTCAGGGCCCGGGATCAGCAGTGCTGCCTTTAGCATCACAGCTCCTAGGACGCCGCCCCCCTGCTGCGGAGGTCCGTCCACGGGCCCTGAGTCCCCACCACGACCCCTGGGCTATGACAACGTGGAGACACCACCACTGAGAGGCCAAGGATAGAGCTGGCGGCCGTGGCTAAAGGACCCGGGCTGGGTCCCGGGGTGCAGCATCTCACTGGGGGGCGCTGCCCCCGTTCTGCAGGTGGGGAAACCGAGGCTCCATAGCTGAGAGTTGAACCTAGGTCTCCTGAGTCCACCCACTGGCCCTAGATGCGTGCCGGGAGCTGCCTCAAGGCTGTGGCAAGGCCCTTTCCTCTCTTCCCTGGAGAAGCACGGCCCCCTCAGACCCCAGGCTGACCTCCCGCCTTGTTCTCCTTGGGGAGACAGACCTCTGCAAACGCCCCGGGAGCTGCAGTGGGGAGGGGACAGTGGGCCCAGGCGCGGATCTCTCCTGTCCCCGTCCCTGCCCTGTGGCAGGGATGGGACAGCGGCCGGCCCTGCGCCTGCCAGACACCACGTGGCCCCATCCAGAGGGGCGTCCTTGTGCCCTTTCTGGGGGGGCCGACCTCAGAAGGGCTGAGGGACGCAGCTCGCCAGCCCCCCTGCATTTCCACCCAGGTCCCTGGGAGGCTGGTGTGGCTGCCGGGCTCTGCCCCGGAGCCCCGAGGTGGGAGTCTGGGTCGAGTTGTGGATTTGACTGAGGGGCCCGAGGACCTGCCGTGGGCCCGGCACCTCCGCACACATGCTGTCGCTGATCGCCCTTCTGCCGGCAGCGTCCCTCTGCTTGGAGGTCGAGGCCCGGCGCTGTCACGTGTCAGAAACGAGTGCATAGCACAGGCTCCGTGTTTAGTTCTTTTCCTGCAAAAATCCTTGAAGGAAAGAGCCCTAAGGAGGGTCCCAACCAGGTCCCAGGGCGGCAGACAAGGTTTTCACGCTGCGTGGGTTCCTGGGGACCAGGCAGTCTCCTGTCCCTGGTCACATCTCTCGGTTGATGAGCAAACTGGGTCCACCTGCTGGCGAGGCTGCCCCCGCCCAGGTTAAGGCTGCGTCGCCGACCAGCAGGACCCAGAGCCCCCGTCTGCTGGGGACAGGAGCAGGCGCCGGGACAGGTCAGCGGCCGCCCGCCGCGCCACCCGCTCTGTGCCCTCGGTCTGCGCTTGCCGTCCCCACGGCGCGTGTTCGAGTCTGCTGGAATCTGGTGGTCGCCGGCCTCGTTCTTTCCTTCTTTCAGCCGAGGCCCAGGGGACGAGTGTGGGAGCTGAGGGAGATCGTTCTGGTTCCACAGCTGCCACCTCCAGCCTGGGGGTGTGGGGGTGAAGCGCCCCTGGGAGAGGACCCTCCCCCGTCCCGTCAGGGGCAGGTGGAGGCAGCTGTGTCCTCGTGGCTGAGCACGGGGGTGGGGAGCCGGCCCACCCCAGGGCTCGTCCTGGGGCCACCGCTGCTCCGGGGCCGAGCCACCAGACCACTGGGGCCCTGGCTGCACGTTCAAGCAGGTCCAAGAGCCAGGCCCTGTGTGTGACCCGCTGGCCTCTCGCGGGGCCCGAGGCTGTTGTGCGATGTGCAGAGGCTGCAGTCTCTGGGCGGCTCCCCGAAATGCCACGTCTCCTTCCCTGGCTCCGATGGCAGCCGGCTGGCAGGGCCCAGGCCTGGCAGGCCTGTGCCGGGCAGAGCCCGGGGCAGCGTCAGCGGCTCTTGCTCAGGGCCTCTCGCGAGCTGATGGAAGCCCATCCAGCACAGAGGGGCATTTATCGGCTGGATGGCGTGTCTGTCTGAAGCAGGGAGGACAGACACGGTCTTTCACAGAGTGCCCGCAGGGCTGGCTCCCTGCTCCGAGGGAGGCAGCTCTCCGGCTCCTCCTCCAGACTGTGCAACCTGCCCGTGTTCCTGGTGAGTGCCTCACACCGCCCCGGCCGGAGGCTGGCTGGTCCCTCCCCTGTGAGAGAGACGAGGACAGAGGGGGGAGAGACAGAGCGGGGAGAGACAGAGCGGGGAGAGACAGAGGGGGGAGAGACAGAGGCGGGGAGAGACAGAGGGGGGAGAGACAGAGCGGGGAGAGACAGAGGCGGGGAGAGACAGAGGGGGAGAGACAGAGGGGGAGAGACAGAGGGGGAGAGACAGAGGCGGGAGAGACAGAGGGGGAGAGACAGGGGGAGAGACAGAGGCGGGGAGAGACAGAGGGGGAGAGACAGAGGGGGAGAGACAGAGGCGGGAGAGACAGAGGGGAGAGACAGAGGGGGAGAGACAGAGGGGGAGAGACAGAGGCAGGAGAGACAGAGGGGGAGAGACAGAGCGGGAGAGACAGAGGGGGAGAGACAGAGGGGGAGAGACAGAGGGGGAGAGACAGAGGCGGGGAGAGACAGAGGCGGGGAGAGACAGAGGCGGGAGAGACAGAGGCGGGAGAGACAGAGGGGGAGGGACAGAGCGGGGAGGGACAGAGCAGGGGAGAGACAGAGGGGGAGAGAGAGAGGCGGGGAGAGAGAGAGGGGGAGAGAGAGAGCGGGGAGAGACAGAGGGGGAGAGACAGAGGGGGAGAGACAGAGGGGGAGAGACAGAGGCGGGGAGAGACAGAGGCAGGGGAGAGACAGAGGCAGGAGAGACAGAGGCAGGGAGAGACAGAGGGGGAGGGACAGAGCGGGAGGGACAGAGCAGGGAGAGACAGAGGGGGAGAGAGAGAGGCAGGGGAGAGAGAGAGGGGAGAGAGAGAGAGGGGAGAGAGAGAGGCAGGGAGAGAGAGAGGCAGAGGAGAGAGAGAGAGGGGAGAGAGAGAGGGAGAGGGGAGAGGGGAGAGAGAGGCGGGAGAGAGAGGCAGGAGAGAGAGAGAGGGGAGGGGGGGAGAGAGGGGGGAGAGAGAGGGGGAGAGAGAGGCGGGGAGAGAGAGAGGCGGGAGAGAGGGGGAGAGAGAGGCGGGGAGAGAGAGGCGGGGAGAGAGAGAGAGGCCCAGGAGAGAGAGAGGAGAGAGAGAGAGAGGGGAGAGAGAGAGGGGAGAGAGAGAGAGAGGGGAGAGAGAGAGGGGGGAGAGAGAGGGAGAGAGAGAGGGGGAGAGAGAGAGAGGGGAGAGAGAGAGGGGGGAGAGAGAGGGGGAGAGAGAGAGGGGGAGAGAGAGGGGGGAGAGAGAGGGGGAGAGAGAGGGGAGAGAGAGGCGGGGAGAGAGAGAGGGAGAGAGAGAGGGGGAGAGAGAGGGGGAGAGAGAGAGGGGGAGAGAGAGGGGGGAGAGAGGGGGAGAGAGAGGGGGGGAGAGAGGAGGGGAGAGAGAGAGGGGGAGAGAGAGAGGGGAGAGAGAGAGGGGGAGAGAGAGGCGGGGAGAGAGAGAGGCGGGGAGAGAGAGAGGGGGGAGAGAGAGAGGGGGGAGAGAGAGAGGGGGGAGAGAGAGAGGCGGGGAGACACAGGTTCAGTCTCCGTTGGGAGGCTCTGCCTCGGTGGTTCCCTGTGGCGTGCATGATGCGCATGTGTGTCTCCCTGACGCCCTCTTACCAAGATGAGCGCAGGCAGCCTCACGCCAGGACGTGGCTGCTGTGTCCCTGGAGCGCCTGTCCTTCCAGCTGATGCAGCTGTGTTTGTGCCATCACGTCCCCCCAAAATGCACAGTTAAGCAACATTAAGTCCCACTTGAAATGTATGAATGACGTTACAACTGTTAACCTGCTGCAACCAACGCTAGTGATGTTCTGAAGAGGTTAAGCAGCAGCTCAGTTGCTAGCAATAGAGATCTAAAATTCAAAGACGTAACTAATACAGGATTTATCTTTCTTTCATATGATACAAGCCTGAAGATAGTCAATCTAAGGCTGACATGGCTCCTCCACGATGGGGATCTTTCTTCTCTGCCTTGCATAGTGTGGAACTTCTAGCCTCAAAGTTGCCTCATGGTGCAAGATGGCTGCTGGAGATCCAACCATCACATCAAGAAACAGGCATAGGAGGCAAAAAGGGGCTCGTTTCCAGTTGTCTGTCTCGTCTTAAGGAACTTTTCAGATGACTCATTCAATAAATTTTCCTTGCGTCTCATTAGCTCCCCCTAGCTACTGAGTGGGCTGGGCAAATTGCCCCATAGAATAAAGCCAGGGCTCATTTCCTGAGGGACATGGGGTGAGTGGTCTGTGATGTCTGCTGCAGGCTGGCATCTGTGAGTACAGCTGATGGAGCGGTGCAGCAGCTGATTCCTTCTGGAAGGCAAACATTTAAACACATATTGAGAGGGAGTAAAATACTCATTCCCTCCTGGATAGGACCACCTGTGGCTTTATCTCTGGGAAACAACTCAAAAGGAGAAACAAAACTCGCAGGCGGGGATGTGGTCCTGGTCCCGCAATCACTCAGCTTGGTAACTCCGAAAAAACTTAAATTTGCACCAGGGGGAACCGACGAGCACGCTGTGTTGTATGCTGTTGGTGGGGTGTTCTGTCCATCACTGAACGTGAGGCACACAGAGGCGTGTTTACAATGTAACTTCAGAGCAAGACCTCACAAGACACATCCGATCATCGCCAGTTACCGCCCTCTGCATAAGGGCCAGAGACAGCGCCACTGCACTGGCTTCCTTTGTAAACTTCCCCAAAACTCGCTCACACACACACACACACACACACACACACACTCCTTATATAAAATAATAAAAATGTTTATATAGACAAAGAAATATACAAACAATAAAAATGTACATAAATAAAACAATACAATAATAAATAATAAAATATATATAAATAATATAAATAAAATATATTTAATAAAATAGATAAAATACAAATACAATAACATAATAAAATTAAGTTTTATTGTAATAAAAATATGTTCATTGTAGAAAATCTAGAAAATGAGGGTAAGAGAAAAAAAGAAAATGATTCTGTCGCTTGGCTTTTCCTAGTTTGATACCCTGTCCTTGGTCTCGGCCGCCGTGAACACTGGGAGGCTCCGGAGGGTGAGGCCCCGGTCCTGCTCTTGTACCCGTGGGCTGGTGCGGGCTGGGCTGCTGCAGGCTCCGTGCCCATCTGCTCCCCGCGTCTCCCGGCCTCTGGGACGGCCCGCTCTTCAGGGCACACGCCTCTCCTGTCGGGGTCCGGAGCTCCCCAGAGGCGAGTGGAGCACGTGAGCCCTCTGAAGGTCTAGGCTGAACCGGCCACCGCGGCTGCCATGTTCCACTGGACAAAGCCGGTTGTTTGGCCAGCCCGAGGTCGACGTGGTGGACAGTGTCCTCCACCCACAGCGGGAGGGGAGGCGTGTGGACACGTGCCCGTCTGTAAGCCAGACGACCCCAGATGATAGCCTTCCACACCTATACGATTTTATGTAAAGACACATTCCTTAAACAACAGAATCATTCCACTTATGTTATTCTGTCACCTAATTCTGTGCTATGGACAGGTCTTTCCACATCATAAAGATCCTTCTGCAAACGTGACTGCGTACGTTCTGTCTGACGGTCACATCGTGACTTACTCAACCTGACAGACATTTCCTTTTTCCTTCTTTTTTTTTCATCTAAAAGCAGTACTGCAGTGACCATCCTCTCCTGGTAGCTAAATCTTTGCACACATCTGTGATTTTTAAAGAATAAGTTTCTAAAAGTGGATTCGGTGAGTGGACACCCAGCCTCAGGATGGCTCCCAAGATCCCTGCTTTCTCAGTCACACCCCTGTGTCATCTCCCCTCACAGTGAATCAGGGCCAGTCTGTGTGGCCAATAAATTACAACAGAGGTGGTGGGGTGACTTCTGAGGCTGGTCATAGAGGGCATTGTGGCTTCTGCATCCTCTCCCGGGTCACTGGCTCTGGGGGAGCCAGCCCTTGTCCTGAGGATGCTCCAGCCGTGCTGTGGAGAGCCCCACGTGGGGAGGAGTGGGGTCCCGGCCAACAGTGGCACCAGCTTCCCCTGAGGGAGTGAATGACTGGGAAGTGGATCCCGGCCGCAGCAAGCCTTAGGGGACACTGCAGCCCTGGCTGACATCTAAGTGCAGCCTCATGAGACCCTGAGCCAGAGCCCTCTGCAGAGTCGCTCCTGAATGCTGGCCCCAGAAACTGTTAGAGATACTAAATGATTATTGTTTCTTTAAGCCACTAACTTTTAGGGTGATTTGTTACACAGTGATAACTAAAACTGAGCATTCTGGGCAGGAGGCCGAGCTCTGCGGCGGCACCAGACGAACCCCAGCGTCTCAGCGGCTGTCACGGTCAGTTCTATTTCTCACTCGCAAGTCTGATGTGGGTAGGGTGGCTCCCTCGTCACCCAGGAGGCACCCGGGGACCCGGGGTCTTTCTGTCTAGTAGAGGGTCACTTCCTCGCGCTCTCAGGCGTGAGAATTAATCACGAGATCACACCAGACTCGGGTCCGAGAGAATAACTGGGTAAACTCTGAGCATCGTCTCTGCCACGGTGAATGAAAAGAACTGTAAGTGGCTACTACATAGTTTTTAGAAACCCGCAGAGCTAAAGACATACATATTGAAACCACGATCCACAATTTTTCACTTCCTGTGGAATAAACAAAACCCTTTTTTTTAAAACCTGAGAGTATCCAAACTTCCCCATTTGCAACAAGACCTGCAAACACAGCTGCACAACAGTTTTGCAACTTGTATCAAGGGCCTGCGAAGCATTTATAGCCTCTGACCGAACCCGCTGCCGCCGCTGGGAACCGGTCTGAGGAGGTATCCCTCAACGCGATAAAAGCTTCACGCACACTCCACCTCGGCATCCCAGGAAGTGATGAAAGCCTGTGGACGACTTCCGCACGCGCCCGGGGAAGGAGGGACTACGGCACCTCTGTGACAGAGCACCGTGCGACCCCACGAGCGAGGCTGGCGGTGCAGCTCGGCACGGCAGGCGCTACAGAGCTGCGGAAACAGGTTGCAGACTGAATGAGTGCGGTGATGGAAACACACTCACACAGAAAAGGAAGCTGGAGTGTTACCCGCTGCCTCTGGTGTGGGAGCAGGTCTCCTGCTCTGTGCCTTCGCCCACGGCCATGCTTCCCACGTGGCCGTGGCACCTCTGAAGCCCGCCGGCCTCTTTCTCCATCCATCCGTCTGTTAGATAACAAGATGCCCTTCTCTAGAGGGCGCGCCTCTGTCAGACACAGTTCTGTGCACTTCCTGCGTTATTTGATAACCAGAAGAAAAAGGAAAAGGAGGCGACTTAAAAAGTGATGCTGGTGTTTGGATCCCTAATCAAAGACACATCTCCAGCTTCACGGTCCCTTCTCAGGTGGCAGCTCCTCAGTATTCCGGAAGCTTCCCCAGGAGTGCATGCAGGTGGGGGTGCAGGCCGGGCAGGAGTGGGGATGCTTCAGAGAGCACCAGAGTCCCGGTCCTGCATCCCTGGGAACTGGGCAGGGACCACCCTGAGCTCCTGGGTGCCACCCATGTCAGGCAAAAGTGAGAGCCCAGCCTCAGGCTGCGGACATCTCCCACCTCACAGGCACCAGATGCTGACGGCCCCCCTGATGCCCACAGCGCCCATGATGCCCACGATCCCCCATGATGCCCACGGCCCCCTCTGATGCCCACAGCCCCCCCTGATGCCCACAGACCCCCCCGATGCCCGCCGACCCCCATGATGCCCACGGAACCCCCTGATGCCCACAGCCCTATGATGATCACGGCCCCCGATGCCCACGGACCCCCAATGCCCACGGACCCCGATGCCCACCGACCCCATGATGCCCACAGAACCCCCTGATGCCCACGGCCCCCGATGCCCACGGACCCCCGATGCTCACGGACCCCGATGCCCATGGACCCATGATGCCCACAGCTCCCCCCATGCTCATGGACCCCCATGATGCCCACGGCACCCTGATGCCCATGGACCCCCGATGCCCACGGACCGCCCCAATGCCCACCGACCCCAGGATGCCCATAGAACCCCGATGCCCACAGCCCTATGATGATCATGGCCCCCGATGCCCACCGACCCCATGATGCCCACGGACCCCCATGATGCCCACAGAACCCCTGATGCCCATGGCCCCCTGATGCCCACAGCCCTATCATGATCATGGCCCCCCCAATGCCCACAGCCCCCCCTGATGCCCACGGACCCCCTGGTGTCCATGGACCCCCATGGTGCCCACGGCCCCCCATGATGCCCACGGTGCCCCTGATGCCATCAGCACCCCGCTGATACTGAGGGGGCCCCCAATGGTGGCCTCTGCCCCCAGGCCACCACCCACTGAGTGCACTGTCCGCCAGGCAACCCCGGGGGGGGAGGAGTGAGGCCTGGAAAGGTCCTGGGTCTGGAAGTCAGACACCAGGGTGGGGGCTGGCGGCAGGTAGGCCAAACTACCTGAGGGACCCACTCACGTCAAGGCTGGCCTCACCTTCTCGTCGCATGGCTTCAGCCATGGTCTCACTTCCTGAACCGCGTCGAGGAAAGCCCGTGTTGGAGCTGCCTCTCCAGGCCTGAGGACACTGACCTGTGGTCCTGGTGAACGGCACCCCTGGCATGGGCAGGACCAGGCCGCACGGATCCCTCACAGCAAGCCGGGCCATAGGTGCTACTGTCTCATTTTATAGACGAGGAAACTGAGGCCCAGAGGGTGGAAGGGAGGGCGTGAGAGCCCAGAGGCCTGCACACAGGGCTCCCACACGGTGGCTGTGAGGGGCAGCCCCTGCTGGTGGGTGGTCTCCAGCTCCGCGCTGGCACAGGCCAGACTTACGGGGACAGGGGCACAGGACGGGCTCAGGCCCTGGCCACGATCGGGGCCACCATCAGAGCTCAGACTGCAGAGAGGCGTGGGGCAGCCCGGTGCCTCCCAGGCAGGAGTGAGGGCCACTGAGGGCTGAGGGGGAGGAGAGGCGGGTGCCGGCCAGGCCGCAGTGTGCCCGAGGTCCCCACGGCCCTTGGCTTTGGCTCAGGGCCTGTGGGAAACCAGGGCGGGTGCAGGCGGCCAGAGACCAAGAGAGACAGACGTGGCGCGAGCCCAGCGTTGCAAGGACGACCGGGAGCAGAGCGAACCCCAGACCCGCGGGCGCCAAGCAGAGGTCCACGCGGGACTGTCCATCTGGCTCCACGTCACAGACGGGACCTGGGGCTGAGGGGACGCTCTGCTCAGGGGCACACGGCCACGGGGGGTCCTTCTCACACTGAGCCCTGCTCTCAATCCATCACCGCCCGAGGGCGTGAGGACATGTGGGCACTCCTCACCCCACGGCCTGCGTTGGCTGTCGAGGGCCTGAGAAAATGGAACAGAGGAGAAAGAGCAGAGTTCTCGCAAAGCTTCACAGAGAAGGACAAAAGTGACAGAGGGTGGCGAGAGAGAAGCGCGGGAGGAGGGAGAGAGAGAGGGAGCCGCAGTGCCGGGCTCGGGCTGGGCGTCTGATGCAGGCCTGGTCTCGTGGCCAGTTTCCTGGGCTGGGGTCCAGCGTCTCCCTGCGGCCCTCGGACCTGGTGTCCAGCTCCCCACTGGGGTGGCAGCTCCTCCTTCTGTCCAGCGCCCACCTTCTCTCAGGCCAGCCATGCGGTGTCACCCCTGCCTGAGGCTGACATGGGGGACGCCCCTGGGGAGGCCCAGCGCCACACAGGCGGTGTGGGTCCTCACCCCCTCGGGCTCGCTGCCTTCCCCGGGCTGTGCGGAGGCACAGGGAGCAGTAAAGGACACTGGTCGGCCCCCGGTGTCCACAGGACATCAGGACTGAGGACTCAGAAGCTCCTTCTCTTTCAGAAGTTCCAGCCATACTCGAAAACGGCAGCATTTATTTCTCTGTCTTTTTTTCTCATGTTTTCCAGAAACTGCTTAAAATATATGCCGATTAGAGTGGGTCCAAATGGCCTCTTTGCCTCCTTCCCTCCACACTGGCCGGGCCCGGCCGGGGCGGAGGGCGGCGCTGGACTCATCGGAGGTGAGTTCCAGGAGTAGTGCCAGCTGTGGCCGTGGAGACAAACAGGCAGGCGAGACGCTCACCGTCGCCAGAGGTTGGGCATCAGGGGAAACGAGGAAGGTGGCACGAGGGGGTTCTCAGGCAGCTTCACAAGCTGAGCCACCAAATGTGTGTCCCTCCTGCGGCCTGCAGCCTGGCCTGGGGGACAGTGGCCGGAGAAAGGGCAGCACTCACCGAATCCTCAGAACTCATCCTTGGGGGCAGCTGTCAGGGCGGCATATAAGCTAAATTCTTCCACCCCTTAGGGATGGAGGGGGCTTCATGTAATGGAAATAGCTTTTTCCCTCCCATCATGAGGTCAGACTTGGGCAGCTGCTGCCTGGCTCAGAGGCTTGATGTTGTCTGGGTAGGAGCTCTAAGTGCTCTTGGCCCTCTCAGAGTTGCCTCATGGTCACAGTGCAGCTGCCACAGCTCCAGGCATCATGTCTGTGTGCAGGCCAGGGAGAAACAAGGAGGAGCCCATCATCCATCTCTGCTCCCTTTTATCCTGAAAGTAAAAGCCCCAAATTTCCCCAGTAGACTGCCCTTTAGGTCTCAGGGCCACCCCTTGCTGCAAGGCAGGCTGGGAAATATGGAACAGAATTGGCCCAGTCTTGACCTGTCCCCTGGGCCAAATACACTGTCCCTGGGAGGCAGTCACCCAATGTCCCTTCTTTCCTTCTTGATTTTTAGTAACTGAACCCCCACATTTTATCTGGATTACCCCAAATAAAGGAAACCGAGAGGGAAGGAGTTAAAATTTTCCCTGGATTAGGGTGAAACTGTGCCTGTACCCACAAGGTTAACCTGGGAAACAAAGTAACCAGAGTTACTTTCTGAGCTTGCCTTGCAGAAGAGCAGGAGGACCACTGATAAGACAGGAACTTGCTGGCAGCCCCCGCCTGACTAAGCATCTTGCAGGAACACTGAGATGCTACAATGACGGATTGTAAACTTCAGACGTCACAGACTGAAAATCCACTGAGTGCAACACACAGAACAGACAGTCACGCCTGCACAGAGGACTCGCGGAACTTCAGCCCCAAGGCCACACGGTCCCCCTCCCCACCTAAAACTGCAAATAAAAACCCACGCTTGTAGCTTCTCAGGGAGTTCCGGATGCCAGCGTGAGCTGCCTGTTCTCCTTGCTCAGCACTTTGCAGTCCAGTTCCTACTTCCTTCCTCTACACCCGGTGTCAGAGACTGGCTTGCTGCCAGACGAGTTAGCAAACCCACTTCCAGTTCAGTAACATCAAGACCGAATCTCTCTGTCTCCTCTACAATGTGGAAAGTAATAGAGACCTTAACTAAGCTGCAGCAGGAAGCCTGCAGGGGCAGCTGTCACCCCAGCACACATCCTCAAGTCCTCCAAACAGGAAGAGACCTACAGTTGCATCTCCCACAGGAAGCATAACAACTTTACTGCTGAAGGAAGACTTCTCGCCCTGCCTGGCAACAGCCCAGCCAATGAGAAATGCCGCAGCCCAGCCAATGAGACATGCCGCAGCCCAGCCAATGAGAAATGCTATAGCCCAGCCAATGAGAAATGCCGCAGCCCAGCCAATGAGAAATGCCGCAGCCCAGCCAATGAGAAATGCCGCAGCCCAGCCAATGAGAAACGCTATAGCCAAGCCAATGAAAAATGCCACAGCCCAGCCAATGAGAAATGCTATAGCCCAGCCAATGAGACATGCCGCAGCCCAGCCAATGAGACATGCCACAGCCCAGCCAATGAGAAATGCTACAGCCCAGCCAATGAGACATGCCGTAGCCCAGGCAATCAGAAATGCCGCAGCCCAGCCAATGAGAAATGCCACAGCCCAGCCAATCAGAAATGCTGCAGCCCAGCCAATGAGAAATGCTGCAGCCAAGCCAATGAGAAATGCCACAGCCCAGCCAATGAGACATGCTGCAGCCTAGCCAATGAGAAATGCCGCAGCCCAGCCAATGAGAAATGCCACAGCCCAGCCAATCAGAAATGCTGCAGCCCAGCCAATGAGACATGCCGCAGCCCCGCCAATGAGACATGCTACAGCCCAGCCAATCAGAAATGCCACAGCCCAGCCAATCAGAAATGCCACAGCCCAGCCAATCAGAAATGCCACAGCCCAGCCAATGAGAAATGCTACAACCCAGCCAATCAGAAATGCTGCAGCTCAGCCAATGAGAAGGTAACTGCCCTGAACTGTCACTCTCCCCCAATGGACTTTCTTTAGAACAGCCCCTCCCTGCTCCCCCTTTTCTCTATAAAAGCGTCTCCCTCTTTGTTTTCTGGATTTGCCTGTGGTTCTCCATAGCGTGCAAATCCTGAGTTGCAATTCTTTTGGCTATTCCTGAATAAACTCACTTTGTGAGTAAAACAGCTGGTTGATTTACTTTTTAAGTTGGCTTCCTGCTGGTCAGCTGAATGAAGCACCTTCCCCCAGATCCTTGACCTGCGCGTCAGATGGGGCTGCTTCTCTCCTCCAGACAAAACCTCGCCATCTCCAGACCTTCCCTGTGCGTGTTGAGTCCCCCTCCGTCGTAGATCCTTCCCTTGGGTCTCCCTCTAATGGGGAGGCCCACGGGGGATATGGCATCCTGTGGCCGGGCGGGGCCGGACAGGGTGAGACATGTTTTAGATGTTAGCACTGAATTGTAACTCACAAACACCGAGAAAGCACCCATTGTGGAGGTCCAGATCGATGCATTTTGAAAATTGTATACACAGACCATCACAAATACCAAGAACGTTAGAAATATTAGAACATTGCCGTCCCCCGGAAAGTTCCCTTAGCCCCTTTGCAGTCAAGCCCTCTTCCCCACCACAGAGGTTCTGGAGCCACAAATAAACAGAATCATTTATTGTGTGTCTGGCTTCTTTCACTCATAGAATGTTTTTGAGATTCATCCGTGTTGTTGCCTGTGCCAGCAGCTCCTCCCTCTTCCCCCAGAGCCGTCCTCCACCGCGGGGCATCCGGTGCCATGATGCGTTCACCTGCTGAGGACACGGAGGAGGCTCCCTTTCGGGGCCAGTATGAGCGAAGCCATTCTCAGCGCTTGTGTGTAGGGACTGTGTAAGCACATGTCCTCATCTCTCCTGGCGCGTAGAGTGGAATTTCTGGTAAGCGTGTATTTACTTTTATAAGAAGCCGCCAGGCCATTTTCAAAGTGGCTGTACTGTTTCACACCAGCAAAGGAGTCCCAGTCGCTCCATCTCCTCCCTAAAACTAGGCGTTTTCTGTTTTACAGATTTTCAGCCATCATAACAATTGGGAGAGGAATCTCATTGAGGTTTAAGGAGCACTGAGCACACTTTCCTGTGCTCAGCATGCGTCTACCTTCCTTTGTGAAGTGTCTGTTCAAGTCTTGGGCTCATTTTAAAATCTGGGTCATTCACCTTTCGCCTGAGTATATCGTGGATGCCTGTCTTTTATTGAATAGAGGCATTGTAAGTATTTTCTCCAAGTCAGTCTTGTTTATTATTTTCTTAAAGGTGTCTTTTTTTTTTTTTTTTTGCTGAGGAAGATTGGCCCCGGGCTAACATCCTCTACTTTATATGGGATGCTGCCACAACATGGCTTGATGAGAGGTCCATTGGTCTGCCCCTAGGATCCGACCCTGTGAACCCCAGGACACCAAAGTGGAACATGCGAACTCAACCACTACACCACCGGGCCAGCCCCTAAAGGTGTCTTTTGGATGAGCAGAAGTTTTAAATTTTGTGAAGTCTGACTTATCAGATTTTATAGTTATTTAGTTTGGCATCCTGTCCAAGAGGCGTCTTTTTCCCCCGAGGAGCCCAATCACAGGCTCTCCCAGGACAGGGCGCCGCCGGGGGGGGGGTCAAGATGTGGGGTGAGGGTGTCTGGTGCCCAGCCACGAGCCTCAAATGGTGTTCCCTTGCAGCCCCACCCCAGGCTGGTGATCACCTTCCTGCAGCTCCTTGATCCGGGCTCCATCCGCACTCCAAGCCTCTGCCTGGGTCCTGACGCGCTGAGTTCGCTCTGTGCCCAGCCACCAGGCACTGCGCCTGCACCGTGGTGGCTGCAGACCGGCCCGGCCCTCGAAAACCAGCAGACGTCCCTGGCGTCTAGTGGGCTCAGGCGCCTTCTCCGTGGAGGCCTAGCCCTTCCCTGCTGGCCCGCCCTCAGCCCTGGGGTTCCCAGGAGTTTTCTCGTCTCGTCGGTGCTCACAACTGGTCCTATTAAATGTGCCGCTCAGGTCCCTGTGTGGTCCCTACCCTTGACTGGACACAGACCGATGCAGTCACAGAGACACTCTCCAAGCAAGTCTGTGACCAACGAGACACGGGATATATACATATTTTCACCATCGTAATCATTTTTAAGTGCACAGTTCAACGTTCAGTGTGTTTACATTGTTGTGATTCGCAGATCTAGAGCTTTCTTATCCCCCTAAACAGAAACTCGGTCCCCACTGAATGCTCACTCCCCATCTCCCGCCCCCAGCCCCTGGCACCACCATCCTACTTTCTGTTTTGTCGTTTGAGTACTGCGGGTCCCTCACATGAGTGGATTCACACAGTATCTGTCCTTTTATAACTGGCTTATTTCACTCAGCACAATGTCCTCAAGGTTCAACCATGTCAGAATTTCCTTCCTTTTTAAACTGAATGATATCACGAGTGTCTGGAGTGGCAAGGACTCTGGATGCGGGCTCAGACCCCGGGCCGGCAGCCCCCGAGCTTCCTGGTGTGCGGCATGGCGGTAGGGGCCTCCCAAGGAACAGCACCATCAGTCCGTCTGCTCCTGGGTGTCCGTGGAGCATGTGCAACGCTGGCTCCTTCTCCTCTGGCACTCAGAGGACTTTCCTGCCACCCAAACAACAGATGGTCAGGAAATGAAGGCTCCCTCCAACATCAGCCAAAGGGAAATCTAACTCAATTGGCAAAATGTGTGGTCAGAAGAGCACGTGGCCTGACACATGTCGTCTTGTGAGGTGGCGCTGGCTTTCAGAGACCAAGGACCAACGACCAGCGGCTGGGCTGGGGCTGGGGCAGTGGGACTTCGTGGTCTTCTCGGTGTCAGCTCCCCTCCAGGCTCCCAGGCCTGGGTTCATTTCTACGGCACCCCAGTTGTCGCTGTGTGACTGGGTCGGATCCTCAGCTGGGACGCCTGTGACGGGCCAGGCACTGTGCCAGGGACTTCACATGCTGTGTCGTGCAGGGCAAGTGTGACTAAGAGTGACACAAACTCCACAGTACCAGTTGCTTAAGCAAGAAAGGCGTTTCTTTCTTATCACATCGAGGTTGTCCCCTCGAGGATGTCCCGAGGACAGGGCGGGGGTGGCAGTTCCATGCTCAGGAGGCCAGGTGCCTCCTCTCCTCCTGCTCCACCCTTCTCAACACGTAGCTTCCACCTCAAGGCCTAAGATAGCTGCTTGAGTTCCAGCCATCATGTTTGCATCCCAGACAGCGGGAAGGAGGAAGAGGGAAAGAATGGTGCACCCTACCCTGTACGACACTTCTCAGAAGCTTCTGGACACTTCCACTCACATCTGTGGTCAGAGCTCAGCCCCGTGACCGTAGCTAGGTGGAAGGGAAGCAGGGAGGTATACTTTCTACTGGAGGCATCCACGTTCCTAACTCAAGGTCAGGCTTTCTCTGAAGGAGGAAGAAGAGAATGGATAGTGGAGGGCACTTAGCCGTCTCTGCTATACGTCCCTAATTCTAAGAAGCTCTAATAATGGAAGTTCAAATCTTATTTACATATTTTTTGTTAAGTAGCCTGATCACACGGTATGAGATTCAAACAGTGTGGTGAGACCTCTCCCTCCTGCTCCTGCCCCCAGAGATCATCTGGGCCAGCGGTTCTCAAAGTGGGTCCCAGGACCAACCGGCATCACGGGGAACCTTCAGAAATGCAGATTCTCAGTTCCCCCCCAGACCTGCCAAGTAGATGGTCTGGGGGTGAGACCGGGAAACAGTTCGGCCAGCCCTCAGGGGTCCTGAGGCTGCAAATACATCTCTGCCTGTGGCCTGGCCCATCTGCGCCGGTGAAGCCCAGAACTTGCGCTGTCCGTCCCACTGCTTCACTGAGAACGTTCAGGACCACAGACAGTCTCCCCTTATTGCACAGTTTGGTTGAGATGTAACTCACACCACACATTTCACCCACTTAAAGGGCACCTTCTACGGTTTTGGTGTCTTCAGAGTCGAGCATCAATCACCGCCATCACTTCTAGGATGCTCTGATCATTCGTCTTTATTTATTTTTAATTTAATTTTGAGTAGTCACGTTCAAGTGACTCAGACATTCTAAGAAGGCCTCCCCCCCGCGCCTGCCCCACCTGCCCAGCCCCCCACAGCCCGGCCACCACTGCCTTTGGGTCTTGCGTGTCCTTTGGAGTCTCTTGCTGGGAAGGGGTAAAGCCGACGCAGACCTGCGTGCTCTCTCCTCACACGGATGAGGCGGGGCCGCGTCCTCACAGTCCCACACGCTGCCCCTCTCCCCGACGCTTCTCTCTGGTGCTGGGCCCACCTGGCCAGCCCCCGGGGGGCTCGGGGCTCCGTGGGCGACGGGTCCGCTCACGGCAGGAGCAGGACCAGTGAGGCCTCTGAATCCCCTCCCAGGGTTTCTTTAGCCAGCGGCCAGCTCTGTGCTGCGGCCTGGGGATGGTGACATCCCTTCCCCTACGCTCCCCCGACCCCAAACCCTGACCCCTGACCCGGGCGGGGTTCCTGGGGGTCCCGACCCGGACCCCCCACAGTGCTGATCTGTTAGGTCTGTCCCAGGCTGTGAGCTCAGCCAGGGTCTGTGTGGGGTGCGTCCTCACAAGTGTTTGTTGAATGAATGAATGAGTAAGTCTGTCCCCACTGCCCCACCAGTACTCCAGACCTTGGTACTTACTACGCTTCCCCAGCCTCAGTTTCTTCCTCTGTAGATTTGGGACGGGGATCTTCACTTGTATTGCTGTGGGCAGGACGCAATGAGGGACGGCCGTGGGGCTGGGAAGCAGAAACGTCTTCCTCTCCTCCCTGCCCAGGGGACGGGAAGCAGCCTGAGCCCGTGTCCTCTGTCGGATCCAGCCTTCCTCACAGCACCCCAGAGCCTGGCGACCTCGGGGCCGGAGTCCACACGCTGTGTGTCTGGGCGCCAGCAGGGGGCGCAGTGCACCCGGCCTGGGAGCGTTGACGTTCAGGGACTGGGCAGGGATCTGGCCAGGGGGAGGAGCGTGGAGAATTCGGTGAATTCCGTGAAAGATTTTGTTGGGCACAGGCAACCACGGGAAAAACAGATAAACTTCAACACAATTAAACACTCTTGTGAATCAAAGGTCACTGCCAAGGGGGTGCAGGACCACCCACGGAACGGGAGAGAATGTTTGCAAATCGCAGTTCTGACCAGGGCCTTGTGTCCAGAATAAATAGAAAACCCCTAAAACCCAGCAACAAAAGGACAAACAACCCAATTGAAAAATGGGCAAAGAATTAGAAAGACATTTCTCCAGAGAAGACATACGAAGGGCCATGAGCATGTGAAAAGATGCTCAGCATCACTAATGTTAGAGAAATGCAAATCAAACCCACAGCTTGACGCCCCTTCCCACCTGTTAGGACGGCTACCACGGGCAACACGGAGGACGGGTGTTGTCGAGGATGTGGAGAAACCGGAACCCTCGAGCACTGCTGGTGGGAGTGTGAGATGCTGCAGCCGCTGTGGACAACCGTTTGGCGGCTCCTCAAATGGTTAACACAGAATGACCTTCTGACCCAGAAACCCCACGGAGGTATACACAAAAAAGTGTACATGAAAGTTCATAGCAGCCAAAAGCGGAGACAACCCAGGTGTCTATCATCAGGTGACAGATAAACCAAGCGTGGTCCATCCATGCACTGCACTGTTAATCAGCCACCAAGGAATGGAGTGCTGCCACACTGCCGCGCAGGTGAACCTGAGAACGTGATGCTGAGTGAAAGAAGCCAGACACGAAAGGCCGCATATTGTGTGAGTCTGTTTATATGAACTGTCCACAAAGGCAGATCCAGACAGAAAGCGGATTAGTGGTTGTCGGGCTGGGGGAGGGGGTGGAGAGGCTGCTTGATGGACTCGGGTCTTTTTTTTTTTCCACTTTCCCAAACTTTATTAAAGAAAAAGCTGTGATGGTGACCCTCTAGAACACTGTCAGTTTTCTGGGATTCCTCCCTTGAAAATGTGGTCTTTTTGATTTCCACCCATGTGCCGGAGTGCACCAAGTTGGTGGGAGGCTGAAATCCTAGAATGTCCGCCACCCGGCCCCCGAGCCCTGGTCTGTCTTGGATGGGCAGCAATTGTCTGAACAGCTACCACAGCCTCACGGACCTTCGTCTGCAGCTCTCTGAGCTCCTCTGCAGGCAGCAATCGCAGAATCCGGGCAGCTGCATGAGAACTGCCTGTCCTGGGTCAAAGCCCGGGCTGTGCTCGTCTGCAGCAGCAGGCGCGTCCCCCGTGTGATCTGCATTCCCAGCGGCTTCCTGCATCAGGGCTCCTGGACCAAAACACGAATGGCCTCAAGCGCTGCCCGGTGTTCACCAGGAGCCGCCTCTGACGCTCAGCCAGAGCCAGCGCCGGCCTCAGAAGCAGGGTCATTTACATCCAGATTGACCACGGGCTCTGCATTTCTAGTCGCATTGTCAGCATTCTTTTGCATTATCCGGTGCCAAGTCCTTGAATTGGGGGCATTATGCCCACATTCAAGTCTAACAGCTAAAACATCTTGACCCTCTTGAAGCTAGAAGGGCAGGTAGCATCTCTGAGATATTTTTCAAAGAACTCGGGCCAATCACCTCCATGGACGTTTCTTAGATTACCTCTGTATTCAATCTTGTAGTGTCTGATTTTCTGGTCTTCAAGCCAAACAATAAAGTTTCCAAATTCTGTTTCCTCTCAGCCGTTGAAGTGGTTGGTTGTGGTACTCGAGGGCTGTCCTGGTCCCAGCTTTTCACTGGGTCCCTGGGCTTCAGCTGGGAGAGCCAGGCCTTCTCTTGGGGTGATGAGAATGTTCTGGACTTAGTGCTGACGGTTGCAGTCTGTGAATGTGCTAATGACCACTCGACTGCACATTTTAAAAGGGGAATTTTAGGGCTTGTGAATTATGTCTCAGTTTAAAAACAAAACTGTGCTGGTCAGTGCGAAAATGTGGTGGCTAAGCGTTGGTCATGTCCTCGCGACGCTGGCCTGTGGCACCCTCCAGGGTGCTTTTAAGCGTTTCTGCCCAGTTTCCAGACATTTTCAGCTTTTTGTGGAATTCACGTTCTCATTCATTTCACCCCGCGATGCTTTCTCTGGGGGGACGTGATGGGAAGTTGCAGTCTGGCAGACAGGAGCGTGTCCGGGGGCGTGGCCGGCAAGCTGGGGTGGGAGTGTTCACCGTCCCCGGGGCCTGGCCGGGCTGTCCTAGGGCAGCGACAGTGGAGGGGCTCAGCCTGCAGCAGGACGCGTCCGGGCGTCTAGTCCTGGAGAGACGCCAGCGGGGCCGTCAGTCATCCTCAGGCCTGGGAGGGGCTTCCTGCGGGGCCAGCGCTGGACCCCACACCCAGGGTCTGTCATCACAACGCCCACACATTTTAAAACAGTTCCATGGTTACAAACGGGACCTCGGAGCGGATGAACTTCTTCAACTAAACGACAATGCTGTTTTGCAGTTGGCCCCAAGACAGAACCGCCGGAAGGGGTGTCCCGGCCAGCGAGTCCGAAGTTTTGCCAGGCCGCCTGCGACGACCTCTGACCTCTGCGCCTGCAGTGAGGTCAGGGTAAGGCCAGGTGGGACCAGCCCTCGGAGCCCAGCGCGGCAGGGAGCAGGCCTCGTGCTGACCAGGACCATGTGCCGAGCACCCACGACGGTGGGCTTCCGAAACACAGCCAAGGAACGCGCCGGAACATCACCGGGTCCGGGAGCCCCCGGGGCTGGGGATCCAGGGCAGGCGCTCCTTCCGTTACCACTGTCTCCATCTCACAGGTCGGCAAGGTGGGCTCAGAGATGCTGAGACGGGAGGGCAGGGTCCACCGGGAGTCACTCGCGTGTGCGCTTGGCGATGACGCTCTGCTGAGTAACACACTCTTCCAGGTGTGTGCTGTTCTTTGCAGTGGAAAAGGTTTACAGTGCGAATAGATGCACCACTAAATGAGCAGCATCTTCAGAAAGTGAGCTGCAGTGTGGCTGGCCTACCCCCAGTGGGCAAACGGGGGCTGAAAGGGTCCATGGCAGCCAGCACCTCCCATGGCCCACGTGGAGAGAAATGGGGCAGAGACCCACTGGGCCCTGGAATGCAGAGCCCTGCTCTGTATTCCTGCTGGAAAAGACTGGGTTGAAACGCTCGTGAAGGACATTCCGAGCTGGTGCCCTGCTCACACGACCGCAGGTGTTCACGTGGCCAGGGCTGCAGGCAGGTATGGGCCACCCAGTCCAGCCCCTCTGGGGAGAGCAGGGTGTGACCTCGCAGAGCCCCAGCTGAGGTGAGCTGATGGACATCCCTGGCTTCGGCTGGTCACCTCCTCTGTGGGGGTGATAATGGCCCCACTGCCTGGATCCCGTGTGTGAATGCCAGGGCTCGCGCTTCATGAACCACAGGTCCCCGTGCACCCCTGGGCTGTGCTGGTCTCTCCCCAGATGCCACCCCGAGAACACCCTGGACCCAGGTTAGTGCCACCCACAGTCATCGGTCCTCGTGGGGTGGGGGACCCCGGCCTCTGCCACCAATGCTGGCGTGGGCCGCAGGTAGGCCCCGGGGCCATGGGGAGGGAGTCTGGCAGGTAGGGACCAGGCGTAGTATAAGTGGCCATTCCCACAGCCCCCAACCCGGCCGGGGCTCAAGCCCACAGCGGGCCCTGGGAGGCGAGATGCCGACCCAGCCGTGGTGTGAACCGGGGGGAGGCCAGAGAGTCCAGGAGCATGGGGTCTTAGCTGCCTGGAGCTGCAGTGACCAACGCTCCTCCGCTCTGGCCCGGGCCGCCCACTGCGAGCACTGCAGGCGTCCACTCCGTCGCCGGCACGGTGACCTTGGGGTCAGCAGCGGGAGTCTCGGCATCCCTCCTCAGGCAGGTGTGGCCCCGGGGCTGGACTTGACTGCAGGCCACGCTCTCAACAGCCACCAACCGGCTTCCGTCTTGGGGCTGAGACCCTGCTCAGCGGGTCCCCAGGAGAGCAAGGTGGGTCCATTCAGCACAGGAGCCCTCTGCCGGCTCGGATCTGCTGGGCCTATCAGGCTGGACAGGCCGAACCATCATGATGGTGATTTCAGGCCGGCTGTGAGCCTGCAGGGACCTCCCCTCTCTGCGGAGGTGACTTCTGAGCCAAGGGGTGACTGAGGAAACAGAACAGCCACACGGAAACCGAGGGAAGGTGTTGGAGGTGGGCAGCGAGACACTGGGCTCTGTGTGGGCAGTTCGAGGAAAAGACAGTCGAGTGGCCCTGGGCCCGTGGGCAGAGGCTGAACTCACGTGTGATGGGGGGCGTGGAATGAAAGCCTCACTGGGAATCATGTTTCTCCCAATGCAAAAGCCAGTTAGCTTGCTCTGTGGGTGAGGCCGCGTCACTGGTGGGAGTGTAAATGGTACGACCTCCCCAGAGGGCGACTGGGCAAAATCTACCACAGTTACAAAAGCATACACTTCTGACCCAGCAGTTGACTCAGGCCTAGCCAAGCAGTTACAGCACACGGTACAGCTGTGGCTGGCATTTGAAAACACCAGAAAAGCACAAAGAAAAAAATGAAATTTGTCCAAACAGAAATAACCATTGCTGATATCCAGCAGTGCAGACAGTCCCCGACTTACAATGATCCAACTTACAATTTTTTGACTTTACGATGGTGTGAATCATCATACTTCAGATTTTGAAGGTTGATCTTTTCCCCGCTGGTGATATGCGGTCTGATCCTCTCTCTTGATGCTGGGCAGGGGCAGTGAACACAGCTCCCAGGCAGCCCCGCGATCACGAGGGTGAACAGCCGCCACACCTACAGCCCTTCTGCCCCCAGACAGCCACTCTGTCACCCAGACACTCTGCTTTCACTGTCAGGACAGTGTTCAATACATTACAATGAGACAGTCAACACTTTATCATCAAGCAGACTGTGTGTGAGACGATTTTGCCCAACTGTAGGCTCACGTGCATGTTCTGAGCACGTTGACGGCGGGCTGGGCTAAGCTGTGATGTTCACTAGGTCAGGAGGTTAAATGCATTTCGACTTATGATATTTTCAACTTACGATGGGTTTTTTGGGACGTAACCTCGTCGTAAGTTGAGGAAGATCTGTACTTTTCTCTGAGATCATTCCTTTATTTGCTGTTCTAACAATTGTTCCTTGAGCTTCCACGATATGCCGAGCTCTCCTGTGGGGCCAGGCCCTGGTGCTGAGTGTATCAGTTGGAGTCCGCTGTGGTAACCAGCTATCTCAAACCCCTTGGCTTTGGGTGACGAAGGGCTGCCCCAGCCTCCTGTTGGAAACTGATGGTTTCCAATCTTTTGGCATTTTTAGTAGCTCTGAGATAGACAACTCTAGGCCTACATCTTTGCTCTCCTTGGGGTAGATTCCAAGAGTGGATCCAAGAGTGGGAACAAGCCTGAGATTTTGCCGAGCTGCTCTCCTGAAAGGCTGTGCCACCCGACTAGCCATCTGGGCCCCCGCACTGGGCCTTGTTATTAAAACGAGGCATGTCCTTCGCTGGTTCTTTGGGGAATTTGGCCTTTTCCACCCATATTGAACCCATATTGCCTCACATGAGCTTCTGCATTTCACTGATGGCCCCCTCCGTTTCACATCTGCTGCCAGTCTTTCTCCTCAGGTAGTTGCCTGCCTTTCAGTCTTCTTTCTGAATATTTTTAATTCACTTGGCTTGACCTTTCCTTTGTAAATCCCCCTCAGGCCCCGCTGCTCTCGAGTTTGGAAGCCCACCTCTGAGGAATGTCCACAGGAAGCTCCCCCTGGGCTGGGACGAGGCCTCCTCTGAACCTGCAGCCCTGGTCCTGCGGTCCGCTCACTGCCTGCCCCCGGGCACCTCCCTTTTCCTCCCCGGGCCTCAGTTTCTCCACATGTTAAAAGGCCTGCTTTGCTCTCCCTGGGGTCTGCGCTGACCTCTGCCCCTCAGCTTCAGGCCCAGGCCCCCCCAGCCCCACATCCTCAGAGACACAGACCACAGCCACGTCAGACCCCACGCGGCACACCCTGCCCACACCCTTATCCCGTGGCTCCGGGGCTCTGCTCCTGCCTGGCTGTCCCTGTGATGCTGATGCGGAAATCTCCCCGGGCCGGAGACTGCCCTCGGTGCCCTGAGGATGCCCGAGGTCGTCAGGTCTTTATTTAAAGCGGAGGACACTTCTGGTCATCACTGTCCACTTATCTCACCAAACGGCACTTCTGTCTGTAAGATCAATAAGTATTTGCTCATCGAAGGGTCACTGCTGTGGTTTATTGATCGATGACTTCATCCTGGATGTGCAGTTCACATAAAACCTTCTAGAAAAACATGCATGGCAGCCTGACAGCCCCTCGAGGCTGCGACGCGCTCTCTTGTCAGGTGAGTGCGGAGCGCTGAGCCTGGAGGGGGCGTTAGCGTTAACGAGCCCCTCCTGCGTGCCAGGTCCTCCGAGAACCTCCCTCAGCATGGCTGAGGAGGCAGCCATTTAACAGATGAGCAAACTGAGGCCATGAAGGACCCCAGAGGTTGGTGCAGACCTGAGGGGGAGCCAAGCCTGCTTCCCTGAGGTCGAGGTCAGGGCGTAGCTGGGACGCTTTCTCTGATTTTGGAGAAGCCCTCCTCTCACATCCAGTCCTTGGGATCCATGGGAGACACGTGACCCAGGTCTGGCCCATCAAAGCATGCCAGGCCTGTCCTTGGGGCTGGTTCAGAGACGGGCACATGACCTGTTAGACAAAAAGATTCCGTCCCAGGGCTTTTGCTAGGGCTGAGGAGAGAGAAGCCGGAACATCAGCCTGGAGCTGCTGGTGGCCGTGGGTGGTGCCTCTAGGAAGGCTCGGCCTGTACATAAAGACACCACAGAAGGAAGCAGAGCTGAAAGACAGGAAAGGGAACTGGAGCCCCTGGATCCAGCCACACCTGAAACTGAAGCTGCTCACCAGATTTTCCACTATGTGAATCAATAAATTCCCTTTTTGGCTTAAGCCAGTTTGAGCTAGAGTTTTGTCACTTGTAAGAAGTGTCCTGAATAATGTGCACAGTCAGAAGGAGGACATAAATAGAATTAGGAGTATCCCCACTTCTGAGCCCAGAGTCTATGAGCAGGGGAGAGGGGCCTACCAGGTGATGAGTCCAGAGGATGGGGAGGGGCTCAGGGGACAGGGGCACAGAAGCAGCAGTGACCAGTGTGTGGTGCGTGTGGAGAACACAGAGTAAAAGCAAATGTGGCAAAATCTCACCACTTTTCTTGTGTTGTAAATTTTTCAAAATCAAAGTTGAGAAAAACAAAAACAAGCCTGTGCCAACCCCCCGTTAGCCACAGTGGGGATATGGGGTGCTGCCCTGAGCAGACCAGACGCGGGTCACCCGGCGGCCGGCCGGCCTCTGCCTGGGTTTGCATCTGGCCCCCAGGACCCGCCCTGTACCTCAGGCAGGTGACTTGGATCCCAGCGCCCAGCTCGCCCATCTGTAAAAGGCAGGTCCCAGTTCCTACTTCACAGGGTGGTCCAGGACCCCAAATCAGGATGTGTGCATTGGGCCTGAACTGACCAGCCGGGGGTGATGGTCAGTGCCTGGGGTGTTGGGGACACGCCCTGTGACAGCACAGGAGGTGGTCTGTGCTGGCAGCCCCACTGTGTCCACACCGCACACAGTATCCCTATTCTGCCAGCCCTGGGTGGTGGTGGTGGGGAGACGTGGCACCCCCCACCCAGGCCTCAGGGGGAATGAGACAAGAAAGCTCAGACCTGGACCTGCCCCAACCCTGGGCCCCAGGACCCACACTGTGAGCCCACAGGCTGACGCCTGCCCCGGGGAGCCCATCGGGGACCCACCACCCTGAGTGTCTTGGAGGCCAAAAGCCACAGGTCTCACTCCGCAGACATTGGAGAAATGCGATGTGGGGATAACGCTCTCCTGGACACGTAGCTAAAGGAATCTGGATGAGCCCCTCGAAATAGGAAGAAAAATAAAGGAAAGCCGTTTATAGTAAATTGCTTCTGTCCTGGAGCACGAACGTGTAAACGCTCAGGTGCGTCTTCTGGGTAAACTCCTGGGGCAGGGTCCTCGAGTCCAGGAGCATGTGCGTTTGTGACCGTTGTCCATCTGAACCGCCGCCTGCTGCCAACAGGAGAGCCTGTCCCCACGGCCGTGACTCACAGCGTACCCTGAGACGCCCTCATCTCTCTCAGGCCGACGGCAGAGTGTGGTATCAGGAGAGTTCTCTTAGTTCGCACAGGCAATTATCTTATTATGAGCAAAGTTGCACTATTTTCATATTTACAAGCCATTTGTATTCTTTTATTGTTAATTTTCTGCTTACATCACTAGTCCGTTTCTCTGTTGGGTGGTTGGTCTTAATTTACTGATTTGTGGGAACTTTTCGTGAATTAAAGAAACTACTTTATGGTACTTTTTGCCAGGCAGAGTCTTATGTAATTAAATTCATCTTTTATATAGATACACCCAGTCGATGCTCATTGTTTGTGGATTCTGTATTTGTCAATTTACCTACTTGCTAAAATTTATTTGTGACCCCGTAACCGACTGTTGCTGCACTGTCGGGGTTGTTATGGATGCAATAAAAAATCTGAGTCGCCTGACAGGCACGACCCCAGCCCAGGGGCAGGAGGCGGCGCTCGCCTTCGAGCTCCAGCTCCCAGACTGTAAACGAGTGTCCTCCTCACAGTCTCTTTAGCAGCACGTTTTTGCATTTTTGTGCCTTCTGTCGGTGACTTTGCTGTTTAAAATGGCCCCATTTGCGGCCTTGCAGTGCAGTCTGCCGCCCTCGAGTGCAAGAGGGCCCCATGGAGAGAGCGCATGCGTCAGACGAGCTTCGTGATCCAGGCGCGGGTCACAGTCAGCTGAGAGATGGGTGTGAGTGAACAACACACTCAGAAGGCTTCCGTGAACAGCAACACATGTGGACAGTCGTGCGCTGGTTGGCTGACAGACACTCTGTGACCAGGGCCCCGTGGGCACCTAACTCTGTGTGTGCCCTGTGGGTGGTTCAGTGCTCATGGATCCAGTGTTCTCAGCGACTTTATAGACGTAATCACCGTGGATCTCGAGGATCGACTGTACACACCATGGACCGAGCTTCTGGACTGTGTCTCTCCCCTGGAATCCTTTAGGAAATGACGCGTCTCATCTTCCTCCTCCCATCTCTTCTGCCCCCAGGCACCTCCCTGTGCCCGTGGCGGGCAGTGCCCCGTGTGATGTGGTTGTTTTCCACGTCGGTGTGCCTTGGGCCTGGTGCACAGTAGGCCAGTAGGTGTCTGACGCTGCAGTATGTCACCCGGGCACCTCTTCAGTCTGGACAAGCAGGCACTCCCGGGGGCAGGCACCCCACTTCAGACTGAGCCTGCTGAAAACCCCAAAGTCAGGCAGGCTGAGTGCCCGGCCAGAGGAAAAGCCTCTTCTGCATCACGTGGAGAGTGATGTGGCCCCCGGGGCTGCATGGGGCCCGCTGAGGGCAGAGGGGAAATTCTGGGCAGGAGAGACCCCCGTGAGCCCTGGGCCTGTGTCAGTTGCCCCAGTTGGCAGGATAACCTGCTTTGGCGACCCGTCAGAACCTGTCCTGGACAGTGGTATGGGCTCCGGTCTGAGGACCTCCCACCAGGCCCATCTGGTGGGCACCATGACCTGTGGCTTCCAAGCTGCCCCTGCTCCTTCTCTCTGCTCAGTCCACAAGAGCCACAGGCCTGCACCCCACCCCCCCCAGCTCTGGCCCTGACCTTGTCCCCAAGACCCCCGAAGCTCTGAATCCCCCTGTGGAGATGGGGATTGATGGGTCTCCTGAATCGGGACCATTCCCCTCGCCATGCGTAGGTCCCACCGGCAAGGAGACAGATACCAAGGCAGGAGCTGGCCAGAGTCGAGGATGGCCACCTCGTCTCAGTCCTCCTGGGCTGTTGGAACCCGGGAATTCCTTCAGCGATTCTCTCCCAACCCCGGGAGGTGGGTCCCTCTGCTGCCCGGGGACTAACGTGGAAACTGAAGTTCAGAGAAATGAACTCACAGACGAAGGTCATGGCCAGCCGGTGGTGCCAAGATTTGAACCGGATTCATGCCTCCAGACACACGCTGGTCTCGGTGGACCCCCTCCTTTGACTCATCACCTCTGTCGACATGCCCCCCTTTCCCAAAGACGTGGGCCAGGTGTTAGGGGAGCTGCCTCTTGTCCAAAGTGCAGAAAAACGCACAAAAGCAGAAGCATCCACTGCTTACATTTTGGCATGTTTCCTTCCGGTGTTTTCTCCTGAGCATTGTCACTTGGAATGATCTCTAAACAATTCCTGTGTCATTATAAAACTCTATGAAGAGCATTTAAATGGCTTCGTCGTACTTGATTATGTAGGAACAATACAGTTTACCGAACTGTTTTCCAATGGCTGAACAGGTGTGCTGTTCACCACGCTTACTGTAGACGGCCCTCCAGCGAACGTCTCGATGTGCGACTCAGCACAGCTGGTCACCTCATTCGTGTAAATTCTCCAGAAGCGAATTACTGACTTCAGGGTGTGAACATTGTTTAGACTCGCACTCCAATCATGAATCGCCTTCCAGGAAGCCCGTGCCCGTTGGCCCAAGGAACCCACTCGAAGGCAGCAGGACAAGACAGAGACAGTGGCCCCATGGTGAGCGAGGGCTGGTCTGAGCTGTCAGGGCCACGAGAAGGACACAGACCAGAATTTGGGGCCTCCCCTGGCAGTGGCCGCCCTAGAGGGCAGTGGACAGACACGGTTGGGCCTGAGGTCAAGCTAGAATTGAGGGAGGGTCCTGACTCCACAGCCCGTCCATTAAGACAGAGGCCCTAAGAGAAAGGAGTTTCGAGTTGGAGGGGACAGCAGAGGCCGAGATGGGGCTGACGGCCATTCAGCAAAGAGAAACCACGGTAGGGACTCCCGAGAGAGAGGATTCAATATGAGGGCTTAGGTGCCCACCGCCAGATGGGGGCACCCAGGGACGCAGGCGGCAGTGCACCCTCGGGCTGGGGACAGAGGAAGCCATGGAGCTGGAGGGGTGGCCACCTCAGGCGGTGCTCAGCCCCGGGGGAAGCCGCTGCGGGCTGGCTGCTCCCTTGGAGGGCAAGGAAGCAGTGTGACCGGCTCTGGGGGCCAAAAGAAGCCTGATGGAGAGCGCCTGCCCCCTGCCCAGTGGATGCTGACAGGCACCTCTTCCAGTTTCTGGCCAGCAGTGCCCCGGGCAATGCCTGCCTGAAGCCAGCTGGGCCAGAGAGGTGGGTGGCAGACTCCCAGCCCCCACGCCGCCTGGGGCGCAGCCAGAGGTGGGCTGGGGACACAGGCGTGTGACAGCAGGGCCAGCAGAGCAGAGGAGGCCTGAGCAAGGCCGGGCGGTAGTGGCCGCGGTGGGTGTGGGCGCGTGGCCAGCTCCACCTCCAGGCCCGCTGCCCGCGGGTGCTGAGCCGGCAGGTCTATCTCTGCCGCCTGCTATCTGACAATCGTCACCTGTGGGACGGCGTGCTTTGGGATGAGAGCATTCCTGCGAAGACCTCACCCGGCATGTGGCACACGCCCAGTACCCAGCATCGCCAGCGATCTCCATCAGTATCGTGACCTCAGCAGCTCCTCTCACTTAGGGCCCCACCATCCACCGGGCTCAGCCAGCCACCCCATCTTGATGGCTCCCAGTTCTCAAGATC
The DNA here is from genome assembly GCF_057802395.1 of Ceratotherium simum simum. Taxonomy (NCBI): domain Eukaryota; kingdom Metazoa; phylum Chordata; class Mammalia; order Perissodactyla; family Rhinocerotidae; genus Ceratotherium; species Ceratotherium simum. The sequence goes on along the minus strand of NC_141919.1, from coordinate 55,688,524 downwards.
CCTGGGTCACATTCCTGGGACTTCAAGGAGAGATGAAAACATGTGGGAACGGCCTGTGTCTTCTTCAGCCGTCTCCGTATTTCATGATCTACACAGGCCTCTGGGCCACTCAGCCCCTCTGTTTCAGACCAACTTGAATCCTGCTCTGAGACACTAAAAGGGGCCCGTCCAGCGGTCTCAGGTGGAGGACGCTGGCATCACCCAGCACCCTGGAGGTCATGCCCAGTCCACTTCTCCCGAGTCCAGAAGAGACTGAGGAGCAAGGGCGGCCGTGACCAAGGAGGACGGTCAGGAGGAACGGACGGCTCCAGCCTCCGGACTGACCTTCACTCCGCTGAGGTCGCAGGCTGCGAGGGTGTGCGGGTGCCCGCAGTGCCCGCCCAGCAGTTCCCCGCCGAGACCGGTCTGCAGCCCCGACCGCTCAGGTGGACGGACGGGTAGGAATGACCACAGGGTGGTCTTAGCTGTTCTTCCTGAGACTCTTTTACATAAAATGGAAATAAACTGTTTCTAAAAGTTGTGTCCACTAAATGAAATTCTTGGGGCCAGGAGATAAGCGATTCAGTTAGGGAGAGTTCCCTTGGCAGGGGCTGGGGGCTGACCATGTTCCCCCACCCGGCGGCTGCCGGCTTCAGCAGGGTCGTGGGGTAGGATTTCCACACCTGCGTCCCAGGGCATCTGAGGGGTGAAGCCGTGTTCTCCGGACCCAACAAAACAGGCGTGCGGCCTTGCGTGTGGTGTGAGCCTGAGTAAAGTAACAACTCCGTGCACAGCAGAAGAGGCTCAAGTCGCCACTCGCTCATGCCATGGGAGCCTGCTGAGCTCCCACGGACACTGTCCCATGGACAGCTGACGGGGACAGACACGTGCCTGCCGCAGGGGCACCGAGGGTCACACTTGGGGAGTGACACATAGATAACTAGAAAAAGTTTTATTTCTACTTTTACACATTTTCTGTAATGAGCACATTCTCTTAGAAAGTCAGTATGGGTAACTGTACAATGGAATATTATTTGGCCATAAAAAGGAGTGAACCACTGAGACAGGCTACAACATGGATGAAGTCAAAACACCACGCCAAGTGAGAGAAGCTGGACACTAGAGGTTGTGACGTTGTGTGATTCCACCACCGTGGACAGTCCTGAATGGGCAGATCCGAGACCGGAGGGGATTGCTGGTTGCTGGGGCTGAGCCAAGGGCTGGGGAGTGAATGCTAAGGGGCTGGGTTTCTGTTTGTGGTGATGAAAATGTTCTGGAGTTAGTGATGATGGTCACACAACCCTGTGAATATATGAAAAACTGCGGAATTGGACACTTTTTTTTTTTTGGACACTTTAAAAGGGTGAATTTTACGGTAAGTGAATTACATCCCAAAGAAGCTGGTATTAAAAAATCAACACGTGTTTAAATTTGGGAGTAAAGGAAATGTTACATCATCTTATTAATTATAAAAGAAGGAGAAAAATAAAGATTCTGTTATAGAACTTCGGGGCCCCCATTGGGTGTGGAGCCCTCCCTGAGAGGCCAGGGAAGCGGGGGCCGCATCATTCGCCCTCCCAGCTGCATGTGCCCCCCGAGGCTTAGGAGCCCAAGCTTTGGAGGCCCACACGACTCCACCACATGTGCACCCTTCCTTCAGGTCCCCGAAAGGCCTGCCTTGCCCCTGTCCCCTCAGGACACTCCTGTGCCTCCCGCTCTGCTCTCTGGGACTGTCCCGCCATCTGTCTGCCCCCCCATGGGACCTGAGCTCCAGAGGACCTGGGCTCCCCGCTGTCTCACCTGCACCTGCACCCACGCAGCTGTCAGGCAAGGCCGCCTCCCTGTGCTGTGTCCTGTGGGGGGTGCTCAGGGAGGCGGCCTGGCTGCACTGAGTCTGACCACTAGACTGGCTGCAGCTGCCCAAGCCCACTCAGAGGCAGACCCACCCCAAAAAGCACCTATTGAGTGGGCTCCCTTTGGGCAAGGCCAGACCCCGCCCATCCCACTAGTGAGCCCACCTGGACCCTGTCCCCTCTCCCTGCCATCCTCAAGCATTTGTTCACACTGTGCACTGACACTGTTGGTCACGACCACCCTCTCCACCTCACATATGAGCAAACTGATGACACGGTGCTGTCATCTGCTGGGTCCTGCCCCTGGAGATGTGTCTGCCTGGGCGGCTGTGTGCCTGCAGCTGCCCGCCGGCCTGACCAGGCTGGGGAGCCAGGGCAGCCTGGACTTGGGGGGACTTGGGGCTCCCTGGCACTGCAGTCTTGGGGAGCCCAAGTGACAGCTGTGGGGGGCAGGAGGGCACTGGCTCCAGCTCTGTGGCCTTGAGCAAGCTACTTAAAGTCAAAAAGTCTCTGCACTGGGCCTCAGCACACTCGCCTGTGACACAGAGTGATGCCCTCTCGGCCCAATAGTGACAGCCGTTGAGATGGCTGCTCCAGGCAGCAGAGCATCATCACCAGCCTGGGTCACGCGGTCTGCAGTGTCCTTCTGTAGCACCGGCTCATGCGAGCCTCAACCAACCAGCAGGACAGATGGCAGTGCTTGTTCTCCCTGTCAGAGCTGGGACAATGGAGGCTCAGAGATGCCAAGTGACCTGGCTAAGGACACACAGCGATCCTGGCAAGGCCCTGGCACTCAAGGTCTCCCCAGGGATCCTTCAGGCTCCCCCTTCCCAGATCCCAGGACCTGCTGGTGAGCCCGGCCCAAGGGTCCTTGCAGGAGGACTGTGACCTGTCCACTAGCTGCTTAGCTGTCGCCTCCAGTGGTCATGGGTCAGCAGAGGGAGCGAGCTCCTGTCACCAGGGGGCATGGAAGCAGGGCTGCCTGAAACCACTCCTAAGGCTCAGGGAGCATGCAGCGCTCAGTCAGGAACAGGTTCCCACCACTCCCCCAGGGCCTGGGCTGCCCCGAGATGCGTGGGGATGTTGCTGCCGTACTTCACACATCTGCCGGCTGTGGGTGGGCAGCGGCCGCAGGTGATGATGTGAATGGCCAGCCACCTCCCCCATCGCCAGGCAGGCGAGATGCTCACACACGCCAGCACAGCCCGGGGAGCAGGGAGGAGGCCAGGTAGGCGTGCGTCTGTCTGGAACACACTTCCCTCCATCCCTTCTCGGGTTTCCTTGGACAGGCTTGGGCATGTCCATCACGGACGGGCTTGGGACTCTGGGTGCCCTCCTGGACTGACCGAATCTTGGAGGAATTGGCAGCCTTTCCAGGTGGACAAACCAGGATGGCCAAGCCAGTTTTGCAGGGGGGAAGCTGAGGCTCGGTGAGAGCAGGGCTTGCCCGGGGTCAGGCAGTTACCAGAGCAAGGTCGAGGGTCTCTAGGCTCCACAGGGAAGATAGAAATATCCTCACCTGCCCCTACCTCAGCCTGGAAGGCCTGCATCCTCGGGTCCTGCTCCGATCCCTGCCCTACAGGGTCTTCTCCTCCTCCTGGCAGAGCCACGTCCGCTGTTGTCTCTTCCCCGTCCGAGCTCTGGGCTGGATGCCTGTCCCACAAGGTAGACGTAAGGATTGGAGAATATATTTAGCAGGAATGTGCCACGTGCCCAGCCAGGGCCTGCTGCCGTGGAGCCACGGCCCTCTGGGGAAGAGGTCCTGATCTGTGCAGTCTCCCTGCATTACTGGGCTTCACTGAGCAGAGTTGGGAAGAGACGCTGGCCCTCAGGGGTCTGTCTCTGCCGGCTCTGCCCCCTGGAGCTGCTCTGGGTGACAGTTGGCTTAGCACGCCTTCCCTCTAATTGTGATGGCTTGATGCTGCATGATTAATTTGTGCCATAGGCTTGGAGCCCACAGTATCCCTCCTGTCTGCAAGTCTCCATGTGCCAGGCCAGGGGGCTGGGGCCGACATGAGAGCAGGAGGCATTTCCCCCAGGGCCAGCTGCCTCCCGGTGCCTTTGCTCCCTCATCTGGCGTGGGCGGTGGACCACATCACAGGGTTACTTGTGGAGGCCCAGGTGAGAGCGGGAGTCCAGGGCCTTGCTCCGAGCAGGCGCAGAAACCAGTCATGCAGTCTTCACCGTATGCCACCTCCACGCCCAAGAGCGGGGCTTGTCTCTGGGAGTCCAGAGGGGTCAGGGGGAGGGAGGGGTCAGGGATGGCTGGGGTGGGGGTGTGGCATTTGACAGTGATGGGGGAGAAAGAACACTGTGGACCAAGAGGCTTCTGAAGCCTCTCCACGCCCCTATCCACGCCCCTATCCACCGAATTCCCAGCTCAGCCTCTGCCTTTGGGACCTGGCTTTCTCTAACGGCAAAATAGGCATGTTGGTTACAGTCGACGCCCTCCTGGTGGTGAGGTCCTGACGCATCCTGGTGAAGAGGGAGGAGGGAAGGACACTCCAACGACCGACCTGGCTTAGCTAGCCTTGGGTTGGAGTCTCCGGGTGGGAGGCGGGGGTCAGGCTTCATCCTGAGGTTGGCGAGACACCCGGCCCCAGGCCTTCGCCTTCCAGCCTGCCCATTCTGCCCTGGCACAGGGCTCCGAGGTCTGGGGCGCCTGCTGGGCCCGGTGAGGCGGTGAGTCTGTGCCTCTTCTCTGGGACACGTGGGGTCCTCCGCAGACAGCGGCCCCGCGGGATATTCCAAAGGGCCTTTTGGGGGCAGGAGTGCTGTCTGGAGCAAGAGCGTCACCGCCGCAACAGGCCTGCGCGCTGGCGGGGCTGGGAGCCGGCCCGCAGGTGGCTGCGCGCGCCCGAGGCCAGGTGGGCGTGCCAGGCCCCGCCCCGCCGCGCCCGCCGGGGGCAGGCGGATGAGGCCCCGCCCTCCCCGCGCGCCGGGCCCGAGCCGGTGCTAGAGCGCAGCCGGAGCAACACGCGGGAGCGCGGCCCCGCAGCGGGCCGGCGGAGGGAGCAGCGTCGCGACCCGGCCCGGAGAGTGACCCGGTCCCGAGAGTGAACCGACCCGAGAGCGATCCGGCTCCAAGAGCGATCCAGCCCCGAGAACAATCCGGCCGGAGCGCGGACCCCGGCCCCGAGCGCGGCCTCGCCTGCCTCGCCCGCCCCGGCCGCCGGGCCGCGGGCATGGACGGCGCCCGCTCGCTCTGTGAGTGCCGAGCCCCCCGCCCGCCGCCTTTGTGTGCGCGCTGCGCCACTGCAGCCCCCTTCCCCTGCGCCCCTCCTGCGCCCCGGGCCGCGTCCTTTGTGGAGCCGCCACCTGGTCGGTGCCTTCCTTTCCCCCGGCCTCCCAGTCCCCCCTGCATCCTCCCCGGGGCCCCCCGAGACAGCCAGCAGCCCCCTCCGAGGCCGCGGTTGCGCAGGGCACGGCCCTTTTCCCCCAACTCGGACCTGGTCCCGTCTGCAGCCCCCCACCCCCACGCCAGGACAGCTCAGTAGCCCCCCTTCCCTGCGCTGGGCAGGGCGTGAGTGCCCCTCCCACCCAGCCGGAGCCTCCCGGTCCCCCGGTTCCGTCTGCAGCCCGCTTCCCCAGGGACAGCCCCGCAGACCCCTCCGATCCCGGGGCGGGCAGGGCGCGGGCCCCGGGGCGGGGCTGCCTCATCCCGCGGCCCGGGCAGGTGCGGCGCGGCCGGCGCTCACGCGGGCCTGTGTGTCCTTGCCCGCAGAGATGGACGGCGATGGCGGCCGCCGAGACGCCCCCGGCGCGCTGATGGAGGCCGGGCGCGGCGCGGGGCCCGCGGGCATGGCGGAGCCGGCGGCGGGGCCGAGGGCGCGGGCGGCGCGGCCCGGGCCCCAGCGCTTCCTGCGGCGCAGCGTGGTGGAGTCGGACCAGGAGGAGCCGCCGGGCCTGGAGGCGGCCGAGGCGCCGGGCGCGCAGCCCTCGCAGCCGCTGCAGCGCCGGGTGATGCTTCTCTGCAAGACGCGCCGCCTCATCGCTGAGCGCGCCCGCGGCCGCCCCGCCGCCCCCGCCGCCCCCGCGCCCGCCGCGCCGCCCGGAGCCCCCGCCGACCCCGGCCCCGAGCCCGCCGGCGCGCAGGACCCCGGCCCGGACCCGGCGCCCGTGCCCGACGGCGGCGCCCGGGACGAAGAGGCCGCGGCCGCGAGAAAGGAGGACGCGGGGGCGCCGGAGGCGAGGCCGGAGCCCGGGCGCTCACGCCGGGACGAGCCCGAGGAGGAGAAGGACGACGAGGACGACCTCAAGGCCGTGGCCACCTCTCTGGATGGTCGCTTCCTCAAGTTCGACATCGAGCTGGGCCGCGGCTCCTTCAAGACGGTCTACAAGGGGCTGGACACCGAGACCTGGGTGGAGGTGGCGTGGTGCGAGCTCCAGGTGAGGGCGCGCTGGCAGCGGGTGGGCGGGGGCCGTGGGCGGCCTGCGCGCGGCCTTGTTCCTGCGCGGGCCCTACCTGGCCTTAGGCAGCCCTGGGGGCGGCGTGTCACCCTCGGTGCCGGTGGCTGGCTGTGCGTGCGGCCTGCGTGGCGCAGGTCGGGTGACGGAGGTCGGACCTCCCGGTGCGGCTCTAAGCGTGGCCCGGTGTGGAGAGCGCGCGCTTGGCGCCGCGTCTGTCAGCCCCGCTCCTTCTTGACTCCTGGTCCGGGCTGTCTAGATCCCCGTGTCTTTGCAGAAGCAGCGTGGGGGCAACAGGGCCCTGTGTCCAGCTGGTGACAGGGCGGCTTGGGGACTCTGGGCTGCTCCTAAAGGAGCACATTCCCTGTCTTTAAAGGTGTGGGTGCCCCAGCCGGGGATGCCTGCGGGGCTGGCTCTGACACGGTCTGTCCAGGTGGGGCCTGCCTGGCAGTGCTGTCAGCGAGCGATGTCTGGGCGTCCGGGTGCTCCCGAGCCTACGGTCACAGGGTGGATGTGTGAGAAGGCTTAAGACCAAATCGTGTGAAATGTGGGGTTTTTGGATGCAAAGGCTGTGGGCATGCATTTTTCATAGCCTTGCCCTCACGTTGGCTGTGTCAGCCCTAACCCTGGAGGATTATATAAACAGTAACCCGAGCTGCCCTGGGCCAGCTGTGGAAGCCAGGGTAGCGCCTGTCACAGCGGGTGTTTACAAGCCTCCCTCGCTTGCGGGGGCAGCTCTTGGGCACAGGGTTGGCCTGGTGAGAGCCGGCCGAGCTGGCCTCTCGGGTTTAAGCTTGCCCCAGCACCCTGTAAAGGAGCCGGCCTTCTAGGCCTGACTTCCAGGCCACACTGCAGGCGCCTGCCTTTTTGGCTCACAAACCCGGTTTGGTTGCTCTGTCCTCCGGGCCCCTGCAGGGTGGCCTGCGTGCGTGTGAGTGTGTGAGCACGTAAGCTGGGCTAACTTGGGGCGTCGACCTGACCTCAGCCTTTCTCCTGAGACAAAGAGCTCCAGAGGCCCCCCTCCCCACAGCCCCACCTGGCTCTGCCGTGGAAATGTGGGCTTTCTGTGGCGGGGCCAGTGGGTCCTGTGTAGTCCCTCAGGAGGAACCGAGAGCACCCCCCATGGCTGCAGGTCCTGGGCCCTGCTGAGGATGGCCCTGGCGGCCTGTGGTCTGGGGGCCCTGGAGTGAGCTGGGCCTCACTGCTGTGTGAGACAGCAGAGAGGAGAGAGGATCCGGAAGGGAAGACTGGAGAGGAGAGGAGGACTCCTGATTGTAGAGTGTGGCTGTGCACCTTCCCTCCCCACCTTCTCGCTCTTGCCAAGTGGCCCAGCGTGGCGCTCCGAGCACAGAGTGGAATGCCTCTGCAGTGTGGAGGATGGGAGCCGGGGAGCTGCAGCAGGCCGGCTCTGAGTTAGACCTCAGCAGCGGAGCCCTGCTGATCCGGTTGAAGCATTGCAGGCGCACGTGACCCTTGGAGGAGGTCGTTCGTTCCCATTCCCTTTAAGGAGAGGCGAGTGGGCCTGCTTCTGGTCCCCGTGCAGAGCAGCACAGAGGTGGAGCCTGGCTGCTGTCCAGGGGTCTTTTACTCCTGGACTCTGGGTGGGAGAGGGAAGGCCAGAGATGGCTTCCCGTCTGTCATGATCTTCCTTGAACAAGGGTTACTGGGGGCCCCAAGCCAGTGGGGAAACTGTCCCTGCGCCTCCCCTAACAAGAGGGCCCTGTTAACATTTGCCCCAGGTTGATGTGCAGAATTTGGGGTCAGCTGCTTTCTGCTGGGTGGGTCTGAGACCAGCTTAGAAGAGGGGCCTGGACCAACTTAGGACAGCAGCCAAGAACCTGCTGTGTGTCCTGCCGCCTACTCACCGACCAGGAGGCTGTGGTTTTTCTGGTTTTGTTGTGGAAGACCCCCAAGGTCACTGGAGAGGACAGAGATGGTGGAGGGGAGATTGCAGCATCATGGGTGGAGGCCGCTGGCTTGGCGTGGCTGTCCACTAAGAAGAGGAGATGGGCATGAAGGGCAGGGTGCTGGGTTAGGGCTCTCGGACCACAGTGCATGGGAGGGCGGCAGGTGCATGCTGCTTTGTGCCTGGGGAGGGGCTCATCCTCCTGACCCCCAGGATTCCAGGTGTCGGGGCTCCTCGGGGAGGTTGGGTCTCCAGGAGTGTTGCCTTCAGCACGGGGAGATTTTCAGGCTTCCTCCCGCCCCCTGCCCGCCTTCCCCAGCCCCCAGAAGTGCCTCAGCCACAGCTTTGGAGGGCCCTGGAAACCCACCCTCTGAAGGCTGCTTCCTGCTCCCACCCTTGGGACACTGGAGGGCGTGGGCACCCACCGACCTCCCCGAGAACTGAGACGGCATCGCCCACTCGCTTTTTCCAGGGTTCCCTGCCAAGGGGAGGAAAGGCCGAATTTCTGGACGTAATAAATCTGGCTTGGAGGATGTAAGGTCCTGTGACGTCTAATTTCCTCCCATAATTTAGTGTTGAGAGGGCTTTGCAGAGAGAGCCGTGTGCATTCATGTCACAGTGAAGGGCAGCAAGACGTGTCACCCCCTGAATTGTCCAAATGTCCAAGCCGACACTGACTTTTGGGGAGAAGCCATTTTAAAGTGTTATCTCTCTGTCCTTTTTCTTTTGAATGAATATTTATTCCTGGCACCAGAACACGTTATACTAGCAATGGAGGAAGCACAAACACTCGGGCTGCTGCCCTCTCCCGGCTCATGATCCCATGGCCTGGAGGCCGTTGTTGGCCAGCTCTGGTTCTGCACAGACCCGTCCCGCAGACAGCGCTGGGGTAGTGGGGTCTCCTTGTGGCTCTGGGCTGCGCTAGGGGGCAGGTCTGGACCACTGACGCTGTCCAGGGCGGCTCAGGACACCCTCTCTCACCTGTTGCCACCTCTGAGTCGGTGTGGATCCCCTGTAGAGAAAACGCAGCTGACCCAGACCCGGCCAGCGTCCGAAGCCTCGCTGGAGGCGGCATGTTGGCCTTTCCTAGGGGGAGCTTGGAGAGAGCCTTGGGTCAGCTCCTCCCCATCAGCAGCCCCCTGCCTTCAGGGGAGATGGGGTCTCAGGTTCTCTGTGCTGCCCCCTCCCCACAGAAGGCTGCTGGGAGCTGCTGTTGGGGAGCTGGGGGCTGCCTCCTGGGCGATCCCACCAGGAACCCGTGTTTCCTGTGCTGGTGTCCGGGCCCACGCCCTGCGCCCGGTGTGGGGGTCATTTTGCTTCACAGAAGTGTCAGTCCTTGATCCTCCACCCGGAGCGCTTGCAGGGCTGTGAGGGTCCTACTGAGGTACCGTGAGGGCTGAGCCCCACCAGCCGGGGACAGGTGCCGCTGTGGAGCCGTCCTGCTGCTGCTCTGCACTGCTTGGAGCGGGCTGGGCTCCGCTAGGGTGGTGATGGCCTGGCCTTGAGGCCGGGAAGGGGCTTGTGATGGTTGTGTGACCTGCCAGTGTCCCCTTCGTGCAGCCACGTCGGCGCCGTGTGTTCCCAACTTGCCTGCCCCAGCCAGACATCTGGTCATCTGCCTGTGCCCTGGGAGGCGATGATGCCCGGGGAGGCGATGACGCCCCTGGGGGCTCTCTGTGTGCTGTTGTGCCGACTGTGCTGGTCCCCTCGCTGTCCTCAGAGGATGGCCGGTCCTGCCTGCCGTCAGTGTGGCTGGGAGCCTCTCCCACAGCCTTGGATGCTCCACCTGTGCCGAGCACTGAGCTCGCACACCTAAGCCTGCAGGTGTGCCATCATCTTTCACGGACAGGCCAGGCGCACACCCTTTGGTGATGGGCAGCCTCGCGCCAGGGTTGAGAGATCCCGCTGATGGCCTCTTGCAGAAGGCTCGGCTGCCGGCCTCGTCTGCTTTCAGAGGAGCCCCCAGCAGCCCTGCCGACGTAGGGAGAGGAGCAGCCTTGCAGAAGGATGGTGCTTGTGCTGCCGCAGGACTCGGGGGAGGGCACACTCAGCTTGCCTGGTGGTCAGTCTCCTCTCTTATTTTTACTGTTTTAATTTCCTAAGAGTTTATTTTGTTGGGAGAGCTGTAATTTGAAATCAGCTGGGTGCTGACTCTGTGCTTGCTTTACCCAGTGAGATGTTTCACGGGCCATGCCGACCATGGTTCTGGTTTGGTTGGTGAGAAAGGTTGGTGCCAACTGCCCGAGAGGCCTGTGAAATGGGCTCCCCCCCACCAGTGCAGCAGTGGGGGTGCCCAACCCCCAGAGGGCCCGCCCCGCCCCAGTGGTGTCAGCTGGGAGAGTGCAGTCAGTGATGGTGGACGAGCAGCCCGAGCTGTGGGTCACTGTTGTGGGCACATTGGGCATCGCGGCTGGGTCCCTGTTGGAAGCAGGCGCTCCCACGGCCAAGCATGTGCCTCTCGGGGTGTCCTCGGAAGCCCTGGCATGTGGGGTGCCAGGCTGAGCCTGATTCAGCCCTGAATTGCCCAGGCACCTGGGCCCCAGAGCCAGGACCCCCGGACCGGCTAACTCTTGGGAGGGCTAGTGGGCATCTCCTTACCCCCGTGCCATTTCCAGGTGGGGCTGGGGGCTTCCTCTGTGGTGGGTGAGCTTTGCTGGCAGGCTGTTAGCTCTAACCTGATGGTGGTGAGAAAAAGAATTGCTAAGAGGAGAGGGAGCGATGTTCCAGGAGACCCTGGACTCGGCAGTGCAGGCTGGTGTGGTTCATTGGCTCAGCTGGCGTCTGTTGAGCCCTGGTCCCAGCCCGGTGGTACCACGGTGAGTCGGACTGGCCACGTCATGGCGGGAGAGCCAGGTCCTCGTGCAGGAGCCTGCAGGAGGCGAGTGTGGAGAGAGGCTGTCCTGCAGTTCTGGGCTGGCTGGGCTGGCTGTGTGCCTGAGATCACCTTGTAGATCGTTAGGACTTGCGGCCTTCCGCGTGGTTGTAGGTGTGTCTTGGGTACTGTGGTTTGGGCTGGCTTCAGGCCGGAGCTGGACGGCGCCGAGGGGGCCAACACGGAGCTCCAGGTCACAGTTTGGTGGAGGAGAACTTGACCCGGTCCTGCCAAGGTTTGGGCCGTGCGCCTGGGTCTCCTTTGTGGTCTGCTGGCTGAGCGGCGAGGCGGGGGCCAGCCTCTGCCTGCGGTGGTGGAAGGGGGCGCTTGCCCTGTGCGTGCAAAGGCCCCAGAGCACTCGGGCCCCAGCCCCGCACCTTCCCATGGGGAGGGCACCTGGCTTCGTGAGCCTCGGTTTACTCATTTGAGCAGTGGGGATGGTGTGAGCCAGCTCTTGTGGGGCCTGGGGGACTGTTGAGAAGTGTGTTCACCCTGAGCCGGAGCAGGCAGTTGGGGTGAAGCCTCTTCTCACCCATGCTCACTCCCCTCAGGTAAACGTTTTTAAGAAGCAGAGATTGGCACAGAGAGCAAGCTGAACCCAGAGGGGCAGGGGGGCCAGCCTGCAGGCAGGAGTCGGGTCCTGGGGTGGACCAGGGCCCCTGGGCATGTGGGCTGAGGGCCTGTGCTCGTGGGCTCCCAGAGCACCTGGCGGCTGCTGCCTTCTCTCCGCACTGCGGGATAAGGAAAGGGTGTGAAGGCGGCAGCTGGAATCGCTAGGGAGCGGGCTAGGATCTGCTCTGGCCACAGAACCTCCAGGGCTGTGTTTCGGGTGGAGAGGCCCCTGGGTGGGAGGGGCAGAGCCCGTCTGAGGTTGGCAACCTGAGGGTGCGCTGCAGGTTTTCTCGTCTCAAATAGTTTTCAAATCCAGTTCTGTTCCCTGGAGGAGTTGAATTCCAAGAATTTTCCAGAGTATTTGATTACTACCTCTAATTTATGTCAGCTTTCTATAAATAGATATTAAGTTTTTTGGAAAAGAATAAAAGAAAGGAGATCAAGACGGTGTGAAATTGGTGAAAGAATAGACAAATAGATCTACAGACCAGGTTAGAGAGCCCAGAAATAGACCCCCATAAATACGGTCAGCCAACCTTTGACACAGGAGCAAAGGTGACAGACACAGTGGAGCAAGACGGTCATTTCAATGAATGGTGCTGGAACAAGTGGACGTTCACATGCAAAAGAATTAATCTGGACGCAGACCTACACCCTTCACAGAAATTAACTCAAAATGGATCACAGACCTAAATGTAAAATCAAAACTATAAATTCCTGCAAGACAACACAGGAGAAAACCTAGATGACCTTGGGTTTGGGGATAATTTTTTATATTCAACACCAAAGGCCTGATTTGTGAAGAAAAACTTTAGAAATCGAACTTCCTTAAAATGAAAAAAACCTGCTCTGCAAAAGACACTGTAAAAGAATGAAAAAACAAGAATGCAAAACAGTGCAGCCACTTTGGAAGACAGTTTGGCAGCTTCTTACAAAATTAAACATACTCTTACCCTATGATCCAGCAATCACACTCCTTGATATTTACTCAAAGGAGGTGAAAACTTATGTCCACAGAAGAACCTGCACACGGATGTTTACAGCAGCATATTCATAATTGCTGAAACTTGGAAGCAAACAAGACGTCCTTCAGTAGGTGAGTGGATAAATAAACTGTGGTCCATCCTGCAATAGACTATTATTCAGCACTAAAAAGATACAAGCGATCAAGCTATGAAAAGACATGGAGGAACCTTAAATGCATATCACTAAGTGAAAGAAGCCAATCTGAAAAGGCTACATACTGCGTGATTCCAACTCGGTGACATTCTGGGAAAAGCAAAACTATGGGAACAGTACAAAGATCAGTGTTCCCAGGGTTGGGGGGAGGATGACTAGGTGGAGCACAGAGGATTTATAGGGCAGTGAAAATGCTCGTATGATACTATAATGATGGATACATGTCGTTATACATTTGTCCAAACCCATAGAACATAGCACAGTAAGATTGAACCCTGATGTAAACTACGGATTTTAGTTAATAACAGTGTATCAATATTAGCTCATCAGTTGTAACAAATGTACCACATTGATGCAAGATGTTAATAATAGGGGAGGCTGTGTGTGGGGGTGAGGGGGTACATGGGAACTCTGCACTTTCTGCTCAATCTTTCTGAAAACCTAGAACTTCTCAAAAGATAGTCTATTAATTAAAAAAAACCCAGTGTAATAGCTACATTAAAGAAGTTTGCAGAATTGAGAAGCAAATCCAAGTGAATGCAACTGAAAAGTAATCCAAGTGAATGCAACTACTTATTATTTTTGCATATTACCTTCAAGTTCTTGTTCACACACATGTATCTCTTTTATAAATAGAACTGCAATCACAGTGTTACAGCTTTTACATTATATCTTTTAACACTGTTTCTTTCTTTTTTTAATCAGGCTTACTACTTTAATAAAAAACAGATTTCTTTCCCTCCCTTTTCTTAGAACGTTCAATTTAGCAATCTTTTTTTCTTTCTCTTTATTTTCTACTTGAAATATATGTAAATTCTTTTATTTTATTTTTAAAAATTATTTTATTGAGGTCACATTGGTTTATAACATTGTGTAAATTTCAGGTGTACATCATTATATTTTGACTTCTGTATAGACTGCATCGTGTTCACCACCAAAAGTCTAGTTGCCATCCGTCCCTGTACACATGTGCCCCTTTACCCTTTTGGCCCTCTCCCTGCCCCATCCCCCTCTGGTCACCACCAGTCTGTTCTCCACATTTATGTGTTTGTTTGTTTATCTCGCACATATGAGTGCAGTCATACAGTAATTGTCTTTCTCTGTCTGACTTATTTCTCTTAGCATAATACCCTCAAGGTCCATCCATGTTGTCGCAAATGGCATGATTTTGTCTTTTTCTTATGGCTGAGTAGTATTCCATTGAATCCATACATCACATCTCCTTTATCCATTCATCCATGATGGGCAATGCTGTTGGTTTTTGAGGAGAGGCTGTGGTTTGGGGTTCATTCTTGCTTTGTGCTTGCTGTTCTGGTCCTCACAGAGGGCTTTTCCAGAAAGTTTTGCTCATCCATGCTCTGGGGTCGGGTGGAGGGAGGCTGGGGGCTGGACAGAGCCTCCTGGGCCACACAGAGGTGACCCTGAGTTGTGGGCTCCCTGAGCATCTGCTCCCAGGGGCCTCGGTGCCGAGTGGTCTCACGCATGTGCCAGGAGGGCCTGAGCAGGCAGTCCCCCCACGTCCCCCTCCCCTCGAGCTGGCTGTATTTCCCAAAGCATTCAGGAGTGAGGTCTCTCCACAGTGGCTCTAAAATTAAAGTGTCATGACATGAGCCCTGCCCAGACACACGGACAGAGGAGCCAGCGGGGTAGAGGGGGTGCTGGGCTCGGGGCTCACTGCCCCCAAGTCCTGGTGGTCCTGGCTGGGTTTCGGGGGGGAGCCTCCTTAGGAGGGAGGCCCAGGCTGGGCTGTCCGCTGGCCATGGGCAGGGCATGGACGGGGAGGGCAGGGAGGAAGCTCTGGCGTGGTGAGGACTTTCTCGGACCCCTGGACCACGCATGACCTCATCGGGTCCTCGGAACCACCTCCAGAGGTCTTGGGATCTGTTTTCACAGATGAGAGTGAGGCTCAGGGGAGGTGGCTCACATCGGGGCTCACACAGCGGGACAGCGGCTGCTGGCATGACCCATCCTCTGCCCTGGATCGTCTTCTCCCACCTGTGCTTCAGAGAGTTGTTGCGGAAAGGGGGGTGTCACTGAATAGGCCTGGAGAGTGCTGGGTCAGGCAGGCATTAATGTTGCGGGACTTCTCAGAGCCTTTAAAGTGCTGTGAAGCTCTCCAGGGGGTGTGGAGGCCCTGCACCTCCTCCACCTCTTCTTTCGTTTTCCCAGTGTCACTTGGGACTAGGACAGGCTTTGGGGAGTGGCCTGTTGGCTGGCTGTTGGTAGAGGTGCAGATGTTCCCACAGTGGCTCCGTCGCAGACACCGTGGAGCTCCCATCTCGTTCATCGGTGGTGTTGTTGGCAGAGGTTGGAGCTAGAGATGGAAAGTGGGCCCCGCCCTTGAGACTGCCCGCCTGTCTCAGGCCAGAAGCTGCCCTGGAAGGACCCATCCTCCTTCTGATGTCCACTCTTCCCTCCAGCCCCCTGCTTTTCAGGCTCTGTGTGTGCTTGCTCAGGAGCAGATAAGCTGGGAAAATTCTTAGCTGCAAGCTGAGTGTGGCTAAGCATGCAGACCTTTGATCATTCCCAGAATCTGAAACCTGGAGATGGCCAGTCGAGGGTGTGAGTGGCTTGGTAGTGTGGGCAGGGACAAAATCGCTTTGCCTCTTTCTCTTCTACTCTCCTCAGCCGTGTTGGATTTGTCCCCAGTTTCATTGCCTTATGGCTGCAGAAAGTATTCCACAGCTCCAGGCATCACAACCACATTTGAAGGCAGGAAGCAAGTGGGTGGTTGGGGGGGTTGGCTAGGGGTCCATGTTTTAATCTATAAAGTGGGTGTTACCAGTAAGCCTCTGGTCTCTGGTTAGCATGGGCCTGTGTGGTCCCCCCTGGATGGAAGGGCGTCCGCAGAAGGCTCGGTGGCACAGGCGGGTATGACCTGCTCCCTGGGGCTGGGCGCGGTGAGTGTGGTTAGTAGGGAGGGTGGCAGGCTGTGGGTGGGGGCGCCTGCCAGGGTCTGTCTGGGCCGCCTCATCTCTCCAAGGTCTGGGCGGTGCCCTCTGTGACGTGGCCTCCGCCTGGACCTGTCCCCTGACGGGAACGAGCCACACGCCTGGCTGCTCTGAATGCCTGCTGGGGTTGTTGCTCCTCCCTGCCCCGCCCCCCCCCAGGGCCTCCCACCCTCCTCTCTTCCTCGTGGGGTCTCTCTCTGCCAGCAGCCCAGTTTTATCCCCCCTGAACTTTTTATTTTGAAAACTTAGGAAAGCTGGCATTACTGGTTGTTAACCTTTGTCACATTTGCTTTCTCTCTGTCCCTTTGCGTACGATTGTTCTGGCGCATTTGCATCTCGGCCTGGATTCTTCAGCACATGCCTCCAGTAGGAGCGAGGACCTTTCCCCACAAAACCACAGCCCCGTGTCGCACTCAAGTCTGACGTGGACGCCAGCAGCCATGCGTTTCACGTGGACTTTGCCTCCCAGTTCTGCTCTGTTTGGATCCTGGATCCAGTCAAGGGTCGTGTGTTGCATCTGGTTGTCATGTCGGTTTTAACCCAGAACAGTCCCTCCACCTTTTTAATGATTATTTTTGAATCTTTTGCCGCGTTGTCTTCTTCTCCCGCATGACCACCCTCAGGCTGCGTTTCTGGCGCGGGTGTCCCGTGGGTGGCACTGGTGTCCCATGGGTGGCGCTGGTGCAGATCACAGACATGGGTCAGCCTGTCCCCATGTGGACGGGGGTCTCTTGGCTGAGGCGAGTCCACTCGCAAGTGATGAAGAAGGGACTCTGCAAGGGGTCACTCTGCTGTCCCCCTGACGTCTGATCACTGGCCTCAGCGTCCAGGGATGATCCTTCGGGAATCGTCCAGGCTTTTTGGAAAGACAAATCTGATCATCTTGGTCCCCCTCCTGGTGGGCAGTCAGTGGCAGAGCTGGGACCTGAACTGGGCCGCTGGGGGGCGCTGCCAGGAGGCTGGACTGCAGGCTTGGGTCGTTCCAGGGCTCAGGGGCACTGGCCTCCTGCCTTCCTTCTGGCACCTGAGTACCTGAGCCCCTGAGCGGACAGCCGCCTGTTTTAAGTCAAGTCTCTCAGGCTGTGCTCCTGAGCCCCCCGGGATTTCTCCTGCAGGAGAGGGGCCTGCAGCAGGGTTGCTGTCAGGAGGACCCTGACCTCCAGGAGGCCGCTGCCTGTCCATCCACTCTGGAGTGCAATGGGGTCCCCGGGCATCCTCAGGCCTTGACACGCGTCTGGGCCTCGTGTCCACCTGGCGCCCCATTTCACCCTTGGGCGGGGACGCCGGGGGAGGGGACACTGGGGGAGGGGAGGGCCAAGTCCCACGTTCCAGCGTTGGACCCCTCCAGTGAGTGGGGGACGGCGGGGGTGGTGGCGATGGATGGGAGGCCATTACAGGGGGGATACTTCCAGATGCAGGTGACGGACATGACAGACCCTGAAACCTGAGAAAGAAAACTGCCCCAAATTTCCTTCCTCTGACATAGCAGTTCTCACTTTGGTACATGTCCTGGTCTCTTTTTTATGTTCTCGGGTGTTTTTGCAAAGTCGTAATTGTGGAGTCTGTGCTTACGTGTATGGTGATGAGGAATCGCCCTGCGGCCTGCGGCTGCCACCTGCCCCAGCTCTGGCGCGAGCTGACCTCAGGGTGAGGGGCCCACTGGTCTCCCTTGTCCTCCGGGGGTGAGTTCAGGGTGGGCTCAGCCCCAGCCCTGCCCGCAGCTGGGCGCAGGCTCCCACATGTCTGTCTGGCGTCCAGGCGGGGCCTGGCGCATCGGGTTGCCTCTTCCCGCGCCCGTGGGGTGTAGCTTCCTAGCCCAGCTGCTGTTGGGGACCCCGGGGCCTCCAGAAGGAAGGTGGCCGCCATGCTGGGTCTTCACACTGGGAAGTCGCCCTGCCGAGTCGGCCGACAGCAGTCCACTGACACCTGCCCGGACAGGTTCTGATGACTTTCTTCTCTTTAACTAAGAGGTTAGAGCAGGACAGGGAGTTTGGCTCTTTTGGAAGAAGCATTGCAAACTCAGAGGGCAGAGGAGGGCGAGGACAGGGAGCAGGGCAGGGGGCGGCACTGGGGCCCCGCGTGTGCTCGGGTTTTGGGAACACTGTCATCCTGAAGCCTTTTTACACAGACTAGTGACCCGCCCATGTGACTGCAGGCTTGTCAGTTGTCAGCAGTGTGAGGTTGCCCTGTGCTGTTGAAGGACCCTCGGAGGAGGACCCTTGCCCCCCTCCTCCCCAGGGCATCAGGGGCCGTCCTGTGCTCCCACTGGGAGTGGGTTCCAGGGGTCTGGGTCTGCATGGCCACAGCCACACGGGCAGAGAGGGCCAGTTCTGGAGGACCCGAGGGAACAGTCCAGGTCTCTGCACGTTCTCGGGCCCTGGGGACACAGGCAGCACCCACCTCGCCCTGGCTGCCCGCCAGACCCCAGATGCGTGTGAGCCACACTAGCGTTTGCTTTGTGACAGTTGGCCCCCTGACATGACGTGGGGGTTGGCTTGGTCACCTGCACTGCTGGGCTCCTGGGGGGACAAAAGCTGCCTCGGTGGTGGCTGTCTGTCCTTTAGCAGGCTTCCGGACATTTTCTTAGGGGCCTCTGCGCTCAGTGATTCTTCCCCGTCTCGGCCGCCCCTGAGTTGGCGTCTGAGTGTGCACGAGGACGCGGGGTGAGGACATGGCGGCCCGACCGTGGGCCTCGTGCGGGCGCTGTGTGGGGAGGGGCCGCCGCCTGGGGAGGGTCACGGGCCGTGGCGTGCGGGGAGGGTGGCGGGCTCCTGTGTCTCTGGTGGGCTGGGTCAGGCGGTGGGGGCTCTGGTTTTCTGCGGGGTGCTGGAGGACACCGCGGCTTCTCTGTGGTGCAGGCGGCAGCTGTGAGTGATTTGGAGTCACGTGGAGCTGGCTCAGGGGTGGCAGAGGGTGAGGTGGGCGTCCTGGGCCCTGCTCCTTGTCTCCCGCTGTGGCGCCCCGATGACTGTGCTGGGATCCTGGCCCCCAGATGCTGGTGGGCCCTCCTACGCCGTCTGCTGGGTCTGGGCCTCCTGTTGCTCAGTTGCCTTCGCAGGTTCGAGGGCCACGTCTGCTGGGCGGCGTCCCGGGTCCCCGCAGGGCCAGTGGGCGTTTCAGGGCCCACGGGTGGTCTCGCGGGCTGGGGTCAGGATGCCACGGCCGCAGACCTGCCCTGCATAGACGACCACATTTGTCATTGAAAAGGTTAAAAAGGAGGCTGGGAAGCGAATCAGCTCAGCCAGGCGAATGTCGGAGGAAGGATGGGATGTGCTGAGGGAAATGGAGATAAAATGGGACCAAAGCAGATGAAAAAAGTGAGAGTTTTAAAGGAAAGGTAGACGGTTGTTTCATCAAAGTGAAAGAAAGTGAGGCGCCAAGGGACGGAGGGCACTGCTTCGTTGACTTGGAGGTGACAGTGTGGGAGCCTGGGGGCATTAGAGGTGGTGAGCCCGCCCAGCGGGCAGCCCCTGGGACCCGGCCTCAGTGTGGATGCTGGCCTGCCCCATGTGTCCAGCCTTTCGAGGCTGCTGCCTGTGGGCGTCGGGATGCCCTTGGGACTCAGCCCTGGGTGCACGATCAGCAGTGGGCCCTTTTCCACCATGTGGGTGACCGCAGTCTGCGATCCATCCACCTGCCGGGCACTTGGGCAGTTTCCAGTCTGGACTGCTCTGGGTTGCAGGGAGGAGGCTGAGGGGTCCTGGGGGGCCCGTGTCAATGGGGCTGCTCTCTCCCTGGTCCTCTGCTTGCCTGGCCTGGGGTGGACGTGCCCTCATGCCCCTGCTCTTGGCTTCTTGGGAGGCCCAAGCATGGAGAGCCCTCCATCCCACTCCTGCGTCCTTCCTGTAGCCGGGATGGCCTGTCCAGTCGACAAGGACCAGACCTCTGGTGGGCGTGCTCTCCCCTGCCTGCTCACCTGCACCTCCACGTGTGTGGGGAGTGGCATTTGGTGCGCGTCTGGCCTGCCTGAAATGGTCTGTCAGCCTCTGTAAATATTTGATGACGGTGATGATAAAACACAAGGGCTGCTTTGTTCCCAGAGGGGAGCGAGCCTGTGACACTGGAACGTTCCGGCCCTGCCGGCTGCTTCCTGGAGGCTCTATGGATGCGTTTTTGAGGCAGACCCTTTGTGTTCACAAGCAGAGCGGGGGCCCTTTGCTGCTGGCAAGGCGGCGTGGACACAGCATCGCCAACTTTCCACCTGGAATCAAGCTGGGCCTCTGAAAGGGCTGGAGGCCAGGCCAGAGGTTGCAGTGGGGTCTCGCCCTTCAGATGCAACCTGGGACAGACCTTTGGACACAGGTCCTGGAGAGGGGCTCAGAGGAGCTGGGGGCTAGGGTTTGGCCAGGTGCCTGACAGTACAGTAGAGGGGTCAGTGCCCGGCTGTACCACTGGGCCCTGGTGGGCTTGGCTGGGCTGCCACAGGTGCAGTGGATGCCTGCCTCGTGGCCCTACCCCGTGGTCTTTCCCCTGTGGCCCTGCCCCATGGCCTGCAAGTGGCAGCACTGGCACCCGACCCAGCTGCCCCGCCCACCGGCGGCTGCGTGTGTGGGCCATGTGTGCAGTGAGGACGCCGTCAGGCCTTGCTGGCCTGTGTGACGTGTGTCGTCCTGGGTCTGCGCACCAGGGAAGAGGCCTGCCTGCCTCGTGGGAGTGACGGCCCCTTGGAGGCCTCGCCGAGGGGGAGCCAGCTCCGCGCAGGGCCCTGCTGGCAGCCATGGCTTCCTTGAGCGGAGCAGGAACTCTTTGTGGGCGGGTGTTCCAGGGCTGCTGGCCTCTCAACAAAGGTCTCCTGCTGTGTTCTCTCTCTGGGGGAGGGAAACACCGTGGGTGTGGCCGGGGTAGGTCTTGTGTGGGGGTTGAATCACGAGGGTTTCCAGATACTTCACCTGAATGTAGTTATTAACGGGCGAGTTACGTTCTCTCGTTGGGTCCTGGCTGGGGCCCTGGGAGGTTGGCTTATCCCTGGGGTGTGGACACCCTGAGGTCAGGACGTCTGTGGTCCTGGGGGGCTGGCCCGGAGCCCTCCCTGCTGGATCCTGGAGGGCCCTTCCTGGAGGCTGCGGGCGGGGCCGGTGGGTCTGACTGGGTGGGGTCACCGTCCAAGCCTTGGGCCCGGCTGACCTGGGGTCCTGAAGTGGAGCGAGGGCCTCGCGGCTGGGTGTGGCCCAGGAGAGGGTGGGATGGCCGGGAGGGGATGTGGGTGTGGCCGTGTGGGCAGAGGGGCCTGGGTGGGTGGCAGTAGCTGGGGATGCAGATGAAAGATGGCACACGGGGGCTTCCTTCTTTGTTTAGAGAAGGAAAAAGCAAGTTAAAAGCAGTGGTGGTGCCTCCTGGACCGGAGGCGTGAACTGGGCAATGGCTGGCCCCAGGGAAGGTTGGAAGGGGGCCTGCAAGGAGCAGCCACTGGCCCAGGCCCAGGGTCAGGTGGGCTGGGGAGGGGCGTGGGAAGCAGGGTGATGGAGGCGTCCACAGCTTCATGCCCCAGCCTGCAGTTGTGCCACTTCACGTGGCTGGAGGGACCTCGCAGAGGTGGTTGAGTGAGGACCCTGAGGTGGACAATGATCCTGGGTTCCCAGGTGGGCCCAGTGTTATCCTTTGGTCCTTATAAGAGGGCACAGGGGGGTCCCAGGTAGACGTGATGACGGGAGATGGAGGACGGGCCCACGAGCCAAGGAGCGTGGCGGCCTCTGGAAGCTGGACAAGGGGCCGGATTTCCCGGGACCCCAGAAGGAAGCAGCCCTGTGTGCAACGCCTTGACTGGGCCTAGGAGGCTGCCTTCTTGCTCTCGCCCCAGAACTGGAGAGAGTAAGCGCGTGCTGTTCGAGCCGCGGTGATGGGGGTCTGTTAGCCATCCTGCCTCCCATGGACAGAGCGCAGCCCAGGGCCGGCGCTCAGTGGGCTGGGAGAGGCTGTCTATGGACGGAACATCCTGGGGCTGGTGGGCAAAGCTCCCTTTGAGTGGGGCTGGGCCGTTGGCGGTGCCCTGGGATGGCGTTCCTTGGGGGCGGGTGTCGGGGAACGGCTGGCTGGGTGATGGTGTCTGGCGTGAGTGCTGGAGAGAAGGGGTCCCGAGGCCACATTGTGGGGAGTCGGAACTGCCTGGCCTGGTCAGTGGGTATGAGGGGCCGTTGCAGCCTCTTGAGGGTGGTATAAAAGCAGGATTCCAGCACCAGGGCCTGACAGCCGCGTGTGAGGTGTCACGAGCAGCCGAGGCAGAGGGTGGCCGTGGCCCCTCCCTGGGGACCCGTCCGGGCAGGCAGCCTCCTGGCTCACTTCCCTGTTGGGACGGAGACCGTGGCAGAAAGAAATGAGGCCTCCCAAGGCTGCATGTGACGGAGAATGGCTTGCAGCCTTGGGCAGGGCAGCTTCAGAGGAGCAGGGAGGCCTCTGGGGAGAGCGGGGAGCAGAGTCCTGAGCACACTGGGGCAGGGCCTCAGGTGGGGTGGCTGGACTGGGGTGTAGTCCTGGGTCCCTGGGCTCCAGGAGGACTTGTGGTTCTATCCTAAAAGCTCCTGCCCGGGGCCGGGCTCCGGGGGTGGCACACGCGCCCCTGTCCGCCCCCGACGGAGCTCACGTGTCCAGGGGCCAGGGGCCAAGTGGACCTCACCTGTAGGTGGGATCCCCCAGGGCCGCGATGGGGGCAGTGTGGGAGAGGCCGCACTGGCCTGTCCTCATGGCCCTGCCAGGGCCCCTCCTGGTGGTGGGAGATGCTGTGGGCCCAGTGGGGGTATCCGGCTGCTCCCGGGGCCCAGAGTCCACGCCCTGCAGGAGGAGACAGCTGTGGTGAGGGGGTCTTGAACATTAGATGTCAGCCTGGTGGCTCGAGTCAGGAGAATCAGAAATGGTTCCCTTTGGGAGACCCTGTCTTCCTCCTTCCGTTCCCGCAAAGGTTACTGTTTAGCGAGTCTGCATTTGCAAATCAGCTTTACCACTGATGGGCCTGAGGGCCAGGGCTGGCGGGCACTCTGGTGGCACCTTCCCTTTTCACTGACCAGCACATGTCTCCTGCCCCTGGCACCTCTCTATCTCCCTCCCGATCACTGCCCCCTCCCTCATCTCTGTCCCCCTCCCCCATCTCTGTCCCCCTCTCCATCTCTGCCCCTCTCCCCCATCTCTGCCCCATCGCTGTCCCCTCCCCCATCGCTGCCCCCCTCCCTCATCTCTGTCTACCCTCCCCCATCTCTGTCCTCCTTCCCCATCTCTGTCCCCACCCCCCTGCTGGCTGGAGCCTTGTATCCATAGCAACACTTGCTGCTGTGGAAGCTGGTTCCTGCTCCCTCGTCCCATGGGGAGGTATTTTTGGCACTGCAGAGAGATTTTATTTTATTTTATCTTTGGTGTTGACTTTTACTCTTTGAGTGAGCCGCACACAGACAGAGCTAGGGGCAGTGTTCAAGGAGGCCTTTGCTCGGCAGGGGCACCGGGCCTGAGGGTTGCCCTGTGGGGTCCCGTAGACCTGGCTCTTCTCTGTGGGGTCCTGTGGACCTGGTCTTTCCCCGTGGGGTTCCGTGGACCCAGCACTTCCCCGTGAGGTCCTGTAGGATGGGTTAGGGATGCTGGCTCCTTTGAGCAGTCTCTGGGGCAGCCGATCTTGGGGTCTACATGTCGTACTGGGGGTCCAGACAGTGACTCTGGGCGAGAGGAGGGGGTGGGTGAGTCTGGACACCGGGGTGGCCTGACCGAAGCCCCTGAGCTTCGGGGCTGAGCCAGTGGTGGTGATAACTGTTCACTGGGAGCGCCTGGGCTGATTGTTTTTGGGCACCATCTGCAGCCCAGACCCCGTGCAGACCCTCATGTGACGAGTCCCGCGATCCTGCCCAGGGCCCAGGTTACAGACGGGGACGCTGACACTACCAGGGTGGTCCTGGGTGTCTCTGCTGGACGTCTCCTCTGAGACGTCTTCCTGTCCGACCGGAGCCCACGTGGATGGCGTGATGTCTGGGGTCAGCTTCTTTCTCAACCAGGTGGGGCACCCTCCTTTCTTTGGGGGACAGGACTGCCCTCCTCCCTCGCCCTGGTCCTGGCGGCTGTGAGCACACTGACCACAGCGATTGACGCCTGGCCCAGACGTGGCTCCATCTCTTGCCGAGGGCGCCACCGTAGCGCCCAGGAGACCCCAAGGGCGTGGGGTCCGCCTTGCCTGGCCCGGCACACCTGGGCGTTGTGGCTGGGGGGTGGATTTCTGGGTATCCTTGATCCAGACACTGGGGAGGGTGGTGGCCACATGGCTGGGGTGGACGGTTGTCCCGTGAGCCGGTGCTGGGCCGTCACGTGCCCGGCCTGCCCTCGAGGAGCAGGTGTTGAAGATGGCCCGCAGTGGATCTGCCGCCATGAGGGCGGGGAGCCACGGCCCTCGGGAGCGAGTCTAGCCTGGTGCAGCCCCCAGACATCACGCCCCCTCTCCTGGGTTTCCTTGGGAAGGTGCTGTGCAGGCGCTGGGTGTGCGGTGCCCCGGGCTCACCAAGAGCCACTCCCTGACCCTCTGGCTCTTCATCTGCTGAGTGGGGATGACGGGGGCTTGTAGGGCACTGTGGGGCCACCTCCAATGCCCGTGCTTGGCCAGGCTGTGCCAACAGGGTCATGCCCGGGGCGTTCAAATCAGAGGCGAGGCCAGCTGGGCCGGAGGCTTACTTAGAACCAGAACACCCAACCTTGTTATTTCTGACTTATGGAAATTCCACACAGACTGGGAAGTAGAGAAGGACTAAGAAGCCTCGTCCACCCTGTTACTATCAGGAATCGGCTGTACTTTACCTTCTTCTCAAACCCTCGGACTTGGATCAAGTCCCGAGTGCAGACCTGGGGGTCAGACCTGCCCAGATCTCAGGGGGAGCTCGGCCTGTCCCCCACAGGCAGGACCCCCCCCCAGCTCCCTCGGAGAGTCATGTCTCTCGCCGCTGCACACAGTAGGTGCTCAGTGCACACTCAAGGAGATCAGGCCGGTCCCCTCTCTTTGCCCCGTCAGGGAGTCAGAGCCCCACAGAGAGAGGTGGTCGGGGTTTGTGGGTTTTACAGCATCGGGGATTCTGTCTCCAGTGAGTGCCTTTGGTGCCAACCCCGAAGCCGTTTATAGAACAGACACCAAGGGCGCCCTGGAGAGACGAGCTGGGTGCCCTGCTCGGAGAGGAGGATGGCCTCGTGGTAGACACTGTGCCCCCAGGACAGCCGGGGACGCGGCCGGGGACGGTGCCTGTTTTTAGTTTGGTGAAGTTCAGCAGATTGCAGAGAATTGGGGAAACAGAGGGAAGGAAGGAAAAAGCCCAGTGCCCTCCTCACGCACTCGGCCAGTCCCATCCTTTCCTCTCACATGTGGGTTTATCAAATCCCAGCCTGGCGGCTTCCGCCGTGGGCCTCGCCGCTCGCCGCTGTCCTGGGAAGGAAGTCCTGTCTTGTAACTGCCCCGTGCGCTGCGTGATCGGGATGTCCGGTTATTTCTCATGATTATAAATAACCGCCCAGTGAAGAATTCCAGACACACACACAGGCGTGCGGCTTTGGACGACATCCCTGTGGGGGCCCGAGGGTGGAGTCCCAGGTGGGTGGCAGCGGGTGCATCCCTCTCCTGGCTTCCCTGTGTCACTGTGTCTGCTGGAATGGCAAGCAGCCACTAAACGTGGAGTTCTGTGTTGACGTCGTCTGCTACCCCCTCACGCTGCATTCTCCTGGGAGGTGTTTAGAGAACAGTAGAGGAACCAGGTCTTTATGGGGAGGAGTCCCCACGCGTGTGATGGGCTGCGAGCACGCATGTGCCTCTGCCTATGTCCTCCTGTGTGTGCCCCTTCACATGCAGGCAGTCGGCCAGGCCCAGCCTGCCCGCGGCTACTTGGAGGTGTGGGGGTCATAGGATTTGGGGGTCTGGGGTTTGGGGGCCGTTGCTGAGGAGGAGCAGCTCCGAGGGGAGAGCCATGCCTGGCGGAGGGAACAAACCTGTGTCATGGCAGAGGGGGAGCGTTCGGCCAGGCCCATTCGGGGCGTCCAGCCGTGTGGCCTCGGTGGGGCAGGTGCTCACCTCTCTGGTCAGATGAGGGTGGTGTGAGCACTGGGAGCCACCACTGCCCAGTGACCGTGCAGGGCACCCTCCCTAGCTCCTTCCTGAGTCGGGGGGTTGGCCAGCATGCCTGGTTTGCAGAGTCACAGGGCTGCCAGTGACCCCAGCAGAGGAGGCCGTGAGCGAGCACTGTGTCCTGTGGTCTACACTGGCAGAGTGTCTACACCCACCTCAGGTGTTTCCTGTGCAGCCAGGCCCCGGAAGGAAGGTCCCTAAGTCGATGGCGAGGAAGCCGACAGGGTGGTTGGTGCAGGTCGCTTGAGCCTGAGCCCCGGCCCTGATCTAGAGAGTCGTGGATGCCTGGGGCACGGCCACGGGGGGATCCCACCTGTGGCCTGAGGGATGAGGGACGCTGGAGGATGCTGATGAGCGCTGGCACTCTCTCAGCGCCCTGCGTTCTAGCTGGGACAGGGGTTGTGCTGTGAGGATGGTGGAATAGGGGCCCTGACCCATGCACCTGGGTGGCTGTGGCTGGGTGGCTGACTCACTGACCACATCGTGCACATCGTGCACAGCCCCTCATGGGGAGTAGTGTCCCCACCTCTCCCTGCTAAGTGCCGCCCCCCCACCCCCCGCACTGGGCTGTGGTGCTCCTGCCTGTGGGTCTGGGGAGGACCAGGCGGTGTGGGGCCAGTGTGCGGGAGAGGCCCTGGAGTGACTGCAGCTGTGCAGTGTTGGGGAGACCAGGTGCCCCTGCTCCCGGGGCCTGTGCTGGTGATGGGGGTGCCGACCGGGATGTGAGCGGGATTCAGCTGTCTGCAGATCGGCTCTGGGAAGGGCGAGCTGGAGGATGAATGGCAGGCACCCACCCTGCCCTCCGTGAGTGCAGGGGTCCGGGGTCCCTTCAAGCCCCCCAGCCCACAGCCACGTGCACTCCATTCCGACTGAGATCTGCCCGTGGTCTGCAGCCACGCCTCCCCATGCCAGCCACGCTCCCGGGAGCTGCACACGCCTGGAGGCAGTGGGAGCCAGGCTGCCCAGGGGTCATGTTCTGACCTGCCCTTTATGGAGGCGTTGAGCCTCTCTGCCTCAGTTTACCCCTCTGTAAAGTGGGGCAATATTGACTTGCATGGCTCACAGGATTGAGCCCTGAGGGCAGAGGTCTTGTCTCAAGGTCACCTTCCTGGGCCCGGTGCGTGGCTGTCCGGCGGGTCATGGCCATGCGTAAATGCTCACCTGAGGGAGAGAGGGGTGCAGGTGTGTGTGGGGGGGTGTTTCCTCACCCCTTAGGGTGTGAGTGACAAGGAGAGACCGCTGGCATGGACTCGCCCGACCCTGAGTTCACAGGATGTCAGATCTCAGAGCCTCGCCCCTGGGCCTCGGGGCGGCTCCCACCTGTTGGAGGTGAGACGTCACAGGTGGAGGTGGAGAAGCCCCCGTCAGGCACCAGACACGGCATCTCTGAGTCTCAGTGGTGAGACCGGGAGGTGGCTTCACCACCCCCCAGGAGCAAACCCACCTTCGAAGGGAGCCCCGCTGGGCACTGGTTCTGCGTTGGTTTTGGGGTTCTGTTCCACTCTTGGGAAGGACACGTGTGCCGTCTTCCTTTAGGCGATTGGGGCCACAAGGATGCACTTGGGGACCTGGGCCATAGGCTGGACGACTGGGGAGGGAGGGGGAGGGTGACAGAGCAGGGTCACTGGGGTGCTGTGCTTGTCTCACTGGCCGTTTCATTTCACTGTATGTGTGTAATCTCTGGCCATTATTTCATCGCATACTTTTGTGTCCACTTAGTGGTAATTTAATAACTGAGCTGTGGCCTCAAGTGTAACCACCCTTTCATTGGATGGACCATTCTTGGGGCCCTGGGCTTTGGGCAGTTTAGAGTTTGCACTTAGAAAGTTTGTTATGCATTCTTTTCTAGGTTTTTAGTGGTTCCATTGGAGATTCCAGCATTCATCCTTGAGTTATTAAAGTCTGGTGTGAACTAGCACCTCTGCCACATCCTGGACAGTGCAGGGGTCTGAGAACACTGACTCCCTCTGCCCGCCTTGCCTGTCTTTTGTGAGGTTGCGTCTAAGGTTTTCTTTGTGTGTTCAATTCTCAAGAGTTTTATTTTCCTGACATGTGCCCTGGTGTGGTTTTCTTCATATTTAACCTGCTCGGGGTTTATAGCACTTCTTGAATCTGTGTCTGGGTGTCTTGCTTCCATTTTGGAAACCATTGAGGCATTATTTTATACACATTGCTTTTGTTCCATTCTTCATGCCCTCTTCTTCTGGAACCCCATTTACATATAGGTTGGATGTTTTCACTGTGTTCTGTGAGTTTTTTATCCTCTTTCATATATTTTCCACCCATTTGTCTCTACATGTTTCAGTTTGTATTTCCTACTGACCTGTCTTCCATTTTGCTGGTCCTGCCTTCAGCAGTGTCTAATCTGCTGTTAAATCCATGTATCGAGTTCCCAGTTTCATTTCTTAGTTCTAGCTTCCATTTGATTGTTATTTCATAGGTTTTAGTTCTGGCAAATTGTCCCTCTTGCTCTCTGTTTTCTTGACCACACCCATCACAGTAATTTTAATGTTTGTGTTTAGTAACAGCAATATGTGGATCTTCTGGGGCTTCACTGCTATTGTCTGGTTTTTTTCCTCTTGATTTTCTATCCCTTGGTCTTGTCTCCTAGTCTGCCTGGCCATTTCCGATCGACGTGTTTAAAACTTAGGGAGATATTTCAGGTTTTGGGTAATTTTGTCTTTCGCTAGAGACGATTTACTTTTGCTCCTTACAGGCAGTTAGAATAAGAGCAGGTTGTGCTAATCCAGTCTGGGATTGAGCTTCAGCCTTTGTGAGAGCTGCTGTGTTCCGTTTATCCATTCTCCTAGCCGGAGCCCTCTGGAGGGACTAGACTGAAGCCTGGGTGTTCACCAAGGCCTCCCTTCCTCGGCAGGCCCTGTCAGACTGCCCAGGCTCTGTCCAGCATCTCAGTGTCTAGTCTACTACAAAGAGGCCGATGCCCTAAGGCAGCACAGTCCTGTAGAACTGTGATTTGAGCCACATGTGTAATACTCAGTTTAATAGACACATTAAATGTGTTAAAAGAACAGGTGGAATTAGTTTTAATAATATTTCTCTTTTATCCAATATATCCAAAATATTGTCTTTTTAATACGTAATAATATAAGATTATTAATAAGATTTCAAAAATTATTTTAAAAAAAATACCATGTCTAAAAATCTATCTTATGCTTAGATGACATCTCAGCTTGGACTGGCCACATGTCAAGTGCCCACAGCCACCTGTGGCTCACAGCTGTTGTCTCAGGCCACACAGCCCTAGGGGAGAATGTGCTGAATGTGGGGGCTCCCTTCTCTCCAGGGAGTAGACCCCAAGCTGGTGGCTCGTTTCACAGGCGTGTGCACTGAGCACCTGCTGTCTTGTCTAGATTGTGGCCCCAAGGCTCATGCTCCCAACTTGGGGAGGGACCGAGGAGACAGTTCACAGGATTGGGGCAGACATGAGCCTTGGGGCCTTCCCTCACCCCCAGGCTACCCTGGGCCTCCATGGATTGCATGCACTAGGTCCATGTGTTGATGCCCTCCTGCCCCCCGCCCCGCACCCTGGTTTGGCGCCCGGCCCAGAGGAACGCTGTGGATATTCGGGCCTGGGAGTGGGTCCACTCAGCAGACATTGGCCTGAGGCCATCGGTGGCCAAAGCGCCTACAGTTTGGCTTCTGAGGCCATTTTAAGTCTGTTGGTAGGATTGCTCAGGCCGCCCAGTGCCTCTGGATAGGAGAGACATGAGGTCTGGGCCACTTCTTTCTGAGGGTGGGGATTAAAGGACTTGGCAGGATGGGGTCTTCTGCAGCAGGAGGCATCAGGATCCCTCTCCTCTCCGCTCCTGAGCACCCGGAGCTGGGGTCTGGACGTTCCCCAGGGTTGGAGGTGCGGGGGCAAGGGGTCTGCTTTCTAGGGGAGGGTCCACAGCATTCAGCAGATTGTTACAAGGACCCTGCACCCCACTGCTACCTGAGGTGCCCCAGCCCAGGGGGCAGGGCAGCTGCTTGTGGGGTGGGGGGACTCCTGACTGGCCCCGCCCCAATGGGGCTGACCCATCAACATCCCAGCCCTGGGGTGGGGCAGTGTTGGCTGTCCTGTCCCGCCCACCCTACAGCGTGTCCTTGGTTGAGATGTGCTTGCCTGCTGACTCATGTCCGTGGTGCGTCCACAGCTATCTTTAGGTGTCTTCATGGGGCAGTGGCCTGGGGTGGGGCTGGCCCTTTCTAGAAACCAGACATGTGGTGTGGTCAGGTGCATCAGGGTGGCTGCCCGGCCTCTGCCCGCTGGGGCTTGGGGTCACCTTGGGTGAGTGCTGACAGTCTAGTTGGCTGGGAGGCCAGGTGTCCTCTGGGAGCCCAAGGAGGCGGAGCAGGGGTTTCTCTTCCTGGCTCCTGTGCTCACCGGGCTCCCGCTGGCATTTCATACCGTGGTGACCTGCCCTCTGGCCTGGGTCCCAGGGTTAGGGCAGACCTCTCCATGAGGAAAGCAAAGCCCTGCTCGGTCCCACCACCTCGTGGCCCCCCGGCCGGCTCTCCCTCATCCCCCTGCATCCAGGAGAGAATGGACCCGCGTTTGTCCACCCCCAGGAGACCTCTGTCCTTTCCCGTTGTGGAGGGAACAAGGCCACAACTGTGGAGTCGAGACCTTGTGGCCAGGCCTGAAGGGGCTGGCTGGACAGCGGAGGGCTGGGCCCCCAGGGCTTGTCAGGGAGGACTGCTCGGGGAGGCCTGAGAGGGGCTGTGTCAGGAGGAAGCCTGTCTTGGCCATGGCGGTCTGTCACTGCCCGAGACAGTCTCTGGGGCTGGTTCAGGTCTGTCCATGCCCCACACGAGGCCTGAGGTCCCAGGAGAGGTTTGTGGGGTGGAGGGCGGGGCCTGGGGGTGGGCACCACGGGAGGGCTCCAGCCTGCCCAGCACGTTCCTGCCCCCTGGCACCTGCGCCCCAATGGACACTGGTGGCTGAGCAGGCGCTGCCTCCCGACCCGCTGGTTTCCCACCGTGGCCCTGTCTGTGCCCTGAGATGAGGGTGGTGGGTGGGCCTGGGGTGGGGTCCTGCAGCCCACCCACGACCCAGAGCCTGAGTAGGGGATGGGCAGAGGGCCTGTCTCCAAACTGACCCGCCACCCTCAGGCCAGGGAGGGGGCTCCCTGACGGGTGGCTCTCACAGCAGGGCTGGCCCTACTGAGGGTGGAAAGTGACGCTAAACTCCAGTGAGGGTTCGGGGATGGGGCCACCACCGAGGGGGTGACAGACCTGCCGTGTGTCCACAGAACTGGAGAAGGCCCTGATGGGGCTGCAGCGGGCCCTGAAGGATTGCTCACTCGGGGCTGGGGACACCTTTGGAAGGAGTCTGGAGAGCTCTGACCCATCTGTGGCTGAGACGAGCCGGAGTGAGGAGAGCTGGCTGAGCCCCAGTGCAGTGACAGCGAGGGTCTCCATGGACGGTGCGCAAGAGCCTGGGAGGGGCGCCCCTGGCTCTGTGGGACATGTGTGTCACGTGTGTGGTCTATTTGCTCCATCAGCCGTGCCCTGTATTTTGTGATGGTGACTCCACCCAGAAGAAGGACGTTTGGCCCTCAGAGCCGAAAGACCATGGGAAATAAAAAACCCTAAATTCCACTCTGCATCATTTTACGGCAGAAAA
The DNA here is from genome assembly GCF_057802395.1 of Ceratotherium simum simum. Classification (NCBI taxonomy): domain Eukaryota; kingdom Metazoa; phylum Chordata; class Mammalia; order Perissodactyla; family Rhinocerotidae; genus Ceratotherium; species Ceratotherium simum. Next base: position 55,657,070 of record NC_141919.1, on the reverse strand, counting down.
ATGTGGTTGGCGATCAATAAGAGACTTTCAGGAAAACCGTATCACCTTAGGTCCGTGTAGTGGAGATGTGAGTCCGGACTAGAGTTAGAGACGTTTATTCATGTTTTTATAAAATGGCCGTGGAGACTGTCAGATCCCATGGGAACCGTTCCAAGGAACATTAAAAAAAGGTCAATATTTACAGAATGCTCTAGATGACGCCCTGCACAACGACTGAAGTTTATGGGACGTGGTTGAGCCCCAGTTCCCTGTGGTGAGGGCTCCCGGTTTACATGGTCCTGTAGGAGGCAGACGAGCAGGGCCGGCCACTGGTGGCTCTGCCTTTGTTGGGAGGGCAGGGGCCCAGGTCATCTTTAAAAGAGCAAATTCCCCTTAAAGACACTGGTTGTGAGCCACTCGTGGGCCTCCACGTCCCCCTTTAAAGAAGGTAGTATTATCTTCAGAAGCGGTGGGGGGGCGATGGGGGGCACTGGATAGAGACTGTTTCTCCCCCAGGGCACAAGCCTGCTGGCCAGGACAAAGAAGCCATGGGTGTGGTGGCCCCACCCTTGCTGTCCACTGAGGTTTTCCTCTGAGCCCCTGCCCCGAGGATCTATTTTCTGCAACTCTGCAGATCCTTCCCGCTGGGGCTGCGCCTCCTTGGACACGGGGGCCTTATCTTACAAGGTTGGGGTGGGAGGGCTTTCATTGTGATAACACTGCCTCTCTCTTAAACGTGGTTAGAAAAAGCCGACAGCGCTCTCCTTGATTTCACGTATTTTGTAGCTTAAGATGAGTGGGATGAAGAAGTGAGTTTGTTTTAAAACCGCGGTAAATGTTGGAGAGGTGAGGGCGTCCCTCCATCAGGTCTGTCCTGTGCTGCCACTGTGGGAGCCCGGTCCCGAGAGGGGTCAGGACAGCCCCACCCAGCGCCTGCCATCCCTGCTGCCACCAGTCCCTGTGCTGAGTAAACTGCACTCTCCCAGCACCCCCACCCTGCTGGTGCCCTGGATGGGGGGCTGCCCTTCTCCCCTGTCTGGCACTGCCCACCTGTCCCTTCGCCCTGTCTTGTGGCGCGTGTGATTGTGTGTTTATCTGTCCCGCCATGAGGTTGCCCACAGCCCTTTCCTGCACGCCCAGGGCCCCAGTGACTGTCGGGGGACCAAGCGAGGCATGTGGACACCGCCAGGAGCAGGGGTCAGGGGACAGCAGTGCCCACTCCACTCTCTGTGCACTCAGCACCCCAGAGACGTCCCAACCCGGACCCTCCACCTTCTCCCTGCTTCGAGGTGAGAGGGTGGGCAAGGAACACGCCGCCCTGCAGCCCAGGGTGAGCCTGGGTCACATCCCCCAGACTTGGGAAGGCCTTTCTCCCCAGGGACATCCGGGGGCCCAGGGTGGAGAGACGCTGGCCGGGGCTGGTGACCCCTTCCCCAGGCCCACCCTGCCCCTGGAGCCCCCGTCCCGGGCTGATTCGCCATACATGGGACAGTTCTCAACAAAGACCTTGAGGCTTTCTTTTGTTCTAGACCAGATGGGGCAAGAGAGGTTGTCACCGCAGGACTCTGGTTCTGCTGATTCTGGGCACTCTCCTTCCGGCTGCTCATGTCCCCTCTCTGTTCTGTGTGTGTGGATTGCGCCTTCATCTGCTGGACTCGGGGTCGCCAGGCAGTTCTGTCCTCGCAGGGTTGGTCGGGCTTGGCCTGGCTGGAAGGAGATGGCTGCAGAATCCCCCAAGAGCAGGGAGGGTGGCCCTCTGGGTCTGACAACTTCAGCCCTTGCCTATGGGGCTGTTCGCGGCAGAGCTCGTCACCCCGGGTGGTGTAGGAGAGGCCCATCGGACCCGGGGCCTTGTTGCCCCGCCTGGAGGGTGCCGTCTGTGGCTGGCTGGGCCTTTCCCCGGAGCCAGCATTGCCCTGGAATTCTGCTCTTATCCTCTATAATCCGATCAACTCTCACCGTCTTTGGGGGAACAGGAGCCACTGTTTATGTGGCACCAGGGACCGGTGGGGAGGGAGGCCGGTCAGAGTGACTTCCCTGCCCTGTGGTGGGTGGACCATTCCTTGTTGATGCTGTGTGAGCAGCGGAGCCCACCCCTCTCACCAAACCTCGAGAACAACCTGACTCCGGCGGGGTTGGGGGTCTCGCAGGATGGGGCTTTCTTCCTGCCCTGGTCCTGACCTCGAGCCGTCCCAGCACGTCGGTCGAGGAGTTCATCCCACAAACGGTAACGACGTCCCAGTCGCTGGGGTGGTTCTGCCTCCATGGGGTCGCTGATCTAATGGGGCTGATCAGCCATCAACAAACAGGACTCAGGCCAGCTCTGCGAGCGGATGCCAGGCAGCACACTGAGGACATGCTAGCTGACCTTTCAAATTATCAAGCAGTGTGTCACCTCATTAAAAATAGCCTGGTGGCTTAGGACATAAATAAGGTCTGTCCCCTCCCATCTCTACCCCGGCCCGCCAAGAGGTGCCATTGGAAGATTCGCCCTGAGCTAACATCTGTGCCAGTCCTCCTCTATGTTTTAGTGTCTGGGCCGCCAGCACAGCGTGGCTGCTAACAGGGTGGTGTAGGCCCGCGCCCGGGGAACTGACCCTGGGCGGCTGAAGCAGAGCGCACTGAGCTTAGCGACTAGGCTGTGGGGCCGGCTGTCTTTGAGTCTTTGGCTCATCGCCTTTTGCTGGTATCTGAAGCGAAGACTGTGGCGTGTGCTCCTCTGCCTCAGTTCCGTTAGTTATGCCGTTTATAACATGAATCTTTTGCTCTGAAACGACTGTGAAATCTTTCACTTTTGTTGTTGATGCTGAAATATTGGCAAAAACAATTTATACTGTAAATGATTCTGTGAGTTTTCTCTAGATTCAGCGAACAGATCATTGGAAAGAGATTGTTACTGAGATGTCATTGCCCAAAGTGGGCTTCCCGGGCAGGGAGCCGTGCTGCCGGGCGCCGCCACTCCTCTCCAGCCTCTGGTGTTCTGGGCCACGTTTGTGGGCTGCCGGGGTGGGCTCTGCCACGTCCCCTCTGCTGCATTGTGCTGAGTTTTGCAGAAACTCTTCTTTCAGTAACTGTTTCGCTGGTGGTGGGAAGTGACCTTGGGTTCTCTCGTGTCTGAGAGTAAGTCCTGGCCGCGCGGTTTGCTGTCCGTTTGGCTGGGTATAGAATTCCAGGTCAGAGTCGGCACTTTGAGGACGCTGCCCATCGGCTGTGCCTAGAGCTGCCCATGAGACTGGGTGCCCATCTGGGCAGGGGGACTGGCCCTCGGTCCTCGGGAGTCTGATTTCGCTGGAACGGGTCTGGACGTGGATCATTTTCCGTTTACTCTGACTTGGCGGCCCACACGCGTTTATTCTCAGTGATCCTCTCAGCTCAGGAGATGCTGTTCCGCTGTCGCCTTCTCCCTCCTGACGTCTGTCCTCTCCTGGTACCTGCTGTTGGGACTTCCAGCTGGTTCTTTCATGTCTCTTGATATTTCTCTTCTGTTTCTCTCATTTGGTTTTCGGATGTCTTCATGTTATTTCTTACATTTGAAACATTGAGCTGCACTTTACATGTAATGAAACACGCATCTTAGGTGTACAAGCCGATGAGCTTTGACAGATGCTCGCCGGTGTGACCGCATCCTCTGTTGATGTAGAAGGTTCCTGTCGGCGCCTGGTTCTCAGCTCCGGCATCTCCCCCACCCTGGAGGCGAGCAGTGTTCTAGTTTCAACCCCACGTGTTCGTTCTGCCTTTTCTGGGGTTTGGGGCTATTCTGAGTGGACGCGTTTCCCTTTGTCTTAGGTGGGTACCCAGCGGGGAGGGGCTGGGCCTAGAGCAGGTGTGAACCTCGGAGCCTTGGACCACCTGCTCCGCTAGCCACGCCTGGAAGGCTGGCTGCTCCACTGCCCAGCGATTGGGACGATCCTTTTATGTCGGCCCAGCTGGTGGGTGGGGAGTGGGGTCTCGTGGTTGTAACTGGCATTTTCCTGGTGCCTCAGGGTGCCCAGCACCTTTTCAAGTGCTTATTGGCCATTTCTGCATCTTTTGTGATGTGTCCATTCATGTCTATTTTTATTATCATGTTGTAGGAGTTCTATCTGTATTCTGGATCTGAGTCCCGAGTCATATACATTTATTGAGAATAGTTTCTCACAGTCAGTGGCTTGACGTTTATTTTCTTAAATAAATCATGATTTTTGATGAGCAGAACATGTGTCCATGTTTTATCTAGAATAAACATTGACTTTTTTGTACTTAGTGTTTCATTGAATCACAGAATATCTTATTTTTAAAACATCGAGCTTCAATTTGCAAGAGCTCTTTCTCGATTGTTCCTTCTTACGTGGAAGCTCACTCTTATTTATGTGTGTCAGCCTCTTGGATCCTTATGAGGACGTGAACTAGATTTTTTTGAAGTTGCCTTTGTCCCTGAATTGCTTGTTTTTCTGGGATCAGCCGTGCCGGTGGTTTCTCCTGGTATCTCTTTGCCTATTGGTAATCTTGCCGTGTGGTCCCGCTGGTACATGAAGAGGCCGCAAGGTTTGTGGGGGTGGGGCCGGCGGGAGGGAGAATGCCCAATGGGAAGAGCCCATTTGGGATAGAATTCCTTAACCAGATGACCTCCTCGAAGTCCCGGGCCCCTCTCTCTGGATCGGTTGGCTTCTGGCTGGGTATCTTTTGAGGTCTCTTGGAAGGACCCCAGGGGTCTTCGCCTGCATTTCCTCTCGGCTCTGATTTCTCCCTCCATCTCCAAATTCGCCCGTGTCTGTCTTCCTGGCTCCTCAGGACTCGCCGCCCCGTGTTCAGATGTGTTGGTTTCCTTCTGGGAGTCAGTCCTCCTGCGGGAGGGTGCAGGCCCAGCCTCTGTGGGCCCCTTGGGTCAGGACGGAGGTGACACTGGGGGCGCGCACTCAGGTGGGAGGAGGAGGCCGTGCTGGGGTCTGCAGAGGTCAGGGTCGACCGTGAGATGACATTGGAGACACAGCATGTTGGGGTTTGCTCTGAGGGCTCTGTGGTGAGTCCATTGGAGGGTCTTAGGGAGGGAAGGGCCAGGACGCAGGCTGCAGGGGTGACGAGGCCACAGGCTGGATGTCATGGATGCTGGAGGACCAGGAGTGACCGCTCTGCTCTCTCTGGGTGAAGGGGGTCAGGACTGGCAGGGCTCGGCCTGGGGCAGACTTTCTGTGACCCCGGACGTCTGGTCCTCTCCCTCCGCTGTGCTCCATATGGAAGGAGCTGAGAGAGCGGCCTGGCAGATTCCGGCCCAGGATCGCCTCCTCTCCGTGGATGCACCGTGGGCAGGCAGTGCAGGGTGTCTGTCTCAGCCTGTGTTTCTCTGTAGGACCGGAAACTCACCAAGCTGGAGAGGCAGCGGTTCAAGGAGGAGGCTGAGATGCTGAAGGGCCTGCAGCACCCCAACATCGTGCGCTTCTATGACTTCTGGGAGTCCAGCGCCAGGGGGAAGCGGTGCATTGTGCTGGTGACCGAGCTGATGACCTCAGGGACCCTGAAGACGTGAGCATGCTGCCCACCCGGCTGGCCGGGGCCTCAGAGTGGGCTTGGCCCAGGGCACAGGGGCTGTGATGGCTGGGGCTCCGGGCACCGTGTCTGCCTGGGGCGGTCCTGGCTGTGTGCGGCCAGCACCCCTCTCTCAGAAGCGTCCCTGTTTTGTGATAAATACACGGTCCCCAGCAACCGGCAGCCCCTCCCCCACGAGCCACCGCTGAGCCTTGCCCCCCCCGCAGGTACCTGAAGAGGTTCAAGGTGATGAAACCCAAGGTCTTGCGCAGCTGGTGCCGGCAGATCCTCAAGGGGCTGCTGTTCCTGCACACGAGGACGCCCCCCATCATCCACCGGGACCTCAAGTGCGACAACATCTTCATCACCGGGCCCACCGGCTCCGTGAAGATCGGCGACTTGGGCCTGGCTACCCTCAAGAGAGCGTCCTTTGCGAAGAGTGTGATCGGTAAGCTGGTCTCTCCATGTCCCTGGCCCCCTTGGCCAGCCTGCGGCCCTGAAGGGCCTGCATGTGCATCCCCGGCTGTGCAGCTCAGGTGTGAGGCTGTGGGTGCTGTGGGCACTTGGGAGCGGGAAGGAGGCCTGGACGGCAGAGGGGTGCAAGGACTGTGGCCGGTGAGGCTGGAGCTGGCATCAGTGGGCGGGAAGGTGGGCACCCAGGCCGTGAGGCCCACGGAAGGAGCCCTGGGGTGTTTGGGGCATGGAGTGAGCGTGTGGGGTGTGGGGCTGAGGGATTCGGTGTGGATGCCCATTTGCTGGCCGTTTCTGCCTCTGCCTTTCCATCCTCTTCTGAAAAGCCCCTCGTGGCCTTTCTGGGTGGGGCTCCGGCCCATAGCTGCCGTGCGGAGATGGGAGTCTGGTGCCTGTGTGCTGGCCCCGGGCAGGGTCCTGGCACACAGTGGGCGTGACGTGTCCCCCAGGCCTGGGCGGGGGCCCTCCTGGGCTTTGCAAAGAGAGTGCTCGAGGGGCTGCCGGGCAACTGTTCAGGGGGTTCCAGACGTCTGGAAAGTGCTGCGGGGCCAGGTGGCTCCAGGTTGTGGCCCCAGAAACTTGGAATGGATAGGACCTGGTGGGACAGGATCAGGAGAGGCTCCCCAGCGAGGTGAGGCCCTGATGCCCAACGTGAGGGCTGGTTCTCACGCGAGCAGGCTGACGTGAGGTTAATCTTAGGGCTTCAAGTTCACGGCTGTGCTGCACGTTGGGAGATAGAACTTGGCCTGTTTGTGGGAAATGAAACCGCTGGGAATCTGGAAGCTTCTCTGGCAGGGGCAGTGGGTTTGGAATGTGATGGCTGGGCAGGGTGGCCGCTGGGGGTGCCCTTGGGCATGGGGCCTCTGGCAGCCCCGGGGACCCGAGGGATGGGGGCGGGGGCTGATCTAGGCCTCAGTTTCCCTGTCTGTGAAATGGGAGGAGCAGGCGAATGCCTGGCTGTGGGGGCCAAGGAGGTGCCCTGCCTGCCCGGAGGGCACTGGACACGCGTGTGTATGTGCGTGAGCACACGTGTTCTTTTTAACGTTCGGATTTAAGTGGCTACAGTGTGAGGAAAGAGAAAAAGGTTGTGTCCCTGGCCCGAGCACATGTGCAGAGCTGGGCACCCCGCACGCCCGCTGCCCACCCCACAGCAGGCCGTCTGGGGCCTTGGGGTGTTTCTTCCAGAGCAGTGTTCCTGGTTCCCAAAGGTCTCAGATGAGACCGAGCCGGGCAAGTGGGGGTCCCCCTGGGTGAGTGGGCATCCCCTTGGGCCAGCTCAGCTCCCAGCTTCCCGCTAGCAGCCCTGGGGCTCCCTTCTCCCTCTTCCCTGTGGATGGACACGCCAGGTGCAAAAACTTTTCAGCACAATTATGTTAAAAAACCCAAGAAGATGAAAAATTCCCAGTGCAAGGTCCCTGGGACTCCTGTTCTCTCTCCACTCAGCTCCCATTATTTCTGATGGAATCTTCCAGAATTCTTTATGCACATACGTAAATCTAAACATAGATTCTTGGTCTCCCCAGATGTTAACTTTTTTTGTTAAACGTATGATACATGTTAAATTGAAATTATGGGTAAGCAAGAAGAAATCACAATCCCCAGTAACCTCCCTGCATTGCAGAGATGCCTGTGAACACGTGATGGTCCCCACCTGCTTTCTAACACAACAGTTTGTGCTGTTTTGCATCTGCTTTTTAGAAAACTGAAACATTTTGAAAATCTTCCAGAGTCAATAAAGATGGAGAAGTTGCAGCAGCCTTGTCGAGGTCAGCGGCCTCTTTTCTTTGCATTCAGCTCAACAGACACTCAGTTGGACACTTTTTTTTTTTTTTTTTTGTGAGGAAGATCAGCCCTGAGCTAACATCCGTGCTAATCCTCCTCTTTTTGCTGAGGAAGACCGGCTCTGAGCTAACATCTATTGCCAATCCTCCTCCTTTTTTTCCCCCAAAGCCCCAGTAGATAGTTGTATGTCATAGTTGCTGTATGTGGGACGTGGCCTCAGCATGGCCAGAGAAGTGGTGCGTCGGTGCGCGCCCGGGATCCGAACTCAGGCTGCCAGTATCGGAGCGCGTGCACTTAACCGCTAAGCCACGTGGCCAGCCCAGTTGGACCCGTTTTAATGAAAAGATTTTGTGATTTTTAAAGCACAAGTTTGTTAAAGAAAAATTTAAAAACCCAGACCAGTGTAACTAAAGGAAAAGTCAGCCGTGACCCCTCCAAACGAGTCCTTTGGTCTGTGCTTGTGGTCTTATGTGGGGGTCAGCGTGTATGTACGATCGTGTATTTTATGTTTCTCAGCCTATGGTTAAGTCTTCCATGTCCTTAAAAATGCAGAATAAGCGTTATTTTAAACCTTTTGTGCTTAGAATGCATGAGCAGTTCCCACCATGACCCCTGGCAGGTAGCTGCCGGGTGAATGGCACCTGCCCAGCTGTCTCTGGTGGCTGTCTCGTCATCTGTGCTGCCTCAAGCTCGGCTGCATGGTGCCTCTCTGGGGACACTGGGCCTTTCTGGGCTTTTGCAAGTGGAGTGGCTCTGTGGTGACCGCGAGTTTTTGTCTGCTCTGGGCTATCCAGACCTGTGGCCAGGAGGGGTGTACGCTCAGGGGTCTGCCTCCTGGATTTTGCACACAGACCCTCTCCCCCGGGAAGGAATGGTCTCCCAGCTGTGGGCGGGTGATGGTGCTGCGAGCTGATCCAAAGCAGACTCAGGAGGGTCAGGGAGAGTTTTGGGAAACTTATGTCCACAGAGCACTCCTGTTTGAATCCCAGATTCTGGGTCCAGTGGTGCAGAGCGTGGGGGCCGGGCTGGCCCTGGCACGTGGATAGGGAGGAGGCGTGGGGCTCTGAGAGGCCGAGGGGGCTCCCAGGCCCAGTGACCGCTGATGCTGAGTCTGTCGCTCCTGGGCACAGGTACCCCCGAGTTCATGGCCCCCGAGATGTACGAGGAGCACTATGACGAGTCTGTGGATGTGTACGCCTTCGGGATGTGCATGCTGGAGATGGCCACCTCGGAGTACCCCTACTCGGAGTGCCAGAACGCCGCCCAGATCTACCGCAAGGTCACCTGTGTGAGTCCACCTGTCGCTGCGACGGGCCGTGTCCCGGCTGGGCTCTGTGCCCTGTGAGATCCTCACAGCGGCTGTGTGGGGAAGGGAACGAAGCCACTTTACGGGTGGGGAAACTGAGGCTGAGGCGGCGGGGTCGCTCAGGTCTCCACGCTCGAGGTGGAAACCCCATGGCAGTAAGAGTCACGTGGGTGCTGGGACGCTGCCAGAGGCTGTCATAGTCCCCACGGCGCTGCGAGGCTGAGGCACCGGCGAGGCCGCCCCGGGCCGCTGGCTTTCCCGTCTTACGTGTATCCCCAGGCAGTCGTTGGCTTTAATCAGACAGCTTCAGCTGTGCAAGCAAATGGTCCTGCCCTCCCTCTGAGCGTCCCGCGGGGTGGGGACAAGGAGGGAGCATCCGGGGTGGGGCAGCTAGGCCTGGACCTTCTGGGCCCTGGTCCCTCACTGCCGGTCTGCACTCACGAGCACCAGGCCCCACAGCCCCCGAGTCTTGGCCACCTCACCCAGCCCCCAGTGCACCCTCCTCACTCCTGCAGACACACGAGGAGCAGTGGCTCTTGGCATCTGGGCACCTGCCCCCCCCAGCCCTCCTCGCAGGCCACAGCTCGTTTCTCCTCTGGTTCTTAGTTCTAAGTTACTGGTCGCTTGTTTGCTCTGAGCCCCCCACCGTGTACTGCTGAGGCTGTGAGGCGGGAAGGCAGAGTCCTTGGCTGGTGGCACTTGTGGGCGTGCGTCAGAGACCCACAGATAAGTGCAGCTTGCGGGGGTGCTGGCAGGAGAGGGTGGTCCCATGGCCTGTGGGCAGTTGTCCTGCGGGGGACGGGGGGACCCGAGGGAGGTCAGGGCCTCATTGCCAGGCCTGAGAGGGTGCTGGTGCCCGTGTGCGGAGAAGCAGCCTGCCGACCTGTGGTTTGCACACGTGGATGGGTTGGCGGTCCATCTGCTGGGCTCGGGGAGACAGGGACTGAGCACCCGCCATGGGAAAACGCAGGCTTCACATTCTCTGCATTAAAAAACACAGGCCAGGACGGGGCCCCTGGAAACACAGTTTTGTTGAGGGAAGAAGAACGAGGTGGTTGAGGCCTCAGTGTGTTTAAAAACCAGGGGCCCCTGCCCCGACGCCCCTACCTCCAGCAGACGGCAAACAGACCCCGCGGTCAGGTCCTGCCTCCAGGGCAATCCCCTCTGCCTGCGTCTGTGCTCTGGGCTGGCTGGGCTGTGGCCACCCCCAGGTTGGCACCCACTGGGTCTGTGGTTGGCATGGACGCTCGGTCACCCTCTGCCCCCCCTGCCTGAAAGTCACCTGGCCTGGCTGCTGGCCACAGAATGAGCCACCAGGCCTTGGAAGTCAGCCCTGCCTGTGGCCACAGTGGGGCCTGAGTCTCTGGTGGCCCTCGGCCAGCAGCAGTGACCACAGAGCGTGCCCTCAGCACCCTTGAGCAGGGGTGTGGTGACATGGGGTGGCTCCGTGGGGCTGGTTCCTCGTCCAGTGGGGACCTTCTGGCTGGCGGGTGTGTGTCCTCGGGCAGGTCCATCCCACCCCGCCTCGCCCTCTCCACGCAGCCTCTAGCTGGTCGGGAGGAGCGAGCGTCCCTGAGTCTCTCTTCCCCAGACCTCACTACTCCCAAAAGCCCTTCCAGAGTGGGGACTTGGAATGAGACGAACCCCAGAATGAGCCTCCTGTCCTTCTCGCCTTCTCTTCTGCTGAGCTAGTGTGAGGGGAGCGGCCGGTTCAGGGTCAGATGACTGGCTCCTGTCATTTCAGGGCATCAAGCCGGCCAGCTTTGAGAAGGTGCACGATCCCGAAATCAAGGAGATCATTGGGGAGTGCATCTGCAAAAACAAGGAGGAGAGGTGAGTTCTGCGCCACGTTGGGCCTCGGTGCTGCGCCGGTCGCAGTGCTCCCCCTGGTCCACAGAGCCGGCTTGCCCAGAGAAGAGCTTTAGGAGACAGACAGGCCGCTTCAGGCCCTGGCGTCCGGGTGCCAGCGAGCCTATCAGGCAGTTGTGGGGTGGCCCTGGCCCGACCTCTGCCGCCTGGAACATGCTCCCTTGCTTTGGGGACCATCCTGGAGCCCCTTTCTCTCTCCTTTACTGGCTGCTTCTCGCCCATCCAGCCTGGAGCGTGGGTCTCGCTCTGCCCTTGATCTTTTTTCTGTGCATTGTCCCCCGTGGGCCCATCCATTCCCCCGGCCTGGAGGACAACCCTGTGCCCGCCTCTCGGTGCGTCTCATCCTGCCCTCTTCTCAACTCCAGGCTGCGTGTTCCGTGTACCTGTGTCTGAGCCACCTCAAGTCTCATGTTCAAGATGAGCCCTCAAGATGCCCCCAAACCAGCCCCACCTCAGATCAGGGCCCCTCCTTCCTCAGCTGGTCAGCCAGGAAGACTGGCGTGCATCCTGAGCCTTTCTCCCTCTCCCCTCCTCCCTCCATCCCTCTTTTCTCCTCCTCTCTTCCCTTCCCCCATGATCCTCCCCATTCCTCTTCCTCCCTGCCCTCACCTCTTCCTTGCCCCCTTGGGTGCCCTCCTCACCCCTGCACACCCAGCACATGTCCTCCATCCCCTGTCACCGTCCCCAGCATTGACCACTGTCTTTTCCATGGCCGTGATCTCTCACACAGGGTCCCTGTCCTGGTCCCTGGGCCTTCTCTCCTGCCCCCTGTTATCGTGTTTTATTCTCTAAGAAAAATACTAAAAAGTTGTGAAATATAACCCATATCAGAAAAGTACAGAAACAACCATGTAGAACCAAAGAATCCTTAGAGCAGACCCTGCGTGTGAGACCACCTCCCAGAGCAGGACAGACAGAGCCCCAGCGGCCACGACCTTCCCCCCCAAGGGGCCACGACCTTTCCCTCCCAGGGGCCACAATCCCTCCCCTCCAAGGGACTATGACTTCTGTCCCCCCAGGGGCCATGACCTCCACTCCCCAGGGACCGTGACTTCTGACCTGCCCCAGGGGCCCCACAGGCACTTGTTGCCCTGGCTGAGGGTTGCTCTGCTGGCTGTGGCCCGCACACCGTTTATGGGGGTGGGCTCCACTTGCCGGGGGGATGGGCCGCTGGACCTTGCAGACCGGGGTGACCGCAGACAGGACCCTGGGAGGAAGCCAGGCCCAGGACAGCATGTGGATCCCTTCGTGCTGGAGACAGGAACTGACTTAGTGTTTAGGGATGCGGGTTTGAGTGGCCGGGTGGTTACCATGGCAACACCCAGCATCCGCACGCCCCCACCCATCCTGAGGAGCCCCCTGAAGACATCCCTGCTCCCAGAGGCCAGGACCCCTCAGGGTGCCGGGTGTGAGCTCTGGGATGCGGGGTCTGCCTCTCGAAGGTCCAGTTCAGTCTTACCTGGAGCAGGTGCCTTGTGATGCCTGAGAGCCCGCAGTTCCTCAGCAGGCCTGTCTGCACGGTGCGGAGCCCTTGTGAAAATGCTGTGAACTCCTGAGTCTCAGAGCGGGCATATTTTCTTTTTATACTGAGAGGAAAGAAGTCTTAAAGACCACGCAGTGAGACGTGTCAGGTGTGGTCTCTCCTCCTCCCTAGAAGTTAGCGTTGCAGATGGGAACTGTGGTGTGCCGCCCGCCTCCCGGGGAGTACAGTCAGAGCACTTTCTAGAGTGTGTAGAGCCCCCCAGCAGGTGTGCCCCCTCCCCAGGTACGAGATCAAGGACCTGCTCAGCCACGCCTTCTTTGCGGAGGACACGGGCGTGAGAGTGGAGCTGGCGGAGGAGGACCACGGCAGGAAGTCCACCATCGCCCTGCGGCTCTGGGTCGAGGACCCCAAGAAACTGAAGGGCAAGCCCAAGGACAACGGGGCCATTGAGTTCACCTTTGACCTGGAGAGGGAGACGCCGGACGACGTGGCGCAGGAGATGGTAAGGTGGCTGCTTGCGGGTGCAGGAGGGCAGCGGGAAAGCCGGGCGCGCGCCTCGCCAGCGCGTGGTTTCCAAAGGTTAGGACGAAGTCAGAAACGGCACGTGGTCCTGCGGTGAGCAGCAGTTCTGGGGTGCAGACGGGATCCCCGTCCACGGGGCGCGTAGGTCGGAGTCGCCCGCTGCACAGATGCGGAACATCACCTAGGAACTGGCGCTGAGAGGGACCCGGGCCTTCGTGTGTCAGGAAAGGCCCCGTTTTGACCAGATTCTTGCTGCCTTTGTGCACACGTGGGCCTTTGAGTTCGAGCTCTCTTTCATTCTGTGTCTGAGGGCGCTCTGGTCCAGCAGGCCCGGCAGACGCAGGGGTGTGGAGAGTTCAGTATCGCGGAGGGAAGATTTGCATGTGAGAAATAAGTGAGACGCTGATTTTTACTGGAAGAACTGAGCGAGAGCGAAGCCGGCGTGGGCGTGGCGAGAGCGAGCGCTCGTCACAGAGGGGCGCGGCCGTCCTCTTTTCTTAAGTAAACCTTTCACCAAGTGCAGCACGTCTTTCAGGAACGCCAGTGGGTTCCACAGCTGGACTCCTGGGCACGCGTGGGTTTGAGGAGGAGAACGTGGACTGCGGCCCGGAGGGTGGGCTGGAAGAGCTGGGAGGGAGGCGCCTGCGCAGGCTCCCGTGGGCAACAGATCTGCGGGACCAGAGCCGACATCGGGGTCCAGAGCCCTCCTTCTGGGGCCCTGAGAGCCGCTCTGGGCCCCTTCTGGGCCGTTCCTGAGCTGGGGCGGGATAAGGAGGCCCAAGGGGGTGGCGGTTCAGGGCCCACTCTCCCGGCTGCTCTGCTGGGCATCACTTACTGATGGCTTTAACTCAACACACCCACTGCTTCAAAACTTAGAGTAATTTAACGAGGAGACAACCAGGAATGGAACAGCAGCGTCAGTTGTCATGAACAGGTAGTGAACGCGTAGGGCTCGCCCACTGCTGGTTCCAGGCACCCGCGGTGGGGTCGGGCGGCCGTGTTCTTAACACCCGCAGTCAGTGAGGGTTGGGTGTTGAAGAAGTTCTGGAACCAGACGAGGCCGCCTTCCTGAGGGTGGGAGGGAGGCCGATGGGACAGCTTTCTCCTGTCCCCCTAGAGTCACCTCCCAGCAGGTCCCGCAGGCGGGGACACGGGGCAGGCATGCATGGACATGGATCAGAACGCAGGTGCCCGGGGTCTGAGAGGAGGGCGGGTTCTCTGGGGACCTGGGCTGGCTTTGATCTGGAGTGACCCTTCTGTAGGACCCCCAGGGACGGGGGCTGCGGGCCCAGCTCAGCGGTTCTCGCGTCCACCATGCCAGCCCCTCCTCTCGCCTTCACGGCCTCTGGATAATGGGCCGTTGCGGTGCGGCACAGAATGTGGCTAAATTCTCCCCCATTTGGGAGAAAATAGAAGAAACACCTTGGAGAGGCTCGCTGGGGGCCACTGTGAAGACGGAGGCTGAAGGGAAAGTGGGTCGTGGGCAGACAGAAGCGGGGCAGGTGCGTCTGTGGGATGCCTTCTTTTCAGCGCCTCTGCTCAGGTCGGCCGCATGGGTCCCGCTGGCGGGTGGGCGGGGGCGCTGACCCAGGCTCGGCCCTCGCGCGTGTCCCAGCTGCGTGGGCCCCACTGACTCCCGCTGTCCTGGGCCAAGCCTGGCGGGGAGACCGCGGCCTCCATCTGCGGGATCTCAGCAGGTCCCTCTGTCACAGGGTCAGCTTCGGGAAGGAGTTTTCTGAAGTCATCACAAACTTAGAGAAAAGTTGCAAACGTGAGACAGAACTGTTGGAGGTGACTGACGTCCCCTGATGCTGTGTCCCCCGAATATGCCTATGCCTCCTTCCCACCGACCAGGGCCTTCCTGCACAGCCTCCTCGGCCGTCAGAGCCAGGAGAGCAGCCTGGCTCAGGGGCCCAGTCGTCCAGCGTGGGGGTCGTGTCTGTGGTCAGTCGTCTGTGTGAAGGGCGCGGCAGCCACCCCCTGGCTCAGCTCCCTCTGGGTCCCAGCAGCATCGGTGTCCATGCCGCGGCCACCCAGTGGCGACGCTCCCGCGGTCACGTGGCTGAGGGGTGTCTGCCGGGGGCTCCATGTGAAGCTATAATTGATAACCGTTTGTGGGGAGGTGGCTTGAAACTATGTAAATACTCCATTTTCACCAGACTTTCCACTTACTTATATCTCTGTGACCCACGGCTTCCCTCTTATTCAGTAGGTCACGTGCTCCATTGGGGAGTTACCTTTCGCCGCCCGACAGCCCACCCCAAACGCACTCTGTGCACACTGTGGTCATGGTCTCCCAGGTCAGCATTCCGGGAGCGGCTGAGCAGGCACTTCTGGCTTAGGGCCCCTCACGAGTGCGGCTGGGTGTCGGCCAGGGCTGACCGGGGCCGAAGGTCAGCGACCACGCTCGCTCACCCGACTCAGTTCTCAGCCGGCTGGGATGTTCCATAGGGCTGCTTGTGACATGGCTTCTCGTGAGCAGGTGGTCCACAGGAGAGACTGGGAGTCAGAGAGAGAGGGCGAGACAGAGACAGACAGGGAGACAAGAGACTGAGAGACATAGAGAGAGACACAGAGACAGGGACTGAGACAGAAAGAGAGAGAGACAGAGAGACAAACTGAGACACACAGAGACAGTGAGACAGACACAGAGAGACAGAGACTGAGAGAGGGAGACAAGAGGGAGGGCGAACCTGCCTGGCGTGGCCCCCACTGTCACCTCAGGGAGGCAGTGATGCCGTCACTTCTGCCACCATGATCACTCGCGTTCCTCCCGTGGGTATTTGCGGACACGTCCTTCAAACCCTCCTGGCACGGCTGTATGCTTTGATGCTCAGAATGTCCCAGATTCGGCCGGTGGGCGGCCGTGGGCGCTGGCTCCCGTGTCGTTCCGCACGTCGTCATTCTCCGAGCACGTCCTTTTGGGCTCAGCGAGATATCCAGGCCCCTGTCCTTGCCCTGCCAGCCTGAACCTGCTGTTCCATAGGGAGCCCACCCTCTCACAGTGGCCGGGCCTGAGTGTGCCCGGGCCCACTCCTGTGTTCTGTTCCTTGTGCACACTGTACCACGTGCACAGGCTCCCGTCTGCCTCTGCGTGCATTTGTGTGTGTGGTGCGCTGGAAACCTTGAGTTCACACAGTCCTGTCCAGAGCACAGGGTTCCTTTCTGGTTTCCTCCCTTCCACGTGGGGAGTCCCACGGTGATGCGAGGCGTTTGGCTTCCGCTCTTTGGTGGTTTTGCTACAAACATCGTCAGAGAGAGCCGCGTGTTTCCTGGAGGTCGGTGGCTCCTTTATAGACGCTCTCAAATGTTCCGTTGGGTAAATCGGGTTCAGAGTTTTGCCAGGCGACGTGCACACCCTCCTGGTCTCACGTTATAGAGTGTGCCTCCCCCCAGCCTCCGGGACTGCTCTGAGAACGCCGGGGATGGCTGCTTGTCCCTGCCCCCGAGCACACAGATGCGGCCAGGACCCCTTCCCGCCCTTGGTCAGCGTGGGGAAGGCTCCGGGAAGCCCCAGGGCCCCGAGGGGGGCAGGCTGGGGTCTCCCCTCCCCACTCGCCCACGGTTCCCAGCACCTGTCGTCCCAGGAGTGGGGCTGGTACAGGTTCAGACGGTCACTCTCCCTGCGGACTTACACTTGATGGCCAGAGGATGTTTACTTACACGGTGACGAGAGCATCCCTGAGAGGGATAAGCCAGGGTGAGGGGCGCAGGGAGAGGACTTGGGGTGGAGACCCCAAAAGCGGGAGGCAGCGGTGCAGACGGCAGGGCTGGTACCAGTGACGACAGGGTGACTCTCTTTGCAGATTGAGTCAGGATTCTTCCACGAGAGCGACCTGAAGATTGTGGCCAAGTCCATCCGTGACCGCGTGGCCTTGATCCAGTGGCGGCGGGAGAGGATCTGGCCGGCGCTGCAGCCCCAGGAGCCGCGGGACCCGGGCAGCCCCGACAAGGCCAGGGGCCTGCCCGCACCCCTGCAGGTCCAGGTGACCTACCACTCGCAGGCTGGGCCGCCGGAGCCCGAGGAGCCCGAGGCCGACCAGCACCTCCTCCCCGCTGCGCTGCCGGCCAGCGCCACCTCCCTGGCCTGTGAGTGCTGCCCTCCCTGAGTGCCCCTACCTGCTGCGGGTATGGATTGTGCAGGCAAGCACTCTTCCAGGGTGGATCGGGAGTGTCCCCCACGCTGCACAGAGATCTGTGACCAGAGGGGTTCGAGGCTGGCTCCGGTCCAGCTTCTCAGGACGGGGGGCAGATGTGCACACAGACCCAGAACCTCCTATGCCCCAAGCCAGTGGGGCTAGGGTGGCTCGATCCGGCTGCTAATCCCGTCTGGACGATGTCAGCCCCGGCCACACGGGGCACTTGAGGGCTGTACCCCATTCTGGTGGGGCGTCTGGGCCAGGACGCCATTGCCCTGGGGCTGTGAGTGGCTGTGGCCTCGAGTGGTGGTGCCCCGATCTCAGTTGTGACCTTTGCTGCTGAGATTATCTGTCCCCAGGGTATCTCCCTTCCAGTGCCGAACCTTTGAGATCTTTAGTAAGATGGAGGGGGTGCTGCCGATGGATGGGCGGGAACCGTTTTCACGCGGCCTCCTCTCAGACCACTGGGAGAGAGTCCAGTGCCTCTTGCATGCCTGGGCTGACACACGTCCTCCTCTGCCCTCAGCGTCCCCAAAACTCAGCTGTGAGCTGAGGAGGGAGGATGTGGCCCTTCTCTCTGTTCTGTGAATAAGCTCGGAGTAAAATTGCAGGCCCAGAACCCTGCCCAGGCCGCTATGTCAGGTTGTTCGTGTGGAAAGACGGAAATAGTCTGTTTAATTTATTTAATAGGCACATCCTTCATTTATCATTAAAATAGCCACACGTTCTTCAGAGTCGGCTGTTTAAATTCAAACCTTGGCTGGCCGTCACTTTGAGAAATTGGCCTGCTGTTTCCTCTCCTCCAGCCTGGCCGGGTTTGCTTTGGAGAATAAAGTCATGACGTCAGCGCTCCATTTTCTGATAAACCAGAAAACTAATTAAAGAGGGTAAACGTTTTGTAGGAGAAAGCTCTCCATGTCTGATGCACCACTGATTGTTGGTTGAACAATTTCTAGGACAGGAATTAAAAAATTCCGTTTTGTCACCCTTTGAAGAGACAATCTGGGGCCTAGAACACACTCCGCTGTGGTCGGAGGTCAAGGCACAGGTTCCACCTGCTGTGTAGACGTGACTCAACAGGGGGGTTCAGTCAGGAGGGGAGTTCTCTCTGCAAACAGACCCCTCCCTGCCCAACTCAGGGTGGTTCTCTGTGTTTCACGCAGTGGCCACGCTTCTCAAATCGGATTTTACCCATTTATCGTAATTTGTTTCAAGTAGATAATATAGTTACATCATATAAAATTCAACAAGTCCAAGAGGGTATACAGCCAAAGCCAGGCAGTTTTCCTCCCTGGAGGCCACTATTGTCACCCATCTTTTCACTGTACCTTCCAGAGATAATCTACACATACAGTCCACCATGCAGACACTCACATACATGGGCACACACGTGTGCACGCAGCACAATCACGCACATGCATATGCACACATGCACACACCCCACACATGCACCGCATACACACACCCACACATACATGCACATATGCATGCACACAGCACACACATGTACACAGACACCCACACACGTGTACACTCGCACACCCAGACACATGCATTCACACATGCACGCCCCCGTGTCTCCCTCTATCCCACAACCTACAGCTCCTGCACACACTCTTCCGCATGTTGCTCTGGTCACAGCAGGAAGCCCATGCACATCGTCCCTCTGGCTGCAGTGCCTGTGGACGGCTGGACTGCCCCATGCTTCATAAATGTGCGCTGAGGGGGGCGCCAGGGAGCACACACGTCACCAGAGAAAAGACCTGGTCTCAGGCAAACACTCATACTTCCTGTGTCGGAAGGAACAGCAAACCTCATATTCTGTGATTCTCCACCACGTGTTTTGTTGGCTTCTCACCACAGTCCAGACCCAGCTCGAGGGGAGGGCTGGGCCGGCCCCACTGACTGTGAGAACAGGTTTATTTTTTTTATTCTCTTTTTTTTTTTTTGTGAGGGAGATCAGCCCTGAGCTAACATCCATGCTAATCCTCCTCTTTTTGCTGAGGAAGACCAGCTCTGAGCTAACATCTATTGCCAATCCTCCTCCTTTTTTTTTTCCCTAAAGCCCCAGTAGATAGTTGTATGTCATAGATGCACATCCTTGTAGTTGCTGTATGTGGGACAAGGCCTCAGCATGGCGGGAGAAGCTGTGCGTCGGTGCGCGCCCGGGATCCGAACCCGGGCCGCCAGTAGCGGAGCTCGTGCACTTAACCGCTAAGCCACGGGGCCAGCCCGAGAACAGGTTTAAAAACCATGTTTTAAATTAAAGTTGAATTATACCAATAACAAACACATTCCCTTAAAAAATGTAAGATGTTATCTATATGGTTAGGGTTGCTTTATGTGAAATTTGTCAAGTCTGTACACATTCTCTTTCTCGTGTGCACTCTCTGTCTGTCTCTGTCTGTCTGTCTCTCCTTCTCTGTCTCTCTCTCTCTCTGTCCCCCATCTCTCTCTTAGTCTCTCCGTCTTTGTCTGTCTCTCTGTCTCTGCCTCTTTGTCTCTTTCTCTGTCTCTATGTCCTCCCCGTCTCTCTCTCTCTGTCTCTCTGTCTGTCTCTGTCTCCCCCTGTCTCCCTGTCTCTCTGTCTCTGTGTAAGTGGAAAGGACGACCAGCCACCTCACTACATACACTCAGAGCCCCTTGTCTGGTTAGTTTTGTGCGCTCACACCTCAGCGTTTTTATGTCTTCCCAAGTTAAAGTGAATTCAGATCAGCCCCAGGGAAAAATTATTTTGATGCAAAGCAGACAAGATTCCCTTTTACTGTATTTGTTTAAATTACAAGTGGACTCGATGCCAACACTGTAGAAATGGTTGGTGTTTGTAGGTAGCAAACGGTGACGTCTGTGTGGCTCGTGGGGTCTGGCGGCAGTCACCTGAAGGTGCCGCTCCAGACGGCTCTTTGTTCTCTCTTCACGGCATGGCCCCGCCGGTGGCCTGTCTTCTCCGTCTTGGCAGACGCGCCTGTGGGCCGTGTGGTGCCGTCTGTGCCCTGTGTGTGGGCGGCTTGTCCACCGCTGCTGGTTTGACGGGCCGTGCTGGGCTGACCGCGGGTGAGGCCGGCTCTGGGGGTCTCCGAGGGCTGTGGAGCCTCTGAGTCCCCCCTCACGGCGTCTCTGTGGAGCCCCACTTCCCAACCGAGTTAGACCCAGGCCTGTGACGTGAGGGCTGGATTTGGACCCAGATCTTCCTACTTTTAGCTCTTTGCTGCGGTGAGCAAGGTGGTCAGGGTCTGTGACCCCCTCCCACCTTACCAAGCACAGTGTCATCGTTTCCTCCCCACCACCGAACCTGACCCCGTAGCTTTTCCTACCCCAGACACGCCCTGAGCCCCCTGAGACCCTCGTGCCCTGAAGACTGAACAGGCCCACTTTCAAGGTCGGGTCGGGGCGAAGGTGGGCCTGTCTGTGGGCCAGTGGAAGCCACCGTCCTTCCCGCGGTTGTGCGAGGTGCCGGGCTGGGGCCCGTGGCCCCACGGCAGGTGCCCCCCAATGCCAGGCCACCTCGGGGCGCTGCACATACAGCCCCCAACGTTTGCGCTGTTGTGGAGTTGTTTGTCTAAATCAACGTGTGTGTATGACCCACGTGGTCTTTGTTTCGCAGGATAAACGTGCAGCCGAGCTGGGCGTCAGCGCCTTTGCCCGTGCTGTGCTCCCGCGACGGGGGCGCCATGAGCGACGGGGGCCGCTCTGAGCTGTGCCTTTGTCCTCCGCAGCCGACAGCACCTTCGACAGCGGCCAGGGCTCCACCGTCTACTCAGACTCGCAGAGCAGCCAGCGGAGCGGGGCGCTGGGCTCGCTGGCAGATGCAGCGCCCCCCGCCCAGTGCGTGTGCAGCCCCCCCGTGAGTGCCAGCGCCAGCGACGGGCCCGGCCTGCCGCCCAGCCTGCCTGGGCTGGGGTCCTACCAGCAGCCCGCCTCGGTGAGTCCCCGCCCCTCGTGCCAGAGCCACCCGCAGCGGTGCACCCTGTTGGTGATGGCACGGCTGCAGCCAGAGCAGTCTGGGACCTCCTCTGAGAGACCTGCTGGCCAGTCACACCAGTGCTGGCAAAGCTGTGATAAAGCGTGAGGGACCCGCCCCGTGGCCGCGCTGGGCCTGAGATGGTACCTCAGACTGGAGCAGAGGTTACAGAAAGGTGTAATTTATAGTGCTGAAACCTTCGGTTCCGTCTCGGGGTCCAGCTTCCCCGAGGGGTGTTGGGTGTGTCCTGGCCTCCCCGCCCACCCTGGGCACTCTGCGGCTCTGACAGGGCTGTGCATGCGGCCGATTCGTGGGACACGTTTTCAGGGACGTGTGAGAAGCAGGTTGAAAGGACCTCATGTTTCTGCCTGTGGAATCTTTCTGAGATGTGGGAAGACTGACTAACAGGTGAAATGGAAATTAGTAGATGAGGGGGTCGCATCTGGCGTTTATTTTTCAATTTTGATTTTTTTTTAACACAAAAGGAAGCAAACAATTGCTCGCCTCACAGTCCTAAGCGGTCAGCACAGAGAAGTTTCCCCTGAGGCGGGTGGTGGAGGGGGTCCAGCGGGAGGTTTAGACCCCCAGGCCAGAAACGGGTCAGAGCTGGGCACCCCTCCGAGGAGCCGCTCCCGCCTGGCACTCGGTTACTTACATGGCTCTCACTCGTGGCTCTCACCGGCTGTCTGAGCACCAGGCGCCCAGCCTCCCGCCCGGTCCTGTCTCCCTCCCTCCCCTCCTGTCCTCGTGCTCGTGTGCGTTTGCAGTCTCCCTGGGTTCAGGAAAGGAGGAGAGCTGTGATTTCACTCTACAGGAAGCGCCCATTCAGGAAAAGGCCTTGTGCTGCTCCAAGCGCTGGTTCTGGGCTCTGGGTCTCCGTGCCGGGACTGAGCCAGAACATCCTGCCGGCCCGCACCCCTCCCGGGTCAGGGACAGGGCTTCCCTGGCCACATGCTGTGCTGTCTGCTGGGGCCTCAGCATGTGCCTGTCCCAGAGGCCGGGAGCCCGAGCACAGGGAGGTCGAGGGCCCAGCCAGGACGCACCCAGATGGACACGGCCAGAGCACTGTCCTCATCTGCCAGCTGTGCAGAAACACCTTGGACAGCAGGGGGAGGCTGGAGGAGGTCCCCAGGGTGCGCTGAGGCTCTGGGGCGGGTTGCTGCAGTGATGTGCCCTGGGACCCAGTGAGGGAGGAGAACAGACGGCCGCCTCTCCTCTGAGGCCTCAGGGCCACACGCTCCTGATTCCCGCTGGGCTGGGGGTGGTGGCGGCTCAAGGAACAAGTGCACGGGTGGCTTGTTCCGCGCCATGGCTTCAGGTAGATGCAGAAGTGGTTCCCTCCCACCAGTGCTGCTTGTCACAACATGTGCACTGCGAAAGGTGCAAGGAGTGGCCACAGTTGTGGAAATTACTGTCAGCTGTTTCATCCAGAAAACCCCATGTGAGAGGACTTTCTGTTGTTGATGTGGAGAGCTGGGCCCTCGGCTCAGTCACTGCTGTGTCCAAACCGGTCCTCCATCGCCCCACTTGCTTCTGTATCCTCAGTATTTTGAAGTAAATCCTGGAAAGAAAGACATTTTGCCCATAAATATTTCAGTCCGTGTTTCTGCAGGATCAGGACCCTTGAAAACAAAACCTAATACCATTATTGCACCTAAAAATGAACAAATTAGCAGCAGTTCTTAATAGCACCCAACAGCCGGTGATCAGATTTCCGAGTGTTTCCCGGTCGGTGTCTGCACTGTGGCTGGGGGTGAGGGCTCATGTCTGTGCCTCGTTTCTCTCTCCTGGTGGCTGAGTCAGTGGGACCCTGGCTCTGCAGAGTGCTCCTTGCCCCACGCCGTCCTGCCGGCCGTTCCCCAGTTTCTGTATCCCATCTGTGGACGTGTCTACACGTATACGTGTTATGTGTCCTCTAGACGGTGAGCGTGGGCATGTGTATCTCTCCTTCCCTTAATGTCACAAGTGTTTCTGCACAATTCCACAAAGCCTTTATAATGATCTTTCCTCATGGTTGCATAGTGTTCCGTGGAGCTGATGTTCCAGAACATTCCACGGTGGGGAGTTGTGGCTTTTCTGGTTTAGGGGCCAGCACACCTTGATTCTGCCGAATTGTGTTCCTAGAAAAAGTGTCCCTGGCAGGACAGCGGGTATGAGGAGTGAGAGACGGGTCCCCGTGGTTGTGGAGAGTTAGCTGGGGGGTCCTCAGGGCAGCTGCTGAGCTTGGCCCTCGTGCTCTCTGCAGCCTGGCCTGCCGGTGGGCTCCGTCCCGCCCCCGACCCATCCTCCACTCCCACAGCAGCGTTTCCCAGAGCCGGCCGTGAGCTTCGCCCCTGTGCCAACCGGCCCAGGCCAGTCCACACCCCCCAGCCACCAGGTGAGTGCGGGCTGCCCCTCCTCACGGCCGCCATCATGCCTCAGTCTCCCCCGACCCCTGCCCCGGCCACTGGCCTGCCAGTCCTTCTCTGCAGTTCCCCAGGGTTGGGGGGCGAGGCTCTTGTGTCTGGAGTTCACGGAACCTCAGCACGGGGAGGGGCCCGGCCGCCAGATCGATTCTCCCAGGTCTGCGCGTCTAGGCTGGGGGGGTGGGGTGTGCGTGCACGTGGGTGTGTGTGTGAGAATGTGTGCATGTGCGTGTGTGGTGTGTGCCTGTGTGTGCTGTGTGTGCGAGTGTGTGCTGTGTGTGCAGGTGTGTGCACAAGTTGGTTTTCTCTGTCCTTTCTGGGCACGGGGGTGCATCTCGGCAGGACGCTGGTCTAAGAGAAGCCCCTTCTTTCCCTCCAGCCTCCTCCGCTGGCCCAGCCGGTGCCCCTGCCGCAGGTCCTGGCCCCACAGGGCCCTCTCCAGCCGGTGGCCCCCCTCCTGCCTCCGTACCTGCCTCCGACCTCCCAGGTGGTGGCCCCTGCTCAGCTGAAGCCCCTCCAGATGCCGCCGCCCCTGCAGGATCTGCCTCAAGTCCCTCCGCAGGTACCTCCCCTCCCCTCCAGCCTCGCCTTCTCCCCCAGGCTGGCTGAGGGTCTCTGTCCTCTGTGCTGTGAGTGTCTCTCGGGTGGGAACATCCCTGGTGATGGGGCAGCCGGGCTGCCGTGCCCCCTGCCCTCGGCCTCTGTCCCAGGCATCCAGAACGGGAAAGGTTTAGTCGAGAGTCAGGCCGAGGAGCTAGGGCGGAGCTGTGAGCACGAAGCTGCGGTCCCTGTCCACTGCGGAGCCATCGGGGCCATGCTGACTGGGGCTCCTTGGAGGCCGGGCTGTCGTCCAGGCTGGTGCCATCGATGGTCGTGCTGGTCATCTGGTGACCCTGGGTCACGGGGCGGCTTTCATCTCGCGAGTCCCGTCACTGTTGTGTCGTCAGGGCTAGGTTGGGAGGTGCCGCTTCCTGTGGAGGGCGCGACTGTTGCGGTTTATGGGGCCACCCTGTCAGCTGTCACCTGTCGCCCGGTCTTGTCCTCGTCACGCCCACGTCAGAGTTGTTCTCACCATCTGGTTGAACCTCCACAGTGCTCATCAGCAGTCATGCCGTTTAGTTGCTTTTCAAATACACAGAAGTCGATGGGCGTGTTCTCGCTGCCTTATAATTACACAAAAGTGTGTTTCACGTGACGTTCACGTGCCCACCACCAGAAAGGCTATGTTTTAAAGAGAAAACTGTCAGAGAACTTGCTGAAATGTTTGAAGTGCTAAAACCATGACGTCAGACACCGGGTGTCTCCAGGACGGAACATCAAATGCAGAAGGTTCCAGGGCTCCACTGTTGGGGACAGACACGTGGGTGTTGCCTCAGCCAGCATGCGAGGCTCGAAGATATGCTTTCCCCCGAGAGAACCTGCCAAAGGATCTGGCCCCAGTGTGAATTTATACAGATTGGGGATCTGGCAGAGTAATTTCAGATGTCCGGGGTCTGTCTGGAGGCTCTGACAGTCTGGCCTTTCTGAACAAAAACAGGCAAAGCTGTGAAGTGGTCGTCACTCCTGTGACCCCTCGTGTCTGAGCTGCCCTGCCATCCTCATGGCACCTGGCAGTAAATGACGGAGCCCAGAGTGGTCCAGTGGGCCCCTCCGCGTGGTGCCGCAGGGGCTCTCGCACCCGCCGAGGCCTCCTGACCTTCCTCCTCGGTTGTCCTGTGTCACACGCTGGGTTCCATTAGATCGGGCTTACATTTGGGTTCCCTACGGCCGCTCTCGCCCGGTGCAGGCGTGCCACGGGTGGGGACAAGCCCTGGCTGACATGCTTGCTTCTCTTTCAGATGCCTCCGCTTCCTGTCATCCCCCCAGTTGCTTCTCTGGCCACAATCGACAGCCTCCCCACAGCCGTCCCCGACCTGCCGGCCGCCAGCGGGCCCACTGTGCCTCCCCACTCTCAGTATTTCTCTCCGGCCGTCATCTTGCCGAGCCTCCCGCTCACTGCCGCCGCTGCCCCCCTGCCCGCGTCGCCGGCCCTGCCTCTGCAGGCGGTCAAGCTGCCCCACCCCCCTGGGGCGCCGCTGGCTGTGCCGTGCAGGACCATCGTGCCAAATGTGGTGGCCACCACCACCGCCATCCCTCTGCTGGCCGTGGCCCCGCAGGGCATGGCTGCTCTGTCCATTCACCCTGCTGTGGCCCAGCTCCCAGCTCAGCCCGTGTACCCAGCGGCCTTTCCACAGATGGTGCCCGGTGATGTCCCGCCTTCTCCCCTGCATGTGGTACAGACCGTGCGGGCTGCCCCTCCGAAGCCGGTGCCACCCACGCTGCCGCAGCCCCACCAGCCTAGCATCGCTCGCCTTCCGGAGCAGGCTGCTTCGGCCACCAGTGCTGGGAGCCAGGTAGCCACCTGCTGGGCAGGGCCTGCCCTCCAGGCTCTGGGAGACTCCTGGGCACCCAGAGGTGCGAGTCCTCGGGCCTCTGCTCCTTATCAGCACCTTGACCTGGGGGCACAGCAGGGACGGGCAAGCAGTGCCGTCCCCTGGCCTTAGCTTCTTGTCCAGTGTGGGGGCATCTGCTCCTCCTCCCACTTCCCAGCATGTATCAGGGGCCGCAGGAATTGGGGCAGCTAAAGGTTCCACCGTCGGTCCCTTCCCGAGGGTCAGTAGCAGCTGCTGGTGGTTGGGGGTCCCCGGCCGGGTGTTGTGGCACCTGCCCTCCCCTCAGGGCGGTTGCATTGGCCCCTCCATGGGCGCCAGGGAGGCTTGCACTGCCTGTTTGTTCCCCTCTCAGAGTGAGGCGGGGGGATGATCCCGTCTCAGCAGCTGGGAGATGAGGCCGACAGGGTTCCGAGGGGTCTGTGGCCATGGACCGGGCAGTGCTGGGGGCACACGGCTACTGGTTCCAAGGCGGTTGTGGCGGATACGGACGATGTCCTGAAGTCAGGTAGGGACCTCAGGCAGCTTGCCATGCTGACAGTGAAGGGACGCAGGGACACGTGCCCTGCTGGATGGCGGGCCTCCTTGTGGCTCCACACACCTGTGTAGACCACATGTGTTTTGGAGCTTCAGGGCTATTATCAAACTTTGGGTGAGGAGAGGAGCCGGCATAAAGGCCTCTTACCTGGCGCCTCCCATCTGGGGAGGCCTCCCACCTGGGGGGCCTCTCACCTGGCGCATCCCACCTGGGGGAGCCTCTCACCTGGCCCTGCCCTGGCTCTAAGCCACAGCAGCTGTGTGCCCGTGGGCACAACCTTTGTCTTTGGAGCTCCAGCTCCTCTCCTGTGAGGTGGGGCTGACAGCCCCTTTGGATTCTGTCATGAAGGTTCATCCTGAAAGTGTGCGAAGGTGCCCGGTGCCCCCAGCCTGTGTGGTACCTGTTCCCGTCTGGAATGAGCCTCCACGTGCTGAGTACACACAGGTTCTCCTGGACGTTGCTCGCTGTCTGATTTCCAGAAAGGATGTGTACTTGGAGAAGGAAGGGACGGTTTTATTGACCAACAGGAGGGTGTTTGTTTAAAAACAAGTGTGAGGAGGCACGGCAGTCCAGTGGCCTGACTGAGCCAGTGCCTGGACAGTCTGTGACTCAGAGCAGCGCCGACTGTGGGCCAGGGCTGTTTGGGGAAAGGCAGAGGCCGAGTGATGGCCTGGACTGGCACCTTGCTGCCCCTGTGGACCTGGCAGACCGTTGTTGCTGGGTCGTTGCTCAGCCTGTGGCTGGAGGAGGCGCTGCGTGCTCAGAGGTTGCCGGCCAGGCCCGCTGGGCTCCCTGCTGCCAGCTGGAGGGTCTGGGGTTTATTGATGGGCTGGGTCAGCCACCCAGGGGCCTCCCTGTGCTGAGGGCCGAGACTGCTCTGAATGCGGGGGCCAGGGCATTGGTCCAGGAGGGACAGGCTCACAGCCAGGCTGTGGCTTCTGCGTCTGACCCCACACACTACACTGCTGACGGGTCTCAGGCTGGTGGGCCCAGTGGCGGGTCATCGCCATTCCTGACCTCAACTGTGAACTGGGCCGTTTCACGTCGGGGCATTCCCTTGAGAGATTTTAACGGGGATGGGGTGGAGGCAGGCCCAGCGCCAGTCAACCCGCAGGAGGCTGGGGTCCACGGCCCCTTCGAGAGGCCGGATCAGAGTGCAGGCTCTGACCTGAGGGGGCTGGGACGGGGTAGTAGGCCGGTCGGGCTTCGGGGTGACGGCGGGGTGCTGCACTCAGGGCTTCTCAGCCTGACGCAGCCGGAGGTCACAGTGAGGTGCGGTTTTAGGTTTGATTTTACACAAACGGGGACATGAGAGGGCCATTCTTGTTTCTTCCTGCGAGTCTGTGTGCTGACGGCTCTGAGGCCAGGACTCGCCTGTGGGGGAGGGGAGGGGAGGGCGGATCGGAGCCCCGGTGTGCGCACTGCCCGGCTGGGGCAGTGCCTGCTTCGCTCCAGGACCCCCCAGTTTCCTGCAGGGAAGGTGGTGGCCTGGCACTCTGACTTGCATCCCTGTCCCCTGTGCCTCCAGATCCTGCTTGGCCACCCACCTCCATATGCTGTGGACATCACCGCCCAGGTCCCTACGCTGCCCACACCGGCTGCCATCCTCTCCCCACCTCTACCAGAAGTGCTGCCACCTGCTGGCCCCGAGCTCCTGCCTCAGCTCCCCGGCTCCCTGGCCCCCGCGGTGGTGGCGGCTGCTCAGAGCTTGCCCGTCCAGACTGCCACGCTCCTGCCACCTGCTAATCCACCGCTGCCCAGTGGGCCCGGGATCACCGGCCTCTGCCCGGCTGTCCAGCTGACTGTGGAGCCGGCCCTGGAGGTGTGTGCCCTTCCCCTGGGGCTCAGCCCCCAGCGCCAGCGCGTCACCCTGACCCCCGACCCTGGCATCATGGTGGTCCCCTGCATGGTGACCTTTGGTCTCAGCCGTAAGAGTGGGGGACGTACTCGGGAAGGTGGAAGCATGTGCCCCAGGACGGCCAGGCGGGTGCTGTTGTCACCTCCCTTCGCTGTCCCTGGATGTCACGCTTTCCTCAAACACACGTGCAGGTGGAGGGGTGGTTTTCACACGAGGATTTAGAGGGCCTCCTTGGAGGTGGTGGGAAGGCCTGTCACCAGCCTTCCTGGACCCATGTGCTCCCCCGTGGGGTTGGTCAGCCGTGAGCGTGTTTGGAGAGGGGGCGGTCCCAGCTTTCAGGAACGCCCTTGGCTCCAGGCCTTCAAGAAGATGAAAATCCTCACACCTGCTGGCCCGCATGGTGGCTGCAGTCAGAAGGGAGCGGGCAAGCTGGGCTGTGAGGAGTGGACGTGACCCGTCCTCCTTCCCGTGGTTTTGTTTCAGGAGCAGGCCTCTCAGGACAAGCAGCCCGGCCTCCTCCAGAGCTGTGAGAGGTAATGGCCCAGCCTGGCCGGGATCAGCGTGGGCGGGTGTGGGCCACCTGTGGACTCGGTTCGTGGCGTGCTGCTGCTTCACACAGGTCGCTGCCATGCTTTGCCCTCACGTGTCAGGGCTTCTGACTGTGTCGCCCGTTTCCCAGCCTGATCTGGTGGAGCTGCACGGAGCTCCTCTGGGGTCTTGGTCAGAGCCTGTTGAAATTCGGGTGTCAGATGCTCCTGGCTGTGTTCTGGGTCCTGGCGCTGGTCTGCAGTGCCAAGGACGTTCCAGAAGGGAGAGGCCATGGACAGAGAGTCGGCAGGCCCGAGGCCATGGGGAGACCAGGAGGGCAGGGCAGAGTCCAGCCCACACTCAGGTCTCCGGGCGCCTCGGGCACCTGTTACCTCCCAGTCATGGAGTCGCGTTTGGGGAGGGAGCCGGTTATGAGAAGCAACCGTGTGTCCCTCCCTCCTGATGGCCAGGCACCGAGCTCTGCCCTCCACAAACTCCAGGAATCCTGCAGCAGCCCTACGTAGTTGGCGTGTTGCACAGATGTGGAAACTGAGGCACAGGGGAGGATTGTTTCTTGATCCAGACGTTTGGATCAAGCCGGTTGGGCCTGATTCACAAGTCAGGAGGCTGAGAGGACCAAGGTCCTATGTATTCCCCACGTCCCCAGGACAGACGCTGCAGCGGGAGAAGGGGCTTCAGGCACTGGGGGCAGGCTCAGGGGTCTCCCTGCCGGGCATGGCTGGCTTCAGATCCTCTGGCTGAGCACATGAGGTGCTAAAGCTCTTGACTATTCCTGAAAAGGCATGCTTCCGTGTGAGGCTGGCTTGCGGGTCATTCCCATGGGCACTGTGTTGGTTTTTGCGCAGCCTCGGAGGTTCCGACGTCGCCTCTGGAAGAGAGATGAGCGACAGCTGTGAAGGTGCGTTTGGTGGGGGGAAGCTGGAAGGCAAGGCCGTCCGGAAACATCACCGCAGGTCCACGCGTGTGCGCTCCCGCCAGGAGAGGGCCAGCCGGCCCCGGCTGACCATCCTGAACGTGAGTAGCCAGGCAGGGTGGCCCATGGGCAGGGGGCTCACTGGGCGTGGTCTCCTCCCTGGCCTGACCACCTGTGCGTCCGTAGGTGTGCAAGACGGGAGACAAGATGGTGGAGTGCCAGCTGGAGACGCACAACCACAGGATGGTGACGTTCAAGTTTGACCTGGACGGGGACGCGCCTGACGAGATTGCCACCTACATGGTGAGGCTGGTGTCCTGACCAGTCGGCTGAGTCAGCGGCACCTTCTCCGGGATGGCGAGCCTGTCCCCACCATGTCTCTTGGGCACACGCCTGCCAGCCCTGCTGAGGGAATGTGGGCTGGCAGCCTTCCCCATCCTCCGGCCTCTGCAGGTGGCCATCTGCTTGGGGTAGTGTTGGCCTGTCACCTGGACAGTTTACTTCTCCAGCTGCAGCTCCCCTTGCTGAGCCGCGCAGCCCCCGGTGCGGGGACGGGCCCCGGCTGTGGCTCCCCTTGTGGGCTTAGCCCCGAGCAGACGAGTCAGCCAGTGAGGAGAGTGCAGCTGGCGGTCTGTGGCGCGTCACGAGTGGGGCCACGTGTGCCACTGCAGGTGGAGCACGACTTCATCCTGCAGGCCGAGCGGGAGACGTTCATCGAGCAGATGAAGGACGTCATGGACAAGGCGGAAGACATGCTCAGCGAGGACACGGACGTGGACCGTGGCTCTGACCCCGGGGTGAGCCCGCCACACATCAGCACCTGCGGCCTGGGCGCCGGGGAGGTGAGTCCCGGGTGCAGGGTCCCCACTCCCAGCTCCGAGTGCAGTGCTGGGACGCCGCCTGCCGCCTGCTGGAGGGGCCTGCGGGCTGAGCAAGGCCAGGTGCGGCAGCCGGCGGGGCGGGCGCCTTCTGTCCAGTTAGAGACGTCTGAGGCCCTTGGATGTCGTGAGGCCGCGCTGTGCTCTAAAGGAAGCCCTCGTTCTGCGCAGTCTGCTGATTTCTATCCTTTAACTCCGTCAGGAGAGTCGCCAGTCCCAAGCGAACGCGCCGGTGTATCAGCAGAACGGTATGTCTGCCCCCGGCCATGTCGCCCCCGGGCTTGCCTCTGGAGCAGGCGTTTCCATTGTGGTCCCGTCTCTGTCTTCCAGCAGCCATTTGATAAGAGCCCCTTGAGCTTTTCGTAAGGGGGGCTTGGCCATCCCACTGGGGGTTGCCGCAGCTCGTGGTGAGCGTCCCCCCATCTGGGGACTGCTGCCCTGTCTAAGGAGCCACGTCTGGCCCCAGTGGGGACTCACCACTGCCTTCTGGTCCCCCAGCCAGCATTACCCCTTCACTGGTGGCACCGAGGGTGTCCCGGGAACTAAGCCCATGCCGGGGGTACTTGTGAGAGCCTCCGGCTGCCGGTGAGGAGCCCCCTGAGCGGGCTGCACGTCCCCCACTGGTGGGAGAAGAGTTCCCCAAAGCCCTTATGGCTGGTCGGGTACTGGCAGCAAGGGGTCACGCTGGCTGTAGGAGAAACCCACTGGCTCTCACCTGCTGTTTTCATCCTGCCCCTTAGTCCTGCACACCGGGAAGAGGTGGTTTATCGTCTGTCCGGTGGCTGAGCACCCAGCGGCAGAGGCCCCCAAATCCTCGCCCCCACTTCCTCTGCGCTCCCTGCAGCCGGAAGCCAGCCAAGGTAGGAACAGCAGAGGCCGTGAGCCGTCCTCCCTGGAACTCGGCTTGCCTCCTCCCCCGTATTGCTCGCATCACCCCGTGGTCCTCAGCCCAGCTTTACTCATGCTCACATTTCGCTGGCAGGCACCCTGTGCCCTGCTGCGTGCGATGGGCTCGCCCTGCACTGTCGCCCC
Organism: Ceratotherium simum simum; assembly: GCF_057802395.1. Lineage (NCBI taxonomy): Eukaryota > Metazoa > Chordata > Mammalia > Perissodactyla > Rhinocerotidae > Ceratotherium > Ceratotherium simum. Next base: position 55,625,454 of record NC_141919.1, on the reverse strand, counting down.
GAAGCACAGAGTGGCTTGCAGGGCCATATCTCTATCTGTATCCTGGTTCTTGGTCTTTCACTGAATGAGCCAAGCAAGGCAGCACTCGGGCTTGGGCTGCCCAGTACCTTGGCTGTGCAGGTGAGGCCCGTGGGCTGCATAGGTGTGTGCTGAAGGGCTCTGCCCGCGCCCTTTCTTACCAGTGTCATCATGTGACTCCAACTCCACGCCCCCCGTGGCCCACCTGCAGAGACTGCCCCTGTTTGTTCCACTTGTTTTGGGAGTGGGGTCAGAAAGTCCCTTTTGGTGCTAAGACTCTTTGATTGTAAGTTGTCCCCAAGGAAAACTGACACTCCGATATTGATCTGCACCTGCGTGGACAGATGCCAGCAAGCTTGCCCTGGGGGCTGTCAGTTAAATCCTGACTATGGTCCCTTGGGAGGCTGCACATAGTCACTTGAACAGATTTAGGATTTAATTTCCTGTAAGATGGCAGGAAAAAGTTGTCCATTATATACCTTGACCTGACTTTACGGTACAGTTGCGAAAAATACCTGTAAGTCATCTTAAAGCTCATACCCTATGTTTCCAGTAACTTCCGTTATACTTTTGGAGATTCGTTCCTCTGGGGAAATGTCAGCCTGATAACAAAACCCCCAGTGGAGCCATGAACTGAGACCTGAGTCTGGCAAAGGGCCAGGCCCAGCCTGGACTGAGGGGTCACGGAGAAGCAGACTGTCTGCAGTGGCTTAGTTTTAAAATAAGAATATGTTCATCTATGACTTCTTGATTTTGGTACATACACAATTAATATAAGGAAAAGAAAACCCTTGTGAAAAAAAAAAGCCAATCTTCCATGAGACGTGCTGGGTAAGAGGACGTGCCCAGAGTTACACCTTGTGCTTCACAGTGCACTGACCTCAGGAAGCCTTTCAGAGCCAACTTCTTTATCTATAAGAAAATAAAAAGGAAGCAGCCAGCTCCAGGGATGGCAGATCTGTTCATCTGGATTAATCATTCACTTAGGATGACCAAAATGTTGGACGGATTCTAAAGATCATCTGCTTGAAGGTGTTCGGGATATCTGAAGATAGTGGAGAATTATCAGGCCAGGATCCAGGGGAGGATGGAGCCCAGGACGTGAGCCCAGTGTTGGACTCTTCCTCTGGGGCATCTCCCATTCCTGCAGGGTGGCTGAGAGGCTGAGTGCTGAAGCTGCAATAACTCACCAGGCTGGAGAAAAAGGGGCTCCGAGCCCTGGGCCAGGCAGGTGGCCCTGCTGGAGTGCTGTGCTGGAGGAGGAAGGACCTCCTGGAAGTGGATAGGCCAGGCATTGAAAGGAGTCTTCTCAGAGCATGGCGCCCTCATGAAGGCAATCTCAGAGTGCTGTCAGCTCAGGCAGAAGCACACAGGTCCTTTCTGCAGGAAGGTAGCACCATTCTGGATCTCACGTTACTTATACAAATGCTTTTGTGAACGTAGTATTTGGCACATAATAAAATATAGCTAGGCAGAGTCCTGGTTCTGGGCAGGACAGCATATGCACACGCCACTAGCCCTTCTCTCCACTGAACGTAACTATGATCTGGACCGGTGCTGGGCACAGCTTTCTGAGGACTCGGGAAATAAGCAGCAGCAGGAGGGTGGGAAAGAGCACGGGAATTCCAAGGACCACTGAGCTGGTGGTGAGCTTGGCAATTCCCTCTGGTGTGTCCTGGCCTGGGCTCGGCCGCGTGAAGGCTGGGGCAAGCACAGGATGCAGACGGAGGAGCTCCAGGAGACACCCTCTGGTTTTGGTTCGCAGAGCAGGAAAGGGAACTCCTAAAGCTCAGAGAGAAGGTGGCAGATCTGTCTGTTTTTCCTTTCTCCCCTTTTCTTGTGCCCCAGCCTGCGGACAGTTCTGGGGGCAGCAGCAGGTAACAGGAGCCAAAACCACGAGAGGGGAGAGCCTTCCTCTCCCTTGGGTGGAGCTAGGGCTCAGAGTGCAGAGCCAATACCTGTTACTTTTTTTCTCGCTCTGTCTTCTTACCACTTGGCCCTGCTTCTCACAATTATGGGAGTTGATGGTTTTTCTCCCGAGAAATGGGAGTCCCAGGGAACCAGGAATACCAGGGAGACCACAGACAGGGAAGAGCTTGGGAAAGCAACCCCATAAAGTTGTTTATGAACTCCTGGGCTCACCGCAACCTCTGTGTGCATGGATCTGAGCCTAATTAGCATATAAGAAACGTTGAGAACTGAGCTAATGGGTAGACTCCCAGTCAGGTTCCAGACTGGCCCCTGAGTGGCACACTCATGTTTCAGATCAGTTTAGTACTGCAAAGATATTGAAAACTGAACTGACTTTGTAGCCACAGCTCATAAAAGGCAGGTTGCAACTTGTGGCTTGAACCTAACCAGGTTGATTGCCTGCTAAAGCAAAAATATCAACATTCACCATAGGATTTAAACAGACTTAGGATCTCATAATATTATTCAAAATCCAGTCTGATCAAGTTTAACCAATGCAATCCAAAACTCAAATGAAGAACCATAAAAATTTCAACTTGCACGGAAAAAGACAGCCAACACATGACAATCATAAGATGACATAGATGTTGGAATGATCTGAGAAAGACTTTAAAGCAGCTATTGTGAAAATGCTTGAACAAGCAATCACAAACATTCTTGAAACAAATGTTAAAATAGAAAGTATCAGCAAAGAAATAGAAGATAGAAAGAAGAGGCAAATGGAAATTTGAAAACTAAAATACCTGAGACTATCGAATCAGAACTTAGAACAAAAGATACAAAAAAAATGAACAGAGCCTGTGGAACAAGAACAAGGGGCTAACATTTGTGTCATCAGAGTCCCAGGAGAGGAGAAAAAGTGCAGTGCTGAAAAAATATTTGAAGAAATAATGCTGAAAATGTCCCAGGTTTGGTGAAAGACATAATCTACAGATTCAAGAAACTGAGCAAATACTGAATAGGATAAACCCAAAGAAATCCACACCTGGACACATCGTAAACTGCTGACAACTAAAGACAAGAAAAAATCGTGAAAGCAGCCAGAGAACAAGGGTGCATTACCTGGAGGGAACAGTGGTTCCGTGTCTGCAGGTTTCTCACCAGCAACCACGGAGCCCAGAGGAAGCCGTATGGTATTTTTAAAGTGTTGAAAGAAAAGAACTGTCAGCCCAGAATTTTGTATTCAGAGAAAGTATTCTTCAGAAACAAAACTGAAATATAGCCATTCTTAGGTACAGACGACTAAGAGAATTTGTAGCCAGTACAACTGCCCTGAAAGAATGGCTGAAGATCTTCAGACAGGAGGGAAGTCATACCAGAGGGAGACTTGGGACATCGGGGCTAAAGGAAGAGGAACAGAAATGGTCGGTGTCTGGGGATGGGATAGACTGTTCTTCTCCTCTTGAGCTCTTAAAACAGGTCTGACAGGTGAAATAATTATACTGTCCAATTGGGCTTTAATTTATGTAAATGTAATAATATATGACACAACTGTGTTGGGGGGTAAAGGACCTATATGTTGATAATATTTCTACATTCCAGTTGAAGTCGTGAAATGCTGATTCTAGGTAGACTGTGAAGAGTTAATATGTATTTTGCAATTCGTAGAGCAACCCCTAAGAGAGTTGTACAAAGAAATATAGTCAAAATCATAGTGGATAAATTGAGATAGAATATGAAAAAAATTAAAACAATCCAAAGAAAGAAAAGAGAAACAGGATTTTAAAAAAGAGAAAAGAATAGGAAACACAAATCATAGACCTACATCTAAACATACCAGTAATTGAATTAAATGTAAATCATTTAAAAGACAGAGGTTGTGAGAATGGATTAAGAAAAGACTTGATCTAAGTATTTGCTGTCTACAAGAAACTTCAAATATGATGATATAGGTAGGTTAAAAGAAAAAGAATGGTAAAAGATACACCATGCAAATAGTAAGTAAAAGACCCCTAGAGTGGCTATTTCATATCAAACAAAATAGACATTAGAGCAAAGAAAATTAGCAGGAATAAAAAGAAGCATTACATATTCATAAAAGGGTCAGTTCATCAATGTGACATAACAGTCCTAAATATAAATGTCCCTAATGAAAGAGCTTCAAAATTGACTCCTTTCTTCCGGAAGGAGAAATAGACAAACCGACAATTGTAATTGGAGACTTCGACACTCTTATATCAGTAACAGATAAAACTAGTAGACAGAAAATCAGCAAGTGTTTAGATCTGAATATCCTTATCAAATTGACAGTTATAGAACACTCCACCCAACAAGAGAATACATATTCTCTTCAAGTGCAGATGGACCAATTACCATATCCTGAGTTATGCCAAAAAAATTAACAAATTTAAAAGGATTGAAGTTATACCAAGTGTGTTCTCTCATATAATGTAATAAACTAGAAATCAATAATAAAGATAACAGAAAAGTTGTCAAACACTTTAAAATTAAATAACACATCTAAATCTATAAGTCAAAGGAAAAGTCTCAAGGAAAATTAGAAACATTTTGAAATGAACAAGAATGAAAACACAACATATTAAATTTGTGGGATGCAGCTAAAGCAGTAGAGGGAAATTCATAGCATTAAATGGTTAGATGAAGAAGGAGTTCTCAAGTCAATGACCCAAGCTTCCATCTTAAGAAACCAGAAAAACTAGAACAAAATCCAAAGCATGCAGGAGGAAGGAAATAAAGATAAGAGCAGAAATCAATGAAATTTGAAACAAAAATGATACAAAAAACCATGAAACAAAAAACCAATTCTTTGAAAAAAACAGTGAAACAAAAAACTAATTGTATAATAAACTTCTTGCAAGATTGACAAAGAAAAAGACACAAAATACCAATGTCAGGAGTAAAAGAGGAGCTATCCCTACAGACCCCGCGTAAAAGGATAATAATCATGGAATACTACGAACAAACATATGCACCTAAATTCAACAACTTAGATGAAAGAGACTAATTCCACAAAAGCCACAAACTACTAAAACTCATCCAAGATGAAATAGATAACCTCAATACTCCTATACCTATTAACAAGATTGAATTTGTAGTGAAAAATCTCCACAAAAAGAATTTTCCAGACCCAAATGCTTTCACTGGTAAATTCTATCAAACATTTAAAAAAGTAAATAACGCCAATTCTACAAAATCTCATCCAGATAATAGAAGAAGAAGGAGCACTTCTCAAATCATTTTATGAGGCCAGCATTGCCCTTATATCAAAAACAGACAAAGACAGTACCCAAAAAGAGAGTGAAAGATCAAATCTCTCATGGACATAGAAGGGAAAAACTCTCAATAAAATATTAACAAGTCAAATCCAGCAATATATAAAAAGAGCAATACACCATGACAAAGGGGAGTGTATCCTGGGAAGGCAATATTCAAAAATCAGTTAATCCACCATATTAATATCAATGGGAATTTCTCTTCCTTACAAAGGGAAAGATACACGATAATATCAGCTGATACAGAAAAAAAATTTGACAAACTACAACATCCATTCATAATAAAAATGCTCAGCAAACTAAGAACACAAGGGAACTTCCTTAACCTGATAGGGGGCATCTACAGAAAACTGACAGCTAGTATCATATTTAGTGGTGAAAAGCCAAATGCGTTCTCTCTGAGACTGGGACCAAGGCACGGCTGTCACTCTCTCCATTCCTATTCACCATTGAACTTGGCCAGAAAAATCTTAGCCAGATTCCAGATGGGTGAGAAACAGAAATAAAAGACATGTAGATTGAAAAGGAAGAATTAAAACTGTCTGTTTGCAGATAATATGATTTTATGTGGAGAAAATCACAAGGAGACTAAACAAACAACTCCTAGAACCAGTAAGTGAATTTAGCAAGATCACAGGATACGCAGTCAACCTACAAAAATAACTTTATATTTCTATTTGCTGACAGTGAACAACTAAAAACTAAAATTTTGAAAGAATATAATTTACAGTAGCTCCAAAAAAAGGATATGTAGCTATAAGCTTAACAAAACATACACAGAATCTATATGCTGAAAACTACAAAATACTGATGAAGTGAATCAAAGATGACCTAAATAAATGGAGAAACGTACTGTGTTCATGGATTGGAAGACTTAACATAGTAAAAATGTCAGTTTTCCCCAAAGTGATCCATAGATTTAATGAAATATCAGTAAAAATTCAAACAGGGGGCCAGCCTGGTTGTGTAGCGGTTAAGTGCACACGCTCCACTTCGGTGGCCTGGGGTTCACAGGTTCAGATCTTGTGGGCTGACTGACGCACTGTTTGTCAAGCCATGCTGTGGCGGCATCCCATATAAAGTAGAGGAAGATGGGCACAGATGTTAGCCCAGGGCCAATCTTCCTCAGCAAAAAAGAGGAGGATTGGCAACGGATGTTAGCTCAGGGCTAATTTTCCTCATACACACACAAGAATAATAAAAAATAAAATCCAAACAATACTTTTGCTTATATAGACAAGCTGACTCTAAAATTTGTATGGAAGTGCAAAGGTCATTGAAATAGCAAAGCAGTTTTTAAAAAGGAGAATCAAGTTGGAGGAACCACACTACCCAATATTAGGACGTACCATAATGTTACAGGGATCCAGACAGTGTGGTGTTGGCAGAGGGGTTGGCACATAGATCAATGGAACAGAAAGGAGAGCCCAGAACTAGACCCACACAAATATGGCCATTTGACTTTTTGACAAAGATGCAAAAACAACTCAATGGAGAAAGGATAGTCTTTTCAACGAATGGTATTGGAGCAGTTGGTCATCCATATGCAATAATTGAACTTTGACCTATGCCTCACATCTTATACAAAAATTAATTCAAAATGCATCGTATATCCAAATGTAAAATGTGAAATTATGTAACTTTTAGAAGAAAACATTGGAGAAAAATCTTTGTTTCCTGTGCCAAGGAGTTCTTAGACCTGACGCCAAAAGCATGATCCATAAAAGAAGAAAATGATCAGACATCATAAATAATCAAGCATCATACGTCATCAGACATCATAAACGATCAGACATCATAAAGTAAAAATCTTTTGCTCTGTCAAAACCACTGTTAAGGGAACGAGAGGTCATGATACTGGGAGAAAATAATTGCAAGTCACGTATTCAACATAGTATTTGTTCCCAAAAAAGAACTCTCAAAACTCAACAGTAAGGAAACAACTCAGTTAAAAAAGGGACAGTGGACTGGAATGGGCACTTCACCAAAGAGGATATAAGGATGGCAGTTAAGCACATCAAAAAATATTCAATGTCATTGAATACCAGGGACATGCAAATTAAAGCCACAGTGAAGGGCCACCACACACCTGTTAGAATGGCAACACTAACAATGTCAAGTCTTCATATGGATAGGGAACAACTCGGTCTCTCATAGATTGCTGATGGGGATGCAGAATGCTATGGCTATTTTGGAAAACAGTTTGGCATTTTTTACATAAAAGATACACTTACTATATGACACAACAATTTCACTCTTCAATATTGACCCTAGAGAAATGAGAGCTGAGGTTCACTTAAACACCTATAGATGAATGGTTATAGCAGCTCTACTCATAATTGCCTAATTGCCCACAGTGGAAACAACCCAAACATCCTGCAGCGGGTGAATGGACAAACTGTGGTGCCTTGAGAAAGAAACAAACTATTGATACACACAACAACACGAGTGAACCTCAAAGGCAGACTGAGTGCAAGAAGCCAGTCTCAAAAGGCTGCATACTGTATAACCCCATTTATAATGACATCCTCAAAAAAACTATAGTGATAGAGAACAAAATCAGTGCCTGCCAGGAGTTAGGGGGTAGGGGGAGTGTGACTAGAAAGGGACGGCACGAGGAGATTTTTTGGGTGATGGAATTGTTCTGTATCTTGATTGTGGTGGAGATATAGGCAAATAGATCAATGAAATAAAGAATCCAGAAGTAGACCCATACACATAGAGACACTTAATTTTTTATAAACATGCAAAGGACATTCAGTGAAGAAAGGACAGTCTTGTCAGTCTTAGAACAGTTGGTCATCTGTATGTCAATCCACATTTAACACTATGTGCAAAAATAAACTCAGAATGGGATGTGGACCTAAACAGAAAACTGAAAACTGTGAAACTTATACTAGAAAACATAGGAGAAAGTTTGTGTGGTCTTGGGTTAGACAGAGATTTCTTAGATACAGCACCAACACATGGTCTGCAAAAGAAAAAAATTGGTGAATTGAATTTCATCAAATTTAAAATATCTACTCTTTGAGAAACTAAAGGAATGAAAAGACAGGCTGGAGACTAGGAGAAAATATTTGCAAACCATATATGTAATAATAGCAAACCTCATATTATCCAGATAATATAAGAAACTCTCAAAATACAATGATAAGAAAATAAACAAGCTAATGAAAAGATTTGTACAGACACTTCACCTAAGATATGTGGGTGCCAAATGAGTATATGAAAAGATCATTATTCAGTAGAGAAATGCAAATTAAATCCACAATGGGATACCACGACTGCACATCTCGTTAAAATAGCTAAAATTTAAAATACTGAGTATTGGTGAGGATGTGGAAGAATTGAAACTCTTATACACTGGTTCAACCACTTTGGAAAACAGTTTGGTAATTTCTTTTAAAAATAAATGTACAACTACCATAGGATTCAGCCATTCCACTCCTAGGTATGTATCCAAGAGAAATGAAAGCAGACATCCATACAGACTTATGCAGGATGTTCATAGCACTTTTATAATAGCCAAAACCTGGAAGCAGCCCAGGTGTCCATCAGCACGTGAACAGATAAACACATTGTGGTTTATCCATACAATATAATATATATATAATATGTAAACATACAATATAACTCTACTCTGCAATAAAAAGGAACAAACTATTGATATTCATTACAGCATGGATGATTCTCAAGATAATTGTGCTGGATGAAATAAGCCAGACAAAAAAGAATGCATACTATATGATCACATTTATATAAAAGACTAGAAAATGCAGACTAATCTATAGGGACAGAAAACAGATCAGTAGTTGTGTGGGAATGAGGTGTGGCAGGAGAGGAAGGGAGGGATAGATTATAAGATTCACAAAGAAACATCTGGGAGAATGATGGATGTATTCATTATTGATTTCAGTGAAGGTTTTGCTTATGTACCTGTGTCAAAACTTATAAAACTGTACACTTTAAATATGTACAATTTATTGCATGTTAATTAAACCTCAACAAATTGATTAAAAACAAAACAATAGTAATAAGTAAAGCAGTCTCAGGGGCTCCAGATAGTGGAGATATGAGACAGATAACTTGTCTGCTGACCGTGTTACAAGAGATAAATGAGGGGCCAGCCTCGTGCCTTAGCGGTTAAGTGTGCATGCTCCGCTGCTGGTGGCCCAGGTTCGGATCCCAGGCACGCACCGATGCACCGCTTCTCCGGCCATGCTGAGGCCGCGTCCCACATACAGCAACTAGAAGGACGTGCAACTATGACATACAACTATCTACTGGGGCTTTGGGGAAAAAAAGAAAGGAAGAGGATTGGCAATAGATGTTAGCTCAGAGCTGGTCTTTCTCAGCAAAAAGAGGAGGATTAGCATGGATGTTAGCTCAAGGCTGATCTTCCTCACACACACACACAAAAAGAGATAAATGACTAGAGTGATATATGCCAAAGAATTGGGAACTATACAAAAAAAATTGAATGGAAATTCTAGAACTGAAAAATACAGTAATTACAATTAAGACCTTGCTAGATGGTTTGTACAGGGTGCGAGAGAGAATTAGCAAACTAAAAGGTAACTCAAAAGAAAATATTTAAAGTAAAATAAGGATATTGAAAATGATGGAAAATACAAAGGAGCAGCTAAGAAATATAGGAGTTGCTGTGAGCTGGTCAAACATATGATATAATTGGAGTCCCAGAAAGCAGAAGAATGAGACAAAACCAAGTTTGAGAATTGAAAGGCATTAAGCCACAAATTCAAGAAGCCCTTCAAACTCTGAGAGAGAGAAAAACTACACGTAAATATGTCACAGTGAAAGTACTGAAAACCAAAGGCAGACAGAAGATTTAAAGGATGTTAGGGGAAACAGCAGGTTCCTTCTAAGGAGCAGGAATGATGTGGACAGCTCCCATCTCAGGAGCTACAATGTTTACCACTGTCCTCCATGCACTAAAGGAAACGAGCGCCAGCTCGAGTCTCTACCCAGAGATGGGATCCTACACAAATGAAGAGGATGTAAAGACCAATGGGATTCGTCACCTGCACGTCTCAACTGAAGAAACACGGAGGGGATATTTTTAGGCCAAAGAACAGTGACCTCAGATGGAAGGTCAGAAACGCAAGAGGGAATAACAGTAAGAGGAATTATAAATACGTGGGTGGCTCTAAAAGAACGTTGACTGATAGAAACATAATGTCTTCTGAGATTTGAAATACATGTTTTGTGTTAAAATACATGAAAATAAGGGCATATTTATCAAGAGGAGAGAATTGTACTCACAGGGCTCACAGGTTCTTGCGTTGTCGGGGAAGAGAGCAAAAATCAAGAAAGTACATTGTCTCTAGATTCCCCTGGGAGGACTGTAAAATAGCACATAACTCTCCACTCGCAGTGGAGGGGTGGAGTGGGGAACAATTCTTAAAAAACAAAAGGCAAGGAAATAGAGAAAAAGCAACATTGAATGTGATGAACACATAGGCAGTCATTAGCAAGATGGTAGTCTTAGCCCAAATAGATCAGTAATTAAATTAAATGTAAATGAACCAAATATCAAAGGTTGTCAAATGTGAAAAAAAGAGAAGAAACCAGTAACAAAGACATAATAATATGAAAGGTTAAAAGTAAAGAAATGGAAAAAGAGCATGTTAACTAACCTAATGCAAACTAACCTAATGCAACTAATCTAATACTAACTAGCCTAATGTTAACCTAAAGAAAGCTGGTGTAGATCTTTTTACATCTGACAAAATAGACTTTGAGGCAAAAACACGATGGTGAAAGATTCAGCTCCCCAGGAAGACAGAATAATTCCATATTTGCGTATTGTTCATAACAACCTCAAAATATATGAACCAAAAATTAACAGAACTAAGTGAAGAAATAGAGAAATCTACAATCATCATGGGAGTTTTAACCTTTAGAACAGGAAGACAAAAATCAATAAGGATATAAAGGTTTTCAACAATAGAATTAGCAGTCTTGTTCTGTATGTAGAACACCCAACAGCTGAAGAATACACATTTTTTTCAGGTCCACATGGAATATTTTAAAATTAGCCATATGCAGGACACAAAGCAAATTTCAGTGAATTTCAAAGGATCAAAATCATTCAATGCATGTTCTCTAACCATAGTTGGAAGTAAGCTAGAATTTGAAAACAAGAAGATACCTAAAAAGTCTCCACACATTTGACAGTTAAGAAATGAATTTATATTAATATCCCATTAGGGCCAGCCCGGTGGCGCAAGTGGTTAAGTGCGCGCACTCTGCTACGGTGGCCCAGGGTTCACCGGTTCAGATTCCGGGCGCGCACCAGTGCACTGCTTGGCAAGCCATGCTGTGGCGGCGTCCCATATAAAGTGGAGGAAGATGGGTGCAGATGTTAGCCCAGGGCCAGTCTTCCTCAGCAAAAAAAAAAAAGAGGAGGATTGGCAGATGTTAGCATGGGGCTGATCTCCTCACACACACAAAAAATAAATAATAATATCCCATGAAGCAAAGAAGAAATTATAATGGAAATTAAAAAAACATTCTGAATGATAATGATATGAAAATCATGCAAATGAAAATATTACATATCAAAACTTGTGGGATGCAGGTAAAGCTATATTTTGCAGAAACTTTGCAGCTTTAAATGCATATATTAGAAAGGAGAAAAGGCTCAAAGTCAATCATCAAATTATATCCACTGCAAAAGTTATAAAGAGAAGAGATAATTGAACACAAATAAAGAAGGGAGAGGCCGGCCCCGTGGCTTAGGGGTTAAGTGTGCGCGCTCCACTGCTGGCGGCCCGGGTTCGGATTCCGGGCACGCACCGATGCACCGCTTCTCCAGCCATGCTGAGGCCGTGTCCCACATACAGCAACTAGAAGGATGTGCGGCTATGACATACAACTATCTACTGGGGCTTTGGGGTGAAAAAAATAAATAAATAAAATCTTAAAAAAAAAAAGGAAGGGAGGAAATAAGACAGAGAAGAGCATGAATTAATGAAATATAAGACAATCATGCAATAGAGTATCAACAGAGCTTTAGGTTGGTTCTTTGAAATGGCTAATAACATTGGTGAGCCCTTGATGAGACTGACTACAGGAGAGAGAAGGTGCAATCAGTATCAGTATGAAAAAGAGGGACATTGTGACAACCTGATTACCATTAAGAAAAAGATAAGAGTATATTATGTATAATAACATGCCGATAAATTTGAAAACTTAACGTGGATGATGTCCTAGAGAAATATAACTTACCAAACTTACATAACAAGAAACGGAAAACCTGCAAAGTGCTATAAACATTTAAAAAATTGAAGCAGTAGTTAAAAACCTTCTCACATGTGGTGCAGGATTGCTGGAACAGCTCAGTGTACAGTCTTCCAGGTCAAGCGCAGGCAGAAAAGAGACTTCTCTCTTTTCAGAAGAACTCAGAAGCTCTGGGCCTGACTCCACGACACAGGAGTCATAGCTATCTCTAAAGCAATCATGTGGCCAGGTGGCTGCAGTGCACAGACCAACTCGTGCCCCAGTTACATGTACATCCCTGGAGTTGAAAGTAGGGACAGCTGTTCGCTGGAGGAGATTCAGGGTGCCGCTACACATCGAGGCGGGATGGATGCTACAGAGTTGAAACGGACAAATGTTCACGATAGTGAGAAAGGTAGACTCACCCAAATGTTGGAAAAGAAGTGACCCTTGTCAAGAGCCAGGGAAAGGACACAAGAAGTTCATGTGAGAAGTGGAGAACTCTGCCCAGGTTAACAGACAGAGAGGGAGAGAGACCCCTCAGAAGACAGTGGGAGGAGTGACTTCAGCAAGATGACAAAGTAGGAGATACCAGCCTTCTTCCCCCCCAAAACGACAACTAGACATCTATCCATAGATGGAAGTAGCCCTGGGAGGGCTCAAGAGTCCAATTAAGAACCTGTGGCAACTCATTGGAGCAAAAACGGAGAATAACTGCACAAAAAGGATTGCTGGGGAGGTCAGGTTAGCTGAGATGTCAGGAGACAGCTAGGAACAAAGAAGGGTGGGAATCTGTATCTGCCACATGGTGGGTGCCATCAAGGTCCCCAGTGGCCTGCCCTGCAGAGGACCCCATCAGCCTTTGCAGCTGAGGACTTCCACAGCCCCACAGCAGCCATGGGCTCCCAAAAGCTCTCACTACAGAGAACCTCATAGTGTTAGTTGGCACAGACCCCAGTGGCCTGCTCCTCAGAAGGCATTAGCAACTTTTGCCATCAAAGTAACCAATGGCTATTGCTGACACGGATCTCCCATGGAGGAAGATGCTGCTGTGGTGCCACCCTGGGACCAGGACTGCCAGCTGCCCCTGCCTTCCACTGTGTGTACCCCAGACCCCAGGGCCCTGGCTGCTCCGGGTGCACCCATGCTCCAGACCCTGGCTCCAAAGAAGCTCCGCACTCATGCCTGAGGCATTAGAGCTACCACTGCTGTGGGCTACCAGCACCCCAAGACTTGGAGCCATCATCCCTCTGTGAGTGCCTGCACTCAAGACCTCTGCTCCGTCTCTGCATCGTGGGCACCTACACATCAGACACCAGTGCTACCACCACCACAAGGGTGCCCACAAGCTGCACCTGGAGCCAAGAAGGGTCCCTTCAGCCACGACATCCCCCATGGGGGAAAAGGAGATCAGGAGGTGCCCAGCAGCCTTTGCCCCTGAAGTCCCCACTGGCCCCCACAGCCACTGCAGCCACCTGCAGTTGAGGAACCCTGCCATCTTTGCTGTTGCTGACCTCAGCTGAGGGAGCTGCAAAGACACTACACTGCTGGGCCTACCCTGTAGCTGGAACCACCACATCCCACCCAGCTGGAGTCCCTGCACCCACTTGCAGGAGAAGTTCTTTCTCCACCAAAACCAGTCTGTGAAGTCGGGAAGAGATGACTGCTCTATCAAATGCACAGCTGTCAACACAAGGCTACCAAAAACACAAAAAAGCAAGGAAACGTGACACCACCAAAAAAACACAATAATTTTCCAGTAACTGACCCCAAAGAATTGAAGATCTACAAATTGTCAAAGAATTCAAAATAATTGTTTTAAGGAAGCTTGGTGAAGTACAAGAAAACACATGTAGACAATAAAATCAGGAAAACAATATACGAACAAAGCGAGAAGTTCAACAGAGAAATACAAATCATAAGGAACCAAACAGAAATTCTGGAGCTGAAGAATACAATGAATGAAATGAAAAATGCAATGGATAGTTTCAACAGCAGACTTGATCAAGCAGAAGAGTCTGTGAACTTGAAGACAGGTTATTTGAAATGATCCAAAAAAGAAAGAAGAAGAATGAATGAGTGAAGGAAGCCTATGTGAATTATGAGTCACCATCAAGCAAGTAATATTCGTGTTGTGAGACTCCCAGAAAGAGAAGAGAGAGAGAAAGGGCAGAATGCTTATTTAATTGGGATTTAAGAAAATCCCAAATCTAGGAAGAGATATGCACATCCAGGTATATGAATCTCATAGGTCCCCATAGAGATTCATATCAAAGAAGACTTCACTGAGACACATTCAAAAATCAAAGACAAAGAGAATTTTGAAAGCAGCAGGAGAAAAAGAAAAACTCACTATATACAAGGGAACACCCAGAAGGCTTTCAGGAGATTTTTCAGCATAAACCTTGCAGGTCAGAAGAGAGTGGGATGATATATTCAAAGTGCTGAAAGAAAAAAACTGCCAACCAAGAATGCTTTAACTGGCAAACCTGTCCTTCAGAAATGAAGGAGAAATAAAGACTTTCCCAAACAAACAAAAGCTGAGGGGTTCATCACCACTATACCTGCCTTACAAGAAATGCTACTAGGAATTCTTCAGGCTGAAATGAAAGGATGCTAATTAGTAACATGAAAACACATGAAAGTGTAAAACTCATTGGTAAAGAGAGTAGATAGTCATTCAGAATAATATAATGGTTGTGTGTAATCACTTGACTCTAGTATAAAGGTTAAAAGATGAAAGTATTAAAAATAACTATAGTTACAATAATTTTTTAATGGATACACAATATGAAAAGATGTAAATTGACATCAAAACATTAAATGTGTTTGGGGAAAGTAAAAGTGTAGTTTTCTATGCAATCAAAGTTATCAGCTTAAAATAGACCATGATAACTATATTTTAATGTAAGCCTCATGGTAATCACAAAGCAAATATCTATAATAGATACACAAAAGATAAAGAGAAAGGAGACAAAGCATAACACTACAGAAAATCATCACATTACAAAGAAGGACAGTAAGAGAGGAAGAAAGAAACAAAAGAACTACAAAACAGCCAGAAGACAATTACAAGATGGCATTAGTAACTCCTTACTTGTCAATAATTACTTTAAATGTAAATGGGTTAAGTTCTCCAATCAAAAGACATAATGTGGCTGAATGGATTTTAAAAAACAAGACAAAACTATATGCTGCCTATGCGACACTCACTTCAAGTTTAATGACACACATATGCTGAAAGTGAAGGGTGGAAAAACATATCCCATGCAAATGGAAACCAGAAGAGAGCAGGGGTAGCTGTACTAATATCAGACAAAAGAGATTTTGTCAAATATGTGAGCCAAAATATCTAACAAGAGACAAAGGAAGTCATTGCATAATGCTAAAGGGGACAATTCATCAAGAGGATATAACAATTGTAAATATATATGCACTAATATTTGAGCAATGAAATATATTAAGCAGATATTAACAGATTTGCAGGCAGAAATAGACAGCAATGCACTAATAGAAGGGGACTTCAGTACTTTGCTTTCAACAATGGATAGATCATCCAGACAGAAAATCAATAGGGAAATATTGGACTTGAATGACACTTTAGAATAAATGGACCTAACAGACATATAAAGAACATTCCACCTGAAAGCAGCAGAATACACATTCTTCTCAAGTGCACACGAAACACTCTCCAGGACAGATGATGTGTTAGATCACAAAACAAGTCAACAAATTTAAGAAGATTGAAATCACATCAAATTATCTGTTCTGACCACAGTGGTATGAAACTAGAAATCAATAACAGGAGGAAAGCTGGAAAATGTACAAATAATTGAAAATTAAACAACACACTTCTGAAACACCGATGGGTCAAAGAAGAAATCAAAAGAGAAAGCAAAAAGTATTTTGAGACAAATGAAAATGGAAACACAACATATCAAAACTTATGAGATGCAGCAAAAGCAATTTTAAGAGGAAAGTTTATAGCAATAAAAGCCTACATTAAGAAACAGGAAAAATCTAACACAACCTAACTCACACCTCAAGTAACTAGAAGAAGAAGAACAAACTAAGCCCAAAGTTAGCAGAAGGAAGGAAACAAAAAGATCAGAACAGAAATAAATGACATACAGACCAAAAAAACAAAAAGAAAAGCTCAACAAAACTAAGAGCTAGTTTTTTGAAAAAGTAAACAAAATTGACAAACCTTTAGCTAGACTTAAGAAAAAAAGAGAGGACTCAAATAACTAAAATCAGAATTGAAAGAGGAGACGTTACAGCTGATACCATAGTAATACAAAGAATCATGAGAGACTACTATGAACAATTACATACCAACATACTGGGTAACTTAAAAGAAATGGATAAATTCCTAGAAACATACAACATATCAAGACTGAATTGTGAAGAAATAGAAAATCTGAATG
This sequence comes from Ceratotherium simum simum, assembly GCF_057802395.1. Lineage (NCBI taxonomy): Eukaryota > Metazoa > Chordata > Mammalia > Perissodactyla > Rhinocerotidae > Ceratotherium > Ceratotherium simum. The sequence continues at coordinate 55,608,563 of NC_141919.1, read as the reverse complement.
GACCCATAACTAGTAAGCAGATTAAATCAGTAATCAAAAATCTTCCAACGAAGAGGGGCCAGCCCCGTGGCGCAAGCAGTTAAGTGTGTGCACTCCAGTTTGGTGGCCCAGGGTTCACAGGTTCGGATCTCAGGCATGCACTGACGCACCACTTGTCAAGCCGTGCTGTGGCGGCGTCCCATATAAAGTAGAGGAAGATGGGCATGGATGTTAGCTCAGGGCCAATCTTCCTCAGGAACAAGAGGAGGATTGGCATCAGATGTTAGCTCAGGGCTAGTCCTCCTCACACACACACACAAAAAAATCTTCCAACAAAGAAAAGTCAAGGACCAGATGGCTTCACCAGTGAATTCTACCAAACAGTTAAAGAAGAATTAACACTAGTCCTTCTCAAACTCTTCCCAAAAAACTGAAGAAGAGGGAACACTTCCAAATTCATTTTACCAGGCCAGCATTATCCTGATAACAAAACCAGATAAGGACACTACAACAAAAGAAAACTATAAGCTATATCCCTGATGAACATGCATGCAAAAATTCTCAACAAAATACTAGCAATCCGAGTCCAACAGCACATTAAAAGAATCATACATCAGGATCACATGGGATTTATTCATGAGATGCAGGGATGGTTCAACATATGCAAATCAATCAATGTGATACACCACATTAACAGAATGAAGGATAAAATCATATGATCATCTCAACAGATGCAGAAAAAGCATTTGACAATTCAACATTTTTACATGATAAAAAGTCTCAACAAGTAAGGTATAAAAGGAATGTACCTTAGTAGAATAAAGGCCATACATGACAAGCCACAGCTAACATTATACTCAGTCATGAAAAGCTGAAAGTTTTTTCTCTTAGATGAGGAAAAAGACAAGGATGCCCAATCTCACCACTTCTATTCAACATTGTCCTGGAAGTCCTAGCCAGAGCAATTAGGCAAGAAAAAGAAATAAAAGGCATCCAAATCACAAAGGAAGAATAAGATTGTCTCTGTTTTCAGATGACATATTCTTATATATAGAAAACCCTAAAGACTCCACCAAAAAACTGTTAGAACTAATGAACAAACTCAGTGAAGTTGTAGGATACAAAATCAATGTGCAAAAATCATTTGCATTTCTGTACACTGACAACAGACTATCTGAAACATAAATTAAGAAAGCAATCTCATTTACAGTAGCATCAAAAACAATAACATACTTAGGAATAAATTTCACCAGGGAGATTAAAGACCTGTACAGTGAAAACTATGAGACACTGATGAAAGAGAATGAAATAAATGGACAGATATCCCGTGTTCTTGGTTTGGAAGAATTAATATTGTTAAAATGTCCATACTACTCAAAACCATCTACAGATTCAATGCAATCTCTGTCAAAATTCCAATGGCATTTTTCATGGAAATAGAAAAAACAATTCTAAAATTTGTATGGAATCACAAAAGACCCCAATGAGTCAAAGCAATCTTGAGAAAGAACAAAGCTGGAGGCATCTCATTTCCTGATTTCAAACTATATTACGAAGCTATAGTAATCAAAAAAGTATGGTACTAGCATAAAAACGACACATAGATCAATGGAACAGAACTGAGAGCCCCCAGATAAACCCACGCATACAGTCAGCTATCTATGGCAGGGGACCCAAGCACACACAGTGCGGAAAGGACAGTCTCTTCAATAAATGGTTCTGGAAAAATGGGATATCCACATGCAGAAAAATGAAACTGACCCTCCCTCACACCACTCACAAAAATCAACTGAAAATGGATTAAAGACTTAAACGTAAGACCTGAAACTGTAAAACTCCTAGATGAAAACATAGGGGAAAGCTCCTCGACATCAGTCTTGGCAATAGTTTCTTGGATATGACACCAAAAGCACAAGAAATAAAACAAAAAAATAAACAAGTGGGACTACAAACTAAAAAGCTTCTGCACAGCAAAGGAAACAGTCAACAAGATGAAAAGGCAACCTACTGAATGGGAGAAAATATTTGCAAACTGTGTATCTGATAAGGGGTTAATATCCAAAATATGTAAGGAACTCACACAACTCAATAGCAAAAAACCCCAAATATTCCAATTAAAAAATAGGTAGAGGAATTGAATAGACATTTCCAAAGAAGACATGCAAATGACCAACAGGTACATGAAAAGATGCTCAGCATCACAAATCATCAGGAATGATGCATCAGGGAAATGCAAATCCAAACCACAGTGAGATGAGACCTCACACCTGTGAGGATGGCTATAAAGAAAATGTGATATATATACAAAGGAATATTATTCAGCCATAAAAGGAAGGAAATCCTGCCATTTTTGACAACGTGGATGAACATGGAGGGCATTATGCTCAGTGAAATAAGCCAGACAGAGGGAGACAAATACTGTATGATCTCACTCACTTATATGCGGAATATGAAGGAAAAAAAAGAAAAACGTTGGACACACAGAACCAGAGAGTGGAATGGTGGTTGCCAGAGCTGTAGATTAAAGGAGGATCTTGTGATCATTTCAGTAGATTGAGAAAAGCATTTGGTAAAGTTCAACATCCATTAATGACTTTAAATAATAGGAACATAGGTATAAAAGTCAATTTGTTTAATCTTTCAAAGGATATCCATTTAAGAAACAACAGCAACTATCCTCAATGGTGATATGTTGAATGTTTTCCCTAAGAATACCCGTTATCCCCACTTGTCTTCCGTACCCTCCTGGGGGTCCTGGATGGTGCACGTGGACAGTGCATCTTAGTACATAAGATGTGAAGAAGGATGGGAAGGAGAGAGGCAGGGAGAGAGGGAGAAGACAAGGAGAAGGGAGAAAGAAGAAGTGAAAAGAGGAAGACAGCGGTAGGGCTGAGGAGCCTCAGGCAGTGAGGTCTGTTTCTGTGATGGCACCAGCAGATCCTCAGTCACACCATCCAGGTGAGTCCAGTCTGCAGCCAGGCTCGAGAGCCAATGTCCAGTGCGCTCTCTGTAAGTGTTCAAGGAGATGTCATGGTGGCACAGCAGCTTTCCTTCTCATTTGAAGAAAACTCCATTCATCTCAAAACAAGATTTCCCAAAGCAAATTTTTGCTTGTTTGAGTTGGTGCCAGCTTAAGGCGGGCTTCCTTCTGTTATCTGTTCCAATATCAACCACTCTGTAAGTGGAAATAAATACAGAACTCGTGCCACGGAGGAGACGCTCGAGCTGGGTGATGATTCTGATTCTCAGTGTAATTCCATGTTGATGCTGCATGAAAAGTGATGTTCCTTTTAACATTACTACTTTTTATTAAAAATTTGGACAGAACAAGATAACCATCTTTTACTAAGAAGCTCTTGCTATAAAATTATTGTATTGGGACAAATTATAATTCTTTCCAAGAAATATGTTTGTTAAAACTTTTCCCATTTTTTGGTGGAAATTATTGTGGTTTTTTGGTAATAATATAATTTTTTTATCTCTATTTAATGACATTTAAATAATTATTGTTTTAAAAAGCTATAAGGATTCGAAAGGAAGAAATATGCTATCACTGTTGACAAGTGACTATATACATAGAAATGTAAATTTACATATGATAAATTATTAGAATTAATAAGTGAGTTTAGTGAGGTAAGTAGATACAAAATCCAGTTATCTTTCTATATCAGCAATAGTTAGAAAATGAGAAATTTTGAAAAATTCCATTTATATTAACATAATAATACGAAACATCAACTAGAGATGAATCTAACAAAAAATATGTAAGTCCTCTGTACCCAGAACCATACAACACTGAGAGAAATTTAAAAAGAAGTGAGTGGAGAGATATATACCCTGTTGGTGGATCAGAAGATTTGGTATTGTAACCCGTTAGTTCTCCCCAGATGGATCCATAGATTCAGTGTGATCCCAGTTAAAATTCTAACAATATTTTAATGGGCATCGACCAGCTAATTGTACAATATTTGTGGAAATGCAAAGACCAGGAAAAACCAAGACCCTCTAGGGGCCGGATGCTGTCCTGCTGAGTGTTGTGACTAACGTTGGAAACGTGACCCTGGAACAAGCGTAAATGGAACAGTGCAGTGAAAGAGCCGGAAGCAGGCCCGAGCCTCAACTGACAAGAAAGGTCGGACTGCAGAGTGGTGGGGACAGCAGGGCCTTTTAAAAAAAAGAGTTGGGACAATAGGCTGTCCACGTGGGGAAAAAGTGACCTTGCTTCTAACCTCGTACTGTAAACAGAGCTCCTTACAAGGGGATTGTGAGTCTCGATGTCCAAGTGATGAGAACATCTTCATGACCCCGGTGCAGAGCAGACACAGTGAAGTTCACAAAAAACACGGAAGGAAAGCCTGGCTAAGATTTGGCTAAATTTGACTGCATTAAAGTTAAGAAATATTATTCATCAAAGACACCACTGATCAAACAGGCAGATCACAGAGTGAGAGAAGATACAGTGCACGCGGTTCTCATGCAGCATACGTGAAGAACTGCTATGGATCAGAAGAAATGAATGCAGCTCACCAGGAAAACAGAGATGTCCTGAAACCAGATCTCCAGATCAACATAAGAAAAGGTGCTTGGTTTAATTAGTTATCAAGGAAATGCAAATGAAAACCCGCAAGGAGCTATCACCTCACACCTGTCAGGATGGCTTTTATCAAAAAAAGGTAAGTGTTGGGGCTGGCCTGGTGGTGCAGTAGTTAAGTTTGCCCGCTCCATTTCGGCGGCCTGGGGTTCTTGGGTTCTGATTCTGGGCGTGGACTGATGCACCGCTTGTCAAGCCGTGCTGTGGTGGCGTCCCATATAAAGTGAGGAAGATGGGCAGGGATGTTAGCCCAGGGCCAGTCTTCCTCACACACACACACACAAAAGGTAAGTGTTGGTGAGGATGTGGAGAAAAGGAAACCCTTGTGCACTGCTGGTGGGGATGTAAACTGGTACAGCCACTGTGAAAAACAGTATGGAGCTTCCTCAAAAAATTAAAAATAGAATCACCGTATGACCCAGCAATCCTACTTCTGGGTATTTATCCGAAGGAAACAAAATCACTGTCTTGAAGAGCTATCTGCACCCCCATGTTCACTGCAGCATTATTTACAGTAGCCAAGATATGGAAACAACCTAAGTGTCCATCGATGGATGAGTGGATAAAGAAAATGTGTATATACATACAATGGAATATTATTTAAAAAGGAAGGAAATTCTGACACACGCTACAGCATGGGTGAACCTTGAGGGCACTATGCTCAGTGAGATAAGCCAGTCACAGAAGGACAGATACTGCATGATTCCACTTATGTGAGGGACCCACAGTAGTCACACTCACAGAAGCAGAGAGTGAAGGGTGGTTGCTGGGGGCTGGGGGAGGAGAAATGGGTGAGGGGAGGAGACGGGGTGCTGATCAATGGGTATCAAGTGTCAGTTATGCAGGCTGAAAAAGTTCTAGAGATCTGCTGTACAACAACGTGCCTATAGTTGACAACACTGCATTGTGCACTTAACATTTTGTTAAGGGAGTAGATCTCGTGTTGAGTCTTCTTACCACAAGAAAACAAATAACAAAATCACATGAAGATCCGATTACCCCCCAAGGATGACTCGGGAGGTAAGAGGCTGGGGAGCGCCCAGAGGCGGCTCTGGGAGGGGTCCAGTTAGCACCCGCTCCTGAAGGCTAGAGCTCCTGGGTGCACACCCCGCAGGTCGCGCGGGCACACCCTCACTTGTGCGCTAGTATTAGCGATGTTCCCAAGTGTCAGCACGCTAGTGCAGACCAGCCACATGACGGCTCGTGAGTTGTGGGAGAGCGGGGGAGCGGACCAGTCCACAGACACGCAGCAAGGGTGCCTCTCCCAGGCACGACGGTGAGGGAAGCAAGACAGGAAAGACAGGCACGGTGTGAGTGCACGGATACAGTATTCAAAATCGGGCACAGCTGGACTCAGCGTTGAGAGCCCGTGCTCCCATGGGGCCGTGTGAGAACCAGTGTTGTGCCGGTCAGGGTCCCTTTGCTGGGGGAGGGGCAGCGCGAGTCGGGCTGGGGTCCTGGTGCTCTCTCCCTCACCTTTCTTTTTGTAAGCTTTTCATTTTTGTTTTATGCATTTTGTTTGTATTTTTAAAAGGACAAAGCTTTGTCTTTTTTTTTTTAAGTAAAGAAAAGTGGGCTCAAAGGCCACGTAAGTTTGGGAAACCTGGCATCCTGCATCCTCCTCTCACCGTTCCCGGTCCCCTGAGCACATGGAGGCTCTGAGAGGTCCGGAGGGGATGCACTGAGCTGGGTGCCCAGGGTTCCTCCCCTAAGGACCCCTTCCAGCCCTGGCGGGACGCTGGTGCTCCAAGCATCTGACCTTACCAAGCGTGGCGTCTGGTTCAGGAGGTTCCTGCTCCCTCTGGGCTGGGGAGTGTGTGTGGCTCACTCCTTAGACCCCAGAGTTTAAAAAGTTAATTTTACAGTGTTGTGGAATGGCCAGTGCCAGGGAGACCAGAGCCGTGAGCTCCCCTGGTGGACAGGGGCCCGACAGACGGGCAGCGGGTTACAGCTGCTGGTTATGCTGCAGAACAATCAGAAGGAGGGGCAGGTGTGCTGGTTCATCTGAAGAGGCTGCTGGGACAGAGGTCTGAGGTCGGACGCAGATTGGAAGACCCGGGGAGGCGTCTCAGGCAGAGCCCAGCCCACATGTGCACTTGGCGTCGGAGGAAAGGAGAGAAGACCAGCGTGCAGGTGCTGCCAGCCGACAGAAGGCATCTTTTTGGCCAGGGAAGTGCCAGGTAATTAGGACCAGAGTAGACCGGTACAGAGGTGTTTTCCTATTTCTTCTAGATTCAGTGCCCTCAAAAGACCAGCTGTCCTTGAAGGAAAAACCCGGCTTCCTGGCCGGTCCACAGCGCCTGAGCCAGGCAGGCCCCAGGGAGGCCCCTGGCGGTGCACCGGCCCCCTTGGTGCCATCTTCCCCTCCTGTGACTGCTGTGCCCCAGGACACGGCCGCACCAGCCGCCAGCCCCAAGCCAGAACCAGCAATGGGGTCTGCCGTGCAGGCAGGGGCCCCTGGGACCCCTCGGGGGCCGGCCAGCGAGCGCGAGACCCCCCAGCCACTGGCAGAGACTCATGACGCCCAGCCTGCCGCACAGCCCCTGGGCGAGGACCGAAGGCCTTGCGCCCCACCTCCAGAGGCCCCCCGCCTCTCCACGGGTCTGGGGGAGCCCATCTCAGCCTGGGAGGCCAGTGCCCACAGGGAGACCCCGCCGGCTACGGCTCCTGGGCCCGGCGTGCCCGGTGGAGCCCCTCAGCCTGCCCTGGGCCAGCCCCTGCCCCTGCTCCCCGCCGCGGTGGGGGCCATCAGCCTGGCCCCCCCCCAACTCCCCAGCCCCCCGCTGGGGCCCGCTCCCCCCCCGCAGCCGCCCTCTGCCTTGGAGTCGGATGGGGAGGGTCTGCCGCCCAGGGTGGGCTTCGTGGACAGCACCATCAAGAGCCTGGATGAGAAGCTGCGCACTCTGCTCTACCAGGAGCATGTGCCCACCTCCTCGGCCTCAGCCGGGACCCCCGTGGAGGCTGGTGACCGAGACTTTGCTTTGGAGCCCCCGAGAGGGGACCAGCCCCACACAGAGGCCTCCGGGGAGGACCTAGCCTTGCCTGCCCAGCTTGTGGTGAGTACTGGCCTCACCCAGAGGCGCCACCTCCCCCAGCCTGGGCCGTCCTGGTATCAGAGACCCACGCCCGACCCACACATCTGGGGTTTGGGGTTTGCGTGTGCAGGGTCGGGACGGCTTGGACAGACCTGTGTGCGTGGAGCACCCGGGCTGGGCCCTGCTCGGAACAGCCTGGGGAGGAGCAGACGTGTCAGCAAGCGAGGCTCACAGCTCTTCCTCTCGGTTTCTTCCTCAGTTGGAAAAGTCAGAAATGGCCCTTGCACGAGGGGCCCCGCGGGAGCAGGCCATGTCCTCACCGATGACAGGTAATGAGCCCTGGGTCACCGGCCCAACCCCCAGCATGCACTAGGTGCCACTAGCCTTCCTTACTCCGGAACATTCTGCATCTCTGCCCTGCCTCCCTGCAGCATCTAGGGTGGGACCAGACATGCGGGAGCTTGTCGGGATGCCTTAGTTAAAACTCACTGAGTTTTAGCACAAACCACGTGGTCATGCCCCAAGGAGAGAGAGTCCTGTGTGGAAATGGGTGAAAGCCCCGTTGACTGGGTGTCCGGGCGTGATCAGGGACTGTCTGGCCACCTAGTGCTCCCCACACATTCCGGTGGGCTTCCTGAGCCCCCCTCTCTTTGGAAGATGACAAGATGCTCGTGGTCAGTTGGACAGAGGCCATCCTGCGGTCCTGAAGTGGGATTTCCTCCTGGCTCCCGGGCATTGTGCATCTGCGGGACTTGAGCTGTGACTCGACTCTTTACCTGACTGCACCCCTGTGACCCCTCCTGAGGGAGTGGGTCTGACCTTCCAGGGTGTGGGTTCCTTCTTGGCCTGGAATTTCTTGGGAGATTAGCAAGATGAGAATCCAGCTGAGCCTTGTAACAGGACCCTGGATGTGCGCCAGCGGCAGGCACAGCCCACCAGTTTGCAGAGCGAGGGAGTGGGACGGTGGACTCTGGTGGGACCCCTGGACGCTGCATTCACTCGTAGATGCCACACTTGGGAGGGCTGGGGGCAGCTGGCATGGGTCAGAAGCTGTAGCACATGATGTTTACCTGGGGAAGCCGAGGGTCCTGGGGTAAAGCAGGAGCGTGCTGGGGCGGGAAAAGGCCAGAGGTCACCTGGCCTTCAGGACGCCGCCCTCAGGACACGCACCTGAGTGCGTGTCCCATCTCCTTTGGACGTCTGTGTGTGAGACGTGTCCCATGGGTCCCTTGTGCAGCCACAGTGACTTCAAGTGCTGGAGCCACTGCAGAATCCACTCCTTCCAGAGCGCAGAACTCGGGGGGGATCTCTGAGGAGACAGACACTGGTTTGGAAAAGATAAACTTTTCTGGCTGTCAGAGCTGTCCAGAAATAGGAATGTGGTTGGTAGTGAGCCCCTTATCCCTGGAGGCATTCAAACGGGTTGGATGATCCCCACCACAGCCATGTGAGGAGGGGTGTCAGGCATTGCCTATGGGTAGGGGTACATGACAGACAGGCCTGGGTCACCCCAGGAATCTGTGGGGGGGGGCAGCCTGGCTAGAGGCTATGTGGGCCCGTCATCCACCGCTGCAGCCTGTTGGTCCAGCTTGGGGCTGCCACACAGCCCCACCTGCCCACAGCTTTCTTCCGTGAGCGGGTCTCAGCTCAGGCCCGGGCTCTCACACATCAGCTCCTTCTGCTCTGTCATTCGCTCTTCAGAGCAGCCTGGGAAAGCCGGTCAGAAATATCACGCCGTGTTCCCACTCTGTAGACAGGGAAACTGAGGCGGCCTCAGATGACGTGGACCTTCCCTAGACACTGGAAGAGAAGGGTTAGGAATCAGCACTATTGTTCTGATCCTTCCGGGACCTCATGAGACCCTTTTATCGTAACATGTCAGGGAGAGATGGAGTGATGCCATCAGGTAATAGAAATGGCAGGTTCGATGGGTGACACCATCAGATGTGTAGAGATGGCAGGTGCGACAGGTGACACCATCAGGTGTGTAGAGATGGCAGGTGCAACAGGTGATAGCATCCGGTGTGTAGGGGCCTGGCTATTCCCGAGGGACCTGAGTGGTGTAGAGCTAACAGCTCCTCCCTTCCCCGGGTTCTAGGACGTCTCCGCGAAGTGGCTGGGTTAGGACGTGATGGGGTATTTAGTGTTCCTAGCTGCTGTGCACACACGACTCCTCCCTGCTGGCTCCCTCTCCTCCCGCTGGCTCCCTCTCCTCCCACCGGCTGCCCTCCCCCTGTGATTCAGTGCAGCCTTGGGCCATTCCTGCCTTGTCCTCCGCACCAATCCCAGTAACAATTTTGACGTTCCTACAGCAGAATCGTCTTTGAGTAACACGCTGGCTCTGCTGGGCTCTGATCGAAGACAGGTGGCCTCAGATTTGCCTGCAGCCCCCAGCGCCCCCCAGGTAAGGAGTTTTCTCTGATGTGAGGCTCTGCCGGTTGGTGGCGTTTGCCCTCTCTGGTGTTCACGTGGAATCTCTTTCTGTCTCTGTTTCTCAAGGATGCCCCCGCTTCTGCCATCCCTGCAAGTCTGGAGCCCAGAGACTGGAGCAGCGGAGTCCCCAGGGAAGCTTCAGCTGAGCCCACACGGAGCTGTCTGGGGACACTGACAGAGGGCGGCCAGGCCAGCCACCCCGAGATGCCTGGTGCTCTGGCCTCGGGGTCCCCGCGGAAGTGGCCAGCACAGCAGGATGGCAGCTCGCCAGCCAAAACTGTGGGTCGGTTCTCTGTGGTCAGCACCCAGGACGAGTGGACCCTGGCCTCCCCCAACAGCCTGCGGTACTCAGCCCCACCGGATGTGTACCTGGACGAGGCCCCCCACAGCCCTGACGTGAAGCTGGCCGTGCGGCGGGCGCAGACGGCCTCCACCATTGAGGTCGGTGTAGGCGAGCCCGTGTCCAGTGACTCCGGGGACGAATGCCTGCACCTGAGGCCGCCCGTGCAGGAGCATGCCTCCCTGCCCGGCAGTGGTGGCAGCATGGCCAGTGACTTCGTGAAGAAAGCCACCGCCTTCCTGCAAAGGTCCTCACGGGCTGGCTCCCCAGGCCCCGAGACACCAAGCAGGACTGGTGTGAAGGTCCCCACCATCAGCGTGACCTCCTTCCACTCCCAGTCATCCTACATCAGCAGTGACAATGACTCAGAGATCGAGGACGCTGACATCAGGAAGGAGCTGCAGACTCTGCGAGAGAAGTAGGTCTTGTGGGTCAGAGTGGCAGCCTGCACAGGGCCCGGGCTGCAGTGTTGGGGAGGCACCAGGCAGCTGAAGTCCAGGTGCCACTGTGTCCACTTGGAGCTGCTTGGGCCGAGTGACAGGGCTGAGGCGATGTCCCTGCTGGTGGTCAGCCTGGTCCCTGGTCTCCAGGGGCTGTACCTCCCTCCTCTTGTGGCCGTCTCCTCCTCCTGTGGCCATGCCCTCCTCCTGTAGCCCTCCTCCTGGGGCTGTCCTCTCCTCCTGTGGCTGTCCCTTCCTCCTGGGGCCATGCCCTCCTCCTGTAGCCCTCCTCCTGGGGCTGTCCTCTCCTCCTGTGGCTGTCCCTTCCTCCTGGGGCCATGCCCTCCTCCTGTAGCCCTCCTCCTGGGGCTGTCCTCTCCTCCTGTGGCTGTCCCTTCCTCCTGGGGCCATGCCCTCCTCCTGTAGCCCTCCTCCTGGGGCTGTCCTCTCCTCCTGTGGCCGTTCTCTCCTCCTGTGGCCGTCCTCTCCTCCTGTGACCATCCCCTCCTCCTGTGACCATCCCCTCCTCCTGTAGCCCTCCTCCTGTGGCCGTCCTCTCCTCCTGTGGCCATCCCCTCCTCCCGTAGCCCTCAGCAGGACAGCCCTGGGGTCGCCCAGACACAGGTTTCTTCATACTCACTCTCCCCTAGCAATTGTCCGCTGCCCCCGCTGTGGTCGGGGACACCGAGATGCACATGGCACCCTGAAGTCTCCTTCAGGGCAGGAGGCCCAGTGTGGTTACTGAGGTGTGTAGAGGCTGGTGTCCTGGGGAAGGAGTGGCCGTGGGCTGAGAGCTCTTGGAATGGGCCCTAGAATGGCAGAGGTGCATGCCAGCGCTCCCCATGGTTTGCTCCAGGGGCCGTGGGTGTGTGGGGAAGAGCGCCTCCTGTCCCCTGCCCGCCCCTGCCCCCAGGACTGGACCCCACCCTGCGCCCTGACCTCTGGCCCCGCCTACCCTGGCCTAGCCCCACCCTTACCTTTCCCTCAGCCACACTCACCCCTGTCCCCTGCCCTGCCCTTCAAACCACCACCGACTCTCCCGGCCACAGGTGGTCAGGAGCCTCAGACTTGCTGGATGCTTATAGCCCCCTCCCCCTGGTGCCCTGCGACAGCTGAGGGCTGGGCACAGTGGCCATTGAGGTGCACGCATCCAGGAAAGGGGTGTCCAAGGGGGCATGAGCTGGGCCCTTCAAGGGCGGGGGGGGCTCGCTGTGCACTCTCAAAGGGGGTCATCCTGGGAGCCTGAGGTCAGCAGGAGCAAAGGGTAATGGGGGGGAGCCTGGACGCAGCCGCCCTCTGCTGTGAGGGGAGCTGTGGGGCGCAGGAGGGTCTGGGTGCAAGAAAATCAGGGAGGAACTGCTGTGAGCTCTGAGGGGGCGGGGCCTGGAGGTGCAGGGGGCCTGGAGATGAAGGGGGCCTGGAGGTGCAGGGGGCCTGAAGGTGAAGGGGGCACCTGGAGATGAAGGGGGCACCTGGAGATGAAGGGGTGGGCCTGGAGATGAAGGGGGGACCTGGAGGTGAAGGGGGCCTGGAGGTGCAGGGGACCCTGGAGGTGCAGGGGGAGCCTGGAGATGAAGGGGGCCTGGAGGTGCAGGGGGGGCCTGGAGGTGCAGGGGGGCCTGGAGGTGAATGGGGGGGCCTGGAGGTGAATGGGGGCCTGGAGGTGAAGGGGGGGGCCTAGAGATGGGGGCAAGGGAAGGGGAAAGGAAAATGGGAGAAGCACCTCACAGAAAAGGGCTCCGGGAGCCCAAGAAAGAGGGAAATCAAGGATAAGGAGCCCAGGCTTTGTCACCTGGTGGGAGGGCCGTGCATCCCAGTGGAAAGGGTGACCGTTTAGAAGGGGGCAGGAGATTTTGGACCTAAGTTGAGAGGATTTGGTGCCATCTGATGGGATGTAGGCTTCCTTGCGGCAGACCCACTGGGCGCCGTGTGGGGAGGCAGGTGCCCGGTCAGCCAGCATTGCGGTTCTTAGAGCCCCAGGAGCCCCAGGCGTTGAGACGCCTGCTCCAGCTCCTGAAGCAGGGTGGAGGGAAGGCTGGGCTTCAGGGCAGGAGTCTCCGAGTGTGGTCTCCCCCTAGTCCTCCTGAATCAAACGCTCCCCCACCGACCCAGCATCCCTTCCCCCTCTGCCAGCTTTCACCTGGAAATGGCACATCTTGTTAGAAGCTAATCTGATGCAACAACAGTTTGCTGGTGTCAACTGAAAAAGTAAATCAGCCGGTTGTTTTATGCACAGAGTGAGTTTATTCGGGAATATCCAAAGAATTGCAGTTTGGGCTGTGCATATCATGATGGACCATAGGCAAATCCAGCAAGCAAAAGAGAGGAATGCTATTATATAGAGAAAAAGGAGGAGGTTGGGAGGGGTTGTTTTGAACGAAAGTCCATTGGAGGAAAGCGAGAATTCAGGGTGATGACAGGTTCTCATTGGCTGAGTTGCTGGAGTGGTGGATTTCCTCCAGGAGAGGCAATGCACCTCTTTCCTGTTGGGGCCTGTAGTTGACCATTCTTTCCTGCTCAGGCTTCTTCTTGTTGGAGTGTGTAATTGACCATCTTCCTGTAATGGACCTCCAGTGGTACTGTGTGGGAGCGCCCCCTTCTGGCCTCCTGACTCCATTTTATATGAGGTTTCCCTTGGTTAATTTTCACATTTTTCCCTTTTGATCAAGATCTTTCTCCAAAAGCATCGGTGATCAGCAGTCGGGTTCTCTCACATAGTGGTCTTGTCCCTCAGGGCCGGGAAGGACCTTTCCTGGTTGTTGTGTCCCACGGTGGAAGGAAAGTGCACAGCAGTTGCAAACCGTTTAGGCCACATTTGAGTAACAAGGAGGGTTAGGAGGGAGAACTCTCAGGCACTTCCCATCTAAAGTTTGTATTTCTCCAAGATTGCAGGAGTTGGAGATCATCTCAGAGTGCTGAGCCAGCATCACCTTATTGGGTACATCATTTTCACAAAATGTTTGACAGGCAACAAAATACAAAACTTAAAATAATTATACAAAACAGAATTAAAAGTAACATGACAATTCCAAATTGTATGATGGTTCTAAAGTAGGAGCTCAAACCTGAAGGTAGTCAGCTAAATGGAGTGGACCTATGAGAGGCTTCTTCGTTTTGAAGAGAAAATAGAATGGGAAATACAGTAAGAGCACGCTAAAACTGAAAGAATTAACTGAGTGCATTGTGAAGACACAGCACAGGAATAGACATGAAACAATAGCTGATGAACTGTTTGCAAAAATAGCAGAAACTCCAAAGATGTATTAAAACAGTATTGATATCTGAAAAGAACTACTTGAGAACCAAATGTGTTATTGATAATACAGTGTGTAGGGTTGCAAATTTAGAGACCATGGATTTGAGTAAGAGTCAGTTAATAGTCCAGATGAAAGAAAGACTTCTGTGAATTCTGAACCTTCTGACACTTTAGAAAAAGCAAGTGAAAAGATTAATTTGTTTGGGATCATGACGAGGCTGTTTCCGAAAGGCCATAATCAAAAGAAGAGGTTTCCCCCTCTTGCAAGGGTTTGGGGAAAGCAGACAAGGGCATTGTCTTTCCATGAAAGAGAGAGAGAAGAAGCAGCAGTGGGAAGAGGGTGTACTGGCCTGGTCCAGTCGTCTTGGGAAAACTGTCTGCTTCAGATGTTGGCTGCTTCTCTTCCGAGTCATTTTGATTTGGAGATCCCCAGTGCTTATACAGCACTGCATGTCAGGTGGAGCCTTCCTCAGCTGTGAGGTGTGTACCCAAGGCTCGAGTCCCTGAAGTTTGGCTGCCATCTGGATAGTCAGGAGGACCTGGGATAGTCCCTTCCAAGGAGATTCCAAGAGCAGTGAGAAAATTGGAAGTGTTAGTTTGGAGAATGATAGCCAGGCATTTAAGGAAACTAGAAGAATTTAGGATCCAGTCCACCTTACAAGTATACGACAAGACCTTAAAGACAAACAATAGGACTAGAATTTAATATCTACGAAGATGCAAGCATAATTTCTCTCCCCCAATTACCCCCATTTTTATCAAAGATAATCATAGTAAATATCTGAGTCTCTCTCAAATATGACATTCCAGTCAAAGCCCTGGTGATATAGCCAATATTTCCAGTTGTGTTCTAAGGAGAATAGATTCTCATTGAATTTATGCAAATACACATGTTGTCATGAAAAGAATACCTAAGAGTTTCCAAATTCTGGAGGGATCAGGTAGGGAGAAAAAGATAAAGATACATTTGTTGTAAAGATAAATTTTCTCAAAGGAGAGGAGAAAGGGGGTCCTTTAAATCTAGTTCAGTGTGATCTTAAAGTTATCAAATACTTCTGTACAGTATTTGACAACATCTTCTCCATGAATTTCCCTGAAGATAAAACATATTTGCAGAAGCATCAGAGTAATACAGTAACTGTCTGTAAGTGACAGACTTAAAAACAGCAAGGGTTAAAGATCTGATGAAAGCTCATTATAACATAATTGACAAGTGAATTTGATCATTTCTGTAACATATATTTTAAAATTATGGCTGATAACATTGTACCAGGACATATCAGAATTTTAGGAATTTTTATACAATTTCTAGAACATTTATTTTAATAACATTCACCTATACAATATAACCTAAGAAGTTTATCATCATTTACTTGACAATGCTTCTCATGTAATTTGACACACCAAATAAGCCTAATTAGTTTAACATCTCCTTTTTCATAAGAAGAGAGAACAAATCCTTTGAGAAGTCCCAGGGTGTCTCTGGAAATTACTAATGTTACTTTCAGGTCAAAAAGACTTTAATTTAGAATTTGATTTTTGGAAAGTTTGTCAAAAATATCAAAAGGTTTTGGACATTTGACAAAATAGGATCACAGAAAATTATGAAGCAATACTTAATTATTTGTTTAACCAAAGTCACAGATTTCAAAGACAAATTTCAAAGTGACAGATTTCAAAGAAGGTTGCCTAGCTGCAAAAACCTTTTTAGTAGAAAAGACTCAGCTTTTAACATAAAGCACAGAAAATAGTTCTGATAAAAAACAAAAAGGTAAGGAAAAACCTTTCACAAGCTCTTATCAAGAGCAGACCAATAGCATAAGTAAACTTTGTCCTTTTTACAGATGAAAGAAAATTGTTTCAGTTTTACATCAGTACACTATTGATATTAAAGCTTATTTTAAAACTTTTATAGCAATTTTATTTAATCTCATCTGGCTTAATCACATATAAAATTTCTTTCCAAAGATTCCTGTTTCACAAACCTTCTACAACTTTTGGTTTACCTTTAGATTTTGTCCTTTCTTATTCTGGCAACCATTTTACTTTAGGACAAAATTGCTTTCTCTCTCTTTTTTTCAATTATTTTATTGAGGTCATAATGGTTTATAACATTGTGTAATTTCAGGTATTTATTATTATTTATCAGTATCTGTATAGATTGCATCATACTCATCACCAATACTCTAATTTTTATCCATCACCATACATATGTGCCCCTTTACTGCTTTCACCCACCCCCAGCCCCATTCCCCTCTGGTAACCACTAATCTGTTTTCATTATCCATGTGTTTGTTTATCTTCCACTTATGAGTGAAATCATGCGTGTGTTTGTCTTTCTCTGTCTTCTTTATTTCGCTTAACATAATACCATAAAGGTCCATCCATGTTGTTGCAAATAGGACAATTTTGTATTTTTTATGGCTGAGTAATATTCCATTGTATATGTATACCACATCTTCTTTATCCATTCATCAGTAGATGGTCGCTTGAGTTGCTTTCACATCTTGGCTATTGTGAATAATACTGAACATAGGGGTAGCATAAGTCTCTTTGAATTGTTGATTTCAAGTTCTTTGGATAAACACCCAGTAGTGGGATAGCTGGGTCATATGGTATTTCTATTTTTAATTTTTTGAGAAATCTCCATACTGTTTTCCATAGTGACTACATCAGTTTGCATTCCCACCAGCAGTGTATGAGGGTTCCCCTTTCTCCACATCCTCTGCAACGTTGGTTATTTTTTGTTTTGGTAATTTTAGACATTCTGATAGGTGTAAGATGATATCTTATTGTAGTTTTGGTTTGCTTTTCCCTAATAATTAGTGATGTTGAACATCTTTTCATGTGCCTGTTGGCCATCTGTATATCTTCTTTGGAGAAATGCCTGTTCATATCCTCTGCCCATTTTTTGATCAGGTTGTTTGTTTTTTTGTTGTTGAGTTGTATGAGTTCTTTATATATTTTGCGAATTAACCCCTTGTCGGATATATGATTTGCAAATATTTTCTCCCAGCTGGTGGGTTGTCTTTTCATTTTGTTTCTGGTTTCCTTTGCCTTGCAGAAGCCCTTTAGTCCAGTGCAGTCCTATTTGTTTATTTTTTCTTTTGTTTCCCTTGCTTGAGTAGACATGGTATTCGAAAAGATGGTGCTGAAACTGATTCCAAAGAGTGTACTGCCTATATTTTCTTCAAGGAGTTTTATGGTGTCACGTCTTACCTTCCATTTTGAGTTAATTTTTGTGTATGGTGTAAGATATTTGTCTATTTTCATTCTTTTGCATTTGGCTGTCCAGTTTTCCCAGCACCATGTATTGAAGAGATTTTCCTTTCTGCATTGTATGTTCTTGGTTCCTTTGTTGAAGATTAGCTGTCCGTAGATGTGTGGTTTTATCTCTGGGCCTTCAGTTCTGTTCCGTTGATCCATGTGTCTGTTTTTTTTTTTTAATTTTTATTTATCCCCCAAAGCCCCAGTAGATAGTTGCATGCCACAGCTGCACATCCTTCCAGCTGCTGCACGTGGGACGCGGCCTCAGCATGGCCGGAGAAGCGGCGCGTCGGTGCGTGCCTGGGATCCGAACCCGGGCCGCCAGTAGCGGAGTGCGAGCACTTAACCGCTAAGCCACGGGGCCAGCCCCCATGTGTCTGTTTTTCTGCTAGTACCGTGCTGTTTTGATTGCTGTAGCTTTGTATTATATTTTGAAGTCAGGGATTGTGATGCCTCCAGCTTTGTTCTTTCTTCTCAGGATTGCTTTACCTATTTGGGGTCTTTTGTTGTTCCGTATAAATTTTAGGATTCTTTGTTCTATTTCCATGAAGAATGTCATTGGGATTCTGATTGGGATTGCATTGAATCTGTAGATTGCTTTAGGTAATATGGACATTTTAACTATGTTTATTCTTCCAATCCATGAGCATGGAATATCATCCATTTCTTTATATCACTTTCTGTTTCTTTCAATAATGGCTTATAGTTTTCAGTGTATAGGTCTTTCAGCTCCTTGGTTAAATTTATTCCTAGATATTTTATTCTTTTTGTTGCGATTGTAAATGGGATTGTATTCTTGAGTTCTCTTTCTGCTAGTTCGTTATTAGTGTATAGAAATGCAACTGATTTTGTAAGTTGATTTTGTACCCTGCAACTTTGCTGTAGTTGTTGATTATTTCTAATAGTTTTCCAGTGGATTCTTTCTTTAGGGTTTTCTATATATAGGATCATGTCATCCACAAACAGTAGGAGTTTCACTTCTTCCTTTCCAATTTGAATAACTTTTATTTCTTTTTCTAGCCTAATTGCTCTGGCCAAAACCTCCAGTACTGTGTTGAATAGGAGTGGTGAGAGAGGGCCCCCTTGTCTTGTTTCTTTTCTCACAGGGATGGCTTTCAGTTTTTCACCATTGAGTATGATGTTGGCTGTGGGTTTGTCATATATGGCCTTTATTATGTTGAGGTACTTTCCCTCTATACCGATTTTATTGAAAGTTTTTATCATAAATGGATGTTGGATCTTGAAATGCCTTCTCTGCATCTATTGAGATGATCATGTGATGTTTATTCCTCGTTTTGTTAATGAGGTGTACCACATTGATTGATTTGCAGATGTTGAACTTGTGTTGCCTTGTGTCCCTGGTATAAATCCCACTTGATCATGGTGTATGATCCTTTTAATGTATTGCTGTATTCGGTTTGCCAATATTTTGTTGAGGATTTTTGCATCTACATTCATCAGTGATATTGGCTGGTAATTTTCTTTCTTTGTGTTGTCCTTGTCTGGTTTTGGGATCAGGGTGATGTTGGCCTCATAGAATGAGTTAGGAAGCATTCCATCTTCTTCAGTTTTTTGGGGATAGTTTGAGAAGGATAGGTAGTAAATCTTTGAATGTTTGGTAGAATTCTACAGAGAAGCCATCTGGTCCTGGACTTTTGTTTTTTGGGAGGTTTTTGATTACTGTTTCAATCTCTTTACTTGTGACTATTCAGATTTTGTATTTCTTCTTGATTCAGTTTTGGGAGATTGTATGAGTCTAAGAATTTATCCATTTCTCCTAGGTTATCCAATTTGTTGGCATATAGTTTTTCATAGTATTCTTTTATAATCCATTATATTTCTGTGGTATCTGTTGTAATTTCTCTTCTTTCATTTCTAATTTTATTTGTTTGAGCCTTCTCTCTTATTTTCTTAGTGAGTCTGGCTAAGGGTTTGTCAATTTTGTTTACCTTCTCAAAGAACCAGCTCTTAGTATCATTGATCCTTTCTGTTTCTTTGGTCTCTATTTCATTTATTTCTGCTCTAATTTTTGTTATTTTCCTCCTTCCTGACTTTGGGCTTTGTTTATTCTTCTTTTTCTAGTTCTGTTAGGTGTAGTTTAAGATTACTTATTTGAGATTTTTCTTGTTTGTTAAGGTGGGCCTGTATTGCTATGAATTTCCCTCCTAGAACTGCTTTTGCTGCATCCCGTAAGAATTGGTATGATCTATTTTCATTTTAATTTGTCTCCAGATTTTTTTTATTTCTCCTTTGATTTCTTCATTGATCCATTTGTTGATGAGTAGTATGTTATTTAGTCTCCACATATTTGTGACTTTCCCAGCTGTTTTTTCTAGTTGATTTCTCATTTCATAGCATTGTGGTTAGAAAAGATGCTTGATATGATTTCAGTCTTCTTAAATTTATTGAGGCTTGCCTTGTTTCCCAACATATGGTCTGTCTTTGAGAATGTTCCATGTGCACTTGAGAAGAATATGTACTCTGCTGTTTTTGGATGCAATGTTCTATATATATCTATTAAGTCCATCTGGTCTACTGTTTCATTTAAGTCCACTATTTCCTTGTTGACTTTCTGTCTGGCTGATCTATCCATTGATGTAAGTGGGGTGTTGAGTCCCCTACTCTTATTATGTTGCTGTTAATTTCTCCCTTTAAGTCTGTTAATAGTTGCTTTATATACTTTGGTACTCCTGTTTTAGGTGCATACATATTCATAAGTGCTATGTTCTCTTGGTGGAATGTCCCTTTTATCATTATATACTGCTCCTGTTTATCTCTTACTGCCTTTTTTATCTTGAAGTCTGCTTTGTCTGATATAAGTATGGCAACGCCTGCTTTCTTTTGCTTACCATTTGCTTGGAGTATCACCTTCCATTCCTTCACTCTGAGCCTGTGTTTAGAGCTGAGATGTGTTTCCTGGAGACAGCATATTTTTGGGTCTTTTTGTGTGTGGGGTTTTTTGTTTTTTGGGTTTTTTTTGGTGAGGAAGATTGGCCCTGAACTAAGATCTGTTGCCAATCTTCTTTTTTCTTGAGGAAGATTGTCCCTGAGCCAACCTCTGTGCCAGTCTTCCTCTATTTTGTATGTGGGACGCTGCCGCAGCATGGCTTGATGAGTGGTGTGTAGGTCCATGCCTGGAATCTGAATTCGTGAACCCTGGGCCTCTGAAGCAGAGTGCATGAACTTAACCACTATGCCACAGGCCAGCCCCTAGGTCTTGTTTTTTAATCCATCCAGCCACTCTGTCTTTTGATTGGAGAATTCAATCCATTTACATTTAGGGTGATTATTGATATATGAGGGCTTAATACTACCATTTTATCTCTTGTTTTCTGGTTGTTCTATATTTCTCTTGTTTCTTTTCCCTTGTATTTCTGACTGCAATTTTAGTTTAGTGGTTTTCTGTGATGGTTTTCTCTTTATTTATGATTTGTGTCTCTGCTCTAATTTTTTGTTTAGTGATCACCATGAGGTTTGTATAAAAGATCTTGTAGAGAAGATAATCCATTTTCTGGTATCCTCTTATCTCCATTAGCCTAAGCTGGTTCCATCCCTTTCCTCTTCTCCTTCTAAGTTATTGTTGTCACAAATTATTCTGTTTTGTGTTTTGAGTTTGTGATTAAAATGAAGTGTTTATAGTTATTTTTGATGCTTTCCTTCCCTTTATCTTTTATGTTGTAATTAAGCAGATTTGCTAACCTGTTCTGATAGAGATTTGCAATTTTCTGATTTTTTCTGTCTATTTGTCTCCTTGCTCAAGGCTTTGTAAACCTTTGCCTTTTTGTTTCAGGTATGTAGGCATCCTTGATCATTTCTTGTAAGGGAGGTCTAGTGGCAATGAACTCCCTCAGCTTTTGTTTATCTGGGAAAGCTTTTATTTCTCCATCATATCTGAAGGATAGTTTCACTGGATAGAGTATTCTTGGCTGAAAGTTTTTATCTTTCAGTATTTTGAATATATCATTATAATCTTTCCTTGCCTATAAGGTTTCTGCTGAGAAATCTGCTGAAAGCCTGATAGGGGTTCCTTTGTAGATTATTCTCTGCTGCCTTGGTGCCCTTAATATTTTTTCTTTGTCATTGACTTTTGCCAGCTTTACTATTATATTGTTTGGAGGAGGTCTTTTTGCATTGATGTAAATAGGAGTTCTAGTTTCTTCATATAGTTGTAAGTCCAGTTCCTTCCCCAGGTTTAACTTAGGGGAGAGAGACTAAGGGAACAGCTCACTCTACCTTGATGCTGATGTCACCCCCTCTTTTTCTTTTCAACGAATTTATCTGCATACCTCATATTTTTTCTAACTAAAACACACATCCTACTTTATTTGCATCTAATAGCTTTAATCACATATGTTAATTAGAATTCTTAACTCTTAGGATCCTTGATTCCTAGTGAAAAGTAAGAACTAAGCAATTGTGGACTAGTAAATTTATACATTTTATAATTTCTAGAAGCATGTACCCTTTTCAATAGTGCCATCTTTCAACGTGGAACAAGACATGGTTACTAAAAGGCTCAAATTTATCTTCAGTTTTTCTACAATAGGAAGCCCAAAGTAGATAGACCTCTGTTCAGTAATTAATGTTTTACTATTTTATGTTGTTTGGAAAATGATCCAGATTTTCAATGAAATTCTATCATTTAATTTAACTTAGCAAAAATTCTAAAGTTTGAAGATACTGAAAAGATTTGGGGATGTTATTTTTAATCACACATACCATAAAACATAATTATTGCACCTAAAAACTTTTATCCTATTTTCATCTATCTAAATAATTTGTTCCCAAAAATTATGTTTAGATTATTCACAGAAACTTCATGAGATGTTAGACAAAGTTAGCCATCATCTCAAGCAAATTTTCTTGTTGAAAAATTGTGCAACAGAGATAATATGAACTTATTTGACCAATAAAACCATGTAGAATAAAAGTATTATATTTAATGTTGATAACTCTAAAGACACAACTGTTTCAATTAAACCAACAAACTTAAAATAGCTTTAATTTTCAATATTTTACCAGATCACATGAACCTAAAAAGATTAGTTTCTATTATATTTCTGAGAATTTTTAGGAATATTTAATTAATATAAGCACTTACTTTTCCTTAAGCCAATTAAATAGCACTCTTTTACAAATTAATTTTGGCATTACCACCCAGAGGTAGAAAAATATCATGGACATACGTAAAATATAGATAGACACAGATACCTGATAGCTTTTGTTTTAAAAATTTCAACCATGTCTTATGTACAAAGTTCAAAGGAATAGTTGGATCCAAATTGTGTTTCTGGCAGATGGACTAAGTTAGGGTTACTTGCTCAGATGGCCAGAGAAGCACTAGAGAAAAAGGGGATTTCAGATAAAGGAAAAGGGGTTAGTAGAAGAGTTTTGGGAAAGGAGCAGAGAAGCAAATCATCTACATGTTGGATCAAAGAATGTCGAGACACTGAAAATAGCAGTTGGGGATGATGTGTCAAGTGGGAATCAGCATTCAAGTGCTACTGTTGTAAGTAACAAATGTAGACCTTCTGAAAATAATGCTTCCTCTTTGGACTCTAACAGAAATTCAGTAGGCTCACAGAAAAGTAAAGTACTTTCTCAGAATTTAATAAAATCACTAGAAATTGTTGATTCAGAAATAAGATGAGAATACATTGAAGAACAAGTTGTGTGCCCTTACCAAAAGCCTACGGAATCTCCCTGGAACTCTTTACACAAGAGATAAAAGATTCACACTGAAGGGCTTCCTTTCTGGGAGAGGTTTTGAAGGATCTGTTTGAACTTCAACATGGGGTGCTCTGTGGATTCTGTCGGTGTCAGCTGTGGATTTTGCCACAGGGAGGTGGGCTGATGAGCTGAGCTAACAGCATCAGTGATAGAACAAATAGAAGATGTTGTAGGGTCATTTAATTTCTCCAGCTGGCTATTTTGGTTATTGCTGTCACTGCTGCTATCAAATTCTAGAATTATTGCCCCTTTTGGGAGAAATAAATTCCAACATGATACTTTTCTAGAAAGTCTAGGGCTAATAAATGAATAGGAGGCAGAGGAACTAAGGAGAAAGGGTGGGTTTCTCTCAAAGGGCCTAAACAAAAGGGAAGAGGTTCAGAGGTAGGAACTTCTTGAGGTCATTAGAGAGTCCCACTGTTTTAACCATTTTAGTACCCCGAGGCAGGGGCTGCTTTACAGCAGTGGGGTTGCATGCCCTATCTGAGGAGTTGTTTCTCTGATTGGGAAGGGTCCCTGTAGTTCCTTGGAGCCCCGGAAGTTTGGTGAGAGAATTAGAATGGGGAAACTGAGGGAATAGAGGAGGTGGAGGCAGTGCAGAAGGGAAGAAAGAAGATGGCACTGGAGGTGGGGCCTGAGCATAAGACAAAGAAAACAGGGGAAGGGAAAGAGAGGCCTCAGAAGCCATTTTGTCTTCCCTCAGTTTTTTAGTTGTTTTGGCTAATTTAGATACACCATCTTGTAATGAGGTGATTTTAGAATTTTGTGCACGTTTGGAAGACTCCAGGTGTAAACTGAAATAAACATATCGTTCATTTTGCTTAATTTTAGAGCCACGGTCTTCCAATCCAATTTGGTTTTAAGAAAACTGAGTTTGGGTGGATCAAAAGTTCCCCATAGTGGCCATTGTAATTCTTGTCTACTCTCGGTCAGTTTGGCCCACTTAGTTAAAAATGTGCATGTAGGGGGCCAAGAGTTCTTAAACATAAACCAGGCCAGGGTCCCTGAAGGAGGGCTGCCCTCAGAACATTTAGACGACTGGGATCCCATTTCTGAAATTTCCTCTGAAAACACAAGAAAGTTGCTCAATTCCTAGCCCTATCCCCAAAGGAATCTAAAAACAAAAGAAAAGTTGCTGGATTTCTAGCCCTGATTCCAAAAAGAATCTGAAAATCAAAGAAAAACTCCTGGATTGTCAGCAAGCCTGAGCCCCAAAAGGAACTGTGCTGCCTTCAGAAAACAACTGAGTACTCGCCGAGGATGATGCCTTGAACCCAAGGCCAGAGCCTTGAACTCGGAGGACAAAGTCCCTCCCTCAGAGGACAAGCCTCTCTAGATCCCGAATAAAGTCTGAGAGCTCAGAACACAAAGGGAGCGGAGCTCAGAATCCAAGAGGAGACTCACCAAACTGAAAGCAGATGGCAACTCACAGAAGCAAAGAGCACAAGGGCTTCAATGCAGGCACCTCGCTTGGTTCCGGGGGTCATCGTCTCTTGGGCATCACCTCCTTTGGATTCTACTTCTGACACCATACATGTCAACTTAAAAAGTAAATCAGCCAGTTGTTTTACGCACAGAATGAGTTTATTCGGGAATAGCCAGAGAATTGCGATTCAGGATGTGCATATCATGGTGGACCATAGGCAAATCCAGCAAGAAAAGGAGAGGAATGCTATTATGTAGAGAAAAAGGAGGAAGTTGGGAGGGGTTGTTTTGAACGAAAGTCCATTGGGGGAAAGCAAGAGTTCAGAGTGGACAGGTTCTCATTGGCTGAGTTGCTGGAGTGGTGGATTTCCTCCAGGAGAGGCAATGCACGTCTTTCCTGTTGGGGCCTGTAGTTGACCATTCTTTCCTGCTCAGGCTTCTTCTTGTTGGAGTGTGTAATTGACCATCTTCCTGTAATGGACCTCCAGTGGTACTGTGTGGGAGCGCCCCCTTCTGGCCTTCTGACTCCATTAAATGAAGTTTCCCTTTATTAATTTTCACACTGTTTAGAGAGTCATTTTTCTAAAACAATCTGGCAGCCATCAAAAAGGTAAAATCTGTACTTGCTTTCTTATGTCCAACGATGAAAAACACGTTTCCCAACCCTTCGCGGGGGAGATGGGCCTAGGGTGAGGCTGCAGGGCTAGTCCCTGGCCGGGGTGGCCGGGGCCCATCAGATACAGCTGCGGGGCTGGCATCTGGCCCAGCACCATGTGAGTTGCAGGAGGGCAGGGCAGCGGGCGAAGGGAGTGGCCAGGGGCTTGGCCAGCGTGTCCCTCAGGGAGGCCAGTGAGGACCACCTGGCCCTCCCCTGACTTGTTCTAGAAACTGATCCTGACCACAGCCAGAGATCCCACCCACATCTTAGTGGCAGCTTCCCACCCATGTGACCTCAGCTCCGCTCTGTATGGGGGTGGTGTTGCTTGCGGGGATCAGCCTGAGAGCCCCCTGGCAGAGAGGCCTGGAGCCCGGGCCCCAGGCCCCTGGCTGATGACACGTGTCTTGTAGACGTGCTCATGCGGGCGTCCACTCATCTGAGACGTCTCTTGTGCTCTTGGTTCCCTCACGTGGAGGAAAGAACACTTACTTGCCTGATAAGCAGAGGCAGCCTCCCAATTCTGAGCACTGATCATTTTTCTCTTCACCTGTGTTTGTGTGTAGGGTTCGTATTGTGAACATAAATTTGTGAAGTCGTCCACACCCTCCCCAACCCCCACTGCCGCCCACCACCACTAAAAATGTGCAACAGTGTTACAAGTTTGGATATCTGAAAACTTGAAAACCTGGATCTCCTTAGGCTGGCCTTCGTGCACTGCTGTGTCCTTGGATGTGTTCATGCCAGAGGCCCCAGTGATGCCCACTTGGTTTAGATGTAATCAGAAAGTGACATTTAAATGCCCCTGTGTCCCTTCCAAGCCTGTCTGCCCACTCCTCACCCGTCCTACCTGCTGCAGGCTCTCCTGGAGGGGCTGCGTGTGTTGGGAACGACCAGATGCCCAGCTGCCCTCCCTCTTCCTTCCCCTCCTGCAGGCACCTGAAGGAGATCTCGGAGCTGCAGAGCCAGCAGAAGCAGGAGATCGAGGCCCTGTACCGCCGCCTGGGCAAGCCGCTGCCTCCCAACCTGGGCCTCTTCCACACGGCGCCCCCAGCTGGCCGCCGGAGAAAGACCAGCAAGAGCAAGCTGAAGGCGGGGAAGTTGCTGAACCCGCTGGTGCAGCAGCTCAAGGTCGTGGCCTCCAGCACAGGTTGGCTGTCGCCCTCCTGGCTGGCTGGGGCAGGGGCGCACACTGGGATGGGAGCAGGGAAGGCCCGATGCAGGTGCGGCACTCAGACTTGGAAGAGGGCTTCTGGAATCTCCTTTCACTGGAGCAGGGAAGCCTTTGCAGGCCACTGAGGGCCAGGGCCTCTGCCCCCATGCCGAGAGGGAAGGACTCTGAGTGGGCAGGCGTGCTTGGAGCCAGGCCTCAGCCCCAAAGGGGGTGCTCCATCAGGAGGTGAGGGGACCCCGGCCGCCCATGGGCTGCAGTGTGTGAGGGAGGAGGCTCAGGGTCTCCAGAGCTGGGGGCTGCTCTCCCCCTGCTGCGTCTCCCTGCAGAGCGCTGCCTGAGACAGGGCTGCTTCCTCTGGCCGGTGTCTCAGGCATATGTCACCTGCTGACAGTAGGGGTCGAGCAACTGCCTTTGTGGGAAGGGGAGAATGCTGAGGACCCCTGGGTGTGTTGACCAAGATGCCCGGCACTGAGGCCGCACGCTGACCCTGAGTACCCGCACTCTGGGGTGGGGACCAGTGAGCTGAAATCCCCAGGTGTGCCAGGCAGGCAGCTGGCGGTGAGTGACCGTCAGCCCTCTCTCTCAGTGCTGTGGATAACCCACAGGTACACGTCCACAAACTGCAAGAGTTACAGGAATTCCATGCCGGTTCCTAGGGCTCGTTAGAGTGAGGAAGTCCACGGGCCCCACTGGGCCCAGGTGAGCATCTCCAGGGGAGCCTGGGCCACTCGGCGCCTTTGCACATATGCCTGGCCCCGTACTAGTGATTGGTGGAGACTGCGCTCGTTTTCCTTCATCTTCCTGCCACCCCCACACGGGCGACCAGCCACGTGCCCATTGCCTGTGGGGGCTGAGCTTCCCCGAGGTCACCCAGCAAAGAGCAGGGAGGACGGCGTGCCCACACCGGCTAGTCTGTCCTGCCGCGCCTCATCGTGCCTGTCCCCCTTCTCCCCCCCAGGTCACTTGTCAGAGTGCGGCAGAGCCCCTCCTGCTAAGGACCCTGCCCACGCGGGGGCGGGGCCCACGGCAGCTCCAGACCCGAGTGGGAAGGCAGTTCAGACTCAGCAGCCCTGCTCCGTGCGGGCCTCCCTGTCTGCGGACATCTGCTCCGGCTTAGCCAGTGATGGAGGCGGAGCGCACGGCCCAGGTGACTCCCAGCTTGCTGTCCCCGAGCATGTGCTAGCCTAGCCGCGTAGGGCCTAGTGGCGTAGAGGGGACTTGAGCTGCGGCCAAGGCTGCTGAGAGCTTCTTAAAGAAACAACAGTAGTCGTAGCCTTTGAACGAGGAGTGGAGGGCCCGCCCCACAGAGTCTTGCTGGGAGTGGCTCAGTGGGAGGCTGCTTTGCTAGAGCCAGCCTTTGGGAAGGCGTGGGACCACCTCGAGGTCAGACACGTGGCTGCGGTGCGCTCTGCGCCGGTTCCCAGGCACTGGCCCGCCCTGCCCCACCCTGCTCCCCGCTGAACACAGGTCCTTCTGTTGGGGGGGCCAGCTGGGAGGATCAGGGCACAGCTCTCGAGCTGGGAGTTTGGCCTTGAGGAGGACGTGCTCGTCACCGCTGCCGTGGATGCAGCAGCTGTGCAATGAGGTGTTCCACCCCACCACCTCTGTCCAGAGAACATCTCTATCCCCCCACCCGCCCCGCACGCTCTCCCGGGGTCCGCTTCTCTTCCGCTCCAGTGTGCCTCCTTTCTGTTACGTGGTCCATGGCCGTGGTCCTCCGGGCTGGGCTAGGTGGAGCCATGGATGCTAAGTGGCAAGGCGAATGTGGCTGGTGGTGTGTAGGAGGAATCCCAGAGACTGTACTTGATGCCTGTCTCTCTGTTCTCTTCCCTCTATATTCATTTGCAGGCTGGACGGTTTACCACCCAACGTCTGAGAGAGTGACCTATAAGTCTAGTAGCAAACCTCGCGCTCGATTCCTCAGTGGACCCGTGTCTGTGTCCATCTGTCTGTATTTGTTCTTTTGTATTTTATCACCTCCTGGCCCTTGGTTTCTCCCCTGCCTCCCTGTCTTCATTACCTTCCATATACTGTGTGGGCTGCCTCCCCCGCCCCATTGAAGTCACCTATTGAATACTGAAAACAGAACCCCATCCATGCCCACCCTCTGGCCCAGAAAGCGCCGGTGCATGCTCTCGGCTCGTACCCAGGCGCCAGCATGTGCAGCGGCTTGTCCACTCCCAGCCTCTGGTGCTCTGCCCCCAGACTCCCAAGGCGCTCTGCATTTCTCTGGTCACTCGTTTGTTTAATGTTTGTTTTTTTTTTTTTATGTTGGACGTAGTTTTATTTCTGTTGCGATTGTGGCAAATATACACGTCTGCTGTCCCCAGTTCCAGCGACAACAAAAAGACAGCCTCGGCCTTCTCTAGACGCATGGTGTGTTTCACACGTGTCTGGACTCGGAAGACATGCGTGTAGCAAGCCGAGACAGTTCTAGAAGGTCACTGGAGGGTGTAACTTCTGTACAAGGGCCGTATCACAACATTCAGTCCTGTTAACCCACCGCCCGGCTCCCTGCATGTGGAAATGCCGAGAGAACGTGCTCCAGCCAGGACGCCAACCCCTCTCCACCCTGGTCACCTCGAGAATCTCTCCAACGCCGAGAGATGGGACTCCCAGCCTCCCGCTGCGGCTCTGCGGGCCGCCCCTCCTGGCCTTCTCTCTGGCTGGAGCACTTTACTCGGTGTATTTCCCTCTCATCTCGTGGACCTCAGAGATGAAGTCAGTTACGCAGTTCCTCAAAGCTCTGCTAAACCAAACTCACCCCCGTTGTCCTTGGATTCCCTGAACGCCCTCCTAGGACCAAGGACTCGGCCTAGGAATGGTGCGCCTCCTCAGGGCCGTCCAGAATTGCTCTTATCCCTCAGCTCAATTGGCAAATGAATTAAAAGCTGTGAGGTTTTTAGATTTTTGTTTTTTAACAGAAAAATTAAGCTCTTTACCAATTGGATTGGACATGCAGGCTTAGGGCACGTGGCTTTTTGCTGGTACAATAAAGATACATTGTGTTTGTCGGGACCCGAGGCCACGTCCACAGCAGGTGTCCAGCCCATCAGAGGGCCCACATCATCCTCCCCCAGCCAGGACAGTTGGGGGCTCAGGACCAGGTAGAAATGCCCGTGCTCCTCGTCCACTGACAGGTGCCTGTTTCAGTCAGGTGTCGTCGGGCTGCTGGTCAGTTGCTGAGTTGGGTGGCGGGGGGTGGGGGTCTGTGTGCCTCTGGCTCCCTGCCTGCCGCACCCGTCACTCACGGGCCCTCTTCTGCCCTTGTGCACACACCCTCGCGAGACTTCTGTGCGGGAAGCCATGATGTAGGGGTGCCTGGGTCTCTGGGTGTCTTAGCTCAGATGGGTGACTGCGGTGCTGCCAGGAGGCGGCTGGCCAGGCCTGGGGAGCAGGTCGGAGCCAGTGGGTCCCCCGGGCACTTGGGGTAAAAATGAGGGAGTGAGCAGCACCGCAGGCGCCTCTGCGGTCCTCACGGCTCTGTCTTGGCACCCACGTGGTTCTGCTTTTTTTTTAAGGGTCTTCACTTGTTACACTGTTAATTATTGTTCCAACATAGAAAAAACTCAGGCACAGCAGGGACAAAGGGTTTAGGTTTTACTTCTGTCCTGGTGGCCGGGGGGAGAGGAGTGTGTGAGGCACGGCTGGGCTGCAGACAGGGGACCTGGCCCTGGCGGGTTGGTTTTAGGCGGTGGCGCGTGCCAGCCTGGTGGGCCTTGTTTCCTCCGATGCTGTGACCGATGAGATGCTGCTTGCCTTCACATACAGGGCCCCTCACAGGCCTTGGCTGTGTTCCTAGTCTTTTCCGCCACGACGAGACCCCCACGCACTTTGAGGTTGCTGGTCGGGAGAGCACGGCGGGTTCCTGCCTGGGGACCCTCTCGCCCACAGCGAGGATGGGGGGATGTGAAGACCCAGTCCAGCTCCCCTGCTGCTCTAATGCGGCGGACGTGCCGGGACACCGCCTCCCATCCCATGTTCCTGGGTTCTGCAGCCCTCAGGGGGCCCCTCCTGGAGCTGTGTCTGCTGGGTCCTGGGTGACTGGGGAGGTGGGAGGTCTGAGAGGAGACTGAGCATGATGTGTGAAAGGCTGGAGGGAAATTCAGAGCTGCTCACAGCCCCCCCAAGGGCCGAGAGGCTGGGGGACTTTGGGCAGAGGCTGCGTGAGCAGAGCGGACCAAGGATGGGAATACCTTGCAGCATACAGATCTGGATCCAGATCCGCTGCGAGGGGCAGAGGGAGCTGGAGTTTGGCTGTGGCTGTGGGGTGTGGGGGCACCTGGCCCAGCCAGAGCAGAGATGGAGCCTAGAGAAGTTGCTGCCTTGAACGGAACAGGAGACAAAGCTCCAGGAAAATAAAATCCGTGTTAAGTTTTGAAGGACAGAAAGAGGGTCTGGCTCCCCTGAGGCTCAGTGAGGATGAGGTCGGAGATGGGGGTGGGGGGCCGCCAAGGGTAGAGCCGCAGGCAGCTGTGGGGGCCTGGGAGGTGACCCCATGTGGGAGAGGCTGCCAGGCCCAGGACGGACAGCATCTGGACAGGCTTGCCTTTAGAACAGCAGTTGAGCAGGCCCCTGGGGAAGGGCTGGACCTCACGGCAGGGCAGACCCTGCGGCCGCCGCCCATCCTACAGGCCCCTCCCTCGGCCCGTGGAGGGTTCGGGGAGGCTCAGGGACCATATTCCGGGAGTCAGGAGGGTGCAGTTAGGTTGCACAAGCCGTCGCATCCTGGTGTCTGGTTGGTCAGAAGCCGTCGTCAGATCCATTGACCCTCCCTGACCGGAGGCAGCTGCCAATAGCCTTCCCGGCCTCTCTGTGCTCACAGGGCCGTGGGGTCTGCTCGCGTCCATCGGCAGTGGGCCTGGCGTCCACGCTGCAGCAAGTCTGTCTCTGGGACTCCATGCCCCCCTGCAGCCCCCAGGCCCTCACCCTGGAGAGTCCTCGTCCCTCCCTGTGGGGACCTGCTGCTCTGGGTGTGGGAAAGGGCCCTGGGGCCAGGAGGACCCCCAGGGAGGAGCCCCCCTGGGCCAGGCCTCTCTGCTTCCGGGCCCGGCGAAGCTCAGGGTGAAGTCCCCTCAGGGCAGAGCTGAGATGCCTCCCGCTTCCTAGTTTGTGCTTTATGGACAAGTTTTGGTGCTTTTCTCAGCTTGAGAACTTGGGGGCTCTGTACAGAGACACCTTGGATGGCATTTTGGTGCTATACGACCACTTCTTCTCCGGGCCGGAACCAAGTATCAAATGCTGTGTCAGATAAAAACTCTCGTCACGGGAGAGGCAGGGAGGCGCCCGGCTGATCGCACTGAGGCTGCCGCCCCCCAGGTCCTTGTGAGCTGCGTCAGTGTTTGAACCCCGGGATGAGCAGCAAGTGATGGCGCAGGGCCCAGCCTTGGCTCAGGCACTCTGTCTCATCACATACCCTCGGATTAGAAGGCAGCCAGACGGGTCTCGATGGCAGCAAGTGCCATGCTGTCCGCACCAGGGCAGCCTGTGTTTCCGTGACAGTGAATGTGGGGACGAGCGGGGTAGGGGTCTCACAGCATGCAGGCCTGGGCACTGCCCGAGACCCCTGGCCTGGCCGTGAGGGCAGGCGGCCGTTGCTCTGTGGGGGCTTCTGCAGACACGTGCCGCACAGGGACGAGACGCTAGGTCGGTCTGCATGCTGCCTTTCCCCAATCTGGGAAGAACAGGGTGTTCCCAGCAGCTGGGTGAGGCTGCGTGTCTCCCCACCCCCAGCCCCCACCCACGTAGCAGCTTCTCTGAGTAGTTCTGGGGCCTGCAAGCCCGCTCTTCCCAGGGCCTTGGCCACGGATGGAAGACCTGCAGGAGAGGCCTCCCCTCTCCACGGGAAACCCGGCGCGGGGCTGGCTTAAACCATCCTGCGCCATGTTGGTCCTTTGTGGCCCCCACACGCTTGTGTTGCTGCCTGGTAGCCTAGTGACTCTGTGGGCAGGACCTGGGGGTGTGTACACCAGCACGGAGCAGGGTGAGTGGGCTGGCTGCAGGCTTGTCCATCGGACACTGTCTGTGTGGTGGGCGTCCAGGGCAGCACCCAGGCCAGGGCACAGACGTGGAGGAGTAGACTCAAGGGGCCGCCTGGAAATGGACGGGGCTCCGGTGTGAGTGAGGGCTGGTCACCAGCCGCGTGGTGGCCGCTCAGCTACAGCTCTGTACCGAGCCGGATGGCGTGACCTTGGTGTGGAGGGGCCCAAATCCGGTTGGTTTGTGCTTAAAGGGCTGCCCTGAGGGCCAGGAGCCATCCGTGCTCCTGTCACCATGGGTCTGTATCTGAGGAGGGCATGGCGGGCTCAGTGGGCCAGTGTTGCTCTCCGGCTCCGAGCACAGTGTCCTGGTGGCTGATGGCCCCGACCCTGTGTTCCCGTGACGTCTGACTGGGGCTTGATTGCAGGCCCAGGCTCCCTCTGGCGGTTCTGAGCAGGCAGCTGGCCGTGGTGGCCAGCGTGTTCCCCTTCCTGCCAGGATGACAGGAATTGGCCCTGAACGTGGAGCTCTGCCACACACGGAGCTGCCAGGTGGGCACAGGCGGCCTTCTGAAAGAACCTGCTGCCGTTGGCCGCAGGGACCTGGCAGGGTGGTTAGTCCATGTCCTCGGGTGGTCCCCGTGGGGCTGCTGCAGCTCAGGGGGCACTGCAACCACAGGGACCAGACAGGGAAATTGGTGCCCCACCATACCCTCCTCCCTGCGCCCCGTGGAGCCCCCCGGGGGCCCTGTGCTCCCAGTCAGGTTCCACCAGCTGGGAACACAGACCAGCAAAGGCCCTTCAAGGCTCCCACCAAGAGTCAGGTGGTCTGGACTGCTTCTGCTCAGCCCTTCCGGGTTTTTTTGCACATTAGAGACCCCAGCAGAACAGCACCTCCCTTTCCCTAGGTCGGCCTCAGAACTCACAGGATGAATTAAAATAAGAACAACTCAATTTGAGCTAGGTTTCCAAGTCCAGTGCACACAGCTTTTCCCCAAGGAGCCTGGGCTGACCTTTGCCCTGTCCCTAAACGCAGCAGGCGGTGTCCTGCCTTCAACTGTGAGAGGGCCAGGCGTGGCGCTGTGGTGGGCGCCCTCCAGGGAGCGTGGGGTGTGCAGGGAGCCGTGCTCCGGGCAACGGGCTGTGGGTGGGACTGCAGACAGACCCTCCATGCTGGCGTGGCTTTGCTGAGTGACCTTGGGGACGCCTGAGCTGTCCTCGCCTGTCCCACCTCTGCCTGCCTGGCTCCCTGGAAGGCCACAGGATAAGCTGGGTGCGGCAGCCCCTCTGCCCTCCAGGTGAGCCCTGATTGTCAGTTCATGGAGACACTAAAGTCAGCGGACTGCCCATCTGTCGAGCACAGCCAGCCTCTGGGGAGCGCAGGGTCCAGCAGCTCTCGGTGGTGGCCCGGTGACAAGGAGGCCTCTCAGTGCCCCGGTGGACACAATACCAGCCGAAGCAGCCGTTGCAGAGAATCGGGCTTGGCCCTGTCCCCACCTCTGGAGACAGGCCCCCGTGTTTCCCCTTTGACGCCCATGCTGGCCTGGCCAGGGCAGCATCCAGGATCCAGGATTGGCCTCAAAACTACAAAACAATGTATCTTTTTGCACTTGGAAAACCCCCCACGGGCCTGGCCCGCAGAGCCCCTGGCCGACTCAGTGGGTTCCCGCCTCCAGGGGGCGCCCAGCTCATGTTTGGAGCAAAGCAGTGCACTTGCTTTTTGTTCGTTTTGTTTTGTTTTTCTTCTGTTTTTTTTGGAATATGCTTCTAAAACACTCACACTTCTATCTGAAGCTTAGGGCTTGGCCGGCACCTCCGCCTCGGCGAAGCTCGCGTGAACCCGCACACTGACGCGGGCCGCCCATTAGCCCCGGCGGCCGGCCCCTTCTCTGAACTGCTGGCCTTTGCTCTCCTCGCACACTGATGACTTGCTTAGATGTGGTGGCCTGTCCCTGTGTGTGCTGTCCTGCCTAACCCTGTGGTCTTGTGTCGTTTCTTCTTCCCTTGCAGGGTCTGCCTTGAAGCGTCTCTGTCTAGGCAAAGAGCACAGCAGTCGTAATTATCGGGTTTTTTCCCCCTTGTCCGCTCTCCATCGCATGGGCTTTATTGTGGCTAGTGCACAGCAGGATTTCCGCGGCCGGGCCAGGAGCCGAGGGTGGCGAGGGCGTGCGGGCCTGGGCCTGCTCCTCGCCCACCCTCCGCGAGCACCCCTCCGCCTCCTCCAGGCGGGACAGCTGCCTGCGGGCGCCCCTTGCGTCTGCGTGGCTCCTAGAGTTCTGTTCCCGCCAGTTCACGTTAGCAGGCGCTCCTTCCCCGGAACGGCCACACGTTGCCAGTCGTTAATTGGCTCCTTTTCCAAAACCGTAGGAATGAGTATTTCCCTGAAGTGCTAAAGATGAGTGCCCCCCAGAGGAGAGATGCCGGGACGAAATGGGTATCAATCTACCTGGGCCGCCCACCGCTCTCATCTCGTGCCTGTTTTTTTCCTCCCCCATTTTCTTTTCTGGCTGAAACATTCATGTAGAAATAGCTCTGTGTGTGTGAACTCTCATCACTAATGTTTAACTGTGTCTGTGCTTTTTCATTGCTAGCCACTAAAGTAGACTACATTTTTGCAACAGCTTGTTTGAAGAGATGGTCGTTAGGTTATTTTTTTAATGCAGAAAATGCCAAAATTGGCTTATTCAAAATTGCTAGCCAGAAATTAGGTGTTGCGGGGGAGAGAGGGGACAATTAAAAAAAATTTAAAAGTCCTGTTTTGGTCATTTAAAAAAATCTTCAGTGAAGTGGCCAGGTGTGCTCATGGTCATCCAGCTCCACGTGAGCTGTGGCCCCCAGGCCTTCCCGGGCCGCCCGGCCTCCCAGCTCCCCTGCCGCAGGCATCAGCCCCACCGACGGCTGGGGGACCCACGTTGGAAGGCTCAAGGTGTTTCTGCCCTTTATTAGTACCTTCCCCACATGCTCTGAGGAGGAGAGGTGCAGTTTCTGTCTTAAATCCCAAACCACCCGGCCCTTAACATTCGTGGGAATGCCAGCTATCCAGCTGTGGCCAGCATTTCCCCTTTGCTGGAAGATGGGGCAGCTGCTGTGTGCTGAGCGTTCTGCTCAAAGCATTGCCGCATCTCCTCTGAGTCCTTGTTAGAGCCGCGAGTGCAGAGGCCAGAGGAACTCGCCCCCGTCTGTGTCCGGCTGCGCAAGGAGTTTCCTGAGCTCTTACGCAGGAGTCTGGTGATCACGGGCAGGGTGAGCACAGAGTGGGTGCTGAGTAAGGCTGCCGGCTGCTGGGCTCCTGTCCCCTGGCCTGGCTGATGAGATGGGTGATGGCCACCTGGCACAGCCCAGTCCCCCTCGGCCCCTGGGAGTGCTCCACCGTGTCTGAAACTGGCACAGGGGCCCACAAGTGCAGACCATCTCCTGAGGCAAGGTGTTGCCCAGCTTAAGCGAGACCATTGTAAGAATGACTGCAGCCGGCCGCAGGGCTGGCATGCAGTGTCACCAACCCTGGCCTGTGTGTGCCTCCCCAGGGTCCTCCACCAGCAGCCTGGTCCCAGGCCCCGAGCCAGGCCCCCAGCCGGCCCTGCACATCCAGACGCAGGTGAACAACAGCAACAATAAGAAAGGCACCTTCACGGACGACCTGCACAAGCTGGTGGACGAGTGGACGAGCAAGACGGCGGGCACCACGCAGCTGAAGCCGTCGCTCAACCAGCTGAAGCAGACACAGAAGCTGCATGACATGGAGGCCACGGCAGGCCGGCCCCCGGCCCCTGGCGAGGCCCGGGCTGTAAGTAGGGTGCAGCGGAGTCAGGGGGTTGGGGGGATGGGCAGGAGTGGGGCTGCGACCCCGGATCCGGCAGAACAGCCCCCAGCTCGGGGTCTAGGTGGAACTGGCCCAGAGCCAGAGGATGCGGCCTCATCCCGGCAGGCCACGCCCCTGTCCTCCCTCTGACCCCAGGCTGGCGGAGTGGGGGGCCCTGCACGCCACACCTGGGGACACCCTCATTGGGCTTTAGCTCCCAGGCACCCGGAGGGGCCTCGCGAGGGGCCAGGCGAGGAGCTGTCGTCTGGGGTGTTGTCGCCCAGTGTGCTCCTGTACTGGGACTGCCGCTCCAGACCCGCTCGCAGGAGGAGTGCTCCTTTTTCAATCTTCCGGAGGAGTTTGTGAAAGATTGTGTTATTCCTGACAGAGTTCACTGGTGAAGCCGTCTGGGCCAGAGTTCTTTTTTTCAGTGTGAAAAGGTTCCTCTATGACCTTTTTTTTAAAAAAACTTCACACATACAGAAGAGTTGAAAGTTCTGCGGTGACCTCTCGGGTACCCGCCACCCTGACGCTGGGATTGACGGTTTGCCGTGTTTATCACACATTCGTCTCTGCATCCCAAGGGGAAGGTTTTCCTTACGGATTCAGTTCCTTTTCTAGTTTTAGTGTGATTGGATTTTCTGTTTCTTCTCTCTGTTAAACTCTGCTTTTCTGGCAATTGGTACATCTCTAAATTTATCTAAGTTTTCAAGTTAATTGACATAAAGTTGTTCATAAGACCTTCTCTTTTCCCATTTGGCAGGGTTTGCGGCGATGTCTTGTTTTCCATCCCCGATATCGGTGATTTCCGAGAGCGTGCTCGCTCGCGTGCTCTCTCGCGTGCTCTCTCTCCCCTCACACGGCCTCCTTGGGGGTTTATACATTTACCGCCTCTTCAGAGAACTCCTTTGGGCTTTGATGATATTCTTTGTTGTGTTTCATTAAATTATTCCTTTCATTATTTCTTTCCTTCTATGTCTAGGTTAATGTTTTGTTCTAGAAAGTTTCTTGAGGTGTGCGGCTCATGGATTTCCAGCCTTCCTTTTATCCTTTCGGCCTTCAGGCTGTGACGCTCCCTCTAGTGGTTTTAGCTGCATCCCCAAGGTTTTGATATGTAGCATTTTCTTTAACCTTCAGTTAAAAATAGTTTGTAATTTCCACTGTGATTTGAAGTAATAGAGTTATTAATTTCCTCATGATATTTTTATTACTTTTTTTTTAGCCTAGTTGCACTGTGATAAGAGAACAAACTTTATGTGTTTTCAGTTCTTTAAAATTTGCTGGGACTGGCTTTTTGGCTCAAGTCGTCTGTCTTGGTTGCCGCTCTGACAGTGTTTGAGGCCACCTCTTTCCTTCCCTCTCAGGCCACACTCCCAGTCTGAACCCGCCATTTACTTCTGGATGCCCACAGCACCGTCCTGACAGCCACACCTCCATCAGTCTGACTCCTGAAGTCCACTCTCCCTTATTCTGGAACAGAGTTGAGAGTCCTTAACATGGCCCCACGGCCCCACGGGGTCTGCGCCCTGAGCCCTGGGCAGGCTGGGCTCTGCTGCCCTCTGGACGCCACCAGGTTGGCTGTAGGACCTGTGCTGGGCTGTGCCTGGCGGCCAGCTCTGCTAAGCCTGTTGTTCAGATGGCTGGGATTCTTGCTAAGGTTTTGTTTGTTTGGTTTACTATTCTTTTTATTGTGGTAAATCTGTATAACAAAATTTACCATTTTAGTCATTTTTACACATATAATTCAGTAGCATTAATTATATTCACAATGTGCAGCCTTCACCACTGTCCATTTCTAGAATATTTTCATCATCCCACACACAAACTACTCATTAAGAAATAATTTGCCAGTCCCCCTTCTGGTCACTCTGCTTATCCAGCCCCGGAACCACCCTTCTGCTTTCTATTCTGTATGAATTCGGCTACTCCAGGGACGTCATATGAGTGGAATCACACAGTATTTTCCCTTTTGTGTCTGGCTTATTTCACTCAGCATAATGTTTTTCAAGTTCATCCACATGGTGGCATGTGTCAGAACTTCACTCTTTTATTCCAATTTTTTTATTGTGGTAAAATACTTATAACAAAGTTTACCATCTTGACCATTTTTAAGTATACAGTTCGGTGGCGTTGAGTACATTCTAGTTGAACAAGATTTCTAGGTCCTTAATATTTCCATCTACATTTTAGAGACAGCCTGTTAATTTCAACAAAATGGCCTTAGGGGATTTTGGTTGGGCTTGTATTGAGTCTGTTGATCAACTGGGTAAGATGTGACGTGTTGACAGTATTGAGTCTTCCTATAAACATGACATCTCTCTTTACTCATGTCTTTTTTATTTTCTCTCAGCAAAGTTCTGTAGTTTTCAGTGTAAAGGTGTTACACATCCTTCACTAAATTTATCCCTAGGTAGTTGATGTTTTGGAATGCAGTTGTAAATTGTATTGTTTTTAAAGTTCGTTTTCCAGTTGTATGTTTCTCGTATATAGAAATATGATTAATTTCCGTACCTTGTAGTCTGCAGTTTTGCTACATTTGCTTATTAGTGCTAGAAATTGGTTTGTCTGTTCCTTTGGGTTTTCTGCATACACAGTCTTATCGTCTGCAGAAGAGGATGGTTTTCCTTTTCCTTTCCCCTCTGTGCTTGTCGTTCCTTTTCTTGCGTTGGCGGGGACTTCCCATGCGTGTTGACTAGGAGCGGGGAGCTTGGGGAAGTGCATTTGGTATCTCACTCTGGCCCAGGGCTGGCTGTGGGTCTGGAGGGGCCCCCATACATGGAGGAGGTGCCCTCTGGCCTCGGCTGCTGTGCCTCCATGAAGGAGTAGAGTTGCCCAGATGCCCTGCTGCGTCTGTGGAGGGCACCATGTGGACTCTCCCTTGGGGTGTGGCTGCGGGGACTGCAGTGGTGCCCGCTGGGGCAGCAGCATTGCATTCTGGGAAACCCTGCTTGGTTTGACGTGTGACCTTTTTTACAGTTGCCTGGTGAGAGGGTTTGGAGGCTGCCTGTCTGTCGTCTCCTCCCTCGCAGTAGCCTCATCAGGTTACTGCATCATGGCCACACTGGTCTCACCAGCCATCGCAGCTCTATTCCCTGTCCTTGTGCTGTTGTCCTCTGGGTGTGGAGAGCACAGGGGCTGCCCGGCCATTGCCTGTGGGCTCTGGGCACACGCCCCTGCCTGGTGCACGCCCCCGCACAGCGCCTCCTGCCATGGGTCTGACCAGTCAAGCAGGAGGCCTTTGAGTGGGGGTGGGGGGTGTTCACTGTGCCTCCAGGGGTCCGACCCTGCGGGGTCTGCTCCGAACTCCGTGGCCCATGGACAGCCATAGTGTGCGGTCCAGAGGTGGCCGGGCTGAAGCTGTGGGGAATGAGGCAGGGAGGGTGGCTGCTTCCTGGCCCCATGCTGTCACTCTGGTGTCAGCCATTGGAAGGCGCCCATGGAGGTCCTAGGACACTCTCCCGAGGAGGGAGACACTGTGGGGATCCCTGGAGCCAGTGGGGAGGCCAGCTGGTTACAGCCACGTGTGCCCTCCTCTTCTTGTCTTGTAGATGAGCACGCCTCGAACAGCAGTGGGGACGCCATGTCTGGCCCCAGCGCCTGGCCCTCTGCCCACCACGGTCATTCCTGGAGCCGCCTCGGTCCTGCCTGTGCCCATGCCAGGTACTGCTCTCTCCGGCCTCCCAGCCCCACCCTGTGCACTGCCTCTGGGCCAGTACAGAAGCCTGCTCCCGACTCCAGTGTCCTGGGCACCCTGGGCAGCCCACGTGGGCAGCTGGAACCCCGCCTGGGGGCCAGGCATGGGCACAGCGGGCGCCATGCTTCCTGTGTCCTTGCAGCCGCCTTCAGTCAGTGAGCCCGGCCCCAGGCTGCGGATCACGTAGCTTTCTGTCCAGCCACTTAGCAGATGGAACGCCTGAACTGAACAGCCTAGAGGAGCCGGGTGGTGGTTGGGCCTCCGCGTCCTGCCCCGCCTGCCCACAGGTGTGGGAGCCGGTGTGGGCAGCATCCTCGCTTCCTTTATTGCTGCAGACGCTGTCCCCTCCTAGTCCCCTGGTCTACTCTCAGTCTCTGCACCTCCTCCCGTGCTTGAATTGGTGGTTAGAACATTGTGATCATCCTGCAGAAGTACAGTGCCTTGAATTCCAGCTTTTCCGTTCCCTGATGGAAAGAGATGTTACAAAACAATCATATATTGGAAAAGGTGTATTTCATTTGTGATCGGCTTGTGCGTTGATATCGTAGTTTCCCATTTTAAGTTGCAGAAAGATGAGTGGTTTACAAATCTGAAGCTAAAGTCTGATCTTTAGTTTTCTATTGTAAATGCCTTTTTGAAAAAAAATTGAATTATCCATCTTGAATATTGATGCGTTGCAAATGCTAGGGAACTCTGCTTTGTACTCATAAAATGAGGTCTCTCTGGGCTTCTGGGGGCGCTGAGAGCAGAGAGATGGACACACACCCTAGGATGTGTGGTTACTGGGCGGTGCATTGCTAGTGGTAGGTGGTCTCCCAGTAAGGAATGTCAGCCGCTGTGTTTGGCTGTGCAGAACCTGCTGGAAAGTGCTAGGTGAGCAGACACGCCCTCAGGACCCAAAGCCGGCTGGGCTGCTGTGAGTGTAGGGAGGGAAGTGAGTGTTTGGGTGCAGGAGCGCAGGTAGGCTGCCCACCCTGCAGAGATAGCGCAGCCCCTTCTGCTGGGCGATCCCGCTGACCCTCGTGCCGGCCTGCCTTCCTTCTCCGTTATTTGCACTGAGGCCTGTGTCCGCCTGGGCCTTGCTCTGCTGAGTGCTCCCAGGATGCTCCGTCCACCTCCAGCCCTGACTGCTCTCCAGGCACCAAGGCCACCCTGCCGGGGCGGGAGGGTTCCTCTCCTGGGGCTTTCAGTGGGGCTCATCCCCGAGGGCACCAGACACCCCCAGAGGGAGCTGAGGGCCCCGCTCCTCACTGGCCAAGATGCTTC
Source organism: Ceratotherium simum simum (assembly GCF_057802395.1). NCBI lineage: Eukaryota > Metazoa > Chordata > Mammalia > Perissodactyla > Rhinocerotidae > Ceratotherium > Ceratotherium simum. The sequence continues at coordinate 55,567,501 of NC_141919.1, read as the reverse complement.
CACCTCCTGCTGGGAGGGGGCCGGTTGGGCCACCCAGCCGTGACTTTATGGTCCTGCTGTACTTTGGGACCTCACTAGGAGTGGCTAAATTATTTTGGTTTAAATCTATTATTCCATCAATTCACTTAGAATTGAGTTTTCCAGGCGACTAGGCAGAATCTTCTGCCAGGGCACATGCTGTAGTAAGAGATTTCTGTCCTCTGTGACGTGGCCCTGGGTCCCTTGTTGAGGATCACGTGTGCCTGGTCCTGAGGCAGCCCCCCCCGCCCCCCTGCTGCACCGGACATAGGATTGGGGTCCCAGCTTTATACACAGATGGTCAGTGGCACAGAACCCCAAGAGACTGTAAATATGAAGGAGAAAAATAAACATTTTTGCTCGAAAACAGTGTGGAACAACATCTTTTTCTTACCCTCTGTCCACGTAAAAGCCTAACGGGCCAGCCTCATAGGGAGGACAGGAGCGGATAGCCCGGGCAGGCAGTGCTGCCCTGTCCTGGGCGTAGCTTCACCACAGCTCCGTGCTCACCGTCGACACCTCGCCCAGGAGGCTAGGGTGGCTGAGATGGGCGTGGGCGCCGAGTGGCGGGTGCCGTCTCCCTGGCTAGAGCCAGGTGTGGTGGATGCTGAGCCAACCCAGCTTGGGGGACGAGAGTAGAGTGTTGGGTGGGGCCCCTGTCCTCTACACACGGCACCCGCTGGGTGTGGCCTGGGCCCAAGGACCCAGCTCTGCTGGCTCCAGGCCTGAGTCGGCCTGTTCACTCGGCTTTTGATCACGCTGAACTTGAACTACATTTAGACATGCAGCAGGGTCTGCTGTATGGAGGGCATGAGTCCCGTGGCAAACTAAGGGGCGTCTCTGACCCCATCCATGTGGGCTGTCTCACAGAAAGCCGGGTTTGCATGACTCACATGGACAGAGCTGGGGGGAGGCAAGGCTCCTCTGTCCCCTGTCCTGGATCAGCGTCAGCTCACAGGCTTGTGAGAGGAGGACTTGGGGCCGGGCTACCCGCCCCGGAGTCACATGACGGGCTCTGTGTCCTGTAGGCGCAGGGCCTGGGGCAGGTGCAGGTTTGGGGAGGCCCCACTGGGGCGCAGCACGTGTGCCCAGCTGGCCCACCCTTGATGGCCTTGTGCTCAGCGGCCTGCGCCCCTGCAAGTGCCCACATTGGGTGTGGCAGCGCCTCCTGCCCCGCCTGCTCATCCCGCGTTCCCGCCGAGATGCGGTCTGGCTTGGTCCCACTGCTCTTGGAGGGAGGGGCCCCCGGCCCCGTTGGGCACCTCATCTCAGCGCTGGCCCTGGGCCCAGGCCGGGCACCTTGGGGTTGCTGCTTCTCTCCCGGTTGCCCGAGGAACCAGAGGCAGCTCGGTCCGACGCCGCGGGAGCGCAGGTGCCGGGCGGCCCTGTCGGGTTGTGGGAGCCACTCAGTCTGCGCAGTGCGTGGCCGCGGTCAGGCCACCCAGCCCGCGAGGAGCGTGAGCGCTCTGGTGTCTCCGGTCCACCTTCCTGGAGAGCAGGGCCTCGTGTGACCGCATCGGGCCTGTAATGAGCTGTGGCGGTTTTGTTTTCTAGATTCTGAGAGTGAGAAGCCCGACTGAGCCCAGGCAGGCGGACCAGACCCCGACGCCAGGCCCCGTGTCGTCTCTCGGAGAAGCCGAGCCCGCGCCTCATGTCTGGTTCATGCTGTTTTGTAACCACTTTCTAAACATTTTTTATTCACAATTGGAAACACAAATATAATGCAAGAATAAAAAATATTTTAGGGGAGAAAGGACTTTGGTTTTTCAAACTCTCCTTGCCAGTGGCCCCAGACAGGCAGGTGCTGAGTCGGTGGTGAACGGGTGCGGTGCCGAGTGCGGTGCGGAGGAGCCCCGGGCCACGGCGGGGACGAGTCTGGGGCGCCCTTCGTGGGGGTCCTGGGTGTGGTGGTGAACGGTTGTGTTTCACACGGCACCTTTTGGTGCACCTGTTGGCTCAGGGTCCTCAGGTGAGGATGGCATGGGACGGGTCAGACAGGTGACAAGGTCCCTCCTATTAGAGAAGCAGCCGAGGCCATGGATCGTGGTGGCCTGGCTCCCGTGTTCAGGGGTTCTCCTCGTCACTCCCAGGGCAGCCCCATTCTCTGTGGGGCCCTGGAGGTCAGACCCCGGGAGGCCGGGCAGGGTGTCCATCTCCAGTGACGGCCCTCAGCCCGTACAGACTTGGGCCTGTGCGCACAGCTCTCCGTTCATTCACCGCTCCTCGGGCTTGCTGCTGCATGTCACTTGGAGGCTTGTCACCCACCCCCAGGCACCGCGGGCATCCACGGCGGCCCGATACGGCCCCTCCTCCAGAGTCCACGTGCACCTGAGAGCTTGGCTACGGTGGGTGGCAGGCCAGGCGCACTGGCCCTCACAGGGCTGCACCCCCAGGGTGGGGGGTCCAGCGCACAGTGTGAAAGTGGGAAACGTCAAGCGGCCTTACAGGGAAACACGTGGTGGTGAGAACACAGCCTGGCCGGCAGGGAGGGGCTCACGCCGGCCGGGGTCGGGCATAGACGTCGGGGCCCCACGCATCCGATGGGGGTTTGCGTCTTTGTTTTCATTAATCTCTGCAATTTAGCGTTTCCTCCAGTGATGAGTGTGGGGAGGGACAGCAGCACCTGGGTTGTGTCACCACTGATGTCCCCATATGCTGCTGTGACCTTGCCCTTGTCATATGAGTCCCTAAACGTCATGTTTGTCAAGACAGAATGCCAGCCCCTGAGACTCAACTCCCGTCCAACTGGCTGAAGAAAGCAGAGCGCCATGGGCTTCCCGCCTCCCCACAGCTGCCCGGCCTGCAGGCACGGTTAGGGGACGTGCGTGGGGGCCGCCCACCCAGCTCCCACCACTTGGTGCCTTTGCCCAGCTCAGGCGGACACACCCTGGCGCATGCGGTGGCCTCGGACCCCTGCTCTCCTGGGACAGCAGAGCGGGCAGGTGCGCAGCCAGGTGTCACGACATGGCGTGTTTTCATTGTGTTCGTTTTGTCACCCTCTGTCTGCGGCTCCTGTTACTGATTTTCTATTGACGGTAGTAACGCACAGTTCACCTTTCCAGACGGCAAACTCGTTTAAATCATTCCTTTTAAGCAGTACTAGTCCAGGTGCTAATGGTCAACACCGGTGGTAATATAGTAGTAACTGTTGGTAATGGTGAAGATTGTGAGGGCAGATGGCCTGGAAGCCCAGCCAGGGGCTCGCACGCGGTCGTGACAGCCCTCGGACGCAAGAGCCTGAGAGGGCCAAGGGTTCCTCCAGAATTTCCGTGTGGGCAGCACCCAGGTTCCTTGACTGCAGGCAGCTTCTGGCGGGCCAGGGGAGAGGGTGGGATGGAACACCTGGACGGACTGAAGACTGTTCACACCACAGCACAGCTGAGAGCTTCCCATGGCCCCCAACACATCTTTGGAGCGGGAGCTATGGGCACCCCCTCACCTCCTGGGACCCTGAGTAGCAGAGTCTGCCCCACCCCACACTGGGCACAGCCTACAAACAGGGACGGCCCTCTGGAAGCAGCTCTCGATTGCCGTTTGATCAGCACAGGTGGAAGGATGGGCAGGGGGTGGTGACGTCCAGCTGACACTCGGGGATCCTGCGCGTTGGCCTCCAGGGGCCCTGCGCGCCCAGCCTCCTCCACTGCTCAGAAATGCCCAGCGGCTCTCTGGAGCCCCCAGGGTGAGCGTAACCCCTGTCTGGGAGTCCGTGGCTCTCTGCAGTTGGCTTCACCCTCCAAACGTGTCCCCTGCTTCAGACCTGGCTGCGGCACACAATTTGCCCACCCCACCTCTGCCCCTCCGCTACTGTCCACCCTCCCGCAATGCTCTGCTGCAAAACTCCTCTTCCTCCAGGCTTCCAGGGTCCCCCGGCCCTCCCACCCTCGGGATCTCCCCTCCGTGGGAACCAGAGGCTCAGCCCTTCGTGAAGAGTTCTCGGTGTGCGTCTCACATGTCACACTGGGCCTTCAGCCTCCAGGGCAGAGCCCAAGGGTGTCTTTTGCATCCCGCACCTCCAGGAGCAGCCGTCAAAGAGCGCAGCTGCTGTGCAGTGAATCATGGTCAGAGGCCAAACCCTCCCTCTGGGCAGAAGCCCGCAGGGGTGCTCGTTGCTACTCAAAGGACCTGCCCCATGCATGGTGCCTTCCCCACAGCAGCTTCAGGGCCCAGCCCGGGCCCCCCGCAGACAGGGACGGCAGCCTCCTCCAGGTTCTCCCAAGCTCCTCCCGCGGGGCCACGGCGCCAAGCTACAGACTCTGTCCTCCGTCCTCGTTGTGTCCCCACGGCCCGCTCTCCGGTGTCTGCGTGGGACGTGCGCCTCCGCTCCGGGCTGAGCAGCTTCAGCTCTGAAATGTGCATCTTGTTAAAGTGCTGGTCGGTTCTCCATGACCCAGGAAAACCCGGCAAACAAAAGGAAGTGTCCCCAAGGGTTCCGTGTGACCGAGGTTACGCTGTCCCAGTACTACACTCCCAGGGCATAAATCATTTCCTTCTCTGGCCTGTGAGCCCAGCCTTGATTTATTATGTCCTTTCTTTGGGAAACAAAAACACCTGCATCTCTGGCACACAGACGCGGCAAGTTAGACAGTTCTCACAGCCCTGGAGGCCAGAAGTCAGGATCGCAGTGCCAGCCTGTAGGTTTCGTTCTGAGGCCTCCTCTTGGCGCGGAGGCCCCGTCCTCTCACCGCGTGCCCACATGACCCCTTCTTTGTGCACAGCACATGGAGAGCGAGCGTGCCCTGCTTCTCCCCCTCTTTGTATAAGGACACTGATCCTATGGGATCAGGGCCCCACCCTATGACCTCATTTAATCTCAGTTACTTCCATAAAGGCCCCATCTCCAGACACAGTCACACTGGAGGTTAGGGCTTCAGCACAGGAATTTGGGAGGACACAAACATTCAGTCCATAGCTCATGGCTTATTAAATAATTTTGGTACACAATCCATTCGTAAGATGGAATCTGTCTATATTTGTCTCTACTTGCACAAATTTTAAAACTAAAATCAAGTGAATACCAAATATATATACATGGGGGTGGGAGGGCGCATCAAAATATATTTGTGGCAGAAAACTGAAAGGAGCCACCCCCTGCTCCCTTTGCTGCACCCCACATGAGCTGATGGGGCTGAGCATCCCTCCCCAACTCTAAAGCATTGGCATCCGGGATGAGGACGGTGGTGAGCACACCAGGTGTGCTGCACAGGGCTGGTCAGCGTACCGACGCAGAGGCCACAGAGCTCCTGGCTTGGAACTTAAGCACACAGAGCCGCAGAAAAGAGAAAAGGGGAACAAAGAACAGATGAGATAAATAAAATCAAATTGCAAGGTGATAGACTTAACCCTAGTATGTCAATAACCACATTTGTAGTGGTATGTAAGTGATCTGATCACTCTAAGAGAAATTGTCAGATTCGATTTAAAAAAAGATCCAACCGTATGTTGCCTACGGTAAATGTACTTTAAATATAAAGACCCATAGGTAAGGTAAAGGATGGACAAGATAGATCATCTTGGGGGCCGGCCCAGTGGCGCAAGCGGTTAAGTGCGCAAACTCCACTGCGCCAGCCCGGAGTTCGCCGGTTCGGATCCCGGGCGCGCACCGACGCACTGCTTGTCAAGCCATGCTGTGGCGGCATCCCGTATGAAGTGGAGGAAGATGGGCATGGATGTTAGCACAGGGCCAGTCTCCCTCAGCGAAAAGAGGAGGATTGGCAGATGTTAGCTCAGGGCTGGTCTTCCTCACACACAAAAAAAGATAGATCATCTTAACATCAGTCAAAAGGAAGCCGGAACAATTCTGTTAACATCCAACAATGCAGATTTCAGAGCAAAGCTTGTTATGAGAGCAAAGACATCATTTCATAACGAAAAGGGGACAACTCATCAAGAAAACACACAATTCTAAGTATTTCTTCCCCAATCACAGAGCTTCAAAATGCTTGAGTAAAATGGATGTAACTGCAACGAGAAATAGACAAACCACAACTATAGTGAGATAACTCAACATGGCTCTCTCGATAATTGATAGAACAAGTGGACAGAAAACCACCGTGATAAAGCCTGACTCCTTCCCATTGTTGGCGTCTGACTGCTGACAGTGTTTAAGCCTCACCCTCCCTCTTCCCCTTCTGTCCGCTTCTGGGCGCTTAGACAAGAAGCGCTGTGCTCCCTCCCTTGGTGCTGTGGGAAATTCATGCCATGAGTGGAAGCCACCATCCTGACCCTACCCCCAAGCACCATAAAAACACCCCAAGCCAGTCTCCCTTCCCTGCTCCCTCAATCCCCTTTGGACCTGAAAGTCTCATTATGTGAGTAACAAGCCTTTTCATCCTCTCCTGGCATGTGTGTAGTGGCATCATCAATATCAACATCCAAACCAAATTTGGGCTGGAGCTCCCTCTTGTTTCTGCTGAGTGGCCAATCACTGGGAATATAGCAGACGTGAACAACACTGTCAACCAGCTCGGCCTCGTGGACGTTTCTAAACACTCTCCCCACAGCAGAACACGTGTTCTTTTTGTGTGTGCATGGTCTATGTACCAAGATAGGCCATATTCTGGGCCATCAAAATGAGGGACAATAAATTCTAAAGGATTCAAGTCATACAAACGATGTTCTCTGACCACAATGGAATCAAATTAGAAATCAACAACAGATCTCTGGAAAATATCCAAATATTTGGAAATGAAATAACACTCTTCTAAATAACCCATGGATCAAAGGATAAATTAGAAAAACATTTAAACTGAATGAAAATGAAAACACACCATATTAAAATTGGTGGGACGCACTAAAGCAGTGTTTAGGAGAAAATTGATAACACCTAGCCTGTATCACAAAAGAAGACGATCAAGTCAATGACTTCATCTTCCACCTAAGAAACTAGCAAAGGAAGAGGAGCACACATGTTTAAATCCAACATAAGCATAAGAAATTGAACAATAAAAATCATTGAAATAGATAAAAGGAAAACAATAGAGATATCAATGTAACCAAAAGCCAACATGTGAGAAACTCAATAAAACTGAAAAATCGCTAGCTAGACTGATCAGGAAAAAAGAGAAGACACAGATTATCAATGTCACAAATGAGAGAGGTAACATCAAGACTGATCCCATAGATATTAAAAAGGTTATAAAGGACAGTTATGAATATCTTATGCCAATAAATTTAACCATTTGGATGAAATGGACAAATTACTTGAAAGATACAAATTACCAAAGCTTACTTAAGAAGAAATAGATAACCCAAATAAAACATATCGTGAAACACAGTAATTAAGGTTGTGTGCTAATGCATCAAGATAGAATAATAATTCAATGGAACAGAATAAGGAGTTCAGAGACAGACCTACACATATATGGACGCTTGATTTTCAACAAAAGCACAAAGGAATTCAGTGAAGAAAGGATAATCTTTTTAACAAATGGGGCTGAAACAGTTGGATATCCATGTGTAAAAACCTAAAACTTTGGATCCATACTTCACCATATACAAAAATCAAGTCAAAATGGATTACAGACCCAAATATAAAATGTAAAAGTGTAAAAATTTTAGAAAAAAATAAGAAAAGATCTTTATGACCTTGAGTTAGGCAAAGATTTATTAAATACAACACCAAAAGCACAATATATTTTTTAAAAACTCGTGAATCGGAGTTCATCAAAATTAAAAACTTCTCTTCAGAAGACACTGTTAAGAGAATGAGAAGACAAGCCACAGACTGATACCTGAACGAAAACTTGTTTCCAGACATAAAGAATTTTAAAAATGCAATAATAACACAAACCAATTTTTTTAATGAGCAAAAGATTTAAAGAGATACTTCACCAAAGACAAGCTGTGGATGGCAAACGAGCACAGGAAAAGATTCTCAACATCATTAGTCATTACGAAAATGCGGATTAAAATCCGCTCCGCACTCACTGAAATGGCTGACATTAAAAGCACCGGGCACGCCGAGTGCTGGTGAGGCTTGGAGGAACTGGGACCTTCACGCTGCTGGTGGGATTGCAAACTTGTGCGAGCACTTCAGGTAACAATTTGTCAGCTTCTTAAAGAGTTAAACATCTGCTTACCTTGTGACCCAGCCACTCCAGGTGTTGGCCTCAGAGAAGTGACAGCACAAGTCCTCACAGAGACTGACGTTCACACCAGCCTTCTCTAGAAGAGCCGAGACCTGGAACCGCCCTTGCCCAGGCGAGCACTAGGCACTACGCGCTCCATCCTTCCCTCCGATCCTTCTTGGCAACAGGGTGGAATCAACTCCCCAAAAGCCCCGCAAGGCGGATAAATCCCAAGTTGTGCTGAGTGAAGCTCAACAGAAAAGGAGTTGAGCCGAGTGGCTGCATTCATGTTGCTTACAGCAAATGCGGTGGGATCTCCAGGGATGGGATGATACCTGGGGGGCCTGGGGGCTGGGAGATTGCAGAGGATAGAAGGAGACTTCTGGAGGAGAGTACAAGTCCGCTGTTCCGTTAGTGACATCACCAGTGTGTATGTTGACAAAACTTACCACACGGTGCACTTTGAATATGTACAGCGTGCTGTGTGTCACGTGCACATCGACAGGCTGCCCCCCTCCCCTCCAGGGGAGCCCAGACCCTCACTCAGCATGAGGCCCAACCGGCTGCCCCATAGTCTTTGTCACCATGTCCGTTCTCCACCATGGAGCAAGTCACTCCGTTGTTTTCTTTCTTTCCTTGTTTCCGGTCTCCCGCAGTAGAGCGTGCCTTCCACCACAGTGGCCTGCTCTGTCACCTCTCGGCCCCTCGGGAGTGCTCAGTGCTCCTTGTTGGTGAGTGAATGGGTTGGTGGACAGGGAACGAGCATGACCCAGGTCAAGCCAGGGCAGGGACAGGCCCCACGGTGTGCTGCAGGGCAGGGGCTGCTCCCGCCCTGTCAGGGGTCAGAGGCCCGGAAGGAGAGGGCAGCCCCTAATGACCTTGCTCAGTCTCCATTGTAGGGGGCAAACGGAGCTGTGGCAAATCAGACACCATGACATCCGACTGGCAGGTGATGAGATGGAGATGTGAACCCTGACACCCCGCGGTGTGGCCCTCCCCATTTCTTGGTCTGCATCAGAGCCAAGTTTCGGAAGCTTCTATCTCACATGCACCTTCCAGCAAATTGCAGTATTTCAGCCACCATTTGGGCCGCTGGCCCGGGTCACAGTAGGTCATGGTGAGGCAGTGTCGCCCCTGGTTTCAGTGCCCAGGTATCTCCCCAAGCCCTGGCAGGGGCACCCTACTCCCCAGCAGGCTGGTCTGCTGGCAGGAGAAACCCCACTGGCTGTGCAGGGCACATGGTCTGAACAGGGAAATGTGAAATCGGGGCTGGCCTGGAGCCTCTATTTCCAACCTTCTCTTCCTGCTCATCTGGTCAGCTCGGCGAAGGGAAGTGACAAATCCCAGGATGCTGCAATGGCCAGGAGGGGAGCAGGGAGGCAGCCACCCTGCTCTCCCCAGAGCACCTCCTCTGAGTCCATGAGCACCCGCCAGCTGAGTGCCTCGTGTCACTGGAACTCCTTTTCTAAGAGAAGCCCGATAACCCTGGTTTTTATATAATTGGAAACAAATCGAAACCCTTTAAAAACACTCTATGCCAGAAAACATCATGATGTCTGGGATTTGCTTCAAAATCACCTGGGGCAGGGGTGGTGGGTGAGGGTAGAGATGGTGCATCAGTCAGCTTAGGCTGTGTAACAAATACCACAGCAGCTTAAACAGCAGACACTGGTTGCTCACAATTCTGGAGGCTAGAAGTCTGAGATCAAGGTGTCAGCAGGGCTGGTTCCTCCCGAGGCCTCTCTCCTTGGCCTGTAGACGCTGTCTCCTCCCTGTGTCCTCACACAGTCGTCCCTCTGTGTGTGTCTGTGTCCCGATCTCCTCTTCTTCCAAAGACACCAGTTATGTTGGATTAGGGCCCACACGTATGACCTCGTTTTAACTCAGTCATCTCTTTGAAGGCCATATCTGCAAACACAGGCCCATTCTGAGGTCCTGGAGTTAGGACTTCAGCATGTGGATTTTCGGAGGGACACAGTCCAGCCCGTAACAGACAGTAAGATGGGCCATTAGGTGGTCATTACTGGAGCTGGCCATGGGTCCCTGGGGCTCATCCTTATACTACACTCTACAGTTTGCAGCTGTTTGAACATTTACCCCAAGCAAACCAAGACTTTGTTCAGGCCACACCACACCTTTCTGCAGGCTGGCCCGGGCCACACGCCCGTTGTGTGGTCTCAGCTGAGGGTGTCGTGCTCACTGTAGAAGGCCGCCAGCCTGCACCCTGGGAACCTCCAGAGGAGACTTTGCAGGATTCTCCCACTTGCCTCCCTTGGCCTGTGAGAGGGACAGCTCTCACCCCATGTGGAAAAGTCGAAAAATCTTTGCTCCCTTTATGTGACGCATAACCCAACACGTCATAACCGGCGTGTACCCGTCCCCTGTGTCCCCAGCCACCCCCGCTTGGTGGGGCCAGGAGTGAGGGCAGAAGGAAGGCCATGCTCCTGATCCCTGAGGGGCAGGGAGCCTGTGCGGGGAGAGTGAGGGCTGCTTCTGGGGTCTCACTGGACCTGTAACTGAAAAGCCCTCTGGGTCTGGTGTCCTTTCTTTCCAGAGGGGTTTGGAGAACTCGGAAAATAATTGCAGGGTGTGTTTTGAAAAGTTCTGAGTGGCTGAGCTCAAAAAAAAGGAGGAATGGGGCTGTAATTGTCCTGTTCTCACATGCCCTTGCTCTTTCTGTGCAATCATGGGGCCAGTAGTTGTCAGAAGAAAATTAAGTGTTTGTGCTCCGAGGAACAGAGCCTTATCCAAGCGGCCCCCAGCCCTCAGTGTGAAGTCTCAGGGAAATCAGAGGAGCGAGCTGGGACTGGCTGTTAAACACCCAGAATGTCAGCGCTGAAGGGGCCTCTGACTCTGTAGGGGCCTCTGACCTTCTCAGTCAACCTGCTCGTTTTACAGGAGGGGAAACTGAGTCTGGAGCCCTCCTCCCCCGTTTCTGCTGTGTTACGTGCAATGGCACACTCCTGGGGACAGCTTCTTTTCTGTTTAACTTTTACAGAAAGTGGGAGCTGTCTGGGTGGAACAAGGTTGCTGCTGTGGTCGGAGAAGGGGGTGGGTGCCGGGCTCTGCCTGCCCCCTCGAGGGTGTAGGGTGCCCCCAGCACTCTCAGCATTGGTCCCAGGAGGTGCACCAGGAATGTCCCAAGAGCGGCTCCTGTGGCTCTGGAATGGGGCTCCTGAGCACTCCATCCTGTGTGGACAGGGGACATCTGTTGTGTCCCCAGCACCCAGCCGCACTTTGCACATGGGGTGTGAAGTCTGAGCTTTATCTTAAAGGAGACTCAGTGAGGAGGGGCCACCCACTGTATCCAGGGCCACCGCGGGCAGGAGCCACTGGAGCCTGGTGTGGGGGGCACAGGAGATCCCAGGGCAATTACCACACGCGTGATTTCCATACAAAATCTCCCCACTTCTGAATGTTGGGACTCAGCGAAACCAACAGGTGAAAAAGCAGAACAGGGATTCAAGGATCACGAGCCCCCGAGGCCTCCAGGCTGCGATTTTTAGGTTTGATTATATGGAAATGAGTCCGGTGCTCCTGGATCAATAACAGTTGTAAATTCAGCGACCCACCATATCACACCTGCCCAAGGCACACAAGGGGCCCACTGTGCATCCACACAGGACTCACCGAAACAGGGTGACCCTGGACAAGCCAATCCTGCTCTGGCTGAAACACCCAACAATGAGACGCGGATGCCACCGAGCCATTCTTCGATCCAAACACCCAGACCCCTCCAACCTCCTCTCAGGACACACAGATCCCTCCAACCTCCTCTCAGGACACACAGACCCCCTCCCTCCTCTCGGGACACACAGTCCCCCTCCTCCCTCCTCTCGGGACACACAGTCCCCCTCCTCCCTCCTCTCGGGACACACAGTCCCCCTCCTCCCTCCTCTCGGGACACGCAGACCCCCTCCCTCCTCTCGGGACACACCGTCCCCCTCCTCCCTCCTCTCAGGACACGCAGACCCCCATCACTCCTGGGTGGGGTCAGGGGAACAAGTGGGTGCGTGTCCCGACCTTGCTGGGCCCCTGTGGTGCCTGGCCTCTCGGCTTCGGAAGCTCTTTGTGTTTCCCCATGACTGCATTTGATGCACGTCCGTCTCAAGTGAGGAGGGTGCACTTTCTTTTGAATAAGGTTTCTCCCCTCTCATCTGCGGTATTCCGCTAAACCGAACACGCCGTTTACTTCTGTAGAGCTTTCCGTTAAAGATTTTCAGAATGATCCATAGACATTAACTAAGCCACTGCCAACCTTTGAGGCCCAGAAAGATCACCCCAGAATCCCAGAGAGAGGGCCTGGAAAGCCAAGTGGCCCATCAACGCGTCCTGCTTCTGTCGTTGGCCTGGCAGCTGGGCGGCAGGGACGGCGGCGCGGCAGGCAGTGAGCACCATGCAGAGTCTGCTCCACATCCCTGAGCCCGAGCGCTGCAGCCTCCCGACCCCAGGGCAGTCCCCTCTAGAAGGGAATTTTCAAAGAGAAAGTTGTTCCCATGGAAACTCGCAAGGGTGAGGGGCTGGCGAGGCCTGAGCGGATTCTGGGTTGGGCGCAAAGGCCCATGGAGCAAGGTCTGCCACTCACCAACAGGCCTGGGGCATGACGTCCAGGCTAGGCCAGCAGGATGGCCAGGCACGGGTGTGGCTAGGTCCCATACAGGTCACTTGTGGTGACGGAAGTCTTCTGTAGTAGTCTCCTCGAGCCAATGCCAGCGGCTGACTGAGTCTGACTTGCCTGGCTGCCATCCCTCGGAAGGCCAGCAAAGGGAACAGCTTCACTAAACTTCTGTAAAAAATGTTAACTTTGTTCATTACAAAATTGTTTCCCGATAGCGGGCTGAGCACATGCTGCAGCCCCCCACCCACCACCAAATCCGTGCAAAAGTACAAAGTATAAAAATTAAATACAAAGCCACATTCAGGAGCAAAACAAGCACAGGGACTGCAGGTGGAGAGGAGCCCCCAAAGGGTGGAGAGTAGACCCTGAGTCCCCGAAGGACACTGCAGAAGGCAGGGTCACTGCCAAAGTGCCCCATGCTCGGAGGCAGAGGGGCCCGGGGCTTAGTTGGGGTACAGGGACTGCAGGAGTAACCCAGGCGGGTGACCCCTTCCCATCTCCCATCTCCTGGGGGCCAAGCAACAAGGTAGGGACGCCTACCTCCACACGGGGATGGAGACAGAGAGAGAGAGAGAGGCGCGCGCGCGCGCACACACACACACACACACACACGGAGAGAGACGGAGACGGGGGACACGGTGGGGAGCACTTCTGCTTCTGCTTGGAACAAAGTTGATGGACAGTGGAGACAGTGGAAGGCAGGGACTGCTGACTCCTGCGCAGTTTTCCCCCCTCAATGATGGGTCGTTTCGATGCTGTAAACGCACACACAGTCAGCCTGAACTGCCGTCAGCCCCCGCCAGAGAGGAGACCTTGCTCTAAGCGCTCCAGAGCATCCAGCAGCCCCTGAGAGCTGCCTGTCCAATGTGGAAGCCAGGAACTGCACGGGGCTACTTACATTTAAATTAACTAAGATGCAATAAAATAAAAAATCCAGTTCCTCATCACACTAGCCACATCTCAAGTGCTCAAAAGTCACATGTGACTGGGGGCCACAATCCTGGACAGCCCAGGGCATTTCTGTCATCGCTGAAGGTTCTGTGGGAACACGCTGGTCTATAGGAGTTGTAAAATAAATCATTGTTATTTGTCTGAGAACACAAACATCCCAGGTATCACCTTCAGTGTGTGCCCTCCCTCCCCACCCTCTGAACAGAATTCAGACTTCGTCTAACCAGCCCCTCTCTCAGTGTAAGGAGAGCTCTGGCTCCCGCCATCATGTGGGACCGGGGCCAGGTGTGAAGGGAAGGGCCCCAGAAGGACAGGCCCTAGGAGAATAAAGGGAAATGCTTCAAATCGTGGGTGAAGGCAAATTTCCCCCACTTTAGTCATTAGGTACTTCCCTCACAACGCTTTGTCATTTCTTAAGTGATCTGAATTTCTCTTCTCTTTAAATCTACTTTAAATCAGCTCATTTTTCTCACCTTAGCCTTGTGCTAAATGGTATCCATAGGATATGGTTTAGAACATAATTATTCGTTCTAATTATATTTAGTCTAATTCGTATTTTAAAAATACACAGCTATCAAAATAGAAATGTCCATATAAAATCCTCTTGATGAGATGGCTTTTTGGACGTTCAATGTGGTTTTATTAACACACGTGGACCATCAGGGGTCCGGGTAGCACCGTGGCATGCCCTGGGTCATGTCCGCAGAGAAACCTCAGGGAAAGGTTTGCGCTTCTTGGACCACTTTTGATGGCCAGCCTGTGCTCTGAGCAGGAGGCCTCTCTGGGGTGGACGAGTGGCTCCTGCTCTGGAAGGATGCTCATGTCGGCGAGTGCTCCTGGCCGGGCTGCCAAACTCCCATGTGCAGAGCTTCTTCTAACCCTGGAAGGCCGGTTCTCACTCCCGTGCGCAGACACTGACGCTCAGAGGGCAGGAGCCCGGCCCAGGTCATGAGCAGCAGGGGGACGTGAGTCTCCCTGGCCCGTGCCCGTGGACACGTCTGTCTGAGTGTCCAGCCCGCTCCAGCCTGGCTGTTGGCAGGCCGACAGCGTTGGGCTGTGATGTTGTGCTTGTCCGTAGCTGCCTCCATATTAATCGTGTGCTCGTTTGGAATGACTTAGCTTCTCACTTCATTCGAGAAGCTGAATTTTGGACTTACTTTGTTTCAGTCCAGAACTGACTTCTGACCTGCCTTCCCATCCTTCCTGCTCCCCACACACATTCAAAATGTCAGACTCGGAGAGGAGAATATAAGCCTGGATATTTTGGAGGGTTTGTGAGGAAAAAGACAGTCGTCAGTGGATGGAGAAAAGTCTAGCGGGTCAGGGCTCAGTCCCGGGCGCGTTCCTAGTGGACGTCTCCAGGAGCTCCACTGCACACCCTCACGCGTGGCAGGACATCCTCAGATTTACAGCTCCTGGGTGCGAGAACCCTGTTACCTGGGTTCAAGTGTGTTACACAGACACGTGGAGGGGAAGCCCACACGGGCAGCCATTGTGTCACTGTCAAATCCCCAGCTCCCAGCACATAGTAGGCACTCAAAGACCATTTGTGGGATAAATGAACAAAGAGGGCTGCAGTGAGAGAGACGGACCAATGAGAGAGCACTGACCAGCAAGAAGCTGGCCTTAGAGAGACTGACCAGTGAGAGAGAATGACCAGGAAGGCAAGAGCCCTGTGCTCCAGGACGTTCCTCCCGCATGTGCTGGATGACTAGCCCGTGACTGTGCCTCTCCGAATTTCTGATTCTTAGCCATAAAATGCTCTCTCGTGCGTCCAGGCAGGGTCCAGTCCTGAAGTGCTGACATGGAGTCCCTGCCTTCAGACCCAGTGGAGGCAGGACAGGGAGAGGCAGGCCCGGCCCCTCGGAACCCACTGCAGCTTGCAGTAACCTGGAGGAACACGCCACGTGGGGTGCCAGACCCAGACAATGTAACTCCAAATTTAGCCCAAGCTCCAAGCCACAGGTGGGTGACAGTCCTCCTGAGGATGGGGGACACATTTTACTTTGCATGGCCAACAGACTGTCATATTCCTCCAGGAGACCGGAGACAGAGAGCACGGGGGAGGGAGGAAGCAGCCTCTGAGCGGCACTGCCCAGCATGTGGCCAGGTCACCATGCGGTCTGAGCTCTGTCCTCCTCCGGGATCCTCAGTGTAGACAAGCTTTACTCCGGGGTCCTGAGATCCACTGGCACACCAGTACTGCCTCCCCTCAGGAAAGCAGCCGTGGCTCCCAGACCAGGGCTGTGTCTTCCTCCCAGGGTGGTTCACAGACGTTTGGATGGTGCGGGGAGCTCCCTGCAAACCCAGATGCTCTTGAAGGAGGAGACCTCTGACTGACCTGCTAATCAGACACGCAACCTGGACGGAGATAAAAATAGCATGTTTTATTGTGGTGATGGGCTTGCGCTGAGCCATGGGAGCAAGGATACCACCTTGTTTTCATGACTTAAGAAGAAACTTTGACAAGAACAGTGTCCTTCTTACATCTTTTTCTTTTTTTATTAAAAAAAATTTAAGCTCTATAGGCGTAAAATTGACACCCAATAAACAACACATATTTAAAGTGTACAGTGTAATAAGTTCCACACACACATACATCTGTGAAAATGTCAGCACAATAAAGATAGTGAACTTATTAATCACCTCCAGAAGTTTCCTGGTGTTCCTTTGTAATCCTTCACTCCCCTCCAGCAACCGCTGATCTGCTTTTCGTCACCAAAGATTAGTTACATTTACATTTTCCAGAGTTTTCTACACAGGCAATCAATCATACAGTATATATTCTTTTTTGTCTGGCTTCTTTCACTCAGCATAATTCTTTTGAGGGTCAGTCATCCCGTTTTGTGAATAAATAGTTCATCTCTTTTTATTGTTGAGTTGAATTCCATGCTATGGACGGACCACCACTTGTTTGTCCATTTGTCTGTTGATGGACACTTGGGCTGTTTCCAGACCCCGGCTGTTACAAGTAAAGCTGCAGGGCCAGCAGCTCTCGGGCCCAATCGGGGAGGCCCGTCTCCAGCAGCTGCTGTGTTCGGGGACGGCAAGAAGTGTGGCAGCCACGTGTTCCCCAGGCTCAGTCCACGACTGCCCCCACCATGAGATGCTGCACCGTAACGTGCCACACGCCGTCTCTGCCCCATCTGGGATCCAGGACTTGGTGAGTTGTCGCTGAGTCCCCGAAACAGAGACCAATGTGGAGCTCAGGGGTAGAAACATAAGCCAAATGCACACAGCTGCTCTTGATTTTCTGAAGCGTACACACCACGGCTGGTGACGGACTCAGCCCCGGCTCTTCTGCTGTGTTAACACAATAAGGGAATCAAGAGCTTGCCGAGAGAGGGAGGGTGTGGATCGAGCCCTGCGGTCAGCACTAGGGCTTCTCTCATCTCTTCAGCTCCTGAAAGAAGACACTTTGATGAAGGCTTGTGTACTAACTTGGACCTACTGGGCGTTTTAAAGATTTGGCCTGAATGTCCTTACACAGGGTGGGAATCTCCACTTTGCCACAGACTCCACCACTCTGTGTTGTCTTAGACCTGGTTAGGCTTCATACATTTCTATGACCTGCCTGGCCCCCATAGGCATTTGGAAGCTACTGATCCCATCCAAACCTTTCATTCCACAGATAACAAAACAGACCCAGGGGCACTAAGTGTCTGACTTAACCAAGATCACTTAACAAGTGGCTAGGTTGGAACCCAGGTTTTCTAAATTTTCTGCCACCAGTGTTCTGCTGTATTTCTTGGTCGGTTATGAATGGAGGAGTCAGAGAGTGTACAGTGCCCTGAAGTGGAATGTGAAAGTGACAGTGGGATGGGGGCTGCCAAGCATGGGAGGAAGGCAGAAATTTCAACAGCCGAGTGTAGATGGAGACTGCTCTGTCATGCTTATGATGAAGCTTGTCTAGAAAGCACTCTAGACCTGCATTCCAGGAAAAGAGGCCATAGACCCACTTTTCCCGGCCCCTCCCCTCTACCTACAACTAAATAACCTGGAAATAATCCAACAGGCAATCATTAAAGGACTCAGAAAGTGGAAAGAGGAGGGTAGGCTCACTTGGAACCTTAGCATACAAAGAAAACAACGTGATGTGTTCCCTGGGTCTTATTTTTATCTCACATACATGCAGTCAGGGCACCAGAGAACCCTGCGTGTGGTGAAACTGTCTTTCTGTATCTTTCAGGAATGAAGTGGAAATAAAGACGTTCTCAGAGGAAGAAAAATTAAGATAATTTGTTGCCTGCAGACCCACCCCAGAAGAATGACAAAGAGGCTCTCCAAACATACAGGCCATGATAATAGACGAAGGATTGGAACTTCAGAAAGGAAAGAACAATGGAATGGGCAAAAATAGAGGTAAATATAATAAACGTATTTATCCCCATAAATTCTTAAATCATATCTGATGATTGAAGCAAAGACTATAACAACATCAGCTGTGGGGCTGGAGGCAATTATATTTAAACAGTGGGGGAGGAAAAGGAAGCTAGGTGGAAGGAAGATTTCAGTACTTTACCTGAACTGGTGAAAGTCCAACACCTGCAGGCCATGATGAGTTGTTCATGTATATTATAGCATCTAGAAAACTCTACACAGCTCTATACTAAGAATAGCATAAATAAACAAGATGGAATCCTAAACATAAGTTTAGGAAGCCTACAGGAAGCCAAGAAAAGACAAACAAACAGAGGAATGAGAAAAAGAGGAAACAAACAGAAAACAAATACTAGAGGCTTAGACTAAAGTCCTACCACATCAACAATTACCTTAAATGTAAATGGTTTAAATAAATCAATTAAAAGACAGAGATTGGCAGAGAGAATTTGAAAACCTGACCCAGCTATATGCTGTCTACCAAAAACTCACTTCAAACACAATGCATTGGGTAGGTTGAAATGAATGGATAGAACAAGGTATATCATGCTAACATTAATTTTCAGAAGGCAGGAGCGGCTATATTAAGATCAGATAAAGTAGAACTGAGAAGAAAGAAAACTTCTAGGGTCAAAGAGGGATATTACATAATGAAAAAAGGGTCAAATACCAAGAAGATATAGAAATTCTAAACGTGTATGAACCCGACAACAGAGCTTCAAAATACATACACAAACACCGGCGGAGCTGGAAGAAGTAAACAAATGCACAAAAGTAGTCAGGGCCTTCAACTAACTACTGAGAGTACTAGAGAGAAAATTAGCAAAGGTGCAGGAGATCAGACAACACAGCCCACAGGGTCTAACTGACGTCACGGAACATTCCACCCCACAACAGGAGAATGCACATTCTGTTCAAGAGCCCGTGGAACACTCACCAAGACAGACCATATGCAGGGCCGTTAAAAATACCTCATACAGAGTATGCTAGAGACCATGATGGAATAAACTAGAAACCAATAAGAAAAAGACAACAGGAATATCTCCAATACTTGGAAAT
Organism: Ceratotherium simum simum; assembly: GCF_057802395.1. Lineage (NCBI taxonomy): Eukaryota > Metazoa > Chordata > Mammalia > Perissodactyla > Rhinocerotidae > Ceratotherium > Ceratotherium simum. The sequence continues at coordinate 55,548,409 of NC_141919.1, read as the reverse complement.
TTAGAAAAGTACACTCCTAAATAATCCGTACATTAAAGAAGAGTACATTAAAAGAAGTAAAAAAAAAAAAAAAAAAGGTACTGAATGAAAGGGAAAATGAAACATATCAACGTGTGTGGGACACGGTGACTGCAGTACTAATAGGGAAATATGCAGCACTAACGCCTCGTGTTAAAAAGGAGGAAAGGTCCCAAATTAATAACCTAGAAAACTAAAAACCGAAAAAAAGAAGAACAAAATAAACCTAAGGCAAGCGAAAGGGAGGAAATCATAAAATTAAGGGCAGAAATCAATGAAATTGAAAACAGGAAAACAACAGAGAGAATCAGCTTTGGTTTAAAAGTTGGTTCTTTGAAAAAAATTATTAAAATTGGTAAACTAGCCAGACTGACAAAGATAAAGGGGAGAGGGCACTAATCACCAAGACCAGAAGTGAGACGAGGAATATCAGTACAGACCCTGCACCGTGAAAGGGTAGTAAGGGAATACTACAAACAACTTTATGCTAATGAATCGGGCAACTTTAAAGAAATGGATCAATTCCTCAAAACCCACAAACTGCCAAAACTCACACAAGGTGAAAAAGATAACAAGAATAATCCTGTAATAAAGAAATTGAAGTTCCCTAAAAAGAAACCCAAAGGCTCAGATGGCTTCACTGGAGAATTTTAGCCAACACTTAGAGAAGATTTAACACCAATTTTACACACTTCTCCTAGAAAATAGGAGAGGAAGGAAAACTCAATTCATTTTATGAGGCCAGTATTATCTTGATAATGAAACCAAAGACAGTACAACCCCCCCCCCAAAAAACTACAGATCAGTATTGCTCATGAACTTAAATATAAATCCTCAACAAAATATTAGCAAACCAAATCTGACAATGTAAGGAAAGAACTATACACGACGACAAAGTGGGATTTATAATGACTATGAAGGGCTAGTTCAACATTTGAAAACCAGTCATTATAATACAACATATCAACAGGCTAAGGAAGAAAATTTGTATGGTCATCTCAGTAGATGCAGAAAAAGCATTTGACAAAATCCATCACCCATTCATGATAAAAACCCTCAGCTCGTTGGGAGTAGAGGGGAACTCCCTCAATCTGATAAAGTGTATCTACAAAAAACCTACAGCTGACATCACACTTACTGGTGAAAGACTAAACGTCTTCCCTTAAGACTGGGAACAGGGCAAGGCTGTCCACTCTCACCACTCTTGTTCAACATATTTCTGGAAGTTCTACCCACTCCAATAAGGCAAGAAAAACAATTAGAAGGCTTATGGATTGGAAAGGAAGAAATAAAACTCTCCCTATTTGCAGCTGGCGTGATTATCTGTGTAGAAAATCCCAAGTAATCTACAAAAAAGACTTCTGGAACTAATCATTGAGTTCAGCAAAGTCACAGACACAAGATTAATACACAAAAGTAGTCATATTTCTACATACTAGCAATGAATATGTGTAAACTGAAATAATCGGCATAATACCCCTTATAATTGCTCCAAAGAAAATTAAGCTCTTAGGTGTAAAGTTAAGAAGAGCATAGAGTTTGTATGCTGAAAATTGCGAACTGTTTATGAAATAAGGCAGAGACATACTGTGTTTACGGATTGGGAGACTGAACACGGATGTCACTTCTCCCCAAACTGATCTATGGGCGTAGTGCAATTTCCTATCAAAATCTCCACAAATTTTTTGGAACCATAGGTAAGCTTATTCTAAAACTTATATGAAAAGGCATAAGCCCTACAATAGCTAAAACAGATTTGACCAAGATGAATAAAGTGGGATGAGAAATTAGATATTTGTATAGTTTCAAGGTACCTCCCCACAAAATACTTGTTAATTACAAAGAGGAAAAGGATAGCCTAGCAGACACCTCCTTAATCAAGTGATCATCCTGAGTAATAGGACAAATGGAAACTGTGCACCACTTGAGAGGGCGCAGTGAGAAGAATGCACACTCTTACGTGAGCATCACTCCTGTGAAGGTCCTGCAGAGATGCACATCCTCAATTGAATCACAGAGAAGCAGTGGACGAGGTTAAATCAAGAAACAGCCTACAAATAACTGACCTGTGCTCCTCACAAGTGTCAGTGGGCACGAAAGACAGAGACGGAGGCCTGCTCCCAATAGAAGGAGACCAATGAGAACAGCAACTAGCACAAACGTGATTCTGACCTGGATCCTTTGCTATAAAAAGCATCATTGAGACAAAACTTGAATGGGGTCTGATGATTAGATGGCAGTGACGCATCAGTGTGAATTCCCAATTCAGATTGTTGTTTTGCCTAATGTAAGAAAACTTCCTTGTTATAGGAAAGAGACACTAAAGTATTCAGGGTGCTGAGGTATTGAGTTGGCAACTTATTCTTAAGTGGTTCAGGAAGAACATTTGTACTCTGCTTCTAACTTTTCTGTAAGTTTGGGTTGTTTCAAAATTAAAAAATATTTTAAGACAGCAACCTGTCTAAATAATGACTCATCCATACATCAAATATGATGCAGTCATGGGGATGAGAACGTGGAAGGATGCTGGTACAGAGAGATGGTCATGAAATCAAAAATGAAAAATCAAGCTACACAACCATCTGTGTGGAATGACCCTATTTTCATTCAAACATTCTGTTTACTTGCATGTATGTAGAGAAGAAACTGCAGGGAACTGTGCTAAGATGTTACTGGTGATGCTTTCTGACTGTTAGGATTACAGCTGGTTGTTAGTTTCCTCTTTTCTCCTTATCTGTATTCTCTAACTTTTCATAATGAACAAATTGTATGACTAATTAATTAACTTTCTTAAAAAAGCAATCTTGGGCTGGCCCGGTGGTGTAGTGGTTAAGTTCAGCATGCTCCACTTCCGTAGCCTGGGTTCATGGATTTGGATCCTGGACACAGACCTACACCACTCATCAAGCCATGCTGTGGAGGTGTCCCACATACAAAAACAGAGGAAAGATGGGCACAGACGTTAACTCAGGGCCAATCTTCCTCACCAAAAAAAAAAAAAAAACAGTCTTATTTACGGAAATTAAATTTGCAGATCAATAGTATAGCATGAGTGAAAATTTTTTTGGTGGGGTGAAAAAAGAACCTGTGCTTAAAATTGGAAAAAGTTTTTAAGGGTTTTAAAGTTTTATTGAGCTCCACTAAATGTTTATTTATCCATTTTTACTTAAACAATGAGACAGTATGATTTATTTTTGCTTCCTTTATTTCCTTTACTATCTCTTGCTAATAACTCCCTACAGTTTTTCAAACATGTGTTGTGGTGTCTTTTGGGCCTTCTTTGGTTGCCACCAGGGTCTTGAACATGGCAGGTGGTCGTGGGTAGGTGCTCACAGTCCCCGTGGGGTAACCTTGGAACCTGCACCTTCCGGTCTTCACCCTTCATTTGTTGTCTCAGATGCAGGCTGTGTAGCTGACGTGAGATTTTGCAGTTGGCGGCACTTGTAAAAATAAGCCAAACTACTGCCCGATCACGGGCGTGATGGCTGTAAGCTGCAAACCAGGAGCAACTAAGAAGTGTTGGAGAGTCCAGGGCCAGCCAGCAGGCTCCATACCTGGCTGATGGCCTGAACTGAAGGTGATGGGCTCAGAGCTGCCATTCACTGGGGCACAAAGTGCCGACATCACTCATGGAGATGCTGGACACATTCCCAGGAGCTGAGTGGGTCCCCAGGGTGTGGAGAGCAGACCTGGACTCAAAATGAGTGCACCAGTTGGAAAACATGAGTAACGCAGCTCCACAGTGGGATTAAAGGCCCTTTATGCACAATGAGACAGCTGGCATCAGGAACATTGTATTCAGTTACTTGTAGTTGTGTAGCTAGTGGTCCTCCCACATGCCGAGAGAGAATTAATATCGTACGGTTCACAAACTGCTATGTCGTGATGTTTATCTTTCTTCAGAACTGCCTCTCTTGACTCATCCATCAAGTTTGCTGAGGTGTACTGGAGACTGGGCCATTAAGAATGTGCTCTTAGCCAAGACGCACAGTCTCCCCTTCATTTAGGGCAGCAGATTGCTTTCTGCGCTTCCTCTTCGGAGCTGAGGATCCCTTTGTATGGTGTGTGCTGCCCCACAAATGCCATTTCTGTAGTGGAGCTGAATTCCATCCTCCCACCCTCCAATTAGACGTTGGGGCTTGATATATCCAGGCCAGATTGTGGCTCTCAGGAAAAGAAGGCTATTTGGACTCTGGAGAGTAAGTTTCTGTTAGTGGGGAGTGGGCACATCACTGCTTGTTTCATGCAAAGGGCTCCACAGCCAGCAGTGCACATATGGCTACACCTCATGGTTCCAGCGAGCTCTCCCTTACTGGTCAGAAAGCCAGCATCTCCCTCTTGAAGCTTCTTCCCCTGTGACTGACCAGGAACCCTGGGACTTACTAACTAAAGGAGGGTGGGTCTGGTTTTTCCACCCACATGAGAGAGGACCACTATGACCAGTGCCCAGCTGATCGGTGCCACAAGCAGTGCTGGTCAACCATGGTCCCCATTACTCAGCTCTGCCATGTACTCTGACACCCCAAGCTGCCGCTCTTAGTACTAAGCTCTTTTGGTCCCCATTTCAGGCCTTGCAAGGCTCCAGCTGACCTGAGGAGCGCTGATCAAATCTGCTTCCAGCAGACACATATAAGAAACAATAGTTTCAATATAGTGGACCTCAGTAATGAAGGAACATGGTTCCTGACAAACAGAAAACCAAAAGGGTGAGCCCCACAATTGCACCAGCTCACTGCCTTGAGAGAGTTTCCATGCAGCAGTGTGGGGGAGCCTAGGTGGGGTGCAGCAGGCTCTCTGAGTGAGGAGATGGAGCTGTGATCCCAGGGAGCTCAAGGCAGCTGGAGCTCAACAGGACAGGATTCTGAAGAGAAAGAAAGCACTGAGAGAGAACGGCCAAGACCATCAGAGGGTCTCCTGAGCATTCAGCAGAGAACTTAGCAGAGTAAGTGTAGGAAAAAACTTCCTGAGACTGTGAAAAAAAACTCAAAAGAATTAGAGAAAAGTGCCAGCCCTCATGCAAGTCCAAGAATAATGCCTGTTCCCACTTACCTGACAGATAACCCCTCATAACTCACAGGGTATTGGGCACAACGCTAAGAGAGGTGGTGCCTCAGTGGTGGAGAACAATGAGTCATTGACCAAGTGGGGCTGTGGACCCACCTGACAAATCATAAAAGGAAGACCTGAAAGAATTAACCTTGACACGTCACTGCTTCCAGAAGAAGGTCAGGAATATATATAGGAAAATATACACAGCACCCAGCGAGGTAAAATTCACAATCTCTGACATTCAATCAAAATTACCAGGTACACAAAGATGTAGGGAAACAAGACCCTACAATGAGAGGATTAATCGATCAATCCAAAATGACCCAGAACTGTCACACATGTTGAAATTAATAGACAAGGATATTAAAACAGTATTTATAATTGTATTCTATATGTTTAAAAAGTTAGATAGAGACACGTGAAGATATAAAAAACACCCAATTGAATTATTAGGAATGAAAACTGCAATTGGGAGATGAAGAATACATTGGGATAGATTAGCATCAATTAGAAATTGCAGAAGAAAAGATTAGTGAACATGAAGACAGAGCAACAAAAACTATCCAAAATGAAACTCAGATACAAAATATTTTGAAAAAATAGAGCATCAATAAGCTGTTGAAAAACTTCAAGAGTTTAATTTATACGGAATTTGTATCCCCAAGGCATTGGGGAGGAGAGAAAATATTTGAATAAATAATACCTAAAAATTTTCCAATTTTGATAATAACTATAAAAATTCAATCCGAGAAGTTCAATGAACCAAGAGCACAAGAAACATGAAGAAAACTACACCAATGCACATCTGAATCCAATTTCTCAAAACAAGCTATAAAAAGAAAATATATAAAACAGCCAGACAAAAAAAGGCGGCTTAAGCATGCAGGAAGAAATAGAGGGGTAACAGCAGATTTCCCACTGGAGACAATGCAAGTGAAGAGTAAATGGAGCCACATCTTAAAGTGGTGAAGGCAACGCTGTGGGTCCAGAATTGTGTACCAGGGATAATATCTTTCAAAACCAGAGTCAAGACTTCTGGGTTCCAGTCTGCCATAGAAGGAGCTTGGAAGTTGTCACTCCATCCTAACAACAACTAAAAAGCTGAAAAAACTGAAAATTAACAACTCTTCTTAGACTTGTCAAAGAAGAGAGGTTGCGGGACAAACAACTGCCCCCAAAATTGGAGAGATAGACAGGCAGATACAGAGAAACATGACTTACCAGAGCAGATGGCACTGTGGGAACCAGTGCTGGGGGCGGCGATCCTGAACCATAACTGACAAATTGCTGGAGGCTCAGCAACCCTCAGACAAGCCTGAGAGCGAAAAACTCTGAGGGACCCAGTCGTCGGGGCAGAGGAGGGTGAGACCCTTTTGTAAGTTTTACCTCCAGGAGCCCTCCCAGGTTCTCAGCGTGAAGATCTGAGAAAAATCCACTTGTGCTTCCAGCAGAGCAAGGGGAAAAGGAACAATTTTGAAAATCCCTGGAGCATTCTGTTTTTCTTAGCAAGACCATCCTCAGGGGAAACTAGTTAACCAGAGCCTAACGTATAGGGGTTTTATCAGGACCTAATCAACCTGGGAGAAGGGAAATACCACCTCTAGCCCCCTCCAGCCCTCCTGTCCCACCTGCGAGGGGGAAATTCCTGAGAAGCATTTATGAAGATCACAGCCCTGGGGCACAGGCTCACTGGAGACTGAGATCTAATCAGGACACTTGAACACTTCCAAGCCCCTCACCTCACTGCCTCATCACTAAAGCCCTATTCAAAGCATTTCCTTTACCTGGCACATCATATCCAGCTTGCAACAAAAAATGATAAGGCATACTAAAAGGCAAAAAACACAGTTTGAAGAAGGAGACAGCACAAGATCCAGACTCAGATATGGCAGAGGTGTTGGAATTATCAGACCAGGAGCTTAAAACAGCTATGATTAATAGGCTAAGGGCGCTAATGGATAAAGTACACAGCATACAAGAACAGATGGGCAATGTAAGCAGTGAGATGGAAATTCTAAGACAGAATAAAAAAGAAATGCTGGAAATACATACAGATATGAAGAATGCCTTTGATGGGCTCATTAGTAGACTGGACATGGCCAAGGAAAGAATTAGTGAGGTGAAGATATAGCAATAGAAATGTCTCAAACTGAAAAAGGAAGACAAAAATCAGAAAAAAAAGGAACAGAATATCTGAGAAACTGAGACCTTTATAAAAGGTGTAACGTGTAATGGAAATATCAGGAGAAAAGAGAGAAAAAGGAACAAGAGAAAGATTAGAAGAAATAATGGCTGTGAATTTTCAAAAATAAAGGACACCAACCTGCAGATCAAGGAAACTCAGAAACACCAAGCGGGATAAATACCAAAAAATCTATACATAGGCGTACCACATTCAAACTACCAGAAATCAAAGAAACACAGAAAACTACAATGAGATATCACCTCATGCCCATCAGAATGGTTATAATTAACAAGACAGGAAACAACATGTGTTGGAGACAATGTGGAGAGAAGGGAACTCTCATACACTGCTGGTGGGAGTGCAAACTGGTGCAGCCACCATGGAAAACAGTATGGAGATGCCTCAAAAAATCGAGGATAGAACTACCATATGATCCAGCTATTCCACTGCTGGGTATTTATCCAAAGAACTTGAAAATGCCAATGCGTAAAGATACATGCACCCCTGTGTTCATTGCAGCATTATTCACAATAGCCAAGACTTGGAAGCAACCTAAGTGCCCATCAAGGGACGAATGGATAAAGAAGATGTGGTATATATACACAGTGGAATACTACTCAGCCCTAAGAAACGATGAAATCCAGCCATTTGTGACAACATGGATGGACACTGAGGGCATTATGCGAAGTGAAATAAGTCAGAGGCAGAAGGTCAAATACCGTATGATTTCCTTCATTAAGTAGTAGATAATAACAACAATAAACAAACACACAGAGACAGAGATTGGATTGGTGGTTACCAGAGGGGAAGGGGGGAGGGAGGTGGGAGAAAGGGATAATTCTGCACATGTGTGTGGTGATGGGTTGTAATTTGTCTTTGGGTGGTGAACATGATGTAATCTATGCAGAAATAGAAGTATAATGAGGTACACCTGAAATTTATACAATGTTATAAACCAATGTTACTGCAATAAACAAAAAATTAAAAAAAAAAAAAAAAAGAAAGAAATTCTTCCCAACTTTTCCCCAGAAAATTGGGAAGAATTCAGACAGGAAAAAGCACCTCATCTACAGAGAAAGAAGGATAGGATTACAAGAGACTTATTTTCAGAAACCATGCAACCAGGGAGTGGACGAAATATTAATGAATTGAAACTAGAATTCTGTATCCTGTGAAATTATCCTTCAAAAATGAAGGAGAAATAAGGACTTTCAGGAAAATACAAATATTGAAGGAATTTGTGGTTGGTACACCAGCCTTGCAAAGACAGTAACAAAGAATTTTGTCAAACTGAAGGAAAGTGATATATGTCACCTCAAAGAAGAGCCACCCCTTTCCAGAAACACTTGGATTGAAAGAGGAAAACTGGCTTCATGGAAAATCCATGAAATTTGAGTTCCATTGACTTCTCCTGAGCTGTTATGATTGGAATCTAGTCTCTTAGTTGGTGCCTTTAGGAGACTCTTCAGTCCTGTGCCCCTGCCCAGCGGCATTGACTAAACACAAGGACATAGGGAGCCTCAGATGAGGAGATCCCTGAGACCTTTGTAGCAGCACCACGCTTCGTGACTCAGGAGAATGGGCCTCACCCAGGGATGGGGCGACCCCTGTGCCTGACACACTCGAAGAAGGGAGATGTCAGGGCCCTAGATGACCCTCTAGGTGTGATGTAGGGCCAGCTGGGCAGAGTGGCTCTAGCTCCAGTCTGCAGTCAGCCCATCCCACTTCTTCAGTGCACTCTGTAACAATATCACTTTATATCTGTGCAGAGCAAAGGTAGGCAGCCCTGTTTTCTAGAACCCAGCTGGCGTCCCCTCCCCCAGCCATCTTGGTTAGCCCTGGTTGCCAGGCACTTGTTTGTGTTGAGACGGATCCCCCCACAGGGTTCTGTGTGGTCAGTTGGGGCCCACAGGACACAGGCAATCGGAGGCAGAGCTGTGAGGCCCTGTGGAGACATGGAGGGCTGGCTGGTGGCCACCGAGAGGACTCCCGAGCTGGTCCTAGAGTAGCTGTCGGCTGCCCTGCTGGTGATGTGTGAAAGCTTGAGACATGTGCCAGGAGTCTTTGGGTTTCCCCAGGAGATCCTGGTATGTGCTGCTGTGGCAGGGCTGATAGTAGAGAGTCGACATAGTTCAGAAGAGGAAAAGAGCAGCCCAGAAGGCGATCTGCCCAGGGTGAAGCCTACGGGAGAGTCGTGGAGAAGACTGGACCAGTGACACAACAAGTGAAGCCCTCATGTCGCCTGTGGGGGAGGCCAGACCTCCAACATTACAAACCCTCTCTCTGGCTACACTGAATGGAAGTCAGAGCTGGCCTTCACTTGAGCACACTGTAGAATTTCTAAAAGAAGGATGGAACAGACAGCCTCCTAAATTTTCCTCAGTGACTGATGAGAATCCCACCTTAGAAGCATCACGGGACAATGGAGAACCATCTGGGAGGGAAATAACAGACAGTTCGATTGACATCCTTAATCTTCAGGGAAGTCCAGAACTGCTCACCCAGAAAACTGCAAGATGGAAGCAGAGAGTGCAGGGAAAGGAGGAGGAGAAAGAAAGGCTGAGCTCCCGAATGCACAGATGCAGCAGGCTGTGAGAGATTGAGTGAGCTGATTAACGTCCCTGGGCCAGACCCTGCTGCACATGACCTATGTGCTTGAGCTCATTAGAGATGACAGGGCTGACAGGGACTCGGAAGGAGAAGGAGGGAAGTAGAAAATCGTGACTGCCCTGTCCATCTGTCAGAAGTCCATCTGAAGGGAGTCACAGATGGTGGTAACTTCAGTGGCCCTGTGACGCTCCTAATGGGGAAAGAGAAGAACTATCCAGAGAACTGTTGGAAGACGATCAGAGGACTGAAGAGCTTACGGGACAAATAACAAGTCTCCAAATTGAGGAAGCATCTTTGCAGTTTGAAAATTCCCAGCTTGAAAGTGAGATTCAGAAGCTCCAGCTGAAGCTTCAAATATGCCTGAATTACATGAAGAACATGTCCTGCAACTTGAGAGAAATTCACCTGAGGGGGAAACACACTGCATAGAAATGGAGAAGAAACTTCCCAAAGCGGGCAGGAGCCAAAGTCCACCTGTCAGACCCGCACTCTCTCCAGGAAGACGGCTGGAGACGTGGGCAGAGTTGAGAGAACACAGTCTCCTGTCAAAAGGGATCCTCCTGTGAGAGAAAAGCGTTCAGGAAAGCACGTGGCAGCTCTGTCGACAGAGGAAACCTCCACAGGCTGAGGAAGGAGAATGTTCACCTCAGGCCGTGACTAGGACCCCCAGCGCCACGTAGGGAGCTGGCAGGTGCCGGAGCCGTCTGTCCTGTGCCCCTCCACGTGCTGAAGGTGAAGTGCCCCTGACGTGGAATTCCCTGCTCACCAGACTTCACAAGTCTGGGGTCAGAACCAGCATCTGCAGGCATTCTAGCTCTCGAATAATTTCTCTCCCCTGCACCCCCTCTCAAGCAGCTCCTGGGCACGTGCCCCCCTAGATGAGAGAGCGCTCTGAGCATGAGGTGGACACGGAGCCCCAGCCGGGGTCCCCAGGAGCAGGGAGACCAAGGGAGCCAGGGAGCACTCCTGCAGGAAAGACACAGAACTGAAAAATCGACCCACGTGTCGTCTGTGTGGAAAATAAAACCGAGAGAGGCCTTCAGGGGGATTGTAGCTTCCGAAGATGAGCCATTACGGCCCGGAGAAAAATAGGGTAGTCATTAACCTGAATAAAAACGATTGTGCCAGACAAAAACGTGATCATATTTCGTTATTTTCTCAGGGAAAAATACTTACATAGTCATGATGTTGACTTAACTGAAAACCCAGACAGGCCCTGGGGAGGCAGGGTGGAGGGCGCACGTTTGCAGGGCCGCCGGTGCCCTGGAGAGGGTCGGGAGGAGCTCCTTAGCGCCGCTGCTTCCGGGTACCCCAGACTCGGGGCTCACAACAGCATCAGTGCTTCCTTACAGTTCCGGACTTCAGAAGTCCGAAACGAGTCTCCTTGGGCTCAGATCCAGGAGAGGGCAGGGCCGGGGCCCCCTTGGAGGCTCGGGGAGAGTCCGTCCCCGACCCCGGCCAACCCCAGAGGCCTCAGATCCGCGGCTTGTGGCCCTTCCTCCACCTTCAGCCCACGTTGCTCTGACCTCCGACCTCTGCTCGTGTCATCTCACCCCCTTTTCCTGACTCCACCCTGCTCCTCCCTTTTGTAAGGACCCTCGTAATTATCGGGGACCCACCTACATAATCTCCCTCATCTCAAGGTTCCTAACTTAATGACCCTGCTATTATGGGACGGGGCAAGCTCGCAGGCTCCTGCAGGGGACGTGGGCATCTCCGGGGGAGGGCCGACCACGAGAGCTCTCGCACCCTGTGCACTCAGTGGAGGACCAGGAGGACGCCCTCTAGCCTGTCACCTAGAAATAAAGTCTGTCCCAGGAGAAGTCGCTAGAAGGGCTAGACACTAGATGAGTCCAGAAAAAGGAAGAGTAATTAGAACTTACACTGCTTATTGTTAAATCATTGAATAAACCTATGATAAGTGAAATAGTGTGGCACACTATTTTGGCAGAAAATTCAAAAGAAAAATTAATAATACAGAAGACACAGCTTAAAACCAGACTCTAGCACACTTCAAACCTAGAATCTAATCAAGGAAACACCACAAATCAGAATGTTAGGAAAGAATTACTCAATAAGTATCTCTGAAACACGTGGTAAAACCAGAAAAAAGTGGGAGCCTCACCTGGCTGCTCACCTGCCGGGATTCGTGTCATGAGACAGACGTGGGATCCGGGCTGGGTCTCTGCTCCGAGACCTACTCTCTGCCCAACTGGGGAGAGACCACTTTCTCCCAGTCTCAAGTCGGAGGTATCAATTCTCAGTAACAGGAAAAAGATTCAGAAACTCCGGGGCAGATTCAGGATGCTGCCGGTTGACTCAGGAGCAGGTGATAAGATTTAGGGGAGAGGGGACCATATGGTGAGATGCAGGTTAGTATCAGTGAGCTTTTGTTTGGGAAGGCAGATTGGAGGGTGCTTATCACATTACCAAAAACACACACACGTGCAGAAATGTATCTGCTGGGCATGGACCGATGATGAGATTGTGCCGTGGACTGAGGCATATAATTTATCCACTTCTGAGCAATGGACATCCATGTATATATGGTTATTTATGAATATTTAATATATATTTATTAAAGTCTGCTCTAAAAGTGTTATACCACACACACACACACACAGAGTTAGGTAGCATTTGTAGATAAAATTTAAAAAATTTTCTTTACAATAGCATCCAAAAACATGCAATATCTAGGGATAAATTTAACAAAAGGTATGTAAGAACTCTATAGTGAAAACTATAAAACATTGCTGAGAGAAATAAAAGGAAGCCTCATTAAACACGAGTACACACAGCATCTGCGGACAGGAAGGCGATATTGTTGAGATGTCGGTTTTCTCCACATTTACCTGTAGACGGAATGCAGTCCCAACCCCAGTCCCAGCCGGTGACAGAAACAGAAATTGACATGCTGATTCCAAAGTTTATACGGAAATGCAAAGGACCTAGAATAAGCAAAAGAACTTTGAAAAATAAGAACAAATTGGGAGGACTTGCTCTACCTGACTTTGAGATTTAATATAAAGCTACAGTAATCACGAGAGTCCTGTATTGACAAAGGAGAGACAAAATAGATCAATGGGGCAAAACAGAGGTTCCTGAAATAAACCCACACACGTATAGTCAAAGGACCTTTTCAACAAAGACTCCAAAGCAATTCAATGGAAAAAGAAAATATTTTTCCAAAAATGATGTGGAAATGACTAGATATCTGTATGGAAAAAAGAAAGAGAATCTTAACTTCCACCTCACACCATACGCAAAAATTATGCCAAGATGGATCATAGACCTAGTTATAAAAATAAAGCTAGGGGCCGGCCCGGTCATGTAGCCGTTAAATTTGCACATTCCACTTTGGTGGCCCGGGGTTTGCTGGTTCGGATCCTGTGCGTGGACCTACTCACCGCTCATCAAGCCATGCTGAGGCGGTGTCCCACATACAAGAGCTACACTCTACAATTATGATACACAACTATGTACTGGGGCTTTGAGGAGAAAAAAGAAAAAGAGGAAGATTGGCAACAGATGTTAGCTCAGGGCCAATCATCCTCAAAAATAAATAAATAAAGCTATAAAGCTTCTGGAAGAAAACTTAGGAGAATATCTTCATGACTCAGGAGTGGACATAAATTTGTTAGAGGAGGCACAGAAAGCACTAGCCATACGTTTTTTTTGATAAATTGGAATTCATCAAAGTTTAAAATTTCTGCCCATCAAAAGACATTATTGAGAAACTAGGCAAATCACAGACTAGGAGAAAATATTCACATATATCTGTCAAGGGACTTGTGTCAAGAACAATTTTTTAAAACTGCTACAATTCGGGGCTGGCCCCGTGGCTTAGAGTTTAAGCGCGTGCGCTCCGCTGCTGGCGGCCCGGCTTCAGATCCCGGGCGCGCACCGACGCACCGCTTCTCCGAACATGCTGAGGCCACGACCCACATACAGCAACTAGAAAGATGTGCAACTATGACATACAGCTATCTACTGGGGCTTTGGGGGGAAAATAAATAAATAAAGTTTAAAAAAAAATTGCTACAATTCAATAATAAAAAGGCAAACGATTCAGTTTACAAGGACTCGAACAGACATTTTACAAAATGAGATAGACGGCCAATCAGTTCATTACAAGATGTGAGGGAAACGAAGACTGAAACCACCTGAGACCTGAGTCTCCCTCCCTCCCCCCCCGCCCTCTCTTCCCTTCTCCCTCCCTCCCTCCCGCCCTCTCTCTCTCTCTCTTTCAACTCTGTCAGGCCGCATCAGCTTGAGTTCATGGTAACCACCAACATATCCATCTACATTTTGACATTTCCACGGGCACCTCTAACTATTAGTAAAGTACTATAATCTATTTACTTCCTTGGAAAGATGTTTGTTAAATGCTAATTGAGTTTATCTTTTCAATCCACTTTTGAAATAAGTGCCAAGGATGGCACACCCAGTCAGGGAAACAGATGACACTGAAAATACATTCCTTGGAGGAAAGTTTCTAAACCAAGGGACTTTTTAATGGTGAGGATGAAGGGAGCTGCAATCGTGAGGCCTGAGTGGTAGATAGAACAGTGCACCCCCAGAGACGGCCACATCCGAATCTCCAAAACCTGTGGACATGCTACCTTACATGTGGCCAAGGGGACTTTGCAGCTGTGGTTAAGTAAAGGACTTTGAGACGGGGTGATTATCCTGGCTTATCCAGATGGGCCTGGTGTAATGACAGGGTCCCTACAGGACGGAGGCAGGAGGGTCATGGCAGGAGCTGTGACAGGAGAAGCAGGGATCGGAGGGGAGAGAAGATGCTGTGCAGCTGGCCTTGAGGCTGGAGTAAGGGGCTCCACACAGGACAGCAGGCAGCCTCGAGAAGCTAGAAAAGGCAGAAGGAGCCCCAGAAGCTGCCTGACATCCTGCTGATACCTGAGCTGTAGCTCAGTGACACTGATTTTAGACTTTTGTCTTCCAGAAGGTACTACATTTGTGTTGTTTTAAGCTGACAGGTTTGTGCTGATTGGTTACAGCAGCAACAGGAAGCTAACACAGGCCTGAGCCTGGGCTAGATGAGTCCAGCCACCACCACCACCAGGCCTGAGGGACAAGGGGCAGGGTTGCTGGGAGGAGGCCCCAGGGGGCGCCATGTAGACTCAGCCTCCAAAGAGGAGCATGGCCTTGACCCAGGGACAGCCAGCTCCAGGTGACCGTGTAAGGAAGGAGCCGGAGATTAAATGCCTGCGCCACCCTTTTCCCTCCAGGATCCTCTGGCTTCCCCAGCGGCCGGACGCCAAGAAATCTGGAAGGACAGGAACCTGTTTGTGGTCAGTGTCCTGCAGGTCAGCAGCCAACAGCAGGGTGGAGAAGGACGGAGAGCGGAGATGGAAGGATGGACCGACGATAACCACAGACCATGAGCTGTGAGGAGCAAGGAGCCCTGCACTGGGTCAGAGGAGGGGCATGGCTCTTCCCTGTGATGAGCCATGAGTTGATGCCCAACCATGGGTCCCCGGCTTTGCTGTGTATCAGAATCGGGGAGGAGCTTGTCGAAACACAGATGTCCAGGCCCCACCCAAGGGCCAGGGAGTCCGAGCGTCAGGGAGGGGCCCCGGACAGTGCATGTCCACTGCCCGCTGTCTTCCTAGTTGCCTTGTCTCTCTGGGAGATCTTCCCCTGGCACAGCAACTGCGTGTCTTTACATCGTGAGACTCAGTGTCTGTCTTCACCATAAATATGCCCTTGAGTCTGAGTCAAACAGATGAGCCGTTTGTCTGTAACTCACATGCACGTTGTGTCACATGAAATTCCCACTGAAATAGGCTCTTGTGGAAGATTATAACTGCAGCCTCTCCTGGTTCCACAATAGATTGGAGGGGCCTTAACTTTAGCCCAAGCACGCTCGGCAATGTGTGGATTTCACATACCGCTCTGTTTTTATTAGGACCTTCTCAAAACTAAGATGGCTTATATTTGGCCTTCAAGAGGATGGCATCATCTTAACCAAAAATGTCATGTCCCAGGGCTGGCCCCATGGCCTAGTGGTTAAGTTCGGTGGCCTGGGTTCGGTTCCCAGGTGCAGACCTACACCATCATTGGCAGCCATGCTGTGGCAGCAACCCACATACAAAATAGAAGAAGATTGGCACAGAAGTTAGCTCAGGGCGAATCTTCCTCAGTAAAAAAACCATCATGTCCTCCAAGTTAATTGAGTTGGCAAAACAACAGCGTTTCTTCAACCGCCATGGCCGCTGTTACATTCAGATTCAGCTCGTGCTGTCTGTCTTGTTCATGAGCTTGTATAATTTTTAAAAATGTGGCAGCTTTGGAAAAGTTTGAACTCAAGTGTGTCATCATTTTGTTACCATATAATTTATCGTCCTGCCCGGATCAATTGTAAGAGTGGGAAGGGGAGCTATTAATAGTGTGCCAGGCACAAACCAAGTCCCTTCCAGGCCTGTCCGAGGCACAACAGACGTGTGCTCACCTTGCTGAGTGCAACCAGTGCCAAGGACACTGGACCAAGGGCAGGGTCTGCTGCACCTTCACCGCGGGCTGGGCTGCATTCTCACCAGGCTTGGGACTTTGGCTGCGGGGTCTGCTGTGGCTGCTGGGTGTGGATCGATGGGAGGGGCAGGAGTGAGGTGGGGCCCAGGAGAGGGACGGTCACAGAGAGACATGCTCCCGGGTGTTTGCACTGGAGAGGGGTACTAGGGGTGAGAAGACAGGAGAGAGGAGTTAGGAGGCAGAATCTGGTGATGGCCTGGATGTAGAGGGTGAGGAACAAGGATGGGTCAGGAGGCTTCCTGGGAGCCTGGGCTGCACGTCGCAGAGGACGTGGGGCTGTCTACTGACCCAGGGGATTCTGGAGGCAGACGGGTCTCCACAGCTGGCTTCCCCAAGGACAGTCTTGGTCTGTGGTTTGTTCGGAGCCTCTGAAACAGGAGGTGTTCTGGGACTAGGTTCCTCCCAATGACACTTGCACAAACTGGCCCCTGCCCACTCCCCAGACCGGCTTGTTCATGACCTTGTCTTGGCCTGTGCTGTGACTTCTGCCTGCAATGTCCCTGCTCTCCTCATTTTCACCCCACTCCTACAACATAATCATCTAAAGGTCCCGGGCAGTCCACATCTCGTCCCAGAATTGGAGTCACATGGGGCAATGCAGGCCCTCAGGCCCCTCAGGACCCTGAGGAATCAGAATCTGATTGTAACAAGGGCTCCAAGTGACTGTCATGCACCTGAAGTTTCAAGGGCATTTGAGACTCCTACTCATCCTTAAGTTTTTATTTCAGGGCCTCCTTTTCCAGGGAGCCCTCCCTGACCTTCCCACCCCTCCCACACCTCCAGCAGGGACAGTTAGAGAAACAGGCACAGACCCAGCTATGAGTGCACCCCCCATGTTCATGAGCATTTGTAGTTCATGAGTCTTTCTCTTCCACCGGCTGTGAGCTCTGGGGACTAAACTTCTTATGCATCTTGGTGTCCCCAAGAGTAGCATCATATGGACTCAACACAGGCTGTAGGTGTCTCACACTGGAGAACCTTCACAGCACTCAAGCCTTCCTGTCCTACATGTGGAGTCCCTGTTGTGGGAGCCCCACAGAGGGGAAACCACGTGGTCCTGAGGGCTTTAGCTATGGTGGACACCAATGGAGTCCCAGACACTCGCGACTTCTGCACCTGTTAGTCCACAGAGAAGCAGGCCTCAGTGGGGGTGGCACATCCATGCCTGGCTGACTGCCCAGGGTCTCCTGTGGAGATTTTACTAGGCTTATTTAAAGGACTGCCCAACATGATTACTAGAAAACATGTGAGTCCTCTTCATTCCTCTTCCCTGCCTCCTCAACCACCCCAACTCAGCCCCCTCTGTCCCTTCCCCATCTCCATAACGACCAGCCCAGTTTCGGTCCCCAGGGCCCCCACGCAGACCCTTGTAAGGCCCCTCACCCAATCCCGCCCCCCCATACTGCATTCTTTCCAAGCCATGGAGATCCATGTGGACACACATCACACCTGTCCTCCTGCCACCTCCCCCACCCCGCAGGACTAAACCCTCCCTGGGGTTATCACCCTGCACTAGGATCACATCTGTGCCCTGGGCCCTGCTCACCCTCCTCCCTCGTCACCTTCGCTCCATTTCCCCAGCCCCAGAAGCCGAGTTCTCAGGGCCTTTACACAATCTGAGCTTTCTACCTGGAATATTCTCCCCCTGACCCTCCCGGCTGCCTCTTCTTACCTTTAATCTCAGCTAAATGTCGCCTCCTGGGTTTCACCCCATCAGCATCGGAACCCATCGCCCTGCTGTGATTGTCTGCAGAGCATGGATTACCATCATTTGTTTCTTTGTTCTATATTGTCTGAACTTGCCCCTCACTAGAACGTCAGCTCTGGGGCTCCACAGGCCTCTGTGGGTTGTTTTATCCATCGCTGCCTCCCAAGCCCCTAGAACAGTGCTGAAGACATCGTAGAAGCTCACGAGATACTTATTAAATAAATGGACGCAAATGAGGCAGTGAAACACACACACATGAGACGTTAGAGAGTCAAGTGTCCTGGTCACTTCCCAATGTGTTCTGGGCCCTAGTCTGGCCGGCTCTGTCCCAGGAGGCTCTCTCCTCTGAGCTGCACACTCCGGGCCCTGCAGGGAGCTGACTGCCTGCTGCTCCTGCAGTAAATGGGAAGACAGGAGGAGAGATGGTGGGCAAGGTTCCTGGTCCCTGGACAGCTCCTCACTGGGTTCAGATGACACCTCTTCCTCTCCCTCCCTCCAGGCCCAGGATGGCAACAGTGTCCCCACTGCTGGTGTCTGGGGGCCTCTGCATCCCTTGTCCATCCCTTATCCTGCCCTCCGCTCAGGAACCTGTGCCTCCATCACAGTCTCTCCATCTCACACTTGCATGAGGAGCTTCTTGCTGGAATCCTGTCTGATTCATCAGGGAACTCCCCTTCGTGTGTATATAGCTAGGGATTTGGGGCATATACAAATAGTGGTGTGCAATGTTTTCTTTCTCCCTTTACTTATTTGTCTAAAAACATTTTTCAAACTTTACAGCTCCCCTTAGTTTTACCTTTTCCTCAGATACAGGCATTACAACTAGATGCTTGTATCTGCATAGTGCTTGTGTGTGTGTGTGTGTGTGTGTGTGTGTGTGCGTGCGTGCATGTGCCATCAAGGGAAAACTTTTATTTTGACTGCATAAAATTTAGATATGGTCAAACAAAAAATACTATTTTAAACAAAACAAAGTATGAAAAAGTACAAATAATTGTAAATTGTCACCCTTTAAATTAGTCCGTGAATGTCCACACTACACTAGCAACAACATTCTGACGTTGAATGGAGGGGGTTTGTTGTTTATGTTTCTTTTTTTGCATTGTTTTTAAAAACCTGTTAAAATTTATTCCGGTAGATTTATGTATGCAGATTTATGATAACAGCTCGTAGTACACCAAATGATCTTCAGTGGTTTAAACGTCTCAGTCCACGTCAAACTTCATGATGTGTGAAGCAATAGGGACTCTGCATGAGAATTTAAGTACACTGCTTAGTCATTCTAGACGATCTCATGACGTAGAAAAATGTATTCACACCGTTATATTAAATAAACCTTTACTGAAAAATACTATCTTACAATTACAATGCAATATCAAACTTTGATAAGAACTTTTGTAGCGTCAGTTAAATTAAGGATCTAAACTCACGCAAGAGAATCAAATGACTCGAGGGGAGGAAGCACAGGCAGATCTGCTGTGGTTGTGGGTGTCCAGGGCCCAGCTGCTGTGAAGTTGAGTCAAACCTGCAGATGACCCCGGGCCTCAGAGCCCTCCCAGTGTGATCCCCCCTCCTGGGAGACCAGGACCTGGGGAGCCCCGGGGACTTCTGTGTCCCTGGGCGGCAGGCGGAGCGGCAGGAGTAGCACTTGGGAAAGGCTGGAACTTGACTCGACTTCAGCCAGTGTTGCTTGAGGTGAACATTCTCTTTCCTCAGCCTGGGGAGCTTTCCCACAGATAGAGAGTGGTATTATTACTGAGTGCTCAGGGGAGGTGGGACGGGCTGACTGCAGACTGGAGCTTGGGCCACTCTGCCCAGCTGGCCCTACATGAAACCTAGAGGGTCATCTAGGACCCTGACATCTCCCTTCTTCGAGTGTGTCAGGCACAGGGGTGGCCCCATCCCTGGGTGAGGCCCAGTCTGCTGAGTCACGAAGCGTGGTCCTGCTACAAAGGTCTCAGTGATCTCCCCACTCTGAGGTTCCCTCTGTCCTTGTATTAGGTCAATGCTGGTGGGCAGGGGCACAGGACTGATGAGTCTCCCCAAAAGCACCAACTAAGAGACGAGATTCCAATCATAACAACTCAGGAGAAGTCAATGAAACTAGGGGCTCAAATTTCAGGATCTCAGTGGAGCCAGTTTTTCCCCATTTAATCCAAGTGTTCCTGGAAGGGGGTGACTCTATGCTCCCTCTCCTACTATCTCCAAGGCTGACCTAGGCTCAGAGCCTCCTCGTCCTGCCCCTGGGACTCTGCCGTGAGCAACTCATCCCCAGAACTTTCCCCTAGAGGGAAATGAGAGAAGGGTCAGCTGAAGCCAGTTTGCACATCCTGAAGGGGCCAGGGCTCAGGTCACAGGGGCCCCATGGATGCAGAGAAAAGAGACTCTGGCCAGGCTGGGCGTGGGGAGGAGGTGGGCAAAGGCCTGAAGTGAGAAGTATTTCTCCTTTTCTTTCTAATTAGACTTTATTTTGTAGAGAACATTTAGGTTTAAAGAAGAATCAGGAGGAAAGTATGGAGAGTTCCCGTTACCCCTTTGCCTCCCCTGCACATTAGGATTAGCAATTGCATTGGTGGGAACATTTCCTACAGTTGACGAATCAGTATTGATACACGATTATCAGCTAAACCCGCAGTTTACACAGGGTTCACTCCTTGTGTTGTGCAGTTCGGTGAGTTTTGACGAAGACGTGATGTCCTTATCCATCACGACGCCGTCATACAGAGGAGTTTCACCGCCCGAGATGCCCCGAGCTCCACCTGCTCCCCACTCCCTCCCCTAACCCCCCACAATCTCCTGTCTGCAGTCGCCCTGTCTGTTGGTGATACAGATCCTGCAGATTCCTCGACCAGTGTTGCGCGGCATCCCCTTCTCCGTCCCTTTTCTTTCACTCTGTGTCTTGATATTTACAGTGAGTTTCCTCTTGTCTTTTGATCCACTCTGACAGTCTCCATCTTTAATTCACGTATTTAGACCATTGATATGTAGATTGATTATTGATCTATTTGGATTAATGTCAATCATATTTTGTTACTATTTTCCACTAGTTGCCCTGGTCCTTTGTTTCTTTTCATCTTCCACTCTTTTCCTGCCTTCTCTGGTATTAGTTGAGCATTTTACATGTTTCCATTTTATCTCCTCTCTTAGCATATCAGCTATACTTCTCTTTAAATTTTTCTTAGTTGTTTCCTACTGTAGAAATTAATAAAAGAAACCTCAGCTAAACTGGGTGATGAAAGTCTGCAGGGGGAGCTGTCACTCCCATCACACATCATCAATTACTCCAAACAGGAAGTCAATTACTCCAAACAGGAAGAGACCGACTTGCATCTCTGACAGGAGGTAAAACTACTTTACTACTGAGGGAAGACTTCCCCCCCCCACCTGGCAACAGCCCAGCCAATCAGACACGCCACAGCTCAGCCAATGAGAAGCCTTTGCCGCCCTGAACTGTTACTTTCCTCCAATGGATTTTCATTTAGAATAGCCTGTCTTTACTGGCCCTGCTTTGCTCTATAAAAATAAGCCCCCTCCTTTTTTCTCTGGATTTGCCTATGGTTCACCATAGCATGCACATCCCGAATTGCAATTCTTTGCTGATCCCGAATAAACCCATTTTTGCTGGAGAAGTAACTGGTTGTCTATTTGTTTAAAGTCAACATTACATATACAACAAATCTACTCTTCTTTCAAATAGCACTACACTGCTTCCTGGATGGTGCCAATACCTTTTAACAGAGCATTCCCAATTCCTTCTTCCCATTTGTTATAACATTTTTTATTGGGTTGTTTTATGGTTTTGACTTTAGAACTCTGTAGATAAATGTTTTGCTCAATTATAAAACAAAATTATGTAGAATTGGTATTAATTCTCTTTAAACTTTTGGCAGAATTCTCCAATGAAACCATCTGAGCTTGGAGATCTTTCTTTGAAAGTTTCAATTTTATTAATTAAACTTCTTTAATAGTTGTGGGGCTATTCATATTATTTGTTTTGAAGCTATTAATTCCTCCCTTCCCCCTAAGCCCTGGCCCCCAATAAAAGTAATCATTTAATTGTCTCTATAGTTTTGCCTTTTCCAGAATGTCATAGAGTTGGAATCATACAATATGTAGCCTTTTCAGATTGGCTTCTTCCCCTTAGTAATATGCTTTTAAGTTTCCTCTATGTCTTTTCATGGCTGGATTGCTTATTTCTTTTTAGCACTGAATCATATTCCACTGTCTGGATGGACCACAGTTTATTTATCCATTCACCTACTGAAGGACATCTTGGTTGTTTCCAAGCTTTGGCAATTATGAATAAAACTACTATAAATATCCATATGTAGGCTTGTGTGGATATAAGTTTTCAACTAATTTGGGAGTTATTTTTAATGGGCACATTGTTTCAGTTCACAAGATGAGAAGAGATCTGTGGATGGATTGAGGTGGTGGTGTACAACAAAGTGAATGTAATTAATGCCACTGAACTGTACACTTAAAAATGGTTAAGGTAGTAAATTTCATGTTTTGCATATTTTACCACAATTAAAAAGAGAGAACTTATTCACAAATCTGCTATATTAGTTTTTTAGTAAAATTTCTTTAGCAAAATTCCAACATTAACAGGAACAAACCTTAAATATATGCATACCCTTTGACCCAGGAATTCCAGTTCTAGAATTACATTCTGGAAAATCAGACAAGGGAATGATATTGTAAACATACACATATTTTCCACTAAATATTTTACATAATAAAAAATGGAAAACCACTTACATGCCCCATATTAGGAGGTTCATTAAATACTGCTTTGTATATCACCATACAATGTAGCTACTTAAAAATTATGATCTAGATGTGTAATTTTGACATAAAGTTTTGTTCCAATATTTTATTATCTTGAAAAAATCATGTTACAAAACAGTGTGCATAACACAAACATGCGTGTGCATGTATAATTGTTTTCAAGTGATTAATCTAGACAATTAGCTGACCAGCATCTATTGGTCATGTTAAAACCCTGCCCAGATGAACCTTGGGGGAACCTGCCTAACCTTTTATTCACACTGAAGGCCATCATTGTCGTCGGTTGAGGGCTCACTCTGGGCAGGCCCACATCAGCCCAGTGTGGTAGGCACTTTGATCCCTCCTGTGTGAGGGGTGGGACATCAGCCTCAAGACCAGAAGCGACCCAGCAGAGGTGAAGGAAGAACGCTAAGGATTTCATTTTCAGTATACAGATTTAATTTTAATGCTTTCCTTCTTTTTTTTTTTTTCCTCTTTTAAGCTCAGAGCCTCACCTCTCATCTGTGTCTGCTGGCCCTGTGTCTGGAGCTGCTACCTTTCAATGCCTACAGAAGATAAATCTATGGTTTCTCACCTGGGGCAAGAGAAGGAGTGATCACCTCACTGCATGTGCTGGGGGAGGGTTCAGGGCAATCAACTCCTCTGCGTGTAGACTCTCACCCAGGTGCCTTGTGTTAGACTAGTGCTCTCAAGTATTTGGTGTCTGGAGCCTGATAACACTCAGTTCTGCCAGGCAAGCAGCTGTCTCCCCACTGGTGTGTTCTGCAGCAAGCTCTCTAGGACTTGGCTTCTTCCACTCTGCTAAGCCAATAACCTCTGCTCTGTGCTCTCCTTCTCCAAAATATCCATTATCTGTTGATGTTACCCATTTTCTTTATAGTTGTAGATTTAATATATTTTTTATTCTGTTCCTCTAGTTTTAGTGAGGTCTCAGGAGGAAGAGGAGATGAAATGGTTGGTTACTCTATTATCTAGATTTGAAGCTTCTCCATCAAAAAGTCTTTGTATACAGTTTTCTTTTGATTTTTGGTTAGAAAAAGTAATAATTGTAGTATTCACTATTAAAGCTAAGTGTACACATTCCAATATAATTTGAAAAATATTCTATTATTATATTCATCACAATATTCTAAAACCAATACACTATGAATTGTTTTATTTCAGCACAGTTATTTAATGGAGTGGCATTTGATCATTACACCTTTTTTGAAAGACAGATATGAACAATATCAAGATAACTAATAGAACTGATTATTTTCCCTTTATGATTGATACAATTTGATGGGTTGATAGCAATCTTTCTGGGAAAATTTTCCTTACATTTAAAAACTATAAACTAAAATTCTTAGATTTGTTTTATGCAAAATAAACAATTGTTTATTATTTCTATTTACATTCTTTATTTACTACTTTATTTATATTTAATAATAATTAAATAATTTTTGTACTTGTTTGAATTCTTCAGAAAATAGAAGGTACACTCTTCTTGGACTTAGAGGAGAATTTCATGAAGGGCTTGTTTACTGAGGTGTGGGTAGGACTAAGGGAACCAACAAAGGATGTTGAGGGACCAAGGGACTAGCAAGAGTGGGAAGCTGTTACCAGACTAGGCCTGAAAGGGCAAGGGCAGGAAATGGTGTTATTGACTAGTGAGCGGTGGAGCTACTGGTGGGGGGGAACTTTTATCTTAGTGGGATTCAGCCCGAACAGGCAGGAAGGGAGTGGAGGTTGAAATATCCCAACGCCTCTCTCCTCTTGCTCTCTGACCTTCATCTATTGACCAAACTCAACCAGAAGCACACAAAGAGGGACATACATGTGGTGCAGCCCACAGGAGTCAGCCCCTGATGCACTGAGCAGGGTAGAGAACGGTAGAGAATGAATGGAGCAGAGAAAGGCAAAATGAGTATAGTTAGCTACATTACTATATAAAATTGTTTATGCGGGCTTAACTGGAGAGATTTTGAAAATTATTAAGTGGACATCACCAAGATGGTGACACAGGAATCTCCTGAATTTCCCTCCTCCCACTGAAGCACCAAATCTACAGCTACACACAGAACAAGTCCCTCCAAGAGAAATCCAGAACCTATGCATCAGGTGACTGAGAAAATACCTACATTGAAATGAGTAGAAAAGGCTGAGACACACTCTCACCATAAACCCCACCCCCAGTACAGCACCTTGCAATCAGGAGGGAACCCTCAACTCCCATTTTCTGTCTGAAGAGTGAAGCGTTTGGACCATACACTCAGCACCTCAACTTTTATGGTGACCACCTGATGGTTGAGCCCTCATATCACCTAGCTCTGAGAGCAAACAGAGCTTGCCTTCATGAGTCCTGTAGGACCATAGAAAACAAAGACTTTTTTTAAATTGAGGTATAATTGACACATAACATTATAATAGTTTCAAGTGTAAGGAAGCAGTTTTTAAATGGGCACATAAGCACTCCTCACACCTCTGCCCTCAGGCTCAGCACAGAGGGAGCAGACAAATTAGCCCACCTCCCAGTTTATCCCAGGAGAAGATCAACTGCATACTTTCCCAGCTGCCGCCTGAAGGTCTGGCTTCTAATCTGCCTGCACATGGGAGCTGTCTGGTCCTCCCAGGAGCCTGAAAGAGCTGGTGGGCTCATCTGCACCATCTTCCTCTAGCTCATTCCAACAGTAAAACTAAGTCTCCAACTTCTCCCTGGAAGGAGCTTGTCCACACATCTAGCACCCCAAGTATTATGGCTGCCACCTGAGAGACTGGCTTCCAAATCACCTAGCTCTGGGAGCTGAAAGGGCTTGGCATTCATGAATCCCCTAGGACCACAAAAAAAGCCCCCAAAAGATGGGTCTATTTGGGCACACAAGCACTCCTAGTGACTACTCCCTCTGGCTCAGCAGACAGTGAGAAGGCGAAAACATCAGTTCCCGATTTCCCCTTGATAGGGGGTAGACTGCATACTAATGTCCTGACTTTCCCTGCTCCTGACTGAAGGTTGGGCTTCCAATTAACCTGCATTGGGGAACTGAAGGGGTAGCCTAAACAAGTGTATGGGGATTTCCCACACATTTGGGACACTGATGGGTCTTGGCACATCCTAATCTATTGGGAGCCACTAAGACAGTGGCTTGAACAATCACAAGGTTTGAGAGGCAACTAGGAATTCAAGCTAGGTGAATTGACAAGGTTCATCTTCTACACAAAGCCAATCTGTCAAGACTGGGAGAAGTGGCTGTTTTATATAATGTGCAGAAACCAACACAGAAAGTTAAGGAAAATGAAGAAATAAAGGAATATGTTACAAACAAAAAACAAGATAAATCTCCAGAAACCAACCTTAATGAAACAGAGATCAGGGATTTATCTGACAAAGATTTCAAAACAATGGTCATAAAGATATTTATCAAGGTAAGGAGAGAAATTCATGAACTAAGTGAGTATTTCAACAGAGATAGAAAATATTAAAAAGTACCGACAGAAATCATAGAACTGAAGAATACAATAACTAAAATGAAAAATTCAATAGAGGTGATTAACAGCATACTACATAAAGTGAAAGAAAGTGAACTTGAAGACAGGTCACTGGAGATCATCCATCAGTAGAACAAAAAGAAAAAAAACAGTGACGATAGCTTAAGGGACTTATGGAACATCATCAAATGGACCAATATATGCATTACAGGAGTCTCAGAAGGAGAAGAGAAAGAGAAAGGGACAGGAGCTTATTCAAAGATGTAATGGCTGAAAACTTTCCAAGCCAGGGGAAAGCAACAGACATCCAGATCCTGGAAGCCCAAGAACTACCAAAAAAGATGAATCCAAAAGACCAACATCAAGACACATTACAATTAAATTGTCAAAGGCAAAGAGAGAATCTTAAAAGTAGCAAGAGAAAAGCAACTTGCTATATATGAGGGAACCAGATTTTTCAGCAGAAACCTTGCAGGCCAGAAAGGAGTGGGATAATATATTAAAAGTGCTGAAAGAGAAAAAAAAAACAAAACAGCCAACCAAGAATACTCTACCCAACAAAGTTGTCCTTGAGACTTGAAGGAGACATAAAAGTTTTCCAGACAAACAAAAACTGAAAGAGTTCATCATCACTAGACAGACCTTATAAAAAGTGTTAAAGGGAGTTCTTCAAGCTGAAATGAAAGGATACTAATTAGTAACATGAAAACATATGAAAGTGTAAAATTCACTGGTAAAGGTAAATATAGAGTTAAAATCAGAGCTCTAATATGATAATGGTGATGTGTAAATCACTTCTAACTCTAGTATAAAAGTTAAAAGATAAAAGTATTATAAATAACCATAGCTACAATAATTTGTTAATGGATACACAATATAAAAAGATGTAAATTATGACATCAAAACATAAAATGGTAGGAAAGTAAAAATGTAGAGCTTTTGTATGCATTTGAAGTTTAGTTGTTATCAGCTTAAACTAGACTTATAACTATAAGCTGTTTTATGCAAGCTTTGTGGTAACCACAAATCAAAAACCTATGGTAGATACATAAAAGATAAAGAGAAAGGAATCAAAGCATAACACTACAGAAAGTCATCAAATCACAAAGGAGTAGTGCAAGGGAGGAAGGATGGAACAAAGGAACTACAAAACAGCTTGAAAACAATTAACAAAATGGAAACAGTATATCCATACCTATAAATAATTACATAAATGTAAATGGACTAAATTCTCCCATCAAAAGACATAGAGTAGATAAATGTATTAAACAAAAACAAAACCAAGACCCAACTATATGCTGCCTACAAGAGACTCACATCAGCTGTAAGCACACACATGAGCTGAAAGCAAATGGATGGAAATAGATATCCCATGTAAATAGAAACCAAAAGAGAGCAGGTATAGCTATGCTTGTATCTGCCAAAATCTGTAACAAGAGACAAAATGGTCATTATAAAATGATAAAGGTGTCAATTTATCAAAGAATGTAACAATTGTAAATATTTATGCAGCCAATATTGGAGCACCTAAATATATAAAGCAAATATTAACAGATCTGAAGGGAGAAATAGACAACAATACAATAATAGTAGGGGACTCCAATGCCCCTCTTTCAACAATGGATAGATCATAATAAGGAAACATTGGACTTGAACTATACCTTAGACAAAATGAACCTAACAGACAGCTACAGAACATTCATGCAACCGAAGATGAATACACATTCTTCTCAAGCACTCTTTGAACATTCTCAAGGATAGATCACACAATAGGCCACAAAACAAGTGTTAACACATTTAATAAGATTGAAATCATATCAAGCATCTTTTCTGACAATAATGGCATAACACTAGAAATCAATAACAAAAGGAAAACTGGAAAATTCACAAATATGTGAAGATTAAGGAACATGCTCCCAAGTAATCAATCAAAGAAGAAATAAAAAGAGAAATTTAAAAAAATCTCAAAACAAATGCAAATGGAAACAACATATCAAAACTTATGGGATGCACCAAAAGCAGTTCTAAGAAATAAGTGTATAGAGATAAATGCCTATTTTAAAAAAAAGAAAGATCTCAAATAAACAACCTAACTTTCCACCTCAAAGAACTAGAAAAAGAACAAAATAAGCCCAAAGTTAGTAGTAAGAAGGAAATAAAGATCAGAGCAAATAAAAATGAGATAGAGACAAAAAGACAATAGAAAAGATCAACAGAACTAAGAGCTGTGTTTTTAAAAGATAAATAAAATTGACAAGCTTTTAGCTAGACTAAGAAAAAAGAAGACAAATAAATAAAATCAGAAATGAAAGAGGGTTGGGCCAGCTCCGTGGCTTAGCGGTTAAGTGAGCGCGCTCTGATGCTGGCGGCCCGGGTTCGGATCCCGGGCAAGCCCCAAGGCGCCACTTCTCCGTCCAACGCGACGCCGAGTCCCACGTGCAGCAACTAGAAGGATGTGAACCTATGACATACAACTATCTACTGGGGCTTTGGGGGAAAAAAATGAATAAATAAAATCTTATAAAAAAAAAAAAAAGAAATGAAAGAGGAAACATTACAACTGATAACACATAAATACAAAGGATCATAAGAGACTACTATGAAAAATTATACACCAACAAATTGGATAACCTAGAAGAAATGGATAAATTCCTAGAAATATACAACATATCAAGACTGAGTCATGAAGAGATAGAAAATCTGAACAGACCAATTATAAGTAAGGAGGTTGAATTGGTAATCAAAAACCTCCCAACAAAGAAAAGTACAGGACCAGATGGTTTCACTGGTGAATTCTACTAAATATTTAAAGAAAAATTAGTGCTGATCCTTCTCAAACTCTTCCAAAAAATTAAGGAAAGAACACTTCCAAACTCATTTTATGAGACCAGAATTAACCCGATACCAAAGCCAGATAAGGACACTACAATAAAGAAAATTATGGGCCAATATCTCTGATGAACATAGACGCAAAAATTCCCCACAACATACTAGCAAACTGAAACCAACAGCACATTAAAAGGATCATACACCATGATCAAGTGGGATTTAACCCTGGGATGCAAGGATGGTTCAACACATGCATATCAATAAATGTGATACACTATATTAACAAAATAAAGGATAAAAATCATATGATAATCTCAATAGATGCATAAAAAGCATTTGACAAAAATCAACATCCTTTAATGGTAAAATCTCTTAGCAAATTACATATAGATGGATTGTACCTCAGCATAATAAAGGCCATATACGATAAGCCCACAGCTAACATCATACTCAATGGTGAAAAGCTAAAAGCTTTTCCTCTCTGATTAGGAACAAGACAAGAATGTCCACTCTTGCCACTTCTATTCAATATAATACTGGAAGTACTAGCCAGAGCAGTTAGGCAAGAAGAAGAAATAATAGGCATCCAAATCTGAAAGGAAAAAGTAAAATTGTCTCTGTTTGCAGATGACATGATTTTATATATAGAAAACCCTAAAGACTCCATCATAATACTGTTAGAACTAATAAACAAATTCAGTAAAGTTGCAGGACACAAAATCAATATACAAAAATCAGTTGCATTTTGGGGCCGGCCCAGTGGTGTAGTGGTTAAGTTTGTGCATTCCGCTTCAGCGGCCTGGCGTTCATGGGTTCAGATCCTGGGTGTGGACCTGCACACCACTCAGCAAGCTATGGTGTGGTGACGTCCCATATACAAAAAGTAGAAGAAGATTGGCACAGATGTTAGCTCAGGGCCAATCTTCCTCACCAAAAAAAAAAAAAATCAGTTGCATTTCTATACACTAGCAGCAAACTATTGGAAAGAGAAATTAAGAAAACAATCCCATTTACAATAGTTTCAAAAAGAATAAAATACTGTTTATTCTTTAGGAATAAATTTAACCAAAGAGGTGAAAAATCTGTACACTGAAAACTATAAAACATTGATGAAAGAAATTGAAGAAGAAATAAATGAATGGAAAGGTATTCTGTGTTCATGGATTGAAAGAATTAATATTATTAAAATATCCATACTACCCAAAGCCATCTACTGATCCCTAAAAAAAGCAATAGATCCCTATCCTTGTCAAAGCAAGCTCTATCAAAATTCCAATGGTATTTTCCACAGAAATTTTTAAAAATCCTAAAATTCATATGGAACCAGAAACAATCCCAAATAGCTAAAGCAATCTTGAACAAGAAGAGCAAAGCTGGAGTCAGCACTCTTCTGGATTTCAAACTGTATTACAAAGCTACAGTAATCAAAGCAGAGTGGTATTTGCATAAAAACAGACATATAGAACAATGGAACAGAACAGAGAGCCCAGAAATAAACCCACACATATATGGTCAATTAAACTACGACAAAGGCGCCAAGAATACACATGGGGAAAGGATAACCTCTTTAATAAATAGTGTTGGGAAAAATGAATATCCATATGCGAAATAATGAAATTGGACCCCTATCCCACACACCATACACAAAAATCAAGTCAAAATGGATTAAAGATTTGAACGTAAGACCTGAAACTGTGTAACTCCTATGTTTATACGGGATAAGCTCCTTGACATTGGTCTTGGCAATGAGTTTTCAGACTTGACACCAAAAGCACAGGCAACAAGAGCAAAAATAAAAAATTGGGACTACATCAAACTAAAAAGCTTCTGCACAGCAAAGGAAACCATCAACAAAATAAAAAGGCAACCTATGGCATGGCAGAAAATATTTGCAATAAGGGGTTAATATTGCCCACACATCCAATAAGGGGTTAATATATAAAATATATAAGGAACTCATACAACTTAATAGCAAACAAAATAAATAAATGACCCAATTAAAAAATGAGCAAAGGACCTGAATAGATATTTTTCCAGAGAAGACATACAAATGACCAACAGATACACGATAATGTGCTCAATATCATTAATGATCAGGGAAACGCAAATCAAAATCACAACGAGATACCACCTCACACCTGTTAGAATGGCTATTATCACAAAGACAAGAGATAACAAGCGTTGGTGAGGATGTGGAGAAAAGGGAACTCTGGTGCACTGTTGGTGGGAGTGTAAATTGGTACAGCCACTATGGAAAAGAGTATGGAGGGTCCTCAAAAAATTAACAATAGAACTACCATAGGATCCAGCAATTCCACAAAGGAAACAAAATCTCTACCTCAAAGAAATATCAGTCCTCCCATGTTCATTGCAGCATTATTCACAATAGTCAAGATATGGAAACACCTTAAGTGTCCGTCAATGGATGAATGGACAAAGACAATGTGGTGTATATATATTTACAATAAAATATTACTTAGCATTATAAAAGAAGGAAATCCTACCATTTGTGACAACATGGATGAGCCTGGAAGGTATTATGCTAAGTGAAATAAGTCAGACACAGAAAGAGAAATACTGCATGGTATCACTTATATGTGGAATCTAAAAAAAAAAAAATTGAACTCACAGAAACAGAGAGTGGAATGATGGTTGCTAGGGGCTCTGGGGAGGGGGAAGTGGGGAGATGTTGGTAAAAGGACACAAACATTCAGTTTTAGGTGGAGTAAGTTCTGAGCGTCTAGTGTACAGCGTGGTGACTATGGTTCAGAATACCATGTTGTATAATTGAAATTTGCTAAGAGAGTAGATCTCATTCTCACACACACACAAAACAGGTAACTACTGAGGTGATGGATGCAACTGTGGGAATCCTGTCACAATGTGCATGTATATCAAATGATCACATTGTACACTTTAAATATATTATAATTTTATGTGTCAATTTTACTTCAGTAAAGCTGGAAAAAAATTTAAAAATAAAACCAGAAAAAAAGAAAGGAAAATTACTTGGTAACCATAGGACTCAGGATAACAGTATCTCCATCCCAACTATTCTCCTGGTTCTCGATTCAATGTGTTCCCAAGTTCAGAAAGGCTATGGGCCAGGGACTACTTGGTGGTTCTGCCTGAAAAGAACCTGTATTTACATATTTAAGATTTTCTAAAGGACACAGAAATTTTAATGTCTTCACAACTGAGGTAAAACAGAAATGTTCACATTTTTCTTTAAACACTTTCTCTCTATAGTATTAGCAATGTAATTTAAGGGAAAATCCAGTTCTTAAATCTATAACAATGTTAACCTTCCCATTTGATTTTGCTGAATTCTTTGTGCTTCAGATTTGAAATTTAACACTCTCTTAGTAAAATTTTAGTTTCACTACCTATGAAAGGTAGCATTTCTAGCAAAACACCTTGTGTGTTAATAAAAATTCACTTTATTATTATTATCATTATTATTTTATTTGGTTAAGCTCTTTGGGGGTTAATCTTTTTACACTCGCAGAGCTCCTTAGAGCTCAGTGTGTGTTATGTGCGCGGAACAACTCAAGAATTGGGTCTTTGATTTATTTCTCAAATACTCATTTGAATTGCCTTTGCTTAGTTTTCAAAAGGTAGTTTCCCGGATCTCTATTCATGTGGGCACTGCACCCTCATTGTCTCTTTGTGAATTTGGACAGTCCATACCCCTACTGGCCCTTTGGTTTCCAGGAGTTCTGGTCTCTGCAGTGTTGTCGCTTAGCAACAGGTTAACTAGCTCGTCCTTCCTGTGGCAGCTACAAAGGAGCCAGCAGAACGTGTGTGCACTTACTCACCCAAGGGCTGCAGATACAGCTTCTTGTGCTATATTACTGCAGGCTGCATCATTTGGTCTGTCTTTAAACTGCAGTGAGATAGAAAATGTATGTTTTAAAGTCAAATGTTTCTTATTAAAATTTGTGTACTTGTTTGGCTTGATTTTAGAACAATCTTTTTGCTTAAAAAGATTCCTTTTAATTGAAATAACCTAAATCTTTTTACCGTACATTTAAACCAAAGAAAATAGACATGATTTTAAGCTTATTACGAAAACTCTTCCAAATACCTTTTCTTATGAAAATTTGCTTCATATAAATAGCATTTCGAATAAAGAGAGTAGTGACAAATTAATCTTCATATATCTTATATCAAATTCAAATACACAGCAGAAGCCAATGTGGGATTCAAAAATGCGGTACTATGATGCTTTGAGAAATCAAAAACTTTTAAAAAATATCTCTAAGAAACAGTAAAACTCAGTTCTGTTGAGCCGGAAGCTCAGCAGCCAGGAGCAAATGCAGTGCAGGTAAAGTTGCCAGTTTTTCATTTAGTAATAAAAGACCATAACATCGAGAATTCTTCACCTGCCAAACAAACTGTTCTAACAATCCCTGTTGCTGGGGAAGGAGAGAAAAAAGAACACTGCAGCCACTTGGTAAAAACACTTGATTTCCCAAAAAAATAAAATAAACTCAAGCTTAAATTTTATAAGATTTTAAAAGTTTGGAGACTTCTCATGCTGACCAAGACAGAGAAAGCACACTACAGCCTATTTTCTCCCACTCACTACAACTAAAATTTTTGGACAAAATTATATATCA
This sequence comes from Ceratotherium simum simum, assembly GCF_057802395.1. NCBI lineage: Eukaryota > Metazoa > Chordata > Mammalia > Perissodactyla > Rhinocerotidae > Ceratotherium > Ceratotherium simum. Next base: position 55,514,580 of record NC_141919.1, on the reverse strand, counting down.
ACTCCTTGCAGACTCTGAAAAGTAAATAATGGCAGGCAAAGGAAGGGAGGGGTCAAAACTTGAAGAAGCGACCTGTGCAGGAGTGAGGTTCCCAGGGTGTTCTCCTAACTCTTCCAGCTTTGACATGAAAGAGGCCCCAGTCACAGAACTCCCCAGGCAGCATCTGCACCAAAAACGCCAAGAAAAGGCCTGTCTTTCTGCCCGGAGGACCGGGAAAAAGGGTCCCTACCAGCCAAAGAGATTGCAGGGGGACATCCCTGTGTGTTCTCTCTCAATAGATAGCTAGATAGATAGAGATGACATAGATACAGACGTATAGATAAATATAGATGTAGATATAGATATAAAGATATATATAGTAGTCCCCCCTTATCGTCAGTTTCACTTTCCACAGTTTCTGTTACCTGTGGTCAACTGTGGTCTGAAAACATTAGATAGAAAATTCCAGAAATAAACAATTCATAAGTTTTAAACTGCACACTATTCTGAGTAGTGTGATGACATCTGGTGCTGTCTGGCTCCGTCCTGCCTGGGACATGAATCATCTCTTTGTCCAGCGGATCCACATGGTGTGCACTCCCCACCCGTTAGCCCACTAGTTAGGAAAGAACATGGTATCCACAGGGTTCCCTATTATCAGCAGTTCCGGGCATCCATTGGGGTCCCAGAACTTATACCCCATGAGTCACGGGGAACTACTGTATAGCTATGTCTTGCTTCCTTTTCTTCTCAGCCCTGCTTCAGGGAGACCCCAGTCCTGGTTCTAGAAAAAGGCAGGATGGGCAACAAAAACTCCTAGAAGTTACTGTAGGCCAAGCAGTGTGAGTGGGTGAATTCTAGAGAAGAGAGTGCTGGAGAGGGGACCTGCCTCTGCGTGTGAAGTGGCGCGAGTCCCAGCCGAGCCGAAGCCGCACACGCACGGACAGACCCAAAGAGGCAAACAAAAGCTTTGAGACCTGAACTGCATTAGAACAATCACCGCAGTAGGAGAGACCGAGTTTGCAGTCTGAACCTAACAGGGTCGATTGCCTGCGTAAAATCAGCCTTCTCCAGAGGATGTTAACAGGTTGCAGAGCCTGACAACACAATATTCAAAATGTCCAGGATACAATACAAACTTCCTGCACACACAAGGGACCAGGGACATATGACCCATTCATAAGGGAAAAGACAATCAACATGTGTTAAGCCAAAAATGACCTAGATGTGGGATCATCAGATGAAACTTGAAAGCAGCTATTATAACCACGCTCTTAAGACGAATAGAAAGATAGAAGTTCTTGGCAGAGACATAGAAGCTATAAAAATTCAAAATAGGAATTTTATAACTGAAAAATATAATTTCTGAAATTTAAAAAAATGTAATGGATGGACTTCATAGCAGGACGGAAATAACAGACGAAAGAGTCGGTGAATTGAAGACAGATCAATAGAAATTACTGATTCTGAGGAATGCTGAGGAAAAAGATAAAACAAAATGAACGGAGCTTCAGGAACCTGTGAGGCAACATCAAAAGGCCTAAAATGTCGTCATTGGAGTCCCAGAAAGGGGGGGGGGAAATGATGCAGAAAAAAATGTTTTGAAGATATAACTGCTGTATATTTCCTAAATTTGGTGAATAATATAAATTTACGGCTCAAGAAACTTGGGGAAAATCCAAACATGATGCCCAGTATGTCGTAGTCAAACTGCTGAAGACCAAAGATAAAAAACCTTGAAAGCAGCCAGAAAACAAACAACACATTCAACACAAGGAACAACCATTTGAATTGGGGATAACTGCCCACGGACATCAAATCAAAAGTCCAGTGGCCAGAAACACTATCTTTAAAGTATTAACAGAAAACAACCATCAACCCAAAATTCTGTATTCAGTGAAAATATTCTTTGGGAATGTGGTCATTCTAAAATATGTCCACAAATCCATTGACCATCCTCCGTTCAAAAGCTGGAGCTTAATTCCCCTCCTTTTGAGAGTGAGCCAGAATTAGAGATTCATGTCTAATGAACAGCATAGTGTAGAAACGACATTTTATGATTCTGAAATTTCAGTTAACAATTTAGTTGACACCAGTTCCCCAACACCATGGACCAAATTTCAGTTGCCTCAGTATGTTAACTGTGAGTAATTGCGTAAAGTTCTAACTTGCTGCAAACTGTGCTGCTAGCTCTCCAGTCCACAGATCACCACACAAATAAGATGGCGTCATGCTCGGTGACCAAGGACGTGGCCTCTTGTAGAGTCTGTCGGTGACTGGTCACTCCACATCTCTTAGCTCACACACAGACAGCAAAGCGTGTGGTTGTGTTGCCTCCTTGTCTCCAGTGATAAACCCATACGACTTTACAAAAGTGGATCATCCAAAGAGGGAATTGGCCAAGAAGGATAAAAGTGTGGTGAAGAAATGGAAGCTGGAAACAGTGAGAGTGAAATTCAAAACAAACAGAAATGGGGTCATCAAAGAAATAGCAGCTGTGGGGATGTTGCCATCGCTGCTGGGCCTGACGCTGCAGACATGCAGCCAAAAGAACTGAGTCAGGTGGATTTACCAAAGAAGTGAGGAAAGAGGTTGTGACAGAAAGGATGAAGACGTCCCAGAGGAAGGGACGCCAGCAAAAAAACTCACATTAAAGGAACCTGGAGATATTTCATGACCTTAAAATCACAAAAGGGAAAATGTTGGAAGCTGATCCAAACGTAGAAAGGAGTACGACAAGTTGTCCAATAAGTTACACCACTTATTAGGAAGATAGGCACTGTTAGATAGATGACTGTTGGTGAGTTTTTTACAAACACTAAAAACACTTTAATTCTCAGTGTTGCTAATGTTTTCAATTACAATGTAGAAAATAAATATCAATTTTACTATTTTGCTCATTTCCTTATACATATGTAACTGACAGTATGAGTTTTTAATGTTTTGATGAAAATTTCTAAAAGTCACAGAAAATCGTCATTTTACCCACTGGTTATTAAGGCTGCAGGGCACGGTTTCAGCTTGCATGGCCATTTTTGCCGTTCCGTACTGCTGTGCGAAGCAAGGACTGTCTGTTTATGTTGGGAGACTCTGTGCTAAAATTCTAAAGAATTCTCTGGGGGACGTTTATTTTTTGTTTTAGCAGATAATCACCCTGGTCAGCCTCAGACAGCAGCTCCTGTCTTGCCCTCTGTTGGTGGCAGTTCCAATGTCAGTTCATTTTCAAAGTGCTGCTGCTCTGCCCCACACATGCAGCTCTGGGCTGAGCACACATGTGTGTCTGCTCACACACAGAATTGGGGAGCCCCCTTTCCAGGTCTCTCCTCTCTAGGATGTCCCCCAGACTCTCTGGCTCCCTGGGGTCCCTTCTCCTGATGCTCTGGCTAGAAAGATGGGGTTTCTCTCTGCTTATTCCTTGCCCACATGCCCCATGATTTTGCCAGAAGGAACTGCCCTCAGACAAAATGAGGAGACAAAACAGAGAAAAAATAAATATGGATTCCCTGCACATCCTTCAGACCACGGGGTCACTTCCTCCTGCCTCCCCTGGCTGGAACGGCAGGTTTTCTCTCAGGGTTGAGATGACCATGTCATCCCACTAGCCTCTGCAGGGCTTCTCCATGTTTAGGGTCGACTTCAGATCAAGACTTAGAGAGAAAATAGATTAGAAAGAAAAAAAATAGGGATTACTGCCACCCTCTCTGGCTCACAGGGACCTTATTACCAGACTTTTTAAAGACAGTTCCAGCCTGCTTTCCCACCAGCAGTGTGCGAGTTCCAGGTCCTCCTCAACCTCATCAGCACTGGGTAACAGGCTCTCTTAATTTTAGCGATTCTAATAGACGTGTGGTAGGATCTCATTGTGGTTTTTAAAAAGCTTTATTGAGACATAATTCACATACAATTCATGCAGTTTGTACAATTTGATAGTTTTTGCTATATTACAATATTAGTTTTTTTTAAATTGTGGTAAAATATATATCACATAAAATTTCCCATTTAACTCTTTTACGTGCACAGTTTAAGTAGCTTTACTTACATTCACAATGTTGTGAAACCATCACGACTATCCAGTTCCAAAAGTTTTCACCACCTCAAGCAGAAACTCTGTACCATTAAGCAATAACTCCCCATTCTTCCCTCCCACCAGCCCCGGTAACCTCTGATCTACTTTCTGTCTCTACAAATTTGCCTATTCTTCATATTTCATGTAAGAGGACTTGTGTAATATTTATCCTTCTGTGTATGGGTTATTGCACTTAGCATGTGTTCTAGGTTCGTCCTTATTGTAGCATGTATCAGTACTTCATTCCTTTTTATGGATGGATAATATTCCATTGCATTTATAAACCACATTTTATTAATCCATTCATCTGTTGATGGACACGTTTTATTTCCACCTCTTGGCTACTGTGAATAATGCTGCTATGAACATTGGCATATCTGCTCGAGTTCATGCTTTGAATTCCTTTGGGTAAATGCATAGGAGCAGAATGCTGCGTCATATGGCAATTCTATTTTTAGCTTTTTGAGGAACCAACAGTTTTCCATCGTGGCTGCAACATTTTATATTCCCACCAGCAATATGTGAGAGTTCAAATTTCTCTATGTCCTCATCAATACTTGTTATTTGCCATTTTTTAAATTGTAGCCATTCTAGTGTGTGTATCTCATTGCGGTTTTGAATTGCGTTTCCATAAAAACTAATAATGTTGAGCATCTTTTCATACTTATTGGCCATTTGTATATCTTCTTTGGAGAAACGTAGATTCAAATCCTTTATACACTTTTGAATTGTGTTTGCTTTTTTTTTTATTGAGGGGTAGGAGTTTTTACATGTTCCAGGTGTTAATCCCTTATCAGATGCACAATTTGCAAATATGTTATCCACCTACATGGGTCGTCTTCACACTCTCCTCATAACTGTCCTTTCATGTTTTTAATTTCGACGAAGTCCAATTCGTCTGTTTTTCTTTATTGTCTGTGCTTTTGGTGTCATACTTAAGAAATCACTGCCTAATCCAAGGTCATAGATTTTCACCTAAGTTTTCTTCGAAGAGTTTTAGTTCTTAAGTCTCAGTCTGATCCATTTCGAGTTAATTTTTTTATACGGTATGAGGTAAGGGTCCAACTTCACCCTTTCGCATGTGGATACTCAATTTCCCCTGCACCGTTTGTTGGAAAGACTGTACTTTCTCCATTGAATGGTCTTGGCACCCTCTTCAAAATTGTCCATTTATGTGAGATTTTATTTCTAGGTTCTCTATTCTATTCCATTGGTCTATATGTCTATGCTTATGTCAGTACCACACTGTTTTGACTACAGTAGCTTTGTACTAACTTGTGCAATTGAGAAGTATGTGTCCTCCAACTTTGTTCTTTCTCAAGATTGATATGATGATTTGGGGTTCCTTGAAATGCCATTTGAATTTTAGGATGAGTTTTCTATTTCTGTAAAAATTGTCTTTGGGATTTTGATACAGATTGCATTGAATCAGTAGATCCCTTTGGGTAGTATTGTCCTCTTAATAATATTAAATCTTCCAATCCGTGAACATGGCATATCCTCCCATGTATTTAGATCTTTTAAATTTTTTTCAGAAATGTTTTGTAGGATTTAGTATATGAGTCTTTTGCCTCCCAGGTTAAATTTATTCCTAAGTATTTTATTCTCTTTGATGTTATTGTAAATGGAATTTAAAAAAATCCTTCTCAGACTGTTCATTACAAGTCTATAGGTATACAAATGATTTTTGCATATTGATTTTGCATTCCACGACTTTGCTGAATTCATTTATTAACTCTAACAACATTTGTGTGGATTCTTTAGGGTTTGCTATACATGAGATCACGTCGTCTGTGTAGGGATAATTTCACTTCTTACTTTCCAATTCAAATGACTTTTATTTCTTTTTCTTGCCTCATTGCTCCAGCTAAGACTTCCAGTACTATGTTGATCAGAAATGGTAAAAATGGGCACTTTTGTCTTGTTCTTGATCTTAGAGGAAAAGCCTTCAGTCTTTCAGCATTGAGTATGATGTCAGCTGTGGGCTTGTCACATATGGCCTTTATTGTGTTTAGGAGGTTCCCTTTTATTCTTAGCTTATTGAGTATTTTTATCAGAAAAGTGTGTTGAATTTTTCTAATGGTGTTTCTGCAATTGTGATGATCATGGGCTTTTTTCCCGTTCATTCTATTAACACAGTGTATTACATTGATTGATTTTTCATGTTGAACCACCCTTGAACCACTTTGGGAATAAATTCCACATGGTCGTGATGTATAACCCTTTTAATATGCTGCTGAATTCAGTTTGCTAGTAATTTATTGAGGATTTTTTGCATGTATTCATAAGGGAAGTTGGTCTATAATATTCTTTTATTGCAGTGTCTTTGTCTAGTTTTGTTTTCAGGGTAATTCTAGTCTCTTAGAATGAGTTTTAAAGTCTTTCCTTCTCTTCAGTTTTTTGAAGACTTTAAGAATGATTGGTGTTAAATTCTCTTTAAATGTTTGGTAGAATTCACATTGGAGCCGTCTGGTCCTGGGCTTTCTTTGTTGGGAGGCCTTTGATTACTTAATCAATCTCCTTGCTAGATGTAGATTTATTGAGAGAGATCTATTTCTTTATGATTCACTTTTTGTAGATGGTGTGTTTTTATAAAGTTGTCCATTTCATCTAGGTTATCCAATTTGTTGGCTTACAAGTGTTCACAGTATTTTCTTATAATTCTTTTTATTTCTGTAAAATTGGTAGTAATGTTTCTACTTTCATTTCTGAATTTAGTAATTTTAGTCTTCTCTCTTTTTTTCACTCAATCTTTGTCAATCTTGTTGACTTTTTTGAAGAACCAACTTTTGAGTTTATTGATTTTCTCTATTGTTTTTATACTCTTATTTATCTCTGCTCTAACATTATTTCCTTCATTATGCCAGCTTTGGGTTTAGTTTACTATTCTATTTCTAGTTTCTTAACGTGTATAGTTAGGTTATTGATTTGAGACATTTCTCCTTTTCTAACATATGTATTTACAACTATAAATTTCTATCTTAGCATTGCTCTCACTGCATCCCATGAGTTTTTGTAGATTGTTTTTATTTTCATTTATCTCAAAGATTTTCTACTTTACTTGTGATTCTTCTTTGACCTATTGTTTGTGTAAAAGTGGGTTGTTTATTTCCACATATTTGTGAATTTTCTAGTTTACCTCTGTTATTTGTTTCTACTTTTATTCTGTTGTGATCAGAAGAGATACTTTAAAAAGATTTCAATCTTTTTAAATTTATTAAGACTAGTTTTTTGGCCTAAGATATGGTCTATCCTGGAGAATGTTCCATGTGCACTTGAGAAAAATGTGTACCCTGCTGTTGGGTGGAGCGTTCTGCATATATCTGTTCGTGGTTTAAAGTGTTGTACAGGTCCTACAGTCTCTTATGGATCTTCTGTCTTGTTTTCCTGTGCTTTATTAAAAGTGGTGTATTGAAGTCTCCAACAATTATTATAGAACTGTCTATTTCTCTCTCAATATATTTTTGCCTCATATATTTTGGGGCTTCTTTTGTACATGAAGTAGTACAATATCACTGGAAGGTAGATTGACGTGAGTTAAAGATGTACACTACAACCCCGAAGCAACCACTAAAATAAACAATGAAGAATAACGGCTACTAAAACAACAAAGGAGATTAAATAGAATCATACAAAATACTTGATTGATCCAAATGGAGATAAAAAAAGAAGAAGAAGGGAACAAAGAACATATGTGACAAATAGAAAACATATGGGAAGATGGTAGATTTCTAATGTTTGTAATTGTCATATCTTTTTGCTTTATTGAATCTTTTATCAATATTTAATATTCTTTTTTTGTCTCATAACTTTTTTTAGTTTAAAGTCTATTTTTTTTGACAATAATATAGCCACTTCAGTTACTATTTGTATGGGATATCTTTTTCCTTCCTTTTACATTAAACGTATTTGTGTCCTCACATCTAAAGTGAATATCTTGTAGACAGAATATATATGGTTCCTGTTTTTTAATCTAATCTTCCCAATCTGTATTTTAATAGGCAAGATTAATCCTTTTACCTGTAATGTGATTACTGATAAAAAATTTACTTCTGCATTTAACTATTTGTTTACTATTGTTACTATTAACTGTTATTTAATAGTTTACAATCACTGCCCCTATACATCTCCATTTCTCCCCCTTTGGGTTGTTAATATCACAGATTATCTCTTTATGCATTGTAGTCTCCTTAACATGAGTTTGTGACTGCTGTTTTATGCACTTGCCATTTAATTTGTATAGGAAAAGAGAGAAGTTACAAATCAAACAAAAAGTACAGTAATACTGGATTTTATATTTACCTATGAAGTTGCCTTAACTAGTGTTTGTTATTTTTTTCTTATGGCTGTGAGTTACTGTCTAGTGTCCTTTCATTTCAGCCTGAAGGATTCCCTTTAGCATTTCTTGTAGGGCAGATATATTATAATGAAATCCCTCAGCCTTTGTTTACCTGGGATTGTCTTAACTTTTCTTTTGTTCTTGAAGGATAGTTTTGCCATATACAGAATTCTTCGTTGACAAGATTTTTTCTTTCAGAAAGAAAGAAAGCATGTCATTTAAGCATGTCATTCCACTGTCTTCTGGCCTCCATGGTTTCTGGAGAGAAATCAGCTGTTAATCTGATCAAGGATCTCTTCTACATGGTGAGTCACTTCTCTCTTCCTGTTTTCAAGCCCTCTCTTTGTCTTGGGGTGTTGACAATTTGATAACAATATGTCTTGGTGTAGATCTCTATGAGTATATCCAGCTTGGAGTTGGTAGCGTTTCTCAGATGTTTATATTCATGTCTTTCATCAGATTTGGGAAATATTTGGCCACTATTTCTTCAACTATGTTTTCCTGCTCCTTTCTCAATCTCTTCTCCTTCTGGGATTCCCATAAGGCATATGTTGGTCCACTTGATGGTATCCCAAAGGTCGTTCAGGCTTTGTTAATTTTTCTTCATTTTTTTTGTTGCTCCTCTGATTTTATCATTTCCACTGTCCTTATCTTAAATTTATCCTTTTTTCTACTGGCTCAAATCTGATGTTGAACACCTCTAGTGAATTTATCATTTCAGTTATTATACTTTCCAGCTCCAGAATTTCTATTCTGTTCCTTTTGTGATTTCTATCTCTTTACTGTTCATTTTTATTTGTATTCTCATTTTGTACAGACATTGTTTTCCTGATTTCCTTTAGTTCTTTGCCCATGATTTCCTTTAACATATTTAGGAAAATTGATTTAATACCTTTGACTGATCATTTCAACTTTTGAACTTCCTCAGGGATGGTTTCTCTCAAATTCTTTTGTTTTTATGAAGGGGCTATCCTTTACTGTTTCTTTGTCGGTTTTGTAATTTTTTGTTAATAACTGGACATTTTGAGTCGTGGTAACTCAAACTATAATTCTGTGGGAATCTGGAATTCTAATTCTCCCCCTTACCAGGGATTGTTGGATTTTGCTTATTGAAGGCTGAAGCCTTACAACTGTAACTTTTCCAAACTATTTTTGGGAAGCATGTACTCTTTGTTGTGTGTGATCACTAAAGTTTCTGTTCCATTGTCTTTGCAGTCAACCAGCAACCTGACAAAGATCTCCTTAAATATCTGGCTCCCTAAAATAGAAAAAATATGTATTGTATCTTTAAATCCTCACCTAGTCAGGAAGCACTTCAGCCCTCTGGGGTTGAAACATTGGCTAACTTCTGTGCCAGTCCCTTGGTGATCAAAACCAGTGATCAACAATCAAAACTCATGATCCCAATTTCTGGAGGACTAGGTCCTTATTCTCCACCCTGGCTCCAGCAAGCTACACTAGAACTGGGCTGCTGCTTGTGGGGGTACTGGGGTATGAGGGATGGCTAGCCACTACCATGCAATAGCTGAAATTCACTAAGATTTTATGAAATTTACCAGCAAGCACTCCCCTGGATGCTGCAAGAGCTGTATTAGATCAGAGTTGCAAAAGAGTTGCTCAAACAGTTCCTGCCAGCCCAGATGTTGTTTCTGTGAAGAAATGGATTCCTGAAGCTTTCTACTCTGCTGTCTTACCTGATATCACTTCATTGTGGTTTTAATTTGCATCTTGAGCATCTTTTCATGTGCTTATTTGTCACTTGTATATTTTCTTTGGTGATGAGTCTGGTCAAATTATTTGCTCAAATTATATATTGGGTTTTTTTTTCTTATTGAGTTTTCAGAGTTTATTATATATTATGAATACAAGTCCTTTATCACATATATGATTTGCAAATATTTTCTACCACTGTTACTTGTCTTTTCATTATCTTAACAGTATGTTCCTAATAGCTCAAATTCTTAATTTTAATGAAGTTCACTTTTCCAATTTCTCTTTTATAGATCATGCCTTTGGCACAATTTAAAAATCTTTAACTAACCAAAGATCACAAAGATTTTCTCCTGTGTTTCTTTCTAGACCTTTTATAGTTCTAGGTTGTACATTTAGATGTAACAACTATTTTGAGTTAATTTTTGTACACTGTGTGAGGTATAGATCAAATTTATTTGTTTTACTCTCATATGGATACTCAATTATATAAGCACCAATTCTTGAAAAGATTATCTTTCTCCATAAATTGCTTTTGCATCTTTGTTGAAAATCAATCAACCCCAAATGTGAAGATCTATGTCTGGACTCTGTATTTTGTTACATTGATCTCTTTCTCTATCATGATGCCAGTACTGTACTTCCTTAATTACTCTAGATTTATAATAAGTCTTGTGTGTGTGTGTGTGTGTGTGTGTGTGTGTGTGTGAGGAAGATCAGCCCTGAGCTAACATCCGATGCCAGTCCTCCTCTTTTTTGTTGAGGAAGTTTGGCCCTAGGCTAACATCCGTGCCCATCTGCCTCTACTTTATATGGGACACTGCTACAGCATGGCTTGACAAGCAGTGCCTCTGTGCACATCCAGGATCCGAACCTGTGAACCCTGGGCCGCCAAAGCAAAGCGTGTGCACTTAACTGCTGCGCCACTGGGCTGGCCCTATAGTAAGTCTTTAAATTAGATAATGTGAGTTCTCTACCTTTGTTCTGTTTTTTCCAAAGTTATTTTGGTTATTGTAGGTCTTGCATTTCCACATGAGTATGGTATATCACTGCTTATTTAGATTTTTCCATGATTTCCTTCGTCAGCATTTTGAAGTTTTGAGCATACAAGTTTTGTACATATTATGTTAGATTTATACCTAAGTATTTTATTTTTGTGAGCAATTGTAAATGGTATATTTTTTATTTTGATGTCCACATACTCATTGCTAAGTATATGGAAATACAATTGCTTTCTGTGTGTTGTGTTTGTATCCTGTGACCTTGCTGAACTCATTTATTAGTTCCATGAGATTTTAGTAGATTCTTTGGTATTTTTCTATGTACACAATCATGTTATCTGTAAATAGACACAATTGTTTTCTTCCTTTCCCATCTGTATGACTTTTATTTTCTTTTTTGCTTTATTGTGCTGGCTAGAACTTCCAATGTTTTGGTTAATAATAGTGGTAAGAAGAAATACACTTACCTTGTTCTCAATCTTAGAGGGAAAGCGTTCAGTCTTTCACCATTAAATATAATGTTAACTGTGAGGTTTTGTTTTATTTTTTGTTTTTTTGCAGGTGATCTCTGCCAGGTCAAGGAAATTGCTTTCTGTTCCTATTTTTTCTGAGAGTTTTTCTCAAAAATGAGGGCTGAATTTATCAAACCCTTCTGCATCAATTGATATGATCATATGATTTTTCTTTTTTAGCTTGATTTTGATTTCCCAATATGGAATCAGTCTTGTATTCTTGGAATAAACCCCACTTGGTCATGGTGTAAATTATTTTTTATGTTGTTGATTTCTATTTGTTAATATTTTGTTAAGGATTTTTGTGTCTATATTCATGAGAGATGTTGGTTGTGGTTCCTTAATTTTGTACTGTCTTTGATTTTTTTTGTCATGGTAATACTGGGTCATAAAATTAATTGGGACGTGTTCCCTCTTCTATGCTCTGGAAAAAATTGTGTAGAATTGGTGTCAATTGTTTTTGATATATTTGGTAGGATTCTATGGTTAAATCATCTGGGCTTGCAGATTTCATTTTTCAGGATTTTTAAAGTTATTCTCAATAGTTATTGGGCTATTCAAATTATCCGTTTCATAATGGGTGAGACGTGGTAGCTTATGCCTTTCAAGATTTCATCTAAGTTTTCAAATTTACATTCGTAGAGTTTTTGTAGCATTCCCTTGTTGTCTTTGATATGTGTAGGGCTGTTTCATTACGATATTGGGAATTTGTGTCTTCTTTTTTGTCAGCCTTATTAGAAGTTGTTAATTTTACTGATCTTTCCAAAGAACCAACTTTTTGTTTCATTGATTTTCTCTATTTTTTCTGTTGTCAATATCACTTCTTTCTGCTCTTCTTCATTATTTCCCTCCTTCTACTTGCTCTGGACTTATTTAACTCTTTTTTCCCCTGGTTTCCTGAGATGGTAGTTTAGATCTGAGAATTTTTCTTTTTTCTAATGTAAGAATTTAGTGTTATATGGGGCTGGCCTGGTGGTGCAAGCAGTTATGTGTGTGTGCTCTGCTGTAGCGGCCCAGGGTTTGGCGGTTCGGATCCCGGGCGCGAACTGATGCATTGCTTGGCAACCCATGCTGTGGTGGCGTCCCATATAAAGTGGAGGAAGATGGACATGGATGTTAGCCCAGGGCCAGTCTTCCTCAGCAAAAAAAGAGGAGGATTGGCAGATGTTAGCACAGGGCTGATCTCCTCACAAAAAAAAAAAAAAAGAATTTAGTGTTATAAATTTTGCTCTTGGCATTGCCCTAGCAGACTCCCCAAAATTTAAATATGTTGTGTTTTCCTTTACATTCAGTTCAATGTATTTTTAAATTTTCTTTGAGACTTCTTCTTTGACCTATGCATCATTTAGAATGTGTTGTTTAGTTTTCAAGTGTATGGAGATTTCCCTCTTAGCCTTATGTTATTAATTTCTAGTTTTATTCATTGTCATCAGACAGCACATTCTGTGTCTTTTCAATTCTCTTAAATTTGTTGAGGTTTGTTTTATGGCCCAGGATATGGTTGATTTAGGTATATTTAGGTGTATACTATATGCTGTGCTACTTGAAAAGACTGTGTATTCTGTTGTTATGGGATGGAGTGTTCAATAAATGTTGATTGGATCCTGTTGGCTGATGGTGTTGTTGAGTTGTTCTATATCCTTGCTGATCTTCTGTCCAGTTAGTCTATCAGTTGTTGAGAAGTGCTGTAGTCTCCAACTATAATTGAGTATTCATCTGTCTTCTTCCAGTTCCATCAGTTTTGGGTTCACATGTTTTGCAGCTCTATTTTTTGTTTGTGCATCAAGTTTAGGATTTCTATGTCTTCTTGGTGGATTAACCCTTAAAGCATTCTACAATGTCTCTATCTGTCTCTGGCAATTTTATTTCTGAAATCTACTTTGGTATTAAAATAGCAACTCCTGCTTTATTTGATTATTGTTTGCATGGTATATTTTTCCATCCTTTAACTTTCACCCTACCCATATCACCACATTTGACACGAGTTTCTTGTAGATAGCATATAGTTGGGTCAAGTTTTTTAGTCCACATTGCCAATCTCTATCTTTTAATTGGTGTATTTAGACCATTTATATTTAATGTAATTATTGATATGTTAGGACTCGCCATTTTATTTTTTGTTTTTTTATTTTATTTTCCCTGCCTTCTCATGAGATACTTGATAATTTTTAGAATTCTATTTTCATTTATCTAAAGTACTTTTAGTGTATCTCTTTGTATATCTTCTTTACGGGTTGCTCTAAGTATTACATCATGTATATGTAATTTATCACTCTCTATGTGGTGTCAACATCTTACTCATTAAAGTGTAGAAGCCTTACCTCCCTTTGTATCCCTGTACCTTCCACTATTTATACTATAATTGCCTTAAATATTCCCTCTCTGTAATTGTAAACTACCATCACTCTTGTTATCATTTTTGTTTCACCATCTTACATGATTTAGAAAACTCAAGAGGAGAAGGAGTATGTATTGCATTTACCTCTCCCCCGTTTTTACTCTTTTCACTTTTCTTCCTTCATTCTTAGTGTTCCATGACTTCCTCTTTTATTATTTCCTTTCTGTTTGGAGAAATTCCTGTAGCCATTCTTTTAGGGTAGATCTGCTGGCAACAAATTCTCTTAGTTTTCCTTTGTCTGAGAATGTCTTGATTCCTCCTTCCTACTTAGGTATGTTGAGTTCTGGTTTGACAGTTCTTTGTTTTAGCATTTGGAAAATATTTTGTCACTTCCTCCTGTACTCCATCATTTCTAATGAGAAATACACTGTCATTCTAGTTGCTTTTCCCTGTAGGTAAAATGTCATTTCTTTCTCACTGCTTTCAAGATTTTTTTCTTTGTCTTCAGTTTTCAGAAGTTTGACTATGCTGTGTCTTGTCATGGATTTCTTTGGGTTTATCATATTTTGAGTTTGCTCACCTTCTTCAATCTGTGAGATTATATGTCTTGCCAAACTTGGGAAGTTTTCAGCCATAATTTCTTCTTGTACTTTTCCAGTCTTGCTCTCTTTCACCTCTCCTTCTGGGACTCCGATAACATGAATGTTAGATCTTTTGTAATAGTCTCACAGACCTGGGGCTCTGTTCTTTTTTTTTCAGTCTCTTTTCTCGCTTTTGGTCAGTTTTGGTAATTTCTATTGTTATATCCTAAAGTTGACTGATTCTTTCTTCTATCTCCTCAATTTTTCTATTGAGCCCATCCACTGAGTTTTTTTGTTTTTGTTATTATATTTTTCAATTCTAAAATTTCCATTTGGCTCTTCAGATTTTCTATTTCTTTGCCAAGATTTTCTATTTCTTTATTGAAATTTCTATTTTTCATTTGTTTTAAGTGTGTTCGAATTACTCGTTGAAGCATTTTCATGATCGTTGCTTAAAATTCATGTCAGATAATTATAACATCTCTGTTATTTTGGTGTTAGGATTTCTTGATTGACATTTTTCATTCAAGTTGAGATTTTCCTAGGTGTTCGTATGACAAATATATTTGAATGAAACTTGGACACTTTGGGTACTGTATTACAAGACACTAGTTCTTATTTAAATCTTCTTAGTTGGCTTCTTTTGACACTGCCTTGGCAGAGGAGGGGTGGAGCTCTGCCTTGTGACTGCCACATATGGTGAGAGTCCAGGTTCCCCCTCAGCTTCCTTGCCACTAGTAGTCAAGCATGGGAATTTCATCTCCCCACTAGGCCTCTGCTGATACTACCCTGGCTAATAGAGGTTGGGGTGCCTCCTTACTGCTCCCCACATGGCCTCTAATGTCACAGCAGAGGAGTGGACTCATTATCAGTGGGTGATTCTCCACTAGACCTCCCCTGACACCACCCTAGCATGGAGGTGAGGGTTGAGGTGGAAGTCCAGGCTCCCCATGTAGTCTCATGTGAAGCCATGGGGTAGAGATGAAAGTGCTGGTTCCGTACTCAGGCTTCTCTGAAACCACCTTTGTAGGGAACTTGGGGAGCTTCTCTAGTGCCTGATGAAGGTGGAAGACTAGGCCCCACTCTCAGCCTTTGCTGGTGGTGCTGGAGGTCATGCTACAGTTTCTTATGTGTTATTTGGCTGGAATAGAGCAGTTATTGTCTGAAAGTTTTCTGTTTTTCTAGGCTGCCCCTTTTCTGGTCCTTTGGTTAGATAGAGAGCTGCCTTCCACTGAAGCTTTTTGAATTTTGGTCTGTGCCTCTTGGTGTTTCCCTGTTGCTAGCTTCCCTAACAAATCTTGGATACATGGGCAAAAAGAAAACCCATGGAACTCACTACCATGTTGTTCATAGGGCCTGGAGGTACCTAGCGAGTCTGCCTTCTTCTCCCCATCTTTCAGAGGTTTCTTAGGCTTATTATACATGTAATCTTGGGACTTTAGTTCTACTTAGCAGGAGGCAAAGGTAAAAGTAATTCTATTACATCTTTCTGGAAGTAGATTCCTAAACCATGTGCATTTAATGTGATTATTGACATGGTTTGGTTTAAATCTACCATGTTGCTGTTTGTTTTCTATTTGTCCCATGTATTCTTTGTTCCTTTTTTTCTCTTTCCACCTTTGTTTAGATCAAATGAGTATTTTGTATGACTCTGTTTAATCTCCTTTGTTGTTTTAGGAGCTATTATTCTTTGTTGTTTGTTTCAGTGGTTGCTTTAGGGTTACAGTGTACACCTTCATCTCATCTCACTCTACCTTTAAGTGATATATTACTACTTCACATATAGCAGAAGAACCTTATGACAATGTACTTTCATTTCTCCTCTCCAAGCTTTTGTGTTACTGTGGTCATACATATGTAGAAAGTTTACTTCTACACATATTATAAACCCCACAATACATGATGTTATGGACGGAATTGTGTCGCCCTCCCCCCCAATTCATATGTTGAAGCCCTAACCCCCAATATGACTGTATTTGGAGATAGGGCCTATAAGGAGGTCATTAAGGTTAAATGAGGTCATAAGGGTAGGGCCTTGATATGATAGGATCAGTGTCCTTATAAGAAGAGACACCAGAGAGCTCTCTCTCTGCCATGTGAAGACATAGTGAGAAGATTGATGTCTGCAAGCCAGGAGGAGGGCTCTCACCAGAACCTGACCATACTCAAGACCTGATCTCGGACTACCAGCTTCCAGAACTGTGAGAAAATAGATTTCTATTGTTTAAGCCCTCCAATGTATGGTATTTTGTTATGGCAGCCCAAGAGGACTAATGGACATTGTTATTACTTTGCTTTACACTTTCAGTAAACAGTTGACAAACTGATTATCTCTTAAAGAGACTTAAATATAAGAAAATTACATCTGGCCATGTTGTTATCATTTCTGGTAGACTTCATTCATTGTGTCAGTCTAGGCTTCTTCTGATATCATTTCCTTCTGCATGAAAGATGTCATTTAATATTTCTTGTAGTGCAAATTCTTTAGCATTTTCTGTCTGAAAGGTCCTTATTTTGCCTTCATTCTGTGAAGATATTTTGCTGAGTAATAACTGAGAGGTTTTGTTTTGTTCGTTTTTTTCAGTACTTTAAGGATGTTGCTCCACTCTCCCCTGGCTTGCATTGTTTCTGATGGGAAATCTGGTGTCATTTCTATCTTTTTTGGTAATGGATCTTTGGGGGTGCAGAGGAACCTTTTCAGATTTTCTCTTTTTCTCTAGTTATGAAGAATTTGATTATATTGCTCCTTGGTGTAGTTTTCTGCACAGTTCTTGTGTTTGGGGTTTGTTTAGGTTCTTGAATCTGTAGGGTTATAATTTTCATCAAATTTGAAAAATTATTTCTTTAAATATTCTTTCAGTCCATCCCGTTCAGGGAGTCCAATTGCATGTATATTTATCAGCTTGATATTGTTCCACACACTGATGCTGTGTTATTTTAATTTTTTTCCAATCATTTTTTGCTCTCTGTTTCACTTTGGAGAGTTTTTATTGTAATGTCACCAGTATCTGCCGTGTCTAATCCGTGAATCTCATCTAGCGTACTTTTTATTTTAGACATTGTAGTTTTCATCCCTAGAAGTTTGATCTGGATCTTTTTTATATTTTAAAACTTTCCACTTAATATGCCTAATATTTCCTCTACCTTCTCAAACATGGAACACAGTCATAATTACTGTTGTCAGTTTCCTTTTCTGCTAATTCTATCACCTGTTCCATTTCTCGGTCAGTTTCATTGCTTGATTTATCTGCTGGTGGTAGGCAGAGTAACATCCCCCACTAAAGATGTTTATGTCTTAATCCTCTGAACCTGTGAATATGTTACTTTACATGGCAAAAAGGACTTTGCAGATGTGATTAAGGATCTTGATGTTGGAAGATTATCCTGTGTTATCACAGTGGGCCATATGTAATCACAAGGGTCCTTATAAGAGAGAGGCAGAAGGATCAGAGTCAGAGTGAGAGAGATGTTATGATGGAAACAGAGGTAGGAATGATGTGGGGTCATGAGCCAAAGAATGTGGGCAGCCTCTAGGACCTGGAAAAGGCAAAGAAACACATTCTTCCTTAGAGCTTCCAGTGTAGGTTTCTGACCTCCAGAACTATAAAATAATGTTTGTGTTGTTTTAAGCCATGAAGCTTGTGGTAACCTATTACAAAAGTAATGGGAAACTAATACATCCTCATTAAAGTTTGTGATTTCCAGCTTCTTCACATGCCTGGTATTTTTTTATTAGATATCAGTGTGTGTTTTACCTTGTTGAGTGCTGTATATTTTTGTATTCCTACAAATGTTTCTGAGCTTGTTGTTAAGCTTTGTTACGCAGGCCCAGAGCTGTGTCTTGTCTAGGGTTAATTTTTTAAAATTGTGTTAAAATATATGTAACATAAAATTTACCATCTCAACCATTTTTAAGTATACAGTTCAGTGGTATTAAATACATTCACATTGTTATGCAGCCATCACCACCATCCGTCCCCATAACTCTTTTCATCTTGTAAATCTGGAACTCTATATCCATTAAACAATAACTCCCCATTTCCCCTTCCCCTCAGTCCCTGGCAATCACCATTATACTTTCTGTTTCTGTGATTTTGACTACTCTAAGTACGTCATGTAAGTGGAATCATACAGCATTTGTCTTTTTGTGACTGGTTTATTTCACTTAGCAAAATGTCCTCAAGGTTCATCCATGTTGTAGTATATTGCAGAATTTTTTTCTATTTTTAAGGCTGAATAATATTTCATTGTGTGTATGTATATATCACATTTTGCTTATCCATTCATCCATCAGTGGACATGTGGGTTTCTTCTACATTTTAGCTATTGTGAACAATGCTGCTAGGAACATGGGTATACAAATATCTTTTCAAGACCCTGCTTCCAATTCTTCAAGTATATAGCCAGAAGTGGAATTGCTGGGTCATATGGTAATTCTGTTTTTAATTTTTTGAGGAACCTCCATACTGTTTTACACGACTGCTGTACCATTTTACATTTTATATTCCCACTAACAGTGCACAAGTGTTCCAATTTCTCCACATCTGCACCAACATTTGTTGATTTCTGTTGTTTTGATAGTAGCCATCCTAATGAGTGTGAAGTGGTATCTTATTGTGGTAAGGTTTTTTTTTTTTTTTTTTAATTTTTTTTTTTTAATTTTTTTTTAAATTTATTTATTTTTCCCTAAAGCCCCAAGCGATAGTTGTAAGTCATAGTTGCACATTCTTCTAGTTGCTGTATGTGGGACGCGGCCTCAGCATGGCCGGAGAAGCAGTGCGTCTGTGCGCGCCCGGGATCCGAACCCGGGCAGCCTGCATCGGAGCGCACGCACTTAACCGCTAAGCCACGGGGCCGGCCCTGGTAAGTTTTGAAATCATGAAGTGAGATTCCTTCTGTTTTGTTCTTCTTTTTCTGGATTGTTTTGGCTATTTGGGGTCCCTTGAGTTTCCAAATGAATTTTAGGATGGGTTTTTCTATTTCTGCAAAAATGTCATTGAGATTTTGTTAGGGATTGCATTGAATCTGTAGATCACTTTGGGTATGTTGACATTTTAACAATATTAAGGCTTCCACTGCATAAACATGGGATATGTTTCCATTTATTATGTCTTCTTTCATTTCTTTCAGCAATGTTTTATAGTTTTCACTGTATAAGTCTTTCACCTCATTGGTTAAGTTAATTCCTAAGTAACATACATACACTGCTGGGGGAATGCAAACTAGTGCAGCCACTATGGAAAACAGTGTGGAGATTTCTCAAAAAATTGAAAATAGAAATACCATATGATCCAGCTGTCTCAATACTGGGTATTTATTCAAAGAACTTGAAATCAACAAACCAAAGAGATTTATGCACCCCTGTGTTCACTGCAGCATTACTCACAATAGCCAAGACGTGGAAGCAACCCAAGTGCCCACCAACTGATGAATGCATAAAGAAGATGTGGTGTATATATATACAATGGAATACTACTCAGCCATAAAAAAAGACAAAATGGAATTGTTTTTATAATTTCCTTTTCAGATTGTTCATTGTTTGTGTATAGAAATGCAACTAATTTTTGTGTGTTGACTTTGTATCCTGCTACTTTGCTAAATTCATTTATTAGATCTAACTGCTTTTTTGGGGTGAAGTCTTTAGGATTCTCTACATATACATCCTATCTGCAAACAGAGATAATTTCAATTTTACCTTTCCAATTGGGATGCCTTTTATTTCTTTTTCTTGCCTGATTGCTTTGGCTGGAACTTCTAGTACTATGTTGAATAGAAATGGTGAAAGCGAGCATCTTTGCATTGTTCCTGATCTAAGAGGAAAAGCTTTCAGTCTTTCACCATTGAATATAATGTTTGCTGCAGGTTTTTTCATATATGGCTTTTTTTTTTTTTTTTTGCTGAGGAATATTGGCCCTGGGCTAACATCTGTGCGCATCTTCCTCTACTTTATTTGTGGAACACCTGCCACAGCATGGCTTGATAAGTGGTGCGTAGGTCCACACCCAGGATCCAAACCTGTGAATCCTGGGCTGCCGAAGCAGAATGCGTGAACTTAACCACTACACCACCGGGCCCCCCTCGATATATGGCTTTTATTATGTGGAGGTAGTTTCCTTCTATTCCTATTTTGTTGAGTGTTTTTATCATGAAAGGGCATTGGATTTTGTCAAATGCTTTTTCTGTGACAATTGAGATGATCATGTGGTTTTTTCCTTCGTTTTGTCGATGTGGCGTATTACATTGATCAGTTTTCATACGTTGAATCTCCCTTGCATTCCAAGAATAAATCCCACTTAGTCATGATGTATAATCATTATAATATGCTGCTGAATTATGTTGAGGATTTTTGTATCAATGTTCGTAAGGGATATTTGTCTGTAGTTTTCTTTTCTGGGAGTGTCATTGTCTGGCTTTGGTATCAGGGATACACTGGCCTCAAAGAATGAGGTAGGAAGTGTTTCCTCCTCTTCAATTCTTTGGAAAAGTTTGAGAAGAACTGGTGTTAGATTTCTTTAAATATTTGGTAGAATTCACCAGCACAGTCATCAGCTCCAGGGCTTTTCTTTGTTGGGAGATCTTTGATAATTGATTTAATCTGCTTACTAGTTGTAGATCTATTCAGATTTTCTATTACTTCATGATTTAGTCTTGATAAGGTTTGTATTTCTAGGAATTTGTCTATCTCATCTAAATTATCCATTTTTGTGGTATACAGTTGTTCAAAGTACTCTCTTATAATCCTTTTTATTTCTGCAGAATCAGTAGTAATGACCCCACTTTCATTTCTGACTTTAGTAATTTAAGTCTTCTCTCTTTTTTTCTTAATCCATCTAGCTAAAGGTTTGTCAATTATGTTCATCTTTTCAAAGAACCAACTTTTGGTTTCATTGATTTTCTCTATTGTTTTTCTATATTCTATTTCATTTATCTCTGCTCTAATATTTATTTTCTTCCTTCTGCTAGCTTTGGATTCATTTGTTCTTCTTTTTCTAGTTCCTTAGGTTGTAAAGTTAGATTGTTGACTTGGGATCTTTCTTGTTTTTTTTTTTATTGAGGTCATAATAGTTTACAACATTGTGAAATTTCACTTGTACATATCATTTGTCAGTCACCATATAAATGTGCCCCTTTACCCCTTATGCCCACCCTCCAACCCCCTTCCCTGCTGGTAACCACTGATCTATTCTCTTTGTCCTTGTGTTAGTTTATCTTCCACATATGAGTGAAATCATATGGTGTTTGTTTTTCTCTTTCTGGCTTATTTCACTTAACATAATGTCCTCGAGGTCCTTCCATGTTGCTGCAAATGGGACGATTTTGTCTTTTTTTATGGCTGAGTATTACTCCAGTGTGTAATTACTCCAGCCACTTTCAGGGCCCGGGCTCAATTGCCCCATTTGGACGAGTTGGTAACACCAACACTTAGTGTGTATATATATACACACCACATCTTCTTTATCCAGTCATTAGTCGATGGGCACTTGGGTTGCTTCCAGGTCTTGACTATTATAAATAATGCCACAATGAACATAGGGGTGCATAACTCTCTTTGAATTGTTGATTTCAAGTTCTTTGGATAAATACGCAGTAGTGGAATAGCTGGGTTTTATGGTATTTCTATGTTTAATTTTTTGAGAAATCTCTGTACTGTTTTCCGTAGTGACTACACCAGTTTGCATTCCCACCAGCAGTGAATGAAGGTTCCCTTTTCTCCACATCCTTTCCAACTTTTTTCATTTTTTTTCTTGGTGATTATAGCCATTCTAAAGGGTGTAAGGTGATATCTCAATGTAGTTTTGACTCACATTTCACTGGTAATTCATGATGTTGAACATCTTTTCACATGCCTATTGGCCATTTGTATATCTTCTTTGGGAAAATGTCTGTTCATATCCTCTGCCCTTTTTTTGATTGAGTTGTTTGTTTCTTTGTTGTTGAGCTATGTGTGTTCTTTATATATTTTGGAGATTAACCTCTTGTCAGATATAAGATTTGCAACTATTTTCTCCCAGTTGGTTGGTTGTCTTTTGTTTTCTCCTTGTTTCCTTTGCCTTGCAGAAGCTCTTTAGTCTGATGAAGTTCCACTTGTTTATTTTTTGTTTTGTTTCCCTTGCCCGGGTAGACATGGTATTCAAAAAGATGTTTCTAAGACCAATGTCAAAGAGTGTACTGCCTATGTTTTCTTCTAGGAGTTTTATGGTTTCAGATCTTACCTTCAAATCTTTGATCCATTTTGAGTTAATTTTTGTGTATGGCAAAAGATAATGGTCTACTTTCATTCTTTTGCATGTGGCTATCCAGCATTATTTATTGAAGAGACTTTCCTTTCTCCATTGTATGTTCTTGGCTCCTTTGTTGAAGATTAGCTGTCCGTAGACGTGTGGTTTTATTTCTGGGCTTTCAATTCTGTTCCATTGATCTGTGTGTCTGTTTTTGTACCAGTACCATGCTGTTTTGATTACTACAGCTTTGTAGTATATTTTGACGTCAGGGATTGTGATGCCTCCAGCTTTGTTCTTTTTTCTCAGGACAGCTTTAGCTATTTGGGGTCTTTTGTTGCCCCATGTGAATTTTAGTATTCTTTGTTCTATTTCTGTGAAGAATGTCATTGGGATTCTGATTGGGATTGCATTGAATCTGTAGATTGCTTTAGGTAGTATGGACATTTTAACTATATTTATTCTTCCAATCCATGTGCATGGAACATCTTTCCATTTCTTTATGTCATCATGGATTTCTTTCAATAATGTCTTATAGTTTTCATTGTATACGTCTTTCGCCTCCTTGGTTAAATTTATTCCTAGGTATTTTATCCTTTTTGTTGCTACTGTAAATGGGATTGTATTCGTGAGTTCTCTTTTTGTTAGTTCATTATTAGAGTATAGAAATGCAACTGATTTTTGTAAGTTGATTTTGTACCCTGCAACTTTGCCGTAGTTGTTGATTAATTCTAATAGTTTTCTGATGCATTCTTTAGAGTTTTCTATATATAAAATCATGTTGTCTGCAAATAGTAAGAGTTTCACTTCTTCATTGCCTATTTGGGTTCCTTTTATTTCTTTTTCTTGCCTAATAGGTCTGGCCAAAACCTCTAGTACTATGTTGAATAAGAGAGGCAATAGTGGGCACTCTTGTCTTGTTCCTGTTCTCAGAGGGATGTCTTTCAGTTTTTCCCCATTGATTATGATGTTGGCTGTGGGTTTGTCATATATGGCCTTTATTATGTTAAGGTACTTTCCTTCTATACCCATTTTTTTGAGAGTTTTTATCATAAATGGACATTGGATCTTGTCAAATGTTTTCTCTGCATCTATTAAGATGATCATGTAGTTTTTATTCCTCATTTGTTAATGTGGTGTATCACGTTGATTGCTTGCAGATGTTGAACCATCCCAGTGTCCCTGGTATAAATCTCACTTGATCATAGTGTATGATCCTTTTAGTGTATTGCTGTATTTGGTCTGCCAATATTTTGTTGAGCATTTTTGCATCTATGCTCATCAGTGATATAGGCTTGTAATTTTCCTTCTTTGTGTTATCCATGTCTGGCTTTGGGATCAAGGTGATGCTGGCCTCGTAGAATGTGTTAGGAAGCGTTCCATCTTCTTCAATTTTTTGGAATAGTTTAAGAAATATAGGTAGTAAATCTTCTTTGAATGTTTAGTAGAATTCTACAGAGAAACCATCTGGTCATGGACTTTTATTTTTTGGGAGGTTTTTTTTTTTTAAAGATTTTATTTATTTATTTTTTCCCCCCAAAGCCCTAGTAGATAGTTGTATGTCATAGCTGCACATCCTTCTAGTTGCTATATGTGGGACGCGGCCTCAGCATAGCCGGAGAAGCGGTGCTTGCCTGGGATCCGAACCCAGGCCGCCAGCAGCGGAGCGCGTGCACTTAACCGCTAAGCCACAGGGCCGGCCTGGGAGGTTTTTAATTACTGTTTCAATCTCTTTGCTTTTGATTGGTCTATTCAGATTCTCTATTTCTTCTTGATTCAGTTTTGGGAGGTTGTATGAGTCTAAGAATTTATCCATTTCTTCTATATTGTCCAATTTGTTGGCATATAGTTTTTCATCATATTCTCTTATAATCCTTTGTATTTCTGTGGAATCCATTGTAATTTCTCCTCTTTCATTGCTAATTTTATTTATTTGAGCCGTCTTTCTTTTTTTCTTAGTGAGTCTGGCTAATGGTTAATCAACTTTGTTTATCTTCTCAAAGAACCAGCTCTTAGTTTCATTGATCCTTTCTACTGTTTTTATGGTTTCAATTTCATTTATTTCTGCTCTAATTTTTATTATTTCTCCCCTTCTGCTGACTTTGGGCTTTGTTTGTTCTTCTTTTTCTAGTTCTATTAGGTGTGGTTTAACATTACTTATTTGAGATTTTTCTGGTTTGTTAGAGTTGGCCTGTATTGTTATGAATTTCCCTCTTAGGACTGCTTTTGCTGCATCTCACATCCCAAAATGGTGTATTTTCATTTTCATTTGTCACCAGATATTTTTTCATTTCTCCTTTAATTTCTTTATTGACCCATTGGTTGTTCAGTAGCATGTTGTTTAGTCTCCACATATTTGTGACTTTCCCAGCTTTTTTCTTGTAGTTGATTTCTAGTTTCACAGCATTATGGTCATATTATTTTCTTCCTTCTGCTAGCTTTGGATTTAGTTTTTTCTTCTTTTTCTAGTTCCTTAAGTTGTAAAGTTAGATTGTTGACTTGAGATCTTTCTTGATTTTTTAATGTCAGCATCAATGCTATAAGTTTTCCCCTTAGTACCACTTTCACTGTGTTCCGTAAGTTCTAGTATGTTGTCTTGTCATTTTCATTTGTGTCTACGTATTTTCTAACTTCTCTCATGATTTTTTCTTTGATCCATTGTTTGCTTAAAAGTGTGTTATTTAATTTCCCCAATTTTGTGAATTTTCCAGTTGGCCTTATGTTATTGATTTCTAACTTCATCCAGTTGTCATGAGAGAAGATACTTTGTATGATATCTATCTCTTAAAATCTATTGAGATGTAATTTATGGTCTAACATATGGTGTATCCTGGCAAATGTCTCATGTGTCCTTGAGAAGAATGGGTCCGTTGTTGTTGGGTGGAGTGTTTTGTATATGTCTGTTAGATCTAGTTGGTTTATTGTGTTGTTCAAGTCCTGTATTTCCTTAGTTATCTTCTGTCTGGTTGTTCTGTCCATTATTGTGAGTGGGGGATTGAAGTCTCCAACTAGTATTGTAAAACTCTCTGTTTCTCTCTTCAGTTCTGCCAGTTTTTGCTTCATATGTTTTGATGGTCTGTCATTAGTTACATAAAGGTTTATTATTATTATATCTTCTTGCTGTATTGAACCTTTTATTAGTATATGATGTTCTTCTTTGTCTCTCCTATACGTTTTTGATTTAGAGTCTATTTTGTCTAACATTAGTGTAGCCACTCCTGCTCTCTTGGTTACCATTTGCATGGAATATCTTTTTCCGTCCTTTTACTTTCAATCTATTTGTGTCTTTGGTTCTCAAGTGAGTCTCTTGTAGAAGCAGATAGTTGAATCATGTGTTTTTATCCATTCTGCCAATCTCTGTTTTATGATTGGAGGGTTTAAACCATTTACAATTAAAGTAATTAATGATAAGTAGGTACTTCTGTCATTATGCTATTTGTTTTCTGTTCGCTCTATAGCTTTTTTGTCCATCATTTCCTGCATTCCTGCCTTCTTTTGTGTTTAGTTGATTTTTCATAGTGAAATGCTTAAATTTCTTCTTAATTTTTGTGTACATTCTATAACTATTTTCTTTGTGGCTACCATGGGGGTTACATTTAATATCCAAAGTTGTAACATTCTAATTTGAATTTATAGCAGCTTAACTTCAATAACATGAAACACTCTCCTCCATTACAGCTCTATCTGCACCTCTTTTAGTGGTTGATGTCACAAAATTACATCTTTATACATTGTGTGCACCAAAACATAAACTAATAACTTTTTTAAATGCATTAGTTTCCTAAATTATGTAGAAAACAAGATCTGGAGTTATAAACCAATGTTACAGTAATACTAGCTTTTATACTAATAATTATGTTTTTTTCTTTAAATGTATTAGTCTCTTAAATTGTGTAGAAAACAAAAAGTACAGTTACAAGCCATTGTTACAATAATACTAGCTTTCATAATTGCCCCTGTACTTACCTTTATTAAAATCCTTATTTCTCCATATGGCTTTGAGTTACTGTCCAGTGTCCTGTCGTTTCACACTGCCAGACTCCCTTGAGTATTTCCTACAGGACAGGTCTAATGGTCATGAACTCCTTCAGCTTTTGTTTATCTGAGAATGTCTTAATTTCTCCCTCACTTTTGAAGTATAGTTTTGCAGGATATAGGATCGTTGGTTGACAGTTCTTTTCTTTTAGCACTCCAAATATATCAGCCCACTGTCTTCTGGTCTCCAAAGTTTCTGGTGAGAAATCTGCAGATAATCTTATTGAGCACCCCTCATATGTGATGATTCACTCCTCTCTTGCTGTTTTCAAGATTTGCTCTTTGTCTTTTGAAAGTTTGATTATAACGTGTCTTGGTGTGGGTCTCTTTGAGCTCATCTTACCTGGAGTTCATTGAGCTTCTTAAATGTTTATATTCATGTCTTTCATCAAATTTGGGTAGTTTTTAGACATTATTTCTTCAAATATTTTCTCTGCCCCTTTCTCTCTCTCTTCCCCCTCTGGGGCTCCCATGATGAGTGTGTTGATACACTTTATGATGTCTCATGTAGGTCTCTTAAGCTCTGTTCCTTTTCTTCTATCTTTTTCCTTTCTATTCCTCAGCCTGGATAATTTTTGCTGTCCTATCTTGAAGCTCACTGAATCTTCTGCCTGCTCAAATCTTCTTTTGAATCATTCTAGTGAATTTTTCATTTCATTTATTGTCCTTTTCAGCTCCAGAATTTCTTTTTTGGTTTCTTTTTAGGTTTTCTATCTCTTTATTGATATTTCCATTTTGTTCATACATCATTTTCTTAACTTTCTCCACATCTTCCTTTAGTTCTTTAAGCATCTTAGGACTGTTGTTTTAAAGTCTTTATTGAATGTACCTGACATTAAGTCTTTTTCAGGGACAGGTTCTGTTGAATTATTTTTTTCCTTTGAATGGATCGTACTTTCCTGTTCCTTTGTATGCTTTGTGATTTTCATTAAGCACTGAACATTTTAATCTAATAATGCAGTAACTCTGGAAATCAGATTCTCCTCCCTTCCCCAGGGTTTGCTCTTTTTATTATTATTTTCATTAATTGTTTTTGTTTTTCTGATTGTTGTAGGCTCTCTGTGTGCCAAAGATCAGCCTGAGATGTAAACATAATGTCTTCTTAGGTCTTATCTGAGTCTTTTCTTGGGCATGCACAGTCTCTTTCTAATTTTCCCCATATATGCAATTGTTTTTGAATGTCCAAGTCTGTAATGTCTGGCTTCTGAAAGAGGAAAAGAAAAAATGAAGGGGGAAAAAAAGGGCATTAGCTTTTTAAATCTCCTGGAAGTCATTTCAGCCAGAGGAGGAGGGGCTTGCAACAATGTGGGGAGCTGAAGCAACAATGGCTGCCCACCTTTGTCTGTACCTCTGTGATCAGAAGCAGTGATCAGAGCACAGGTCCCCAATATTTGGAGGACAGGATCCTTTTTGCCCACCCTGGCTCCTGAAAGCTGCGTGCAAGCTGCTTCAACAACACGTGCACAGCTCCCTGCCATGTGGCTAGAATGGGTGATGGGTAGCTACTGCTGTGCTAAGAGCTAAAAATGACCAAAATTAACCACAATTTACCACCCAAGCCTTCCCTGGAAGTTGTAAGCCTTCAATAAACTCCAGAGTTCCAAAATGGTTACCTTAGACAGATTCTGTCAGTGTAATTGCTATCCAGGTGGGAAGACGGATTTCTGGTGCTTCCTACTCTGCCATCTTCCCAGAATCCTTGGCTAGGGTTAATTTTATCTCACTACTGAAGGAAGACTCTTTTTAGTACTCTAGCTGATGACTTCTGAATGATGTGATTTTCCAATCTGTTGGGAGCAGGCACTACTTCTGGCCTTGTGTGAGCTTCAGGCACTGTACCCTCTCATCCCGCCTAGTAGTTTTCTCCTCTGCCCTGGACAGCTTGCTCACATGCGTGCACTAATCAATTCTCAGCTGCATGTTGGAGGAGGAGCCTCTGCAGATCTCTGGATTCCTCTCCCTGTACAGCATTCCTCTCCTCATTACTCTGCCCTGTGAATTCTAGCCACCTTGCCCCACCCAGATTCCCAGTTCCATCCCCTCCACTTGGGGAGGCTGCCAGGCTCTGTGGGTTCCCTTCCTCACATCACGGCCTGGAAACTTTCACCAGGCAGTGAGCTGGTCAATTGTAGGGCTCACCTTCTTCGTTTCCCATTTCTCAAGGATCTCTGGCCTTCATTGATTGATGTTCAATGTTTTAAGAACCATTGTTTTATATATTTTGTCTGGGATTTTCTGGTGGTTATTGTTGTTTTAGGTGGGAGGGTAATCAGTCCCTTTTGCTACTTTGTGGCTGAAAGTGAAAGGCTGAAGCTCGAATTTAAAATGAATTTCTTCTTCATATGATCTCTTAGGATATATTCTCTGATCTTCCCATCGGTACTAATCAACACTTTTCTTGGTAATACAAATTATATATGCACATACTTTATCTTTTCTTAGTAGACTGTGAGCTTCTGGAGAGTAAGATATAAATCTGAGTCACAATAGGTACTTTACAAATATGAAAAATATGAATGTTTAATAAGCATTTTCTTTCTTTCTTTTATTGTAGTAACATTGGTTTATAGCATTGTATAAATTTCCAGTGTACATCATTATACTTCTATTTCTGCATGGGTTACATCATGTTCACCACCCAAATACTAATTACTATCCATCACCACACACATGTGCCTAATCATCCCTTTTATCCTACTCCCTCCTCCCTTCCCCTCTGGTAACCACCAATCCAATCTCTGTCTCTATGTGTTTGTTTGTTATTGTTTTTATCTTCTACTTACGAGTGAGATCATACAGTATTTGACCTTCTCCCTCTGACTTATTTCTCTTAGCATAATACCTTCAATGTCCATCCATGTTGTCACAAATGACTGGATTTCATTGTTTCTTATGGCTGAGTAATAAGCATTTTCCTAACGGATTAAACTATTAAAAATTACCCTTATTTGGCATAGGATTTCTAGACTTGTATGTCATGGAAACATCATAATGTATGTTGATAGCTGTAAGGAATTCCATGATGTTTCTTATGAGAAACTTTGTGATAAGATACACATACAGGCATACCTCGGAGATATTGTGGGTTTGGTTCCAGATCACCGCCAATAAAGCAAATATTGCAATAAAGCTAGTCATATGATATTTTTGGTTTCCCAGTGCATATAAAAGTCATTTACACTATACTTTAATCTATTAAGTGTGCATTATGTCTAAAGAAACAATGTACATACCTTAAGTAAAAAATATCTTATTGCTAAAAAGTGCTAACCATTATCTGAGCCTTCAGTGAATCATAATCGTTTTGCTGGTCGAGGGTCTTTTAAAAAATGCAGTATCTGCGAAAGGCAATAAAGCAAAGCACAATAAAACGAGGTATACCTAAATTGGTTTCTTAGTGTAGGTAAGTGGATTTGTGGTGAGTTAAATACATGCAAAAAAAAGGCAAATGGATCAAATTAAAACAGGACAGATTTTTAGACACGTGGTTTAGCAGTGATTCAGTATACAATCAGTGGCTTAAGATTTAGAAGGCATGGCTTTATAGTGTCTATGTCTTTTAAGGACAGGGTATAGGAAGGGTCTTGTCACATGAGTCATGAACCTATGTCTATTTTGGACATTCAGTGTTCCTCTCTCCTTCCTAAAGGTACCCAGATATCTTCCTCAGAAGTTGTACACTATAGTTTCGGTGAGACGGTCAATCCAGGTACTCCTTCTCCATATTAGAACCAGAGGAGCCATGTTCTTTTCACTGTCAGGTTGGAGACATTTTACCTAAGCTTAGTCCCTTCAACTCTGCTTTTCCATGACTTTGAATCTTGAGCAAGTGACCACAGGATAAGGAAGGATTGGAGTGCGTTCATATCCTCATCAGCACCCCAGCTGTATCGTCATTCCTCATTCCCACGCATTTCTAATCCTGGTTCTCCAACTTTCATAAATTAATGTATGAGTTCCTAATATTCTTGTAATATTAGAGTGAGTTATATTAGAGAGAGTTGTTTCTGTTGCTTGTGACATAAGATCCCAAACTGATACAGTGTAATGTGCAATCTTGCTTGTCCAGGCGTGGGGTTTTACATGGTCTTTTCAGTTGAGCTGGCTGTTGAGTTGACTAAAAGTCACTGTGAGCAACCTGTGAAGAAGGTCTGCTGCAGTGAACACAGGCTTGGGCTGCGCTCACAGACCTACCCAGATCTCAGGAAGTCAGTCTTAATGCACACTGTGCTGATCAGGCAGCAACTTCGGTATGGTATCTTCAGTGAGCAAAGTATTCTTAAGACTACTGACAAGCTGGAAAGGCATCTGGTAGTGTATGTCCTAGGTGGTGAGAACTCTACAAGCTACATGATAGAAATAATGTAGGCTGGAAAACTGAAAATAGAGGAAGTAGGCTTATTTTATAATTTCTACATTTCTACAAGTAGCTAGCCATCCATCAGAGAGCTGAGGAGATTTTTTAAAGAAAAGGCAATTTACAAACTATAAAGCACCATACAAACATGATGTTATGTTGAGGTGTTACTAAGTAATTTATTGATCGAATTACATTAAGTGTAATGTAATATGGGGCTAAGCTGATGCAATTGCTCAGTTCTTTAGGAATTGAAACCTTTTGAGACCATAGCCACTAGCCACATGTAGCTATTTAAATTAATTAAAATTAAATGAAATAAAAAATTAAAATTAGAAAGTTCCTCAGTTGTCTGCATCAAGTGCTCAATAGCCACACATGGCTAGTGGCTTCCATATTAGACAGGACAGCTCATTTCCCTCATCGCAGAAAGTATTATTGAACAGTGCAGCTCAAGAGAAGTAAATGTGAGTCTATAACCTTCTCTTTTTTAGTGACATGGAAATGTTTACTTTAAAACATTATAGTGCTTCCTGGTTTAACAAAAATGTCTGTTACAAGACGGACTAAGGCAATTTTCATGATTGTGCTGAAACCCTTACTCCCCATTGCACTGACGGGGAAGATGGATGCCCCAGCCCCCAGCCCCCCAGCCTGGGCTGGTGCTGCCTGCACCACCCACCTTGGACCTGCAGGGAGAGGGTGGGGAGGAGGCCATGGTGAGCAGGGGAGGAGGGGACCGTTTTGGCCTTCAGCTCTTTCCCAGGCTCAGGCTACTGCTCCACCCTGAGGGCATCTGCATTTAAGGCAGAACTTTCTCCCCGCATTCCAGGGGCACTGTGTTCTTGTAGCTCTGCAGGCAACCCTGACCTCTTCCTTTGGCAGCAGAGTCTGTGCCGGGAGCCTCAGCTCAGTTTCTGGAGGATGACTGTGTGCTCCCACCTGTGTCTGAGACTCCCTGGAGGAGGTCAGGTTCACGTGTTCCAGCCTGGTCAGGCCTGGGTGCTTTTTATTCTGGTGTGAGAGAACTGCTCCTTCCAGAAACATTTTTATGGTTTGCATAAATCTAATAGACCATTTAATAATAACTAGTCTCCAGATGATGAAATCTTAAAATGGTTTTGTGCTTATGAATGGGAATTTCTGGTTTAAAAACATAAGTTTCTCATTGATTTATACCATATTTAAAAATAAAATTTAGTTTACTAAAAAAAAAAAAAGAATTTTGAAGATTCCATCAGGTAGTATTTTAAGACTATAAAGTTCTTCTATCCAAATAAGAGAGCATATATGCACAACTGAATATTGTCTTCCAAGGCATCTCTGTGCATGTTGGTCCACTTGCTCCTCAGCTGCTCCCAGTGGTGAGGGTGGGAGTCAAGACAGTCTGATCCCCACGTCTCTGGTGTCAGGAAGGATGGATGCGGGGAGGAAGAGGTCTTGGATGCCCAGGAAGCGTTGGGAAGGCCTCTGGGCATTCCCATAAGTGGTGGAGAGGGGACACAGACAGTCCTTTGCAGACTTCAGAAAGAATGGGCACCACAGTGCCCCCAACTGTCGTAGGGAAGGGAGAACTACAAGTGACCAGGGAGGGCAGCGCCCCTTCAGCTGAGATGGTAACCAGCTGATGACATAAAATGTTTGTCAGCCACGCATTTGGGAACTCCCTCTATTCTTGAAGAGTATCAGAAATGTGAATTTATAGAAATTTGCTTACTTTCCCACTGACTTAAATTTAAAACTATAACTGTATACCTGTTTAAAAAATTATGGTTGAAAGAGTAAATGAATTCACACCTGTGAAAAGGACTTTTAACCTACATAACTAAAGACAAAAAGCACATTCTAATTCCTGAATACCAAAACAAAACAAAACAACAAAATCCTCAAGACTGTAGAGGTACCTGTGTGCTCTGCCAGGTAATTTAAATTGACAATCAATTAACAGATTAGAGCCTAGTGCTAGGTAAACGCTACAGGCTCAGATCCCAAGCAGGGATTAATCCGCTCTCTGCCAGGGTCACAGATCCAGGCTTAGCCGCAGCCTGCCTGCCGTTCTCCCAGTACATGCTAATTACATGGGTGGGAGTGGGGCTCTCTTTCACTTTACTTGAAACAACGAAAACTTACCTTCTATTGCTGGGGGATAGAAGCCTCAACTAAGCAGAATATTAGTTAAAGGTATCATTCTACTATAACTCTTTAGTCTGGAAAGAATCAAGTAAACAAGACAGAGATTATTTTCCTACTTTGAGCTGTAGTTGAACTGATCAAAAACGAATTGGTTGAAATGTGAGAGGTGAAAACAAGTATTTCTGTCATTGGTTTTACACACATTGCTAATTTTTGCATACTCTGGGCTGGCTCTTTTTGTCTATTAATCATAACTTTTTTCTGAGATTTCTTTTTGTAATTTTTGTGAAGGATGGGGCCATGTCCTTTTTAGCATCTTTTTCAGATTTTTTTTTGCTTGTGTGGCAATCTCTTGGTGAAATTAAAAGTTTTCTCATAGGCTCGAAGTGAATTGTCCAAAGACAAAGTGGTTGGAAATGAAAGTCCCCAACCATTAGTGGTCAGATCTTGTGACCCCGAGAAGATATTATAATTTTTTACTAAATTTTAAATATAGATGTTTACTTTTACCTTTATATTTAAAAATATTAACTTAACCAACCCCTGAATTTGAGTTGAGGATGCAGATTATATAAAATATTTTTCAGCCAAACATTTTGCCAGCCATTAATAATGCTACTCAAAAAAAATTTTTTTTTTCAAAGGTGAACATAATAAGATAGGGAAAGTAAACATAAATGAATTTTATGTTTTATACTTATGAAAATGAATTTCAAAGTTTCAAAAAGTAAAATAACTGGTCCATGTTTTCAAGCATAAAGTCGACACAATTATAGTATGTGGAAGTACTAATTACAAAGGCCGACATTTATTGAGCATTTGCTGTGTGGTAAGCACACAAATTATCTCATTTAATCCTATAACAATTTGGGAGGTTAAGTACTATTAATATCCTCATTGTACCGATGGTAAAAACCAAGGTTTAAGAAGGTTAAGTAATTTTTGCAAGGGCACAGAGGTAGGACGAGACAGACCTGGTGGTCGGACTCCAGAACCTTAGTACTCTACACTGTCCCAAAGTGAAAATAAATTCATTCCCAGAATCCTAGATACTGGGCACTAAAGCATTTGAAAAATTATAAGCAAGCACCTTTAAATGAAATAAAAACAGTACATAGTGAAGGTAAATATATGGAATGCAATGCTATAACTTAAATACAATGAGTGATTAAAACTACTACTCTTAATCTTGTGAACCTGCAGTGGGTTACAGAAGGAAATTTAAATATTTCTGGGGTGTCAGTATTTAACATGGCTTTAAATGGCTAATTGTATTTCTAAATAACAGAATTCTGGCTTCATCATGAATTTTGTGCATGGGTAAGCGGCTTAACTTGCCAGTCTCTCTTTTAAAAATTAAACATACTTATGAAAACACCAAGAGCATTTCACTTATGTATATATCACGCTGGCCCGTATTTGAAGTGAAGTTATAAGAAAAGAAACTAAAAAATTCAACTGGTTTTTTCAGGGACAGAGAGCACGGGGGCTTCTTGGAGCCTACATGGGTGCAGGCTCCATCTGCTCTGCACCTGCTGTCTGGGCCTGCTCCTCTACAGAGGTTTCTCTAGAAAAAGAACAGATGGGCGGGTTGGAGGTAAGTAAAAACTGGAGTTTCAAACTGAAGAGTTCCGAGTTTCTAAATGCTTCATTCCGCAAGACATTAATCTGTGTTTAACAACGTTTTATTGAAGCATAATATATTTACAGTATTCACTTCATTTTAAAAGCAATTACTGCAGAGCTCTGGGACAGAAGTCATGAAAGGATCTCCTTCCAGGAGATGCTACTAGGATTTAAATAACTCTCCTTAGGAGGGGCTGCACAGCCTCAGGAAAGCGAGTCAGGGAAGACGGGCGCCTCACAGGCGGACTCTATAAAGTAGGCGTTTCACAGGCTCTAACAGACCTAGGGTCTTGAAGGTCTCCTCGCGATTCTCCGACACTGGGGCACCTGAGTGCTCAGACACCGCAGCGCCCTGCCACGGCGGCGTGCGGCCACGCTCCCTCCGGCAGTGGCACCACTGCGCGGGGTCCGAGTCACAACCACCGGTCCGGAACCCTGCTCCCTAAGCGGCGCTCCAGTGAGGCCGCTCAGGCCGCCCCCATTTCGCGGAGAGCCTGAGCCCAGCCTGGTGCGGTCAGTCGCCACATTTCCGACGTCCTCAGAGTCAGGACTCAGTCCTCGTGAACCCCTGCAAGTCTGAGGGTTGTGTCCTAAGTTAACTGACGACCATCACGACTAAGGTCGAGGGCAGGGGACGATGTGCACAACTTGCTACCTACACCCAGGACACGACGCAGCGAGACCCCTCGCTCCACCTGGGACAGTGGCGCCCGCCCGCCCCTCCCTCCCAGAGGCACCCCGACTTCCCAGCTCCCGCCCAGCCTGCCCACCTCTCCCTCCGCGGCCACCCCGGCACTCGGCCCGCCTCGGGGTGACCAGCCCCAGGGACCAGCTGGCCCTCCTCAGGTGATGGGACGCCAGGGATGAGGACCGAGCTTCCTCAGGTGACTGGCTTCTGGGGACGAGGCCTCCTTGGGGTGACCATCCCCGGGGGACGAGGACGGGGCCTCCTTTGGAGTGATCGGACCCAGGGAAGGGACGAGGCCTCCTCAGCGACCAGCCCCGCGGACAAGACGCGGCCTCCTAGGGTCACCGGCTGGCTTCCCGGGATGAGGCCTTCTCGGGGTGACCAGCCCGGGAGGACGAGGACCGGGCCTCCTCAGGTGATCGGACCCGGGACGGCACGCGGCCTCCCGGGGTGACCGGCTTCCGGGCGGGGACCGGGACGGGGACGGGACGCGGCCGCCACCCCGAGGCCTCCCGGACGCCCGCGCAGGCCCAGCGGCGCCGCTTGGTCCGCGCGGCATCCCCTCCCCGGGCTGTGCCCGCGGCCGGAGCCGGGGTTCGGGGTCTCGGAACTCGGGGCCCCGGTCCCGCGTTCGGGGTGTCGGAGTCCGAGATCGCGGCGCCGGGCCCGGCCGCCGGCCGCGCCGCCGCCTCTCCGCCCCTTCCGCCGGCCGCGTGCGTCAGCCCGCGCGCCCCGCCCGCCGCCGCCGCCGCCGCCCGCCCGCCCGCGCGAGGCCGCCTCAGCCTGGCCCGGGCCTGGAGCGGCGCACGGCGCAGGTCCCTCCCCGCCATGGCCCTGGGAGGCGGCAGCACATGGCGGCCGCAGCGGCCATGAGCGCGCCCGCCGCCCGCCCCGGCCCCCCCTAGAGCCGCCGCCGCCCGGCCCGCCACGGCCCCGCCGCCCCCGGCCCCGCCGCCCCGCCGCCCCGCGCCCGCCGCCGCCATGGGCGTGCAGGGCTTCCAGGACTACATCGAGAAGCACTGCCCGAGCGCCGTGGTGCCGGTGGAGCTGCAGAAGCTGGCCCGGGGCAGCCTGGTGGGCGGCGGGCGGCAGCGGCCCCCGCACACGCCGCTGCGCCTGCTGGTGGACGCCGACAACTGCCTGCACCGCCTCTACGGCGGCTTCTACACCGACTGGGTCAGCGGCGGCCAGTGGAACCACATGCTCGGCTACCTGGCCGCGCTGGCCAAGGCCTGCTTCGGCGGCAACATCGAGCTCTTCGTCTTCTTCAACGGCGCGCTCGAGAAGGCGCGGCTGCACGAGTGGGTCAAGCGGCAGGGCAACGAGCGCCAGACGGCGCAGCAGATCGTCAGCCATGTCCAGAACAAGGGCACCCCGCCGCCCAAGGTCTGGTTCCTGCCGCCCGTCTGCATGGCGCACTGCATCCGCCTGGCGCTCATCCGCTTCCACGTCAAGGTGCGGCCGCGGGGCGGGGGCGGGGGCGCGGGGGGCCGGGGTCAGGGGAGGGCGACGGGGGCCGGGGTCGAAGGGGCCGGGGTCAGGGGTGAGCCGGGGTAGGGGGGTCCAGGGGTCGCTCGAACCCGAGTCAGAGTGGGCTGGGGGCGGGGGCTGGGGACCGAGGTCTGGGGGGCTGGGGTCAGGGGGACCAGGGTCGCTCGAATCCGGGGTCAGGGTGGGCCGGGGTTGGACTGGGGTCAGCGTGGGCCGGGGTCAGGGTGTGGGGTCAGGGTCTGGGGGCCGGGGTGAGAGTGTTCTGGGCGCGGGCCGCAGGCGCCCCTCTGGCCTCTCCGTCCGCCCGGCCGCAGGATGGACGCGCGGCCTGGAGCCCGGCGGCTGCGAGCGCCCGGCCCACCCCTGCTCCGGGCCCGGGGTCGGGGGGCGGGCCGGGCCGGCCGAGCACCTTAGGGCCGCGGGTGGCTGAGGGCCGGGCGCGGAGACCCCGGTGTCTGAGGCGGCAGGTCGCTGAGCTGGACTCCCGCGGACCCTCGTTTCGAGTTGAGCAGTGCTTGGACAGCAACAGGTTTCTCGTGGGAGCAAGTGCGCGAGGGGGGACAGGAAGGGCCCCCCGCCAGTGGGGGCGGATGGAGGCCTGCCCGCTGCCGCCGCCCCCTGCCCGGGCAGTGACCTGGGTGAGGCCTGCGGAGTTGGCCTCCTCTTGAGAAGGCAGGGCTGTGTCCAGGTTCCCGCTAAGAGGGCAGTTTTAGAGAAACTGTCTGATGTGTGTTAGATTTCAAAGAATAGTAAAATTGGACGTGTTGGCATTCCGTCAGTTCTGTGACTTAGAGTCTGCCAACAGCGTCGGGTTCTGCGTGTCTGCTGTGACAGGAGCAGTTCGAGTCAGGGCCAGTGGGAAGCGGTTTCCAGGACGTGTTTCTGCACGGGGAGGCCTGGCCGCTTGCGCGGTGCGCCCGGCGGTCAGAGGGGGGCTGTCGGCGCCCTGCCCTGCGGCGGGGGCTCCCGGCGGAGCCCGGCCCGGGACAGCTTCAGGACCCGGCAGGAAGGCGGGGATAACACGCAAATCAGTGACCCTTGACTGGAGTTTCCATTGCTTCCTTTGTCACCGTTTTTCTTTAAAGTTTTTTGGGGGCTCTTGGCTTTATGGCTCTTGCCGCTCTGAGGTCTTCCAACTTGTTTGTTCTTCCTTTATTTCTGCTTGAAACTGTGCTCCAGCCCAAAGTTTGTGAAATTCAAACTCTTCTGACTGCCCCGACTGCCTGTGCTGAGATGGTGGTGGTGAAGCCGAAAGTGATAGCGGAAGTCCCACCCCGCTCCTGCTGCCATTGGCGGCAGGGTTTTCACGGCTGCGGGTCGGGGCTGCTGCAAGGGCGGCGATTGGTCCGTGAGCGTGGCGAGCACGGTGTGCGGCGCCTGGGGAAGCTCGGGTGAGGGCCAGGGGCAGCGGCGGGCGTCTTCTGCCCTGAGCCCGGGCTCCGGAGAAGTGAGGCGGTGCCGGTGCCCGATGTGACTCGCCTTCCGAGGATGACACAGTGTTAGCGGTTTCATCTTCTTGTTCAGAGATGGAAACTACCGCGGAAAAGAGGGGATGAGCTTTCTCTGGTGGCTTTCAAAGGAGCGCTGTAAATCTTAGGATTAGATTCTGTGTGTATACGGTCACTGTCTTTTGAAAGAACTGCTGAATTCTTTTTCAGTTGTAAAATTTCTTTATATTTGTCTTTGCACCCCTGAGAGTGTCTCACATACCAACTAGTGCTCAGAATTTTGACCAATGTGTGAAAAAGTATTTGGAAACTAGATTTAAACTAGATTTAAGATCATTTCTTCCACTTAGGTTTCTATAATTATTTTGCTTTAGATAAGCTTTTAGCTTCTGATACAGAATCACAATGTAGTGTTAATTGCGCAGATTAGTATAGTAATGACTCAATTATCTGGTGGTCACTTACCTGGCAGCCTCCCCCTTTTGGAAAATGCCTAAGAAATTTAGCTATCAGAAACTTCTCAGCAGCCAAATGAGAGGTCAGGAAGTTTTGGTACAGTGAACAAAGAAAGAAAAAGCTTTCTCTTTCCTCATTGAAGAATCAAGCTCTCTCCTTTTCAGATGTAATTCTGATAAGTTTAGTTATATATTTCTAAACTCAGCTTGAGAAAAGTGCAGAGAAAGGCTGCCAGAGGCAGCAGCACCATTAATAGCAAGAAGTGACACTTCACATGGGAGAAGATAAAAAAGCTATAAAAAGCAGATGTGATTCTAGGGCTACTTTAGGAAACGGAAAACAACCCTGTGTACTTCAGTAGCCTTTGAGAGTACAGTATTTATTCTATAGGGATGATTTTGAGTCAGAAAACCTTGTGTTCGGTGTTCTCTAAGGGAGTGAAGCAGTGTGTACTGTTTTTAAAAGATGCCCATTAAAATAGTTAAGTAAATTAAAACCATGATGACCTATCACTGGTAGAATGGCTAAAATAAACAGTACCGACAATACCAAGTGCTGACAAGCATGCTGAGCAACTGGAATTGGCCCCTTCTGGTGGGAATTCAAGAGGGCACGTGGTACACCCCCCCTTCCCGCCCCCGGGAAAACAGCTCAGCAATTTCTTATGAAGTTAAACATACACTTGCCATATGATCCAGCAGTCCTGCTCCTCGGTATTTACCTAATGAAACTTGTTCACAAACTGTACTTGAATGTTCCTAGCGGTTTTATTCATGATAGCCAAAACTGGAAACAGCCAAAATATCCTTTAACAGGTGAATAGTTAACCTGTGGTCCAGCCATACCAGGCCGTACTACTTAGCAGTAAAAAGGGAGGAACTATTGATACATGCAGCAACTTGGGTGAATCTTCAAGGCTTTACGTTGAGTGAAAGAAGCCAGGCTCA
The DNA here is from genome assembly GCF_057802395.1 of Ceratotherium simum simum. Classification (NCBI taxonomy): domain Eukaryota; kingdom Metazoa; phylum Chordata; class Mammalia; order Perissodactyla; family Rhinocerotidae; genus Ceratotherium; species Ceratotherium simum. Next base: position 55,474,654 of record NC_141919.1, on the reverse strand, counting down.
AAAGGCTTCTTTATGTGATATTCTCCTCAAGATAAGACTAGTGATGGGGACCAGGTGAGTGGTTGCCAGAGGGGAGGGGCAAGGGTGGATGTGAATATGAAGGGTTGGCAGGGGGGAGCTTTTGGGGTGATGGAACTGTTCTGTATCCAGATGGTGGTGGTGGTAACATGTTTTAAAATCATAGAACTATACATCAAAAGTAAATAAAAGTTAATTGTACTGTATGATAATCAGTACTTTTTTTTAGGAAAAAAAGGTTAAATAAAAATTGACCGGGGCTGGCCCAGTGGCACAGCAGTTGGGTTCACACGTTCTGCTTCGGTGGCTTGGGGTTCGCCGGTTTGGATCCTGGGCGGGGACCTACTCACCGCTCATCAAGCCATGCTGAGGTGGCATCCCACATAGAAGAACTAGAAGGACCTACAACTAGGATATACAACTATGTATTGGGGCTTTGGGGAGAAAAAAGGAAAAAAAGAAGAGGAAGATTGACAACAGATGTTAGCTCAGGGCCAATCTTCCTCAAAAAAAAAGTTGACAAAGGAATTGACACAAACACCTCACCATATATAATGTTGGGCATATGAGGCATTTCTCTTAAAAAAATCTACCATCTTACTGGCCTTCTCTAGGGTAAACTGGCAGAAAGGCTTAATTTCCTGTTAACTTTGCTTAGAGAAACCTTTTTTGACTTAGAAGAGTATGCCTTTGATAGAGCAATAATTGTATTCTGTAACCATTAGAAGTTGGCCCACACATCAGCTGGTTTTGTTCAGGTTCTTAAACTGCCTGGCCTGGGCTTGGCTTCTTCTGGTTACCAGGAGCGTTTCCTCTTGTGTGCCTTGAGTCAGCATAACCTTTGAAACTTAGTGAGGGACTGATGTTTGTTTAAAAATCTTGGTGGCGTTCAATCCCTAGAGCTTCCCTAGATGTTTCTGCCACAGACTTGTGGTGTCAGTGTGTGGGTTTACAGCGCGGTCCTTCAGGTCTCGTGCTGGCTCGGTGCTCTGGTGCCTGTACTTCGCTCTTAAGTAAGGCAGTGCTCCTGTTGTAAGTCACGGGGAGAAGGTAGCCATGCATTCGACTATGGCTTGAGGTTTTGGGATGATGATCTCTTTCCTTGCGTACTTGATGGGGTCAAGGGGACTAACTTGTAGGGTGCCAGGCCCTTGCTAGGTCCCCTCTCACAGTGCTGTCTTGTTTAGGCCTCATAGTGTTTCATTACCCTCTTTTATATGGGAAGAAACGGGATTGCTGATTAAGCGACATCCGGGGACAAGTAACCAGGAACCTCTTCAAGAGGGAAGTGCCACGCTGAAGTCAAAGTTCAGTTTCATTGTGTAAGAATGCTTTGGGTGTGTGCCTACCTGCAGTTCACTCCCAGGTCAGATCTGATAGCAAAACGTCTCCACTGCTTTTTCCAGGTAGAATGGGAGCGGCATAGTTTCTATCCAGGAGACACTGAAAACTAGCAATATACCTTCTTCTTGAAGACCTCGAATTGACCAGGGAGGACTTATGGTTCAAAATTGACCACATTATAACTCAAACCAGTCATCCACTTAAAGTTCTTATTTTACAATATCTGTTTTCTTCCAGTGTACCAGTTTTGTGACTAGCTTATTTCACTTAGCCTAATGTCTTCAAGGTTCATCCATGTTGTAGTATGGTGTCAGAGTTTCCTTCTTTTTTAAGGCTGAATAGTACTCTGTTGTTTGGGTGGACCACATTTGATTTATCCATCCATCCGTCGATGGATGCTTGGGCTGCTTCCCCTTTTAGCTATTGTGAATAATGAATAATGCTGCTGTGAACGTGGGTGTACAAACATCTGTTCAAGTCCCTGCTTTCAGTTCTTTTGGGTATATACCCAGGAGTGGAATTGCTGGGTCATTTGGTAAATCTATGTTTAATTTCTCGAGGAATTGTCATACTGTTTTCCACAGCAGCTGCCTACATGTGTTTTATATCGTACATTATACAATATATTATATATTATTACAATATACTTTTAATTTTTAACATTAATGTGATCACACAATACATTATTCAGCAATTTGCATTTTTTATAATGTAAAAAATCTTTCCATGTCTATACTTACAGTTCTAGTTCTTTTTAATGCATGCATGGTATTCCATAATTTATCCAACCCTCTACAAATGGTGCACGCACACATGCTCGGTAGAGCCAAGAGTGTGCCCATTTTAAAAGCCTTACAGGACTATAGAGCCAACATTGCCAGACCTTCAGATTTTTCAAGAAAGCCAGAAATCCAGATTTTTATTTGAGATTATCCCATTTTAAAAATACCATTTAAACCAAGCAAGATGGGCTCCATGTTAGATTTAGTTCCTGAGCCAAGTTGTGATTTCAGCACTGATCTTTATCAGCCATTATCACCCTTGTCTAAATGTCTTTCCTTTTTTTCTTAGTTTAAAGTTAGACTTACCGAAACCCACTTTCTCTTCCCTGCCTCGTTGAACCCTTCTGATGATCAAAGTGCTTCCATTTCCTGGGGTTACTGAAATAGGACTTTCCATAAATGCCACAATTCTCTGGACCTTCTCCATTACATACTTTTCCTCCTCATAATCCCTTTTGAGGTTACTACTATCCAAATATTCGTTCAACATCTGATAATTTCCAAGGCACACTTTCACTGTCCTCAAAGACTTGAGCAGGTGGTTTTACGTACTTAGAGATCATTTCCACCATGTCCCATTCCGCACACAGACTGACTGTTCTCATCCTTAATCTGGCCTCAGAGTCCTCAGCTTGGACTGTATAATTAGTGGGAAAAGTGACACCACCTTTAAGACTTCAAGCTCTGTGTCTCCTATACAGCCTGACCCTGCTGAGCGAGGCTTTGTTCTCCTTTTCCTTCCCACCAGCCTCTATTCTCCCAGTCCCTTCTGATCTCACTTTTAGCCCTAACTGGTTTGAGCCTTGTGGTCACCCACCTCAAAGTAACACTCACCAACCGGGAGCCATCATTTCACCCTCCCATCCTGCCAGTCCCTGTAGTACGTCACGTCATCTCTAACCCAGCAGTCTGCTTACCCTTGTCTTCCTTGTTTCCAGTCCTCCAACATGTGACCCCACCAGCTTTACCCAAGAAGTCCAACAAGTGCTTTTGCAAACCCATTGGTGGGTTGTGAATCCAAATTATTGGGTGTGTACCAGCATTTAGAAAAAATGATATAGAATAAAATAGGACAAAAAGTAGAATGCAAGACACGTCCTCAGGGTAAATATCATTTTCTTAAACTGTGGGGAGTGGTCAGAATTGCTTGGGTCCGACTGGGCCGCACACCCTGTGTCTCACTGGTGTAGCTCATCTCAGGTAGGTCGCTCTTCTGCCAACGACTTGAAAAAAACCATTAATCCAAATGCCTCATTTGGATTAATGGCTGTCAAACCCTCCTATGATCTGAACCCGGTCCACCTTCCCTCATGCTTCGCAGTTCCTCTGCTGTTGTTATAAATGCTCCCGACCAGACGGCTCACTGTCTCCCCAGGAAACGCCCAACTTTCCACCTTCTGCCTGTGTCACTCCCTCTTGTCTAACTACCCACTTCTGCTTGTCAGAATTTTACTTCTACTTCAAAGCCCATCTCAAGTGCCAGCTTCTGTCATGGAGCCTCTTCCGATGTTCCCAGAGGTGGCCCAGGGACGCTCGCAGCGCTGTTTGTATTCGCAGTGGTGGTTCCTGGGTCTGCTCTAGCGTAGCTGCCTGCACATGGACTCCCTGCTAACTGTGAGCTCCCAAGGCCGGCTGCGTTCCTCTTCTTATATCTCCTGTAGTGTAGTCTGAGCACTCCACTTTTTAATCACGTATTTGCTTTGTTCTGTTTACACAGGCAGGCAAATTTAATTATTTTCTTTCAACACTTGATCAGTGACCATTATGAAAGATTTATTTTCTTACCTCAAGTTTCTTATACTCTCTGCTCTGACTGGTTCCCAGTGATGATTCATTATCCCTCTAGGAACGTCAAGTGCCGGTTACTGGCCAGCATGGAGGAGTGAACATAACAGGAAAGGATGGGATCCTTCAAGGAGCTCAGTCTGGTGGCGGCCTAGCTCACCTACGTCATTTTCCCATGTCAGCGTTTGGGACTTCCTTTGATGCCGTAGGACAAGCTGTTTAGTCAGTGAAGACCAGTGAATGGTTCTCCGAGAGGGGTGGTTTCAGCGATGTCTAGAGACATTTTTGTTGTCACAACTGAGGGCGTGCTGACTGCAGGCATCTGGTGGGCTGAAGCCAGGGCTGCTGCTGAACCTTCTACAAGGCACAGAACAGCCCCACAGCAAAGAATTATCCGGCCCCAAAGGTCGGTAGTGCCCAGGCTAGGAAATCCTGGTGTGAACACATCAAAGAATTCTAAGCTTTGCGCCTTGGTAAAGCTGTATGAATGTTTGAAATAGAGATTTCTAAGTACACTAGGAAGAAAAGTAATCAGAAATGCAGCTTAGTTTTCTAAAGTAAAATACACACATGTACACACCCCATCTCCCACATATTCCTGCACCCCACATCACTCTTCATTTTGTTTTATACAATGGAAAGAAACTAATTAACACATACTAGACATTCCAGCCTTAGTAAGCCATCGACCATAGGAGTAAATGCTAGATACCATGTAATATGAAGAAGAGATGCTTTATTTTTTTTATTGAGATAGAAGGACATATAATATTTTATTAGTTTCAGGTGTACAACATAATGATTTGATATATGAATATATTGTGAAATGATCACGATAAGTCAACATCCATCACCACACGTAGTTACAAATTTTTTTCTCACGATAAGAACTTTTAAGATCTCTCTTACCAACTTTCAAACGTACAAGACAGTATTATTGACCGTAGTCACCATGTTGTACATTTCATCCCATGACCTTTTTATAACTGGAGGTGTGTACCTTTTGACCCCCTTCACCCATTTCACCGATCCCCCACCATGAAGAGGAGATACTATAGAATTTGAAAAATGAGGGCCGACCCCGTGGCTTAGTGGTTGAGTGCGCGCACTCCGCTGCTGGTGGTCCGGGTTCGGATCCCGGGCGCGCACTGACACACTGCTTCTCTGGCCATGCTGAGGCCGCGTCCCACATACAGCAGCTAGAAGGATGTGCAGCTATGACATACAACTATCTAGTGGGGCTTTGGGGGAAAATAAATAAATAAAATAAAATCTTATAAAAAAAAAGTTGAAAAATTAGATTTATTTTCCAATGGATTTGTAGACAGAATTTTCTAGATAGAAATATTAGACATAAATGATCAGAGTTTAGATAAAAATATTCTAAAATTCTCCAAATGTCTCTATCCAGTTAGGATCGTTTATTTCATTTTTTTACTTATGTGTATGTTTTCTCTAGACAGTAAGTCATGTGATGACCTCGCATGTTATCCGGCTCTTAGAACATTACCTGGGTATAGTAGGTGTTCAGAATATATTTGATAAGTGGACAAATAAGTCAATTTCAGACTCACCAGTTACTCAGGCCCTTGTGCAGGGCAGTGTGATGGCAGAAAGAATGTAGAATGTTTAACTGTTCAAACCCATACTCGAGTCACTTCCACGGATAAGTAGTCTCGGCTTGGCCACCTGGCGCAGCGCCTTGATCTTTGAATAAGCCCTTTATGTGTCTTAACTTAGGATCTGCGTTGAAGACTTAAAGGGGTGACTGCTTAGGGAAATTGGCTGAATTTAGGCACCTTTTCTCCCTCCTTATACCTGGTTCTATCAACCATCGTTTCTAGGCATCTTAGGGCCAGTCTAGGGTTGAACTGGTCCTGAATTATCTGCAAAGGTAACCGTAAATCTACAATAGTTAAGGATCTGTGACCTGTAAATGTGATCCCTTTGTGCCCTAGTCACTTGGCATTTCCCACTTGTCTCTGGAATATATCAACTTCTTTGGAAAGACTGAATCTACCATGTTGTTGGTATTTTGCGATTAGTGTAGGAGAGTGTGCTGGAGGGTGTACTGCTGGAGGGTTGAGTTTTCAGAGGTCTGGAGTGCACTGTTTGTCTTCATGAGCAGAGTGCTGGCCAGTTCAGACAGGGAGGGCCTCACTGCACTGCCTGGATGAGCACAGGCTCTGTGGTTTTCAGTCTCTTGCAACTATGTGAGCCATAAAATATTTCAGTAAGAGTTTGCAAGTGTCACCGTCTTGAAATAAATTGTATCAGTCTGAGATTCATTTTCCTAAATCCTAAAACTTAAATTTTGATGTATTATTGTATTTTGGAATTAGATTTTTAACAAGAATATTGCTAGGAGTTAGCTGAGTCATTAGGAGATTAATATAGTAGGCTAAATAGACACTGAGTATAGTATTGGTGTTTTCTTTCACTCTTCTTTTTATCTTTTTATTTTTAAAGTTTGTAAAGTTTAATTTGCATTTCTTTTATGACATCTACTCTCTTGTTTATTTAATTTTTTTTGGCAGAGAAAGAAAACAGTCTTACTATTGAATAAGCATTGAAGCAGACTGTAATCACATCACAGGCAGTCTGCTAAAGAGATTGCCAAGAAGAAAAGCAATCTCACCCTTTTATATAGCCCGGCAGATACAGTCCATTACACGCATGCTAATGTCATTATCCAAATGAAAAATAAAACTTCTGTCTTTTGACAGGTAGGAAGTTATATCTTACAGCCGAGTGCCTAGGATTCCTGAGAAGACGGGGAGATGGGGTGCCACTCTCTTTTTATTATATATTTAAGAATTTTTTTTAATTATGGTAAACTACACATAACAAAAATTTTATCATTTTAACCATTAAGTGTAAGTTCAGTGGAATTAAGTACATTCACACTGTTGTGCAAACATCACCACCATCCATCTCCAGAACTTTCTCATCCTCCCAAACTGAAACTCTGCCCATTAAACACTCCACATACCCCTCCCCCAGCCCCTGCTACCCACTATCCGACTTTCTGTCTCTATGGGTTTGACTCCTCTAGGTCCCTCATATGAGTGGAATCACACAGTATTTGTCCTTTTGTGACTGGTTTATTTCACTGAGCATAATGTCCTCAAGGTTCATCCATGTTGTAGCGTGTGTCAGAGTTTTCTTCCTTTTCAAGGCTGGATAATGTTTCATTGTATGGATAGACCACATTTTGCTTATCCATTCATCCACTGATGGATACTTGGGTTGCCTCCACCTTTTGGCTGTTGTGAGTAATATTGCTGTGAAAATGGAGGTACAACTACCAGTTTGAGTCCCTGCTTTCAGTTCTTTTGGGCATCTACCCGGAAGTGGAATTGCTGGGTCATGTAGTAAATCTTTGTTTAACTTTCTGAGGAGCTGTCATTCCATTTTCTGCAGCAGCTGCGCCATTTTCTATTCCCACCAGCAGTGTATGAGGCTTCCGATTTCTCCACATCCTCGCCAACAATTGCTTGTTTTTTTTTTTTTTTGTTAGCCGTCTTAATGGGTGTGAAATGGTGTCTCATTTATGGTTTTGATTTACATTTTCCTTATGATTAATGAAGTTGAGAATCTTTTCATGTGCCACTCCCTTATTTTAAAAGAAAAATTTCCTTGCTTTTAAGACCACTGCAACCAATTCTTATAGAATAAACAAGAGGTGTATAAGGTAAGACACTCAGCTCTGAGTTCAGATTTCCCGAGGGGGAGAAATTTCCTTTCAGAGACATTGCTAACGTGTGTCAAAAACATTTAAACCGCCCTTTTAAAGTAAGCAATGACAATAAAAATCTTCCACCAAATGTGAGTTGACTTTTATGTTCTCCTTCTTCTGCTGGACTCGAGTAGGGAGTAAGTAGCCTAAGTTTTATCCTCCTAATACCTAGTGACTAGTTCAGCTGGATAAAAGTCAAAGCCGGATTTTTTTTTAAAACAAAAGAATTCAGGTCTACTCATATCCTCTTATGTTCAGGTTGACTTATATCTTTTAAATCTGGTAATTGGCTGGAGGATGTGTCATAGTACTCCCTGAGAGGGTATAAAATTATTCTAAAGAAAAACGGCATAGAGTATTTTTTCCTTTGTGTCAGAAAATCTGTTTATGACAACTCATGGTGTTTCAGGTCCTGCATGAAAAGTACGAAGAAGCAGATCTTTTGTCACATAGCTCACTTAAAAATAAAGAGTAGCTGACGTGTCGAGCACTCATGATTTGTGGATGATTCAGAGCTGTGTACACGTAGTAACTCATTTGAGCATCACAGCAGCCCTGTGAGGTAGGGGTACTGTTATTTGTGTAGATGAAGAAATGGAAACACAGAAAGTATCAAGTCGGCACTGGAGCTCACCCTCCTGGTGCCAGAGACAGACCTCACCATATGGGTGCTTCTTTACTGGGGATTAGGTGTAAGGAACGGTGTCACCTGTCCATTCTTACGGGACTGTCCTCATAGCTGCTTTGCATCATTAGCAAATAATTAACCCTTGCAAAGTAAGTTTGGGAATTTTTTAGTCATTATTCCTTGTAATAATACTGAGTTTTGATGTATCTGCCTTTTAATTTTTATTTATTTATTTTTTGCTTGAGGAATATTAGCCCTGAGCTAACATATGTGCCAGTCTTCCTCTATTTTGTATGTGGGTTGCCGCCACAGCATGGCTGATGAGTGGTGTAGGTCCATGCCCAGGATCCGAACCCGCGAACCGGGGCCGCTGAAGTGGAAGGAGTTGAACTTAATCACTACGCCACGTGGCCAGCCCCAGTATCTGCCTTTTTAATGATGAAACTTAAAACTATTGAGACAAAAAGATTTACTTAGGATTCCGTGGCAATATATAGGAGCATAGAATTATCCCCAACTAAGTACGAAGTACTTCATTAGGACCAAAAATGAGACATTTTGCCAGCTACCAGAGCTTTTTCACACTGACTGTATCCACCATATGTCTTGGGGATGGACGGGTGGAGGGCTGAGGGGAGGTGTTTCGTGGTTCCCGTGGCTCCTGCAGCACCTGGCAAGAGCAGAGTCAAACTGCTGTGTGTGCAGGACCTCTAGGATCTATCTCACTCTCTTGACCCAAAGCTGCATTTCGATGTGGGGTGATGGCAGCACGGCAAAAATCTGTCAAGGCTTGGTGCCTTTAAGGTGGTGGGTGGTCCCTGGTTACCAGCCAGGGTCTGCACTTAATTCCAAGTCTGGCTCACTCTGGGTGGGAGGCTCCACCCCTTCTACTACCCCCTGCAAGTATGTGGGTCTCAGGCTCAGTTCTTCAGCTTGCCTTATACTTTTTGGGAGTTCAAATTGAAATACTCTTTCCAACATTGTATTTAATAGTTTTTACTCACTTCTAAATTAGGATTAACAACTAGACATACCAGTGTCATTGTACGGTGCCCAGTCCGAGCCAGGAGCTGGAAGGCCGGAGAGTCGGTGAGAGTAAATAAGAAAGATGGAACTGGGGGCGAAAGGCCTTCTGACTAGAAGACAGGACCCTCTCGAAGGGGGACAGGATGCTCTCGAAGGGGGACAGGATGCCCTCGAAGGAGGACGGGCAGCTGACGCTCTGTCAGACCCTGCTTCCCCTAAGTGGAATCTCTGGCATTTAATTTTTTAAAAATTTTTTAACATTTTATTTTTTATTTATTTTATTTTTTTATTTATTTATTTTTGGTGAGGAAGATCAGCCCTGAGCTAACATGCTAATCCTCCTCTTTTTGCTGAGGAAGACCGGCCCTGAGCTAACATCTATTGCCAATCCTCCTCCTTTTTTTTTCCCCAAAGCCCCAGTAGATAGTTGTATGTCATAGTTGCACATCCTTCTAGTTGCTGTATGTGGGACGAGGCCTCAGCATGGCCGGAGAAGTGGCGCGTCGGTGTGCGCCCGGGATCATGTGCGCACTTAACTGCTAAGCCATGGGGCCGGCCCTCTGGCATTTAATTTTTATTTTTAATCAAATAACTACCTCTCAAGTTGTATTTTGATACAACCCAGACCTTCTTCCTGTCCCCCTCAAACCTTGCATGGAGTCTTCACCAGCTTCAGTCCTCTGCCCCGCCTACCAGGCTCCTGGACATGAGTCTGGAGGACTTGTTTGCTGGGCCTCTCACTGATGTTCTTGGTTGGTGGGCTTGCTTCATTCATTCTTAGGTTTATAGTTAGCCTAATCCCGTCTGCGCTAGGCTTTCCTGCTGCCCTTAGTCGACTGGGGAGAGTTGTGTTTTCATGACACAGGCTCCTAGAGCCTTTGCTGTTCAGGCCTGTTAATCCTTCGTTTGCCTGATGAAGTAGCTTAGAGTAGTCTTTCAGCTGGAGGCTTGTAGACTGTTGATTTTTTTTCTTTTTAAAATAATCTTCTTAACTTTGGAGTAATTTTAGGTTTATAGAAAAGTTGCAAAGGTGGTACAGAGAGTTCCCAAAGATCCTTCACTTGGCTTCCATGCATGTTAACATCCTACGAGCTAGTACAATTATCAAAACAAAAACATTAGCATTGCTACAGTACCATTAACTGCATGATGGACTTCATTCAGATTTCATCTGTTTTCCACCAGTGTTCTTGTCGGCTCCAGGACCCAATCCAGGGTACCCTGTCGCCTTTAGGTGTCTCATTTCCTTAGTCCTCTCTGGTCGGGCACAGCTCTTCAGCCTCTGCTGTCTCTGGCGACCTCGACACTTCTGGAGTACTGATCAGTATTTTGTAGGCTGTCCTCCAATTTGGGCTCGCTGATGTTTTCTTGTGATTTGAGGAGGACTCCCCAGAGGTGCACTGCCCTTCTTGTCACACCATCCCATGATGGTGTCTGTCGGGTGTCTGCTCTGTGATGTGACTGCTGTCCCCTTTGCTGTTTGGTTCTTTGGAAGAGGTCATTTAGTCAAGTTGAGGGGTGGGAATAAACTTCACCTGTTGGGGAGGGATTTCACATTATTTGAATTCTTCTGTGGGAAGGATTTGCCTCTTCCCCCTTTATTTTATTCCAGCATTTGTTTATATCAGTGTGGACTGGTGTATTCACTTTGTACTTTGGGTTACAGCTCAATGCTATGTTATTTATTTTGTGGCACAAGTTCTTCTTGCTTTGGCCATCTGCGGGCGTCTTTTAGGTGGGGTCCCGTGTCCCTCTGACACGCCTCATCCTGCCTTTTGTGAGCGCCGTCTTCCTTGCTGGCACCACAAGGTAGATGCTCTGGGCTCCTCTTGGACCTGCCTGCCCTCCATCCCTCATTTTCCTCAGTGGCCCTGGTTGCGTGTAGCGGAGAGCAGTATTTAGAAACCAGATTGGGGTGTGGATGTTCTTGCTCCTGGAGTGTCACTGCTTCTAGGCCCTCGGCTGACAGCTAGAGATGGATGTGTGTAGACTAACCCACCTGTACACACTTACCTCTAGTGACTGCAGTGTGGTCCCCTACATGCCAGTTCCTGCCGATGACTCCACGGCCAACCCAGCACCACAGGGTCAGGCTGGCCTCCTCCCTCTGTGCATTTGTAACCCCGCCTCCTCCGGCGAGTCACCTGGCTCATCCACCATCCGTTTGCTCTAGCCTCACACGAGTGACGTGGTTTAGCCTTGTTCCCCCACACCCTTGCACCCCTGTGAGACACACATTACCAAGGAGAGTTCAGGGTCTGGGTGTCTGTCCTCAGGTGGCACTGCTTCCACTCAAAACATTGTTTTCCAGAATTACCTAGGGCAGCTCCCCCTGCCCGCTCAGCGGGATTATTCCGGTGCGATACATTGTCAGTCTGCATTCTGTCCTGGCACCCTGACATCCTGGCTGATTTTTAAAAATTTGCGTACACTAAAGTTCATTCTCTGTATGAGATGTCCAGTTGGATGAGTTTGGACAACGCGTAGTCGTGTTGTGCCCACCCCCAGACTGTGGGCTCTTCCCTCTTCCTTCACCGACAGAGTTTGTGGCCGTGGCGGCACCGCACTTCTGCCGTGCACCTCCTGGAGAGAATCGCATCTCTGTCCTTGTGGCTTGAATGCCATGCTGCTTTTCCTCAGGTAAAGGCATAATGGGTTTTAACGGTGGGGAAGAATACGAGCATTTTAGAAGTTGAAGGAACTTTAAAGTCCATTAATTTTACATTCCTAGCTGGGCAGATTGGCATTAGGCCAGAACTGGAACCTGGACATTTTGGATCTCCTCCCTGTCACTGTGCCTCAGGGCGGCTGAGATAGGAAGGATAAGCCAGAGGAGGGCCACAGAGGAGGGGCACAGACTGCTGGCCCTGCTTTAGGTTTGAGATCTGTGCCTGTGGGCTTGGTTCCTTTATCTTTTGTTCTAGAAGGTTAATCCTAGCAGGCACGGATTTGTTTAATGTTAGGTGTGCCTTGGGGAGGAGTAAGGTATTGTTAATCATTTGCAAATTAGTGTCCTGGTGAATTATTAATAGTTCATTCACTTTGCTTTCTTTTTTTTTTTTAAAGAATGCATTAGTCCTTTAAATTTTTATTTATTTATGTATGTATTTTTTCCCCCCAAAGCACCAGTAGATAGTTGTCTGTCATAGTTGCACAGCCTTCCAGTCGCTGCACGTGGAACGCGGCCCCAGCATGGCCGGAGAAGCTGTGCGTCAGTGTGCGCTGGGATCCGAACCCCGGCCGCCAGCAGCGGAGCGGGAGCACTTAACCACTAAGCCACAGGGCCGGCCCTCACTTTGCTTTTTGATGCCAGTCTCAAACCTAACGTGCTGAATGAACACAGACTGGCGTTTGGGGCGGTGGGAGCAGGTGGTGTGGAGAGCTCCACACTCCGCCGAGGCCGAGGAACACGCTGCTACTGGTTGGAGTAGACCTCAGGAACCTCTCTAGGTAGTTTCAAGACTCTTTCGGGGGGCCCACCACGGGACCCCAGCGTTTTTCATTCTTTCGGTGCTTACCGCGTGCTGGGCGCCGCGCTCCACCCTCGGTCCGCGAGTGAGCGAGCCGGCGGGTCCTCGAGGCCGCTGAGGCCGCTGACGGGAGGAGCGTCTGTCCCAGCGCGGCCCGAGGGCCGTGCGGCCTGGCTTGTACTAGTGCTGCTTCAGCTTTTTAGACCTTTTTCTTTTAAAAAAGTTTTTTTTTAAGCATGATTGCACTACCCTGGCACAGTTAGGTTGGGCTTTGCTTTTTCCCTTCCAGTCTTCTTGCGCAGACCCGCTTACACGTGGTTGTAGGGACAGAGTATTGTATTCTGAAGCGCTTTGTTGACTGTTTTGTGTAAGCTTGCCCCCCAGCCCCTTCGTGCTGACTCACCTTTCATCCGAGTCCACCGCGGGCCCCCCCCCCCCGCCCGTGCTCCCGGCCCCCCGTGCTGCCAGCCCCCCTGTGCCGCCGACCCTCCGTGCTCCCGGCCCCCCGTGCTCCCGGCCCCGTGCTCCTGGAGGTGTTGATCGGGCTCTGGGTTCTTAGGCTGCAGTTCCTGGAGCGAGGTTACTGGGTCTAAGAGCGAGGCCTTTTACAGCTCTGGAAACGCGCTGCCCGTCGTTAACGACGCCTGCCCCAAGAACCGCCCGCCCCACCCGGCGCCTTCCGGTCCTCACCCGGGTCCTCACCCCGCTCCTCACCCCGGGTCCTCACCCCGGGTCCTCACCCCGCTCCTCACCCGGGTCCTCACCCCGCTCCTCACCCCGGGTCCTCAGTCCCGCTCCTCACCCCTGGTCCTCACCCCGGGTCCTCACCCCGCTCCTCACCCCGGGTCCTTACCCGGGTCCTCACCCCGGGCGAGGGGGGTGGGGAGGCTGACAGTGTGCTCGGGGAAGACTAGCCCGTCCCCCTGGGCCACTCTCGCTGGGAGTTGGGCAGAGCCGGGCTCTGAACCGCCCTCGCCTCAGTTCCCGCAAGAATGGGTCAAATATACATCCTGATCCGCGGCGCCCAGCACCCACGTTTAGCTCTGCCTGTCTCCCCGCGGGGTGTCTGTCTACCGAGCGAGCATCCAGGCTGCCCTTTCCAGAACTCCTCGGAGGGCCCGCGGGGCGACTCAGTCTGCTTTCGTTTCGGGGCTGATTAGGAGGTCGTGCACACTTATGTTAAAGATGTCTGGCAAAGAGCCAGAAATGGCTGCTGATTTCAGAATGCTCTAAGACACCACTGTAAAGATAAAGTTCTACGTAGAAAAGTGATTTGAGGTGGAGAGGTTGGGCTTGGAGGTTATCATTTCTAGAATGTGAGAAGATGAAGCTGGCCTCATTTTAGACTTTTTTTTAAGTATGCTTTTGTATTTTGTGAAGGTACAGTGTTTTTAGATTAAAGGATAAAACAGCGTTCTCCTATTCTAAGACATAGAACATTAATTGACTCATTGGATGTTGTTTTTATTTTTTTTCTTATAGAGTAAAATTTTTTATCAAAATATTTTTGATAATTTTTATCAAAATATTTATCAAGAAAATGCAGAAAATTATTTTTCTTTTAAATATACATCTTTGAAAGGTTTGCTTTGCCTCTAAGTGAGATTTCATTATAATTAACTTTCCAACAAAATTTGGTGACCACTTCTGTATGAAAGTCAGTGAGAAATCAGAGCAGCTCTGCAGTGATATCCAGTGGGTTACTTTGACCACTTGAGGTTAATTTTTTTGCTGAGAAGCATTCGTCCTGAGCTAACATCTTTGCCAGTCTTCCTCTATTTTGTATGTGGGTCACTGCCACAGCACAGCTGCCAACAAGTGGTGTAGGTCTGTGCCTGGGGACTGAACCTGGGCTGCAGAAGCAGAACTCGCCGAACTTGACTGCTAGGCCACGGGGCCTACCCAAGACTTAGCTTTTATTAAGAAAAAAAATCCTTCTGATTGTTTCACCTATTTGACACATTTGATCTCCTTTGAAGAAATTGCTTTGGTTTCATTGAGGGTGGCTGATGTGTCTCTGTCTCTTCCTTTGCACTTCTTCATTTTCCTCTTGTTTCTTTTTTTACCCCCCCATCTTTTCCTTCAAAACACTGTCCCAAAGATAAGCTGGCATTGTGTATTTTGAAGCAGGGTGATCTTTGCACTTGACAAGAAATCGAGAATGAATTTGCAGTGTGGATGGGATCTTAAGTTACTGACCAGGAGATGCTGTCCCTCTGGGATTTCTTATTTGAGCAGTGTGCTACACGCTTTATGATGGCTCTTTTGACTGTGTGGCTTTCCTGGATATTTTCATATCTGGAGCGTGCAGGATCTGTACAGGCATGTCTGTGCATCGAGCGCGTACTGCAGTGGAGCTGGCCCCTGACAGGCATTCTTCTTACTTGCACAGGTTGCGCAGAGCATCGAGGACCATCATCAAGAAGTGATCGGTTTTTGCAGAGAAAACGGCTTCCACGGCTTGGTTGCGTACGACTCTGATTATGCGCTGTGCAACATCCCCTACTACTTCAGTGCCCACGCCCTGAAACTGAGCCGGAACGGGAAAAGCCTCACCACAAGCCAGTACCTGATGCACGAGGTGGCCAAGCAGCTGGACCTGAACCCAAACCGCTTCCCCATCTTTGCCGCTCTGTTAGGTAGGTGGGCAGTGTGAAAACTATTTCGTTTTATGGGGAGTTCTGTACTAGGAACATACTGATCGTTTTAAATCGCAGTGCTGGAATGTTTTGGATTATGTCTTAAATTTAAAAGAACCAGGGAACGGGCTCCTCCTCAGTGGCATTCCTTACTTGGTATTATTTTTTGTTGTTGCTGATGATGGGCTTTTGTTCTTAAGTGTTCATTTATGTGTTGTTTTGTCCAGGCCAAAAAACTAATTTTGTGAATAAATTCACTTGCAGTTTAGGGGCAATAAAATCTGAAAATCACAAATGTTAACACATTCTCACCATGAAAATTAGACGTTTAAATCTTTGGCGTATATTGTGTTTATTATAGAAGAAAATATGCTATGAAGTTAGCGCTGTCACGTTTTCCCTCATTTTAAGGACACTCACTACTTTCCAAAGGAAAACAACAAAAATAACCTATCTTACCTTGTTTCCAATGCCTACATTTTAAGTAAATGTATAAATGTCTTTAAAAACGCCCTTGGAAGAATTCCTTATGCTGAATATACAGAAAGGATGAAATCTTGTTTTAACTAAAGTTTTATTTTTTTTTACTTTTTATTTTTTTGTGAGGAAGATCAGCCCTGAGCTAACATCTGCCAATCCTCCTCTTTTTGCTGAGAAAGACTGGCCCTGGGCTAATATCCATGCCCATCTTCCTCCACTTTATATGGGACGCCGCCATAGCATGGCTTGACAAGCGGTGCGTCGGTGCGTGCCTGGGATCCGAACCTGCGAACCCTGGGCCGCCACAGCGGAGCGTGCGCACTTAACCATTTGTGCCATTGGGCCGGCCCCTAAATGAGGTTTTATATATTAATTTCTTTCAAGTTAAAAATAACTTTCCAATAGGTAATATATTTACCTGTCACTTTATGTCCGCGCTTTATAGTTGTTTCCTTTCTTCTCTCTTCTGTCTGCTCCTCTGCCTTGTGCTTGCCTTGTGTTCCTGTGTCTCGAGCTACTTGAATAGCCAGCTCTGGTTTGCAAGAACTGTGTCCACGATATGAGTAAATGTGTTCTGAGTGAGGCCCTCCGTGATTAAAACCCAGGACCTGCAATGATGGGATTGGGCTGTTTGGGGCACAGGCCCTTTTTGAAAGATATGTGGTCTCCAGCTAAGTGAGACCTTACTATACTCTCTCAGTTTGTTTGCTGGCGAGGTTAGCATCCCATCCAATTGTGTTTAAGAGGGGAATTATATTGTGGGTTATTTTTAGAAATTTCTACTTATGAGATTTTTATAAACATTCCAAAAAAGTTTTACATAATTAGAAATTATAGTGAGGGAGCCAAATTTTCCACGTACTGTTTGGTGATAGCATTTCAAATTGTATAAGAATCAATCAACAGAATTCTGATTTCACAAGTTGTCTTATTTATTTGGATCTAATCTCGAATATGGGTCTTTAAGTCGGTGCTGGCTGTTTTCTGTGTTTTCTTAGAGAACTCTTGTGACTTGGGATTTGGAGGATTAAAACTCATTTTCTAAATATGCTTTCATATTTTCAAATACTAAAATAAAAAGGATGTTTCTTCTGATGTTAAAAGTGATTATGGGGATGGGCACATTATGAAAAGTTTCATAATTACTTAAATGTCATACAGAATGACTTGGGCATGTTAATTGACTGTAGAAGAATAGGAAGATTGTATGCTTTTAGAATATGGATGCCTTTGCTAATTTTAGATGTGGAAGGATATTTGTTTATCTTATTTAAGAAACATTGAATATATTTCTTGGGAGATAATGCCAATGCATACTCTTCTAGCTAAATTATTTTGTGAAATTTTAAAATAATTGAAAAACGGTAGTAACATTTGGATAATTTAGTAATGAATTAGTTTAGGGCTTGTAATTTCTTCAAAAAATTTAGGCAAGTTACAGGTAAACTCCTAATTGGGTGATCATTTTTATTTTAGATCTTGTGTAAAAGTTTCAGTGTCTTCAAATGAGAAAGATTATTTTTCTTTTCCATTTTGTAATAGAAAGTGTAGCTTTATAAGTAGTGTTGTTGTAGAAAAGTTGGACGGAATATTCATTTAAATATTTGATCCAAGTTTTACTATTACTGATGGTAGAATTGGCTTAATATTTTTTCAGGTAGAAGCTTGGAAAACATGTCTTTCTACTTCATTCTTCCCTCACAGTAAGGTCCTCTGCGGCTCACGAGCAGAGGAAAGTAGTGCAGAGCTCTGTATCTGGGCTTGCAGGACTCGGCTCTGTTCCTCTGGACATCGTGGCGGTTCAGTACTTGTGTGTTTAGAATATTATGGTTAGCAGTGTTGCAGATGATCTCACCTTGTTCCACTGCCTGTTAGCAGCTAATTAATGAATACTCTCAGTATGGAGGTAATTAAATTGTAATATAAAGATCACAGAATTATCTAGGAAATTCCTGCTTTTCAATTGCATTGAGATAACTAACATGCTAATGATGTTAGTATATCAGACCTCCAGGCACTTCGGTAAAGGGAGCGTGTCCCCCAAAATGCAAATTCTCAGCGGAATGCAGTTCTTGTTGTGACAAAGCCCTGGTGACAGGGTGCACAGCTGAATGGTCCTCCTTGTTGGTGGTGTAGTCTGTGCTTTGTCACATCTATTTGTGGGTGGTGATGGAAGTTACAGGAGGAGGGTGTCGATCCACGTCACAAGCAGCGGTCATTGTCACTTAACCTGGCTTAGGGAGATGTTATGACTGCACAGATTCCGCCTGTGCTGTTGAACCTTGTTCACAGAGCGCACTGTGAACCATGGGCGTCTCACGAACAACTGAAACTTGTATCAGAGTCGGGATTTGGCACCCCGGCATTATCAGACTGACCTCAGTACTTTGCTGGGAAGTTGCTGAGGTTTTTATGTGGTTTGCTCAGTTTGAATGCTGTTGGAACTACTGGAAATTCATCTTGTACTTGAGGCAGCTGCAAGAAGTCAGCCCGCTGCGTATTGCTTTATATTAAAAGATGAAGAAATAGTCTCAGTTTCTGTGTGGCAGTTTCATGTGGTGTGTCAAACGAGGTGGTCCTGAGAAGTCGTATTGCAAAGTCTGAGACAAGCAGACAAAGGTAATGTACAGAACATACATGCAGTGATGTTCACTCTCCCTGGTGTCGCTCATGACGATGGCTTTTATGGCATCCGTGTTTGTGTTCCAGGAAATCACATTCTACCTGATGAAGATCTGGCTTCCTTTCATTGGAGTTTGCTTGGTCCAGAACATCCACTAGCCTCACTTAAGGTACAAATTCATTTCATTTCCAACATTTGTAATCATCAACTGTTGATTTTGCTATGACTTATGTAAATAATGTTCCTTTATTGTAGAAGGAAATATGCCACAAAGTTAGCAATATCCTGCTTTCCCCTGGCTTCAGGATCTGCACTGCTTAAAAACCAACCTACCTTATCTTATCCCCAGCACCTATATTTTAGGGAAATTTATAAATGTCCTTAAAAATTCCTTGAGAGGAATTCTTCATGCTGTGTACCTAGAAAGGTAGAAATCTTTTAGCTAAAGCTTTTATGTATTAATTTCCTTACTTACTAATTATTTCAATTGGTAATAGAGTCATCTGTTATTCAGATCAACATGTTAGCCTAGTTCGATAAATTTCATGACTTTCTTACTAATTGTCCAAAATTATAAAAGTCTAGTTCAGGCTTTAATGCTTTTTGAATGATGGAGGAGACTCAAGTTCATTAGAGAAATGGTCCATTTGTACTATTGTATTAACACTTAGTATTTATTTTCTTATCTTCCCCCTTCCTGTTTATGAAAGTACCTTAACTTTGGTTTTCTAGAGGGGAGGTCTGCGGTTTGACGTGAGCATGACAGTGGATTGGTGTGAGCCACGGGAGACCTAGACTTGAGCTTAGGGGTGGCTTCCTGGGATCTTTGGAATCCCGTTGCTGGGTGAACGGGCTCTGTATCCTCTGCTGTTAGCGTTGGGACTAGAGTCACTGTTCGTTAGGTGGGGACTGGGAAGTCGGGGCCTCGGTTCCTCACAGTGAAGGGGGGTTGTGTGGAATGATTTCTGAGGGCATTTTTCCTGTGAAATTCTGGGTTCTGTCAGAATTCCCCTCCCTCCATAGTCTTCATTGGAGTTTTTGTGTTTTGCCTTAGAGTGAACTTTGGTGATTCCTGAATGTCCAAGAAGAATTCCTTCCCGCCCGTTTCTTCCTGTTCCTTGCCGCCTAGAACCCTTGTCTGGTCCATCTTTTACCAACACGTCATAGTATTTCTTTTTTTTTATTTTTTTGCTGAGGAAGATTTGCCCTGAGCTAACATCTGTGCCAGTCTTCCTCTATTTTGTATGTGGGATGCTGCCATAGCATGGCCACTGATAAGTGGTGTAGGTCAGCGCTGGGATCTGAACCTGGGCGGCTGCAGTGGAGCATGCTGAACTTAACCATCAGGCCACGGGGCGGCCCTCCCTTTTCATTCTAACAGTTCTTGATGTGGGGGTTTTCAAGTTCTGTATGGAAGTCAGTTTTTCTCCTCTTGTTAGAAATTACTGGTTTTCTTTTGCTTTTTGGTTCTTGAAGGAGAAAAGCTTTCTGTTTGTTCTTGGCCAAAGTGTTCTTCCTGTTTGTTTTCATTTATGAAGTGCTGCAATTTATAATCTTGATGCTAAACTCCTGGTGATAGACACCATAGTGAAATGCAGATCAGAAAAGTAAAGTCTGAAATCAGGTGGACCTGAGAGTATTGTGCTCATTAGGTTTGTTAAGCAGTTTGCTTCTATGAGTTGGGACGAGACAAAGGCTTGTTTCTTACAAAGTTTGTATGGTTCTGAATAGTAGGGTGAGAGGCTCCCAGGACCCAGGCCATGTGCACGTGTCCTTGTGGAGCTGGCTTTCTTCATGTGTCAGGGATGTGAGGAGCTGTTTGAAGAATAATTGGAAAACCAACTCAGTCTAGTGACAGGTCACTAACGTCATTATCATGTGTTTTTCTTAATGTTCGATTAAGAAAAATATTAAGTATTTAAAAAGTTGAATTAGAAAATGTCTGTCCATGTATCCACCATCTTCATTCAACAGTTGTTAACATTTTGCTGTAAAGTGTGTTTGTATGTTTGTTTTTAACTCCACTATTTGGAAGTAAGTTGCAGATACCATAACACTTTACCCATGAAAACGTCAGTTTATATCACCACCACCTGAAAATAAGGATAATCTCTTACTCATATTACTATTATCACATAAACTAAATTAGCAGTAACTCCCTAATGTCATTTAATGTTAAGTCCATATTCAAATTTTTCCACTTGTTGCCTAAAAGTTATTTATGGTGTTGTTTGTTGTTTTTTTTAAAAATCAGGATCCAATCAAGCTTTATGCATTATCAATGTGTGTATTTTAAATATTAGCTGGTGTTTTTATGGCATAATGGAGAAGCAATCCAAAGTAATCTTTCAATCACTTGATGATAAGTTGTAGGGTTTTTAAAGTCACAGTCTGAAATGCAGGCACATCTGGCTTTGAGTTCAAAGGTTGCATTTGTTGGCCACTTTTATGTTTTGACCTCTTATACACATTTTCTGTGTGCGGTGTCATTTCAGTCATCTTAACATAGATGGTGGGAAATTGGATGTGATGATTTTTTCCATGAACATTGCTGCTGTCTGGAATTGTCTGTATCCTAGCTGCTTTTTGAGTCTCTTCTTTTTCCCAGTTGTAAAACTAACTACATCTTTTGAAAATTTGGTTAGTTGTTGCTTATGAAACTTTCTCATGATTTTTATTAGTTGCTTTTTAACACAGTATGTTGCATACACAGCTTTTAAGGATATATCCGCTTTTGCATCCTTGAGTTCAAATCTACCTTGGCCCATTCTTTTTATCCTACTATTTTTATAGCATTTCACTAAAGCCAAATCTCCTCCGTTATTGTTCACAGAGAGTTGGTGTTATACAAACTCTTTATCTGATCAATTCAAAGCACCCCTTAACATGTAAGACCCTAATCTTAACCCTCTCAGCATTTCAGCCTCACTGTCTGCAGAGCTGGCTGTGCTGAGAGAAGAGCGTGTCTGGGGTTGGCTCTGTGGGTGAGAGGCACATGGGGAACCTGGGGTGGTCAGGGAGGAAAGCCGGGACGGCGAGGTTGTGGATGATAGCCTCAGAGGAGGCTCAAAGGGGCAGAGTTCTGTTTTGTGCTGCCTTAATAATCAGGGACCCTGCTCACAGGAGTGCGGTGCTGGACCGAGTTAGAACCTAAAATCACAGGAGGGCAGTAGAGAGAGGAGGGAGGGCAGCCAGTCAGCTTGTAAGCTTTTCAGTCCTTCACTTTCCACGTTAGGAGCTGCTAGTGAGGTGGCGACAGATGTCTGAGGTTTGGAGATAAAGAGTATTTCATTTGTGTTTAGGACAGTGGGAGACCACCTCATGATGTAAAACTAGGAGCAGGGGTGGGCCGCCTGAGGGGTGTGGTGCCGCCAGCCCTGTGGGAGCACCCCCTGGCCATGAGCTCATGCTGAATGAGAGCCCTTTTGTAAATGTGCTTTTGAGTTGTTTATTGTTCTAGGATTTTGAGTCCCCATAAGATGTGGAACTTTTTATTTTGGGTAGGAATTTAATTAAAAAAATTTTTTAAATTGGGCATTAGTTTCAGGCGTTGTATTCACTTTAATGGTTTTTGTGTTCCTAAACTTCATACCCAGTTTCATGCATTTCGAGTTTTTATCCCAGTCACTCGTTCCTGAGCCCCAAGTATTTCCTGCCACAAAGTCCCTTCCGCCATCTCCTTTATGTTGGACAAGCCGCCTTGCAAGATTTATGCCGCCTTTCCTCCTCACCGACCTCCTACAAGCATTGTTCTCCTGTAGAGTGATTCAGTCTCTATTTTGCTCTCTCTACACCACACCCCAATTTTGTGGAGCAGGCAGAAGAGATCCTACCCCGGACTCACTGTCCCCCAGCCCAGCCCAGCCCAGCCCAGCCCTGTCTGCAGTGGGCCGGGCAGGTGCTGGTGCTGCCTGAACCCCTCTCCAAAGGCTTCCCTCAAAGCTCCCCTGCCTGCTCTGCCTCTTCTCAGAGTTCCCTGACTGACAGCTCCCTTTAGGATTTAAATGTCCTTTGGTATTTATAACCCTACCTTCCCTTTCACTTTCACTGTTTTCAGTTGCCTTCCTTTACCAGCATTTTCTTCCCCTGAGGCAGCTGTATCCCAGGGCAGTCTGTCAGGTCACAGTAGGAACACTTTGTTTGACATTTACTTAGAATTTTACCCAAAGTTATCTCTAACTTTGTATTTTTTGTCTTGCTGTTTGCCACTAAGGTCACTGAGTAATCCTCTTTACAAGTGTCTTTAGGAGCAGTCGACCCCGGGGAGGAGGGAGCCTGGTTCTGAGTAGTGTATCAGGGTCCAGTAGCGTGTCAGGGTCCCCAGGCACGTGGAGGTGGACAGAGGAGCCGTCTGCTGTCTCAGTGCAACTGCAGCCCTCCCGAGGTCGGGGTGCATGGCAGGGCTCGCAGCAGGCCTCCTGATGAAGCTCAGCCTTGAAGCTTCTCCTCTCTCTCGGCTTCCGTGATGAGGGGTCATGGGTGGTGGGTGCAGCTGCTGCCACGTGTCAGGCAGCCCACGGTCCTCACGCCTGCTGTGCCTGGCTCCTGCCTGGGTTTCATGCCGTGCGTGGAACCAGCTTCCAGAGAGAAGAGCAGCATGATTTCAGGCACTTTGAGGTTTTATGATGTATCTAACATACTGTGAAACCTTACTGGAGCAAGATTGGCGAGCAGATCCTTTCTGAAATCCTTTTTGAAAGTAAGTTGGGTATAAATTGTACACAGAAAGAAAGATGGGCTTCGTTTATTCTGAATTCCACCTTTTAGGGCATTGCAGGAGGTGGCAGTTTGACCCTTATGACCTTCCAGAGAAGGGATTCCTGCTTGCATATTAGTGTTAATTGAAGGTAACTCAGTATATTCCCTTCCCAAGAAGTCATCCTATAGTTTCATAAAAGCTAAGAAGCACTTCCTAAAATCTAAGGACTTTTTGGGCCCTAGAGAAAATAGTATTAGGGGCCTGGGAGGTTGAAAAAGTTCAACCATTATGCAGTGTGGAAGTGAGAGCTACTTACAATCCCACTCCAGGGAGATAACCACTGTGTCGTTTTTTTTTTTTTTTTTTTTTGGTGAGAGAGATTGGTTATGAGCTAACATCCGTTGCCAATCTTCCTGTTTTGGTGAGGAAGATTAGCCCTGAGCTAACATCTGTGCCCATCTTCCTCTTATTTTGTATGTGGGACACCACCAAGGCATGGCTTGATGAGTGGTGCATAGGTCCACATCCGGGATCCGAACCCACGAACCCTGGGCTACTGAAGTGGAGTATGTGAACTTAACCATTACGCCACCAGGCCGGCCCTAGGAAGATAACTACTTTTAACAGATTGATATTTGGTCCTCTAGAATTTTTAAAAATGTTCGTCCTGCTAATGTTGTCGTCATTATAATGTCATCATTGTCATGCACATGAGCTGCATGTTCTTAATGGTCCATGTGGAGCTTCAGTGCACAGATTCATCATACTGGGCTCTCAGCTTTTCAGTCCCAGAAACCTGCTTTTAGTAAGAAGTTTTATTCTTTGCTCATTTTAAATTTATATATGGAATGCTTAAATGGAAATACAAGACTGAACTCAAAAGACTTTTGCTTGTTTATTTCTTCCCATCAGAACTTCCTTTCCTGTTCCTGGTTTGTTTGAAAGTGAAGGTGGAAAGCTTGAAGTTCTGAGGATTCTTCTGGAATCGTTGAGACTCAACAATAGCTTTTCTGTCTGTTTTACAGGTTTTGGGTGAGACCCAAGTCACATTGCTGGGAAGGTGGGGCAGAGCCCGGGGAGGGGTTTGTGCTCTCTGGTTACTATAGGATTGCTTTCAGCTCGGCTCCTCCGAGAGGGATTGGGCCTGCCAGCAGACTTCTTCCCGGTGAGCTGGAGTGCACAGCCAGCCAGCAGGAGAGCTGATCTGAAAGATACATGGTTTATGGCCCCCGACTTCTGATGCCTGGGGAGGGGTCAGTGAGGAGAGAGGTCAGGGAAACAAAGGGATGCTCACGAGGGGTCCTTTGCTCTCTCTGTTTCTTTCATGACCTGGAATCTTCCTGTTTTATATTAAATAAGAGGCATATTCTCAGTCTTAAAAATATGCTTGCAGACACTTTCTAGCTTATGTCCTCTAGCGTGGCTCCAGAATCCCGGCACTGTCCATACCCAGGCCTCCTCCGTCACTCTGAGAGGAGAGATGGCTTCTGTTGGAAATGTGGCTCTCATGGCGGCTCCCCAGCCCTGAGCCTTGCACACACACATGCACATACCCACCCTGTGCCTCTCCAGTGGTCTTTGCACACTGAGCACTCTGACTCAGGCTCCACCAGAGACATCACCTTTCTTGAGACCAGCCATGTCTGGGACCAGAAGGATGTGTGACAAAGTTGGAACTTGCTGGCCAGTTACTTCCAGAACTGCCATTCTTGGTTAGGAAACTTTTTTTTTTTTCCCTAACAGCTTTATTGAGGTAAAATTCACCTATCATAAAATCTACTCCTTTAAAGTATACAATTTGGTGGTTTTTAGCTTTCAGAGAGTTGTGCAACCATCATCACTATCTAATTTTAGAATATTTTCGTCACCCCAAAAAGAAAGCCTGTACCTATTGGCAGTCAGAAGAGTCCCCACTTCTCCGCCTCCCCCACTGCCTGGCAACCACTAATCTGCTTTTCTCTCTCTGGGTTTGCCTCTTCTGGACATTTCATATAAGTAGAATAATGGGACTTCTGTGTCTGGCTTCTCTCACTGAGCATAATGTTTTCAAGGTTCATCCAGGTTGTAGCGTGAACTAGCTCTTTTCTCCTTTTTATGGCCAAATACTGTTCCACTGTGTGGGTATACCTCCCACAGTTAATACATTCCTCAGTTGGTGGACATTCCGGTTGTTTCCACCTTTCGCCTGCTGTGAGCCTTCATATACAAGTCTCTGTGTGGACACGTGTTTTCATTTCTCTCAGGTCTGTACCTGGAATTGCTGGTCGTGCGGTAACTGTGTGCTGGCTTTTTGAGGAAGCCTGTACCGCCCTGTTTTCACAGCAGCTACCTCGTTTACACTGCCACCAGCACTGTTGGAGGGTCTGCTCTCCTCACATCCTCACCCAGTGTATGAGGGCTCTGATTTCTCCACATCCTTGTCAGCACTTGTTATTGTCTCTGGTTTTATTTTTAGCTGTCTCAGTGGGCGTGATGAGGTTTTGATCTGCATTTCTCTGATGGCTAATGATGTTGAGCATCTTTTCCTGTGCTCACTGGCCATTTGTATATCTTTGGATAAACATCTATTCAAATCCTTTGTCCATTTTTAAATTGGGTTGTCTTTTTATTATTGAGTTTTAAGAGATTTTTTTTATGTATTCTGGATACAAGTATCTTATCAGTTAGCTGATTTGCAAATAGTCTGACCCGTTCTGTCGGTTGTCTTTTTGCTTTCTTGATGGGTTCCTTTGATAACTCTTTTGAGACTCAGGCCAGTTAAACATTATCACCTTTTACTGCTCCTAGTCACTCCCTCGGTCCCTTGTCATTTATTAAAGTCTTGGGGATCTTCCAGTCTTTCCACATTACCTTCCAGAATCCTCAGCGAGCCCAGTGTGCTGGAGACAGCCCAAGGCAGCTTATCTCCCATAACAGTGTGGCCTGAGCTCTGCTGTGCTGGCCCTTCTAGTTCCAGGGTCAGACACTGGTCTTTCTTCTCCCAGAATAGCTCCATTTCCTGTCTAAACTTCAACATTCCTTCTCCCCTCCGTCACTGCTGCCTTCTACCTTCAGTATTCACACAAGCTGACACTTCGCTCCTTGGCCCTCCATTGGGCCCTCTGCCCCTTTTCTCACAGTTTCTCCCTTCCCCAGCAAGCCTGCCTCTGGTCAGGTCTTCTTGAACTGGTTATTCCAGCATCACCTGTCTCTTGCTCCTTCTTCCATCTCACCTGCCCAGCAAACCCTCCACCCTAATAGATGCCATCCAGAGAACATCTTAGAGAACCACACAGCTGAACAGATTTGCCTCTGCAGATCTACGTCTGAGTTAAAGAAGGAGCTACATACATGGATAGATGTGTGTCTTCATAGATCAAAATGCTGTTGTTATGTAGATTTATTACATCCCAACTGAAATCCCAGCAAGCTTTTGTTTTTGGTAGCAATTGAAAAACTGATTTTAACATCCATGTGGAACCCAGCAAAGGACCTAGAATAGCAACAAGTTTGAAAAGTAAGAACAAAGTTGGAAGACTTCATGTTACCTGATTTCAAGACTCATTTTAAACTATAATAATCAACTCATTGTGGCCCAGACATAAAGATAGTCATATAGGTCAGTAGAGCACAGTAGAGTACAGAAATAGACCTGCACATATGTGGTCAGCTGTTTTCATCAGAAGCCCAAGGCAAGTCAATGGGGAAAGGACAGTTTTTATGGTAAGTGGATATCCACATGCAAAAATAAAAAGAATAGGGGGTGACGTCAGCATCATGGCGGAGTTATTCCCTTTGTGTCTTCACTCTGAAGTTACAACCAACTGGACATCCATTGACAACAGAGGATTCTGTACACAGCACAACAGGACACGTAAGAGATCCATGCACCTGTACATCTGAAGGTGAGTGGGACTGATCCCTGGGAGGCGGTGCGACTGGGAGAGCAGCCATCCCCCGTCCCCGGCAGCAGTGATCCGGAGTGTGAATCCGCAAGCTGCCAGGCGCGCCTGCGAGCAGCTGCTGTGGGGGCAGAAGCGGCAGGCTCCGTGGCTCGTGTGACTGCGAGTGGAGCAGAAGCAGTGGGTGCCGCAGCTCGTGCGACGGTGAGCAGAGTGGAAATAGCGGGTGCTGCAGCTCTCATGACTGCGAGTAGGGGCAGGAAAAACAGGTGTGGCTTCCTCCCTGCCTGTCTCCCAGGGGATCCAGCACGTGCACCCCTTTTGCTCCCCGGGCAGTGGCCAGGTCTTTCCAACAGCAGGGACAGTATACAAAACTCAGACTTTTCTCGGCTGTGGTGGGGCACCCTGACCTGAGTTTTCAAAACTCGCTGGCTAGTGCCAGAGACCAGAGGCTGCACAGCAAGCAAAACAACAACCTCTCCCTGCTTAGCCCCTGTTCCCCCACCAGTGGTGGCAGGTGGAACTTGTGACCAGAGGCTTCAGGAACCATAGCAGAACCAGTGACCCAGCCCCAAGTGGTGGTACCCCTGACACCAGCTCCACCAGCAGCAGGGGCTACACACAAGTCCCTGGGTCCCTGGGCCCCCAGTAGTGATAGCGACGCCTGTGAACGCAGCACACCTGGCAGCAGCGCAGCCAGCACTGCCAGACATTCTGGGAGCAGCAGTGAGGTGGTGCCCGGGGCAGCAGCATCCGAGCCCATGGAGAGCCCGTGGAGAGCCAGAGGAGGAACACGAGACCCAGGAAACCCTGGAAGCAGCGGAAGTGCTCGCAGCCTGGTGACCCTGGTGGCGATACCAGACACTGCAGCGATGTAATAGACAGCAAGGCACCAGCAACCTCACAGGCACAAATGGCACAGGGAGAGCGCTGACGACACCTGTAGCAGAGGCCGTGGAGAGTGCAAAGTGTAGCTCATAATCAGAGCAGTACCCAAATAAGAAAGGTGGTTACCACGGCAAATGCACTGGCAGTGGACCAATTCATCACATACCATGAAGAACTACACTCATGTGGCAGAACAGAGAGAGAATGACAACTCTCCAGAAACCAAACCTGAAGTCACAGAAGATTACAATCTAACTGACAGAGAACTCAAAATAGCTGTCATAGGGGCCCACCCAGTGGTGTAGCAGTTAAGTTTGTGAACTCAGCTTTGGCTGCCCAGGGCTTACGGGTTCGGATCCTGGATGTGCACAGAGGCACTGCTTATCAAGCCATGCTGTGGCAGCATCCCATATAAAGTAGAGCCAGATGGGCACGGATGTTAGCCCAGGGCCACTCTTCCTCAGCAAAAGGAGGAGGATTGGCATCAGATGTTAGCTCAGGGCTGATCCTCCTCACAAAAAAACAAAAAACAAAAAAAATAAGTGTCATAAAGAAACTCAATGAATTACAGTAAAACTCAGAAAGTTCAATGAGCTCAGGAGTAAAATTAATGAACAGGTGTACTTCACCAAAGAGATTGAAACTCTAAAAAAAAAAAAACCAAACACATTCTGGAGATGAAGCACACAATGAGATGAAAAATAATGTAGAAATCATTAAAAATAGAGCAGACCATATGGAGGAGAGAATTAGTGAGCTTGAAGATAGAAACCCAGAAATGATTCAGGTGAAGGAGAGAGAACTAAGATTTTAAAAAAATGGAGAAATTCCTCAAGAAATATCTGACTCAATTAGGAAAAGTAACATAAGGATAATAGGTGTCCCAGAAGGAGAAGAGAGGGAAAAAGGAGCAGAGAGCTTATTCAAAAAAATAATAGCTGAGAACTTCCCAAACCTGGGGAAGGAACTGGACATGCAAGTACATGAAGCTAATAGGACTCCTAGTTATCTCAGTGCAAAAAGACTTCTTCAAGGCATATAATATTAAAACTGTCAAAAGTCAATGACAAAGAAAAATATTAAGGACAGCAAGAGAGAAAAAAATAACCTACAAAGGAACCCCCATCAGGCTTTCAGCAAATCTCTCAGCAGAAACCCTACAGGCTAGGAGAGAGTGGAATGATCTATTCAAAATACTGAAAGACAAAAACTGTCAGCCAAGAATACTCGTTCCAGTGAAATTATCCTTCAGATATGGTGGAGAAATAAAGGCTTTCCCAGATAAACAAAAGCTGAGGGAGTGCATTGCTGCTACACCTGCCTTACAAGAAATGTTGAAAGGAGCCCTCTACCTGGAACAAAACGGCAAAAGTCTACAAAGCTTTGAGCAAGAATATAAATAGACAGACGGAATCAGAAAGTTGCAGCTCTATTATCAGAATAGCTTAGTAAACAATTATAAAGGATAAAAGGAAAGAAAGCATCAAAAATGACTATAACCACTTGAATTTGGTCACGAACTTACAACACAAAAAAGAATGATGTGTGACAACAAAAACAAAGAAGGGGGAGAGGAAAGGGACAGAACCTGCACGGGCTAATGAGGTGATCAGAAAAAGGACTGTCTCATCTATGAGATCTTGTATGTGAATCTCATGGTAACCACAAAACAAAAAGAGCAGAGTCACAAAACATAAAAACAAAGGAAACTGAGAAAAACATCACAGAAAACCACCAAACTGAAATGGCAGGCAGACATACAAGGAAAAAGAAACAATGGAAATATAGAACAACCAGAAAACAAGAGATAAATTGGTAACATTAAGCCCTCATATATCAATCATCACTCTAAATGTAAATGGATTGAACTCACCAATCAAAAGACACAGAGTGGCTGGATGGATTAGAAAACAAGGTCCAACAATATGCAGCCTCCAGGAAACACATCTCAGCTCTAAAGACAAACACGCTCAGAGTGAAGGGATGGAAGACGATACTCCAAGCAAACGGCAACCAAAAGAAAGCGGGTGTTGCCATACTTATATCAGACAAAGCAGATTTCAAGACAAAAAAGGTAATGAGACAAAGATGGGCATTATATAATGATAAAAGGGACATTCCACCAAGAAGACATAACACTTATTAATATATATGTACCTATCACAGGAGCACCACAGTATATAAAGCAACTCTAAACAGACCTAAAGAGAGAAGTTGACAGCAGCACAATAATAATGGGGGACTTTAACACCACACTATGTCAATGGATAGATCATCCAGACAGAAAGTGAACAAGGAAACAGTGATCTGAAATGAAACACTAGACTAGATGGACTTAATAGATATATATAGAACATTCCATCCAAAAACAGCAGAATACACACTCTTCTCAAGAACACATGGAACATTCTCAAAGATAGACCATATGTTGGTAAATAAAGCAAGCCTTAATAACTTTAAGAAGATTGATTTCATATCAAGCATCTTTTCGCACCACAATGCTATGAAACTAGAAATCAACTACAAGAAAAAAGCTGGCCAAGTCACAAATATGTGGAGATTAAACAACATGCTACTGAACAACTATGAGATTAATGAAGAAATCAAAGGAGAAATCAAAAATACCTAGAGACAAATGGAAATGAAAATATAACATACAAAAACTTATGGAATGCAGCAAAAGCAATACTAAGAGGGAAGTTTATAGCTGTACAGGCCTACCTTAAGAAACAAGAAAAATCTCAAACAATCTTAGACAATACCTAAAAGAATGAGAAAAAGAAGAAGAAAGCCCAAAGTCAGTAGAATGAAAATAATAATGAGAGTGGAAATAAATGAAATGGAGACTAAAAAAAACAATAGAAAGGATCAGTGAAACTAAGAGCTGGTTCTTTGAGAAGATAAACAAATTGACAAACCCTTAGCTAGACTCACTAAGAAAAAAAGAGTGATCACTCAAATAAAATCAGAAATGAAAGAGGAGAAATTACAACAGACACCACAGAAATACAAAGGATTATAAGAGAAAATAGTATGAAAGGCTATATGCCAACAAATTGGACAATGTAGAAGAAATGGATAAATTCCTAGACTCATTCAACCTCCCAAAACAGAATCAAGAAAAAATAGAGAACCTGAATAGACCAATCACAAGTAAAGATTGAAATAGTAGTCAAAAACCTGCCAAAAAACAAAAGTCCAGGACCAGATGGCTTCTCTGCTGAATTCTACCAAACATTGAAAGATTTAAAACCTATCCTTCTTCAAACTCTTCTGAAGAATTGAAGAGGAGAGGATGCTTCCTAACTCATTTTACAAGGCCAACATTACCCTGATACCAAAACCAGGTAGGGATAACACTGAAAAGGATAATTACAGGCCAATATCACTGATGAACATAGATGCAAAAATCCTCAACAAAATATTAGCCAGTCAAATACAACAGTATATTAAAAGGATCATACACCACAATCAAATGGAATTTATTCCACGGATGCAGGGATGGTTCAACATCCATAAATTAATCAATGTGATACACCACATTAACAAAGTGAAGAATAAAAATCATGTGATCATCTCAATAGATGCAGAGAGAGCATTTGAAAATATCCAACATCCATTTATGATAAGAACTAACAATAAAATGGGTATAGAAGGAAAGTACCTCAATATAATAAAGGCCGTGCATGACAAACCCACAGCCAACATCATACTCAACAGGGAACAACTGAAAGCCATCCCTCTGAGAACAGGAACAAGACAAGGATGGCCACTCTCACCACTCTTATTCAACATAATACTGAAAGTTTTATTTGTTTTTTTTTTTTTTCTTTTTTGTGAGGAAGATCAGCCCTGAGCTAACATCCATGCTAATCCTCCTCTTTTTGCTGAGGAAGACCTGCTCTGAGCTAACATCTATTGCCAATCCTCCTCCTTTTTTTCCCCCAAAGCCCCAGTAGATAGTTGTATATCACGGTTGCACATCCTTCTAGTTGCTGTATGTGGGACGCTGCCTCAGCATGGCCGGACAAGTGGCGTGTCAGTGCATGCCCGGGATCCAAACCTGGGCTGCCAGTAGCGGAGCGTGCGCACCTAACCGCTAAGCCACGGGGCCGGCCCCAATACTGAAAGTTTTAGCCAGAGCAATTAGACAAGAAAAAGAGATAAAAAGGATCCAAATTGGAAAGGAAGAAGTAAAACCGTCACTCTTTGTGGATGACATGATTCTCTATACAGAAAACCCTAAAGAATCCACCAAAAAACTATTAGAAATGATCAGTGAATACAGTAAAGATGCATGGTACAAAATCAATACACAAAAATCAGTTGCACTTCTATACACTAACAGCAAACTTGCAGAAAGAGAAATCAAGAATACAATCCCATTTACAATCACATAAAAAGAATAAAATACTTAGGAATAAATTTAACCAAGGAGGTGCATGACCTATACACTGAAAACTCTAACACATTATTGAAAGAAATTGAAGAAAACATAAAGAAATGGAAAGATACTCCATGCTCATGAATTGGAACAATAAACATAGTTAAAATATCCATACTACCTAAAGCAATCTACAGATTCAATGCAATCCCAATCAGAATCCCAATGACATTCTTCGTGGAAATAGAACAAAGAATCCTAAAATTTATATGGAACAACAAAAGACCCCGAATGGGTAAAGCAATCCTGAGAAAAAAGAACAAAGCTGGAGGCATTGCTCTCCCTGATTCCAAAATATTCTACAAAGCTATAATAATCAAAACAGCATGGTACTGGCACAAAAACAGACCCACAGATCAATGGAACAGAATCGAAAGCCCAGAAATAAACCCACACATCTATGGACAGCTAATCTTTGACAAAGGAGCCAAGAACATACAATGGAGAAAGGAAAGTCTCTTCAATAAATGGTGTTGGGAAAACTGGACAGCCACAGGAAAAGAATGAAAGTAGACCATTATCTTACACCATACACAAAAATTAACTCAAAATGAATTAAGGACTTGAGTGTAAGACCTGAAACCATAAAACTACTAGAAGAAAATATAGGCAGTACACTCTTGGACATCGGTCTTAGCAGTTTCTTTCTGAACACCATGTCTACTCAGGCAAGGGAAACAAAAGAAAAAATAAACAAATGGGACTACATCAAACTGAAAATCTTCTGCAAGGCAAAGGAAACCATGCACAAAATGAAAAGACAGCCTACCAACTGGGAGAAAATATTTGCAAATCATATATCTGACAAGGCATTAATTTCCAAGATATGTAAAGAACTCACACAACTCAACAACAAAAAAGTAAACAATCCCATCAGAAAATGGACAGAGGAAATGAACAGACATTTCTCCAAAGAAGATATACAGATGGCCAATAGGCACATGAAAAGATGTTCAACATCACTAATTATTAGGGAAATGCAAATCAAAACTACAATGATATACCACCTTACACCTATAAGAATGGCTGTAATCACCAAGACAAAAAGTAACAAACGTTGGAGAGGTTGTGGAGAAACGGGAACCTTTATTCACTGCTGGTGGGAATGCAAACTGGTACAGCCACTGTGGAAAACATTATGGAGATTTCTCAAAAAATTAAAACTAAAATGCCATGTGATCTAACTATTTCACTTCTGGGTATTTATCCAAAGAACATGAAATCAATAGTTTGAAAGATTTATGCACCCCTACATTCACTGCAGCATTATTCACAATAGCCAAGATGTGGAAGCAACCCAAGTGTCCATGAACAGATGAATGGATAAAGAAGATGTGGTATATATACAATGGAATACTACTCAGCTATAAAAAAGACAAAATGGTGCCGTTAGTGACAACATGGATGGACCTTGAGGGTATTATGTTAAGTAAGTCAGACAGAGAAAGACAAATACCGTTTGACTTCATTTATATGTGGAAGGTAAAACAAACACATGGACAAAGAGAACAGATTCGTGGTTACTGGAGAGGAAGGGGGTGGGGAAAGGGTGAAAGGGGTAAAGGGGCACATATGTATGGTGATGGATAAAAATTAGACTATTGGTGGTGAACACGATGCAGTCTATACACAAACTGAAATATAATGTGCACCTGAAATTTACACAGTGTTGTAAGCCAATATGACCTCAATAAAATAATTTAAATAAAAAAAAAATGAATTGAAGAAAAATGTAAGAGAAAATCTGTATGACCTTGAGTCAGGCGAAGATTACTTAGTTAAGAGAATGAAAAGCAAGTAATAGTGAGAGGAGCTATCTGGAGTACATCTGTAATACAAGGCTGTATTACACAGAAGAAGGCTGCGTCGTCTTCTGTGAAGATGCAGAAAAAGAAACAACCCAGCAGAAAAAGGGGGGTGAAAATTGTGAACAGACATTTTACAGAATGTTCGATAAGCGGACAGCGGGGCTCCGTGTTGTTAGGGAATGCTGATGAAAACCACAGGGAGAGGCCTGCTGACACTGGGACACGCCTACCGGAGGAGACCAATGACACCGAGTGGAGGCCTGGCAGCTCCTTGACGTGGCTGGTGGGAAGCACAGTCCAGAAGGGCTGCTTTGAAAACAGTCTGGAAGTTTCTGACAGAGTTAAACATACACCTGCCATCTAACCCAGCAATCCCACTCCTAGACGTTTACCCACGAGATGTGAAATCGTGTTCACACCCAGATGTGAACTCGAGTGTCCTCAGCTTTGTTCATTGTAGCTTCAGACTATCCGAGCCACACGTGTGTCGGTTGGTGAACGGGTGAAGAAGCTGGGGGCTGCTGTACAGTGAGATCGTGATAGTGGCGAGAGGAGCAGACTTCTCCTCTTGCCATATGTGAATCTGAGAAACAAAGGAAAAATCTAGGATTGCTGTGTGTGACGCCCTGGAGAAGGCACAGCTATCATGACAGGAAGCAGAACAGCGGTGCGTGCGGGGCCGGGCTGGAAGGGCACAGGGGAAGCCTTGGGGTGATGGAACCGTATTTCATGGCGTGGTGGTCACACTAATGTATGCAGATGTCGGAGCTCTAATGCACACTAATGTATGCAGTTGTCAGTGAACCGCATGCTTAAAATTGACGGATTTTACTGCACATAAAATATCTCACTAAAACTGACTTACAAAATTATGGTCTCTGACTTGAACCAGGCTATCGGTGTCAGCACTTAATCCTTTTACTCTCCTTAAGGTCTGTCTTAAACATTCCTCGCTCTCTTCCAGACCCCTCCAGTTTCACGCTCTTTCTCTTACAGCTCCGTTATCCGAGGTAAGTGAGAGCTTCCTCACTTCTCGCTCCAGGCTGCATTCTTCTTGCATGCCCGTTTCCTGTCCTTTTTCCAGCGTGAGATTAGACTACCCTGACATTCTTGAGCCGTTGTCATGAATCCACGTGGGGAGCCTCTGCATACCCTGTCTTGTCGGCCCCTTTCCTTCTGAGTAGCGGCCCCTCTCTTGGCCCTCTGCTTGTAAATGGGATCCAGCCTTTCCCGTTCTCCTAGCTCCCTTCTCATCCATGAATCTCCCAAGGGTGGCCTCCCCTAGCTGCCCCAACAGCTTACCCCCTAACTTGAATTCGGGCCTCCATAGTGAGCCTTTGTCCAAGGCCGCTGATGACTCCGTAAACCATTTGCTGAGTGGTCTCAGCCTCCTTGGGACAGTTAACACTGTCAGCCATCCTGCTCTCTTCAGCCCCGGAGCCCTGCCTTGCTTCCCAGAGCCCCGCGTGGTTCTGGATTCCTCTTGGCCACACCCTTTCTGAGACTCTTGTGTGACTCAGCTCCCCGGTTGCGTGTGCGTTCCCTAGGGTCCATCTACCTTGCTACAGTTCTCCCTTTCCCTCTGGCATGTCTCATCTGCTCTCGAGGGCTCAACCACCATCTCTGTGTTGATGACTCTCCAGTGTGCTTCTCCCAGGGAGACCCTTTTCGTGAATGTGGGTGAACCCTACTGTCCTCGAAGCCGTCTTCACTTGGATGCTCCACTTGTGCCCCAGATTTGACCTTTCCAACTTAGAAAGGTCATCCTCTTTTCTAAAGATATATTTTGTTTCCCAGCCTGTGACACCACTGTCCCTGCCATCATCCAGGGTAGAAGCTGGGAATTCTCTGTGATGCTTCCTCTCCCAGCCTCTGGTCTGACCTCTCCCAACTCGCTTGTCCTCTCCTGCCCAACCACCGGAGCTGTTGCTGGTTGGGTTTGTGCAGGAGCCGTATGGGGTCCCGCTTGCGGCCCTCTGCCCTCGCACCTGTCCTGCACATGTCGCACACTGGGGTCTGACCTCATACCTCCCTGTTGACAGTCTTTCCATGGCTTCTTCATTGACAGCAGGGGTTTCGGTTTCATGGATCTGTTAAAAAAAAGTTGGGAGGACTGCTGTAGTATTGCCAACTTTTAGTTGTTCTAAATAAGAATATTAGAAGAAAAAGGAACTCACCACCCACCATCATTTCATGGAAAAGGACACTTCAACGCTAAAAGAGGCATAATTTAGAAGATAAGACGGGAGAGTAGCGGCCAAGCGTGTGGCCTACGGATGTGGATGGGGGCTCCCACAGGAGCCTCAGCGAGCTCCTCTGTCAGGTGGGGACATGCAGAGTGCACCCCACAGTGTCTGTGAGGATCAAATGAAGTGACGCCTGGCACGTAGCTCCTAAATCCTAGGGAAACAACAGCCCTCCCCAGGAGAGGACCACCACCCAGGATGCCTCCACAGGGGTCCCAGTGCCCACTCGTCCGTTGGGGCCTGGCCTGCTGGGACCCCTTGCTTGGGAAGTGTGATGAGAGCTCTTCTTTTTTCAATTCTAATACTTTAAACACTTAAATTAAAGTCCACGAAGTATGTCAGTGTGTCTGCCCAGCTGTTTCCACTTGCAGAGCTATGAGCACATTGAGCATTGTTGGTGGTTAATTGCACTTTAGCAGCCTTTTCGTAGCTTTATTCAGACAACCGTGTATCTTCAGTAGACAACTGCGTATGAGGCATCAATACGCATCATGACTCTCAGGACCCTTGCAGGCGTGGCCCTTGGTGGTTACCTAGCAGTTGTGGTACTGAGATGTTTTCCTCCTAACTGCTGTGGATGCTCTGGGCCTGGGGTGTGTCCGTGATGCAGGAGCTGGAGGGCTCACTGGGACAGACCTCGGAGCCCCTGGCACAGCTCCGAGACTGCACCGTGGGGAAGCCTCCTCCCTCCTCTGCCGGCCGCGTCCTTCCTCCCTGGCGTCCTCCGAGGGGCCCTGTTGCAGCCTGGTCAGCATTCTGTCCCCCACAAAAATGTGAGCCTCTGAAGTCTCTTGAAGTCAGGATGCCAGGGACTGCTCCATCTTCCTGCCTGCTGGTGCAGCGCCTTACCAACGAGTGAATATTGACCAAATCAGGTTCCTAGTTTCCTTCCCTGAAATTGCCAAGATTCGAAGTATTTATAATCATTGCACTTTGCTGTTTTCCAAGTGGCAGTGAAGTGGATCCACAGTGATCTTATGTGAAACTTGTGTTTATATCACTTGCGTTTACATGAGCCACCAAGAGATCGTTTGGGAGCACGGCACCAGCAGTCTCAGAATCCTCGTTTTGCACAGTATGTTCAATTAATGTATGAATCCCGTAGGGACTGAGAGTGGATTCTAGAGGTCAGGCCAGATGCACTACAGATAACCAGTGTGTGGAAGACCGAAGAGTGGCTGTGATTTATGCTCTCGGTTCCGAGCTATTCTTTATTGTTGTCCCAATAATGGGTGTAAAAGTGGTACGTATTGCCTTTTGTTCATAACTTCATATCAAGCAGTTAGTCTTTAGACGATAGGACAAAGCATTAGACAACCGTGGCGCTTTTTGCCAACTTTTTGCATTAAGAAACTGGTGTATGTATATAAACATGTTCAGCTAAATTGTGTGGTAGACCTCATGCTAATGTTCTTTTCCTAAAGATGCAACACAGACATACTTGCTGGTCACTGTTCATGGGGTGATCAGGCACGGAACGGTGAGGACAGGTTCAGGCTCTGGTCGGCACACAGGTATGAGGTTTAAAGGAAAAAAAGAACTGAAGTGAAGAAAAATTTGAATCAGAATATCCATTCCTTAAAAGGGAGGAAAAATGTCATCTGACACAAAAATATAACATCTATAGATTTGGAAAATGTTCACTTTCTTTGTCTTAAAAAAAAAAAAGTGTGGGGCTGGCCCAGTGGTGTAGCAGTTAAATTCAGTGCGCTCTGCTTTGGTGGCCTGGGATTTGCAGGTTCAGATCCCTGGCGTGGACCCACACACCGCTTGTCAAGCCATGCTCTGGTGGCGTCCCATATAAAGTAGAGGAAGATGGGCACGATGTTAGCCCACGGCCAATCTTCCTCAGCAGAAAAGAGGAGGATTGGCAACAGATGTTAGCTCTGGGCTAATCTTCCACAAAAAAACAAAAAGTGTTCTGAATGGAGTTTTGAGACCACTTAGAATTGGAACAGGGTCTACACAAAAATAAAACATAGTACAGTGTTATTTCCTTTATGAAGGAAATAACCGAATAAAACAAAATTTCACAAGTCTTTAATACAATATGTTAAGGTATGATATATCAACAGTGCGGTGTCTGGATTCTCCTCTAAGTCTGTATAATAAGCCACCAAGTCTGCTGGACGTGTTTCCTCCTGTAACAGCACGTGCTGTGCAAGTGCAGACCCAAGGGACATGTACCAGGGGAGTGAGCGTCTGCTCTGACAAGGGACCTGCCGTTTCATTAAGAGCATTTTATTTCCATCATGTGAACGTTAAGACCCTGTCAAATTATCCTTCCTACTGGTACATTTTAGAGAGCTTTGGAAGAGTGTTTAATCAACATATCACCTGGAGGACAGTCT
Organism: Ceratotherium simum simum; assembly: GCF_057802395.1. Taxonomy (NCBI): domain Eukaryota; kingdom Metazoa; phylum Chordata; class Mammalia; order Perissodactyla; family Rhinocerotidae; genus Ceratotherium; species Ceratotherium simum. Next base: position 55,435,803 of record NC_141919.1, on the reverse strand, counting down.
TGGATGTTAACTGAATGCTTTGCTGCTGTGCCATGATGGGTTTAATCTAACAGGTGGAGGAGAATATGGCAACCACGCTGCACTGTTTCAGTGAATCCGCAGCTGTAGAAAAATGTTTGATTTTTAAAATATAACCAAGATGAGACTACAGAATTATAAGTAGTGAAATACTAGAAAACTGAATAAAAATTGCTTCTTTAGCAGGGGCCCTTCATTATTTTGCTTTTAGGAGTGTGGGAGTGATTTGTTTTTTTGGGTTTCGGATGTTCTTATAATGTAGTTGTTTCTTAGCTCCCACGTTGCAGCCCTTGAATTGTTAGACTAGTGGAGGGACATCAGGGGCTGACGTCAGAGACCAGTGCTGTCTGTGGTGGCTGCAGCGTCCGCAGTGAGGACTGCCCATGGGAGTCTCTGAGTGGCTGTGTGGCTCTGGCTGCTTTGGGCTTTGTCGCACCCCTGTGAGCTCATGCCACCCCGCTTCACCTCCACCTGCAGCGCTGGCCCTGTGGATGCATGGGCCCTACCTGCTGCCTGTTGAGGAGGTTGGCCCTGGGTGGCTCACTGCCTGGAGCCTTGGCGAGGCCGCACCACCTGGGTGTCGGGGGCAGGCCAGGTGCCCCTGACCCAGCCCCAGGGCTCCTGATGGGGTTCAGAGGAAAATACAAACTAGAGGCTGTTGAGGGTGGCAAAGGCACAGAAGATCATCATGGGTGGTGGAAGGGGCACCTGCTGGCTCAGGATTCTGAAGGTCAGAGGGAAAGCTGGCGAGGCGGGCAGGGCAGCGGGGGCCAGGCCGGTCATTCCTGCCTGTCCACCGCCTGGAGGAGGCGGCAGTACACAGTGCTCTGTAGGAAATAGGAGACTGGGGGAAAGAGGATTCTGAAAGGGAAAATCTGTCACATAAGAGGATGTTTTGTGTAGAGGCAATGATCATGAGTTTCCGCACAAATAGGATCTATCTGTTATTTAATTATCCTGCCTGGAGGCAGAGGGGTGAGCTATACACAATCTCTTGGAGGTCCTTTCCAGCTTCAAATTTTTGTTTCTTTGCTTGTAAAGCAAGTAACTAACAATTACCAAACTTGCTACAAAGCGCCATAAAAAAAGCAATTGCTGATAAACATTTGCTTTTTAATTAAACAGAATTTACTTTCGACCTTGGAGATAGAAAGTATGTATGTTTCCAACTTTAATTTCCATGTGTTATAATTTATTTGACTTTTGTTTTTTCCTAACATTAAACTTTGAAGCTAAAATAAAAACAAAACTGCTCAAAGAAAAGAAAAAAGGAGGAGAAATGGGACTTGGCTACACTATTTTGAAGCATGTCTCTAAGCAGCGAGCACGTCATTTATTGGATCTGAGTGTTAATGTTGTTCTCGTGAACAGCCAAGGACAGATGACTGTAGTTCTCCTGGGAACAGCCGAGGACGGACACTGTAGCTCTCCTGGGAACAGCCAAGGACGGATGACTAGCTCTCCTGGGTCGTGACGCTGCAGTGGGATGAGCAGATGCTATTCAGAGCGTCTGTGGGAAGATGTAGCAACATAAGGCGCTGGCACTTTTTATGGGTCAACAAGTCTTGAAGCGTTTTTTCCCAGTTGAGGGTGTGTAGATAAATACTCTGTCTGTGGTGTGTATATCCATGTGTGTGTAGATACATGTACTCATGACTAAGGTGGCCAGGATTCTCAGAGATTTCTTCTTTTCTCTATTTAATTGGGTCTGTTGGCACTCAGTTTCCCAACCAGTAGGAATGCGTGATTTCCCCCATCTACACATTGTGGCAAGGTTTTTAAAGAAAGTACAAAGTGCAAGTTGTCAGGAGTGTCAAAAGTTTCCTAAATTGCCAGGTCAGCAGGCCCTGAGATGCGGTGTTGCCCGCCAGATTCTGCCCTGAGGACGAGGGAGGCTTGGGGCTCACTCTGAGTTGGCTTTAGGAGGCTGAGTTCCGAAAGAAACGGGAGGGCGAGGGCTGGCGGGGTGGGGAAGGAGTCCGGGCCCTGGGAAATTACAAAGCGCACGGGCTTATGGTGGTCTTAATTAGCCACTCAGAAGATTTAGGGGCCCTTTAATTACAGGATCTGTTTGCTTCAAGGATCTTTGAGCTGCAGTGTTGTGGGGGATGGGTAGTGAAGACAAGAGTATCCATAGGAACAAAAGTGACCAACTCTCATTTTCATCAAGGCGGTCGCGGTGGTAGGCGGCTGCTCTGTCGTCTGTGGCGCCCCAGGGTCAGTGTGCGCACCCCTGGGAGAGACGGCCTGCACACCCCTGGAGGAAAGCCCTTTTCCTGTTTTGGCCATTTTTCTATCCAGTAAATTCTGTTCTCACCGTGTTTTTTTTTTTTTTTTTTTTTTTTGTGAGGAAGATTGTTCCTGAGCTAACATCTACCAATCCTCCTCTTTTTTTTTGTTGAGGAAGACTGGCCCTGGGCTAACATCCATGCCCATCTTCCTCTACTTTAAATGGGAGGCCACCACAGCGTGGCTTGACAAGCGGTGCACGGGTGCGCGCCCGGGATTCGAACTGGCAAACCCTGGGCCACCGCAGCGGAGCACGCGCACTTAACTGCTTGCGCGACAGGGCGGGCCCCATCACCCTGTTAATTGTCATTCTTTTGTTCTGTATATCAAATCCTTCCACACGGCCAGCTTTTCCAGTATTGTACGCAACATAATGTGGTGATCCCAGACTTTTAGAGTGCCAAGGGACGTGGGTGCCCAACTAGCCCCAAACTGTAGTTAGAGACAGGCTGTCGAGGCTCAGAGAGGAGGTTGTCCGGGCACTGGAGCCTGCCGGCCAGTGCGCATGCTCCCCATCCCCGTGGCGTGTGCTCCGGAGGGGAGCTCAGGATTTCTGTCCTGACTCCCCGCTTCTGGGCTGCCGCCAGCCGGCCCTCCTCCCTGCCCTGCTGTGGGACTGGACACCCCAGAAGGCAGGGTGGATGGACTCCCATTTCTCCCAGACCGGCTGGGACTCCGGCTGCAGGACTCCTCACCAGGGAGACGTGTGTGTCCGTCGTTTTTCCTTTTTCCGAGGGGTTTGGGTTTCTAGGAATGTTCTTGTCATCTGCCTCCGCAGACGTTTCGTCGTCCTCTGGAGATCATGATGGTATTTACCCTCAGCAGACACTGACGACAGCTGCTCAAGCTCGGGGCACGTTGTTTCAAAAAAAAACTATTGCTTTTTTAAAAGGAAATTGAATGTCTTCTTGTGCATCTGAAAATTTGCGTGAAAGTGTAAATGTCTGTTTTCCTGAGGTTTCTTCCATTCTGTCAGCTTAGGCTGGGTTCTTCTAATTCCTTGTTTTGTTTCTTTCTTTTTTCCCCCCTTTATTTATTTATTTATTATTTACTTTTGGATCTTAAAACAACACAGATTTATTATTTTACAGTTCTAGAGGTCACAAGTCCAAAATGGGTGTCCCTGGGCTAAAATCAAGTTGTCAGCAGGGCTACATTCCTTCTGGAGGTGCTGCTGCCTGTGGCCCTTCCTCCATCGTCAGAGCCAGCGGTGGCCGGGCTTGTCCTTCACCACCTCATCTCTGAAACCAGCTCCTCTGCCCCCTTTCCCCATGAGAGGACCTGTGATGACATGGGGCCATGGGAGTCACCCAGGGCCACAGGCTTGGTCTGAGGTCAGCTGACTGCCGTGTGACAGCCACGCTCACACATGTGTGGGCGGGAGTGCACGGTTCTGGAGGCACAAGGCCTTTGATGGTTTTGCCCTCTTTTTAATCTTTATGATCTTCGTGACTAAATAGGAAATAAAGATGTCATTTCATGCGATCATTCAATTTTTTTTAATTGCTGGAGACAAAGTTAGCTGATACGTCTTTGTTTCTAAGAAGAAGGGCATAGCTATAATTATAGCATAAATTGTATTAAATTAAGGTATCTTTTTTCTGTGTATTTTTTTGTTTTTGTGAGAAATTTCAAAACGTTTTTTTTAAAAAATCTGTCTACTTAGTTTTTCCTGGTATCAACTATTCTGGGACAGTAAAATGTGTCTACACTTTATTCCATGTGTCTTTCACCAGACACGTTCCTTAGCATCCTGGATGCTGTTTTCCTCCTGTTCAGAGCCGACCTTGGCTTTCTGCAGTGGACTCGGGCACCTGGGGACGCGTTCATCCCACACAGCCTCCTGGTGGCTGGCCTTGAGAGAAAGGCAGTGTCTGTGGCCTGGGCCTCTCTCGGAGCTGTCTCACTGTGATGGGCGGGGCTCAGGGCCCCGGGCTCGGACTTGGTGGTGAGGCGGACATCTCAGAAGTAGTGGAAAGCTCTGTGACCCAGCCGGGTCGAAGCAGCTGAGTTGTATTCATCAACTGAAAGGGAGATCCGGGGCTTGGACCTCAGACGGCAAAGTCTTGGGGCCGAGAGCTCACAGATGGGTAATAATTAGGCCCCTGGAAGGACATACACCTGGAGTTCCTGGGCCTGTGTGTGGAATTAGTGTGTTGACGTGCGCTTGTTTTCTCAGGTCCGGGCCCACCAGCTGGTCTTGCCACCATGCGACGTGGTGATCAAGGCCGTGGCCGACTATGTCCGCAACATCCAGGACACCTCAGACTTGGATGCCATAGCGAAAGATGTTTTCCAGCATTCTCAGGTAGAAAGGCGACGCTCCGCACGGCGGTACAGGCCGGGTTTGGAAGGGGCTTGAAAGCACATGCTGGCGGGGGGTGTCCAGGAGCGCTGGCCCAGCTGTCAGGCCTCCGTGCCGCCCTGTGGGGCTGGACCTCACCTCGCTCCTCCAGCCTCCCGCCGGCCTGCACAGAGGAGCTGTGGAGGTGGACGAGTCGTCAGGTCTCCACTGATGGTGGAGAATGCTCCTGGATTCTCCATCGTCACTGGACGGCGTTTCCACTGAGACGACAGATGTATCAAGCGGGTTGAATGGGATTGTGACCCTGACCTGTCTGTCCCTTCCGGGGATGGTCAGCATCTCCTTCCTTTTTTGGAAGTAAAGAATGCCAGTGGGTCAGGGTTAGTAGAAGACTGAGGTTTGTGTGACTTCCTGTCTCCTCTCTGAAGAGCTGAAACCGCTGCCTCCCTTGCTGGAGATGCAAAGTTCACCTCTCCTGGCAGCGCCAGGCCCTGGCCAAGGGGGAGCAGAGCGGTCGGGCCGCTCCCAGAACCCAGGTCTCCTGACTGCCACGGCAGATTCTGTGTGAACTTCGTGGCTCTGAGAGAATTTGTGTTCGACTTGTTTCTTCAATAATAGTGTGTTGATTTTCCTTGAAGATTTTAATGTCATTCTAAACTCTTATCTAGCTTGAAAGGCTACAGGTTATGATACATGTGCTAAATTATAAAAATATGTTAATACATGTGACCAGTGGCATACTAATTGACAAAGATTTTCTTGTGTTTATTTCAGTCTAGAACAGATGACAAAGTTATTCGATTTAAGAGAGCAATTGGATATTATTCAGCGACTAGTAAGCCTATGGCGTTTCACCCACCACATTACTTAGGTAAGTAAATCAGAGCCCCGGTGATGGATGCTGACCACGCAGTGACCAAAGAGATTTTAACAGTCACCAGATGACCTTTTAGGTTTATTCTTTTGAAAGTAGATTTCTGCAGTTATACAAATAAGTATAGCCAAACCTTGTGGGCAGACTCGGTAGTAATCTCTTATGGTGCTGAGGAGCTTAGAGCCTCACGAGAGTGGAGGAGTGCAGGCCTGGGGACCAAGGCTGGCGGGGGCATGATGCTGAAATCCCGTGTCCCCAAGAGCAGTGCACCGAGGACAGAGAAGACCCTCCGCTTCCACAGACGCCTTTGCACATGCTGTGCGCGTCTCCTCTTTTGTTGCCTTTTTTGCCAAAGACCAGATTTAACTCAGATTTGGAATTGGGGAATAAAAACAATTATAAGCTGTTGACCTAAAGCCTGCTTGGTAGTGACTGTCCCCTGGGAGGTTGTGCAGCACTCGCCTTGAGTTCCAGCCTCCTTCCGAGCCAGATGGCCTCTCTTAGGGTCGAGAGCAGGAAAGCTGTGAGAAACGGTGCTGCTGGCTGTGGTTTCGGTCGTGTTTGCTTCATGTAATGGAGGAAGACGTGTTCCTGAGACTTCAGAGGAACTGGACTTTTTACTGGTTTCAGGAGGTTAATCCTGGGTTGAGCGTGTCCCTAACAGTGCCTTTATGTGGGAGCATTCATTCATTTGCTTATTCAAGCACAGTGCTGCTGTGTGCTGTGGGCGTGGGGCACGGAGATCAAAGGTACGCGATGGCTCTTGGTGGCTGTCTGTCGGTGGGTGACAGACTGGTGAGTCTGGATGGTCCTGACGCAACGTGATCAAGGAGGGTGGGCGGAGGCTGCAGGTCATTTTTTCTGCTGGCCCAGCCCCCATTGTGACTCCTGACGGGCCGGGCGCTTGCTCTGCTGCTGCCCTTGCCCCCCCATTCATTTTCCTCCCACAGCCAGAGCTGTGTTTAAAATGTCAGTTGGCCCGTGCCACCCCACACGCTTGGAACAAACTCCCGGCTCCACACCTGCTGCCCCCACGGTCACTCTCTAGGCCCTGGATTCTTTCCTGCCTGGAATGTGCCACGCTGGCTCCTACTGTGGGGCCTGTGCCCTGGCTGTGGGCCTCGAGCCCTCTCCCCCTGACTTCCTGTATTCCTGTTTCTGAGACCCAGCCTTCACTGTCACTTGTCTGGGGCCTTTCTTGGCTAGCTGCGCTACTTCAGCTACCAGGCCATCCTGTCCTGTCACCTCATTTTAATTTCCTGCATAGTTCCTCACACCCCCCTCCCACTCCCAGGAACGTCAGGTCTGGGGGAGCCAGGACCTCACCTGCCACCTCTCTCATACCCCCACGGGCAAATATCTGACTGAATGACTTCATCCATGAGAAGTTGTTGAATCAGGAGAGTGAAATGACTGGATGTGATTTAGGCTTACTCTTGGAAAGAGGGGCAGCCGTGTTGAAGGAGGGAGACTTGCTGTCACATGTCACCTCAGTTAAGGTGGGACATGAAAGGGACAGATCACGGTGTCTGGGTTTTACTCCTGGACAGGGGACGTCAGGAGATGCTGTGGAGACAGGTGAGAGCTGGTGCTGACACCCGGGGTGGACATCCAAATTCCTTCGCCTCCAGCCTCAGGTTTCCTGTTTTATTAAAATGGGATACTTCCATGAAAATTAAAAGAGAAGTATGTGTAGAGTGCTTCCATGAATGCTTGTTACATGGCAGACACTGTCACGGTTGTTCTTGTTGAAGGATGGGGAAAGGCAGTGAACGATTAACATTAAAATGAGTCGTCAGAAAGCCTGAAGGGAGTTCACAGAGGGACGACTGGCACCTTGGGCATCTCTAGAGGCTTTCTGGTTCTTGTGTGACAACTGTAGTTTAAACAGTCATTATGGTGTACTTGGGCCTAGAACATTTATTGAAGAGGAGGAAAATAGGAGAAAAAGGATAGAGAAAGACACTTGACTTAACATTTGGCATTGAGCTGAGCTGATGATAATTTTGAAGATGTTTTGAGAAGGCAAGATAAGTTTTAAATGAGGTTTAAGTTTGAGCTTCTTAAAAATATGTAATGTTCTATAAAGTGCTTCCATGTTTTTATTAAATCATCAAACCACGTTGCAAGTGAGTATTTAATAAATGAAGTCGACTCTTAGATTTCACTTCCCCTCCTCAGTGGTTTGTGGAGAAGGTGTAAGTGGTCAGGAATTGGTGTTTGGAGTGATGGTTTCAGGCAGGTGCGTGTAGGCGATAACTACCTGTAAATCTGTGAAGCGTTTCCTGATGCCTCTGCCTGTTGCAGGACTCTGAGTGTGCAGCAGGGACTGGCAGGCAGCCGCACGGTTGCAGCAGGGAGCTTGGTGTAGAGTTCAGGAGGCACGTGTGTGGAACGTCGGATGAGATCTGGGAGGGGCTAGGGCGGGATCTCAAGGGAAGGTTTATTTCAGGTCACACAATTGGGAGCCAGCAGAAATGGGTTCATGTAAAAATCATTTTTGTTGTTTTTTTCTGATAAGTGTAAAGAAACAAGTAATCTGGAGACAGCCCTCATTGGTTTGCCTGTATGTGCTGTTAGAGTCCCACTGTGGAACCAAGCAGAGAGCGATGACTGGAATGGAAATGGAGTCTAGAAGAAGCAGGGTGGAGTCGGAGAAGCCTTTCTTGGCATCCCGAGTTAGATCCCGAGGTGGTTTCCATGAGAATGTTCTTATGAGTAGTGGGTCGGTCACAAGTGGTCTTTTCCACCCAGAGTCCATTCTGTTATTGTACAGGAAAACACATTCAGGATTTTGAACGACCAGTGTTGGAACATAGCTTTCTTGTTCATTAGAACCTGACCGCATTAATCATTTTAGAAATTGGAACATGTGTACAGTTTTGAAGAAATTTTAACAACACACACTAGAAGCTCAGAGTGGCTGTTGGGAATAAAACGGGAAGTGTTGCCTCTAACCAGAGGTTTCTCAACCTGCTGGGATTTTAGCATCTACCCGAGAACTGCCTCATGGATCCAGGTCTTAATGGGCCTCAAGAATCTGTGTTTTCAAAAGGAAAACCTTCCTGGCCAGGTCCACGTGGCCTGGCATCGAGGAGCGACTGCTGTGTCTTGTGCCTTTCCTTCTGAGCCTGTGTCCTCTGTGGCGTTGAGTGGACCCTCAGGTCTGCACACAGTCGTCGGTGCGCCACACAGTGGTGTGGCGTCCACAGCAGGAAGTGCACACGCTCCCTGTCCCCTTGCCCTGCGGTGCTGGGAGGCCTGCTCTGCGGAGTGTGAGAAGAAGATGTGTTCTGGTCCATACTGTCTTTGCCCTGTGGACTCCCAGAAATGATCTGTTCCTAGGTAGATTTTTTAAATGAGTTTACCAGTGAGATTGGTATTATTTTTTAAGCATTTATGCTGTCAGAAACACTGTTGGGCACTGGGGATCTAGAGATGATTGTGGCTTTGTCCTTTCCATCACGACACTTCACGTCCACTGTATCTCACCAGAGAACCTGCAGTCTGCACGGAAGCACAAGTGAGACAGTCAGAATTTTGTTGTCAGCAATGTTTGGTTCCCTGGTTGAGCCAGTAGTTCTCAAACCCTGCTGTGCTTCAGAATCTTTGGCAGAACTTAAAAAATGACGAATAACGCAGACATGCCAGAGGCCCACACACATCCGTGGATGTAGACTCTGTAGCCACGAGCTAATCCTTGGGTGTTTGTAAAAAGCCACACAAGCAAAACCAAGGCCCAGTGTGTCTTCCCGGCCCTTCTCAGTGAAAAGTAGATGGGCTTCCACTACATACCTCTGAGAATGGCCAAAATCTGAACACTGACACCACCAAATGCTGGCGAGGCTGTGGAGCAACAGGAACTCTCACTCATGGCTGGTGGGAATGCAAAGCGGTGCAGCCACTGTGGAGGACAGTTCGGTGGTTTCTTACAAAAATAAACATACTCTGACCTTATGATCTAGCCATTATGCTCCTTGGTGTTTACCCAAATACATTTAAAACTTACATCCACACAAAAATCTGCACAAGCATATTTGTAGCAGCTTTATTCATAATTGCCAAAACTTGGAAGTAACTAAGATGTTGTCCTTCAGTAGGTGAATGGATAAATAAAACTGTGGTCCATCCAGACAATGGAGTATTACTCAGCACTAGAAAGAAATGGGCTATTGAGCCATGAAAAGACATGGAGGAACCTTGAGTGCACATCACTAAGTGAAAGAAGCCAGTCTGAAAGGCTACATACTGCATGATTCCAACTGTGACATTCTGGAAAAGGCAAAACTGGGGGGACAGTAAAAAGATCAGCGGTGGCCAGGGGGTTGAGGGTGGGGAGGGATGAACAGGGGGAGCACAGAGGATTTTTTGGGGCAGTGAAACTCCTCCGTATGATATTATAATGGTAGATACATGTCATTATACATTGTCCAAACCTGTAGAAGGTACAGCACTGAGAATGAACCCTAATGTGAACTATGGACTTTACCTTTTTTTTTGTGTGTGAGGAAGATCAGCCCTGAGCTAACATCCATACTAATCCTCTTTTTGCTGAGGAAGACCGGCTCTGAGCTAGCATCTATTGCCAATCCTCCTCCTTTTTTTTTTTTCCCCTAAAGCCCCAGTAGATAGTTGTATGTCGTAGCTGCACGTCCTTCTAGTTGGTGTATGTGGGACACGGTCTCAGCATGGCCGGAGAAGCAGTGTGTTGGTGCGCGCCTGGGATCCCAACCCAGGCCGCCAGTAGCGGAGTGTGAGCATTTAACCACTAAGCCACTGGGCCGGCCCCTGGACTTTAGCTTTTAATGACAGTGTATCAGTATTGGACCATCAGTTGTAACAGATGTACCACCCTAGTGCAAGGTGTATGCTTTCTGCTTAAGTTTTCTTTAAACTAAAATAACTCAAAAAAATAGTCTGTTAGTTTGAAAAAAAGAGTACATGAGCTCTTTGCTGTGTTCTGTCCGTGTCAGACACTGTGCTGGGTGCTGGACGGTGTGGTCGACAGGACTGATGTCATTCTTGCCCTTGTGGACGAGCAAGATGAGGAATTATACGGGAATGTGAATAAGAAGGTCGAGGAAGACCAACCCGATTAAACCAACACTTGATTAAATCAGAGGCGGTTTCTGCTTGATTGAATTAATATTTAGGGTGGGGTTGAAGGTAAACTAGAAATTTAGCAAGGTGATGATAGGAAGTATATATGCAGAGGAGACAATATGTGCAAAGGTCCTGAGGTGAGAGGACAGGGTATGGAAGGAACAGGAGAATGTGGTTGGAGCACAGGGCAGGGAAGGATGGTCCGGTGATGCTTGTCAGGCTGGCACCCAGTGGCCATGCATGGCCAGAGATTTTGGACTTACTCTTAGGAGTATGAAAGCTCATTGAAGGATATTTCATTGTAAAAACTTAAATTATTTTGAAGCTATCATACATACAATGTATTCGTACAGTAAATGAAACAAACATCCCTGGACCCTTCCTAGTACTGGAGCCCTCCCCCGTCACGTGCCTGCCCCCAGCAGCCTTCCTGAATTTCATGTTAATGGTCCTCTTGCTGCTCTTTACTGTGTCTGTGTCTGTGCTGGGTGCTAACGGAGCCGGGGAGGTAGACGGGCTTCCCTGGCGAGGTTTTCTTTGGAGGGCACGCTCTGTGGAGAGGTCTTGAGAGGGGCTCCTCGGGCAAGGAGAGGAGGGGAGCTGGGAGCGAGGAGGGGCGCGTGCAGAGAGCTGTGTGCAGCCAGAGGAGGGGTCGTTCTGGCGAGAACAGTTGTTGGCAGAGGTGAGGGGGAGGCCCCCGTGGCCCTCACAGCTCCAGCCTTGCAGGTGTGCGTGGCAGTGTGGTCCTCAGTGGGGTGTAAGCCCTCCCAGGAGAGACAGTCAGCTACACAGCTGCTTCTGTGCTTAAGGACAGGGAAGAGGGCGGGTGGGTGGCCGGCCCCATCCGCCAGATCTTCCTCCATCGCTTCCCCAAAAGGGGGGCTTGAAGTGGGAGGGAGGATGCAACAAGCTTACGCTGTTACTGGGGTGATGAAAGCTGTGGGGGGCGAGGGCGGATGGAAGGTGGGAGGTGATAGTGGCCCCCGGTCCCTTGGAACCCAGAAGTGGGAGTTCTGGGGGTGACCAAGGGAGCCTGCAGGGTGGCAGGACTGCACGTGCACAGGAGAAACAGTTGTGCAGAGAGGACCTTTGGAGTAGGAGCTGTCGCTGCTAAGCAAGAAACAGGCTATGCAGTGACCACAAAGGGAGGACCTCCGGCCATTGCGACTGCCTGGGTGCTGGCAGAGGGCCCCGCGGTGTTTCGTCTGGATGGGCTGGCCTGGTCAGGAGGCTGCATCAGCCTGCGTCCTAACAGGCCCCCAAGGCTGGCCCCATTCTACCAGACTGGGTCAGAGTATCCGCATCCACAAAATGCTGAATGACAGACCTTGATGCCGAGCACCGGTGACCCATGCACGTACGAGGGGACACAAATGCCTGAGTATTAAGTGGAAGATTAGGACTCTGTAGCTGGACCCTTGGGATCAGGGCTCAGAAAGTACCTGTGCAAATGGGAGGGAGAAACGAGGGCCGGTCGGTGGCTCTTGTTCCGGGCTGTGGCTTTGCTGGCAGGCGCCACTCTCTGGTGACTGAGAGGGTGGGTTCCCTCGCCAGCTGACCCGTTGACCGCTGCTGGGCTTTCTGGGCTGTGTTAACTGTCTTCTGAAAGTCCAGCTCTACCGCCCAGCAACACACATCCTGGCACGTGAGGGGACGGTCTGGAGACGTCACCCCTGGACGTGAGGACGCAGTCTGAAGGAGGACGCGGCGCCTGCAGGGCATCCTCAGCTGGTGAGAAGAGGCTGCAGTAGTCGTGCAGAACCCGCAGTGCGACCTGCCCAGGGCAGAGGGCAGTGGCGTGTATGCAGATGCCCGGGGCGGCGGGCGGAGTGAGAACCGGTGCTGTCTGCGCTGCTCCGCAGCTCTCAGGACATTGTCACCTGCCTCCTCGCCTGCAGCTGGGCTCCCCGTGCAAGGCCAGCACAGGCCTCCTGCCCTGAGGGCTGGCTGCACCAGCCGAGGGATCCGTGGTGGGACCGACGTGCATGAGGCACGGTAGCTGGCCCTGCTCCCACCCAGCTGTGCGGCTCTGAGGCTCCCCGTCCCTCCCCGGGTTGGCCTGAGTGTGCGCAGAGCCTGTCTCGTGTCCACGGGGGATGCGCTCTGACCTCCTTCACTGGCCCCGTGGCCTCACCTGAGTGTTTCGGTGTTTGCTCTCCTCATGGTCGCTGTTTGCGGTTATCGTCACCAGGTATTCAGTACTGTACTGTTGTGACGCTTCACTAGTAAGGTTTTGAAGTTTGGCGTTCTTTTAAAATTTGTGTAATATTCAGTCTTATAGCTTTGCTTACTAAACCAACTCTTTCCAAGGTTTTTGCTTCAGTTTTATGATGAAAAGCTTTAAATGTAACAGCAGTATGCAGAGGACAGATCATGCGCAGCGGTGTGTCGTGAACAGGTCTAACCAGTGATGGTGTGTGCTTCACCTCTTTCTCTCCTTAACGACACACACTGGGCTTTTCCAAACGTCGTGGCTCCCCCCTCAGACGGGTCTTTATATTTTCTTACCTCATATGTATGGAATAATAAATAGTAGAGTTTTGACTTTTACTTAAATGCCGTATTGTGCATGTCATTCTGCACTTGCCTTTTTTGAGACGTGTCTGTGTTCTTCCGCTGTCGTCTCTGTGAAGCTGATACACCTGGCGTAGGTGTGACCGCCCCGGGTCCCACTGAACGGATCTGCAGGGAGGCGGAGGTGTTCCCGTGTTGCACAGGAGGTCCACCGGTTCTTACTTCTCCTTTCCCCTCGGTTCCCAGGCAGACGGTGGGTCTTCTCCACTGCTCTGTGACCTTGCATTCAGGCTTTCGAGAGTTTGTTTTAGTTGATGTGGTATGAGGTGTTAGAGGCTGTCTGGTCTTGTGGCTTTTTGAAAGCTTGTTTTTTTAAAAATCTGAAAATTAGTCATCTTGGAAGAAGTGAGAATCCGCCCTCGTTTCAGCTGCTGTGTGGTTTACAAGACGGTAAGGTGTGTCCACTTGAGGGGGACACAGCTCGTCGGCAGGTCTGGTGGCTTCTTGGTGTTGGTGATGGGAGGACCACCAGCTCAGTTCACTGGGGGCCCCGAGTGAGGCCATCAGCGTTGTCTTTAAGGGTGTGTTCTGACATCCACAGGTGGATGGAAGGCGACTTGTCTTGTTTGATCGTGGGTGTACGACCATGTGGGTGCCGAAGGAGAGTTACGTGTTCCTTCTCTGCTTTCTTGAGCTTCCCTCAGTTGGTGCAGACACTAGTGTTCTTTGCTATTTAACGCCTACAACTCAAGCTCAGGTTAAGTGAACCCAGGAGCTGAGTACATTAGGTTGAATTTGAGACTCTCGCTCTCCAGGCTTGGGCACCAAGTGGATTTGAGCGGTGCTGCACCCTTGGAGGTGCACACGCATGTTCTCCAGACTCGGGGACAGAAGAGGTTTGGGCAGCAAGGGAGGCTGTAGAAGCAGCAGCTGCCTCCTGGCCGCGGCATGTTCCTGTACTCAGTCAAGCAGTCAGGAGAGCAGCCTTGCCGTGTGGAGCCGCTCTAGCCAGTTCTAGAAAGTTCTCTGTTACATCGACTTGAAGCGGGCTTCCCTAGACAAGTGTGTCCCCTTCATTCATAATCCTTTGATATGCCCACTTGCTTCATTCATGACCTTGCTCTTCTTGGCCCCGTACTCAGCCTTCTCTCCGAGGGCTTCCCTCCTGGACGGTGGCCTCGAGCTCGTCCCTTCGGGCCTGGTGGCACCGTGGCGCCGGCATCAGTTGCCTCAGCTCCGAGCTGCAGGGGTTCGTGCTCACCAGAAACAGACAAGGCTCAGTCTTCTCAAATCAGATGACTCCACCGGCCTGCCGGACTCCAGAGGCCAGTCTCCTGTCGGTTCCCACTGTGCCCCTGCCCACTCTGCCTTCCGGAAGCTATTCATCTGGGAGAGGATGGAAACAAATTACACAAAATTCTCCTTCATAACTTGGTGCCGTAGTTTCTATAGAGTATTGGCATTGAGTAAGTACATCCATTTCAACATGGTTAATGTAGTCGGGAAATTTTGCTTTGTTTTTTTTGTAAGTATTGACAACTAGTGTTGGTGTTAGGGAATATATTGACTTAATTTGAATCTGAAGTTTCAAAGTGGTATTTTTTGTGTGACACTTAAAAATCATGCATTGGCATCCAGCTGCGTTACAGAATTAAAGAAATCTATTTGTAATGTAACTTCTCCACCGTAATATGCCCAGGAGTAGGTGAATATTTGTTAGGCTGGGCCAGGGCTAGAGGCTGGGGTAGGGCAGATGAGTTCTCAGGAGAGCTTCTTGGTTAGCACCATTCCTTTTTGAATCTGTCTTATTGTAATTCAGAGAAAAGCTGGGCAGCTTCACACAGGCCGAGTAAGTAGTTTGAGGAGCAAGCCCCTGGACGGTGCCTTGTCTCCGGGGTGCACGGCTGCGGGGGCTGCTCTGCTCTCTATTCTCAAAGAAGTCCTTAATAGTTAGAAAATATTTTTTAAATTATGAAAGTGTTTTTCATATAGTAATTAAACACTTTTTTCCACTTTTTTCTCCTGTCGTCTGTCTTTAGTCTGCGTACTTTCCTAACAAAAGCCCACCTCTTTCAGTTTGTGGGAGGAAGAGAATGAGCAACTGGTGGTGTTAGTCTCCACTCCATGAGCCAGTGTCACTTCTGAGAAAGACGTCCTTGTCACACAGAAGACAGACAGTGGCTCTGCCCAGCTGCACAAGGGCCTCAGCACAAGAACGGATCGACAGGGAGGTGTGCAGGACGCAGAGGCAGGCCCTGGCTTCTCAGGCCTTTCTGCAGTGTCCAGAGAAGTGTAGACAAGTTAATTCACTTCCTGGACTATGGTATGGTAGAACAGTGACCAGCTCTGTGGATTCTCAGGTTTATTTGTGATCAGTGATTGCAACATGATTTTATAAAACGTTCTTTCCTTGGAAATCTTTGCATTTAAGTTACAGTATAGTTGGTTTTTGTTTTTAAGGAAAGTGTGCTTTTCAGGAAGTTTCTAGCATATAATGTCCAGAAATAGAGTGAAGCAAGAATGCCCATCTTCCCTGAAATGGTGCTGCTGGAGGGTTGGCGAGGCAGCCTTTCGTGTTCTCAGACGTCCAGTGTGGGAGGTCAGCCGTGAGAGGCTGTGAACTAGACTCTTAGAGTGATTTAAGTGACAGTGTTAGAGTTTAAATGGATTTCATAACATTCTTTGGCCCAAGATCTGGCTGCGGTTCAGAATCACCTGAGAAGGGACTTGAACAGTGACAGCGTCTTGTATCTCACACTCAGAGGTTCAGATCTTGTGGACTTGCTGTTTGATCAGGAATGTCTCCTTGTGTGTATGTGCACGTGCATGTGTGTATATGTGTGGTAAACGTGTGTGTGTGCATGTGTGTGTATGTGTGTGCATATGTGTGTGGTGAACGTGTGTGTGCGTGTGTGTACATGCGCTGCTGACCCTGTGTGCACAAATGTCGGCCTCACTGTTCCCAGCCACGTTCCCACTGTCGTGTCTGCAGGGTAGAGAGTGGAAGCTGGGCCAAGCTTTCTTGCTGTGTGAGCTGGATCAGAGGCCTAGGGTGTTTCTGAGCTTGAGGCGGGAACTTGGTGAGAGAATTTCTGCGGATTGTGGCTTCCGAGACTTGTGAGTCTTGTGTGGTGGGAAGAGGTGAGCAATGGCCCGAGCCTCGGCGCCTGCAGTGTCCGTGTGGCCGGGACGGGGCGTGTGCTCCAGGCTCCACCAGGACTGGATTGGCTCAGGGGCCGGTCAGGCGTCAGTGGGAGTTTTCTTTCAGAGAAGGCGAGAGAGGTTTGGGCACTTGATTTATTATTATTTTTAGTCAGATTAAATGTGTTTATTTACTTAGGTGAGTCGGTCGGGTGTGAGTTAGTGGCGTGTGTGTTTCCCGCCTGGTGTTACTCAGATTCCGGCATTGGAGAGACGCTCTTCCTGGTACAAGACGTTGGCCCTCAGGTGTCTCGAGGCTTGGTTTTGTTCTGTTTTTAGAAGACACCGGAAGACAAGACCGTGTATCTACGAGGCCTCCAGTGGGGTTTGTCGGGTTTTCTCACAGTGTCCCCGCAGTCTGAGTTGTAAGGACACTGGGTCTCACGGTACCTCAGGCCTGTCCTCACAGCCTGACCTTGCAGGCACGCCGTGCCGCACCTGATTGTCTCCTCCCTGTGTTTATGGCATTAGTAAATAATTCCTGGTATTTTGGAGTGTGTTTGACATCAGGCGACACTAGTCCCCATCCTCGCCTGTCTGGGGGCATTGCCCGCTCGCTTTGCTCATGCTGGCCGACTTCTCCCCGGCCCCGCCTCTCCTCAGACCGACAAGGAGACCAAGGTCATGGGGGTGGAGGTGGCCAGGCTGGGGGCTGACTGCTCTGTCACGTCTGAAAGCTGATGAGGACCCAGTCCTGACGTGTTTGCAGCAACTTCTCGTGGCTTCCGTTCTCAGCTTCACAGGATGGTGGAGAGCCAACGCCAGCGTGCGTCAACCAGTTCAGTCACCTCCTGGGAGAGCAGAGTCTCAGATGACCCACCTGTCGTGCGTGCTGCAGTGTGGGACCTGATCATGGTCTCGTTAAAAATGAAAAGCAAACCAAAAGTATAGGCAGCGACTACCACAGTTCACTTTTTATATTTAAAAGCTTGCTAGTAGCTAAGAACCTAATTTTAGGTGTAAAGTGGTTTAAATAGGAATGTTCTTTTGCTTCAAAAGGGAGGGGAAGTTCTCTGTCCCTGTCTAGTTCCGTTAGTGCCCACAGTGTCAGCAGTGGACAGAGACCCAGTGAACAGGAACACCTGTTAAATTAGAGGCACTCGAGGAAACGAACAAGAGCAGAAACACACTCAAAAGTTAACTGAAAATTCTTGAAAGTTAAAATCCCAGCCCCAGTGTATAGACTTGGTCATCATAAAGTCCGGTGTTTTTAATGTGAACGTGAATTTCTAAGGGTTTCTGAGGAGGGGCCCCATGGTGTGTTGGCACCTGCAGAGGCACAAGGCAAATGGAGACGGGGGCCAGCACCACAGTATCCTGGGGAGGTGTCCTCTGCTCATGGTCGTGTCATTGTTCTCTTTCTGCTTGGACCACACAGCCAGACCCAGTCCGTTTGGAATGCCTGGGATGCTGCCACCGTACGTGCCCCCACAGATGCTCAACATTCCACAGACCTCTCTGCAAGCCAAGCCCGTGGTAAGGCCTTCCCATCCCTTTCCTTTTGCAGCTGGTCTGCCGGGCCTGGGTGGGGACAGCTGCCTTGAGCATAAGTGTCACATCTCAGCGAACACTCAGATAACGTCCTAAGCTCTTGTATTGATATGTGGCGCCGGTGCCAGGGTTTGTCGAATTAGAACTTTGCCAAGATCGGGCACTGCTCATGGGCGCTGGGCCTGTGGGCAGCATGTGTGTGTGCGTGACCTGTGCCCTCTGTTTCAGACCCCACAGGTGCCCGGCCCAGGCGCCCCGGGCCAGGGTCCACACCCCTACAGCCTCGCTGAGCCGGCCCTCACCCTGGAAACGAGCGGGAAGAATCTGACTGAGCAGAACAGCTACAGTAACATTCCTCATGAAGGAAAGCATACTCCACTGTATGAACGGTCCTCCCCGATCAACCCGGCCCCGAGTGGCAGTCCCAACCACGTGGACTCGGCATACTTTCCTGCTTCTTCCACGTCGTCATCTTCAGACAATGACGAAGGCAGTGGAGGAGCTGCAAAGTGAGTGGTGTGCGTGGTGTGGGCGCCTCCCAGAACTGTAGTGGCCGCGAGGCTCGTTAGGTAGCTCTAGTCCCTGGGGAGCCGCCTCCCGCCAGCCGCCGTGGCGCCCAGAGTTGTGCTCAGAGATGCAGTTGGTTGCAGGTAGGTGACAGTCACTCTGTTCTCAGACCCGGGCTCCTTGGACGTGGAGGAAGGAGGAGGCTGCTGTCTCCTCAGGGTGTCCAGGGTTCAGCATCTGTGCTGTGCCAGCCGTCGTCTCAGGCCGCTCCTCTGCTGGGGGCAGTTCTAAGAAAATTGGTTTGTGTGACCACCAAATGTGTGTGCGATCTGGCGAGATGCCCTAACTCTTCTCTCGGGCTGTGACCCCGTCCTGTCCCCAGGAAGCAATTCCAGGTAGACGCCTGTGGCTTTCAGCCCCGTGGCCCCTGGGTCAGTGGGAACTCTGAACTTCCTCTCCTCCCGAGTTCATTGCTTGAGTTGCATCTCAACAGCTCATAGGGCTAAATAACACTGTTCACCCAACCAAAACCATAGAAATCTGCCAGACAGACCAAGGCTGGAATTCTCCGTGTGGAGGAGCATTTTAAACAACTTGTGTCCCCAAGTAAATGAATTTTGAAACACACAAATTGTTAGAATCTGATCAAGAAGGTCTTAAATGTACAATCCTCCTCCTCCCCTTAAATAACCTTATGTTTCTAAGAAACCTGATTCAGAAAAAAGGAGAAGAAAGGCAGCCTTTCTCTATGTCTGCGTCTCCTCTTTGTGGGTTTGAACTCTGGTTCATGGGGTGGGTGGATGCCCAGGGCTGGTTAGTGCTGCGGCTGTTTCTACTGTAGGAAACCTGAGACAGTGTCCTGTCTTCCTGTGGGTTCTTACTGAGAGTGTCACCCGACTCCGGGGAGCTTTCCTCTTTTGTCCTCTTTTCTCCATCTGTAAAATGGGTACTAACGTCTGCTGACCTCGGGCGGCAGTCACCAAGGAGTTTGCTACAATCTGAGGATTGCACCGTGGAGCAGAGAAGCATCAAGTGCGTAAAGGCTTACTCACTGTATGTGCAATCGTAAAATGCTGAAGTGAAGTGAGAAGTGGAAATTCAGCATTCAGACTTTTAAATTAACCGTCTGTAAAGATAATGTGTTTAAGACGTAGTGACTGAGAATCTCTGGGTGGGGCTCAGGAATCTGTGTATGTGAATGAGCGCCCGGGGACTGTGCTGCACACGGCAGTCTGAGAACAGCTGGTAGGTGTCTCAGAAGCCCTTCCGCTCTAAGGCCCTGGGAGTTTTCTTTTAAAAACTGACTCCTGTCAGCGCGACCAAGGGATCTGAATGGTACAGGTTCGTCTCAGTAAGAAGCGTTCTTTCTAGACTCTGAAGCACAGGCGGAAATGCGACACAAGCAGAAGTACGTGCTGGTGACACCCGTGGGAGCCAGCAGAGCCCTGGCCCGTGGAGGTCTGGGACACCCTGGTCCTCGGGAGCTGCCCGCCTAATTTGGCAAGCTGCCCTGTGAGGAGGCGAGTCGGCCTTGAGAGCCCTCCTCTTGTCGTCTTCAGCGCTGCCCTGTTGCCGAAGGTTCTGGTTGGTGTCACCTTCCCTGGACCTTCTCTGTTCCTGGTCGCCGCTCCAGCCTCTGGGCTCTGTGGTGCTCACTGTCTGTGCCCTGGCTTTGGCGTTCTCACTCATTTTCTGGAGGAACCTCTGGAAGGTGCACTTCTCCTGTGGGGCTGGTGTGGGCATGGCGTCCTCCTTGTGGTGTGAAGTGGTGAAGCAGGCGGAGCACGTCCACGACCTGGAGTCCAGAGACGGTGGAGTCGTGCGGCTCCGCTTGACTCTGCTTCCCCCTTTGTTACAGCAGCTAAGAGAGAAGAAACTGAGGGGGAGAAGGGGGACGGGAGCTTGTGCCTGAGGCTTCAGGGTCGTGGACCAGGCAGCAAGGGCCTGGGTCAGCCCTGACTACAGGCGTCCCCTGCCTGTGGCAGGATGCCGAGATGGCGTTCACGATGTTCAGGGCAGGAGGGCCTGCTGAGTGTGTTGTGTGCGTGCACTTGAGGCCTTGCACAGGACAGAAGAGCGCTCTCCTGGTTCAAAACTCGGTAGGAGCAGTAAGTCAGGACTCGTTTACTGTGGTTTGGACTTGGGTTGGGACCCCTGCACCTACCCGGTGCTCTCAGCATGGTCTTGAGGGGAAGAAATCATCATTCATTCAGCCAAGCCACACTTGGGCACTTGCTGTCTACCAGTGGGCGTGGTGGCGGGCAGCACAGACATGGCGTGGTGTGGGGTGTCTGTGAGAGGTGAACAGGCAAACCCAAGCAGTGAGCATGCAAAGAAAACACCAGACGAAGAGGGATGAGACGGGAGCGCGTCCCGAGAGGCAACATTTGGGCTTTGACAGAATGGGGAGAGCCAGGACGGAGCCAGCTGTGTGTGGGGTGGAAGAAGGGAGGTTGAGGTGGCCTGACCAGCAGGAGGCCACACGAGGTGGAGGCCAGATGGTGTAGAGTCTAGACTATTGTAAGCACAGCGTGAAGCCTCCACAGCGCTGGCTTAGAATGGCCCTGGGGCTGGAAGGATCCCAAGGTTTCTTTGGAAGTGAGTTTGCTGGGATCTGGGTGCTGCTTGTCCTCGGGGTGGACAGGTGTCAGGGTGGCGGGGCCGTTTAGCTGGGGAGTTACTGCACCGTTGAAGTCGAGCGCCTCCAGTCCTAACAGCTCCGGCAGGCTGACTGTGGACATGCTCGTGGTGGCTCTACCCTGAGATGTTGCCTTGTCCAGCAGCAGAGGGGGAGGCTCGCCACCGGCTGTGGCTGGGTGTGCCCCTCCCGGGTCCCCATGGCCCTTTGCTGTGCGAGCCCCTCAGGCGCTGCACTCCCCCCACCCTATATCCCAGGTGCGGGTAGATGGTACCAGAATGTGGGAGAGTCCACGAAATGCATGACTGCGCCTGCCCAACAGAAATCAGAGGGTGGTGCTGATGGGTGAGGGGAGCTGTTAACTTCCCTGGAGTAAAAGGGAGTTAACCCCCCAAAGCGTCCTACAAATTAAGGGGTGTTTCAAATGGCAGAGAATGTAGACATGCAGTTCACAGAGGAAAGGCAGTGGTCAGTGAGCATACCAAGGATGCTGCTCACCCTCACTGAAGATAGAAGAATGCAGCATAAACTGTGACAGGGCACCTTTTCTTAGCCTGTGGGATTGGCAGACACTTGTTCTAAAGATGAGGTTCAGCAGGATATAAATGGGTCAAGTCCTGGCAGCTGCCTGGTGTTTGTGGTTGCCGCGTCCAATAGCTGTGGGTCCTCCCGGGAGGGTCTCACCATTCTTGTGCACAGGTGGGATGGTGGGCATTCCAGAGCAAAAGACATGTGTGTCTGTGTGCGTGTGCCCCCCAAATGCTGGCAGTGGGGCCTTCCTTACAGGGAATCCCATGGAGACCCCCAGAGAGTGTTCTGACGTGAAAGGAAGTGCCTGCTGAGGCGTGCTGTGGAGGAGCAGCTGCACAGACCACGGCCGGGTGACTGTGCTTCTGGGCTGGTCCTTGGGCTCGGATGGTGGCACCTTCACTGTGTGTGTGCGCGTATGCTGTATGTGTGTGTGTGATGCACGTACATATGATGCACACATGTTGTATGCATGTCCATATGTACGCACACACTCTATGTTTCTACGTTTGCACGCACACATGATGCATGTACATACATGTGTGCACATAAGCGCGTGCATGGTGTATGTACACGTGTACATAGGGCCTACGGAACGCACGCATATATGGGGCATGCATGTGTGTATGTACATGTGCACAGTGTATGTATGCATGCACATATGTATATACACATGCATGTACACACATGTCTCTCTCTGTGTGTGTATACATACATGCGTGTTCTCTGTAGGCCCTATCTTTTATCCACCCCCTTTTCCCTCCCTTTTGAATCCCATATCCGGGGTTTCAGCCTCTTTAGCTGGGAGTGTTCAGGCGTCTTCCCCACGCACGGCTGGAATGGACGTCCATGCTAGATGAGGAGTCTGGGGCTGCGAGAGGCCCCTGTGCATAGCTGTGGTGATCGGCTGTCCCCCCAGGACTGGGGTGAGCGACATGGACACACCTCGGAAGCTGCACTGAGTCTCCTCACGACGTCTCCCTTCACTCCTGCAGAACGGCCTTCCGCCCCTGCTGTGGCGCCGTGTGTGTCGGGGGACCAGGCTGGTGCCTGTGCAGTATTCCAGACCCCTGACTGTTATTTCGAAGTAAATTAAGAAAGGAATGTGCTGCTTTCTAACTAAATAATCTTTTCTCCTATTCCTTTACTTACAGTGTATCAGCATATACTTCTATTCTTGGTTAAAATTTTAAAAAAACTAAGGCAGTGTTCTTGTTTTTCTTCTCTTCTTTCCTGGGTTTTGCCAAATCCTTGTAATCCTGTTCTGGTTGAATCCTTGTGGAGGTATTTATTTTACGTTATTTTCATAGATTCATTGGCTTTTAGAATTTTGATCAAATCTGAGGTTGCTAATTTGAAGTTTTTAGTTCTTTGTTTTGTATTTTTTTTCTAATTACCATCTCAATACAGAGTTATAGAATTCAAACATTAGAGAGTACAGTATAGGAAATCCCCCCGATCCCACCTCTAGAAATATAACTGTTTTCAAAAGATTGATGAATATTAAAACACCTTATTTTTTGTGTGTACACTACCATATGGTTTTTACAATAATCGGATCTTATCTTAGGGACAGCAACTTGCCTTTTTTCCTTTTTTATATTTAATATACTTTTCTAAGTATGTGATCTGATTCGTATAATGTTATAGTTTATAAATGTAAATATGTGTATGTGCACTGAATATTGCTTCAATGTTGTTGTGTGTTATTACTGACTTTTTTTTTTTTTGCTGAGGAAGATTTGACCGGAGCTAACATCTGTGCCCATCTTCCTCTATTTTGTATGTGAGTTGCCGCCACAGCATGGCTGCCGCCGAGTGGTGTGTGTCTGTGCCTCGGAACTGAACCTGGGCCACCAAAGTGGAGCACGCCAAACTTAACCACTATGCCATGGATCTGGCCTCCTGACATTTTTAAATGGATGTTTAGAAGTTCTGTTAGGAGAGAAGACTAACTTAATTTTTCTCCACTTTGTGACTGCACTTGTGTAGATTTCTTCTGTTTCCCTGTACGTTTACGTACACATGGGTTCTGAGGTGTTGTGTCATGGTGGCATTTGTTGGATGAGCTTTGCAGGCCCCACGTGGCCCCTGTGGGACTGGGCCTGGGCTGTGGAGGGTGAACCTCAGGAAGGCGGCTCGTCGCTGCCTGTGCCTGGGGGACTGTGGACCAGCCTGGGGACGCAGTCTCCCAACCTCCCATGGCTGTTCCTGCTGGATTCTGGATGCCACTCGTGGCTGTGTGACATGGAGCTCGCTGGCCTGGTGCACAAGCGTGGGTGAGAGGCCTCTGCATTGTTTGTGAATTAAATCAGCTGAGGAGTAGCCACAGTAAGTGATAGCTATCGTTCTTATTAAAAAGTGACTATAGGCACCATAAAAACCAGAACTCTGATTTCATTTTTAATGTAAAGTACCCAAGGAGTTTCATTCAGATCAAGGTGATTTGGTGTCCCAGGAAATATGCTTCTGATGCGTCTTTTTCCTCTGAGTGGAGCTGGTGTTTTCCTTGTACTCTGAGTCCTCTCAGGCTCCCTTTCCGAAGAGGCTGTATGGTTCACAAAGAGAATTACCCTTCACCCTGCCCAGCTTCCCCCGTACACACTGGCTTCATCAGTGCAGACTTTCCTTTCAGGTTGTTATGCTGTTGTGCCAGACAAGTGGCTACTTTACATTTGTATTTTGACTTTTTGACACAAGGTAACATTTCTAATATCTTCTCATAAAAACGATTCTGAATTACTTTTATGTGTTGGCAAAAATTCATAACTATCTGTGCCGTCTCGAGGAGGTCTGTGTGTGTTCTACCACCCACCGAGGCGCGTGCGTTTTCCGTGGGCTCGGCGGTCACGTCGGTGTCTCCGAACCCTCCCTCGGTCTCAGGAGAGGCCTGCAAAGTCCTGAGGCACGTGGGAGAAGCAGGCGGACCCCAGCCCCGAGTGACTGCTGCGTAGAGACATAGGGGTGGGACCAGCACTTGCTCTGTTCCCGACTTTGGTGACAGACCCTGGATGTGTGGCGGGAGCTGAATTTGGGGCTAGGGAGACTGTGTGCGTCTCGAGCTTCCCTTGCAGCACGCGGGAGTCGGAGCACCCAGCGCCCAGTCCCCTCTGTTCCCGAGCTGAGGCGCGGGCCGAAGTGAAAAGGTGCGCATGCCTGTTGAAGTCACCTCAGGTTGACCTCACCGGGTCCTCGAGCACACTTGGTGTTGTCACTATGGGTTTGTTCTCCCACTTTCCTGTCATGATTGGTTTCTCCTTTTGGTTTTGTTTGCCTTTCCTTCTTTCCTGTTGACACGTGAGTCAGCCTGTGGGCAACGTGGTCTTCCTTTTCTGCTCTGTCATGGCAAACTGCACTCATGGCCTCGGTGACGAGAGTGCAAAGTCACAGTGACAGCTCAGACACTTCTACACTCGGTGTGAATGGGCACCAGTCCATTTCCATCCTGGCATCACTGACAAGCTGACCAGAAAACATGTGGGAAAGAATTCCGCGTGTAGGGTGGTTTGCTATCTTGAGTAGCTTTAGTGCAGGAAAAGCCTGGCGTGTCCTGGCGTGAATATGGCCTCACTGTGCCTCTCCGAGGGGCCGCAGGGCCTGGTGTGGTGCTGGCCCTTCTCTCCGTCACCGTTCCGGGCAGAGGGTAGTTGCCTTCTGTTGTCTGGAATGGTGGTGTGGCTGTGCGTGGATCCCTTCTCTCTGAGCCTGGACCTCGCTAGCCGGGAGCCATACCTTGGGGTGTGCAGGAGAGTTCAACTCGAGAGTGCACGAAGACCTCCCGCCCGGGCCGTCCGCTTCCCTGTAGCCTCTGGTCTCAGCAGGTCTCCCCGGGCACAGTTGATGCAACGTCTCGTCTGCGTCAGCAGTTCCAGGTGTGACTGCGAGATGTGAGCAGTTGGGTCGAATGAAACCTAACTGTATGTAGAAATATTCTGAAATCCCTAATCCATCTGTTCTTCAAGATAAGACATTTGTCATATTCAGATATTTTGTTTTCTTAAGTTGTAAAGTAGTAATTAGTTACCCTATTGAGATATTCTGGACATTAAAAAAATTGACTATTGTCTAGATGCTTGTCAGGCAGAATTTTAGGTTTTATGGTATGATTATTAGAAGTCCATATGAGCGTCTAGATTATGACATTATTTTTAGTTTGATAATCTATATAGAACAAAACTAAGATTTACAGGTAGAGGTTCTGTGTGATCTTAGGTGGGACAAGCTTTCCACTTGAATAGCGAGGCACGGTCTCCCCACCACACTGTCCCTCTGCTGTGCCAGCGCACTTGGGGGGCTGCGTGTTTAATGGCTCCTTCATGTCACGTAAAAGAGAAGCCAGGTCTGCGCTTTCTTTGCCGTGTGCTCTTGTGCTACGGTTGTGTGATTTCTTCATTCACAATAAGTAGAGACAGTGCTGAGATCCATGCCCTGAAGGAGACAGCGGTGAGAGTGGCAGGACGGGGTTCAGGGAAGGCCCTGAGGTGACGCTGTGGCCAAGCCCTGCAGGATGAGGTGTCACGTGTGAAAGCTGCAGTCTGTCGTGAAGAGGGAGGGCTGCAGTCCAGCAGAGCGAGAAGGTGCTTGTCCCCCCCACGGCCTCAACCAGGAGCTCGAATGCGGGACGTGTGATGACTTCCTGTCCGTCCGTGAGAAGAATGCTCGGCGCATTTTCCTCGGGGAAGGGAGTCTCTGCAGTAGATCAAGGGGGGCCTCTGGGATGTCAGCCTTACATCTCGATTTGGTTGCTTACGTGGCGCGCTCAGTTCCTGGACGTTCACTGAGCCATTCACTTGTGACTGGTGTATTTTCTTTGTAGGTATATTATACTTAAATGTTTAAAATGTTAAGTAATAGATGTTATATCTCTTTATAAAACTTGTAAGTATCCAAATAATTTGTTCTGGAATTTCACTGAATAAACGTCACTGACCTTTTTATGAAGAAGTACGTCAGCGGCTCTGCTGATAGCACGTTCTGGGTCACTTCAGAGCTTCTGGCCTTCCTCCTTGCTGTCAGGTGCTCGAGGTCACAGTCCTGGCGCAGTTAGCACAGAGCGGCTCACTGGTTCACGTGCTGCCCGGTGTGCACGCAATGAATAGCTGGGTAACCAGAATCAGCTCTTAAACCTGTCCCAGCTTCTCGTCCGCTCTCCCCTGGGTGGCTGCTTCTCTGTCTGACTTGAGACAGGGTGGATCGCTACGCCCTTGGGAAACCTGCATTTCCCAGTGGGCGCCTCCTCCTCACCACCAGGGTGTCCTCTGGTTTTGCAGTTGTCGCTTGAGCTCGCACATGTGACTGGACAGACCAGTGGTTTCTCTGAGTCCTCACTGAAGGCCAGGAGCCTGGACACTGGGTAACCGGGCAGCTGGGCTGCCCCCGTTTCCCATGGAGGCCTTGGGGTGTCCCTTCCTGGGACTGGGGTCAAGGAGCTAGAATGAGGCTCTGGGATATCACCATGTGGGACAGTGTTCTTGGTTTAAGATGGGACAGCCTTCTCATTTCTCCTCTTTTTGCAGCTTTTTTTTTTTTTTTGTAATGAAACTAAAATGAAGTCAGTTGGAAAATAGGAGAATTAGTGGGTTTTAAAGTCTTTCCATCCATCACGTGGGTCAGTTAGAAAGGCAAGCCAGATAACAGCTCCCTGCGCTGGCATGCCTTATAGCCAGCACTGGTTTTAGAAGCTAATTTTGGCGAGGAGCCCTGCAGGGGAGGGACGAGTGAAGGATGGATGCCTGGAGCTGCCCCGGCCGTCCCCACCGTGGCATCGTCCCATCTGCTTGGGGCTGCAGCTAGGGGGTGGGACCTGATCCCTGCTCCGGCAGAGCCCCTGCTCCCCCCAGGATAATGCTGTTCACAGAGTTTGCCCGGGGACTGCAGTAAACTTCCCTTTGCGATGTGGCCCGTAATACACAAACAGAGACCTTAGGAAATAATACCATTCATACCACATTCTCTGCATCTGGTCTGTTCCATGTCAGTTTTTAAAAAATGCTGGTTAAACCCGCTAAATTGTTTTCTCAGGCTACTAATGGGTCACAACCCACAGTTTTTAAAAACTGCTGATTGAAATACCTCATTCTGGCATTTGAGACTCTGTAATCTTCCCCATCTCTTTTCCCCACCCGGTTTTTACTGCTTGCCAAAGCAAGCCATTCCCCAGATCAGGTTCAGTTAACTCCGTTCTCCCAGCTCACAACTCTGTTCCTGCTCTGGGCCTGCGCGGCGCCCTCTTTCCCGCCTCTGACGGGCATGCATGCGCCATCCCCAGCCTTGGCTGCCACGTCCTTCCCATGAGCGGGCTGGGGGGGGGGGGGCCTGTGTGTGGTCACGTGGCACGTGATCCTTTACATTTATACGTGAGTCGTGAGGAGTGTCTGCTCCAGATAACATTTGCTCTTCTGCCTGATGCTTGGCAATTAAATGTGGCTTTTATCTTGTTTCTCCAAGATGGCTGAGCTCCTTGAAGGTGAGGCTGTCCCCTCTGTGCCGCGGGCACTTGCACATCCTGGGTCTCTAGGGCGCGTGGCGAGGCCCAGGCGAGGAGCTCAATGTTCTCCCCACAGTGAGGGTCACCACGGGCCGCCTAAAGTAGGCACAAGTGTCCCTGTGGTTGGAGTCTCCTGGAGGTGTTTGTGGGGGCGGTGGGATCAGTAAAGCGCCCCGTACCCTCGAGTCTGTGGCTTGCGCTGGCCCTTATCCTTGTGAGCGTGTGGGAGTGGCCGACACTAATCAGTCATCCTGTTCATTTTATGTGCAGCCATATCAGTGGGAACAAAATCGGCTGGGAGAAGACAGGAAGCCCCTCGGAGCCTCAAGCACGGGGAGACTCAGGAGACCAAACAAAGGTAGTCGAGCACACCTTCCCTTCTTTAGTCCTGATGCCCAGGGGCCAAAGGACAACTCGCTCTCTCTTTTTAAGCCTGTTGTGATTAATACAGACACTGGGAGGGGGGAGGGTCGCAGATACGTGGGGAGAGGGGAGGGTCATAGACACTGGGGGTAGGGGAAAGAGGACCCCTGGGCCCTGCCACCCCTGCCTGCTTTCTTTCCCACGACAGGTGGGGCCTGGTGAAACCCTGCCCCGTGTGCTGGCTGCAGAGTCTTATCAAGAACTTAGAGCTTCCAGAACCCTCGTCTCTGTGGGGTTTTTGTGGGGATTAAGTGAGAAGGTACCTCGGGTGTATACATTAAAAATGAAAATAAACTACATTTCATTTCCCCCTGTTTTCTACATCAGCCTGTTAAGAGTGATCTCTAGAAGGATCTTTTGGGTTGCAAAGCCGTGTTTGCCCCCACACATGACACTTGGGATGAGCCAGTCTCTAGTTGCAAGCAGGCTTGTCTGTTGATGCTTGAGGTGACGGAGTATCAGAAATCCGTTTAAAACTCTCACTGCTGAACGATTGTCCTGCACACAAGCAATGGAAATGCTCTGTGGGTGCCTGTTTTTTGCGAGGCACCTTCCAGAGCCTTTCCAGCTCTTTATGTCTACATCTGAGGAATGGAGAATCCAGGAAACACTTGTCAGTTATCCACCAGTCGCTCTTGTTAAGACTGATTTTGGCACTCTGTGTTTTAAAGGATAAAATTAACACTTAAGGGCCGGCCCCGTGGCTTAGCGGTTAAGTGCGCGCGCTCCGCTGCTGGCAGCCCAGGTTCGGATCCCGGGCGCGCACTGAGGCACCACTTCTCTGGCCATGCTGAGGCCGTGTCCCACATACAGCAACTAGAAGGATGTGCAACTATGACATACAACTATCTACTGGGGCTTTGGGGAAAAAAAAAATTAACAATTACATACCACTGTAAAGGAGACATTTTGTTTTAAAACAGAAAAATGTCTGTTCTTTAGGGTGGCACAAAATCTGGGAATAAGCATTTATTATTCCTAACATTTATTGTGAGAAAGAAAAAAACCGTTTATCATACAAATAATTACTCTTGGTAAACCATTTGGACTTTACTAAAGTTTATAAAGAGGCAGCAGGAGTCTCCGTCTGCCTTCCGTGTCCTGGGTCCCACTGGCAGGCAGCCATCCTTCTCTAAGGTGGCCATTGGTGTCCATGCTCCTGTTCCTGCGGGGACCTGCCGGATTTTGGCGGTTGGTTGTTACAGCGTGGGTGTTTCTCACTAACAATATATCGTGCACATATTTCTATGTCAGTATATATAGATCTGACTCATCATTTTTAATAGGATTATCTTATTTTTTCCTGTAATTTTTGGTAAACGGTTTCCTGCTTATACTTAATTTGGGGCTGTATAATGACCAAAGAGAATTCCTGAGTGTGGGGTTTTGTTTATTCTGTAAATGCCAGCTGTGGTGGTGAAGAGAAGGCCTGAGTCGGACCTAGACATGAGTCCTAGTTCCACGAGTTTCTGGTCACATAATCGTGACAAATGACATACCCTCTCTGGGCATTAGTTCTCATCTGAGTGAGATGGATGCCTCCTCCATGTTAGGCAGGGTCTCCAAGGAAAGCAGAAACACAAGAATTGGCTGACAGGGAGTGAGGTGGGATGGGGAGGCCGCCTGGGGATAGCAACCACAGAAAGCCACTTTCACCCCCCGGGGGCCTCACAGGAGGAGCCGTGGCTGGGGGTCACCAGCAGAAGCTGCTACAGTCCTCCAGGCTCCCACCCCAACATGGGCACGGTGGGTGTCCACTCGCCCTCCCTCTGTCCGAGGCGGGTGGGTCAGCGCCCCCACGTCCTCCGTTGTGGAGCTGTCCATCACATCTCTCAAGTGCACAGACATGTTGAAGGAGTGGAAACGCGACGTGACCCTGTCTTCCTCTCTCGCCCCTTGCTCGTAGGCAGAAGGCTCGTCCACTGCCTCGTCGGGCAGCCAGCTCGCTGAAGGAAAGGGGAGCCAGATTGGCACTGTCCAGCCAATCCCGTGCCTCCTGTCCATGCCCACCAGGAACCACATGGACATCACCACCCCGCCCCTGCCCCCTGTCGCGCCCGAGGTGCTGAGAGTGGCAGAGCACCGGCACAAGAAGGGGCTGATGTATCCCTACATCTTCCACGTCCTGACGAAGGTACGCGTGGGCCGAGCACCGGCAGCGCGGGTCACTCCTGCAGGTGTCCTCCTCTCCTTTTGAAGTGGTTTTTTTTATCTTAGAAACTATTTGAAACAAAGTTCGTTTTCCCCTTTCTGAACTTTGAGGAAAAAAGATGAAAATTTATGCCTGTAAATACAATAAAAGAACTTGGGAAAAGTCTCACTTTCCCCTTCAATTTAATATGAAATATTTTTGAAACTTCTAAGTAATGATACATCATGTTATTTTCTGACTTGTAATTTTATTCTTTTAATTTCTAATTTCAGAATTTCTCGCACCATGTTTATGCATAACGTCACCTTTAGTTCCAAAGTCACATCTGGTCTGATTTCTTTGTCCTTGTCCTAGAAATGCCCTTCTGAGAGGCTGAATGCTTCCTGCACTTTGACTCGTTCCTCTGCCTCACCGAGGGCGATTTCACAGCACTTAGAACAAAAAATGGAAAGCAGGATTTTGTTAACATATGCACAGACAGAAAATGCAGTTCTCTTTTTACACAGTGCCATAATTTCGCTTTATTAGGGGATGTGTGCTTCAGTAGAGGCGCAGCGTGGCATTAATTGTCTCTGAATCTTGGCGTCTTGAATGGATCTATGTGTATTTAAATTTCCTCAGTGATTTGTAGTATTTATACTCATAGACCCACAAGTTAACAAGATACCTTGGTGACCAGATTTCTCGTGCAGAATTGGTTTATTACTACCATGTATTTCTAAAATGTTTTCATCAGTATCTACATCACCATATATAATCAGACTTTTTTCTTCCTATTTTCTGCAATCTGTTTGTGGTTTGTGGAATGGAGTCAGTAAATGCAAAAGTCGCTCCTATTCTACAGCACTCCTGAGCAGGACTTCAGTCATTAATTGACTAATCTGAGCATCGCTTACTTTTATAATATAAGGATGTGAGGAATATTTAGACCAGCACTATTTACTTAGCTCCTTTAATTTATTTTTCAAGTGTAATTGCCTCCTAGTCTCATCTCTTATTTGATATGGGTATGCATGTATGGTATCCCTTTTCAGATTATGGTTGTAAGGTAAACATTTTATTTTTCAGGTCCAACGTAAATTATAAGGGTAAGTGAAAAGTTACTGTTGCGGCAAGATTTTGCTAAGTTTAAGGGGACCCAGGTTTATGTGAAGATTGCGCCCTTTCCCAGGGGGTTGTTGGGGTGTGAGGTCTCTGGACCCCCTGTTTCTGCCCCGCCCATGCTGGTGGGTCTGCCTTGGGACGGTCGGTTAGATCAGTCTGACTGACACGAGCTGCCTGTCCTCTTCAGTACTCACTGATTTCAAGGGCAAATACTGATCAGATGACGTGGTTGAGAAAAGTAAACTTGACTATCTTTTCAGATTTTAAAATGCCACCTGAAAGTTTTCAATACATTAGGGAAAAGTTTAGACTCTAGGGCACGTTGCTTCCTGCGAGCTGAGTGGCTCTGGTATTAACTGTAGGCTGAGACATCTACAGTGAGGTGGAGCTCCAGAGTCACGCAGAGAGTTAGAAAGCCTCACAATGAGAGTGTAGATCCTGCCTAGATGAGTGTGAACCACAGGGGCTGCTGGATTAGTGAGTACGAAGGTACTGAGGATAAGGGAAAAGACCAATTTTGAAATTAAATGTATGTCAAAGAGCAAATGTTACAAAATTATTATTAAAAGAGTATATATCAATAAATTTAATAGACATAGAAGGTCATAAATATATTTTTGTGTTATGAATATACAAAAATAAAATTCCTTGCAAAATCTCTCCATGTATCTGATGCCATAAAATATCTGAGACGGGACCGCAGTTTTCGCAGCAGTCATTTGTCTCTTGGCGGGCGCTGCAGCAGAGCCCCTGCCGTGTTGGCTGTGGAGCATGAGCAGAACGAGGCTTCCTTTGTGTCCTGCCCTCGAGGCGCACATACCCTGTCACTCGGGAGACTCCTCTGCACTCGGTGTAGGCCTGCTGCCTGCCAAGAACTTTAAAGTGGTAGTTCTTTGTGGAAGCGCTTGGTAAAGAAAATTTGACCGTTTTATTTTCAGCATGCTTATTTCTTGGGTGTCATATAAGTCGTTGAAAATTACGAATTTCATTACACGTGACCACCTTGACTCAAAATTTGCAAGGTCTCAGAATTTTGTATTCTATTTGCTGTCTGATGTTATCTGTCTAGATTGATTCAAAGACTGGGAGCATCCACGTAGGTTTCTTTTGTTCTTGGTTCCAGATTAAAAATAAAACAGTGTAGATTTTATTTTGACTCTTTGAGTATATATTTTGACTGCAAACTGCTAAATGAACTCTCCCTAAACATCTCAATGTAGGCAAGTTGTTAAGCAATTGACTTGGAATAGAATTGCAATGTCGTTAAGTGGGGATAATGCAGTATATTTCTGTGAGTTTATTGTAAATTCAACATGAAAAATGTGCAATATTATTCTGCTTTCTTCCATGCAAAGGGTGAAATCAAAATTGCTGTTTCTATTGAAGATGAAGCCAGCAAAGACCTGCCTCCCGCCGCCCTGCTCTATAGGCCAGTTCGTCAGTATGTTTACGGAGTCCTGTTTAGCTTGGCAGAAAGCAGAAAGAAAACTGAGAGACTTGCTTTTAGAAAGAACAGACTTCCACCAGAATGTATGTACTGTAAAATCCATTGTTTGTTTTCCTCAGTACCTCGTAACCTCTTGTGCATTTTCTAAAGCCTTAGAAGGATCCTGACTGAGCTCACCCGCGTGCCCTCACGTAGAGGTGGCGGGCTTCCTCGGGCCTTAGGAAAGGAGGACGAGCGTGGGCTTTTCTCACCCAGTAACATCCTAGTCATGGTGTTTACCTGGTCAAATGATAAAACAGCAGGTTGATGCTCTAAACTGAAGGTTGATCTGGAAAGGGTCCTGACGATCGCCACGCTGCTGTGGTTAGTGCTTCGAAGATGTCCACGAGACGGAAGTCCGAGTTCCTGGGGGTCCCGCCGCTGTCCTCTGCCCACTTCTGTGCGGTTGGTGTGTCATCGCGCACGGCCCTGAGGCTAGAGGGCCCCGGGATAACTTCCCTTGGGGACCTCCTGCTGGCCGGCTGGGGAGTGGGGGAGTGTCATGTGAAATGTTGCACAAGCTGAGGTCAGAGCCTTTTCCGTCTTCAGGTGGGTCAGTGTCGTACATGTCACAGTAGTATGTTCAGTAGGAAACACAAAGTTTCCCAAAACATGTGGTCTAAAATAAGAATATTATGAACCGTGGAAACTAGATTACTAGACCGTCCTCTGAGCTAAGGGTATTTAGAGACAAGTCACCTGCTTGTGTGGTGGGTCAGTGCAGGCCTGGTGACATGCAGCTGACCAGCTCAGGGACGAGTGTGGGTGGGGGTCTCACCTGAGCTGGGGAGGTCCTGGCAGTGCTGCAAGCTGAGTTCCGCAGGTTCTCAGGTCTGCTGTTTGATTACTGGGACGACACTGTGATTCTGTAAGCCTTTAAAATGAAGCGTCTGTCACAACCTGTCCTTGAGGATAACTCTCCTCCTGGGAGTGGCCGCTGAGCTGGGGAAGGTGATGCCGGCTCCGCCGGGCCTCCGCCTGCTGATGCTTCTGCCGCCTCCATCGGGCTGCAGGCACCACGTGAACTGCCGAGTGTTGCCACGGACCCTCTCTGAGGGGCCCGCTGCGTCCCAACTGCGTCTTCGATCTTCTCTCACGCTGTGTGACTCCTCTGTTCAGAAATGAGGACCTTCTTACTTTGCACAGGGCCGGTCAGCTTCCGTGCCCCACCCAGGCCGCCCTGGCCCTGCGGCTGTGACCCTGTTCCGTGCTCTGCCAGGCCCTTGGTTCTGCTGGGCCTGGAGCCCCGTGCTGCAGGTCGGGTGCAGCCCCCTTCCTCCGCATCCTCCGCCCCATAGCGCCATGTTGCTTTCATGGTGAAGGGCCTTTCTTCCTTTCATTTGCTTGTGTGTTCCAAAAACAGTTATCTTTATGCAGCAAACCCCTCAGGAGTTTTCGTCAGTCACAACGTGGGGCCCTCGGGTGGACTCCTGGACCAGCTCCCTTTTGCAGTGTTCCTGGCTTCGTCGAGCAGCCTGGATATGGCTGGTGTGCCCTGCTCACACCGCGGCAGTGGGCGGTGGGCGTCCCTGGTGTCTGCTGTGATTGTCCCGCCCCTCCAGTTTACGAGGTTGTGTGTCTGGTGGGGGGCGTGCTTAGCTGCAGAGCAGGCGCTCTCGAGTGAGTATCTCGGTCCTTCCTACCCTGCTGCAGACCTGCGGTCTTAAAACACGGAACGCGCAGCTGGCAGCACGCAGCGTGCTCACCCCTTGTCGGGTGTTTTGTACCTGGTGGTGCAGGTATCCTGGTGGCCTGTTAGCAGACAGGAGGGAGGTGAGAGGCTGGGGAGAGTGTTCACCAGGTGGACCCGCATCCTCTGAGCATAGCGAGAGGGAGGCCCATCTTGGTGACAGGCTGAGCGTCGTGGCAAAGGGCTGAGCGCGGACCCCGAGGCATGGCCTGATGCTGCTCTCAGAGAGATGGCTAGGCGCCGGCCTGCCGTGGGCAGCTCTTGCTGGGGCTGGAGGGCGTGGGCGTGGGTGATGGGGAGAGTAGAGAAGGGTGCTGTGCTCTGGGATGAGTCAGGCCAGCTCCGCATGGCGAGGCCTTGACCTCAGTTGTGGGAGGCGCTGGAGAGTCCAAAGGAAAGGGGAAGGGAGGCGCACCAGCGTCCTCGTCAGATGGCGGATTCTAAAGAATCCGGCAGGGCGTCTCTTTCCTCTCCCCCCTCTGCCTCCGTCCCCTCTCCCTCACTTTTCTCAAGGATGGAGACTGCGTCTTAGGTTAGTTAGGCTCTGAATTTTTCCGAGAGCAGGAGAGTCTGGAGAGGGAGTGAGGGGAGGGTTGGGGGAGGTCCAGGCTCGGGCCACCTTTCTTGGGGAAGGCAAGAAGCACTGGGTGAGGATCCGTCAGGTGTGGGTGGGAAAAGGGACCCAGCTGGTAGGAGGGAAAAGGGACCCAGCTGGTAGGAAGGAAAAGGGGTGGGCTGTGGGGTGGCACTGGAGTGGGGTGCTCCTCTACGGGGAGGGGCCGAGGCTGTGGGTGGCCAAGCGAAGTTTAGTAGCTAATACTTCTTCAGTGGAGATAGGATCTCTGTTACTGCTCTGTGCATCCCTCTCAGAGGAGTGTCCAGCAGTAATAAAAAAGCGAGTGAATAACTGATCTGGTCCCCGGCCTGTTGGACTGGAGACCTGAAGTATGGTGTGTGGAAAATGATCCCCGTGTGTGGGAGTGTGCATCGTTGCTGACGGTCTCTGAAGGGTTGGCGCCAAGCACACTTGATCTTTCTGCTCAGGTGACTTTAGACCCTGGGTTTTGACTTTTCCGTCAAAACGGGGGGAGCCACTGAAGGTTGGAGAGAGTGATATTTCTGACAGAAAGGTGGGTCGGGTAGGGCCGTATGGCTGAACTAAAGCAGAGAGGAAACCTCAAGATGGGAAGGGAAGGGTGGTTCCCGGGCCCGCTGCCGTGATGAGCTGCGTCAGCCTTTGGAGCTTAAATGTGACAGAAGAATGTGTTGTGAAAGTGCTGTCACAAATAAATTTATCCCCGGATGGAAGATGTGTCAGCTTGACCTGAGTTCACAAGTCAAGAGACCTTGTTTGGCTCTATGATTCCGGTGGGTGAGATTTTCAGACATGGCTGCAGAATCCAGGTCTTTTAGGTCTGTTTAGGGAGCTGATGAAGTTGAACTTGTTTCATGCATTGGTTATGTTAATAAGGGAGAAACATCCTGTAGAAAAGGTTTTTATGTCAGTGATCCATGTCGCCGATGATCATGATAACTGGAACGCTAGCTCTCCACCGGGAAGGATTTCGTCCTCAGAATCTTCCATGAATATTGAGCCTGAAGGCTCCCAGCCTGCTCAGACCAAGCCTTGTGTGAGGAGTTAGCGCGTGCACTGTGGACCTTACACCTCTCAGTAACAGCGTGTGCACTAATGTGAATCCCTTAGGACCGGTCATTCGATTCCAGCCGACTCAGACACTGACTCTGAGCACGCCGCCGGGTTAGGTTTCTGCGCCTGAAGCAGCTACTCAGTGACCGCCGGTGTTAGTATTCCTCAGGAGAAAATGCTGTAGCTGCCTGAGGCCCTGGATAGGTGGGAAAAGGACGACGGAGGGCCGTGCTGAAAGAGGCTGACCTTGAACGGTCAGCTGACAAGATTTGAAAGATAAGTTTGTTGGAATCTTGTTTGACCCGCAGTTGCTCTTGGACCCTTTGTGGATGAAGTGAATGAGTGGCACTTTGCTGGAGATTCGTAACCCTCGTGAGAGCACACCGTGAGGTCCTTGGGGCCGGTTGTCCTTCACATGCCCGCTGCCCTGCCATCCACCTTGGTAGTCTGGTCCCTGGGACCGTGCTGCATGGTTTCCCCTGCTCCGTGGGTGGTGCAGCACTTCTGGACCTGAGGGCTTTCCTCCAGCATGGCTTCAGAATGCGTGTGTGCGTGCGTGTTCCCGGTGAGCTCACCACAACTTAGTCGAGTTTCCCAAGACGGTTTGTCGTCAGAGAGAACTAGTCAAGGGCATAGCAAAGTCTAAAGTGTCGTTTAAAAACATTGAAGTCTAGGGGCCGGCCCGGTGGCGCAAGTGGTTAAGTGCGCGCCCTCTGCTGTGGCGGCCTGGGGTTCGCCGGTTCAGATCCCGGGCGTGCACCGACGCACCGCTTGGCAAGCCATGCTGTGGCGGCGTCCCATATAAAGTGGAGGAAGATGGGCATGGATGTTAGCCTAGGGCCAGTCTTCCTCAGCAAAAAAAGAGGAAGATTGGCAGATGTTAGCTCAGGGCTGATCTTTCTCACACACAAAAAAAACAAAAACAAAAAAACATTGAAGTCTAACTGGATTTAAGACGTGTATCCATTTGGAAGTCTAGTCTCCTGATTAGGGCTTATGACAAAGCGTTCAAACTCCACCATAAATTCTCCTGTGACTTACCCAGTTTCATTTTCAAAATCATTATTTGGTTCAAGTAGGATGTCTACAATCAGGTCCTTACAAAGTTCCAGCCTGTGAAAGTCATGTTGAATTCCGTGCTGGCGGTTTATTTTCTCTTCCTCTCTGTCCATCCCTAGGTTCTACCATTTTGCTTCTAGGAAATTCATCGGAATGCTTGTTTATTACGGCAGAATGCTATTGAAGTCACTGTGGTGGAATTCCAAGTGCCACCAGTGGGCCGGGCAGAAGACTGCGGGAGGTGGGACCAGGGAGCTGTCTCTGTAGCTGTGGGAATGAAGGCCGGGCTTGGAGACAGGCGCCTGGGGCTGAGCTCACCCTGGCCTGGAGTGGAATTCAGATGGGTGGCTGTTTCCCAGAGGCGCTAGGCCCTGCAGGCTGCTCTGCCCTTGGCTGCCCCATGGCTCTTCTCCCTGGGGCACCCCTCAGCGCCCAAGCACTGGGGTTTCCCTGGTGCCCCCCGAGGGTGAACAGGAAGAGCCCAAGGAAGGGGGTCAGCTTCTAGGAAGACTGCAAGATAATGAGTCACCTCAGCTACAGCTGAAGAGTTAAAAATCCAGGAAGTAAAACCAGTGATTTGCACATTTTAAAATTATCATCCACTTAATGAAACTGGCCTGTTTTCTATAAAAGTCTCCCCAGTACCTCAGAATTAAGTAAAAGAAAGTAGATGAACATAAATTATAGACACATGAGATGAATTTATGGCAATAGGAAGCAAGTTTATAGACTATGAATACTAGTTTTATAAAAGGTTTTCCCATATTTATTCTCTACTTTTTAAACTGTCAAGAAAAACCAAAAGGAACATTGATTTTTCCTGGTCCAATTTGCTTTAGAAATTTTGTTTGTGCCAAATAATTGGCACTGCTAATTAAAAGTAAACTAAATCTGTTCACTGTGGATTATATTATAAAACAGAGTGCTTTAACACGATAGTGTTAGTGGGCTGTTCCAATATGTGTGAAAACTGGTTATCATAAACATTTCCTCAGGATTTTATGAAGGCTTTTTATGTAGTAATCTGAATGTCTTTATTCTCCAAAGCTTCCCAGAAGTAGCATTATTGACCTGCCTTTTCCTCACAGAGCTCTGAGCAGCCGAGCTCCGGAGACGGCCGCGCGGGGGCAGAGCTGTGCCCTCTCCCAGGGTGCCCGCTGGAATTCATAGTTCTGTCACAGGTCCTGGAACTTCTGGCTTCTCGTTGACCAAGAATGACCTAACTGGGGACCATGGAGACTAGGAACCATGTGCATCTACGTGCCCGTAACCCCGTGCCCTTCCACACGCCCTACTGAGCGTGTCTATTTTTGTGGATAGTGGGCTGCCCCCAGCCTCAGAGATGAGAGGCTTAAGGGAGAAGTTCAGCCTTTTGCCTCTGAGGGCAGCACTTGCAGATGCATCAGTGAGGAAGGGGAGGGCTGGTGGGACCCCGCTGCCTATGCGTGGCGCTCCTTGGAAGTTACCAGCACTTCTCCATTAGAAGGAAAGAACAGCCATTGTTGCACCCGTTTTTCTGTTTCTGCCCTGATACGAAGGACTGGAGTTTTGTTTTTATTTATTTATGTGTCGTTTTTTTCCCCCCATAACCCCAGGAAAGCTCGGCAAGTAAAACAATAGCTCCTCCCCAGATACCCACACACGTGTGTGCACATGTGCACAAGCACGGACACGGAGCACAGGCCCAGCCAGCGCCGTCTGGGAAGTCATGCGTCTCTCCCTCGCCTGTCACCGTGTTGTGTGCTACACTCCCGTCCTGAGCCCTCGGCAGGCGTGCTCGCTGCGCACTGAGCTGTGGCCTGAGCTTGGAGACATGTTTCATCGTCTGGCACTCCAGGCGCCCACTGCTGGTCAGTTCGAATCGGCTGACAAAAGGAAGCCCAGTCACTATTCCGGGCCTGGGGTGGATCCCAAATCAGCATGAGAACGGGTTTCCCAGCTGGCTGGTTGTCGTATGTTAAAATGTGATACTAGTAGAAGACGGTGAACGTCTGATGGAAAGCACTGAGTTTTTATTGACCGCTCAAGTATAACAGTGTTTTATGTCCTGAAGTTGTGTTTTGAAGAGGTGGTTTCTGTAAAGAAAGTGTTGTAAATTTAGCCTCTGGCATAGAAACCCATGCTCTGGAGTCGCTTTGCCAGTGTAAAAATTCGGCTTATTGTGAGGTAAGGAAGACAGTCTGATACTCAGTCTTTCGAAGTGGTCTCCCTCTGAGAAGGTGAGTTTTCCTGGAAGGATGAAATGAATGTTTGTTGATGGTGATGTATGCAAGATTTGTTCACAGACGGCAGCTGGAGTGGCTCCCCACTGGGATTCTCTTCTTCGTCTTAACGAGGCAGTGTGAACACGTCTTCCCGGGACGTTGCGGTCACAGAGAAGGCCACATACCACACTGCTCTTGTCTGAGTCCCAGACGTGCGCTCGGGTGTTCTCGTAATCCACTTGTCCTGGACGGTCCTGATAATCCCTGTATAACCAGTGGTTTTTACAAGAATAAGAGCCCTGGTTACTTGCTGTTAGCTGGCTACTTTGTATCTGCTTCTGCCTGTGAGCTGAACCGCAAGGACCGAGCCCTGCCTCCTGGGCAGCAGCCACCTGGGAAGAAGCCTGGAGCTAGAGGGGAGGCGGTGTGCATGTGCCAGCTGCCTGTGTGCGGGAGCTTGAAGCTTAGAGGCTGCTGCGTGTGAACCCGAAAACGGGATGTCCCTTGGGATTCATTCCTCTGTACATGCTGATCTTATATTTGTTGATCTAATGTGAGCCTGCACGACATCAGTTGGTCTCATGCAGTTGTGACCACACAGCAGGGATGCAGGTGCCTCTGTTCCTCGTCAGGCTGGTGCTGCAGAGAGCTGTCTTAGTGCCTGGTCCCAGGCCCCAGAGTTTAAGGAGACCCTCGCTCTCACTTGGGCAGTGGGGGTTGGCACCTAGCCCTGGGCGCCACACGCCTCACCCACATCCCAGCCCTGCCCAGTGCATGGTTGGTAGGTGCTCAGTGAACACCTGTCAGTGACTGACCCGAGGTTCATGGCTGTGAAGAGGTGGTGAACACAGAAGATCTCCAAATGTCTGGGTGTTTAAAACCAGACACACATGTGTTAAAAATAAAGCAAGTCAGGAGCAGCTTGGCCGTGTGTGACCGCATGTTATTTTCTCAGATGAAGACGTGTATTATTTCTTAAGTTAGATTTGACCTGTTTGTGTCATGAGTAGAGCAGACAGGCAGCAAAAATGCTTAGAGCAATGAGCAGGAGCTCACGCACTTGACCTCCTCCTCAGCTCAGTCTCCCGCCCGGTCCTGTGCCTCTGGTGGGTGCTGACTGCATGTCCGCGCTGTAGGATCCGGGCAGTCCTTTCTCTGGGCGTGGGGATTCTCCAGCATCATGGCAGTCCTGGGGCACACAGCGTCAGGCCAGGTAATTCAGGGCACACTTGGGGCCCTGTGAGCCCCACCTATTGTGTAGGGCACTCCAGGGGACCCTTGGGGGGAACAGATCCAGCACCCCGACCTCCACTCACCTCTGATGCAGGACCTGGGAACATAAAGCTGTACAGGTCTGAGCATTCTGAACTTGAGAATGGAAACACTCCACGAGAAGTTTACTTCTAGAATGAAAACAAGACGTAATAAAATAAAATGATTGCTGAAAATTACTAAGGAGAGGCAAGAACAGAGCCGAGGAAAGGAAGGAAATGGTTGGAGGTGAAGATAGACTAATAAGAACACCCGCTTGAGAAGACTTGACAGTCCTGACACTGTGATCTGAGTGTGCTAAGATGCAGTGAACTCATGCTCTGTGTGCCTGTGCATGCATGTTGGGGGCAAAACGTGAGAGAACCTAGATTAACTAGTTTTACTCCCAAAGAGAAAATCTAATCAGTTATTTTAAATAACTCTTTGCCACCAAAATGAAGATGTTAGATAAAGAAAATAGATTTATGCATTTTTGCTTTTTTTGGCACGAAAATGAACTTTGTGGAGTAACCTAATAGAAACGTAGCAACTAGTTAATGGCTCACTTTGTAACCTCCCTTCCCCTGTTTTCCTGGGGCTGACAACGTGCCAGCCTCTGAGACTTTGGGGCAAAGCCAGGGTGGATGCCGCACCCAGGAGGGAGGGCCCTGCGGTGGTGACGGCACCTTCTGCCTGCGGGGCTACGCGGAGCTGTGCCAGGGAGTGGGAG
Source organism: Ceratotherium simum simum (assembly GCF_057802395.1). NCBI lineage: Eukaryota > Metazoa > Chordata > Mammalia > Perissodactyla > Rhinocerotidae > Ceratotherium > Ceratotherium simum. Next base: position 55,394,101 of record NC_141919.1, on the reverse strand, counting down.
GGCGGGCTTGGTTGTGAGTCCAAGGGCGGAGTTTCTGGGACCATGGGGACTTCGTGAATTTGTGTCTGACGCTGAAAAATACTGATAAATACAAGGATGCATGTATTTATATAGACATGTATATCTGTTTTGACATGATGGACTTGAAGCATTTTAAGTGTTTTAAATTTTCCTTGAACATTTCAACACTAAGATACTCAAACGTAAATGAACGAGATTTGCCAGTGACAAACAGTCCCTTTCTGGTGCAGACTGACTTGAGGAGCACCCTGCTCCAGCAGCCTGCTCCCGGGAGGTGGGGTCCCTGCAAACGGCTGGTCACAGCGCCCCCGCAACTGTGCTTTTCCTGTTGCTGACCCACTGTGCGTGTCCAGGTGTCTGACTCTGGACGTTCTTCGGGATGTTTGAGGAGACCGCTGTCTTTCGGCCTCTGTTTAGACCTGGGTGGAGCAGAGATGAGCCAGTTAGCACTCCACTCTGTCAGGATTTTGGTTCTTCCCAGGCTTGCAGCTGCCTCAGGTGTTACTTGAGGGAAAATGAGCCCAGGAAGAGAACTGTTATTTGGATAGCATTGACGTGCCGAAGGTCACATCAGAATCATGATGCCCTCTGGCTTCAGTCCCAGCTGAGGGCCACTCGGGGGCTGTGCTGTGCGGGGCCCTGCGAGCAGCTCCCCGGGCCAGGGGGCTCGCGGGGCCCCTCTTCCATTCTGGTGTTTGTTGACCAAAGCGAGCTGCTTGTTACTTAGGAAATGCATGCCCACGTTTGACTACCACTCATCCACGAGAGCAGCTGGGGAGGAGTTGGCGCCCTTCTCTGCAGGATGCCTTGTCTTCACTTCCTTCCCCGGTCACAGCTCTCCTTAATGTATTTGGAAATATTGTGGGAAAATGTGCATGCCTGTGTATTGAATAGTGGTAAAACAACTGTAGATAGAAGGCCACTGTTTTGTACCATATCAACCTAGAACTTCTTGCCTTTTTTGAGATGAAATGGGGAGTCTTAACGCTTTGTTTTCAGTCTTGCTGAATAGAATTACTGTGTGCTGGCATCACCGGGAATTTCAAAACCCGGAATATGGCTTCTGCTGGCTGCCTCACTGTGCTTCGGGGGTCTCACCACATAGTTGTTTGTCCTTGTTAATCCTCAGAACAGAGTGTAACAGTTACATTTGTTAAAGTAGGAAGTCCTCAAGGAAAGTGGCTACCAAATGAAATTATTTCTCAAATCTAATTAGTAAAAGTATTTGTCTACGTAGAAAAAGATTACCATGTAAATTGAGTTTTCCATGGATTTCCATGATAATCACGTACTTCTGTTGTTATTACTAAAACTGTTAATGGATTTAAAATAGTACAACAAATTTTGTGTAGCATCCTTGGCTTATAAATACTAGTTACATGGGGAAATCAAGTCATGATTTGATTGAGAAGACATTTCTTGATGGCCTGACTGAAAATCTGAGCCATTGAAGTGCCTAGAGTAGAGAGCAGGATGTTTAGACGAGAGGATTGATGCCCGGTGCTTGCTCACGAGGATGCATTGCTACCTGAGAGGTGACCTCTTGAGACTGTAGTTCCTAGAGCGTGTGTGTTTGTGGGCTTCACACAGTGAGACGGGGCGTAAACGGCTCTCCTCTGCTCTTTCTTCTTGTAGTCTCTCCAGTGATCATTAAAGAGTGGGCAGCCTACAAGGGGAAGTCTCCTCAGACCCCAGAGCTGGTGGAAGCACTTGCCTTCAGGGAGTGGACCTGCCCCAATCTGAAGAGGCTGTGGCTGGGGAAGGCCGTGGAGGACAAGAACCGCAGGATGAGGGCCTTCCTGGCCTGCATGAGGTCGGACACACCTGCCATGCTCAACCCGGCCAGCGTGCCCGCCCATCTCACGGTGCTGTGCTGCGTCCTCCGGTAGGTGCGCCTCGCAGAGACGCGTCTGTGTGACGTCGGGGCCGTTCCAGGAGTCCTCACTGCTCGCTCACACGTCTGTAGAAACAGGCCATGTGAGTGCAGTGTAGATTGGAACTGATACCGTATAGTGTGTTTACAGAGGAGGGATATTTGTGAATGTGTCTTTTATGTAAATATCATAATTTTAAACATAGTTTATCCTTAAAATTTTAAAGACTTTTGAAGGCTATCGGGGGGATTATATTATATATTATTTGCACTGTTTCTATAGGGAAAGCATGCTTCTTCCCCCCCCTCATTTATCTGATCATATGTCCACAGTATGGACTTGTGGTGTCTTTCTGGTCTCCAGGGTTATAACCTGGTGTGTCCTTGTTTGGCTGGTTGCTCATGTTGTTCCAGCTTGGCCCTTGGGAACTTGTTCACTGGGCTGCTGTGTCCTTTGTCCCCCCAGCGTGTCCTTGCTTTCTGGCACCACCAGAGGCCCAGGCTCTTCTTGTGCTTCCCTGCCCTGCCCGGAACCCACTGTGTCTAAGGGGCCGGCTCCTCTCCTTGGAGACAGGGAGTGAAGACGCCGCTCTGGGCACTGTGTGCTTCCAGGCCTTCTTGGCCGAGGGGCCTCGTGTGGCAGACGCCATTGGCGTTTGGGAGATGATTTGAGTTGACATGCGTACCTGAAACAGGTTCATTAGTTTATTGAGGTTTTTTTTTTTTTTAACCAATTTCAAACTTAATTGGTTTCAAACAAACTTCCATTTGCAAGTATAATACCAGGAGCTTTTCCCCCAGATACATGAGTGTGACCTTCAAACAAACAAGGACACATCCTGTGCACCACAGTACAGCCATCAGAATCATCAGCGTTGGTACTCTGTTTCTGTCTTGAGTTTGGGGTCCAGCTCAGACCCTCTCTTGGGTCTTCGGAGGTGAAGTCCAGGGCTCTCTGGCAGACGTGGTGGAGGGCACGGCTGCCCTCTGCTGCTCGTGGTCTTATCCAGGCCGTGCGCCTGCATTCTGACCGCTTGGCGGAGGGGGAGTCTGCCGGGCTTCTCCAGCGAGGCCACTCTGTCCCCTGGTCACTGACCCCTACTTCATGGGAGGCACTTGGACAGTGTGTCTGCACTCTGTCCTCCTCAGGTTTCCGTGTATTTATACTGCGTGGATTCGAGGCTCTGTCTTCTTCAGTGGCTCGTGGTCTGCTGCTGCCCGCATTTAATCTGGTGCTTGGTTGTCACCTCCTGGGACTCTGTGTCCTGCTGACGTGTCTCGTCATTCAATGAGCACTTGCTTACTTCCCTCCAGAGATGTTCGGGCCTCACCGGGGATGCCCTTTCTCCCCGCAGCCCTGGTTCCTAGTGGTGGCAACGGTGTCAGACCAGGTTCTCCACATCTGCTTGCTGCCCCCAGGCGCTCCCAGTATGTTTGCAGGGACACAGACGCCTGCGTGTTCGTGGACTTCTGGTGCCTCCAACCTGCCCATCCTAGCTCTCCCTCCCCTGATGGACAGTGAGATCCTGGGGCCCAGCTGCACCACCCGCCTCCCCTGCCCCAGGCCCTCCCTGCCCAGGCCTGGGTGTCCCGTCCCCCTCTCTTGGCCCCTCCTCCTCAGGCCCCTGACCCCCGCTGGGTCTCGCCTGCTTGACTGAGAATGGGGACAGAGCTATAGTGGGGTGTTTGTTTCCTGACGTTTTGTAAATTTGTAACAGACTTTCAGGCCAGCGGTTTATTTAGCAGCCTTCCTTAATTAAATGAGGTCGACGAGAGGACAGTGTGGCACTTTCTTGTCTTGAGCTCCACTGAGGGTTAGCTAGTGGGAAAGACTAGTTCCTTGTCTTGGCTTTAGAATCTTACGTTTTCTCTGATGGGAAATTCATTTATGGGCCCGGTTTTATCACTAAAAATCTTATATTAGCCAGAAATTTAAGATTAAGACTTTGGGTGCTCTAAGATCAAATTAGCAGTAATAAATTTGGCTACTTTGTATTTCTCCCAAGTTTAAAATGTGTGGCCTTTAATCCAGTGGGTCAGCTGACTGTCCACCATTTACCTCTCCTGCAGAGCCCGCCGGGCCTGAGTGAGGGCGCCGTGTGCTGCCCCCCAGGCCCATGTGGCTGCCCTGGGACAGAGGCGCAGCACGTAGTGTGGGAGGAGCCGCTGTGGTGTTGGTGGGAGTGTGGCCCTAAAGCTCACTTTACGCTCCGCGACATGCTGGCGCCTTCACATCTAGTCTGTTCACGCTCTCGGCCTCGTGGGGCGCCGGATGCCTGACGTGCACAGACTGGGCAGCGTGGCCATCCCGCTGTCCTCTCCACTTGTCTCGGTCCTCGTGGCCCTTCCTCAGCCGTTACCCCAGAAACAGCTCCGCCTCTTTTAGGTCCATTTCCAAAGTCTTCCCAGATTTCAGAATTGTCCGGGTCCCCATTTTTTTTTTTTTTTTTTTGTGAGGAAGATCAGCCCTGAGCTAACAGCTGATGCCAATCCTCCTCTTTTTGCTGAGGAAGATTGGTCCTGGGCTAACATCCGTGCCCATCTTCCTCTACTTTACCTGGGACGCTGCCACAGCATGGCTCGACAAGCAGTGCGTCGGTGTGCGCCCAGGATCCGAACCTGCGAACCCCGGGCCGCTGAAGTGGAGTGCATGCACTTAACCACTGCGCCACCGGGCCGGCCCCCTGGTCCCCGTTTTTGAGATGATCTTTATGTTGATTTTTTTGTGGTGGTTTATAAAAAACGTACTCATTTTAGAACTTGAGAGATTAGTGAATGTAACCAGTAATCCCAGGAACTGGAGAGGCTTCGTGTCTGAGTGAGCCTCTGCCCATGCTAGTCTCTGTGGCGTCGAGAAGCTATGGGGAGCACAGGGCAGGCCCCTGTGCTTGGTGGAAGCCACGTGACATGTTTGGTCATGAAGAGACTGTCATGTGAGCAGGGTGGGCACATGGGTCCAAGGAGCTTCTTGCTTGGGAAGACTCACAATTTTAGATCCTGCGAGGAGGAGCTCGTTGGGGAGATGAGGCAGAGCAGCTCTCGGGACAAGTCCCTGGGGTTTGGGCCAGGGCACAGGCTGGTCCACTTGCTTCCATTAAGAGAATCCATTCTACCTTCTGCATTTGGGCCACGGGACAAGCAGGTGGCGGGTACCTTGCATGGCCTCTGTGTGATCAATAGGCACCACCTGTTAAGAGCGTGGGGACGTGCCGAGTAGGAGGTGTGAGGTTTCCGATGAAGAGCGTGGGAGGGTCGAGGTTGAGCCGGGTGTTGGTGTGAGCCTCTGAGGGCCCACCAAGGGCGGCTGGTGGCCCAGTGGTCTTTTCTGGAGAAGGTGCAGCCTTTGACAGGAGAGGGTCTGCCGAGGTCAGGTGGCCCTGCTGGAGGCTGAGCACGTGACCCTTGCCCTTGATGGCTGGGGCAGGGCAGGGTCAGTAATCTCAAGGCCAGGCTGTCATCCACAAAGACTTCTCCCTTTCTTTAATCTTTTTTTTTTTTTGCATAATTTCAAACTTAAAGAAATTGTGAGATTAGTACAGAGAGTTGGTGGCTGTCTGTCACCCAGGTTCCCCACACGTTAACGCTCTGCGGTGGCGTTCTCCTCTTCTCTCTGTGGGTCTGTGTGTTTGTCCTGAATCCCTTGAGTGGAAGTTGTGATGCAGTGCCCTTTACCCCTGAGCCCTTTAGTTTGTGTTTCCTAAAAAACAAGGACATTTATCAAAATCAGGAAAATAATGCTGAAACACCTCATCTGCAGATCTTACTCGGATTCTGCCAGTTGTCCCAATACTGTCCTTTATTTGAACAGAAAATCTTGGCGTGTGCTGTGTTCAGCTGCTGTGTCCTCCAGCCTCGACAGCTCCTCGTCTCCCTTCAACTGGGTGTTTCTGAAGAGCGAGCACTGGTTTGCTTGTGGACCAGGGCTCTGCAGATAGTCCCACGTGGACGAACGGGTGTGGCTGCCCCGGGAAATGGTGTTTACAAACAGGCGGCCAGCCCCTGGGTGCAGTTTATCAGCCTTTGCATAGACTGTTTCTCAGTCTGGATTTGTCATGCTCCTTCACGGTCAGATTCTGTTTCTGCTTTGGGGGCAGGCACACCCAGTGGGGAGATGGCGGTCTCCTTGATGTTTCGCTAGCCATGTCAGCACCCACACGTTCCTTAAGTTCTCAGTGTGACGTCACGACAGCAGCCAGGAGGATGGGGCAAGAATGCAACCAAATCTCTAGAAGCCTCTCTGTGGAGACTGGGAGGGCCAGATCTGAGCAGAGGTTCAGAGTAAGGGCGAAGCAAGTTGTCCAGAACAGAGCAGGAGGCCTTCCCAGGGTGCAGTTGAGAAAGACAGACGAGGTCCTTATCCCAGAGAGCTCCCGTTCTTGTGAGGACGGACTGGGTTAAGTCCTAGAGGAAGTGAAATTAATAAATAAGGGGGATGGAGGGCTTGAGCCCCCACACAAGACTCACACTCAGTGGAGCCTGTCTTGATACCCCGGGAGCACAGCCAGGGTCCAGCTCCCCATCTGTGTTGTCAGAGGCAGACAGCATTGCTCCCCAGGTGACACGGGGACCTGCTTCTGCCCAGCCTCCATGCTTCTGAAGGGCAGTGAGAGGAGGGGTGACAACGGGGACCGAAGATACCCTCGCATGTCTGTGGTAGGAAACTCGAGGTCCAGGGCGAAGGCAGGGGGGAGAATGTCTGGAGAAAACTGAGCAACGTGAGAGGATTGAAAACACTGTCCGTGCTCAGGTGGGAGCAGTGTGGACAGAAGAGGTGAGCAAGGGAGAGTTATCCGCTGCCCTCACTTTGCTCCTGACTGTGAAGCCCTTGGTGTGGGCTAACAAGGGAGCTGCGTTTCAGGGTATTTAAACTATGTGTTTATGTACGTGCTTATCTTTATGTGCACACTCCACACTCTTTCTGCCTCCAGAAAGGCGCTCTGAGGACTTAGAGTGAGAACGAGGTAAATGGTAACCTAGTTAAAATGTGAGTAGAAAGCCCGCTAGAGAAATAGCAAGTGTTCTAACCAAGAAGAGTCCTGCTGTGGCGACTGAGTGCTGAGTCTCTGCTGGCAGGGAAGATCTTGAGAAAACCAGCCTGTCCCCAAGATGGTCTTCTTTCTGAGTCATAGTTTGTAAAGGAACGTCTGGCCTGGGGCTGGGGAGGGGGAGCTAGTGTTTCATGGGTTTGCAGGACAGAGAAGTTGTGTCATTTGTAATCGCATCATCAGGGAAAACAGAAAAGCTGGGTAAGAAATCTGTGCAGGCCCCTCAGCTTGTGTCACCCGAGTCTTGTTAGAACCCGAACGCCAGGTTGTGTGACTGCTGACCGCTCCGTCCTGACCCCAGGCCCTCTCTGTCCACCCGCTGTAGGTACATGGTGCAGTGGCCTGGAGCACGGATACTGCGTCGCCAGGAGCTGGACGCCTTCCTGGCCCAGGCATTGTCCCCCAAACTCTATGAGCCTGATCAGCTGCAGGAGCTTAAGGTAAGGGCAGCCTCATCCTCGAGTGGGAGGTCTGGGGGCACAACTGGCCTCAGTGGGCAGCGCGCTCAGTGCACTGAACGGGTCGTGTTGGTGGCGTGAACTCCAGGGCCTTCCCAGTCCTGGAAACGGTCGAGTCTACTTTTGTCCGGTAGATTTTCCCTTCTTTACCAGTGGGTGTTTATTCTTGTTTTTCACATCAGGAAATAAATTTGCTTTTGTTTCAGATGGGATCCCAGACCCTGGGAGGGCTTGGTCTTAAGAATTTCCTAACATCTGGCCAGGATTCTTTTTCTTATTTCGTCCCGTTGTTCCTAATTGCCACATTCGTTTTCTCTAAAAAGGAGTCTTTGCCCTCCTGGTGTTGTAAGTCCCTTTAGAAACCACTTGAGGACCACGTGCACCCTTGCATGGTCCTCGTTGCATCAGCATCCTGTCCTCTGACTCCTGAACACCAGCTCCCTGTGTTCTTCCGTGGTTTTGACAAGTTAATTTCTCCACGTTCCACCTGATTTCTGGTGTGCTTGTCTGCGCAGTGCACGTGGATCAGTCGCTGTGTTCGCATGGCTGTACTTGCTTTCTAATTTCTACACTAAATTTTAGAAAGTTCACGACTTTTCAGAGGTAGCTAAATTAGTGGATCTGCCTTTTCTTTTTAATGTGCAGGGTTTTGGTTTTTTCTTTGCCATTGGTTATTTATTTGTTTGTTTTTTTCCAAAATTTGATTTGTAATCCAGTAATCTCTTTTGACAAAGCCGCCTTCAGTGTAGACCTTTGTGCCCTTCTTGAGAAGGCGTGCTGTCCCTGCAGAGGAGTCTCAGGCTCGCTTTATAGATTTTCAGTATTCTGCAGTTGGGGCTCAGTCAGTTTCTGGTTTCCGCTAAATTATTGAATTAAATTCAGTAATTTGGTGTTGAGTGACCCTCAACTGTGCAGAGCCCATGTCATTTGTGGTCACCTTAGGCTTCTGATGACTTTGGAACAAGCTAAATAAGACAACAAAACGTAGGAGATTCTTTACTTGTATTCTTTAATGTATTGTATTCTTTACTTTGTAGATTAAGCTTTTCTGTTTGTTAGATGGAAATTATTGTTATTTTTAATGGTTTTGAATCTAAGTTTCCGTTGTGGAATGTTTGGCTGGGGTCCCCGGGCACAGGCCCCCCTCCCGTGTCCTGGGCTGGCGGTGCCATCACTGCCTCGTCCCCAGATGTGCTCAGGGGCATTGGAAGTACTGTTGCTGCAGTGTGGTGCCACCCCTCTACCTCTGCTTCCTGTTTCTCTTATTTAGATTATTACATCAGTATTGACATCCCAGTTCTGAAAATCAGACCGCCAGGTATCAGGTATGCCCACCAAGCCTGTTCACCATCAAGTTGCTTTACTCAGAGTTCATCTTCTCTCCCATATCCTTTTCATTTTTGGATCAGCACATAGGATGTAACTTTGAAAGATAGTGCCACTGTAAGCTTTCATTTTGGTTCTTTTGAGGTCTTAGCGCTTTCATGGTTTTCTCCTGATCCGTCTCTACAGCAGGCGTTCCCAGAGCCGTGTTTAGAAAGGCCGTGTCATGTGCAGTGACTTCAGGCCCGCCCACGTGCCTTTGGCTCTTGCTGGTCTGGGGTCTGCGTTCCCTTCACCAGGACAGCCTGCACCCTCAGGGTCCACTCACTAGCAGCATAGATCCCGAAAGAGCTGGAAGGGGAGATGACAACATTCGCTGGGGGGAAAGGTAGTTGGCTTTTTTTAAGATCAAAGATGCTCTCAGCTATCAGATTGAGAACTGAAAGGAATAATCATTATTTAAATGCTACACAAATCCCCGTGCAGAGCTGAGGGTCCCAAAATTCAGTGCTAGAAAAGTGAATTTTAAAGTTGCGTTTTCATTTAACTGTTAAAGTTGTTTTGCCAAATCAAAAGCAATGACGGTGCTTTTCTCACTGTTGAGGATATAGTCAACTCTTGATTTCTGCTGCTGTTCCCGGGGCCGGGACCCAGAGTGTGGATTGCCCAGACACTTTTTCTTCTCCCATTTTTGTCCCATTATGTGCTTTGAGAATAAAGAAGAGAAGAGAAAGAAAGACCCAGTTCTGACAGCGAGGCCTGTTGTTGGCTTTTCTGATGGGAGGTTTGGTGGGAAAAGATGTTGAAACCACTAGTTTAGATGACTTTGTAGGAGTCTCATCGCATCTGCCTGCCGTTACCGTGAACGTTGAGCGTCCAGCATGGCCCCAGGACCTTGATGTGGTGGACGGCCCTCGGGTTTTCCCTGGTGTGTTTCTTAGGCACTTCTGCTGGTCCTTCATGAGTGTCAGCACTGACAGTGTGTGGAGGGGCCTCGGCACAGGTTGACCTCCGTCCAGTTTCTTTCTCTCTTGCTTGTGACATCGCTGTAACTGCCTTAGATTCTCTTAACAGTTTCACATGCCAAGTGCAGAATATGAAAGATGGAAAATGAAGACCTTTGAAGACATTATTAGGGGCATGCAGCACGGCTGTGATACCTGAAAGAATTACGTTCCAGATCAGGAAATAGGGCAAATTGAAGTAGGAGCCTGTTAGGAGCTGGACAGAGTCAGCTCCCTGGGATTTGCTTCTTGAGCTAATAGGCCTGAGGTTAAATTCCATATTCAATTTCCTAAAACGTCAGCAAGTCTTGTCACTACTCCTCTAGTTGAGGAACTTTGGATGATGTTGAATACTGTATCTTACTTGGTATGAGAGAGTGAGGTTGGAATGTGAATATTGCAGCCATTTCCATGATCACGGTCAGGTTCTGGCACTGCCAGTGACCAGCTTTGTGACCTTGAGCTCTCTGTGACTCGGTTTCTCCATCTGTAAGACAGAGTACTGAGAGCAGCTCCTGTGTCGTATGGTGGCTGAGACGTAACTGAGATGGTCCATGTGAAAATCTGTCGAGTGACGTGTTTATTGTCACCCACACATATTAGATAGTATTATTTTTATAGTTAACATTTAGGGAAAGAAATATAAAACACCATGTAAAATAATTTAAACAATTTTTCGAATGAAGCAAAATCCACAATTGAGATATTATCCACATTATTTAGACAGCTTTTATTTTATGAATTTTTCTCTGCTAATTGAATGGTAGTTGTCATTACTAAAACTAATTGACTTGAAAATCATTGTTTAAACCCATAGGAACACAGATCCTCAACTGATGATGAGGCCCATTAAAATAAATATGGGTGTGTGGATGACGTAGACGTTATGTCTCCACTCCTCCGTCAGGGCGCCAGGAGCTTCCTCGCTGTAATGAGAGTGCTTCTGTGTTCACGCACCGGCTGTCCGTGCTTAACCTTAGTGCTCACCCGGCCGTCTGCCAGAGTGGTTTTGAGCTCTGTTAGTCAAGGAAGGGTTTGGGTGTGGATCTGACCAGTACCAGCAGGGACTAAGAAACGATGGCAACATCAAGCCTCGCAGTTCCCCGGGAGGGCGTTGCTGGCCCCTGTGGCGGTGCCTGGGAGCAGAGCAGACGTCTCCAGAGCACCTTCAGCATCACCACTCTGCGTCCTCGGCCTTGGCCGTGTCCTCCCACCTCTGGTCCCGGAGGCCGAGGGCTGGGGGGAGAGAGTGGCTGGAGGCCGGTGGCACTCATCCCCACAGAGAGGCTGGGGCCAAGGGTCCACACAGGCAGCCCTGAGCTTGGGCTGGCACCAGTGCTGTGCCATGCCCACTGCATCAGCGTTTGGGGAGGAGAGACTCCCTCTTTCAGCCTGGAGACCCTCAGTGGAGGAAGGTTTCCACTCCTCTGTGCAGCGCAGAGGCAGGTGGGGCCTGCAGGGATCTAAGTCAGTCAGGGGAATTTTTACCATTTTGACCCTCTCTACTCCACTTTCTCCTCATAAGTATAAAATGCATCTAATTCCATCACCACAGCCCCACCGGCCCTCAACTGGATGTGTTTAGTTTCCCTTCCCAGCACTGGGAGAAGCAGGAGCCAGCAGGGTGGGCTGCGAGGGGTGGACGGACTTCTGCAGGTTTGGGAAGTTCTGAACTTGCACTGACTTAATAAAATTAAAAATAACAAAAGAGGTTGCAAAACACAGTGTCAGCTGATAATGGGGAATGTTGACACTGACAGCACAAAACAGCAGATGATCATAAATTCCTCAGTATTGGGCACTGGAATGATCTTTTTTCTGTTTAATGAAAAGCCAGTTTACCTTCACAATTATGCCTGCTTAGGTTGATATCCCATGTAGACTGCATTCTTGAGATGCCATCACCTTAGAAAATAAGCATACAAGGTAGGAAGACAGAAACCAGGACAGCTAAGACCCAGGCCGGGACAATCCGCAAGCGAGGCCCTTCACAGACAGATAATCAAGAGTTGACTGTATCTGTCAGTGTGTATCTTGTCCTGCGCATCGGGTGCTAGAGGAGAGGGCTGTGTGTACGAAGGAAGGCAGGGAGGCCCAGCATTGCTGACTGAGGGAGAGGAGCGAGATTCCGATAGTCTGCATGGTCCAGTTACAATGTTTTTGTTGTTGTGTTCTTTCATTTATAAGCTATCCATTTCTCCTAAAACATTTTGACAGTCTCATTAATAAGTTGCTATCTAAACATTAACACATAAAATAATGTGGATATAAAGTAGAAGCTTTAGAATGAACTTATACCAAGTAATGTTTTAACATAACTACTTGGAAAATGCAGAATCTTAATAGAATGTTCCTTTTACATCCTTTCTGTTAATCTATTCCCAGTATATAGAATCCGAAGTGTAAAATTTTATTTCATAAATGACTTGTGGGCTTCTTAACTGCTAAGGAGACTATTAGTAATTTGTTACTTTGTCATGTGTCCACCTTAAATACAGTGTTACTTTACACTTGTATAATGCTTTACAAATTCCGAATTGAAATATTTCAGTATGTTTTTAAAACAGTCTCTAAACTTGTTAAGTAACATAGAAAATCTGTCTGTCTGGACAGGCCAGTGCTAGGTCCCCATGAAGTAATGATGGGTCTGCTCAGGGGGCGGGGCGATGGTTGAGGGATGTCCTTGGTAATGGTGGAGAGTTGTAGTCAGACGTTGCAAGAATTGGATACTGTAGAGTTCTTACTGCATAGAAATCACTCTTTTCCATTTTAAGATTGAGAACCTCGACCCCCGAGGCATTCAGCTGTCGGCTCTCTTCATGAGTGGCGTGGACATGGCCCTGTTTGCAAACGACGCGTGTGGCCAGCCAGTGCCCTGGGAACACTGCTGTCCTTGGATGTATTTTGATGGGAAGCTCTTCCAGTCCAAACTCCTCAAAGCAAGCCGGGAAAAAACCCCACTCATCGACCTCTGTGATGGTCAGGTCAGTTACAGGAATGCAGGCTGCGAGGGGCAGGGAGGGGTTGGCGGCCGCCCCCAGCTGGAATGAAGTAACGCTCACTGGCTGATCTGTCATCTTTCGTACAGAATTGTAATGAGTCTGTGCGAGAGGATTCTGGTTTAGGTTGGGCCCAGCCCAGTGTGTGACTGAATGTTAGCTCAGTGCCCCGTGCGCTGAGTTCCTGGTGTACACTCGATTCTCATTAGTCATAGTAATTATGTTCTGTAAATTCGCCTTGAACACTGAATTAACCAATACTGAACCTCTGCTCCCAGGGGAAATACGGGGTTAGGTTCCTGTGAGCCTCTGGGCGCAGCATCTTCATCCACCACTCAGCACGTGGCCTCGTTTATCGTTTCTGTTTAAGGACGTCTTAATGAAGACATATTGTTAGTTTGCCGACATTGACCTTGGGGCAGTGGCCATTGACTCTGGCTCAGCCTGAACGAGCTCGTCTCCCTAGGGCACAGCACAGCCTGGCCTTGGGAGCACCAGACAGCTGCTCGTGGGGCCTTTTCCAACAAGAACCGCCCACGAGAATAGGAGAAGCCTGGCGCTGCGCAGACGAGGAGAGCAGGACGCCGGTTTACAGTGTCGCAGCTGGAAGGAGAGGGCAGAGTGTCGCCTTCTTCAGCCTCAGCCGGTAGCTCAGACTCTCCCCCACTCTGCACACGTCTGTGAATGACCACGAAAATGCCATGAGTGTTGATGTTGGGGTTACAAGTAAATTTTAGCAAGTAGTTGAATTTGCAGATGTGGAACTCATGAATAATGAGGATCAACTGTGCTTTTTAAAATCCTAATTTAAAAATAAAATGAAGGAGATTATCAGGTTATCCTGTCCCATTGCATCAAGAGGCTCACATTTGCTTCCAGCTTTTAAACCTTAGACTCCAAAACACACATTGTCTCATGTGCCACCGTGGCTCTTAAGTCAAGCTCAGTCCAAGGCCAGATTTACAGAGGAAGCAGATTTTCAAATTCTCTGGTTAAAGGTTGGCTGTTGGTATGCGTATTTCCGTGTCTATTAACAAAAGACTCTACAGGTGAATGTTTTAGGTGTTTTTTCGCAGTGCCATTTGACACACACGAGTTGTGTTGTCCCCAGTTGTGCAGCTGTGTTGTTTCCATGCTGTGACTAACACGAAACCACTGAACAGTCCTCTCCAGGCAGCCTCACACCTGGGGCTCCAGGCAGCCTCACACCTGGGGCTCCAGGCTTCCCTGAGCAGCGTGTGCCACCTGCTCGGTCCCCTCTGTGAAATTCAGTCACTGCTGACCTCATGCTCAGTCCATAGGCGGGTCGACTTTCCAGGTGTGAGCTAGCCCCCATCTGCCCTTTGAGCACGCCCAGAGGGAAGGCTGCCGGTACCATCTGTCCGGATAGGACGGAACTGTTGGTTTTGAGAACCAAACTGTTTCAGTTAATAACTTTTACAGTAAATGGTTCTCACCTGAAGATATGCTGGGAAAGTAGGAATTTAAGTTCATGTTTGTTTATGAGCTTAAGATTTCTCTTAATTTTTTTGCGTTTTTGCTTTTTTGGTCATGTTTGCGTTCTGTAAACCAGTGTTGGTGAGCAAACTGTGACTGTGTTATTTATGGGTAAATAAGTAGACCTGGTCCAGCAGTTCATGTGTCTTATTTCTCTCCTGTTCATTCCGATTCAATTGAAACCTTGTGAACCAAGTTCTCGTGTGCTGGTCCTTGACTTGCAGGCCGAGCAAGCTGCCAAGGTAGAGAAGATGCGGCAGAGCATCCTGGAAGGGCTGAGCTTCTCCCGGCAGAGCCACCCCCTGCCCTTCCCACCACCCGCGGCGCTGCCCTTCTACCCCGCCTCCGTGTACCCGAGGCACCTGGGGCCCGTGCCTCCAGCTCCGGGCCGAGGGCGGGGCTTCGCAGGTGAGTGTGTTGTAGGGACACACACGCAGCATGCAGCCTTCTTCATGGGGCGAGCTTGCTGTGTTGAGCCCTTGTGATGAATTGTCAGCTTAGTTGTGAAGTCTGCAGCAACAGCTCTCCTTAGAAAGGAGCAGACTTGATCCCGGAAAAGATAATGGGAGAGGGAGAGGGAGCTACAGGAGCCATTGTAGAGACGAGATTGGAAAATTGGTCAGCATAGCTGAAAGCTCTGCTCACTTGGTGATTTAAGCTTTTCTCACACGTGAGGTCAGAGGAGCCATCCTCCACTGAGCCAACATCCTGGGCCAGTGGCAGAGCCCGGGTGAAGGTGCCCGGTCGCAGGAGGCTCCCCCAAGAGCGGGTGAGGTGTCAGTGTTGCTCCCCTGGTGACCAGAGGGGCAGGAGACCCCTCCCTGGCAGCTGACGGTGTAAGAACAACCGCAGGACACGGGGGTTGTCTGCCCGAAAGCCTGGCGGTGGCTCTTCCTGAACCTGGTTCCTCACGCCTTCTCCCGTCTCTCTCCACCCGGGTCCCACAGGAGTCTGTGGCTTTGGAGGCCCCTATGGGGAAACTGTAGCGACAGGCGCTTACCGTGCCTTCCGCGTGGCGACGGCGGCAGGACACTGCGGAGCCTTCTCAGGCAGTGACAGCAGCAGGACTAGCAAGTCGCAGGGCGGTAATTATGCCTCGCCTCCTCCTAGAGCTCTGCCCGCCAGCAGCCCCCCGTGCCAGCTGGCTCTCTGCCTCCTCTCCTGTCCTGACTTCAGCACCGCATCCTTTCCGCTGGGCCCCGGCCTGGCCTCGTTGCTGTCCTCTCCCAGCCCCCGTCTGTCCTCGTCTCCACGGCAGCTTTGCTGTGGCCCATCTCCGCCTTCCAGCGGGGCCAGTGCGTGTCCATACACAGCCCTCGTGTGTGCCCGGCCCCTGACCATCGCCCCCTGTGAGAGCTCAGGCTCCCAAAAACACCCACTGTCATGTTCTTCTGACCATGTTCCCTGACAGCCCCTCTTGGTAAAGAGGATTATGCTTATATAGAAGATTCTAAGGTCATAATAGAATTCCTGGCATAAAAAGTTTATCATGGTTAGTTTCATAGAAACATTTTTAAAAGATCTAATATCAGATATGTAAATAAGTGAGTTTCTTTTAAATTCCCATTGCTTCTCATTTGTATTAGGTTTGCAAGGGAGAAAAAAAGGCCTTAACCTTTAGTTTTGAAATAATGTCTTGTGACTTTGTTGTAATTAGAAGCCTGTGACTTGTGGCTTTGTCACGATCCTGCATTTTAGGACTGCAGATCTAAATCTAGCCATCAAATCACAATACAGGATTATTAAATACATTTTTGAGTAACTTATAGGATACGCAGGCCTTTGTCTCTTGACCAGAAATGTTTTTCCAGCTGTTCCCTGGGGTGCTTGCAGAGGCTAACGAGAGTCTTCTGTAGGAGTCACGCTCCCACAGACGAGGCAGCCCTCTCGGTGGCTGTGGGGGCCGTTCCTCCCCCTCCTGGACTTGCATGGCCCTTTCCTTCCTCCCTTGGCTCTCCTGCTGTCCGGGCCGTTCTTCTTCCTGTCCTGCGCGTCGTGCAGCGCACAGTGACGCGTGCTCTCTGCTTCACGGTCGGCTTCAGCTCCTTGCAACCCTCACGCTGGCCGCAGTCGCGATGAAAGGCTCAGGGGGAGGTTTGACTGTGGACACGTGGGGTCGGAAGTGGTTTCTTAGACTGAAATGGTGAGAGGAGCCTGCTCCCTGACTTCCCCCGACTGTGTCTGGAACTGAGATCTGCGCTGTCCAGGGTAGTAGCCACTGGCCACATATGGCTCTTGAGCACTTGAACTGTGGCTCGTCCAAACTGAGCTGTGTCCTAAGTGCAAAGTACCCATCTGATTTTAAAGACTTACTATGGAAAAAAGAATGCAAAATATTTCGCTAATAGTTTTTTATATTGAATACATGTTGAAATTAATATTATTTTGGATATATTGGCTTAAATAAAATATATATTATTAAAACTTATTTCATCTGTTTTTGTGCCTTTTTAATGTGGCTACTAGGAAATGTGAGGCTTGTTGTAGGTTTTGTTGGACAGGCTGCCTGGCTGCTCATCCTCATGGCTGACGCCAAGATGAGGGAGAGTTTATTATAATCCATTCCATCTGCCGGAAAATAAGACTGTTGTTCTGTTTTGTTTTTATCAGAAGTTTTGCTATCAGCTAATTATTTGAGAATTTTCTTAGGTAAGTCAGAAAACCTTAGAATATGCAGGCTACCAATAATTAATACAAGTTAGTGAATACAATGAATATTTGTGACCCTGCATATGGGAATTCTGTTTTAACAGTACAATAGGAGCTAACAGGCTACATTTACTGATTGACTTCTGTGATGTTTGGTTAAGGTGGTAAACTCAGAAGGAATTACCCAAAGAGAACATCCTTCTGAGTTTACAGATTTCCATCTTGGTGATGCAGGCGGCGTGCCACGTGCCCAGCGACAGGACATTGTTGGGTCTGTTTCTATGTTGCACAGGTGGCAGTTGTGACCCCTGTCAGTTGTCACGGGGTCTTTGAACAGCCAACGTATTTGTCCTGCTTTCAGGTGTATTTTTAACAACAGTTAAAACTGTTAAAATCAAGCAGTGTGCACATACAGTCCATGTCATAAACAAGAAGTCTGCACAAAGCCAGAGAAGGGGGCTTCTTATGAAATAGAAACCACAGTTGAAAAGACATTTCTTGCTTGCTTCTCTTTGTTATTCTTAATTCTGTTAAAGACTGTTTTTTTTTAATCTATTTTTCCTGTAGGAATCCAACCTATGCCTTCTCAGGGAGGGAAGCTAGAAATAGCTGGCACCGTGGTTGGCCACTGGGCTGGGAGCAGACGGGGCCGTGGGGGCCGCGGGCCTTTTCCCCTGCAGGTCGTTTCCGTTGGAGGACCAGCAAGAGGGTGAGTTCTGAACAATGAAAACGTATTTGTATAGATAAAAAACAGCCTTTGACTTGCTTTTCTGAATTATGAGTTTACTAGAAACGTTTTTATATCATTAAATATACACTTCTTTGACATCATTCTTAGTGGTTGCATAGCATTCCATTATGTAATTATTTAGACCAGTGTTAAATAATCATCCACACATTATTCAATTAACCATTTTTTTAATGTTTAAAAAAAGCAGCAATTTTGAATTGTATTATTTCTCAAATTGAATGCACTGGATATGGACAAAAAAATAAGGTTGATTCCTTGGCATAAATCTTTGGTGTGACCATGATTTATAAACTCAGTGCTTCCCATAGCATAAGATTAGACATCTTGATATCCATTTGATATTATTTAAACATTTAAACGTTGTCTATAACAGGTTCAAGTCTGTTTGCTGTTGTTTTCTTTTCTTTGTTCAGGCGTCCAAGAGGAGTTATTTCCACCCCGGTGATCAGAACATTTGGACGAGGTGGCAGGTACTACGGCAGAGGCTACAAAACCCAGGGTGTGATGCAGGTAAGAGCAGGGCTGCGCCAGTCGGGACAGTGGTGGGATGTTTCTGTAGCTGTGGGGGGGCCTCTAACACAAGAGTGCACGTGGCGCTCACCAGGTGTAACTCCCTCCACCCTCATCGTCTTGGCGTGGTTGTCGCTAGAGGGAGTGTGGTCTTGTGCTCACAGCTGCTCGTAGGGACTGGGCTGAGGATAGTCCAGGGGCTGTTAATGGGTTTGTGTTATGAAACATTATTTAGGTAAATAGCATTTAAGATTTAAAAAGAAAATTGCGGCCTTCAGTGCTGGGACAGTGCACCTTTTTCTCCTTCTCCTGGACCCGGGGACTCGCTGTTCCCTGAGAGGATCAGCCCATGGGAAAACAGTCACATGCCTATCTCCCTGAAGAGCTGGAGTTTTTTCTGCTTTGGGTATACTATTTTAGGACCTGGGTCCTGACGAATTTCCCCTTGAGAATGATCTTTTAAAAATACTAGTCAGGGGGCCGGCCCGGTGGCGCAAGCGGTTAAGTGCGCACGCTCCGCTGCAGTGGCCCGGGGTTCGCTGGTTCGCATCCCATGCGCGCACCGACACGCCACTTCTCAAGCCATGCTGTGGCGGCTCCCATATAAAGTGGAGGAAGATGGGCACGGATGTTAGCCCAGGGCCAGTCTTTCTCAGCAAAAAGAGGAGGATTGTCAGATGTTAGCTCAGGGCCGATCTTCCTTACAAAATAAATAAATAAATAAATAATAAAAATACTAGTCAGGGGGCTGGCCCAGTAGTGTAGTGGTTGGGTTCGCGCGCTCTGCCTCGGCGGCCCGGGGTTTGCGGGCTCAGATCCTGGGTGCGGACCTACGCCCTGCTCATCAAGCCATGCTGTGGCAACATCCCGTATACAAAATAGAGAAAGACTGGCACAGATGTTAGTTCAGGGACCGTCTTCTTCAAGCAAAAAAGAGGAAGATTGGCAACAGATGTTAGCTCAGGGCCAACTAGTCAGCCCTGACACTGTTGTATGTCGTCTCACCTCTTGACTTAGGATATTTAATCAGTGTGCAGTTTTTCCCATGCCATCCATGTGAACATTAGGAGGAGTACACTCTTGTGACTCCTACTTAATAGCTTATATTTGGAAACTTAATTGGCCAAGAGAAAAAAAACTTCTGCCTTTACCAGGTGATCTTAGCATCTCGGTAACTTCTGTTTGCATGAACTACACCAGACAGGTCAAGTGCAGAGGCTGTCCCTTCCCTGACAGCAGGGCCAGGCAGCCCCTCTGTGCAGGACAGCAACCAGCAAGGGGAGGTACTTGGCTCATTCTGGCTCCCCCGAGCCCCACTCTGGTCTTCCTCCGCCTTCAGAGACACCCTTTTGAGCTGAGGGCACTCTTAGCCTCTTGACAGGTTTACGAGAGGGAGGAGAACGCTGTGCTTATTAGTGTCCCAACCCAGAGCCCACGCTGTGAAGATGGCCCTTGTGGTGGGCCATCGTCATCCGTAGCAGACGTGGGGCATTTCCTGAGGTGCTTGTAGTGAGTCTGTGTCTCCACGTATAAATCGTAGATACTAGATGCCACCCAGCACGTGTGGCTTCATGAGTTCTAAGGCAAATACCCACATGGCTGACGCCTGAGGGATGTAGCGCATTTCCCGGCCACACCAAGAGCCCCTCACGGGCCGTCCCAACGCCA
Source organism: Ceratotherium simum simum (assembly GCF_057802395.1). Classification (NCBI taxonomy): domain Eukaryota; kingdom Metazoa; phylum Chordata; class Mammalia; order Perissodactyla; family Rhinocerotidae; genus Ceratotherium; species Ceratotherium simum. The sequence goes on along the minus strand of NC_141919.1, from coordinate 55,374,303 downwards.
GCCTGCTGCCTCCTCTGCCTAGAATCACCGTGACCCCAGAAAGTGCCTGACCTCCCGGCTCTCCTGCCTCTCTCGTGGCTGTCCGTGTGTGTGTCCCTGGACCCGCAGCGGGGCTCCGTCTCCTCTGTCTCTGCTGGTGCTTTCCTTCACCTCCTCTGTTGAAGGGCCACCCGGCACCCCCGCAGGCTCACTGTGGATTCTGCTGAGTTCGCTCGTGGGGCCGTGCCCCGGGTGGCTCTGTCCCCGTCTTTCTTGCACCCGGGGGCTGGGTCTGGATGCTGCGTCAGACACGGCTTTGTCCCGGTGGCAGGGCTGGAGCGGAGCTGCATGCTGTCGTGTCTGCTTGTCTTTTTTTACGTGAGGACTGTTGATCCTCAATGACTAGATCCATTCATTCACTGGGGATTGCAAAACAAAGATATTCTCGTTCCATCATATCTTTTTCTTAATTTCTTGGGGTATTTTGATAAAAAGATGCTTCCCATAGCCTCCTGTTTATAGCCCTGACAGGAGAGGCACGGTACCCTCGTGGTCCTGCGGCTAGCCCTGCCAGCATTGGCCACTGGGCCATCGGCCATGACCTTTGGGCTTCGGTAGTTTCCTGTCTGGGGCATCACCTGGCCCGGCAGATCTGGGACAGCCGTTTCTCTTCATTTCTTGGTTTCTTCAGTGGGAAATGGCCTTTCAAGACCGCAGTTTGGGCACCGAGGGACTCTGGCTGCCAACGGTTCTGTCACTGTTCCTGGTGTTCTGTGCACACAGACACACAGAGTCCTCTTTTTTCGTACATAAATGTGCACACACAACCGACATACTTTTTGTTGTATTTTCTAAGGTAAAATCCTCATGAATTCACACCGATGTTTCCAATTCAAACTGAGGACTACAGGGTTTTGTTTTGTTGAGCTTCTTCCCTGTTACATCTCTGTGTCCTTTCTTTCATGCCCAGTTACTCTTTCTGGGCTTTTCCCATGGTCAGAGCTAGAGGGGAAGGTGTCCGCACGCACGCTCGTATGTACTGTGCACACACAGACATGTATATGTGGCTTTTCCCGTGGACAGAGCTAGAGGGGAAGGTGTCCGCACGCACGCTCGTATGTACTGTGCACACACAGACATGTATATGTGGCTTTTCCCGTGGACAGAGCTAGAGGGGAAGGTGTGCACACGCATGCTCGTATGTACTGTGCACACACAGACATATCTATGTGGCTTTTCCAGGGGAGAGGTGTATGCATACACGCTTGTATGTTCTCTGCACACACGGGCATAAATACATGTGCTGTTGCTTTGTTCTTTTTGCAATGAAATACCTCAAGAGTTTGTGTTGACTCTTCTGATTCAGATTTAAGACTTGGGGAATTTGACTTAACCTTCACTGTTTATGTTTGTATCTATATGTCCTTTCTTCTGTCCTGAGAATCCTGGTTCCTAAGAGCCCAGAAGGTGATTGAATTAGAATGTCTCATAACTGGTCCTCTACTCCATCCCATGTTGCACTCACAGTTAGCTCGCCATAGCTAATACCATCATCGCCACCGCAATCACTGAGCAGAGTTAAAATGTTGCTGTATGCTCCCTCCAGCCTCCCCTACCATTCTCACATTTAAAAAAATAGCTGTGTTCTTGCTGTCTCCGTGGTCTGAGCCACAGTCATGACCTGCCATGCTGTCCTTTAGCCTCACTTATCTGGCTCTGCAGATTACTGCGTCCCAGGCCCCACCAGCCTGCATCTGTGGGTCTGCCCTGTCCCTCTGAGACTCGTCCCTTAGTGCAGTCCTCAGGGAGGACTGATGGGAACAATATTCAATTTGAAAGCAGCCTGTTTTCCGAGTAATGGAAAGCCTGTCTTTCTCAAGCATCTTACCTACGTTACGTCATTTTCTTCTGTCGTAAAGCTCTGCTGTCCATGGCTTTCCCTGTGAACTCGTTGCTGTTCAGCCTCAATGCCCAAGCTGTTCCTGTTTTTCCGTCAAAGTTGAGTGGTGTGCCCTGCTGCCGGGTGTTCCGGGCTGACGCGCTCTTTCCAGATGCAATGTCAGATCTTGTCTTACATCAGAAGTCTTCTTGAATCCCTGGTTCTCGTTTCTGTTCTTTTCCTCCGCCTTGCTGTCTCTGCTGCTGCTGGTCCTTCTGGGTCTGTCTGTAGGGCTCGGCTTGCTCTGCAGTCCTTCCATCTCTTCCTTCCTTCCTTTGGCCTCTAACTCACATACTGCACAATTCACCTGTTTAAAGTGTGCAGTTCAGTCTGTTCTCAAGGGTATGCAGCAGGCACCAGCAATTCCAGAACATTGGTCACCGCAGAGAGAAGCCCCTGACTCGTGAGCAGTCACCAGCCCCGCCCCCGACAGCTGGGCTCTGCAGGGTCTGTGCACTCGCACGTGGGTGCCCGCGTTGTGAGCACTCCAGCACTTCATTCTTCCTGTTGCTGAGGGGTCTCCCTCGTGCGGGTGGACCTCATTTGTTCATCCATTTGTCTGTGGGTGGAGGTTCAGGTGGTGTCCACTTTTTGGCTGTTATGAATGATGCTGCCATGAACATATATGCAAGTTCGGTTTTTCCCCCCAGTTTTATTGAGATATAGTCAACATATAACATTCTATTAGTTTCAGGTGTACAGCATAATGATTTTTTTTTTTTTTTTTTTGGTGAGGAAGATCAGCCCTGAGCTAACGTCCTTGCCAATCCTCCTCTCTCTCTCTCTCTCTTTTTTTTTTTTTTTGCTAAGGAAGACTGGTCCTGGGCTAACATCCGTGCCCTTCTTCCTCCACTTTATATGGGACGCTGCCACAGCATGGCCTGACAAGCGGTGCGTCGGTGTGCACCCGGGATCAGAACCCGGGCCGCCAGCAGCTGAGCGTGCGCACTTAACTGCTACACCATGGGGCTGCCCCCCAGCATAATGATTTGATATTTGTATATATTGCAAAATGGTCTCCACATAGTCTAGTTAACATCTATCACCTCACATAGTTAAAAAATATTTTTTCTTGTGATGAGAACTTTTAAGATCTAGTCAGGCCTCCACATCTGTTGATTTAGCCAACTGCGATCGAGAGGCCTACGATGGTTGCATCTATACTGAACATGTACAGGCTTTTTTCCTTATCATTATTCCCTAAACAATACAGTATAACGACTATTTACGTAGCATTTACCTTGTGTTAGATACCGTAAGTAATCTAGAGATGATTATTCCAGAGAGAATCTAGTAGTCTAGAGATAAGTAATCTAGAGGTGCATAGGTTATATGCACATACTGTGCCGTTTTATATAAGGGGACTTGAGCATCCACAGATGTTGGTGTCTGTGGGGTCCTGGAACCAGTCCCCTGCGGATACCGAGGGATAACTGTACTCTCTTAGCAACTCTCAAATATACAAGACAGTATGGTTAACTGTACACATTATGTACAAGTTTTTGTGTGGACATGCTTTCAGTCCTCTTGGTTACACGTGTAGGAGTGAATTCCTGGGTCGTATGGTAACTTCATGTTTGCATTTGAGGAACCGCCAGCTGTTTTCCACAGCTTGTGCACCATTTTCCACTCCCACTGGCGGTGTATGAGGGTTCCAGTTCCCCCTCCTCACCAGCACTTGTTATTATCTGTCTTTGAGTTTGGCCATCCTAATGTGTGTGAAGTGGCATCTTGTGGATTTGGTCTACACTTCTCTATCTTTGTTTCTTTCTGGTTTTAAAATTTTTCTTCCTTTTCACCTTCTTCAGGGGTTATGATGTTTATTTGGTGTTGTGTTTCTTCTAGTTTAGTCTTCATTTCTGGAATTATTTTTTCTTTTTCTTTTGAATTCTTCCCAAAATTTTTCACCTCACTTCTGGCTTTTCTTGGTTTGCTCTGTGCTGCTCATCCTTATCCTGTCCCGTCACAGCCCATTTCAAGTCAGAGGACAAAGTCTTGGTCTTTGATGGACATGCCTTTCTGACATATTTCGTTCTCCATAGGATGTGGTTCCATCCCCATTTGCTCATAATGGCGTTCTGGGCGGTTCCATCTTGGTACTTTCTGTTGCTTGTTTTTGGGTGACGTTAATGTTCTTGCCCCTTGAGAAGGAGAGCTGATGAAGGGCAGCTTGTTCCTGAGATTTCTGGCCCGGCTCTCCCATCTCTGTTGTTGACCTCCTACTGGGGCCAGTTCTAAGTGGATGTGTCATTGGGTGGGGGAGGCTTGTGGAGCATTTAGAGGTGGGGGACACCTCGCAGTGGCCAAGGCTCACAGGAAGCATTATTGGCTGTAGAGAGAGGGAATGTCTGTTTCCAAACAGGTAGGGGCTGGCTTTCCTTCTTAGCCCTCTTGCATCCTCCGTGCACACCCCCACTTCTCCCAGGAGTGACTGTGGGGAGGTTCCCCAGTGAACAGGCCCCAGACGCAGTTCCTGCAGCAGGCTTCTGGCAGGGGCTGCTCCGTCACCACTGGCGAGACCGCTGCAAGTGTTTGTTTAGTTCGACGAGTGGACTTTTTCCTGAGGCTGAGGGTTTGGAGGTTTGAAAACATGTACTCGAAATCTTCAGGATTATTTTTCTCCCCTTTTGGACCTGCTGTATTTTTATACTAATTATTTTTTTCAAGGTTCTGGGAAAATGACAGTAGTATTGACTTCTGGAAAAGTTTACATTACTGTTTCAGAACTCTAGCATTGAACACTAAAAGGAGAAGACATTGTGGGAAATTGAGCCCAAGGGAGAACGTGATAACCCCTGGTGTACAAGAGGGTGTCCCTAAGGAAAAGGTGATGGGCACTTCCAGCCCCACTCTGTGTATTGACTAGAGAGACTATGCAGAGTGTAGAGAGAGTACTGACTACACAGTGTACAGAGTATATAAGAGAATATGCATGGAGCAGAGAGAGTATAGACTGTGGAGGGAAGAGGGTATATGACAGAAGATGCATAGAGCAAAGAAAGTGTAGACTGTGGAGGGTACAGGGTATATGACAATATGCATAGAGCAGAGAGTATAGACTGGAGGGAACAGGGTATATGACAGAATATGCATAGAGCAGAGAGAGTATAGACTCTGGAGGGAACAGGGTATATGACAGAATATTCATAGAGCAGAGAGAGTATAGACTGTGCAGGGAACAGCATATATGACAGAATATGCATAGAGCAGCGAGTATAGACTGGAGGGAACAGGGTATATGACAGAATATTCGTAGAGCAGAGAGAGTATAGACTGGAGGGAACAGGGTATATGACAGAATATGCATAGAGCAGAGAGTATAGACTGGAGGGAACAGGGTATATGACAGAATATTCGTAGAGCAGAGAGAGTATAGACTGGAGGGAACAGGGTATCTGACAGAATATGCATGGAGCAGAGAGAGTATAGACTGGAGGGAACAGGGTATATGACAGAATATGCATAGAGCAGAGAGTATAGACTGGAGGGAACAGGGTATATGACAGAATATGCATAGAGCAGAGAGTATAGACTGGAGGGAACAGGGTAGATGACAGAATATGCATAGAGCAGAGAGTATAGACTGGAGGGAACAGGGTATCTGACAGAAGATGCATAGAGCAGAGAGTATAGACTGGAGGGAACAGGGTAGATGATGCATAGAGTACATACCCCGAGGGACACAGCCATATACTGTGTTGTTCTTGAATCCGCAGCGAGTGTCGTCTGGCGTAGTTGGCGTCTCTCTCTCCCTCTGTTTATCAGAAGCTGCCTTATTGCTTGTTGTCCTTCGTTCAAACAGGGGAGGCCTCCTTATGCAGCTTCAGCAGAAGAAGTGGCCAAAGAACTGAAGTCGAGGTCCGGGGAGTCCAAGTCCTCTGCTGTGTCCTCAGACGGGTCCCTGCCTGAAAACGGAGCAGTGGCTGAGGAGAAGCCGGCTCCCCAGATGAACGGGAGCGCGGGCGACGCCAGGGCCCCCAGCCACTCGGAAAGTGCCTTGAACAATGACTCTAAGACGTGCAATACAAATCCTCACTTAAATGCACTAAGTACAGACAGTGCTTGCCGGCGAGCTGATGCTCTGGAGGCTGCTGTCTTAAAGAAAGAAGAGTAAACTTATTTTTTATAGAGGGTGAAGGATGCTGGAAGGGTAAGGATTTAGGAATATCTGGAGAGAAAGAGAGCCTACAGTTACGTACATTTTTTCCTTTCCGTAAGAGAAAAATGAGGACTTTGGAAATTCGGATCCCTCTTTGATATCAGAGATTTAAACAACACATTTTTAGTTTTAACCAGTTGTAGTCAAAATGCTACAATAAAACAAAAAGAGAAAGAAAATGAAGAGCATTTGACTCCCACACTTAAAATGAAGTACACACAAAGTTTAAACTGGTTATGACAAAAGCCTATAGTTGTGTTTCTTGAACTATAAAGAAAACAAATTTTGGCAGTCTTTAAGTATATATAGCTTAAAATATCATTTTTAGCATTTGGCACCATATGTATGCCATTATCTTTGATTTTGCATTACTGTTCACAAGAAAGCTTTGTCTAAGGCTTTGATTTTATGATTATGAAAGAAATAAGGCACAACCACAGTTTTTCTTTCTTAAATTTCATCACTGTTGATGTGGTTCTTTTGTGTTAAAAAAAAAAAAAAGTGCAACTATCAAAACTAAAAAATAGAGTAATATTGCCGTTCTGCTGATTTTAAATATACAGTACATCATACATACTTTACAAGCAAGTTAAATGGAGATAAAGTTGAAATCATAGAAGATGCAAATGACCTTTCAAAATCAACACAATGTGTTCTGAAACTTTTCGTGACTTAATACCATGCATCTGTGATCAATGAACTATGTGGTTTGAATCGGACGTAGACCATTAGTGCTACTACTTGAGCTAAACTTCTGCATGGTTCATGATTTTTCAAGTGTGTAGTTAATATTATGCATGTTATTGTCCTCTCTTCCATTCTTACCAGTATGTGCCCATTTGCAAAACAAAAATGCTAATAATCAGTAATAGTCCTATAAACGATGTTAACTCTGTTTAGTCATGGACTGATCTTGCTCTAACCTTAAAATTTTGTGATTATTGACCTCTGTTGCATTTATTCTAAAACCCCCCAAAAATTATCTAGCTGTTTCGAATATCAACATTACCCTGGTGTATTCACTGCTGTATGCATTATTGTTCTTTGTTGCTGTTTTTTGCCTTCATATTAGCAAAATATGAAATTCTGTGAAAAAAAAAATCCCTTTGATCTTTAAAAAAAAACAAAAAAAACAACCCCCCCTTCTGTAGCAGGAAACAAATTGCTTGTTCTTGAGAACTTTCCCATCAAGAATTTAGTAGAAGCAGGTATACTTATATCATTTTGATGTTTTTGTTAATGTTTCCAAACAATGTACTTTGAAATCAGAATCACTTCTTATTCGTTTTCATATAATTCTCCTGATGCTCTTCATCACACGTTAGTGATCAGAAATGAGATGTAATTCCCCAATCCCTGCCCGCAAGACCTGAGTAGGATCTTACTGTAAGTTGAAGGGAGTTTTGCCCTAACTCATGGATTGTGCAAGAATGAACTGCTGTTGGGTTTGACTGATTGTAGACGGGTTGTGGTGTGGTGTACCTGAAGGCTATTGAATGCAACTTACAATGCTTAATAAAAATCTTTATTCTTTTAGTATAAAGTATGGTGTGGCTTTTAAATTCCTTGTGAAAACATAAATTTTACTGAGGTTTAATTCAAATTGAAACAGCTACTGAAGAGCTTGGTCGATTAACCAAAATTTAGAAACGTGTTGCTCTTTTCGAGTAGTTCCCAGTTTCCAGCTCTAAAGGAGCAGACAGGCACAGGGGACACGCAGATCGCGCTGATGCTGACTTCGGAGTTGCACACTCACAAAGGAGACACTCTGGTACAGCAGGCTTAGAAATTTAATTTTTTTTGAAAAGCTCAAGGAAGACAATTTGATCTTGGTTAAAACGTTTTTAATCAACCAGATCCACCGTTTATTCGGGTTTGTTTCGTTTTCACCTGACGTCCGCCACGTGTAGGTGTCAGGTCTCGTGGGCCCCCCGGGCCGGGACTGTCCTCGGACCCTCCCCGTCTGTGGTGACCCGGCCAGCGTTGCTCTGCGGCCCGTCTCGCTTCCGGGCGGTCGGGACACATCACCGGCGTGCCCCGTCCGCGCCGAGCCCGCGGAGGGGCGGCCCCTGCGCTGAGCGCGCGGCCGCGGCCGGCCGGCGGACACCCCTGCGCGCCGCCGGGAAGCGCCGCCCGCGCCTCTCCAGCTGCACCCTGCGGACCCGCCTTCCGAGCGTGGGGGCGGGGCCGTGCGCGGGGGACGGGCCGTGCGCGGGGCGGGGCAGTGCGCAAGTGGCACGGCGCGGTCGTGCGCGGGGCGGGGCTGTGCGTAGGCGGGGCGGGGCTGTGCGTAAGCAAGGCGGGGCCTGCGCGGGGGCGGGGCCTGCGCGGGGCGGGGCCTGCGCGGGGCGGGGCCTGCGTAAGGTCAGGTGGGGCTTGCGCGGGGCGGGGCCTGCGCGGGGCGGTGCGCGCGCACCCTCCCTGAGGCCCGCGGGCCGGCGTGTTCCCGGGGCTGCGCAGGCCAGGCTGGCGGAGGCCGCGGGCCTCTACGCTGTGGCCTCTAACCGAACTCCGCGCGTGGCGCGCCGACCGGGTCCTCGGCACGGTGAACGCGGCCTTGCGGGGCCGGACGGACTGGGCTTTCCCTGCTCGGTCAGCGATCAAGTTCGTGGCTCCTGGAGCCCGAGCACAGTGACCCCGCCCGGCCCCGCACACCCGCTGTCCCCCGGCCCCGAGCTCTGCGCCTCCCGGCACTGACCAGGGCCCCGGGTGGGCCGGTCTGTTCTAGGCGAGCCCTGCGACCTCTCGAGGTCCTGGCGGGTGTGCAGACCCCAAATGCCGTTAACCTCCTGCCCCCACAGGCCGCGGCTCCGGGGTCGGGAGCAAACGCAGGAAAGCTGCTCCGGAGCCTGGCTCCCGACTCGTCTGTCCGTCGTGTCGGCCCCGCCGCGCTCGGGGACGGGGCCGGAGCCCCTCCGTCCGTGCCGCGCCCTGGCCCAGGGCGCGGGGGCCCACGGCCCGGCCCTCGCCCTGCCCCTCCGCGAATCCACGGGAGCCGCAGCCCAGCCGGCGGGTGCGTCCGTCCAGTGTCCGTCGCGAAGCCTGGCAGCGTCCCTCCGCGGGTCAGTCTGTTCAGGACGGGCCGTGTTCTCCGTGCCGCTGGCCTCTACCCCCGGGTGCCAGCGGTGCCTCCCCACGGTGACAGCCGCAGCCCCGCACAACTCGCGCCCTCCCTGGGGCAGGACCACCCGCCCAGAGAACAGCCCTGTGGTCTGGAAGAGAGAGGGACGAGGGGCAAGCCTGGGCAGGAAGCAGACGGAGGCCGCGGACGCCACGCTGGGCGTCCCTCCCGAGACACTAGCCTGGCAGGGGAAGGCCCGAGTGGTGTCCGAGGTAGGCGAGGGGCCAGCGGCCGAGCGTGGCACGGCTGGGGCTTGGACTGGGCTTCTGACCTGGCCTCGCCCCTGCGGCAAGTGGCACACACTCCAGGCTGACCGTTTCAGCGTTTCTTTTCTTCCGTTTTTTTTTTTTTTTGAGGAAGATTGGCCCTAAGCTAACAACTGTTGCCAATCTTTCTCTTTTTCTTTTTTCTCCCCAAAGCCCCAGTACATAGTTGTGAGTCATAGTTGTAGAGTTGTAGCTCTTCTATGTGGGACGCCCTCCGCATGGCTTGATGAGCAGCGAGTAGGTCTGTGCCGGGGATGGGAACTGGGAACCCTGGGCCACCAAAGCAGAACGCTGGAACTTAACTGCTACAACGCTGGGCTGGCCCCTCTTTTCTTCCTTTTTAAAAAATAGCTTTCATTTTTTTGTTTCAAAAGTAATGTTTATTGTAGTAACTTTAAAAAATATAGGTAAACAAAAAGGAAAAGTAAAATCACTGGTCATTCCTCTGCCCAAGACACTAGTTGTTAATATTTGGTCTTCATCTTTTCTTTTTCTTTGCAATATAGAGATTTTTGTTTGTTTTTTTACAGAAAATAATCAAGCCATCCATACCTATTTTGTAACATCTTTTCCCACCTGGCCTCACGTTAGGGCTGTCACTCTGTATTCTGCCATAGCCCCACAGCTCCCTCGAGGTGGCACCGTGATGTCCCTGCCCGCTCAGTATGGCTGGACATCCCCGTATTGATGGAGTGTCCGCATTGGGCACTGCTCTAGGCCCTGAGTCTCGGAGGGCGGCAAGGGCCCCTCCTCATGGCACTTAGACGTGGGGGCAGTCTACCAGTGTACAAATACAACCATTTCAGACCAGAGGACAATCACATGGGGAGATGGGCACGCCGAAGTGGGGGCCTCTGGCATGGGGATGAGAAGGAGGAGGGCTGTGCAGAGCAGGGAGCAGGGGACAGACAGAGCCCCCAAGGGAGGCGAGAAGCTGCAGGGTGAGGGTTCTGGGCTTCTGGTGGCCCTTCAGAGGTTGGGAGCTGGCTCCGGGTGGTCAGGGAGGGGAGGCAGCACCCGTGCAGGTGATCAGCACTTCACCAAAAGGAGGGCACGGGTGGGGTGGGCGCTGACCAGCCTGACTTTGTGCGTCTGACAGGAAGACGGGCTTCTGGTTTTCACCTCCATCACACCCGTTACCAGCCAGAGTGACAATCCCTTCTTAGGTTTACTGTGCCCTCGGTTTCTCCATGCTCCAATTGACAGAGAACTTCTGACGTCCTGGCTCTTCCACAGTTCTAAAAACCCAGGCCAAGGCAAGAATGTTAAGAACGAATTCAGCGTCTGTACCCTCATCCACTCGTCCCTGCAAGGACCAAGGGAGTTCCACACCTCCTCCCCCTCCCTCTGTCCTCACTCCTCAGAGGAGCTGTGGCCACACTTCGCGTCCTCAGGAGCGGCTCTCTCTTGCAGCGGTCGTATTCCACCTCCATTCTTCTGAGGATGCCTAGTCTATTGCCCTCCCCACCACTCCTTCCTCCCCACCTGGCAGAGTGAATCCTGCAGAGGCTGCTTGGCCCAGAGCCCGCCTCCGCCCTCCCCACGTGGGCCCTAGGCTGTTGGGTGCTTGGCCTCACCTCCTCGCCCTGTTAGCTCCCCGGACACAGCTTGAGCCCCAGGTGACCCAAGCACCTGCAGACAGGGCCAAAGCAGGCTCTGCATGAGGCGCTTCACCAGGTGCTGGGGCAGCACCGCAGCCGGTGAAGCAAACGGCAGGGGCACCCTCAGCTGACCTCCCCAGACCTTCCCACTGTGGCCACTCCTGGCATTTGTGCTTGTCCTTCCCCGCAGACATGAGGGACCCCAGTGTGCGCTATAGGAGGGTCGCTGGTCTCAGTTTGTCTGGAATAGCCCCGGTTTGCCCGGTTCTGGTGTTTTATTAACAGCACCCTTTTGGGTAGTAAATTATATGGTCACGTGGCTGGGGTTTTTTCCTACAAACTCGCTGCTTCCAAACCTCACAGGGCCATCCTAGAGATGGTCAACAAAAGGCACACTTTCATGCCTATCAGAAACACCCGGAGGGCTTCTGCAGTTCCCATGGGTCACTGTCCACTTCAATCCGTTCTGGATCAGATCAGCTTGGTCCAGCTACTCCGAGAAGGGCCTGCTCTTGGAACTCTCTTTGCTTTCACCAGAATGGATTCATCTGTCACAAAAGCACGCTCCAACCTTGAACTAGCATCTCCTTTCTGGCATCTCCCACTCTCCAGACAGTTATGAGTTGTCTGTCTCCTGCTCTGGCATATGAGCTCCTTGGAGGTAGGAATGTGTCTCCTTGTTCACAGCTATAAAACCTGCACAAGTTGTGTGCCAACACATTTGATGACCTAGGTGAAATGGACAAATTCCTAGAAACACACAACCTGCCAAAACTCATCATGAAGAAATATAACATCTCAATAGACCCATAGCTATTAAGGAGATTGAATCAATAATCAAAAACCTTCCAACAAAGAAAAGCCCAGAACCAGATGGCTTCACTGGTGAATTCTACCAAAAATTTAAAGAAAAATTAACACCAATCTTTCTTGAACTTTTCTTAAAAACTGAAGGGGAGGGAACACTTCCTAACCCTTTCTATGAAGGCAGCATTACCCTGATACAAAAGGCAGACAAAGACTCTACAAGTAAAGAAGGCTACAAACCAATACCCCTTAGGAATATTGATGTAAAGTCCTCAACAAAACTCTAGGAAAACGAATTCAACAGCACTTTAAAGGATCATACACCATAACCAAATGGGATTTATTCCTGGAACGCAAGGATGGTTCAACATCCTTCAAATCAATAAAAATCAATCAATGTAATACACCACATTAACAGAATGAAGGGGGAAAAAAACATATAATCTCAATCAATGCAGAAAAAGCATTTGACAAAATTCAACACTCTTTCATGATAAAAATATTCAACAAACTAGACACTTTTTCACTGTAGTAAAGGCCGTATAAAAAAAGCACAAAGCAAACAGCATATTCAATGATGAAAGACTAGAAATAAGCTTTTCCCCTAAGATCAGGAGCAAGAGAAAAATGCTCACTTTTACCACTTCTATTCAACATGGTACTTACTGGAGGTTTTAGCCAGAGCAATTGTGCAAGAAAAAGAGATAAAAAGTATTCAAATTAGAAAGAAAAAAGTAAAATTGTCTCTCTTCATAGATGACATGATCTTATATCATGTAAAAATCATCAAGATTTGGGAACTCTAAAGATTCCACAAAAAACCATTAGAACTAATAAATTCAGCAAAGTTACAGGATACTAAATCAACACACAAAAATCAGTTTCGTTTCCATATACTAGGAATGAATAATCCAAACAGGAAATTAGGGACACAATTCGATTTACAATAACATCAAAAAAAAACAACATACCTAGGAATAAACTTAACCAAGGCGACAAAAAACGTGTACACTGAAAACTACAAAACATTGCCGAAAGCAATTAAAGAAGACACAAAAAAATGGAAAGTCATCCCACGTTCATGGATCAGAAGACGTAATATTGTTAAGATGTTGACACTACCCAAAGCGATCTACAGATTCAGCACAATCCCTGTCAAAATTCCAACAGTCCTGTTTTGCAGAAGTGGGGAAGCCAATCTTCAAATTTACAGGGAATAGCCAGGGGCCCAGAAGAGCCAAAACATCTTGAAAAAGAAGAGCAAAGTAGGAGGTCTCACACTTCCTAATTTCAAAAGTTACTATAAAACTACAGTAATCGAACAACAGTGTGCTACTGGCATAACGACAGACATACAGACCCATGGACTAGAATAGAGAGCTCAGAAATAAACCCTTGCCCATATGGTCAAATGATTTTTGACAAAGGTGCCAAGACCATTCAATGGGGAAGGACAGTCTCTTCAACAAACAATGCTGGAAAAACTGGGTCTCCACATGCAAAAGAATGATGTTGGACCCTTACTTCACACTTTATACAAAAATTAACTCAAAATGGATCAAAGACCTAAACTTATGAACTAAAACTATAAAACTCTTAGAAGGAAACATAGGGGAAAGCTTTATGACATTAGATTTGGCAATGATTTCTTGGATATGGTATCAAACGCACAAGCAACAAAGGAAAAAATAGATGAATTGGACTTCATCAAAATTAAAAAATTTTGTGCATCAAAGAACACGATCAATCAACAGAGTGAAAAGACAACATACAGAATGAGAGAAAATATTTGCAAATCATATATTCCCTATATAAAGGATTAACATCCAGAATATATAAAGAACTCCTACCATTTAACAACAAAACAAAAACACAACCAACCCAAATAAAAAATGAAGGAAGGACTCTAATAGACATTTCTCCAAAGAAGATATACAAATGGCTAATAAGCACATGAAAAGATGCTCAACATTACTAACCATTAGGGAAATGCTAATCAAAACCACAAGGACCATGGAGTTTCAGTGGAACCAAATTTTTGCCATTAAAAACTGGCATTATATTGAACTATACATTGAGAAATCAGTCAAATAAAAATTTTTAGGATGGCTGTAATAAAAAACAAACACCAAAAAAACAGAAACAAAAACAAAACCCAAACACCAAAAAGTAAGAAGTGTTGGTGAGGATGTGGAGAAATTAGAACTCTTGTGCACTGTGGTGGGAATGTAAAATGGTGCAGCTGCTGTGCACAACAGTATGGTGGTTCCTCAAAAAGTTAAAAATAGAACTACCATATGATTCAGCAATTCCATTTCTGGGTATACACACAAAAGAAGTGAAAGCAGGGACTTGAACAGGTATTTGCACACTCATGTTCATAGCAGAATAATTCACAGTAGCCAAAAGATGGAAGCAACCCAAGTGTCCAGTAGCAGTGAAGGGATAAACCAAATGTGGTCCATCCACAGTGGAATATTATTCAGCCTTAAAAAGGAAGGAAATTCTGATGCCTGCTACAATATGGATGAACATTGAAGACATTATGCTGAGTGAAATAAGCCAGACACAAAAGGACAAATATTGTGTGATTCCAGTTATATGGGGTCTCTAGAAAAGTCAAATTCAAAGAGACAGAAAGTAGGACGGTGGTTGCAGGGGCTGAGGCGGAGTGGGGAGGGAGAGTTTAGTGGAGTCAGAATTTCAATCTGGGAAAATGAGAAAGTTCTGGAGATGGATGATGGTGATGGTTGCAGAACACTGTGAATGCCACAGAGTTGTACATTTAAAAATGGTGAAAATGGTAAATTTTATGTTGTGTATGTTACCACAATTGAGAAAAAAACCTGCAGTAGCATTCAGCACAGTGTTAAGTGAGCGAGTGAATAAACTCGTCCTGGATCACGCTGTTGGATAATAAGGCGAATAAAACACATGCCGGCTTCAGATGCTCAGGGCACCAGGCGACAGGTGCGTCATTGGAGGCCTCGGTGGAGGGGCAGCGGGTCTCGAAGCTTGGGAGCCCACCTCCTTCCCCCTGCAGCTGCCAGGCCACTGGGGTGAGTGTGAGGTCTTGATGCTGGCAGACTCTTGGGTGCTGCGCCCCTGGAATGGGGCAGACTTGGCTGGCGGGTGTTGAAGCAAAGGGCAGACCACCAGGAGGGGCCACCGAGCTCGGGGGCAGAGTGCTAGGCGCGAGCAGCCAGCGAGGACCCCTGGACTGCCCAGGCCACCGCCCCCTCCTTCCTGGCTCCTTGAGAGTAAGTTCCCTTTGCCCTCCTTCCCCTTCACGAGGCCTTGCCCGTCCAGGCCCTGCTCTCAGGTCACCTCCTCAGGGGCTCTCTGCCTCGGCCAGCCACCCCCCACCTCCTCCCCCTACTGCCGGTTCCCCAGGGCACGGTGGTGCCCAAGCCGCCAGGACTTGCGTGTGCACGGTCTCCCTTTACTGCAGTGGGAGCCCCCCACGGCTGGGCCTACCCCTCTCGAGGCCACAGCACTGCCTGCTCTCAGCAAGGGCTCAGAACATGTCCAGGTAAAGGAATGAGAGGGAGGGACGCCATGGAGGAGAGGGCTTCCTGGGGGGAGACAGAAGGGAAGGCACAGGCAGAACCCCAACAGGAAGAGTTGGGACTCGTGCTGGGATTTGGAGTCCGTGGGCAGCCAGGGAAGAGCTTTGAAGAAAGGAAACTATCTCAGTGGACACGGCTGCACACAGGACAGGTCAGGAGGGCAAGGAGTGGAGGTGGGTGGGGCCCAGTGCCGTCAGCGGTGAATGGCCCCCAGGCCTGTTCTGTGTACTCGGGGTGTCTGAGAGGTGGTGGAGGGGCCGCAGCCCAGCTCAGGCCCTCGGGAAGTCTGGGCTCCTGGTTTGTGGCCCCCACTCACCAGCCAGCTGACCTCCTCCACGAGGTATTTAACTGCTCCAAGCCTCAGTTTTCACTCCTGGAAAATGGCAGCAATACCACCTCTCTATGCCACGTGTCTAAAGACCTGTCTCTAAGGTGGTGGCAGTAACACCTAAGGTGTCAGTGTGAGTGTGGGGATTTGCTGAGTGCTCCTGCACCCTCGTAGCCACCAGCGGGGCTTGGTGATCTGGGGCACAGATGGGAGGCCTGAGGCCTGCTGTCCTCTCCGCCCCTGAGGTCAGCCAGGCCTGGGGCTCTGACCAGGGTTCCTGGGTGGCTCCAATTCCAGATAATCTCTCTCTCTTTACAGAGCTGAGCTGTGCCTGCATGCTCCTGGGTCCCCTGAATTCTGTCCTCCTCTGGGGGCTGGGCATCAGGGACGTCCAGGATGGTGTGAGGGAGGGCGCGCTGTCCCCAGCAGGAATGAGGGGGAGAGGGAAGTTGTATTCCAACCAGAAACTCAGTTGGAGAAGGCAGGAGGGAAGGGAGGAGGAAGGAAGGAGCAGGAGGAACCCCTGGCTACTCCAGGCCCTGCTGCTGGGTCAGAGTCACAGCCAAAGAGTTGGTCCTCAGCCTTTGGAACCAGGAAGGACATCCTAGGGGCCTCATCCCACACCCAGGGGGTCTCCCGGGCTTGCCTATCAGCTCCTCCCACCTTCTCCCCCACACTCCCCCACCCAGCTCCTCCTAGCAGGGTCCCCATCAATCTTCTTCTAAAGGGTCTTCCTGGCCCCCCTTCTCCCCTGTGGGGTCCTCATGTCGACCGTCTCCTCTGGTGGGGTCCCCTGGCCCACATTCTCCCCCAGAGGGACCCTCGGCCCACCTTCTATCCCGGAGGGGTCTCCAGATTGACCTTCTCCTCGGCAGGGGTCACCCGCCTGCCTTCTCCTGGTAGGGACCCCCTGGCCTGCCTTTCCTTCAGGTCTCTCCCTGCCCACTTTCTTCCCCAGAGGGGACTCCTGGCCCACCTTCTCCCCGGAGGGGTCTCCTGATCGACTTTCTCCTGGGAGGGGTCCCCCGCCTGCCTTCTCTGCAGGTCTCCTCCGGCCCACTTGCTTCTCCGGAGGGGTCTCCAGATCGACCTTCTCCTCGGGAGGGGACCCCCGGCCCGCCTTCTCCCCCGGAGGGAACCCCCGGCCCACCTTCTCCCCCGGAGGGGTCTCCAGGCCCGCCTTCTCCCCCGGAGGGGTCCCCGGCCCGCCTTCTCGCCGCGGTCCCCGGCCCGCCTTCCGCGGCGGGAGCGCGGCCCAGGCCGGCGGGCGGAGGCGGCGCCACCCGGGGCGCTGACGTAGAGGCCGCTCGGCGGCCGGGGGTCCCTTCGGTGGGGCCGCGGCTCCCCGCCCGCCGCCCCCGCGCGTCCGTCCCTTTTGTGTCCCGCGCGCGGCCGCCCGCGCACTCGCGCCCTCGCCCCGGCCGGCGGCGGCTCCGGGCGGCCTGCCCGCGCCGCTTTGTGCGCCCGCGCCGGCCGGAGCGGGCTGTCGTGCGCCCCCGGCCCGTCCCCGCCGCGGTCCCGCCCGGCCCTCCCCGCCGCCGAGCGGAGCGCAGCGCGGGCCGCGGGCGGCGGGCGGCGCGAACATGGCGAGGGTGCCCGTGTACTGCGTCTGCCGGCTGCCCTACGACGTTACCCGCTTCATGATCGAGTGCGACGCCTGCAAGGACTGGTTCCACGGCAGGTGAGCGCGCGCCGCCGGCCCGCCGGCCCGCCCGGCCCGGCCCGGCCCGGCCCGGCCCGGCCCGAGCGCGCCCCGCAGGCCCCGGCCCCCGCCTCCCGCCGGCCGCGCGCCCTTTTGTGCCCGGGGCGGGGGCCGGGGCCAGGCCAGGCCGCCCGGGCGCCCCTCGCCGCCGCCGCGCACAAAGCGGGCCCGCGGCCGGGCCGGGAAGTTGGGGGCCGGGCCGCTGACAGGGGCCGCCGAGGCCGGGCTCCGAGGCCCAGGCCCGGCCCGCGCCCCCCGCGAAGTTGCAGGAACTTTCCCCGCGCGACCCGCGGAGGCGCGAGTGGCGGCCCGTACGCGCGGGACTGGGGACGTGGGCCCCGCGCGCCCACCCCCGCGGCCCCGAGTCCGGCCCCGGCCCCGGCCCCTGCCGCGGCCCCGCCGGCCTGCGCGTCCCGGAGTGCGGGTGACAGGACGGTGTCTGCGGGTGCGGTGCTGTGGCTTCGCCGCCTCCCCCCGGGCCGCACGTCCCCCTTCCCCTCCTCTCTGCCCCAGACAGGGGCACCCCGGTTTTGACTTGAGCTTAGACTCCCTGAGGAAGATAGGGTGGCGGAGGTAAGGCTGGCTCTTGCCGTGGCCGTGACCTGGCCCCGTGCCTAGTTTTCAAAAGCGAGGCCCCTTGCCACCCAGCAGTAAATACTGGTGCCCAAACTGCTCCAACAGGTTCTCCGGTGGTGCGGCCTTCGCAGGACGGCGGGGCCGGCCAGACTGTGTGCCCTCCAAGGCTCCCGTCGCAGACCTGCCAGGAGCAGGGCTGGACGCAACAGAGGGGCACCTGGTGGCTGGTGGTCCTTGACCCCCAGGGAGGAGAACCTGGTGCTGGTTTTAGGGTGGACATTCCCCGGGCTCTTAAACATGGGCTGTGGCCTCTGTCCTGCCAGGTCACATGTGGGAGCCAGGCAGCCAGACGTGACAGGGCCTGCTCAGGTTGGGGCAGCACCCAGCTGAGTCCCTGTGACAGGACCCCAGTGAGGAGGGGGTGGGACTCATAGTGACCCACTGAAATCTGGGCCTCTCAGTCTGCCTTCCTGCGGGTGCCTAGGGCTGTGGAGACCCCTCCAGCCCCCGAGTGTGGAGCTGGGGGTGGACTCTGGGCTCTGCCCCAGAACAGAGCTGCTCTGCATGCCCACTGATCGGCATCCTCTCAGAGTTCACGGGTGGACCAAGGGGGAGAGCCGCCATCTGATCTGTCACGGCTCCTCAGTCCCGGAGATGCTGAGAAGCTGACCCTGAGTGCCCTGAAATGGGGGCCTGCAGAGCTCTGTGTGCCCAGGCTGGGGGAGCTGTGAGCGCTAGGGAGGACCTTTGTCAGACTTCCCAGGGGCCCTCCACCAGGTTGGGAAGGCAAGGCCAGTTCTGAGCTAGACTTCGAGACGGAAAACCCAGGAATGAGGGGCAGGCAGAGGAGAGGGGCTGCGGGCTGGCCTGAGGGGCTGGTGGCATCTGCTGGGTCGGCCCAGGCAGAGGCGAGGAGAGGCACACATCCAGGCACCTTAGAGGGCATGTTTTGGGGAGACCTTGTCTCCTCCTTTCTTGATTCTCGTCTGAGGTCTTTGCTGGGATCCGTTATGGACACAGATCACTTGGTCAGCACAGATTCATTTCTGCCCGCCGGGGGTGGTCCTGGGGCCTGAAAGGGGCCGTGGGGCACAGCTTCTCTGCACCTAGTCAAGGGTCCCTTGCGGAGGTGAACTCTGACGCTGGGACGCCTCCTGGAGTCCCCAGGGGGCTCAGGGCAGGTGCTTCAAGCGGGGAACGCAGGGTCAGGGGTTGAGACCTTTGTGGGCGAGGCCACGTGCAGCCCTCACAGCCCTGGGCAAGCCCCCAATGCTCTGGGCCTGGCCCTCCTCCTCGGTGACAGAAGAGGTGTGACGTGACCCTCGAGTTTCCAGATATTCCCGGATGACCCGCTCCTTCCAGACCCACCACCACCTGTGCTCCGGTGTGCTTCCTGCAGCAGCTGGCTGGCTCTGTCTTGTTGGGATGCTTTGTAACTGTTTATTCTGGGAGGATTTTAGCCTGGCCGGAGAGTTGCAGCAATGGTGGAGTGTCCTGGGCCCAGCGCCCGCCTCCCCTGAACCTGACGTCTCAGTAGTCCCACTGCGAGCATGGACAGTGAGGCCGAGACCGGGCGGTGCTGCCGACCCAGCTGCAGGCCTCTGCAGGTCCCTTAGCCGGGCCCTCTCTCGGTCCTTTCTCTGCTCCGGGACTCCGCACTGCGTTTCCCTCTCACGTCCCCTTGGTCTCCTGACCATCTCTTTTGGAGGAAGCTTTGGCCCGTTCTCTGAAATAGACGTTGGTGTGACTCGCTGTGGATGGTGCCTGTAAAAACAGACATGACTGTGGAAGTAACAGGCTCCTTCTTGCCCCCTGGGACCATCCTGTCCTCTGGCGCATCCCTGCCTGCGGGCTTGGAAGGGTCTCTGCAGTGACTTGCACTCACGGTGGCGAGTGTGCTGGGAGGGCGTGAGCAGCGTCGCCACCAGAGTGGCTGGGGCAGTCCCTCCATAGGGCAGAGTCTGCTCCCAGGATGCGCTCGCCTTGGCTGGAAGCCTCGGGCACCCAGCGCCCCTTTGGCGTCCTCTGGGAGGCCTCTCCGCTGGGCTGGGCTGGCAGCGTGGTTGGCCAGGAAGGCAGGAGTGTGTGTTCCGCCCCATGTAAACTGCAGTGGTCCCTCCTGGGCCCGGGCACCTTGTCAACCGGCCTTCACTGGCACCAACGGCGTTGTCGCCTGGGAGCTGGCTTTGACGCAGAAGGGTGGATTCTGTGGCTGGTCCCTCCGAGCTGTCTGTCTGTGTGTTTGGCACCACGCAGCCTTGGGGACCTTCCTCCCCTATTGGCGCCATGAAGCCACGTGGGCCGAGTGCTGGGTGGCTCCTCACGCCTGTGTCTTCCGCCAGACCCATGTGTCCCTCCACCCTGGCTGCAGCCAGGCGTCCGGTCGCTGTGGACCCGTCGCTGTGGGGGTGACCCAGGCGTCTCGCCTGTGCCCGCCCCGATGTGCGGTCCCTGTCTCTGGGAAACAGGATGATGCTGTTGAAGCATCAGACGCCCTGAGCCTCCTGGCCCTCCGGTGCCTGTCCTGTGGAGCTGGAAGGGCTCTGGAGGCATAATCGGTGAAACGCATTCTGAAGAGCTGGCAGCTGAAGGTGCTGAGTCCTTCAGGGACTGAAGCTTCCTCTCTTCGTTGGTGAGTGTTTACGGGGCGTGTTATGTGCAGGCTGCAGGGCTGGCTGTGGGGGTTCCTGGAGTGACAAGGCAGATCTCTTCCTCTTATGGGGTTTCTTCTCCAGGACTCAGACTTGTAGATCGGGAGGAAGTAGACAGCAGTCCTGAGGAAGCAGTCTGGGCCGGTGTGGCCTGGGACAGGAGCCACGCTGGGGGCTCTAACCAGGCGAGCAGGGGGAGGGCACTGAGGATTGATGGGGTCCCTCTGCTGCCATGGGGACATGTGGGGACGAGGGCAGGGGCAGGAGCCGCTGTCCAGGTGAGAGCTGACGGGCAGGACCAGGGGTGGGGGCTGGAATGGGGTAAAGGGGTGGGATTCTGGCCGGGATCCCCTCTGAATCCTGTGTGTCCGTCTGGGCTCCACTTGCCCTCCTTGCCGGGGTCTTGTCTCTGTGCCCATCTCCCCCAGATCTGGTTGGCCTTTGTGGGCTCTTGCTGTGTCCCCGACCCCACCCAGCCTTAAGCTTCTTGGGGCAGAGCCACGTCCTCGGGTCCTCACCCCTCACGGGTGCCCGGTGACACTGAGCAGGGCTCGTGGGAGGCCCTGTTGCCAGTGGAGTGTGGGTGCGCTTGGAGGGGAAGGAGGGCCCGCCAGGGTCAGGCCGCAGTGTCGAAATCTGGGTGATCAGAGCTGACAGTTGAATCCCCGAATCTGAGGTCCCCAGCAGGGGGAGGGCCGTCACGTGGAGGTAGAGCTGTGGTGTTGGACGTGATGAGGCGGAACGATCAATTGTTTAAAATGACGAGCTCTCCCTGTGTGAGTTTAAGGAGCTCCGGAGGAGGTGGGGCCGTCCTGCCAACTTGGAGAGGGCACGCTGGGCCCTGTCCCCGGCCCTTTCCAGGCGAGGTGAGTCTCGAGGGGACCCACCCGGAGTCAGGCTCCTCGTAGTCGCCCGAATGCTTGCTGTTATTGAAATCGTCAGCCGGGACACGCGTGGTGTGAGGCTCTGCACTGCACCACGTTTGCTTGGGGCCACTTGGCTCAGGTGTGGCTGCAGATGGCCTGAGATGCGGTAGAGGTCTGGGGGCTTGGTGTAGACCTGCTGCCCCCGGGCACGCTCTCCTCTGGGGCCGTCCCCTCACCCCTGGGCTCGTGGCACCTGGCCACGTGGCAAGGCCTCATTCCAAGAGGTAAGGAGGTTTGCTGTTGAGAGTGAGTATCGGCCAGAAAATAATGTTCTGTGACGGAGTGTGCTGGAAGAAACTACTCCTCAGGTTCTGGGGCAGGCGAAGCAGAGCCATCAGTCCACTTCCGAGTGACCGCCGTGACCGGCAGTGCTGCAGGCTCGCGCTCGGGCTGCCTTGAGGGCGGCAGGGTTAGGTCATGGTCGTCCTCTTGTTGGTTCCCGCAGTGACCGGGGTGGCAGGTCCCCCACTCCGAGCAGAGGAGGGCGTCTGTCTCCTCAGCCTGGCAGGGGCAGCCCCTCCGCCGGTATGGGGCTGGGTGGCCTTTGGCTTTAGTTATTCCGGCTCCAGGGCCTGAACGAGGACCGGGTGCTGACACCCCGTCGTGCCCGCGGTTGTGCGGATGCGACGTGGGTGGGACGGTCTTCGCAGCATGGGGGCCGGGTGCCAGGCTGGGGAGCTGGGCTGCTTGTCCCAGCTGTGCCCGGGGTCCCCCCGCCTCCCACTTACACTGTGTCTCCCTCTCCACACTCTCCTTCTCCGTCTTGCTCTGTCTCCGTCCCCACGTCTGCCGGCTTCGCTCTCAGCTTCCTGGCCTGTGGTGGGCGAGCCTGAGTGTGGCCTCCTGAATGGGGCTTGGCCCTGTGCCTTAGGGTGTAGGGTCTGCTCACTTCCCCCGAACTCTCTGGGCCATCCGAGGAAAAACAGTTAGAATTCCCGCCAGTGACTGGCTTGGACCTCAGAGCTCAAGAACCGAAGGTCTTTGTGGTGTCTGTCCAGCAAATGGAGAAACCAGGCTTTTATCTTTTTTTTAAAAAAATTGGGTGACATTCATATCCCATGAAATTAACTGTCTTAAAGTGTGCAGTTTATGGTATTTGGTGAGTTCGGAATGTTGTGCAACCATCACCTCTGTCTAGTTCCCAAACATTTCCATCACCCCAAAAGAAAACCCCGAACCCATTGAACAACAGCTCCCCTTCTCCCAGCCCTGGACAACCATCCGTCTGCCATCTGTCCCTGTGGGTTTATCTGTTCTGGACGTTTCATGTCAATGGAATCATACAGTGTGTACCTTTTGTGTCTGGCTTCTTTCACTCAGCGTAGTGTTCTCTTGGGTTCATCCATGTGGTGTATGTATCAGGACCTGACTGTTTTTTGTGGTGAGTACTACTCCAGTGTATGTCGAGACCACGGTTTGTTTATCCATTCATCTGTCGATGGACTTGGGCCCTTTCCACCGATGCTGTTGTCAGGAGTGCTGCTGTGAGTTTTCCTGCACAGATATTTGTTTGAAGACCTGTTTTCAATTCTTCTGGGAATCGCTGGGTCATGTGGTGCTGCTGTGCTGAACTTTTTGAGTAACCAACAAACTGTTTTCCACAGCGGCGGCACCGTTTTACGTTCCCACCACCAACATGGGAGCAATCCAATTTCTCCTCCTCCTCGCCAACACTTAGTTCCCATTTTTAAAATTACAGGCATCCTAGCGGGTGTGAGGGGTATCTCTTTATGGTTTCGCTTGTGTGTCCCTGATGGCTGACGATGTTGAGTGCATTTCCATGAGCTTGTTGTCCTGCATATCTTCTTTGGAGAAATGTCTATTGAAACACTTTCCCATTTTTAAATTGGCTTGTTTGTCTTTTTATTGTTGAATGTTAAGAGTTCTTTTCACATTCTGGGCATAAACCCTTATCAGATACGTGATTTTCGAATGTTCTCCCATGCTGTGGGTGGCCCTGTCACTTTTGTGATGATGTGCACTGACACACAAACGTTTTTAATTTTGATCAAGTCCAGTTTATCTTTTTCTTGTCATATCAAAGACTCCGTTGCCAAATCCAGGGTCATGACGATTTACCCCTTTGATTTCTTCTAAGAGTTTAGCTCTTTGTAGTTTGATTCACTCTCAGGTCATTTTTGTCTATGATTTGAGGGCCTTGCAGGTGGATGTCCAGTTGTCCCAGCACCGTGTGTGGAGAGACTGCTCTTTCCCGATTGAAAGTCTCGGTGGCCTGTTGAAATCGTTTGACCACAGAAGTGAGGATTTCTTTCCGGACTCTGTCCCGTTCCTGGGTCTGCGTGTTTGTCTGATTCCTGCATGTCTGTCCAGGGCACCACACTGTCTTGATTCCTGTAGCTTTGTAGTAAGTTTTGAAATCAGGAAGTGTGAGACCTCCACCTTTGTTCTTTTTTAAAAAATATCATTTTGACTTTTCAGACTCCTTGCAGTTGCCCGTGACTTTGAGGATTGGCCTCTCCGTTTCTGCAGAGGGGCTGTTGCCGTTTTGACAGGAAATGTGCTGAATCTATAGATCGCTTTGGGTGGTTCTGACATCTTAACAATAGTGCATCTTCTGATCTGTGAGCACGGGATGTCTCTCCATTTATTTAGATTTAGTTTCTTTTTAAATTGCTTTCAGCAATGTTTTATAGCTTTCAGTGTACAAGTCTTTCATCCCTTGGTCGGATTTGTTTCTAGGTGTTTTATTCCCCTGGATGCTGTTGTAGATGGAATTGTTCTGTAAATCTCTTTTGGGCTGTTCATTGCTGGCACTTTCACCCCTTTTAAAAAGAAGTCACCTTTTACCGTGTGGCAGCTGAATCTCCAGAGCCAGAAAGGTGCAGGGCGCAGGTGTTCACACTCGTGCTGCGGTGTGCACACGGCTGTGCACCCTTGGATGCCGCATGCCTGGAGCGCCTCTGCAGGCCCCGGGAGGGCGCTGTTCTCCTTTCTACCCGTAAGTGCTGTTGGGTGTAGCCTCTGTCACATCCCGGGCTGGGCATTCTCCGCACAGGTGTGTGGGGCTCCGTCTCGTACTGTGTGGGGCCCCTCGCGGGTCTCCACATCCTTCACCCTGACCCTCGAGGAGACCATGGTGGAGCAGTCAGGGCGCACCGCTGGGCATGTGGCCTCGCTGACCTTTGCACTGCCCCCGAGGGCGTGGGGGTGGTGGGCTGTTCTGACTGGGAGGGGAGCAAACGGGCCGGAGAGACCAGCTCGCAGAGGTGGACAGGACGATGTGACGGGCTGGGGTGGCAGCGTCTGTCCCAGAGCTCCCCCGACCAGCGCCCCTTCATCCATGAGAGTGATGGGGGTGCCCAGGACCCCAGGAGGCAGCAGGTCCCAGGGGATGTGAACCTGCAGGATGGGTCAGCACTGCTCCCTGGGCAGTGAACAAGTCCCGGGGACGGTAGCCTGGGCTGTTGACTGAAACTTATGCTGGGCTAGGCCGCGTCCCCGGAAAGTTTGGGCACAGTCTCTGGCCGTGTGCACCCGGGTCTGGGTCCCCTACCTGGGGCGCCGTTTTCTGCTTCACACGGAGGTGCAGGGTGGGCCTCGTTCCTTCTTGTGCCCGACACACAGCTCTGGACAAATGTGAGGGTCAGGATGGGCTTTGGGGACTGTCCCGGGTCCGGGTCTGAGCCCAATGCCCCCCACCCCAGGGCAGCCAGACCCTGCGGGAGCCTCCGCCTCAGCGCGGCTCAACCGAAGCCCAGCGACGTGACCTCCATCCTCGAAGATCTTCCTGTAACTTGGTGACTTCTCCCCACATGTGGCCTTCCCCTTAGAAGCCCCATCGAAGTAGAGTCTGGTGCAAATCTTGAATCTCGGGGAAGCCGGGCTGAGCTTCCTGGGAATGTGAGCGCGTCTGGGCGGGGCTCGGGGGCCTTTCCCTGCCTATCTCACCACTCTCCTGGGCCGCCCTGCCCTCAGCTGGAGACGACACAAATCTGTGGGTTCAGGCCCCCTGTCCCTGCAGGAGAGACTGCACCCTGGGGTCCTGGTGAGCGTGACACTGGCATCCTGGAAAAATCCAGAAACTGCAGTCTGATCCAGTCTGTGTCCCAGATGAGCAAGGCTGGGGAGGGGCGTGGGGCGCAGACGCTGGGGGGGCCACGGCACCACCAGAAGCAGCAGGGGCGCGTGTGGGGCAGGAGGTGGGTTCTCAGTGAACCTGCTGAAGTCGGTCCACTCGAAGACTCGCCCACCCGCGTTCCTGGAGCCTCTTTCCCGGAGGGTCCCGCACGGCCCTGGCCCACCACCCAGCCGCTTGGAGTCGCAGCTCGTAAAACAAGGGCCGGGTGGTGAGAGCGTTTCCTCCTCCTGCTGGTGCCCAGCGCGGGCATTTTCTGACTGTCCCCCTTCATTCTCTCAGCAGCTCCCGAGGGCACTGGACCTCGGTGTGCTTAGGAGAGTCCACCCAGGTCCCCAGCTGAGACGTGGCGCGTAGGACTTTGCCTGCCCGCATTCTCCACTGCAGCCACACGAGCAGCCGCCATGGTTTGTGCCCTTCCTGGCTGTGCTGGCTGACTGCGCTCATGCGGCGGCCAGGGCAGCCAGGGTTCCCAGGTCTCAGAAGGGCTCATGGGAGCCGAGCTTGGCTCCTCGCCTGGCAAGTGAGGGAGCCGTCCCTCCATCCAGCGCAGCACCTCGGCGCCTGGGCTCTGTTCTAGGCACCGAGGAAGGTGCCGGGTCCCTGAAGCACTGGTGCATACACCTGTGGCTGGCCCACAGGCAGTGCTGGGCACCGTCATGGCCGGGGCTGCTGGTGGGGCCTGAGGCGACCCAGAGTGTCTGGTGCAGGAGATGCGATGGGGAGGCGCCGGGGCTGGAGGCCAGGGGTGGGAGTCCACGCTTTATCCTCCACGCGGTAGGACGGCAACCGGGCGCAGCGTTCTCTGGTTTACACCTGGCGCCACGTTCTCTCAGGGCTGTGGGCCATGGATGTGGAGCCAGATGGAGACCAGAGACCAGCTAGGGGCCAATGGAGCCTGGGGAGGGGTGGGGGGCCCTGGGGTGAAGGGTGAGAAGCCTCGGGATGAGAGATGGGGGTCCCTGGGGGAGAGATGGCGGGCCCCGGGGTGAGGGATGATGGGGTTCTGGGGTGAGGGATGGGGGGCCCCGGGTGGAAGGATGAACGGGCCCTGGGGTGAGGGATGACGGGGCCCTGGGGTGAGGGATGAGGCAGCCCCGGGGGAGGGATGGGGAACCTTGGGGGGAGAGATGGGGGGCCCCGGGGTGAGGGATGGGG
Source organism: Ceratotherium simum simum (assembly GCF_057802395.1). Lineage (NCBI taxonomy): Eukaryota > Metazoa > Chordata > Mammalia > Perissodactyla > Rhinocerotidae > Ceratotherium > Ceratotherium simum. Next base: position 55,347,425 of record NC_141919.1, on the reverse strand, counting down.
GACCCCGGGTGGAAGGATGACGGGGCCCTGGGGTGAGGGATGACGGGGCCCTGGGGTGAGGGATGACGGGGCCCTGGGGTGAGGGATGAGGCGGCCCCAGGGTGAGGGATGGGGGGCCCCGGGTGGAAGGATGAACGGGCCCTGGGGTGAGGGATGACGGGGCCCTGGGGTGAGGGATGAGGCAGCCCCGGGGGAGGGATGGGGAACCTTGGGAGAGATGGGGGGCCCTGGGGTGAGGGATGATGGGGTCCTAGGGTGAGGGATGGGGGTCCCCAGGGTGAGGGATGGGGCCCTGGGGTGAGGGATGACGGGGCCCTGGGGTGAGGGATGAGGCGGCCCCAGGGTGAGGGATGGGAGGTCCTGGGGGGAGAGATGGGGGGCCCCGGGGGGTGGAAGGGCCGGACAGGAGTGTCTACGTTGCCACCCTACTAGCCCCTCGGGCAGGTTGGGGTCTGTCGGGCACGGCTCCTGCCCTGGGTTCGCCAGAGCTGGAAGGCGGAAGCATTATCTGCCGTCCGGCCTCATGGTTCCCAGGGTGCCGTGTTGTCATGGCGACCTTGGGATCCCAGTCCCCATCTGGTCCCGGTGCTGCCCATGGCCTCTCTAGGGACCCCCAGCAGCCTGGGCCCTGACGTCTGTGCCCCCTGCCCACCGTGCGGGCATTGGGCATTTGCGTGTCGGTCCTGGGTGCAGACGTGGAGGTGGATGCATGAACGACCGGCCTGGGGGTGGGTGGGGTGGTGGTGTGATTGCGAGTCCAGGGGCCGCATCTCTCCCTCTTCTCTAAGCGCACCTGGGTACCTGGCTTCCCACCTCAAAGGGCAGGTCCAGTGCTTTCCACCTGACCTCAGGGCCGGCGGGGCCTGTGTCCTCTGCCCAGCTCTGTAGGCATAGGCTGTGGTCCTCTCTGGGCCTCGCGATGTCTCCTCCCAACTCCCACCCCTCCCCCCAAATCTCTGTGGTCCTTGAAGGCAGTGCTGCAGTGACCAGTGGAGCTCAGTCCAGTGAATCTCGCTGGCCATCTGGGCACGGGCGAGGGACAGACCTGGAGCCGGAGCCAGGAAGGCACTCCTGCCCGACCCCCGTCCCCTTCCTCCCTCCACGATGGTCCCTCTGGAGTGGCAGGTGGGTGTTGTGGGACCAGAGAGCGCCGCGGGGAGGTGCAGCCAGCGTCAGGGCCGCGGAGGAACCACCTGCTGGGTCAGAGCGTGCAGAAGGAGGCAGGCAGATTTGGGTTTTGTGTGAGAAAAAGCTTTGTAATAGTGACCCCCCACTGGACACCTGACAGGCAATTGTGTGTACGTGAGAAATGGTTTCTCAACCTCGGGTCTGTGGAGCCGGGACTCTTTGCTGAGCAGGATGCGGAACAGCATCCCTGGCCTCCCCCGCTGTCCCCGGAGCACCCGCCCCCCCGCTGTGCCGGCAGAAGTGCCCCCAGGCAGGGCCCAGCGTCTCGGGGACACAGTTCTGCCCAGATGGTGGCAAGAGGCTACGGGCCTTGTGCAGAACGTGTTCGCCTCTATCAGGTGGAAGATGGAGCTTCCATCCTCGGTCTTTTCTTAAATTTATGTATCGTGATAAGGAATAGCTGCGTTTATTCATTTAAAAATGGTTAATTGAAAGAATTTGCAAATGGAACACTAGCACATGGTTTTTTAAAAAAAGAGTACGCAAGAATACGTAGTGAAAAGCTTGTCTTCTTCCCGGAACCAGCTCGGTTCCAGCTCCCTTGGGACAAACTCCAGCAAAATTTCTGTTTATACAACATTTGTGTCGCACAACCACCCCTGGCTTTCCTCATGCACACGGTGCACTGGATGCTGTTCTACCCGCGACACCGGGTTCTGCACGGGGCCGTCGAGGGGATGCTCTGGATGCATTTCCCTCATCTTGAGCTACTGCAGTTTTGCGCAGGGAACATTCAGAACATACAGTTACACGTGTGTGTGCGAGTGTATCTGTTAGAAAGATGCTGGACGGAAGAGGACCTCTAGCATTTCAGGTTTTAAAATCGCCAGATAGTTTGTGCACATTTCCTACCCACTAGGCCACACATTCCCTGAACTTGTTGATATTTGTCAGTTCAATCTGGAAGGCTGATTGGTGTGTCACCGTAGTTTTTGTGTGCAGTTGTTTTATTATATTATATTTATTAAATTGTATTGTACTATATTCTATACTATATATATAATATTATAAGTTAAATTTACAGTCGTCTAAATATCGAGCTCGCTCGCTTTTAAATCCTTTCCTCCCTGCGATCGTAAGGCTTTGTAAGTGGCCCAGACGCTCTGTAATGAAGACAGAAAGAGCAGGCAGAATTCGAGTGGTGGGACGAGAGGCAGCCTTCCTCTGACGGGCGGGGGCGTCCAGTCCTCCCCTCCTCCTGCCCCTGCGGCGCCCGAGCCCCCAAACCTCCAGGGCTGGCGAAGGGTGAGCCTTACCTGTTTGCTAAACACCCCCTCCCTTTCTTGGGTCCCGTTGTGAGATCAGGGCTCGTTTGCTCCCCCCCACCCCCACAAACTTTTAGCTTCAGACTTGTTTTAGGTTTACAGAGAAATTGCGGATGTGGTGGAGTTTGTGCAGGACGCTGCCTTGGTTTCCCGGATTGTTAGCATCTCACGTCAGCACGGCACGTGGTCAGGCTCAGGAGACCACGTTCCTCCATCGCCACCCGCCGCCTACTCCTGGTGCCCGAGGAGCCGGGCCCACCAGAGGCCTCGGGCCGCGAGCCTTGCAGCTCTGGGGTCGGGAGGAGGCCTGTCCGTGTGCGGCTGCTGCCATCACCTTGCTGGGGACCCTCCTCCCTGCCCGCCTGTCTGCTTTCTCTGTGGGCCCCTGTGTCACCCGGGGGCCTGCCCTGCCCCCGCGTTGGACCCTCTAGTCAGGAGCCAGCCCACCGCCAGCCTCCTGAGGAGCTGGCTGCTGGAGGCCCCGGGGGCAGCAGAGCCGGCTGAGTTGTCTCCTCGATGGCACTTCCCTCCTGACACTCCGGGAGTCCGGGATTCGGGTTCCTTCTTAGACTCCTGGGGGATTCCTGTGCTGGGGCGGCTGGTCTGTCCCAGGGGACGCCAGAGGGCCAGGGCACGCGGTCACAGAGGCCCTGTTGTACAAGAGTCCACTCGGGGAGCACGCGGTCACCTCCTGGCACGGGCCTGCTCCACACGATCTGCGTGCACAGTTGGAAGGAAGGGCTCTTGGCGAATCACCCGGTGGCTCTTGGCAGCCTGCCCTTCTTACCCGTCTAGGCCAGAGATCTTCAAGGCCTTTCCGGAAGTGTCCCGTCTGTGGGGTAGAACTTATGGACCAGGCGTATTCTGTGCTTTCTGGTGTCTGTCAGTGTGAGTGCCCCGCGGTGGGACAGAGGCCCTGGTGCTCTCTGCGTATGAGGCCTGGGCTCTGTGTGCACCTCCTCTCGTCCTCAGGGCTGTTGGGTGGGCCAGGCGGGCCCCCACTTAGGGGTGGGGACACTGATGCCCAGAGCGGCTCTGGAGCCCCAGGCACGCTGCGAGGTTGGAGGCGGGGCAGGGCCAGTGTCCTCCCACCACGCTCCCTGCCGCCGGTGCTGGCTGCTGTTGAAGTGTCCCTGCAGGCCCAGCTTGCCCGTCCTAGCCTCCCTGGCCCCTCAGGGACGGGGCCCATCAGCAGGCACCGCCCCCGGGCCGCAGCTCTGTCCCTGCTCCAGGCCCACACCCTGAAGTTGTGGCCTCTGGGTGCCTGGAGCAGGCCCAGCTGAGCCCGTCCAGGGCTCCATACCTGATCTTTGCTTTTCTCGTCCCTTATAGTTGAAAGAAAGGGCAAAGAACAGATCCTAGAATGTTCCAGCAGGACAGGACCCGGGAGCACGCTGGTCCCTCCTCCCTCCAGATGCAGCAGCACTGGGGGCCAAGCCCAGCTTTCTTTCTAGGGCTGCCCTGGACGGTCGCAGCACAGAGCTGGTCCCCAGGCTTCACTCCCGTGCACCCTCCAGGGTGATGCCCTCAGGGGTGTGGTGGGGCCTGAGGACAGGGGCCTCACCTCCCTTGGCTTGGTGTCGGTATTTCTGTTAACATGACCTTGGACTGAATTTGCCCTCTGGTCAGATTTGCCTTCCCAGCTCCCTCGTGAGCCCCTGAGGGTTTTATCCAGATGGAAGTCTGTAATTCCCGGAGCTCCCTGCAGCGGTGCGTGCTCTACCTCTGCAGTTCCCTGGAAACTGAGGGAGTAGATGCTCCAAAACTCACTTCTGATTTTTAAAGGGACCATGCCCTTTATCTGTAATACCTGTTAAAAATCCACTGGAACAGGTTTAAAAACATAAAGAGACATTTTGAATATTCATTTAATATGTCAAGAATCCTAGACTCTTAGATGATGGAGTTGAGGGGATGACTAAGTAAATTGTGACATACTCACACAGTGGGAAATTACGCAGTCATCAACGATGATGTTCACGACGAGGTCTTAATGACATGGGAAAGTGTTTATGCTGTCACGTTAAATGGGGAAAAAGCAAGATTCAGTGTCGTCCACGGAGTGTGCTAGTTGGTGTGAACTGGTTACAACAGATGACCCTCTGGAAGGGAATACGGCAACGTGTCAAAAGGGTTCAGAATATTTTCTTCCTGCTGCTTTTCTGCACTTTCCAGCTTGTTTTCCAGGGACATAAAATTACTCCCAGAATCAGAAATAAAATAAGTAGGAAGATAAGATGGTCAGGGTGTCGAGGTCATCCTGCCTGGCCTCGCGCTGCACAGATTGTGTGGCCCGTGCATTCTGTATACCAGGGCTGTGTCTCCCCACAGCGTGGCCACCCGGAGCAGGACGGGGACGTCCACCCCAGGACCGATGACTCCAAACTCTTTCCCTTCTGGCACCCCTCTTCTATGTGACCCCTGTAGTGCACCTTAGCCTGTCTGCAGCCTGTCTGCTGAGAAGGGGCCCCGTCTGTCCCATGACCAGAGCTGCCCAAGGGCCCCTGTGCAGGTGGAATGTGAAGCCCCATAGCACCCTGCCCAGTGCTATGGGACCATCCCAGGGGAGGGGGCCTCAGGCTGATGGGTCTGTCGTCCTGTGATCACTTCCCAGAGCAGTAGGACCATCCCGTCACCAGCAGCTCTCACGCCCGAATGTCCCACCCTAAGTGGGGACCAAGCTCTAGGCAGCTTTGGGGGACACCACGGATCCCGTGTGAGCCCGGCCCCATCTGCAGGCCCTGACACTTCCCTGCTGCAGACCCACAGCTGAGCTCCCAGTGACTGCGCCGCGCACACGGAGAGCAGGTGGGGCCTCGTGCCTCCAAATGTGCAGTTTGCGGGGCAATGGGATGTGACCCCAGTGGGGGCCTTGGGGAGATCCCAGCAGACACCAGTCTTACCTGACAGGCTGAGGGCACGGCCGGCATGGATGCTGACCCTGCCCTGCGTGGGGGTCCTCCTGATGGGGCCTCGATTACTCGTTTACACTGGGACACTTACAGAGGCTGAGTCGTTCACAGATGCTCTCTCTGGAGGTGGAGAGCAGGACGGTAACCCAAGCGTGAGGAACCCAGCCACTCATGTGATCTGCTTGGGGAGAGGCAGCAAGAATTCTGAGACTATCATGTAAGCTTGAGAAATTCAGGATTTGGTGTCACAGAAAGTATTTTCTGACCACATTCGTTGTGTGACCGTTGATTTTTGAAACACCCGTCCTGGGCTGCCCTGAGAACACATGCGTCTGTGTGTCTGTGCCCATGTGCTTTCTGAGTGTGCCAGATGCACTGTGTGATGCACAAGGACAAACGCGGCTACAGATGCACACTGGGCACGTGTCCTTCACAAATACAAGTGTCCACACAGCTGGTTTGCATCGAATGCGTGCATATCCAAAGATGTCCTGTGCTTTTTTTTCTTACACAATTCACAAAATTCAGTTTCATTTTTTCGGGTATAATTGACAAATAAAATTGTAATATATCTAACGTGTGCAGCATAATGATGTGATCTGTGTGTGGTGTAGAAGGATTCCCACGGTCAGTAGTGACATGTGTGTTGCCTCATGTATTACTTGGTTTGTTGAGAACTCTCAAATTCTACTCTTGGCACATTTTGGTGGCACGGTGCTGTGTTACGAGCTCTAGTCACATGTTGTACGAGACCGTACTTCTCCTGGGGCTGAGGGGTCGTGCCCTTTGACTGCCTCCCCTCAGCTCCCCTCCCGCAGAGACGCCTTGTGCTGGGCGGGACCGTGGCCCTGGGGTTTCTGAGACGGACCGTCGACATCCGGACACTTCACGGGCGTCGTGTGAACGTCGCTTTACTCCCGGCTCCCGGCGCCAGTGGTCCCCTAACATTTCAGATCTGATAACTCATCTCTAAATTGTCGTGTCCACGGCGGCCAGCTGGAGCAGACGTTTTTCCAGTTGCTCGTTTACCGTCCACTCTCTTGGGCGAGCTGCCCCCTGGCTCCTCGGTTCCAGATCTTTCTGTTCACCTGTTTTCTGGGTCTGAGGTCTTTGCTGAGACAGCTACAGGGTGCTTGAAGCCTAGGAGGTGGAGCTGGGTGGAGCGGGTGGCCATCTTGGGGGGCAACTTTGAGCAGCTGTGGGCCGGGGGAAGTCCTGGGAGGTTTCCTGTCTCTGTCAGGACCCCAGCCCGGAGCAGGAGGGAGGGCAGCTGCAGGCAGTGGTGCCAGCAGCCGGAGGGGTCTGGAGCTGCCCGCAGAGAACCAGGCAGAGACACGCCCTGTAGAGGCAGGGAGATGGGTGGGCCCTCATTCTGCACCCAGCCTAGCCCAGCAGGGACTTGGCGGGGCTGGGCTCGGAGTGACGAGTGGGGCAGGTGCACAGGGGTGGTCACCACCTCTGTGCAGGAGGAGACAGCTGATGTCCAGTGCTTTCTCAGCTCCCGAATCCCGCTCTTCTCAAATATGGCTGGTTTCTATGGAGGGTGGGTTTACCCTGGTGAGAGAGTGGGCTCCTGGGGTGGGGCCCAATGGGCCCCAGAGGCTTTGGGGGGCTGGCAGGCAGGGCGGGTGGGCCGTGTTGTTCTTGCTTCTTGGGGCTCCCTGGTGCCCAGTGGGGCTTCCCTCCCAGGACGATGCTCATGCAAACAGCTGGGGGTCTGTCCCTGGGCAAAGTTAGGTAAATTGTGCCTGAGAGCCTCAGGAGTTCTGCCAAGTGTTAAAGAATAGAGTGCCTGGCAGTGGGGGTCTGGAAGAGGAGCAGTGGGAGGGGCATTCTGGGCCTTCTGTCCTGGCTCCTCTGTGCTGTGGACCCCCGCCCGCTGGGAAGGCAGAGCTGAGGAGTGTGTGCAAGCTGCTGAGCCTGGGGTGGGGCGTGCCCCGCCCTGGAGACGGCAAAGCCCGGCCCAGGCCAGCCACTTGGCCTTCCGAGCCTCAGTTTCCCCCCCCGCAGAGCCAGAAGCAGCCATTTGCTGGGCCGTTGTCTATTTTTGTTTTTCTGTCAGATCCAAAAAATCGTCACCAAGACCAATGTCAAGGAGTTTACCGCATGTGCTTTCTTCTAGGAGTTTTATGGTTTCAGGTCTTACATTTAAGTCTTTAACCCATTTCAAATTAATTTTTGTGAGTGGTGTAAGATAGGGGTCTAGTTTCAGTCTTTTACATGTGAATATCCAGTTTTCCCAGCACCTTTTATCGAAGAGCCCGTCTTTTCTCCACTGAGTGTGCTTGGCTCCCCTGTCACAGACTAGCTGACTCTGTGCGTGGGTTTCTTTCTGGGCTCTCGATTCTGTTCCATTGATCTCTGAGTCTTTTTATGCCAGTACCATGCTGTTTTGATTACTATAGCTTTGTAATAAAGTTTGAAATCAGCAAGTGTGATACCTCCAGCTTTGGTCTTTCTCAGGACTGCGTTGGCTGTTTGGGGTCTTTGTGGTTCCATACAAATTTCAGGATTGTTTTTGCTACTTCTGTAAAAAGTGCTGTTGGACTCTTGGTAGGGATTGCGTTGAATCTATAGATGGCTTTGGACATTTTAACAATATTAATTCTTCCAACCCATGAACACAGAATATTTCCCATTTATTTGTGACTTTTTCAATTTCTTTCATCAGTGTCTTAAAGTTTTCAGTGTACAGGTCTTTTACCTCCTTGGTTAAATTTATTCTCAAATATTTTGTTGTTTTTGATGCTATAGTGAATGGGTTTATTTCTTTTTCAGATAGTTCATTGTTAGTGTATAGAAAGACTGCTGGTTTTTTTTGTGTGTGTGAGGAGATCAGCCCTGTGGTAACATCTGCCAATCCTCCTCTTTTTTGCTGAGGAAGACTGCCCCTGGGCTAACATCCGTGCCTATCTTCCTTCACTTTATATGGGATGCCGCCACAGCATGGCTTGACAAGCGGTGCGTCTGTGCGCGCCCAGGATCCGAACCGGCGAACCCCGGGCTGCCGCAGTGGAGCACGCGCACTTAACCGCTTGCGCCCCCGGGCTGGCCCCCAAAAGACTACTGATTTTTGTGTGTTGATTTTGTATCCTGCAACTTGACTGAATTTGTTGATTAGATCTAACAGTTTTTTGGTGGAGCTTTTAGGATTTTCTATATAAAATCACATTATCTGCAAATCGAGACAATTTTACTTCTTTCTTTCTGATTTGGATACCTTTGTTTCTCTTTTTCTTGCCTGATTGCTCTGGCTAGGACTTCCAGTGCTATGTTGAATAAACGTGGTGAGAGTGGGCACCCTTGTCTTGTTCCTGCTTTTCACTCTGTCACCCTTGAGTGTGAGGTTAGCTGTGGGCTAGTAATATTTGGCCTTTATTATGTTGAGGTCTGTTCCCTCTATACTCAATATATTGAGAGTTTTTATCCTGAAAGGATGTTGAATTTAGTCAAATGCTTTTTCTGCATCTGTTGAAATGATGATTTTTATCTTTCATGCTATTAATGTGGTTGTTGTATTGATTGATTTGCACATGTTGAACCATCCTTTGCGTCCCAGGGATAAATCCGACCTGACCGTGGTGTATGATCTTTTAATGTGCTGCTGAATTCAGTTTGCTAGTATTTTGTTGAGAATTCTTACATTTATGCTCATATTGGTCTGTGGTTTTCTTGTAGTGTCCTTATGGAAACAGTGATTTTAAATTTTTTTTTTTTTTTGCGAGGAAGATTAGCCCTGAGCTAATATCCATGCCAATCTTTCTCTTTTTGCTGAGGAAGACTGGCCCTGAGCTAACATCCATACCCATCTTCCTCCACTTTATGTGGGACGCCGCCTCAGCATGGCCTGACAAGCGGTGCATTCGTGCACACCCGGGATCCGAACCTGGACCGCCAGCAGCAGAGCGTGCGCACTTAACCGCTCGGCCACAAGGCTGGCCCCTGGAAACAGTGATTTTAAAAAACTGACTAAAAGAGTGTGCTATATTCCTTGTTTGAATGCCAGTGTTTCCAAAACAGGAACCAAGGCCGTAAACAGCTGGTGGGGGAACCAGCCTACCACCTGGAGTGTTTGCTGGTTGCTGCTGCGTCGCCCTCCCTGGACTGCACTAAAGCATGAAGTGTCACAGCTGCACAGGTGGGGTCCAGCCCCTCATTCCACGCGTTGCAGCCCTGGGGGTTCAGAGCCTAAGGGGACTTAGAGATGCGGATAGAGGCCAGGTGAAAAACAGCTTGAATTTTTGTTTATTGGAAATTCCTATTTGCCTGGGTGTCTTGTATTTTTATTTGCTAACTTTTGCCACTCTGGACGCAGACCAGCGCTTTATCTTTGTCAGTGAAGACGGCGACGCCACAAAGGTGGGGCTTCCAAGGTCCCAGCACTTCTCAGGGAGGGCATCTGGCCCTTGCAATGCCCTGTGCCCTGAGCTCAATCCAGCCTGGTTTGCTGATGAGAGGAGAACCCAACAGTGTGTGTGGTGTGTGTGCATTCAAGGGTGTGTGTGTATGTGTGTGGTGTGTGTACGTGTGTGTGACTGGTGTGTGTGTGTGTGTGTGTGCATGTGGTGTACATGTGTATAGGCAGTAGAGTAGGATATGGCAGCCTGTGTCCAGCACCCTGAGAATTTGGGGGAGGCCCTTGTAAGCCTGGAGGCCATGGGTGCCTCACGCTTTCTCCTGAAATGCCAATGGAGGAGGAGGAGGGTCTAGGAATTTTCCAGAGCTTCACCTGTGTGATTCTCTTAGTCTGAAATCAGTCCTTACTGTGGGAGCCCAGCTACCCCAGACGCACTGCCCCACTGGCGTGAGGCCGCCCAGCCTTCCTGCAGTGTGTGATGGCTTTGCAACCTCAGATCCAAGTGGCCACTTCCAGGGTGGGGCCAGAGTGAGCCCCTCACCTGTCCCAGCCTCACCTTCTCACCTGTAAAGTGAGGACGACAGGGCCACCCTGCAGGGAGTCATGCGGATTGAGGCTGGGGCCCACGTGACTCTGTGATCTCGTCCTGGTGCCTGTCAGGCTCAACACTGTGGCAGGAGGCAGCAGCTGGGGGACGGTGTGGGTGGGGTCTTGCCTTCGGCCCCACAGCCGGGAGGAGCTCTGCCAGAGATGGCGTGAGGCCTGGGGGAGCTGGTACCCAGACCCCAACCAGCTGGGGACCATGGGCTCCACAGGGAGCTGGACCTTCTGATGGAGGCGTTCCTTGGCTGCGTTCCAGGAACAGTAACTTTCACTTTTGTGTTCTGGGATTCATGAGAGAGTGTGAAGTGACCTCAGAGAAGTGATTCTCGCAGTAACTGCATAGCCCCATTCAAGTGTTTCTAGAACTTTGCTAAACCACGCAGGCAGGCCAGTGCCTGGGCCCCAGATCTGAGCCCGCCTGGTTTGGCTGTCTGTGCACACGCAGCGCAGGGGCCGAGCCCAGGCGGAGGCTGCTGGGCTGGCTCAGCGGGGGAAGTCGGGAGTAGCTTCAGGTCATAAAAGTTCAGTTTTGCTCAGGCCTGAGGGAGGGAAGAAGATCAGGACACTCAGTCGTGTGGATTCATGGACAGGCTCTGACGGGTGGAAAAAACACCCAGGGGACCAATCTTTCTCTCCGTGTGTTTGGTCAAGAATAAGGAGAAATTAGCCAACTGTGGCCTTAAAACGTCAGTGTTTTGGATTGCTGGTGTTTCGGGAGGGGTAATTGTGTGCTGCCAGGAGGGTCTGCGTGGTCCTGGGAGGCCCAGAGGGCAGTCAGCGCCCCTCGAGGGCCCAGGAAGGCTCTCAGGAGGGAGTGGGCCGAGCTGCGTGTCGTTCCCTGAGGATGAGGGAGTGTGGGCTCCCCAGGACTCTCCCGGTGGGAGCAGCCACCGGTGAACATGAGGGCGGCGATGGGGAGAGGGTCTGGGAGAGCGGGGAGCAGGGCCCTGGGTGACGCACGTGGCAGGGAGGTGACGAGCTTCTCCAGTGTAGAGGTGTGTGTGGGCGCCAGGCCTTTGCTCCGTCCCCACCTCCGCCGCCGTCGCTTGGCCTCCCTCCTGGCCTCTCTCTGCTGGGAGCTGGACCTTCTCCTTCTCATGCACGCCCTTCGCTTCGCTTCCAGGTTCTCCACCTTCCTCCCTCCGTGTTCTGTTCTGGGTGACTCCAGGTCACCAATTCTCCAAACTCCGTGGAAGGATTAAACAGTTGTGTCTAATTTGTTGCTTCAACTGTTCACGGAGTTTTAAGTTTTAATGTCATTTTTCATTGCTAGAAGTTCTTGTTCTTCAGATTTGTCCAATCATTTTTTTCTACCGTGTGAGTGTGCGTTTCACGCTTTTGGATCTTTTTTTCTATGATCATTTAAAAGGATTTTACGTCCTCTGTTAGACGACGCTATTATCTGATGTTCTTGGGGTCAGCCCTGCTTTCGCTGGGGTGGATCATCTCCTGTGTTTGGAAGTTGGAGCCTTGGGGGACGGCCTGTCCTCCTGAGGCCCGGGGGGTGCGGCCGCCCACCTGGGTCTGTGGGGCACGGCTCGCCCCTGCCCCCGGGTTGTTTCAGCCAGCTTCTGTCTGATGATCCAAGGGCCTGGGCCGGCCCTGCCTTGATCGGCCTCCCCGAGAAGGCCCTTCAGGGACTGTGGAGAGAGGTGTTGATCATAAGCCACCTGCGGTCATCAGGGGAGACGAGGCCCAGCAGCACATCCACCACAGTCCTCCCTGGACTGCAGCTCTGCTCCTGCTCCCCTGGCCTGCAGGCGGCACGGGCCGTTTCCCACAGCTGGAGACATACCTCGATGTGGTAAATGTTTCCCCCTGTTTATCCTTGGCCTCAGATTTCCTAGGGCGAGGCTGCTGTGAGTCCTCGGTTGGTGGCATCCCCACCTTAGGCCTCCCCGTGTGGGGCACTGGGAGCATCAGAAACACCCAGAAACATCCTTTTCTGGAATGTTCTTTGGGATCACATCTTTGGGGCAGAGTCCCTGCAGTGAGGCTCTTTGGTCAAAGGCTCCAATGCTGGTTCTGTGGCTCATAGGTTGTGATGTGGCCCCTCAGGTCACTCAGGTGTGGCTCTAGGGCTGCAACAGACTGTGAGGCCATGGGGAGACGGAACCTTCTAGTTCTCCCAGAGCCTGGGGCTGGGGCCCCTGCCCAGGAGCCTCTCCAGCAGGAAGGGGTGATGTGGAGCTAAGGGGACCCCTGAGTCACCGGACCAGTGGGGGCGTAGATGAGGGAAGGAAAACGAGAAATAGAAACAGACGCCCTGTCTGTGGCCTCCCCGCCGGGGCCCCTGGCTGCAGAGGCAGCCGGCCCAGATGATGGCGCTGGGGCCGGAAACCCCGCAGGTTCTTGTCGGTGCCCTGGGCCACAGTGCCAGGTGGGACAGCCCGGCCTTGAGACCTGCTTCCTCTCCCAGGGCCTGTCAGGGCTCGGTGAGCGGCCGGTCGGGGGCACCGTTGGCGCCTGGCTGGGGCTGCCGTTTCCAGTCGCAGAGCACAGGGCGTTCGCAGGCGGTGGACACGGTCTGTCCTGGGGTTGTTTTTGAGGTGCCATGGGCCCCCCAACAGTACTGCTGGTTCTGGACTCCTATTGCCCACACAGCAGGGGTCACGGACCCCCCTCACCCCTGGCCCAGCCCTCACCTCAGCTTCTGGGGCCTTTGCAACTGGTGTCTGCCTGCAGCCTCTCCCCGCTCGAGCCCAGCAGCACCCGCTGCTGGAACATTCGCCTGCAGGGCCGAACCATGGGGCCCGGGACGCCCCCCTCATCTGCAGATTCAAGTGGCAACTCTCAGCCTGGGTCGGGGCGTGCTGGGTGCACCCTGAGTCCCTGCCAGCCTGTCTCAGGCCAGGACTGCACAGGCTCCTCGGTGTACCCTACCTCTGTGCCCAGCCTGCCTGTCCCTTCACACCTGCCCTTCCCTGCATGCCTGCCCGTCCCTGCACGCCTGCCCGTCCCTGCACGCCTGCACTTCCTTGCACGCCTGCCCGTCCCTGCATGCCTGCCCTACGCTGCACACCTGCCCGTCCCTGCACGCCTGCCCGTCCCTGCACGCCTGCCCGTCCCTGCACACCTGCCCTTCCCTGCACACGTGCCTGTGGAAGGAAGCCTTACTCTCCTTCCTTGGAGAGCTTGTCCCGGATGCCCAGAACGCCTCTCCGATGGTATCCCCATGGGGTTGTGTGTGGCCTGGCGTAGTGCACCCACCTGAAGTGCTCCCCTGACCTGGCCCACTGTCAGCACCTGGAGGCTGCCCACGGCCACCTCCAGCTCCCCTAGCCCTCGGCTGGTTCCGGCCCTGATGGCCCCAGCAGCATGCAACTGGGGGCTGGGGGGGCCATGCCTGCACACTCTCGACTCTGCCCGACTGTCCATGGTCAGCGTGGACGCCTGCCGGCCAAGGGGGCATTTCTGCTGATTGGGAGGACACCCCGGCCCCGACCCAAGAGCAGATGGGCGAGCACCGTGAGCACAGAGAGAGGACCCTGAGACCAGGAGGCCCCTCCGAAGTGGCGAAGGCAGAGGGTGCTACAGAGATCAGACCAAGAGGTGGACGGTGGGGGTGGGCGCAGGCCGGCACTCTCCGGGCAGGCTGAGGGCCGCGAGCTCAGGCCTAGTATCAGGGAACTGGGGAGAGCTGGGGCCTTGGGACTGAGCAGGAGGCCTCGCTTTTAAATTTGGAGAGATGATAATTCCCTCCATTTGTGCAGGATCCTAAAATAGCAGCGCGCTCGTGATCTCATCAGCAGTAAGTCCGCATTTCTTATGTCCTGGCCCTTGTCCATTTGCCTGCTTATTATTTACCTATTTTAAGTGATGTCTGAGACAGATATTGTTTCTAAGTTTTTATTAGTATTTCCTTCATGAGGTTTTCCCACTTCAGCAGCTTTTCTCCAGCATTCTCACCGGATGACTCCGCGTGTCTCTCTAGGGTCTTTCAGTTAGTAAGCGTGTGGACACACGTGGAACTTCTCCTTTCTGATTAAAAAAAAATAGACCTTATTTTTTAGAGTAGCTTTAGATTCACAGGAAGATTGAGTGGAAAGTGCCCAGTTCCCATGTACCCCCCCTCACTGCCCACAGCCTCCCCTGTTGTTAACATCTTGCAGAGATGTGGTACATTTGTTTCAACTGATGAGCCAGTATTGATACATTGTTATTCGCTAAAGTCCACAGTTTACATTAGGGTCCACTCTTGGTGGTGTACATTCTATGGGTTTGGACACATGTATAATGTCGTGTGTCCACCGTTAGAATATCCTACAGAGTAGTTTCACTGCCCAAAAAATCTCCTGTGCTCCCCCTGTTCATCCCTCACCCCCAACCCCGGGCAACCGCTGATCATTTCACTGTCCCCATAGTTTTGCCTTCTCCAGAATGTCACAGAGTTGGAATCACACAGTAGGTAGCCTTTTCAGATTGGCTTCTTTCGCTTAGTGATATGCATTCCAGATTCCTCTATGTCTTTTCATGGCTTAATAGCTCATTTCTTTTCAGTGCTGAGTAATAGTCCATTGTCTGGATGAACCACAATTATTTATCCATTCACCTACTGAAGGATGTCTTGGTTACTTCCATGTTTTGGCAATTATGAATAAAGTGGCTATAAACATCTGTATGCAGGTTTTTGTGTGGACATAACTTTTCATCTCATTTGAGTAAACACCACGTGTGTTTGCTGGCTCAGATAGTAAGCATGTGTTTTGTTTTGTAAGAAACCGCCAAAGTGTCTTCCAAAGTGGCTGCACCATTTTGCGTTCCCACCAGCAGTGAATGAGAGTTCCTGCTGCTCCACAGCCTCGCCAGCATTTGGTGCTGTCAGTGTTTTGGATTTTGGTTATTCTAGTAGATGTGTAATGATATCTCATTGTTTTGAGTTTGCATTTCCCTGATGACATATGATGTGGAGCATCTTCTCATGTGCTTATTTGCCATCTCTGTATCTTCTTTGCTGAGGTGTCTGTTTAGATCCTTTGCCCATTTTTTAATTGGGTTGTTAGTTTTCTTGTTGTTAAGTTTTTAAGAGTTCTTTGTATATTTTGGATGCAGTATTTATCAGATACATGTTTTGCAAAGATTATTTCTGCCTGTAGCTTATCTTTTCATTCTCTTGAAAGTGTCTTTCATAGAGCAGAAGTTTTTTAATTTTAATGAAGTCCAGTTTATCAGTTTTTTCTTTCAGAATTGTGTTTTTGGTGTTATATCTAAAAAATCATCATAAAACCCAAGGTTATCTAGGTTTTCTCCTATATTGTCTTCTAGATTTATAATTTTGCATTTTACATTTAGGTCTGTGATCCATTTTGAGTTAATCTTTTGAAAGGTCTATGTCTAGATTCTTTTTTTTTTTTTTTTAACTTGGATTTCCAGTTGTTCCAGCACCATTTGTTGACGAGACTATCTTTTCTCCATTGTATTGCCTTTGCTCCTTTGTTGAAGATCAGTTGACTATATTTATGGGGGTCTGTTTCTGGGCTCTCTATTCTGTTCCATTGATCTAGATGTCTCTTCTTGGCCAATACCACACTGTCTTGATCACTGTAGCTTTATAGTAAGCCTTGAAGTCAGGTAGTGTCAGTCCTCCAGCTGTTCTTCTCCTTCAATATCGTGTTGGCTATTCTAGGTCTTTTGCCTCTCCATATAATCTTTAGAATCAGTTTGTTGATATCTACAAAATAACTTGCTGGGATTTGGATCGGGATTGCATTGAATCTGTAGATCAAGTTGGGAAAAACTGTCATCTTGACAATATTCAGTCTTCCTATCCATGAGCAAGGAATATCTCTCCATTTTTATAGTTCTTCTTTGATTTCTTTCGTCAGAGTTTTAGTTTTGTAGTTTTCCTCATATAGATCTTGTACATATTTTGTTAGATTTATACCTAAGTATTTCATTTTTTTGAGTGCTAAAGTCAATGGTGTATGTTTTTAATTTCCAGTTCCAATTGTTCACTGCTGGTATAACTTTTGTGTCTTTTTCTAAAGATTTTATTTATTTTTATTTTTTCCCCCCAAAGCCCCAGTAGATAGTTGTATGTCATAGTTGCACATCCTTCTAGTTGCTGCATGTGGGACGTGGCTTCAGCGTGGCCGGAGAAGCAGTGCATCGGTGCGCGCCTGGGATCCGAACCCGGGCCGCCAACAGCAGAGCGCGCGCACTTAACCGCTAAGCCACGGGGCCGGCCCTAACTTTTGTGTCTTAACCTTGCGTCCTGCGTCCTTGCTGTCACCACTTATGGTTCCAGGAGTCACCATTTATGGTTCCAGGAGTTCTTTTGTTGGTTGCTCGGGATTTTCTATGTAGACAGTCATGTCATGTGCAACAAAGACAGTTTTATTTCTCTCTTCCCCATCTGCGTACTTTTATTCCCTTTCTTGTCTTATTTCATCAGCAAGGACTTCTGGTACAGTGTTGAAGAGGAGTGATGGAAGTGGCCATCCTCATCTTGTTCCTGATCTTAGTGGAAAAACACGGAGTTTCTCATATTAAGTGTGATGTTAGCTGTAGGTCTTTGTAGATGTTCTTTATCTGGTAGAGGAAGCTCTCTTCTGTTCCTAGTTTGCTGTGAATTTTTATCATTAGGAGATGTTGGATTTTGTCATATATTTTTTCTGCATCTATTGATAGGATCATTTTATTTTTCTCCTTTAGCCTGTTTATGTGGTGGATTGCATTAATTGATTTTTGAACACTGAAGCAGCCTTGAATACCTGGAATAAATTCCTCTTGGTCATGAAGTATAATTCTTTTTATACACTGTTGAATTTGACTTGCTAATGTTTTGTAGAAGGTTTTTTTTTGCATCTATGTTCATGAGAGATATTGGTCTGCAGTTTTCCTTTCTTGTACTGTCTTTGGTTTTGGTACTAGGGCAATGCTGGCCTCATAGAATGAGTTAGGAAGTGTTCCCTCTGCTTCTAATTTCTGGAAGGGATTGTAGAGAATTGGTATAATACCATCCTTACATGGTTTGGTAGAATTCATCGGTGAACCCATCTGGGCCTGGTACCTTCTGTTTTGGAAGGTTATTAATTATTGGTTCAATTTCTTTAACAGATATAGGACTAACCAGATTATTTATTTCTCTTTGTGTGGGTTTTGGTAGATTGAATCTTTCATGGAATATTCATCATGGAATATATTCATCATAATATTCCTTTATTGTCTTTTTAATGTCCATGGAATCAGTAGTGATGGCCCCTCTTTCATTTCTGATATTAGTAATTTGTGTCTTCTCTCTTTTTTTCTTTGTTAACCTGGCTAGAGCCTTGTCAATTTATTGATCTTTTCAAAGAACCATTTTTTGCTTTCAGTGATTTTTCTCTATTTATTTGCTGTTTTCAATTTCATTGATTTCTGCTCTAATTTTGATTATTTATTTCTTTCTGCTTTCATTCATTTTCTTTTCTTTTTCTACTTTCCTCAGCTGGAAGCTGAGATGATTGATTTTAGATCTTCTTTTGTGATGTGTGCATTCAATGCTATAAATTTCCCTCGAAGCATTGTTTTCACTGCATCGCACAGATTTTGATAAGTTGTATTTCGTTTTCATTTAGTTAGAAATAATTTTAAATCTCTCCCCAGACTTCTTTGTCTGTGTGTTGTTTAGAAGTGTGTTCTTTAATCTCCAAGTATTTTGGAGTTTTCCAGATATGTTTCTATTATTGATTTCTACTGTAATTTCTTGTGGTGTGAGAGCATCCTTTGTATGGTTTCTTTTAAATTTGTTAAGATGTGTTTTATGTCCAAGAAAGTATCTCTCTTAGTGAATGTTCTGTGTGAGCTTGAAAAGAATGTTTATTCTTCTTTTTTGTTGGATAAGGTAGTCTGTAGATGTCAATCATGTCCAGATATGGCTGACTCCTGGCTGTGGAAGGAATGCTGGCAGGACCTCTTGCCACGCTGAGGCCAAGCCGTGGAGGAGGGCCTCAGGTGGGTTCGGCTGCCTGCAGCAAGGGGGAACACGCTGACCTGTGACTGGGGGGAGGGCAGAGGTCGCAAGCTGCCTGCTGGCCGGCCACATTGGGCCACAGGTGTCTGCTGGGCCCATGATGTTGGTCCACCCAGGGTTTTCAAAAACAGTTCCATTAGCGACAATATATAAAAATCAGGAGATTTCACCTAAAGATGTGCATTCCCAGATTTTCTTGAACAGTCGGGAGATGTGACAGTGCTCAGTGTGCGTCCACAAGGCGCCCCCATGGCCCTGCCTGGGTCTCGAGTGGGCTGCCGTCCTCCCGTCTCCACTCCTCACCGAGCTGACTGGGCGCCCCTCTGTCCCTCCCTCCTGCCACTCCCTCCCTGTGGGCCATGTGCTGCGTCCCGCGCACAGACAGTCCAGGCTCATTTGGCGGGTTGTTCTAGACGGCCCCCGGTCCCCCTGTGCGGAAATGTGATGAGTCCCCCAGGGCCCGGCCTCGTGGAGACCTGTAACCACTGGGCTCTGTCCTTTCCTTAGAGCCAACAGGATGCTCTCCCCGTGCACCCCGCTTCCCACTGCGTCCCAGAACGGCGCTATGGTTTGTTGAGGGGATGAAGTCGGGGTGCAGGCCCACTGTCCATGCTTGGCCTTAGTGTCCTCAGCGCACAAAGGAGAGGGCCGGGTGGGTGGGTTTTTGCTGAGGGTCCTTCATTTCTGATGCTGCGGGAACCCTACGTTCCTGCCCGTGGGACGCGCTCTCCCGGAAGGCTCTAGAACGCCAGCACTTGCTTTCGACCTTTGTTCTAGACGGGTTCATGTTTAAGAGTCGGAAGAGCATTTTTTAAGTCTGTTTGTATACACTTAAAAAAAATTCAAATAGCTCTGATTTGAATGAAATCAATTTATTGGGATTACAGCTGTTCTTTAAAACTTTTGAAGGGGGATAGCCACATGTACACTTAGGGAAAATTCAACAGTCAAAATTCATCTTCTGTCCCCTCACCACCACCCACCAGTCTTCTCCAGAGGCGGCCACGGGGGCCAGATTTCTGAGTCTTTCCAGAACGTTCTGATCACAGAGGAGCATGTGGATGCCTTTCCTTCAGTGCCCGACAGGAAACGGGTGTGCGCCCTACACTCTTCCGCCCTCGCGCTCTTCGCTGAACAATCCGTCCTGGAGACTCTTCCAGACCGTTAAGTGGAGGGTTTGTCCATCTGGGCACTCCGGACATTTACCGAAGTTTCCTGCAGGTGGCTGCCTGTACCGTGACCAGGTGACCTGCGCCAGCATACCGTGCATCCTTGGAAGGGGCCACAGACGAGGGTCCCGTGCCCCCAGCCTCGGCAGCTCCCACCCTAGGGGCTGTGCCAGCACATGCCTCTGCCGAGGACACGTGAGGACGCCTGTCCGTCAGTGTCGCACACGGAGCAGTCCGCCTTCTCCTGACGCGGGACCTCCTTGCGGTCTGAGTTTGCGCGTCTCGGTGCAGTGGCGTTGTACCTCTTTCCACGTTGAGAAGCCGTTTGTGTCCTTTCTGTAAACTGTTTACTGAAGTCATGGTTGAATCGCCGGCCGGGCAGATATAACTTCATGGTGTTTTCTCCTGCAGGAGAGAGTCTTCCTCTTGTTTACTGCATCCTCCACACGCGGTCAGACCTGGGCCCGGGTTCCCCGAGGCGCGTGGGCTGCGTGGAGGCTGTCGCTGATTTGGGTGGTGGGTATTTTTCACTCCTGGTGCTGCTGCTCTTTGTTGGGGTGGTTTGGATTCTTGTGTCCCTGAGGCCGGCGCAGGCCCCCTGGTGGGGCAGGGGAGGCATCGCCCTTGGCTGAGTCTCCGTGGGGTGCAGGAAGGGCCAGGTCTCCCTCGTGGCCCCCAGGCAGCCCTGTTGCGGCCGGGTCATTAGAGCCATGAGCCTGTGCGCCCTGCTGACTTCTCTCCAGCAAACACCCACCCAGACTGCACCTGCAGACGGGGTTCTGTACTTTAAATGCTTTGGGAGTAAGGTTTTAAGGAGGCAGCCCTAGGGGTGCATTGTTTCAGCCCAGTCTGCATGAACGAGAGTCTGCATGAGCGACTTGGGACCCTGGGTGCCGTCGCTACTCTGGTCCCCTCCTGTTCTCGGGTGGGAGGGGTCTGCTCTCGTGTCCTCCACTAGAGTGACAGTGCTGACAGAAATCAAAGACGTCCCTGCTTCCTGTGGGATGAGGCCACCCCTACGTTCCTAGATCATGGAGCTTCGGTGCCTTGGGGACTTTGGAGAAGTGCCCGGCTGAGCAGTCCTCTGAGAGCTGAGGAACGGGGCTCCAACGATAGGTGACTGATCTCAAGTGAGGGGGCCTCTGCTCCGTCCGGGGTTCCCCCCCGTTGCACTGGGGGTTTTCCTTCCGCATTTACAGTCCAAAAATGTGGCTGAGCAGTGAGTTCCTAGGTAACCAGGCAAAGCTGGCACCGTGGCACAGGCTGTGGCTGAGGATGCTGACGAGAAGCAAGTGGGCCGTGGGCTGCGAGGATGGACTGCTTTTCTGGAAGGGATTCTGTGTCCCCCTGGAGGAAATGATAGCCCCTGATGGGTCTGGGAAACCCCAGGTGAGAGCTGAGAGGGCACAGGCCTGACCCCACCCAGCTCTCCAGGGGCCCTAAAGCAGGCCCCTCTGCGGTCCCAGAGCAGACCTCTCCCAGGCCTGACTTGTCTTTAGCAACGGGCCTGATCCACTCGGGCGGGTGGGGCTTGGGATCCAGATTTTCAAAACCTTCCCAGAAGCTCTGTGCTCCGGTCTGGACATATTGCTAGTTATAGCCCCAGGGCAATAACTGATTCTGGCTGGATCTTCCCTGGATGCTGAGGCCCCAGGTCAGAGGTCGTGGGGGCAGCAGACTGACCCCTCGCAGGTCCCTTCTTCATGACCTGACAGTGGACTCGCCTCGGCTAAGAGACCCCCGTCCACATGCCCTCGGGGGACAGGCTGACCTGCATCTGTGATCTGCTTCAACACCACCTATGGGACACTCGTGCCAGAAACGCAGCTGGACGGTCCAGAGCACCATCTCTGCAGGAGACCACTGGCCCCGAGCCTATAAAGGGCAACCCCGCCAAAGACAGATGGCCTGTCCCCGTTGAAGGAACCCAGAGACCCGGCGGCCGGTGCCCCGTGAGATCCTAGATCAGAAGCAGCTATGAAGGATGTTGGTGGGACACCTGGGGAGGGTGAATGGTCGACACATGCGTTAGGACACATCTTACGGTGTCTCCTGTGACGTGTGGCTGTGGTGGACAGCCCTGTTCTCAAGAGACTGCAGGCTCCTGACCGAGTGGGCGGTCCTGACGTCCGTGACGTATTTGCAAATGTTTCGGAAAAGAAGTTACAGAGACATAAAGCAAATGAGATGGATTGTTACCCATTGGAGAACGTGAGGGAAGGGAACGCAGGCATCCATTGTGCGAATTCTTCAACAGATTATCTTTCTGTTTTCAACAGAAATTGTTGAACTTGTTTTCAATCTTTCAACTCTGTGTAAGTTTTAAATTTTCAAAATAGGAAGTGGGCAGGGAGAGCCCTCTTGGGTGACCTGTGCCAGGGGAGGGCCTGGGTCCCCTCCATCCTGCATGGCGCCCACCTGTAGGTGCCCCTGGGCTGTGCTCCACCTGACTCAGGACCCTTCCCCTGACCCCGTGCTTGTCCCCCCGCCCGCCCCTCCCTCATCCCATTAATGCTCACACCACCCCTCACACCACCTTGGTGCCCCTCCTAGATGCAAGACTGAGACTAGGGACGTGAGGCATCTGCCCCAAGGCAGCCGGCAGGAGAGGTGCGTGGGCGTCGGGGACCTTGCCCTCCGCCTCCAACCGCTGGAGCAAGTGACATCAGTTTATAGGGTCGTGACCCACTTTGTTTAAACTACTGAACTAGGAGAAAACCCACAAGCAAAGGTTTGTGAACATTTGCTTCCACTGTAAGTGTGGACCTGTGTGCTTCTCTCGTGGACTGTGATCAGTGGAGAAGTTGGAGAAGCACAGACTCTCTGGGCCCAGCTTTCCTCACCCGACAGCAGGCTTCCTGCAGATTCCCCTAGTGGCATTCTCAGGGGTGACCTGGAGGATGGGGGAAGCTCCTCTGCAGCCTGCCTGCCTAGGGCTTCCATCCCCCCATGGCTTCCATCCCCCCATGACATCCATCCCCCCGTGGCTTCCATCCCCCCGTGGCTTCCATCCCCCCGTGGCTTCCATCCCCCCATGGCTTCCATCCCCCCCATGGCTTCCATCCCCCCATGGCTTCCATCCCCCCCATGGCTTCCATCCCCATGGCTTCCATCCCCGTGGCTTCCATTCCCCATGGCTTCCATCCCCCATGGCATCCATCCCCGTGGCTTCCATCCCCGTGGCTTCCATCCCCTCGCGGCTTCCATCCCCGTGGCTTCCATTCCCCGTGGCTTCCATCCCCATGGCATCCATCCCCCATGGCTTCCATCCCCATGGCTTCCATCCCCATGACATCCATCCCCCGTGGCTTCCATCCCCGGTGGCTTCCATCCCCCATGGCATCCATCCCCCATGGCATCCATCCCCGTGGCTTCCATCCCCTGTGGATTCAACCCCCTTGGTTTCCACCCCCACCCCAGGTTTCCATCCCCCATGACATCGATCCCCGGTGGCTTCCATCCCCGTGGCTTCCATCCCCCTGTGGCTTCCATTCTTCCATGGCATCCAACCCCCCATGGCTTACGTCCTCCCGTGGCTTCCATCTCCCCACGGCATCTATCCCCCCGTGGCATCCATCCCCCCGTGGCTCCCATCGCCCCCGTGGCTTCCATCCCCCAGTGGCATCCATCCCCTCGTGGCTTCCATTCCCCCCAGTGGCTTCCATCCACTTGTGGCTTCCATCCCCCCTGTGGTTTCCATTCCTCTATGGCATCCAACCCCCCATGGCTTCCATCCCCCCATGGCTTCCATTTTTCCTGGATTCCTATCCTGCTAGAGGGATGTGTGGAGAAGCATAAAGCAAGATGTCACAGCCAGAGAGGAGAAAACTTTGGGTGAGGTGGGGGCCAGGCTTAGCTGGTGAGAGGCCACCAGCCCCTCCATCATCTCCATCATCGTGGAGACAGGAAGGGGCTGGGCTGTGGTCCACTCACCTCAGAGGCCTGGAGGAGTGGAGGTGGCACCTCTGGGAAGAGGGAATGGATGTTGACATTCTTCCCATGCAGATTCTGTGTTTCCCTCTGGAGTTTTGCTCTTTCTCAGCAATTAGCTGCCAGAAATGAGAGCGTGTGTCATGGTCCATCAGCCCAGCAAGGAAAAATGATGATGATGGTGGTGAAGTTGATAGTGATGATGGTGATGACAATGATGGTGGTGATGATGATCATGATGGTAATGATGATGATGGTGATGATGATGATGGTGATGGTGGTGATGAAGATGGTGATGATAGTGATGATGGTGGTGATGATGGTGATAGTGATGATAATGGTGATGGTGATGCTGGTGAAGATGATGTTGGTGGTGGTGATGGTGTTGGTGATGATGATAGTGACGATGATGGTGATGGTGATGATGATGGTATTGATAATGATGGTGATGATGGTGATGGTGATGATGATGGTATTGATAATGATGGTGATGATGGTGATGGTGATGATTATAATGGCAACGATGATGATAGTGGTGATGGTGATGATGGTGATGATTGTGATGGCGATGATGATGATAATGGTGATGGTGATGACAGTGAAGATGATGGTAATGATGATGGTGATGATGATGGTGTTGGTGATGATGGTAGTGATAATGATGGTGATGGTGGTGATGGTGATGATGATGGTGGTGATGATGATGGTGATGGTAGTGCTAATGGTGATGGTGATGATGGTGATGATTATGATGGCGATGATGGTGATGGTGATGATGGTGAAGATGATGGTAATGATGGTGATGATGATGGTAGTGATAATGATGGTGATGACGGTGATGATGATAATGGTGATGATGGTAGTGATGATGGTGATGGTGATGATGGTAGTGATAATGATGGTGATGATGGTGATGATGATGATAGTGATAATGATGGTGATGATGGTGATGATGATGGTAGTGATGAGAGTGATGGTGATGATGATGGTAGTGATAATGATGCTGATGATGGTGATGGTGATGATGGTGATGATGATGGTAGTGATAATGATGCTGATGGTGGTGATGGTGATGATGGTGATGATTATGATGGTGATGATGATGATGATCATAATGGTGATGGTGATGATGGTGAAGATGATGGTAATGATAATGGTGATGATGCTGTTGGTGATGATGGTGATGATGGTAGTGATAATGATGCTGATGATGGTGATGGTGGTGATGGTGATGGTGATGTTGGTGATGATGATGGTAGTGCTAATGGTGATGGTGATGATTATGCTGGCGACAATGATGATGATGATAATGGTGATGGTGATGATGGTGATGATGGTGATGATGATGGTGATGATGGTAGTGATAATGATGCTGATGATGGTGATAGTGATGATGATGATGGTGATGGTGGTGATGATGATGGTGATGGTAGTGATAATGATGCTGATGATGGTGATGGTGATGATGATGATGATGGTGACAGTGGTGATGATAATGGTGATGGTGATGATGGTGATGATGATGGTGGTGGTGATGGTGATGATGATGGTAGTGCTAATGGTGATGGTGATGATTATGCTGGCGACGATGATGATGATGATAATGGTGATGGTGATGATGGTGAAGATGATGGCAATGATGATGGTGATGATGCTGCTGTTGGTGATGATGGTAGTCATAATGATGGTGATGATGGTGACGATGATGATGGTAGTGATAATGATGCTGATGATGGTGATGGTGATGATGATGGTGATGATGCTGATGACGATGATGATGGTAATGATGATGATGGCTATGACAAACAGTAAACTGTCCCTGCAGTCCCCTCTTGTGCCAGACTCTGTGCTGGGCATTGTACATACAGCCCCTCTTGAGCTCACCTGTGCCACCAGCATGGGCTGGGAGGACAATTGTCCTTTGCGTTTCAGGGCCTGTTTTCATCTCTTCTGAGCATCTTGTCCCTCCCCATAGTCTTGGTTGTCTATGGCTTTGTCATAGTCACCCCAAAACCTAGTGGCTTCTGACAGTAACCATGTGAGTCTGCATCTTGGGCTCAGCAGACAGACAACACCTGGGCCCCTGAAGCCCTACCATTGCTCTGTGACCGGGTCCCCACGAGGCCAGGTGTAAGCCACACCGTCTGTGTGACCCTCGGGGTCCCCTGCACTGAGTCCCCAGGCTGGCCACCCTCCTGGAGGGATGGGGACCCCTCCTCTGTGGGGCAGTGTCACCCGCTGGTCCCGGACCATGGCAGGTGCCCCATCACCCAGGCACACATGCCCCCGGGTGGGCCAGACTCTCATGCTGGGCTGGGTCCAGCTCTTTCCTTGTTTCCCTTTCCCGCTCCTCTTTGTCCTCCGGGGGCCCGGCCATGTCAGAGGTCCGGTCCTTTCTGCACTCCACCCCTTGGCTCTACACCTTGTCTGCCCCTCCTGTGGCAGGGACTCCACTGCCCCCTCCTGTGCGCAGGCCCTTGGCCGTCCAGGAGTGTGGAGGCTCCTGGGCCTGGCGTGTGAGGTGTGGGGTGCAAAGAGACTGGCCGCGCCCACCCGCTCTCGCCCCTTTCCCATGTGGTCCCCGCAAGCGCAGGCCTCTCTGGGCCTCAGTTTTCCCCTTGTGCACTGTGCCTGAGGCTCTTAAGTGGAAACCGCAATACCTGATGGAAAGCTGCTGCTCGGGGCGTCCGAGGTGGGACGGGACACGCTGCCTGAGCCGGTGTTGAAGAAGGGCTGCTCGTCTGGCCTGGTCTCTTCCCGAGTGGCCTTGGGGAAGTCACTTCCCCTCTCCCACCGCGGTTTCCGCCTTGCCGTGTGGAGAAGGTCACACGGTGCCTGGACCAGCAGCTGGGCACTCAGTGATTGAGCTGTTGCTGGCACCCTTGGGGTCTCCAGGACCATCTTCAGTTTGACGTGTGGCCGATGACCGTCTTCGAGCTGAGCGATGACCGAGTTGTGGTCCCCGTGCTGCTCCATGTGGAAGTATGCCAGTGACCAGTTTCTGAGCGCCCTCTGGAGACCGACGGGCAGGAATTGGGGGAGTGGTGTGGCCCCGAAGAGGGGCTGGCTTGAAGCGGGATGAGGTCACTGTGACGGAGAGGGCGGGGGGGTGGTATCGCTGTGGCCAGTGGGCAGAGACGTTGATGCCCCTCCCCTCCCTTCAGCCTCCCCCCGACCCCCACCCCCAGCCTTCTGGGTCTCCCTGGCTGGCCCAGGGTCCATACCAAAGTCTGCCTCTCCCTGTTCCCTCCTGCCAGCCTGGCCTCTCCCTCCACAGGCTCCCTTGGGGACACCCAGTGGCCCTCAGCTGTCCTGAGACGGGTGTCTCCACCTCTCTGCAGGGTGGACGGCTCAGGAGGCCTTCTCTACGTGGTGCTGGGACCCGAGAAAGACGGGAGGAGGTGACCTGGGAAGGGACACGTGGGGCCATTCCGACCTTCCAAATAGAGCAGGACTTGCTGCCTGTTACTTACTAAGGGCATGACGCTCACTTTCGGTGACTTCGGAAAGTCCAGAGAAGTATGCAGAGAAACGAGCGTGCCATTTCCCCGCACCAGCACGTACCCTGCTGGGGTCGCTGTGCGCCAGGGCTGCGGTTTTAGCGTCTGCAGATCCTAGTGTCTAAACTCAACAGTGTGCACACCCTGAGCTTTCGTGGCTGCGTAACCTCCACCCTGTGAGCACAGCCTGACCTGGTACTGACCTCTAGGCTGGAGCGGTCGCTGCTCCTGTTCTGCTGTGTTAAGTGACAGTGCGATGCCCCCCGGCACGTGGCCTGTGTACATTCCCATCTTTTATCCTAGAGTAGGTTTGTGACATGGAATTTCTGGCCCGAAGGATAAAAACTTTGTCAGAGCTCTTGGCACACGGCTGTGTTTCGGGAGGCTCCCTCCCACGTCAGCCCCCGCGGGCAGGATGAGTGCCCTCGGCCCCACTGCATCATGACTGTTATTGACAGATCGGCTTTGCCACCACTGAGCTCCTCGGTGTCTGGTGTCATGAGCCCACACCACGGAGGAGCAGACTGAGGCCCACTGCCCCAGGGCCCAGGCGCAGAGCAGGCCCAGGTGCCAGGCCCTTTCTGTTTGGAGGAGGACAGGGAGGGAGGAGCAGAGGGGTCAGGCCGGCGGGCCAGCCCAGGAGGAAGGATCGAGTGAGCCAGCTACTTCTTGTGGCTGGGTAGGTGGGTAGGTGGGGGGCCTCTGCTGCCCAGCCCCAGGGAGGGCCCCAGCTGTGCGGTGAGTTTGTTAAGGACCAGGAGGGAGCTGGCTGCTGGTGGGTGGGTGGGAGGAGGGAGACGGTTTGGGAGATGTGCCATTGGGTCCCCCTCTGGGCGCTCGAGAGGCTGGAGTGGGGTCCTGGAGACAGACCGGCGGTGATCGGCTGCGTTTGCTGTCCTCACGTTTCCAGGTCAGTGTGTCTGGTTTTGGTTAATTTGCCGGGTGGAAATGTGTGATTTTAGCTCACCTTGTGTGGGTGCTGCAAGGTGGGGTCTTTCTCCCACCGTGCCCTGTTCCTCCTGGCTCTCCCGATCTGTTGGGGACAAGCCGTTGGTGCAGTCGTGGGGGGGGCGTGGTGGCGCTTTGCCGCGGTTCCCGTGAATGGGTTCTGTGGCTGGCGCTGTGGGGTCTGTTTTCATGGTCTGGAGCATGTTTCATCCATCAGTGTTCTGTTTTCTTCCCAGTTGTTTGTTTGTTTGTTCAGAAAGTCACTTTGCATCTCAAGAGCTGTGACAGCTGCGTCTCTCACATTGCATTCGTTAGGTGCCTGCACTTTATTTCGGTTTATGCTCTGAGATGAAGAGTGAACTTTATGTTTTCACAAACATTTGCCAAGGTCTTTCTGGGCCTCAGGCTCTGTTCCTGGGCCCTGGAGCCTTGGTGCCTGCACTCAGTCTCGTCTGCCGGGTGCTCACCCTTGGCCAGTGCCCCTCTGAACAGCGAGGAGACCCTTCGGTCCAGGCGGATCTCAAACGTCTCGTGCCTCGGTTTCCTCACTGTGCCCCAGGGCTGGTAGGAACCATCCCGCTTATTGCAGAATCATCCCTTTAGGGCTCTCGGTGCTGCCCCATGCAGAGCGAGTGCTTAGCCAGCCCCAGGATGAGGGGTTCACTGTGGTGACGGGACGGTGTCACCCTCATGGGGTCAGTGTCGTTCTTTTTCTTTTTTTTGAAATAAAATTCACATAACGTGAAATTAACCATTTTAAAGTGAACATTTCAGGGGCATTTAGCATATTCACAGCGTTGTGCAACCATCGCCTCTATCTAGTTCCAAAACATTTCATCCCAAAGGAGACCCCGTGCCTATTGAACCGTCCCTGCCCCTTCCGCTCTCCCCTACGTGTGGCACCACGGGTCTTCTGTCTGTGCATTACCCGTTGGGGGCATTTCATGTAAGCGGAATCATACAGGGCAGTCACGTGCCGCACAACAATGTTCCGGTCAACAGTGGCCCGCGTGTACCATGGTGCTCCCATAAGATTAGTGCCACACAGCCTCGGTGTGCGGGGTTGTGTAAGTACACTCTGTGATGTTCACACAACGACAAAATCACCTGATGACACGTTTCTTGTAACATATCCCCGTAGTTAAGCGACACATGGCTGTATTTGGCCTTTTATGTCTGGCTTCTCTCACTCAGCGTAGGTTTTGGAGGTTCATCCATGTGTCAGTGCTCCATGCCCCTTTAAGGCTGAGCACTCCTCCATTGTGCGGGTACACCACAGTTTGCTCATCCATTAGATCAGTCGATGGACATTTGGGTTGCTTCCATCTTTTGTTTGCTGTGACTAATGCTGCTCTGAACATTGTGTACAAGGATTTGTTTGAGCTGTTCTCCGTTCTTTTGGGTAAATACCTCGGGGTGGAATTGCTGGGTCATGTGGTAATTCTGTGTATCTGTTTGAGGAAGCGCCATACTGTTTCCATAGAAACTGCACCATTTTACCTTCCCACCAGCCATGGAAGAGGGTTCTAATTTCTCCACATCCTCGCCAGCACTTGCTATTTTCCTGTTGTTGTTTTTTCAATCTTTTAAAAATTATAGCTGTCCTGGGGTGGGAGGTGGTATCTCATGGTTTCAATTTGCATTTCTTTGGCATCCAGATGACTAAGGATGTTGAGCATCTTTTCATGTGCTTGTTGGCCATTGGTAGCTCATCTTTGGAGAAATGTCTATTCCAGTCCTTTGCCCATTTTTTGAATTGATTTGTTTGTCATTGAGTTGTAAAGTTCTTTAGGTATTCTGGATGCTAGATCCTTCTCAGGTACATGATTTGCAAATATTTTCTTCTGTTCTCTATGTTGTCTTTTCACTTTCTCAATGGTGTCCTTTAATGCACAAAACTTTTTAATTTTGATGACATACAATTTATTTTTCCTTTTGTTGCTTGTGCTTTTGGTGTCATATCAAGGAATCCATGACCAAATCTGAGGTCTTGAGATTTACCCATTTCCTTCTAAGAGTTTTATAGTTTTAACTCTTATATTTAGGTTGTTAATCCATTTTCAGTAATTTTTGTGTATGGTGTGAGGTAGGGGTTCAGCTTCACTGTTTTGGTGTCCAGTGTCCCAGCACTGTGGTGTCACCCCTGGGGGAGAGTGTCTTGCAGCAGTTCTCAGAGGATTCAGAGGGGTCCTGCCCTTTGCTCAGAGCTGCCCTGAGTGATGGGGGTGGCCTGGGTCCGAGACCCCCTTAGCCTCCCTGGGCTCTGTGGGGACCGGGCAGTGACGGCTCTCATGGAGGCAGGCCTGCCAGATGGCCTGGTCCCTCCACCTCTCCTGTATGCATGGCGAGGCCTTCCTTGCCCCTCCCTCCCTCCTCGTCCCCCATCCGTCCCCGTGGGCCACTGTCCCCACACACGCTGTGACCCACCTGCACACACACTGCCCCGGCCCCTCCCGAGAGGTGAGCAGGAGCTTTGCAGGGGAAGTGCTTTCGGAATCGTTGAACGCCGGTCACGTCTGTGTCTCCTCCGTTGCAGCTGTGTGGGAGTGGAAGAGGAGGAGGCCCCGGACATCGACATCTACCACTGCCCGAACTGCGAGAAGACCCACGGGAAGTCCACGTGTAAGTACAGTGCCACGTTGCCGCCCCTCAGATCCGACTGACCACGGCCTGCTGGCTGGGGTGAAAGGCCCTAGGTAGTCACGGCCGGGGGACCCTGGCCGCTGGGGACCACTGCCAGCCTCGCTTACTGCCCCTTACAGCCTTGCCAGGCCCACTGCAGCCCCTCCTGATCGGCTCCTGCCCGTGGATGCAGCTGGGGCCACTCTCGGCCCTGTGCAGAGACCCTATCAGCTTCCAGAGGCCTGGGCAGGGGTGCAAACTCCAGCCCCTGTGGGGCCAGGCCGGTCTGAGGTGGGCACGTGATGCAGGGACTGTCCAGGGGCTGCCCAGCCCAGCCCTGCCCAGCTGACCACCACCTTGTTGGGGCTCATCTCCCTCCCTTCTCCGGCCCCCTTTGGGCGATTCCCTTTCTCAAACTGCCTGCTGTTTGCACGACCTGAGGGCTATATCCCTCTCCCCTTTCCTCTGGTCCCTTGGGGCTGTGGTGGGTCCTGTGGGGGCTCTCCAGGGTGCAGGCTCATCCAAGGTAGCTCCAGGGGGGCCCACATCACGCCTGGGAGGTGAAGTCCAAGACTGAGCCCACGTGGGGGGTGCCATGGTTTGCAGGGACCTTGGGAGGGGCCTGGTCTGGGGACAGGACAGATGGTGTGGGGGGGTGTCAGTGTGGCCTCAGGTTTCCAGCCTGGGTCAGGGGCATGGAGCTCACAGAAGGCGCAGGCTGGATGCTGGCCCTGGCTGGGTGGCTGATCACAGCCCTGCCGTCCTGAGCCCTGGGCTGGCTGGTGAGGTAGGGGGACTGCGTCTGGCCCCAGGCTACCAGGACTCCCCTCACTCCCCTTCAAAGGGAGCCTCCCTCCTGGTGTCTGGTCACAAGGCAGGGCCTGGACCTCGTAGCCCCTGTGGGGTGAGTCCTGTGGATCCACTGGGGGTAGAGGGAGGACGCTGGCCCAGGTGGAAGCCCTCCACCCTGCAACCCTGTCCTGTGGGCTGAGGGAGCCTTGGGGGCTGTGGCCTGCCCCTCAGGAAGCTGGGTGAGGCAGGCGGGGTCTCGCCTCTCCTTCTTGGTCTCTCTTGGCCTCTCTTTGTGTCTGGCCTGTGCCCCATCCTCATCAGTGACCCAGGGGGCTGCACTGGTGCAGGCTCTTGTCCCCTGCCCCCAGCACGCCGTCGGCATGCAGTGAGACACTGCCAAATGCATGAGACCAGCAGGAAGGTTCTCGGGTTCCTAACTCATCCCCACAACTCCCGGAGCTGGCAGCGCTGGTGCTTGGAACGTGTCTGCCCTCATCACACGATCGATCGTTCTGGTCACTGCTTCACAGCAGACACGGGAGGATGATTCTCATCCCGTGGGTTAACCAGCTCGTTAACCTCATGAGCCACCGGGAAAGCTCAGGGCTTTGGAGAGATGAGCAGGGTGGGCCCTGGAGGCCGGCCCGGGACAGAGCAGGGCTGGAGCCGGGAGACCCTGCATCCCCCCAGCAAAGCCCAGTGTCCTGGGGAGGCGCTGCCCTCTGTGTGGTTTGGGGGCCCTCGCATGAGTCGGGGTGGAGCTGGGCTATGTGGGGTGCCAGGCTGGGCATTGGTGTGCACACACTGTGATTTCTCCAATGTCCCCACGTTCCCAGAAGCACCCTGCCCCGAGGATGACAGCTTGCCCACTATAGGGGACACGTGCATCTGCCTCACCCAGACCCTACCCCCGGCTATGCACGTGTGTGTGAGTGTGCACGTATGCGTGTTGTGTGCATGAGTGCCCACATGTGTGTGCGCACGCGTGTGCACATGTGTGAGTATGCATGTGTGCACCTGTGTGTGCGTGCATTTGTGCTTTATAAGTTCTGTGACCCAGACGGCCCCATGGTTACTGAGGGCCGCGTGCCCATCAGGGACAAAGGCGCAGGTTCCAGCACCTTCCGCCGTGTGCGCCCCCAGGCTGCCCATCGCTCACTTCACATGAGTCTGTGCTCTGACTGGAGCCTTTCTGGGATGTGCTGGTCAGCTTCTGCCACATTGGCTCCCGTCACACTTTCCACAGTGAGGCCCCTCGGGGACAAGAGGCCCCTTGACGTCCCCATGCCATGAGGGGACCCCCCCCAAGCCTGTGGGCTGTGCTGGGGGCCCTCTGAGGCCCAGGCCCCCCTCCTTCCCTGCCTGGGGTGGGGTTTGCAGCGGGCACAGAAAGCCTGATTTACCTGATGCACAGGGATTTGGTGCAGGGCCCAGGGGTCCTGATCGGAACTCGGCAGAGTCCCCTTTGTCACAAAGGCTCCTGGGAGGCAGGTGGCTCGACCGTTAAAGCAGTTCTGAGTCCTGAGCTGCCTCTCCTGGGCTCCGTGACAGCATGAGAAGTCGCTCCACTTGCTGAGTTCTCCCCTCCCTCCTCCCTGAGGCCGGCTGGCTGTCACCCTGCACGCCGGGGTGAGCCGCCCCTAGGGGGTGGGCAGGGCTCTGGTGCCGGCTATCTAGGGGACACGTGTCACCCGTGACCCAGGTGTCCCACTGGGCAGCCATCTCCAGGGTGCCTTGTCAGAGGGAACGTTGGGTGCCACAGGCAGGAGACACAGCCTCCGGGGGGGCGGGGTCCCGGGCCCTGGGGAGGGAAGGGCCCACCAGCCAGGGCTGCCAGGGGTCCCTGTGGAGCTCAGACCCTGCCCTGTGGCTCCGTCTCTGGCTGTTGTCCCAGTGCGCTGCTCTGGTCACAGTATCGGGCGTGTTCTGGCCTCTCCACGAGGGTCCCCAGTGAGGGCCGGGGAGGCCAGTAGTCCAGGACTGCCGCCGGCCCCGGGTCAACATGTCCTTCCCAGGCCCGGCTCCCAGTGGGCATATGCGGGTGCTGCTGCTTCCTCCTGCTGCCCGCTGCACCCCCACATGGCCTCCGCCGCTGCGTGCCTCCTCCGAGACTCAGTTTCCCCATGTGTTCCCTGGGACAAGGCACTCTGTGCTTGGCAGTCTGCATCCTTGTCCCTCTGCGTACCCTCCAAGGGGAGACCTTGGCAGGGCTCCGGCCTCAGTCTCTTCCCTGGAGGAGGGCTGCCCTGGGACCACCCACCTCTAGGGGGAGGGGCGGACGCAGGTGCAGCAGGAGCGTCCTGGGGCCCCGCTGGGAGGACAGCAGCCGGGGAGGATGGGGGACGCCCCCACCCTGCCGACCTCGAGGGGCCCACGTGGGGTCCCCTCCGCAGCACCTCCCTTCTCCTCCTGCCACCCCCTGCCGGCCCCCGCACCGCACTGGTACCGCCTGTTTCTTCGTTGGTCTCCCCAGCCAGGTCACGGCGTCTCCTCTCTGCAGTGTCACGGCTGCCAGCGTGTGTCCTGGGCTTCCCAGGATTTGAGGAGGGGATGGAGAGGGAGAGGTTCCCTCTCCATCCCCTCCTCAAATCCCTGAATGCGCTGCCCCCCTCATGGGTGGGGACCCCCTGAGAGCCAGGTTCGTCTCCCAGGGGGGCAGGCAGGGAGGCCCCTGCTTCGTGTGGACAGGGACTCGCCAAGTTCCGCTCTGCCCCCGTGGACATACGCAGCTGCCTTCATTTCCTCCGGCCCTTCCCCTCGGGGAGCCCCTTGTGGACGCTACGCCCATGCACGCTGGCTGTCCCGGGTCACTCCTAATGCAGCTGCAGGCCCCGTGGAAGGACGGTGATGTTCAGGCCTGATTCAGAGTCAGTGTGGCCTGGGCGTCATCGTGGCGGTGTCCCCCCGGGCCTGCCTGGGCCGTGTGTGCCCCTCCCCGGCCGAGCCTGCAGAGCTTTTCAGGAAGCAGGGATGACGCCCAGGCCGTCTGTCACTTTCGTGACCCCTGTACAGAGCTGACCTGCTCGGGAGGTGCTCGCAGACTGCTGGGAGGAGCGGGTCTGAGACAGGTAGCAGGAGGGCAGCTGGGAGCTCTCTGTGGCCCCGTATCACCCGGCTCTGACAGGCACTGAGGGCCAGGGGTATGGGCTGAGCCCTTCCTGTCTGAAGTTCGTTCCCGTTCCCCAGGGCTCTGGACCGAGGAGCCAGTGCAGCACTGGGGAGACCGTTCATTCACAAGTGTCCCCACACCTGTTCTGTGCTGGGCACAGCGGGGTGCATGAGGAGGAGCCCGAGGGTCCGGAGCAGGCACCGAGGCCTGTGAACAAGTGCCCGCGGCCCGAGCAGCCTTGTGCACAAGGTTGTGCAGTGCTGCCGCAGGGCCCCGTGGGGCAGGCGGGTGCCAAGCAGCGTTCACTTACTACGTCTCACAAGGAGCCAGGACTAGCATCTCTCCACTAGAGAGGAGGCACAGAGATGCCCAGTGACTTGCCCAGGTCACACAGTGACAAGATGGTTTGGGCAGGTGACCCCGAGCCCTTTGGACCTCTTGTCTCTGCCTCCTGCTGCTCCTAGAAGTCCCCGCTCAGCCCTGCCTCTGCAGGGTCTTGCCAGGTTTCCCTCTGTCCACTCACACCTTGGGCGTGGAGACAAGCAGGTGTCAACATGGTGCTGGTGTTGGAGATGGTCTCAGGGACCTGTGGCCTGTCGGGGAGACAGGGAGGGGTGGCGATTTGCAATGGAGGCCAGCTCAGCCACCCGCCACGCACCTTCCTGTCCTGCTTGAGGCAGGTCCCGCTCAGGGGTGCTCATTGTCACCCGGCTGTGGGTAGCTCCCCTCGTCCCCACAACCACCGAGACGCACGAGGACAGGAGTCCCAGGCCTCACCCCCTGCAGCACCTCCCCGTGCTCGCCCATGAAGGACAGGCACCCTGAGGGCCCCCAGCAACCCCTCACATCCCCTCTCATTTCCGTGGGGGGGTCAGACCCCTCCCGGCAGCCCCCAGGGACAGGTCTCCATGCCCGTCCTCACTCACTGAGTGACGTGTGACTTCGAGGAAATCGCTTCCCTCCCCTCCGGGGGCTCACAGTCTAGTAGGGGCGTGTGTGCGCGTGCGCGCGTGCACGTGTCACAGTCCAGTAGGGGGCGTGTGTGTGTGCATGTGTGCTCCTGTGTGTCTGTGCATGTGTCATGGTCCAGTAGGGGCATGTGTGTGTGTGTGTCACAGTCCACTAGGGGTATGTGCACACACCCGAGTGTAAAAGGGCCACGGTGGGTGTGCCCAGTGCCCTGGAAGCATGCATGTAGACAGGACAGCCTGAGGGAGCTGGCAGGATGGTGGTGGGCGGGAGGTGTGCATAACCCCGGTGTGGGGAGGGCAGGGGGCGGAGCGGGTGGCAGCCAGACCCTGCCCTGAGCTGTGGCTGTTGCAGAGTGAAGGTCCCAGCAGGGAGGGACAGGGTTTGCGCTCCTTGAGGACCAGTCTGAGGGAAGGAGGTGTCCTGAGGCCTTGGTGGGACCTTCTGGGGAGGTGCCTCTGAGTTCTCAGCCGCTGGGCGCTGAGTGGGGGCGGGTCTCGGTAGACTCCAGCTTCTTGTGCCATCGACTGAGCCAGGGGGTCGGTCGTGACAGGAGGCTGGGGAGGGGTGTGCTCCTGACCGTGTGACGACCGGGTCATGAGGGGCGTGCGAGGCTGGGTGGGCCCGGCCCCCGCGGACCCTGAGGACTTTGCCTCTGAGGACGGCTGAGTCTTGTGGTGTGCGGCTGAGTACTCCGGGCGGTCCCCGGAGGTTCGAGGAGGGGGTCTGAGGGGAGGGGGTATGAGGGGAGAGCTTCGGCGAGGAGGGGAGCTGCAGGGGGAGGGCCTGCGGAGAGGGGTCAGCGGGCGGGGGGTCAGCGGGCAGGGGGTAGAGCCAGGAGCGGTCTGAGGGGAGGGGCCGCAGGGAGGGGGCCGGCGGCGAGGGTCTGCGGGGGGCAGCGGGAGGGGGTCTTACTGGGAGGGGTTCCGCTGGGAGGGAGGGGTTCCGCTGGGAGGGAGGGGCCGCGGGAGGGAGGGGTCCCAAGGGGAGGGGTCCCGCGAGGGAGGAGGGGTCCCGCTGGGAGGGAGGGGGCCGCGGGAGGGAGGGGTCCCGCGGGAGGGAGGGGGTCCCGCTGGGAGGAAGGGGCCCTTCGGGGAGGGAGGGGTCTACGGGGAGGGGGGGTCCCGCTGGGAGGAGGGGGCTCCTGGGGAGGGAGGGGTCCGCGGGAGGAGCCCCGCGGGAGGGAGGGGCCCCACCGGGAGGAAGAGGCCCCGCGGGAAGGGAGGGGTCCGCGGGAGGGAGGGTCCAGCGGGGAGGGAGGGGTCCCGCTGGGAGGGAGGGGCCCAGGGGAGGGGGCCCACTGGGAGGGAGGGGCTCCTGGGGAGGGAGGGGCCATGGGAGGAAGGGACCCTCGGGAAGGGAGGGGTCCCGCTGGGAGGGAGGGGCCCGCGGGAGGGGGCCCACTGGGAGGAGGGGGCTCCTGGGGAGGGAGGGGTCCGCGGGGAGGGAGGGGGTCCCGCTGGGAGGGAGGGGCCCGCGGGGAGGGGGGCCCACTGGGAGGGAGGGGG
Source organism: Ceratotherium simum simum (assembly GCF_057802395.1). Classification (NCBI taxonomy): domain Eukaryota; kingdom Metazoa; phylum Chordata; class Mammalia; order Perissodactyla; family Rhinocerotidae; genus Ceratotherium; species Ceratotherium simum. Next base: position 55,310,599 of record NC_141919.1, on the reverse strand, counting down.
TCCCGCTGGGAGGGAGGGGCCCGCGGGGAGGGAGGGACCCCTCGGGAAGGGAGGGGGTCCTGCGGGGAGGGAGGGGGCCGCGGGGAGGGAGGGGGTCCTGCGGGGAGGGAGGGGGCCGCGGGGAGGGCCTTTGGGCCCACCTGCCCCGTCTCCCGCAGTAAAGAAGAAGCGGACCTGGCACAAACACAGCCCGGGGCAGACGCCCGACGTGAAGCCCGTGCAGAACGGCAGCCAGCTCTTCATCAAGGAGCTGCGGAGTCGGACCTTCCCCAGGTGGATGGCGTGGGCCCCTCCGGGGGGAGCGTGGCCCCGAGACCCAGGCGCCCCGGCACCTCTGGGGGCTGTGCTGGGACCCTTCTTCCTCGGGCACACCTGTCTCCCTCACCTGGAGTGGCCCTTCCCACGGAACCTTCCAGAGGGAAAGGCCGCTCTCCCTAGCTCATGGACGAGGAGCCGGGGCTGTTGTCCAGCCTAAGACCACCCTCCGACCGTGGCCGGTCCTGGTGCCCACCGGCACGTGCTGGACTCTGCGCCCGCGGGCCTGACGGGTGTCCTAGGTGACCTCAGAGCACCCTGTCCTGCGTGAGGGCAGAGAGCCAGGCCAGGGCAGGGCAAGGGCAGGGGCAGGGCGGTGGGGACGGCTTCTGGTGAGACAGAGGCGCCCTGACGGCCACTGCTGGTTCTAAAGCTGCTCTGAGCTGCTCTGAGCCGCCCTGGCCCCTTCACGGCCAGAAGATGGTTTTTGTTTGTCTGACAAAGTCTGTCTTTCTCCTTAACTTTGGAAGGATAATTCTCTGGACACAGAATTCTAAGTTGGTGGGATTTTTTTCCTCTTAACATCTGAAATATTTCACCCCATTGTCTTCTTGTGTGATGACTTCTGATGAGAAATCCAGTGTGGCTCTTACTGGCACTCCTCTGTGGATGAGGTGTTCTCCCCCTCTGGCTTCTTTCCTTTTTCTTCTCTGTTTTTTTCCCCACCTTTATTGAGATATAATTCATATATCCTACAATTCACCCATTTGAAGGGTACACTTCAGTGGTCTTTAGTGTATTCAGAGATATGTGCATCACCACCAATTTTAGAACATGTTTGTCACCCCAGAAGAAACTGGTACCCCCAACCCCCTGCTCCCCCAGTCCTAAGCAACCGCTAATCTGCTTTCTCTCTCTGTAGATTTGCCTATTTTGGATGTTTCATCTAAATGGAGTCATATAATATGTGGCCCTTTGTGTCTGGTTTCTTTATTTAGCATAACGTCCTCAAGGTTCATCCATGTTGTAGCAGGTGTCAGTGCTTCATTCCTTTTTTATGGGCAAATAGTATTCCAGTGTGTGGCTAGACCACATTTTGTTTATCCATTCATCCGTGGACAGACACTTGAGTGATTTCTGATTTTTGGCTATTGTGAATAATTCTGCTATAAACGTTCTTATAAAAGGTTTTGTGTGGACGTGCGTTTTTAAGTTTTTAGCGGTAACTCTAATTGAGGAACTGCCGGCCTGTTTTCCAAAGTGGCTGCACCACTTTCCGTTCCCACCCGCAGCGTGTGAGGGCTCCAGTTCCTCCGAGTCCTCACCAGCACTTGTCATTACCTGACTTTTTGATTCTAACCGTCCTTGCAGGCATGAAGTGATCTCTCGCTGTGGTGGTGGTTCGTGTTTCCCTAAGGACTGGTGATGTAGTGCATCTTTTTGTGTGCTTGTTGGTCCTTTGTATGTCTTCCTTGGAGAAACGGCGATTCAGATCCTTTACCCATTTTTAATTTTTTTGTCTTTATATTATTGAGTTGTAAGAGTTCTTTATATATTTTACATACAAGTCTGTTGTTGGATATATGATTTGTGACTACTTGATCCATTCATTTTGTGGGTTGACTTTTCACTTTCTTGATGGAGTCTTTTGAAGCACAAACATTTGTAATTTCGATGAAGTCTAATTTATCTGCTTTTTCTTTTGTTGTTTGTGCTTTTGCTGTCATTTCTTTTCTTTTCTTTTTTTTTTTTAGTGTGAGGAAGATCAGCCCTGAGCTAACATCCATGCTAATCCTCCTCTTTTTGCTGAGGAAGACTGGCTCTGAGCTAACATCTATTGCCAATCCTCCTCCTTTTTTTTTCCCCCTAAAGCCCCAGTAGATAGTTGTATGTCATAGTTGCACATCCTTCTAGTTGCTGTATGTGGGATGAGGCCTCAGCATGGCCGGAGAAGCCGTGCGTCGGTGCGTGCCTGGGATCCGAACCCAGGCAGCTAGGGATCCGAACCCGGGCCGCCAGAAGTGGAGCACGTGCGCTTAACTGCTAAGCCACGGGGTCGGCCCTTTGCTGTCATTTCTAAGAATCCTTTGCCAAATCCAAGATCATGAAAGTTTATCCCTGTTTTCTTCTAAGAGTTTTGTAGTTTCAGGTCTTGTAGTTTGGTCTTTGATGCATTTGGAGTTAATTTTTGCGGATGGTGTGAGGTAAGGCTCTAACTTCATTTGTTCGCATGTGGCTATCCATTTGTCCCTGCACCGTTTGTTGAAAAGACAGTTCTTTTGCAGTTAAGTGGTCTCGGCACCCTTGTTGAAAGTCGCTTAGCCAGAGACGTGTGCATTTGTTTCTGGACACTCAGTTCTCTTCCACTGATCTCTGTCTCTCCTCAGTCGAGTCTCACACTGTCTTGTTTACTGTAGCTTTGCAGTAAGTTTTGAAATCGAGAAGTGTGAGTCCTCCAACTTTGTTTTTTTATTTCAAGATTGTTTTGGTCATTCTGGGTCCCTTGCAATTCTATATGAATTTTAGGAGCAGCTTGTCAGTTTCTACAAAGGGGTCAGCTAGGACCCTGACAGGGGTCGTGTTGACTCTGCAGATGAGCAGAATCAGAGTGTTTGCCATCTTAACGGCGTTGAGTCTTCTGACTCATGCACATGGGATACTTTCCCATTTATTGAGACCTTTTAAATTTATTTCAACAATGTTTTGTGGTTTTCAGAGTATAGGTTTTGCACTTCCTTTGTTAAATTTGTTCCTAAGTAATTTATTCTTTTTGATACTCTTGTAAATGAAATTGTTTTCTTAATTTTATTTTCAGATTGTTCATTGCTACTGTACTGAAATACAATTGATTTTTGTGTATTGATCTTGTATCCTGTGACCTTGCTGAGCTGGATCATTAGCTCTATAGTATTTTAGTAGATTCCTTATGACTTTCTATGTACGAGATCATGTCTGCAAGTAGTTGGTTTTACTTCTTCCTTTCCAATCTGAGTTACTTTCATTTCTTTTTCTTGCCTAATTGCTCTGGCTGGGACTTCCAATAGAATGTTGAGTGGCCGGGCAAGGGTGATCAGGGCCCTGTATTCTCAGTGTGCCACACTCAGGGTAGAACCCCAGTTCCACAAGTGCGTGCTGGGTGGGAGAAGGGAGCCCCCACCGTTTGGCTGCCCTCCCCCAAGTCTAAGCCTCAGCAACAGACAGCTGGGGCAGAATGGGAAAGACTAAGGTCTTGTTCCTCCAGGAAGAAAGAGTTCCATTCAGCATTCCTGTGTTCTGGGCTGCAGCCTTCTGGAGGGAACCCCCTCCTCCCTGAGTTAGAAGGTATAGGGAGGGAGTGGTCTTGGTCCACATATCACATATTCTTGTTTTTCTTACCAGTTTTTCATAGATTTTCTTGAATAGATGTTTCTTCATTTGCTGTTTGCTTTTAGGACCGTTTCCAGAGGCTTTGAAGAGTTGTTTTTTAAATAATTTTCACCGGTTTCACTGGGGTGTGGGTTGGTAGAGTTCTTCACACCATATCATGTCAGCACTAGATCTTTCTCATCTGGCTTCTTTCAAGATGTTCCCCTGGTCTTTAATTTTCTGCAGTTTGAATATGACACGCCTACATATAGATTTTTTGACATTTATACTGCTTGATGTTGTCTGAAGCCTTCTGGATCTGTGGTTTCATGTCTGTCATTACTTTTGGAAAATTCTGAGCCATTATTATTTCAAACATTTCTTCTGCTCCCTTCTTTCCTTCTTATCCTTCTGGTATTCCCATCATGAATATGTTCCTCTTTTTGTAATTGTCCTACATTTCTTGGATATTCTGTTCCCCACTTTTGTCATTCTTTTTTTTTCCTTTGCATTTCACGTTGGGAAATTTTTGTTGACGTAACTTCAAGCTCACTGATTCTTTCCTCAGCCGTGTCCAGTCTACTGATGAGCCCATCAAAGGCATTCTTCTGTATGGTTTTTTTTTATTTCTAGCATTCCCTTTTGAGTCTTAGAGTTTCCACCTCTCTGCTTGTATTGCCCATCTGTTCTTCATGTCGTCCACTTTCCCCATTAGCACTCCTGACATAGTACTCATCATTGTAAGAATTTCCTGTTCGACACTTCCACATTCTGTATCTGAGCCTTGTTCTCATGCTTGTTCTGTCTCTTCAGGCTGTGGTTTTTCTTGCCTGTTAGCATACTTTGTGATTTTTTTGTTGAACGCTGGACATGATATATTGAGTAATAGGAACTGAGGGAGTTAGGCCTTTTGTGTGAGGTTTTTTTCTTTGTTCGTTTGTTTTTTTTTTTGAGGAAGATTGGCCCTACACTAACATCTGTTGCCAGTCTTCCTCTTTTTTTTTTTTCTCCCCAAAGCCCCAGTACATGGTTGTGTATCATACTTGTAGAGTTATAGCTCCTCTATGTGGGACGCTGCCTCAGCATGGCTTGATGAGCGTTCAGTAGGTCCGTGCCCAGGATCCGAAGCAGCAAATCCCAGGCCGCTGAAGCAGAACATGTGAACTTAACTGCTGCACGACCGGACTGGCCCCTGTGTGAGGTTTCGTGTTGACCTGACTGGGGGCCGGGCTGGTTTGCTGTAGCTGAGGGGCCAGAGGCGTCACGTTCTTCTAGTTTCCTCCCTCTCCTGTTTTCTTTGGCTTCCCTAAGAACTCCTTCTTTGAGCCTGTCTTGCAGCTCTTTCAGTTACACTCAACCATTATCATATTGTTAAGAGGTGTAAGGTTGGGGAGGGAAGTGTCTGTAATGTAATGGTAAGTCTTAGGGTTCAGAGACGCGAGGCCCTGCACTGCTAGCTTCAGGGCCATTTCTTGGCCTTTGCTGTCTGTCTGCTCACCTGAGACAGGAGGCTGGTGGGGCTGGAGTTGGCTGCCTGCCCTTGTCTCTGTCATGTAGAGGCCTGGTGAAGTAAGTTCTGCCAGAGGGTAGACTTCCGTGATGGAGAGCACTCTGAATGCACTTCCACACTCTTACTTTCCCCTCCCCCGGCCTTCACCAGGAGAAGCTGGTAGAGCTCCTGGAGGGAAAACCCGTGGGGGGCTCCTCTGAGACTGGGCCGTCATGAGTTTTCTTTTTCCCCCTGAGGAAGATTCACCCTGAGCCAACCTCTGTGCCAATCTTCCTTTATTTTTTTTTGTATGTGGGTCGCTGCCACAGCATGGCTGAGGAGTGGTATAGGTCGGTGCCTGGGATCCGAACCTGCAAACCTGGGCTGCAGAAGTGGGGCACATGAACTTAACCACTACGCCATGGGGCTGGCCCCTCCTCCTGAGTTTTTAACTCTTAAACTAGTCCACACCCAACTTCCACAGTTTGTCAAAAATTACTGTTGAAGTACTCTTCCTGGTTACTACCTCCAGTGGCTTCTGCTTCAGGTAAGGTTATCTTGACTGTGATTTTCTGTATTTGCCTGTCTCCCCACATTTTGGGGTGGCTATTTGCCCTGTAACCCTAATCCTCTGATGAATATAAGAAAAGTTGTTGATTTTCGGTTTGTGCAGCGTTTTTGTTGTTGTGAGGATGGGAGTGACAATTGCAAAGCTCTTTACATGTTGGAGTTGAAAACAGAAGTCCAGTTCCACATTAACTCCTTCTCATTAATTGGATTGTCCTTTCATTGTTGAGTTGTAAGAGACCTTTACATATTCTGGATGCCTGTCCCTTGTGAGATACTTTCTCCCATTCTGTGGGTTGTCTTTTCACTTTCTTCTTTTTTGTGGTGAGGAAGATTGGCCCTGGGCTAACATCCGTTGCTGGGCCTCCTCTTTTTGCTGAGGAAAATTGGCCCTGGGCTAAGATCTGTGCCTGTTCTCTTCTACTTTATATGTGGGACACTGCCACAACATGGCTTGATAAGCGATACATAGGTCCATACCTGGGATCTGAACCTGCAGACCCCAGGCTGCCAGAACAGAGCACACTTAACCACTACGCCACTGGACTGGCCCCTCACTGTCTTGATGGTGTCCTTTGAAGCACGAAGGTTTATAATTTTGATGAAGTCTAATTTATCTATTTTTTCTTTTGTTGCTTGTGGTTTTGGTATCTAATCTAAGGAACTATTGCCAAATCCAAGGTCATGAAGATTTATTTCTGTGTTTTGTTCTAAGAATTTTATAGTTTTAGCTTTTATATTTAGGTCTTTAACTCATTTTGAGTTAAGTTTTGTATATGGTGTGAGGTAGGGTCCAGCTTAATTCTTTTGCATGTGAATATCCAGTTCTCCCATGCACCATTTACTGAAATGACTGTTCTTTCTCCACTGAATTGTCTTGACACCGTTGATGAAAAGCAGTTGACCACAGAAGTTTGGGTTTATTTCTGGACACTCAGTTCTGTTTCATTGATCCATATGTCTCTTATGCTGGTACCACACAGTCTTGATTACTGTAGCTTTGTAGTGAGTTTTGAAATTGTTCATTCCTCCAACTTTGTTCTCCTTTCGTGAGACTGTTTTGGTCATCTGGGCGCCTTGCCCAGCATTCCAGGTTCCACTTGTCACTTTCTGCAAAGAAGTCAACTGGTATTTTGATAGAGATTGTATGGAATCTGTAGATCAATTTTCCATTGTTTCTTGAATCCTACTTCTTCCTTCTAGATTTGATTTCTTTTTGAACTATTTCCTTTAGTGGTTCTTTTAGTAAAGGCCTATAAAAATATTCTCTGTGTCTGAAAATGTTTTCATTTCGTCCTTATTCTTGAATAATTGTAATTTTCTAAAATAGATATAAAATTCTAGGATAAAAGTTATTTTCCTTGAACACTTTGAAGATATTATTTTATTGCCTTTGACATCTCTTGTTGCCGATGAAATGTCTGTTGTCAGTCTAGTTGCTGGGGTTTTGCTTATTTTGGTAAATAATCTGTTTTTTTCTCTGAAAACTTTTAAGACTGTCTACTCATCTTTGATGTACTACAGGTATACTACGATGCCTCTAGGTGTGTATTTGTTTTTATTTATCCTGCTTAGAACTCAGTAAGATCCTTTAATCTGAGGATTTGTATTTTATCTTAATTCTGAAAAATGTTCTATTTTCTCTTTAATAGCACTTCTTCCCCATTCTCTGTATTGTTTTTCAAATCTTTCATCCAGTTCACTCTTTTTTTCAGCGAGCCAGCATTTGATGCATCCACTGAGTTTTTTAAAATTTCAATCATCATATTTTTCATCTCTAGAATTTCTGTTAAGTTCCTTTTCAATGTTGCCTGTTCTTTTTTCCTCCTTCTGTGTTATTTTCCTAATCTTCTCATTATCTCTTTGAATGTGTTTAATATATTTGTCTCAAAATCTCCTTTTCGACTGTTCCATTATCCTCAGTTCTTGGGACCTGTTTTTTTTGGCAGATGCTTCTGCTGGCTCTCCCTCCTGTGCTCCACCTCCTCCTGTGCGCGTGATCTTCCACGGCAGCCGGTCTGCCCCGGGCTCTGGAGCGTCCCTACGGGACGGTTTCCTGTTTGCCTTTTGCTGGGTCCTTGTGGTTTTGCAGTTCCAGACCCAACCCGTGGGTGTAGTGCGACTTTGGAACCCTCACCCCTGAGCCAGGAGCTTGGGATCCTGCTTTGTCAGGCCGACCTTCCCCCTCTGGCTGCCTCGTGGCTCTGCGGCTGCCTTTGCGCTGTCCTGCTACTCCCAGAGCTTCTGAGAGTGTTCGCTACACACATTTGTTCTGCTTCCTCACCTCCCTCTCACTCCTCTGGTTTGTCCTGAACACCCTATCACCCTGGGGTCGGCCCAGGGGTCACTCTTCAGTCCTCACCTTAGCTGACCTCTTGGCAAAATGTGGCCGTGCGGCCCCGCTCTGCTTGAGTCCTGTCCTCCGCGGAGACTGTGGCACTGGCTCTCCTGGCTGTCCTCTGTCTCCTCCTCTCCTGCTGACGGCTCCCCCGAGGGGTTCTGGGGACTCTGCTCTCGGCCCACCTCAGCGTTCACGGCTGAGATGTCACGTCACCGATTGTCCCTGGCCAGCGAGTCCTCAGCCTCCTTCTCCAGCCTCTCGTCCTCCTGGGCTCCCGACCCGTCTGTCAAGCAGGTGCATCCAGTGGTGAATCTGACACACACTGCAGACCACGTGTGTCCCCACGCACCCTGGGCCTGCCCCCGCCCGCTCCTGCCCCTCCTCCAGCCCTCGGTCACTGGTCACTCCAGCCGGTCCCTCGGCCATCGGCCTTTTCCTCTCCTGTTCTCCTGCCCGGCTGATCTCCTGAGTCCACCTCCTCCCTCCCTGCCGCCTCCTGTCCAGGTGCCACGTGCTGAGGCTCCTCCTTCACGGTCCCCACCCCGCCCTGATCCTGCTGCAGCTCACTGTCTGTCCACACAGCAGCCAGCCTCTCAGGCTGTCTGGTGGGTCCCCAGTGCTCGTGGCACGAGGCGGAAGGCTGTAGCCAGGGCAGACAGGCCCTCCGCAGCCTGGCCCCCCAACCCCCCTGCCCCCAGACACCTGGGCTCCCTCTTGTTCTCACATTTGCCCTGTTCTCTCTGTCCAAGGCCTTTGCTGGCACATCCCTCTGCCCAGAGCCCCGTCCCTCTCACTCCTGCTCCTCTGGCCTCGACAGGCCCAATCTGACGCCGTTTCCTGCTGTCTCCCCCACAGTCCTGCTCTCAGCTGTGGGTTTATGGCCTTGTGTGCTCGTTGATGAAAGCCTGTTTCTATTGTCACCACGCAGGGGCCATTCGGTCCTCAATGCCCAGGGCGGCACCCAGCACACAGCAGGGCAGGGAGGACGGGGGGCTGCTGACGGAAGCAGCCAGGTGCTTCTGAGTCCTGTACTCACTTGTCCAGGGGACAGGTTCTCCCTGAAAAGGGGTTTGTCTCCACCTGCTGCGTTCTCAGGCTCTGGACGCACCCCATGCAGGGTCTCACTTGGGAGGAATCTCTCTGAGTGGGGTGGGGGGGCGGGTGGAAAACAAGGGTGGGGCAGGGACCTCACTCCAGCCTCTTGAGCCTCCGTCTGCCCCAGCAGGAGGGATGGGTGCTGTGTGTCCTTGTCCCCCACTCACCACGGCCCCAGGCAGGTGCCTCGGCCTCCTGGCCCTCAAGGGTCCGTCTGTGACGAGGGAGTGGGATCTGCCGTGTCTGCCCTGTGGCTGCCCGGTGACCCCCAGACGTGGTGCTGTGGCGAGTCCTCCTCCTGGGGCTGTGGGAGACCTGCGGCTGGAGATTGGGCCCCATGTCTCTGGCCCTGAGGCCCTGTCCGGGCCTGTCACGGTGCGGGGAGGCTGGGACCCGGCCCAATGTGACCTCCGACCCGCCTTCCCCGCAGTGCGGAGGACGTGGTGGCCCGCGTGCCGGGCAGCCAGCTCACGCTGGGCTACATGGAGGAGCACGGCTTCACCGAGCCCATTCTCGTCCCCAAGAAAGACGGGCTGGGCCTGGCAGTCCCGGCCCCCACCTTCTACGTCAGCGACGTCGAGAACTACGTGGGTAAGTCCCCCGTTTCTCATGGGCCGTGGGAGCCAGGGGCCGGGTCGCCCAGGCCCGGGCTGCGTCCTGTGCCCCATGAGCCGGTGCAACTCAGGTCTCCATGCTCCGTTCTGGGCGCTCTGCTTAGAACGAGACCCCACATCCCACCAGAATGACGTGTGACCCAGGCCCTTCCTCTGTCGGTTACTCTGGCTGCAAAATGGGGGCTGTCCTGGGGACCCCTCGATTCTGCACAAGGACAGTCATGCCCGGGAGGGCCGGGCCCCAGAGGTTCGTGCCGTGTTCCCCCAGTCTCTCCTGGAGCCTGGCATCCCTCGGCTGCCCAGGACCGCCTCTCTCTGGATCCCTCTGGGTTCCAGCTGATGCCATCGGCGGCCCCAACTCATGTCTCCTGGAGCTCCCAGCGCTGGGGACCGTGCAGTCAGGGCACCGCTGGGTGGAGGGAAGTGCCCATGTGCTGGGGCGTTGTCTGCGAGGCAGCCGGCAGGGAGTGGCCAGCACACCCCCGTGGTGACCTCTGCAGGGCTGGTGGTCACACGGCCCTGGCTCTGAGGCCCTCTGGTTGCTGGGGCTTGGGGTGTTCAGGGGGATGCCTGGGCGGCCAGTTGGGGAGGAGAGAAGACCCTGAAAAGGCAAATGCCCAGGCTGGCCCCAGCCACACGCCAGACAGGAGAAGGTACAGGCACTGGGACCCTCAGACAAGTTGCTCCATGGCCCAAAGCTTGACCCTCTGCATCTGTGAAGCCTGTGGTCAGGCGGATGTGGGACTAAATAAGGTCATCCGGGCACGTAGGCACCCACACAGGAAGCCCTTGGCATTCCAGAGAGCCAGGGGGTCCCCTTCTCTGGAGCCGGAGCCCACCTGGGGTGGCCCTGGGGCTGACCGATGGGTGGCAGGGAGGGAGAGGGGACTCACTTTTCCAGCCTGGTGGTGGCCGCTGTCCGGGGCTGTTTATGCCAGGCCATGGCACCTGTAATAACAGCTAAAATCGAGGGCGTGCCTACCAGGTGGCAGGCATTTTCTAAGCTCTTCCCACCTATGAGCTGGTGTCGTCCCCCCAACTGGAGCTCTGTGATCCGGGTCTGTGCCCCCCGCCCCCCCCAGCTGAGGCTGCAGGAGCGGGAGACAGCTAACCACACGGGAGTGACAGCTTAGAGGCTTCCATTGTAAATGTCTGTCTTTCTCCCCTCAATTTTTATTTATTTATTTATTTATTATTATTATTATTTTTTTAATTGATGTTTTAATAGTTTTTAACATTGTGAAATTTTGGGTTGTACATTTTTGTTTGTCCATCACCATATATATGACTCCCTTCACCCCTTGTGCCCACCCCCCACCCCCATTGCCCCTGGTAACCACAATACAGTTTTCTCTGTCCATGTGTTGGTTTATATTCCACATATGAGTGAGATCATACAGTGTTTGTCTTTCTCCTTCTGGCTTATTTCACTTAACGTCATACCCTCCAGGTCCATCCATGTTGTTGCAAATGGGACTATTTTGTCTTTTTTATGGCTGAGTAGTATTCCATTGTATATATATACCACACCTTCTTGATCCAATCATCAGTCGAGGGACACTTAGGTTGCTTCCATGTCTTGGCTATAGCGAATAATGCTGCAATGAACATAGGTGTGCATAAGCCTCTTTGGATTGTTGATTTCAGGTTCGTTGGATAGATTCCCAGCAGTGGGATGGCTGGATCATAGGGTATTTCTATTTTTAATTCTTTGAGGAATCTCCATACTGTTTTCCATAGAGGCTGCACCAGTTTGCATTCCCACCAGCTGTGTATGGGGTTCCTGTTTCTCCACATCTCCTCCAACATTTGTTGTTTTTTGTCTTGGTGACTGTAGCCATTCTAACGGGCGTGAGGTGATACCTTAGTGTTGTTTTGATTCGCATTTCCCTGATGATTAGTGATGTTGAACATCTTTTCATGTGCCTATTGGCCATCTGTATATCTTCTTTGGAGAAGTGTCTGTTCATTTCCTCTGCCCATTTTTTGATCGAGTTGTTGGTTTTTTTGTTGTTCAGTTGTGTGAGTTCTTTATATATTATGGAGATTAACCCCTTGTCAGATGTATGTTTTGCAATATTCTCCCCAGCTGGTGGGTTGTCTGTTCATCTTGATTCTGGTTTCATTTGTCTTGTAGAAGCTCTTTAATCTGATAAAGTCCCACTTGCTTATCTTTTCTTTAGTTTTCCTAGTCTGGGTGGGCATGTCATCCGAAAATATTCCTTTATGACCAATGTCAATAGTGTGTTACCTATATTTTCTTCTACGAGTTTTATAGTTTCGGGTCTCACCTTCAGGTCTTTGATCCATTTTGAGTTAATTTTTGTGAATGGCGATAGCAGATGGTCCACTTTCATTCTTTTGCATGTGGCTGTCCAGTTTTCCCAACACCATTTATTGAAGAGACTTTCCTTTTTCCATTGTATGTTCTTAGCACCTTTGTCGAAAATTAGCTGTCCCTCAATTTTTTTATAATGGCACTTTTCAGACACACAAAGTGAGGAGTAAACAGTGAACCCCCACGTGCCCAGTACCAGTCACAGAACCCACCAGCTTTTGCTGTTCTTCTGTCCATCCAGCATTTCACATGTCAAAACTCCAGTACATGCTCCAACAGGCGATTTAACAATATGTATCACCACAGTTCCATTCTTGTACTCTGCAAGACTAGTGATAATTCCTTAATATCATTGAAGGCCCACTTTCATTCTCCTCAGCTGCCTCAAAAACACCGTTTTGCATTTGGCTGTTCGAGTCAGAACCCAGATGAGACCCATGTGCCGCACGGGGTTTTGATGCCCTTCAATCTCCTGCATCTGTGACAGCCCCACCCCCTTTCTGTTCCCTTGTTTGTTGGAGAAACAGGGCTCTTGGTCCTGGAGAAGTTCCCACCTTGGGGGCTTGGTGGACGGTGTCCTGTGGGGTTCTGTGGCGTGTTCGTTCCTCTGTCCCCGGTAGCTCCTGTGCACGAGGTCAGAGCCTTGCTTAGACTCGCGTCCAGGGTGTGGGCAGGACGCCTTCCTGGGGTGTGGTGCTCCCCCCACGTTCGTCAGTGGCCCAGCAGTGCAGCCTCTGCCGTCCACAGAAGGCTCCATCTTAGCCCGTGGTTGGAGCCGCTGTGGAGCGCTGTCGTGGAGGAGGTTTGCTAGTTGTGCTCTCTCTCCCTCTGTTAATTGTGAGCCTTCTATAAAGCACCTTCCCTTATCAGTTACTTGGTTATCTGGCACTTTCTTTCCGGCATCAACCATTTTTACCCTGAACTTTTCCTCATTAACTACAGAAAATGCAGGATAAATGTTTTTCTTTTATTTTTCATTTTTTAGAATAGTAAGTTGGTGCCCTAGCAATGCAGGAGTTTTGACTTTCAATACTTAAAGTGTAGGTATGTCCCAAGCATTGTTCAGGACACACTTACACTAAAAGTCTGCGTTGTTTATGTGAAGCTGGAGTTTACCTGGCGTCCTGTATTTGATTTGCTGATGTGGCCGCCCTGGCTGCGGCCCGTGACTCGGCCGCCCCACTGCTCCACGGGTCCTCCTGGCGGCCCGAGGGAGGGCTCAGCCGTTAGAGCCCAGCTCCGCAGCGTCCAGCCCTGCCCTCGGCAGCCTCCCCGGGGCGAGGGCGGGCGAGTGTCCCCTCTGCAGTCCCAGCCTGAGCTGGTGGAGGCCGCGCCGGCGTCTGGCGTGCTCACCGACCCCCCGCCCCCCAGGCCCAGAGCGGAGCGTGGACGTGACGGACGTCACCAAGCAGAAGGACTGCAAGATGAAGCTGAAGGAGTTCGTGGACTATTACTACAGCACCAACCGCAGGCGCGTCCTGAACCTCACCAACCTCGAGTTCTCCGACACCAGGTGAGCTCCAGCCGGGGCGTGCAGGACCGCACCCGGCACACGGCCCCCGGCCCCTGGTCCCCGGCCCCCGGTACACGCACCTGGCCCCCAGCACCCGGTACATGCGCCTGGCCCCTGGTACACACACCCGGTACATGGCCCCCAGTACACGCACCCGGCCCCCAGCACCCGGCACACGCACCTGGCATACGGTACATGCACCCGGCACACGGCACCCGGACCCTGGCCCCCGGCCCCCAGTACACGCACCTGGCCCCCAGCACCCGGCACACGCACCTGGCACACGGTACATGCACCCCGCACACGGCTCCCGGCCCCTGGTCCCCAGCCCCCAGTACACGCACCCGGCACACGGCACCCGGACTCTGGCCCCCAGCACCCGGCCCCCGGCACACCCACCTGGCACCCACACTGGGCACACGGCCCCCGGCACCCACACCTGGCACACGGCACCCGGTCCACGGCACGCGGCGCCCGGCATGATTTTGCTGTTTCCCTTCTCAAGTATGAGAGTCCGCACTGTGCATAATTCAGACAGGAAGTACGGAGCAAAAAGCCAAACCCTCCGCTGCCGCCCCAACCCCGGTCCCCAGAGATGCCCGTCGCTAACAGCGTGGAGCAGCTTCTTCAGAACACGTGCACACACACTCACACACACGCGTGCACGGGCACACTGACGTGCTTAGGCAGACATCACACCCACACAGGTGTGCATGCTGCTGCCCACCCCTGCACCACACTGATGTGCACACGTGCTTACACACTTGCTCACGCCCCTCACACATTCACCCGCACACTTCCATTCGCACCTTCAGCACAGTGGGATCGTGCTAGCCGCTCTGTGCCTGCCGTCCCTGCACTCCCAGCCCGAGCCCCCCATGTGGCCTCCCCGTTTCCCGTCATCGTGTCCCCCCACCGGCTGCCGTTCTCAGGGACCAGGTCCCCGCACAATGCGCCATGGCTGTCTGGGCTAGTTCCAGGTCAGAGGCTGGTCAGAAGCCAGCTCTGCCCCTTGACCCCGTGACCTTGTTCTCCCAGGACCACCTGCTTGGCTGTGCCCACCCCGACTCCGCCCCTTTTGCCCCCTGTGTCACACCCCGCTGCTCCCCAGCTGGCCCCTTGGGAAAGATCCGGTACACTCGCTGACTGCTGGGCGTGAGTTGATTAGTTTAAGAACAGTTTCATTTTCGGATCATTTCCACCTTACCTGCTTCTAAAAAGCACCAGAGTCAACAAAACTGCCCCTGTGCAAAAGGGCAGGTAGGAAAGAATAAAAGAGTTATTGAAAACCACATTGAGAAATAGGATACAGACCTGTCAGGAGCCATAGCAAGATAATGTAACTGATATTGGGTTTTGGTTGAGCTTCCTGACAACAAAGGCAACAAGGGAAATAAGGTAGGTTATGGTGTCTGGAGAAAGCAGCCTTCTATCTGTGTGTCTATGAAAGGGATTTTCTCCAAGGCTGAGGTCTGAGGAGTGTGGCTTTGGTCTTTGCGTCACATTGCCACCAACTTGACTGGCTGCCCTGCCCGAGGGGTCTTCGCACAGACGCTGGGATGATGAGCTAGGAGGACAGGGTGCTGTGGCATTGGGTTTCCCCTTGGGCCTCTCAGGGCCACCCGGTTCCTGGCAGAAAAATGTGTGGTGCCTCCAGTGTCCTCTGACCCACGAGGACTGTGGGAGGGTTGTGCACACTGCATACCAGGCCATCCATGATCTCGGCGCCAGGGCTGTCCAGCGTGCTCTGGGGTCCCCTTCTCCATCCAGCAGGGAAGAGGTGTGGGCCACACTTCATCAGTCAGTCTGTCCCCGAAGGTGTCTGCTGGGGCAACGAGGGCCAGGCCTGACCCTACGGGCCGTCGGGGCGGCTCTCAAGGATCCTGCAGTGACTAACGCACCCCCTGACCATGGAGGCGCCCACTCTGCAGCAGATGGAGGGTGGTGTTCCTGCTGTCACCTGGACACACGGTGTCACCTCTGCAGTCTCACCCATGGAGGCCTCAGACCCCCACGGGGGCAGGGGACACCTGCCCTTAATCCGGGGGTCTCTGAAAGGCTTCAGGGAGCAGCTGGCGTTGGTGGCAGAACGGGCTGGCCTTGCACCCGAGCGAGGAGAGAGGGACTCGAGGGCTGAGTCGGGAGGTGGAGGCAGCTGTGCCTCACCGTGGTGTGCGAGGGCGTGAGGGCCCCAGCTGGTGGGCGGGCGTTCTCTCCTGTGGCAGTGCTGTGCCTGGACCGTGGGGGTCAGAGTGTAGGGGCATGGGCACAGAGGGCGGTGAGGGCTCCCGGGGGACGGGGACGGATTCCTGTTTGGAATGTGCCGGAGACTTAGAGGGGCGCCTGTGACTGAGGCCATGGGGTCATGGTTTATGACGGTCTTGTTGGGCGGGCGTGGCCTTCAGCAGAGGTGTGCGGGTCCCACCCCGCCCGAGGCAGTGGGGTGCCGAGACCCAGTGCTGGGTCACTGCATGGGTGCCTGGAGCTGGCCGTCTGGGTTTTATCCAGGACAGTGATGAGTAATCGAATCAGAGCTGCTTCCGCCTTCTCGCATCTTCCCTGGAAATGAGTGAGCTGGTCTGACAGTGACCCACGGGGCTGGGGGTCGAGGGCGCCTGTCCGCTCCGGCACGGAAAGGCACTGGGCTGTGCGTGGGAAGTGTCCCCTCTCAGGGCCCCGTCGTGCCCAGACACTGGGACGTCAGACAGTCTCCCTTTCCAGTTCTCCAGGAAGGGGTGTCCCTGGGGTGGACGGTTCTCAGGCCTTCTCCACGCCCGTCTGCGGTGGGCAGACCAGCGTTAGACGCCTGCCACGGCCGCACCTGGCCGGCGCTGGGCTCCGTCTGCTCACCTGTGGAATGGGAGCCAGGTTGCGTGGCCCGGGGTGGAGGGCTGGGTGTGGGACGTGCCTCTCAGCACCTGTTCGCCCTGCCTGGGGCATGATCGATGTGGTTCCCGTCGCCGCTGAGGCTCTTCCTGTCCCCG
Source organism: Ceratotherium simum simum (assembly GCF_057802395.1). Lineage (NCBI taxonomy): Eukaryota > Metazoa > Chordata > Mammalia > Perissodactyla > Rhinocerotidae > Ceratotherium > Ceratotherium simum. Next base: position 55,294,058 of record NC_141919.1, on the reverse strand, counting down.
CCCCCAGAATGTCCAGCTTTGTGGAGCCGCCTGACATCGTGAAGAAGCTGTCCTGGGTGGACAACTACTGGCCAGACGACGCGTTGCTGGCCAAGCCCAAGGTGACCAAGTACTGCCTGATCTGCGTGAAGGACAGCTACACCGACTTCCACATCGACTCCGGGGGCGCCTCCGCCTGGTACCACGTGCTGAAGGTGGGCACTGGCCCCGTGCTGCCCTCGGGGGCCTCAGCCGGGCACTGTCGGTCTGCAGGACCGTCTGCGGCCCCCACCAGCCCTCAGGGCGGCCAGCACCAGGCAGGACGAGAACTAGATATTTCTCCACGGGAGGGACACAGACGTCCAGCCTTTGGGAGACGTGGGGGGCGGGGGTGCCTCGGGCCCAGAGCAGCACCCGTGTGTTGCCTTTCTCTAAAGATTGAGGCTCGTGAAGCAATCGGGCGAGGCCCACTGGAGTGGTGACTGAGTGGTCAGTGGCCGCTCATGTCTGGAAGGGAGAGCAGTGCTGGCAGGACGTCCTGGAAGAGGGGACAAGAGAGCGTGCCCCCCCGGGGCCCTCCACAGGAGTGTGAGGGGTGGGCTAGGGGCTGGGGGCAGGACTGCGGGGGTGTCTGAGTGGCCGGGGTGCTTGGGGGCCCCAGGCTGCGGCGAAGAGGGCAGCCGGGGATAAGATAGACATGAAGACGGACGAGAGAGGGGACCCCAGGCCTTGGCCCAGCTGCCCCAGGCCTCCCCAGGCCTGCTGGAGCCAGGTGGGTGGACAGCTCTGGGCAGCTCGGCTTCTGAGCCTGTGGGGCCTCGAGCAGATCCCGCCTGCTGTCCGCCCAGGTGTGGGGGCCTCCGCGGCTCCTGGTCCGAGTGCAGGGCTGGGGCCTGGCAGGGGCGTCCTTCCATCTCCCGCTGGGACCCAGGGCCCAAGCTGCTCTCAGGAGCAGAGCTTTGCTGTGGCTCGCCGGACGGCGGGTTGCAGCCTCCTTAGTGCAGTGCTGCACAGAGGCAGCGTGTGGGGTGGCAGGGTGCCCCACCGTGCTGGGCTCCTATGCCTGGAACCTTCCTACCACGAAGATTTCTAACTGCAAGGCACAGGCGGCCCCAACATTTCAGGGGGGGAGCAGTGGGCCCAGGCCGGATGGCGTTTACACCAGGACCCATCACCAGGAACCCCAGTGTCCCCAGGACACAGTGGGTTCTGCCCCCCTCAGCATCCTGGGGACGTGGGGGCTCTGCCCCCCTCAGCATCCCTGGCACGTGGCAGGCTCTGCCAATGGCCTCTCGTTGGCAGGGGGAGAAGATCTTCTATCTCATCAAGCCGGCTTCCGCCAACATCTCCCTGTACGAGCGCTGGCAGTCGGCCTCGAACCACAGCGAGATGTTCTTTGCTGACCAGGTGGACAAGTGCTACAAGTGCACCCTCAAGCAGGGCCAGACGCTCTTCGTCCCCTCCGGTGAGCGCCCTGCCCTGTGCCGTCTGCCCTGGGCTCTCCCGAGTCTGCCATCCTGCCTGGCACTGGGGCCCGCCCCGCTCTTCGGTCACCTCTGGGGTCATCTCGGGGCCACGAGCCCCTGCAGCCTCCCGCCTGGTGGTGCTGACAGAGGCCGGGCCACGGGCATGGGGTGGCGTGGCCCACAGAGCCGGTCCCAAGAGCCCGGCCCCTCCATCAGACGGTGATTGCTGAGCTCGACGTTTCAGACTCCGCAGCGGGAGGAAACGTGACGGCAGCAGACAAATGCTCTCACATGCCACACTCGTCACCCACAGATGTTCCGCCTTCTCCAAGAGGCTTCCTTTTAAAAATCACATAATTACAACATTGTCATCACACCCTAAAAGCTAACAGTTAACGATTTGTTAGTGTGGCCAAGTAGCCGGTCGGTGTCAGGTTTCTCGCTGTCTTTACGGAGGCCTCACATTCCCACTGGTTTTGTGCCTCCGAGTCCCTCCCTCCCGGTCTCCCCATCCCGGTTACTGCCACAGCCTGGCTCAGGCCCCTCTCCGAGGACGATGAGGGCCCACCTGGCTCTCCCGGGGATGTGCAGCCCTGCCTTGTCTCCTTCCGCTCCTGTGGGGAGAGGTCGGCGATGCTGGGCAGCCCGACCCTGGGGTGGGCCTGAGCAAGTCCCCTCCACTTCAGGGCCTTGGTTTCCCTGTCTGTACTGTGTGGGGTTGCATTGAACAGACTGGGCCAGCTCAGACCTGATCCCTCCTACCTGGAGGGCCCACCCACCCATTACATGGGGGCCAGGGCCGGGCTCCTTCCAGGGGCCCCGGGTGGACGAGGGCACTGAGGACGGGCTGGCAGGAGCCCATGCTGGTTGAGAACCCAGGGTGAGAGCCTGTGGAGGCCTAGCCATGCCCCTGTCTCCCCCAGGCTGGATTTACGCCACACTCACTCCCGTGGACTGCTTGGCCTTCGCGGGACATTTCCTCCACAGCCTGAGTGTGGAGATGCAGATGAGGTAGGGCTGTGCTGCCCCCCGGGCTCCGCCAGGCAGGGTCCACACCTCCCCTGGGACGGCACCTCCTCTGAGTCTCAGCTGAGCTTGGCCAGTGCGTAGCCCTGGGCGTGACCGTCCACCTGGCCAGGCCCCCATGTGTGTGTGAAAGGAAGGAGGAGGTGGACTGAGGTCTCACCAAGGCCCCCGAAGTGCCTGGTCGCTGGACAGTCTCTGTGGCCGTGGGAGGTTTGGGGTGAATTAGAAGGCCGAGCTGCCTTCTCCTTGGTGACCCCTGTCTCTGGGAGCCATGGCCCTTGGGGCTTACCCTATGCAGGGTGCTCGTCCCAATGTGATCCCCGGTCCACCTCTCCATGCAGGGCCCAGCAGGGAGGCTGAGTGGGCGTGGCCTTGCTGTGGCCTTGTCGTGTCCGCCGGCCGTGGTGTGGACTCACCCTCCTTTAGTGTCGCCTGCTCAGGGCTCAGTGCACTGAACGGTTCTTTGCTGTGGCTTCCAGAGCCTACGAAGTGGAAAGAAGGTTGAAACTGGGCAGCCTGACTCAGTTTCCCAACTTTGAAACAGCCTGCTGGTACATGGGGAAGCACCTGTTGGAGGCGTTCAAGGGTACGTCCCGTCGGCTCTGGGCCTGTGGCCCTGGGCGGTGTGTCGGCGTGCAGCTCGGGGATGCGGGGATGGGGAGCAGCTCTGCCCTCATGAGGCTGGGCATCAGGACCCTGGGTGGGCAGAGCGCTGCCTTCCTGAGGCCTGAGCAAGTCCCTCAGCTCCCTGACCTCGGCCTCCCCTTCTGTGCAGTGCGGGGCTGGGCTGGACTCCTGTCCTCAAGGCCGTCCAGTGTTTCAGAAATGGCAGCGGCTGCGTGTTCCCAGGCCTGGTGTGCGTCCTGCTCAGAGCCCATGGCCTTGCGTGGTTACTGACAGGCACGGGAGGGACATTGAGGGGGTCTGCCTGGCTCTGGGCTTCCAGCCGAGGGACTGCATGCCCACCGTTGTGTGTGTGCATCAGGGTTCCCCATGAAAGGCCCACCGGGCGGGGTGGGCTCTGGGCAGGTGGGTCCCTGACCTCCGTGGACCCGGCCACCCTCCGTCTTAGGCCCTGCCTTGGGGCTCAGCACGTGGCTCCTGGTGGCCACCCGCCTGCTCAGGTCCCCAGCCTTCTCACAGCAGAGTGGGGGGGACCAGGGGGAGCGTCTTCTTCTGTGGCGTTTCCCTTTTCAACGGTGCCCTTCTGGAAGCTGCTCCTTGTGCTCAGATAAGAGCTACGAGGACACGCCTTGTCAGGCCTCTCTGCCCTTCGGCTCTAGTTTGGGAGGAAAAGAGGAAAATGGTCCTACACCTGAGCTGGCCAGGTTTCACTGAAATTCTTTCACTGAAATTTGTCCATCACTCCCCAAATTCGAGCCTGAGCTCCACCCTGGCAGAGGGAGCCTGGGGACCTTGTGCTAGGGAGGTGAGGTGGGGGCAGCACGAGTGGAGCCGTATGCTGGGGATGGCCTGACAGCTCGAGTCCCCTGATGGCTTGAGTCTGGGTGACAGCTGACCAGCTGGGCTGTGCTGGGTGCCCCGCCTCTGCCTCAGGCCCTGCTCTGTGAAGGCTGGCGGCACAGGGCCTGGGGACGAGGGGACCCAGGGTGCAGCTGCAGGCCAGGCAGACCGTCACCTGGCGGCGTCCCAGCTCAGGGTGAGCTCTCTGGCCGGAAGGGGGGACGCTCTGTCCCTGTGCTGTGGGGCTGGCTGTGGCCTCCAAGAGCATCCTTCAGGCGGGGCCTGCCCTGGGCCGCCCCAGCAGGAACCGGCCCCACCGCGTGTGTCCCTCAGCTGCGCAGGGGCCACGTGAGGGTGGGAGTCAGAAACCGCCTGGGAGGCTTGACGTGGGGGGCGCAACTGTGGCCCCTCGCCAAGACGGGCTGGGGACCAGGTGGAGGGGCACTGGGCTGCCTGTGTAGGGACCTGGAGGGTGGATGGTGGGAGGGCCAGTCCCCCCAGGTTCCAAGAGGAGCCGTTGGCAGTTGGACAGGTGGCGGTGGGAGGCTGGGCCCTGACCACACCCACTGGGGGCGGAGTCGCCTGCGGGGGCAGGAGAGGGCGGGTGGGCGCCCACCTGAGCAAACTCCTGCGTCTCCTCCAGGTTCTCACAAATCCGGGAAGCAGCTGCCCCCTCATCTAGTCCAAGGAGCGAAAATTCTCAATGGTGCTTTCAGGTCATGGACGAAAAAGCAGGTAGGAGCGTGTGCCGGGGCAGGGGGTGTGCCAGGCAGGGCGGGGTGGGGCGTGTGCCGGGGCAGGGGGCTAGGGCAGGGGGGTGTGCTGGGTGGGGCGGGGGGGTGGCAGGCGGGGGCCATCCCCAGGGGTCGTCCCTCCTTCAGTGCGGAGGAGTTTGAGGAGTAGGCGGGTGCCACCTGCCCGGGTCAAGAGAGAGCCCTCCACCCAGGGGCCCAAGCTGAGAGGTGGGGGCTGGGGGGCCGGGAGAGCCAGTGGCAGGAAGGTGGGTGGTGGAGACAGCGCTGCCTGAACCCAGGATGGCTGGAGCGGAGAGGGCTCGGGGCAGCCGCTGGCCAGATGACCAGGTGTCAGGCTCTGGACAGGAGAGCTGAGACACCTTCTTGGCTTTCCGGGTGGCCTAGGCGTGAGCTCAGAGGCCGGCTTTGTTCTGTGACGTGGGCAGTCTTTTCCCCTGGGTCCCCCATGGCCCCACAGTATCGCTGCCCCGGGCCTCCCTCGGCCCCGCGGTGGAGTGTTAGCACCCTCACTAGCGCCCACACATCAGCTGCTCCTCCTAATGGAAGCCCCAGAGACGTGGCTTCCGACTCTCCTAGGCGCCTTGCCTGGATTGTTGGTACAGAGGGAGGGGGTACCGCCAGCCTCTGGCATCCTCTGGGGCAGTGTCCCCACCCGGGGGCTCCCTCCCGGTCCGGGGAGCCAACACAGTTGGAGCAGGCGTGCAGGCCTGCAGGAGGCCTTGGTGGGAGGCCAGGAGGGTCACTTGTGCACTTCCTGCTGCTCTTACAGGCGGGCGGGTGGGGTGGGCGGCCAGTGCCCTCCCAGGGCCGTCCTGTGGCCTTGTCTCCTCTGGTCTCCAGGCCTGGAGTGGGGCAGGGTGTCTCTCCCTCATCACTTCAGCCTTGGGCCCAGAAGGTGCCGTGGCATGTCCAGGAGGAAGGGATGGACCACATCCGCTCCACAGCTGGTGGTGGCCTCGGGCGCCTTGTCCTCTCTGAGACTCAGTTTCTCCACCTGTGGAGCGGGGGTCACAGCAGAGCCTGCTTGTCAAGGCCGCGTCTGGCAGAGTGGGCCAACTCCTCCAGGACCCCCCACACCGTGGCAGCCCTTGCCCCCAAGCTTGTCTGGATAGCAGTGTGGGAGGTGGGGGACGGCCTGGAGGGACAGAGGGTGGGAGTCAGGAGCCACCGAGGTTGAGCCTACATGGGGTCTGGTGAGAGGGGTGGAGGCGAGTGTGGCCCAGACTCGGCGGCTGACCCGCTGACCCCGTGCGTGGCTGTCCTGCAGGCTTTGGCGGAGCATGAGGATGAACTCCCAGAGCACTTCAAGCCCTCGCAGCTCATCAAAGACCTCGCCAGGGAGATCCGGCTCAGCGAGGTGGGGCTGACCCCGGGCCGCTGACCCCGGCCTAGGGAGGCTCTGCCCATCTTCCCTGGCCCTCCCCAGAGCTGCCTGCAAAGATGGCCATGTCCCAGACAGCTCCTCCCCCTGCGCCCCAGGGCGGGCTCACCTGCATGACGGGGGCTTGGGCTCCCCCATGGCTGGCTAGCGGTCTCCTGGCGGGAGCATAGGGAATAGAGGTGGGCTCTTCTGCAGCTCCCCGCGGGGTGGACTCTGGGGGGAGATGATCCCAGCCCCTTGAGACGCTGCTTGAGTGAACCTGGACAGCCCTCAGCCTCTCCATGCCTCAGGGTGGGACAGCGGTCCCCACCAAGGAGGCAGAGGGTCAAGTGGCTGATGGTGTAGACGCATGGCACCCTGTCGCCCAGCTGGTGTGGGACTGATGTGAGTGTGTCACATGATGGTGTAGATGGATGTGAGCATGTCACACGATGGTGTAGATGGATGTGAGTGTGTCACAGGGATGGTGTAGATGGATGTATGTCACGAGGATGGTGTAGATGGATGTGAGGGTGTCACACGATGGTGTAGACAGATGCTCTTTTTCTGCTTGAGTGTCTCCCTCAAGGCCTCCCTTGAGGCCTGGGGCTGTGAGACCCTCCTGGGAGGAGGTAGTTGGTCACCTGTCCCTCTCCTTTCCCTAGAATGCCTCCAAGGCTACCAGACCCGAAGTGACCACAGCCATCTCCTCGGATGAGGTCTCTTTTGGGGACCGAGAGAAGGAAGAGCCCCCGTCCCCCATTGAGGCCAGCCCTCCTCGGTCCTTCCTGGAGAAAGTGTCCAAAAAAAAGACTCCCAAAACCATGAAGATGCCCAAGTCAGCCAAAGTCCCCAAGCCCCCCAAGCCCCCCAAGCCCCCGAAGCCCCCCAAGTCACTGAAGCTCAAGGATGGGGGCAAGAAGAAAGGGAAGAAGTGCAGGGGGTCGGCCTCGCCCACCATCCCCAACCTGGACCTGCTGGAGGCCCACACCAAGGAGGCGCTGACCAAGATCGAGCCACCGAAGAAGGGCAAGGTGGGTGGCCTTGCCCTCCCTGCCCATGGTCAGGGGGCCTGTGGGCACCTTGGGGGGCCAGGCCCGTGGGATGGATTGGGGCCGCCATGTCTTTGTCATCTTCGGGACCCAGGGTGGGTAGACTCGGCCCCAACAAGCTCAGTGTGGTGGGCAGCTGGGGAGAGATCCTTATGATGAAGGCAGTGATATGTCTGTGCTGGGACAGGGTGGCATCGCAGAGGGTCACCTAGGAGGATGAGTTGGCTAAGTCTTCCTGGGGGCCCAGGCATTGGATGAGGCCTGAAGACGGGCTAGTCGAGGGCAGTGGGGAGGCAGGAGAGGGGCCAATGGCAAGGTAGGCTTGACCAGGGGAGCCTGAGCCTCTGAGGGCAGTGAGAGAGATGGGCCTGGCCCTGAGGACCCACCAGTGTGACCTGTGACCAGAGGATCAGAGGTGTGGCCTTCAGAAACCACAAGCCCCTGAGGCCGGGCTCCCTTAAGTGCGATTTCATGCTAGTGGGAGACTGTTAACCACTTCCCAGGGGGTCGGCAACTGCCAAGGCCAGTGTCACAGGGCTGTGGTGGGGCACATTGGTTTTCTTTTCCTTAAGGCAAAAAGGGTGGATGAATGAATGAATAGATGGATGGATGGAAAGAAAGAGCTGGGGAGGGAGGATGGATTTGTGGGTGGATGGATGGGCGGGGGGGTGGGTGATGGATGGATGGATGGGTGGGTGGGTGGATGGGTGGGTGGATGGATGGATGGGTGGGTGGGTGGATGGGTGGATGGATGGGTGGATGGGTGGGTGGGTGATGGGTGGGTGATGGATGGTTGGATGGATGGGTGGGTGGGTGATGGATGGATGGGTGGATGGGTGATGGATGGATGGGTGGGTGGGTGGATGGGTGATGATGGAAGGATGAGTGGGTGGGTGGATGGATGGATGGGTGGGTGGGTGATGGATGGATAGATGGATGGATGGATGGGTGGGTGGGTGGGTGGATGGATGGATGGGTGATGGATGGATGGATGGGTGGATGGGTGATGGATGGATGGATGGGTGGGTGGGTGGATGGGTGATGATGGAAGGATGAGTGGGTGGGTGGATGGATGGGTGGGTGGGTGATGGATGGATGGATGGATGGGTGGGTGGGTGGGTGGATGGATGGATGGGTGATGGATGGATGGATGGGTGGATGGGTGATGATGGAAGGATGGGTGGGTGAATGAGCTGCTGTATGTGGGCCAGCCAGAGGCAGGAGCTCTGTGCTGTGGGCTCTTGCTTTTGTGCTATAGCCTGAGGGTGCTTTGCTGCCCTCCCATTTTTGCTGCTGGGTCACAGCTGCTGTGTTCTAGGCCACAAAGAGTGTCCTGAGTGTGCCCAACAAGGAGGTGATCAGCACGCGGAACGACGTGGAGAAGCTAGAAATGCGAGAGCAAGCGAAGAGCAAATCAGAGGCCAAGTGGAAGTACAAGGTGAGATGTATGCGTGTGCATGTGCGTGTGTGCAGGTGTGCAGGTGAGTGAACCCACCTGCAGGGAGGGCTGCCTTCATGAGAGAAGGTGGCATATGGGGCGCATGTGGGCTTGGTGGTGTGAGTAGGGGTGCGCACCTGTGCGGCTGTGTGTGTGTGTTTGTAGGGCATGGGCAGGCGTGTGTCTGCCTGTCCCCAGGTGGGCAGTGCTGTGAAGTTCCTTGAGGGTCTGGGCCTCCATGGGGCCAGCTTCCAGGGGTTGACTTGGGTGCATCCCAGCCTGAGAGGCTGAGCACGTCGCCCTCTCCGTTGACGGGTGGTGTTGCCCTTGGTGGCCGGGCCCGCGTTCGAGCTCACACTCTCTGGAGCTGGGCAGCATCGGCAGGTCCTGCAGGCCCGGGCTGCAGTGGGCGTGAGTATCCAGGTGGTGTGCTCAGAGGGAGGAGGCTGGCCGGTCCTGCTGCCTCTCCCCACTGACCACCTGTGTGGTGCTCAAGGATGGTGACCGTCCTGGGTTTGCTTTTCAGAACAGCAAACCCGACTCCCTACTGAAGATGGAGGAGGAGCAGAAGCTGGAGCGGTCTCCTCTGTCAGGAAACAAGGACACCAAGTTCTCATTCTCCTTCTCCAACAAGAGGCTCCTGGGGTACGTGTGTGCTCATGCTGGGAGGGGCCGGGTGCTGGTGGAGTCCAAAGTCTGGGTTGGGCGCCATGGGGCGGGAAGCAGACATGTCCCAGTGGGGATGGGACTTCTTTTCTGCCATGGGCCTCAGTGTCCTCATCTGTGACATGGAAGGAGAAGGCCACTTCTAGGCTGTGGGGAAACAGGGCGGGCGAGTGTCTGGTGCGTGTGCAGAGCCTGGTGGGCGGCCTGTTAACTCCGGGGAGCTCACAGCGATGAGCTGAGGCCACTCAGCCAGTGGAGGGGATGGGTCTGGTCTGCGGGGCCCCGGGGTCCTGCCTTCATGGCCCTGAGCACATCCTCGGTTTGTCTGGAGCTCAGTGGCTACGTCCCGGGAGCTTTTCCCCGGCAAAAACTCCACGGCGGACCGTGCTATAGAGAGTCAGAAATGGAGGAGAAGACGGCGGACATGACTTTATAACCATGTCACACCTGTCTGTGTGCAGGGGTGCGTGTATGTGTGTTTGTGTAAATATGTGTGTACATGTATGGGTGCTTGTATGTGGTGTGTGTATGTGCATGTTTGTAAATATGTGTGTGGTGTTTGTATGTTTGTATGCATATGTGTGCATGTACATGTGTGTGTGCAGGTGCATGTTTGTATGTTTGTGGTATGCACATGTATGTGTGCACTATGTGGTGTGTTTGTGTGGTGTATGTATATGTGTATATATGTACGTGTGTGTGGTGTGTGTGTGTTGTGTAGCTCGTGCCCACACCCAACAGGGCTGGGTGGCTGTCCCCCCGAGTTTCCGTTGTTGGGATTCGGAGCTGTCCTCCTTGGGAACTGCAGGCGTCTCGCCCTGGCCTGCTGTCCCCACTGCCCGCCCCCAGCTGATGTGGGGGCTGGAGCATGTGGGGCTCTCTCTGTCTGCAGGAGCCCTGCCTCCCCCGAAGGGAGACGAGCTCAAGGGTGAGTTTTAGACCGTTGCTTCTACACTGAGGCCCTGAATTTGTTTTTCCAAAACAGCTCTGCAGAAAGCCCAGGCCGGTTGGCGCCGGCCCCGTCTGGCTCTGAGTCTGGCTCGTGTGAGGCCCGAGCAGGCTGAGGGATGGCCGTGCTCGTCCAGGGGCCGGCAGGGGGAGGACTGTGGGGCACGGTCACACAGCCCGAGGACGGGCTGCATACAGGAGGAGGCTGGGGGTTGGGAGGCTCCAGCCCAGCTGCTGGTCCTCTGAGGCCCGTGCCAGGGCACTGGCCGGGCCGTGCGGACGCCCACTGACCGGCCCACTTCTGCTGCCCAGCTCCAAGGCCCTCAAGCCGCAGCCGAGCCCGGGGGTGTTCGGGCCTTTGCAGAACTTCAAGGAGGACAAGCCGCAGCCTGTGCGGGACGAGTATGAGTACGTGTCAGACGACGGCGAGCTCAAGATCGACGAGTTTCCCATCAGGAGAAAGAAGAACGCCCCCAAGAGGGACTTGTCCTGTGAGTCGGGGGGGCGTGAGAGGGGCAGGCCCAGCCCTGTCAGGGCCATCCCGGGCATGGCCGGCCGGGGGACCCCCTCCAAAGCCGCCGCGGACTCCCATCTGCTCTGCTTTCAGTCTTGCTGGACAAGAAGGAGCCGCTGCCCACGCCCATCACGAAGCCAAAGCTGGACTCGGCGCCCTACAAGGTGAGCGCCCTCGGGGCCGCCACGGGGGCCAGCGAGAGGCCCGGCCCTGACTCTGCCTGTCCTCAAGGCTGTGGCCACATGCCGCTTGGTGGGGCTTCTCTGACGGAGCTTCCCACGTGGGCTGCAGGAGGGCACGTCCTCACGGCCCATCCTTTACTCAGGGGTCTTCACAGGGGCCGGGTTGGGCTCCAGATGTGGGGTCAGTGAGCTCTGGGGCCCCACAGGAGGGATGAAAACAGGTGCAGGGTGCGTGGAGGGTCTGCGGGTCTCTGTAGGTGGTGGGCCTTGGGAGCTGCTCCCCCGGCTGGACCTGCCCTGAAGATAACGATCCCCCGGTGTCTGATGACAGGTGCAGGGGGAGTGGCCCTGCCTCTGGGGGTCTTATACTAGGGTGTGGGTGTTAGGTTGGATGACCTCTAAGGTCACGTCCACCCCAGGGCTTGGTGGCCGTCTCGGGAGGCTGGTTCCCCTAGGGGCCACATGCTGCCTGGGGAGCCTGGGGTGTCCCTGCAGAGCCACCTGCCAGGGCTGCCTGGGGTCCTCGTGTGCGGGCACGCTCTCCCGCCCACTGCCTGTCCACACGCTGCCTCCTGTATCTGTGTGCAGCCCTGGGGTCTCTCGTGAGGTCCTGTGAGCAGGGCTCCTCTGTGGGAAGCGTGCCGGGTGTGGGGACAGCTCCACCCTTTGGGGCCCTGCATCCCAGTGGAGAGCTCGCACCCACGCCTGCCCAGTGTGTCTGGCCAGCCGCCCCGAGACGCTTGTTCACTAGGTGGGCTCTTTAGAAGCTTTTGTCAACGTCTCCTTCTCTCTGAGGGGAGCAGCAGCCCTGCCCCCCAGCCCCGCTCTGACCTGTGCCCTGTCCCCCAGCAGAGCGACGACTCCTCTGACGAGGGCTCGCTGCACATCGACACGGACACCAAGCCCACCCGCAACGCCAAGGTGAAGAAGGATGGCGGAGGCTCGGCCGCGGGCATCCTGGACTTGCTGCAGGCCAGCGAGGAGGTGGGCGCGCTCGAGTACAACCCCAGCAGGTAGGCCCGGCGCCCACGGGCTGGGGGAGCGGTGCTTCCACACGGCGGGGCTCTGCGGGCCGCAGCAGTTTGCGCGCTGGGGGCTCCCGGGGCCCACGTCCCAGAGGCTGGGCGGCCAGAGCAGGACCCTTGTCCAGGGAGGTGAGGGAGGTGAGTGGGGGCTGGTCGTGTGGGTTTTGGGCACAGAGTCCCAAGGACATGCTCCTCCCGGCCATAGACCCGGAAGCCTGGATGGGGAGGCGGCTGAGGGGCAATTCCGCGTGGGGGCTGTGGCAGAGGGGCTGCCGTACCTGGGGCCGGTGGGTACGCTGGGCTGGGCTGGGCACCAGGTGGTGTTGGGGCTGCTTCAGGCTGGGGCGTCCAGCACCTCTGTCTTGTCACTTCCTGAATGTCATAAAAATAACATACAGAAAATTCCATATCGTGTGTCCAGCGTCTGAATCAAGGGCATTTGATGGCTCTCCCTGGGCCCCAAGGCTGGCTTTCCTGCAGAGACCTCACCCTGCAGCAGGGGCAACAGTGGCTTCAGAGCTCAGCCAGGTTCCCAGATCACCCACCCACTGGGGGCGAGTGGGAACCAAGCCAGATTGTCCCGCTAAAGCTCCAGCTGGCTTTGTGGCAAGACATGGATTCAAACCTAACCACAGGACCCGGCAACAGCCTGAGGGGATACAGACTTCGTTCACTGCAAGCTCAGGGCCCACCCAGTGGAGGGATTGACAGGCCCCACGTCCTGTGATTCCACCACAGATTACATTAATAGAGGTTGTGCACCCAGGTCGGGGGAGGTGATGGTCCTGGCCAACCATGAGTCTGTCTGACCACATGTGGGGCCACTTGATGTCCTGCTCTGGCCTGACTGTGTGCAGGGTGCCCAGAGGGTGGAGACCATGGCACTGTAACCTTGTGGCAGATGCGTGGCCTGTCCAGCTGGGTCAGGAGTCCACCCACTGTGCGTGTGGCACTGTGCTTTCCTGGAGGCCCTGCGATTCTGGGCAGGTGGGCAGGTGGCCGAGGACGTGTGTCTGCTCAGCTCAGCCGGGCCGCCCTCCCTGCCAGGCCGGCCAGCCACGGCCCTCTGATCCAGAGAGATGGATCGTCCCCATGACGGATCCATGGATGAAGGGCTGGGGCTTATTTCTGCCATGGTGGTCCCAGGTAGATTCTCTCCATCCCAGTTAAATTTTGTTTTGAAGCATCCGGCCATTTCTTTTCATATGGGGAATTTCTACAAGTACCAGAGATAGGTGACCGAGGGGTGGGGCCTGCTCGGGGTACCTCAGCTGCTAGGGGCCGGGTGGCTCCCCTCCTGGTCCTCACGACATCAGGTTCCCCATGTGTAGATGGGGAAACTGAGGCTCAGCGAGCTTAGGCAACTTGCTCAGGGCCATACCGCAAGGAAGCAGCCAGAGGAGGGCCAGACTCTGCTGGTGATGGACGCTGAGCCTGGGGGTCCTGGGAGTTTGACCCTGCTGGGCGGTGACAGCCAGGTTGGAGTGACTTGCCCCGAGGAAGGCGGGGCCCCTGTGGCCGTCTGGGTGCCCCCTCGGACCCCAGACCTGCCCTCGGACGGTCCCCCCCTGCCTCCGAGTCCCTGTTTCCGGAATCGAGGTCCCAGCCTGCGTCAGGCTGTCTCAGACAGAGGACAGACACGGGCCCGGGAGGCGGGTTAGGGCTTGGTGGAGAAGGGCTGTCTTTTTTCCCACGGATGACTGTTCCGTGTGCTATGTGTGTTCATGGATGGTGTGCGTGCTTCCTCTCGTGGGAGTGGAATGTGGCTGGAGGCTCCCACAGCTCTCTGGGGTGCAGATTTCCTGCTTGGTGTCCAGTGGTTTCCGTCGATGTGCACATCTAACCCCTCACTGCAGAGATGCCCAGTGGCCCTGGCCGAGGCGGGACCCTGGCCTGAGGCCCCTCCTCCCCAAGGGCCTGGTGCCTGGTGCTGGCCCCACACCCTTGAGCGCCGTTCTTTTGGGAAGGACTGTGCTGGCCAATGCCTCAGTGACCGGTAGATGCTCTGATCCTGGAGAGGCGCCCTAGAAACGCGGGGGCCCCTGCGAGGTCCAGGGAGAGGCCCTCCGAGGGGAAGGCAGCGGGGCCCCCTCGTGGAGCTGGGGACGCAGGTGCTGTGGCCTGGGCTCCTGACGGGCCCTGGGCACGCCGGCCAGGGGAAGGGCAGTGGGGTGCCGATGCTGCTGACTGCTCTGAGGCCTGCTCGTGCCCTTGCACACGGCCGCACACGTGCACACATGCCTGCCGGCCCCCCCGCCCCCCCCGCCGCGGGCGGTTCCTCTCCCCGAGTCTCCAGTGGGGAGCATAGGTCAGTTTTTGATGGTCCATTTGCTCTGTTTTAAGTATTCGCTGTTTGGAAAAAAACAGCTGAAGAAAACGCAGGAAAATATGTTAATTTCTTGTGGATGGTTTGCTTGGTGCTTACCGCTGGGGGGAAAGCAGAGAGTTTTGGTATGATAATTGGAGGATTAAGGTATTATTTTCCATGCGCACTGGTTAGACTTTGCTCCTTGATTCACCGGCCCCACGTGGACAGGCCAGCGGCGCTGGCGGGCGTGTGGTCCTGGGCTCTGTGGCGCCCCCTTGGCTTGCAGCAGAGCTGGGCTGGGACTGCGAGGTCCAGATGGCACGGGTGGGTGGGCGCTGGCTCCTGGGGGAGACCCTCACAGTGGGTGTCCCGGCCCCGGCTCTCTCGGCCCTATGGGGAACCTGGTGTTTGTCCAGCTGTGAGGCTGGGTGAGGGGTCCCGAGACCTTCAGGGCTGGGCTGGGCCGGGCTGCATCTGGCCCCAGAGCACCCGTGCGGAGGTGGAGGGCCTGCTATGGGCCTGGCTGGCTCCTGTGCTGCATTAGATCTGTCCCTGCTCAGAGAGCATCGGTGACAACGGGACAGTAACGATACTGTGACTGCCAAATCCTGTGCGCTCCTGGCTGGGTCTGGGCCCCCCTTTGCCCTCATGGCTTGGACAGGGCAGGCTGGGTGCTGGTGGGCGGAGGGGCCGGCAAGGGGGCCCGACTCTCCAGGGCGTCTGACGTACTTGATTTCCCACCGTTGCTGGCTTTGGAACTGCAATCCTGTTGTTCGGTTGCAGCGAAACCTCAAAACACTGCAGCTGGTGTGTCTGGGGCAGCCCGGGGAAGTGGTCCTCATGGAGGGCTGCCCGGAGAGGTATCCGCCCGTCACCTCCCCTACCACCCCGCCCCAAGCACCGGCTTGGGGCAGATCCCCTGGCCTGGAGCCCAGCGGTGCC
The DNA here is from genome assembly GCF_057802395.1 of Ceratotherium simum simum. NCBI lineage: Eukaryota > Metazoa > Chordata > Mammalia > Perissodactyla > Rhinocerotidae > Ceratotherium > Ceratotherium simum. Next base: position 55,278,933 of record NC_141919.1, on the reverse strand, counting down.
CCGCACAGGATGGCTTTGGTCCAAGCTTGCCTCGGTGGGCCCTCGGGGTGGGTGGGGACCAGCCTCTGTGTCTGTGCTCCCCGGAGCCAGCTCCGTCACCCCGCCCCCGCTCCAGCCTCTGTCCTGGGAAGCTCAGTTCTGAGCAGGAACTCGGGACGCCTGCTCGTGTTAGTGGTCTTACTAAACGTGCTTCAAACACTTTGTGGGGGTGGGGAGGATACACTGTGAGAGAAGAGATGCAGAACTCCTGGTGGGCACTTGTAGGTGCTGCCTCGTGTCACAGCAGGGGGTCCGTCCCCTGGGGGCACATGGGGTGGGCTAGAGGGGCCTGCATGTCAGACACACAGGGCCAGACCGCTGCTGCCTCCTCCCAGGCCTCCTGGGTCTGTGATGGGGGAGGTGGGCTAAGTGGGGCTGCAGCTCCCCCCTGCCCCACACCCAGCTCCTGGCCCTGCCCCCAGGGGCCCAGGGAGTGGAGGGAGGGTCAGCCCTGGAGCACTTGATACAGCGAGGTGTGGCCAGCTCCCCTGGGTCGTCCTGTCCCGAGTGGGCCGTCCTGTCCTGGGTGGCCTCTGGGGTGATGGGCAAGGGTGAGGGCCCAAAATGGCCCCTGAAGGGAGACCCTGGCTGGGCAGGCCCACTGGGAACTGCGCGTCTGGGCATGACCTGCCTTGGGAGGAGAGGTGGGGGTGATGGGGTGGGGCCCTCCGTCCTGGCTGCATGGGGGCGTCTGGAGCCCAGGCCAGTCCAGAATCTCCAGGCGGGGCCTAGGGCTTGGCATTTTTAAAGCTGCTTTGTGATTGTGGTGCACAGACAGGCTGAGGAGTCCTGGCTGCAAGATGTGTGGGCTGGGCAGGGGCAGGCTGGGGGCAGGAAAGCAGGCCCAGTCTTGGGGGGACAGGGAGCAGAGCAGATCCCCTCGAGGACCCCGTGGGAGGGTCCGCAGGGACAAGGAGGGCACTGAGGCTGCTGGAGTAGCCCAGGACTCAGCCCGGAGGACCTCCTGCCTGGCAGCGTCTGGACTCTGCTCTGTGTGGGGAGATGCCACCGTCCGCCCTCCCGCAGCCCAGGCCGCGGCACAGAGAGCACGGTGTCGGGCAGTGGCGCAGGCCACACTGGGTGTTTTGGAAGCCAGAGCAGGTCCTCGTAGAGGGAGGGGAGCCAGTGTCGCCAGGAGGAGCCAGGAGGGGCACAGGTGTGGGGCAGGGGATGAGGACACGGCCAGGAAAGCACAGGGGGGCAGCACTGCCCAGAGCTGGAGGGCAGCAAGGTGTGGAGTCGGGATGGAAAGGTGACCTCAGGCTCAAGAAAGCCACTTTGTTTCAGCCTGGGCATTGAGGGGCTAAGAGGGACTGCACTTGGTTGAGCTGAGTGTGGCTGTGGCCTCCAGGTGAGGTGCAGGTGCAGGTGCAGAGCAGAGGTAGGTGTAGATGTAGATGCAGGTGTGGGTGCAGGTGCAGACGTGGATGCAAGTGTAGGTGCAGGTGCAGGTGCAGACATGGATGCAAGTGTAGATGTAGATGCGGGTGCAGGTGTAGGTGCAGGTCCAGGGGCAGGTGCAGGTATAGGCGCAGGTCCAGGTGCAGGTGTGGGTTCAGGTGTAGAGGTAGATGTGGGTGGGGGTGCAGGTCCTTGTGCAGGTGCACGTGTGGGTGCGGGTATAGATGTAGATGCGGGTGCAGGTCCAGGTGCAGGTGTGGGTGCGGGTATAGATGTAGATGTGGGTGCAGGTCCAGGTGCAGGTGTGGGTGTGGGTATAGATGTAGGTGTGGAGTGCGGGTGTAGGTGTAGATGCAGGTGCAGGTGTGGGTGTGGGTGAAGGTGTGGGTGTAGATGTGGATGTGGGTGCAGGTGTGGGTGCAGGTGCGGGTGTGGGCATAGATGTAGCTGTGGGTGCAGGTGCAGGTCCAGGTGCGGTTGCAGGTGTGGGTGCAGGTTGGGTGCAGACCCAGGTGCTGGTGTGGTTGAGGGTGTAGATGTAGATATGGGTGCAGGTGTGGGTGCGGGTCTGGGTGTGGTTGCTGGTGGGGGTGCAGACGTAAATGTGGGTGCAGGTGCAGGTGTGGGTGCATGTCCAGGTGCAGGTGTGGCTGTAGATGTAGATGTGGGTGCAGGTGCTGGTCTAGGTGCAGGTGTCGGTGTAGATGTAGCTGTAGGTGTGGGTTTTGGTCCAGATGCAGGTGTGGGTACAGGTGCAGTTGTGGGTGCAGGTGCAAGTGTGGCGCAGGTACAGGTTCAGGTGCAGGTGCAGCCATGGAGAGAAGATACGGGTCCCTGGGGAGAGCACGTGCCATGGGAGGGAGAGGGCTGTGCTGCGCTATGTTAGGATGCTGGATGGGAGGGTGCCCTTGAAAGTGTAGGGGAAGGGGCACCTGGGGCTAGGGCTGAGGGCAGGGGTTCATGGCAGGAGAGCAGCACGGGGTGGGCTGAGGAGTCCCCTCCATCTGCCATCCCCCTTCCTCTGCCCCTCTTCCTCCCCTCCCTCCACTTCCCCCCGCCCAGTGTCCCCTCTCTGTCCCAAGGCCTCCAGCCCTCCCTGTGGAGTGCTGGGGGGGCAGAGGGTAGGGGATGGGGGTGGCTGGCCATTTCCATGGGGAAGTCATCAGCCACCACCATGCTCCACCCTGCACCCTCTGCTGGCCGCTGGGCGGAACGCTGTGCGGGCCGTGAGCCGTGGGCTGCAGACTGTGTCGTGAGCTGTGGGCTTCGGGCTGAGTGCCTGTCTCTCTGTGCCTCCAGCCAGCCCCCAGCCTCCCCCAGCACGCAGGAAGCCATTCAAGGAATGCTGTCCATGGCCAACCTGCAGGCCTCCGACTCCTGCCTGCAGACCACCTGGGGCGCCGGCCAGGCCAAGGGCAGCTCTCTTGCGGCCCATGGCGCCCGGAAGAACGGGGCCGGCGGCAAGAGCGCGGGCAAGCGGCTGCTGAAGAGGGCAGCCAGGAACAGCGCAGACCTGGACGACTACGAAGAGGAACAGGACCACCTAGACGCCTGCTTCAAGGACTCGGACTACGGTGAGCACGCGGGGCTCTGCGGCAGAGCAGGCTCCTCTGGGCCCTTTTTATGAGACAAGACTCACAGACCCTGAAAGTCACCCTTTAGAAGTGTGCAGCACTCGGGGGCTGGTGGCGTAGTCGTTAAGTTCCGCGAGCTCCACTTTGACAGCCTGGGTTCATGGGTTCATGGGTTCATGGGTTTGGATCCTGGGGGATGCAGACCTCCACCACTCGTCGGCAGCCATGCTGTGGTGGCAACCCACATACCAAATAGAGGAAGATGGGCACAGACATTAGCTCAGGTCCAGTCTTCCTCAGGAGAAAAAAAAGTGTGCGGCTCAGTGGTGTTTAGTGTGTTCCGAGGGTGTGCACCCCTACCATTACCCAAAAGGAAGCCCTGCCCACAGCCACCAGCAGTCCCTGCTCCCCGGCCCCCGGGAGCCATGAGATTTTCCCGGTTCCCTCTGCCTCGAGATTTTCCTCTCCCGGACGTGTCTCGCGACTGGAATCGCAGGAGGCTGGGTCCTTTGAACCCTGCAGGTTCACCCGTTGGAGCGCGTCCACACGTCCTTCCTTTTTATGGCTGAATACTGTCCCACTGTGGTCCACACCACATCTGTTCGTCCAGCATCCATCTGTGGATGCGTTGGGGCTTCCGCCTTTTGTCAAGTGTGACCAGCCTGCTGTGAACGTGGTGTGCAGGGGTTTGTGTGGCCCGTGTCCATGTGCCCCGGTGTATACCTGGGAGGGGCGTTGCTGGGTCGAAGGTCGCTGCCTATTTCACCTCCTAGGGACCTGTCCAGCCGTCCTCCCTGCGGCTGCACCGTTTCACACTCGCAGATGCGTTGAGACTGCAGCCACTTGTCAGTCTCTGTGTAGATGGAGAAACCAAAGCCCAGAGTGGCTCTGTGGCCCGTGTCTGAGGTGGGCAGTGAGTGGGGGGCTGGGCCATGGCTGTGGCCTGCTCCTGGGGGAGCGGCCCCTGCCTCCCACCACAGCCCCTGCGGGCCCTGCACCCCGGGCTCTGGGAGCTCTGGAGGAGCTGTCGTCGGCCTCATGGGGGGCTCAGAAGCTAGGGGCTGTCTCCCCGCCTGGGCCTGCTGCCCGGGGACATCCAGGGCCAGGCTGCAGGGCCTGCCTCCGCACTGTCCTGAGAGTCCGAGGGCTGTGCAGTGGGCTGGTTCTGACCCCGCCAGCGGACACATCGGGCTTTGCTGTGGGGCTTGTTGGTCTGACAGACAGATGGACAGTGAACTCCGTTTCTTGGGCTCCCTCAGGGCGCGGGACGGGTCCTGGGTGTTCAGGCGCCACCTGCCCTGGAGGTTGAAGGTCGCAGCCTGTAGTGGGGCACCTGGCTCGTCCCTGGGGCTGCTGTGTGAGGCTTCCTCCTCCGGATACCAGGCCAGGCTGGGGCAGGCGTGGCTGGGCCAGGGCCCCGGGGGCTGGACAGGGCCTCTCGTCTGGCCAGTCCCTGCCCCTCTCTGCACCTCAAGGGGGCCTGGGCTGGACGATTCTGGGGCCCCCCGTGCCCGTGAATGTAGCAGCCTGAGGATGGCCCAGGGACACTGGTCACCAGTCAGCCAGTGGCCTGCAGTATTCAGCCTCCTGTGGCCGTGCCGGTGGCTCAGTTTTTCCCCCCTCATCCCGCAGTTTACCCCTCCTTGGAGTCGGACGAGGACAGCCCGGTCTTCAAGTCCCGGTCCAAGAAGAGGAAAGGCTCGGACGATGCTCCCTACAGCCCAACAGGTAGCACTGGGGCTGGGAGGGGCTCCTTCCACCACGACGTGGGCAGTGCGGCCCCTGGCTTAGTGCGGGGTTCAGACGGGGTGCCGCTGGCCAGCGGAAGCCTGACTGGGGTTCCCTCCCGTGACCTCAGCCCAGGCACCTGTGCGGCTCCCCTGCGGGCATCCTGGCTCCTGAGAGGAGATGACGGGGTGGTACAGTGCCCCCCGGGGGCTGGCCCTTGGCCTAGTTTCTCCTCATGAGCAGCCCCAGGAGCAGCCACCTTCGCACCTGGCCCCTCGTGGCGGCCGGTGGGGTGGGGGCCTTGTCTGCCTTCCATGTGACCCCTGCCCACCCTCTCCTGTCTTGCTGCTGTGGGGGCCCCCCACCATCAGTCATTGCGCTGACCCTCCCCGAGTTGTGATGTGTCTGTGGGACTTGGGGACAGACTGCAGTGGAGCCGGGGAGCCCGGGAGGGGCACAGGTGGTGGGCAGCCTCGAGGCAGCTGGCCTTCTCTCCCACAGCAAGGGTCGGCCCATCGGTCCCCAGGCAGGACAGGCCTGTGCGTGAGGGGACCAGAGTGGCCTCCATCGAGACTGGGCTGGCAGCCGCCGCAGCCAAGCTGTCCCAACAGGTGAGGAGGGGGCCCCTGCTCGGGCTCAGGCTCCCATATGCCTCTGCTCTGTCCCAGCCCCGTGCATGGACCACCCGGGCTGGGGGCTGTCACAAGCTTGGGGACAATTGAGTGTTGCTGACCATGGGTCCTCCAGGCCCCCAAGTCTCTGTGAGTGGGGGGTGAAGAAGCCCAGAACTGGGGACAAAAGTCCCACAGCAGCTCAGAGTGGGGTGACCAGGGGTTGGGGTGGTGGTGGGGACCGTCCTACACACCCGACACTAGGTAAGCTCAGATTGAGCCCGGCCTGACTGCTGCGGCCGAGTGCTGGTGCCACATCCGTGGGTCCCCATGTCTGGGATGGCTCACCTCACAGGGGGGTGTGGTGGTCCCTCCACAGGCCCCAGCGCTGCTCTAGGGGCTCATAGTGGCTGCATATGGGGCTCAGGTATGGCCCCACGGCCCAGGCCCTTTCTGCTCCTGCAGTGTCGGGGAGCTCAGCTGCACCGGAGAGGCCTCGTGCCCAGGGGGCCGAGGCCATGAGGGCTGCCCCCAGCCTCTGAGGCCCAGCCAGCCGTGCTGGGTAACGTGCCCACATGTTTTGTTCAAAGGAGGAGCAGAAAAGTAGGAAGAAAAAAAGCACCAAAAGGAAGCTGGCTCCCAACACCACCTCCCCCTCCGCCTCCACCACCTCGGCCAGCACCACCTCGGCCAGCACCACCTCGGCCTCCACCACCTCGGCCAGCACCACCTCGGCCTCCACCACCTCGGCCAGCACCACCTCGGCCTCCACCACCCCGGCCTCCACCACCCCGGCCTCCACCAGCACAGCCAGCAGCCAGGCCTCGCAGGAAGGCAGCTCTCCCGAACCCCTGCCCGAGTCGCACAGCAGCAGCCTGGCCGACCACGAGTACACTGCGGCCGGTGCCTTCACCGGGGCCCAGGCTGGCCGCACCTCCCAGCCCATGGCCCCTGGGGTCTTCCTCACACAGAGGCGGCCTTCTGCGTCGTCCCCCAACAACACTGCTGCCAAAGGTACCATGCCCACCGGCCCTGAGTGGCCTAGACTCACAGACTGTCCCCTAGATGACCACAGGTATCCTTTGTCTCACCAAACCCTGAGCGTCTGCGGCCCAGCCCTGCATCAGTGTGTGAAAGAAATGGTCCCTCTCCAGGTTGAAGATGAGGGTTCCCCCCCAGGGGCATCTGGTCACCTCCAAGTGAGGTCCGGCCCCTCAGACCCTCAGGGCCTCGGCTTTGGGGCCCGGCCTGGAGTCTGAGTGTGGTCAGCGGTTTGCCGAGAGTTCACTGGGAGGGGCCCAGGGTGACCCAGGCTCCTCTGTGTGAACTGGGGGTGGGATAGCTGGCTGGGTCCCTTGGCATCCGCACTGTCACCCCCAGGCCCCCAATCTGCCTGCCCCCTGGCTGCAAGGCCCAGCTGGCCGTGGACACAGGGCGAGGCTGCAGGTGCCCTGCTGGAAGGAGGCGGGGCGGGAGCCTCGCTTCACAGCAATCCCGTCCCCTGCCTGTCCCCACCCACTCGCCACAGCCCAGCCCCTCCACTGTGGCCCCCTCGTCCATGCAGCCTCTGAGCCAGACGCTTCATCCACGATTGGTGGTTTTGGCTGGGTGTGGAGACCCGGGGCTCAGGCATCGCAGACCCCTTTTACAAGAGGGGATAGAGACCGCCCCCTGCCCTGCACACTCCTCCTCTTGTCCTCTCGCTCATCTGCCTTTTTTATGTCTCCTCCTCCGCCCCCAGGAAAACGTACAAAAAAGGGCATGGCCACCGCAAAGCAGAGGCTCGGGAAAATTTTGAAAATTCATCGGAATGGGAAACTGCTCCTTTAAAGTTTGGAAAGCCAAGCTCCTTCTGCTCCGCTCAGGACTCCGGAGCCCCACTAGAACATCAGCCCCCAGGAGGGTGGCTGCGCTGCCTCACCCCAGGGAGGGCCTGGCCTCCTCCCGGCTACCACGCCCCCCACACAAGCATCTGTTGCTTCAGCTGGTGGAGCTCACTGATATGGACGAATGTCCTTTTTCAAGTTGCTTAGAGTGACCAGTTCCCACAATGTGGCCCTGCCAGTTTGAGGACCATTCCAGTTTCAGGACAGCCTCCAGGCACCCTGGAGCATGGGTGTGATTGCAGGGCCTCTGCAGCTCTGCTGGGAGCACGAGTCCTTCGAGGAAGGAGTGAGCCAGCACTCACCAGGCTCAGAGTCTGAGCTAGCCACAGGCTGGCAGCCTCCAGAGGCTTAAAAAAAGGCAAAGACGACTGGAGAGGAAGAGGAGAAAGCGGGGTGTTCACATGCCTCCCTTCTCTTCTCGAGTGATTCTCAGACAAGTGCAGAGAGCATCCGGCCCGGCCAGCTGACGGGCCTCTGTGCTCTCTGGTCGGCGAGTGGCAGGCCAGATGGTGGATGTTGCACCCTGAATGTCCAGGGCATTTCTTGGCATGACTGGGGCCGGCAGCAGGGTCAGTGTGTTAGTGGGCAGGGGAGCCGTGGCAGGGTCCCTGGGGAAGGGCTCGGGCCCAGCCACAATGTGGGGCCCGGGGGGCCCAGGCTAAGCCACGTGGATGGGCCCGTCCAGCTCGACCAGCTACACTCCGAGAAGCACTTCTCAGCTGAGGCATCCTGCCCCGGGCCTGGCCGGGCGGCCCGAGGACGCGGGGCGGGCACTTCTGTCTCGTCACCTGTGGGCATTCGGTGTTGAGCACACGGGTGGCTCCTGGACCGTGTGTCCGCCCATTGACATGGAGGGGCTGGATTTGTTTCTCAGGCAATCCTGTATTTTAATTTTAGATGTATTTCCTGAAGCATATTTTTCATAGAATGTAGCGTGTAAATAGCTTTTTAAATAACTTCTTTTTTATAAGAGTGAAAGTATCTTTAGGAATTTCTTTCTATAGAGTCCTTCATTAACATTTCTACGAGTTTTTGCCGAGTATGATGAACAGTTGGGTTTCCGATGCGTTTCCTTTTCCTTCTTCCTTTCAATTGTTATGGTTGTATTACGATTATTTCTTTTAGGACTAAGGTATTGCCTGAAAAACAAGTGATGTTTGTGCAGCCTTATATCTGTCTTTACAGAAGCAAACAGTACACACGAGATCTGTTTCAGACCCGTCTGGAGAGGAGCCTTCCACTAGAACACCAGCTCTTTCTTCCCTCTTGTTGATGCGGGGTGGGGACGGCTATCTCACTGGCACCTTGTGGAGTGTTCTGTGTTTTGTGATGCTGTAATTTATTAATGTTTGTAGCTTTTTATATTTGTACGTTTCTTATGAGCCTTGTTTATATGCCCATTCCTGGCTGTTCTGTCCATGAGGAGAGGCAGCTTCGCACAGGCCCGGCCCCCGCTCGTCCTGTTGGGGCGACGCGGCCCCGGGGCTGGGAGGGCGAGGCTCCTGGGGCCCCGGCCTTCCGACCGGTGTTTTGAAGGCCTCCTTTCCCGTCCTTGTTGAACATTTATACAGTCTAACCTGGCCACCAGGCTGTTCTCTCGCTCGCTCTCTCTTTTATTTTTTTAATTTTATTATTATTATTTTGGCAACATGTACATTTCTAACAAAGTTTATTGTGGCTATTAAAGTGTTTTATTTCCCAATTCATATTACTCTTGTATCGAGTCCATGAGGTCTAAGGCATCTTAGACCGAAGTTTTAAAAGAGTAAACTATTTCAGGTTTTGTACAGAACCACGTCTACGTCATTTCTGCCTCGCTCGCCGTTGTCAACCCGGGCGGTGAGGGCGGTGGGGTCCTCGGCCACGGGAGGGAGGCGCTGTGGGCCAGTGGGCGGCAGTCAGGCCAGGCCTAGGCCATGCCACCAGCCTTCCTCTCAGAAAGCCCTTAGATTGCCTGCGGGGCCCATGCGCTGCCCTGCACCCCAGAGCTGCAGCGCCTGAGCCAGCCTGCAGAGGCGGGCAGAAGAGACCCTCAGGGTGGGCGGCCTTTGAGACCCTGGCAATACCAGCCCCAAGCATCCTCGGGAGCCTCTAGAACCTTCTTAGGGCTCACAGGTGTGCAGTTTACCTGAGTCCACTGAGCACGGGGCTGGCACCTCTGAGCAGCACTCAGGAACGTGCGCAGGATTTCAGTCTCAGTCTCACGTTATTCACACAAACGAACAAAAGCAGAGCACCCCCCCCCCCCAACAGATGCACAGCGTGGGGCGTGGTGAGGATCGAGGATTAGGGTGACCACAGAAAGACCAGCCGGCTGGAGGGGCACCGCAGAGGAGAGCCTAGGCCCACATGGGGCTGCCCCAGTGCCAGGCACCTCACATCACTGGGCCTGGGATGTGGCATTCTTCCCAGGCACCGCCACAGCCTGAGTCTGCACCACTGGCCCCCACAAAAGGTGGTGGCCTCTGCACACCCCTGGGTCGGCACTCACCCTGCCTGGCAGCCGTCCTGTCCCTGCCCAGATCCAGCCAGGTTCTGTGGCTCCTTCGGGTGCTCACACCCTCACCTCACAGCCACTGGGGGACCCTGCCTGGCCCTGGGCTGCTCTGCGCAGCCCTCCAGGTCGGCTCTGGACCCTGGCCACCCCCAGGCTGGCCGGCTCTGCCCCGGAGCCTTGAGGCTGAGCTGCCGAGTGCTTCTTGGGGCTCAGCGTGGCTGTGGGGACTGGACCTTCAGAGGGCCGTCCGGGAGCTGGGGCCCTGGGCCTGGGAGGGGCTCGCAGAGGGAGCCCAGAGTTCCCCGGCCGCTGGCCCCATCCTGAGTTGCACCCACACTTTCCTGGTGTCCTCACTAGTCCTGGCAGCCTGTGTGCGAGGTGTCCGAGTGTGTCTGTGGGCAAACCTGGGACGTGCATCTCTGGGTGTGCCTGTGGCAGGGGTGGCGAGGGGCCTGTGTCACCCCAAGCTTGGCCCTGGCTGTGGCCGTCCCAGGGTCTTCTCCCCCTCTCATTGCAGGGCCGACAGCCGGTGACAGTGAACTGGGAGGAGAAGGGCAGGGAGAGCTCCTTGCACGGCTCATGGACCCAGCCCCTCACCTGACAGGTGCGTAAACTGAGGCCCAGACTGAAGCCCCCGGTGGACTAGACTCGACTGCTCTGGGGCTGTCCCCCGCTCACGATGATTTCTTAGCCCCCCGGTGGCAGGTGGCCTTGTGAGTGGAGCGTGCCCGTCCACTCCTGAGGTGGCCCCAGGAGCGGCCGGACGCTAGCAGCTGGGGTCCTGGAGCTGCCACTCTGGGGACAGCTGCCCTGGAGAGCCTCCTGAGCAGCTACAGACTTTGCAAGAACAAACCATACAGAGGGAGTGTTAAGCCTCCGAGAGGAGGGGCTGTTGTTCCTGTGGCCTGTGCTCACGCAGTCCGACCGAGACGCGTGCGGCAGCCTGTGCACTTATGCAGCGTGAATAACAAACCACCCCTTCACTCACTTCCAAATCTCAGGTGGAGTCCACAGCTGTTCCCCGAGCACCTACTGTGTGCTGGGCTCTGTAGTGAGAACCTTCTGGAACCGTCACTGGGGCCAAGCAGAAGCCCGTCTGGTAGAGGGGGACACCAGGCTGGAGTGGGGGCCAGCTCCCCCGCACCCCTCGGGGAGCCCAGGCTTGCCAGCTCTGGGACCCACACTGTCGCCTGCCCCTGGTGCGGGGGGACACACCGTGGGTCCCCTCACACCCTGGGTAGAAGGGGGTCTGGGAGGTTCCCTCAAGCTGCCCTGGAAGAGGAAAGGGCCCTGGGGCAGGTGGCCAGACCTCAGGGTGGTCAGATGTACGGGTGGGTCTGGAGCCGGCTCAGGGCGTTGGAGAGCATCCACACAGCTGGCCCGCAGGCCCTGGGGAGCCCGCGGGTTACTGGGCCCTCGGGATAAGCGGCTCCCCCCAACTCCGCACCCCAGGGCTCTCCCTTCCCCCAGGGCCCCCCCTCCCCCGGGGCCCCTCCCTTGCTCTGTGCCCCTCGGGCCCACGTTCCCATCATCTCCGTGCCGGTGGGGAGCTCAGCACCGCTGGCAGCAGGTCCGCCTGGTGCCCAGAGCCCTGGACCTGCGGGAAGGGGCCCCCGGGGCAATGCCGAGAGCGCCCACCAGGGGGCAGGGGCGGGCCGGGAACGCGCGGTCCCGGCGGCGGTTCATCCAGCGCCTGGTGTCCGGCGGCCGCGGGGCGCGTGGCCGAGGGGACAGCCGCCGGCAAGAGAGACAGAGTTACCCCGCGCCGGGTGCTGGGAGAGGGCGATGACAGTCAGAGCGGCCGCGTCCCGACCTGGGCAAGGCCGGGTGCCAGGACGCGTTCCCGCGTCCACCCTCGCGGCTGCCCTCTGGGGAAGGTCCCGGCCTCTCTCACCGACGGGAAACCGAGGCGCCGACTCTCGCAGCTGGGGGGGCGGGGTTCCAGTCCAGGCAGGGCCCCTGGGCTTGCGAGAGACACCCCCGCAGACGGCGGGCCGCTCCCCAAGGCCCCAGGAGGAGGAGCCTTCGTGCAAAGGCCCTGAGGTGGGGACCAGGTGATGGGCCATCTCTGAGGACGGCTGGAGCGAGGGGCTGAGCGCAGGGCAGCAGGCCGGCCGTGCTGTGGCCCTCGGATCTTTTCCAAAGGCGCTGTGACATCCCCTCGACGGGCTCTCCTCCCCCATCACGGGGTCCGCCTCTTTCCCCGGCTGCACAGAGGCACTGAGCCCACCCTCCACTACTCCCCCCGGGGGCCCTGCGCCCCCGCCTCTGTGCACAGCCCTGAGCCAAGAGCCGTCTCGGCAGATGGGGACTGAGGCAGGTCTTGGGCAGGACACACGGCCACAGGGGTCTCTGCCCTTGTCGTCCACAGCACTGGGTGTAGAGGGAGAGGCGGGAGGGCTTCCATCAGGGTTTAAAAAAGGCTGCTGCTGCTGAGAAAATCCGGGCTGTGTGCCCAGCCGCGAAAGCAAGTCCACTTAGCGACAACTCCCAGTGATAACGGTGGTGGGATTTGCATCAGGGACATCAGACGCCAGCACTGAATTCATGGGTTTTGTATAGAGACTGTGCTGCCCGTGTGGCCACATTTCCTGAGTGCCCACTGTGTGCTGGGTAGGTGCTGGGAGCTTTCCCATGGCTCATCACTTACCACCACCCCGACTCCTTGGCCTACGGGAGGACAGGGGGCTTGGTCGTGCGGCTGGGAGGCCTCTCTGAGGAGGTGACCTTTGAGCAGACCCCTGAGAGCCAAGGGGAAGAGTGTTGGAGCCAAGGGAACAGCCTGTGCAAAGACCCTGGGGAAGGAGCAAGCTTTGTGAGGAACAGTGGGGGGCAGTGAGGGTGGGGGGCAGTGTGAGTGGGGAGCTCTGCAGGGCCAGCGTCCCAGCAAGGTCTCATCCCCTCCAGGCCTTGGCCTGACAAGAGCGGCTGTATCACTGGCCCAAGGAGCCCGTGTCTGGCCCCCGCCGAGCCTGGCTGTGGGACCTCAGCTCCCAGCTTCCTCGTCTGCAGAGAATGTGGTGGCCCTGACCCCACACAGGTGCTGCAGGGCCCACTTGTCCCGCAGGCCTGCCCTTCCCACCTGGCCCTCCGCTGCGGCATGCCCCACTCCTCCGCCCACCTGCCCAGAGGGCCCATTAGCTGTGTGATCTTGGGCAGGTCGCTTCCCCTCTCTGGGCCTCTTCTTCCCTCTGCCTTCCTGACGTGGAGGAGAGGGACAGAGTGGGGGGGCCCAGCTGGAGCTGAAGCGGCGGCATGTCCCCACCTGGCCTGCCTTGCATCTTCACCCCCACGGCCTGCAGAGGACTGCCCACACTAGAGGCCGGTTGCAGCAGGACACAGTGGGTCTCAGGTGGCCAGGCCCGGCCTGGGACCGTCTGATGGAGGCACCACACCTGACGAGGCGGGGTGTGAGGTGTGGGGTGGAGGCTGCTCCCTGGGCAGGTGGGAACCCAGGCGGCGGGCCCTTGGTGGGTGTCTGGTCGTGTGGATGCTCCGTTAGACCCTCACTCACGTCCAGGTTGCAGTATCCTCCTCATATTTTGGAGTGGATCCATACTTTTCACGACTCACGGTTTGCGTCGCCAGAGCCCAGTGGACAGAGGGGCATGGGGTGGGGTGGCTGGGCTGTGGAGAGGTGACCGTGGGAGGGGAGCACGGCCGGGCTGTCGGCGGCCTGACAGATGGCCTCCCTTCTTAGCCGCCCACCCGCCTTTCCCAGGCTGAGTCCGGCCGGCCGCCTCGTCCAAACACCCTGGGGATGCCACCGCGGCAGAAAAATGATGCTGTTCCATTAACATCTGACACGGATTTGCAGGCCCCAAACAGACGGGCGCGCGTGTAAACACTGGCCTGGCTGGGCCCTCGCCCGGCTCAAAGTGGGATCCTCGTAATTAATTGTCCGCCTGCTGGCCCGCCGGCCCCGGCTGCTCCAGCCAGTGTTATTTCAAGATGGCAATCCCTCTGGCCCCCCGCAGACTGCATTTACCAAACAGCGGATGTGCCGGCTCCTCGGAAGGAGTAGGGAGGAGGTCCTGGCTCTGCGGGCAGAGCTTCCTCGCCGATGAGCCTGCGGGGGGCAGGTGCCTAGAGGGCGCAGCCCCCCAGGACCAGCGGATCTCCACACCCACACGAGCCTGGCATGGCCGGCACCGTGGCTTCTTCTTCCACTCATTGTGGCTGAGTGTGTAAGGCTACCTCAACCTTGTTACATGTGTCTTTTTATCCTGAAGAGGGAAGATTCTGGAATGCTATTCTAGAATATTCTAGAATGTTGTCCAGCATCAGTGATACCTCACGTGTATGTGTGTACACCACTAATGCCTTCTCTGCTTGTCAAGGGGAATCTCACATAAATGGGCAACAATTCTTCCCACGTTTTGTAGAGTAAACTTTGGTCTGCCGTAACTCAGTATTTCTGTTTCCTCTCTTCCTTACTTTTTGGGTTCATTTCTTTTAGAGTTTAGGAAAACTGCATGACTTTGCCAGTTGTGCCATCAGGGGTCTCGCTGCTTAGCACCCCAGCTGGCGGGGCGCCACCCTGTGAGCTGTGACACGGGACAGTCCTCTTACCTTGGGCGGGACCGCGGGGTGAACCAGTGCTGTGCTCAGGGACAGGCCCCACGATGTGTGCTGGGATCGGATATTTGCTAACAGTCCCTTATTTCACCTTTACATCTGGGCCAGCACTCAGTGCTACTTCCTTCTTGAGTTTAACCCCCTGAGAGGCCCCCTGGGGTGTCCTGGGGCCCTGAGCTTCTCCGCCACCTACATCCTGGAGTCTGTGGCCCCGTCACACGGACGTGGCTGGCAGGTTCCTCCTGGTGCTGTGTATCAGCTCTGGTAGAGTTTACCAGCATTGGCGCTCTGCTCCTCCCAGGGTCCCCAGGAGCCATGCGGGGTCGGGGGTCCCTGAGAAGGAGGGGTCTGGGGGCTAGTGGCAGATGTGAATAGGACACCTTCCAGGGAATGTTTTCCTTTTTGTACCTGTTCTTTCTGCTCTAGACTCAGCGCCATGGCTTTAGGATATGGATCCAATCTATCATATCCTCCACGAGCCTCTCGGCCTGACGCCCTGCCATCTGTGACGCAGTTCTGAAGGTGGGTGGATGGGCTCGGCTCCGTCTCCATCTCCACTTAGGGAGGAGGGGCCCTCCCTGCTCAGACTCTCCCTCCTCCTCTCCCAGGTGTGGACATTCTCGGGGCTCAGCTCCCCCGCCCTACCACATGGTGTCCCAGGACACCAGAGCTCTGGACCCTCCCCCAGGGCCCCCCAGCGGTGCCCACTCAGCTGCTCCTCACTTCCCGGTGCCCTGGGCCGCGAGGACCCTTCTCCCCACAGCCCTAGACTGGCTCAGTTCTGGCTCCATCAGATCTCACCATCCTGCCACCCCGCCTCAGGCCTCCCTAGGACTCTGACACCGCCCTGTCTGTCTCCCTGGTCCCCTTCTCATGGTCTCCAAATTCAGCTGGAAACACCATCTCCCGCGGCGACTCTGCTCAGCCACCTTCCATGGCTCCCCACTAGCTGGCTCTGGGACCCCACATTCCAGGCCCTCCATTCTCTTGGCCTCGCCTCCCACGGCCCTGACAGGGCATCCTCTGGGTGGTCAAACGGACCCCATCCCAGCCCATTTCACCCCCAAGGACAGTTTTTGTCCTCGACCTGGGTGCTGGGGCCGCCGAGAGCCGCTGGCTCAGGGCAGGCAAGGGCACCAGTGGCCGGTGGGTGGTGGGAGAGAGGTGGACTGAAGGACCAGGGACCCCGGAGGAGGGAGGGAACAGGAAAGTGGGAGAACAAATGGGGACTTTGAGAAGGAGGGTCCCTGGTGGGGGGAGAGGTGTGTGAGGAAGGGGGCTCCAGGCTGAGGCAGGCGTGGCATGTGTGGGGCGGGGGCTGGGCTCCATTGCCTCTGCTGGGGGTGGGGGGCAGATGTGTTGAGCCCTGCCCTGCAGGGGTGGATTAGGACAGAGGAGCGTCCAGTGCAGCCCCTCTGGGGTCTGGGGTTATCGCTGCTTCCTCTTGTGAGGCCGCTGGTGATTCATGGCCCGAGGGCTGAGGAGCAGGCAGGGGGTCAGGGGCATGGCTGGGCCAACTGGGAGGGAGGCTGGCCACTCCCACCGTGGTGGGCTGGGCTGACCAGTGCAGGCAGGCCCCAGGCTCCCAGAAGCCCAGTGGCAGAGAGCAAGACTCCAGATCCCCAGCCACAGCCTTGGAGCCTGTTCCAGACAAGAATCATAGGCCGTCAGCCCCATGCGCCCCTGGTGGGGTGCTCATGCCCTCCAGGGTGCTCTATCTCACCCCTGAACTTGGCTGGACTCAGAGCTGGAGCCCGCCTTCCTGGGCTGGCTCCGGAGGGCCTGGAGAGGAGGTTCCCCTGGCCTTGGCTCTTGGGCTTAGGCTATAAACCAGGCCTAAGAGAAGGGGCCACACAGCTCTGGAGCTGGTGGCACTTGTCCCTGCCTCCCACCCCCTGGCAGTCCAGTGGGAGACTGAGGCCAAGTGACCCAAGTGACATGAATGTTCTCGGTGGCCCATCTAGAAGTGGGGGCTGCTCCCAGCAACCATGGCTCGGGCCTGTGGGGGAGACAGACCGTGCCCCGCTGGGAAGTCCTCTGGGGGCCCAGGTAATGGGAGCATTGTGAACAGGGTGGTGCAGGACAGATGGTTGTGTTGGAAGCTCCCTTTGGAAGCAGAGATGAGGAACAGACAGTCAGGGCTGCGAGGAGGCAGAGGGACCAGGAAGAAGGGAGGTGGCCATAAGGCCTGAGCTGGGGCCAAGGCCAGGGACAGCAAGAGGACAGCATGTATTTGAAAGCCACCTGGCCCTCCACGACCCCCGAGAAGCTTAGAGAATATGCCTAGCTAAGAGAGATGGAACCAGTTGAGAAACAGACCTCCCACCCCCGGAACAGGGCCATCCAGTGGACCCATTTGCAATGATGGAAATGTTTATATAGTGCAGTTGAGCGCTCGAAATGTGGCCAGTATTACTGAGGTCTGAATTCTTAATTTTATTTACTTTTAATTATTTAAAGTTTAAATTTAAATAGCTACATTAAAAAAATCAGTGAAATAGAAAAACAATAATGAAAACCAATGAACCCAAAAATTGATTCTTTGAAAAGATCAATAACACTGGTAAATCTCTAGCTAGACAGACCAGGAAAAAAATGGAGGCGAAAGATACAAATTCCCAATATCACAAATGAGAGTGGTCATTACTGTGGACCCTGCAGACATTAAAAGGATAACAAAAGAATATCATGATCAACTTTATGCAAATAAGTTTGACAACTGAGATAACACAGACAAATCCCTTGAAAGACACAAATAACAAAAACTGGTGCAAGAAGAAATAGAAAATCTGATTAGCCTTCTATGTATTAAAAGGAACTGAATTCATAATTTAAAAGTTTTCCCACGCAAAAAAATCCAGGTCCAAATGACTTCACTGGTGAATTCTAGCAAACATTTTATAAAGACATAATATATAAACTCTTTCAGAAAATACAGGATGAGGCAACACTTATTATCTCATTTTATAAGGCCAGCATTACCCCGATATCAAAACTAGAGATGTTACAAAGAAATTACAAGGCAAACTATAAACCTATATCCCTTATGAATACAAACATAAGATTCTCCATAAAATATTAGCAGTCAAACCCAGCAATATAAAAAAAAGGATCATCATATTTAACTGGGATTTATCTCAGGAAGGCAAGGTTGGCTTTTCCCAAATAAATCAATGTAATTCACCATGTTAAGAGAAGAAAATTATATGATCATTTTGATAGACTAAAAAGAAAAAAAAATAATAAAATTGAGGACCCATTCAAGACAAAAACTTTCAGGAAACTAGAAATAGAAAGGAATGTTTTCAACCTGATAAAGGCATCTATTTATAGCGAGAAAACTGGATACTTTCCCCTAAAAACAGAATTGAGGTAAGGATAACCACTCTTGGCACTTGTATTCAATAGTGTACTTAGCCATTGCAATAGGGCGAGAAAGAGAAACAAAAGGCCAATGGATTAGATGACATTCACAGATGGCATTATTGTGTACATAGAAATTCCTAAAGAATCTACGAAAGAGCTGTTGGAACTGATCTGAGCAAAGACCTGGAGCATAAATCAATTTTACATGTAATGGGCAAAGGAGAGGAAGAGGAGAAAGTAGGAAGACTGGAGAGCTTGGCAAAGGCCAGTTTATCAAGGTCACAGGATATAAGATCAGTATTAAAAAATTAATTGTAGTTCTATATACTAGCAATGAACAACTGGAAAATGAAACCAGAAAGCAATACTCTTCACAATAGCATAGAACCATGAAATACTTAAGATAAATTTAACAAAAATATTTGCAAGACCTATACACTAAAAACTACAAAAGCTCCTGAAACAAATTAAAGACTTAAATAAGTGGAAAGGTAAACTGTGTTTATGGATTGGAAGAATCAACATTTTTAAGATGTCAATTTCCCCCACACCAGTCTATACATTTACTGCAATTCCAATCTTAGTGAGATTTTTGGTAGCGGTTAACATGAAAATGCAAAGGGCCTAGAACATCTAAAATCAACAATTTTTAAAAAGAAGAACAGAATTGGACTTACACTGGTTGGTTTCAAGACTTGACATAAAGTTATAAAGATCTGTTATTAAGCTAAGTAAATAAAATAACGTAGTAAATGCAGAAAAATGGAACTGGATGGAATGTCCAGAAATTAATCCACATGTATATGGTCAATTGATTTTCAACAAAGGTACCAAGGCAATTCAATATGGATAGGAAAGTCTTTTCAACAAATGATGCTAGAAAAACAAGATATCTGCCAGGAAAAAAAAAAAAAAAGAGAGAGAGAGAGAACTTTGACCTTTACCTCATTCATACACAAAGAATTGAGGCTAAAGAGATCAGAGACCTTAACTTAAAAGCTAAAATGATACATCTTCTAGAAGAAAACATGGGAGCAAATCTTCATGAACTTGTATATGTAAAGATTTTTTAAACCAGACACAAAAGAATGAAACATAGAGTTAAAAATTGACATATTGAACTTCATCAAAATAAAAATATTTTGCTTTTTGTAAGTTTTTTGGTATGAAAAGATTTAAAAAGCCCCATAAGCCTGCAGATTCAAGAAGCTGAGTGAATCCCAAAGAAGATAAACCCGAGAAAATCCACACCAACCAAGACACAAGAGTTAAACTTTAGTGAAAACTAAAGACAAAGAAAAAGTCTCTTAAAAAAGTCGGAGAAAAACGGCATATCACCTGCAAGAAAGTACCAACTCAAGTGACAGATGATTGCTCCTCTGAAGCCATGGAGTTCAGAAGGAAGTAGCACAAGGGTTTTCAAGTGATGAAAGAAAAGAACTGTCAACCTCACATCCTATATTCAGTGAAACTGTCCTTCATGACTGGAGGGGAAATATATATATTCCAAGCATTAATTTATAAAAACGATAAGTGGCTATGTTAATATCACATAAGTAGAATTTAGAGCAAAGAAAATTACCAGGGACAAAGAGGGACATTACATAATGATAGAAGCATCAATCCACCAAGAAGATATAGCATTACTGAATGTTTACGCACTAAACAACAGATCTTGCAAGTACATGAAGCAAAAACTGATAGAGCTGAAAAGAGAAAGAGAAAAAGCCACAGTTATGGTTGGTACTTCAACACCTCACTCTCAGCAACTGAGAGAACACAGAACACTCCACTGAACAACAGCAGAGTACATGTTCTTTTCAAACAGCATGGGAAATTTACCAAGATGGGCTATATCCTGGGCCATAAGACAAACCTCAACAAATATAAAAGAACTGAATCCTACATAGAATGTTCTCTGAACACAACTGATTTACCTTAGAAATCAATAAGGTAAAGGCAAAAGGAACATCTCCAAACACTTGGGAATAAACAACTCATTTTAAAATAATCCATGGGACAAAAAGAAATCTTCAGGAAAAAGTGATTTCACTGGAAAATTCTAGCAGACATTTAAATAAGAATTAGCATAATTTCTTCATAATCTCTCTCAGAAAATACAAGAGGAGCAAACACTTCCCAACTTATTTTATGAGGCCAGTATCACCCTGATACCAAAACCAGACAAAGGAAGTACAAAAAAAGACAACTAAAGACTAATATCTCTTATGAACTTAGAAGAAAAAATCCTCAACAAAATATGAGCAAATCAAATCCAGCAGTATAAAACTGTACATCCAGTATATATATATCCAGTATGTAAAAAGTATGCACTCATAGTGGGATTTATTCCAGGAATGCAAGGCTGGCTCAGTATTTTAAAATCAAGCAATACAATCCACATCAACAGGTCGAAGAAGAAAAATACGATCATATTATTGATGTAGAAAAAGCATTTTATGAAATCCAACAACCATTCATGATCAAAAAAAAAAAAAAAAAACTTCAGCAAACTAGGAATAGGGAGGGAAACTCCCTCAATTTGCTGAAATCTACAGAAAGTCTGCAGCTCCCGTCATACTTAGTGGTGAAGGACTGAGTTCTTTGCCTGTAAGTTTGAGGACAATGAAACGCTATCCACTCTCACCACTATTATTCTACGTGGTCCTGGAGGTTCTAGCCCCTCAACAAGGCAAGGAAAAAAAAGGCACATGGTTTGTAAAGGCAGAAATTAAACTGCCCCTATTTGCAGATGACATAATTGTCTATGTAGAAAATCCAAAGGAATCTACAAACAAACCCTTAGAAGTAACAAGTGAATTTAGTGAGGTTGAAAGATAAGGGTCAAAATACAA
Source organism: Ceratotherium simum simum (assembly GCF_057802395.1). Lineage (NCBI taxonomy): Eukaryota > Metazoa > Chordata > Mammalia > Perissodactyla > Rhinocerotidae > Ceratotherium > Ceratotherium simum. The sequence continues at coordinate 55,258,398 of NC_141919.1, read as the reverse complement.
AAGTCGATTGCATCTCTATATACTAACGGTGAACAATTGAAAATTGAAATGAAAAACACAATACTATGTACACTCAAAGAAAATAAAACATGTAAGTACAAGTGTAACAAAACATGTACAGGATCTGAAATGCTGACAATTATGAAATGTCAATGAAAGAAATCAAAGAAACCCTAAATGAATGGAGAGCCGTACCACATTCACGAATCAGAAGACTCAGCATGGTGAAGAAGTCCGTTCTCCCCAAATCGATCTACATGTTTAAGCAAGTCCTATCAAAACCCCAAGAAGCTTTTGGGTAGACGTGGACAAGCTTCTTCTAAAATCTATATGGAAAAGCACAGGCCTTAAGGTGGTGTTATGGGTTGAATTGCGATCCCTGAGATTCATATGTTGACATCCTAACCCCCATTGCTCAGAAAGTGACCTTATTTGGAAAGAAAGTCTTTACAGAGGTGATCAAGTTACAATGAGGTGATCAGGGTGGGCCCTGGTCCAATACGACTTATAAGAAGGGGAAACTTGAAGACAGACATATTTACAGGGAGATCACCGTGTGGTGATGAAGATGGCCGTCTACAAGCCAAGGGGAAAGAGCTAGAACAGAGCCTCCATCACAGCCTCAGAAGGAACCAACCCGGCCAACACCTTAATCTTGGACTCCAGCCTCCAGAACTGTGAGAGAATAAATTCCTGCTGTTTAAGCCTCCAGTTTGTGGTCATTTGTTACAGCAGCCCTAGTCAACGAGAATAAGTAGCTAAAGCTACTTTGAGAAAGAAGGAAGAAGTGGGGGGAGCCACTCTCCCGACATTGAGGCTTCCCCTGTGGCCACAGGGAAGAGACAGTGTGGTGCTGGTGGGGGAGAACCCAGAGATCAACGGGTCAGAACAGAGAACCAGGAGGAGACCCAGCAAGTACGGCCAAAGGTTTTGACCAAAGTGCAAGAGCAGGTCGACGGAGGAAGGAGAGCCTGTCAACAAGTGGTGCTGGGGCGACTGGACGTCCACAAACAGAACGGTGAACCTCCACCTAAACCGCACACCTTCTACAGAAATGAACTCCAGTGGATCACAGATGGAAATGTAAAACTAAATGAATTTTAGAAAAAAATAAGAGAGAATCTTTGGGATCTAGACCGGTCAAAGGGGTCTTAGACTTTATATGAAAAGAATGATGCATAAAAGGAAAATCGATCAAAATAAACACTTTTGCTCCTCTGTGAAAGTCCTACTAAGAGGATGGAAAGATAAGCTACAGACCGGGAGAAGATGTTTGCAAGCCACATGTATGACAAAAGACGAGTATCTGCCACATATAAGACATGTCCAAATCTGACAGCAAAAAACAGACAATTCCATTAGGAAATGGGCAAGATGTGTGAAGAGGCATTTCACTGAAGATGATACACGGACAGCAAACAAGCTCAGGGAAAGATGCTCAGCACCAGTAGCCACCAGGGAAACGTGATGTTACACGCCAATCAGCACAGCCGGAACAAAGATGTGTGACAACACCAAATGCTGTGAGATGCAGAGAAACGTGGTCCCGCATACATTCCCGGGTAAATGTAGAACGGTGCAGCTGTTCTGCAAAATACTTGGGTAGGTCCTTTTATCGTTTTTGCTTTTTTTTTTTTTTTTTGCTGAGGAAGATTAGCCCTGAGCTAACATCTGTGCCCATCTTGCTCCACTTTATATGTGGGTCACCACCACAGCATGGCTGACGAGTGGTGTAGGTCCACACCCGGGATCTGAACCCGTGAACCCAGGCCACCAAAGCAGAGCATGCTGAACTTAACCACTAGGCCACAGGGCCGGCCCATGGGCAAGTCCTTTTAGACCTATTAGTGGAATTGCTAGAAGACCCAGCAATTGTACTCTTGGACATTATCCCAGAAAATGAAGTTATTCTCATGTGGAAATGCAGACTGGACTATTCACCCCAACTTTATCTGTCATAGCCACATCTGGAAAGAGCCTACGACCTTCACCCAGCGAATGTGGAGACACTGCAGTGTGTCCACGCCCCGGAGTGCCACCCGGCAAGAAAAGGGACTGAGTGTGACACACACGGACCTACGGAGGGATCTCCAGGGAACTGTGCCGAGGGGAAAGGTCAGTTTCAAAAGGACACCACTGCGTGGTTCCTTTGATATAACGTTTATTAGTAACATAATCACAGAGATGGAGAACAGATCGGTGGTGGCCAGGGGTTGGGAGGTGTTGGGAGTGGCTGTGATGGGGCAGCGTGAGGGGGTCCTGTGGAGACCACGTGTCTGCATCCTGGTGACAGTTGTATGGAGCTACACATGATAAAACAGCACAGAGCTGCACACACACGCATGCATTTGTGTGCACCAACACCCACAGGAATCTGAGTAACTCCGCGGGTTGTAACCATGTGTAACCATGCGACTCTCTTCGCTTCCACGTCGCATCACTGCTGTGCAATGTGTTAGACGTGGGGGCTGCGGGGGTGGGGGGCTGTAGAGGACCTCCTCACACTTTCTTTTGCAACTTGCTTTGAATTACAATTATTTCAAAATAAGAAGTTAAAAAAGAAAGGCAAGCCAAAGTTCAGAGGGGAAAAAATCTAAGTAGGACTTGTATATGCAAAACACATGAAAAACTCTTAAACTCAGTAATAAGACAAACACAGCAAAAATGGGCAGAAGAGTCGAAAGACCTTCCATGAAAGACGATATTCGACTGGCTACAAGTACATGGAAAGATGCTCGGTATTGTTCCTCAGGGAAACAAAGATTCCACCATAATGAGATGCCACCCAACAGTGTCCGTGAGAGTGCCGATTATGCCGACTGAGACGGCACGTGTGGGAGAATCCGTGGGGCACATGGACTCACACACACTGCGGGCAGCCGAGTAACACAGGTGCCCTGGGGGCGCCTCCTGGTAGTTTCTTATTAAGATGGACACAGCAACCGTAAGACCCAATACCTCAATGGGAGTGACCTAAAACACCCTCCAGGGCTCCCCTCACCTGAACCTGAACACCCCCCACTGCCCTGCTTGGCTGAGTGGCTCCCAGAATCCTCCACCTGAGATCCTTTTTCTCGGGTGTCCTTTGGGCATTTGCATCCCCCACAGCCCCTCCTCGGACCCCTCGGCCTTCTCTCAGGGGGCTCCTCCCACGCCTTCCTTCATACCTGCTCTTGCCACTCCTACCTTCTCCTTCCAGTCTCTGGTTCAGGCGTCTCCTCCTCCAGGAAGGTTTCCCTGATTCCCCAGGCTGATCGGGCCGCCTGTGTGTCCCCTGTGTCCCCATGGGGTACAGCGCTGACCTGCTGCTTTGTCCCCGCCTCCCCCGGGGTTTCCTCCAGCCGGGACCTCCATCCCCGGCTGGCACGGGGTCCTCGTGCCCTCGCTGCCGCACTGGGCCTGCCGCCTTCCCGGGCCTGTCCCGAAGGATTCAGGGGAGGAAACCTGCGTCCAATCTCCCGAGCGAGCCGCCGTACCTGTGTTTGGAAATGCAAGCCTGACAGGTGGGGCGGGCCTGGCGCGGGGTGCAGGGCTGATTCGTTAAAAGGTTTTATGAAAGCATGCTAAATAGACCGTGCAATTGCGAGAGTAAGTCCTTCTCTGGTGGAAATTACTCAGCCATTTGGTTTTTATTTTTGCAAACGCAGTTCGGCCCTTTTGAACACTCACTCCATCTGCCTTCACTGCCAAAGCAACAGGAAGATATGCTTTGAATTCTCTGTAAAACCCCCGTGTAAACACCAGGCTTACGGGTAATTGCAGCGAGCACGGCCCGCGCAGGGAGCCCTCCCGCGGCCTTCCCTCACTGACTACTGCGGGACGCACACTGCCTGGGGGCCCCTGCCGCCCCACAGCACCCCCCAAAGCTTCAGGGGTCTAACACGGGCCAGGTGGGCCCCCACCCCAGACACAGAGGTGGGGCTTCTGGAAGGATTTTCTCTGTGGGGAAAGGGAGCTCCCACCTTTCGGGCCTCTGGCCTCTGGAGGCACTGACCCTCCTGGTTAGCTCGGTTCGCCCCTCAGCGCTGATCCCCAAAGTCTAGTCCTGGGGAGCCTTCGCTGACTCGGCCCAGGTCTCAGCAGCCCCTGCCCGGCTGGCTCTCCGACCGTCTCCAGCCTCCAGACCCACTCCCGCTGGCCCACCTGGCCGGGCCTGCCCCTTCCTGCCACACCGCTGGCCTGAGCTCCAAGGACACTGGGCTCTGCTCCTGTGACACACCCCAGGCCCCAGGCTACTGGGGAGGCCTTCATTTGCATTCCTGCCAGGTGCTCAGGCTCACAGCAGCCTTTCCAGAGCACCCCGCAGGACCACTTCTTCCTCTTCACAACCTTCCTGAATCTGCGGAGGGTGGTGCCTGTGGCTGTCACCCGCACCAGGAGGGACCATCTCCGGACTCCAGGTGGGAGCCTACGCCTGCCTGGGAAGCCCTGGCCTGGGGGCACGACACTTAAATGGACATTTCAGCGGAAGTCCCATGACACGGTAGACGGCACGTTCCAAAGGTGGATCTGGAATTCATATGAGGCGGCCAGCGAGGTCCAGGGCAAGGGGTTGGGGCTTCTGTGGGATCTGCAGGGGCCTGTCTCTGCTGCTGGGAGACCCCCAACCTGGGGAGCAGAGGGGGGTCACCAGGGACTGCTGGGCAGAGCCTCGTCTCCAGGCCTAGGATGGCGGCTGGCTGAGGACCCCACTAGGTCTACCGGAGCCCACGCCCGGGCTGCTGGCCGGAGCCCACGCCACACCCCCGCAGACCCCTCGCCCGGAGATGGACGCAGCCTCATGTTCCCGAGTTGAAACAGGAGTGACCGTAGGACAGCTCTCCCCCTTGGGGACGTGGAGAAGCATGGACGGCCGTGTCCATCCCAGGCAGGCCCATGGCCCTGAGCACATGTGAAGGTGGGAGGGCAGGTGTGCTGCGTGTGACGGCCTCCAGGAGCCGCATGCTCACGTCCCGGGACACGCTGTGAGGGTTGGATGCCGGACCTAGAGGAGGCCGTGTGCAGCCCACGTCACGCTCTCCTTCACTCATTCATTCATTCACTTGTCACGCCCCCACCCCGGCAGCCACCGGCCGTGTGTGCCAGGCATCACTCTGACCCAGCGTGAGTCCTCGAGGGGCCCAGGCTGGTGGGGAGGCCGACACAGAGCCACACTCGACCACATGGGCTGCCACGAGACGAGGCCCCGACCCGCCTAGGAGGCCCGGGGCGGGGGGCAGGCTGGGTGGGGGATGGAGAGATGAGTGACAGCGTGCTCTGAGGGACCAACACAAAGTCCCGGGTGTGGCAGCAGTGCAGGTGGGGGCTCCCTGCGGCACACAGGCCCATGGAAACCCGGGGGCGGAGAGCTTGAAGGCTCCCTTGTCCAGCCTCCACTCAGGACTGGAAGCTTCTGTCCCTCCAGGCGCTGCCTGCCCCTGCTCTCACACCAGCAACGGGCCCTCCCTCCGCCTGGGCATCTCCCTCCATCCTGCTGAGCTCTCGTGAGGAGGACGCGCCTCACACAGAGCCCCCTGGGTCTGGACTGGGCAGATGGGGGCGGGGGTCCTCATGGGGCAGAAACGGAGCTGCCAGCCCCGGGGGTGTCAGGCTGCTCTGTGGCCTGGAGGGTCACAATGGACACGACCTCTTTGCGCCTCAGTTTCCTCCTCTGTGAAAAGATGGGGCTGTTCTCAAACCTTCTGGGCCATGGTGAGCGGTTAAGCAGAATAATGTGTGTAAACCCTGAACTCCGCTGGGGACATGACAGGCGCGAGTTATTGCTGCAGCTATTGGTTCCAGAAATGCCCGCTGCGCTCTCCAGCCAGGGCCCTGCCTTCAGGTCAGCCCTGGGCGTGGGGGTCTTCTTCCCCCCTTGCAAAGCCCTGGGCACCACGGCTGTAAGCACTGGTCCGGGGGGCACCCAGTCTGAGATGCGGGGCTTACCCCACTTGTCTCAGACACTCTGAGCTGGCGAGCCCCCCAGCAGCTCCCGGAACTCCGTGTTCTGGGATCTTTGCAGCCCGGGGCAACAGGGCCTTGGGGAGCAGCCTTGACGTCACCTTCCAGAACCCCTAATTACCCCGTTTTTGTTATAAATGCTGCCAAGAGCGGAACACAGCGAGCTGGACACTGCACTGGGGAAGGACGGCTGATCTCCCGGCCACGTGGGGAGACGGCTGTGGCAGTGTCCGCCCTCCACCGTGGCCAACAGAGGTCCCAGCATCTGTCCCCTGAGCCCTAGGGGCAGCAGGACTGCAATAGTGGTCACTCGTCCCAATGAGGAGATGGCGGTGGGGAGAGCTGGATCCAGGGAGCAGTCTGAGACGGGCTGTGTGCAGCTGTGAGTAGAGGGGCCCCATGTAAGGCCAGGAGGTGGGGGGACACAAGGCAGGGAGGAGGGAACCGGGCAAGGTGTGTGCTCCCCGGCCAGCACCTTGGCGGGCGCCTGTGTAGAACTTGAACCTCAGTTTCCCCACCTGAGTGAGTGGGGTGGCCACCTACCACTCCTGTCTGCTCCCGGTTGAGGGCCTGTCCCAAGGGCACTTCATCCCGGCACCTGAGGCAGAGGCAGAGGCTCTGCAGGGTCCCAGGTCGGACGAGTGGCTGGGCCGTGAGGGCTGAGGGGTGTGGGTGGCCAGTGGCGGTGTCAGTGTAAGGACACTGGGCAGGTCGACCTCTCAAGGACACACAGAATCTGGTTCCCTGTCACACCTCCATGCCCAGCTCTCCGCTTGGCCCAGAGAGGGTGTCTGTGTGTTCTGAGTGGGGCCTGACTTGGGAGACTCGAATGGCTGGGGACTTCCAGAACCATCTGGAAGCTTCTTCATCACAGGTCTGGCACCTGGCTGGGCTGGCTCCAAGTCTGGGCTCTCCGCGTGACTTGGGCTTCCTCATAGCGTGGCGGCCTCTGGGGGTTTGGGCTTCTATGTGGAGGCCAGGGTGATGAGTACCGACCAGGCCACCAAGCTGGGTGTGGCCCCTGTTTCCTGAAGCTCACGAACTGGGCTCGAGAGACAAGAAGCCAGCAAGGACAGGCCAGCCTGCTTGGGACCAGGTGAGGGTGCAGCAAGGAGGGTCCTGTGACAGGAGAGGGAGAGAATGTGACTCTGAGGATGTGGCCTTCCATCTGAGACGGCAGCAGAGAGAAGGCCTGAGGAGAGCGCAGACCTGAACAAGGGCCCTGCAGGCATCGGGAATGGCTCGTGCAAAGGCCCTGGGTTGCCACTGAGCTGGGAGTGCCTGAGGGCTGAAAACAGGGGCTCACGAGGAGAGGGGCAGGTGTGAGTGCAGGGGTCACCTGGAGCTGTCACAAGGGCCTTGAGAGTCATGGGGAGGGGATGGGACAGAGCAATAAATGAATGTCCCATGAGGCCACCTCAAACCCAACTGTCCCCTCCCTCCCCACCCCTGGGCCACATGTGAGTCTCCCACTGGGACCTGGGGCAGGTCAGTGCCAAGTCCAGCCCATGGTGGCAGCCGCTCTCCTCCCCTTGGGCCCCAGCCTCTGCGCTCAGTCCCCTTGGTCAGGGAGCAGGGGTGGCTGGCGGGCGGATCAAAAGGCCTCCCCCCCGGCTCAGCCTTGCCCATCAGGGAAACATCACATTGCTCTGGAATGAGGTGATTTCGAGCAGCCGATGCGAGGAAATGGGTATTTATGTAACGGTGGGCATGGTTTTTATTTTCCCTAATTTTCAGATTACTTTCGATTAGGCCTTTTCGGAGTAGAAAAGGCTTGAAGTGAAATAGATCCTGCCTAAATCATTACTGCCCGCCCTGCTCCAGGCCGCCTCTGTAGACAATTACTCCGGACCCTGGGGTTAGGGGGCAAACTCCAGGCAGGGGCGCTTCCTCGGGTTCTGCGACCACTGGGAGAGCCCAGGGCGCGGCCGCTCGGCCTTTTGTGCCTCGGACACACAGCAGCCATTGATTCCGAGGCCCTCTGGCCAGAGGGCCTTGGGGGAGGGAGGGGAGAGTCATTCCCACCAACATCTGGACTCTATCTCTTCTCCCTGCCCCCAACTCGGGACAAGGTGGGGAGGGGGAGAGGGAAAGAGGGGAAAAATGCCCAGGCCAGATTCAAATGCTTTCATAAATTCTGCACCAGAAATGTTTTGACGTGAATATTTTTGTCAGTCTCCAGCGTTTGCCAAAAGAAACTCAACTCCACACGACAGCTCGAATATATTCTCTAGATGACTCTGAAGCCGCTGGGAGGCCGGGCAGGCGGGCCCAGCACCTGTGAGGCACACGGGGCCTGGCGCCTCGCCCGGGGTGGGTGGAGGGGAGACGCCAGGGACCGGGCCCTGTGGCCAGGTCACCTCTTGGGGGCTGGTCTCTGTCCAGAGAAGGCCAGGGCACTCTTCCCGACGTCCACCCAGGGGCAGGTCCACCACCGGGTCCAGCCCAGCCTGGGGGAGTAGCTGCAAAGGACGGCCCACAGGAGGCAGAAGCGGAGGGATGGACGGAGGGGAAGCGTGTTGACGCCTCCAGAGGAAACCACACACGTGTTAATCGTGGCTTTCTTCTGCAAAGTTGAACAAAATAGTCATTTTTGGTTTTCTTTTTTTCTTGGCTATATTTTTTCCACTTTCCTACAATCAATATGAATTAGTAAAAGTGTCATTTAAAAAATATATATAGGGGGCTGGCCCCGTGGCATAGTGGTTAAGTGTGCGAGCTCTGCTGCTGGTGGCCCGGGTTCGGATCCCGGGTGCACACTTACACACCGCTTGTCAGGCCATGCTGTGGCAGCATTCCACATAAAGTAGAGGAAGATGGGCACGGATGTTAGCCCAGGACCAGTCTTCCTCAGCAAAAAGAGGAGGATTGGCATGGATGTTGGCTCAGGGCTGATCTTCCTCACAAAAAGAAAATAAAATATATATCTTCCTAAAAAAAATATAGAATCCTCATATGATCCCATAATTCCACCTCTGGGTATATACCCCAAAGAGTTGAAAGCAGGATCTTGAAGGGATATTTGCACACCCACGTTCACAGCAGCATTTTTCACAGTAGCCAAAAGGTGGAAGCCACCCAAGTGTCCATCATTGATTGAATGGGTAAACAAAAGGTGGTCTATCTGCACAGGGGAATATGATTCAGCCCTGAAAAAGACATTCTGACACCTGCTACAACCTGGATGAACCCTGGGGACATTATCCTCAGTGAGATAAGCCAGGCACAAGAGGGCATATACTGTGTGATCCCACTCATATGAGGACATAGAAGAGTCACGGCCACAGACACAGAAAGCAGAATGGTGGGTGCAAGGGCCTGGGGGAGGGGGACAGGAAGTGAGTGTTCAATGGGGACAGAGTTCCAGTTTGGGAGGATGAGAAAGTTCCGGAGATGATGGTGGGGATGCTTGTACCACAGTGTGATTGTACCTAACTCCACTGGACCATATACTTAAAAATGGTTCAAATGGTAAATTTTACGTTACGTGTATTTTATCACAATAAAAAAATTACAAGGGACACGTGTCTTCCTCCTTGCCACATCAGTTGTCCCCTCTGGTGCAGGGGCCCTACCCGAAAGCATCCCCTGCAGGCTGTGGTCTGGCTGGAACGTGGCTCCCCGCTGCAGGCCTGTGGCCTCGGTTTTTCTCAGGCATCAGGAGCTTCCAAGTGGCGGTGAAGGAGACCGGACCCCAGGTGGGAACCTGAGCCTGGGGGCGGGAAGGGCGCGGCCCCCAGGGGTGGACACAGTCCACCGCTGGGCAGACGTGGCCAAGCCCCCGGCCCGCTCTGGGCCCTTGGATGGCTGTGGGAGATGGTCGAGGCCGTGGCTAAGGGCAAGCTCCTAACTCCTCCGTGCCTCGGTCTCCCCATCTGCACCCCAGGGCAATAATGTCAGAGTGCCGCTGTCAGGGGGCACCGCTAGGACTGAAGGAGAGCGGGTTCTGCTGCACGGGACACCTTGGTCCTCGCGGCGGGTCATCAGGCCAGTACTGGCCACAGTGCAAATGGACAACAATGCTGCTCAAGTCATCGTTATCTGAAAAAGGGGATTTCAGGGGCTCATTCGTTGTTTCTTCCTAAATGCTCTACCGAGTACCTGTCCTGTGGGCCTGGAGGCGGGCGAGCCCAGCCCTCCCTGGGCTGCAGGCCTAGCGGTGGGCCAGCTGGCCATGGGACATCCCAGATGGAAAGGTCAGAGGGCAGGAGTGAGGATGCTGAGGGCAGGGCGGGGGGTGGGGGGTTCAGGGCAGGGGCAGAGTGGGCTGGCTCTGCGTCTGGCTGGCTGTCACGTCTGGGCTCACAGTCTCACAACCCAGCCCTGGGGCATGGCCGCATCCCCCCTGCATCCCACCTACCTCCCTCCCTCTGGGGCCTGCACCCTGATTAAAATGGTTCAACATCAGTCGCCAACACTGACCAGTCAGGAGATGGTGCATGGCTGGACCTCCCCCCTCTGAAGGCCATGGCTGGCTCGCACCTCGGGCCACGTGGGGCTGCGTGGGGCCAGTGAGGGGCTCCGGCCAATGAACTGAGCAGAGGCGATATGTCCCTCCTGGGTGTGAGCATTTGCCTACAAGGGGAAGGCCCACCAGACCTCTCTCCTCGGCATGGAGACATTGGGGGCGGGGTGATGTTGAGTTGGGCCCGCTCCGTAAGTGCCCCCAACGAGTACACAGGACCAAAATCGCAGTCATGATGACGGTGATCAGGGGCCCCTACTGGCTCTGTGGGACACAGGGTATGAATGGGCAAGAAAATCTCTGTTGTTTCCAGTCCCTGGGACCTGGGTCATTACTGCAGCAGAAGCAAGATGATCCTGGTGCTACAGACATTTCACAAAAGTATGGGGATTTCCCTCCCTTCCTCCTTTCCTTTCTTTTTCTAATTATTTTTTATTGTGGCAAAACATGCATAACATAAAATGTACCATTTTAACCATGTTTGAGTGTACAGTTCAGTGACGGGATTAAGTACATTCACAATGTATAACTGTCACCACCATCTCGCTCCAGAACTTTTAATTATCCCAAACAGAAACCCTGTAACCTTTAAAAAATAACTCCCCATTCCACCCTCTACCAGCCCCTGGTGACCACCGTTCTGCTCTGTGTGAATTTGCCTGTTCCAGGAACTTCATACAAGTAGAATCGTACAATGTGTGTCCTTTTGTGCCTGGCTTATTCCACTCAGCATAATGTCTTCAAGGTTCTTCCGTGGTAACGTGCACCAGAATTTCCTTCCCTTTAACAGCTGAATAATATTCCATGTATGTATATGTTATGTTTTGTTTATCCATTCATCCGTTGGTGGACACTTGAGTTGTTTCCACCTTCGGCGACTGTGAATAATGCTTCTGTGAACATTGGTGTACACGTATCTGTTTGAGTCTTTGCTTTCAATTCTTTTGGTTTTATGCCTAGGAGAGGGATTGCTGAATCATATGGTAATCTATGTTCAGCTTTTTGAGGAACTGCCATACTGTTTTCCACAGAGACTGGATCATATTACATTCCCATCTGTAATGTGTGAGGGTTGTAATTTCTTCATATCCTCACCAACACTTTATTTTCCATTTTTTTTTTTACAACAGCCCTCTTAGTGGGTATGAGGTGGTATCTGTGTAGTTTTGACTTGCATTTCTCTAATGACTAATGATATTGAGCATTTTTTCACATGCTTGGCCATTTGTATATCTTTGAAAAATATGTCTGTTCAATCCTTTGTCCATTTTAAATTGGATTGTTTGATTTTTGTTGTCAAATAGTAGGAGTTCTTTATATATTTTGGATATTAATCCCGAGTCAGATATATGATTTGCAAATATTTTCTCCCATTCTGTAGGCTGTCTTTTCACTCTCCTGATTGTGTCCTTTGATGAACAAAAATTTTTAATTTTGATGAATCCACTTTATCTATTTTTTTCTTTTGTTGCTTGTGCTTTGGGTATCATATCCAAGAAATCATCACCAAATCTAGTGTAATGAAGATTACTCCCTATGTTTCGTTCTAACAGTTTTATAGTTTTAGATCTTATGTTTAGGTCTTGATCCATTTTGAGTTAATTTTTGTATATGGTGTTAGGGAAGGGTCCAACTCCATTCTTTTGCATGTGGAGACCCAGTTATCCCAGCACTATTTGTTGGAAAGACTGTCCTTTCTCCGTTGAATGGTCTTGGAATACTTGTTGAAAATCAATTGACTGTATATGTGAGGATTTACCTCTGGACTCTATTCTATTCCATTGGTCTGTGTGTCTGTCTTTATGTCAGTACCACACTGTTTTGACTAGTGTAGTTTTTTAGCAAGTTTTGAAATTAGGAAGTGTGAGTCTTTCAATTTTGTTCTTGTTTTTCAAGATTCTTTCGGCTATTTGAGCTTACTTGAGACTCCATATGAATTTTAGGGTGGTTTTTCTATTTCTGCAGAAGTGCTCAGAGATTTTGATAGAGATTGCTTTGAATCTGTAAATCCCTTTTGGTAGTATTGCCATCTTGACAATGTTAAGTCTTCCAAACCACGAACATGGGATGTCCTTACATTTATGTCTTCTTTAATTTCTTTCAGCAATGTTTTGTAGTTTTCAGTGTACAAGTCTTTTGTATACTTTGTTAAATTTATTCCTAAGTATTTTATTCTTTTTGATGCTATTGTAAATAGAATTGTTTTCTTAATTTCCTTTTCATTGCTAATGTATAGGAATGCAACAGATTTTGGCCTGCTGATTTGGTATCCTACACTTTGCTGAATTCATTTATTAGATCTAACAGCTTCATTTGTATATTGATTCTTTAGTGTTTTCTACATATAATATCATGTCATATTTAAACACAAATAATTTTACTTCTTCCATTCCAATTTGAATACCTTTTATTTCTTTTTCTTACCTAATTACTCTGGCTAGAATTACCAGTACTATGTTGAATAAAGTGGTGAGAGTGGGCATCCTTGTCCTATTCCTGAACTTAGAGAAAACATTTTCAGTCTTTTACCTTTGAGTATGATGTAAGCATGGGTTTTTCATATATGGTATTTCATGTTGAGGAAGTTCCACTCTATTCCTAATTTATTGAGTGTTTTTATCATAAGGAGTATTGGATTTTTCTGCATTGACTGCGATGATCATGTGTGTTTTTTTTTTTCTTCATTCTTTTAAGGTGGTGTATTTCATTGATTGATTTTCATATTTGAACTTCCCGTGCCTTCCTGGGATAAATCCCAGTTGGTCATAGTAATAATTATTTTAATATGGTGCTGAATTTGGTTTGCTAGTATTTTGCTGAGGATTTTTGCATTTATATTCATAAGGGATATTGGTCTGTAGTTTTCTTTTCTTGTAATGTCTGTCTGGCTTTGGTATTAGGGTAATGCGGCATCATAGAATGAGTCAGGAATTCAATTTTTGAAAGAGTTTGAGAAAGATTGATATTAATTCCTCTTTAAATATTTGTTAGAATTCACCAGGGAAGCCATCTGGTCCTGGGCCTTTCCTTGTTGGGAGATTTTAAATTACTGATTCAATCTCCTTACTAGTGATAAGTCTATTCAGATTTTTTCCCTCTTCATGATTCAGCTTTGGTACATTGTGTGTTTCTAGGAATTTGTCCATTTCTTCTAGGTTTTTCTTCTGATGTGTTGGTGTACAATTGCTCATAGTATTCTTTAATAGTCTTTTTTTATTTCTGTAAAATCAGTAGTAGTGTCCTTACTCTCATTTCTGAATTTGAAATTTGCATCTTCACTCTTCTTTCTCAGTCTAGCTAAAGGTTTGTTAATTTTGTTGATCTTTTCAAAGAACCAACTTTTGGTTCTCAATCTTGATTATTTCCTTCCTTCTTCTAGTTTTGGGTTTAATTTGTGCTTCTTTTTCTAGTTCCTTAAGGTGTACGGCTGGGTTATTGATTTGAGATTTTTTATTTATTTATTTATTTATTTATTTATTTATTTATTTTTATTTCTTTTTTCTTTTTTCTTTTTTTTTTAAATTTTTTGTTTATTGCCATAACATTGGTTTATAACATTGTAAAAATTTCAGGTGTACATCATTGTACTTCTATTTCTGCATAGATTACATCATGTTCACCACCAAAATACTAATTACAACCCATCACCACACACATGTACCGAATTATCCCTTTCACCCTCCTCCCTCCCCCCTTCCCCTCTGGTAACCACCAATCCAATCTCTGTCCCTATGTGTTTGTTTATTGTTGTTATTATCTACTACTTAATGAAGGAAATCATGTGGTATTTGACCTTCTCCCTCTGACTTATTTCACTTTGCATTATACCCTCAATGTCCATCCACGATGTCACAAATGGCTGGATTTCATCGTTTCTTATGGCTGAGTAGTATTCCATTGTGTATATATACCACAGCTTCTTTATCCATTCGTCCCTTGATGGGCACTTAGGTTGCTTCCAAGTCTTGGCTATTGTGAATAACGCTGCAATGAACACAGGGGTGCATGTACCTTTACAAATTGGTGTTTTCAAGTTCTTTGGATAAATACCCAGCAGTGGGATGGCTGGATCATATGGTAGTTCTATCCTTGATTTTTTGAGGAATCTCCACACTGTTTTCCATAGTGGCTGCACCAGTTTGCACTCCCACCAGCAGTGTATGAGAGTTCCCTTCTCTCCACATCCTCTCCAACACATGTTGTTTCCTGTCTTGTTAATTATAGCCATTCTGACGGGCGTCAGGTGATATCTCATTGTAGTTTTGATTTGCATTTCCCTGATAGTTAATGATTTTGAACATCTTTTCATGTGTCTGTTGGCCATCTGTATATCTTCTTTGGAGAAATGTCTGTTCAGGTCCTTTGCCCATTTTTTAATTGGGTTGGTAGTTTTTTTGTTGTTGAGATGCATGAGTTCTTTATATATTTTGGAGATTAAGCCCTTATCAGATGTATGGTTTGCAAATATCTTCTCCCAATTGTTAGGTTGTCTTTTCGTTTTGTTGATGGTTTCCTTTGCTGTGCAGAAGCTTTTTAGTTTGATGTAGTCCCATTTGTTTATTTTTTCTATTGTTTCTCTTGCCCGGTCAGACGTGGTGTTTGAGAAGATGTTGCTAAGACTGATGTCGAAGAGCGTACTGCCTATGTTTTCTTCTAGAAGTTTCACAGTTTCAGGTCTTACATTCAAGTCTTTAATCCATTTGGAGTTAATTTTTGTGTATGGTGTAAGGTAAGGGTCTACTTTCACATTTTTGCATATGGCTATCCAGTTTTCCCAACACCATTTGTTGAAGAGACTTTCTTTTCCCCATTGTATGTTCTTGGCTCCTTTGTCAAAGATTAGCTGTCCATAGATGTGTGGGTTTATTTCTGGGCTTTCTATTCTATTCCATTGATCTGTGTGTCTGTTTTTGTGCCAGTACCATGCTGTTTTGGTTACTACAGCTTTGTAGTATATTTTGAAATCAGGGAGTGTGATACCTCCAGCTTTGTTCTTTTTTCTCAGGATTCCTTTAGCTATTCGGGGTCTTTTGTTGTTCCATATAAATTTTAGGATTCTTTGTTCTATTTCTGTGAAAAATGTTGTTGGAAATTTGATAGGGATTGCATTGAATCTATAGATGGCTTTAGGAAGTATGGACATCTTAACTATGTTAATTCTTCCAATCCAAGAGCACGGAATATCTTTCCATTTCTTTGTGTCTTCTTCAATTTCTTTCAGAAATGTTTTATAGTTTTGGTGTACAGATCTTTCACCTCTTTGGTTAAGTTTATTCCTAGGTATTTTATTCTTTTTGTTGCAATTGTAAATGGGATGGTATTCTTAATTTCTCTTTCTGCTACTTCGTTGTTAGTGTACAGAAATGCAACTGATTTTTGTATGTTGATTTTGTATCCTGCAACTTTACCATATTCGTTTATTACTTCTAAAAGTTTTCTGGTGGATTCTTTGGGGTTTTCTATATATAAAATCATGTCATCTGCAAATAGTGACAGTTTCACTTCTTCCTTTCCAATTTGGATCCCTTTTATTTCTTTCTCTTGCCTGATTGCTCTGGCTAGGATTTCCAGTACTATGTTAAATAGGAGTGGTGACAGTGGGCATCCTTGTCTGGTTCCTGTTCTTAGAGGGATGGCTTTCAGTTTTTCACCATTGAGGATGATATTAGTTGTGGGTTTCTCATATATGGTCTTTATTATGTTGAGGTACTTTCCTTCTATATCCATTTTATTCAGAGTTTTTATCATAAATGGATGCTGTATCTTGTCAAATGCTTTCTCTGCATCTATTGAGATGATCATGTGATTTTTATTCTTCATTTTATTAATGTGGTGTATTACGTTGATTGATTTGCGAATGTTAAACCATCCCTGCATCCCTGGAATAAATCCCACTTGATCATGGTGTATAATCTTTTTAACGTATTGTTGTATGCGATTTGCTAGTATTTTATTGAGGATTTTTGCATCGATGTTCATCAGTGATATTGGCCTGTAATTTTCTTTTTTTGTGTTGTCCTTGTCTGGTTTTGGTATCAGGGTAATGTCAGCTTCGTAGAATGAGTTAGGGAGCTTCCCCCCCTCCTCAGTTTTTTGGAAGAGTTTGAGAAGGATAGGTATTAAGTCTTCTTTGAATGTTTGGTAGAATTCACCAGGGAAGCCATCCGGTCCTGGACTTTTATTTTTGGGGAGGTTTTTGATTACTGTTTCGATCTCCTTACTGGTGATTGGTCCATTCAAATTCTCTACTTCTTCTTGATCCAGTTTTGGAAGGTTGTATGATTCTAAGAATTTATCCATTTCTTCCAGATTGTCGAATTGGTTGGCATATAGCTTTTCATAGTATTCTCTTATAATCTTTTGTATTTCTGAGGTGTCTGTTGTAACCTCTCCTCTTTCATTTCTGATTTTACTTATTTGTGCCTTCTCTCTTTTTTTCTTGGTGAGTCTAGCTAAAGGTTTGTCAATTTTGTTGATCTTTTCAAAGAACCAGCTCTTGGTTTTATTAATTTTTCTATTGTTNTTTGGTCTCTATTTCTNTTATTTCTGCTCTGATTTTTATGATTTCCCTTCTTCTACTGATTTTGGGCTTTGTTTGTTCTTCTTTTTCCAGTTCCTTCAGGTGCATTGTTAGATTGTTTATTTGAGATTTTTCTTGTTTGTTGAGATAGGCCTGTATCGCTATAAACTTCCCTCTTAGAACCGCTTTTGCTGTATCCCATAAATTCTGGCATGTTGTATTTTCATTTTCATTTGTCTCCAGGTATTTTTTGATTTCTTCTTTGATTTCTTCATTAACCCAGTCATTGTTCAGTAGCATTTTGTTTAATCTCCATGTATTTGTGGCTTTTCTGATTTTCTTCCTATAGTTGATTTCTAGTTTCATACCGTTGTGGTCAGAAAAGATGCTTGGTATTATTTCAATCTTCTTAAATTTATGGAGACTTGTTTTGTGGCCTAATATGTGATCAATCCTGGAGAATGTTCCATGTGCCTTTGAAAAGAACGTGTATTCTTCGGTTTTTGGATGGAATGCTCTGTATATATCTACTAGGTCCATCTGTTCTAGTGTGTCATTTAAGGCCAATGTTTCCTTATTGATCTTCTGTTTGGATGATCTATCCGTTGGTGTAAGTGGAGTGTTAAAGTCCCCTACTATTATTGTGTTACTGTCTATTTCTGTTTTTACGTCTGTTAATAATTGCTTTATATATTTAGGTGCACCTACATTGGGTGCATAGATATTTACAAGTGTTATATCCTCTTGTTGGATTGTTCCCTTGAGCATTATGTAATGCCCTTCTTTGTCTCTTTTTACAGTTTTTGTTTTAAAGTCTATTTTGTCTGATATGAGTACTGCTACCCCAGCTTTCTTTTCATTGCCATTTGCGTGGAGTATCTTTTTCCATCCCTTCACTTTCAGTTTGTGAGTGTCTTTAGGTCTGAAGTGTGTCTCTTGTATGCAGCATATATATGGGTCTTGTTTTTTTATCCAATCAGCCACCCTATGCCTTTTAATTGGAGCATTTAGTCCATTGACATTTAAAGTAGCTATTGATAAGTATGTACTTACTGCCTTTTTTTAACTTTTTTTTTTTCTCAGTGTTTTAGTAGTCCTTCTCTGTTCCTTTCTTCTTCTATACAGAATTGATGGTCACTTTAGTTTGACTTCTGTCTGAAAGCTGTACTCTTTAACTCCCCTCCTCCCTCATGTTTTTGATATCATATCTAACCTCTTTGTTGTGCATTTGTATCCATTACGTTCTAATCATGGAAATAGATAATTTTTCCTATTTGTGGTCTTTTCTTTTCCCCTTAAATCAGTCCCTTTAACATTTCTTGTAGCACTGGGTTCTTGGTGACAAACTCCTTTAATTTTTGCTTATCTGGGAAAATTTTGATCTCTCCTTCCATTTTGAATGATAACCTTGCTGGGTAGAGTATTCTTGGCTGTAAGTTTTTTCCTTTTAGCACTTTAAATATATCGTGCCATTCTCTTCTAGCCTGTAAGGTTTCTGCAGAGAAGTCAGCTGATAGCCTTATGGGGTTTCCTTTGTACGTAACTTGACATTCTCTTGCGGCTTTTAGGATTCTCTCTTTATCTTTAATTCTGGACATTTTGATTATGATGTGTCTTGGTGTGGGCCTCTTTGGGTTTATCTTGTTTGGGGCTCTCTGTGCTTCCTGTACCTGGATGTCTGTTTCCTTCCTTAGGTTAGGGAAGTTTTCATCTATTATTTCTTGAAATAGATTCTCTGACCCCTTGTCTCGCTCTTCTCCTTCTGGGACACCAATAACACGGATGTTAGTGCGCTTGATGTTGTCCCAGAGGTCCCTTAGACTGTCCTCAGTCTTTTTAATTCTTTTCTCTTTTACCTGTTCACCTCGGGTAATTTCTTCTAGTCTTTCATCCAGCTCACAGATCCGTTCTTCTGTATCCTCTACTCTGCTTTTGAGTCCCTCTAATGAATTTTTCATTTCCAGTATTGTATTCTTCATTTCTGATTGGTTCTTTTTTATATCTTCCATTTCTTTGTTGACATTCTCACTGAGTTCATCTATTCTTCTCCCCAGATCAGTGAGCATCCTTAACACTCTTAGTTTGAACTCTCTGTCGGGTAGGTTGCTCATTTCTGTTTCACTTAGTTCCTTTTCTGGGGTTTTGTCCTGTTCCCTTACTTGGAATGTATTCTTTTGCCTCTTCATTTTGCCTCTTTCCCTGTGCTTGTGTCTACGTATTAGGTAGGTCAGCTACGTCTCCTGCTCTTGGATAGGTGACATTATGTAAGTGATGGCTTAGGAAGCTTCCAGTGTGCTTCCCTCAGTTCTCAATGTTCCAGGGGTGACCCCTATGTGGGCTACTTGTATCCTTCTGCTGTGGCCTGTTTGCTCTCCCTGTAGGCGCCCAGGGAGTCTGAGTTATGCTCCTGGCCAGCTGTTGTAATGCTCAGCTGCTTGTAGTTGTTGTGGGCCCTTCAGTCTCTTTATCAGGTGTGGGGATCCCCAGCACAGTTGGCTGCAAGTTCTAATACCACATTTGTGTTGCAGTATTTCTTTTAAGTGAGTAGGCCCCCACCGTGGCAGGTTGTTAGGCTCAGGGCCTTACAATTGCTGTAAGCCTCTAGCCTATTAGGTCTCTTGTCAGCTCTCTGAGGATTGCAGCTGGGTGGGGCTGGCCTCAGGCACAGGAGCACCCAATTGTTTCAGGTTTTGGAAGGTGGAGCAAACCTCCTATGTGGGTCTTTGAGAAGTACAAGTCTTCTGCGGCTGAGAAGCCCTGCCGCCCACAGGTCCACACACACAGTCAACACAGTCCTGCCCCGTGTGCACGCCCCGACCTCCCCAAGCGGACCCAGTCTCTCCACGGCGGGAGCCCCACACACTCTGCCACCGCCCCACACTCTCCACCCGCTCCTTGTGTACACCCTGTCCCGCTCAAGTCAGCTCAGTTGCCAGGCTGCAGAGAATCCAGTCACCAATCTATGCAGGCCCACAAGTTGCCTGAGGGCTTGTTGTTGGGTGGGGCCAGTCTCTAGGGTGGGCTGCCCGCCCTGGCTGAGCTGGATTAAATCGGTGCTCTAGCGGGTGGAGCAGACCCTGGGCTAGCAGGTCTCAGGGAGAACTCCAATGGCGTCTGTGTCAGCACGCTCACACCAGGCCACAACAATGGCCGCCGCCAATGTCCCAGTCCCTGGAGAGGTCTCACCCCTCACCGAGATGCACTCAGGGCCTATTAGGTGAGTCTCTTGTCACCAAAGCACTGTACACCTTTCTTTCTGGTGATTTTAGGGTGCTTCCTGAAATGGGTGAGTTTGCGCGCGGGCCCTTTAAGAGCCAGTTTTAGTTTCTTTGTGAACCGGGTTTTCTGGGGGTGCTCCCCAGTGTTTTAGTAGCAGGCACAGTCAGATATTATGCCGCTGGTCTCGATTGTGCTGGGTCCACAATATGCCCACAGCGGGGGCGCTCCCCGGCTCAGGGCCCCGCGTCTCCAGGGAGGGCTGTGTACCTGTGAGCTGCTCCCGGCGGCCGTGAAGCTGGCGGCTTGTGAAGACGGCGTTTTCCTCTCCAGAAGGGAGTCTCTGCCTCTTCCACCTCAGTTAGGATTGTCCGTTGTTGCAGGAGTTCCTCTCATCCAGTTTTCAGTTCTGTCTCAGGGGTAATTTTTCCACAAGTAGTTGTAAATTGGCTGTGTCCAAGGGAGGAGGTGAGTTCCGAGTCTGCTTACGCCGCCATCTTGACTCCTCTCTTGAGATTGTTTTTTTAAATGTATGTGTTTCCTGCTGTAAATTTTCCTCTTAGTCTTGCTTTCTCTGTGTCCCATAAATTTTGGTATGTTGTCTTTTTGTTTTCATTCATCTCAAGGTATTTTCCTATTTTCCTTGTTATTTTTTCTTTTATCATTGGCTGTTTAGGAGTGTGTTAATTTTCACATTTGTGAATTTTTCAATTTTCCTGCTGTTATTTATTTCTAGTTTCATTCCTTGTGATCAGAAAAGATACTTTGCGTGCTTTCAATTTTTTCAAATGTATTGGGTCTTGTTTTGTGGCATAACATATGTTCTATCCTGGAGAACATTCCATGTCTAGTTGAGAAGAATGTATATTCTGCTGTTGTTGGGTGGAGTGTTCTGCGTACATCTTTTAGATCTAATTGGTTTTTGGTGGTGCTGAAGTCCTCTGTTTCCTTACTGATCTTCTGTCTGGTTGTTCTAACCATTATTGAAAGTTGGGTATTGAAGTCTCCAACTATTATTGTTGAACTGTCTATTTTTCTTTCTAATTCTGTCAGTGTTTGCTTCATATATTTTGGGCCTCTGTTATTTGGTGCATGTATATTTATAATTGTTATATATTCTTGATGAATTGACTCTTTCATCAATATATGATGTCCTCCTTCATGTCTTGTAACAATTTTTGACTTACAGTCTATTTATGTGATGTTGGGATCCCCACCCTGCTCTCTTTCATTTGCTATTTGCATGGAATATCTTTTCATTCTATCACTTTGATCTATTTGTGTCTTCAGATCTAGAGTGAGTCTCTTGTAGACAGTATATTGTTGGATCATTTTTTTAATTCATTTGACAGAATGAATTAAATGGGCTAATTGACAGTTAGCCCTTTGATTGGAGAGTTTAGTCCATCTACATTTAGGGTAATTACTGGTAAGGAAGGACTTGCTTTTGCTATTTTGCTTTTGTTTTCTGTGTGTCTTGTAAATTTTTGTCTCTCATACCCTCATTACTGCCTTCTTTGGGTTTAGTTCATTTTTTTGAAGTGAACATTTTGATTACCTTCTCATTGCCTTTTGCGCATATTCTACACATATTTTCTTTGTGGTTACCATGGGGCTTACATTTAACATCCTAAAGTTATAACAATGTAATTTGAATTGATACCAAGTTACCTTCCATAGTATACAAATCTCTGCTTCTGTATAACTTTCCCTCCCTTATGTTATAGATGTCACAAATTACATCTTTATACATTGTGTGCCCAATAGCATAGGTTTATAATTTTTATGCACATGTCTTTCAAATACTCTGGAAAATAAAAGGTCAAGTTGCAAACTAAAACTAAAATAATACTGGCATTTATATATATTCCCATGTATTTTCCTTTACTGGGGACCTTTATTTCTTTATATGGCTTCAAGTTGCTGTTTAGTATTTCAGCCTGAAGAACTCCTTTTAGCATTTCTTGTAGGGCTGGTCTAGTGGTAACAAACTGCCTCCGCTTTTGTTTACCTGGGAATGTCTCAATTTATCTCTCATGTAGAAGGACAGCTTTGCTGAATATAGAAGTCTTGGTTGACATTCTTTTTTTCA
Source organism: Ceratotherium simum simum (assembly GCF_057802395.1). NCBI lineage: Eukaryota > Metazoa > Chordata > Mammalia > Perissodactyla > Rhinocerotidae > Ceratotherium > Ceratotherium simum. The sequence goes on along the minus strand of NC_141919.1, from coordinate 55,236,165 downwards.
TTCAGCACTTTAAATATATCATCCCACTGTCTTCTAGCCTCCAAGGTTTCTGATGAGAAATCAGTTAGTAATTTTATTGTGGATCCTTTGTATATGACAAGTTGCTTCTCTCTCGATGATTTCAAGATTTTTCTCTCTCTCTCTTCAGCTTTTAACAGTTTAATTATAATGTTTCTAGGCATGGATGTCTTTAAGTTTTCCTACCAAACATTGGAATTCCCACAATGCATATGTTGATATGTTTGATAGTGTCACAGATCCCTTAGGCTCTGTTCACTTTTTGTGATTTTTCATTCTGCTTCTCAGACACAATAATTTCAGTTGCCCTATCTTCAAGTCCACTGATTCTTTGTTCTGGCTGCTCAAATCTGCTGTGAACCTCTCTAGTGAATTTTTAAAATTTCAGTTATTGTATGTACTAGTCCAGGGTTCTTTCTATCTGTCTATCAATTGATATAATAGAGAGAGATTGATTTATTATGAGAAACTGGCTCATGTGATTATGAAGGCTGAGAAGTCCCACAATCTGCTATCTGCATGCTGGAGACCCCGGAGAGCTGGTGCTATAATGCAGTCTGAGTCTGAAGGCCTGAGAACTAGGGGAGCTGATCCCAGTCTGAGGCCTGGAGAAGATGAGATGAGAGGTCTCAGCTCCATAGTGAGGCAGACAGGATCCTTCTGAGCAGCACCTGTGAACCAGGCTCAGGCAGTGCAGCCAATGCGCTTGGTCACCATGGAAACCCTAGGAGTGGGTGTCATGCCCACTGAGGGCAAATCCAAGTGATTTGTCTGTGCTTGCCAGAGGGCTGCCTTGAGGATATGGAGGATGAGTGTGAGGAGCAGTGCTGTGTTTGGTCAGCGATGTCTGCCCATGAAGGGTGGGAAGAGGTACAAGGCCCTGTGTTTGTCACCCATGTTCTATGACCAGCTTAGATCCTTTTGCTTCTGGGGAAATAAAAGAGAGAGATCCACACACATGGTCTATGGCAGAGTTGGGCCTTGGACCCCGAACTCAGTGCCCAGTGATCCTATATTCTAATGACCTATTGCTGCATAGCAAACCACTCCAAAACTTTGTGGTTTAAAACAATAACAGTTTTATTATTCTCACAGGTTCTGTGGGTCCATAATTCAAACAGGGCACAGTGGGGACAGCTTGTCTCTGCTCTGCAGTGTCTTGTGCATCAGCTGGAAGACCTGAAGGGTTTTATGTGACTGCAACAGCTAGAAGCTGGAGCAGCTGGGGTGGGAGGGTCCACCTAAAGGTGACATTTTTGCTCTGTGGACAGTGCTGGCATGGTGGGTGCTCAGGCTCTGCAGGGACTGTTGACCAGGGCAGTTACGCATGGCTCTCTGCACGGCTTGAGCCTCCTCTCAGCAAGTGGCCTAGGGACAGGACAGAGTCTGGGACATGTGAGTGCTCATAATTAGTGGTATTTCACTGCGTTTCATTATTTCTTCATGTTCTGAAGAGGGAAAGCAAAGGGTGTAGTCCAGGAAGTTGGGGGGTGCAGTGTTCCAGGTACCCACCACCTGTGACCGCATTAAGGCCATGGCACCACTTCTCGTGGGCCTGTTGCTGCGATGACCAGCTCCGGCTTTCTCCAGCTCCTCTCTGGGCCTCAGTTTCCCTAGCGGTTGGCCCTCAGGTGGCCCTGGCAGCTCTGGCCACCTATGACCAGGCTGCCTCTGGAGCTGGGGGGCTGTGGGGCGGGGGGAGGTGGCCCCGCCCCCACTCTGCTGGTGAACCTGAAATTTGGAAGTTTCCATGTGCCTTCCAGCTGGAAACCAGATGCTGCTGCCCTGCCAGCCCCACCAGCCTCTGAAACAGCGCTGGGCGGTCATTTCAGAGTTTCTCTGACTCTGTCCCTCCTGATGAGGATTGCTGGGAAATCTAAGAACAGAATCCAGCTGGGCTGTGGCTGCAGCAGGCCTGAAACTGGATACAATCACAGTCAAGAGCCGCCTGACAACACCCAACAGACGAGAGTGGGACAGAGGCCCAGACCCATAGCACAGGCTTGTCACCGTCACTCCTGCCCGGCCTACCCCTCAAGATCTGTCTGTCTATCCATCCATCTATCATCCATCTATCATCTATCTATCATCTATCATCCATCTATCTATCTATCTATCTATCTATCTATCTATCTATCTATCTATCATCTATCTGTCTATCTAATCTATCTATCATCTATCTATATCTATCTATCATCTATCTATCTATATCTATCTATCTACCTATCTATCTATCTATCTATCTATCTATCTATCATCATCTCTATCTATCTGTGTATGTATCTATCTATCCATCCATCTATCTGATTGTGACTAGCCCCACCCCAGTACTCTGATCCAACAGGTCTGGGTGGGGCCTGGTGTCTGTTTTATTTGTTTCCTCCCTGAAGCTCCCGGGTGACCTGGTGTCCACACAGGTTGAGAAGAACTGTGCATCTCTAAGAGGTTCCAGGGTGGTTTCCACCTGTGGCTACACCGGGCGTCTCTCTCTTAGAAGAGAGAAGCACAGACCTCATCTCACAAGGACCTCCTGCTCCCGGGTGTTTTGGGAATGGCCCAGCAGCCGGCCTGGATTAGCCTGGATTCTTCTTGTGTTTTCCTGTTTTCTGGCCACATGGCCCTGGCCGCCGGGTCAGGGTGCAGGACAGCTCAGACCTGGGTTTCCTGATCTGGGTCCCAAATCCCCGCGCAGCCTCGCCCCCGCTGCCCATTGCACTCTGCAGTCGGCTGTCGGCGCTGCCTGTGGCCCGCGCTGCGGCACCTCATGCTGCCGTGCTTCTCGCCACCTCACCGTCCAGCGCCTTCCTGCCTGGACGGGCACTTCCACCTGTGTCGCTCCTGTGCCCGTCACTGCCTCCTCCGCAATGCCACTCCTGGTCCCCAGTGTGCAGGGATTCATGGACAGGCCTGACGCTTGCTGTGGGCAACAGTGTGTGTATCTGTGTGTGTGTGTGTCTGTGTGCGTGTGCTCACAAATGTGCATTGTTCTGGCACATGGGCCTGGAGATCCATCGTATTCTCACAGAGGTCTGTGAGCCCTGGGCGTTTATTCCCCACTCTGTCAGGGTTCTGGCTCAGAGCGCCCCTCCCTGGGGCTCACATCGTGAGTGGCTTTGACCCCTGCAGCCATCACACTGTTTGTGGGGCTGTTTTCTGGGGTGTTAGAGACTTGAGGGCAAGTGATCAGCTCTTGCCCATCACTGTCTCCTTAGTGGACCCAAGTGACAGACCCTCCGTCCGACTGTGTAAGCAGATTCTGGAATCCAGTGGTCATACGATGAAATAGCCCGGGGTCAATCCGGCTTCAGGCATGGCTGGATACAGTTGCCCAATGATCTCACCAAGACCCCCAATCCCCTCTCTATCTCTGGGCCCCACTTCCTGTTTTTGACTCCAACCTCAGACAGGCCTGTCCCTGGTGGTCATCAACGGCCACGATCCGCTCTGACATCGCAACTTTCCTGATTCTAGGCCTGCTGACAGGTGCGAAACTCTGCCAGCCTTCCAATCGCAGAGGCCGGGGAGCAACTGCTGACCGGCTGGGCCTGCTCACATGCGCTGGCTTAGGGTGGAGCCCCCTCCCTGCCCCATGGACCAAATGGGAGGTGGGAGGAGGGGAGGGCTCCCCAAGCACCAGTCAGGGAAGGTGGTGCACGAGGCAGGAGTGGATGTGGAGAGGCCAGGACCGGATGTTGACCACAGCCGATGACGGAGTAGGCACCAAGCCCGGGGAAGGAAGCTGGTGCTTCTAATAAGTCACTTTTGATCGTCACCTCAGCCATACAGAGGGTCTTGTTATCCCCACCTCACAGGTGGGAAAGGACATTGCAGGGAGGACGATTCTTACCCGAGGAGACAGCTCTGAGGGGGTACAGGCAGGCCTGGAACCCAGTTCTCTCTGACTGGACCCTGAGGGATTCCCACTGCCATGCACCCTCAGAGCTCAACCCGTGTTTGTCGAATGAATAATACATAAAATGGAAACGAGTCTTAACCAATGTGGGGACCTAAGGAGCATGAGGGGGATGTGTGAGCAAGGCTAGAGGTCAGCTTTCTGGCAGGTTCCAGGAAGAGGTGCCCCTGGGACACCCTTCTTGGTGGCGGCTTCCCAGCACCCTCGCTGCTCCACTCTCAGGGGCATGTTCCAGAGGGCCAGCGCCTCGGCCGACAACAACCCCAGGGACTAGGGCTTTGTCGAATAGCCCCGGCCTGTGACCAATTGGTGCCAACCCCAGTGCTTGGCCACGACAGTGCTCACAGCTCAGGAGCTGCCCCCAGCGAGGGTGTCAGGGTCACCACTCACGCCTCCGTGGTCTGACCACTGACCATCACAGCCACTTCGTCTTCTTTCCCTCAAGACGTGTGTCCTTGGCATTTTCCTCCTGGGGCCCAGATAAGCCAGCAGATGGAGGCGGGGCAGTGATTCACGGGGCATGTGAGTGCCTCCTTCCACACAGAATGCTGACCTGGGGGCAAAACCGCTTTCTCGGCTCCGATCCCCTAAAAGTCCACCTGCTCCAGGCTTGGGGCACTGTGCTGTCCACTGCACGGTTTGGAGGGGTGCTCTGCTGCCTTCGTGGGGCCAACTTCCCGGCAGGCATTTGGGGAGGGGTTTTTTTGTTTGATTTGTTTTTTTAATGAAATATACTTGACATATGATATTGTGTAAATTTAAGTTGTACAACGTGTTAACTTGATACATCTATATATTGTAATATGATTGCCATTGTCGTGATAATTAGCACTTCTGTCACCTCATATAATTATCCTTTCTTTTTAGTGGTTGGAATGATGAAGTTCTAGTCTCTTAGCTTGTTTGATGATTATAACATGATATTGTCTGTATTCACTATGCTGTGCATTCGATCTCCAGGGCTTATTTTCTATTGGTTACAAGTTTGTACCCTGAAACAACCCTTAAAATCTATTTTATCCCCCAACCCCCATCCTCTGGTAACCACCATTTTAGTCTCTGTTTTTACGAGTTCGGCTTTTTTAGATCCCACATATAACTGAGATAATACAGCATTTCTCTTTCTCTGTCTGACTTATCTCACTGAGCATAACGTCCTTAAGGTCCATCCATGTTGCAAATGGCAAGATTTCCTTCTTTCTCACGGCCGAGTGGTATTCCATTCCATTGTAGTATATATATACACCGCATCTTCTTTTTTTTTGTGAGGAAGATCGGCCCAGAACTAACATCCGTGCCCATCTTCCTCCACCTTATATGGGATGCCACCACAGCATGGCTTGACAAGCAGTGCATCAGTGCACGCCCGGAATCCGAACCAGCGAACCCCGGGCCGCCGCAGTGGAGCGTGCGCACTTAACCGCTTTTGCCACCAGGCCAGCCTCCTACACCGCATCTTTTTGATCCATTCATCTGTTGATGGGCACCTAGGTTGTGTCCAAGTCTTGGCTCTTGTGAATAATGCTGCAATGAACCTGGGGGTACAGCTATCTCTGCAAGGTCCTGATTTCACTTCCTTTGGATATGCACCTAGAAGCGGGGTTGCTGAATCACATGGTAGTTCTATTTTTAATTTTTTGAGGAACTTGCATGCTGTTTTCTATAGTGGCTGCACAGTTTACATTCCCACCAACAGTGCACCAGGGTTCCCTGCATTTTGGGAGATAATATCTCAGGGTTTTCTAGTTGGAGCCACTGATTCTGGGGTCAGGGGTTGGTACCAGGAGGCAGCCCCAGGCAAAGAGTGGAGGGAAGTGTTTGCAGAGTTGAGTGTGGTCTCCATCTGGAAAAGGGCAGGGCAGACTAAGCGGCCACTGGGAAGCATCATATTGTTACATTGTTGGATATTTTCAGTTGAATCTTTTATTTTGAGATAACTGTAGATTCACAAGCAGTTGTAAGAAATAATATGGAGAGATCACATGTATCATTCACCCAGTTTCCCCCAATGGTAACGTCTTGCAAGACTGTAGGACAATTTCAGAGCCAGGATGTTGACATTGATACCGTCCACACACAGAACACCCATCACCAAGGATCCCTGTGTTAAACGCTCACTGCCACACCCACCTCCCTCCCTCTCTCCCATCCCTGAGCCCAGCAACAGCTGATCTCTTCTCCATTTCAATACTTCTCTCATTTCAGGAATGTCGTGTAAATAATCATATAGTGGGGAATCTTTTGGGATCAGCTTTTTCCCCACTCAGCATAACTCTCTGGAGCTTCATCATGGTTTGGGTACATCAGCAGGGTATCCTTTTTATTGATGAGTAGCTGTCCAGGGTAGGGTGTTCCCCAGTTTAACCTTGCATCCCTCCACTGAAGAATATTTGGGCCTTCGAGCCGGCCCCGTGGCGTAGTGGTTAAGTGCGTGCGCTCTGCTGCTGGCGCCCGGGGTTTGGATCCCGGGTGCGCACGGAGGCACTGCTTGTCAGGCCATGTTGTGGCCACATCCCACGTAAAGTGGAGGAAGATAGGCACGGATGTTAGCTCAGGGCCAGTCTTCCACAGCAAAAAGAGGAGGATTGGCATGGATGTTAGCTCAGGGCTGATCTTCCTCACAAAAAAATGAAAAAACAAAGAAAGAATATCTGGGCCTTTTCCGGTGTCTTGCTGTTGCAAATAAAGCTGATATGAACATTCTGTACCGGTTTCTGTGTAAACGTTAAGTCTTCACTTCTCTGAGATAAATGCACAAGAATGCAATTGCTGGACCTTCTGGTAATTCCATTTTCAGGATTAAAAGGACCTGCCAAAGTATTTGCAAAGTAGTTGCACTGTTTCATATTCCCAACACGAAGTATGAGGGATCCTCACCTCCACAGCGTCACAGCATCTGGTGCAATAAACGTGTAGATATATCCACTTTGGATTTAATTTGCATTTCCCTGATGGCTAATGATGTTGAATATCTTTTCATGGCTTATTTGCCAACTGGTATCATCTTCAGTGAAATGTCTGTTCATATATTTTGCCCATTTTCTAATTGGTTTGTTGGGATTTTTCTGTGGAGTGTTGGGAGTTCTTTGTGTATTCCAGATACTAGTCCTTATTGGATATGTGGTTTGCAAATATTTTCTTCCAGTCTTTGCTTGTCTTTTCATCCTCTTAATTGAGTCTCACACAGAGCAGAAGATTTCAATTTGATGGGATCCAACTTATCAATTTGGCTTTCATGGATCATTTTTTGTGTCAAGTCTAAGTATTCTTTGCCTAGTCCTAGATCTTAAAGATTTTCCCCCATGTTTTTTGTTTTAGTTTTACATTTTACATTTCCATCTGTGATCCACTGGAGTTCATTTCTGTAGAAGGTGTGCGGTTTAGGTGGAGGTTCACCGTTCTGTTTGTGGACGTCCAGTCGCCCCAGCACCACTTGTTGACAGGCTCTCCTTCCTCCGTCGACCTGCTCTTGCACTTTGGTCAAAACCTTTGGCCGTACTTGCTGGGTCTCCTCCTGGTTCTCTGTTCTGACCCGTTGATCTCTGGGTTCTCCCCCACCAGCACCACACTGTCTCTTCCCTGTGGCCACAGGGGAAGCCTCAATGTCGGGAGAGTGGCTCCCCCCACTTCTTCCTTCTTTCCCAAGTTTACCTTAGCTGCCTGGGGCCTGTGCTTTTCCATAAAAATTTTAGAATGACCTGTCTACATCTACCACAAACGTTCTTGGGGTTTTGATAGGACTTGCATTAAACCCACAGATCAATTTGGGGAGAACGGACTTCTTCACCATGTTGAGTCTTCTGATTCATGGACATGGTGTGGCTCTCCATTCGTTTAGGGTTTCTTTGATTTCTTTCATCAAGGTTTCATAATTGTCAGCATTTCAGACTCTGTACATGTTTTGTTACACTTGTACCTAAGTGTTTTATTTTCTTTGGAGTGAGTGTAAACAGTATTGTTTTTAATTTAAATTTTCACATACTCATGGTTAGTATATAGAAATGTGATCAATTTTTGTATGTTGATCTTGTATCCTGCAGCCTTGGTGAACTCACTCATTATTTCTAGAAGCTTTTTTTAGATTCCTTTGGATTTTCTACCTAGACAATCATCTGCAAATAGGGACAATTTAATTTCTTCCTTTATGATCTGTGTTCCTTTTACCCCTTGCCTTGTTGCAGTGGCTAGAACCTCCAAGACTATGTGGATTGACGGTGGTGAGAGTGGATGGAATTTCCTTGTTCCCAAACTTACAGGCAAAGAACTCAGGCCTTCACCATTAAGTATGACGTGAGCTGTAGCTTTTTGCGGACACTTGTTAGCAAGTTGAGGGAGTTCCCCTCTATTCCTAGTTTGCTGAAGTTTTCATCATGAATGGGTCTTTGATTTCGTCAAATTTTTCTGTATCAATTGATAAGATCATATGATTTTTCTCCTTTAACCTGTTAATATGGTGGATTACACTCACTGATTTTAAAGTATTGAACTAGCCTTGCATTCCTTGAACAAATCCCACTTGGCAATGGTATAATTTTTTGTCTAATACTGCTAGATTTGATTTGCTCATATTTTGTTGAGGATTTTTGCATCTGCATTCATGAGAGATATTGGTCTGTAGTTTCTTTTTGTGGTGTCTTTGTCTGGTTTTGGTATCAGGGTGACGCTGGCCTCAGGGTTTGCCTTGTCAGACCATTTCAGCATTTGATTCACCTCAGTGTTGATGTATGTTGATTGTCTTTTCTCATTCATCTTGTGATTTTCCTGGTTCTCAGAATGACCAGTTAATTTTTATTATCTTGTGGACACTTTGGGTATTATATTATGGACTCTGGATTCTATTTAATCTTCTTTTCTCGTCAGTCAGTCCTGTGCATGCAGCAGAAGGGCCAGGTTGGTGTGTTTGCTTAGCTCCCCCTTGGCCCTCCTGATACCCTCTTGGCTAAAGTGTGGAGCCCACACGTCATTGTCTCTGGATGGGATGTAAGATCAACTCCCTGCTGGGCCCGCTGATTCCAGGGAGGGGGAAGTAGAGTGTTTGCTCGCCCCGGTTATCACTTGGTTCTGTCTTGTGGAGTGAGGGAGGCTCAGCTTGCCACTGAAGCACATCGACACTACCCTGGCCAGGGGATCGGATCACTGTTCCCTGCTTCTACGAAGTGGAGAATGGAAGATCACCTTCCTGCTCAGTCCTGCTGGAACCGCAGAGGTGGGGTGGGTGCAGGGTGGGTGCAGGCTTTCCCTTTGTCTTTGGCTGGAGTAGGGTGGGTATTGCCAAAAAGAGTTTCTATTGTTAGGCTACCCTTTTTTGGTTTTTGGCTAGGGAGACTAGGCTTTGAAAATTTTTATATTTTATTTTTTTATTGTGGTAAAATACACATAACATAAAATTTACCATTAGTAACACTTAGTACATTCACAATGTCATGCAACCATCACAGCTACCAAATTCTAGAACATTCTCATCACCCCAAAAGGAAATCCTGTACCCATTAAGTAGTGGGTTCTCATTCACCCTTCCCCTCAGCTCTGGCAACCACTAGTCAGCCTTCTGTCTCTATGGATTTGCCTATTCTGGATGTTTCATATAAATGGAATCATTCAATATATGGTCTTTTGTGTCTGGCTTCTTGCACTGAGAGTAATGTTTTTGAGCTTTGTCCACATTGTAGTGTGTATCAGTGTTTCACTCCTTTTTAAGGCTGAATAATATTCCATTGTATGGATGGACCACATTTTTGTTGATCCATTCATCTGTTAATGGGCATTTGGGTTTTTTCCTCTTTTTGGCTGTTGTGAATAACACTGCTATGAATATTCATCTATGAATTTTGAACATGTTTGAACACCTGTTTTCAATTATTTTGGGTACATACCCAGGGGTGGGATTGCTGGGTCACATGGTAATTCTGTGTTTAACTTATTGAGGAAACATCAAACTGTTTTCCATAGTGACTACACCATTTACATTCCACTAGCAAAGTACAGCGTTCTAATTTCTCCACATCCTTACCAACATTTGTTAGTTTCTGTTTTGCTTTTCTTTTAATTCTAGCCATACTAATGGGTGTGAAGTGGTACCTCACAGTGGTTTTGATTTGCATTTTCCTTGTGACTAGTGGTGTTGAGCATCTTTTCATGTGCTTCTTGGTCTTTTGAATAGCTTCTTCAGAGACAGGTCTATCAAATCCTTTGCCATTCTTAAATTGGGTTGTTTATCTTTTTATTGTTTAGTTGTAAGAGTTCTTTATTTATTAAGGAAATAGATCTTTATCAGATATATAATTTACAAGTATTTTGTTCCCATTCTGTGGGTTATCTTTTCACTTTATTAATAGTGTCCTTTGATGCATGAGTTTTTAATTTCAATGAAGTCCAATTAATCTATTTTTTCTTTTGTTGCTTGTATGGAACAAAAATTCCCTTTGGGGTTGACACCACAAGTACCTCTTTTACACAGAAGACAACTGAAGCCCAGGGAGCCAGGCGATATGTCTGGGGGGTGGTGGAACCTGGGTTTGAACCCAGACAGTCTGGCCGCAGAGCTCTTCTGTGTGCCCTACAGGAAAGGACCAGGGCCTGACCCTGTCCCCAGGGCCAAGGAGTGAAAAGATACAGCGCAGGGAATTTTTTTGTAAAACCAACTATCTTACATCTAAGAGACCAATTAGGACTATCAGAAGACCCCGCTAACTCACAGCCAGCAGTAACCTTCATGTCAGATAAAGGTCTCGGCCTAGAAATTTCACAGCAGGTACTGCCCTCTGATGTTTAAGACACCGAGAGGCAAGTGATGTGGGAACTATGTTTGCAGTGTGGCTGGCCGTCTGACGTGATCTGAATCAAATTCCAAATCACTTTAGCTCTCCAAGGGAGACAGAGACCATCCAGGTGTTCGTCAAAGGTGGCTTACAAAACTCACCTGGCAGGTAAGGAGACAGGTGACGGGAGGAACAAGGCCTGGCTCACAGGCTCAAGCTGGCAAGTGATCTGCTCCCTGTGAGGAGTACGGGATACGCGGCTCTATTTTCATTCCTTGGGAGAACGCCCATCCAGCTCCCTGCTGAGCCCAGGCGTTGGGACCATACGGCCCTCACCTGAGTCCTTGCCCCACCCTTCAGCAGAGGTGCGCCCCAGACACCTTCCTTCACCTTCCCGGGCTGCAGTGTCACGCTGGGGACACAATTCTGCAGCTCCAGATTTGAAGGCTCCTGGACAGCACCCAGCACCGTGGCAGGAAGGGGTGTTCCCCGACTGGGGCTGAGTGCCCCGTCTCACACCACTGCTAGAATGCAGCCCTCTGTCCTCCTGCCAAATTGGCGCCAGAGCCCTGAGGCTGCCCCTGCCCCATGGGCCTTTCCAGAGGGCACAGATGTCCCCAACTTGCCCTCTGCAGAATTCTGGCCGCCCTTTCTATGCCCATCTGATAATTTGGTACAGGTGTGTGATCTCAGGTGTCTCCAGGTGGGTCAGTCTCCTCTCCCTCTCCCTGGCTCTTGGCTGAGTGCAGAGCAGGGCACTGTCAGACCCAGTCAGAGCGGCCAGGTCCCAAGGCAGAGGAGGCCAAGGGACAGCCCCTCAGAGGACCCCTAGAACCCTCCTTGACCTGTTAACAGGGGCAGGGGGCTGGGGCAGGACCACAGGGCTGCCTGCCCCGTGTCTGGATCCAAAGGTGCCTGGTCAGTGAGAGGGACAGGGCAGGGGGCAGCTGTTTCTGCAGCCCACGCTCCACCCCACCATCTCCTGTCTCTCTCGGGAGGCCCACCTCTCTCTCCTGGTCCAGGTGGCTTAGGTGGAGCCCACCCTGGCCACTGGTCAGACCATGGCATCCCTTGGGCTGTGATGAGCTCAGAGTAGGCATGTGGCCAGATCAGAGCTTGGCAAAGTGGATGGAAAAGCACCACCCAGCTTAACACTGGTTATAACAACTTCATCCCAAATCGACAACACAGGTAGAGAAAGTAAGGTTGGAAAAGATATACCATGCAAATATTCATTTTTAAAAAGTAGGAGTGGCTATGTAAATATTAGATACAGTAGATTTCAGAGCAAAGAAAATCACCAGAGACAAAGAGAGACATTCCGTAATGAGAAAGAGATCAGTCTACCAGGAAGACATGACGTCCAGCCAAACCACGACCCTCACGAAGCAAAGACTGGTACAGCTGAAGGGAGAAATGGACAAACTCACAATTACCTCTGGAGACCTCAATACCCCATCTCAGCAAGTGACAGAACCACCACTCAGAAAACCAGCAATGACAGAAGAATTGAACAACGCACTCTACCCGCAGAATCCCATCGACAGGTATAGAACTCCACCCAACATCAGCAGAACACACGTCCTTCTCAAGTGCCCATGGAATGTTCACCATGATGGGCCATGTCCTGGGCCTCAGAACAACCCTCTGACACATTATTAAAAATTGAAATCATACAGGTGTGATTTCTCACCATAATGGAATCAAACTAGAAATCAATAAGAGAAAGACAACAGGAAAACCTCTAGACACTTGGAAATTAAACAACACACTTCCAAATCATCTATGGGTCAGAGAGGAAGTCTTGAAGGAAAAAAATCCATATATGTATGATTCAACTAAAACAGTGCTGGCAGGGACATTTACAGCACTTACATGCTTACATTAGAGAGGAAGAAAGGACTCAAATCCATAATCTAAGTTTCTACCTCAAGATATAAGAGAAGAGAAAAGTATTCCCGGATGCTCCAGGAGCCTGCCCAGGGCACAGGGCCCAGCCTCCTGCAGGAAGCCAATGTCACTGAGGCCTGTGAATGAATGGAGTAGCTCAGGGAATGTGATAGGCAGTCCTGATGTCCCCATACCCTGTTACTCGCAGCCTCGTGGTCCCTCCTACACTGGCCAGGGTTGTGTGTGACCAACATGTGACAGTCTCCCAGAGCTGCTGTAACAAAGTGCCACCAACTGGAAGGTTTAAAACAACCGGCATTTACTCTCACAGTTCTGGAGGTGGGGTCTCTGGGATCAAGGTGTTGGCAGGGTTGGTTCCTTCGGAGGGCTCTACGGAGAGTCCATTCCTGGGCCCTCTCCTGGCTCCTGATGGCTGCCAGCAATCCTTGGCTTGTAGACACATCACCCCCGTCTCTGCGTCCATCATCAGGTGGTCTTCGTCCCTGTGTCTGCTCTGCGTGCGCACATGGCCTTCTTATAAGGACACTCGTCACTGTACTTAGGGCCCACCCCAACCCAGAATGACCTCATCTTAACTAATGACAGCTGCAAAGACCCTGTTTCCCAATAAGTTTGCATTCTGAGGTTCTGGGCACACATGGATTTTGAGGAACATTATTCAACCCGGTAAGCAACAGAATGCGGCAGAAGTGATGGTTTTTCACTTCTCAAATCAGGTCAGAAAAACCTGGGCTGTCCACACTGACTCTCTCTCGGATCCCCCACTCTGGGGAAGCCGGTTGCCACATTGTGAGGACACTCAAGCAGCCGTGTGGAGAGGCCCACGTGGTGAGGAGCTGAGGCCTCTGGTCCACAGCCATGTGAATGAGTGTGGAAGCAGATCCTCCAGCCCCAGTCCAGCCTTCGTATGAGACAACAGCCCTGGCCTACAGCTTGACGGAACCTCAGGAGAGACCCCAGACCAGACCCCCCCAGCTAAGCCGCCCCCGGCTTCCTGACTACCAGAAACTACAGTGAAAGTGTTTGTTGTTCTAAGTTGCTAAGTTTGAGTGTAATTTGTTATGCAGCCATAGCTAACGAATACGATGAGGAGAGGGCGGGGAGGTTCTCCAGGCACAGGGAAGAGCCTGAGCAAAGGCCCTGCAATGGGGCATGGTCTGAGAAAGGCCAGTGGGGACACAGCCCGAGATGAGGCCAGAGCACTTGGCTGCATCTTCCCAGTCAGGCCGGGCACCCAGCGAGTCCTCCGTAAACACAGCTGTCAGGACGAGGTTTCTCAGAGGGGCTGCAGATGGTGCCTCTCCCCCGCTCTCTGCGTGTTGTGGGGGAGCGTCTGACATGGAAGGGGGGGTCCTCCTGGCCCCCCCGAGCTGCCTTTTGTTTATGTCATGTTTTGTTTTTTCTGGGCCCCTAGTTTACAGTTACCAGATGTTCGCTGCTTTTAAACGTGCTGGCCGGCGTTCCGGGTTCTGGGGAGACGCTGCCCGGCGGTGCAGAGAGTTACAAATGAGTCCATTAAGGGAGGTGGATTTGCTAAAAGGTTGTCTTTGCTCCACCTGGTCCAAAGCAGGGCTCGCATGATCGATGACGGCCGAGCCTTCGGACTCGTCTTAAACCTCGGCGCATTCTTAATGCCTTGAGAGTTTCCAATTAAAGGCAAATGGCTCTTGGCAGCGTCCGAGGCATTTTAACTAACTAAAATAAATACCTGGGCAGGCTCCACGGTTTATGACTTCTTCACGCGGCTGAGCATAAACAGCCAGGAGGCTGGGGTTAGAGGTGCGCTGGGGATGAGGGGCTGGCCAGCCGGCCAGCCCTGGAGCAGATGCCCAGGGGCCCGGGTCGCGGCTGCACAGCCTGGGCCAGGTGGCTGCTGTCACCCAACCCCTGCGAGAAAACCGAGGCTCAGAGGCAGGCAGCCAGGAGAGGGCCGTGCTGAGGGCGGCGGGGCTGCAGACAGGGTTTGTAGGCTACCTCCCCCGCGCCTCCTGTCCACCAGCTCTGCACCGCCTCCCGGGGCCAGGCACTGAGCAGGAGAAGTCTCTAGACGGTGCCGCGGAACCAGCGCCCCCCCTTTGCTGCCTCCCTGTGCAACGTCCCGTCCCCTGAGGGGCCCGCTGGCCAGACCTGCACTTCCTCTTTGCTTCCTTCTCACTTGGGCGCTCGGGGGTGCATTCAACAGCGGCCGGAGTCTTGGGTCTTGGGGTGTGGCTGTTAGATCTCGCTGCTCCTGGGGCCCTGGGGCCGCTCTGGGAAGGACATTCCCTGGCCTGGGGTGGCTAGTTCTCAGAACCTGGGAAGGCTCACCTGGACCCGCCTCCAGGAGGGCGGCTCCCTGTCCCCAGCCCAGGGGTTCACCTCTTCCTCCTCCTTGAGGCCCCTCTCCCCTGCCCACTGGCATGGGGAGGCTGCCCCTCAAGGGACCACACCCTCAAGGGACCACACCCTACCCAAGGAGCTGAGGTCTCAGGCAAGAAGTGTTAACGGGGCTTCCAGGGCACCCAGGAAGGCTCCACAGGGCGGGCCAGGAGGACGAGGGGCACCCAGGCTGGGAAGGGCCGTGCGGCATTCCTGGGCAGGAGAGCTGAGGGCAGGAAGAGCCCCTCCTCCGGTGACATTCCCTGCACGGCTGGTGCTTGGATCCCAGCGTCAAATGGTCCGGACCACGTGCAGGTCGACGCCCAAGGGACCCCAGGACACAGTGGCCGACCCTCGGGCTGGAGGCCGACCCCCGGGCACTGCGGCACCGGGAGCTCTTTGGGAGAGCAGGTAGCTGCCCGCGTCCCGGGGACCTCCCCTCCTGTCCTTCCTGGACGCCCCTGCCGGGCGGGCACACCTCCCTGGCGCAGGCTCTGCCGTGGGGCCCTGAGCATTTGGTTGATACCTGGCCAGACCCACCTGATGCTCTGAGGCCCCCACCTCCCCGCCCCCTCACCTTTCCCAGGGGCCCCCCATCCGGACGCCCCAGGGGGCCTGGCCTCCTTCCTGAAGCCCTGCTCCTCCTTCCCCAGCCTCTGGACCCCACTCCCCACCTCCTGCCCAGGCCCAGGTGGGCTTCCCCTCGTGTCCTCCTCCTGGGCCTCCTCACTGGATTCAGGCAGATGCTTTGTGGAGTGGGTACTGTGTGCCATGAGGGGGCCTCTGCTGGGGTCACTGACCCCCTTCCAGTGGATGTGGACACAGGCTAGCCAGGTCCGGCCGAGCTGTGGGGTCAAGGCCTGCTCTCGGTCAGCGCCCCTGCCCGTGGCCTCTCCTCCCCTTTCAGCACAACCCTTGGGCACACAGGACCCCCCCTCAGGGCGGACGGGCATCTGAGGGCACCAAGGGCAAAGGGCTCCCACAGACACCCTGGACTGTGACAGCCGCGCTCCTTGGGGCCAAGCAAGGACCCCGGAGACTCTGACGTGCCAACGCAGTGGTGCTGACGAGCCCCTGTTCCATGCCAGCTGCCATCCTACGTGCTCCCCGGGGTCTGAGAGCAACACTGGCACTGCCTCTTCCAGGGACGAGGACAGAACCCCACTCCAGCCCAGCAGCCTGACTCCGCAAACCTCCTGTCACCCCCAGCCCCGAGGGAGGCCTCTGGAGTTGTTGCCCAGGGGCCGCTGTCATCCGAGGCCCAGCTTCCTCACCCCAGGACACGCTGGCAGGACTGCCCACAACGGGGAGCTGGGGGACTGGGGCCGGCGGGGCTCCAGCATCTCCAGAGCCAGGCCTGGGGAGCAGGCCACGCCGTAGAGCACACGGGAGTCACAGAGAATGAGGTTGTGGTTCCAGAGAAAGCCTGTGGCCATGGAGTTTACATAAAGAACAAACATGGGGCCAGCCCCGTGGCTTAGTGGTTAAGTGCGCGCGCTCCACTGCTGGCGGCCCGGGTTCGGATCCCGGGCGCGCACCGACGCACTGCTTCTCCGGCCATGCTGAGGCCGCGTCCCCACATACAGCAACTAGAAAGATGTGCAGCTATGACATACAACTATCTACTGGGGCTTTGGGGAGAAAAAATAAATAAATAAAATTATAAAAAAAAAAAAGAACAAACATGAAAAATCTCATCTAGTGTCCTGACCACAGAGCCCTGACTGGACCGGCTGACAGGGCCGCGCCCCCCTACACTCTGTCTGGAACCCCCGCTGCTTCGGGAGAGGCTCTCACCTTGCTCCCTTCAAACAAAGTCTCTCCTGTTCTTCATCCTTCCTTTGGATTTGTTTTGAATTAAAAATTGCTTTATCGTCTTTTTTCCTGGTTATTTTATGACGTTCGTAAACAATATTCTGACAATTCTGAAAAGCATGAGCAATAGAAGTGACGGCTGGCGGGGCCATGGTGGGAGGGTGTGGAGCAGCTCAGACTCTGGCCCCTCACTGAGTGTGGGAGCCTGCCCTGGCGACACTTAGAAAACCAGTGTGGCATCCGCTGGCCAAGTTGACAGATGCCCACCTGTGCCCAGGCAATTCTGCACACAGACAATGGGACCCCGGCACAGGAGGGTCCCTGGGGGACCTCCGGTAGCAGCGAGGTTGTGGGGTGGCCGCGTGTCCCCTGGCAGGAGAGTGGACAACTGAGTGTACCTGTACAATGAAAACGTCACAGCATTAGGACAGATTGATGACAGCTGCGAACAGGCCAGTCACAAAGGAACATACAACCTGTGTGTTTCTGTCCACGTGAAGTCTGATGGGGCGCGGGATCACACAGCGGTTAGGACACATGCGTGGGGGCCGCGATGGCGTCTGAACAAACCTGGGAGATTGACACGGAATAGGGCCCTGGTCAGTCTGGGCAGAGGATGGGAGGACCGAGGAGGCCCTGGGGGCACGTGGTGCTCACCTCCTGGTATCCCTTACGCCTCACACGCGGCATAAATGATCACTTCTGTGAACTCAGTGTCACTAAACAGGAGTTGTGAAGGTGTATCTGGAAAGCCCCCAGTTCTCCGTGCTCAGGGATTCCGCCTCCCTGTGCGGCCGCCCTGAGCCACGCGTGCCCAGGGGACCTCCTCCTCACCTGCCTCCCGTCTCTCTCCTTCCCTCAGGCTCCTGGGCTTCATCGTCCTCCTCCTGGTGGAGTCCTCTCCATCCCACCACGGGGAAGACTCTATGGTCTCATCCCCCAGATCTGGCCTCAGAACGCACAAGGGTCAACATAAAATATTCTTGTTTAATATTCCCAGCATGTCATCCCTGCCCCATCAGGTCATCCTGGCTGCCCCAGCGCTCCTCGCACCTCTCCCTCGTAGCCTGCACCCAGCACCAGGATGCTTGGCTAAGAACATTACCAGAGGATCGAGGTTAACAATGAGGAGCTGCTCTAGGCTTCAGACCCCTTGCCTGGCGTCCCCGGGCTGGCTCGCCAGGGACCCAGCCTCCGCCCCAGGGCACAGCTGGCTTCTCTTCCCTGGGGTCCAGCCCCCTTCTTCCCTGCGGAGCAGCTCTGCAGTGGGGACACTGTGCGCGGGGTAGGGGGGCTTTGCCTGGCCCTGGGGGGAAGCTGTGACTGTCCAGAAACACGGAGGGTCAGTCCCCCAGTGATGGGCACCTTCGCCTCCTGGATCTGTCCCTGCCCACAGTCTACAGATGGCCATGTTCTCATCGCTGTGCCCCGTCCCCAAAAGTTCTGTTGAAGTCCTGTCCCCCAGGACCTCAGTGTGTGGCCTTGTTTAGAGAGAGGGTCATTAAAGGTGCAATTAGTTGAGATGAGGTCATACAGGAGGAGGGGGGCCCTCATCCAACACGACCAGTGTCCCAACAAGAAGCGGGGACGCGGCCGCAGACACAGAGGGGTGAGGCCACTGAAGAGGGAGTCAGGGACTGGAGAGCTGCAGCTGCGAGCCAAGGGGCACCAGGAGGCTGGAGCTGTGGAAGCCGGGAGAGGCAGGAAGGACCCTCCCCAGAGTCCTCAGAGGGAGCACAGCCTGCCACACCCTGATCTTGAACTCCTGGCCCCCAGAACTGAGGGAGAGTAGATGTCTGCTGTCTCAGCCGCGATCTGCCGTTCCAGGTCCTGCAGCCTAGGAAACGAACATAGTTATCATCATGGAATACAGTAAAGCCACGTGACACCCCCTCATCCCAAGAAATGGCAGCTAAGCTTCTGACGACCACCCCTTCTAGCAGCTTCTGTGCACGTAGTCGGGCGCTGACTCACAGACTCTTAGGCTGCTGAGACCTGCTTTGCCACTTGAGGATGTCTTGGGTGTCCCATGCATGGATAGAGCATCCTTTAACAAAGCCCTGTGGGTGGATGCTGAGGTCGCTTTCTCTTCTCCCTCCCACCCTCTCTCCCTTCCTCGTCCCTCCCTATCTCCTCCTCCCCCCTCCTCTTCCCTCTCCCCCTCTCTCTCCCCCTCCTCTTCCCTCTCCCCCGCTCTCTCTCCCCCTCTTCCTCTCTCTCCCTCCCTCTCACTCTCCCTCTCAACCTCCCTGACTCTGTAAAGAAGTGAGAAAACACAGACCTTTCTGATCACAAATGTTTTTAAATGCCTGCGTATTAATGACTGGTGAGTATGTGTGTTGGCGAGCAGAGGGCAATCTTTCTTGTCTTAAATGAGAAAAAGTCATAGGAAAAATGGGCTTTGTGTTGTCAAACATTAGCCTGAGCAGACACCCTCTGAGAGCCGGACCCCAGGGGCTTCCTGAGCCCAATTGCATTTTTCCTGAAGGAGTGTGTTTAACGTCAGCACCCTGAGGAGCTCGGCCGAGAAGAGCCCCAAAGGCCAAATATTTACACAGCCAACCCCAAAGCCCATGGAAATGACCTCACGAACATTGTTGTTAATTCACAAGACGCCGTGATGAATAGGAGCCACTGCTGCATCCAGCACAGCTTTCTAGACAGTGGGAGCCGAGAGGTCAGGCTCCCGAGGGGCAGTGACACAGGGACAGGGAGGGGCTCTGGTGTCGGGGGGCTGGGTGTCGGTCCTGGCTCCAGCTCCCTTCTGTGTGGCCTTATGTAAGTCACTGCAGCTCTCTGAGCCTCAGTGTCTTCTGTGAAATGTAGATGGAGTGACGTCAACTCCCAAGTGTGTGGCAAGGATGGAAGGTGGTGTGAGCTCGGGCCTCTCTGCATGCAGGTATCACAGTGGCAGTGGGGCTGGGGGCTCGTCTGCTCTGGAGCTTCCACGTCCTGCCGAGGGTCAAAGGAGATGTTGGAGGAGACTTCAGGCAGACGGCCAAGCTGATGGGAGGTACCACAGGTGCTCCCTCTCACTCCCGAATTTGGAAACCCTGGCTTGTGAGTGTTGATAGGTGACTGCCTTCTGGTCTACCACCCAGGCCCTGCTTCTACCCGCTTGGACCTCAACAGCCTACATCCCGCTGCCAGAACCTGTGTCTCCACCTGAGGTCTCTGCCCCCAGAGCCTTCTCTGCCTGTGTGAGGCAGGCCAGAAGTGCCTGAGGATTACTGCCCCGCAGGACCAGCCCTCAACCAATGACTCAAGGGAGCTGAGGGAGCAACACTCCACCTTCTTTGTCCCTTGAGCTGGCCACCTCTGAGGAGTGTGTTCCACATTGGCTCCCAGAATTCTCCAGTGGGAGTACCTCCAGTTGCCTACAGCGGTGACTTTCTTGACAACGCACCTCTGTTTGTCTGTCTTCCCTTCCCTGTCTCACGTCCCTCTCCCCTTTTGGTGCTGCTAGGATCAGCTCTCAGATAAGCTACTTGTGCTGAAGTCCTTGTCCACGGCTCAGCATCAGAGGCAGCCTAAGGGACATGCCTTCTTCATCTCTGAATCAGCCCAACTGTGATTCTGCAGGCTGCACCAGCTGTCTTCCCATCTCAGCCAATTGTGCTCCATCCTTCCAGGGGCTCAAACTCAAACTCTTGGTGGCATCTGTGACGCCTTTCCTTCTTGACTCCCCACATCTGATCCATCATCAATAACCTGTTGGCTCTGACTTCAAAACACATCCAGAGACTTCACATATCATAACTATGTTTCTTAAAGATGGTATCAAAGGAAAATCTTAAGAGGAAAAGAAACATTACATACAGAAGAACATAGATAAGAAAAACAGCAGACTTCTTGTCAGAATCCATGCAAGCTGGAAAATAATGGAGAAACAAACATCTTAAAAGTACTGAAAGAAAAAGTTGTTAATCTAGAGTTTTCTACCCAGCAAAAATATTGAAATTGAAGGTGAAGACAACACCAAATGCTGGTGAGGATGTGGTGCAACAGGATCTCTCATCACGGCTGGTGGGAATGCAAAAAGGTGCAGCCACCTTAGAAGACAGTTTGGCAGTTTCTTACAAAACTAAATGCACTCTTGCTATATGATCCAGTAATCTTTTCCCTAGGTACTTACTCAAATGAGTGAAAAACACTTTCACACAAAATCCTGTGCACCAATGTTTATAGCAGCTTTATTCATAACTGCCCCAAGCTGGGAGCAACCAAGATGTCCCTCAACAGGTGAGTGGATAAACTGTGGTACATCCATGCAATGGAATATTAATCAGCTCTAAAGAGAAGAAAATGACCCATCAAGCCACAAAAAGTCACAGAGGAAACTTAATTGCATATTTCTAAGTGAAAGAAGCCAATCTGAAAAGATAACATGCTGTATGATTGCAACTATATGACATTCTGGAAAAGGCAAAACTATGGAGGCAAGAAAAAGAGCAGTGGTCACAGGGTGAGTGGCTGCCCTGAGAACTGGCAAGTCAGGCACAACATCACAGCTCACCAAGAGCCAGAGCCACCACTGGAGTCAGCGACCGGCAGGAAACTTGGGGTGAGAGACTAATTCCTGGGGACTGAGCTTGGACTAGATGGAGAGACAAAAACTCTGGGGCCCAGATGTAGGGGAGCCCCACTTTTGTGAGTTCTACCTCCAGGAGCCCCACCAGCCGCCTAGGATGAAGATCAGAGAAAAACGCCCTTGTATTCCAGCAGGGGAAGGGAAAATAACCCAGAGCTTTCTGTTTTCCCTAACGAAGGCCTTCCCTCAAAGGAAACTGTTTACCAGAACCTAGCCAAATTGAGTTTTTCCAGTGCCTCACGGACTTGAAGAAACAGAAATACCCAATTCCAGCTCACTCTGGGCTCCTCATCTCACCTAAAGGGTGAAGCTGAGAAGTCCTAGGGGGGTGACAGCCTGGGGACATGGGCTCACTAAGCAACTGATATCTATCAAAGGACAACAGAATGCTTCCCCTCCCCCACACCTTATTGCTAATCAATAGGGTTCCTGTATAATAATGGGGATTATAGCCAAAAGGACTGCAAGATTCAGACCTATTTAAGAAGCTAGTCTCTAGGGAAACCCAAAGACAATGAGGGAGACCAAAACAAGGCACTAGCGGAAATCTGAGCCTCTGACATCAACGGCTAAAACAAACAGTAAACTCAGCCCATTTCTTAGACAGATAAACATTAAACCTCATGCTGAAGACCTATTTATGTCAGTTCCTTTTACCTGATACACAGTGTCCAGCTTTCAGTAAAAAGTTACAAAGCATACTAAAAGACAAAAAACACAGTATGAAGAGAAAGCAAACATCACAACCATACTCAGATATGGCAGAGATGTTGGAATTATCAGATCAGGAATTTAAAATAAATATGACTAAATGGTTAAGGGCTCTAATGAAAAAAGTGGATAACATGCGAGAACATATAGGTAATGTAAGCAGAGAGAGGGAAACTCTAAGAAAGAATCAAAGGAAAATTCTAGAAATCAAAAACACTGTAACAGAAATGAAGAATACCTTCGATGGACTCATTAGTAGACTGGACATGGCTGAGGGAAGAATCATTAAGTGTAAAGATGTGTACATTAAAGTGTTCTAAAATGAAAAGCAAAGAGAAAAAAGAATGGAAAAAATGGGACAAAATATCCAAGAACTGTGCAACAATTACAAAAAGTGTAACATATCCATAGTGGGAACACCAGAAGGAGAAGAAAGACGAAAGAACAGAAATGTTTGAAGTAATAACAAGCTGAGAATATTCCAAAATAAATGACAGACAATGTACCACAGATCCAGGAAGCTCAAAAAATACCAAGCAGGATAAATACCATAAAATCTACAGCTAGGGATATCATATTCAAACCGCAGAAAATCAAAGATGAAGAGAAAATACCAAAGGAAGCCATGGACAGGGGAAGGGACACACATTATCTGTAGAGGAACAAAGATAAGAATTACACTGGGCTTCTCTTCAAAAACCATGCAAGCAAGAAGAAAGTGAAGTGAAATATATAAACTATTGAAAGAAAAACCCACCAAGCTAAAATTCTCTATCCAGTGAAATTATGATTCAAAAGTAAAAAAGAAATAAAGACTTTCTCAAACAGAAATTAAGGGAATTTGTTGCCAGTAGATCCGCTTTATAAGAAATGTTAAAAGAAGTTCTTCAGGGAGAAGAAAATTCATATAGTTTAGAAACTTGGATCCACATAAATAAAGGAACAGTGTTAGAGGAGTAAATGAAGGTAAAATAAAATCTTTTTTTCCCTCTTATCCTTACTTGATCTAACGGATGACAGTTTGTTCAAAATAATAATAGCAACAATTAGGTGATTGTGCCCTATGGATAAGTGAAATGAATGACAGCAATGTTACAGGGGATGGGGTGGGGGGATTGGGAGTACTCTGGTACAAGGTTCTTGCACTACTCATGAAGAAGTACAGAGTTATTTGAAAGTGGACTTAATTTAGTTGTCAATGTATATTGCAAACTCTAGGGAAACCAGAGTTTAAATTTATTTCAAAAGAAGCATAATTCATATAATATTAATATACAGAAGAAGTATAATTAATATACTAATATAATTAAGAAAGGATAGAAAACGGAATCATATAAAAGCCCAGTTATAACCAGAGAAGGCAGAAAAGGAGTGGAAGAGAAAAATAAAACAAAACAAGGAAATAAAGAATAGTGACAATCAATAGAAAAGAATTACACGATATAGTAGATATTAATCCAACTATATAAATAATCCTTTTAAATGTGAATGGTCTGGTTACACCAATTAAAAGTTAGAAGTTATCAGAGTAGATAAAAAACAAGACCCAACTATATGTGGTCTACAAGAAAACCACTTAAAATATAAAAATATTAATCTAAAGATACAGATACAAAAGTAGAGGGAAGGTAAAAAATATATAATACTAGCACTAACTAAATAAAGCTGGAATATCTATATTAATTTAAGACAAAGCAGATTTCAGGGCAAAGAAAATGATCAGAGATAAAGAGCATCACTGCATATGATGAAGGGAAGGGGTCAATTCTCCAAGAAGACAGCAATTCTTAATGTGTTCATACTTTAAAATTGAACATCAAAATATATGAGGCACCCACTGTTATAACTGCAAGGAGAGACAGACAACTTCGCTATCATATTTGGATAATTCAACACTCCTTTATCAGTAATTCACAGCTTCCGCAAGCAGAAAATCAGTAAGAATAGAGTTGAAATGAACAGAACCATCAATCAACTGGATATAATTGGCATCTATTGACTACTTCATCCAATAACAGCAGAATACACATTCTTCGACATGGAACGTTAATCAAGATAGAATGCATTCTGGGCCACAAAACATACCTCAACACATTTAAAAAAGTAGAAACCATACAAAGTGTGTGCTCAGACCACAACAGAATTAGTTATAAATCAATAAGAGAAACAAAGCTGAAAAGTTTACAAGTTTTGGAGACTAAATAACACACTTTTAAATAACACATAGATCAAAGAAAAAGTCTCAAGAGAAATCTTAAAATATTTTGAACTAAATAAAAATGAAAACAAAAGTATCAATATCTGTGGGATGCAGTGAAAGCAATGCTTAAAGGGAAATTTATAGCAGTGAATGCATATGTTATAAAAGAAGAAAGATCTAAAATCAATAATCCAAACTTCTACTTTAGGAAAGTAGGAAAGGAAGAGCAAATTAAATCCAAAGTAAGCAGAAGAAAATAATAATAACTCTTAGATTGACATCAATGAAATGCAAACAATAGAGAAAACTAACAAAATCAAAAGCTAGTTTTTTTAAAAGATCAATAAAATTGATAAACCTCTAGCAAAGATAGTAAGGAGAAGTTGCAAATTGCTAATATCAGAAATGAAAGAGGAGCCATCATTATTGATCCCATGGATGTTAAAAGGATAATAAAGGAATACTACAAATAATTCTATGCCCACAAATTTGATAACTTAGATAAAAGGGACCCATTCCTTGAAATGTACAATATACCAAAACTCACACAAGGAAAAACAGATCATCTGAATAGGCCTATACCTATTAAAGAAATTGAATCAATAATTGATAATCTCCCAAACAGAGAGCACCAGGCCCAGAAGGATTCACTGGTGAGTTGTACCAAACATTTAAGGGATAAATAACTCTAATTCTCTACAATCTGGTCCTAAAAATAGAAGCAAAGGGAATGCTTCCCAACTCATTCAATGAGGCCAGCATTACCCTAGTATTAAAACCAGACAAAGACATTACAAGAAAGGAAAACTGCAGACCAATATCTCTCATGAACATAGGTGCAAAAATCTTTAATAAAATATTAGTCAGTCAAATCCAACAACATATGAAAACAATTATAAATTGTGACCAACTGGGTTTTATTCCAGGAATGCAAGGTTGGTTCAACATTCAAAAATCAATTAGTGTAATCCATCACATGAATAGGCTAAAGAATAAAAATCATATGATCATATCAATAGATTCAGAAAAAGCATTTTATAAAATCAAACACCCATTCGCGATAAAAACTCTCAGCAAATTAGCAATAGAGGAGAACTTCCTCAATTTGTTAAAGGACATCTAAATATAGCCTTCAGCTAACATCATACTTAATAGTGAGGAACGAGACTCTTTCCCTGTAAGATCAGGAACAAGGGCAGGATGTCTCCCCTCACTATTCCATCATATGGGAGTCCTAGCTAATGCAATAAGACAAGAAAAACAGTAAAAGACACACAGATTGTGAAAGAATGACCACAACTGTCTTTGTTTGCAGATAATATGATTAACTATGCAGAAAATCCCAAAGAATGAGCAAAAACACTCCTGGAACTAATAAGCAATTATAGAAAGGTATCAGGATACAAAGTTAATATATAGAAGTCAATTGCATTACTATATACCAGCAATGAACAATTCAAATTAGAAATTAAAAACTCAATGTCATTTACATTAGCACCAAAAAATAAAATACTTATGTATAAATCTAACAAAACATGTATAAGATATTCCTATATGAGGCATACAATATATTCCTATATGAGGAAAACTACAAAATTCTAATGAAAGGATCAAAGAAGATTTAAATAGATGGAATGCTATTCCATGTTTAAGGGGGAAATCTCAATATTGTTGATATGTCAGTTCTTCCCAATTTGATCTACAGATTCAATGCAATCCCCAGCAAAATCTCAGCAAGTTATTTTGTGGATATCAACAAACTGATTGTAAAGTTTATATGGAAAGACAAGAGACCCACAATAGCTAACACAATAATGAAGAAGGAAAAATTGGAGGACTGACACTGTCTGCCCTAAAGACACACCATAAAGCTGCAGTAATCAAGACAGTACGATATTGGTCAAACAATAGAAAAATAGATCAATGGAACAGAATAGAGGGCCTTGAAATAGACTGACAAGAATATATTTAACTGGTCTTTGATACATGAGCAAAGGCAATTCAGTGGAGAAAGGATAGTCTTCAACAAATGGTGCTGGAACAACTGGACATCCACATACAAAAAAAAAATTAATCCAGACACAGACCTTACACTTTTCACAAACTTTAACTCATAGACAAATATAAAATGGAAAATGATCAAACTTTTAGAAGATAACATAGGAGAAAATCCAGGTGACTTTGAGTTTGGTGAAGATTCTTTAGATACAACACCAAATGCATGATCCATGAGAAAAAATTGATAAGTTGCATTTCATTAAAGTTAAAAACTTCTAATCAGTGAAAGACACTGCTCAGAGAAGGAAAAGACAAGCCACAGACTTGGAGAAAATATTTAAAAAACACATATCTGATAGAGGACTTGCATCTAAATTACAGAAAGAGCCCTTAGAACTCAACAATAAGAAAGCAAACAACCCAATTAAAAAATGGGCAAAAGATCTGAACAGACGACTCATCAAAGAGGATATACAGATGGCAAATAAGCATATTAAATTTGGCCAACATAGTACATAATTACAGAATTTTAAATTAAAGCAATGAGATTCCACTACACACCTATTAGAATGGCCAAAATCCAAAACATTGACAACACTGAATGCTGGTGAACATGCGAAGCAACAAGAATTCTCACTCATTGCTGGTGGGAATGCAAAATGGTACAGCCACTTTGGAAGACAGTTTGGCAGTTTCTTAGAAAGCTAAGTATTTTCTTGCCATACAATCCAGCAATTGTGTTCCTTGGGATTTTGCACCCCACCCCCAGCTTTATTGAGATATTATTGACGTATAACATATGTAAGTTTAAGGTGTACAATGTGAGTTGATACATGTATGCATTTGATACATGTATATACTGCAAAATGGTTACCATGATAAGGTTAGTTAACATCTCCATCCCCTCACATAATTACAATATTTTTTGTGGTGATAACATTTAAGATCTACTCTCTTAACAACTTTCAAGCATTATTAATTATAGTCACCATACTGTACATTAGATCCCCAAAACTTATTCATCTTATAGCTGGGAGTTTGTACCCTTTGACCAGCATCCCCTCATTTCCCCCACCTTCCAGCCCCTGGCAACCACCATTCTACT
The DNA here is from genome assembly GCF_057802395.1 of Ceratotherium simum simum. NCBI lineage: Eukaryota > Metazoa > Chordata > Mammalia > Perissodactyla > Rhinocerotidae > Ceratotherium > Ceratotherium simum. The sequence continues at coordinate 55,208,787 of NC_141919.1, read as the reverse complement.
CTCTGTTTCTGTGAGGTTGGGTTTTTTGGATTCTGTATATAAGTGAGAACATACAGTATCTGTTTTTCTTTGTCTGCCTTATCTCACTTAGTATAATTCCCTCAAGATCCATCCATGTTGTCACAAAAAGCAAGATTTTTTCTTTTTTATGGCCAAATAATATTCCATTATGCATGTATATTTGTGTGTATATATAACATATATATATTATATATATTTTATTTTCTTTATCCATTTATCCATTGATGGACACAGGTTGTTTCTGTGTCTTGGCTATTGTGAATAATACTGCAAATAACATGGGATGCAGATATCTCTTTGAGATAGTGCTTTCATTTCTAGTATCATACCATTGTGGTCAGAAAAGATACATAATATGACTTCCATCTTCTTACATTTGCTAAGGCTTGTTTTGTGACATAACATGTGATCTATCCAGAATGTTCTGTGTGCGCTTGAGAAGAATGCGTATTCTGCTGCTCTTGGGTGGCATGTTATGTATGTGTGTTAGGTCCATTTGGTCTAAGGTATAGTTCAAGTCCAGTGTTTCCTTATTGATTTTCTGTCTGGATGATCTATCCATTGTTGAAAGTGAAGTATTGAAGTTCACTACTATTATTGTATTGTCTATTTCTCCTTTCAGTTCTGTTAATATTTGCTTAATATATCTAGGTGTTCCAATGTTGGGTGCATATATATTTGCAACTGTATCTTCTTCACAAATTGACCCTTTTATCATTGTATAGTAACCTTGTTTGTCTCTTGTTACAGTTTTTGACTTAAAGTGTATTTTATCTGATATAAGTATAGCCACCTCTACTCTCTTTTGTTTTCCATTTGCATGGAATATCATTTTCCATCCCTTCACTTTGAGCCCATGTGTGTCCTTAAAGCTGAAGTGAGTCTCCTGTAGGCAGCATACAGTTGGGTCTTGTTTTCTAATCCATTCAGCCACTCTCTGCCTTTTGATTGGAGAATTTAATTCATTTACATTTAAAATAATTATTAATGGGTGAGGACTTACTAATTCTGTATTATTAATTGTTTTCTGGATGTTTTGTAGTTCCCTTGTTCATTTCTTCCTCTTTTGCTGTCTCTCTTTGTGGGTTGATGTTTCCATTGTGGTATGCTTTATTTATCCTTCTCCTTATCTTTTGTATGTGTACTATAGGTTTTTGCTTTGTGGTTACCATGAGGCTTACATAAAACAGATTATAGATAAAGCAGTCTATTTTATGCTGATAACAACTTAACTTTGGTTGCATACAAAACTCTATCCTTTTACTCCCTCCCATAATTTATGTTTTTGATGTCATAATTTACCTCTTTTTGTATTGTATATCTGCTAACAAATTATTGTAGCTTTAGTTATTTTTAATACTTTTGCCATTTTAACCTTTATACTAGAGTTAAGTGATTAACACACCACCATATTGCAGTTTTAGACTATTCCGAATTTGACTATATACATACTTTTATCTACATGCTTTATTTTTTTTACGTGTTTTCTTGTTACTAATTAATATTCTTTCATTTGAGCTTCAAGAACTCCTTTTAGCATTTCTTGTAAGGCAGGTCTAGTGGTGATGAACTTTCTCAGATTTTGTTTGTTTGGGAAAGTCTTTATCCCTCCTTTATTCCTGAAAGACAATTTTGCTAGGCGAAGTATTCTTGCAAATCATATACCTCATAAGAGATTAATATTTGGAATATATAAACAACTCCTATAACTAGACAACAACAACAAAAACAAATGACTTGATTAATAAAATGAACAAAATACTTGAATAGACATCTCTCTAAAGAAGAGATACAAAAGGCCAATAAACACATGAAAAGATGTTCAACATCACTAATAATTAGGGAAATGCAAATCAAAACCACAATTAGATATCACCTCATACCCATTGCGATAGTTACTATCAAAGAGAAAAAGGAAAATAAGTTTTAGTGAAGACATGGAGAAATTAGAACACTTGTGAACTCTTCTCGGGAATGTAAAATAGTGCAGTTGCTATGGAAGACAGCATGGTAGTTCCTCAAAAAATTAATAATATAATTACCATATGATCAAAGAGTTCTACCTCTAGATATATATCCTAAAGAATTGAAGAGATTTTTGTACACCAATGTACATAGCAGCATTATTCACAATAGTCAAAAGACGGAAGCAACCCAAGTGTCCACTGACAAATGAAAAGATAAGAAAAATGTGGCACATATATATGATGGAATATTATTCAGCCTTAAAAAGCAAGGAAATCCTGACATGCTACAACATGGATGAACCTTGAGGAGACCACGATGAGTGAAATAAACCCATCAAGAAAAGACACACACTGTATGATTCCCTTATATGAGGCACTTAAAGTGGTTAGATTCGTAGAGACAGAAAGTAGAATGGTGGTTGCCAGGGGCTGGGGTAGGGAAATGGAGAGTTGATGTTTAATGGATATACAGTTTCAGTTTTACGAGATGAAAAGCATTCTGAAGGTGGATGGGGTGATGATTGTGCAAAAACGTGAATGTACTTAAAGCCACTGAACAGTGCACTAAAAAATGGTTAAGATGGTAAATTTTTATGTTATGTGTTTTTTACCACAATAAATAAATAAATAAAATGAAGGCAAATAAAGACTCTTAATTAAACGGAAGTGGGAGAATTTATTGCCATCAGACCCACATTACACACAATGTCAAAAGAAGTTCTTTAGATAGGAGACAAATGATGCTAGATGGAAATTTGGATCTACACAAGGAATGAAGAGTACTGGAAATGGTGAATACGCGGGTAACTATAAAAAACATTTTTCCATTTTAAAATCTTTTAAAACTATATTTGACTTTTAAAGCAAAAATACATTGCAGGATTTATACTGTATGTGGAAGTAACATGAGTGAAAATAGCACAGAATGAATGGAGTGAAATGGAGGTATACTGTTAAAAGATTCTCGCATGATAGGTGAGGTAGCTCAATGTTATTTGACGGCGTCTGTGACGAGTAAAGGCGTAGATTGTAAACCCTGGTGCAGCTACAGAAAGACATCTGACTAATAAGCCCTAGCAGAGACTAAACAGAACAAAAAAATAACTGTTCAAAAGAAGGCAGAAAAAAGAGCAAAGAATTGATTGGACAAACAGAAAACAAAAGAACATTGTTTACTTAAATCCAACTATTTTGATAATTTACATTAAATATAAGTGGTGTAAGCATTCCAAAAATAACAGATATTTTCAGATTGGATAAAAAGAAAAATCCAACTATATGTTTTCTACAAGAAATCAACTTTAAAGAAACAGAAATCAATAGATTAAAAGTAAAGGGATGAAAAAATTATATATCATGCAAACACCAATCAAAAGAAAGACGGAGTGGATATCTTAATTCAGAAACAATAGATTTCAGAGCACGACATATTCCCAGGGAGGCAGAGGGGTATGTCATAATTGTAACAGGGATCAGTTCATCAAGAGGGCATAGTTCTTAGTTCATCCTGAATTTGTATAAGTGCTGTGTAACAACAGCACTTCAAATGATGAAAGACATGAAGCAAAGAACTAATAAAACTCAAAGGAAAAGCAGACAATTCCAAACTTTTAGTTGAGGATTTTAGCACTCCTAGCTCAGTAACTGATGGGAAAAGTAGATGGAAAATCAATAGGAATTTAGAAAGCTTGAATGACACAGTCAACCAACTTGAACTAGTTGTCATTTATAGAATAAGTTGCCCCGCAACAGCAGAATGTACATTCTTTTCAAGGGCACACAGAACACTCACCAAAATAGACTATATTCTAGGATATAAAAAGCTTCGGCAAACCTAAAAGAATCGTAATTATGTGAAATGTGTTCTCTGACCACATTGGAATTAAACTAGAAATGAGTAACACCGAGATATCTGGAAAATCCTCAAATAGTTGGATATTTCTAAATAACTTATAGAACAAAGAAAAAAATCACAAGGGAAATTACAAAATATCTTAAACAGAATAAAAATGAAAGTACAATATGTTGAAATCTGTGAGATTGAGACAAAGTGGTGCTTGAAAGGAAATTTATAGTATTAAATGTTTATATTATAAAAGAAAAGAGGTGTCATATCAATGCTCTAAGCTTCCACCTTAAGAACCTTCGAAAGGAGTTGCAAATTAGACAGATGAAATTAGGCAGATGAAAGAAAATAAATGTAAGAGCAAAAATCAATGAAACAAAAACAATAGAGAAAATCAATAAAACCAAAAGTTGGCTCTTTGTAATGATCAATAATATTTCTAAAGCTCTAGCCAAGACTGGTGAGATAAAAAATGAGTACACATGAATTATCTATATTATGAAAGAAAGAGGAACATCACTACAGATTGTAGAGACAGTAAAAGAATAGTAAGTGAATATGCCAATAAATTCATAAACTTATACAAAATGGACAAATTCATTGAAAGCCATAAACTACCAAAGTTCACTCAAGAAAAAAATAAATAACCTGAATAATGTTATATCTATTAACTAGATTGAATTCATAGTTAAAACCCATTTAATTAACAACAATTCTCTGTTTAATTATACCAAATATTTAAGGAAGAAATAATACCAATTTTACATAACCTCTTTCAGAAAATATAGGAGGAAGACCAACTTCTGAACTCATTTTATGGGAGCAGCATCACCCCGTTACCAAAACCAAAGTCACTAGAAGTAAAGAGCAATATTTTTCATGAACGTAGATGTAAAAAAGTGCCTAACAAAACATTAGCAAATCAAATCTAGAAATACATAAAATCATATTACACATAATGATCAAGGGAATTTGTCCCGTGAATGAAAGGTTGATTAAACATTTGAAGTTCAATTAATGTAACTCATCACATTAACAGAATAAAGAGGAAAATCTTATGATTATCTCAATAGAATTTTTTAAAAAGCACTTGACAAAAGTCAACACACATTCAGGATAAAACTCGCAACAAACCAGGAATAGAAGAGAACTTCTTAACTTGATGAAGGGCATCTATGAAAAGCCTACAGCTAATATTCTACTTAATGGCGAAAGGCTGACTATTTCCCCCTTAAGATTAGCAACAAGGCAAATATGTCTACCCTCAGCACTTCTGTTCAGTGGTCCCAGCCACTCCAAGAGGGGAAAGAAAAGAAAGAAAGGCATACATTTTAGAAGGGAAAAAGTAAAATTGGCCTGATTCACAGCAACATGCTCATCAATACAGAAAATAATAAATTTTAAAAACTTCCCCACAATAACATGAGTTTAGAAAGATTGAGAATACAAAGTGAATGTACAAAAATTAATTGTATTTCTACGTATGTGCAATGAATAGTTGGAAATTGAAAGTTTTAAATGCCCTTTTCAATACCATCAAAAATGTGAGGGGCCAGCCCAGTGGTGTGGTGTTTAAGTTCACGCCCTCCACTTTGGTGGCCTGGGGTTCATGGGTTCAGATCCTGGGTGCAGACCTACATACTGCTCATCAAGCCATGCTGTTGTGGCATCCCACATACAAAATAGAGGAATATGGGCACAGATGTTAGCTCAGGGCCAATCTTCTCACCAAAGAAATAGATAGAGATAAATTTAACAATATTTGTGCAAAATATGTACACTGAAAACCACAAAATATTGCTGAGAGAATTTAAAGAAGATCTAAATAAACAGAGAGATATAGCATGTTCATTAATGAGAAGGCTCAAAATTGTTAAAATGTCAATATTCCCAGGAACGCAAGACTGGTTCAACATAAGAAAACCAAACAATGTAATGTACTACGTTGATAGAATTAAAGACAAAAATCATATGATAATCTCAATTGATGCAGAAAAAGCATTTAAAAAAATCCAACAACTTTTCATGATAAAAATACTTAGAAAGTCAGCAAAAGAAGGGAACTTCCTCAATGTGATAAAAGGCATTTACGCAAAACGCACAGCTAACATCATATTTAAAGGGAAAGATTGAAGGCTTTCCCCTATGATCAGGAATAAGATAAAGATGCTGGCTTTCACCACTTCTATTCAGCACAGTACTGGAAGTTCCAGCCAGAGCAATTAGATAAGAAAAAGAAATAAAAGGCACCCAAACTGGAAAGGAAGAAGTAAAAGTATTTCTGTTCAAAGATGACGTGACCATATACGTAGAAAACCAAGACTCAACAAAAAAACTGTTAGAACTAATGACTTCAGTAAAGTTTCAGGACACAAAATCAACATACAAAAATAAGTGGTGCTCCTGTACACTAACAATGAACTATCCAAAAAGGAAGTCAAGAAAACAACCCCATTCACAATAGCAAAAAAAAAAAGAATAAAATACTTAAGCATAAACTTAACTGAAGACCATAGATCTTTATTTCTTCATGTGGCTTTGAGTTACTGTCTAGAATCCTCTCATTTCAACCTGAAGGACTCCCTTAAGTGTTTCTTGCAAGGCAGGTCTAGTGGTAGTGAACTCTCTCAACTTTTGTTTATCTGGAAATTTCTTAATTTCTCCCTTATTTTATTTTATTTTTCAGTGAGAAAGATAGGCCCTGAGCTAACATCTGTTGCCAATCCTCTTCTTTTTGCTTGAGTAAGATTGTCCCTCATCTAACATCAGTGCCAGTCTTCCTCTACTTTGTATATGGGATGCCACCACAGCATGGCTTGATGAGCGGTGTGTAGGTCTGCGCTGGGATCCAAACTCGTGAACCCCAGGCCACCAAAATGGAGAAAGTGAACTTAACCACTATGCCACTGGGCCAGCCCCATTAATTTCTCCCTTGTTTTTGAAGAATGACTTTGCCAGATATAGAATTCTCAGCTGAACTTTTTTTCTTTTAGCCCATTGAATATCAACCCACTGCCTTATAACCTCCAAGCTTTCCCATGAGAAATCAGCTGATAATCTTATTGAGGATCTCTTGTGTGTGATGACTTGCTTTTCTCCCTCTGATTTCAAGATTCCCTCTTTGTCTTTTGACAATTTGATTATAATGTGTCTTGATGTGGGTCTCTTAGAGTTCATCCTACTTGAAGTTCATGGAGCTTCTTTGATGTTTATGTTTATGTCTTTCATCAAATTTGGGAAGCTTTCAGCCATTATTTCTTCAAATAATCTCTCTAATCCTTTCTATCTGCTCTCCTTCTGGGACTCCCACCATGTGTATGATTGTCTGCTTTATTGTGTCTCACAGTTCTCTTAGGTTCTGTTCACTTTTCTTCAATCTTGTTTCTTTCTGTTCCCCAGACTTGATAATTTCAATTGTCCCATCTTTAAATTCACTGACTCTTTCTTCTGCCTGCCCCAATCTGTTTTTGAACCCCTGTGGTGAATTTTCGTTTCGATGTTTGTACTTATCAGCTCCAGAATTTCTTTTGCTTCCTGTCTATATTTTCTATCTCTTTATTGGTATTCTCATTTTGTTCATACATTGTTTTCCTGTTTTTGTCCATCTCTCCCTTCAGCTCTTTAAGAATCTTTAAGACAGTTGTTTTAAAGTCTTTGTCTTGTAAGTCCACCATTTTGTCTTCCTCATAGATTTTTTTCTGTCAATTTACTTTTTTCCTTTGAACAGGCCATATTTTCCTATTTCTTTGTATGCTTTGTGATTTTTATTGAAAGCTGGACATTTGAATCTTATAATGTGATAAATCTGGAAATCACATTTTCCCCCTTCCCCAGGGCTTTCTGTTTTCTTTCTTTTTTTTTTAATTGTTGGAAAGTGTCCCTATGCCAGGGATCAGTCCAAGATGAAACTAAGGTCTTCTCAGATCTCTTCTGATCCTGTATCTGTCCCTGGGCATACACTGTGGCTTTCTAAATTCTCCCATATACATGGTTGCTTTTGAATGTCATAACTCTTAAATTTCTGGCTACCAAAAGGGCAAAAAAGGGGGAAAAGTGCTGCTACTTTAAGTTCCCTGGAAGCTATTTCAGCCAGTGGGGTTACAATTGTGACCAGCCTCTGTGCCTGCACCTCAGTGATCAAAATTATCAATCAGAACACAGAACCCCAAAATTTTGAGGACAAGATCCTTATCGTCCAGCCTGGCTCCAGCAAGCTGTACCAGGAACAAGGGCATGGCTGCTGCCACAAGGGTGAGGGCTGGGGATGGGTAGCTGCCACCATACTGAAGGCTGACATTGACAAAAATTAACTGCAATTTACCAACAAGCTTTCTTCTGGAAGCTACAAGACTTGCAACAGACTCCAGAGTTCCAGAGTAGTTACTCCAGAAGGTTTCTAGGTGTGGCAACAAATTCTCACATCTGCCATCTTCCCTGTCATCACACATAGCTGTAGTTTTTTAATAAATGCTCTATCTAAGGTTGAGTAAGCACCATTCTAGTCCTATTGTACTGAGAGGTTTTTTTTTTATTATTATTATAAATGAACATTGAATTTTGCCAAATTCTTTCTCTGCATCAATATAATCATATGATTTTTTCTCTTTAACTTACTGATATAGTGGATTACACTGATTGATTTTCTAATACTGAAGCAGGCTTACATACCTGCAATAAATTTCACATAAGCATGGTGCATTATTCACTTGGGACATTACTGAATTTAATTTTGCAATATTTTATTGAGGATTTTTGTGATTATAGGTTAATAAGAGATCATGGCCTGAACCTATATTTTTTGTGCTGTCTTTGTCTTGTTTGACATCAAAGGTAATAATGACCTTATAAAGTGAATTGGAAAGTGCTCCCTCCTCTTATTTTCTGGAAGAGATTGTGTAAAATGGGGTTGATTCCTTGACTATTTGGTAAAATTCTCCAATTAAACCATATGGGGATAGAGATTTCTTTTTGGGTGTGTGTTAATTACAAATTCAATTTACTTAATATTTATAGAGCTATTTAGTTTATCTGTCATGTTGGCTGTGTTTTAGTGGTTTGTGGTTTTCAGGAAATAGGTCTATTTATTTTAAGTTGAATTTATAAGCATAAAGTTGAACGCAGTTTCCCCTTACTATCCTTTTAATGGCTGCAGAATCTGTTGAGTTATCCCCTATTTTGTTCTTGATATTGGTGATTTGTGTCTTGTCTCTTTTTATCTTTGTCAGTCTTGAGAGAGTTTTATTCATTTTATTGATTTTTTTAAAATCAGCCTTTTATTTCATTCATATTCTCTATTCTTGTTTTATCAATTTCATTCATTTCTGCTTGTATCTTTAGTATTTTCTTATTTCTGCTTGCTTTGGGTTTATTTTGCTCTTCTTTTTCTAATTTCTTGAGATATGAATCTAGATGATTTATTTGAAGTATTTCCTCTTTTCTAATGTATTTTAGCATTATAAATTATCCCTTCCAGCGCTGCTTTAGCTGCATCTCATATTTGAAATGTTGTATTATTATTTTCATTCAGTTCTATGTGGGTTTCTTAAATTCACTTTGAGACTTTCTTTGTCCCATTGATTATTAGAAGTGTGTTGTTTAATTTCCAAGTGTCTAGAGATTTTCCTGTTGTCTTTCTGTTATGGTTTCTAGTCTGATTTCATTGTGATCTAAGAACATACTTACATGTGATTTAAATCCTTTTTAAATTTTTGGGGGCTTGTTTTGTGACTCAAGATACAGTCTACCTTCGTGAATGTTCCATGGCCACTTGAGAACGTGTGTTCTGCTGTCATTGGGTGGAGTTCTCTGTACGTCAATTAGAACTCACTGCTCGATGGTGCTATTCAGTCCTCAGTACCCATGCTGACTTTCTATCCAGTGGTTCTCTCCAGCGATGTGTGCTCCATGATGTCCCAACTGCAACTGGGGGTTCCTGTCTCACCTCTCAGCTTTATCAGTTTCTCTTCAGAGCTTCTTCTTGGTGTTTTGAAGCTCTGTTGTTTACTGCATAAACATTTAAGATTGCTATATCTTCTTGGTGGATTGATCCTATTTATCATGATTTAATGTCTTTCTTTGTTCCTAGTAATTATTTTTTTTTGGCTCTCAAGTCTAATTTATCTGATATTAATATAGCCACTCCTGCTTTTTTAAAATTAATGTTTGCATGATATATCTCTTTTTTGAGGGTGGAAACTAACAAATACTTATTCTGAAGATTGCGAGCATGATCTGAAGTGATGGTATGTTCTTTTTTTAAATATTCTTTGTATTTACAAAGATTAATTTTAAAAAACCAATAGACTGTTTTTCAGAAGAGTTTTTTATTTACAGATAAATTGAGCAGATTGTACAGAAGGGTTTCCATATATCCTCTCTCCCTCACACAGTTTCCCTTGTTATCAACGTCTTGCACATCTTGCACTCGTGCAGTACAGTTGCTGTAATTGATGAACTAACATTCACACATTATTATTAACTAAAGTCCACAGTTCACATTAGGGTCCTCTCTGCTGTACGGTTGTGTGGGCTTTGACAAACGCACAATGTCTTATGTCCATTGGCATGACAGTCCTCGGGGTGATGGTAAGATCTCTTGCTACTCATGTGTACGTTCGGGTGACTGTTGCATCACTCTGTTCTCATCTGTACATTTGGGCAATCACAGTGTCAGGTCCTCCATATTTTGGGTTGAGAGTAGTGCCATTTGGTTCCTTATCTTTCCATTCGGGTTATGCTAGACCTAAGTCCTAGGTTAGGGTGCCATGACATTCTACTGCCCCAACTGTGTGACTGTCTTGAAGCAATTTTATAATGGGAGAGACATTTCCCACAAAGAGACAGCGGCCTTAATATTAAAGTCTATGATGTCACAGTCCTGATGGCCCAAATGGCTGACTCAAGTACTTTTACAGAACTCAGCGAATTCGTCTTGTTCTGGCGATCACCTGTGGGAAACTGGTCGACAATCTACAGATTTTTACAAGTAGTCACAAGTCAGGGGTCTGCAAAATACCTCAGGTTGGTGAAGAATCACAGTTCAGGGAGAGGATGAATCCCAGACGTGCCCTGGGCTGCATGGTGGCCAGATGTAGCCATGGCAACGAGTGTGGATTTTTGGTTAAAGCTGCTGCCTGAGGCTGCAGGGTGAGGGTCCTGCTGCGTGAACTTGGGCACACTACCTACCTTCAGTGAGCGCCCCCTCCCAACTGCCCACCTGTTCAGGGTTTCCAGAGAACAGATGCAATTTTATTCTGGGTGAGCACATCTGAGGGCCCCCCATCCCCAGGTTCGAGGTCCCATCCTGGGGAACCCTCCCTGGCAGGGTCTGGAGCTCCTCTGGCTCCGCAGCCCCTTGCACACCCCCCTGTGTGGCTCTGCCTGTTTGCAGGTCCAGCTTCCCCCTGGGCTGGGAGCTGGGGGCTCCATGAGGGCCACAGCCCAGGCAGGGGCCGAGTGGGCTCATATCCTCCACAGTGTAAGAGACTGAGCTCACGGGGAGCTGTAGCTGCCTCCGTGGAGCCAGGCCAGCCGGGTCTCGATGGAGGCTGCATGGGGGCTGGACGCTGAGTGGTCAGCAGCTGCCTCTTCCTGTTGACACCTTTTTTGATGCAGGGAGACTCACCAGCCAGATTCTGCCCCCAACTGGCTGTGCGACCAGGGGCAGCGATGCCCCACTCTGACCTCTGTGCCTCCACCTGCAAAATGGGGTCCTAACGATGTGAGATCACATACTGAAAGTGTTTAGCACACAAGGGCTTGATGACCATCGGCCCCCATCGTAGCCGTCGTGATCTCCCCACGGCTGAGGCGGCGAGAGTCCGGCACCAGCAGGGTGCAGGAGGTGCCTAGCTTCCCCTGCCAGCCCTCCAGAGACCCCGGGGGCAGCGGGTAGAGCCGGGTCCTGCGCCTGGCAGACTTGCAGTCAATTAGGAGCTGACAAACCGCAGGGCCGCGCTGGCCCTGCTTCCCTCACTGCCCCCGCAGACCGCACATGTCCTGTGCTCAGAATAAGTGCCCCAAGGCCGGCACGTTGTCAGGCGTGGGCCCCCCCCGGCCGGCCTCTGTTCACAGTAAGGAGGGCATGGGCAGCCTGCTGGGAGACAGCAGGAAGGGAGCCCCTCCAGGGCAGGCCGAGGGACGGCCCCACTCTCTCCGAGGACCAGGCTTCGCAGGCATGGGGCTTCAGGAGACCCAGGTGGGGTGTGGAGTGGGACAGACCCCAGCTCCAATATGGGCCCTGCACTGGCTGTGCGACTGCCCTGCACCTCAGTGGTCTCTGCTGCTCTGTGTCTGCCTCGCAGACCTCACATGGGTCTGGGCAGGACTGGCAGGGAGCAGACGATGGGGGTCCTCACTTCCCTCCATTTTGCACACAGTAATAGCAGTAGTGATGGCCAGCCAGCCTCACACAGCGCTGTCCAGGGTCCAGGCCCCACTGCGAAGCCCCTTAACACACGTTATTTCACTTAACAGCACAAACCCTCTGAGGCAGAGGTGGATGTCTGCATTTTCAGAGGAGGACACAGGCTCAGGGAGACGAAGGCCCTGGCTTGGGGTCTCACAGCCACCACCCAGAACCCCCGGGGCTGGTGGAAGCACTGTTCACACCCCGGTCATTCAGTCGGTGACATGTGTGAAGATTCAGACAAAGAAAGCAAAGCTTGGAGAGGTCAGGAGACCTCCCCACACGGTGGGGCAGGGTGGCCAAGAGAGCAGACAGGCGTGGCCGGCGGGGACCAAAGCCAGAAGCCCATTCTGCAGACTGCAGAAAAGGGCCGTCCCTGCGCCCAGGCTACTGGGGGTCTCACGTGGTCACCCCACGGCAGCAGCAGTGGCTGTCATGGTGACATCAGCTCCCGGGCCCACCTCGTGCCGACCCAGCATTGTCCTGAAGACTCTCTCACAGCCCACACGGCCTCCAGGGACGATGTCCTCAGGCCCGGCCCCCCCCGCCTTTGGCAGGTCCACTCAGGGTCCACGGGGAAAGTCTGCAATGCCAGGGCCACAGGGGATGGCTCCCTGGGCTCCCAGCCCCCCAGGGAGGGCCTCCAGATGGGAAGACAGGTGTGGGGATGGTGCTGCCCCCTAGACTGCCTTCTGTGCCCACAAGGCCCAGGCCCGAGTGCCCTGCTGGGTGACCTTGGCCCCCACTCCACGTCTCTGCCTCGGTTTTCTCATCTGTAAGTGGGGACAACACAGCTCAGGTAAAACCACCGTGCCATACCAGGGGCTCAATTACTGTGGGCCTCTGTTAGCTATCATGGAACTGCCTTCAGAGAGGGCTGTGAATGGGCCCACAGTCACACAGTGGGCAGGCGGTGGACCAGAGATCGCGTCCAGGTCTGTCTGACCTGCTGTCATCATCACTCCCTCTGATCTGGCAGGGCTCACGGTGTTCAAAGCACCTTATGTAGAATACATTATGTAATCCTTACAATGGACTGAACTGTGTCCCCCAGACCCATCTGTTGAAGCCCTAATCCCCCAAGTGAAGGTGTTAGGAGCTAGTGCCTTTGGGAGGTGACTGGGGTTAGATGAAGTCCTGAGGGAGGGGCCTCATGATGGGATTAGAGTCCGCCGGCCCTGTGGCTCAGAGGTTGAGTGCGCGCGCTCTGCTGCTGGCGGCCCGGGGGTTCGGATCCCAGGCGCGCACCGACGCACCGCTTCTCCTGCCATGCTGAGGCCGTGTCCCACATACAGCAACTAGAAGGATGTGCAGCTATGACATACAGCTATCTACTGGGGCTTTGGGGAAAAAAAATAAATAAATAAAATTTAGAGTCCTCATAAGAAGAGGAAGAGACACCAGAGCTCTCTCTCTCCCCACCACGTGAGGACACAGTGAGAAGCCGGCCGTCTGCAACCTGGAAGAGAGCCCTCACCAGAACCGACCGTGCTGCCACCCTGATCTTGGACTTCAGCCTCCAGAACTGGGAGAAATGACCGTCTGCTGGTCAAGTCCCGTCTGTGGTCCCCTGTCATGCAGCTAAGACAATATGTATGACAACCCTCCAAGGTAGGCACTGTCATCACGCCTGTTTTATGGATGAAAAGCCAAGTCACAAGAGAGAGATGGCCATTGGCCCTGTCGCACAGCTCATAGGTGTGAGCTGGGGCGTCCCTCCTGCCCTGGTGTCTGTGCAGCACACGCCAGGGAACAGAGCTGCTGACCCACGTTGATGATGGGATTTAACCGCACACACAGCAAGTAAGCTACGAAGAGGCACTAACGTTTGTCACACTAACTGATACAAACATTAAAAATGTAAGTAATCAACACTGTCAGTCATGCACATTTATCACCAGAATTGACATCTGGAACAGAGAACGTTTGTGGGGAGTGTCCAGTCTGAGCTCGGGGTAGCTGGCCGCCGTCTGAGCCTTGGCCCCCTTGTCTTGTCATTGTGCCTTGTCAGCACAATGGCACCCACAGATATGAGGTGACTGCTGGGTGAGCTGGCAGGACTCGGCTCCCGCGAATCGTCACCCGCGCTGAGGTCCCTGCCCCGCCCTCCTCGGCACCTCCTGGGGGCTGCAGACCGGAGCCCTGAGTCTGCGAGGGCTGCAGGCACTGGGCTGTGGAGTGTGGGGAGGCCCGTGCCCTCCCTCATGCCTGGGGGGCCTCATTCTGGGAGAACACAGGCTGTTGGGCTGCTCTGAGGGGAGACTGTGGCCCCGCCCACCCTCGGGGTCCCGGTCCTGGGGATCCCCGGCGCAATCCAGCTCCCACCCCAGCCCTCCACCTGTTCACCTGGCCCTTCTCCGAGACCCCTCACCAGGCCAGCTGGCTCACTGCCTGCCGCCTGGGGCACATCGCTCCCTCCCTGTGCGACCCGGCAGCCCCCTGCGCTCCCTGAGCCGCGTTTCCCACCTGTAACACCTTGCCCAGTTACTTCTGCCTTACAGCGGCCTGCAGGGAGGCCATGGCTCCCGGAAGGGGTGAGCTCCCTGCTGTGTGACCATGGCAAGGTGGTGAGCCTCTCTGTGCCTCAGTCTCCTGCTCTGTGAAGCGAGGGAGATGGGAATGCCCACTTCACAGGGTTGGTCTAAGGATTAAAGGAGCTGCTACGTGAAATGAGGCAGGCCCAGCGCGCACACAGCAGGTGCTGCATAAGTGCTAGCTTTTATCGGGCCCCTGCGGGCTGTGGCTGATTGCTCTGCGGAGGGGGTGGCCTGGACTCTCCTCCCTCCCTGCCCCACATCCAGCCCTTGGGGAGGCCCCATTTCTCTCTCTCCAGGGCGCCCGTGTGCCCCGGTCTGTCTGGCAGATGAAGGGCCACCTGAGCCTGCCCAGCCCCTGGTGCCCGAGTCCTGGCGTCGCGGCCGCGGTGTCCGGGCGGTGAGCGTCCTGGGCCGCGGTCTCCCCGTGCCTGCCCTGCGCCCACGGCCCTTCATTCGCCCTCCACCCGCCCGGGGACACGCCCGCTCGGGGATCGGGAGAAGAGACCCCCCCCGGACCTCGGGCTGCAGCAGACCTGCTTCCCGCCCCGTCCGGCAGTGGCAGCTCAGCCGGCCCCCGCAGGCTCCCCGCGCCGACGGCACCGCGGGCCCCGGGGTGGGGGGACCCCGCGGACCGGCTGTTACCGCACCTCCCCCACCCCGCGTCCCCTGGGCGTGGGGAGTGGCTGGTGGCTGTGCCGGAGTAATTTGGGCCCCTGTTTAAGGGGAGGAAGCAGTAATAGCGGCCATAATTGTCCAAATGACTGCGCCCCTTCGAGCCTGACATCTGCCTAATGACGGCGGATGGAAACCCGACCCGGGCGCGCTGCGGCGCGCGGGAGCGAGTGTCCCCAGTGCCCCACCCCGGCCCCCCGGGCACTCTCTCTCTCCCTCCCTCCCAGCGAGAGGGGAGGGCCCACCTCATCTCAGGGGGCGGCGACCACACAGTCAGTCAACAAACGCCTGCTGAGCGCCTGCCCGCCGTGCTCTGCCCCGCTCGGGGCGCGGGCCAGGGGGCACGGCAGCCTCGTGTCCCTGGTCTCGGGAGCGACGAGCGACAGGGAGGGGCCGCGAGTGTGCGCTCTCCGTCCCTGAGCCGGCGTCTCCGTGCCTCTGGGTTCTCCTTTCGAGAACTTTCCTTCCGCACGCGTCCATCCCAGCCTTGCGCACGCCCCCGTTTACGAGCAACAGGAGCGTTCAGGGTGAGGGTGACCCGCACGTGTGGGCCGCTTCCTCCACTGTCCCCCAGGGCGTTTACTGAGGCCTGCGTCTGCTGGGGAGGGTTCCCGGAGCTGGGGGACGCGGGGGGAGCGCGGGGCAGGAGCAGTCTGATTGCGGTGGAGGAACAGTGTGACCCTTGGGATCCTTCAGGGGGGAATGGAGAGACGGGGCCTCGGGGTCGGAGGGCGCTCTGGGGGTGCTGGGGGGTCTCCCAGGCCATGGCTGACTGGAGGGTGAGCAGGCCTTGGCTGGGAAGAGGGTCTGGCGTGAGGAGGGAGGTGGGGAAGGGCAGATGGACGGTGGCCAAGGCTAGAGAGGAGGGAGCCGGGAGGGTGTGGTGGTGAAACGTGAGCCGCCTCATGGCATGAAACGGGTTTTGGTGGTGTTTTTTTCACTGAGGAAGATTGGCCCTGAGCTAACATGTGTGCTGATCTTCCTCTATTTTGTATGTGGGTGACCACCACAGCATGGCTGACAGTGGTGTAGGGCCACGCCCAGGATCGGAACTCTGGCTGCCAAGGCAGAGGGCCAGGAACGTTAACCACTGCACCACAGCCCGGCCCAAAGCAGATTCTGGTTTTGCCTGTTTTCTGCAGCAGGGTCCTGACGAGATTCATCAGCATCCAAGAAACTGCACAGGCCACCGTGGGCAGAGCCGCCGGGGCAGGAAAGTGGCATCTGAGCTGGTGTGGCAGCTGGAGGTGGCTGCAGGTGGACCCTAGGCTGTTCCAGCCCTGCCTTGCCTGCCCCCACGTGCACCTCCCAAGTTTCCCACCAGACCTGGGGCCTCCAGCCCCCTTTGCTCAGCCCCCCAGCTGGTTCTCGGAGGAGCTGGCCCTGGGACAAGGTGCAAGGCCCGCACGTGGGGGCTGATCCAGGAAGCACTATGGGTTGAGGACGTGCTGTAGGGAGGGGACGGCCACAACCAAGCACTGGTGTCACCATTTGCCTCTGTGGGAGCTGCACCTTGGTCCCACAGGGACTCTGGGGCCATTGTAGACCATGCCCCCCAGGTGAGGGCGGGGTGAGTGTCCAGCACCCTCGGCCAGGAGGACTGTTCAAGCATCCCCTCCCCAGCCCTTCCCGCCCGCACAGCGGGGACCCACAGGCCTGGACAGAGGCTGCTTTGGGGAGGGGCGGGCCTCGGGGATGGGCACAGTGTCTGTCATTTGGTATATTTTGAACTTTGAACCACGTATTGCATTATCTATTAAAATTTAAAATAATAAGGCAGCCCTTCTTCACCTCTTGCTTTAATCTCTCCCACAGGTCAGGGACGCCTGGTGACCTGGCGTCCAGGTGGGCACTGTAGGGACTCCGCTGACCGCACTGGGAGGACACAGGGCAGGAACACAGCTGCGACGTGCTGACCCCCCCGGAAGCTCTGAGGGTCAGTGGGCCCAGGAGCCCCGGGCGGTGGGACTTCATGGCCTGTAACTTTGCTGAGCAGAAGCTGCCGTGGCTGTGCACTGAGTCGCCAAGCAGGGACCCAGAGCCATTTGTTCTCGGAAAGGGCAGAAGTCTCAGCATCCAGGACAGGCCTTTTCTAGACAGGACGGGGCAATGGCTTTGGGGTCTTGGGGGGAACCTGCTCCCACGGCGTAAAGACAGAGGAGCGAGCTGGGCCGGGGGCGGAGAAGCCAGGAGGGGGATTACTGCCGCCCAGCAGGTCCCACAACATCCTGGGGAAGGTCATGCTCCATGTCCTAGCTCCGTCCCGCTGGGCCATCTCCACACTCAGGCAGGAACCCCACTGCCTCCCAGCCCCCAGCCCGTCCTGTGTGTGGAAAAACTCAGACTCATGGAAAAGACGGAACTGGGTGTCCTGGGGTCCTGGGGGAAGGAAGGTGCCTTTGGGACAAGGAAAGAAGGTGGCAGGACATTCTAGGAGATGAGGCTGTGAGGATGGCCTGCCCAGCTCTGCAGGTGCCGGGAGCCCAGCTCCCCGACCCAGATGGCCAGGCTGCGGAAACCACGGGTTTCTCGGGGTCGACAGAGGATTGGTGCTCCCGCAGGGCACCAGAGGGGCCTGGGCATCCCTAAGCTGGGATCCCAATGCGGAGGCTGGCCCAGGGGTGGGGCTCAGCGGCAGGCTCGGGTTGGTAGGAAAAAGCTGAAGAATGCACTGCGTCTTCCTCCCCTGAGTGGCTCATAACCAGTCTCTCTCCATCTGCTTTTCCGGAAGACTCTGAGCTGCACATGGGACCTTGCCTGGCGCCAGGAGGGGCAAACCTGTACTATCCAGCAGACCCTGGACCACTTGCAATTTCCTTTTCCGAGAGACTTCCTTATTTCTCCATTCAGCCGGCACATCATGCTGTGGCCAAGGGGCAGGTGCAGGGCTGCACAGACTTCTACACCTAGAGGCAGAGGCACGCGGGGTTGAATCCCAATCCTGCCCCTTTGCTTCCTTGAGCAGATCTGTTCACTTCTTGTGCCTCAGTTGACCCCCGTAGAAAATGAGAATGAAAGTTCTGGTGATGCGGGGCTGCCTGGAAGGCTTGATGAGTCCGCTGGTCCCAGCACTGCTGGCCTGGGATGGAGGAGGATGGCTGGAGGGCAGAAGGGCAGGACAGGGGGGCGGGGGATGTCAGAGCATCTGCCAGGTGCCGGCCTTGGTGTGAGGGCCCCCCAGCCCCATTCCCGCTGACCCTCGAGTCACAGGCAGGGCCCCCAGGCCTCGGAGCCTCTGTACGGGGGCAGCCTGGCCATGACAAACTGGGCGGCCCTCAAACCTGAGCTCAGTTAGCCGCCAAAGGCCCCCTGTGGGGCGCTCGAGACCCCAGTGCTCTGCCTCCACTGACCCAGCTACAAGCCCACCCCACTCGCCACGTGCCCCCAGAGACGTGGCTCTGAGCAGGCTAGCAAGTTTCCAGGGTGGCAGTGGGTCCCCCAGAATTCCCTCCAATGAGGGGCTCGGGCTGGCTCGGGCAGAAAGGGGGCCCTGAGCCGTGCCCAGGCCCCGACCTCGCGCGCCCGCTGGGGCCTGGAACCTGCTAAAAGCCGCGGCTTCCTCAGACCACTTGCTAAAAGCCCCAGGTCCTTCCGGCCACGCAGCAGCTGGGGCCTCAGGAAGAGCATAAAAATGTCTGGATGACACTCTTTCACCTTTATTATATACAGAGGCCCCTCATCTCCTGCCTTTCAAGAGGGCCTCTCCGCGGGGGCGGCCCTCGAGGCCGTTTATCTGCAGAGGAATGTCTGTGAGACCCGCAGATGGGGCCTCCTCCGCCTATCCATCACCACCAGAGCCTCTAGCGGGCCGGTCGTGGGGGGCTGGGGACGCGGCCTGGGTGGGGAGGGGCAGAGGCCGGCCCAGCGGTGCCAGCCATGGCAGGGGGCTCCATGCAGCCTGATACCAGGGCTCCCGTCCTGCCTGGGCCCCGAGTTAGGCCAGGCCCGCCTCCTGGGAGCAGAGGCGTTGGAAATGAGCTGGCCAGAGGGAGTGGGGTCTGGGGCCCTGCTGGCTCAGCCCAACTGGGGCAGGGGCAGGGGAGTTGGGGTGCAGAGCAGGGGCAGGCTGGAGACCAGTGGGGGACGTTTGGGGGTGAGGCAGTGACCACGCAGGGTCCAGCTCGGGTCCACCAGGCCAGGGTCCTGCACACACTCACGTGGTGAGGGTCGCTTCAGGGTCGCAGCCTACACCCCAGCTCTTCCCTGAGGTTCTGAGGTGCTCTGAATTCTCCAAGAATGAAATGCCTGTGTGACGTGAGGGGCAAGCACACGCGTTTTGTGGAGCATTCCCAGGCGCTGCGCCCCCTACAGGAAACCGCGATGCGATGGCGTGTGCCTGGTGCTTGGGCCCTGCCCGGCCGTGCCCAGTCACACAGACGCAGGATCACAGCCGAGCCACTGCTCCCACGTGCCAGAGATGAACCGGTGTCAGCAGTCCGTGTGAACACGCCATCACTCCACTTGCACTCGCTGCTCCGTGCGCACGTCCGGGCGCCTCCTCGTTTCGTCCATGTGGCCGGGCCGCCCGCACCTCTGCGTGCTGAGACTCACATTCAGCAACGTCAGGGTCACTTCCTTTTCTGTCTCCTCCGTCGTGGTTGAGGCCTTAAATGGAGATCTAGGACGATGTGCATGGGGAGGCGTGTTGCCTCCTGATTTCACCCCGGCTGGTAACAGAACTCACTAAATATGTCAGGAGCTGAGGTGCCAGTTCTGACCGGGCGAGTGGGGCCACTGGGGGTCCACAGCCCCCTCCGCATGGCCATGGTCCCTTGGAGGCTCCTGGTCCTTGGCAGAGGATGGCCGTGGTGGTGCCCACACACTGGCCTGTGCGTCCTGGGGTCACTGGTCCCGAGGGTGGTCCCAGCCCCCACACACTGATTTGTAGCCCCCGGCAGGTCAGCGCACTCAGTTCCCTCACCCGTGAGAGGAGGTGTGTGCAGAGGGGAGGAGGCCATGGGAGCTCCCTGGGGAGGAGGGTGGGAACAAAGCCGCAGTGGTAACGCAGCCCCTGGACGCTGGCGCATGCTGAGCACTCACTCATGCAAGATACGACATGTGACATTCGGGGCACCTGTTCTGTGCTGGGCCCTGCTCCGGGTAGCAGAGGCACGTGAGAGCAAAACAAGCCCAGACCCGGGCCCTGAGCTGACGACCTGACGAGGAAGGCCAAGGGGGACGTTGAGACTGAAAACAGAACCATTTTGGGGAGAGAGAAGAGCTATGAAGAAAGTACCATGGGTCATGGGCTGGGGGCAGGAGGCTCTAGCTCAGGTGGCCAGGAGGGCTTCTTGGAGTGGTGACGTGTGTCAGAGGTGCATGACATAAGCTGGAGCTGGGATTCATACTGCACTGGGCGGGGGGGGCAGCTGTTCTCCCCAGCTGGGTGCTGGGCTAGGGGCTCTGCAGGGCCTCATGGGCACAAGGTGGCTGCCACCACTCCAGACATTACGTGCATACAGGACCACACCCAAAGGCAAGGATGTGGAGTGTGTGTGTTGGGGGCAGGGGCCGGGAGTGACACCTGGGACAAGTCTCTCTCATCTTCTCAGGGAGGATAAATCTCTTGCAGACACCCCTTCCCCTGGGAGTTCTCTCTACGTCTCATTGGTCAGAAGTGCCTGCCCCTCTCTTGCCCTCCTTCACTGGAAAGTGAAGAGAGGCTCTGGCTCTTCCCCCTCCCAGTGAGAGTGGAGGGAGAGGGGTGGGGCTAGCTGTAGGGTCAGCTAGACGGTCCCATAGCGAGACTTCTCAGAACCTGCTCCTCTCCCTCCCTCCCTCCCTCCATCCATCCTTTCTTCTTTCTTACTTTCCTTCCTTCCTCTTTCTTTCTCTCTCTCGGTCTCTCCCTCCCTCACTGGGCTCCAGACATGCCAGCCCTTTCACTGTTCCTTGAACCCTGGGCTGGTCTTGCCCCAGGGCCTTTGCACACACTCTACCCTGGAGCACTCTTCCCCACGTGTCTGTCCACAAAGCCCCCTTCCTTACCTCCTCAGGTCTCTGTGCAAAGCCCCTTGCTCAGCAAACTCCCTCCCCACCTGATCCCACCGCTCCCTCGGGGTCTCAGCAGCGCACGGACACTCCCTGCCCCCTGATGTGCTGCTTCTGCTCCTGCTCCCAGCCTCCACGTGAGGCACGTGGAGGTTGCTCAAGAAGTCATTCATTCCTTTATCCATTCATTCAGAAACACTGATTAGTGCTGACAGGGGAGGTGGAGGTCATTGAAACCGCCCCGGAGCCCTCGTCTGGTGCGGAAGACAGCCTTGTAAACAGACCATCACAGCCGTGCGGTAAGTGCTGGGGGCAGAGCGGTTGCCATGCGAAGCCCAGGGAGCTGAAAGGGACTCGACACCAGCTGGACACAGAGGTAGGGGCAGCCCCAGGTGCCAGGCCCGGAGGCGGGAGGGGACGCCGCATCGGGGCCCGGCTGGGTCCTCCGTGCCTGGCACAGGGCTGCGGGGACAGCCTGGCGGGAGCGCCGTGGGCTTTACCTCTGCCTCTCCCTGTGCCCAGGGTGCCCGAGCATGGGTGGGGGCAGACGGGCCCTGGCAAGCGCCTGTGGACCCTGCCCAGCAGCCCGGCCGGGCTCAGGTGGACCCCGTGCACTGCCCTCCTCCCCGGCTCCCTAAGCCCTCTGTTTACACAAGCACACAGCATACAAATCACCTGCCTGCACTAATGGATGCTCGCCTGCCAAGGCGGACAGCTGTGAGATGCTTTCGGAAAGGCTTTTGACTTGAGGGTGCAATCTCCCGCTCGAAGCTCCCCCAGCCTGGCTGCAGACTCACACAAAGGATGCTGCCCGGAGGCAGGAGGAGCCCGCTCTGGAGGCCGCAGCCCCACCCACACAGAATGCTCCCACTTCAACCTCAGCAGGCCCGGAAGGATCTTGAAGCCACCTGTGCCCGGCCAGGCGGGGTTCCGCCCCAGTGCTGGCAGAGCCTGGCCCTGTGGCCCTGGGCAGATTATAGGGCGTAGCCGTCAGTTCAGGGGGCGCGGGCAGGGGGCGTCCTAACCGGGATGAGGGTGGCACCCCCTTCCAGTCCTTTGGGAACCTCTGCTGGCTCCAGGAGCAAGTCCCCGTCCGCCCAGTCTCCGAGCCGTGGAAGGAAGGGGGTCTGGCCAGAATTTAATACCATTGTGTGGCTCCTGTTGTCTCAGTTCTCCTAGTTATGCTCCCGTTTATGGGTTTTATGGGGGTGGTAAAAAGCCTCCTTTGAAGGAAATTCATTTGAGGAAGAGGAAGCAAATCCCCGGAAGGGAAAATAGGTGCAGCACAGTGGAGGTGACCCACACCTATCCCCGCCCCCACCTCCTCCTCCCCTCCATCCCCTGCCCCACACAACGTCTCTGGCGGGAGGAAAGGAGCAGCCCTCCCGTCTCTGTCTCTGCTTGGCACCGTCCTTCGGGGGTCCAGCCTCGTGGCCCCCAGCGGGGGGTGGGGCTCCCTGCAGGCGCCTGTCTCCCCGCCCCTCCAGCACTGCACAGCCAGTTCTCTGCCTTAGAGACCCTCTCCTCCACACACGAGGGGCTTCCTGCTGCCCTGGCTCCCCCTCCGTCTGTGACGGAGGCCCTGCTGACCTCTACCCTCCGGGAGCCATGGGGCCCACACACACACCTGTCCCTCCCGGCGGGCCCCCTGGCACTGCCCGCTCTCTGGGCTGCCTGTCCTGCAGGCTCTGTCTCTGTGCCTTCCACCTAAGCTGTGGGCGCCTGGGGTCCGGGCTTCCTCCGACTTCTACAGATGTGGACATGGCATGGAAATGTCACGAGGCCACGGTCACGCCAGCAAAGCCACTCACTACGGATGCCCCAGCCTGCCGCTGCCTCTGTCCACACCTGGGCTCTCCCTCAGCCCTGCGACGGCGCTGCTGATAAAATGCTGCTGCCAGAGGCACCCACGTGCACACGGCTTTTTGCTTTTTAAATCATTTCTGTAGGAAAAACATTCCCAAGAAGGGGGGTTACTTTGCCAAAGGATATGAGCATTTGGGAGGCTGGTTCCAATGCTTTTAATGTCTCAATTGCAAATAGTTAAACATGCTAAACCCACTTATCATCTTGGGTCCGAGGGACCATTTTCCCCTTTATTTATTAACCACATGCAGGCTGGTCTCCCTGTTACAAAATTCCGAGCAGTCATTAATTATTCCCAAAGACTGTAGGGTTTCGAAGGAGGTTTGGAGCCAAATCATGGAGGAATCCACTCTCCCCTGAAATCTGGTGCTCCTCCTCTGCCCAGTGGAAACGTGGGGAGGGAACAGGGCCAGCGCAGACAATTACTGTTTTCTGTAACAGCTGTACTGAGATATAATTCACGTGTCATATAACTCACCCCTTTTACGTGTACAGTTCAGTGGCTTTTGGTATTTAAGTTGTGCAATCACCACCACTAATTCCAGAACATTTTCATCACCCCAAAAGGAAACCCCATGTCCCCAGCAGTCACCCCCAGTCCACCCCGTGCCCCCACCCCTGGCCACCACTGCTCTCCCTTCTGCCTCCATGGCTGTCCATCTTCTGGACGTTTCGTATGAGTGGACCGTGCAGGCTATGCCCTTTTGTGACTGGCTTCTTCACTCAACAGAGTGTCCTCGAGGTTCACCCCTGGGTTGGTGCCTCCGTCCTTTTTGTGACTGAACACCATCCCGTTGTAGGGACAGACCACGTCTGTCCCTCCATTCATCTGCTGATAGACATTTGGGTGGTGTCCACCTTGGGGCTGCTGTGGACACGTATGTACCTGTGTCCATGTGGACATGTCTTCAGTTCCTTGGGGCACACACACAGGAGTGAACTGCCCGGTCACATGGTAACTCTGTGTTCAACATGCAGAGGAACCGCCAGACTGTCTGCCAAGGCGGCCGCGCCATTTTCCACTCCACGAGCGGGGTATGCAGGTTCCAACACTCGGCGTCCTCATCAACACTTGCGATTGTCTGTCCTGGGGGTTTGGCTGCCCTGTGGGTGTGGAGTGGTGTCTCAGCGTGGATTTGATCTGCGTTTCCCTCTGATGAATGCTGTTTTGCGTTTTGTTTCAGGAGTAAGAGTTTTTTGAATATTCCGGGTGTAAGACCCTTGCCAGATATATGACATGCAAATATTTTCTCCAGTTCTGTGGTTGCCTTTTTACTTTCTTGACAGGGTTCTTTGTAGCACAAAGGTTTAATTTCGATGATGTCTGGGTCAGCTGCTTCTTCTTGTGTTGCTGCTTATGTCACATCTAAGGAACGTGGTCAGATCCAAGGTCACCAAGATCTACGCCCATGCTTTCTCCTAAGAGCTTCATAGTCTCGTCTCTTACACCTGGCTTTTCGAGCCGCCTCGAGTTAATCTGCCCGTCGTGCACCCTGTGCTTCGGGACAGTAACTTGCTCACACGACCCTGGAGCTGGAGCTCGTGAGGAACGCTGGTGGGGCCTGGCCTACGTTTCTCTGCATTCACGACACCCTGCGTTTTGGAAGCTGTCTGGCCGTGAGGGTCTCGACGTCGTCCCCATTATCCCCCTCCCCCACAGCCTTGGGTGCGTGTCGGTGCCCCCACTCCACAGGCGGGAGACTGAGGCTCCTGAGCAGGAGGTGAAGATGCCTGCCCGGGGGAACGCAGCGAGGCAGGCCCGTGTTCTCTCCTCCAACCCTCCTGCCCCGCCCCCTCCCAGCAAGAAACAATCTCTGCCGTGGGGTGGGGGGGCCTCCCTACCCACCAGTCTCCTCCTCAGGAGCCCCTGTCTGCTGCCTGACTGCTCAGGTCCTCTGAGGGGCATACCGTGAGTGAGGGCTGGATCCCCATGGCCTCTGTGTCTTAAACGTACAGCCTCATCTGTGGATGGAAGGAAGGAGGGAAGGAACAAGGACGGAAGGGAGGGAGGGAGGAAGGAAGGAGGGAAGGAGGGAAGGAAGGAAGGAAGGAGGGAAGGAACAAGGAAGGAAGGGAGGGAGGGAGGGAGGAAGGAAGGCAGGAAGGAGGGAAGGAAGGAAGGAGGGAAGGAACAAGGAAGGAAGGGAGGGAGGGAGGAAGGAAGGAAGGAAGGAGGAAGGAAGGAAGGAAGGAAGGAAAGAGGGAGGGAGGGAGGAAGGGAGGAAGGGAAGGAGGAAAGAAGGAAGGAGGGAAGGAACAAGGAAGGGAGGGAGGGAAGAAGGGAAGAAAGAAGGAAGAACGGAGGGAAGGAAGGAGGGAGGGAGGACGGAGAGAGGGAGGAGGGAGGTCACGTCCTCAAGCAGGAGCTGAGTCCCCGCTGGCCCCCAGAGACCATGACGACAGGAGAATGGGAGTTAAACCCCAGGACAGGTGGCAGGTGTGTCTCTGGGGAGAGCCCGCAGTCTGTGCGCACGGGACCTGGTGTCAAGTCTTCGGGGACAAGCAGACAGCCTGGCGGGCACGGGGGGTGGCTGAGCCTGAGGAGCCCAGGCTGGGCTGGCAGTGGGGATCCCGGCAGCCACGTGCCCCATCTGTCATGCACCAGCCACTGGACGGGACCCTCGGGCCTGACAGGCTAAGACGCTAAGTGCTGCCGGAGAGAGACCAGCCGGGCTGCTGGGGCCTGTCAGGGACGCTGGTAGCTGGGGTGAGTGATGGCCCCGGGATTGACCGGCTGTTTGGGTGTCCCATAAACATGGACTTCAAGCGGCCGGGTGACGCCCATCCATCACGCCGGGGCCGTGGTGGGCGGCTCTCTGCAGTGGCCCCAGCTGACACAGCCTTGGCCCCTTCCGGGCGGTGCGCGGCTTATGTCTGACCGCTGGCGGCTCCTTGATGGATGGGTCCCTCCCCCCAAGAGGTACCATGTCCCGCAGGCCCGAGGCACGCCGGGGGCTTTAGCAGGAAGAATCTGGGTGGCAGAGCTGTCCTGCTGGACCACAGTCCTGACCTTGAGAGACGTTGTGAAGCCAGAGGCCTCCGGGTCCACAGAGGGAGACTCCGGCTCCGTCACACGGACATGGTCGACCATCTGGGGCTCCAGGGGTCCACCAGAAGTCTGCTCGTTCTCTTGCTGCTCAGGCCGGCAGCCCTTCTGGGTTCTCTTCTGGCCACAGATGGAGCACCAGCCCAGCCTGGCCGGAAGTGGCCAGCACAGGGCCTCCATTGGGGGACAATAGGGAGTGGTGGGGACTACAGCAACCAGCACACAGGCTGGCCAGGCCACTCAGGAGCCCTGGTCTAGAACAGCCATGTCTTCTGATTCCTCCAGGGCCCCTGAGTGACCCAAATACACCCATCCGCCCACAACCTGTGGGTCTGACCACGGACAACAGCCAGTTCCTCATCTTCGCCTTCTGTGACATTGTGATCAGGGTTGTGGGCTGCAGAGAGGAATGATGGACTCATCTGGAGCTCCAACGAGGCCAGGCAGCTGCCCCTACGGTCACTGCTGGCCACACACCAGCCCTGTTGGCAGTGCCATGGCCTGAATTCACAAGGCCACTTGGCGCCAGCCTTGACGCGCCTGGGCCGTGTCCTGCAGGCTGAGAATGAGCGGTCCGAGTCTTCTGCTCTCACTTTCGTCACTGCACCGCATTCAGGGTCTCCATGGGAGCTGGGGAGGGGTGGCTCCTGACAGGGACCCTGAGGGCTGGGCCCTGGCCACAGGCAGAGGTGGGGTTCACACACCCACAGCACCCAGAACTGAGCGGGGGAGACAGGGGTGGTGGAGGGGCTGGGGTCTTTCTCCATTTCCCCTGATTGTCCTAGTTGTATTGCCCTCCCTACATCCTGCTTTCTCCAAACACACCTCCTCTCCAGGCCTGGCTGACCTCTCCATGCCCAGGTAGAAATGCAGACTTTGGGGACCAGCCAGCCCTCGCTGTCTGGGAATTCCCTCTACAGCTTCCCTCAATGTCGGGCATCTGCCCCTGTTTGCACGCCTCGAGTGACGGAGAGCTCCTCACCTGTCACGCAGCCTCCTTACCCTTGTTTTCTTACTTCTGGTCTCTGCACCTTCCCCCTCCATCCCTGTTCCTGCCCCATCCCTCCCAGGATCCCCACTCTGCTCTCCAGGCCCTAGGACGCTGTCGACTCCTCCTGCCCCAGGACCAGCCCTGCCGAGGCTTGGAGGCAATGAGTGCATCTCCCTCCAGCGCTTCTGTGGGTCTGGCAGCCCCAGCTGCCCCTCACCTGGGCTACCTCCTGTGGGTGCGCCCTTGTCCTTCCCCGGGGGCCAGGCCCTGATAGTTCTTCCACACACACTCGTCTCCCTCACCCACTTGGGCTCCTGCTGGTCCACAGAGCCTGCTAGGTGTTGGGCCAACGGGTCACTTCCAGCCTTGACCATGCGTCCTCAGCCAGTGTGGTGGATGGCTGCGTAGATGGGCGTCCCTCCTGCCTGAGGGGGTTCTTAGGGCCGTGCCCGACCTGGCTCTCCCTCTCCTTCCTGGAATCTGCAACCCCCCCTTCTCAGTGGGGTGTCGCACATGATCTGCTTGGCCAGTGAAACGTGAGTGGAAGTGGTGTGCCCGCCCCCTTCCCATCCCGGCGGCTGGGGTCCCCGGAGACAGTAGCGGGCTGGCCTCGGCACATGGCGTGACTCTTGTGCTCGGCCGGGAGATGTGGGCTCCTCTGTTACTGCGCGGAGCCCAGCTTGTCCTCACTCACGGACCCCTGAAACTCCCTTTAGGGCAAATCCATGCCCTTGTCTGTAGCAGAAGCGCCACCGCTGCCATCCCTCCTCCTGGACCCCTCATGTTGCCCAAGCTGAGGGACACAGGAAGGGGTCAAAAATGCCTGTCACCTGAATGAAGGAGCAAATCCGTCTTCACTCAGCACCGTCCCCAGGGCTTTGGTCGGCCCCTCTTGCCTACAGCTCTAACTGAATCCCACACCCCCACCTGGCCCCGGGGCCCTGCCGGCCTCCTCAGCCTCCCGGCCTCCCCGCCCCCCGCTGTGCCACCCAGCCTCTGCACAGCCGCCCTTCCCTGGGGACTCTCTCTCAGCTTCAGGCCTCTGCCCAGTGTCCCGTCTCCGAGAGTCCCCCCAGTCCCGTTTCAAGTTGACCCTCACCCACGTCACTCTTTTTAACTCTTTATTTTGGAAACCATTTGAACCTTCCAGAGCAGCTGCAGGAATGAGGACAGACAAGGAACCCGGCAGAGTCCTCACCTGTCGCTGTTGCTGTCGCTGCCTGCGTCCTCTCAGTTTGAGGGTGAGTCGAGGCCTGCTTCAAACACCTCAGGGCGCATTTCCCAAGAATCAGGCTCCAGGCCACCACGGTCGGGTTCTCGCTGCAGTAACTTAACATCGATGCCCACTGTCCTCTGACCCGCCGCCGTCCGCCTGCTGTGCCAGCTGACCTTCACAGTGTTGCTCCCCCTCCGGCCCCGATCCCGGCCCGGATCCCAACCCCAGTGCCACCCAGGGTCGGGTGTGGTGCCGGCCATCAGGCCTCCTTGGTCCCTGCCGTCTGAAGCAGCACCAGCACCTTGGTCTCTGTCGCAGTGGTGTCTGAAGAACACGGTCTCTTTAGCGGAGTTCCTCTTGTGTCCACCCAGCGGGGTGTGAGCCACGTGAGAGACGTGTCCTCCTCGTGAGGCCCTCGGCCGCCTGCCCCTGCGGTGATGGGAAACTCTATCTTCGGCTGAGGAGCTGCCTGGTCTCTCGGCCTCCCTCCCCACGTGTAACTCATGGTCTGCGAGGGGACTCGTGACTGGCGATCGTCCTGCTCCCGTGGAAGTCGACCACGGATCTAGCCCCACAGATGACTCCTGCCTGAGCCCCTCTTCATTACAAAGGCTGCAAAATGCTGGTTTTCACCCCTCCCCATTCGCCAGCTGGTCACAGGACCCTTGGCGTCTCCTGTAGGAAAGAGCCGTCCTCCTCCCCTTTTCTCTCTTATTATAAGGATGGGTCATGAGTCCTGTTTTTCAACGGCTCACGTCATTACTCTGCTGGACTGTTTTGGAGCTCAAGTTGTCTCTGGTTCGGTCAGTGGGAGCCCCTGCAAGGTGGCTCTTATAACCTTTGGCCTGCCACCATCAGGTTTTCTCTTTCTGAGTACTTTCTTCGTCATGAAACGCATGGTCCAGGCTTATGTTGTATCGATCCTGTGCCAACTTTGGAATGGGCTGCTTTTTCCCGGGTCATGGCATTAAAGACCGAGATCTGGCTGTGGGGTGCTCGCGCTCACAGTTGCTGTGGTGTCTTTGCTTCAAAGGTCTCTCATCGGACAGAGCCAAATACACAGGACGGGCAACACAGCCAAAGCCTGACACATACGTCCACGTGCCACATCATGATCCCGCCTCTCACTCCATCCTGGTTTTCGCAGGATGCTCTGGAATGGTCTGGTTTCCTAATCTGTTTACCCGATTGTGTGTCCCCCTGACCCATCCCCAAGTACACTGAAGTAGGGTTCGGCCTGTCTTGTCCTTCACGGTGTGCCCAGAGCAGAGGTCTTCAAGAACTCTCTAACGAGTGGATGTGCCTCTGTGGGCCCCACAAATATTTGCCTGAGTGTTTGGGTTTGGGGTGGGGTCCAGGGAACAAGCCAGCCGGCTGCACTGGGCAGTGTGAGCCCCTGGCTGTGGCAGACGAGCTTCGGGGCAGCAGCCATCTGTCCCTGGGGCCTCGCAGCCCCCTCTCCCCAGACGCCCAGCACACCTGGGGACAGAGCCGCCCAGGCTACGCACCACGATCAAGTTGGGGCCAGACCTGAGTCCTCGCAGCAGCCTTGCCCTTTGGGGCACCAAGCCCCATTTTTCAGATTAAGAAACCGAGGCTCAGAGAGGCTCTGGCACTTCCCTGGAAAGAAGTGGGGAGCGGATTCTGCCCAAGGGCTTTGGCCCTAAAGCACCAGGAACCACCTGGAGGCGGGTGTCCCATCTGTGCCGTGGGGCAGCTGCCCCTGGGCATCACCTGAGGCTTTTCGGTCCTCAGATGGGCACGTGAGCAAGGTTTTCATCCTCATCCCACGTCCCACCCGCAGGGTGCTCTGGGAGAGCCCCCCCTGTCTGACGCGCCCCGTCTCCCACCCCCCCTGGGTCTGACTCCCACGGGCTTGGGCTCCCACCCTCGCTCGGCCACCACTCGCTATGTGACCTTCAGCACATGCCCCCAGCCTCAGTTTCCTCATCTGTAACTGGGGCTAAGTATCCTCCCCCGCGTGGGGGTCCCCCACCCCAGAGGCCTGGGAATGAGCCCCGTGGAGGTCCCGTCTGTCCCCCAAACTTCACGGGCCGTGTGACCAGCAGACACGAAGAAGGGGAGGGCAGCTCATTTTTCAAACAAAACGGTATCAGATGTGTGATTTGGTTAAAAAAATATATTTCTGGCCATGGCTTGAGCCTTACTCGTGAGAGCGCAGGATGGGGGCAGGGTGGAGGGGAGCGTTCCAGTGGCTTAAAAACCCCAGATAAGTGTGTGGTGATTAAGCGCGACCATTAGCTCTAATGGGCAGTAATTGGCGATGAGAAATAATTTTCTGGGGCACAACTGCCCCTGTGCCCCCTCGCCCCGGCCCCAGTGGGGGGACGGCCAAGGGGCTGATTAACTCCCGGGCTGGAGGAAATGTCGGAGGCACAAAAAGTTTCCAGATTTGAGGGTAATTGGGAGAAGGTATTTCACTTTCCACATCAGGCTGATGACGGGCCACCCACCTCCGCCGAGGGGGGGCCTTGAGCTGCTTCCGCTCAGCACGGAGGGGATGGGTGGGGGCGTCCTGGCCGAGGGGTGCCCACCGTGCGACACGGCAAGTCACGAGTCCTGCAGTCCCTCACCGTCCCAGCAGGACTGAGGGTGACACCCTGCGTGAGGGACAGCCATGGGTCTGAGAGCAGAGAGAGGTGGAGGCGACAGGGAAGAGCTCCCGTCCAACCCTCCGACGGTGGTGAGAAAGGCCCCTCTCTCCGAACCTGCCTCCCCCATCAGTGGGGTCTGTCCTTCCCACCCTAAAACTCAGACAAAGTCACGAGAAGGCAGCCCACCGTCCCAAGTCCCCTCCCCTAGAGCCACCAAGTCCCCCGCTGGCCTTAGGGCATCTTTGTGGGATTCAGGGAAAGACTCCCCCCCAGCCCTGCCCGACAGGTGCAGCCTCCCTCCAGAGCCCTTTGCTTGTCCAGTGGAGCTCACTGGGCTCTGCGGAGACTCTGTGTGGTGCACAGCCTACCCGACTGTCCTCCGAAGCTCTGCTGTGCTCATGCCTCCACCTCCCTCCTCCCCACTCCTCCCACCCAGCCTGACCCCAAAAATATGTCTGCTCACTTCATGTGGTTAAACTCAAGGGTCCCACCTCCATCCACCCACCTGCCTACTCTGTTTCCATGGCCCAGCATCCCTCTCCACCCTGGCCCCACTCCCCTCTTCCCCAATCCAAGGCTCACACTCCTCCTTTCCCTCTCTCTCTTCTCTCTCTCCTTCCCCCTCTCTCACCCTTTTTCTCTGTCTCTCACCGTCTGTCTGTCTCTCTCTCCCAGGCGTGTGTTTCACAGGGACTCTGGTCTGGGTGAGGGAGACAAGCATGGTCGCTGCCCTGGTGAAGCTGGTGTTCTGACGGGAACAGATCACCCCAGAGGAACGAGCTCTGGGAACACGGGAAGATGTGCCTGGGGCAGGGGACACAGTAGGTGGGTGGTCAGGGAAGGCCTTGCTGAATGAATGAATGAATGAATGAACAAATGAATGAGAGGAAGAGATCTAAGGTCCAAAGGGGGGGCCTTAAAGCATGGACCCAAGGCCTTCGGGGAGGGGGTCTTCATTCAGTAGGAAGACCCTTCCGTCCCAGCTCAGAGCCGCTGCACTCCACCAGGCGTGGGGCTGAGCTCCCCGTCACAGGAGGTGTGCAGCCAGGGCTTGGACGTTGCAGAGGGGCGTCCTGCCCTGTGAGGGGCTAGATGAGATGATCTGGGGTGCTGGCTAGGACTGAGCTGAGGCCCCTGAGCTGACCCCAGAACACCCCACAGCGGTGTCCCCTGGCTGTCCCTCTCTGCCATCCTCTGGCCAGGGCTCAGCCTGGAAGTTGCAGGTGTGGGTTGGAGCCTCAGGACGCCTCCACTGTTCACCAGCTATGTGACTCCGGGCCCTCTGGGCTACAGTGTCCTCCTCTGAAAATGAGACTCAGGGTGTCACCAAGTTCATGGGATGGGTGGGGGGCACCTTGGGGCTGGCTGGGTCAGAGAAATCTCTGGCGATGGTAGCCGCTGGCCCATTTAAGGAGTGGGGAAGTGTCTGTGCTCCGGCCCCAGGCTTCCCGGGGGTTTGCCACACAGGGCCTTTTTTCTGCACAGTGTCCCTGGATGGCATGGTGACAGTGACGAGTGTGTACACCGGGCCCGGCGCTGTTCTGAGCGGCTAGACATGTCTGTCTCTTCTGCCCCGACCCCTCTGGGAGGCAGGGACGCCCGTGTCCCCCTTCTGTGGACAGAATCGGAGACTGACATGGAACAGCGCGTCCGAGCCTGTCTTCTCACGTACAAGGTCACGTTCACCGTGGCGGGCGCGTCCCGCCCGTCGTCACCCTCTCCGCCGGGCAGCAGACGGCGCGCCGCCCGCAGGGGCGCGGGGCCCGCAGGTGCCTGGACGCCGCCCGGCCGCACACACCTGCGCAGTGGGCGCCGGGCGGAGGGATCTGGGGGGCGGCGGCGCTTTCAGCAGCTCATCGGGAACATTTGCATGTAATTTGGCAGCGGGTCACATGTGGGAGTCATCAGGCGGAGGAAAGGCTCAATCAGGGCCTAATCACCGTCTGTTTGGAGGTCTGGGCCCCAGCGAAAAAGGAAAACGGGCCTATTTTGCTTGAATGACAACCATCAGCGGCCACCTTTGACCTCCCCACTCGGGCTGGGCTCGGGGTACATGGAGCTTTACAAACCAATCACGGGCCCTCCCTCCGCTCCCTGG
Source organism: Ceratotherium simum simum (assembly GCF_057802395.1). Taxonomy (NCBI): domain Eukaryota; kingdom Metazoa; phylum Chordata; class Mammalia; order Perissodactyla; family Rhinocerotidae; genus Ceratotherium; species Ceratotherium simum. Next base: position 55,175,514 of record NC_141919.1, on the reverse strand, counting down.
ACACGGCCGGCGGTCATTCATTCATCCCTCCTGCTCTCACTCTTTCAACAACCCAGCATCGAGCAACCTTGCCCAGTGGTTAGGGCCCTCTGGAGGGGACCCGGCTCTGAGCCCTGACCGTGGCACTTACCAGCCAGGTGACCCTGAGCAGGGGACGGTCGGGGTGTCAGTGTCCCCATCTGTGGAATGGGCACATATGGCATGATGATAGAGCTCAGTGAAGGGTGGTGAATGATGCCGGGGGTGGGAGGATGAGCAGGACTGCAGGCTGGGGGCAGGGCGGGGGCTGGGCGCTGGCCCTCCCTCTGCCTTGCAGGCCACCTGGGAAGGGGACTCCTGGTGAGGCACAGCGTGTCCCCCTCCTACAGAGGAGGGGCTGGGGCTCACCCGGTGAGTACGGGGGCGTCAGCCAGGCAGACAGGGAGGGAACTGTGCAGGCCAGGGAGGCAGAGCTGGGAGACCTGAGAGAGGGCAGGAGCAAGCACGCCTGAGGGGGCCGTCCACAGGCAGTGACACTCAGCTAAGCCCCCAGGAGCCCTTGGTTCACCTCTGCACCGAGGGACTCACCCCGCCAGACCTCCTCCAGAAGTGGTCTCCCAGAGTCCCAGGCCCTGTGAAGGGGCTCCAGGCCCCGAGCCCTTCCCTGACTACCTCCGGGCTTGTCCAGGGAGACTCCACTAAATGAAGAAATGACTGGCAGCCTGAATGAATGAATGAATGAGTGAACAGCGGAGGAACAAGCAGAAGAACACGGTTCCTGCCCTTGCAGCTCAGGCTCCTGGACGGCTCATCTCTCCCCAGGTGCAGGACTCGGCCACTGTGGGGCGGGGAGACCGTCCACCACGCCCAGCTCAGGGCCCGTGCTGCTGGCCACAGCCTGTTGGGGGCAGCCTGGGCCGGCCCACTGGCTCCTGGCTGTGCAAGTCAGGAGTTCCAGGCCGTGGGCCTTGCAGGCCTGAGGAATCGCTCGGGGCGGGCGCCCGCTGCATTAGCCGCCTGCTCCCTGATGGTGTTTATCGGGATGTGGAACGGGCCTCCAGGAAACCGTCTGGCAGGCCGGCCTTCAGCAAATGGATTGCCAATTAATCAGCATCTATTTATGAGAACGTTTAAACCATTATTAATGTAGTGTAAATATGGAACCGCTGGCGGCCCAGGGCGGCCGGGCGGGCGGGCGGGGGGCCATCTGCGGGGCCGAGGCTGCCATCACATTCCTGGGCCTGTTCCCGCCCCACCCTCCTGGGCAGCCCCCCCAGCCCGGCCCCCAGGAGCCGCTGCTGCAGGTGCCGGCTCCTCCCGCGGCCCTGCTCAGGGCGGCCCCCAGGCGGGTTCTGAGGCCTTCGGCCGCTCTCCCACCTCGCAGGGTTTTCAACATGTTCTCACTTTAGACGCTGAACAGCGACGTGCGGGTTGAGTTGGTCACTCCGTCACCGGGCAGAGGGCTGGCAGCAGCCACCCGCCCCTCCCCCGTGCGTCTCCACCCTCGGGGAGCAGTGAGCGGGTGTCCCCACGTTGCCCCTGTCCAGTCCCCTCCCACCCCCAACTGCTCGGGACCCACCAACTGCGTCCGGCCAGCGTCTGTTCCTGGGAGGTGGTGGCAGGAGGTGGGCGGGCAGGGGGGCGGGGGGTGCGGCAGGTCTCGCCACCCCAGCCTGTCCCTCACTGCAGGCCCAGCTCTCCGGCTCTCCTCCTTGTCATCCAGGCAGCCCGCCTCACCCCTCGCCCCATCCACACCTTCATTCCCTTCAGAGAGGCCAGCCAGCACTGTTGCCTCCTCACGCTCACACTGTCTGGGCCTCCAGCGCACCTCCGGCCGACCTGGACCCGCCTCTCTCAGAGCTGGGTGCTGAGCCAGACCCTGCGGGACAGCCATTCGGGTGGTCAGGGGCCCCCCTGGGCTCCCAGCCTCCTGGGGTCTGACCTGATGGCCCACTGAGCACCAGTAGCCTCCTTCCTCAGTATCTCTCAGTTGGTTTCTCTGCCGTTTGCACCCATTTTACAGACGAGAGACTGAGGCCACAGGGCCGTAGCCCCTCTCACCCTGTCCCAGCCCGTGCGGCCATGTCCTCAGGGAGAATGAGGCCACATATTTCTGTGATTTGTAAGTTTTGCAGACGCCTCCCAGAGTTTCCCAGCTTCTCTGTTTTCTGAGGAGCTCTCCCTGCTCTTCTCTGAGAGCGTCTCGCATCCAGACAACCGCGCCTCTAAGAACCGGCGTTGAGGAGCAGTTAGCCCGAGAGCTGCCTCTGCAGGAGGAAAACAAAGTTTGGCTTTGGTGCCAGATGCTGTCGAATGTCTTGGTGACTCCGAGGCTGTGCCCGCTCTGGGTGGCGGAGGTGCCAGCTCCCAGGACGCCTGACAGGACGGCCGGAGCCCCTCACGCCTCTGCCCACGGGAAGGCCAATGGCCCTGCACCGAAGACAGACAAGGCCTCTGGGGCGCAGCCTTTATGCCATGAGCGATGGGGAGCCGTCCCTCCCGTCCTGGCCTAGGGGTCACTGGGGCGTCTAAAGCACTCCCTCAGGCCGCTGCCCTGAGCCGCGGCTGCCAGGCTCCCGGTCTGTGTTGACGGTGTCTTTGCCAGACCCTGCTCCCCTCGAGGGTGGGGACAGCATCTTCACCACCTTCATCCTCGTGCCACAAGGACACGCGTGTTTGTTGACTGCCTGACTGACCGACCGTTTCGGAAACCTGCTCAGAGCCACTTCCCCAGGCTCCTGTCCTTTCTCCCTGGCCGTCCACCCAACTGGCCTCTGCCCTGCACTCCGCTAGCCCCCAGAGCAGGCCCAGGGCTCCGAAGCCTGGAGAGGACCCAGAGGCCAGGACGGCTGCCCCTCAGAGAGAGCCTGGACACCCACAGAACCGCCTGTCCCACCCACCATGGCGGGAACACGCGGCCCCGAGGGCAGGGTCTTGCCTGCGGTCACTCAGCACCCCGGGAAGCCGAGGCTTCTGATGTCCTGAGGCGGCCGAGCTGGTCTGCCGGGCACGCGGGAGGGGAGAGAACAAAGACGCAGCATGAGCCCCTAGTCTGCGGCCCCGCCCCGGCCCCCATTAGCCGAGCAGGCTTGTTTATATTACAGCAGGAATTATTCCAGCCCTAATCAGAGGCCCTGCGAGGTTTCGGCATTTGAGGTATTTCTTTACCCAAGGACACTCTCCAATCCTATAATTTCCATTTCCCTAGACGCCCCTGATTGAAAGCAAACATTTTATATTTGGAAAGGAAAAGGGCCGTGCGCTATTCATAGCCCAGCCAGGCTGTCCGGAGCTGGGCCCTGGGGCCTGGCCTGGCGGGATGGACAGACCCAAGAGGGCCGCAGGGGTGTGGGCCAGCTCCCGGGGCGGGGGGGGGGGGCAGACCCCAGAACATCACACCATGGGGAGACTGAGGACCAGGGCGGGTGGGTGCAGCGGGAGCCCCTTCCTCCTGCTCACTGCCTCCCCAGGTGGCTCCCACTGCATTTTCCAGGTGAGGATGCCGAGGCCCCCATCATGGCGTGCGGCTGAGCACAGCACTCATAGCGGGGGCCCAGCACTGGGGGGCAGAGTCCAGCATTTGCCCAAAGGCACAAACTTGAGAAGCACATGCTCACGGGGGCCCTGGTCTCCCCCTCGGGCCCCCCCCCAACGGTCCCGGGACCAGCTCCCACTTCCCCCCGGCGCTGCACACTCCCAGGCTCACTCACCCCCCATCGCTCCAGAACCTCCCAGGGGCCAAGAGGAGCACCAAGCCCACTGCCCACCACCAGGCCCGGCCTCTCCCTCAGCCCCTCCCCTGTGGTGGGAGACGGGACCTCTCTCGGCTTGTCTCCGAGTTCCAGCCAAGGACGGGTGTCCTTCACTGGGGGACCAGAGCCCCCGTACGCGGAGCTGACGTGTACCCAGCCCTTTCTGCCTGCCACACGCCGCTGGGCTTTCCTCAGATGCTCTGTCAATACTTTGAAGTAGATCGAATTGTTGTTCCCATTTTATGGATGAAGAAGCCAAGGCTCGGAGCACTGCAGTAGAGTCGCCACGGTCCTGCGTCTGTTGCCTGCGTCTCCGTGCCCCGGTGCTTGACTCCTAAGGCTGGTGAGATAAACCGAGGCAATGTGTGTCGGGGTCACCCCCCGCCTGCCGTGCTAAGCGACACACACTTGACTCTTGTTTGGATGGATGACTCCCAGGGCGGCAGGGACGTGCAGAGAGACTCTCTGTTGTGCCCTGTACAAATCTGAATTGTCGAATGATTGAGACTGCATTCTTGATTTAATTTTTTTCCTTAAAATTTAATTTTTATTTTTATCAAAATAGTGCATGCATAGTTTGTTAGCTGCTTTATTGAAGTATAACTGACATACAAAAAATGCATATATGCAAAGTGTAAAAGTTGGTAACTTTTAAAAACAGCTTTATTGAGATGTAATTCACAAAACATTCAATTTGCCCATTTAAAGTGTACAATTCAATGGTTTTTGGTATAGTACGTTATTAATTATTTTCAAGTGTGATAAAATACATATAACATAAAATTTACAATTTTAACCATTTTAAGTGACCAATTCAGTGGCATTAGTTACATTCACCACATTGTACAACCAAACAGACACTCTGTCCCAACAAACACTCCCTCCCCACCCCCACCCCTGGAACATCTAACCTACTGTCTGTCTCTATGAATTTGCTTATTCTACACATTTCATATAAGTGGAATCATACAATATCGCCCTTATGTGTCTGGCTTGTTTCATTTATCATAATGTTTTTCAAGGTTCATCCATGTTGTAGTGTTTCAGAATTTCCTTCCTTTTTAAAGCTGAATAATACTCCATTGTATGCGTACAGCACATTTTGTTTATCCATTCATTTATTGGTGGAAACTTGTGTTGTTTCCAAATTTTGGTTGTTGTGAATAATGTTACTATGAACGTTGGTGTCCAACTGCCTGTTCAAGTCTTTGTTTTCCATTCTTTTGGGTGTATACCTAGGAATAAAATTGCTGGGTCATGTGGTAATTCTAGGTTTAGTTTTTTGAGGACCCATCAAACTGTTTTTCACAGCGGCTGCACCATTTTATATTCCCACCAGGAATGTTTGAGGGTTCCAATTTCTCCACATCCTCACTAACACTTATTCTTCTTCTTCATTATTTTTCATTTGTTGATTATAGACAGTCTGCTGAGTGTGAAGTGGTGTCTCATTGTGGTTTTGATTTTCATTTCCCTGATGACTGATCATGTTGAGCAGCTTCTCATGAGCCTCTTGGCCATTTGTATATCTTTTTTGGAGAAACATCTATTCAAATCCCTTGCCCATTTTTTAATTGGGTTGTTTGTCATTTTGTTGTTGAGTTGTAGGAGTTGTTTATATATTCTGGATATTAAACCCTTATCAGATATATGATTTGCAAATACTTTCTACCATTCTGTAGGTTGCCTTCATTTTCTTGATAAAGTTGATATGTTTTGACATACACACACGTTGTCTGTCTATCTCTCTCTCTCTCTCTCTCTCTCTCTCTCTCTCTCTCTCTCATCTATCTATATATATCTCCATGGAACCCTCACTACAATCAAAATACTGAAGGTGTACATCATCCTCAAATGTTTGTCATGTATAGCTTTTTTTCACTCAGCATAATTATGTGGAAATTCATTGAAATTGTTGTGTTTAACATTACTTCATTCTTTTTTATTGCTGAATAGTATTCCATGGAATGAATACACCACAGTTTGTTTAACCATTCACTTGTTGAAGGATATCTGATCTGGGTTGGTTCCAGTTTGGGGCGATTATTTTGGGTTATTAAAGCTGCTCTGAACATTCATATCCAAGTCTTTGTGTGGACTTATGTTTTCATTTCTCCTGGGTAAACACCTAGGAGTGGAATTGCTGGATCAGATGGTAACTCTATGTTGCGTTCTTTGAGGAACTGCCAGACTGTTTTCCATAATGGCTGTGCCATTTTCCATTCCCACCAGCAGGGTGTGAGTGTCCCAGTGTCTCCACCTCCTCGCCAACACTTACTCCCGTGTCCTTTTGGGGATAGCCTTTCTAGTGGGGGGTGAAGGGGTTTTCATTGGCGTGTCCCTGATGGCTAATGATGGTGAGTATCCTTTTATATTCTTGTTGGCTATTGTATATCTGCTTTGGAGAAATGTCTGTTCAGATCCTTTCCTCATTTTTAAATGGAATTATTTGTCTCTTTATTATTGAGTAGTAATAGTTCTTTATATATTCTGGATATGGTTCCTTTATAAGATACAGAATTTGCAAGCATTTTACCCCACTTTGTGGTTGTCTTTTTACTTTCTTGATGGTGTCCTTTGAAGCACAAAATGTTTTAATTTTGATGATATCCAGTCTATCTTTTCTTTTGTTGCTTATCTTTTGGTGTCGTATCTAAGAAACCATTTCCTAATCCAAAGTTGTGAAGATTTACACGGATGGTTTCTTCTAAGACTTACATGGGTTTAGCTCTTACATTTGGATTTTTGATCCATTTCGAGTTAATTTCTGTATGTGGTGTGATGTAGGGCTCCAACTTCATTCTTTGGCGTTTGGATATACAGTTGTCCCAGAACCATTTGTTAAAAAGACTGTTCTTCCTCCATGAGTCATCTTGGGACCCTTACAGAAAATCAATTGACTGTAAACGTGGATCCTGTTCTGTTCCCAGGATCCACATGCCTCTCCTTTGTCAGCACCACACTGTCTCGATTACTATAGCTTTGTAGTAAGTTTTGAAATGGGGAAGGGTGGGTCCTCCAACTTTGTTCTTTTTCAAGATCGTTGTGGTGTTTCTGGGTCCCTGGAATTTCTGTATGAATTTTAGGATCAGCTTATCCAGTTCTGGAAAGAACTCAGCTGGGATCTTGATAGACATTGTGTCAAATCTGCAGATGATTTTGAGTAGCATTGGCATTGTAACGATGTTAAAGTGGTCAATCCAAGAACATGGGTTAGGTGCAAAGCACATATTTCCATTTATTTAGGTCATCTTTAATTTCTTTCAACAATATTTTTCAGTTTTCATAGTAAACATTTTACACTACTTTTATTTAACTTACCCCTTAGTATTTTATTCTTTTCGATGTTATTGTAAATAGAATTGTTTAGAGATATATTTGGTTTTTATATATTGATCTTGTATCCTGCAACCTTGCTGAACTTGTTTATGAGTTCTAATAGATTTTAGCAGATTTCTTAGAATTTTGTGTATACAAGCCCATGTCATCTGCAAATAGAGATAATTTTACTTCTTCCTTTCTAATCTAGATGATTTTTGTTTTATTTTCTTGCCCAATTTCCCTAGCTAGAACCTCCAGTACAACCTGAATAGAAGTGGTGAGGACAGACATCTTCGTTTTGCTCCTGATCATAGGAGGAAAGCATTTGGTTTTTCACTATTACTTATAAAGTTAACTGTGGGTTTTTTATATATGGCTTTATTATGTTGAGGTAGTTTCCTTCCAGTCCTGTTTTGTTGAGTGTTTTTATGATGAAAGGGTGTTAGAATTTGTCAAATGCTTTTTCTTTAGTAATTGAAATGATAATGTAGCTTTTTCCCTTCATTCTGTTGATGTGGTATATTACATTAACTGATTTTCAGATGTTAAGCCAACCGTGCATTCCTGGGATAAATCCCACTTGGTCTTGGTGTATAATTCTTTTTATACATTGCTGGATTCTATTTAATAGTATTTTGTTGAGGATTTTGTGTCTATATTCATAAGAAAGTATGAAGGAATGGTATATCGTTTTCTTTTCTTATGATGTCTCTTTCCAGTTTTGATATATGGGCAACACTGGCCTCATAGAATCGGTTGGGAACTGCCCCATCCTTTTTTATTTTGGGAAGAATTTGTGAATAATTCACATTAGCTCTTTTTCAAATGTTTGGTAGAATTCACCAGTGAAGCCATTTGTTCTTGGACTTTTCTTTGTGGAAGTGGTTTGATTAGTAAGTCAGTCTCTTTACCTGTATAGGCCTATTTAGATTTTCTATTTCTTCTTGAGTCATTTTTAGGTGTTCTTCTTTCTAGGAATTTCATCTCAGTTATCTAATTTGTGGCATACAGCTGTTCATAGTATTCTCTTATAATTATTATTATTTCTGTAAGGTCAGTAGTTATGTCCCCTCTTTCATTTCTGATTTTAGGAATTTGAATCTTCTCTCTTTTTTTCTTACCAATCTAGCTTAAGGTTTGTCAATTTTGTGCATCTTTTCTGAGAACCAGCACTTGGTTTAGTTGATTTTCTCTTTGTTTTTCTATTCTCTATTTCACTAATTTCCACTGTATTGCTTATTTCATTCCAGCTGCTTACTCTGGGTTCAGTTTGTACTTCTTATTCTAGGTTCTTAAGGTGGAAGATTGTTGATTTGAGATCTTTCCTCTTCTTTCAAGTAATTTACACCTGTAAATTTCCCTCTAAGTAGTACTTTAGCTGCATCCCAGAAATTTTCATGTTATTTTTTCATTTTTGTTTATCTCAAAGTATTTTCTAATTCCCTCTGTGATTTCTTCTTTGACCCATTGGCATTTACTGGTGTGTTGTTTAATTTCCGTATATTTGTGAATTTCACAAATTTCTGTTATTAATTTCTAATTTCACTCCATTGTGAATGCAGGTCATACTGTGTACAATTTCAATCCTTTTAAACCAATTGAGGTTTGTTTTGTGACCTATCATATGGTCTGTCCTATAAAATATTTCGTGTGTGCTTGAGAAAAATGTGTATTCTGCTCTTGCTAGGTGCAGTGTTCTATAGATATAAGTTAGGTCTAGTTTGTGTATATTGTTGTTCAAGTCTTCTATTTCCTTATTGATGTTCTGACTAGTTGTTCTACCCATTATTGAAAGTGCAGCATTGAAGTCTCTGACAATTATTTTTGAATTGTCTATTTCTATCCTCAATTCTGTCAGCCTTTGCTTCATATATCACAGGGTTCTGTTGTTAGGTGCATAAATGTTTATAATTACTATAACTTCCTGATGGATTGACACTTTTATCATTACAAAATGTCCCTCTCTGTAGCTAGTAAAAAATGTGAAAGCTATTTTGCCTGATACTAGTATAGCCTCTCCAGCTGTCTTATGGCTGCTGTATGCATGATGTGTCTCTTTTACTTACAACCTATTTGTATCTCTGAATCTAATGTGTGTCTCTTATAGCCAGCATATAGTGGGATCATGTTTTCTTTTAATCCACTATGGCAATCTCTGCCTTTTGATTGGATTGTTTAACCCATTCACAGTTAATGTTATTATTGACACAGTTGGATTTACATTTGTCATTTCACTTTTTGTTTACTCTATGTCTCCTTTACTTCTTTTATTTCTCTCTTCCTCCTTTGCTTATTTCTTTTGCATGAAGTGAATGTTTTTTAGTGTAACATTTTATTTCCTTTAACAATTCTTTCTCTATATTTTAAAAATTATTTCTACCACACATATCTTATAAGAATCTACTTCAGATTTCTACTAACTTAATTCCAGTAAGATATAGAAATGCTATTCCTAGATAGCTCTATTCCCTCTCTCCCCTTTTGTGCTATTATTGTTGTACATATTATGTCTATATATGTTACAAACCCAAGAGTACATTGTTATAATTGCTGCTTTATACTGAGAAGCTGAGAAATGAAAGGACAGCAAGTATATATTTATTGAGTTGTTATATTTACCTTACTATTTACCGTTTCTGTTCCTCTGTATTGGTTCCTGTGGGTTTGAGTTACAATCTAGTATCACTTCCTTACTCCAATATAACTCAGCTCCTACCCACCTCATTTGTGCTGTTATTGTCAAATATATGACATTTGTAGCCCAACAATACATTTATTTACATGGTGTTTCATACAATTGCTTTTTAAATCAGTTAAGAGAAGAAAGAAAATATATATTTATTCTGTTTTTTAAATAATTACATAATTACCTTCAACACTGCTCCTTTTTTTCATGTGTATTAGAATTTTCATCTGGGTTTATTTGCTTTCAGTCTGAAGAACTTCTTTTAATATTTCTTATAAGGCATGTCTACTAGCAACAAATTCTGTTTTTGTTTACCCAGGAATGGTTTTATTTCACTTTCATTTTTGAAAGATAATTTTGCCAGATATAAGATTCTTGGTTAAACAGTATTTTTCTTTCAGCACTTTGAGTATGTCATGCCACTGCCTTCTGGCCCCCATTGTTTCTGATGAGAAGTCAGCTGTTAATCCTATCTGGGCTGCTTTGTATGTGACAAATCATTTTCTCTTGTTGCTGTCAAAATCTCCTTGTCTGTGGTTTTCAGCGTTTTTACTATGATATATCTGAGTGTGGATTTCTTTGTGTTTATCCTAATTGGACTTTGTTGAGCTTCGTAGATGTGTAGACTAATGTTTTTCAGCAATTGGAAGGTTTTCAGCCATTATTTCTTCTAATATTATTTCTGCTTCTTTCTCCTCTCCTCCTAGTATTTCCACTACATGTATGTTTATATGCTTAAAGGTATCCCACATTTCTCTGAGGCTCTGTTCAATTTTCTGCATTCTATTTTCTCTCTGTTCTTTGGATTGCATAGTCTCTTTTAATCTATCTTTAAGTTCACTGATTCATTCTTTTGCTGGTTCAAATCTACTATTTGAGCCCCTCTAATTAATTTTTCATTTCATTTATTATACTTTTCAACTCCAGAATTTTCATTTGATTATTTTTAATAGTTTCCATGTCTATTGATATTCTCTGTTTGATGAAACATTGTCTTCATATTTTCCTTGACTTTTTGAAGCATGGTTTCTTTTAGTTCTTTGAACATATTTGTGATAGCAACTTTGAAGTCTTTGTTAAATATGACACATGGACCCTCTTAGAAGCATTTTCTTCTTTTCCTGTGTAAAAACATTCCTGTTTCTTTGCATATCTTATAATTTTTTGTTGAAAACTAGACATTTTAGGTAGTGTATTGTAGAAGCTTTGGCTTGCCCTTCCCTCCCTTGGGGCTTGTTTTTGTTGTTTTGTGGTTCATTGTTTTGTGACCTGGCTAGACTATTTTAGTGATGTCTACTTCCCCCATGGTGTGAAGCCATTGCTGTTGCTTATCTGAGGCAGAGCCTTGAGCATGCACACAGTACCCCTGGGATGGCAGTGGTTTCAGCATGGCCCTCTTTGACTGTCTCTTTCCCCCATTTCTCTGTTAGGCTGTCTTCTTTGTTTGGTATTACTCTCCATCCTTTAGGCACCACTAACTGCCAACTGATTGCTTCATAGTTTTTGACAATGCCCTGAGGCATGTATTTCTCAGCAGTCTGATCCAATTAAACTTGGACAGGAGTAAATTTTGAGGCCAGTCTTTGAGGTTTGTCCTATTCCCAGGGGGAGTCTTCTTAGCTGTCTCTATCTCTGCTTCTCTCTGGTGAACTAGATGGCCTATGGTTTACTTTGTTGCTCTGAATTAAGGGGAGATATTGTTGAGATAGGCTTAAACTTCTCCATGTTTTTTTGTTTTTGTTTTTTTGAGGAAGATTGGCCCTGAGCTAACATCTGTGCCCATCTTCCTCTATTTTGTATGTGGGACACCACCACAGCATGGCTTGATGAGTGATGTGTAGGTCTGCACCCGGGATCTGAACCCACGAACCCCAGGCCGCCAAAGCGGAGCACATCAACTTAACCACTACACCACTGGGCCAGTCCCTCCATGTTCTTTTTAAAATAATATCAGTTCCCTTGTGGAGAGCTTTGGAGCTCTCTTTTCCTATTGGCTGCCTATCCTCCTAGACAAAGTCTCTGATACACTAGTCTGGGCCCTGAATGGAGCAGTAGCCTCTGGTCTTCATGATTTTCCTTTCTTGGTCCAGAAACTCTGTCCTAAGCTGGGACAAGGGTGTCAGGGCCCTAGTGTTCTTGGCCTGCTGTGCCTAGGGTAAAGCCTCTGTCCTATGGGTGGGGGCTTGGTGGAGAAAGGGAGCTCCTGACCTCTCAGCCACACTCACCAGGAATTCTTCAACTTGGAATTGGAAGGTATTGGAAATGCTGGAGGCCTGCCCTCCTCCCTGAGGTATAGTCAGGCTTGACTGGGAGCTGAAGGGAGAGGAGCACCAGCTCTTGGCCACACTCACCCTGAGGGGAGCTGCTATCATGCTGAGGATGGGGGGAGAGAAGGAAGGGGCCATGGCTCAAATGCCACAGATTCCTGCTATTCTTACCAAGTTTTAGTACGTTTTCTTCAATAAATGTTTCTTCATTTGTTATGCTTTTAGGACAATTTCCCAAGACTTTAAATGATTGTGTTTTTTTCTAAATAGCTATGCCAGCTTTGCTTTTTTCCCTGATGAGTGAGTCCATGGAGCTCCTCACACTCATCTCCCGCCAGAACTTTTTAATGAACTGTCATGTTGTTTTCCAAAGTGTCTGTACCATGTTACATTCCCACCAGGCCCCTTTCCTCCACATTCTCAGTCAGTCTCTGGCCAGTCTTTTTAATTTTAGCCATTCTATTAGGTGTGTAGTGTTATCCCTGTGTTTTAAACTTGCATTTTCTGAGACTAATGATGTTGGGCATCTTTTCATGTGCCTATTTGCCATCCATATATATTCATTGGTGAAGTGCTTGTTCAAAGCTTTAGCCTATTTTTAAGTTGAATTTATTTCTTATTGAGTTTTGAGAATTATTTATTAATTATGAATACAAGCTCTTTATTGGATATATGCTTTACAAAGTTATTCTCCCAGTCTGTAGATTTTCTTTTCATTCTCTTAAGAGTGCCTGTTGCAAAGCAGATATTTTCATTTTTTATGAAGTCCAAGTTATCAATTTGTTCTTTTATGGATGGTACTTTTGGTGTTGTAGCTAATAAATCTTTGCTTAGCCCAAGATCACAGGGTTTTCTCCTATGTTTTCTTCTGGAAGTTTTATAGTTTGGGGTCTACATTTAACTCTCTGATCTATTTTGAGTTCAATTTTAGATATACATTTTGGATTGAAGTTTAATTTTTTTTTTTTTTGATATCCAGTTGTTTCAGCATGATTTGTTGAAAAGACTATCCTTTCTTCCCTGAATTGACTTTGGCCATTGTAAAAAGTCAGCTAACTATATTTCTATATTTGGGAGAATTGACTTCTGAACTCTCTTCTGTCCCATCAATGTATTTCACTATCTTTGTGCCAAAACATCACTGTTTTGATTACTGTAGTTTTATGATAAGTCACATAATCAGCCAGTGTTAGTCATCCAACTCTGTTTTTCTTTCTTATAGAAGTTTGGTTTTAGATATTTTTACATCTTCCATGTCTCTACCTGACTTTTTAAGCATATAGAATACAATTACTATAACTATTTTACTATTCTTGTCGCTGGTTCTAATATCTGTGTTGCTTCTGATTAACTCATTTTCCTCCTTATTTTTGGTTGTCTATTCCTGCTTCTTTTCATGCCTGGTAATTTTTTATTGGATGCCAGGCGTGGTGAATCCTACCTTGTCACATGCTGAATAATTTTGTATTCCTACAAATATTGTTGCACTTCATTCTGGAAGACAAAGTTACTTGGAAACACTTTGATGATTTGAGATCTTGCTTTTAAGATTTATCAGGTGGGGCTGGAGCAGTGCTCAGACTGGGGCGAATGACTCCCTGCTAATGAAGCAATACTTTCCTGTGTTCTGCCCAGTGCCCTGTTAAACACGAGGTTTTCCAATCTGGCTGCTGGGAACAGGCACTATTCCTGGTCCTGTGTGAGTGCTGGGCAGCATTACCTCCAATCCTTTCAGGTGGTCCTTTTACCATCCTTGGATAGTTTCTTCACATGCACATGCTGATCCATACTCTGCTACATACTTGAGGGGGGCCTCTACAGTCTTTGAATTCTCTCTCTGTGCAGGTCTCTACTCACTAGTACTCTGTCCTACAACTCTAGCCATCTGGTCTCCCCAGATTCTCAGCTTTGTCTCTCAACTCAGTGAGACCACTAGGCTCCATCTGGGTTCCCTCTTCCTGCACCGTGGCCTGGAAACTCTCAAAGACAGTAGGCTGGAGTAATCGCAGGGCTCACCTCCATTGTTTTCTGGCTCTTATAGATCATTGTCCTCAATTGCCTGAGGTCCAATGTCTTAAAGAACTATTGTTTCAAATATCCTGTTTATTTTTTTGTTGTTTCAGGTAGGAGGGTAAGTCTTGACTCTCCATCTTGGCCAGAAGAAGAAATCTTTTCATGATTTAATTTTATAAGTTTATTTTCATAGAGAATGATTTCCTTGGAGGGGTATAGAGGTGGAGGGGTATAGAGGGTGGACTGGAAGGCTAGGGTTTGAAGGGGCAGAATCAGGCTCAGAGATGAGCATGGAGGCTAGCGAGAAGAGAAAGACCAGGAGGCAGCACTCAGGGATGTTGGGCTTATGACCCATGATTCATACTCCAGGAAGGTCTCTGCTTTTGTAGCCCCTGCCCCAGTCTTGTGACTCAGGGTGGTTGGAGACTTGGCAGAAAGGGCTCTGCATGGGGACTCTGGCTGCCTTCTCCCTGGGGTAGAGGACTCACCCCTGGCCCCTTTGGTGTTCAGACAAAGCTCTGTCCTGGGCACATCTTCTCCCAGGTGTCTTTCTACCTGCCGACCTGTAGATAAGCAGGAACACTTTGAGGCCTGGCATATGGTGTGGCCACAGCCAGGTATTGCCAGCACACCTCAGCTCTTACCTGAGGCTGCCAGCACTATCCTGGTGGCTGGTAGTGATTCCTAATGCCTGTCTGTACTGGAAATGCTGGACTCAGGGCCCTTGGTGTGCCTTGAGATGACCCAGGAAAGCCCCCATTCCCTAGAGAGCTTGGGGCTGTGTTCTGGCTTCCCGAGAAAAAGCCAATGCATTCCTTTTACCCTGAAAGTCCATTCTAGGAATTTGTGCTCCAGCTGGATAGACGTGTTGACGTGCACAAGACACACATACAGGGAGTTTCACCGTGGTGGTGCTGTGAGAACAAAAGTTTGGAAACAACCTGTGTCCTCCAGTAGCAGGCTGGGTAAATAATTTACGCTCTTTCCGTTTAATGGAATGTCACGCTATTGATGAATAGAAGGAGGCAGATCCAAACGTGCCAATAGAGGCCAGCGACCATGACATATTGTGAAGTGGAAAAGACAAGGTGCAGGGAGAGTTCGAAACATGCTGCTGTAGTGGACACTGTCCTGCAACCACAAATCCGGCTTCACACTCTCATATACTATAAGTGGAGACATACATTAGAGTCTCCTGTCTCTGTCATCTTCCACTCAACACAAAGATTTTGAGATTCACCGTGTTGCTGCATGTATCCACAGTGCATTCCTTTACACTGCTGAGTAGTATTCCATTGTATGAGTGTATTGCAATTTCTTCATCCATTCACCTGCTGATGGACATCTAAGTTGTTTCCAATTTGGGGAAACTATTGATAAATTTTCTATGAACATTTGTAAACAAATCTTTGGATGGGTACATGGGTCATTTCTTCTTGGTTAATACCTAGGAGGCTAATGCTGAGTCATGTGGTGAGTATACTTTTAACTGTATGATAAATTGCCAAAACTTTCCCCAAAGTGACTGTACTATTTTATATTTCAACCAGCAATGTATGAAGTACACAGTTGCTCCACATATCACCCATATTTTGCATTGTCATTCTTTTTACTTTTAGCCACTCTGGTGGGTGTGTGGTGGTGGGATTTCATGCTGAGTTTACAATGGTGACACTTTTCATGTTCCTGTCGACCATCTGTATATCTTCTTTTTGTGACATATCTTGTGAAGGTCATTTTTATTTGTCTTTTTATTATTGAATTGTGGGAGTTCTTTATATATTCTGAATACAAGTCCTGAGAGTGACAGAAATATATGATAGATAGATAGAAAGAAAGAATGAACAAACAAAAGATAGAAGAAAGAAAGAAGGAAGTAAAGAAAGAAAGAGAGTGAGAGAGAGAAAGAAATGAAAGGAAGGAAGGAAAGGAAAGGAAAGGAAAGGAAAGGAAAGGAAAGGAAAGGAAAGGAAAGGAAAGGAAAAGAAAGGAAGAACAGTTTCTCTCAATAGATGGTTTGTCTGTACCTTTTCTTAGTGGTGTCTTGTGATGAGGAGAAATAGTTTTTAATTTTGATAAAGTCCCATTTATCTTTTTTTTTTTAAGTTAGTGCTTTCTGTGTCCTTTCTAAGAAAACTTTGCCTGTCTTGAGGTTACAAAAATATTCTTGTATGCTTTATTCAAGTTCTGGTTTCCTTATTTAGGTCTCTGATTTATCTGGAATTAATTTTGTGTATGGTGTGAGGTAGGGTTGAAGTTTAGGTTTTTTTCCCATGTAAAAACTCATTTGTTTTGTAACTATTTATTGAAAAGATTTTTCTATATCCACTCAATTCCTCTGGAGCTCTTGTAAACAAAATACTGAGCTCTATGAGAGTGGATCTCTGTCTGGACTGTGCTCTACTCCATTGATCAGTTTGTCCATCCGTATGCCAGCATAAGTCTTGAAGTTAAGTAGTGTAAGCCCATCAGTTTTCTCTTTTCTCTCAAGATGGCTTTGGATGTTCTAGGTCCTTTACATTTCCATATAAACTTTAGAATAAACTTGTTGGCTTCTAAGAAAAAGTCTGCTGAGCTTTTGATTGAGATTGCATTAAATTTATTCATCAAGTTAAGAAGCAGCAGGGCCGGCTCCGTGGCTTAGCGGTTAAGTGCGCGCGCTCTGATGCTGGCGGCCCGGGTTCGGATCCCGGGCGCGCCCCAAGGCACCGCTTCTCCGTCCAGCGCGAGGCCGAGTCCCACGTACAGCAACTAGAAGGATGTGAACCTATGACATACAACTATCTGCTGGGGCTTTGGGGGGAAAAAAATGAATAAATAAAATCTTTAAAAAAAAAAAAAAAGTTAAGAAGCAGCAGCCTAGCAACGCTGTATTTCATTAACATGGTATTTATCTACATTTATTTAGTTCTTTCTCAATGTTTTCAGTTTTGTAGCAATGTTTTGTAGTTTTTGGTGTAGAGGTCTAACACAACTTTGGTTAAGTTTTCCCCTAGTAATCACACATTTTTAATGCTATGTAGATAGTTTTGCTTTCTTAAAGATCATATTCCAATTGTTCATTGCTCTTCTACAGAGATATAATTGTTTTTGTATGATGACCTTGTATCATGAAACCTCGTTTAAATCATTTTTATAGTAGATTTTGTTGTAAATTCCTTATAACTTTCTATGTATATGTGTGTCATCTGCAAATAAAAACATTTTTGTTTCTTTCCAATCTGTGTGTATTTTATTTCTATTTTCTTGCCTTATTGCACTGGCTACAACCTCAAGTACAATGTTAGATAGAAGGAAGGAGAGCAGCCATCTCTACCTTATTCTCCATCTAAGAAGCAAAGCGTGCAGTCTTTCACCATTACATATGATGCTAATTGTTGGTTTCTTGTAGATACCCTTTATCAAATTTCCCTCTATTCCTAGAATTTGCTAAAAGTTGGGGTTTTTTCCCTCCAAATCATGGGATTTGGATAGGTGTTGAATTTTTCAAATGTTTTTTTCTCCATCTATTGAGATGATCAAATGATATTTTCCCTTCATTCTGCCATTGTGGTAAAGCTTATTTATTTTTGAATATTAAGCAAATCTTGCATTCCTGGTATCAACACATGCATGCACACATGTGCACACATACACACATTTTTTTTCTGGAATTAATTTGCTAATATTTGTTAAGAATTTTTGTGTCCATATTCTTAAAGGATATTGGTTTGTAATTTTCTTTTCTTGTGATGTCCTTTACTAGTTTTGTTATTAAGGTTATGCTAACTTCATAGAATGGTTGGGAAGTTTTTCCTCCTCCTTTATTTTCCAAAAGAGTTAATGTAAGATTGGTATTATTTCTTCCTTAAATATTTGATATAATTCACCAGTGAAGCCATCAGAGCATAGAGGGTTTTTGTGGAGAAATTTTAAATTTTTAGCAAGTGTACAGCTATTCATGTTTACTCTGTGTGTGTGTGTGTGTGTGTGTGTGTGTGTGTGTGTGTGTGTGTGTTTGAGAGAGAGAGAGAATTTTGGCATTTTATGCCTTTAAAGGAATTTGTTCACTTCATCTAAGTTGCAAAATCTCTTGACATAAGGTTGTCCATAACATTCCTTTATTATTCTTTTATTGTCTTTAGGACCTGAAATTACATCTCCTCTTTCATCTATAATAATGGTAATTTGTGTTTTCTCTCTTTCTACTTTAGTTGACCTAGCTAGAGGTTTTGTCACTTTTATTGATCTTTTCAAATAACCAGCTTTTATTTCATTGATTTTTCCCTATTGTTTGTTCATTGTCTATTTCATTGATTTCAGTTCTTATCTTTTATTTCCTTGTTTCTATTTTGAGTTTCATTTGTTTTTCTTTATCTAAATTCTTAAGGTGGATATTTAGATAATTGATTTTAGATACTTCTTCTTTGCTAATATAAAGCTCTAAATTTCCCTTGAAGCACACTTTTGCTTCATTCCACAAATCTCAATACATTCTGTTTGAATTTTCATTCAAGATAGTTACTTATTTCCTTTGTGATTTCCTTTTGACCTATGGGTTCTTTAGAAGTGTGTTGCTGTCAAGATCTGAGGATTTTCTTATTACCTTATTATTATGGATTTCTAATTTAAATCTGCAGTGGCCAGAGAACATACTCTGTATGATTTCAATCCTTTTTAACTGATTAAGACTTGTTTTGCTGAATTTTCATGTACACATAAAAAAATGTATTTACTCCAGTCCTGTGTTCTATAACTGTCAATTAGGTTAACTTGGTTTATGATGTTGTTCAGGTCTTCTATAACCTTATTGAATTTCTATTTTTTTATCAGTTACTCAGAAAGGAAGGTTAAATCTCCAACTGTATCTATTGACATGTCTATTTCTCTCTTAAGTTCTCTCAGTTTTTGCTTCTCTGCATCATGAGTCTCTGTTATTAGGTGCATAATATTTAGAATCACTAGTCTTCCTGAAAAACCCACTCTTATTGTTATGAAGCAATTCTCTTTCTCTAGTAATACTTCATGTCTTTTATATTTTCCCACATATTGATGATTGCTGGCACTCTTCATTCCTTCATGTAAACATGTTTACGTCTGATATCACTCATTTGCAGTTCAGAGAACTTCCTATAACATTTATGGTAGTTCATATCTGCTGGTGATAAATTCTCTCAGCTTTTGTTTGTATGAAGTGTCTTCACTTTTCCTTTATTTTTAAGGGGTGATTTTGTTGGCTGTAGAATTCTAGATTGACATATTTTTTTTTCTTTCAGCATTTCAAAGATGTCATTGCTTTTGACTTGCCTTGTTTCTGATGATAACTCTGTGGCTTTTTTTTTTCTTTTTAAATCTTTGTTACCCTCTATATAATTGTGTCATTTTGTCTGACTGAGTTTAAGATTTTTGTCTTTAATTTTACTTTTTAATTATCTCCATATGCTAAACCCTGGTATGGTTTTCTTTCTGTTTATCCTGTTTGAGTTCCATTGTGCTTCTTGCATCTGTGGGTCTATAGTTTTCATTCAATTTCAAGAATTTTCTGCCACTATTTCTTCAAATGTTTTTCTGCCCCAAACTTTTCCTCTTCTTCTTTTGGAAGTTCAATTGCACCTATGTTAGACTGACTGATATTTCCCCACACAACCCTGAGGCTCTGTTTATTTACATCCTGGCCCTTTTTTCTCTGTCTGCTTCAGTTGGACAGCTTCTTTCACCATGTCTTCAATTTTACTGATATTTTATCCTACAGTGTCCAAATTGCTTTAAAACCCAGCTAGAGAATTTCACTTTGCAAATATTTTATTTATCAACTCTAGAATTTTCACTTGATTCTTCTGTATAGTTTCATTTTTTCTGCAGAAACTCCACTTTTTCTTCTCTCCACCCTCTACTTTAAATTCTTGACTGTAGTATAATAAATAATAGAGTATAGTATAATAATCAAAGTTCTTGTCTGCTAATCCAACATATGTTTTATTTCTGTGTCTGTTTACATTGACTTTTTTTTTTTTTTTGCCCCTGGTTGTGGGTCCCATTTCCTACTTCTTTGCATGTCTAGTAATTTTTTATTGTGTTTCAAACATTGTGCACTCTATTCTGTTGAGAGCCTGGATATTGTTTTTCTTCAACGAGTGTTGACTGGTTTTCTGACAAGCAGTTAATTTACTGGCAGATGAACTTGATCCTGTTAAGGTTTGTTTTTAGATTTTTAGGGTGGAAGTACCCTTCATCTTGGCTGGGCAGAACTCCGCCATCCCTGAGCATTGCACAACCTCCAGAGCCTCCATTCAGCTCTCCACCACCCAGTAGCTGTTCTCTGCTAACCCTGGCGGAGTCCCTCCCTGTGCATGTAGAGCTCAGTGTTGTGCTCAGACTCAGCGGTGCTCTATGTGGAACTCTGGTGTGTCTCTGCAAGCCTCCTCCTTCCCAGAACCTTGCCCTGCAATTCTGTCTTCCCCAGCAGTGCTGGGATCCAGTCCATCTCCTCTGCCCATGAGCTCTCTGTTTAGGTTCTACTTCTCTGTGCCACAGTCAGGTGGGTGCCCCCAGGCATGAGGCCAGAATGTGGCACTCTCCTTACGTGTTCCTCTTCTCTCAAGAATCACAGCCCTGCACTATCTGATGCCCAATGCTTGAAAACAGTTGCTCTGTCCATACATTGTCTAGTTTCACAACTTCTTTTGGGCACAGGGTAAATCTGACACTCGACACTGCGTCATGACTGGGGCTGGAAGCTGAGGCTCCCTCCTTATTGTTTGTCTTTTATATTTGAGCTTTTCTTTACCTTGTGCATGTATTATCCTCATATTAACTTTTTTAATGCTAGTATAAAAAACTCCTACTGTAGGTGGTTCTCAGCTTGCCTGTTGGCTTACAGACTCTGCTTGCCTGACACAGCTGTCCCCGCAGGCTGCTTTGAACCCGTCCTCTCTCACTGGGGCTGTGGGAGTTGGGAGTGTGCTGACCCTTGGTTTGAGTGCTGGCTCAGCCACTTACTAGTTCTGTGATCTTGGGTAAGCCACTTACATTCTCTGATCTCATTTCTTATAGGCAAAATAAAGAGGATAATCCCTCCCTCATCAGGTAGCTTTGAGCAGCAGATGAAATCACTCCTCTGAAGTGCCTATTGCAGTTCATGCTATGGTGTAGATGCTCAGCAAGTCTTGTTTCTTTCTTTTCATCTTCCCCACTCAGTGCTTGAGTAATGGACTGTTTGGTCCTGAGCCTGAAACTTTGCCTTTCTCCCTTTGCAGTTTTCATCTTGGGAGAATGAGTGCAGGAAATTGTCTAGGCAGTCAGGAGGCCAGTGGAGCTAAGCACTGCAGGACGGCCCTGGGTTGATGGATGGGTGGATGGATGGTGGATGGATGGTGGATGGATGGATGGTGAGTGGATGGTGGGTGGATGGATGGTGGATGGATGGATGGATGGGTGGATGGATAAGTGGGTGGATGGATGGGTGGATGGATGGATGGATAAGTGGGTGGATGGATGGTGGATGGATGGATGGATGGATGGTTGGATGGTGGGTGGATGGATGGTGGGTGGATGGACAAGTGGGTGGATGGATGGGTGGATGGATGGATGGATGGTGGATGGATGGGTGGGTGGATGGATAAGTGGGTGGATGGATGGTGGGTGGATGGTGGGTGGATGGATGGATGGGTGGTGGGTGGATGGATGGTGGGTGGATGGTGGGTGGATGGATGGATGGTGGATGGATGGGTGGGTGGGTGGATGGATAAGTGGGTGGATGGATGGTGGGTGGATGGATGGATGGTGGGTGGATGGATGGTGGGTGGATGGAGAAGTGGGTGGATGGATGGGTGGATGGATGGATGGGTGGTGGGTGGATGGATGGTGGATGGATGGTGGGTGGATGGATGGATGGATGGGTGGTGGGTGGATGGATGGATGGATGGGTGGATGGATAAGTGGGTGGATGGATGGTGGGTGGATGGTGGATGGATGGTGGGTGGACGGATGGATGGATGGGTGGACGGATGGTGAGAGGATGGATGGATGGATGGATGGATAAGTGATAAGTGGGTAGATGGTGGGTGGATGGATGGTGGGTGGATGGATGGTGGGTGGATGGATGGATGGATGGATGGTGAGTGGATGGTGGGTGGGTGGATGGTGGGTGGATGGATGGTGGATGGATGGTGGATGGATGGTGAGAGGATGGATGATGGATGGGTGGATATGTGGGTGGATGGATGGTGGGTGGATGGATGGATTCAAGAATGGGGGACTTAATCAATGTTTATCCTACATGCCTGTCTATCTCTGTCTCAAGAGTCTTAGCTCTTTGAAGGTAGGGCCATACCTCCTGCGTCTTGTGTCTCTAGGGCCCTTGCCAAGGAATGAGTCTGTTCTACTCACACGACTCCACCACCTGGAAGCTGAGGACCAGGTCTCATCCACCATACTTCTCTGCTGTACCCCAGGGTCTGCTGTAGACCCTCCAGTGACTTTCTAGAGTAAAACCCCAGCTCCTTACTTTGCCCACAGCCCCCGTCACCTCACCGCCCCCACGGGAGCTCTCACACCTGTGTCCAGACACAATGACCTCCTTGCCTTCCCGTGGACGTGCTACACCCAGTTCTGTTGTGGGACAGCTGAGCAGACAGGCTTGTAAACCCAGCTGTTTCAGATGGGGAACAGTCTTTCCAGAAAAACAAGACAGGGTATGGGGCAGAGAGGGGGGTAGGAGGGGCTTCCAGCAGCACCAGCTCCGGGTTGGGCCCCTTCCTCTCTCTGGGGTAGGGGCCCTTTCTTGTGGGACCCAGCTCAGGACCCAGTGATGGAGGTGCCCAGGGTCCCAGGAGGAATGATGAATGACAGGGACAGGAGGGTGCTGCCAGTCATGCAATGAGGGGGCGGGAATGTGTGAACGTCCATTCTTCCCTCCATTCAGTGGGCTTTATTTAAGCATCTACTACATACCAGACACTGTTCTGGGCACGGAGGTGAAGAAGTGAGCAAATCAGACAAATTGCCACCTTCAGGAGCTCCCATCTTGCAGGGGAGACAGATAACAGACAGATGAACCCATAAGTGAATGATGTAGTGTGAGGTCGGACAGGGCTAGGAGGGAAGTGACAGATGGTCAGGGCCCTCTAACAGAGAAGGAGCCAGCCATGCAATTATTGGTCAAGGGTCTCCAGGGCTGAGGAAACAGCACATGCAAAGGCCCTGAGGCAGGAGCAAGGAACCACAAGAGGCAGCTGGAGCATGGGGGTGAGGGGAAGGATGGGAGGTGAGAGAACTGATGAGGCCCAAAGCCCCGTGTGGTTTGACGTGCCCAGTGTTTAAAGTATGAAATAGGTGCCACACTTGGAAAATTGGGTTATTTCACATCAAAAGCCAGATTCTCATCTTCTCCTAAAAATTGGCATTGCTGGTGCCACCGGGCTTGTTGGCTGGAGCTGAGAGGCACTGCCCCCCGACCCCGGCCCCAACCCAGACTGGGCAAGAGTCTCTCTCCACCCCCGCTGGGCCCTGTAGTGAGGGGTGGATCTGCACACCCAGGTCCCACGTTTGCGTTCCTGCCCCTCAGCGCACCTGCACCGCGTCTCCGCTCCCGAAAGGACAGGCCTCTCGCTGTCCCTGCTGCTCCTGCGCCCCTGACCCTGTCGGGTGCAGCCTGTCCTCTGCGTCTGCCCTCTCGCAGCTGCTCTCCTCCCCCTCATCTCAGCTCTGCCGGCTCCTCGCCCCTGGAGGCGCCCGGGACAGCCTGGCACAGACGGGAGAGCCGCGGGGACGGCGCTCCACCCTGCCCTGCAGTTTGCCCCCTCCCCACCCAGGAAAAGCCTGGCCTCCTTCCTTGGTGGGACCAGCCTCCTGAGCCCCTCACCTGCACCCCGGCAGCTTCTGAAGGCACCACAGCCCCTCATTTTGTCCTCAGGGCCCTTTGGGCCCCACAAGGGGCCGCGCTCTGACGGGACCAGAACCAGCAAGGAGGCCCACGCGGCTGGAGCAGAGAGGGCGGTGGATGGCCCGGCGGGCCTCAGGGAGGAGCCCCCTCCCTCTGAGCCCCGTGGGGGCCCAGGAGGATGGCCAAGGGGAGGACAGTCTGGTTGGGTGGAGACTGGAGTGTGGGGGACAGACGGCGTAGGGGTGGGGAGAAAGGTCAGGTTCTCAATTCCCTTTGGGATCAGCTGAGGGAGAGAGAGCCCCGGGTTGTGGCCTGTGCACCCCTTCTCCTGTTCCCATGCAAAGGGCGCAGCCAAGACAGTCCCCTCTGGCCTGCTGGGGCCCCTCTCAGACTCACACTCAAGCCCTCGGGGCGCCCTGCCCACCTCCCTCCAGGCCCCGGGGGTCCTAGTCTTCGGGCTGCATGCCAGACCCCCAGGGCCGCCGTCCGCGATGTGGGCGCTGGACGGCATCACCCCAGGCCGCAGAGGCAGCCTCGAGCATCCCGCACCCCCACGGCCCGTAGAGCAAGTCATTAGGACGGAGCAGGGCTTTACAAATGTGGCTTAAAGTTAAGTACATAAGAAAATCTCTGTAATTTCCCGCTGGGCAGCAGGGATGTTGTCTAGTTCCTACAGGCCATAATTTTTGGGGAGAGAAACGTTTTTTTCCCCACAAATGATGGGAAGTCAGTGGTTACGGTTACTGCCGGCTGTTGACGTTGGGAAGCTGTTCTGATGCCCAGAATCCCACCTACCTCAGCTAAATGGTATCTTTATGAAATTAGTAGAACACGGCTGCACCGAGGGGAGGCGAAAAAAAATGAACTTTCAAATTTTGAGTATAATTGGAAAACTGACCTTTGGAAAATATTTTCCCACCCCAGCCCCACGCTGGGGAAGAATGAGCGCTTTATGCAGGGGGAGAGCGGCAACCTTGAGGAATTAGCCGGTCTCTGGAGGTGGAAGCGGAGTGGTGTGGTGGGCTGTCAGGTCCCCTGGGCGGCCTCAGGTTCCAGGCTTGCGGTCACTGACCACGAGGGGTGGGGGCGCCAGGCCGCCCAGGCTGGGCACACAGAGGGGCAGCTGAGGACGGGCCGGTCCAGAGCAGTCGGTGGGTCCAGAAGAAAGTGCCCTGGCGAGGAGGCGGGAGCCGGCTAGGCTGGGCTGGGCTGGACGGCTGGGTGCCGGCCTCCCCACACACGGACCACTGGCTCAGAATGTGTCAGAGGAGACGTGGGGGCCCCTGCCTGTCGTCCTGGGCTGAGGGAGCTGAGCCCTCGAGGCCTGCAGGTGGAGAACAGGAAGGGGTGCGTCGGGCTTCTGGGACACGCCGTGCTCCAAGCCAGGTGCCGGGGACGCAGGGTGACCACAAGGCCCGATTCCATCCAGCAACTCGGCAGATGTTCTCTCGAGCCCTTGAAGGCACAGTCACGCCCCCTCTGAGCCTCAGTCTCCTCATCTACGAACTGGGGTAAGTATGGAAGGAAGAGAAAGTGGTCGATTCAGGGAGCCCTGATGTCCCCTGTGCTCAGGACGTGCCCCCATGTCCCCGGGGCCGCCGGGCCCTGGCTGTCCAGCTCAAGCCTTGTCCTCCCTGCACTGTGACTGTCTCTGGGTAGACACTTCTTGCACTGCTGAGCCCGGAGGGGGCACAGGCCACAGGCTGGGACAGCCTCCAGGACGTCTCCTCCCAGTGACCTCCGTCCCCTGCTCCCCGGCTGCTGGCTCCAGCCCTGGCCACCTGAGGACCGTCTGCTCATCCCACGGTCAGCCCAGAGCCTGTCGAGTGGAAGAGTGGCCGCTAGGCTGTCTCGGGGCCTCTGCGGGCAGGGGGGCACGACCCCTCCTCAGGTCCTGCTTGTTTCCAGGCCCTGCAGCGACAGGTGCCTTGTTTTGGGGATTTTCCCCACGGCCTGCAGACCCGGCAGTTCTGTACTCCATGGGCCGCTGCACCTGGTCTGACCCCCTCCCCGGAGACAGTGTCCCCGGCCTTGTGTGCACAGAGCTCTCCCCGTATAATCCACTGCCTCTTCCCACAGCTGTGTGAGGCAGGATTATGATTAGTCCTGTCTTGGATGAGCACCCAGCTTGGTGCCAACAGAGTAAGGAGCAGAGTGGAGTTGGGCCTGGCCACCTGGCTGCCACCTGCACCTTTAAGGTCAGTCCAGCTCTCGTCGCCGCCTGTGGGCTGGTATCTCTGCTGACTGCTAGGGGGAGATGTGTTGTAACGGGAGGTGCAGCAGCAGCACCTATATGACTCCAACTTGTTGGTTTGCAAGGCTCCTGGGGACAGGCAGTGGGAAGCAGACACAGAGGCCCCGTCCCTGTCCCCGAGCCTGTTCTAGTCTCTTTACCCTCCCTCTCAGGGTGGCTGCCCCCTTCGCCTCTCTCTGAGAGTCTGCTCCCTTCCTCCCTGCGGCTGGGCTGGCCAGTCTCTCCAGATTCCCGGGTACCACAGTGATAATGACGCTGGTCTATGCTGCCTACAGGCCCGGAACGGTTCTAAGGGCTTGCCACCCTTCCCATTCCCTGCTCTCGGCCCATGCAGGTGCTATCCTCACCCTGTTTACAAACGGGGAAACTGAGGCACACCCAGTCACTTCTGAGGGCACAAGGCCCGCCCCCAGCCATCCCCCACCCCACCCCCCGCCCCGGGGCAAAGCCCTGGCCTGAGAAGCCGAGGAGAGGGGCGCAGAGCAGAGCAGATTTGTCACGTGTCCTCCTCCTCGGAAGAAAGGGGAACATTCACTAATTACCACTCAAGCAATTTCCATAATTGTCTCAAGAAAGGATTTTATCAGCCAAACGCGAGCAGAAACAGTCCCGGGGGAGAAAAGCCAACTGCACATCCTCGGGGAGCAAAAACTGACGGAAATCAAGCCCACGGGCCGGGGGAGTGCTGGGTCTGGCTCCAGGCCGCGCCCCGCCCGGTCCACAGAAAGGGAAACCGAGGCCGGGGAGGCGGGTGGTCGGGCCCAGCTCACCCGCGGCCTGTGCAGACGGGGGGCGTGTGCGCGGGCGCCCTGGGTGGAAACCCCCGCGGCCACCGCGTGGCGTGTGAAAGCCCCCCCCCAAGACAACGCGCGTCTCCTTGGAGCTAATTGCTTTAGTTTAAGGTAATATTCGTCACAGAAACACCAGCAGTAACCTTTGGTCTTGGCAAATTCTCCCCTCAATCACGTAACGTAAACAGCGATAAACGAGGGCTTTTTAAGGCTTTCTTCATAATGCGTTGCACATGCATCTGTTACCGAATCTGCGCGCGCTCCGAGCCCTGAAACCTGAGCGCGGCTGCGAGGTGAGCCTGGGCCGGGGAGGGTCCGCATCCCGGGAGACGGCCAGGCCGCGGCCTCCTGCCCCTCCCCCTCCCTCCCCTCCTCTTCTTCTCCCTCCTCCCCTTCCCCTTCTCCCTCCTCCTCTCCCTCCTCCTCCCCCCTCCTCTCCCTCCCTCTTCTCCTTCCCCCTCTCCCTCCTCCGCCTTCCTCCTCCCCTCCCCTCCCTCCTCCCGTTTTCGTCTCCTGGGCTGGCGGGAAGGTGGGGAGTTTCTCCAGCGGTTGGTCTCTCTCTCCCTTTCTTCTGTTCTGTCTCCCTGTGTCTCACCTCCCTCCCTTCTCCCTCTGGCCTTGGTTTATTTCTCACCCTCTCACCGTCTGCATCTCTCTCCATCTCTCCCTCTCCCCATCTCTCCCTCTCTCTGCCTCTCTGCATCTCTCTCCCTCTCTCTCCCTCTCTCCCTGTCTCTCCCTCTCTCCATCCCTCTCCATGTCTCTTCATGTCTCTCCATGTCTCTCCATCTCTCCCTCTCTCCATCTCTCCCCATCTCTCCCTCTCTCCATCTGTCTCCATCTCTCCATCTCTCTCCATCTCTCCCTCTCTCCCTCTGTCTCCATCTCTCCATCTCTCTCCCTCTCTCCATGTCTCTCCATCTCTCCCCATCTCTCCCTCTCTCCATCTCTCTCCCTCTCTCTGCCTCGCTCCATCTCTCTCCATCTCTCTCCCTCTCTCCATCTCTCTCCATCTCTCCCCATCTCTCCATCTCTCTCCGTCTCTCCATCTCTCTCCATCTCTCCCCATCTCTCCATCTCTCTCCATCTCTCCCTCTCTCCATCTGTCTCCATCTCTCCATCTCTTTCCCTCTCTCCATCTCTCTTCATCTCTCCCCATCTCTCCATCTCTCTCCCTCTCTCTCCATCTCTCCCCGTCTCTCCCTCTCTCCTTCTCTCTCCTTTTCTCCCCGTCTCTCCCTCTCTCCATCTCTCTGCTCTCTCCATCTCTCTTGCTGTCTCTGTCTCTCATTCTCTGTTTCTTTCCTTGTCTGTCTGATTCTTTCTCTTTCTGTTGCTCTCATTGTCTCCTCTCTGCCTGTCTCTCTCCCCTTGTCCCTCTCTCTCCTTATCTGTATGAAGCTGACTTCTGATCTCTCTCCCCCTTTGTCTGTCTCCCCATCTCTCACCCTCCAACTCCTCACCCTCCCTTACTGTGACTCCCTCCACACTTGGCTTGTGAAGAGCCTGGCCCCACTGCCTCCCTTCTCAGCCCTGGGGGTTCAGAGGGGGTTTTTCGACACGGCCACCTGGCTAGGGGGGATTACAGCAGTGGAAGATGAACAAAGGATATCGGCGGGCACAAGTAGGACCACTGTCTTTGAAGGAGGTGGAGAAATCAGGGTTGGCTGCACAGAGGTGGTGACATGTGAGCAGAGTCCAGAAGGAGAAATAGGAAGTGGCCGCACAGAGATGGTGGGAGCAGAGGGACAGTGGAGCAAAGGCACAGAGGGTGAAATCAGGAGAGGCGGGTGGGTTGGGATGGCTGGTGAGGGCAGGACGGGGGTGGTGGCGAGGGGAGTGGGCAGCCGTGGAATGTGGAGCATGAGGAACAAGGCTGCATCGTGGGCAGAGGGGCTCTCCCAAGGGCCCTGGGTAAGGGCAGGACGTGGGAGGGAGGGTCAGTTCAGGCCGTAGGATCTGGGGCAGCCCTATCACTGGGCTGGAAGGGCAGGACGGATGGCCGGGGTTCTGGGGGCCTCGAGGAGAGAGGTGGCCAGTGCAGGGGCCAGTACAGGCCTGGAAATCAGGGCACAGCCCGGCCACGCTGCCATGCGCCCTCCCACGAGGGCCTTCCGTCTCCAGCCCTCACTTCTCTCCCGCAAGTTGGGGTGCTTGTGTGGAACATCTGGGGGGCTCAGGGGCATCGTGGACGGGAACATGCCCTGGCATTGGCCAAGGCACCCCGGCACCCCAGTAGCTGCCACACACCCCCAGGCACATGCTCACTCCCTGCAGTCATGTGACAGAGGCTGGTCTGGTACCCCATTTCAAGGTGTGGAAACTGAGGCAAAAGTTCAGCACTGGCCCAGGGCTGTGCTGCTAGGAGGTGCAGGGCCAGGACTGGAGCCTTGCCGGGAGGCCACACCCTGCACTGCAGCCCCGTGAGTGTGGGCCTGGGGGGCAGACCCTAGACCGGGGTCCGTCCTTCTTTCCCCAACCTCGTCGTGTCCAGTGCCCTCATGGCAAACGGGGTTAGTGGGGCAGAGCTGGACCCCAACCCGTCGCCTGACCCCAGCACCCCGCTTCCCATCCCAAATGATTCCCGCAGCAGCCCACCCACCCTGCCTGCCCCCCGGGAGAGATCACATGTGGGTGGAGCAGATACATCCAGGAAGCTGGGCCAGGCAAGAGGACAGGAGGGGCAGGTGGGGAGAGGAGCTGTCTGTGGGAAGCCGGGAACCTGCCCTGGTCCAGTCAAGCCCGGGTCTCACTGACCCCCAGAGTGGACGTCCAGAGCCCCCACAGGTCCCCCCAGCCTGGACCTGGTCCCAGGGGTGAATCTTTCAATGCCTCCCTTCCTTCATACGTTAAAAGATGTTTGACATTTAAAAATTGCTAAAGATAGTACTCATTTGTTCTATTAAAGATAACTAAGTGACTCAGAATAAAAGGCTTCAGCTCCCCCTGGATGTGTGGGGATGGAATCCAGTCTCCGCAGAGGGTAGCATGCGAACCCGCTGTCCACACACACCCTGACACCAGCGAGGAGCCCTTGGGCTGGAATCCAGCTGCAGCAGCGCATCGGGAGGGGCCCTGGGGAGGCCCTGAGAGGCCGCAGGACTGCACTAAAAGTCCATCCTCTTCCCCCAAACCTGCGCCTCCAGGCCGTCAGCCATGGGGTCGCCCTCCATCCTTCCTCTACCTGCCGTCCCCTATCTGTCCTCAGCCCCTGCCGTCAATCCCTGCCTCTGCTCCTCAGTCGTCCCTGGACGGGACCCCGCCCTGTCCACCCCGGGCCCACTTCCCAGGCCCGAGCCCACACCCGATGTCCTCCAGCTGGGGGTCCGTCTCTCAGAGAGAAGCCCACCCCCAACGGTTTCGGGGGCCCTGTTTTGTTTCCTTTGGAGCACCCCTTCCCATCATCTCTCAGGTCACTCCCGGTCCCCCACCTGGAGGTGGCTCCCGAGGGCGGGGTCCTGCCTGGTGGGGCTCAGCCTGTGTCTGTGGAGGGAGCGAGCCTGTGAGCCCTGTTCCCACACTGACTCGGACCTCGGGCCTAGGCTGCCCACATGACGGTGCTGGATGGGGCGGCAGGAGCAGGCTCTGCTGCAGGGGAGGGGGGGTGGGGAGGGCACAGGAGGGGTCACAGTGGGATGGGAGGGGTCTGCAGCATGCGGGTGGGCCGGCAGGCTGGCTGGGCTGCAGACGGTTCCATTCAGGAGCCAAGCCCGGCTGTGGGCAGAGAGGGAGCCCAGTCTATGCTTTCCCCTGGGCCCTTCCCATGGGCACCTCAACAACCCCCCCCCCCACCCGGTGCCTCGCGCCCTTAGGGGAGTGCAGGCTGCTTGCTGGGCTCTGGAATTGCCCAGCCCCGGCCGCTTCAGGACGGGAGCCAGAAGGACTCGCAGGCTTTGTGCTACTCAAATGTCAAGCAAATTGAAAATTGAGCAATTTAAGGGAAAAGGCTGTGTTCCTCCAGCACTCCCTTTAGTGAGCCAGAGGCAGACCTGCAAGTGATTTCCTGAGGGCCCAGACCCAGGAACGCCCCCACTTGTTTCTCGTCCCGCGTCCCTAGAGCATCAGCAGAGCCTGGGGGCTGCCTCTCCCGGAGGTTCCCTGGCATCCCATCCGGCCCCCAAAGCACTTTTGTCCACGGGAAAGGTCCTGCCAACACCCCTCCCTTCCAGAGGCCACTTTCCCAGGAGCATCCCCCACCCCTGACCTCCAACCTCCGACCTCCCACCTGGATCCTGCATCACCCTCCTCCTCATGCAGGGGGCATGTTTCCCCAATCCCTGAACCAAGGCTGAGACCACTGCTCATTCCTTCAAGGAATCCATAACCCAGCACCTGCTGCCTGTGTCCTTCAGACGGGACCCTTGAGGACAGGCCATCCCTCAGCGTTGGTCCTCCTGGTGCCTCGGCTTTCCTATCTGTGAGATGGTCATAAATTCCCCTGGACTTATTGGGAGTCTCAGTGAGAAGAGCTGACAGAAGGCCTGGCATAGGAGTGTGCAGTGGGTGTGGGTGGGAAAGACGATGGTGACAGTGGGAGAGTGATCAGTGTGTGTGTGTGTACATGCATGAATGTGTGTACGTGAGTGTGCGTGTGCATGCATGTATGTTTGTGTGTCTATTAATGTGTGTATGTGTGTACATGTGTGTGTATTTTGTGTGTCTGTGAATGTATGTGGGTGTGCGCACATGCATGTGTACATGTGTGTGCATGTGTTTGTGTGCCAATGAATGTATGTTTGTATATGTGTGTATGTGAGTGTACGTGTGTGTGTATGATTGCAAGTGTGTGCATGCATGTGTGCATGTGTGTGCATGTGTGTTTGTGTGCCAGTGGATGTATGCGTGTACATGCATGCGTGTGTGTACGTGTTTGTGTGTGGCCGGAAAGAAAGGCTGGGCTGGGCAGCATGTTGAGCATTCAAGAGATCAAGAGAGGGTAACAAGAAAGGCCACGAGTTGCCCTCAATGAGCCATAGGATGGAAATGATGAGCTCAGGTCAAGAAATCGCCAGCTCAGGGAAGAGTGAGACCTGGCCTCACGTTGGTATTAAGGGGCCCTGGTCCCCTGCAGCTGAACAATGACCTGTGAGGAGCTGAAGGTGGCTGAACCACAAGGAAGCCTGAATTCACAGCTTCAGCCCAGCCTCAGTGGAAAGCAGTGGGGCTCTGGGACCTGGTGTATTCGTTTCCTGTGGCTGCTGTAACGGATTACCACAGAACACGAAGTCATTCCCTCACTGTCCTGAAGGCCAGATGTTCAGAAGTCCGGGGGGGGTGGTGTGGGACTCAGCTGGGTCCTGCTCAGGGTCTCCAAGGCTGAAGCCGCGATGCCAGCCAGCCTGCACCCCTTTCTGGAGCCCCTGAGGCTGAGTCTGCTCCCGTGCTCATGCAGGTGGATGGCTGAACACCATGCCTTGTCCTGTAGGACTGGATTCTCCTTTCTTCGCTGGCCCTGCCACTGGGGGAGAGGAGTTATTCACCATGGAAGGTGCAGAACCTGGCAGTGTGCTCTGTCACATGCTGGGAGGACACGCCAGGGTGACCTCGAGGATGCTGCACTGAGGGGCCAGTGTGCAGAAGACAAGTCTGTGGGGGGAGAGTTTGTTCCTACAAGGGCACTCTCCTATGACTCAGGACTTACCCCTCTTTTGTGGACTGAATGTTTGGGTCCCCTCAAAATTCATCTATTGAAGCTCTGCCCCCCAGTGTGATGGTGTTCAGAGTGGGGGGGCCTTTGGGAGGCAATTAGTCTTAGTTGAGGTCATGGAGGGTGGGACCCTCACGATTGGATTAATGCCCTTGTCAGAGGAGGAGACACGAGACCACATGCGCACACCAAGGAAAGGCACGTGAGTACATAGGGAGAAGGCGGCCATCTGCAAGCCGGGAAGCCGGTTCTCGCCAGACACTGAGCCTGCCAGTATCTTGATCTTGGACTTCCCAGCCTCCAGATCTGTGAGAAATAAGTCTCTGTTGTTTAAGCCTCCAGTGTGTGGTATTTTGTTATAGCAGCCCGAGCTAAGACACCCCCAGACAGGACACCTGGAACTGGTCTTACTACACTCCTGGGATGGCTCCTGGAAGCTTGGAAAAAATGATGGCCTACATTAAATGATACAGAGATGCTGGAACGGCTTTGGCAGAGTGATGTGGGTGGGGTGAAATACTCTGAGATGCTGGTGTGCGAGACCAGATCTCTACTGGGTACTAAGAACCCTCCAGCTGACCATGTTCCCCGGGGTGATGCAGAGGACATTTCCTCACTGAAGCCATGAGGATGAGGACCTGTTGTGAGGCTAGATGCTGCTGTGACACTGGGCTCCCTAGCGCCAAGGAGGACTGTGACAGTGGCTACTGGGAACATCATTGTGCTCCTAGGGACAAGAAAGATGAGAAGCCAACAAGGGTAGGAGTTGATACATAGAACCAAAAAAGGTCAAGAAGGCATGAGCAGAGTGATGTCAGCAAAAGGTTGCAGACGAGCTCCAGACCTCTGTCCCTCCACAGAAGCATTGAAAAACAAGCAAAAACCCTGTAAAGTTCAAGTCAGAAGTCTGGGAAACAGTCAAAGGGTTACAGCAGCCAAAGAAACAACAAATCAAGAAAAAGACAACTTGAAAACAGCAGGAAAACTTTGTGGCATTTTTATTTGCCCCTGGCCCAACCCCTCCTGGTGCATGATAATCTTAAGTGGCAGCAGCCCAAATTCCCAGTGTGACATCCTGATCTCTGGTTCTGGGGGAGCAGAAAAGACTTTACTTGAAAATTATTGTAAATGTCTGTTCTCACCGTCTGGGGCCACCTGAAGCACTGATGTAGGGCACTCATCTCTGTTTCACCAACTCAGACCTCAGGCCAGAAAAGCGGTGAGCATTGCTCAAAAGTGCTGCAAGGCAAACTAACAACCTACAGACAGCTCGGGCAAAAGACTGTGGTTGAGACATATGATAGACCGCCTGTGGCCTTAGAGGAAACTCTGGAGGAGATTCTTGATTCTTTGGGAAATTAGGCTATTCAAAAGCACCAAGAATACAGAGGATTTGAGAAAGCCACACACATGCCCAGGACAAGACATGTGCTCAGAAAGGACACAAGAGTATCCTAAGCTCTCCTGTTGGGATAATCCTGAGGCTCTGTGCAAGCCCACCTAAGTGTTGGAGTACCCCATAGAGAGATGATCTGCAAAGACTGGGAGAGGTGTTTGCTTTTGTTGTTTATTGTTTGTGCTTTTTCTTTAAGTTCCTGGCATGCAAGGAAATCACTGTCAAAATATTAGCTGAACGTGAGGTAAAGGAACAAGGAGTTCAGTAACCACACATGACAAAGATTAAAGTCTCTGCAACAACACTTTGGGAAAGTGCCTAAATAAATATGCTACTAAAGCTACATCCTTAAACAATCAAAGCAAAACAAAACAAATTATCAAATTCTGGGGAAGAGGAAGAATCTGATCCTCAAAGCTACTGTATTATTACATTCAAATAATGCATATATTTTCAACCAAAAAATCACAAGGCATACCAAAATAAAGAAAGAAAGAAAGAAAGTGTGGCCTACTCAAAAAATAAATAAATTGACAAAAATTCTCCCTGAGGAAGCCCAGACATCAGACTTCCTAGATAACAAACACTTTAAACATGGACAGAGAGCTAAAGGAAATCAGAAAAATGATATATGAACAAAACACGAATTTCAATAAAGACATAAAAATTATAGAAAGAAACCAAATAAAAGTTCTGGAGCTGAAAAGCACAGTAACTGAAATAAAAAATTGACTAAAGGGGCTTAGCAGTAGATTTGAACAGGTAAAAGAAAGCATTATCAAACTTGAAGACAGGCCAATTGAAATTATTGAAGAGCAGACAGAAAAAAAAAATAGTGCAGAAAATTGAATAGAGCCTAAAGAACCTGTGGGATACATCAAGTGGACCAACATGCACATAATTGGAGTCTCAGGAGGAGAGGAGAGAGAGAAAGGCATGGAGAGAATATCTGAGGAAATAATGGCCAAAAATTTCACAAATTTGATGAATCTGCAAATCCAAGAAGCTCAACAAACTCCAAAAGGGATGAACTCAAAGACACCCACACTGAGACATATCATAATCAACCTGTTGAAAGACAAAGACAAAGAGAGAATCTTGAAAGCAGCAAGAGAGAAGTGGCTCATTATGTACAAGGAATCTTTGAGAATATTAACAACTGATTTCTCATCAGAAACCTTGGAAGCCAGGAGGCAGTGTGAGGACATTTAAAGTGCTGAAAAAAAAACAACCTGTCAACTAAGAATTCTGTGTCTGGTAAACCTGTCTTTTAAAAAGGAAAGGGAAAGTAAGATATTCCAGATAACCAAAGTTGAGGGAGTGTATTACCACCAGACTGTCCCTACGAGACATGCTACAGGGAGTTCTTCAGGTTGAAATGAAAAGACTCTAGACAGTCACTCAAAGACATATGGAGAAATAAAGATATCAATAAAGGTAAACACATGGGCAATATAAACATCACTTTTATTGAATTTTTGGTTTCTAACTGCACTTTTTATTTCCTACACGATTTAAAAGGCAAATGTATAAAAAATAATTATAAATCTATGTTATTGGGCACAGCAATGTATAAAGATGCAGTTTATGACAACAATAACATAAAAGGGGCAAAGCTGTATAGAAGCAAAGATTTTTGTATACTAATGATGTTGAGTTGATATCAACTGAAACTAGGTTGATGTAAATTTAGGATACTAAATGTAACTGCCATGGTAACCACAAAGAAAATATTTAAAGAATGTGCACAAAAGGAAATCAGAAGGGAATCAAAATGGTTCACTACAAAAAATAACTAAACACAAAAGAAGGCAGTATTAAAGATATAGGGCACAAAAACGTTCAGACATAGGGAATACAAATAGAAAAATGACAAAAATAAGACTTTCCTTATCAGTAGTCCTTTCTTTTAAATGTAAATGGGTTAAACTCCCCAATCAAAATGCAGAGATTGGCAGAATTGATTTTTTTAAAAAAGAAACAAAAACATACAACTATATACTGTCTACAAGAGATTCACTTTAGATCCAAAGACACAAGTAGCTTGAAAATGAAAGGATGGAAAAATATATTCCAGGCAAATGACAATCAAAGGCAATGGGAGTGGCTATACTATTTATCAGACAAAATAGACTTTAAGTAAAAAATTTCTAAAAGAGACTAAAAGGTCATTATATATTGATAAAGGGATCAATTCATCAGAAGATATAACACCTATAAACACATACACACAAAACAGCAGAGCCCAGAGAGATGACTTAATCAACAGGGTGACATAGGTCATTCCTGACTTCAGTCCCCCTCACAGGAAGACCATCTACCAACTATCCATAGGCAACACACCGTTGTGAAAAAAACAGAAACCAAGAGTGAGGCTGAAGCAGCCCCCTAGACCACAGAGACTGAGATGGACCACATTAGAATGATAAGAAGAATGGCTACACTTTGATGGCATCATCCTTACCCCCGGCCAGCACAGTGCCACACCAAGAGGATCTCCCTGGGCCTACAGTTTCTTCAGTGGGAAAAGAGAGCCCAAGTTGACATCCAGCTTCCTCAGTGTCACAGGACCCTTCCTGGGAGGCTCACTGGGGTCTTGTCTCATGGGGGTCACTGGGGGAATTTGCAGAGCTCAACCACTGGGGAGTAGATGGAGATAGAGAAAGGGGTGGAGCTTGCAGAAACTGACACTCAGATCTTGGTGGACCACCTTCTTGCAGGAGTGCTCAAGCAGTGACTGCAGCCAGTGGCTCTGCCCATCTACAGAGCCAAGATGATGGCCCCATTTGGTCAGGGAACTTAGTTGGCAATTCTGGCTTATTTGATGTCCCTAGCCAATGGGCCATACTGGCCATAAGGCCCATTCTTCAGCCCCACCTGAGCAAAGAAGCAAGTTCAAAGCCCCACCCAACTGCTGAGCATACCCTCCAATGCCACCTGAACAGGAAGCCTGGCCAAATATCCTGGACAGCCATGGAGCTCATCCTACAGCCTTCCTCAAGGCTGGGAGCCAAGCCAGCAGCCCTGCCCAACTGTCAAACATAGCCTCTGGCCCTGCATAATCAGGGAGCCTGAACAGTGACCCTGGGCAGCCTTCGAGCCCAGGCTATGGTACCACCCAGCCTCAAAGTCTAGCCTACAGCCCCACCTAGCAGTAGAGCCCAGCATACAGCTCTGCCTGATTGCTGAACACAGCTTGCTCCCTCACCAAGGCAGGGAGCACAGCCAGTGACCCCACCCAATTTCGGAGTATAGCCTGAGGCCCCACCCAACCACAAAGCCCAGACAGCAAACTTGCCTGAGCGTGGAGTACAGTCTCCAGCCCCATGCAACTGGAGGGTACAGCTGGAGGCTCCGCCCAACCAGAGAGCCCAGCCAGAAACATTGCCCAACAGTGGAGCATAACCAGCAGCCTCCCCAGTCATCAAGCCCAGCCTGCAGCCTTACACAACTCTGAGATAGAGCCTGATCACAGAGCACTGCCTGAGCCCCATCCAACTGCAAGGCTCCCGCCTGTGGCCGCACCTTAACACACAGTCCAGCCAGGCACACCATCCGGTCAGGGAGCACAGCCTGAGGCTCCCCCAAATCAAGAGGGATTGAGAAGCCCAGACTGCTGCCTTGCCAAATTGTGGAGTCCAGCCAATTGCACCACCCTGCCAGGGAACACAGACTGAACCCCTGCTGACCCGAGGTAATTGCAGAGCCAGCTATTGCCCCACCTGACCACAGAGCACAGCCAGCAGCCCCACCTGACCAGAGAGGCCACCCAGCGGCATCACTTGAACATGGAGCCAGCCAGTAGACCCATCCAGCAGCATAGCCCAGCCACCAGTACCCCCCGACCTCAGAGCTCAGGCAGCCTCACCCAAATAAAGACCCTGATAGCAAGATCTACCCACCCACAGATGCTACCAGCTGACCTGTCCAACAGCCTGAGCTGAGCTGACTGACTGAAGCAAACCTTTAAGTCTGGAAAGGAGACCACTCACTCAAATGAGCAGATACCAACTCAAGGATACAAGAATCATGAAAAATCAATAGTAAACATGACACTGCCAAAGAAAACCAAAAGAGCTCCAATAACTGACCCTAAAGGAATGGAGATCTATGGACCACCTGACAAAGAATTCAGAATAATCCTCTTAGAGAAGTTCTGTGAATTACAAGAACACACAGACAGACAACTAAATTAAATTAGGGGAAAAAACACATGAATGAAATGAGAAGTTCAACAAAGAAATAGAAACCACAGAAAAAGAGAAATGCTAGAGCTGAAGAATACAATGACTGATCTGAGGAATTCAACAGAAAAATTAAACAGCAGACTCAACCAAGCAGAAGAAAGAATCAGTAAACTCAAAGATAGGTCATTTGAAATTATCCAGTCAGAGGAAAAAAATAAATAAGGATGAAAAAGAACAAAGAAAGCCTAGGAACATATAGGATACCATCAAAAAAATATATACACATTATGGGAATCCCTGAAGGACAAGAGAGGGAAAGGGCCAAAAAGTTCATTTAAAGCAATAATGGCTAAAGACCACCCAAACTTGGGGAAAGAAATGGACATAGAGATTCATGAGATCCAAAAGATCCCAAATAGGTTGAACCCTAAAAGAGCTACTCCAAGACACATTAAAATTAAGTTGTTTAAAGTATAGACAAAGAGAGAATTTTGAAAGCAGCAACAGAAAAGTGACTCATCACAAACAAGGAAGCCCCCATAAGGGTTTCAGAGTATTTCTCAGCAGAAACTTTGCAGGTCAGAAGAGAGTGGGATGATATATTCAAGATATTGAAAGAAAAAACTGTGAACCAAGAATACTATACCCAGCAAAGCTTTCCTTCAGGAATGAAGGAGAGGTAAAAACTTTCCCCTTACAAGCAAGAGCTGAGAGAGTTCATCGCCACCAGACCTTCCTTACAAGAAAAGCTAAAGGACATTCTTCAAGATGACATGAAAGGATGCCAATTAACATCTAAAACCACATGGATGTGTAAAACTCACCAGTAAAGTTAAATATATAGTCAAAGTCAGATTCTCTAATACTGTAATGGTGGTGCATAAATCACATACAACTCTAGGTTAAAAATTAAAAAGCAAAGATATTAAAAATAACTACAACTACAATAATTTGTTAATGGATACATAATATAAAAATGATGTAAATTGTAACCTCAATAACCTAAAATATGAGGGGAGGGAGAAGTAAAAGCAAAGTTTCTGTGTGCTATTGAAGTTCAGTATTTATCAGCTTAAAAGAAGATGTTATAACTAGAAGCTATTATATGTAAGCCTCATAGGAAACACAAAAGAAAAGCCTGTAGCAGATGCACAAAAGATTATGATAAAGGA
Organism: Ceratotherium simum simum; assembly: GCF_057802395.1. Lineage (NCBI taxonomy): Eukaryota > Metazoa > Chordata > Mammalia > Perissodactyla > Rhinocerotidae > Ceratotherium > Ceratotherium simum. The sequence goes on along the minus strand of NC_141919.1, from coordinate 55,136,187 downwards.
GTCCAAGTATACCACCACAATAAGTCATCAAATCACAAAGGAAGACAGCAAGGGAAGAAGAAAGGCCAAAAGGATATACAAAACAGACAGAAAGCAATCAACAAATGACAATAGTAAGTTCAACCTATCTATAATTACTTTAAATGTAAATGGGTTAAAAATTCCAATCAAGAGACATAAGATGGCTGGATGGATTAAAAAAAAAAAAAACACAAGATCTAATGATATGCTCCCTACAAGAGACTCACTTTAGCTTTAAGGACACACATAGGCTGAGAGTGAAGGGATAGAAAAAGATATTTCAAACAAATGGTAACCGAAAGCAAGCCGAGCTGCTATACTTATATCAGACAAAGTAGACTTTAAGCTAAAATCGTCATAAGAGACAAAGAAAGTCATTATATAATTAAAGGGGTCAATTCCTAAGATATAATAGTTGTAAATATTTATGCACCTAGCTCAGAGCACCTAAATTATACATTTAGGTAAAGCAAATACTCATAGAACTAAAAGGAAATATAAATAGCAATATAACAACAGTTGGGGACTTTAATACCCCAGTCTCAACAATAGATAGGTCACCCAGACAGATATTCAATAAGAAACAGTGAATCTGAGCAATGCTATAGACCAAATGGCTCTAACAGACATATACAGAACATTCTATCCCACAGCAGAAGAATATGCATTCTTCTCAAGCACACACAGAACATTTTCTAGAATAGATCACGTTAGGACACAAAACAAGTCTCGAAAAATTCAAGAAGATAGAAATTATATAAGCATCTTTTCTGACCACAGTGGTATTAAACTAGAAATTAATAACAGAAAGAAAGCTGGAAAATTCATAAATACTTGTAAATAAAACAACATACCCCTGAATAACCAATGTATCAAAGAAGAAATAAAAAGAGAAAACAAATAATATTTTGAAAATGGAAACACAACATACCAAAATTTATGGATGCAGCAAAAGCAGTTCTAAAAGAAAAGTTTATAACTATAAATGCATAAATCAAGAAGAAATAAAGATCTCAAATAAACTACCTAATATTACACATCAGGAAACTAGAAAAATAAGAACAAACTAAGCCCAAAGTTAGCAGAAATAACAAAGATTAGAGCAGAAAAAAATAAAATAGAAAATAGGAAAATGATAAAGAAAAAAAGATTGATAAAACTAAGAGTTGATTCTTTGAAAAGGTAAACAAAATTTATAAACCTTTAGCTAGACCAACCAAGAAGAAAAGAGAACTCAAATAAATAAAATTATAAACGAAAGAGGAGACATTACACTGATACCACAGAAATACAAAGGATCATAAGAAACTACCGTGAACAATTAAATACCAAAAAATTGGATAACCTAGAAGAAATGGATAAATTCCTAGAAATAGTCAACCTCCCAGACTGAATCATGAAGAGATGAATATTCGGAACAGTCCAATAACAAGTAAGGAGATTGAATCAGTAATCAAAAACCTCACAACAAAGAAAAGCCCAGGGCAGGATGGCTTCATTGGTGAATTCTACCAAACATTTAAAGAATTAATGCACATCCTTCAAAAAATTGAAGAGGAGGGAACACTCCCAAATTAATTTTATGAGGCCAGCATTACCCTGATACCAAAGCCAAATAAAGACATGAAAGAGAAGAAAATTACAGATCAATATCCCTAATGAATATAGATGAAAAATCCTCAACAAAATATTAGCAAACTAAATTCAAAAGCACATTAAAAAAATCAGACATGATGATCAAGTAGGATTAGTCCCTGGGATGCAAGGATGCTTCAACGTAGGCAAATCAATAAATGTGACACATCACATTAACAAAATGAATAATAAAAATCATATAATCATCTCAATAGATCCAGAAAAAAAACATTTGACAAAATTTAACACACTTTCATGATAAAAACTCTCAATAAATTGTGTACAGAAGGAAAGTACCTCAATATAATAAAGGCCATATATGACAAGCCCACAACTAACATCATACTCAATGGTGAAAGGTTAAAAGCTTTTCCTCTAAGATCAAGAACAAGACAAGGGTGCCCACTTTCACCACTCCTATTCAACATAGTGCTGGAAGTCCTAGTCAGAGCAATCAGGCAAGAAAAAGAGAAAAAAAGTCATCCACATCAGAAAGGAAGAAGTAAAATTGTCTTTGTGTGCAGATGACATGATCTTATATATAGAAAACCCTAAAGACTCCACCAAAAAACCTGTTAGATCTAATAAATAAATTCAGTAAAGTTGCAGGATACAAAATCAACATAAAAATATTAGTTGCATTTCTGTACACTAGCAACAACATATCTGAAAAAGAAATAAAGAAAACAACCCCATTCACAACAACATTAAAAACAATAAAATACTTTGGAATAAATTTAAACAACAAAGTAAAAATCTGTACACTGAAAACTGTCAGAGATCGATGAAAGAAATTGAAGAAGACATGAATAAGTGGAAAGATATCCCATGTCATGGATCAGAAGAATTAAAATCATTAAAATGTCCATACCCAAATCCACCTATAGATTCAATGCAATCTCTATCATGATGCCAATGGTATTGTTTACAGAAATAGAAAAAACAATCCTAAAATTCACGTGGAACCACAAAAAACCTTGAATAACCAAAGCAATCTTGAGGAAGAAAAACAAAGCTGGAGGCATCACACTTCCTGATTCCAAACTATACTACAAAGCTATAGTAATCAAAACAGCATAGTACTGGCATAAAAATAGACACATAGACAAATGGAACAGAATCAACATTCCAGGAATAAACTCAGGCATATACGGTCAACTAATATTTGACAAGGAGCCAAAAATACTCAATGAGGAAAAGATAGTCTCTTCAGTAACATGAATATCACCATGCAAAAGAATGAGATTGGACCCCTATCTTACACTACCAAAAGATTTAACTCAAAATGGATTCAAGACCTAAGTAGAAGACCTGAAACCATAAAAATCCTGGAAGAAAACACATGGGAAAACCTCCCTGACATTGGTCCTCACAATCATTTTTTGGATATGCTATCAAGAATATAAGCAACAAAAGCAAAAATGAACAAGTGGGCTACATCAAACTGAAATGCTTCTGCACAGCAGAGGAAATGATCAACAAAATGAAAAGGCAACTTATGGAATGTGAGAAATATTTGTAAACCATATATCTGATAAGGGGTTAATATCCAAAATAAATAAGGAACTCATACAATTCAATAGCAAAACAAAAACAAAAACAAAAAATAATACAATTAAAACATGAGCAAAGGACCCGAGTAGACATTTTTTCCAAAGAAGACTTACAAATGGCCAAGAGATACATGAAAAAGTGCTCAACATCACTAATCATCAAGGAAATGCAAACCAAAACCACAATGAGATGTCACCTCAAACCTATTAGAATGACTGTTAGCAAAAAGACAAGAGATAACAAGTGCTGGTGAGGATATGGAGAAAAGGAACCCTTGTACACTGTTGGTGGGAGTGTAAATTGGTGCAGCCACTATGGAAACAGCATGGAGGTTCCTCAGAAAATTAAAACTAGAACTAGCATATGATCCAGTGATTCCACTTCTGGATATATATCCAAAGGAAATGAAATCACTATCTTGAAGAAATATCTGTCTTCCCATGTTCATTGCAGCATTATTTACAATAGCTAAGACATGGAAACAACTTACTTGTCCAGTGACAGATAAATGGATAAGAAAATGTGATTGATATAATGGGATATTATTCAACCATAAAAAAGGAAGGAAATCCTGCTATTTGAAGCAACATGGATGACCTTGAGGGCATTATGCTAAGTGAAATAAGTCAGACAGAGAAAGACAAATACCATATAATCTCACTTATACATGGAATTTTTAAAAACTAAACTCATAGAAACAGAAAGTACACTGATGGTTGCTAGGGGTGTGGAGGGGAGGGGGGAATGAATGAAGGTGGTCAGTGGGTACCAACTTCCAGTTATAGGATGAATAGCTTCTGGGGATCTAATGTACAGCATGTTGACTATAGTTAACAATACTGTAATATATACTTGAATGCTGTTAAGAGAGTAGATCTTAAAAGTTCTCACCACACACACAAAAAAGATAACTATATAAGGTAATGGAGGTGTTAACAAACCTTATTGTGGTAATCATTTCACAATATATGTGTGCCAAATCATCACATTGTACACCTTAAACTTACAGTGTTATATGTCAATTATGTGTCAATAAAGCTAGGAGAAATAAAAACAGAGCCCAAAAATATATGAAGAAAACTTTGTCAGATTTGGAGATTATGGAGATCTCGATAGTTGGAGATTTCAAAATTCCACTTTCCATCATAGATAGAACATATACACAGAAGATCAATAAGGAAATAGAGGAGTTGAAAAACACTCCAAACCAACTAGACCCAATAAACATATATAAAACACTCAACCCAACAACAATAGAACACACATTTTTCTCAAGTGCACATGGAACAATCTCCAGGATACACCATATGTTAGAGTACAAAACAAGTCTCAGTAGATTTTTAAAGGTAAATATCATACAAAGTATCTTCTCTGACCACAATGGAAAGAAGCTAAAAATGAATAACAGTAGGAAATCTGGAGAATTTACAAATATATGGAAAGTAAACAACACACTCTTAAACAATCAATGGGTCAAGAAGAAATAATAAGAGAAATTAGAAAATACTTAGAGACTACTGAAAAGGAAAACACAGCGTACCAATACTTATGGGACGCAGTGACAGCAGTACTAAGAGGGAAATTTATAGCTGTAAATGCTTACATTGAAAATGAGATCACAAATCAAAAACCTAGTTTGTCCCTTAAGGAACAAACCCAAACCAAAGCAGCAGAAGAGAGGACACGATATTCAAGCAGAGATAAAAGAAACGGAGAACAGAAAGACAACGCAGAAAAGCAACGAAACTAAAAGACGGTTGATATGGACAAAACTGTGTTCCCTCCAAGTTCACATGTTGAAGCCATAACCCTCAATGTGACTGTATTTGGCCATAGGGCCTTTAGGGAGATAATTAAGGTTAAATGAGGGTGGAGGCCTAACCCAATATGGCTGGTGTCCTTATAAGAAAAGGACAGAAGCAAGCACACAGGAGAAAGGCAATGTGCAGAATAACCAAGAATGCTGTATTCTGCACGCCAGGAAGAGAGTTCTCACCTGAAACTGAATCTGCCAGCACTTTGGTCATGGACTTCTAGCCTCCAGAACAGAAACAGAAATGTCTGCTGTTTAAACCGCCTAGTCTGTGGTATTTTGTTATGGCAGCCCGAGTAAACTAATACATTGGTTCCCAGAAAAGATCAAGAAAATTAACAAACCTTTAGGTAGACTGACAAAGAAGAAAAGAGAGTTGATGCACATAACTACAATAAAAAATGAAAATGGGGACATTATTACCAACCCTATGGAAATAAAGATGATTATGTAAGAGAATACCATGAACGATTTTGCATGAACAAATTAGATAACCTAGAAAAAATGGACAAATTTCTAGAAACACAGAAATTACCAAAATTAACTTAAGAAGAAAGAGAAAATTTAAACGGATCTATAGCTATTAAGGATATTGAATCAGTAACTAAAATCTTCTCAACAAAAAAAATTTCAGAATCATGAAGCTTTACTAGTGAATTCTACCAAACATTTAAAGATTTAACACCAATACTTCTCAAACTCTTTCAAAAAAGAGGAGTGAAAATCTCCTAACTCCTTTTATAAGGCCAGTATTACCCTAATACCAATGCTAGGTAAGACATAATGAGAAAAGAAAATTACAGGCTATGTCCCTTATGAATAAAGATGTAAAAATCCTCAATAAAATACTAATGTCTTAATTTTCTCGGGCTGCTATAACAAAATACCATAGACTGGATGGCTTAAACAACAGACATTCGTTTTCTTACAGTTTTGGATGCCAGAAGTCCAAGATCAGGGTGCCAGCATGGTAGGATTCTGGTAAGGATATCTCTCTCTTCCTCTTTTTATAAGGGCACTAATCACATCACGAGTGTCCCACCCTTAACCTCATCTAAGCCTAATTACCTGCCAAAGGCCCCACCTCCATATACCATCACATTGAAGGCTAGGACTTAGACATATGAATGGGGGGGGTGGTGTGATGCGAACATTCAGTCCATAACAACTAGCAGGCCGAATCTAACAGAATATTTACAAGATTATACACCAAATTGTATGTTAAGTGAGATTTATTCCATGAATGCAAAGTTGGTCCACCGTAAGAAAGTCAATCAGTGTAGTAGATCACATTAATAGAAGGAAGGAATAAAACCACATAATCATCTCAATTGACACAGAAAAGGCATTTGACAAAATCCACCACCCCTTCATGATAAAAAAAAAAAGACTCATAAAACTAGAAATAGAAGGGAACTTCTTCAACAAAATAAATGACGTTTATAAAAAGCCCACAGTGGGGCCAGCCCGGTGGTGTAGTGGTTAAGTGCCTGCGCTCAGCTGCTGGCAGCCCGGGTTAGGATCCCAGAAGTGCACCAATGCACCGCTTGTCAGACCATGCTGTTGCAGCGTCCCATATAAAGTGGAGGCAGATGGGCACAGTTGTTAGCCCAGGGCCAGTCTTCCTCAGCAAAAAGAGGAGGATTGGCATGGATGTTAGCTCAGGGCTGGTCTTCCTCACAATATATATATAAAACCCACAGCAAACATCATGCTCAATGGTGAAAGGCTGAAAGTGTTCCCCCTAAGATCAAGAACAAGACAAGGAATCATGTAGCTTCACTAGCCCACTTTCATAACTGCTCTCCAACATTGTACTGGACTAGCCAGAGCAATTAGACAAGAAAAAGAAATAAAAAGACATTCAAGTTACAAAGATAGATATAAAATTTTCTCTATTTGCAGATGACATGATCCTAACATATAGAAAATCCCAAAGAATCCTTAGGAAAGCTACTAGAGCTAATTGAAAAAATCAGCCACATTTACAGAGTACAAGATGAACACATGAAAATCAGTTGTGTTTATAAACACCAGCAATGAACAATCCAAAAAGGAAATTAATAAAGCAATTCCATTTACAATAGCACCTAAAAGAATAAAATATCTAGCAATAAATTTACCCAAGGAAGTAAAAGACTTGTACACTAAAAAACTACAATACATTGCTGAAATAAATTAGAGAAGACCTAAATAAATGAAAAAATGTCCAGTGTTCGTGAATAGGAAGACAATATTGTTAAGATGTCAATACTACACAAAGGACCTGCAGATTCAACACAATCTCTATAAAAATTCCACAGTATTTTTTGCAGAAATGGAAAATCTGATCCTCAGTTTTACATGTAATTGCAAGGGGCCATGAATATCCAAAACAATTTTGGAAATGAAGAACAATTTGGAGAACTCACAATTCTGGATTTCAAAACGTACTACAAATCTACGGTAATCAAAATAGTGTGATATTAGCATAAGGATAGATGTACAGACCAGTGAACTAGAATTGAGAGTTCAGAAGTAAACCCATACATCCACGGCCAATGGGCTTTTGACAAAGTGCCACGTCCATTCTCAGGGAGAGAACAGTCTCTTCAACAAGTGGTGCTGAGACAACCGGAGATCCACAAGCAAAAGAATAAAGTCGAGCCCCTGCCTCCCACTATACATAAAAATTAACTCAAAATGGATCAATGACCTGGATATAAGAGCTAAACCATAACACGCTTAGAAGAAAACACAGGAGTAAATCTTCATGATCTTGGATTTAGCAATAGATTCCTAGATGTGACACCAAAAGCATGAGCAACACAAGAATAAATAGATAAATTGGACTTCAACAAAATTTAAAACTTTTGTGCATCCAAGAACATTATCAAGAAAGTGAAAAAACAGCCTACAGAATGGAAGAAAATATTGCAAACCATCTATCTGACAATAACTGAATATTCAGAATATATAAAGAACACCTACAACTCAACAACAAAAAGACAAACAAGTCAATTAAATAATGGGGGCAAAGGATTTATATCCAAGAAGATATTAAAATGGCCAATAAGTACATGAAAAGATGTTCAGCATTATTAAACATTAGGGAAATGCAAATAAATCAAAACTACAATGAGATACCACTTCATACCTACTAGGATGGCTATAATTGAAGAAAAACAGAAAATTACAAGTTTGGCAAAGATGTAGAGAGGTTGGAACCCCTTGCACATTGCTAGTGCTAGTGTAAAATGGTGCAGCCACTGTAGAAAACAGTTTAGTGGTTCCTCAAAAGACTAAACATAGAAATACCATATGACTAGAAATTCCACTCCTAGGTAAATACCCAAAAGAACTGAAAAAGGGGACTCAAACAGATGCTTGGATGCCAACATTCACTGTAACATTATTCACAATAGCCAAAAAGCGGAAACAATGCAAGTGTTCACCAACACACGGATGTAAAAACAAAATGTGATATATCCATATAATGGAATATTATTCACCTTAAAAAGGAATAAATTCTGACACATGCTACTACATGGGTGGACCTGGAAAACATTATGCTCAGTGAAATAAGCCAGACGCAGAAGGACAAATATTGAATGATTCCACTTGCGTGAAATATCTAAAATAGGCAAATTCATAGAGACAGAAAGTAGATTAGAGGTTACCAGGGGCCAGGGGAGGGGGGATGGAGAATCAGTGCTTAATGGGGACAGAGTTTCTGTTTGGCGTGTGAAAGAGTTTTGGAAATAGTGGTAATGGTTGCACAACATTGTAAATGTAATTAATGCCACAGAATTGTTCACTTAAAATGGTTAAAATGGCAAATTTTAAGTTATGTATATTTTGCCACAGTTTTTGACAATTGGTAATGTAATGTACCATTGAATCATACACTTTGAGTGGGTGGATTGAGTGAGTTCTATCTCAATAGAGATGTTACATAGAGAGAGACACACATATAAACATACAGTCGTTCCAATGGTAATAATCATTAAAGAGAAAAGCAAAACGAGGAAAAGGATTGAAAACCTCTGTGAAGAGATGACTCATGAGCAGAGACCTGGAGGGATGAGGGAGTGGCCATGAAGGGTCTGGGGGAACAGGCGGAGGAATAGCCAGTGCAAAGACCCAGAGGCAGACGGGTTCCTGGCATGTCGAGAGGAGTCGGAGCACAGGGAGTGTAGGGAGAGGGATGAGAGATGAGGCCAGACGGCGGATCTGCAGGGCCTCTTGACGGGGAGGCCAGGCTGCGGGAGGGCTCTGAGTGGAGGAGAGCCGTGATCTGACTCTGGACACTGTGTGCAGAGGAGACGTAGGAAGCAAGGGGCAGAGGGAGGGAGGCCAGAGCAGAGGCTGCTGTGACAGCAAGAGGCTGAGGGAGCATGGAACAGGGTGATGGTGGTGGTGACATTACGTCAGCTGTACATGGCGTGATTCCAACTCTGTGACATTCCGGAAAAGGCAGAACTATAGAGACGATAAAAAGACCAGTGGTGGCCAGAGAGTCAGGAGAGGGATGAGCAGGAGGGCACGGCACTTTTAGGGCAGTGAAATGGTTCTGCATGGTTCTGTAACGGTGGATACGAGACGTTATGCATTTGTCACACCCATAGGACTTTACGGTATGAAGAGGGAACCTTAACACGTGAAAAAATTTTTAGATCATTTAGGATGTCAGGATTCCCAGGATGAAATGCAAGCTTGACAAGAAAATTAAACTGTTTTACAAATGTATGGAACAGCATCACTGAGGGAGGCAGGTGGGGTGCCGACCTAAGTAACTTTGGAAATGAGTAGAGTCTGTACAACCTAAGACAAAGGAACCTCACACGAGCACCGCACCCTGGTGAGGAAGGCTGTTTCCCACGGAGGTCTGGTCAGCATTCCGATACTGCTGGACATGCATATGGAAATGTGTGAAGCAAATGCACTGTGGACAGACAGCCAGGTGTCTCACTGCTGGGTGGGAAGTTACAGATAAGCAAGGAGAGGCAGCTACCTTGAGCCTCATGGGGATGGATTTGAGTGGGAACTCATGTTTAACTTAACATAGATACAGAAGGTTCCATATAGAAATCTTTATACTTATGTGTATATAGGCAGGTTAATATAAACACCTCTGTCTCCTGGCTCTGTCAGCTGAGAGGGTCCAGCAGCAATGACACTCCAGCAGCAGTGAGCACACCCAGCACCCACATCTTGGCTTCTAACACCTTTCTCCAGTAAAGGAACCAGGGCTCCTTGAGGAAATGGCTGATTCCAGGGGCAGGGAACACACAGATGAGCCTGGAGCATCTTGTGGTGCCGGAAACTAAGGAGGTGCTCAAAACACACACGCACACTCACGAATATGCACGCGCATGCACGCATGTTGATGGAGGTATTCCAAAGGTGCACAGGAGCCAACTGAAAGCTCCCCAGGGCCAGAGATGGGCCAACTTGAGCAAGAGAATAAATAAAGTAGTGTTGGTTACAACCCAAAGTATAAAATAAATATCTGAGGGATCATACAGGTATAAACGAACCACTGAACAAATTAGTGGGGGAGAAGATACCAATCTCCTGCGTAGAAGATTTCCAAACAACTTATGTAGGTACTCCGCCCTCAAGGGGGAGCATGACTCCCCCTCCTTGGGTGTGAGCTGCACAAGGTGACTTCCTTCCAAAGAGCACAGTGTGGAGGGGAACAGAGGGATGTCACAGTACAGTAACCTGATAAACGGTGCCTCAGGCAGCTGCTCAGCTGACACCAACAGTGAAGGCAGGCGGGTCGTGTGCACCCTCGAGATGACATGAGGAGGTGGCACTTTCCCCTGAGAGGTGGACCTGGGACAGTCTCTGAGGCCTGGGCTTGGATCCAACACGCTGTTGGCTCCTCGTTCTGTGAGTGGAGAGGCCAGGTTGCCAGGGTGGGTGCTGACCCCACCTCCCAGTGGAAGGAGCCTGAAGTCTCAGTGCAGAGGTTGTGGATGCAGGAAGGCCTAGGTTTCACAGTCAGGCTAGCGCACGCCCGTTTTTTTAATGAAGTTTTATCAGGGCACAGCCACACCCCTCTGCTCACAGTCGCCTGTGGCTGCTCTCATGCTACAAAGCAGAGTCGTGTTGAGAGACCATGACCCACAGAGACTTTACAGGAGTTTGCTCGCCTCGCTCTAGCACAGGCCGGGACGGCCCAAGGCACAGAGGCCCTTGGGATGGATCTAGAATGACCAAGGAGGCAGCTGAGCCAGGCCAGGGTCAGGCCGGCAGCATGGGGAACGGAATGCTGATTTTGGGTAAGAGGCAGAAACCAGCGGCCACCCCATGGTCCCCTACCCCTTCCTGGCCACCCCCCCACTCAAGCTCAGCATCGTGCTCATAAAGTGGTCAGAGAGACAGCATCCTGGGGGTCTGCAGGCTTCCATGGGGACACCTGTAGAACAGCCTTCCCAGAGCCTGGCCAGGGGAGCGCGAGGCAGAGTGGAACCCCAGGTGAAGGTCCTCCCGGCTCCAGCTCCGCTGGGAGGGTGCATTCCTGCAGCCGCATCTGCGGGGAGATCTCCTTGCCTATCTGTTCTGCTAATAAAGAGAAACACGCTTGGCGAGGTTAGACAAACAGTGGCGAGTGATTGACAGCGTGCAGCCCTCGGCGGAGCCTGCAACCGTGCAGCAGCTGCTGAGAAAACACGTGTGGGCTTCGCATCCGCGCTGTTTGCTTTCCATTAGCCTCACATTTTGCCCTTTCGTCACACTCCGTCTATCAGGGCTGGCTGAGAGGAGCCTGCTCCTGGACACGGGCTCGCTGCGGGGCAGACCTGGCAGGTCTCAGCGTCCCCCAGCGTGCCCTGGCTCCTGCGGCCCCTGAGAGGGTGGCTCTGCCAGGGGATCCTGCGCTTGGGGCTCTTAGCTGGTGCCTGTGTCTGGAGTCACCCCTGGGCCACCCTGGGAGCTGGGTTGAGCTGGGCCAGAGCCCGAGTTTAATAGCTTCCCGGAGGCATCCCACGTGCCTCCGACCAGAGATGTACCTGGGGCCCAGGAGCCAACGGAGCAGCAGCCAGACTGGCCATGGGCAGGGGGGCACATGTCTGCGGCGGAGGGTCCACAGCGCCCACTTGGTTTCTAAAACGAGCCTGCCAGGGGTGGGAGTCAGGGCCCCCGAGCTGGGGCGGGAATGGAAGGGCCCTGGTCCGCTTGGTCTCCCCAACGGTCACGGGGACAGAGAAGCTGTGAGCCCTCCCCTGGGGGGCTCCCCTCCACCTGCTCCCACCTCAGGTGCTGCCTCCTCAGTCCCAGACCCCACGACACCCACCGAGGGGCGGCGTGCAGGGCTGTCTGTGGTCATTTGGAGGCGATGGTTGCCAAGCTGCGAGCAGGGTTCGAGGGTAGTGAGAGCCGGCAGGGAACGTCATCCCAGAACCTAAAATCCTGGTGTCCCAATGTGACAGGAGCCTCATGGTGGCCTGATCCCCCCAGCAAGGCGCAGGACCCCTCTGTGAGACCCCTCCAGGTGCAGGTGGAGAAACCGAGGCTCAGCACGCACACCAGCCGCCCAGAGCCCCTTAAGCGGACCTCTACTCTGTGGTCCACCCCACCCAACAGAGCAGCGTAGGCCCCGCGGCCGGTGATGTGCAAATCTGGCTGTCCGCACCTTTCCCCGGCTCCTGGTCCCTCCCTCCCACGCATGCTCCTCTCCGGGCATTGCTGACAGAACAGCGCTCAGAGGATGCTGGCCCCGGGCGCCGCTGAGGATGCTTGAACAAGCACAGCCCACTCAGGCCTCGGTTTTCCCATCTGTCATGGGGATCCTGGTGGGAGGGGCTGAGAGGTGACCAGGCTGTGCCCACGCGGTCCACGAGGCTCCAGGTGGGAGGCGAGTGCTGCCCCCGCCACGAGGCTCTCTCTTCCTTCCTCCCTCCACAAGGGGAAATTACCTATTAATGAGAGAGAATCACAAACGCAGCGTCTGGCCACACGCCCAAGGTCCCTGGGAGGGGGGGTGTTGCTGGCAGCGGAATTGGAAACAAATGCATGGGGGTGGTTTCCTTGTTGTATCCACGGCCCCCTCCCCAACCCCCACTCCCACTGCTGTCCCAAATTTGGATTTTTACAGAAACGGATTTCATGCCTGGGCTTCCCATGAACTCTCCTAATTCAATTGAGGGGCCATTATCGGCACCGGGTGTAATGGGCTGTTTCCGCAGCCTGGGGGAGGCTGTGGAGCCAGGGGTGGGCGCATCTCCCCTCTGCAGGTGGGGCCAGGGCAGGGGTGGGGTGACGCGGAGTGGGGGGGCCTGGGCTGAAGTCCCTGCCCCGGCAGGTGCCCAGAGGCGGGGCTGAGGAGGCTGCAGCTCCTTTGTGAGGGGGACACCAGGCCTGCAGGGGGCAGGAGGGGAGGAATGGTGGGTGAGTCTGGGGCGGAGAGGGGCCCCTGGGGTGGGGGCAGCTGGGGGTCCTGGGGGACTTGGTGGGAGGCTGTGTCAGGGCCACGGGAGGAGGAGCCATCTGCCAAGATGCAGGGATCCTTCTCCCAGGAAGCACCTTTGCCCACGCTCTTTCCTCACTGGGAATTCTCTCCCCACCCATCCCATCCCTGTGCAGGGCCCACCATCCCCTCCTCCAGGAAGCCTTCCAGGGGCCCTCCCAGAAGGCCCCACTTCTGCCTTCATGGCACTATGACTGTGAGTGGCCCTGTCCCCCATGGTCTGAAGGCTCTGGGAGGACAGAACTAGCACAGATCCTGACCTAGAATAGGATCCCGGAGGGAGTTGGCGGGGGCAGGGGGACTGGACAGCTCCTCATAGCAGGGAGGCTCCAGGCTGGGGTGCCATCACCCCAGATGGATAGACAGACAGGGATCGAGTCCTGTCCCTGCATGGGAACAGGCCTGTGGAGCTGACTGTGACCCGGGCCAGCCCCTCAGCCTCTCCCCAGTCCTCATCTTTCCAAGGGGTGCTCATAGCCAGCCTCGATGGCCGGGCACGGTGAGGACGTGCCCATGGCGCTAAGTGGGCCACGGGATCGCCTATCCAGGAAGGCTTTGCTTCTGCAGAGTGGGTCATAGTCCCTCTGTGGGGACTGGCAGAGGGACACGTGGCCCCCAGCCAAGGCCCGTGGCAGTCCCCTGGGAAGTGCAGAGCTGGTCAAACCCTGAGGAGAGCAGAGGGAGGACAGGCGCCCTGCAGACCCGCCTCCCCTCCTCCTCGGCGGTGGGAGCCTGGTGAGCTTGGTGGTTGGGGTGAGCCTGGGCTTCAGAGAGCAGACCCTGTGGGGGCTTCAGTTTTCCCTTTTGTCCTGAACCAGACCCAGAGCCTCAGCCAGTGAGGTGCCCGGGAGCCCGAGGCGACTGCAGGGGTGGGGTGAAGCACAGCCTCTCACATGGACACCAGGCAGGGCAGAGGGAGGCGGGCACCCCAGCGCCCCACGGCCTCTGGCCTCTGTGGGTGTCTCGCTGGTTTTCCACACAAATGGCTTGGGCTCAGCAAGCACTCCACATTCCCAGCCTTCTTGCGACCAGGCAGGGGACTGGTGTAGGCCCCTGGCCTGTGGGCAGTGATGGGTGTCACTTCCAGGCTGGAGCAGAGAAGAGCCAGGCTCCACCTACCACTGCTTCTTTTGTTTGTGGTGCCGGAGGGGCCACGGTGCCGCTGCAGGATGGTGGGGCAGCTGTCAGCCTGGGGCCCAGTGTCGGGTGTGGGCCAGGCCCCAGCTGACCCGTGTGCAAGATGGGGCGTGCGTGAGAAATAAGCCTTTGCAGTGATAAGCCTGGAAATCAAGCCACTTGTTTTTGCAGCAGAACCAGCTTGTCTCGACTCACGCCGGGACTGTACCAGACTCGGGGAGTTAACGGAGAACAACCAGAACACGTGGTGCTGGGGAGCTGGTGCTGGTGGCGGGGCTGGAAGGACAGAGCCCCACATGGTCAGGGCTGTGGTAGAACTTCGAGCCAGTGGCTCTGGGAGAAGAGGTGGGAACAGCAGAGGTTAGCCGTGTGTGGGATCGTGCAGTGTTGCAGGAAAGAAGGGGGCTCAGGAGAGAAGAGGCAGACTGCTTGCAGGACAGAGGAGCAGGGGGCCCAGGAAGCCTGGCCAGGGGACAGAGGAGCTGCCGCCTCTGACCCCAAGCGAGAGGGCGAGCTTGGGATGCCTTGGAGGGACACTGCCCAGGAAAATCTTGTAACAGTCCAGCGGCCTCAGGCAGGAGCAGGCTGAGGACGGGTCAGGTCCAGAGTAGCTCTATCCTGCAAAGGCTGATGGCAGAGAGAGTCCCTTTCCTGGGCTACATAACAAACACCACAGATAGGGCAACTTAAACCATGGACATTTGTTCTCTCACAGTCCTGGAGGCTGAAGGTCCGAGATCAAGGTGTGGGCAGGGCTGGTTTCTCCTGAGGCCTCTCTCCTGGGCATGTAGACACCGCCCTTTCCCTGTGTCCTCACGTGGCCGTCCCTCTGTGCGTCTGTGTCCTGATCTCCTCTTCCTATAAGGACACAAGTCCTGTCAGATTAGAACCCACTCTAATGACACCATTTTACATTAATCCCTTCTGTAAAGGCCCCATCTCCAAACATAGCCACATGCTGAGGTCCTGGGGGTTAGGACTATGAATCTGGGGGGACACAGTTCAGCCCATAACACGGGAGAAGAAGAAGAGGAGGGACAGGGAGGAGGGAGACATCTGGGGACCGGGAAGCAAAGACACACAGCAGAGAGCTGAAAATTGTGTCTCCAGAAGCACCCTGGTCACAGCTGCCTGCACTGCGGAAGTCTAGGAGGAGCCCTGGGCTCCTGAGCTTCCCCAGGCCAGAAGGGGGCTGACGGGGCTACGCAGCACTTGAAGGGAGCCAATGAGGCTGATGGGAGAGGAGCGCCTCCTGGGGCGCGGGGCCAGGGCCCAGAGCACAGAGGACAGGAGAGCTGAGCCCAGAAAGCAGGAGTGGGACCGACTTGGGGCAGCACACTCCCCGCCTGGCACGAGGCGCTGACACCCTGTCACCAGGGGCCCTCACACCCTGTCACTGGACAGGACGTGCTCACTGGGGCACTGCAGAGGAGAGAGCCTCTGAGACGGGAGGGCCCTGAAATGCTGAAGGATTCCTGAGACTCTAAGTGTCCGTTGTTCTAATATCCTGAGAGCAGGAGTCTGTGGGCCCTGGAGCTGGGCTTGTCGGTAGCCAGACTGGGGGGCCAGGGCACCCAGGGAAAGGGGGTTCTGAGAACCCACGTCTGAAGAGGTTCCCACCCAGCCCCCAGGGAAGGCAGCCAAGGTGGACAGAACTTCAAATGCCTTCAGGTTACTTTATTGTATTTTACATAAGTGGAGGCAAAAATTGGTTTCTTGTGTGGTCTCCTGCTTTCCAAGTTGAGCATCAATCCCGGCTCTGCCACTCAGGGTGGGAGCCGGCTGGGACGAGAAGGGTGGGTGGGCTCCAGCTCCCCCTCTTCAACAACACCACCTCTGGCCCTCGAGGACAGGTGTCCTTCGGTCAGACCCTTAGGGCCATCTGTCTGATATTGGGCCGGTTACCCAACCTACCCGAATGGAGCCTCGTGGGGCTTCAGCACGTGAGCCCATTCGGGACTGTGGGTGCCTCGACAGCCGAGGCTCCAGGAGCGATTCCCTTTTACAGCTCAGCTGGGAGGCCCCTGGCTTGCAGGGTTGGCGCTGGAGCTGGCGATGGCTCTCTGAGCCAGGACCCCCACGGCAGCTCCCTCCCTCCCAGAAAGCTCAGCCCACCCTGGGCAGGGGTCCCGCTGCCCCAGGCTGGGGTGCTGGGTATGTCCCAATTCCTGTGCCTGGTAACCCGCTCCACTGTCTCCCTTTCAACTCCAACCTTCACGCCAGCCGCCAAGCCCCAGGGCGTGTCTCTGGGCTGCTCAGACCGCTGCCCTCGGGATAAAGTCACCCAATGCCCTCGGGGTCCTGGCCCTGCCCACCGGCCCCTACCCTGAAGGCCCCTGCTCTCCTCTTCTCCTCCATGCTCTCATCCCTCTTCCAGAAATGCCCTCTCTCCCTCCCCCTCTTCGTCTCCCTCTTCTTCCCTCTCTCCTTCCTTCCTCTCTCCTTCTCTTCATTCCTTCCCTACCTGTTCAACTCAGGCACACACCCTGAAGCTTCCTGATCCCAGAAACCCTCGAGCTCCCTGTGCTGCATCTCTCAGGCCTGCCCTCCCGGCTGGCAGGTGCTGGTGAGCCACATCAGTTAGTTCCTGCTGTGTAACAAAGCACCCAGGGCATGATGGTCTAAAGCAGCAGTGTTTATTTTTGCCTGTGAGTCTACTGGTCAGCTGGTTCCCCTGGGCTCCACTGACCTAGGCTGGATCCCCTGAGGCACCCCTGGTCAGCTGGCAGTCTAGCCAGGAGCTGGCTCGTTCAGGATGACCTCTGCATTCCCTTTCTATGCTGCATAAAGAATCACCCACACTTAAAATGACCCGCATTTGTCAGCTCACAGTTCCGCAGCTCAGAAGCCCCACACAGCATGGCTGGGTCATAAGCCCAGGACCCCAAGAGGCTGAAATCAAGCTGTCGGCTGGGCTGTGTCCCCATCTGGAGGCTCTGGGGAAAACCCGCTTCCCAGCTCATCCTTATTGGGACAGAATTCAGTTCCTTGAGGTTACAGGCCTGAGGTCCCTATAATGAGACATCTACAGTCCCTAGCAACACCCGGGCAGCCAGATCCAAAGGGCCAGAGAATAGACTCCATGTCTTGGGGAGGAGCTGCTGGTCAGGGGGCAGAGTGTGTGGCCCCTGGGCGTGGGGTCCCTCCATTGCTGCCATCTGCTTACGCTGGAGTGGCCTGTACACGTGTGTCCTCCACTAGCTCTGGCCAGGGGCTGCTAATGAGACCATGAGGGACTGGGCATGCCCACCTTCACCACAGCCACGTCGATGGATCCTGTGACCCCTCCAGGCCCCTCCAGGCCAGGGGGCAGCTGGGAACCATGCCTACTCAGTGGCCCCATGGACATTAGAGCCCCAGCCAGGAGAACTGCTGCCCATGCAGAGGATGCCAGTCACTGGTACCATGGCTTCCTTGCCCCTGGTGCACGGTGGGAGAGAGGCTGGCCATGTGTCTGCAGGCCACCACCCCAGGCCTTCCACCCCTCCGCCACACGCCCCATCTGGTTCATCGGCCAGCTAAGCTGAGGGATGGCCGGACCAGAGGTGGGCACAGCCTCAGTGGGGAAGGAGCGGGGGTCTCTGATGACCGTGTAGGGCAGAGCCAGCCCAGGTTGTGGTGCAGCCCTGAAAAGACATGCCCATGACCACCGTGCCACTCCCGGGCCTCAGCTTGGCCACCCCCTGGTGGCTCAGCCCACTTGGGGCCCCTGGAGACCCACGAGGAAGTCTCACTGTAGACAGGGGGCGCTCGGCCACCAAGCAACCCGGGGATGCTACTCAGCTGTGAGCGATTCTGAGTCCAAGACTGGGGTCATTTCAGGGCACTGGCTGCGGGGGGTGGGGGAGAGGGAGGAGGAGAAGAGGAGGAGCCGATGGGGGGGCTGGAGGATCAGTCGGGAGAGGGAAAGCAGCAGGAGAAGCCGAGGCGTGGCGGGCGGGTGTCACCCAGCCACGTGCCCTTCATCTTGCTGCCCTGTGTCCATAGCCCTCTGCTGTCCCCACCACAGCCCAGGGAGGCAGGAGTAGTAGCCCCCTTACAGAGGGATGCAGACCCAGGGAGCTCCCAGGCCGGGCCGGGGATAGATGGGAGCATCCCTGCTATCTCGGGTGGGCTCTGAGGCCCCCAGTGCAGCAGCTGGTCTCAGAGGCGGACCTCCCACTCGGCCCACTGGAGACGGGGAGCCTTTCTCCCCATCACAGGCAAGACCCAGATGCGAAAAGGGCCGCCTGGCTTCCCCAGCCCCCTCGGGAGGACACATCCCCCAGCTGGATGGACACACGAGGGACACCACCCAATGGCACCTCAAACTCCTCCCCAGCCAGGACCACCCTCGCCCGCCTCCCAGTGACTCCCGATCTGCACCCCCACTCAACAGGCCTCACAGGCACCTGGTGGCTGGGCTGCCCCAATTTGCTCATCTGCAAAGTGGAGACAGGTGCTGCCTGTCCAAGGGTCCCACAGAGGAAATCAGGACCGCATGTTGGGGCCAGGCAGGGGTGCCCTGGGGGTAGAGCCCCAGGTTCATACCCCGGCCCTTCCTGTGTCTGGCTCGGTGACTTTGGCACAGGCAGCAAGACAGTGGGAGCCGCAGGGTAGCCAGGCAGGGATGACACAAGTGCTCCCCCAGGCTGGGGCCACCTGGGAGGGAGCGATGACAGACACCCCGGCAAGTACTGCGTCTCAGGCCGGCTTCCCTCTCGGCAGGGATTCACCGGAGGCGCTGTCGGGCCTGTCACTCAGGCCTAATCCCTGCCCTTTGTCCGCCTGCCACTGGGGCTTTGGGCTGCCACCTGCCTGAGCCAGATGATGTCATGGGAAAGGAATGTGGCGGGTGGGGCAGGTGAGGGGCTGGCCCTCCCTCCAGGCAGGCAGAGGGAGACAGTGTGGCAACTCAGGATCCCTCCATGGGCCTCGGGCGTAATCTTGTCCTGCAGCTGACGCGGGTTCCCTGAGGTCAAGGATTCCACAGTCATGGAAGCTTCCAGAGCCTTGTTTAAGGGAAGTGCGCTGCCTGGACCGTAGTTACAAACTGATGCGAGGAAACAGAACAGCGTCTGTGTCCAGGGCTCCATCCACCCCCGAAATGGCTGCAAACTGGGCGTGGACGTGTTCTCTGGGGCAGCTTGGATCCCCAGGGCTCCGCGGTCAGACTCGGCAGTGTGGGGGCCACCGCCATCCTGGGGGCTCAGAGCAGAGGCTGCACAGGCCTCTCTGAGCCTCAGATTCCCTGTCTCTGGGGCAACTCTGATGTCCCCCCACTGCCCTCCAACCAGCCCAGGAAGTCCAGGCAGGTTCCTTCCTCCCCTCTGGTCACTCTTGTCATCTCATTCCTGCAGTTCCCACCCCCTGCAGGGGCAGCACTGGCTGCAGAGGAGAGAGGAGAGGCGGGGCAGCTGAGTGCCCAGGCCTGGGGATGTCCCTCCCACCAGCCCCTCAAGGCACAGAGCCTTGTCTCCAGTGGCTTCTGGGGCCCTCCTCATGTCTCTGCTGAGGTTTCCTTCCCTCAGTCACATGGTGATTTGGGGTCCAGCCTCCCTCCCCCGGGTGACTGGGGATCTGGCCTCCCTCCTTGGGGTGACTGGGGATCCGGCCTCCCTCCCCAGGGTGACTCCCCCATTTTACATGGCCTCAGCATCCTCTGTTGGGTCCTCTGCAAGGGCCAAGAGGTGATAAAAGACAGCGGGTGCAGGAGGTTTGGGGCCACGCCTGGAAGGGTGCCCCTCTCCGCTGCCGACCTTGTGCTGGCTGGAACCGTCACCCAGCCCTGGATTGCCAGGGGCTAGGGACAGGCACTCCTCCCAGGAGACGGGGAACAAGACGGGTTTGGTGAACACGTGGTAGTTTCTCACCGAACCTGGGTGTGTCCTGTCTTTTAGGAATGGAGATATTCAGTTGTAAAAGAGTCTCATTTCAGAAATCAGCGTCCCATCCTGCAGGGCCGTGAAGCTCTGGACTTGACCCATCTCCCAAATCCACCATCTCCCCTCCCCTGGCGGAGCCGAGATGGATCCCCACCTGCTCACCAGTTGCCCCATCTGAGCATAACTGTGGGGCGGGGGGAGGGCGGCGAGCTCATCTACACGCGGTCTCACTCTGAGCCTGACTGTGGGTGAGTCGGCTCTCAGGGCACGGCTGTGGGAGTGTAGGAGACACCTTTGCTGGCCCCCTTCTGTGACTTCTCGGGCACAGGCAATGCCACCTCTTGGGCCTGCCCCCTCCCAGCTCCAGCTCCCCTGACCGACCCCCCACACAGCCCTCAGTGCTGAAGCTCCAGCACCCCCTCCTCCTGGGCAGGATCCTGAGATGGTCCAGGGCCCACCCCAAGTGCCCTCCCAGGACTGTGGCAGGACCTGCGACTAATCACAGTACTAATCAGACTGTCCTGGGTGGGCCTGACCTAATGTGGGGGGCGGGGGGCTTTCAAAGAAAGTGATACACCCCCCACAGCCTGGGTGGGTGCAGACAGCACGGTCTGAACTACTTCTGGTGGCCATGAAGCCACAAGTGGCCTCTGGGAGTGAGAGCAGGTCCCGGCGGAGGGCCTCGTCCCACAGCTGCCAACCCATCCCGTGGACCTGAATTCTGCCAACCACAGGAGCTTGGCTAGGACCCGAGCCCTGGATGAGACCGCAGCCCCGGCGCTGATGCAAAGACGTCGGCCTGGAGACCCTGAGAGAGGTACCAGCTGGGCCCTGCCTGGGCTCCCGACACGGGGACCGTGAGATCGTCAGTCTGTGCTGCTGTGGTCATTAAGTGTGTGGCAGCTCCTTGTGCAGCTTAGGAAACAAATACAGTCCTGACTTGAAGGGCTTCCCTGAGCCGCCCAAGCTCCTCCCTCCACCTCCCAAACAGCCCCCGGATTCCCTGGTCTGGGAGGCCACATTTCACTGTGATTCCAGGTACACACACTGAGGGGGTTGAACGGTGTCCCCCAACTGTCACGTGTGAGTGTGACCTTATTTGGAGGCAGGGTCTTTGCAGGTGTAATGAGTGAAGGATCTTGGATTATCCCGGGGGCCCCCAGGTCCAACGACTGGTGTCCTTACAAGAAGTGAGGACACAGGCACACACAGGGAGAGGCCACGTGATGAGGCAGAGGTTGGGGTGATACGACCACAAGCCAAGGACGTCTGGAGCCACCAGAAGCTGGAAGAGGTGGGAAGAATCTTCCCGAGAGCCTCCAGAGGGGAGTGCAGCCCCGCTGACAGCCTGATCTCAGACTCCCGGCCTCTAGAACTGGGAGAGGATAGATGTTGTTTTAAGCCCCCCAGTTCACAGTGCTTTCCTACAGCAGCCGTGAGAAACCAGTGCAGACCCCAAGGTCTCCCTGTGGCCTTATCGGTCTGCACGTCCCGCTCTGCCCTCATGGGAGAGTCAGCCAGGAGAGGCTGGGAGAGGCTGGGATGGCAAACAGCCTGGACAACTGAAGGAGCCCCGTTGGCTGTGGGAATCTTGCCAAAGTGTCTGCGCTGGGACGCCACCGCCAAGCCAGGCGAAGCGCCTCCTCTCCCTTCACAGAGAAAAACGTGGCCTCGGGGTGTGTGACCTCAGGGAGTCATCCTTGAATATGATGCTGACAGAATCTAGGTGTTCTCCCCGCCCCTCACCAAGGGGAAGCCAAGGCTCAGAGAGAAGTGGTTTGCCCAAGAGCCAGCCATTATCCCTAGAAAAACACTCGGAGTTCAGAGAAAGAGCGGACGAGAATGTTGATTGCAGCCTTGTTTTTGTAGAAAACCCCAGACCCGCCTCGATATGTCTTCCTGAATAGAGGTGTGACGAGATAAACCAGGAAGCCCTCCGCGGTCTTCTGCAGGTCTGGACAGGACGGGCTCCGAGCCCCACGGGGGAGTGGAGGGGCGGCCGGCGCAGGGAGGTGCAGGAACGGGGTCCTGGGGAGCCTCTGACAGCCCAGCAAATCCCCAGTCAAACAAACCAGTTGCAGGAAGACATTTTTGCAACAATCCGGGAAATTTGAAGACTGATGGGGCATTAGATGATGTTCAGGAACTGCTGCTAATTTTGTTAAGTGTCAGATGGAAGGAACGGTGTTATTAAAGGACAAAGGATCCCTGCCCCGGGGGACAGCGCGGTGCTGAGATGCTCGCAAATGAGCCGGTGCCACCTGAGATGAGCTTGGAGTAACCCGTTGGGGGAGGGGCATAGAGGCACCAAGAGGGGCCTTGAGAGGAGATTGGGCAAGCTGCACAAGGGGCACTCCGGCTCTTTCCACCTTTCTACTGGAAAATTCAACCAAAAAAGTTAAGCCCCGTAAAGCCATACCATATGTTTTGTACCATACACACGTATGTAAATAAAGCACGTTTCAACGTCTGCAAGTGTGAGCTCTGAACAGGCAAAGGTGGACGCCCCTGGAGGTGGCCGTCCACTGGGATGATAACCTTAACTGGTGAGGTTTTGGTGTCTTTACAGAGAGAATGTCTGGAGGGTTTCTTCATGTGCTTGAACGCTGCCCCCAGCCAATTAATCTAGGAAAAGCCTAGGGGCACAGAGTCTCGGTTATAGGATGAGTGAGGCCTGTGGGGCACAGCCCGGTGCCTCCGGTTAACGCTACCATGTCATGCACTTGAAATTTGCTGAGACCGTCGATCTTATGGATTCTCACCACAGAAAAAAGACGGTACCTATGTGAGGTGATGTGTGTGTTAATTAGCTTCATCGGGGCAATCTTTTCACAACGTACATGTCTAACAAAACGTCACATTATGCACCTTAAATATATACAATTTTTATTTGTCAATTAAAAACAAAAGAAAAAAGAAAAACCTGATGCTGTGGACCTCCATGCTGGCTTGAGAGCCGGGTGTCCCCATGGCGCCACCCAAGGGGGCTCCAGGGAGGATGCCGCCTCCTCAGCATCTTCACGTCACCCTCCCTGAAGCCACCTCAGTGCAGCAGATAGGGGACAGGCAGTCACAGACGTGGAAAAAGGAGCAGGGTCCCCACCAGACTGGAGCGAGGGCAGCCGCTGTCCACGCCGACCACCCTCTCCGACGCCGCTGCATTTATTCTACTCCACAGTACAGAGAGCTCCGAGTGCAGAAGGTACCCGGGGCTACCTACCCAAGGAGGGGAGGAGTGAAGTGCCCCATGGGGGCCGAGCAGGGGGACATGCACAGGCCCTGTGTGAATGCCAGCTCTGCTGCCCAGGCCGTGTGGCTAGAGTGAGCCCTTTGTGGGCTCAGTGTCCATGGTTGGTGGAAGTGTCCCCAAAAAGCCATGTCCACCTGGAGTCCAAGAATGTGACCTTGTTTGGAAGTAGGGTCTTTGCGTGTGATTAGTTAAAAGGAGATCGTACTGGAGTAGGGTGGGCCCCGAGTCCACTGACTGGTGTCCTTACAAGAGGAGATGAGGACACACAGAGGCACCGGAAGGAAGAAGCCCCATGGAGACGGAGCAGAGGCCAGGGGGATGTGGCCATGAGCCCAGGGATGCTGGAGCCTCCAGGGGCTAGAAGAGGCAGGAACAACCTCCCCTCAGAGCCCTCAGAGGGAGCACAGCCCTGCCCACCCCTGATCTCAGACTCCCGCCTCCTGAACTGGGAGAGGGTGGACGTCTGTTGTCTCAGCCCCACAGGCTGTGGACTTTGTCCCGTCGGCCCCTGTGTGTAAAATGGGCACCAGGGCAGTGTCTGTGCTGCAGGTGCAATGTTCTGAGGGTGAAATTAGATGATAAACACTGAATAACGGACACCCGTGAGGATGCCCTGAACAGAGGCTGGTGACGAGGGTGCAAACCGGCTCAGGCATGGAGGGCCCCCAGATGTGGCTAGAGCCTGGCTGACCCAGGGCTCAAAGGACGTTGTCAGGACTCCGTTTCCCTTCCCCTGGGCCCCGCGGGTGACACAGTGATTCTGGCTCTCCCACTCGGCCTCTGCCCTCAGGTGCTCTCCCAGCTGCTTAGACAAGGACTCTGAAGGTCGGCCATGTGGCCAGTCCAGGCACATGATCACCCACTCAGCCGCTGTGACCCATATGAATCCGATGACCGGCGTGGGCCGAGGTCACTTTCTCCAGCCCTGGGGGCCAAAGAGGAAGAGGGTGGGGTCCCCACAAGCCACAGAGGCCACAAACCATCTCCCATGTGATGGTGTTGGGGACGATGTGGGCAGAGGAAGGAGGCCCACACAGAACCCTCCTCTGGGTCCCCATCTCTGTCTGCCGGGGCCGCCATAACGAAGCACCACAGATGGGGCTTAATCAACAGACGTTCATTCCCCACAGTCTGGAGGCTGGAAGTCCAGGGTCAGAGGGCCAGCACGGTCAGTTCTGGGAGGACTCTCTTCCTGCTTGCAGAAGGCCGCCTTCTCGCTCTGTCCTCACCTGGCAGAGACAGCTCTGGAGTCTCTGCCTCTTCCTAGGAGGACACAGTCCTCTGGGATCAGGTCCCACCCTAGGGCCCCGTTTAACCTGCATCTCCTCCTCCCACACCAGGTGTGGGGCCTACACATGTGGATTTGGGCAGCAGGATTCCATCCATACAAGTCCCTCTGCTTCTCCCCACTCACCCACCCCCACACTGGCCCCCAAGACCCTGTGACAAACCAGGCCCTGACCCTGTCCCTGCCCCCTTGAAAGGCTGCCCCAAGTCTATCACCAACAGGACAGCCGCTGAGTGGCCTGCAGGCCGCAAAGACATCTGCAAAGACCAGCCAAGGATCCCTGCTCTCTGTCCCCATGGGCGGTCCTCCCTGGGGACCAGCGTCATCTGGGCTGCCCTTGTGACTCACTTTGACCACAGAAGGCAGCAGGAGGGGCCTCGTGCCTGCAGGCTGAGCTTTTCAGAGCCTTGAAGCTCCCATGCCCACTTCCCGGAACGTTCCCTCTCAGAGTGCTCTGGTCTCCCAGATCCCCGGGACCTGAAGCCTTCCTGTACCTGATGAGGGGGAGCTGTGTAGAGAGAGAGCCCTGGAGCAGAGAGAGTGTGGGGAGCGACAGGCAGCCAGCCCCTGGTGCCCAGCCCCCAGCCCCGCGCCGGGCCTTTGCATGGGACCTTGGCACAGTCGGGTAGACCAGCCAACACCGTGTGGATCAGACACGAGCTGCCCTGCGTGGCTCCGCCCACACTGCAGAACCTGGAGCAATTTGATTACTGTTCTTGCGGCCTGGGGGTGGTTTGTTACACAGCAGTGGCTGACCCACGCAGGCCTCCACTTGTCTTTGGGGCTTTGACCAGAGACGTCGGGGAGAGTCAGCCCTCAGCGCCTCAGAGAGAAGCTTCTGGAGGAGGGTAAGCGGGAGGTGAGGCTGGAGCTCTGGAAGTTTGGCTCCCCTTCTACCCCTGCTCTGGACCTCCGTTTCCCTCGTCTGTACAGTGAGCGGCCTGAATTGGACCTCGACTTTCGGGGAGCTTGGAGGACCGGGATCCTCGTTCTGGAAATAGCGCCTGTGTTCCTTTGTGAAATCCCCGTTCCCTTGGAGACGATCGGCTCAGAGTGCTGCTCTGGCGCCTGCCCTCCCTCTGTTAAGAGGTCAGCATGCGGCTGGAGGCCTGTCCTCCCTGAAGACCCCCACGCCCGGAGCCTGAGGGCCTCTTCCCAAGCTGTCCCCAGCTGAGGGCTCTGTGCAGCCGGCAGGAGCAGAGCCGCCCAGGGCCAAGGCCAGGCTGCCGGAATCCCAGCCCCCACTCACCAGCCGTGCAACTTTGAGCAAGCTGCCCACTGGCTCTATGCCTCAGTTTTCACATCTGTACACGGCTAGTCAGGGCTGTTGAGCAGATCCGATGGCATGGCGCCCAGCACACCATGAGCGCACAAGAAGCCTTAGCCTCGGTAGCTGTGTTCACACCGTTACCAGCAGTCCTGGCTTCAGGGTCTCCTGGGGCAGACCCATTACTGGCTCTCTCCAAACCCAATACTCTGGGCTCCCCTCATCTGACAACCTTCCGGTTCATCCTTTCCCTGCTGTTGCCAGAACCACACTCGCCCAGCTGCCACGGCCCACACACAGCTCCGCGTCACCACACAGAGACACCCAGCAGGAAACAAACAGGGAGCGCGGCCCCCAGTGGGAGCGGGCAGGGCAGCACGTGGACCAGGCTAGCCCTCACACTCTAGGCCTCCAGAGGGTCCCAGAGCATAGCCCTGGCCGGCGGTGCGAGGCACCTGGGGGGCAGCAGGAAGTTTGTTAAGGGAACACCACGGGGCTGGGGCGGGAACAACCCCCACGAAGCACCCGCTGTGGGCCAGCCCTGTGCCTGGGGGCCCTGCCGGTCACCCAACGGCACCAACCTTAACAACAACAACAGTACTGTGACCCCCTCAGTACTAAACGTGTATTAACTCAGTCCATGCCAGGCAGGGGGACGTGGTGTCCCATTTCACAGATGAGCACACTGAGGCATGGGGCCCGTCCATGGTTGGGCCGGCGTTCGATGAGGACAGCTGGCTGGGGTCTGAGTCCTGATGCCCGAGGTCCAAGCCGGGATCCCAGAGAGGAGGAGCTGTCGGGGGTCGCCAAGCCAGGGCAGGAGCCTGGAGCCGCCAAGCTGGCATCGCCCGCCTGCCGCACCCGCCCCGCCACCTCCACCTCTGGTCACTGGGGGTGTAACCGGCATGGTGAGGAGCTGGACCAGGTAGGGGCACCCAGTGTGCAAACCCCCTGCCATAACCAGAAGAGTCAGGCGGGCCACGGCGGAGCCCGGCGCCACGGCTGCCGCCTGCAGGAGGCCCTCCTGGCCACAGACCTGCAGTCATGCAAATGATTAATGCCAGCTCCGTGGAGGGCCAGGCCCACAGGAAATTGGAGTCGATGAATTTAAGAGAGAAACTCCCTGTTCAAACAGAACTACTTTAGAAAATAAATACTGCCGAACTTGATGGTAAATACAGATATTTGTGCGGGACAGGGTGGAAATGTGAACTTAATAAAGCTGGCGGCACGTGGCCCAGCTCCGTGGGCCGCTCAGCCTGGCTTCCCGTCTCACGCCTGTGACCTTGGCAATTTACATCCCCTCCTGAGCCTCGGAGCGGTCTGCAAAGTCTCCTTTGGGTGGGTGTGGAGCCGTGGGCGCACCACGTCCCCACCCACAGCCTCTGCGCTGTCGCCACTCAAGGCCACTCGGCTCTGAGGCTTTGCTTGTGCTGCTCTTCCCGTGGGGGTGCGCTTCCTGTGTCCCTCCTCCCAGCTGTGTCCTCTGGTCTAGGACCAGCATGTCCCTTCCTCCAGGAAGCCCATCCTGAGTGCTACGACCACACCTACACGCTGTCAGCCCACAGCCTCTCAGACCCACCCTGGGTGCAGCAGGCCTCCAGGTGGGCTTCCTCACCCCCGACGGATATAGCGTGAGATTGGGACCCCGGAAGATGAAGCAACTGGCCAGAAGTAAGTGGCAGAGCAGGGAGGAGCCCAGGGCCCACTGAGTGCACATTCCGGAGCAGGGCCCAGGGTGGGGGTGACCACTGACCAGCTCCACAAAGCCCATGTGGGCTCAGGGCTGGCTGGACAGATGTCCCCACCTGGCCCTGGTGGCAGCATGTGGGAGGCAATGCCCGTCAGGCAGCGGAGACACCCCAGGAGGCAAGGGAGAGTGCCTAGAACTCCCGCATCCACACGTCCACTCACATGGCTCTTCCTGCCCATCCTGTGACATTTGCTGAGCACCTTCTGTATACCAAGGCCAGAGACCCAGACACAATCGGACCAGGCCCTACCCTGGTGGGGGGCCCAGACAGGGCTGGTGGAACATGCTGGAGACGGTGTGTCCACAAGCTGTGGGCCAGGCCAGGACCAGCAGAGTGGCCGGCTCACCCTGGGAAGGTGAGGGATCCTGGTGCTGCAGGGACCATCTGCATCTCTCCTAGGATGCTCAGGAGGGCTGACACCATCCATGAAGACAGGATCAGCTGGTGCCAGGCACCTGGGGCATCCCCCCTACACACACACACACCTCAGAGGCCATTGCAAGGCCCCCACAGAGGCAAGTCACATCTCAGGTCACGGTCTCCCCTGCCTCCCTCTTGGCAGGACCCCCAATGCCACGGAAGTGCCCAGAAGCCCCTGGCAGATATCCCAGCCACTCTTGGTCTGGCCCAGTGGGCAGAACACTTGCTCACAGCCCCTCAGGGGCAGGTACTGTTGCCTCCTCCACTTTTCAGGTGGGGAAACCAAGGCACAGAGAGGCTAAGAACCTCCCCCCCTTGAGGGCTCACAGCATGTGGGGGCCAGGTCTGCCAGGCAGGACTGCCTGGAGGCCAGACCCCCACGCCCCCCGGCCTCACAAGGCTGGTCACACAGGACAGGCTCTGCTGCTGGAGCTCAGAGAGCCAAGGGCCCGCCATGTGCACCCCTTTCTCAGATGAGAAGCCTGAGCCCCCAGTGCTGTCTGGCCCTAGGTCTGCCTACCAGGAGGGTCTCAGTGCTCCCCAAGGGAGGCTGTGTCCCCCTGAGGACGGCTGCACCCCTCAGGAGCCGTGGCACTGCCTTGTCAACACATGCCGCCCGATAGTGATTTACGAGGCCTCCTAATCCCCCACCCGGCACCCTGACTCATGGGCCTGGCACCCCTGCCCAGCCTGCAGGTGGATAGGCACGCACCGCGACGGCCACACTGCTGTTATTTTTTCATAAGCCTGCCACGAAATTTGTCAAACCACGTATTGTTCACGCACACGCCCGTCAGCAAAGCCCGTGCCAGATGGGCTGGCCCCCACGTGGGCTCCGGGCCTCGAAGTCACACACCAACTTCGGTTTTATGTCAAACCTTTAAAAGGGAAAATAAAAAAGAAAACGGAGGAGAGATTTTAAAAAAAAGAAGAAAGGAACGAGAGGGACTCTGAACAGGCGGGACTGTGATTGTGCTCGAATCCTGGCTCGCTGGGGCCCTGGTTTATGTGGAAACTCGGGCTGGCGGTAAGGAGCCTTTCCCGCCGGCCGGCAGGCGCTCGTTAGCGAGGTGTGCATAATTTATGTATTTAAGAGCTGCCTTCAGCCAAGCTATCACACGCGGAGCATGCTTCATAGGTGTTAGTGTTTATACGGACAGTAAATAAATGTCAAACACACACAAAATCCACTCGCAGGCGAGCGCTGACGCGGCCCCATCCATCATCCGCCCAGCTGGAGGCTTCGCGCACTGCCAAGGCCGGAGGGCCGCCTGGCCTGGCAGCGGGGCTGGCAGGGCTGGAATAGCTGCATGCAGGCGGACGCCTCGGGCTCTCACACCTGTCCAGAGGCCGCAGGAGCCCCTGGCCGGCCGGGCCAGCCCATCTGGATCTGCTGTCTCTGCCCATCCACGTCAGTTGGGCTGATTCCAAGGGTGCCTCTGGGCGGGGTTGGAAGGACCAGGTCCGACCGCTCAGCCAGGGCTGCGAGCCTGGAGCCACCTCAGAGTCCAGCACACCCGGAGCTAATAATAGCCGTGCACGGTGTTTCCATCCATTAGCTCACTGGCTCCTCACCCTGCCTAGCAGGTAGGTCCTGTTTTTTAAAGTTTAGAGCTATTTTCAATAAGAATTTTTCTAAATCGTTTTTGTAATTCTTTTTCAGGGTCCACAATGAAAAGGTACATGCGGGCGGGCGACCCTGCCCCCTCCCGTACAGTCCCCGTCCCAGAGATGGGGTTTTCTGCCCTTCCCAGGTCATCACAGGAGAGCTGTGTGCATAAAAAGCACCCTGCCGCTCTCTGGAAAAGCGGGGACTTACCCCACACGTCCTGTCCCTGCCTTTCTCTGTGAATGATACAGCCTGCAGCTCAGCCCTCAGCACACTTGGGCGCTGCCCCGGCCCCCTGGGGGTGGGAGAGGCCACCAAGTGGGCGCCTCTGCTCTGCTAGCAGCCGACAAGCAGCCAGGGCTGTAGCCGCAGCAGGGACATCCGTGCTGGGGGCCGTCAGGGGTCGAGCTGTGTCCTCCACAAGTGCACATGCTGCCGTCTTAACCTCCGGTGCCTCAGAACGTGACCTTATTTGGAAATAGGGATATTGCAGAGGCAACTTGCTAAGATGAGGTCGTCCTGGAGTATGACTGGGGTCCCTATAAAAGGAGAAATTTGGACACAGACACACACACGGGGAGAAGCCATGAGAAGAAGAAGGCAGAGATTGGGGTGATGGACCTGCAAGCCAAGGGGAGCCAAAGACGGCCAGCAAGCCAGGAAAGCCGGGGGCCTCGGCCAGAGGCTCGCTCAGCCCCAGAAGGAACCAGCCTGCCCCACGGTGACCTCCTGGCCTCCAGAACTGTGGGAGGAGAACGTTGTGCGGTGTGAGCTCCCAGTCTGTGGTGCATTGTTGTGGCAGCCTTGGGAGGCTAATACGGGGCCCTGAAGTTTGGGAGCACCCCTCACACCCCAGACATCACTGGGAGGTCGCTACGGGCCTAGTCACCTTGTCTCTCTGGGCTCAGTCTGTCCATCCACACAATGGGACAGTGGACCTGCCTCCAGGCCACCCCAGCTGTGGGAGGATGCAAACCACGTGAGGGGCGCAGCCCTGTGCCTGGTGCACAGGAAGCCTCAGTGCAAGTCGACAAACGCTAGTACGCAGAGAGGGCCCAGGTGCGGGCCCTTCATGAGACCCGTCACTAGGAACCACTCTGCATGAAGCTGTGTAACCACCACAGAAGCTCATGTGACAAAGGTGGGGACCCACTTGCCTGTGGCCTGACGGCCATGGGGCTGAGGAGGAGCTGCTCAGCTGGGTTTGGCCGTCTCATCTCCTAGACCAGCAGGCGTGTCCACGGCCAGCAGGGCACATTTGTCCTGTGGCAACAACAGACGTGCAAGAGGGACCACGCACTTTCAGGGCCCAGGCACGGATGGGCTCTCCAGCACCTCGGCCCGATGCCACCGGCCCAAGCCCAGGGGTGGGAACCCTGCCTCTCTGGAGGGGACCACAAAGGGAGGTGAGGAGCCAAGGCCAGGAAAGGAGTTGGCCAGGCCCTCCCTCCACGAGGCCTGCACAGAGCGTGCTCGCACGGCGGCGAGGGAGGCAGCACACGGTGTGAACGGTCACGTGTCTGCAGGATCGCGTGTTAGAGACATGCAACCAGCACCAGCATCGCTGGCAGTCATGGCTTCGCTTCGCCCTGAACAGCACAAACGGGGAGGGCAGGCCCACTACAAGAACGGTGTTAAGACGTAAGATGCTGAGGCACACAGCCTGTGGCGCCCACACAATGGGAGTTTGGGAAAAACTGACCTAATCAAG
The DNA here is from genome assembly GCF_057802395.1 of Ceratotherium simum simum. NCBI lineage: Eukaryota > Metazoa > Chordata > Mammalia > Perissodactyla > Rhinocerotidae > Ceratotherium > Ceratotherium simum. Next base: position 55,104,409 of record NC_141919.1, on the reverse strand, counting down.
GCCATCTCCTGCTCAGAGAGCATTTGTGTTTTCACTGGGGACCTCCAAAGGAGAAACCAAAGGCCTGGCGGATGGTGACATTTCAGGCCTCATAACAGATAGGGTAGGGGAGACATCTCACATCTCTAGGGACAAAGGCATGTTCGGAGAACACAGACAAGGACAAGCCTCGGCTAGTGTCAGGATTAGGGGCATAACCACCCAAGGGTGAGGAATCTGGCTCCCCGCCTCCCAGCAACAACAGGGTTCACTCTGTGGTGTGGCAAGAGCTCATGTGAAAACAATCTAAGGGTCTTAGTTGGCCACAAGCTAAAATGAGGAATTGATAGCTAAACAAAGACACACTCTCAGGCTGCACAAAGAGAACTGTGCTATCTCAGAAGCTGAGAGGGGGTGTCACCTGCACTACAGCTGGAGAAAACCAACCCCACGTGTAGAAATGGTCTCCATTTATTGCTCTGCCTTTTGCAAAGGACATTAACAAACCATTGTGGGGCATTGGCAGTGTTCAATAAACAAGCGCCAGCTCCCCTGCCTGGGAGATAGGAGGTTCGGAGATGGCACCAGATCCACGAGGAAAGCGAGTCACCCCAGGACTGCAGAGCAGGGCAGAACAGCTGCTGCAGTGCCTCCTCACCACCTCCAGCACAGACTGCGGGGGGAGGGGTGGGCACACACCCACTGTGCCCACAGGCCCCGCCCACCACAGGCCCCGCCCCTCACTCTGCACCTGGATCCCACATACACCTGTCTGCCCTGCTCCCACCTCCTCCATCCTCACCCCTGGCCCCTGGGGTGCCCTGCTCAGGCCCCCAAGGCTCACAAGGCTCTCACTGCCCCTACCTCAGAAAAGGCAGTCTACCCCCTAAGCCTCAGTCATCTCTTCTGCGGAAGGTGCCGGCCCGCCTCTCTGGCCCTGCCCCTCCTCCTCTGCCCGGTTCTGGTGGGCAGCCCCCGTCCTGACGCAGGGCCCAGCAGCATGGCCTGCCACCCCAGCGCCCAGCTGGTTCATGTCCCCCAGTCGGAGCCTCGGCTGGAGCCATGAGAAGAGTGCTGGCCCTCTGACCACTGCATGGACACGAGGCTTCCCTGGGCGCCCACACAGCTCGGGCTCTGCAAAGGGGACACCCAAGAAGGGCGCTGGCCAAGAAGAACTGCAGGTGGCCCTCCCTGGGCCGGTCAGCTCCCTGCTCCACCCTCCAACTAGGTTCCGATGCCAGCAGAGACGAGAACACTGAGTCCCAGGGAAGCAGGGACGTCCGCCTTAGAGCAGATGGCACCCAGCGCTGTCCTCCTCCTCCTGACAGCCCTCCTCCTCCTGACAGCCCTCCTCCTCCTGACAGCCCTCCTCCACCTGACAGCCCTCCTCCTCCTGACAGCCCTCCTCCTCCTGACAGCCCTCCTCCTCCTGACAGCCCTCCTCCACCTGACAGCCCTCCTCCACCTGACAGCCCTCCTCCTCCTGACAGCCCTCCTCCTCCTGACAGCCCTCCTCCACCTGACAGCCCTCCTCCCGGAGGCTCTGTAGAGTGTGCACTCACGTGTGCGTGGGGATGTGAGCATGAGTGTGTGTGAGGGGATGTGAGTATGTGTATCCTGCTGTGAGTGTCTGTGTGTATGCAAGTGTGTGAGCATGCGAATGCGTGTGTGCTGTAGTTGTCCAGATCCCCCAGGCAGAGGAAGCTCTGTGACAGCGACTCTGGTGGGCAGAGAGGCAGAAGCCAGAAGTGTCCAGTGGGATGTTTGACTCCCGGCTGCCACCCCTAAACTACACGGTGGGTTCTCTGAGCCGCTGGGAGCCAGGGGACATGCCACGTGGCGTGAGCGATTCTAGCAGATGGTCTGGGCTGTGCCACGAAGCACCAGAAGCCTCGGCTCCTGGGACTGTACACCCCAGGCCCAGCTGGGCCCCAAAGGCAGGCGAGTGGCCGAGGCTGGCTGCCCACCTCCACGGAAAGGGCGGCTGAGGGCGGCACAGTCCTGGAACCAGAATGCCGACCACTTTCCAACCTTCTGCCTCCTGGTTCACCAGAGGAGCCAACAGCTCTCACTCTCCAGGAAATGGAGACCCTGAGGGCTGGGGTCCTGGGACAGCCTCCACACTGCAGTTCCCAGAGGTGTGGGCAGCCAGGCCTGGGTCCTTAGCAGCGGGGACTCCACGGCCAAGGGCTGACGATGACGCCTTGGTCACCCTCCTCCCCTGTGACAGATGGCACCGAGGGGGCTACACCTTGGGCTCCAGGGCCTGGGCTTCCTGCCACCTCCCCACCCCCACCTTCCAGAAGCCTCTGAGTGGACCCCCGTCCCACCTCTCCACCCCAGCCCCTGCCCCACTGAGCTCACAGCACCCCCTCCTTGACCCCCACTGACCTTTCTAAAGCCCAACTCAGATCTGCAACCTGATGGACACCCTCACCTAGAACACTAGCCTCCTAATTCTTTTTGCCCAGTAGGCCTTCAGGAGGGAATTTGGGGACCTCCCTTGTGTAGGTTTACTTGAGACCTTGGGCGAGCTTCTTATCCACTCTGTGCCTCAGTTTCCCTCCTGTCTGGCGGGATGCTAGTGAGGGTAATGAGCTGGCACACATGGACCCTGGAGAGCCGCTGCCCCAAGTCGTGGGGTTTGCCTGGCCTTGTGGGAACCTGACCTGGAGCATCTCCCCACCTTGTGGCAGCCGTGATGGTGCTGTCGACACCAGATGGGGCCACCCACCAACCCCCTCACACAGCGTGCGACCATGCCACTGTGTTGCAACAACCCCAAAGCAGAGGACGGCACACAAAGGCAGCCCCTCATCCTCCAAGAAGTGGAACCCCGGCCCCCAGGACCTGTGTGACGGTGACTCAGGGCAGGGACCCCAGCCTTCCTCAGGAGCCCTGCTTGCTTGCTTTCTCCTACCTTTAGATTAAAAAGTGCAGTAGTTCTTGCATGATTTCACTCATATGTGGAATATAAACCAACACACGGTCAGAGAGAACTGTATTGTGGTTACCAGGGGCAAAGGGGGTGGGGAGTGGGCACAAGGGGTGAAGAGAGACATGTACATGGTGATTGACCAAAAAAACGTACAACCAAAATTTCACAACGTTATAAACTATTAAGACATCAATAAAAAAAAAAAGTGCAGTAGTTCTGTTTGCGCCTGGCCCCTCCTGGCTCCTGGAGTGTACACCCCCCCGGGGAGACCCCAGGCCGTAGACCAGTTTGGGCCCAGTCTTCTCGCCTCCACCTCACGTCCCCCTCCCCTCCCCAGCCCTACAGAATCCCCCAGCTCTCTGCCCACCTCTCCTGCCTGGCCAGTTCCCCCCCAAAAGTGGGAGGTCGTCCTTCCTGCTCTGGGCCACCTAGTTTTTTGGCGCACGCCACCCTCCCTTGGGTCTGTGCTGGGTCTGAGTCCCCAGCCCCGCCCACTCTGGGCCAGGGTTTGCCCCAGGGCACACTTGACATGGTCACAACTGGAGGAGGGGTGCTACTGGTGTCCAGTGGTGGGGGCAGGGAGCTGCCTGGCACCCTGCAGGGCCCTGGGCACCCCCACGGCAGAAGACGGGCCGGCCCCAGACGGGAGAGCTAGTGGGGTATGCTGAGTGGAGCAGCGGGCCAGGGCCCTTGAGGTCCACAGCACACGTCCCAATACTTTTCTCTTCCTCGATCCTGCTGTCAGAAGACAGCCAAGGAAAACACACAGGAGTCCCCACTGACTGGAGCACCAGTCTGGAAGAATTAGGTTTCATGGTAATTAGGCCCATCCGGTGCATGTGGCCATGAGGCCAGGCTGCTGCCCGCACAACGAGACAGGAGATGGTGATGGGTGAGGGGTGATGAGGGTGGAAGGACCCGGACTAGCCTCAGACAAACATCCTAGCCCACTGGGTGTCCGGGCCTGGGCTGGGTGGACAGACGCCCCCGTGCCCTTACATGCTAGATGCCCCCAAGGTCCCTGTCCCCTGGGTCGTTCCTGGTAGGTGCCAATGAGAAGCCTGTAGGGGCTCGTAGCCCCCCATCCACCCAGCCCCAGCAGCCCCCGGGGGGGCAGAGCCAGGGCAGGCGGTCCTTCTCATCATGGGGACACTCCCCTGGGTGGAGCCCTCACCTGTCCTCAGCACCAGCCACTCTCCGGAGCAGCGGTCTTTCTGGATAGGTCTGCCCACGCTCCCCCTGCAGGGCCACACAGAGACCCTCATGCAGAGACGGGCCTCAGGCCTGTCGTCAACCCCATCTCCCAAACTCTCATTCTGTTGCTGCAGCCTCAGGAATCCTGCTAATGAAGAGCCCCCACCTGACACGTGACCGTCATCAAATGCACATGAGGGATGGATACCAGGGGTGCAGTGGGCAGCCTGGGGCTTGGGTAACTCTGACACACACTCACCTGACACACACCAACTCCTGGAGTGGGGGGGGGAGAAGGAGGCGGGAGGGGAGGAGGGAGAGGGGAGGGAAGGAGGAGGAGGGGGAAAGAATGGGGGAGGGGAGGGAAAGGGGAGGGGAGGAGGGGAGTGGAGGGAAGGAGGAGGAGGGGCAAGGAGGGGAGGGAGGGAAGGGAGGGGAGGGGAGAGAAAAAGGAGGAGGGGAAAGGAGGGGGAAGGGAGGGGAAGGGGAGGAGGGAAGGAGGAGGAGGGGGAAAGGAGGGGAGGGGAGGGAAAGAAGAGGGAGGGGTGGGGAAAGGAGGGGGCAGGGGAGGGGAGGGGAGGGAAGGAGGGAAGGAACTTACAGAAGCTTGCTGAGTTTTCCTTTAGACAGCCTACAAACCCATCAGCTGAGCCTTGCTCTGTAGCATCCACAGCTTTCCACGGCATCTGTGGCCGGCTTCAAACTGCTCCCCTGCGGTGACTGACTGTCATGCTGGGAAGGGACGTGGATCCTGGGGAGCCTCCCACACAGGCACGTAAGCTCCCCAGCCTCGAGAGTGCGGGTGATGGTAACACAGGTGCTGTTTCTCTTAATCCCTAACATCAAGTCCTTAATGGTGCGTGCATATCATTTATTTTTCATAACGACCGTGCAGACCCCTGGCTCACGAATCATGCAGGCTGGCTGGAGCCAGCCCAGGGCACGTGGTTGTCAGCCCAGGGCACGTGGTTTTCAGCCCATGGCACATGGCACGTGCTGGCCCATGGCTCCGGTGACTGCTGGCACCTCTGGCCCTCTGGCCACTGTGTGGGGGCAGCACTGGGCCAAGGTCGAGTCATGCGGGGCGGGCATGTGGCACCGGCCACATTTCACCATGGCAGGAAGTTCTACTGGCCAGCGCGGCCCCAGCCTTTAGAAGAGCTGAGCTTGAATGTTCTGGCCTTTTCTAAACTGGGCCACCCGTGATGAGAAGCTGGCAGGCCACACTGGGAACACTGACAGGGGAATGCCCCGGAGCCAGGAGGGTGGCAGCTGCAGGAGCGAGCGCGAGGCCCCAGCACGGAGAAGGGAGCTCGGAAATCCAGGAGCTTCCACCTGGGAGGACATCCCCTGACTGCAACTCTCCTGTTGGGGTCTGAGGGCCTAGCCCTCCTCTCGTGCTCCATGCTGGATGCTGGATGCTCGATGCTGCTCCCTGAGAGACCTGTGGGGGAAGTTATGTTTGCAGAAAGAAAGGAGCTTTAACCCATTCAGCTCCGGCATAGGCTGGTCTGCCCCACCTCTGGCGTCCTTGGACTGTGGGAGAGACGGCACCACAGGCTTCAGGGGACCGCGGCTGCTGATCCCCACTGCACCCCACGCTCGCTCACATCCCGCCTCCGCCAGTGGCACCCAGCAAATATTTGCTGAATGAATCTCAAATGAATGAGATGCAACCTCTGGCCTCCAACAGAGATTTTGTCAGCAAAGCTCTGTGACACAGTGTAGCCCTGATAACCACCTCTGGTGGGACGACCGCGAGTCCTGGTCCAAGACCCCGCAGGGCAGGCGGGCCTGATGGTGCTGTGTGAGTAGCGTGAAGTCTCAGAAGCATTCCCACGTGGGGCGGGGGCCCTGGTGAACTCCAGGGGGATGCTAGTGTTTCATGCAGAATAGGTGGCAGGAGGGGCAGGACGAGATGGACCCTGCGGTGCCCGCAGGGTGGTTATGCCCCACCTGGAAGTGGGGTTTGGATCCTGGATCCCCACTGTAGGCAGTGTGGCTGTAGTGGAAACTGTTAGCAGCCCCGTCCCCCCCTCCCTCCTTCTGCAGGTGCATCCGCCCTTGTCCCAGGGAACCCACCCTCCACCTGTGTGGTGCGAGGGGCTAACCAGGCCCTGGGATGCGGGATGAGTACACAGCCCGGGAGCCACCCCACCCACCATGGGGACTGTAAGGTGGCCGACAGGTGGGAGGTTGGCCTGGAACCCACCGCCAGCTTGCCCCACTGTGACAGGGGCCAGCTCGGAGCAGGCAGCAGGGCAATGTTCCCTTCCCTGGATGCCCTGGGCCCTGGGCCCTCTCAGTGATTTGGGCCTGCAAATGCCCGTCTGTGTTCAGGCCAGTGAGGGCTGGTTTCTGTCGCTGGAAACCAGCAGAGTCTGGGCTAATGTGGCGGGTTGCTTCATTTCAATGTCACCCTGGGTGAAGCGGAGCTGTCCCAACTTCTGGAAGAGCCGCTCTGAGGAACACTGCCACCTACGGGCTTCGATGCCAAGCTGGGCCCACAGGTGGCAGAGGTCTGAGGACAGCAGGGAGCCACACACCTAGCCAGGAATGGGGCTGAGCAGGAGAAGGGGTCAGACACCGAGTAGAGGGGGAGGAACAGCACCTAGGAGTCCAGGGTCGTGACACCTACAGTCAGTTACAAGCACTTGGCCTGGCCCAGGTGGCCCTTTGAGAGGCTGGAGAAGGGGCAGATGGGGCCACTTGTCCCAGCGGAGACTCGTGCCCAGGAACTCCAAGGAACAGACTGGACCTCAGAGTAGAAGGGGACGAGGCAAATCCCAGCTGAGGAGTGGGGAAGGCTCCAGGGTGGGTCCAGAAAGAGGTCCCGGTCCTTCAGCTTCCTCCCAGATGTGCCAGGCCCCTCATACCGCCGGCCCTGGCTTTGCCGGGTGACCTCCTGCTTCTCCTCCAGGCCCAGATCCAGGGTCTCCTCCAGCATTAAGCCCTCCTGACACCTCTGAAGTCAGGTTCCCCCGCCACCCGATCCATCGCAGCCCGGTCACGTATCCCCTCCCGGGTCTGTCCCCCAGGTGGGCACAGGCTGCACCCTGCCCAGTCTCGGCCCTGACGGCAGAGGGTGGGCACTGACCAGCCGGGGTCTGTGCATCTGACCGCCGTCTGAGACCCGCAGCCAGCTTCTCGGAGGAACGCCAGCTCAGAGAGGCATTTCTTTCGTTAAAACACAAGAAGAAGAAAGAAGGAACAAACACTGGAAAGAGGCGCTCTGGGAAGCGGCTCGTGTGGGCCCGGCCGGCGGAGCGGCGGCTTCTCCCTCCTCTCCTGGCTTTCGCGTCCCGCTCCATCTTGGTCAGACATTCAATACTTCCTTTTGGAGAACACATAGATTTGTTTGACTTGGAATATTGAATTTGGAGGCCGTTCAGCAATTTCAAATTTCAGGAGTAGGGCGGTGGGGAGACACTGTAAATTAAAAAATTCTTTCCTCTTCGGTTTCTACCCAACATTGTATATTTTTTGATGGCAAAATTAGGGATTAACTATAAACATCTGTTTGTTCCATCCTGACGTGGTTGTGAGAACAATGACCAAACCATTGGCTCAGGGAAGGTTTGCATGCTGTGGGTCCACAGTGGAAAGCTCTGGGCCTCCTCCCAGGACTCTGGAAGGGTGGGGACAGGGAGGAGGAGAGAGACCCAGGAGCAGGCCGCAGGGACCCCTCGGCCCCCCAGGGCACCTGCACTAACCTTGGCCACCACTGGTCCTCACCTCCCTCGCCTTCTCGCCCTGCTCTTCCCACTCAGTCTCCATCGTCGGAGCCTCACTTCCTCACCAGCCTCCACAGGCTCTTCCTGAGCACCTTCTGGGTGTCCACACTGTGCTGGGCTCTGAGCCCACAGTGGGGACACAATGGAAGTGTGGCTGCCGCACTCTGTGTAGATAAGTGCCACCAAACAACCCGTGGTGTGATGAATCTGCTCATGACAGTTATGACAGGTAAGTGCTGTGACAGAGATGGACAAGGAGCTGTGTCCGTGAACCCAGGGGCTGATGCAAGGCGTTTGGAGAGAATGATCTTGGAGTAAAGCCTGAAAGGATACAGGGGAATTGACTCAGCAAGGGAAGGAGGAGGGCTTCCAGGCAGAGAGAGTGGGCTGTGCAAAGGCCCTGGGGTGGGAAAGTGTAGATTTGGGGCTTAAACAAAGCTGGCGAGTGCAGAGGGCACACGAGTGTGCGAGGGCGGGGCTGGAGGCTTACAGCCACACGAACGTCCAGGGAACAGGATCCGATCTGCGCTTCAGGAAACAGATGGAAGGAGAAAAGAAGGGCCCTGGTGAGGCCCACCAGGAGGCCAAGATCTCCACAGAGGTGATGGCGGTTCAGGTGAAGCTTCAATCAGACTCGGGCTCCGGGGATAAGAGAATTTGAAGGAGAAGATGGTGGGTCTGGCTGTGGACGTGGTGAGTCTGAGGTGCCTTTAAGACATCCTGGGAAGAAATTGGGTCTCAGAGACTGAACTAGGGAGAGGCCCAGGCCGGGAGCACACAGGTATAGGTGGGAGTGAGAGGAGCAGGGGCCACATGTGGGCCCCAGGGAGGCCCGGCAGGAGAGGGGGGAGGAGGGAGAGGGGTTCTGGAAGGAGAAGGCAGTGGGGGGTTGAGACTGGGATCTTGCATCAGGGAACTGCGTCTCAGGAAGGGGCAAGGCCACTGGCTGTGGCACAAGAGGAGGCCTGGGCCTGCTGACATGGCCTCACGGCTCTGTCAGCTCCGGCCGCATAACAAGTACCCAGACTGGGTGGGTCCAACAACAGAAATATATTTTCTCATGGTCCGGAGGCTGGAGGCCAGAGATCAGCATGTGGGCAGGGCTGGTTCCTTCTGAGTCCTCTGTCCTGGGAGTGTAGACGGCTGTCTCCTCCCTGTGTCCCCACATGGTCGTCTCTCTGTGCATGTCTGTGTCCTGATCTCTTCTTAGAAGGACACTAGTCCTATGGGATTGGGCCCACCCATATGACCTCATTTTACCTTAATTACCCCTTTAAAGGCCCATCTCCAAATGCAGTCACATTCTGAGATACTGGGGGTTAGGACTGCAACAGATGATTTTGGGGGGACCCCATTCAGGCCATAACAGTGACCTTATTGAGAGCAATATTGGTGCAGCAATGGGGGGAGAGCCAGCTGTAGGGTGGGAGGTGTGGGAGGAGGAGGGTGGGGCATAGCTGGTGAGGACAGCTCAAGGGTGTCCTGGTGACCTGTTGCTGGGCAGCAGATCGTGCCATCACCCAGAGGCTTAAAGCAACAGCAATTTATTTTTCTCATGATCTCTGGGTTGACTGGACGGTTCTCCTGCCTCACCAGGGCTTAGCTGGGGACTTGGGACAGCCGGGAGGTCTAAGACGGCCTCATCCACAGAACTGGCTGGTGGTTCTGGCCATCGGCTGGGAGCTCCCTGGGGTTGAGGGCCTGGGCATCCTGGTTCCCATCCACGTGTCCTCTCCACCTGGCTGCTCGGGCTTCCGCACAGCGTGGCGGGGGCGTGAAGAGCCAGCACCCAGGACAAGCTCCAGGGACAAGAGTGTACTGAGCCTCTGCGGACACCACGCTTGCTAGTATCCCATGGCCCATGGCCACCCATGTGGCCAAGCCCCGAGCCGTGTGGGAGGGTGTGAAATCTGGGAGGCACGGCTCACGGGGACACTGACGTGAGTGAGCCACAGGGTCCAGACACGGAGGTGGCAGGAGGGGCCTGTAAGGTCGCAGCGTCTTACAGGTGGTGTTGACCCGCTCATGTTTACATGCTGGGCAGAGAGAGCCGGTGGGGAGGGGAGAGCCCGAAGGCGGTGGGAGCAGAGTGACGATTCAGACAGCGAGGGCTGTGCCCGATGGAGCGTTCACTGCCCGCCCGCTCCTTTCTCAGGGCCGGGACAGCCCAGCATGCGCTGTCTGTCTGCACGGAGCACTTCCTGCTGTTCACAGAGGCCTTGGCGCCCTGGGACGGAGCTGGGCGCATGGCAGAGCCAAGAGGCCTGCAGCTCTGTCAACTGCAAAGGCAACATCCCCAGCCACCACACTCAGCGCCTCCCAGTGATGGGCATCCCCCCAAATCCGTGTGTTCAAGTCCTGACACGAACATCCTGACGCCAGAAGGTGACCTTAGGGTCATGGCAGATGCAACCAGTTAAGCTGAGGTCATACTGGAGTCAGGTGGGCCTCTTCCAACATGACTGCTGTCATGGAAATTTGGAGATGTGGGCGCAGACGCACACAGGAGGCACGCCGTGTGCAGATGAGGGTAGAGATCAGACGATGCTTCTACAAGCCAAGGATCACCAGCAGACCGCCAGGAGCTGGGAGAGAGGCCGGGAGCAGTCTCCCTCAGAGCCTCAGGAGAACCCACCCTGTTGGTGCCTGGATCCTGGACTTCTGACTCCAGAACTGGGAGACAAGGAATTCGTGTTGTTTACGCCTCCCAGCCTGCGTGCTTTGTTACGGGCCCCAGGAAGCCGGTGCCCTGGGGCTGTGGTCAGGAGACCGGCAGGAGTGGGCCCAGAGGTCAGGGCGGAGCCAAGTTCACACAGGTGGGGGCTCCATCCCCCCGATAAGGAGACGGGAGACTCTGCGGGGACAACTATGCTGTGGGCACGGGGAGGACGAGGAGTTGATTCTCCTCTGCAGTAGAAAGCCAGGTTTCTCACACGGCGTGGCGGGGTGGGGGGGGGGGGGGAGCTGGCCCGAATGGCAGAGCATCAATTAGCTAGTGCTGCATAAGAACCCCGCAAAACTTAATGGCTTAAAACCACAACTGCTCCTTATCACTCATGAGTCTGTGGAGGAGCCGGGCTCCTTCTTGCTGGAGACGTATGGATGCTGGTGCAGTGACCAGTGATGTGGCGGGGGGCTGGCCGGCCCCCCATGGTCTCTGCTTGTCCTCACAGCAAGGGCAGGAGCCAAGAGAGAGCCGAGCTCTCGAGGACCCCAGGCGGGGCTCGGAACTTTAATTGCACCACAGTCTACTGGACCCAAAGGGAGAGGAAGAGACTCCAGAAGGGCCATGGGCACAAGGATGGGGGGTGAAGTCACACTTTCACAGGTGGGGAAGGTAAAATCATTGCCAAGGAGGACGGGGACAGGCCTGACAGGCCCCTGGAGGGTTTCCCAGCAGTGCCCACCGCCGGCCGAGGTGGGAGACCCTGAGTTTGCCCTGGAGTTGGTCCGAACACTTGTGCGCTTGAGTCAGCTCCTCCAGCTTCAGGAAGAGGCGGCCCAGGAGACCCTGGCCTGTCCTACACTCTGTGTCCCATGTTTGGGACAAGCCCACGACAGGCAGAAAGCCACTGAGCCACCCTGCCTGCCTGGAGGCCCCGCATCTCCATTTCCTCATCCATGAAATGGAGGAAATAGGAAGACATCCCCAATTCTAAAATCCGGAAGATCCTGAATCTGGGGAGCTGTCTCTGTACGTTTGTGGAAAACCGACCAGGCAGCAGGCCCTGGCCTTGCAGGGGTCGTCCAAGCACGGTCTGCCCTGAGAGTCATCATTCCCACGCTCCGTGCAGCAGAGAGGGCTTGAGAATAGCAGGTGTGCAGAACATCCAGTGCACCTGCCTCCGATGCCTGGAAAGCTTGAAGCCGGAGCCACCCAGCACCAGGGGTTCCTAGGGGCCCTCGGGACCCAATTACCCCCTCGGTTGCTGGAGACAAAGTTGTAAAGAGCCAGCAGGTGCCCTGATGTGGCAGGAGCCTCCTGCTGTGACAGCAAAGGGATGGCAGTGGGAACACCACCCCCCCCCCAGTACTCACTCCCTGTCATATGTCTTAGCACCTCAAGGCTCCATGCTTGGAGAGACTGATGTTTTTCCCATGAATGAATGAATGAGTGAGTGAGTGAATGAGTGAGTGAGTGAGTGAATGAGTGAACGAATGAGCGAACGTCTCGGCTCCCCAACTATTCAGTGTCCTCCTCGAGGGCAGGGGCTGTGCCTCTCTCGCCTCCGTGATGCCTACAGAGCTGGCCCCACACGGGCATTACCGGACACGGGAAGAATGAACAGGGACCCTGTCACTGCCCCGGGAACACGCGCTCCTCGAGGCCACGTGGGGTCTGCTGACCTCCCTGACCCACGCCGGGCTCAGGGCTGGTGAGGAGCGTGAAGGCACCCCGAGGGAGCGCTGACTATGGGTCCAAGCCTCTAGACTTATTTTTATTTGTTTCTAGAAGCTCTAAAAGAATTTTACAAGTTCAATACCACACAAACAGAAAAAACTTCCAGGGAATTGCATTAGTTTTCTAGGGCTGCTGTAACTAAATGCCACAGACAGAGTGTTTTAAAACAACCAAACGTTATTTTCTCACAGTCCTCGAGGCCTGAGATCAGGGTGAGGGCAGGGCTGGTTCCTCCTGAGGCCTCTCTCCTTGGCGTGTGGACGGCGGTCTTCTCCCTGTGTCCTCACGTGGTCGTCCCTCTGCGTGTGTCTGTGTCCTGATCTCTTCTTGTAAGGACACCAGTTATATGGGATTAGAGCCCACCCTAATGACCTCATTTAACCTTAATCACATCCTTAAAGTCCCCATCTCCAAATCCAGTCCCATTCTGTGGTCCTGGGGATCGGGACTAAACATGTTCTTACTATGTGGTCCAGCAATCACGCTCCTTGGCATTTACCCAAAGGAGTTGAAAACTTACGTCCACACAAAAACCTGCACACGGATGTTTACAGCAGCTGTATTCATAATTGCCAAAACATGGAAGCAACCACGATGTCCTTCAGTAGGTGAGTGGATAAACAATCTGTGGTTCATCCAGAGAGTGGAATACACTCAGCACAAAAGAGATGAGCTATCAATCCATGAAAAGACACGGAAGAACCTTAAATGCACATCACTAAGTGAAAGAAGCCAATCTGAAAAGGCTACAGACTGTGTGATTCCATCTGGATGACATCCTGGAAAAGGCAACACTATGGGGACAGTAAAATGATCAGCGGTTGCTGGGGGTTGGAGGAGGGAGGGATTAGCAGGGGGAGCACAGGGGATTTCAGGGCAGTGAATTACTCTGTATGATACCATGAGGGTGGATACAGGACATTACGAATTTGTCAAAACCCATGGAATGTCCAACACCAAGAGCGAGCCTAATGTAGACTGTGGACTCTGGGTGATGACGACGTGTCCGTGCAGCTTTGTCAGTTATAACCGATGTACCGTCTGGTGGGGATGCTGATAGTGGGGGAGTCTGGGGGGGGGGGCAGGGAGTGTGTGGGGAATCTCTGTGCTTTCCTCTCAATTTTGCTGTGAACCTAACACTGCTCTAAAAATAAGCTCTATTTTAATAAAAGATATTGGAAAATTCTGAAATATGGAAACGAGAAATTATGATTTTTATAAAATAAATGAAAAGATCTACCAACCAAAAAACTGAACGGATTTAAAGAGAAACATAAGGTGAATGACTCACTGTGGAACAGGTGAGCAGGTAGAGAGTCAGGGGGCAGGACTCCGCCAACTAGTGCCTGGGATGTGACGACAAGAGGGCCCTGATCACAGTCCTCACTCTGGGGCCTCCGTGAGCAGCAGGAGACACGGCTCCGAGACCCAGGCTGGTGGCTTCATTTGGCATTCAAGTGTCAGGCACTGAGCACGCCTGGGCACTGGGCCTGTCATTGGTGGGCGTCAGGTCCTGAGTGCCCAGGGAAGCACCAGCCCTGCCTTTCCACGTCACCCAGTGGCTGGGGAAACAGATAAGTGGACAACAATGGCTCAAGAGAGTTACCTATGAGAGCACCAAGGAGGCTCCCACTCCAGCCTCAGAAGAGCGTAGAGGGCTTCCTAGGGGAGGCAGCCTCTAAACCAAACCTGAAAGGGAAGCAGGAGAGAACCAGAGGAGGGGGGTCAGGTGGGCATCCCAGCAAAGGGTCCAGGATGTAGCTGGTTGGGGCAGGGAGGGAGGTGGGCTGGGGCGGGGGACCCATGCTCCCCTTGAGCACATTTTCTAAAATACCTCCCTTTTCAACCACATTCGTAAAGCGATATGTTGATATGACCGTTGATAAGAAAATGGCAAAGATGACACAAAGAGGAGGCTTTGGGAAAGCAAGCCCAAAGGGCAGGTATTGATTAGTCCCCTCCCTGGGCGGGTCTGAGGAGTGGCGCCCCCACACCCAGCCCCGGCAGACAGGAAGGGGGACTGTGGTGCGCCCGTCACGTCACGGGGACCAGGTTCTCTTTGCAACCCCAGCAGTGACCAAGGATTTTATCCGGAATGTGTACAGTCTCCTACAATTTAATTACAAAACAAAAAAATCAAAAACCCCAGGCAACCCAGTAGGAAGCTGCACAGAAGTCTGAGTACTTCACAGAGGGCACATCCACGTGGCAGTAAACACAGGAAAGGCGCTCATGCGAAATTAAACCCCCGGCGAGCCACCACTGCAGCCTGGAGCAGGTGCAATGAGAGACCGGCCTGCAAGCGCCTGGAGCACGGAGAGCAGCCTGGATCCCACGGGGAGTTTGGGGCAGGCCGCATCGGAGGGCGCTGGCAGTTTCCCCCGAGCTGAGCCTGCGTGTGTTTGTGGCCGGGGTTCCACCCCGGTACGCACCCAGCGAAAATTTGGGCGACACATTCACTGAGAGACAGGACGAAGACCATCAATGCGCCCACCCGTCCAGTCGGTCCATAAATATTCATTCATCAGACACCTACTGAGTGCCAGGCTCTGTCCTGTGAGTGGAGGACACAAGAGGGGTGAAAGAGAAAAAAGTGCTGCAGATTTCACTGCAGAAGAGGAGACAGACAAAAACAAGATAAAATAGAAACAGCACCCATTGTGCTCCATAGGGACAAGTGCTAAGGAGAACACTGGAGTGGGGCGGGGGGCGCAGTGGGCTAGGGGTGATAACGTGAGAACTGGGGGGGCCTTCGAGAGGCGGAGGGAGTTAGCTCTGAGGAGGAGCTTCCCGGCAGAGGGAACAGCATGGGCAAAGGCCCTGGGGCAGGCGTTACTCTAGGGCAGGAGTTGGAGGGAGAGCCGGGAGGCCAGCGTAGCAGGAGGGCTGGAGTGGAAGAGGACGAGGGGGAGCGCAAGGGGGCCAGGGGCCTCGAGGAGAGCAGAAGGAAGGTGGGGTCTGTTCACACGTCCACCTCCCTGTCACCGGAGCTGATGGTGGCAGAGCCGGCTCTCACCCTCCGTTTCATCCCCAGAGTGCTAACCTGACACTTGGCAGGTTTGTGAAAATGCAGGAAGTCAGCCCCACGAGGACAGGACCTGGGTCGCCTGGCCCACCCCTGTGCCCAGAGTGTCCACACCGGGACCTGACAACAGTTCCCACCTGAACAGCCCCCTCCCTGGGGCCCTGGAGCAGGTCCCAGGCATCTCATGATGCTGTGGGGAGGAGGCCTGCAGCCCGCACACCCCTGGCCTGGGGTCTGGGCACCCCAGAGGGGGCCAGTGGGCAAGGGCATGGCCGGAATCCCACGCGGCAGAGCCGTCCTCCACGCTGTTTGCCTGCCAGGTCCCTATAAATACTCTGGCTGCGGCAGCAAGCCTCCCGATCATATTATGACCAGCCGAAATAAGACTCCTTTAATAAGAAGAAACACACGGCCCCATTTATACACAAGCGTGTAAAATATATTAAAATAATTTTAAATGCATGAGTCACTCACAGAGAGAGTGTTTTTAAAAAGTCACAAACAGCACTTTGTGGTGAAGACGGCAGTGAGCAGGGGCTGCTCCTGCAGACACGGGACCCGGCAGGGAAGGGGCACAGACGTGTGGGGGACACGACTGTGCCCCCAGCAGCTCAGCGCGCCCTAGACGGAAACACTGAGGCCAGGCTTGCCTCCGGACGGTAAACGGTGCCGTCAGCGTCGGAGCCCGAGTGCCTCGCTTCCCACACTTGACCTGCCGACAGACACCATGGGCACGGCGGCTGGGGGCCAGAAAGGATGCCCGAGGCTTCGTCCACTCCTTCTGAGCTTCCGCTTCCTGGTGGACGGACTGGAGAGAAGAGCCCTGACTCCAAGGCCAGAGGAGCCTTCGGGGCAGCCCTAGCGGCCAGAGCAGTCCTGGCACAGCCCCCTCTCGCCTCTCACACCACCCGTGACGGGGAGCTCACCCCCTCACGGGCACCCCTGGCCGCTGACGCTGGGAGAAAGCTCCTCTCTGCCGGCAGCAGCCTCTTCGAGGAGAAAGGAAGCCACATGGGGGCCCCAAGGACCGTTTCCCGGAGCTCCACGCAGAATGGAGCCCCCAGCCTGGCCCTGCTCCTCGCCCGGAGGCCCAACCCATCCCTTTAGGGGTCAGGATTTCAACATATGAGTTTGAGAGGAACACAAACATTCAGTCCATAACACCTAGCATCCTCCAAAAGCAACTAATTAGTTTTCCTTAGTATCATTACGAAGTCTTCAGTTTATATTCGATGTTTTGTTTCCAACCATTGCTGTTATTATTGTTGCTAAATTATCCCATAATTGGCCTGTGGGATCTCTTCTCATTGGCCCCTGGTCCTTCCCACATGTGCCCCATCATCCTTGCTGTCTGTTCTGACAAGGTGCTCAGGTCATCTTGTCCGTTTCCAGCCCCAGAGACCAGCCATGTCCCTGCGGAGCCCTGGACCCTTCAGTGGGAAATTATATTTAGCGTCCACAGTGAGGGCACCAGGCAAGCTCACTGCTACTGGATTTATTGTCTCAAGGAATAGTCAGTGGATAGAGCTAGAACACACATTTTTTTTAAGATTTTCTTTTCTTGTGCTAAAGTAAACATAACATAAAATTTACCATCTCAACCATTTTTACGCGCACAGTTCAGTGCATTAAGTACATTCACGTTGTTGTGCAGCCGCCACAACCATCCATCCCCAGAACTCTTTTCCTTGGTAAAACTGGAACTCTGTCCCCGTTAGATACTCACTCCCCATCCCCCTCCCCTGGCACCACCATCCTACTTTCTGTCTCCATGAATTTGACAACTCTAGGTCATCATATAAGTGGAATCACACGGTATTTGTCCTCCTGTGACTGGCTTATTTCACTGAGCATAATGTCCTCAGGGTTCATCCATGTGTAGCATGTGTCAGAATTTCCTCATTTTAAAGGCTGATTACTATTCCATTGCATGTATAGACCACATTTTACCTATCCATTCATCTGTCGATGAGTATTAGGGTTGTTTCCGCCTCTTGGCTATTGGGAATAATGCCGCTATGAATATGGGTGCACAACTAGGCATAAATCGCTTTTCGTTGCAAGATCAAAGGAGGGGTGAGCATACGAGCGCAGGGATGGATGAAGGGTGCGTCTCAGAGCATCCGGCCTGGCTCCCTCCACAGACCACTGTGGCCTGGTTTCTGCGTCCTCCCTCCCTCCTCCTGGCTTGCACATCCTCCATCAGCTGGGCCACCGGGCAGGGCCGTGTCTACAAAGAAACACGCAGCCCCTCTTTAGAAGGGCCCTACTAGTTTGCTTCACACAACGCCCAAGGTCTCCTCGACAAGCGGGAAGTGCAGGCATGCGTCCAGACGTTTCTGAACAGCAGCTGTTAGCGCTACAGAGACCAGACATCTGGGCAGCACTGGCGTCCTTCCCTGCTTTCTCGTCTCCCCTCTCTGTCCTCTGCTTCCTTCCTGCTCCTCTTTCCTTGCGCTGCTCCTGCCCTCCTCCTCCTCCTCCTCCTCCTCCTCCTCCTCCTCCTCCTCCTCCTCCTCCTCCTCCTTCCTTCACACCAGGGTGGCTGCTGCATGGTTGAAGCAAAGCCAGCGGCTGCACTGCACGAAGGTGGATGGACAGCATCAGAGGATTCCAGAAGCTCTGACTGAGCTGGGAAGGGTCCTCAGAAAGCCTCCATCTCATCCGAGGGTCTTAAACCTCATTTAGCAGATATTCTCTTGTTCACATAAAATCCTACCAGAGCCCCGATAACTCAGAGCTCTCGGTGGGGCAGCCGTTGCAGCTTCTCCTCCTGCCAGCCCTCCATGGAGCTCACCCCACGCACTCCTGTTAGAGGGCCACAAAACAGACGAAAGGCACTTTTTCCAGCAAGTTCCCACCGGGGGAAATTGGGGTCGGGGCGTGGTTACCCATCAACTCCCAGCGGCCACTGGGTGGGGACTGCTTGTTGGGGTCGTGGGGTGGGAATTCCTGCGAGGGCAGGCTCTGGTGGCAGCGGAAGCCCTCAGCCTATGCGAAGCTAGCACTTGCATCCATCATTCATTCAGTCACTCATTCGTTCATTCACTGCAGGCCTAACACTGTCTGCCCACAGCCCGGAGGGAACATGCGCGATTGTCCAGGTTCCAGGCAAGCCTGAGGGATGTGGGAGCACCCCAAAGTGACCACCACAGACAGAGACGGAGTCAGAGAGGGCTCAGAAGAAGCGGCCCCTGAGAGGGATCTGAGGTTGGCTGGCTGAGGGAGAGCAGCGACAGCGCTGCTGGCAGGGGAGGGAGCTCTGGGGGTCCAGAGAGTCCGCAGGGCGGGACAGGGCATGGTCTGGGTAGGTGGGTGGGTGGACGGCAGGGGTTGAAGGGTGAGGGGGCGATGATGTGCCCTGAGGCCCTGAGCAGCCCCCCAAAGCGAGCACCTTAGACTGTTTCCCCTTGTCCCCACTGTCTACCTGGTGGACACACGCTCACTTCTGCACACCAGGTCACCTGGTGGTCCAGGGAGAGCGCCCGGGAGGGGCTGGTCCTGCAACCACCGCCCTCCTTCCCAAACTCTCCTCTGCGCCTTTCCCCGCCTTCCTCTCCCTTGCCTGCCTCACCCCTTTGCCCCTCTGTACCGCTGCATCCCCCGCCCGCTCTCTCGCTCCCCTTCTCTCCCTCTCAAACGCGTCTACACTAGCACGTCCATTTTTGCACCTCCCCTCTCTCCACCTCTCTTGTTTGTCTCTCCTCTCCCCAGTTTCTGCCTTTCTGCCCCCCAGGCCGGTCCCCAGGCCCGCTGCGCCTCCACCTGCCCCTTCCCCGCGGGCGGGCGCCTCCGTGCTGCAGCGCCGCGAGCCTCGCTAATGCGTTTCGCATGGCGCGTCAGTCAAACGCCCTTCTAATGTCCTTAAAGCACGCAGAAAATTGCATCCTTATGAAAAAGAAAAAAAAAAGCAAATTGCCTGGTGGAGGCGGAGCTGCCGCGGGGCTCTGGCGGCAGCGCTGAGCGCCTGAGTGCGGAGGCTGGGCGGGCGTGGGTCTGCCCGAGGCGGGAGCCAGGGTGCTGCCTCCTCCCTGCTGCCTTCGGGGCAGCCCCATGGCCCACCTCCTCGCCCCCTCACCCACTACCAGGCCACTTCTCCACACTTGTTCCCTCTGTCTGATCTTGTTACTCTGACTGACCTTCCTCCCGCGCCTGCTAGGCCAAGCTCCTAGCTGCCGCAGGCCCTTTGCGCTTGCTATGCCGCTGCTGGCACGCATTCCTTCACGTCGGTTGGTCAGGTCTCAGTCAAAGGGCCAGCTCCTGAGAAAGGCCCTCCCCACCACCCTGACTAGAGCTCCACCCCCCTCGCTGTCTATCACTTGCTCTGTTTTCTACAAGGCATTTCTCACTCCCTGAAATCATCTTGTGCATTTAATTGTGGCTTCTGCGCCCTCCTCCCAAGCCCCCTCGCCTCCAATGTGAGTCCTTGCTGGCACACAGCACGCATTTAATAAACACTGGTTGAACAAGTGGATGAGACCCATTCCGGGCAGGCAGAGGCCGTTGGGGACCCTGAGCCATCTGGGACACCCCAAGCCAAACTTCAAGGCTGCTGGGTGATGGGCAGTGGAGCCCCACAGAGCTGAAGTCAGATGCAAATTCTGCTCATAGCTGTCCCTGGGCAAGTTGCCTAACATCTCTGAGCTTTATCAGCATGTGCAAATTGGAAGTTGGGCACCTACCTCACTGGGCTGTCACTGGGGCAACGACCGAGAGGGCCTGTGTCCCAGTGCCGGGAGCCCCTGCCACACTCAGTAGCTGCTGCTTCAATGAATGAATGGCCCAGGTAAGTGCCTGATTAATCTCGGGGTCTGTGATGCCACTCGTGCCAGACACCGTGGTTTCTCGAATCACTAAGAAAGAAAAAAAAAATTTTGTGTGTGTGAGGAAGATCAGCCCTGAGCCAACATCCAATGCTGATCCTCCTCTTTTTTTGCCGAGGAAGATTGGCCCCGCGCTAACATCTGTGCCTATCTTCCTCTATATGGGACACCGCCACAGCATGGCATGACAAGCAGTGCCTCGGTGCGCGCCCGGGATCTGAACCCGCGAAGCCCAGGCAGCCAAAGCAGAGTATGCGCACCAAACCGCTTGAGCCACCGGCCGGCCCAGAAAGAAAATGTAAGAGAGCATTGCCGAGGAAGCCGGGACCCAGTGCTCCTCCATCACCGGGGGGTTTTACCTTATACTCACACAGAGGTCTCTCTGGGGCCTATTAAGACGTAGATTTTTATCACAGATCACTCCTAAGTTTCCTGATAAAGGAAACTATCCAGGAAACCAGTGGCTGAGGTATCCTGGACTCTGAGGTTAGAGCCGCCTGATTCGCCCTGCCCCGCTCGGCCTCACCCCACAGTGAGTGCCGGGTCCCCTCCCTGCTGCTGTCCCCCGCACCTCACCGAGGTCCTGCCCAACCCGGGGGCTTCCTGGCTTTCTCCAGCAAGGGTTGGTGCAGAGAGGGGAGGGGCCACCGCTCTCCAGCCGGGACACCTGCAACGGGAACAGTCACATCCTGCAGGTACAGGGCCCAAAGCACCTGGGCACCCCCTCAACTGTCACAGGAACTCGGATTTCAGAAGAGGGAAGATGCTGTCTTCAGGGCGATGAGATGCGGTGATACAGTGTGAGAACTAGGACGAAGTCACACGAGAGCCCTGCAGTCAGGGGTCGGGGAGGCCCTGCCGGTGAGGCGCCTCCATCAAGCTTTGCCTCAAACAGGAGGAGGACCTGCCCTGGGCTGCACCATGAGTGTGGAGTGGCCCAGGGACCAGGCCCGGCGGAGGGCACAGCTCAGAGCCAGGCTGATCAGCAGCATCGCGCCGTGTCCTCCTTGTCAACATCCTGCCCGCCCACCCACGGGAGTGAGGAGTCCTGGCCCCTCACCTCCCTAGAGCCAGACTGGGCATGCGGTGTCTGAGAAGTTTCCTTCAGCTCCAGGATGCCCAGCCCAGGCTGAGCCGGAGCGCCCAGGGGGCATCTGTGGTCCTCTGTAGCCTGGCTGCGGCCCCTGGATGCCTGGGGCAGAGGCTCCGGGGATCAGCTGGTCTCTCTGGACACCGGACCTCGAGGAAGGATCAGAGATGTCACCGCTGCGGCAGGGATCCCCTTGAGGGTAGAAACGAAATCAGGCACCGAACACGAAGGAGATGCCTGGTTTCTCCTCGGACCCTGGAGCTCTGGCTGGGAAGGTGCCAGGAAGTGGTGCTCACTCCAGGTGAAGAGGCCGGCGCTGCTCCGCGCCTCAGTTTCCCCGAAGGTACAGTGGGAGCGCGCCCTCCGCTCCAGGAGATGCAAACCTTGCACCTGGCCAGGTTAATGTGGCCCGGGGCCTACGTTTCTTTTCTTCCACATTCTGGGCTCCCACCAGTGATCCTCCAGGAGAAATCAGAACGAGGAAAGGGAGTAAACCAGAGTTGCCCTTATTTTTACAAGGTGGGGTGGCAGGGGGAGGTGGGGAGCCCCCGCTCCTGGCTGCGCCTGTCACATCCTGGGGGCGCCCGGCTCCGCGCGGAACCAGCGGCGAGTCTGCGGACCGGCTGCGCACCCTGGGCGCGCGGCGGGCCCACCTCTCCCCGGACGCTTCCCGCGCCGCCCAGAGCCAGGCTCCCGCTTCCACCGACTGGAGAGCGACTCGCTCAGGGTCAGGGTCACAGTCCCCCCTCCCCCGACCAGCCCTTCAGCCAACCCTCCCAAAGTCTCCCTCACTGTCCAGCCCTCCCCAAATAAAGCACGCTAAGCGCAAACTTCGCGCCGGCCCCGGAGCGCTGCCGCCACAACAATCCCGGCCGCTGCTCAGCCCGCGCGTCCCGGCCCTTCCAGTCTCGAGGGTCGCGGTGCCGCGGGCGCTCCCTCACCCGCCCCTCCCTCAACCCACCTCCATCCCTCCGCCACTCCACCCCCACCCCCACCACTCCCCAACCCTACCCCCTCTTCCACCGCATCCCACCCTCTCTCACTTCACCCCCACCCCGCCCCTCCCTCCCCTCCCTCCCCTACCTCACCCCACCTCCATCCCTCCCCCACCCCACCCCCACTCCTCCCTACCCCACCCCACCCCCACCGCACCCCCACCCCCACCCCCACCCCACGGCCTCGGCTCTCGCGAGACGCCCGAGCCCTCTCCCTCCCCGGCCTTTGCCCGGGGCTCCGGAGACGCAGCCGCAACCCGGCTCGCTCGCTCGCGCAGCCTCTGGGTTTCGTTTCCCAGGACCTTGGGGTGGATGAGAGATTCCTGCGGCGGGGGAAGCGAAGGGGGCAAGGGGACCCTCCCTCCCCGAAGCCCCGGGCCTGCAGTGGGGGGCGCGGCTGCTCCAGGCGGGGAGAGGTCTCCGCGCTGGGTGACCGGGGTGGGGTGGCGCGCAGGCCGGGGCACCGGTCACCTCAGTGGACGGGATGCGACCCTTTACCCCGAGTCCGGCTCCGCGGGCCCCACGCGAAGTCTCGGATGGGCAGATGGTCCACCTCGGCGCCTCCGCTTCTCCCGGGCGCCTCCCAGCTCCTGGCGGGCACAGGGACCCCCAAGCGAGGAAGCCCCGGCGGCCCGCTCCTCTCCTGGCCTGGGGGTTGTCTGCTGCGATCGCCAGTCCCCTGTCCGCCAAGAAGCACAGCGGCGAAGGCGGTGACAGAAACCCCTCCCACCCCCGCTCGCGCCTGAATCCGGACCCCTGGTTGGGGCCTAGGTCCCCACTGACCGGCTGGTGACCTCGCGACAGCAGTGCCCGCTTGGTTTCCCATCTGTGCCTGGGGGGCTGTGCTCGCTGGAATATTGGGGACCCTGTACTCCGGCGCCGGATTCGCCGGACGCCCCTCCCCACTTTAGAGCCTTGGTCCTTCGTGGCCCTTTCGTCCAGTCCAGCGAGGGGGCCTTGGGGAAACGCCGTAGAACCGCGGGGCAGTCCGCCTAAGGTCAGACTTAGTAAAACCTGAGGATCCGGAGCGGACCCCTCTCCTCCTCGACCCCCATTCCTTCTGCAACTCTGCGTGGTCGACAAAGGCCGTGGTGGAACCTTGGGCCCCCAGGCCCACCTGGGACAGAACTGCTCGGACTTTCCCCTCCCCTCCGTTTGAAGTAGGGAGGGTTAAACGCAGTGGTGAAGCTCACTCGGCCGGCCGGCGGGGCCTGGTGCGGGAGGGTTCCCGGAGGACCGCGGCCTTGAGCCGACCCCGGGGTAACCCTAAGGGCCGGAAGGGATTCGGGGTGCAGTCACACACTGAGGATCCGCTCCTTCCCTCGCGCCAGGGTCGCGGAGGTTTTCTTGGCCCCTCGGGGGACGCCGGCGGGCGAGCGGCCTGGGAGCTGTTTGCAAGGCTGAATTAAGAGCCTCGAGCGGGAGCTGGTTTCCCTGAGACTTGCAGGATAGGGGCGCGGAGAATCGCCCGCAGTTCCCGGAAAGCACCGTCTTTCTCCCTCCTCGGGCCTTAAACCGCGGCCTGAGATGCCCCGGGGCCGGAAATCCAACCGCAGGTTTCAGAAAGGGACGATCAAGCTGCGGTTTGAAAAGGAAGCGGTAGCCATCGCAGGTAGAGGCCATAAAGGTCCTTTTCGCTCTGTACCGCGCGGAGCCTGCACCTGGGCATGATATTCCTCTTTCCCTGGTATCTGCGCCTGGAGGACCTGGTGGAATCCTGGTCCCCTTGGAACTCTGCAAGGCCAAATTGGGGTCTCTCCCTGAGCTTTAACTAGCAAAGTGGCCATCTCTCCATCACCATACCTGGTCGTCGTCTTCCTAGGAAGCGCAAGGACAGGAACCCACACGCGAGCTCCGAGCCCAGCCTAGGCGGGAGAGAAGGCAGTCGAAGCCTTCCCCGTGGGGAGGGGCACCCACGGGCATGCGCCAGCAAGCTGCGCCCGGAAAGTGCGCCCTGCCCCAGCTCCGGCAGCTCAGAGTCCTCGGCCTGTCAGGTGTTCTCATGCCCGGAGCCGGGACTCCGTGGCCTGCGCCTCCGCCCTGCGTGGACCGCGGAAAACGAAAACTGAGAGGCAGGCGCCGCCGCGCGCTGGGCTGCCGCTCGTGGCGCGTCTCTATGCGAACCTCGAGGCCTCGGCTTCCCGTCGGCCTCAGGAAGGGCTGGCCAGGACCATCTCGAGGACCTCACAGGCGGTCCTTCAGGTCCCAGAAGACGGAACCAAGAACAGGAGGCGGCTCTCAGCCCCGGCCACTTCCCCAGTGATCGCCACGGTGGCCTGGGCTCTCACTCCTTGGGGCGTCTCCTGTGTAGCCTGGGTGCTACCGCCGTGGCGCCTTGGGCTGGGAAGGAGAGGAGGGGCTCAGACTGGCCCCTCGCGCCCAGAGTGGAAGCGACTCCCAGGATCCTGCAGCAACCGAGCGCCCGCCGCGTCCACCCCGGGCCCATCGGAGCAGGTCACAGCTCGCTTCCACGCAGCCCGGGTAAAGGATGGTTTAGAAGCCACTGCGAGTGTCCCTCTTACCTCACCGCGTCCTCTACCCGCCCCTCCCTCGAATTCAGAAACCCCCTCATCAAGCCCCACCGTGTCATAAAATATTTTATTGGAAAAAAAAAAATCACCGTCTTCGCAGGAGAGGGGTGGGGACCCCAGCGACGTCGGGGACCCGGCTGCAGAGCCGAGCGCCGGGTTGTCCGGGCGCCGTCTCCGGCCGTGGTGGCCTGCTCCGGGCCGCGGGGTCCCCGACGCGCGGAAGCGGGTGTGTGCCTGGCGGCGTCCGGACGCGGAGGGCCGGCCGAGGCGGGTGGGGGTGCGGGAGAGGGGCGGGCGTGAATGCGCGTGGAGCGCCCGGCGCCGCGGAGCTCCGGGCGGAGATGACCCTCCTCCGCGCCGGACGCCAGTCTCCAGGCTAGGGCCCAGAGCGCACTGGGGCCGGGGTTTGGCTTCAGGGTCTGTGTCCTTCCTTGTTGGGCCCCTAACTGTCCGCATTCAAGGTAATAATAAAACGTTTAGAAAGCAAACGACATGGACGCGGAAGGGCCGGCTCGCGGCTTCCCGCGGGCTGAGGGGGCCGCGGGCAGCGTGAAGGTCCCCGGCCTGCACCCTCTGCCGCGCTCAGTCCTCGCGGCTCCTGTCGCCGGCCTCGCCCGGCACCTCCGCCGGCTTCTCCACCTCCTTGGCGCGCTCCTGCTCCGTGAGCTGCTCGCTTGTGGGAATGGAGTTCTTCTTGGGCCGCCCCTTGGGCTTGGTGGGAGACTCCAGGCCGCCACCCTGCAGCACCTGCGCGGGAGACAGCCAGCTCCGCCATGAGCTAGGACCCGGGACCCGGGATCCGGGACCCCGAGCCTTGTGCCCAGTCAAGGCCTAGAGGGCCCAACAAGGCCATCGGAGGCCGCACCTAGCCCAGGGGAAATGGCAGCCATTTGTCTGAGTGCCGCGAGGGAAAAGCCACCAGAGGGTCTGGCGTAGGGGTTCAAGGCTGCCACAGGCCTCAGGGTGCAGCAGAGCACAAAGGAATGTGGGCTGTCCTCGGTTGCCCAGAGGGACAGAGAGAGCAGAGAGGGTCCCTGTGGGCACCAGGCAGGGAGAAAATCCGGAATCCAGAGAGTTGGGCAGAAGTGTCCAGGGTGGGGGGAGAGCAGCTCTTGAGGGGCACAGGGACATGGCGACCGAGGGCGCGGGAGGCCAGGGGACACTCACTATTTTCTTCCACTTCATCCTCCGATTCTGGTACCACGTCTTCACCTGTAACTGGCTCAGGCCCAGGGACTCGGCGAGATCTATTCTGGAAAGAGCAGGGTGCACCTTCAGCAGGCCACGCAGCCCCTCCCAGCCCCCGCTGGCCTCGCCAGGCCCTGCGCTACCTGTCGGGGGTGGAGAGGTACTTTTGCTTCTCGAAGCGCTTCTCTAGGCCCATCAGCTGCAGCTCGGTGAACACAGTGCGGCTCCGACGCCCCTTCTTGGCCTTGGCGCCCGGCTCCCCGGTGCCTGGCGCCTCTAGCTTCCCGCGGAGCTGCAGCTCCAGCGGCAGGTGCGGCGCGCCCGCCGCACCGGGCAGTCCAGGCCCCGCAGCCAGCAGCGCCGAGCCCAGCCCGGAGCAGCCGAGCGGAGCCAGTGGGAATTTAAACACCGCCGCCTGCTCGGCCTTCAACACGGCTGCGGGGAGAGAGAGCGGGGAGCCATTGAGCTCGGGCGGGCCGGTTTCCTCTTCCAGGAGACCCCGCACCATGCGCCACCGCCGCGCAGCCTGAGCGCTCGCGCCTGGCCAGTGGCACCCAGCACAAAACTTTCCTGCCTGGCCTCGAACCGCTAGATTTGCGCCACCCGCCTAGGGTCACCCTCTTCAACACCAGTGTCCCCGGAGTCGGGAAGGGGAGACTTCCCCCACCCCAGGCTCTTTCCGGCGTTCCCCAGGCCCCAGCGCCTCTGGGATTTCGTGATTCTCAATGAACAAAGTGTCAGTTCCCAGACGCACAGAGTGTGTCTTTCACAGAAAAGGGAAATCAAGAAGAAATGGCAGCAAGTTAGGAAAACGAGGGTTTGCCCCAACCAAATCGGCATTGTGCGTCCCGAAGAAAGAATATGCGTGGAGCGCGCCCAACACTCTTCGGCGCCCGCACAGCAGCCACGCGGCGGCGGGGCGTCAGCGGTAGTGGAGTAGGGGCTTCCCGGAAATTCCAGAGCACCCCGAATTGGGAAAATGCGCTTCCTGTTTTCTCTGTTTAGACTCTTCCCCGAGAACATGTTTCCATTTTCACTGATCCTAAAATGATTTTTTTTTTGCCCGCTTCAAACGAATTATTAACCACAGTGCAGCTGGAAGCAAAAGAGAGCGGAGAGGCTCCATCAGACCTGGACTTAAAACGAACCAACTGGCCCTGCTGCCTCCCCCCCGGGCGGGCAGAGCACCGGCTGGAGGGTCCCGGGGCGGAGGAAGGCAGCTTGCAGGGCTGAGGTCCGGTCGAACGTCGGAGGCCTCCCTTCCCGGCCAGACATGTCACTGCGGGCGGGCGCTGGGGTCGGCAAGGCCGGCAAGATGCGGGTAAATGTGAAGAGGGCGCCGGGAGCGGTGAAGGGATCCTTGGTGGGAGACGGGACAGGGACGGCAGACCGCCGCCACCGACAGATGAGAGAGACCGAAAGGCCAGAAGATGGAGGGTGGAGAGGGCACCGGTAGGGCAGACAGGCCCCACCACGGAAGGAAGAGAACCGGCGGGGGCAGAAAGGGCCAGAGTCGCGGCCCAGCTCCCCCGAAGCGCAGCCGACCTGGAGCAGGAGGGCCAGTTGGGCAGCGGCTCACAGCCAGGCCTCCTGTCCCCAGGCAAGGCCCAGAGGACGGCACTGCGGCAGAGGCTGGACGGGCGCCCGCCTGAGACCCCGGGGTCCCGGGGACTCTGAGCCGGCTTGGGGGACCGTCAGCCCCCAGCACAGCGCTCCGGAGACACGGGCCTCTTTCCCAAAGATCCGGCTTCTTCGCCTCGGGGGGCCGCGGCCACTCCCGGCCAGCCCTCTGCGGTGAAGGCCCAGGCGCCCGCGGCCTGAGGTCCTTTTGCCGCAGTCTGACTTGAGCGGTCTGCTCCTGCGCCGCGTCGGGGATGCGGCTCGGGTCCCCGGGCCCGGACTCCTCCAGGCTGGAGGCCACAGGGCCGCAGTGAGGGAGAGAAGAACGCCCTCCCGGCCTCCCGGCCCGCGGGCACGAGGCCTGGTTTCTGCGCGACCTACGCCTGCCCCTCGGCTCCCGGCTGGAGCGCGCGGAGGGGACGGCCCGGGGCCTGCGCGCCCGGAGCTGCGTCCTCGAGGCGCCGCGGCTCGCTCCCTCCCGCCGAGCCCGGCCCGCGCCCCGGCCCCGCACGTACCCAGGTGGCTGTGGAAGGGCCGCGCCGCCAGCAGCGCCTGCACGCCGAACTTGAGCAACTCGCCCGCGGCGGCGGCGGCGGCGGCGGCGGGCGCGGCGCCCTTGGGCCCGGGCGGCTCGGTAAGGATCTCCTCGATCATGAAGCTGCGGTAGCGGTGCGGCCGGTGGTCGGCGCAGCCCTCGGGCGGCCCGAAGCGCGCGGCGCCTGGCTCCCCCGGCCGCTGCATCGCGGCGCCCGCGGCTCGGCGGCGGCGGCGACTCGGGCGCGGGGCCCGCGCGGGGCTCTAGGCCGGCCCGCAGCTCCGGGCGGCGCGCGGGCGCCGGCTCATGCCCTCCCCGCCGGCCGGCCGGGCGGAGGCGCAGGGCGCGGGCGGGGCGCGCGGGGCTCGGCCGGTCGGACCCGGGACTGCGCCCCCGCCCCGCGCCGCCGCGCCTCTTGCCCGGCCAGCCCCGCGTCACCGCCCCGCCCCGCCCCGCCCGGCCGCCCCGCCCCGCGCCGCCGCCCCCCACCCCCAGGCCGAGCCCGAGGGAGGGACCAAGAAGGGAGGGAGGCGGGAGGGGGCCGCGAGAGGGGCTGGCCGACCCAGACCGAGGGAGACCCGGCGGAGCGCACGCCCAGGAAGGAGAGAGCCGCAGAGCTCGGAGACGAGACCCCCAGAGCTGGGAGCAGAGGGATCGAGAGAGAGGTGAGAAAGGGACCGGAGCGAGACAGTGAGGACCAAACCAGATGCGAGACAGAGAGGTGACGGTGCCAGGACGCCGAGATGTTCGCGGAGAGACCGCCAGAGGCACGGGAGCCAGCGGGCCGCGAGGTGCCGTGCCAGAGGGCACAGAGGCAGGCAAGCAGAGAGAGGGGACAGCCAGGAAGGCGAGCGGCCTAGGCCGGAGTTAGGGAGCCCCGAAGAGGTGAGGAGGGGGAGAGGCAGAGGAAAGGGGTGGCGTGCGCAGCCTCCGGGCCAGGGCGCAAGGCCCACACGGGCAGGGGTGCAGCTCAGAGAGCAGTGGCCACACCTGTGCACTCACTCCCACCTCAGTTTACCAGGCACGGCCTCGTTTCTCCCGAGTTGCCCTGGGAGAAAATGTTCTCCGGCCGGGATTTGCTACTATTGCCAAGTGATACGTGGACACATCCTCCTTGGCAATCGCGGAGGCTGTGGGGTGGGTTGTCTCTCTAGTTAGGGGAAGAGATGGATGACAAGAGAAGGAAATGCTGGGGCTTCGCAGCATCAGAGAAAACCTGTACTGGGCGGAGCTGGGCAAGGGGCCACAGGGTGCCCTAGGAGTCTGGGGCCAAACTCTGGCGTGACCTGGCTCCTCTCTGAGCCTTAAAGGCCCCCATGTGATTGAGGAAGGCCTGAGCCTTTGCCAGATCCTTCTCTTCATCGTTGAGGCCGTGGGGTGAACAGTCCCAAACCTCAACTCTCGGCTGTCTCTCCCTGCCCAGCTACTGCCCCTTTCTGGACTTCCATCTCTGACCCATCCCTAGGAGATGCGGACACTTGGTCCGGGGAAGTGAGGACTGAGTGGGGGTCCTGCCCCCACCCCCCTGCAGGGTCTGTAGGGGAGGGGCACAGGGTTCATCCAGGCAAGGAGGGGGAGTGACCAGGGAGGTGGATGGGTGTCCCCAGGAGGCTGCGGAGGGTGGCTGCTCCACCCCTCAGGTGTCCCCTAGCTGGGGTCCTGGACCACTTCTTCCTGTGAGAGCTCTGCCCCGGGGCCTCAGTGGTCAGATCTGGGAAACAAGGCCAACCACACCCACGGCCCTGCCCTGCCTCAGGTCGCTGCAGTTTCTCTAGATCCAGCTGCTGGCAGTGAGGCATGGAGGCCCTCTAGGCCCTGGCACCTGCCCCAGAGCTGGTGCAGACTAGGAGATGGCCCAGACTCTGTCCACAGGGACCGGGAGAATGTTTTACCGGAGGCTCTGGCAAGACCCTGGCCCTAAGAGCCCAGCTGCCTCTCCCCTCAGGTGTTGAGTGACTTTCTACCCCTTCTGAAGCTCCCAGCCATCATCAGACCTGAAAGGTGGCCTCCAGGTGCTCCAGGTGTGGGTGGTCCTGTGAGTGACAGGCTCTTCGGAAGGGGACAGTGTGAGACGCACTAAAGTGATAGTGTCCCACACAGAGGAGGCCTCCCTCCCAGTGAGAGGTGGAGAGATGGGTGGGTGGTGCCATGCCCCCTTGGTTGGCCCAGCAGCCACCAGGCCAACAGAGAAACGCCAGTGTCTCCTGGGGCCCTGGGCAGCCCAGCTGGGACCCCTCCAGACTTGCAGGTGAAGAAAACCCCTCCCTACATGGGTGCTTGGGTGTCACCCAGGCCAGCCACCTGCCGCCTCAGATGGGGAAACTGAGACCCAGCAAGAGGAAGGCACAGGCCCAGGGACCACAGTGAACACAGTTGGCTTTCTGTTGCTCCCTGTCCACAAGGCATGGGGCCCATCTTCTCTCACCTCCCCTCAACCCCAGTAGGGCCCACCAGCTTCCTCCTCCTCCTTGCTGCCACATCTTCCCAAGGGCACAGCCTGGGGTGGTTTCCTTGGCGGGTGTGGCCCAGCTCCCGGCACACCATCCCTGCACTGCCTGTTTGGGGCCCTGACTAACCCACCCGCTTCAAACCATCTCTGTCTGGTGCAACTGCTGCCCTGAGGGTCTCAGGTCCTCTAGATGGGAGCTCGCCTGGATCAGAAGACTTGGGATCACACGGATCAGCCCTCACCAAACACATTTTGCCCCCAGTCTGCCCTGGGGGATAGGAGGTCGTTTCAGGATGGAGGGCTCACCTCTAGGTTTGGGGGAGTCAGTAGACTGGCGCAGTTCAGCCCCCACCCCACTTCACAGGTGCTGAGGCAGCAGAGTGCCCCCCAGCTCCGTGGACACCCGCCGGGGCTGTCTCCCGACGCCTGAGCGCTGTCGGCCGCGGGAAGGAGGCCCCGGGCTCTTTGGGGAATGCCCTGCGCCGCGGGAGTATTCCGATGCTTTGGCTGGCCCGAAGGGCCCAGAAAGCCTGACCCCTGCCCTGTCACCCCCCAAGGCCCTCTCCTTGGTGGGTAGGCCTCTGATCTCCCCCCTGCGGGCGCGGTCTCCCCGGGGCGCGATCCCAAAGCAGATGTGCAGATAAACCCCTTTTAGGCGAAAAAATGCGCACAGACAGCGGCGGGGCCTCCTCTGCCGGGAAATGCGGCGTCGTTGGCCGGCAAAGGGTCCCCAAAGAGTGGGTTCCTCCTCCCCGTCGGGAACGGAGGCCCGGGGAGGGGAAGCGCCCTGGGCGGAGGGGCGTCCCGGCGCCAGCGCCCCAGCCCCCAGCCCCTACCCCAGGGGCGCAGCCGCCCGGCGACGCCTCAGACCCGCGGGGCCTCCCGCCGCCGCCGCCGCGCAAATCCCGGAAACGGCCCGCTCGCGGCGGGCGCAGTGGAAAAGGTGACCTCACGCCCCGGGCCAGCCGCTCTCTCCCGCGGCCGGGCGTCGGGGGGCTTCGGGCGGCAGGGGGTCCCGGCGCCGCCCCGACTCTAGTGGCGCCCCCCCAGCGCTGCTCTGCCCCTCAGACCCCACAGCCGCAGTGGAGGAGCGAAGCTGGGGAGGGGGTCACTTCCCTCCCTAACTGAGCCCCCTCAGCCCTCCCAGGCGCGCAGGTCCAGACCCCTTTCCCTCCAGCCCAACTCTTCTCCTCCCCCCCGCGCCTCCGGGAGGGGGCATCTGGAGCTGGTCAGGCGATGGGGTCCCGACCATTGTGCAGGTGGGGAAGCTGAGTCTGAAATGGGCAGGCCTGGCCAAGGTCTGGGGCCAGGGTCTAGGTGCTTCTGCATTGCCGGGAGGGCCCTGGGCCCGGCTCCCCTACCACCCCCACCGACCCCAACCCGTTTCCGTGCGTCTCGACGTCTCCCACCTGCAGTGGATATGTATCCTACTCCGCAAAATGGAGTCCGGGGCGGGAATGGAGGGGAGGCTTATTCTGAGCCGGTCAGCTCACCTCCGAGTGCTACCGTCCTGCCTGCGGAGCGTCCCACACCCTCCCCGCAGTCTACAGAACGGGAAACCGCGCCCGGACGGGCCGGCCGGCCTCCTCCCCAGGACGCGCGGCGGCGACAGCGCCCGGAACCAAGCGCATCCTCCCTCTCTTTCTTAAGCCTTCGGTCCCGATCCACCCCAGCCCCGGGCCGCCTGGCGGTGGGGCGCCGTCTCGGTCTCGGGTGGGCAGCGCCGGGCGGAGGCTGCCGGGACCCGGCCAGGAACGACCGTCCGGCCTGCGCCCGCGCCCTCTCGTGCTTCTGGTGCGCGGATCCGAGATTGGTGACGTCTGTCCTTCTTCAAAACAGAAAGTTTTGGGGTTAAACTACCCGTCTTCAGGGCCGCAGCCACGTCGCCGGGGACCGCGCAGGCACTTTCTCGTTGGAGAAGCGGGTCTCCGTGCGCTTTCTTCATGAAAACTTCCAAGTCAAGTGTGGGCTTTTCGTTTTGAATCATTTCAAACCCTGTGAGCTCAGGGGTCAAATCGGGTTTCGGGACAGCGCCTTAAGACACACTCTCCCCTCTGCCCTTCAAATCCCCCTCCTCCGGTAATTTACAGACTTGTTCCTTTGGGATTGACTTTATTTTTGTTTTGTAGCTACTTTTATAATGTGTGATTTTCTCGAGAAGTGAGTTTTAAAAGGCAGATTCGTAGGCAGGTAGTAACTCCGTGACCTAGCGAGGACTTGGTTCTTGGTGGCCGGGGGACCAGGGCGACTCTGCTGGACGTGGCGCAGACCCCAGCGCTCCGGGCGGCGCTCCGGGCACCCCTCCGGCCCCTGGGCGGCCCGGCCTCCACTTCATGCCCACCCTCGGCCGGAGGCGGCTCTGCAGCGACCTTGGGTCGGAGTCCTGCGAACCAGCGGCGCTCGAGGCCACACCCAGGGCCGGGCCTTGCGGCCGCCGGTATCTCAACTCCACAGGGCCCGCGGCTCGCGGACGGCGAGGCCGGGTGTGGGCGGCCCGGGGGACCCCGCGGAGCCGTCGAGAACGTGCCCTGCGCCAGGAACACGCGCGCCAGGCCCGGAGGTGGGTGTGACCCCAGTCCGGCTCGGGGCGCTGCAGCCTTTGGGGACAGCGGGGTGCGTGCTGGCCGCCCATCCCGGCAGGTGCCAGGTCGCCCCGTCACCCCCCCCACCCCCCGCCCCGAAGCCACGGGACTGTAAGGAGAAGTCCCAGGCGAGCCGGTCCCTCCAGCCCGGCGCTAGGCGCCTGGAAACCGCTGCGTGTTGTTTTTCTTTCTTTTTTCTTTTCTTCCGTCTTTGCTCTCCTTTCTCGCTTGCCTTCCTCCCTCCTTCTCTCCCTCCATTTACCCTCTTTCTTTCTTCCTCTATCTCTTAAGTCGTCCTCCTCCTTCCCCGCTCCTCCTTCCTCTGTGGCTCTCTGGTCTCCTCTTTCCTTCCCTGCTGCGCCCTCTCGCCCTTTCCCTCTTCCTTTAGTCAGAGGACCACCAAGCCAGTCTGTCCTCCGGATAACAAGGGGAGGGAGCGCGCGCTCACCGGGGCCCCCAGGTGCCAGTGCAGAGCCCTTGGAGGTTCTGTCGCCTGTGTAGTGGGCCAGGGTCTCCTCCCAGCCCTGCCCGCCAGCCAGGTGAGGGGAGCGCAGTGCCGCCTCCAGGAAGTCTTCCAGCAGCAGGTGGAGGCCAGGTCACGCCGCCACGGTCAGACAGGGACTCAAGCTTGCGTCTGTGCTCCCTGACTCTGAAGTCCCTTCTCCTCCTGAGGATGTGGGGGAAGAGGGAGGGACCTGCAGGGGACAGAGGGAGGCCACAGCCGCCCCACTTCTCAGACGCCAGGCCGGGACCAGCCTCTGGTCCCCCGGCTCCAGGCCAGCCCTCCTCCTCCCGCTGGTCTGAGTAGAGGATGGTGGCCAGAGCCTGGTGACTGTCCACGGGCACTGGGCTTTCCCGCCCCCCCATCACACTATGCTCCTGCACCATTGTGTCCCTGCGTGCCCCCCCCCCCCCCCCCCCCCGTCCAGGCAGGGTGGGCTCAGAGGCTGTGGCCACAAATGCCCAGATGCCCTGCAGAGCCCACAGGGGACCCCGTGATGAGACCAGGACCCCTGGCTACTGCCCTTGAGCAAGCCCATTCTCTGCCCAGGCCTGTTTCCCCAGATGAGAAAACAGTAGGGCGTGGACTGGGTGAATCCTTCTCCTTGCCAGTTTTAACAGCCTAGATCAGGGGTCACAAAACTTTCTGTAAAAGGCCAGATAAGTAGATATTTTAGGCATTGCCGGCTGTGCAGGTCTGTTGCAGCCACTCCACTCTGCTGACAGATGTGAGAGCAGCCAGAGATACCGTGTCATGACGCGTGTGGCTGTGTTCCCATCACACTTGTGTGTGCACACGAAAACGTGCATTTCATATAATTCTCACGTCACGAAATATTCTTATTTCTATTTGTTTCAACCATTTAAAAATGTAAAAGCCATTCTCGGTTTAGAGGCTGTACAAAATCAGTCGGTGGCCGTAGTTTGCCAATTCCTAGTCTAGATTCAGTTCTTCTGATTGCACAAATGTATGCACATCCATATTAAAGGTGTTACCTTATCTAAAAAAAATTGTTTTAGTTTTTTTCCCACAAAAGCAACCATTAGTTTTACAGTATTGGGGCCTTAGAAACATAAACCATCTACTCCCATTTCTGAATTCTTAGCAGTTTAAAATCTCCCAGATGCTAGCATTACACCCAGACACTGGCCTGGATGCTTTACAATTGTTGTCTCATTTAATCCCACACTAGTCTTTGGAGTAGGGATTGTTCACCCCACTTTCCAGCTCCTTGCACACCTCTGATGATGGGGCACTCACTCCCTTCAGTGGCAGCCCTAACAGACTCTGAGGGCTGACTCCTCTGGAGAACCCTGGCTGCTGAGAGCCCAGTGACCTGGCCGGCAGCCCCGGAAGGGTGAAGGCCACCGTGGGTGTGAGTGCTCCATCCAGGGCCCGTCCTTTCCCATCTCCCCTCAATTCCATCTAAATCCCCTCCAGCTGTTGAAATGAGGACGGACAAGGGGGCCATGGCGTTGACTTTCTGGGACTTTCCCAAGCCCTGAGCCTTTGCAGGCCTGTGCAGCTGCCATGTGACAAATCTTGCAAGGAATAAGGGAAGGGGAAGAGTATGACAGAAAAATAGCTATTATAAATGTGTTGCTTGCTAAAAGTGTTTCCAGGAAATCTTGCTCTTGTGGAGGCCTCACCCCTGCATCTGCATCTCCAATGGCTCTTGCGCCCTCTGCTGGTCAGATTGAGTGCTAAACCAGCTCACTGGGATGGTCTTTTCTCTTTAAAAGGAAAAACAGCCCAGAACTTTCTCTCCCCTTTGTGTACCAGACACTTGCTGGATGCTGAGAAAATAAAGAAAAAGGCATTTTATCTGTCCTCAAGGAGTGTGGTTTAATCGTGGGGAGAGACAGACAGACGTGCTCACAACTGATAGCAAGGATGGTGGGGGGACGGTGTGTGGACGGCTTCCCAGACCTGCTGACCCAACCTCGAGGGATAAGGAGCTTCCAGAGGCAGACACGGTGAGCTCACGGCTTCTGGAGGGTGTTAATGTTCCCATCAGCGGGCTGGCAGCGCCCAGATGGTTTTGCATTCGATAGTTCCCACAGCAACTTGTCCTCAGCCAGGGAGTTACAATCATAGACTCTCCTGGTGCCTAGGGACAGCTATTGGAGACCCTGGGGAAGGGCTGGGGACCTCTGTTGTGCCCACATAACCAGAACTGTGATTTACAGACTTCATAATTCCCAGGGGTATCATCAACTGTGCTGTGAATGGCACTTGTTGCTTGTGCAGTGCACAACCCACACAACTGTGTCCAGCAGCCCTGCCAATTATTTGTTTCCTTCTGTTCTCATAGAACCAAATGGGGTTGAAGAGGCTGTCATTACGTTCTATCGCATTCTGTGTGCCCCCTTCCCAGATGATAAGCTACATATAGAAACAAGGGAAGAAAACCTATCATATCTGCACACTTCATGTTAAAAGTCTACCTTACTGAGAAATCTACTGCCTTGCTGTTTTATGCGTCTGTTACAGATTACAGCAAAATTCACCTCTGGAAGTTTTGAGTGAGGGCAGTGTGGCAGGCTGAATTCTAAGATCGCCCCCTGGTGGACGTGTCCTGTATGACCCCTCCCCTTGAAAGTGGGTGGACTGGTAGTGTGATAGGCTATCACTGCCCTGATCCTGTCACCTTATATGGCAAAAGGGATCTTGCTAGTGTAATTAAGGTCCCCCACTGGTTGGTGTGGAGTTGACCAAAAGATTATCCCAGATCTGACCTAACTAGACTAGCCCTTTCAGAGGGACTGGGGTTCTCCTGCAGGCCTCAAAGTCGGCTGCCACGTTGGGAGGGGGCCTATGGAGGGGCCACAGGGCCAGGACCCTGGGGCGGCCTCAAGGAGCTGAGAGCAAGAAAATAGATTCTGCCGACAGCCTGAGTGGGCTCCAGAGTGGATCCATCTTCAGCTGGGCCTCCTGATGAGACTGCAGCCCGGCCAACGCCCCGACTGCCACTTTGTGAGACCCCACGCAGGGGACCCAGCTGAGAAAGGAGGGTGACCTTGTGAGGCCCAGCCGCGTGTGTATTCGCAAAGCCCTCAGACGTGCTGCACCCCGAGAGCTAGGCCAGGGTGTTTTGAAGCAGACTAGACTGGAGTCTGGGAGCCCTCTGAGACACTGGGCCTTCCCGACACTGCCAACGGCCCTGCCTTCAGGGACTTTCTGACCTGCGTGCGTCCCAGTGGGGCTGCCCAGCTCTGAGACCCCGAAGCCCCGCTGCCCTCTGCCACTTGCTTCTCTCATCCCCCTGGCGGGAGGAAGTGACCGGCCCAGCGGGTGGGTGTGAGTGAAAGAAGTGAGCGACTGAAGCACGGGAAGGCTCTGACTGCGCCGGGGCCTGCCGCTCTCTCGGTGCCACAGCTGCTTGCCACGGAAAGAGCCCTGAGCCTCCAGGGGTGGGAAGCACCAGGCCAGCCTCCCGCAGAGATTCACCAAGATCCATCCTGGCTGACCGACCGCCCGCCCTGGGCAGGCGCCCTGCACAAGGTGGGGACAGCGGCTCCCAAGCCACATGCCAGGAGTCGTGTCCGACAGTCAGGGCCCAGCTCAGCACCCGCTTCCCCAACAGGCAACCCAGTGAATGGGGCCACCGGGCCCCAGCCCGACAGCCGAGGGCCAGCCGAGCGCCTGGGTGGGCACGGTGGGCAAGGGCTTCCAGGCCTGTGTGCTCTGCAGGGAGCCCACGGGCAGCCTGGGAAGGCCGAGGGCGGTGCCCGGGAGAGACAGAGGCAGGAGGAGGCCCTGGTGGTTCTTCTGGAAGTTTACAGTTCCAGAGCCGGAAGCTGGGCGAGCCGTCCCAGGATTGGAGACGACAGCCTAATCCCCTCTCCAGGCGCTGCCGCCCTCCCAGTGCAGCCCAGCTGGGGGCCCGACCCAGGCTCCTGACCCGAGACGCCCTCGCCCTCGAGCTGGGCAGGGGCTTTGTTCCAGAAAAATGCTCCCGCAGGGTGGAGGTCAAGCCGGACGTCCTTCCTCAGGCCTGTGTCGCTGGGGCAGTGCCGGTTCCCGTGATCTCCAGCATCTGGTGAGATCGCTGGTTGGGAGGGCCTCAGATGCCACCTCTGTCCCGGCCCCAGGGATCCCGCACCCCTCCTCAGTGTCCAGCCCCGTCCCCTCCGCGGAGCCCTGCCCTCCAGCCCTGTGGTCTCCAGTCAGTCCACTTGCTCCCCACTGCCCTGAGGGAGAAGGTTCCAGGGCCGGACCTCTCCAGGCTGCACCCCCGCCCAGCCGGGCGCCCTCTCTCCTGGGGCCCCCCTGTCTCCAGGCAGAACCTCCTGTAAGTGCCATGCGGTTTGGCGAGCAGCGCCCCTGTCACTTGAGAGGCGGCTCCGTGATGTCAGTGCAGTCACTCTGCCCCGGGGCCTCTGTTCCTGGCATAACAGAAGCTCGCGGCCTTCCTCAGGGGGTGTGGGGCGAGAAGGGGCGCCTGGCCCACAGCAGGGGCGGCATCAACGGAGTCCCCGCCTCCCCGCGCAGGGCTGTCTCGTGTCAGCACGCAGCCATGGGGACCTCTCCACCGCAGCCTCTGTACAGTGTCCTTCCACTCGGGCTCTAGCCCCCCTGGACCCTCGGTCCGGTCTCCATCCCTCCTGGAGCCTTCGTGGACCTCCCCACCCTCACGCCTCATACTCCCCCATCCTCTGTCTCTTTCCAGACTCCACTCTCCAGCCTCATCACTGGCGGGGCCACTGCTACATGTTCCCCACTTTCCTGATGGGGAAACTGAGGCCCAGGCAGGAGGGCCTCACTCCAGGCCACACAGGTGGTGGCAGAGTTGGAGGACAAATCCGTCAAGACAGTGGCCGTAACGAAAGCCTCCCTCACCTTGGAGGCCAGCGCGGCCGGGGTTCGTCCCCTCTCCTGCTGCGAGTCCGTCACTCAGCATCCAGCCCACAGAGCAGCTCCCCGGGGGACCCCCGGCCATGGCACAGTGGGAAGAGGGGGCTCCCAAGAGTCTCGCATTGGTCACTTCCCTAACAACTCGGCTGAAGCCAGGACAGTCCTGCACACACCCAGAAGTGCCCCAGAAGTGGGGCCAGCACAGCACAAAGCCCGGGGTCCCCCTCCAGGCTGCCCGCCGCTGCGGGACCCCAGGCCTGGCTCCCTCTGTGAGGTGGGGCGCGGCATGGGAGGGGTCTCCAGGCGCCTCCTAGCCTGACATTCCGTGACAAAACCAACTCACGCCGTGTGGCTCTTCCGCTCACAGCTCCCTGATGGCACCGGCTCCAGCCCTCCTGGCCACAGGACTGTGGGCAAGCGGCCTGGCTTTCCTGGGTGTCCTTCGGGGATGGCAGCCGCCTCCCGCTCAGGGGGTCCTGTGAGGATGAAAGGGGGCGCTGTCAAGATGCTGAGCAGAGGCCGGGTCAGAGTAAGTGCTCACAGAGTATGGTGCCCAGGGAGTCCTTGCTGGCGGTAACTGTTTGAGTGTCTGCCACCACACGCACCAGCCCCAAGGGGTTAGGTGGTATTGTCCCCATTTTTCTGTTGAGGAAACTGAGGCTCAGAGGCATCGCAGAAATTGCTCAAGGCAGCCAGTAAAGGCACAGCCAAGATTGGAACGCTGTGCTGGAAGGTCTGCAGGCGTCTGCCCTGGCTGGAGGCACTCGGTGGCCAGGCGGTTCTCTATGCCAATGCCCAGAGTGAGGGATGGAGCGTGCAGCCCTGAGAGTCCCGGGCAGAGGCCGGGAGGACACACTGGAGCTGCATGTGCATCTCAGAGCAGCCTTAGAGGCCCGAGTGCAGAGGCGCTGCGGGCGGTTCTAGGGGACCGTGGGGGCTCGGCCTCCTCCCGCCCCGCGGCCTCTCCACACGGGCGTTCACTCTTCTTGTAGAAGTGCAGTCCAGGCCGCAGCCGCGCAGCAGGCCGCAGGCAGAGCCGCCACTGGATCCCGGCTGTAGGAGGCCCTCCCCCGCTGCCTGGAGTCCCTGCCCGCCTCCCTCTCAGGGCCCCCCGCCCCCAGCTGCCCTGCGCAGGCCCAGCCTTGAGTTTCAGATCTTGGGGTGAAGCCAGGCGCCTTCCCAGGACAGGCAGGGAGAGGAGATGCAGATGCCCCTACTGGACCGATGACTCAGGGTGACCCTCTACCCCCCCTCGGGCTCAGCTTTCTCCCAGGACTTCGGGCAGTTTCATTTGCTGAGAGGCCAGGGAGCTGCGGGGCAGGCGCCTTCCCAGAGGGTGTGATGAGCCCAGAGTGGCCCGGGACAGCCACGCTGGGTGTGGAAGTTCCAAGGAGAGGAAGAGGGGGCTGTGGGAGGCGCCCCCGGCTCCAGCCCAGCCTCACGCTGACCCAGCGGTGCTTACGGAAGGCCTTCGAGGCGCCAAGCCTGTGCTGAGCGCCAGTGCGCGTGCGATGACCACACGGGATGACCACGCGGGCTGCCGCCCTCTGCTGGGTCCTCCTGGAGCAACGAGTTAGCTCCCACGGGTCGCTTCCGGAGCCGGCCCTCTGGTGGGACAGAACTCCAGGGAAGGGGGTATTTGTCTGTGTGTTGCGTGTTTGTTTGGTTTATCTCTGCCACCAGGCCTTTGAGATCCTTGAGCATAAGACTCACCACCCCCCCACCCCCCGACCCCAGCTGAGAACTTTGTGTTTTCTAGGGAGACTGGAGAAAGTTCTGATGTTTAAAAATGCTGAAGAGGAGGATTCTAGAACACTGCCTGCGAGTTTCCTGTGGCTGCCGGGAGACAGCACTTCGGGCCGGGTGGCTCAGAACAGGCACCTGTGCTCTCACAGTTCTGGAGGCTCGAAGTCCAAAATCAAGGTATGGGCGGGGCCGGGCTCCCTCTGCAGGCCCCAGGGAGGGTCCTTCCTCCTCTCCTCCAGCTTCTGGTAGCTGCCAGCCATCTTTGGCCTGTGGCTGCATTGCTCCCATCTCTGCCTATGTGGGCGTGGTGGTCTTCCCCGCGTGTCTGTGTCTCCAAGTCTCCCTCCTTACAAGGCCCCCGGTCATTGGATCAGGGTCCACCCTAATCCACCTGACCTCACCTAATTACATCTGCAAAGACCCTATTTCCCAATAAAGTGATATTCACAGGTTCCAGGAAGTTAGGACTTTAACACATCTCTTTGGGGGACACAAGTCACCCTACAACACTGCCCATGTAGCATCTGTACAAACTACATAAAGACACCCCCTCGTGCAGGTTGGCACGGCCGCAGCAGCAGAGGACAGGCTGGGTTTGAGCCCCTCACGTGCCCTTGTGCAGTGAACAACCTGCACAACTGTAAGCAGCGGCCCTGTGCTGGGGCCTCTCATTTCCGACCCAGGGAAAAGGTCCAGACTGGAATCTCAACTCCAACCTGGGCCGAAGGTGCTGTGAAGCCCAGGGAGGGGCCGAGGCAGGGTCTGCAGCGGGCAAGGCTATAAGAGGAACATTATCTGCAGAGAATTTAAGAATAATAACAAAGCCGACTAAAAGTCCATCTGCTTTTTATCATCACCATGCACCCACTATTCTGAACAACGTCGGTCGTGAAACACTCCTGCCGCCACGTCTCCTGCTGGTGTAGGTTCTAAACAGCTGCTGTTATCACCAAGTTTTCTTAACAGACGTGGGAGCTCAGGTTAGCATACGCAGCTCACCTTCTCACAGACACTGGTCTACACGGAGGTCGTTCAGAGACTGGGGCATGCACTGGGCCTGACGTGAGCATCTGTCCTGCATTTGCGAGGTTTTGGGACCATGGGCCGTCAGGGCCCCGTGGGGTCACACACCGCTGAGACCCACAGAAGAGCTGGTATCCGTCCTGAAAGTCGAGCAACTGTGAAGATGAGGACCGGCCCAGAGCCCCCCAGATCTGCGGTTCTCCCAGACCCCCAGGACTTTTATTGGGGTTTACGCCTTACTACAGTGGACAGAAAGCCCGTGTAAGGAGTGACAGGCCTGTCACCATCCTGAATGTGGTGACGGTCACCCACGTGTGGTAAAATGGTGACGAACAGCCCAGACGTACCAACATCAGCCTCTTGCTTTTGTGTGTGTGTGTGTGTGTGTGTGTGTGTGTGAGGAAGATCGGCCCTGAGCTAACATCTGCCAATCCTCTTTTTTCTTGAGGAAGACTGGCCCTGAGCTAACATCTGGGCCCATCTTCCTCCACTTTATATGGGACGCCACCACAGCATGGCTTGCCAAGCGGTGCGTCGGTGCGCACCTGGGATCTGAAACTGCGAACCCCAGGCCGCCGCAGTGGAGCGCGCGCACTTAACTGCTTGCGCCACCGGGCTGGCCCCCAGCCTCCTGCTTTTGATCTTGATAAACTCTAGTTAATTAACCTGAGATGTCACGACGGGGGCGGGTCGGGGGTACACGGGGATCTCTCTACTGCCTTTCTCCTTCCTTTGAATCTATAATATAGTTCAAAATAAAAAGTTAAAAAGATAACAGTGGGCAAGAATCATCCCAGAAACCAAACACAGAAAAGAAGGACACGGTGCAAGTCGTGAGGTGTGG
The DNA here is from genome assembly GCF_057802395.1 of Ceratotherium simum simum. Lineage (NCBI taxonomy): Eukaryota > Metazoa > Chordata > Mammalia > Perissodactyla > Rhinocerotidae > Ceratotherium > Ceratotherium simum. Next base: position 55,062,352 of record NC_141919.1, on the reverse strand, counting down.
GTTCTCTGTGAGCACCAAGTTATTTTGTACGTGAAATGTTTTACTGAATGTGAATATCCTTGAAATACACATTTAATATTCTTTTAAGATTATGCCACTTATTTAATTTTTATTTAATTGTTAAGCCATAGCAGACCAATATGTAGGTTGCAAGTTGTCCCCCTTCAAAAAGTACACTAATGTAAGTTAAAAGTGTTAATCCATTAGTGTTTCCTATTTTGTACCATAACAATTTTTTTTTTACTGGTATGAAGTTCAATGAAAGTTTGCTGTCTGAGTTGCTTTTTTGCTGCTGTGATGATCATGATTCATGTCACTTCATGATTATGATTCATGTCACTTCGTGATTATGACTGGAGGGTACCAAATGACGATCCACTCCCCTGGGCCCACCGCCCCTGCCAACGGGCAGCATCGTCTTCTCCCAGCCCCGGGGGCTGAGCGAGGCTGTGCCAGGGCCCTCCGCTCGGACCTGTCTGCACGTGTCAGGCTCAGTCGCTGTGGGGTTGGCACAGGTGCTCCTGTGGTCCTGAATCAAGGGCAGGCCAACTCTGCGTTTGGTTCTTAGGAGGGAAACACGTTTTAGGAAGCTGTGCCCCCAAAGACTAAAATTGCACAGTCCGGGTGTGATTATAAACACCCTTTAGGGGTACCTCTTGGTCCTTTGGGACCCACAACACATGGGTGCCTGCGGAGAAGCCACAGCAGCCCCAGAAAGGCCTTGCCGCCTGGGTCAGGCCGGTGGGTGGGGTCCCTGGAGCTGGCGGGCAGGTGCCGGGCTCTTGGTGTTCCCTTCGTGGCCTCACGTGTCAAGGGGCCACTGACACCCATCCCCGAGCTGCTGTGAGGAGCTGGCACTTCGTGGGTGGACGTGCCCGTCTCCCTGTGTTGTCACCACCGCACAGGTCGCTGCTCTCTGCCACCCTCACACAGCCCTCGGGCGCTGGCCTTGTAGACACAGCAGTGCCACTTTGCCTGTTGGCCTCGGTTTCCCCATCTGTGACGGGAAGGCTGGAGTCGATGGTTCTCTAGTCTCCTGTCAGCTCTGACGTCATTTTCATCTCAGCTCTTTGTTGTCGAGGACCTATTTCTCCATGTGGCTACTCCATCATGAGCTCACTTGCCCCCCAGCCATCCTAGGGGTAGGCACGGTCATCTCCTCTTTATGGTGAGGGAACGGAGGCTCAGCGAGTCTGCTCACTTGCCTGGTTGACTCGGTAGTGAGCAGCGGAGCTGGAATTTGAACCAGAATGCTTTCTCAAAGCCCGCTAACCGCTAAGCCACACTGCCTCCATTGCAGGCAGGGACAAACCTGAAGGTCCCAGGACCCCTCCGCCCCTCTGGACAATTGTCCACTGGTGAAACTGAATGTCTCCTGTGGTGGTGAGCTCCCTGTCACCGGAGGTGTGCAAGCAGAGACAAGTTGATTTGTGAGGAAAGTTGTAGAGGGTCAGACAGAGGATTGGTTCAGACCTGCAGGTGTCAGAGGCAGCATCTTATTAGTATGTTGTTTCCAGTTTTGAGAGGTGCCCCAAATAATTTGTTCTTAGTGATTTGTGAATAATTTATGTAATTAAATTTATAGTTTGTATTTTAAAATGAATGAGGGAAAATTCAAGGTTACCCCTGGAACACCATCCTCAATCCCTTGCCTTCCGATATGCTTTCCTGAGTGGGAGGGGAGGGTGGAGTCACAGCCCTGAGCTCCTTAGAGTCACAGGAACAGGTCCACTGGGAACCTCATCTCCGCCGTGTGCCCAACCAACACCATTACCCTCAGGCGGCCCTAAGTGTCCCTCCAGTCTGGATAGGCCAGCTTCCTGATCCCACACGAGCTTCCCACAGCACCACAGCCCAGGGCGGCAATCACCAGGAACACTGGCCAGACGCCCAGTCAGTCTCCGGCGTCCTGACAGCCCTGGGAAGCCCCTGGCAGAGGCTCCCCTTGGCCCCTTCTCTCTGGGGTGTCTCATCACCCTGGGCCTGGTGTTCTCCGGCAAAGATCTTACCCGGGTCCACCACCTTTTCTCAGCCCCTTCCCACGTTTCCCGGCCAGTGTCCTTCCCCTCCTGCGTCTAATCCTACACGCCTTGCCTTAGCAGTAGTTTTGAATGTATGACCTATCTCTAATGGTCACAGTGTGGACGCTTGCTTTAACAGATAAACCCCAAGTGTTCTGTGGCTTAGCCCACCAGCAGTTTCTGTTTCATTCACGTGCTTGTCCGACGTGATGGTCCTGGTGTGTGGATGGTGTTTCTCCACGCAGTGACACAGGATCCAGGCTCCTTCCATCTCGCAGCTCCCCCATCCTCTGGGGCCTCGGGGGCCTCTATGTCTAGGTGGGCTGAATTGTGTCCCTTGTGACACTTGATGTCTCTGTCCAGCCTTTAGTCTGTTTCAATGAGCGTTCCGTGCGCCCCTGAACACAATGTATGTAATGCTGTAGGGTGAGTGTGTCAGCTTAGTCAAGCTGGTCCGCAGTGCTGTTCAAGTGTTCAATATCCCTACTGATTGTTTTGGTCAATTTGTTCTGTCAATTACTCTCAGAGACAAATGATTAAATCTCCAACTGTGGATGAGGATTTGTCTATTCTCCTTTTTGTTCTATCAGTTTTGTGTCATGTATTTTGAAGCTCTGCTATTAAATGCACACCCATTTAAGATTGAGTCTTTTTGAAGAATCAACTCCCTTATCATTGTGGATCGTCCTTCATTATCTCTGTTCATGTTCCTTGTTCTGATTGTAATTAGTCTTTGGGTCATGAACATGATATAGTCTACACAGAAATCGAAATATAATGATGTACACCCCCCCAAAAATATTTCTTGTTCTGAAATCTACTTTGTCTGATATCAACATAGCCACTCTAGATTTCGTTTGATTAGAGTTTGCATTGTATGTCTTTTACATTTTAAAACTTTCAGCCTATCTTTATTTTTTTAATTGACATATAACATTATATTAGTTTTAGGTGTACAACATAATGATTCGATATTTTGTTTATATTGCAAAATAATCACCACAATGAGTTTAGTTAACATCATTCCCCACACATAGTTATAAATTATTTTTTCTTGTGATGAGAACTTATAAGATTTACTTTCTTAGCAACTTGCAAATATACAGTAGAGTATTGTTAACTGTAGTCATCTTGCTGTACATTGCATCCCCGGGACTTCTTTATCTTATAACTGGAGGTTTGTATCTTTTGACCCCCTTCATTCCTTTTGCCCACCCCTCACCCCATGCCTCTGGCAACCACCAATCTGTTCTCTGTATCTATGAGTTCAGGGGTTTTTTGTTTTATTTTGTTTTGTTTTGTTTGATTCCACATATAAGTGAGATCATACATATTTGTCTTTCTCTATTTGACTTATTTCACTCAGCATAATGCCCTCAAGGTCCATCCTTGTTGTCACAAATGGCAAGATTTCATTCTTTTTTATGGCTGGATAATAGTCCATTGTATGCATACCACATTTTCTTTGTCCATTCATCCATCAATGGACACTTAGGTTGTTTCCATATCTTGGCTATTGTAAATAATGCTGCAATGATCATGGGGGTGCACATATCTTTTTGAATTAGTGTTTTTGTTTTCTTCAGATAAATACCCAGAGTGGAATTGCTGGATCTTACGGTAGTTTTATTTTTAATTCTTTTAGAAACTTCCATACTGTTTTCCATAGTGGCTGCACCAATTTACACTCCCACCAACAGTGCACAAGGGTTCCCTTTTCTCCACATCCTCGCCAACACTTGTTATTTCTTGTCTTTTTGATGACAGTCATCCTGACAAGTGTGAGGTGATATCTCATTGTGGTTTTGATTTGTCTTTCCCTGATGATTAGTGATGTTGAGCACCTTTTCATATACCTGTTGGCCATCTGTAGGTTTTCTCTGGAAAAATGTCTGTTCAGATTGTCTGCCCATTTTTTAATCCGATTATTTGTTTTTCTGCTGAGTTGTATGAGTTCTTTACATATTTTGGATATTATCCTCTTATCAGATATATGATCTGCAAATATTTTCTCCCCTTGAGTAGGTTGCCTTTTCATTTTGTTGATAGTTTCCTTTGTTATACAGCAGCTTTTTAGTTTGATGTAGTCCCACTTGTTTATTTTTGCTTTCGTTGATTTTGCTTTTGGTATCAAATCCAAAAAAACCATTGCCAAGACCAGTGTCAAGGAGCTTACCACTTATGTTTTCTTCTAGAAGTTGTACGGTTTCGGGCGTGGCATTCAAGTCTTTAATCCATTTTGAGTTGATTTTGTGTGTGGTGTAAGATCATGTCCACTTTCATTCTTTTGCATGTGGCTGTCCAGTTTGTCCAACACAATTTATTGAAGGGACTGTCCTTTCCCCATTGTATGTTCTTGGCTCCTTTGTCGTAAATTAATTGACCACATATGCGTGGGTTTATTTCTGGTCTTTCTGTTCTGTTCGATTGATCTATATGTCTGTTTTTATGCCAATACTTACTGTTTTGATTACTATAGCTTTGTAATGTAGTTTGAAATCAGGAAGCATGATGCCTCCAGCTTTGCTCTTTCTCAAGATTGCTTTGGCTCTTCGGGGTCTTTTGTGGTTTCATACAAATTTTAGGATTGTTTGTTCTATTTCTGTGAAAAATACCATTGTGATTTTGATAGGAATTGCATTGAATTTGTAGATTGCTTTGGGGAGTATGGACAGTTTAACAATATTGATTCTTCCAACCCATGAGCACGGAATATCTTTCTGTTTGTATCATCTTCAATTTCTTTCATCAATATCTTATAGTTTTCAGTGTACAGATCTTCCATCTCCTTGGTTAAATTTATTCCTAAATATTTTATTCTTTTTGATGCTATTGTAAATGGGATTTTCTTAATTTCTCTTTCTGATAGTTCATTATTAGTGTATAGAAATGCAACTGATTTTTGTATGTTGATTTTATATCCTGCAACTTTACTGAATTTATTAGTTCTAACAGTTTTTGAGTGGAGTCTTTAGGGTTTTCTATATATAATATCATGTCATCTGCAAATAGTGACAGTTTTACTTTTTCCTTTCCAGTTTGGATGTTTTTATTTCCTTACTTGCCTGATTGCTCTAGCTTGGAGCCTATCTGTATGTTTATATTTAAACCAACTTCTTATAGACCTTATGGGTCTTGCTTTTTTGTCTGACTATCTATGCCTTTTAATATGAGTGTTTAAATAATTTACATTTAATGTAATTATCCATATGGCTGGATTTGAGTCTACCATATTGATAATTTTTTATTTGTTCTTTGTTGCTTTTTTTACCTCTTTTAGGGTGAATACTTCTTATGATTTCATTTTGTCTCTATGCTTGTCTTATTAGCTAAATCTTTTTTGTTTGTTTTATTAGTTGCTCTAGGGTTTACACTGATCACAAACTATATCAAATATTATTATATTATTTCATATGTAATATATGAATCCTACAATAGTAAACTTTCATTTCCTTCCCCACCACACTTTGTGCTATTGTTGTCACACATTTTAATTCTATGTATGTTATAAACTCCAAAATACATTCTTGTTTTTTGCTTTAAAAAGTCAATTATCTTTTTAAAGGATTTAAAAAATGGAAAATGTATTTCAAATTCATCCACATGTTTACCATTTTAGATGCTCTTCATTTCTTTTATGTAGAAACACAATTTCCCCTTGGCACCATTGTCTTTATTCTTGAAGCATGTCCTTCAACATTTCTTTTAGTACAGGTCTGCTAGTGATAAATTACCTCAGCTTTTGTTTATCGTCTTTTTTGAAAGATATTTTCACTGAGTGTAGAATTCTGGGTTGATGTCTTTTTCTTTCAGCCCTTAAACTGTTGTTTTCTTGTCTTCTGGCCTCTGCACTGTTTCTGAACAGAAGTCTAGTGTCATTTGTACCTTTGTTCTTGTAATGTGCCTCTTCTTCTCTAGCTGCTGTATAAGATTTTCTCTTTAGCGTTGGTTTTCAGAAATTTGATTATGAGGTACCTTGGTGTGGTTTTCTTTACATTTCTTCTATTTGGGGTTGTTGAGCTTCATAGATATTTGGGTTTGCAATTTTCCTCAAATTTCAAAATTTTCAAGTATCATTTCTTCAAATATTTTTCTTCCTTTCCTCTCCTTCTGGGACTCCAGTTACAAGTCTATTAGACCACTTTATATTGTCGCTTGGCTCACTAAAATTCTGCTCTTTGTTTCAGTATTTTTTTCTCTGTATGTTTTATTTTGGATGGTTTCTACTGCTATAGTTACCAGTTCACTGATCTTTTCTTCTGCAGAATCTAATTTGCTTTTGATCCCATCCAGTGTATTTTTCATTTCAGTATCATATTTTTCATCTCTATAACTTCCATTTGAGTCTTTTTTATATCTTCCATTTCTTTCCTCATTATGTTCACATTTTCTTTTATAGCCTTGAGCATAGTTATAAGTTATGGTTATAAGATTTTTAATGGTTGTTTTAATATCTTTGTCTATTAACTCCATTATCTCTGTCATTTCTCAGTCTGTTTCTATTGATTGATTTTTCTCTTGATCGTGGGTCATGTTTTCTTGCTTCTCTGCATGCCTGGTAATTTTGATTGAGTGCTGGATATTCTAAGTTTTACAGGCTGTTCAGTGCTGGATACGGTTATATTATTTTACAGAGCGTTGCATTTTGTTTTGGCTCAGTTAAGTTACTTGCAGATCAATTTGATCCTTTTGAGGTTTGATTTTAAGATTTATTATAAGGATTTCAGGACAGCTCTTATTCTGGGGATAATTTAGCCCTATTATTTGGCATGGTCCTTGTGAACACGCTACCCAATGCCCCAGGCGTTACAAGGCCTGTGGGGACATAAACTATTCCCAGCCCTATCTAAACTCCAGGAACTGTCCTGTCTACTGCCTTCTGGGATTTCTTCCCTTGGTCTTAAAGAGTTTCCTCCCAATATGCACAAGTACTCTGACAAAGATTCAGTGGGATTCCTCTGTGGATGTCTGTAACAGCAGCATTCTCTTCTATGTTCTGTCCTGAAATTTCTAACCCTCTTGACATCCCAGAACCCAGTGCGGGTCTGCTGAACTCAGCGAGACTTCCCAGTGCTGTTGGGTTTCCCTGTCCTGTTCCGCACTGCTCCTCCGCAGTTGACTCCAAGCGATAAGTGGGGGTAATTCACATTCCCTTCAGCTTCTCAGTCCTGTGCTGCCTGTTTTCCGTTGCCTGAAATTGCTGTTTGAGATATCTTGTCTCATTTTCTATTTTTTTATGGCCAGAAGGCAATTCCCACAGCATTTAATCCTTCATGGACAGAAGTAGAAGTCATCCATAGAGTTCTTGATTTCAGTTATTATAGTTTTCAATTCTAGGATTTCCATTTGATTGTTTTTAATAGTTTCCAGTTCTCTGATAAAAAACCTCTATTTTCTCACTGGACGTATTGAAGATATGAAATCCAAAATGTAATTATTTTAAAGTCCCTGTCTGATAATCCCAGTATCTTGGCCCTCTGTGGATCTGTCTTCGGACTTACTTTTTTCTCTTAATTTTTGGTCAATGATTGTCTTTTTGTATGCCTGCCTATATTTAGTTGGGTGCCAGACACTTGTGGTTTAAAAATTATGGAGATAATTTGAAACTTAGGATTCCTTCTCATACAGAGAGATTTACTTCCGCTGCTGGCAGGCCATTAGTGAAGGACAAACCACCTCACTCAGACAAGAGACTGAGCTGACTTAAGCTGGCTTTTGGTCCTTGTGAGAGCTGATCTGCTTCCTCTCTGCCCTTTCACTTAGGGTGTAACCCTTTATGGAGCCCACTCAGAGCCCAGGTGTTGGCCAGGCCTCTCCTCCTTGGCCAGCTTTGAATGATGATTGCTGTCCCCAGGCCCATGGAACCACCGACAGTCTCGAGGAGCCTCCCAGCCTCTCTGCAGCAGCAGCGTTTGTTACTGGCACATATCTTGAGGAGAAAATGTACCGGATGGCAGGCTCCCCTCACTGGGCTTCCTGTCTCTCTGCAGTGCTGTCGAAAGACGTGTACTTAGATTTTGTCCAGCTTTTCTAGTTGTTCTTGGTGTGAGGGTCAGTGTGAAACAAGCTGGTTCACCGTTATGGGAAATAAAACTCAGCCCTAATTTCTTTTTAGTAATATTTTTGAGGCCAAGAGGGCAGAGGTTCTGTCCAATGATGAAATCTACTCAACTGAAAACTTCCCTGTAGTCAAGACTAACTCTAATTCCCTGAACACTGAGAGAGTAAAGATAGACAGAACTCTCCCCAGACAGCTAGGCTGGATATACCCCTAATGAAGCCAGGCCATGGGATCCTTGAACTAAAACGATTTCAAGCAGAAGAGATTTACCACCAGACATGTGCAAATACCTTATTGAAAAAGGGTGTGGTCCCCTATGGTATTCCTAAGCTTGGGAACAATGGTTTTCATATTAACATCCAAGAAAGATCACTATCGTGGCAGTTGCTGGCATATCCAGGCTCCAGAAATGGACTTTTCTAAGGATATATCACAATAGTCTTCAGCCCAGATCCTTCTGTAAACTCCAGACCCCTCTTCTCCATTGCCTCCAGCATCGTCCCCCTGGATGGCACCTCAGACTCAAGGGTCCAACTTACCATCTTTCCCCCAAATCCCTGTTTTTTAGAGGAGAATTTCTGGAAGGACACAGATGAAACTATTGTAATAGGGGCTACACTGGGGAGTCTGGCAGTGGACTTGGAGAGGAACAGAAGATAGACAGCTTGTGCTTTTTATCTTTTATTCTACGCTCTTGAAAAAAATTTAAACTATGAATGGGTATCACCCTTAAAATAAAACAAACCTGCCTCTCCCAGCTCCTTCTCACGGCCATTATGGCGGCCCCCTGAGCCCTCCCAGGTGTCTGTTCCCACCGCATCTGATCCACTTGACACCAGACCCTCTTCTCAACACCCCCCCAATCATGCACAAACCCCTTTCATGCTGCAGGCAAAGACCCCACTCTTCCCGTGGGGGGCAGATACACGGGTGGGGCTGGCGAGGTGCCATGTGATGCACATGCCAAAACAAGACGAGAAGTTCACTCCGTATTCAGAACTGGGGAAACATTTCTCCGAAAAAGGAAGATGAATCTGGGCCAAGGGAGAGCCAGCTTCCACGCAGGGGGATGTTCCAGGCCCAGGGCACTGACTGGGCAATCCCAAAGAGGGCAGTAGGTCGTGCAATGGCTGCTTTCCTAACAAAATCTATACCCAGAATATGTGTCTACTCCAGTGAGGTCAAACCTCTGCCATATCTCCATATTAGAACAGGTCCAGCATAATTGATTACAATCAGTTAACCAACCTGGTGACTATGGAGCCTTATCAGGGCCTTAGTCTTGGTTTCTTCTGCTGGCAGATTAGTCACTCAGCAATGACATCAGCCAGGTCAGCCTTTGGGCGGGAAGTCCATGTTGCTGAGCCCATGCATAGCCTCCATCCCTGCCACATCCCCTCCAGGCCTCCATCCCCGCCACAATCCCCTCCAGGCCTCCATCCCCGTCACAATCCCCTCCAGGCCTCCGTCCCCGCCACATCCCCTCCAGGCCTCCGTCCCTGACACATCCCCTCCAGGCCTCTGTCCCTGACACATCCCTTCCAGGCCTCCATCCCTGCCACCATGACAACTTTGTTTGTGGACCCATTGGTTGAGCACTGAGGTAGCTTGGGAGAGAGCAGTTTAGATCTGTGCTTCTGGCATTCTCTCTCTCTGCCTTTCTTTCTTTTTCTTTTTTCTTTTTGTGAGGAAGACTAGCCCTGAGCTAACATCCGATGCCAATCCTCCTCTTTTTTTTTTTTTTGCTGAGGAAGATTGGCCCTGAGCTAACATCCATGCCCATCTTCCTCTACTTTATATGGGATGCCACCACAGCATGGCCTGATGAGTGGTGCATCGGTGCGCACCCAGGATCCGAACCTGCAAACCCTGGGCTGCCGAAACGGAGCACGCACACTTAACCACTGCACCACTGTGCTGGCCTCTGCTCTCCCTTTCTGATAATAAAATTTACTGATCAAAGTTCTTCCCACTGGGATAATTTTCCTTTACACTGTCCTTCAGGGTCACCCTTGAGTGGGGTTACAGAGTGCAGCTGTTCATTTTTGGGTGGTAACCAGACTCAAGTTCTTCTTCCTTAGTCAATGGGTTGTAAGGAACACTATGGGACGTCGTAAGGAATACCATGGAATATTGTAAGGAACACCATGGGACGTTGTAAGGAACATTATGGGAGTTTAAAGGCATATATTGAGGAGAGGAGGCAATGCAATATCAGTTGATGTTGAAGGAGTCTGAGCCATCAGCTCATGACACTTACTTATACCTTCCAGACGTGCCCAAGCTGGGTTCCTTATCTACTATCTCCACTGACGACAGATTGCTGCTGTGTGTGCTAAGTCCCATGACTAGGTGGGTCAGACAACACCAAGTTCATGATGGCAAGCTCAAGCTACATGGTCACCTGATGCTCCATGGTTAGGCATTCAGCTATAAAAGAGAATAATTATCTGCAGAAGAGGGCACAGATTTACTCCCAAATCCTAGAATTCAAACCAATGGGATTCTCCTTGCCGGAGGCTCCTACAGCAATTGTATTTTCCACAGATGCTTCCACTCTCACGGGTCATTGGATCACGAGGACCGAGTGGAGAGCAGCTTGCCCTGCAGCCTGAACTTACTGGAGAGCCTTCTCTTATTCTGGTCCCCACTCAAAACTGGCAGCCTGTTGTGTGGCTGTGTAGATAGGTCCAAGTAGCATACTCAAATGTGACATATATTGCCTCCAAAAATCCCAAAAGACCTACCAAGCGTGGGGCCTCATTTTGGGGGTAGCTAGTGAAGGTGCAGCAACTTGTCTTACCGGGGAAGGGATGTCTCACCATGCTTCAGACCACTGAATTCCCAGAAATTTCACTGAGGTGGTGGGCCCCTCTCAGCACCCGAATTTTTGTGGCATTTCTCTCTCACCCTCTGGTTTGTATCTAAAGCACTTGCTACTTCCTACGTATCAGATCCAATCAGCATAGTGTCACCAACAGAGCAAGTGTGACGTTTTGTGGAATGTTGAGACCATCAAGCTGGCTTCAGACCACATTACGACAGAGGGCAGGAGAATTAATGGGGCTCTGCGCCAACACTGTGAAGGCACACTGCTGCCTGCCAGGGAACAGCAAGCCGCTTCTGGCTCTCTCACAAATCAGTATAGAGGGAAATGCATTGACCGGGTCAGTAGCTGCAACCAAGTGCTGGAGGCCACGTTGCTTTGCCCATAAAGGCAAAAAAAAGCTGGGACAGCTGAAATTGGATCACCACCTGGTCAAGTTTACGACAGCCCACAGCCATTCTTCAAGGTGCACCTGGCTTCTAACAGGCTAACCTGGTGGGCTAAATGGGAGGTATCAGGCATTACTGCCCCTGCCTCTTTCAGGGTTTGAAGGTGGCTTTGGTTCTTGAGTTCCCCAGGGATGCAGCATGGCTTCTAGTTGACTGTCCTGGTCGGGAGGGGAGGGCCAGTGCTACCACTTAGTCTTTGCTACCAGAATGGCCTTCATACCGTGGGTCGGAGAACCCATGTGGGGAATGGACCAGGGTGGGTCTGTGCACCAGCCAGGCCCAGGTGAGACGTAGACGCCAATGATTGCCTTTCCAGTCTTACTCGTTGGCCACAGTGGCATTTTGAGTCCCTAGGAATTAGTGTCAATTCAGAGCCAGCTCCCAGTCACTTCAGTCAGCGGCCCCAGGTCCCTTAGGAGCAGTGTGTGTGAGCCTGCAGCAGTGGTGCACAGTCTTTCTCACGGGAACCCAGCCTGTCCTTCCCTCACGGGGTTTGGAGCCTGTGAGCTGACAGGTCTGGAAACTGGATAGAGGCCATGATTCCACTGTGGCACCTCAAGCCAGGGTTTCAGCTGCCAGACCTAGAATCTTTCCTTTTGTATAGATGAGGCACCACTCCAGTAGGCTGCCTTCTTTTCCATACCCGGGCCACTCATGTTCCTCGATGTCTTAGTGAAGGGAGCGTCTCCTGGGTCCACTTGTGGAGCGTAGTTGGGGATAGGTGTGTGGGTTGCACGTGATAAACCCAGTCCTGCATTTCTGTCTCCCTCAGCCTTGGATTCCCTCCTTCACGTCACACCAGGAAGCACTGACATGTCAGTCTCATTAAGCGTTGGCCCCTGCTGGGTCCACATTTGGTCAACAAACCAGGTAAGCTGTTAAAGCCGCCTCCAGTTAATACGTTAAATCCAGACTCTCTAGAAAGTGCACCCATATCAACAGATTCAGTCTGATCTGGGGTTCTGTTCTATCCTCCTTGGTCTAACACCCTTAGAGTCCATCTCCACGTGGTCCCCAGGTTTTGGATGTATATCAGTGAAGTCCTGAAAACCTGTTGGTGTCTGAGCTCTCACAGCCCCGGAGTCACAGCGTGTATGTGTCCCAGAGGCCGTGCTGAGATCTGACCTTTCTTGTGGGTCTAGAGGCAACAGGAAGTGGTTCTAGACTCCCTTTTTGAGGTGTCTGCCCCAGGTGAAGTGATCACGGGGTTTAAAGCAGAAGCTGTTTCCTCAGACACCAGAAGGCCAGCCACCTCCCCAGTGAGGGAGGCTCAGAGTGATTTGGGGGTTCACTAGTGTTGTTTTCACCTTGGTCCAACCAGACTTCTCTGTTTGGAGTTTCCAGATCCCATTCTTTCCTGATCAGTACCCTAAGGTTCACGTGAGAAACTTGACAAGACCGTGAATTCAACCGTTGCAATTCAGCAGCCTGCACAACTCAGTTTGTGCTTGATTTCCATCGGCATCAGCCCTGTAGCTGCAAGAACTGAGGCTCTGCGGGGGCTGCCATGGACGTTCTCTGGTTCTCAGAGATGGCTTGAGCTGAGAGTCAACACATCTGAGCTGCTCATTTTCTCTCTGTAAGAGCTTCAGTGCCCCCAAAAGGACCCGCCCAGCCCACAGCCCTTGCAGGCATCATTGCTGCCCTAATGGTCACACACAGCAGCCACTTGGTTTACCATCCAGGCTGTGATGCCGCGGGGTCATGGTTACCAGCCACCTGCCTCCCATGGGCAGGAGCTCAGCGTCGTACGTGAGCCCGAGGGTGTGACTACACCAAGCCCCAGATTCCATTTTGACATGTCTGTTTCCTGGGACCAGTCCCAGAACCAATTCTATATCAGTTTGGATCCAAGCAAGAGACAGAAAGCACACACGAATTTAAACAGGGGAAGTTGAGTATAATGAATTACTAAGCTTGATCAGGGAGTAACTCTAAAGATGTAGAGAACTCTAAAGGGAACCCTGGGGCTCGACAAACAAGCTGTGGGACATCGCAGGGAAAACACATGTGACACATATGTTCTTGCAAGAACATACAAGGAAGAACAAACTTGGAAGGGGCCCCACTTCCCCAAGCGTGCCGTTCAGACGTCATTGTTGGAGGTGTGGTCGCAGCTCACTGGGCGGCACAGGATTCTCCTGGTTGCCCGGTCAGAGCTGGTCTGGGGTCCCTGGGACACGACATTCTGAGGTTGCCTGCTCACTGACGGGACAGCACACATCTCAGGTACACGGGGTCCCTGTTGGGAGCGTGTAGTCATGTGGCCACCGGCTCTGCGCCAGCGCAGTGAGGTTACGAGGGACACGCACTCTGGGGGTGTGGCTGGGACGGAGCCTCACTGGGTGTTTCCAAGGGTGCAGCAGAAGCAAGAAAAAGAGGACACAGCACGTGGGTGCCCAAGGGGGGCCTCCTCCTATGCTGGCCCTCTAGTGCCGTCCGCTGACAGTGCTGGGCCCGGGCTCCCTGCAGAGGAGGAATGCTGATGGAAACTAGGCCGTCATCACAGGAGAGGTGCTCTGGGGCACGTCTGGAGCTCAGAGGCGATAAACTGATCCGGCACGTGCCCCAGCGTGGAGATGACCCCAGTGTTTATCAGCAGGTGAATGAATCAACAAACCAGTGCATTTGGACGATGGAAACCACCACTCAGCAGTGAAAAGTAAGGAACTGCTGACACACAACGTGGGTGCATCGCAAAGGCATTTTGCTGCCAAAGCAGCGAGACACCAAAAGGCACTCACCACGTGACTCTGTTATGGGAAAGACTCACAGGCCAACAGGCAGCGGCTCCAGCAAGGAGGCTTCACTGCAATGGGGCCTGCAGAACTTTGCGGGCTGATGGGAATGCTCTCTGCTTTGATCGTCCTGGTGGTCACATGGATGTGTGTTTTCCAAAACTCATAGAGCTCTACACTAAAATGAGAGCATATTATTCATGTAAATTATGCCACAAGAAAGCTAATTTTTAAAAGTTAATGGAAAACCATGGCCTCTCAATAGATGCAGGACCATTAAGAATTCAAACATTCAAATATTGAAGGTCTGGGTCACCACTGGGGTTAGGATCCAAGCAGTGGAGGGCCTGGCTGATGGCAAAGACGGGCAGTGAAGGAACACTGCAAGTAGGGACTGCGGCTTCAAGACCAGTGGTTAAATGAGAACTGGACGAGCTGTGCACGTGTTCTTGTTGGCTGTCCTTCTGGGATGTGTGTGTGTGTGTGTGTGTGTGTGTGTGTGTGTGTGTGTGCAAACCAGGTTTCCCTCCTCCTCTTCCCAACTGTTTACTCAGCAGCTTTGGTAGTGTGGGGGATCAGAACTGGCCACCCCAAAATGTGTCTCTTTGGCTTGATTATTAAAAACAGAAGGTTCTGAAAGAAACTTTAACCTCCTGCCTCCACTGCCTGAAAGAATTTACAATAGAAGGGCCTGTTCCAGGAAGGAGCTAATACCATAGGATAACTGTAATGTAATGTAAAATGAGTCTCTCGGTCACATTGTCTATAGTTGGCCCATGTGCATTTCCAACTCCACGTGAAGTGCCTTCCTCCCACTTGAACCACTTCCACCCCCAAACCACTACCCCAACACCCTCCTTTGTCTTGAGCTAAAAACAGTATTCAAGGTGGCGACCTCAGCCATTGTGGCGAGTTGCTCAGTTTTCCTGGGTCTCTCCCATGTATACATGTTATAAAGCTGTGTTTGATTTTCTCCTGTTATTCTGTCTCATGTCAATTTAATTCTTAGGCCAACCAGAAGGACCTAGAGTGGGTAGAGGACTTGTCTTCCTTCCCTACAGTAGTGATTCATCTCCATCACGTTCTGGGTCACAGAATTTCCAGGTAGGACTAATTGAGTCAGAAAAGGAATGATCATCCAGACCTAGTTACAGGGAGCAATGGGACTTTGTGTGTCCCCTTTTGGGGATGAAAATGAAAGCGTCCCCCACCAAAGTACAGTTGCATCATGTTGCAAAAGCAGGACGTTTCTGTCATCTTTGCTGAGCATGATTTTAGCTCTAGGGAGGGAGGCGGGGAGCGATGCTGAGCACTACAGGGGCAGGCTGCGCAGGTTACTTCTATTGCCGCTGAGCTCCACACCTGCCTTTTTGTCCTTTACTTTCTGCTGCTGGAGCCGAGCGTCTGAAATCTGCATTTCCTAGATTCGCTGGACAGCTGGCTTCTGGTCCCCACAAGGGAGGCAGTGGCGGGAGATAGGAACTCAGGGAGAGAAGCTTCATGCTCTTTCTCTGACAGCACGTGGTTGCTCTGTGGGTGGGTGGGGCATCACTGCTCCCCAGGGTGGCTCCATACCCCAGCACCCCAGCACTGGCAGCACCAGAGCCAGTGGTGGCTTGTGGGCTCCTGGGCATCACACCTTCCTGTCTGCACTTCCAGCCCTTCTAACTCATTTGTAACCAATTCCCTGTATAAAGTCTTCTCTGTTTAAATACCTAGCTTGGTTTCCATTTTCTTAACTGGGCTGTGACCAATACGGTGATCTACAGCATCAAAACTCCTGGTCTGACATAGCATAGTAAGCACAACAGCCGTTCCCAGGGCCAGGGGGAGACAGGGAAGAATTTGACACTGTTTAAAATATTTGTTTGACATTTACTTAGAGGAAAGGCTGAGTGCTCTAAACAAATACAGGAAGGGCCCAGCAGGAGGAAAGGCTCTGGGGGCAGTCCCAGCCTCTCCCCCACCTCCAGAGAATTCATTTCTGGCCCCAAATTTGCAGCTCCCTCTCAGCAAAACAAAAGGCCCGCAATTAGGGCCCCCGCCTGTCTCAGAAGGCTGCATCCTGGTGCAGGCGCTGGAACCCTCTTTCCAGGCTCTCTTCACATGTTCCTTCCCTTTTCCCGCTATTCCCCTGAGGGCAGGTCTGGAAAAGACTATTGTCTGTCCGACCTGCTACTGTTTTCAGTGATGTTCAGCTGGCCCGCCTGGCTAAAAGGAAGCTTGGTTTCTTTCCAAATGCACTGGGAGGCCTGAGCGCTCTGGTGGTCCTGTAGGGGGTGGCTTGTGCCTGCATGTCCCCTGCCCACCACTCCTGGCCCCCAAGGACCCCACATATCTGTCAGGCCATGACATAGGAGGTGCCCAGAAGTCAGGAGTGACTGTTCACCAGGTCTTTACAACCTGAATTCTGGCTTCTACCTGACCCCCGTCCCGTGCCCTTGGCCATCTCTCCCAGGCTCACAGTGCAGCTCATGATGCCCATCACAACTGCAGAAGGCTTCCACCGTCCCCTGTGCTCCCTGAACTTCACCCTCGGCTTCCTCCACCATCTCCTTGAGCTGCCTGGAGACTGGCTTCCTGACATCCAGCGTAACAGCCTTCCTTTGTCTCTTTGCAGCAAGTCCAGAATGATCACTCCAACACCTTCTACCCAAACGATGGGTTAAAATGGTTCCCTAGAATGTGAAGTAAGTGGCAGAGAAAAGGCCAATGCAGAGTAAGCAGTGTGTTTTCCAGAACACATGTAACTCCAGATGGCACTGAGAATACTCGTTAGCCAAGAGCATTTATAGTGCAGCGCACTGAGCCGAAGGCCCCAGGGTGGATGGGCAGCCTCCCTCCCCAGCTCTCATCAGCCGAGAGCACAGAGTGCTCTGTGTGTGTGCATTTGTGTGCATGCGTGTGTGTGTGTGTGTGTATAGTAATTATATACAAGTTTTAGGAAAAGCGTTTCCCAGACCAATGGTATCAATGAATCAGCACATTGAAACAGGAAATGTGTATGTCCCATTTATAAAAAAATACTGATCTGGTCAAGATGGCAGATTGAAAACGTACATGTTCAATTTCCTTATCTCCCAGAATTTCAACCAAAATAGAGGTGTCGACGTTTATAAACACTTACAACCCAAACAGCAGAGAGAACAGGAGGGAGAAACATCAGAGGAGAGAGTTCAGCACGTTCACTGCAGATCAAGTGAGGAGAGAAATCTGTCCACGTTGGGAACAGGGGAGAAAGTCCCAGGCCAGACCCAGCGGCTGCCGGCAGGTGGACCACACAAAACGTGCTCCACTCCCTCCTCCTGACGCTCCTGCATTGCACCAGGGTGGTGTTGGCATCTCAGTGTTAGTGAATGTAGTTTGTTGTTGGGCCCAGGCTTTAGTCATTCAGGCAAACAGACTATTGCTGGAGCTGAGCGTTTAATCCAGGATCTCAGGTTCTGGCATGCCACATCGATACGATTTTCTCAATTCAACATTATATTCCATCCTCCTTGGACTAACATCTTTAGAATCTTTCCCCACACAGATGTTCCTGGTCCCTGCTGATATAAATTAGCAAACTTTTCCCGTTCTCTTCACGTATCTGCTATGTCCATCTGGGTCAGATTTAGTGCTTATCCCACTGGGGTCGGCCTCTAGTTGTGGGTCTGGAAGCAATGAGGGTGGTGGGGTGGGTCTTGAGGAGATAAGCATCACTCTGCAGGTAAGGTTATTACACAGCCTCCAGGCAAGGGAAGGGTCTTCTCCTCAGACCACATCAGCTGAAACACAGATAAAGAGTTAGCCTCGTGCCTGGTGCACAGCAAGTGTTGTGTACGTGTTTACTCTACTGTTTTATTAGTTGAATCAGCCGTGGTGAGCAATGGGTTGCTGGGAACTGCACCAGTCCGTCCTCCCCTCCAGCCTAGTATGAGCGCAGAAGGAGGTGGAGCTGTGATGCCCAGCTCCTCAAGGCTGGGGAAGGGACTGTGGGAGGTGGCTAGGAGGGTAGGGGGATAGGACGCAACAACCGTGTCCAAGCCTTCTGTGCATCGGAATCACCCGGGGAAATGAGAGCAGACTCGGACTTCCTCCGCAGACCTCTAAATCAGAATTGTCAAGAGGAGAGGGCGCAATATTGGTACTTCTATAAACTCGCCGCATGACTGATACAGCAGGTCCCTAGACAGAGGAAGAGAAGCCCATTAGCAAGAGGACTGAACACAGGGTGCGAGTCCTCATGGAAAGCCTTTGGCGTGGCTGCCCACCACAAGCCAGTGTGACAGAGCTGCTGCTGAGATGTAGGAGACGAGAAGGTGGAGGCCCCAACTGCATTTGCTGAGGGATTTGACAGAGAGAGGCAGGAGGGGACAGCACTGAGGCTTACAGGAAGGCAGGGTCAGAGGACAATGATTCTAAGAGGGCAGAGCCCTACACATTTTTGTAGTGTAAGGAGAAGAAGCCAGAGGAAGAGACTGACAACGCAGGAGAGAGGTAAGAAGTTAGAAAGTGGGGTCCTGAGGAGGGGGAAGTGAGATTTGGAGCAGGTGGAGGTAGCTTTTGGAGAGAAAGACCAGCACTTCTTTCTCCGGGAGTGAAGGTAAGAGTTAGAGATGCAGGTAAACCAGGAAGCAGGCCGTGGAAAATTGTGTGCGATGGCTTATTTTGCTCAAAGCACTTCTGAGAGAGGAAAAGATGGAAGTAAGGCAGTTCATCTTTTGGCTTTCTTATGTAAAACAAGGGACACTCAGGTTTCACCCTCCTCCTTAACCTTAAACTCAGTTTTCTCTTCTGTTAAATGAGTATAACAGTCCCTACCTCACAGGGCTGCTGTGAGGGTTACATAGGATCAGACATATGAAGAACCAGTGTCTAGTCACCTCAGAATTGCTACTGCAACTGTCCTCTCCATTAAGACCTGTTTAAGATGACAGGAATATATCTTCTAAGATCTTCTTCAAAAGTCTACAGAAAGGACTTCTGGTTCTGGACAAGACGGAGTAGACTCACTTCTCCCTATGCCTCCCACTAAGCACAGCTAAAAATCCTGGACATTACGTATAAAACAAACATGAGAATAATCTGAAAGGTGGAGAAGGAGGATCGACTAGGGACCTTGAGACCTGAGGAACAACGTGATGGTGAGTTTCCTGGGTCTTCTTTTCGCCTCCCACATCCAAGACTTGGAGTGAAGAAGCTGGAAATTCACAAATGCCAATGGGCACAGACAACAAAGCCCGACAAAAGCCTGTTCTCTCCAGCCAAAGGACCTGGAAAAGGACAGCCTAGCAAGACAGGAAACTTTTAGACTATAAAGAAGAACGAAATAGAAATCTTAGAACTAGAAGATACAAATAAAAAGACTCCACTCAAACAACATAGAAAAGACTGAAGCTCTATCCCCACCTACAAAGAGGTAGAGGGGAGCCCCGACTCCCACCCTCACCCACCTGGCTGTAACAAGGCAGCCCCTCCCACCCACTGGGATGGTGTCAGAGAAGCAGAATAGGGAGCTGGGGCTTTTATCCCCATCCAGTGGTAATGAGCCACTCCCATACCATGTCAGTGCGGGCCAAATGGGAGCATAGACTCCACACCTGCACTGAAGTAATGAGGACCCCCTCCCTGGGGGCTCAGTGGAGCCAAGTGGGGAACCTAGACTTTCACCCGCACTTGGCAGTACCAAGGTGGCGCCTTCCTTCCCTCACCAGTGCAGTAACAGAGGAGCCTGCTGGAACGAAGGATTTAAATCAGAACCAGGGTCTCGTAACATAATACTCAACATGTTCAGAATGTAATAGAAAATCACTAGTTAAAGAACCAGGAAAATCTCAACTTGATTGAGAAAAGACAATAGAAGCCAACACTGAGAGGACAGAGATGCTGAAACTATCTGGTAAGGATTTTAAAACAGCCATCATAAAAATGCTTTGATGAGCAAATATGAACACGCTTGAAACAAACGAAAAAATAGAAAGTCTCAGCGAAGAAACAGCAGATGTAAAGAAGAGTCAGATGAAAATTTAAGAACTGAAAAACACAAACAAAAAACTCAACGGATGGGCACCATGTAAAATGGGAGGAGAGGACAGCGAAGAGTCAATGAGGTTGAAGGCAGGAGGGAAATGAGCCAATCTGAGCAACAGAGGGAAAACAGACTGAAAGAAACAAACAGAGCTCCTGGGGGCTGTGGAGCTATAACAGAAACCTCACATGTGTCATCGGAGTCTCAAAAGGAGAGGAGAAAGAAGGTGGGGCTGAAACGTTTTCAAAGAAATAATGACTGAATATTTCCCAAACTTAGCAAGACACATAAACCTACAGATTTAAGAAGTTGAGTGAACTCCACACGGGCTAAACCCAGTGAAACCCATACCAAGACACATCACAGTCAAAGTCCTGAAAACTAAAGAAGAAATCTCAGAAGCAGCGAGAGAAATGACACCTTATCTGTAGAGGAAACAATTCAAATGACCAGATTTCTCATCAGAAACCATGGTGGCCAGATGGAAGTGACACAGCACACTTCATGTAGTGAAAGAAAAGAACTTTGAACCCAGAATTCTACATCCAGTGAAAATATCCCTTAGGATAAAGGGGAAATCAAGACACTTAGAGGAAGGAAAACTAAAATTGGTCATCAGCAGACATACCCTAAAAGAGGTTCTTGAGACTGAAATGCTAGTAGGAACTTTAGAACATCAGGAAGGAAGAAAGAAAAATAGAGTAGAGTGTGGGTAGACCCGTAGATCTCTTCTCAAGTTCTCTAATCACGTTGACAGCTGAAGCAGATGCATGTTTCCTGGAGTCTGCATGGAACAAGGAGCATGAGTGAGACGCATGCCCCATCCTTGAGGAGGTCACAGGATCAATGGAATAGTTTTTGTTTGTAAGATGCTTAGGGCAGCACCTCATATATTATCAAGCAATGTATAATTGTTTGTTAACTAAATACAATAAATGTAAGAAGACACAGCAAAAGTCACAGGACACCCACTAGCAAAGACGACCTTAAACCCTCCTTTCTTCTCTCATACACGTGGCAGCAAAGCAGAGGGAGGCAGAGATCCACCAGCTCTTCTACTCGAGTCCTAGGCTGAACCGTCTGCTTAGTGTCCCCGAGTCAAGGTGATCACAGAGACCTTGGGCGGTGATGAGTCCGTCCTGGTCTCCATTGCCCCATAGGCTTCTGCATCGCCCACTCAGTCAGAACTCTAAGATCTGTTTTCAGAGAAAAATTCTCTCCCCATGTTCTGTTCTGAACACACACTTTGACCCAAGCTCCCAGCCACAGGACCTTGTGGAAACACATGGGGAAAAAGGCTCTGCTTGCACTGCCCTTACCAACCTCTTTCATCTGACTATTAACATTAATTAGGTAATGAATTAATCAACAAAGGCACTGGTTAATTGGCTTTCATTTCTTCCAGAAATGTCAGGAGAAATGATTTTTCAGAGCTTAAAATGCATTCCCCAGCCCGAAATGCTGGTCTTCATCAGCATCTGTCCTGCTAGGCCAGATCAGAGTGACCAGGGCAGGGGGCGGGCAGGAAGGAAGACTGTTCTTACGGACTTTGCTGGCAGCAGTCTGTCACATTCTCCGCTGTCTCTGATTCTGTTTCGCAGGGTACAGGGGAAAGAGCCCTGCACCAGAAGACCTGGTTATGGTCCCAGTTCTGTCACTTATTAGCTGTGTGACCTTGGACAAGTGAACTCCCTGAGCCTTGTCTATAAAATGGGTACAAATCTACCTGATCTAGCCTTTGAAAAGAATTCAATGAGTATGTGTGTAAAAACACGGTGAGCGGCAACGTACTGCAATCACACATTCCTTTTCTGAGGAAGGGCACCTGCCTCAGGCTGGAGCATAGGGAGACGTGTAGGAAGAAATAACTGAGCTGAATCATGGAGGAGGACAGGAGGGGGCACATCCAGGCCAAGAGGCAGCGTGGCACAGGGGAGCGAGGACTGGGCGTATCTGAAGAACAGCCCCAAATTTGCTCAGCCGGATTTAAGGATGAGGGAGTGGTTGGGAGGAGAGTGATGCTGGCAGTGTGCAGGCAGGGAAGGTTGGGAGCGTGGTGCATATCACCCTAAGGAGTCTGGACGTTTGAAGGATGAGGGAAACACACGGGTCTTTGAAGAGCGGTGGAATGACCGGATGTGTGGTGTAGAAAGCTCCCTGGGAGGGCAGAACTGAGGGGGGACTGGAAGCCGTCAGACTAGGCTGAGTGGTCACTCAGGAGGCAGGTGCAGCAGCCCCGGCCAGGAACGTCGAGGATCCCAGTGAGGGCAGTCCCACCTCCCGTGGAGAGAGCATATTGACCAAGTGGTCCTGAGGAGGTGGAGTCCACACGACAACAGCCGTGAGCAGGGAGGTAAAGGAAGGCTGGCGGATGCCTCCTGCTCTCTGCTCTGAGCCGGTGGACGAAAGGCGGCTCCACTCACTCAGCCAGAAGGAGGAGCAGTTTGGGGGAAAGAGAGAGGATCCAGCTTCAGGATGCTGAGTTGGAGGTCCCTGTGGGATAAGCAAGTAGAAGTGTCTAATAGACTGTTAAGCATAGGTTCTGGAACACTGGAGGGAGAGTGGGATGGAGATAAACGAAAGACACTCCTCGTGCCTTGCTGGGGTCACTGACTTACCTGGTATGGAAGATAGTCTGGGTCCAGTGCTCCTCAAACTCCCCACCCTCATTCCTCTTTTAAAAAAAAAAACAAACTGAGAACCCCAATATTAAAAACACATTTTAAAGGTTCTTTAGACAGAGTAAATCTTTATCCTGTATGGTTCAATTTGAGAATTCTTAGATGCATAGTGACCTGTCCACAGAATACTGGGGCCAAGGCATGTGTTTCGGGATGGGGAATCCTCAGTGGCCTGGCTGGTGTCACAACACTCACAGTCAGGGGTTTCCGTCCACATCAACCTACACCTGTCTTGTCTGGTTAAGCCCATTGCTTTTGGTTCTTGTCCGCATTAGAAACAGATTCATTTCTTGTCAACAGCTTACACGATAATACTTTATAACTTTAAATCGGTGATTTGACTATTCCAGACATATAGATGAAAAATAAAAAATGCAGTTGTCGAGATATTTCCAAATCTCAACCAAAAATTGACATCCTTTATTGGTTTTCCAAGCCCCTACACTAGGGACCAAGATACTTAAAATGGCCCAGAAGGCCCTGCCTGATGCTGCCCACCTGCTTTAAAGCCCCAGCACATGCCCTCTTCCCCCCGCCCCTCCTCACCTGCCATGCTGCCTTCTTTCCATTTCTGGGGGGCACCAGGCCTTATTTTCACTAACTGCTTCTTTATAACAACTGCAAATAAACTGACATCCAATTCAAGATCAAGGGCAGAAATGGGGTCACTTCCTTTCTCTTGGGTCTTGGTTTCATCATCTGTAAAATAAGAAGGTTGAACTTGATTGGGGTTAGACACCAAGAATGGGATCACTGGAGTCCCAGGAGCCATTGGTGATGTGAACGGGGATCAGCAAACTAATAAAATGGAACTTTTGCCCACGAAAAGTCTACAAAAGGAATACACATGTACTGACTACGTGCTGGGCTCGTGTTTCCTCGCGGCCACTTGATGAAAGAGGTGCTGTCATATCGACTTCATCACTCCCATTTCCAGAGGAGGAAACAGTCCATGGAGAAGTGAGGTGGCTTTCCTAACGCAGAGCTGGGATTTTACAGGCTAAATAACACCAAAACCGAGTTTCTTTGCTTTTAAATGGAATTATATCAACTTAATAATGTAACCAGGTTATCCAGTTAACAGGGGAGGAAAAGGAGAAAGAAGTGTATTCTTGTTTGACAGACACCTTTTGAGACATGACTCACAGAGGGAGGCAGATAATCATATGTATCCTTCTCGATAAAGTTGGGAACCAATAGAATAATTGTTTTCTAAAGTAGGGACCTTTCAGCTTAAAAAAAATACTAGGATTCTAAGAAAACCTGTTGACACACAGTGTATGCATTGATAATTAGCTGCCACAAGGTGGCACAATTCTCAGTAAACGCAATGAGCTTGGTTGAAGTCTGAAATCTCAGTTTTCCACCTACAGCATCCCTTTTCTTTTAGAAATTCAGCCTTGATTTTTCTACTTAATAAAGACTAGCTTACATGAATGTGTTTATTCCTTTGGCCTGGAATCCCTCCCACCCTTCTCTCTCTCCCTCTCCTTGATAACTCACATTCACCTTTAGTTATCACCTAAAATATTATTTCCCTAGAGAATCTCACCTCCCTGGACTAGGTTAGTCCCCTGAGAACAGACTCCCGGAGCATCCTGCCCTTGGCTATCATAATACTTAAGCTCTTGAAATCAAGGAACCACATTGATCTTGTTTGTAGCTCAAACCTAGAAGCCAGCCCAGTGTCTGAGTCATAGTAGGCACTCAAGAGTTAACATTTGTTCAGTGAGTAAGTTAATGTAGACTAAATAGTAGAGAAATAGATAAGCTCTAAGGTTCCCTCCAGACTGCAACTTAAAAGATTTCAGGGGAAAAAATCTTCCCACCAAAAGAAACAAAAGATTAACCAACCAAATTTCCATCTTGTCTGGTCTTTTAGCTCTGTACAATGGTGGGAGGAGATTAGCTGTGCCTAGAAACTACTTTAATAAATCTTCAGTTACTGTCACACTATTATCCATAACCATTGTGGAATTTCACCACCAACTCACAAAGCAGTCATCCAGGGTAGTAACAACGGAGTCTGCGTGCTGACGAGAACAGCTCGCGTAGAGGGGCCTTCCTCCGAGCTGTCTTCTGGTGGCTGCACGACTTTCTTCAGGAACAAGGGCTGGTGATGTGTCTTCTCCTGGGGAAGTGCTCTCCCCCTTGGCTCTGGGCTTTGAGGCTTCTCTGGTTTCGTGTGTGCAGAAAGCCTGAGCACAATCCATCAGAGAGGTTTCAATACTATCTCTGCTCCTTGTTTATTTGTGTGCGAATTCAATTTATCTCAAGTTAAATTTAACTCAGCGCTGAGCATCTGGTGTGTGCAAGAAACTGTGCTGAACACTTTAGGGGATGTTAAGATGTGAAAGTTAGGACTCCTGTCCTCGAGGCATCTACAGGTCAGTGATTCTGTTTTCAGCACAGTCATTTTATAACCCACCAGTAAGTTTATATTTTGGACAAATGATTCTTAATCCTCAGGAAAGCCTAATGGGATCTTGTGTCAGGTGGGAGCAGGGGGAGGTGGTGAGGTCATTGAAAAGGGCAGATTCAATATGTGCTATTGATTTGATAATTCTAACTATGGAAAGTAAAACTCAACAGAACTATCCTTCGTAGGGGATGTGCACAAGATTAAAGGATGAATAAGTATCGCCTATGTGGATTTAAAATTAGAGGTGATATCAGACCCGGAATGCTTAACAGGTTGAGCACAGGAGTGTCCTAACCCCCTCTACCTTCCCCACGACGGAATGCCCACCTGGGCTTTAGGATCAGCAAGCGCGATCCTCACTTCCACATGGGCTGTAGCCTCTATTTGTGATACTTCAGCCCCGCTGGCCTGCGAAACCCCTCACCTTCAAACCCCAGCCTGAGCTCACAGATGCATCTGATGAAGCCTCCCTCCCCCTCTGGAAATTCAGATCACTTTGTCGTCACGGCTTGTTCATGTGGACACCACCCTCAGACTGTAGGGCAGGAGCCGAGCCTTGTTCCTACAGCACCTGCGGCCCCTGGCTCGGTGCTCCAGGTCACTGGAGGGCACCCGTACCTCCTTGTGCCCTGGATGTCTGCCGCAGAGGAGAGGGGCCTCAGGAGTCAGATGTGCTTTCTCGTCCCTCCACGTCCACAGCTGTGGCCCTAAAATATAGATTCCTTTTCATGGGAAACTGTCCTAGAAGATCCCAAGAGGCCATCAGATGCCTAGAAACATTATTAATTGTATACTATTTTCAATTTGTATATTTTCTCAAGATTCAGGTGCTTTCCCGTGCATTGTTTCCTTTCGGTACTTGGAAAAGTACCATTTTAAGAATCACAGAATCATCTGGAAGGACCTTAAAGATCACATCTAACTCTCTTTCAAACAAAAATTAAGAGCAGAAAAGTTAAGGGGCCGTCCTGGTGACGCAAGCGGTTAACGGCACGCGCTCCGCTGCGGCGGCCTGGGGTTCGCCGGTTCTGATCCGGGCTGTGCACTGACGCACCGCTTGTCAAGCCATGCTGTGGCGGCATCCCATATAAAGTGGAGGAAGATGGGCATGGATGTTAGCCCAGGGCCAGTCTTCCTCAGCAAAAAAAGAGGAGGATTGGCAGATGTTAGCTCAGGGCCGATCTTCCTCACACACACACACACAAAAAAAAAGACCAGAGAAGTTAAAATTTGCTCCAAGTCCCAAGATTTAGCAAGAAAAGCAAGATATATTAGTTTTCTGTTGCTGCAAAACAAATTACCACAAACTGAGTGGCTTAAGATAACACCCATTTATTAGCTCACAGTTCTGTGGGTCAGAGGCCTAGCCAGGCACGGCTGGCTCCTGCTCATGGTCTCACAGGGCTGGAAGGAAAGTGTCCATCGGGCTGAGTCTCCATCTGGAGGCTCTTGGGAGGGACCCCTCCCCAGCTCATCTTGTTGGCAGGACTCAGTGGCTTTCAGGTACAGGACCCAAGGCCCCGCCTCCCTGCTGGCTGCTGGCTCTCGGCTCCCAGAAGCCACTCACAGGTCCTTTCCATGTGACTGCCTCCACCTTCAGGACAAAAACAGTGCATCAAATCTTTCTCACACTTCAAATCTCTGACCGCTGCTGCTGCTACCTGCTACAGAAAATTCTCTGCTTTTAAAGGTCTCGGTGGCCAGGTGAGGCCCACCAGGATCCTCTCTCTTTTTCTTAACATCAGCTGTGCCAGGTAACATAAGCTAATTAGGGAAGTAAAACCCAGCAGAGTCCTCCCGAGGATTGTATAGGATGTGTACATGGAGGTGCGGGGGTGGGAAATCTTGAAGACAAGTAGGACCCTGCCTACACACCAGGGTCTGGGAATCAGAGACACGGGTTTGATACTAGCTTCACCATCTTTGCAATTGGGCACATCACGCAACGTGACTGAGCCCCGGTTCCTTCATCTGTAGGATGAGGATAATAAATGCCCCACAGGGTTTTTACTGTAAGGGCTAATGAAAGATGGATATGAAATTGGTTTTAAGGTATAAGGCGCTACCTGGCAGGGTCTAGTTGAAGTATGTCCAGGTGTGTGGGACCACTAGCATCAAAGCTCCTTAAAATTAGAGGAGAGGTTGTCTCTTCTGACCTGCCACAGCGCAGGTGAGTGTGACTTTTAATCAAATGAGACGGAAGTGTAGAGCACCAAGAAACGGAGAGGAGCTACAGGGTTTGAAACGGCCGTTTCTTCCTCCCCGAGACAACGCTAAGCTGCATGTGGATGTATCTGGACTGGTCTAGCCCTCGGCTGAAGCTGGGCCTCCTTCAAGCGACTGGACAGTCCTGGACCCCAGGTTGGCACGGCCCACCTGGTAGAGTCGGGTCTAACTCAGAAGGATCGTCTATAGACTGGAGCGAGGCCCTGGGGACACAACCAGGCAAGTATTTTGGCAGGCAAGACAGCCTGTCTACTCCTCCCAGCCCTAGAACATTCCTTAGGGCAGAAATTGTGAGTTACGATAACATCTAATCATAACTCTCTTAATACAGAACACCGGGGGGCAAGACTCTTGTCTGAAAGAAATGCTGAAAGCCGACCAGCACCCACCTCTGCAGGAGCCCTACTTTCTCCTCCTTTAGTGTGGCTTATTTTCTGAGAAAGTGTGCCCAGACTGTGAGGTAACTTGCTGAGGAATGATGGTTACACATATGAACCCTGTTTCCCCTTCAGCAGAAGAAATCACTATAGGATGGTCTCCCTCAACCCTTTCCACTAAATACACAGACCAGAGCACAAACTCTGCACATAACACATATTGCAAAAAGTATTTGCTGAATGAATGAACAAATAATAATAATACTAGCAAACAGGAAGCTGGAACCCAGATTTCCTATCCCCCATCCACCACTCTTTCTAGTACATGCTGTTTCCCACTGTTTTGGCCTGGTGGCTGCCTTTCGAGCAGAGTTAATAAGCAGGTGTCAAGGCTCTAGCTCGATCTGAATGTGCCAGCTCCCAGAGCCGCTGGAACTTCCCAGCCAGCCTGTCCAGTTAAAGCCGTCCCTAGAAATAGCCATGCAGCTGAAGAAGTGAGCAGCACGTGGGCCATCTGTTGTCTGCCTTCTCTGGGGAGCTGAGCTGAAGGAATTTGGATGGTTAATGAGCTCTCTGGCTCCTGTGGTCTTGGACAATCCGTGGGTGTGGGCCTTGTCCACTCGGGAAGATAGACACCCATATGAAATGCCTTGGGTGTGCACAGGCCTTCTCCATGCTTAGAGCTGTCTTGCCACAGTGATGTGTGATCTTTTTAGAGGCCATGAAAGGACAGTGGAAAACTACCTGGGCTTTGTAATCAGACAGTTGAGGATTTAAACCTTGATTCTTCCGCTTAATCAGATAACTTTGGTTCCTCTCTGAGCTTCTGTTTCTTCACATGGAAAATGGGAACAATGATAACATTTATGCCTTGTGGGGCTATCATGAAGATTAAATGATCAAGTTTGCAGAGAAACCACTTAGTATAGAAATTGGCAGCCCATAATGGGCAGCTGTGATTGGTGGTGTGAAACTAAACTCCCTCTGGAACACCTTTACATTTATTTCTTCAAATCATCCAACTATCATTCCAAGAACATTCACTAAGGGCCTAACAACATGCGGTCACTGTGCTAAGAGATGGGGGAAGGGTCAGGGAAGGGGACAGGGAGAGGAGGAACATTACCGAGAACCCACATTGAGCAGGCTCTGTGCTAAGTGCTCAGAATCACAGGCTAGTCAGTCACAGCACTTGAGTTGACTATCTGCTTCCGCGTGTTCACCTCACACATTCATTCATCTAAGAGACATCAAGGCTCCTGTGGCTTTCTGGTCACCAGGATTTCTTTTTGAACTAGTCTTCTCTGAGTCTCCCTGGGGCAGAAGAGTGGACCTGAGAGACTTGCTTTACCCTCTGCCAGCCGGAGCTCAGTCCCAGCCCCCCACTGCTCCCTGACCATCTGGTTTTCCACTTGCAGTGACAAATAACTCCACTCTCTCAACAGAAGCCTCAGCGTCTTGGCCTCAACATTATTGCTTTTCAAAGTAATTGTGCTGTGGCAAGACCATCCGTCCTCTTAATTAAGGGCTTTTGCAGTTTGGTCCTTGTCCCAGGTCCTCCTGGTCACTCATGTTAACTTATTCCCTGTTGTCAATTTCATCACTAAGTATGTCCTCTTATATAATGTTATTACAGCACAAGTAATACTTCCATAAAATTTCAGGGAAAAGTGGATACTATTGGAAATAAAAGTACTCAGAGAGGCACATGGTGAAGAAAACATTCCACAGAGCTGATGTGTTCTCTATTTCCCACAAATCTACAGCCACAACTGACTCATTTTTAAAATTGCTCTAGAGTTGTCCATCTAGAACAACTCAAGAAAAAACAAACACTTGTCATGGTCATGGTTGTCACTAAACCAATCAATCAATCTCATAGCACAATAATTCCAGAACAATTAAAATTTGAATGTAAGATGAAACCATATGAATTTTAGAACCAAAAATGCATGAACATTTTTGCACTTCTGAGGTGGGAAAGGCATTTTTAAGCATAACAGCAAAGGCAAAAAAGCATTAAGAGAATGACCAACAGAAAAAAGTTTAAAACTTTTATATGGCCAACAATTCCCCAAAAGATTAACAAACATAAATAAATTAGGAAAGAGATTTTCAGTCCACAAACAAAGAGCACTTAACATACAAAATGCTTTCACAACTGCAAAATGGGCAAAAGTCATGAAATTCACAAAACAAAATGTCCAATAAATATAGAAAAGTGTTTGACCTTGCCAAAGTAATACAAATTAAAACGATGAGATATAAATTTTCACCATTAGATTGGCAAAGATTACATTTATGGATAATACAAGTATGTGCACAAACCAACACTCTCACACATTCTTAGTGCAAGTATATAATGGGCTTTGTGTTCTGGATGGTTATTTTTAATATGCAAAAAAAAAAGATTTAAAAAGTGCATACCATTTGAGATTCCACTTCTGGGCATTATCCTAAGGAAGTAACTGGAGAAGTCACAAAGGTGTATTGTAGCATTGTTTATAATAAAGAACAATTTGAAACAACCTCATATTTATAGAGGATAGTTTAATTGTGTTATATCCATACAGTGGGATATTATGCTACCATTAAAAATAATTATCTCTCCTTTGGTGGCTTTGAAGAAGCTGCCACGTTGTGAGAGGATCTATGGAGAGGACCATGTGGCAAAGAATTGAGGGTGGCCTCCAGGAGCTGAGAGCAGCCCACTGCTGACACTCAGCAAGAAAACAGGAACCTCCATCTAGAGCTGCAAGGAGATGAATCCTGCCAATAACCTGAGTGAGCTTGGAAGCAGATCTACCCCAGTCAAGCCTCTGATGAGACTGCAGCCTGGCCAACACCTGGATCGCAGCCTGGCAACCAAAACTGAGATGATAAATATGTGTTAAGCCCCTAAGTTTGTGGTAATTTGTTAGCTGTCTATGTTAAGCAAAAAATAGGTTATGAAATAGTATGTGATATGATCTTATTTAAAATTACACTTATGTTTGAATAAATATTCATAGAAAAATGTCTTCGGCAATATAAACCAGTGTGCATTCCTCATACTTTTCTGCTTTTCTCAAAATTTACTTTTTTTAATGAACATGTATTTTATAATTGAAGATAGATGTATTCCCATTTTTAAAGGAAAAAATCCATATTCTAAACCTTGGGAGGAGAGTTTATCTGTGATGGTGTCACTTCTGTGTCATGATGATGCAACTTTTTTTTTTTGGTGAGGAAGATTGGCCCTGGGCTAACATCCATGCCCATCTCCCTCTACTTTATATGTGGGACACCTGCCACAGCATGGCTTGATAAGCAGTACATAAGTCCACACCAGGGACCCAAACCTGTGAACCCTGGGCCGCCAAAGTGGAACGCAAGAACTTAACCACTATGCCACTGGGCCAGCCCCCCAGTATTTCTTTTTTTGCCTGGAAACATATTGACATTCATTTATTTAAAGATAATGTAACACATTTGTGTCAATTAAACTAATCTGCAGATATGATTAAACATGGATGCCCATCTTATACTAAGGGATAACATGAAAAAAATTGCAATCAGAGCTTTTGCACTGCTAAAAATGGCTCATATTAAATTGAGAAAATTGCATTATGGCTTATTTCAAACACAATTGCAAATGATTATAAGGAAACAAAATCACCACTTGGATAACTGCTATGCCAGAGCATTCATTCTACCCAATAATGGGACATTGGAGCTAGACTAACAGGGCAAATGCTTCAATGAGAGCATCACCGACTGTTCAAGAGATTGTCCATTTTTCTCCATTATAGTAGATGGATACAGAGAGATGGTCAAGCAGTCAGTGGCTAAGCCATATTACTGAGGAGAACATATTTGGAGATGATGCCATGGGATAAACTGTTTTAATATTAACTAAAGAATGCATTTGGTGGAAGCTTAGAAATATGGCTTAAAGATTCATATTTATATCAAGATTTTCTCTTGATAAGGCTCTAACTCATAAAGCAATCTACTGAGTTAGGTCTAATAAATCGTTAATATTCAGAAATTCAAATCTGGGAAGCAAAAAAAAAAGAGTGGGGATTAAAATATACAGAAATGCTAAAAAAACTATCATTTTAATGTAACCTAACTTGCAACCTTTTTATGCTTTAAGAAAAAACATTATTTTAAAAGTATCACCAGAAACACAATATCACTCATCAAAAATAAGTTGAAAAGAGTTTTCTTGGAAGTGGCCCTCCTGGAACTCAAGAACAAAGCTCTGTTTTTATTCTATACCACCACGATGTTGTCTTCTCTCAACATAATTGTTCTTTATTGTGAGCACATTAGGGATCCCTTGTTCCAAAGTTAATATCAATTCTTCTAGGGCAGGTTTCCTATAGCAGGAATAATTAAGAAGCTTCACTGATTGATCAAAGAAGTCATTTTCAGATAAACTATGAAGCTGCTAGAGAGATGAAAAATCACATTTCATCTGCATTAAGTAGTTTGGAAAGTATTCCACACGTGGGAGTCTTTCCACAATGATACTGTTACTCTGGGGTGGCAGTGAAAGGAGAGAAATTATACGTTAGCATGTGAGTTCCATTCAACTTTCACCATCAGAAAAGGTGTGTACTCTAAAGTTCACAATTTTATTCACTAAGAAGGAATGTCACAGACTCAAAGGAATAAACTTAATTGATATCTAATTTCTCCAATCATTTTTTCTTCCCTTATCAGTATTTTGATTAGAAAGCCAGTATTATTTGGTGAGAGACATAAAAGTGCTTAGAATCAGGGTTTATATGTAGTAACTTACTCTTTCATTTTTTAAAATTACACACCTCTGATTTCAAGGGATCAAAAATGAAGTGCGCCAACTCCAGGCTAGCTTCTGCACACACATCAGAGTATCCCTGGGGGGGGGGGGGTGGAGGATAAAGTGAGATCTGACCATCCCTCCCTCACCAGGCCATTGAATGGCTTCTCTGAGTGGTAGATAATGTGAGCTGGTATTCACCATTTCTGTTCCCTTCTCTTTCTGGCTGGAGATGTGGAGACTACACTGCCCACACTCTCCTGAAGCTACGCTCTTAGTGTAAATTAGGATTATGAGATTTGGAGGTGGAAGTGAGGCAAGGGTCCTCTGCTTTCCCCTTCAGCTCTTTCTACTAGGAAGCAAAGTCTCGGAAATGCTAGGTTTTCCTGTCCAGATCTCCAGTATCCCTTCTCCATCCTCTGGGACTAGAGGCTACTTCAGCAGCTGCAGCATCAGCACCTACTATCAGTTCTGGCTTCCCATCCCTGGATCACAGCTACCGGGTGTGTCTTGAAATCACAATGCTAGTGGAGGTCTTAAAGGTAGAAGCTCTCCTAGGCAGTCAGTTCTGTTTCGACTGGATGGGAGGATGCAACAGTTTCATTTTTTTAAATTTTTTTTATTTGTGAGGTAGATTAGCCCTGAGCTAACACCCGATGCTGATCCTCCTCTTTTTGCCGAGGAAGACGGGCCCTGGGCTAACAGCCGTGCCCATCTTCCTCTATTTTATATGGGACGCTGCCACAGCATGGCTTGACAAGCAGTGCATCGGTGCATGCCCGGGATCCAAACCTGTGAACCCCGGGCTGCCAAAGCAGAACGTGTGCACTTAACCACTACGCCACCGGGCCAGCCCTGATGCAACAGTTTTAAGCCCTTAGAAATTCAGAAATCTAAACAATTCATGTATAATATAAATAACACTAGTCATTTTTCCACTGGGGAACCTTGTTGTTATTGAGTTGGCATTCCAAGAAAGTTAAATGAATATGGAATCAGAGTAAAACTGGATAGGGTTTTGCACTTATTACTCAAAAAAATTTTTGGTGGAACATCCCATCCAAGTTGTCATAGAGAAATTATGTCTACATAGTCCAGATTATCCATAACAGTGCTGATTTAAAATACTAGGTATTTAAGTTTTGGTTAGAAAATACGATCACAATAACCACAGACTACATCCTTCCAATGACTAAAATACAGTCTTTATACCCAGTTCTGCCATGTGAAAATGAACTAACGGGACTCCAGGTTATTGGGTTTGCTAAAGAAAACATCACACACATAACCTCTATCCTTAGCTGTGCTCTCCATCCGATCTCCTCATCTTTTCACGGATCCAAAGGCAACCCTCTCATCCACTCTCCAGTGGGAATGTTTAAACACTCGCAACTCCTCATCTACTACTTTCTCTCTTACTTTTGGTAGATGATCCGATCGGCTTAGCTTGAGTCAATTGCCCATCCCTTGGCTGGGGGAGCAGAGGGTGTCTAAATCAAGAATGCCACCAAGACTGCAGATAAAGCAGCTCCCCGCAATGCAAGGAGGGAATGGATACTGGTGGCCACAGGATGCAAACTCCTCAGCATGCGTATATGACCCGTGGTGACAAGGCACTGCCTGACTCATCAGTCTGCTCTCCTATCCCCTCTCTTCACACCCAGCAGTCACATATGCTATACCCTTTTTATCATCTACATGTTTGTACAACCATTCCCTACATTTAGCTTGGTCCTCTCTGGCTCAATTTTCAAGTCGCTGTTCAGTTACCATCTCTTTAAAACGTCTTCTCTGACAACCCCCTCTTTCTCCCTCGCCTCCCCTCCAGGTTGCGTGCCCTTCTCACGTGTTTCCACACCACCTGTAGTTATCTTGATGTGTTCAAATTGTCTGTGTTCTTGTCTTTCTCTCCATTGACTGTGGGCTCCCTAAAGGCAGGGCAATGTCTAACTTAACTCACTAATCATTGATGTTTAATGCAGCAGCAAGTACTCAACAGGCACTAAAGCTTATTGAATGCATAAAACCAGTCCCATTACTTATTAATAAACCCTAGTATGGGCACTCTTCTCCCTTGGACAGTACTGAGAAATAGCAAGTTCAACCTTTCCAATTCTCTCTTAGACTCTACTGTTTACCAAAAACATTTGTTTTTACAATATCACTAGACTGGTGGTTTGACATGACAATATTTTTACATTGGTATATTACGTGAGGCCTGCTTCCAGAGCTGCAGGGAAGTGGCCTTATCATCTTGTTTGTGGATTCTTGTCAGCTTTAGACAGAGTGGCCCTTGTTGACTTAGTAAACACAAAATTATAGTCCTTAGGCCACATGCTTATAATACTGTGTAGTAACTTGTACCAGACCATTGGGTCTAGCCAAGAACCCCTCTGCATCCTAGTTTGTCACCACTTATCTTCCAGTATCCATCAGCATCATGAGGCTGGTAATGCCTGCCTTGCAGGGTTGTTGAGAACATGAAAAATGTGTGTAAAGCGTCTGGCTCAGGGTCAGCCACAGAGTATGTCTTTATCTACTAAGTTGTTCATCACACCCAGGGAAAAGGACTTATTTCTACGGAGCTGTGTGATTCAGGACTACTTGCAAAGGTTAAAACAGAAAAAACAACAAAAACAGGATGTAGCAGAGACCGCTAGTTGTCTATCCAAAGGCATTCTTCCCTTCTTTTCTGGAAGAGGATCTTATTGAGGGCAAAAATGTGCTTTGACGACATTTCTCAGCTCCGTGAGCCACGTTCCTAAGTTCACAAGTCCACAAGCTGTGGGTAGAAATTGTTGGGTGGGGCTCGTGGAAACGCCTCTCCTAAAATAAGGACCTGAGGGCTGGAGCTCCAACAATCATTTTGGCCCAAGTTTGTGGATGGAAGCCAAGCTGTAAGGATAAAACCAAGTTTGCATCCTTGTAGTACCCATTCAACACTTTGTTTTGAGAGGCAAGAAAAGACTTAACGGGTTTAGGATGCTAGAATTCGGGGGTTTCCATTGCATGCAGGCGAACCCTGCCAGCCCACGTGTTAACGGAGCAGGCGTGGGGCTGCTGCCGGGCCTGCTCTGAGCCCCGCATTCTGTCCCTGAGAGTCCTTGGCCACCCTGGAACCAGCTGGGGCCGGGTGGCCAGGACGAGCGCGATGTCAGCACCAGGAGAGCGGGCGGGGAACAGGCACCAGCGCCTGTCCTGGGGGTGACGCTGGCCACACCCCGCGACGGTCGGCCTCCCTCCCACTGAATTCTGGGCGCCCCGGGAGCGAAGCCGGAGTCCGAGCCCGACGTGGGTTCCCCGCAGTCGGGTGGAAGCGGGCCCGCGACCCCCTCAGCACGCGGCCCCTCACTGCTCCGCCGCCCCCTCGTCACACACCACCCCCCGCAGCCCCGCCGCCCCCTCAACACGCGGCCCCTCACTGCTCCGCCGCCCCCTCAGCACGAGGCCCTTCACTGCTCCCCCACCCCTCAGCACGCGGCCCCTCACTGCTCCGCCGCCCCCTCAGCACGCACCACCCCCCGCAGCCCCGCCGCCCCCTCAGCACGCACCACCCTCGCGGCCCTGCGGCCCCCTCACCCGCGCCCACCGCCGGCTTTGAAAGCGTCGGGAGCCGCCATCGGCGACACGGGCCGCCTCGGGCTGCCATTGGCCGGAGCGCGTCACGTGCTGTGGCGCGCGGCGGCGATTGGAGCGGCACGGCCGCCGGGAGGCGTGGCGGGGCGTGGCGGGGGCGCGCCGCAAGCAGCCGAGGGAGCGGCGCCGCAGCCAGGAGCGGCGGGTGGGGTGAGTGAAGGGTGCGCTTGGCGGCGTAGGCGGGTGGCGGCTAGGCCGTGAGGGGCGGCGGGCGTCCGTCCTGAGGGGTGTGCTGGAACCCGGGGCCTTCGGGGCGCCCCGGCGAAGCTGGGTCTGTGGGGTCCGCCGGGACGGGCGGGGGCGCGCGGCCCGCCGTTGATGCCGCCGCGCCTTGGCGTGTGGTTCTGCCGCGGCGGGCGGGGCGCGGCCGGGTCCTCTGGAGAAGGGGCTGTCGGCGTTGTGGTGCGGGGGCTCCTGTCCTTGGACGTGGGACCTGGTTCACAGTGAAGGCTGCACGCGGGGACCGGGCGGGACGGGACCGCCGGCCGGACGGCGGCGTGTGGCTCTGACGTGGAACCGAGTCTGCCCCAGTTTGGTGTGACCGTGACCTCGTCACCTGTGTCAGGACGTGCGACCTCAACGCGGGCGATCGCTCTGCTCGTGGGGGCGAGAGGCCGTAGTAGGACGGCGGCGGCCGTGCCGCGGGCGCCGGACGTGAGCGGAGGCCGTGTCTGTGGCTGCACAGCGTCGTGGGGCTGCGGTGAGGGCGGAAGAGTAGAGGTCGGCTCCTGGGGGAGCGGGGAGGAGAAGGTGAGAAGACGGGCGAGGGAGGCGCGCGTTCCTGGGGGCGCCGTCTGCGGTAGAGGCCCGCACGGACGGCGTTCACAGACCCACGGCTCGGAGGACCCGAGAGGTCATCCCGCTGGTGTAAAAGATTGGTGACAACACATATACACAAATAACTTTACTTGGGCTCCACAGCAAGTAAGTGTCATCCTTTTTCCATAGGAGAAAATCGAGGCGCAGAGGGTTTGGGGCACTTGCAGTCACAACTATGGAATGGAAGAGCTGGGATTAAACCCAAATCCGTGTGGCTCCACCACCAGGCCCTCATCCTGTCGTCTGTCAGCCTCCAGTCCAGTCGAGTCCAAACCTCTTTGTGCACAACAATTCCACCTTGTGACTTTTTTAAAACGCAGATTCCCAGCCCCCCCACTCCAGAAATGTAGATTCAGGATCTGGGACCCGGCCTGGGAATCCACATTGTAACAACTTTCTAGGTGGTTCCATTTTGGTGATTCAGGAACATTTTGAAAACAACTACTCTCGTGTAATTTCCCACCCCGTCCCCCTGTCTTCATTGGGTTGTGCTCAAAATTTCTCTTTCTGAGCAGAGATTCCATCTCCTCTCTCAGACAGGTGACCGACCAAGCTTTGGGAGGAAACCCTTTGTTGGGAGAAGCCAAGGTTTATGAGATAGCACCTTGCACTGTTGACCAGCTCTCAGTTTGAGAAAGTGCTGACAATTTTGCTTTGCCTTTTTTTTTTTGTAGTGCTTCCTTCAGTGCTATTCTGGCCCTCCTAAAAAACCAGGCTCAAGGCATGTACTTTAAAGTTAATATTAAACAAATTTGAAAACACCATGGAAAAAAAGTTTAAAAACCACAGTTCACCCATAACGCCGCCAGTCTAACAGCATTATTTTCATGTTCTGTTGTATTGTTCTAGTATTAATGATCTCTTTGTTGTTAATCACATAGGTTGTTCAGGTTCACAAAATGTAGAAAATTTTTCCGAGACATGGGCTGCAACTTCAGAATTCCAATTGGAAATCTGAAAATTATCCTGAAGATGAACCTTTAATCACAGTTTTGTTAAAGGCATATCTCATTCTTTTTCAAAACTAAAAATACCTCAAAAGCTGAAGATTTTCTTTAGTTCTAAAATAAGTGGTATAGTGGGTGTGCAAATGTATACATTGAAATGTTTCTTTTTTAGTGGCTTTATCTATTCTTTCCTATGTCATTTCAACCTCACCAAAAGATACATTTAATTTACTTTTATTTCTTGTTCTAAAAATTATGTTGGATAATCAAAACATTTCTTTGCTAATATTAACTGTATCATTTAATGCACTTAATGTGTTGTTACTGAAAAATTATAATTATTTTTTCTGATTCTTGTGGAGGCAACATGAGGTAGAGGAAATAAAGTGGGTTTTGATTTAAGGAAGAACTGGTGTTCAAATCCCAGTTCCAAGACTTTCTTGACCTTGGGCCAGTGACTTCCTCTCTGATTCTCATTTGCTCGTCTTTAAGATGGGAACAGTGCCTCCAGGGTTTTATCTAAGCAGGTATAAAGCCCTAGTTGAGTACAAGTACAACTGTTTTTCTACTTTTAGTTCTCTTTTTCTTCACTGTTTTTAGAGCAAATTTGTTAGTTCTAATCATGCTGTAATATTCAAGGTCATTTTCATTTCCAAAAAAGATGCAATTTTTTTTGGAGAATCTATGTGTGAGGCATAAAAAAAATCCGTAAAAATAATGAACCACCTTTATAATTTTTTTGAGAAATCTAAGGACACAGACTATCTAGCTCTTTATCATGTTTTGCTCTCTATGACCAGAATCATCCATTTGTTAATTCAGTAAATATTTATGAACACTTACTAGTGCCAGGCACTATGTTAGATGTAGGGGATATACCAGTGAAGACAACAGACAGGGTCCCTGGTCTTACAGAAATTATACAGGAAAAAGACAATAAGCAAAGAAAACAAGGTAATTACAGATTGTGATAAATGATTGAACAATAAAGCTATAAAGTCTTTGAATGTTAATATGGTGAGGAAATGTGTTCCTTACTGAGTAATTTGTAGCAAAATATTGGTTAGAAGATTCTCTTAAATTCTTAAGTCTCAAGATTGTCAAAGTACTTAGTGTATCAGAAAATGGGGAACTTAAGAAAAATGAATGAGCACAGTTAAAGATTCAGGTCTGAAATACTTTTTACAACAGATCCAAGAGATGTAATTTACATTTGTTCCATAAAAAGGTCAATGCTGTGATAGTTCTTTGGCTTAACTTCTAAGAAGTCATAATCTTATTTTTCTTGGAAATCATTCCTTTCAATAGCAATTAGTCTGGGCACCTAGTTTGGTAGAAAATTGTGTCCAAAAAAAAATCTTTCTCAGTGGTTTCTGTAAAATTTATTGATCCTTAAGTCCATGGAAATTTTAACACAAACAATAAGTATGG
Source organism: Ceratotherium simum simum (assembly GCF_057802395.1). Taxonomy (NCBI): domain Eukaryota; kingdom Metazoa; phylum Chordata; class Mammalia; order Perissodactyla; family Rhinocerotidae; genus Ceratotherium; species Ceratotherium simum. Next base: position 55,022,918 of record NC_141919.1, on the reverse strand, counting down.
ACTGACCATTAAAATAGGTGTCTGAGGGAACAATTGGCCCAGTAACCTTAAACGTAACTTAGAAGTTACCTATCTTTTTTTTTTCTAGTTGGTCAAACAGGATCAATCTGATCATAGCAAATTGAACAGATTGGATTGTTAAAGAAACTGAATTTTGCAAGTGACTAGTTGCAATGATGAAAATTTGGTACTCCCTAAGTACTTACACTTGCATGAAAAAAATAACTTAAAAATGTGAACAGGGATTCTGCTTCAGCATTTTCTCAGTTTGTTATTAATCGTGTTTTCTGGGCCATCTAGTTAAGTGTTTGGACATTACTTTTTTGTCGTGGTTTAAAACCTAACATTTGTCCTCTTGGTTGGTAAACCTTATGATTTTAATCCATAACGTTTTGAGCAGCAGGTTCTATCACAAGACCATCCCCTAGCCTCGTTCTAGCTGCTACGAAAGACGACTACTTCTTTTTGTTCTTTTTCTGTGGGCATGAATAAGGATCCATCTCTGGATCAGACTTTCCTGTCTGGATGCTGCAGTGTTTATAGCACAAGGAACTGGACATTGCCGGAGGAGAGTGGTTAGAAGACCCACAAATAGTTACTTGAGGGAAACAAAGGCATGTGTTTTTGGTCTCTGAGTCATTTCTATTCACTACAGTTCAAGCAGCATCATTTCTTCTTCTGCACATTTGATCTGGTAATTTGTGGCATTTTATCTTTCAAAAAGAAAGTTCACTGGCCCTATATATGAACTCAGGACTTTATTTCATCAAAAAATTTTGAGCACTTAACTGTGTGCCAGCCATTGTAATGGTTTAAATGGATCTATTATAATAGATTCAGTGGTGAATTCCTGTATGTTAAGAAGGGCCATGTGATCTTAGCTGCTCATGGAAACATTTTCTCATTTAGAATCATGCCTTTGCAAAGTCAATCTTGTTATGTTACTTTTATAGCTTATGAAGACTAATTCAACTCTAGGTGGAAAAAGTTCTAGAGAATTTACATTTTCTCCATTTTTAAAAATCTTTTTTAGGAATTAAATTGCCCACTGGTTTAATTAGAGTTGACTGTGTTTTTATTTTATTCTATTCCCAATACTGTTTCCCAAGAAGTATACCTATATATATTGTCTTGTTAAAATAACTTTTTCTTACAAAGGTAATATGTATTCAGTGTCAAACTTGGAAAATATTGATAATCAGGAAATAAAATATACCGTGTTAATATTTTGGCATATAGTCTTCCAATCTTATGTCTGTGTACATGTTTTACTTATGTATTTCTTTTATAAAAATGAAATCATACTCTGCATTCTATTTTATAGCTTGTATTTTTTTTATCTAGTATTATATGGTAAATAAATTTGCTTTTTACTCACATGATTCCAATTCTGATGTTTTATTCCTAGAATAGGGACCAGAAGAATCCATGTATTAAATTACTCTACAGGATAAATTCAGAAACCCAAACCACCAACCCCGGGAAAAAAATCCACTTCTCTGCTCCTTTCCTTCCTTAATTCTGGTCCTTGTTCTCGTCCACTGCCCATCGTCCCACCCCCACCCACAGGAGGGTCTTGTTGAGGGAGTCTCTGAAGGAAGATTTATCTAGTTATGTTACACATAGTTAACACTTTAAGTTCTCTTCTTTTCAAACCTTTTCAGCCAGTCCTTCAAAATTTTTGTTTACTTTTTTTTGCTAGAGGCAAAGCATCGAGAGTGGAGTTGGGAGGATTTCCAGTAATATGGGAAAATAAAATCGTATGCTGGAACTCTTTCTCAGAATTATAAGGCAGGAGGTACCTAAATAAAAATATGTTTAAAGTTGAGTAATATTCAAGTTTTAAATTTTTGAGTTCCAAAGAAAATAGCCTAATTTTTTATTTTATTTTATTGAGGTCATAATAGTTTATAACATTGTGACAATTTCAGTTGTCAGTCCACCATATATATGTGCTCCTTTACCCCTTAAGCCCACCTCCCAACCTCCTTCCCCTCTGGTAACCACTAATCTGTTCTGTTTGTCCATGTGTTTGTTTATCTTCCACATATGAGCGAAATCATACGGTCTTTGTCTTTCTCTGTCTGGCTTATTTTGCTTAACGTAATAACCTCAAGGTCCATCCATGTTGTTGCAAATGGGGTGATTTTGCCTTTTTTATGGCTGAGTAGTATATATGCACCACGTCGTCTTTATCCATTCATCAGGCGATGGGCACTTGGGTTGCTTCCCCGACTTGGCTATTGTGAATAATGCTGCAGTGAACATAGGGGTGCATAAGTGTCTTTGAATTGTTGATTTCACGTTTTTTGGATAAATACCCAGTAGTGGGATAGCTGGGTCTTATGGTATTTCGATTTTTGATTTTTTGAGAAATCTCCGTACTGTTTTCCGTAGAGGCTGCACCAGTTTGCATTCCCACCAGCAGTGATTGAGGGTTCCCTTTTCTCCACATCCTCTCCAACATTTGTCGTTTTTTGTCTTGGTGATCATAGCCATTCTAACAGGAGTAAGGAGATATCTCATTGTAGTTTTGGTTTGTGTTTCCCTGATGATTAGTGATGTTGAACATCTTTTCATGTGCCTGTTGGCTATCTGTATATCTTCCTTGGAAAACTGTTCATATCCTCTGCCCATTTTTTGATTGAGTTGTTTGTTTGTTGTTGAGTTGTATAAGTTCTTTATATATTTTGGAGATTAACCTGTTGTCAGATACATGATTTGGAAATATTTTCTCCCAGTTGGTGGGTTGTCTTTTCTTTTTGTTGCTGGTTTCCTTTGCCTTGCAAAAGCTCTTTAGTCTGATGATGTCCCACTTGTTTATTTTTTCTTTTGTTTCCCTTGCCTAGTAGACATGGTATTCCAAAAGATCCTTCTAAGACCACTGTAAAAGAGTGTACTGCCTATATTTTCTTCTAGGATTTTTATGAAAACAGCCCAATTTTTAAATTCCATTTTGCCTTTTGTATATTACCTCAAACTTTCTAGCACTTTTGTTATATCTACTGCTAATGTGCAAATACATTTTGACTATAAAATTATCCCTGTTTTGAAATACACAATATTTTTATTTTCATTCTCAATGTCTTTATAGTCTATGAGAAATTATGTATAAAAATGACTCGGCACAGATTAAATTTATATTAGATATTAAAAACAATGATAAGAATGTGTTTTAAAATGTAGCATGAAAGTAAATATTTAAAAATGTATGTAATGATAACCAGTGCAACTATAGAATCTTTCGAAAATAGCATTCTTATTCCTATAAAAGTAAAACATTAAGTATAAAAATTTAGAAAATAAGAAACAAAAGAAAAAATAACATTTTCAGTCCCACCACTGTTAATATTCCATTAGTTTACTAATCTGATTTGCCTTTTTTCTTTCTTAATCTGTGGTGGATTCTGTTCATAGTGGTCATGTAAAATGATAGCTCTCCTGTGAGTGCTTTAACCCTCTTTATTTGAATTGAATATGTATACATTATCTATTTTGAGCCTGTTCTGTGAATGGATGGGCTTATTCCTATTTTAAGGTCAAAATCTTTTATCTACCCTGTTTATAAACCACAGCAGATTTTGACTTCCTTGGATGTCTGCAGACATCTGGCCCATCATGTGTCTTTAGGGAAAGGTATGAGTACACTAACTTTTTAAGTTTGTTTTAGTCATCTGAGTAATAACAAAATAAGAAATAATATAAGTAATAATGGAAAATATAGAAATGTATAAAGGAAAAAGTTAACCATACTTCTGTTATCAGCCTTGTGTACAGTTTTTCTGTTTGACTTATTTTAATAGAAATTTTTTACCATTCTAAGTCAATTTTTAGTATTTTAATATGTTGCTGAAATAACGTGCTGCAGCTAATGCCAGCCCCTGTCTTTCGCAGCTCCTCCACCTGCAGTCTCCTGCAGGCCAGGTTCTTCCTAGATGCTGACCATCCTGACTTGAATACTTTATTATAATATTCACTGACATCATTTCTCTTATTTCTTGACGACTTCTTACATTTTTGTCCTTGTGTCGGTGGTCTGCCTGAACAAGTTCACCTTCACCATGTCCTAGCGAACGTTATTATTGAACTGCTTTCTCTTCCTTTCTTCCCCGTAGCTGAGTTCATTTTCTCAGCCCCCATGCTGACTAATCTCCACATTTCCTCCATTCTATAAGCCTGTTTCGCAGAGGTCCTAGCGTGCGTCTGGCTTAGCCTGCTGAATTTTGTCTGTAAAAGGCTGTACATAATCAATTGACTAGTTCATTTGAGCAAAAGCCCACTGAAAACAGAGATGATAAGCAGGGCCACAGGGGAGGTTTTCTTCTGTCTGTGGTTCGTTGTGTGTGTTTCCTGGTGCACGTGGGAAAAGTATTGTCATTTAGATAATTTTCTTCTCTTCCGTCTTATGCAAATGATTAGATATTTCAAAATAGGGAAAACAGAGTTCTAATGATATGTGGATTTTTAAAGTGTGAATGCCCTTAATGGTCTAAATTGGAAAAGAGATTGTGGAATAATTATGCTTTTGGCTTATACCTTCCAAAATCTTGTTTTCTAATTGGTTATTATCTGGATTAGTGGTAGACCTCCTTGATTGACAAATCAAGCTTCCATGTTCCTCACATTCATGAAGACAGAAATAAAATTGAATTACTTTTCTTTATATTAAATTTTAGACTTTTAAGTTTTATACAGTTTAAAACTAACTTTTCTAGGTGATTATAACAATAGAATATAAGTAATATCTTTTTGTCACATAAATGGTGAAATTGGTAGGTTTCAGCAGTGTGAATCCTGCTGTGTTGGGCATTTGGGGAAGAGATCTTAATATATATTCATGACTTACTCTGTGCCAGACGTTGAGCCCAAGTCAGCCTGTATCTGCCCCTCATGCCTAAGCCTGTCCCTCAGGTCGTACTGAACAGCTCTGACTCCTTGTCCACACAACAGTCCTTTCAGTATTTGGATTCCTGCTCTCTGGGTGTATGCTTTCATCCTTTTCCCAGACAACTACCTTTTAAAGGTCAGGGACTCTTATTTGTGCTTGTGTTCTCCCATGCCTCTCATCATTTTTGGTACCTAGTAGGGGCTCAGATATTTATTATATTGAATTGGGCTGTTGTTCATCTGAGTCCCTAACCATCCTGGCCTCTTCCCCTCTGGGCAAACTCCAGTTTGTCCCTTTTAAGCTATGTTCCTGGTATATTCTGTCCTCCTACTTTGAAAAAAATAGAGCTGCACAGTAACACAATTTTATATGATTGAAAGTTGGAAAAATAAGAGATGACCTAATTTTATTATTATTGAGCATGTCAAAGTGTTCTGTTGCCAGACTTTTATCTCTGAAAATTGCATTACTTATTTTGTTGCTCACTTTCTTCCAGCTTTTGCCATTGGGAGCTCTTTCAGTTAGCTTTTGTATCCTTTTGACATCTTCCCAGCGGTCTGTGTTTTGAGCACTTCCCTACTTCCTGGCACTACAGGATGCTCCAGGCTCATCTGGTATATTCCGTACTCCAGCCCTAAAGTCAGCCATTTCAACAAGGATCCCTGGATCCTTTTACTGGAGAATGGTATTAGAAATCAGCATTTGCTCTGATGTGCTCATCACTACTGGGGTGTCATTGCTTTTAGGCCCTGTCAGTGACCAGAGCGAGGAAATAAATGTATATGTATTAACCTGTGTATGCATACATATTTATTATTTCTGCTTTTACTTACCAGTTTCTATGTTAAGCTAAACAAGAGTTCCTACTGATGTCTCAGACTCTAATTCAGAACTACAAGATTCCTTCTAGCCTTTCACCCTTACTTGTCTGCAACTTCCCATTCCAGCAGTGAGAAACCTTGCTCCTGCCATTCACCATCTTTTTACTTATTTTTTCACTCACAGTATGCATGTACAGCAGTATCAGAATTGTTAACTGCTACCTCCATGAGAAACAACATTACTAACTACAGTGCTTATGTACAGTTCCTTTTATTTTGTCTCACAGTTTCCAGTCATTTCCAAAGTTACTTGGATCCCTTTCTTCCCATTCCCTCCAGTGAGGTTATGTCATACATTTGTAATACAATTAAATTCTTTTGTCATAGTCTGCATTCCATGCTGGGATCCCCCCTCCACTCTCCTAGTTGATTTTTTAAAATTTTCTTTTTAAAATATTACATTAAGTTTCCTTCTTTGTGCTATAAAGTACCTGAGGTTTTGATAGATGGATAACATCATGTTTCTGTCACTGTAGGACTAGACAAAATAGTTTCATGGCCCTGAAAAATTGTGCTTTACCTAGTCACCCCTCTGCCCTTTCCAAACCTCTTGCCAAAACTGATCTGTTTTCTGTCTTTTCCAGAAAGTCTCATAAATGGAATCCTACAGTATGTAGCCTTCTCAGACTGGATTCTTTCACTTAACGTAATGCATTTAAGATTTATCCATGTCGTTGCGTAGATTAATGACTCTTTCCGTTTGATCACAGAACGGTATTCATAGTATGATTGTAACATCTTGGCTGTTTCTGGGTATTGGCAATTACGAATAAAGCTGCTGTAAAGATTCACATACACGTTTTGTGTGCACATAAGTTTTCAGATCAGTTGGGTAAATACCTGGGAACGCAATTTCTGGGTCCAATGCTAAGACTGTGTTTAGCTAAGAAACTGCCAAACTGTCTTCTAAAGTGTCCATACCATTTTGTATTCATTCCCACCAGCAATGAAGGAGAGTTCCTGTTGCTCCCCATCCTTGTCAGCGCTTGATATTACTAGAGTTTTTTTTTTTAGCCATGCTAATAGATGTGTAAGGGTGTATCATTGTGGTTTTAATTTCCCCTTCCCTATACTGAGCATCTTTTCATGTACTTATTTGCATCTGTATATCTTCAGTGAGGTGTCTGTTCAGATCTTTTGCCCTTTTATTTTATTTCAGTAGAAACTAAAAAATATAGTATCGAGATTTTATTTTTTTTAATTATTTTTGTGTGTGTGAGGAAGATTAGCCGTGAGCTAACATCTGATGCCAGTCTTCCTCTTTTTTGCTGAGGAAGACTGGCCCTGGGCTAACATCCATGCCATCTTCCTCTACTTCATATGGGACGCCGCCACAGCATGGCTTGACAAGCGGTGTGTCAGTGCGTGCCCGGGATCCGAGTCTGTGAACCTTGGGCCACCGACGTGAAGTGCGCGAACTTAACCACTACGCCACCAGGCCTCCCCTTTCTGGGTCCATTTTTATTAAGACTTTATTTATTTATTTTTTTAGTTGATATTTTAATAGTTTATAACATTGTGAAATTTTGGGTTGTACGTTTTTGTTTGTCTATCACCATATGGACTTTATTTTTTTAGAGCAGTTTTAAGTTCACAACAAAATTGAGAGGAAGGTACAGAGATTTCCCGTATATACCCTGCCCCCACACATGCCTAGTCTCCCCCATTATCAACATCACTCACCAGAATCGTACTTTTTTTTTTTACCAAGGATGAACCTACATTGATGTATCATAATCACCTAAAGTCTATAGTTTACGTTAGGGTTCACTCTTGGTGTTGTACTTTCTATGGATTTGGACAAATTTATAATGATGTATATCCATCATTATAATATCACACAGGATGTTTTCACTGCCCTGAAAATCCTCTGTGCTCTGCCTAGTCATTCCTCCCTCCCTCCCCCAGCCCCAGCAACCACTGATCTTTTTATTGTCTCCGTAGTTTTGCCTTTTCCAGAATGTCATCTAGTTGGAATCATGCTTTTCAGATTGGCTTCTTTCACTTAGTGATATGTGTTTAAGATTCATCCATATTTTTTCATGGCTTGATAGCTCATATCTTTTTAGTGCTGAATAAATTCCATTATCTGAATGTACCACAGTTTATCAGTTCGCCTATTGAAGGGCATCTTAGTTGCTTCCAAGTTTTATGAATAAAGCTGCACATCTGTGTGTAGTTTTTGTGTGGAAATAGTTTTCATCTCCTTTGGGAAAATACCAAGGAATGCAATTGCTGGATCGTATAGTAAGAGTATGTTCAGTTTTGCAAAAAACCACCAAACTACCTTCCAAAGTGACTGTACTATTTTGCATTCCCACCAGCAACTCATGAGAGTTTCTATTGTTCCACATCCTCACCAGCAGTTGGTGTTGTCAGTGTTTCAGATTTTTGCCATTCTAATAAGTGTGTAGTGGTATCTCATGTTTTAATTTGCATTTCCCTGATGCTAAGTGATGTGGAGCATCTTTTCATGTGGTTATTTACCATCTGTATGTAGTCTTTGGTAATGTGTCTGTTAAGGTCTTTGGCTCATTTTTAAATTAGATTATTCTCTTATTGTTGAATTTTAAGAGTTTTTTGTATATTTTGAATAACAGTTCATTGTCAGATGTGTGTTTTGCAAATATTTTCTCCCAGTGTGTGGCTTGTCTTCTGATTCTCTTGACATTGTTTTTTGCAGAGCAGAAGTTTTTAATTTTAATTAAGTCCAGCTTATTATTTCTTTCATGGATCCTGTCTTTGGTGTAATATCTAAAAAGGCACGACCATACCCAAGGTCATTTAGGTTTCTGTCTATGTTATCTGGTAGGAATTTTATAATTTAGCATTTTACATTTAGATCTATCATTTATTTTGACTTAATTTTTGTGCAAGTGTAAGGTATGTGTCTAGATTCTTTTTTTTTTTTTGAACATGGATTTCCAGTTGTACCAGCACCACTTGTTGAAGAGATTGTCTTTTCTCCATTGTATTGCCTTTGCTCTTTTGTCAAAGATCAGTTGACTCTATTTATGTAAGTTTATTTCTGGGCTCTCTATTCTGTTCCATTGATCTACATGTCTGTTCTTTGGCCAATACCACACTGTCTTGATCACTGTAGCTTTATAGTAAGCTTTGAAGTCAGGTAGTGTCAGTCCTCCAGCTGTTCCTCTCCTTCAATATCATGTTGGCTATTCTTGGTCTTTTGCCTCTCCATATAATCTTTAGAATCAGTTTGTTGATGTCCGTAAAATAACTTGCTGGTATTTTGGCTGGGATTGTGTTGAATCTGTAGATCAAGTTGGGAAGAACTGACATCTTGACAGTATTGAATCTTCCTATCCATGAACATGGAATATCTCTCCATTTATTTAGTTCTTCTTTGATTTTGTTCTTCGGCATTTTGTAGTTTTCCTCATATAGATCTTATGTATATTTTGTTATTTTTATCATTTTTTAATCCATTCTGCCAGTCTCTGATTTTTGATTGGAGCATGTAATCCGTTTACATTTAATGTAATTACTGATAAATTAGGATTTATGCCTGCCATTTTCCTACTTGTTTTTATGTGTCTTATGTCTTCTGCGTTCCTTTATTCCTTGATTCTTGCCTTTTTTTGTTAGAGATTTTTCATTATGCCTTTTCAGTTCTCTTTTCTTTTCTATATATTTGGAGGGTTTTTTTAGTGCTTACCCTGGGATTACAGTTAGCATCTTAACTTAAAACAGTCTTGTTCACATTAATACTAGTTTAATTTTGGTAGGATACAAAAAATTTTCTCCAATATACCTCCATTCCCTTCTCCCTCTTTTGCACTATTATTGTCATACAATTCAAATTACATCTTTATACATCATATCAACTCATTTTTAAAATTATTGGTTTATGCAGGTGTCTTTTAAAGTGAGTCAAGAAAAAATTATATTTATATGTATTTTCATAATACCTATTTAGTTAGATTTAGTTAGCTTTTTTTTTTTGGTGCTATTTTTGTGTGTTGATTCTAGTTACCCTTTGGTGTCTTTTATTTCAGTCTGCATGACTCCCTTTTGATATTTCTTGTAGGGCAGGTCTGCTAGCAACAAATTCTATTGGGTTTTTTTTTTTTTCCTGATTGTTTTAAATCTGGAGATGTCTTAATTTCTCCTTTATTTTTCAAGGAGAGGTTAGCTGGATGTAGAATTCTTGGTTGACCATCTGTTTCTTTCCACACTTTGAAGATGGTTGGATCTTTGGATCTCATTGCCTTCCATCTTTTCTGATGAGAGTCAACTATCTGTTCTGTAGGAGAGGTACATACCTCCCCTGTAGTACCTACCCTCTTTATGGTCATATTCTGGACTACAACTTCCTAAGCTCAGTTTTAGTTGCCTCTTCTATATGCTTTCTTTCTTCCAAAAGCTTACTGAGGTAACTAGTCCACTGATAGCCTCCACATGCTCCTTGCTCTGTGGGCTTATTCTTTTTAAAATTTCTTTTCACCAGGGCCTTAGGAGGGAAGGGGAAGCTACAATATGAGCTTAGTCCACTACTTAAACCAGTCGTTCTGTGAATCTTGCTATAGAAGGTCTGATCTAAGCCTGTGAAGTTCCAGGAGCCACACACCTGCCTATGTTTTAAGTCACCCAAGTGCTTGAAATATGTTTCACAGAATAGCTTTTTCTTAGAGAAATAGTTCAGGAATTAAAGAGGTAGAAAATCTTGTTATTCTTTCTAGTCTATAAATAAATGGGAATAATGAAGTGAGTAACAAACTGCTTTACCCAGTATTTTAATGTTTTCATGTTGAACTAGCTGAAATTGATTGAAAAAAATTTCTGAACCGTATGTCACAAAATATGTATTTAAAGGTGAACATAATTATATATCCACAATATTTATATATTTATTGAAAGGAATATTTAGATAATGAACATCTGTTGGTTAGGAATCCAAATTATGGTGTCCAAAATGATGTGGTATCTGGCGCTTGACCAAAAGTGGGTGATGTGGCAAGTCTTTCTTCTTGGTGCTACCACCTGCATAGCAATGCCCTGATTCCAGGTTATGTGTTTTGAGTTAGAATTTTGGTAGGAACATTAGTACCCAGGTCTCACCCAGGAATATGAGGCTCTTTCTAGATCTGGTCGACGAGGTGGGCCTTCTTAATGTATTTCGAGATTTTGTGAAGATTGCCTCAGGAGCTGTAAAAAGAAGCATTTATTGTTTGACAGCTAAACAGAACCAGGAGACACACCTTCAGAATAACCTATATGAATACCTGCTGTTGGGTAAATGCAGACTGCTTACATAATGCAATGCAGTGGTTCTCAAAGTGTCAGCATCACTGGAAACTAAAATGCAGATTCTCAGCCCAACCCAGACCTACTGAGTGAAAATTCTGGGGGTGGGGCCCAGTAGTCTGGGTTTTTAAGAAGGCCGTCTAGGTGGTTCTCATGAGTGTTGAATTAGGAATTGTTGACCTCTTGATGAGTTTGAAAGTATTTGTGGTGGTGACTTGAATGTGAGGTTGGTTCAGACCTATAGGAATAATTAGCCAGGTGTGGCTGATTGTGGGAAAATGTTAGGGAATATGGAAACCTTGCTTGTGAAAACCAGCTTCACCTTTTGTTGACATTTTACCCATCTGTCTTATCATAATGTGTTTTCTGAAGAATCTGAACCTAACAGCCTATTTCTTTAAATGATGAAATAACGAAGATCCTGCTGTAGTGTTTTTCTCTGATCTGTGACAAGTCTCCTGAGAGCCAGGGACCCTCCCTAAGGTGTATTTAAGGTGTGAGATCACAGAAGCCAGTGAAGTTCATAGCAAACTGCTAGACATAACGTATATTCAAGGCAGCCTTAGTTCTTTCTCTGAGGACTTACCTTGTTAGAAAGGCTGGAGGGGTCTGAAAAAAAGAAAAAATGTTTTCTAAATGTTGCCTACCTGCGGGCAGGGGTGATTAGAGGAGACAAGACATTTTATATAGTTCTGTCTGTCTTTTTTTTTGAGGTTGCAGATTCAGAGATGAGGACATTTTCTGTTTAAAAGAAGCCTGTTCTGTTTACATAAGGAGTGCTTTAATTCTTTGAGGATAAAATACTACTGCGGTTTTAGGAAGCTATGTTTTATAGCATCTGAGCCACTAGATAAATCTTCAGTCAACAGTAGGTGATGAGAGCATGTGAATAAAATGTGTAATTGGTGTTAGGGAAGGTATTCTAAAGGAGAGAAGTTATTGAGGGTTGAAGTTATTGTCCTCATGCATATTTGGCTGAAAAGAAAACAGATGCACCCCTCAGGGAATTAGAAGGAATACAGATTTGTCAGGTTGAAGATTGACAGAAGTTGGAGGTATAAATGGGATCAGGAAAACTAAGACGAGGAAAATGCCATTGCTTGCGCTTGCACGGTGGTGCTGTCACGTAATTTATGTGCTCTTGGCAATGCCTTGAGATAGGTGAGACGGTTACTGTTCCTCCTTTACAGATGAAAAAGCTGGGGTTCAGAGATGAAATGATAACAGTGGTGGAGGCAGCCCGCCACCTTTTATTGACATTTACTCATGTGTTCATTCAGTGAGTCTTCACTGAGCAGCTGCCGTGTGCCAGGCCCTGTTGTGGGCTTCCTACAACAGTTGACAAAGCAGACAAATGTATGCCTCCATGGATCTTCCATTCTAAGAGGGAAAGGCCGACAATAAATAAGTAAATTACATATGTGTTGGCTGTGTTTTCTTCATAAGTCCTGAGAAGAAAAGTGAAACAGGGAAGGGGAGCTGGTTTAAATTGCAAATAGGGTGGCTAGATGGGTTTTGAAAAGAGGGGTCACATGACCCAGCTAAAGTTAACAAGATCACTCTGGCTGCTGTGTTGAGAACAGATTGAATTATGGACCAGGCACAGAAGCAGGTCTGTATACAGGCCCTTGGGTTATCTTTACAACCACTGCAGGGCAGATAGTGAGGCTCAGAGACGTTAGTAGATGCGCCTACTCACAAAGCTAGTAAGTGCCAACAACTCTATTGAAAATGTGTTTGGGTTTTATAACCTTATGCTCAGACCAGCTGCATTTCTGTTTCTGTTAGGAGAGAGGAGGCCGAAATGTGTAAAGGGGCTGTGTTCTTGATGTTTGTCTTTGAGACAGCAGTGAAGGAACATTTGGATGAAGGATCAGCATGTTGTCTGCACAAAGCAAAACAAGTTTGAAAATCCTGCTGTAGATAGGGAGATCTGTAAAGTTTCTTACAAGTGAAGGAATTATAAATGGTGCAGAATCCAGTGTAGCTGAGTTAAAGCACATAGAGTAACAATGAAGTTCCTTTTATTTACTTTGTGGTCATTTTTGTTGAAAAGCTGTGTATGTGGTACTTAAGAGCACAAACTCTGGAGCTGAACTGTGTGAATTCAGGTTCCTGCTCTGCTACTTAATTGCTCTGTGACTTCTGGCAAATTATTTGACTTCTCTTTGCCTTAGTTTCCTAATCTGTAAAATGGGAATAATATACAAAACTAAATATGTTCTTACCATGTGGTCCAGCAGTCATGCTCCTTGGCATTTACCCAAAGGAGCTGAAAACTTGTGTCCACACAAAAGCCTGCACATGGATGTTTATAGCAGCTTTATTCATAATTGCCAAAATTTGGAAGCAACTAAGATGCCCTTCAGTAGGTAAATGAATAAATAACTGTGGTACATCCAGATAATAGTTTTTCAGCTCTAAAAAGAAATGAGTTATCAAGTCGTAAAAAGACATGGAGGAACCTTAAATGCACATCACTGAGTGCGAGAAGCCAATCTGAAAAGGCTAATACTGTCTGATTGCAACTATGTGGCATCCTGGAAAAGGCAAAGCTGTGGAGACAGTAAAAGGATCAGTGGTTGCTGGGGTGGAGTGGGGGTGAGATGGGGAGATAACTGAGCGGAGCACAGAGGATTTTTAGAGCAGTATAAATACTCTGCATGATACTATAATGGTGGATACATGTCATTGTGCATTTGTCCAGATCCATAGAATGTACAACACCAAGAATGAACCCTAAGGTAAACTGTGGTCTCTGGGTGATGATGATGTGTCAGTGTAGGTTCATCAGTTGTAACAAACATACCCTCCAGTGGGGGATGTTGATAGTGGAGGAGGCTGTGCGTGGGGGTTGGGGCAGGGGGTAAATGAGAACTCTCCATACCTTCCCCTCAGTTTTGCTGTGAACCTAAAACTGCTCTGAAAAATAAACTATATTTTTTTTAATGAGAATAATAGAGTACTCACTTAATAGTGTTGTGGTGAGGATTATGTGTTAAGATATATAAAACACTTGGAACAGTGCCTGGCATGGAATAAGCTTATGTGTTTTAGTTATTATTGTATTATTCATGAACATAAAAATATTTATGTAGCTTTCATAGGTTCGCTCATATCCTTGGGCGTCCATCTCTCTTTCCCCCTACAAATAAGTTTTTCAACCTCAGATTCTTCTACTGTGATTGCTGTGTAGAATCTAATCATACTGACAGTATTTCTTTAAGTGTGGGCAAAGGGCCTCCTACATCATTAGCTTGATAATATAGATTGTTAATGCTCCTCAGCAGGCTTACCAACTCAGCCGTTTTGAGGGTGGCACAAGGGAATTTGCATTTTCCGTGAGCACCCAAGATGATTCTGATGCAAAGCGGAGTGCTAGTGCTGTGAGAGTCTGGGTGGGATTCTCCCACATCTCTGACTTCCCAGGCACTTCTTAATGCAGTCCCCACAAATTCTGTCCATAAAATACACATGTAGATTTTGGCAGAACACCGTGTGTCTGGAAGATGGAAGGCAAAGTAGTGACCTAAGAACACCTCAGTCCATCTCAGAGCCCAGTCTCTTGTGTGAAATGACTTTTTTATGAAGTAGAACATTCTTTATGTCAAACTCTTACTTATGACGACTCTTCTTAACAGTATGAGTAATAGTTCATTGGTGTTTTAAGTATTAGGTACTTATTAGAGAGAGTGTGATTAATCCTGGACAGTTGAGTCATTTTGGAGGGAGTTTTTGGGATAAAAGCAAACTGTAGGATAGAGTGAGCAAAATATTTGTCATGAGCAACAGGAGATGAGCTTAAATAATACGTGATTGTGCAGTGAAATGACAGAATTACTATTCAGACCCTTTTTCTCCTGACTACAACCAGGCACATGGAATAAATTCAGTTGTGAATGGAGGTAATGTTTTCATTAATCTTGAGAAGCTCAGCGGTCACTAACTATAGGCAGGACTGATCTGCAAGTAATGAAGGGAATACTTTACAAATTGTTACAAAAATAAGAGGGAAATGAAGTGAATATAGACTAAGAAGGCAAAGAAACAAAAAGATATTACAGATATTGGTTTGCAGATTAAAATAACAAGCATTTATTGAATACCTATATGCCAGACATTGTGCTAGAAACACATACAATCTCTCTTGATCCTCCCAGTGACCTAAGAAAGTAGATATAATAATCCTCATTTTACAGAAGAGGAAATTGAAGCTCGAAATGGTTCATATAGCTGGCAATGAATAGACAAGATTTAAACATTGAACTTCTGACTGTACAGTATAGTTTAACTAACTTAGTTGAGCTGTATATAATTGATGGATTTCTGCATCCAACCAAGATGAAATAACAGAGACCAGAATTACTCTCCTGCCTTAAACAACTACAAAACCAGACAAAATACATAAAAAATGGGTTTGGGACATTTGAAAAGCAGGAAGCTCGGGACCATGACCTCTGAGAGAAGAGAAACAAACATGGTGAGCCTGAGATTGCACCAGCTGCCTCCCTGGAAGCAGTTTCCAGGCTGCAGCGCAGGGAGGAGGACCTAAACGGAGCCTTCTCAGAGAGGCACAGAGAGCCAAGATGGCTAGAGTTTGCAGCGTAGGGTCCTGGAGAGAAGGGAGCAGCACAGAGAGAGCTCTGGAGACGTGCAGAGGGTCCACAGGTCTTTGCTGGCCTAAGGTGTGTGGCTGAGTACTGATCTGTGCAAACTACCCAAGGCCAGGGAAAGATACAAGAAGGAGTAGACAGAGCAATTTCCAGGGCTCTCAGAGGGCTGGAAATAGTTCCTATTCCCATCAACCAGAGAAGAAAGGCCTCATGACACCCAGAGCAGCAGTTGGGAGCCTCAGAAAGATGTCGCCTTAGCAATAGGGCTAAATTAGCCTGATATGAAGGCTGCTCTAGAGCTTCCAGACTGATTCCAAATAACTAGTCTAATAAGATAAGGAGAGGAAGTCAGTAATTGAGACCTGTTGAATAAGTAATGGAGATTTCCTTGAGGAAAACAGGATTAAGTAAGGTAAAACAGGATAAAAGTGGCTGGTGTTTGGGCAAAGAGGAAGGCTGTTCAGTTTGTAAAGCAGTGGAACTGAGGCTCTTCAACTTTTAGATGAAGGCAAGTGATCAGCCCATAGGAGGAATGAAAAGGAACCTGGGCTATATGCTTTTGAGGGCCCTACAGTTACAGGTAGAGCTGGTTTCCTGTTTTAACTCTCAGACTTTGAAAGGTCTTGATGTTTTCTGTTTCTCAAACTAATATTTATTATATATTTCAGATCTTTGAAAATTGGTAATTTAACTCTAAGCATATATAAAAACTTGGGTAATTGGACCACTAAAGAAAACTTTCCATTCTTCCACTGTTTTTCCTTTAGGTTAGAAGAATTACTTTTTCATGAAAAGCATGTATTCGTGTTGTTTGGTAAAAACATAGTATTTAAGCTTTACAAATATAATTTACAAATAGGGTTTTCTTACTTTACTATTTTTAAAGATGACTTTTATAGTCACATTAGGATATATATGATATTCTTTGGAGATGGACCATCTTTAATCCTGTAGATTAACTATTACGTTTTGGCAATAGTACTGTCAACCTGCAATAAAGGGACAACATTTATCACCCCAAACTGGGAGACATTAAAATTGGGATTTATATCTTGTATTGGAGAAAGGCTTTCTTGTTGTAGCCCTAGAGCCAGAAAAGTCAAAGGAAAAATCTTACAGGTTGAATTACACAAAAAAGTAAGATTGCTAGGCAAAACACACCATTAATGTATTTAAGACATGATAAACTGTTTAAAAAAAGATGTGCGACATATATGATGAAGACTTGATTTTTATTTTTTTTGTGAGGAAGATCAGCCCTGAGCTACCATCCATGCCAATCCTCCTCTTTTTGCTGAGGAAGACTGGCCCTGAGCTAACATCTATTGCCAATCTTCCTCCTTTTATTCCCCAAAGCCCCAGTAGATAGTTGTATGTCATAGTTGCACATCCTTCTAGTTGCTGTATGTGGGATGCCGCCTCAGCGTGGCCTGACAAGCGGTGCGTTGGTGTGTGCCTGGGATCCGAACCCGGGCCACCAGTAGTGGACCGCGCGTACTTAACTGCTAAGCCAGGGGGCTGGCCCAAGACTTGATGTTTTTTATTTATTTTTGTGTATGTGTGATGAAGATTAGCCCTGAGCTAACATCTGTTGTCAATCCTCCTCTTTTTGCTGAGGAAGACCGGCCCTGGGCTAACATCCGGGCCCCCATCTTCCTCTACTTTATATGGGATGCCACCACAGCATGGTTTGACAAGTGGTGCATAGGTCCACGCCCAGGATCCAAACCTGCAAACCCAGGGCCTCGGAAGTGGAGTGTGCAAACTTAACCAGTACGCCACCAGGCCAGCCCCAAGACTTGGTATTCTTAATTTAGAAAAACATCTTGTAAGTCAGTAAGAAAGGGGCACGTGTCCCAGTTGGGAAAAGGGCTAAGCTTTGAAGCAGGCAGTTTATTAATAAGAAACTCAATTTTTTAAAAAAACCTCTCAAGAACTACTCTGCTTCACTAAATAGAGAAATGCAAAGTAAAACAGTAATGAGATGACTCTTTTAAAAAGATTTAAAATGCCCAGCATTAATAAGGAAAAGAGAAAAGATGTGCCTTTTAATAAATCGTGTAAGTTGGGCTGATCTTTCTGTAGGCACACTGTGTTGGTATTAGGAGTGAAGGGGAGAAAGATTACCCTCTACCACTCTGGGTCCTTCCTGGCTGGGCTACAAATTAAATTGACATGAGACCAAATAGCAGGAGAAAATCAAACAAAGTTTAATAACATGTATATGTGGGAGAAACTCAGAAAATAGAAACTGAGCAACTCGTGGTTCTGACTAAGCTGTTCACTTCAGTATTTTCAGCTAAAGGACAGGAGGTTGTTGGGGGGGTAGTGGTTTGGGATTTCAGAAGGGAAGAAGACAATTCACATGGAGATGGAAATGCAAATGTTTGTCAGACAACTCTTTATAGGGCCACCTATAGAGAATGTGGCTGGAGAGACAGAATTTTTGATAAGATGGGCTTGTTGGTGCCTTTCTTATCGCATCTGTTTTACATTATATTATAGCCATCATATGGTAGTGGCTCCTTCCTGTAACAGGACTTCTGTGTTAAATTCTTTAGGCAGTTAGTGGGGGAGGTCAAATGTCCGTCAGAGAAAATAATCAAGGTAAAGAGACATATTTTGAGGTGGCCAATTTTGATCTCCCACAGGAGCACGCAGGCTGGGTCTCTGTCCCAGTTCTGCCACTAGAAATATGTGGTCTCAGACAAGGTTTCCATCTGAGAAAAGGGAGATAATGATAGTACATAACTCAGAGAGTGATTCTATGAAAATCACATGGATTTTATAAAGTAAAGCACCTAATATAAATTATGGTACTGGTGCACAGGCAATGTTAGCTGCTGAAGGAGACATCAGTCTGCATATTGAAAGGCCCCAGCAGGAACTAATTAGGTGAATGAAAGGGCTGCTTCCAATAAACATCCTTGTGAAATTCAGAACACCAAACATAAAGATCCTATAGCTTACCTCTTACAAGTCACAGATTGGCATCTGACTTCTCATCAGCAATATTATTTGCTAGAACACAGTAGAACAATACCTTCAAAATTCTGGCATGGCATGGCTTTCAACCTAGAATTCTGTAAGTAGCCAAATTATCAGCTGAGTACAAGGATAAAATAAAGATACTTTCAGAAATGAAAAGACTTAGAAAGTTTACCTTCTGTTCACTCTTTATGGAAAAATTACTTGAGGATAAATCAAAGGCAAAGCAGAATCTAAGGAACAGTGGCCTCAACTCAGGGCTGCAGTTGAAAGACATCCCAGGTAGATAACTGTGTAGTAGGACTAGGAAGCTTTTCGTCCACATTAGAGTAGGAATCCAAAGGGCTTGGAAAAAATTATAGTATGATTATGATAGTATGATTAAGAAATCGAAAGATCTTAGGGATATGATGAAGGATGTATGTTTCTTTTGTCATTAATAAAAAGGCAGTTAAAAACCAGGGGGAAGTCTATATAAGAAATGCATGGTCTAAATTTGGAGCAAAACAAAATTTGCCCTTGTTTTAAGCAATTGATGAAATGAAAGATAATCCATTGGACACCGATGCTTGGAATGTTTTACTTTGAACAAGTGTAGATTCGGTGACACAAGATTATACTTCTATATGGGTCCAAGCATCGTACTCAGTAAAAATTTTTTTCAAAGGTATGTATATACAGATTATATATATGCATATACAGAGATATATATAATATCTAATACACACACAAAATAATTATATTGCATTTTGTCTCACATTTTAGAATAAATTATAGACAAAGCATGGGAAACTTAATTACAGATATAACTAAAACTTAAAAGTTAAAAATCTTAGTATAAAAGAAATGAGGGGGCCGGCCCCGTGCCTTGGCAATTGAGTGCGGGCGCTCCGCTACTGGCGGCCCGGGTTCGGATCCAGGCGCGCACCGACACACTGCTTGTCCGGCCATGCTGAGGCCATGTCCCACGTACAGCAACTAGAAGGATGTGTAACTATGACATACAGCTGTCTACTGGGGCTTTGAGGAGAAAAAGGGGAACAAAAAAAAGGAGGAGGATTGGCAATAGATGTTAGCTCAGGGCTGGTCTTCCTCAGTAAAAAGAGGAGGATTGCATGGATGTTAGCTCAGGGCTGATCTTCCTCACACAAAAAAAAAAATGATATGGTTAGCAGAACTTGAAAGTAGAGGGGAAAGGAGAAATGGACAGTAGTACAGATAAACTAATGTACTTATTTTACATAGTAGGGAATCAAGATACTGTTTAAAGTTGATAGAATAAGAAATGGTTAAAGGATGTTATTTAAAATTACGAAGATAATCAGAGGGATTAAAAATATTGTATTAAATGGGGAGAGGTTTGGCATGATGGGAGGTAGGTAGGGTAAATGAGCCAATTTCCTTATCTTTTATACCAGGAATTCAATACTGTGGCTTAAAGATGATAAAATAATAACCAGAGGTATAAGTATAGTGACTACCCCCTAGAAGAACTAAAGCCAATGTTGACATTGTTTACCTCAGGGCAGTAAAACCTGGCCTGGGAGATCGCAGTGGAGACTTTCCTTTTCATTCTGTACCATTTATTTCACTTTAAGCTTTTATATATGTGTAATTATCTGTACTGAATGTCTGTTTTTTAACCTCAAAATGTATTAAATCATTTTTGTCCAGTTTTTTTTCTTTGATTGTTGGTGTGTCTTGAGACTGCTGAAACACCTGTGTGATGGTAAGCCACAAACACTGTCCAGACAAGGGAGCTGACTGCTTTTGTTCTATTTTTTGATGATCGCACCCCATCCAGGGGGATGGACTTCAGCTCCAAGGACTAGGGTATGAATAACTATGGAGAGTAAGTAGAAGAGGGCATCCAGGGTGGTGAGATCTAGAAGCATTACACATGAAGATTGGTGAGGGGAGCTGCTGGTGTGTGGTCGGGAAGATGTAATTCGGGAGTAAGGGGAACATAATCACCAGCTTGAGATGTGTGGAAGAAAGGGCTTGTTATTCTGTGTGGTCTCAAAGGGCAGAAATTACAGGGCAACCGCATTATAAAGAGCATTCTAACTATCAGAGCTGTGCGATGATGTCACTGTCACTGTTCAAACAAAGACATTGTGGAGAGCATGCTCGCGTTGGTTAGGATGCTGCTAGAGGACTTCTGAGGCTCCTTACAACTCTAGACAGTTAACAATCATACTGGTACCCTTTGCTACCCAAAAGGGTACCATTAATTCAACCCTCTTAATAGTCATGTTTTCCTTGGGCTTTAGGTTTTGGGAACACAGAAATAAGACATGAATAGACCCAAGAAACTCAGTCTAGTATGTCCATTTCAGCTCATCAGATGTGCTATGAGTGTGTCCCACACACCAGCCTCTCCTCTTCTCCAGAGACAGAGATGAGCAAATTATGGATTCTCCTCTCTGTGGTGTGCAGGGGAGCCAGTCCAGTAGCCGTGTTTCATTACATTACAGCTGAAGAGTGCAGGGTGGCGTCAGAGAAGGCTTCACAGAGAAAGTGATGTCTGGTCCTAGCTTGTCACCACATGCCGGATCACCTGGGACATACTTTATGACTCTTCATCTACAAAACAACCAAGGCCAGAAACCTGACTGCTCTAAAATTCTGTGGTTCTAAAATGGGAATAATTGTTTTTTTGTCAAAATATGTTTTAAGAAAGTAGTCCAAGTTCATAAAAAGTAATATGGTAAAAATATTTACTGTAAATCTAATCTTAATGGATATCCTTTCAAGTTAAGTTTTTGCTAATGAGTTTCCTGGAACAACTTGTTCCATTAGTCGTTTGTCTTCTTGTCTTTATGTAACATTTCATTTGAAATGTTATTCACGTTATAAAATTTTGCATTAATTAGTATGATATCAGATTTGTGATATTAATATTGCAGGAATCATTCTGTTTTCTTTCATTTTAGAATACCCTATGATTTTAATTTTGTATTTGCTTTGAAGGGAGACAGCTTCATTAAGTAGGACTTTAGATTTTAAATTTTATACCTTTTGAGCATATAAAATTTGATTTTAGAAATAAAATTTTAGTGAACTTGAAATTCTCAGGCTTGTGTCCCCATGGGGTTGGGGTGCGTCACCCTCCTGGCATGTGGATGTGTTCACCAGCCTGGAAGCACTCCCAACCCTGTACTATTGGGATTTTATGGAGGCTTCCTCACGTAGGCTTGATCAATTATCATTTCCATTTCCAGCCCCTCCTCTCTAGAGAAGTGGAGGGGAGGGGCCAGAAAATTCCAAGCTTCTAATCATGGCTTGGTCTTTCTGGTGACCAGCTCCCATCCAGGAGCCATCCAGGAGCCCACCCAGAGTCACTCATTAGGACAAAAGATACTCCTAGTGCTCTTATCACCTAGGAATTTACAAGGGTTTCAGGAGCTCTGTGACAGGAACGGGGGCGCAGAGAGCAATATATGTAGTTCTTATTTCACAGTCCAACACATAATATGAGCTTAGAAAAGGTGACGGTTTTTTCTTTTTTGACGTATAAAAAGATTTACTTAACTTTCCTCAGTGGAAACTATAGCGACACAGCTATCACTTAGCCATATGACTTAGCATGGGCTAGATGACGACTGTTAACTACAGAATAAAGTCATATAAATTCAGTAAATCCTCACTTAATTAAGTTAGTAAAGAATGAGGGGTTCTGTTCGATTGCCTAGTCTACTGTCAGGTCCACAATAAATGTTCCGCTTGAGCCCCGTTCAAATGACAGTTCCTCCTTGAAGCCTTGTGCCTGCCCTCAAGTTGGACAGCCCTCCTGCTTGTCCAAGCCTGTCTTGTGACACTTATATTAGCATTATTGTATCTACATCTTATCTTTTCAACAGACTATAAATGCATAAGGGAGAGTATGTCTTATTTTTTCTTTTTGATGTCCTTCCTGTCTAGCACAGCACTGTGCAATAGAATATCATGTGGACCACATACTCAATTTTAGATTTTCTAGTAGCAACATTAAAAATAGAGATTAGAGAAAATTAATTTTAATAATGTATTTTGACCCAGTATATCAAAAATATTTCAATGTAGAGTCAGTGTAAAAAATTATTAGATGTTTTACATTTTTTTGTACTGTCTTCAAAATCTTGTATTTTACACCTACATCAAATCTCAAATCTATACAAGCCACATTTCAAGTGCTCATAACCACTTAGCGAATGACAACTGTATTAGACAGCAGAAGTATAGTATATTATAGGTGATTCGTAAATGAGTATCTCATAGGCAAACTTTCAAAAAACAATCTTTTTTTTCCCCCAACAGACTACCATGGCTACAGGAGTCTTGCCGCAAAATGAACAACCATATGCCACTTTGGTGAATAACAGGGGGTATGCTGCAAACATGAAAGGTAACAGTTCTTTAATACACTTTTTGTCTCTGTGCAAACTAGAATTTAATAAAACTGAATGGACGTGAAAGAAAGGGCTTGGCTCTTCATATTGGGACCCCACAGTGCAGGTACTGCTTATGGCCTTTTGTTTATTTCTGCCTGACCCTTTTGACCTGTTAAAATTCCTTTTCAAAATCCTGAATAGTGACTTTGGCCTTTTAAGAAGGAATGTTGAAAAACAATGTTTGTCTCCTGCATTATCTAATTTCTTAGCCTGAAATTCTCTGTTCCTCTCATCAAACGCCTTGGGAATCAGCCTTTCATTTCTCTCATTTCCTTGCAAGTGTCCCTTACAGAGCACGTTCAGAAGCTCGCTAGCCCTGCTTCTCCCAGTTTTTTCCTCCCCTCTGTCGCCTTCCCACAGTTTTGATTTTTACATGGTGCCCAGGAAAGGAAGGGTACTGTGACTTGGGTTCTTCCTGCCACACTTGCCCTCACCTTTTCTTACTGTCGCAGGTGTTAAGCTGGGAGCATAACACCTGATTTCTGCCACTTTGGCACCGCTAGTCTTGCTGCCTCCACCAGCAGTTAGCCAAGAGAGATGTTGAGTAATCTTTCTTGGCAGTACCCCTCGCATGATTTTTTTACTACCTGCTCTGGGTTCACTTTAGTGCTTCTGTATGGGAAATTTTGAAGGGGTTTTTCCCTGTAAGTATAGATTAAATAATATAAGGGAAAGTAAAGGAGTAAGAGTGTAAAGGTCTTGGAGTTCAGCGCTTGTTGGAAATAATTGGTTCTCAGTTGATTGTGCTCTTGTTGGAATTGAACCACTCCACCAGGGGGAGGTCTCTTTCATCAAGAAAACCAGTGTTTCCCCATTTCTGACTTTGTCTAAATTCCAGATACTTGTAGATCCTCCCTCATCTGTCTGTGCTGTGTCTGACTCTAGAGGGACTAACAAAACTGGTAACTACCATCTGTGGACAGCTTCTGTTTGCCACACTTACTGTATGTTAGTTTCCCTGGTTTTAGAAAGAAGTGCTGTCTAAAGCAAATGCAATAATGGTATCTCCTTGCTGCTTGCCTTGTAGAATAATGGGTTTTTTTTCCCCTAAGTAACTCTCCAGCTAACAAGTGTTAAGAGTCAGATGAACCTTTTTCCTTATCATTTCTTCTGTTGGAATGTTACCTCTTAGTTGGTGTTTCTTATTAGGGATTCTCTTGGATTTTGAGGTGGGGCAACTCTTCGTTATACAGGAGAGCTCCCAGCACTGCAGACATTTAGTATCGCTGGCCCCCCTACTGAATCCAGTAATGTCCCTAGATTATAGTGACAACGAAAAAGACCCTACACACTTCCAAATACCCCCAGGAGGGTTGTAACGCCCTTATTGTGGTCTAGTAGGTAAGCTGATTTTTACGTTTCCAAAAACCGTCTTTTTATTAAAATTTTCCTTCTATATAAATGTGACTAATTTTTAATTAGGAAAAAATCTGGAAAAATAAAAAACTTACTTTTTATCTAACTTTCTTAAAGTGCATCTCATCTATAAAGGTAGTTAGTTATACTTTATTGGGTTAACATTGCAATGGGAAGTATGTTTTTAAATGTTGGCTAATGAATCAAGGGAAAATTTAATTAGTGGATACATAAATACAGTATTTAAATTATTTTTAAAGGAAAACAGAAAACTCAACAAGAACTAGCTTTGGAATGAGACAGACCTGGATTTAGATGTTGGTTCTACTCCTTTTTGGGGAAAAAAAAAAACACCTCATTTTGGAAAATTTCAAACATTCTCAAAAGTATACAGAATACAATAAAGATCCCCATGGAGGTACCACTCCCCCGCCTCGTAGAGGTACCACCCCCTCATGGAGGTACAACTCCCCCATGGAGGCACACACCCCTCATGGAGGTACCACCCCCCTCCATGGAGGTACTACCTCCTCCCTTGGAGGTACAACCCCCTCGTGGAGGTACTGCCCCCTGATGCAGGTACCACAGCCCACATGGGAGTATCACCACCCCCTCCATGGAGGTACACTAAAAAAATTTACTTAATTGCTTAGTATCATCAAAAATCTAAACATTGCTGAAATTTTTAATTGTCTCATAGATGGTATGTATTTTTGTTTGAATCAGGATCCAACAAAGGTCAGTATATTGTAGTTTGTTGTTATGGATCTTACATCTCTTTTTACTTGGGTTTCCCCCTATCTCTTTTTCCTTATATTTTATTTGTTGAGGAAACAGGTTTTTTGCCCTACAGAGTTTGCCACAGTCTTTATTTTTCTGATTATATCCATATGGTATTTCCTATAAATTGAATTGGTAGAGGGATGTAGAGTCTAGTAAGGTTGTTTTTTTATTGGCAACAATATTTCATGGATGGTGCTATATTCTTCCATCAGGTTGCCCATGATGTCTGGTTGTCTCTCTTGTGGTGTTAGTTTTTTTTATTTTGAAATAATTTCAAGCTTACAGAAAAGCACAAAAAAATTCCTGAATCTATTGACCTAGACACCCCCCATTCAAGTTGTGTCAACTGTCCTAATAATATCCTTTAATAGCAAAAAGATATTTGTCATGTTTTTTCAATATTGTTCAATGACCATAGTTAGTCCTTTCGTGACCTTTATGAAGATTACAGGCCACGTGTTTTGTGGCATGTTCCTCAATTTGGATTTGTCTGCTATTCATCATGATAAGATTGAGATTAAGCATTTTTGGCAGAAACTTCAACAGAAGTGATTCTGTGCTTTTCTCACTGCATCCCATCAGGTGACACAAGATGTCATTTTTCCCTGTCACTAGAAGTGTTAAGTTTGATCACGTCAGTAAAGTTGTGTCTGCCAAGATTTATCCATTATAAATTATTCTTTATCTCTTCATAATTAATGCTTTATGGAGAGATGCTTTGAGACTATGTAAATATCCTGGTCCTCATCCAACTTTTACCCAGTAGTTTGAACATCTATTGATATTTCTTGCCTGAATTAATTATTACTATGATAGATAACTAAATGGAGGTTTTCTAATTCCGTCCTTCCTTCTGCATTTCTTAGTTGGCATTCTACTATAAGAAAGAACTTTCTTTTCCCAGTTATTTGTTCAATTTTTTTCTTTATTTCGGTGTAGATTCCTGATTTATTCAATGGACTATAACTTTTTACTGTCATTTGTTTTGATGCTCAAGTTGTCTGATATTTGGCCAGTAAGAGCCCCTTCAAGCTGTGAGCTATATCCTTTTGACATGTCCCCACTGTTCCTGCATTTCTTGCTTTCTGGCACAGCAAGATATTCCAGTCTCATCTTCTACTTTCCCTGTCTCAGCCGTGAAATCAGCCCTGGTTCCTTTTAGTGGGGAATGGTGTTTAGAAACCAAGATGTGCCCACTACTGGATGTGCTTGCCAATATTGGAATGTCGCATTTCCCAAGCTCCCTACAAGACAAAGCTAGGAAATATATGTTAAATATATATACACATATATCTACACTTTTACATGTATGTTTATTTCTGTTTCTGTCTGTATATACTGAAAACCATGATTTGGTATTGGTACTTCCTGTTCTAATCCAACACTATACGATAATTCTAGCTTTTCTCTTTTTTTTTTTTTGGTGAGGAGGATTGGCCCTGAGCTAAATCTGTTGCCAATCTTCCTCTTTTTTGCTGAGGAAGATTGGCTCTGAGCTAACATCCGTGCCCATCTTCCTCTATTTTATATGTGGGATGCCTACCCCAGCATGGCTTGATGAGCGGTATCTTGGTCAGTGCCCAGGATTTGAACCTGTGAACGCTGGGCCGCCGAAGCAGAGTGTGCCAACTTAACCACTACACCATCGGGCCGGCCCCTAGCTTTTCTCATTTTTATATTTATAATTTCCTTTTCCAAAAATGAGAAACCTGGCTATTACTATCCCCAATTTGTTTACGTACTTACTCAGTCCTCCTTTTCATAATCATTCTCCCAGCCCTGCCCATTCATTGCCCAACTCAACTCTCTTTTCCACCCAGGGCCCACACCCTGCTAGGTCGAGTACGCTGTACTAGTTGCCTTCCTTGTGTTGGTCCTGACCTCTGCTAAATGACCTTCTTTTACGCCTCCTCGTGGCTGTTTTTTCTTGGATTATATATACATTTCTAATTAAAATATTGAGATAATTGTATAGTTACATGCAATTGTAAGAAATAATACAGAAGATTCCATTTACCCTTTACTCAATTTACACCAATAGTAACATCTTGCAAAACTGTAGTACTGTATCACAGCCAGGATATCGACATTATTACAGTCAAGATACAGGGCAGCTCCCATCACTACAAGGATCCCTCCTGTTGCCCTTTTATAGCGAGACTCACTTCCGCTCATGACCTGGCCCCTGATGACCACTAATTTCTTCTTCATTTCTATAATTTTGTCATTGCAAGAGTGTTATATAAATGAAATCATACAGCATGTTACCTTTACATTTGGCTGTTTTCACTTGGCAAAATTCGCTTGAATTTCATCCAGGTTGTTGCGTGTATCTACAGTGTATTTTTATTGCTGAGTAGCATTCCCTGGTATGGATGTACCACAGGGTGTTTATCCGTTGACTCATTGAAGGACATCTGAGTTGTTTCCAGTTTGGGGCTATTATGAATAAAGCTGTTCTGAAGATGCCCATACAGGTTTTTGTATGAGCATGAGTTTTCATTACTCTGTGATAAAGGCCAAAAGTCTACTTTTAGATCATATGATAGTTGCCTGTTTAGTTTTATATGAAACAGCCAAAATATTTTCCAGAATGTCTGTACCATTTTACATCCCCATCAGCAATGTATGAGTGATCAAATTTCTCTGCAGCCTCACCAGCATTAGGTGTTGTCATTATTTATTTTAGCTGTTCTAGTAGGTTTGTAGTGATATCTCATTGTGGTTGCTGAACTCACTTATTAGATATAGGAAGTTTTTGGAGATTCTTTGGGATTTTCTGTATAAACAATCACATCTACAAACAAGGAGAGTTTTATTTCTTTCATTTACAATCTATATGCCATTATTTCTTTTTCTTGCCTTATTGTAGTGGCCTAGAACTTCTACTAAGCAGAATAAGAGTCATGAGAAGAGACATCCTTGCCTTCTTTCTGATCTTAGGGAGAAAGTATTCAGTCTTTCACCTGTCAGTATGATGTTAAAAGTTTTCAGTAGATGCTCTATAACAAGTTGAATTAGTTGACTTCTATTGTTAACTTGCTGAGATTTTTTTTGTCATGAATGGGTGTTGGAATTTGTCACATGCTTTTTCTGTGTCAATGGATGTAGTCATATGATTTTTGTTCTTTAGCCTGCTGATATGGTGGATTGTATTGATTGGTTTTTGAATGTTTAACTATCCTTACATATCTGCAATAAATCCCATTTGGTAATGGTATATAATTCTTTTTATGCATTGTTGGATTTGGCTTGGTAATATTTTGTTGAGGGTTTTGTGCTTAAGTTCTGGAGAGACATTGGACTATACCTTCTTTTTTTTTTTTGGACTTTGCTTTTGGCAAAAGAGTAATCCTCGCCTCATAAAAGGGATTGGAAATGTTACCTCCTCTTCTGTTTTCTGGAAGATATTGTGTAAAATTGGCGTTCATTCTTCTTTAAATGTTTGGTAGCATTTTCCAGTGTCTCAGCAGTAGTCTTTTGCCCCAGGAGGCAGCATGTTTTTGTTCATCACACAGTATTTTCCAGTAATATCCATCACTTTTCTGCCCTGGGTGAGCAGCTTGCATTAGTCCTTCAAGTATCCCCCAGATAGGTCAGGACAAACACACACAATAATTTGCCAACAAGGTCTACTCTGCTTCCCCTGGAACCAGGGTCCCACACTGGGAATATTGGGCTACCGTTTTCAGGACTGCCTCCAAGCTGGGGAGAGGGTGGGGCAAGGACAAATAAAAATATCACAGAGCTTTCCTACCATTTTTAAGTTGCCTTTTTCTTGATTCAGCATTTGCTTGGTTGCTGTACATCTTTGAATATTTCCTAGAGATCTGACAGAGTTGGTTCTGACAGCCTCTGCTTGTATTTTGATGTTTCTGTGGTGGGATAAGTGTTTGGAGCTGCCTCCTCCTGTGTTTGTTGATATCACTCCTATCTTTTATTCTTGAAGAATATTTTTGCCTGATATAAAATTTGCATTTGACAGTCATTTTCTCTCAAAAAGCTTGAAAAATGTTGTGCCACTTCCTTCTAGCCTTAATTCTTCTACGTGAGAAATCTATTGTCATTCAGATTGGTCTACCTATAAATGTATTATTTCTCTTTGGTTGCTTTTAAGATTTTTTGTCTTTCGTTTTCAGAAGTTTTATTGTAATCAGTCTTGGCATGGATTTCTTTGGAACCTATTTAAGGTTCATTTAGCTTCTTGATCATGTAGATTTAAGCCTTTCTTCAAATTTGGGAGATTTTCAGCCATTATTTCTTTGAATATTTTTTCAGTCCTGCTCTCTTTCTGCTCTCCCTGTGGGACTCAATGATATGAATGTTAGCTCTTTTGTTAATATCCTACAGGCGACTGAGAATCTGTTCATTTTTATTAGTCTCTTTTCTCTCTGTTGTTCAGATTGTATAATTTTTGTTGATCTGTCCTCAAGGTCAATAATGATATTCTGTCATCTCCACTATACTATTGAGTCCATCCAGAGAGTTTTAAAATTTTGGTTATGTATTTTTCAGTTCTGTAATTTCTATTTGGTTCTTTTTTAATAACCTCTACTTTTGTGCTGAGAATTTCTATTTATACATTTGTTTAAGAGATTTATAATTACTTGTTGTATTATTTTTAGGATAGCTTCTTTAAAATCCTTATTAGGTAACTTCAACATATCATTTATCTCCATTTTGATGTCTCTTGATTGTCTCTTCTCATTTGAGTTGTGATTTTCTTGGGTCTTGATATAAGTGATTTTTGATTGTATTGTAGACATTTTGGATCCTATTTTTTCTTATTTTAGTAGGTGTTCTCCCTGTTGAAGTGTAGCTCGAGAACCAGGTGGGTGTGTATGCTCAGCTTCCTGTTCAGCCTTGTTGACACCATCCCAATAAAAGTGGAGCACTTAGGAGTGACGTCAGCATCATGGCAGAGTGAGCTTTCCCTGTAGACTCTCCTCCACAAGATATAACAAAAAGGACATTCATAATACCAACAGAGAACATTCACACAACACAAAAGACGTCTGAGAGACCCACAAAGCCTTACATCTGAAGGTGGAGGTGTGGGAACCCCTGGAGGAAGTGGAAGGAGCTAAGGAGAACTCTTCTTCCACAATGACAGCAACCCTGGGACAGGGTCCACGTGGCTTTCAGAGAGGTGGGTAGGGGCGACCCTCTATGGGAAAATGTCGCTCTCCAAGTTCTCTCACAGCCTGTGGGAAATTCCCAAATGGAGGGGACTGAACTGTTGCTGGGGTATCTTCATCAAGCTAGCACCCCAGGAGAACAGATAGCGAGGAAAGAGAGAGAAGCCCCCGGGATCAGGCAGGTGAGAGAAAGAGCCTCTCCCTCCGCCTGGTGTTCCAGCACAGCGGGTTGGCCAGAGGGCCCGCAGATCACAGCAGGCTCAGAATACATAGCTCTTGACCCACACCCACTGGCAGCAGGTGGAAGCTGAGACCACGTATTTTCAGCATGAGGAAAAATAAGCCCACACCCTCAAGTAGTATGCAAAAATATATTAAATCTCCAGACTAGAACGAAAATGACAAGCACCCAGAAAGCAATCCTGAAGGCACAGAAGTTTATAACATAAACGAAAGAGAATTCAAAATAGCTATCATAAAAAAGCTCAATGAATTACAAGAAAATACAGATAGACAGTTCAATGAAATCAGGAACTTCTTCACAAAAGAGCTTGAAACTATAAAGAAGAACCAATCAGAAATGTTGGAGATGAAAAACACAATGGAGGAGATAAAGAAAAATCTGGAATCTTTAAAGAACAGAGCTGACAACATAGAGGAAAGAATTAGCAATATTGAGGATAGGAATGCAAAAATGCTCCAGAAGGAGGAGGAGAGAGAACTAAGACTAAAAAGAAATGAAGAAATTCTCTGAGAAATATCTGACTCACTTAGGAAATGCAACATAAGGATTACAAGTATTCCAGAGGGAGAAGAGAGGGAAAAAGGAGCAGAGAGCTTGTTCAAAGAAATAATAGCTGAGAACTTCCCAAACCTAGGGAAGGAGCTGGAAACACAAGTGAAAGAAGTCAGTAGATCTCCTAAATATATCAACATAAAAAGCCCTCTCCAAGGCATATAGTAGTAAATGGGGCTAAAGTCAATGAGAAAGAAAAATATTAAGGACAAGACAAAAAAAAAAATAACGTACAAAGGAATTCCTATCTGGCTCTCAGCTGATTTCTTGGCAGAAACTTTATAGGCTAGGATAGAGTGGAATGATATATTCAAAAATCTGAAAGACAAAAACTTTCAGCTAAGAATACTCTCTTCAGCAAAAATATCCTTCAGATGTGATGGAGAAATAACATCTTTCCCAGAAAAACAAAAGCTAAGGGAGTTCATGGCCACAAGACCCCCACTATGAGAAATGCTCAAGAAGGCCCTCATGCCTGGAAAAAAAAAAAAAGAGAGAAAGGGGATACAAAGTTTTGAGCAAGGAGACAAATAGGTAGACAAAGTGAGAAAAATTGCAGCTCTCTATCGGAATAGGTTAGCAAACACTTAATTATAACATCAAAGATTAAGGGATGGAAAACACCAAAAATAAATATACCCTCATCACTTTAAACACAAACTCACAACACAAGATGGAATAAGTTGTGACAATAATAACTTAGAAGGGGAAGAGGAAAGGGATGGATTTGAATTAGTCTAAGGAAATAAGAGACCATCAGAAAAGGGACTATCTCATCTATGAGATTCTTTATACAAATCTCATGGTAACCACTAAACAAATAATCAAAACAGAAACACATAGGATAAAGAGAAAGCTAAGAACCATCATATAGAACTACCAAACTGAATTGGTAGTCTGAAACACATGGGATTAGAAGCAAAGGAAATGCAAAAGAACCGGAAAATGAGCGCTAAAATAGCAACGTTAAGCCTCATATATCAATAATCACTCTAAATGTAAATGGATTGAATTCTCCAATCAAAAGTGGCGGGATGGATTATAAAACAAGATTCAACAATATGCTGCTTCCAGGACAGACATCTCAGCTCTAAAGACAAACACAGGCTCAGAGTGAAAGGATGGAAGGCAATACTCCAAGCTAATGGCAAACAAAAGAAAGCATGTGTTGCCATACTTGTATCAGACAAAACAGACTTCAACATAAAACAGGTAATGAGAGACAAAGAAGGGCAGTATATAATGACAAAAGGGACACTCTACCAAGAAGACATATCACTTATAAATATATATGCACCCAACACAGGAGCACCAAAGGACATAAAGCAACTATTAACAAACGTAAAAGGAGATATTAACAACAATGCAATAATAGTAGGGGATCTTAACACCCCACTTACATTAGTGGATAGATCATCTAGACAGAAAGTCAATAAGGAAATAGTGGACTTAAATGAAAAACTGGATGAGATGGACCTAGTAGATATATATAGAGCACTCCATCCAAACACAGCAGATTACACATTCTTCGCAAGCACGCATGGAACATTCTCAAGGATAGACTATATATTGGTAAACAAGGCATGCCTCTATAAATTTAAGAAGATTGAAATCATAACAAGCATCTTCTCCTATGAAATTAGAAATCAACTACAAGAAAAAAACTGGGAAAGTGACAAAGATGTGGAGACTAAACAACATGCAACTGAACAACCAGTGGATCATTGAAGAAATTAAAGGAGAAATCAAAAAATATCTGGAGCCAAATGAAAATGAAAATACACCATACCAACTCACATGTGATACAGCAAAAGCAGTCCTGAGAGAAAATTAATAGCACTACAGGCCCAACTTAACAAACAAGAAAAATCCCAAATAAGCAACCTTAAATCACACCTAACAGAATTAGAAAAAGAAGAATGAACAAAGCCCAAAGTCAGCAGAAGGAGGGAAATAATAAAAATTACAGCAGAAATAAATGGAATTTAAACAAACAAAAAAAACAGTAGAAAGGATCAATGAAACAAAGAGCTGGTTTTTTGAGAAGATAAACAAAATTGACAAACCCTTAGCCAGACCCACTAAGAAAAAGAGAGAAGGCTCAAATCAATAAAATTAGAAATGAAAGAGGAGAAATTACAATGGATACCACAGAAATACAATGGATTATAAGCGAATACTATGAAAAACTATATGCCAACAAATTGGACAATCCAGAAGAAATGGATAAACTCTTAGACTCATACAACCTCCCAAACTGAATCAAGGAGAAATAGAGAATCTGAATAGACTAATCACAAGTAAAGAGATTGAAACAGTAATCAAAAACCTCCCCAAATATAAAAGTTCAGGACCAGGTGGCTTCTCTGGAGAATTTTACCAAACATTCAAAGAAGATTTAATACCTGTCTTTCTCAAACTATTCCAAAAAATTGAGGAAGATGGAACACTTCCTAACACATTCTACGATGCCACCATCACCCTGATACCAAAGCCAGTCAAGGACAATACAAAGAAGGAAGATTACAGGCCAGTATTGCTGATAAACATAGATGCAAAAATCCTTAACAAAAAATTGGCAAACCAAATACAGCAATACATTAAAAAGATCATACACCATGATGAAGTGGGATTTATACCAGAGACACAGGGATTGTTCAACATCCACAGATCAATCAGTGTGATACACCACATTAACAAAACGAGGAATAAAAACCACATGATCATCTCAATAGACGCAGAGGAAGCATTTGACAAGATCCAACAACCATTTCTGGTAAAAGCTCTCAACAAAATGGGTATAGAAGGAAAGTACCTCAACATAATAAAGGCCATGTATGACAAACCCACAGCCAACATCACACTCAATGGGGAAAAACTGAAAGCCATTCCTCTGAGAACAGGGACAAGACAAGGGTGCCCACCCTGGCCACTCTGATTCAACATAGTACTGGAGGTTCTGGCCACAGCAATAGGCAAGAAAAGGAATAAAAGGAATCTGAACAGGCAACAAAGAAATGAAACTCACGCTGTTTGCAGACGACATGATTTTATATAGAGAAAATCCTACAGAATCCATTGGAAATCTATTAGAAATAATCAACAACTACAGCAAAGTTACAGGGTACAAAATCAACTTACAAAAATCTGTTGCACTTCTGCATTCTAATAACGAACTAACAGAAAGAGAACTCAAGAAGACAGTCCCATTTACAGTCGCAACAAAAAGAATAAAATAATCTAGGAATAAATTTAACCAAGGAGATTAAAGACCTATACAATGAAAACTGTAAGACATTATTGAAAGAAATCGATGATGACATAAATGGAAAGCTATCCCATGCACATGGATTGGAAGAATAAACATAGTTTAAATGTCCATACTGCCTAAAGCAATCTACGGATTCAGTGCAATCCCAATCAGAATCCCAATGACATTCTTCACAGAAATAGAACAAAGAATCCTAAAATTCATATGGGGCAACAAAAGACCCCGAATAGCTAACACAATCCTGAAACAAAAGAACAAAGCTGGAGACATCACAATCCCTGACCTCAAAATATACTACAAAGCTACAGTAGTCAAAACAGCATGGTACTGGCACAAAAACAGACACACAGATCAGTGGAATAGAATTGAAAGCCCAGAAATAAAACCCCACATATACGGACAGCTAATCTTCAACAGAGGAGCTAAGAACATACGATGGAGAAAGGAAAGTCTCTTTAATAAATGGTTCTGGGAAAATTGGATAGCCACATGCAAAAGAATGCAAGTAGACCATTTTCTTTCACCATACACAAAAATTAACTCCAAGCCGATCAAAGACTTGAAGGTAAGACCTGAAACTGTAAAACTGGAAGAAAATATAGGCAGTACCCTCAGACATTGGTCATAGAGGGATCTTTTTGAATTCCGTGTCTACTCAGACAAGGGAAACAAAAGTAAAATAATCAAGTGGGACTTCATCAGACTAAAGAGCTTCTGCGAGGCAAGTGAAACTTGGATCAAAGTGAAGACAACCCACCAGCTAGGAGAAAATATTTGCAAATCATATATCTGACAAGGAGTTAATCTCCATAATATTACACACACAATTGAACAACAAAAAAAACAACCCGATCAAAAAATGGGCAGAGGATATGAACATTTTTCCAGGGAAGATATACAGATGGCCAGTAGGCACATGAAAAGATGTTCAGCATCACTAATCATCAGGGAAATGCAAATCAAAACTACACTAAGATATCACCTTACACCTGTTAGAATGGCTTTGATCACCAAGACAAAAAATAACAAATGTTGGAGAGGTTGTGGAGAAACAGGAACCCTCATTCACTGCTGGTGAGAATGCTAACTGGTGCAGCCTCTATGGAAAACAGTATGGCGATTCCTCAAAAAATTAAATATAGAAATACTTTATGATCCAGCTATCCCACTACTGTGTATTTATGCCAAGAACCTGAAATCCACTATCCAAAGAGGCATATGCACCCCTATGTTCATTGCATCATTATTCACTATAGCCAAGAAGTGGAAGCAACCTGAGTGTCCCTCGACTGGTGACTGGATAAAGAAGATGTGGTATATATATATACAATGGAATACTACTCAGCCATAAAAAAAAGACAAAATCGTCCAATTTGCAACAACACGGATGGACCTGGAGGGTATAATGTTAAGCAAAATAAGCCAGACAGAGGAAGACAAACACCATATGATTTCACTCATATGTGGAAGATTAACACATGGACAGAGAGAACAGTTTGGTGGTTATCAGGGGGAAGGAGGTTGGGAGGTGGCACAAGAGGTGAAGGGACACATTTATATGGTGACTGAAAAACAATGTACAACTGGAATTTCAAAAAAAAAAAGTGGAGCACTTACTTTCACTGCCTCCTTGCGGATGACTGAGGTGGAGTTTCAGCTCCCCCATCAGCTCCCTTGACACCTTTGCAGCAAAAATGGGGTGCTGCCCTGCACTGTCATGTTACCTGTGAGTAGGGGTGTAAGATCGGCTCCTAGGGG
This sequence comes from Ceratotherium simum simum, assembly GCF_057802395.1. Lineage (NCBI taxonomy): Eukaryota > Metazoa > Chordata > Mammalia > Perissodactyla > Rhinocerotidae > Ceratotherium > Ceratotherium simum. Next base: position 54,986,748 of record NC_141919.1, on the reverse strand, counting down.
AGAATAAGGGATGATCAGCTCCCTCCTGGGCCCCACTGCCATCTGGGAAGGGGAAGTGAAGGGTGATTCATCCCATTTTGTTGCTGTAGGGTACAGCTGAACCTCATTTCCCTGCAGGGCCCTGTGAACATCAAGGAAAGGGGACGTGGGGAGCGTAGTGCCAACTATCCCACCTCCCACCATTTCTTTCTTCCTTGTGGGGACCAGGTGGGGTTGGAGGCTCAGCTCCCTACTGGGTCCCAGTGACACAAGGATTGGGGAAAGGGAGTGTCTGCTACCCTGCTTCACTGCCTCATTCTGCCTTGTTAATGGCAGGTGGAATTGGAGGCTCAGCTCCTCACTGGGCCCCACTGGGGGGAAGACAGGAGTGCCAACTAGCCTGCTTCACACCACATTTTTTTATATGTTGATCAGTTGATGGACATTTGTGTTGTTTGCACTTTTTGGCTATTATGGGTAACACAGTAGTCCCCCCTCATTCATGGGAGATACGTTCGAAGACCCCCAGCAGATGCCTGAAACTGCGGATAGTACCAAACCGTATATGTACTGTGCTTTTTCCTATACATACACATCTATGATAAAGTTTAATTTATAAATTAGGCACAGTAAGAGATTAACAACAATAATAATAAAACAGAACAATTATAACAATATACTGTAATAAAAGTTATGTAAACGTGGTCTCTCTGTCTCAAAATACCTTATTGTATTATACTCACCCTTCTTCTTGTGATGATGTGAAATGATACAGTGCCTACACAATGAGATGAAGTGAGACAAATGACGTAGGCATTATGATGTAGCGAATTTTCCATTTAATATTTTCAAACTGCAGCTGACCATGGGTAACTGAAACCGCAGAAAGCAAAACCGCAGATAAGGGGGGACTACTACTGCTTTGAATATGTGTGTACAAGTTTTTGTGTAGACATGTTTTCATTTTTCTTGAGTATGTACCGAAGAGTAGAATTTTGGGGTCATATGCTAACTCTGTTTATTCATTTGAGGAACTGCCAGATTGTTTCCCAGAGTGGTTTTACCATTTTACATTCCCACCAGCAGTTTATGAGGGCTCTCATTTCTTCACATCCTTGTCAACACTTGTTATTATCTGACATTTTGATCATAGTCATCCTAGTGGGTATGAGGTGGTATTTCATTGTGGTTTTGATTTGCATTTCCCTAATAACTAGTGATGCTGAGCATCTTTTAATATGCTTGTTGGCCATTTCTATATCTTCTTGGGAGAAATGCCCATTCAAATCTCTTGCCCATTTTTTTTATTGTTGAGATAAAATTCACATACCGTAAAATTTACCCTTTTAAAATATTCAGTGGTTTTTAGTGTATGTACAAGGCTGTGCAATTATCAACACTATCTAAATCCAGAACATTTTCATCAGATCAAAAATAAATCCTATACCAATTTGCAGTCAATCCCCATTCCACCTTCTCCCTAGTCCCTGGAAACCACTAATCTACTTTCTGTCCCTATGGATTTGCCTATTCAGGACGTTTCCTATAAATGGAGTAATACAACGTGTGATGTTTTGTGTTTGCCTTCTTTCACTTAGCATGTTTTATTTTCAAGGTTCATCCTTGTTGTAGCATGTATCAGTACTTCATCCTTTTTATTGCTGAATAATATTCCATTGTATGGATATACCACACTTTGTTTATCCATTCGGGTTGAGGGACGTTTGGGTTGTTTCTGCTTTTGGCTATATAAATAATGCTCTTATGAATTTTTGTGTACCTGTTTTTGTGTGGACATATATTTAATTGCTCTTGGGTCTATACCTAGGAGTGAAATTGCTGGATCACATGGTGACTCCATGTTTAACATTTTGAGGAACTGCCAAACTGTGGTTTTGATTTGCATTTCCCTGCTGACTAATAATATTGAACATCTTTTCATGCTTATTGCTGTTTGTATATCTGGAGAGAAATGCCTTTTCAAGTCCTTTGCTCATTTTTTAATTGGGTTATTTGTCTTTTTATTGTTGAGTTGTAAGAGTTCTTTTTATACTCTGGATACTAGTTTGTTATATTCACTTTTTTTTTTTGCTCTTTCTGGTTTTCTTCATTTGTTCTTGTGGAATTATCTTGTGAATTATCATCTTGTGTCATATCCTTACTGTAATACAACTCTTCCCCTCCCACACTCCTTTGTGCTGTTATTGTTACATATATTACATTTATATATATATATAGGCCCAACAATATAAATTATATATGTATTGTTTTGTACAATCCTTTTTAAATTACATAATAGAAGGAGAAGAAAAATACATTTTTAGTCTTATATTGTTATGTAATTACACTCTTTTATATTATACTCTTTTGTAATTTACCAGTATCCTTTCTTTTTTCATGTGGATTCATGTTAACATCTTAGGTCACTTGCTTTCAACCTAAAGAACTTCCTTTAATATTTCTTGTAAGCTGGATCTGCTAGCAAGAAATTCTCTGGGGTTTTTTGTTTATCTAGGAATGCCTTTATTTCCTTTTCTGTTTTGAAAGATAATCTTGCTGGATTAAGATTTTTGGTTGACAATATTTAATTTTCAGTACTTTGAATATGTCGTCCCTTTGCTTTTTGGTCTCCATAGTTTCTGATAAGAAATCAGCTATAAATCTTATTGAGATTCCCTCGTATGTGAGGAATCATTTTTCTTTTTGTGTTTTTGGCTTTCAGTGTTTTTACTGTGACCTATCTTGGTGTGGATCTCTTTCTGTTTGTCCTACTTGGAGTTTGTTGAACTTCTTGGATGTGTAGATTAATGTTTTTCATCAAATATGAGAAGTTTTAAGCCATTATTTCTTCTAACATTTTTTTCTGCTCTTTTCTCACCTCTCCTTCTGGTACATCCATTATGTATATGTTGGAACTTTTAGTGGTGTCCCACATTTCTCTGTATCTCTGTTGATTTTTCTTCGTTCCTTATTCTCTCTGTTCTTCCAAGTGCATAATCTCCATCAGTCTGTCTTCCAGTTATCTAATTCTTTCTTCTGCCACATCAAATCTTCTGGTAATCCCCTCTAGTGAATTTTTATTATTTTTGTACTTTTCACCTTCTGAATTTCCATTTGTTTCTTTTTTATAATTTCTGTCTCTTTATTTGATGAGACGTCATCACAGCTTCCTTTAATTCTTTAAGCATGGTTTCCTTTAATTCTTTGAACATATTTATAATGGCCGCTTTGAAGTCTATCTGTAAATCTGCTATCTGGGCCCTCTCACAGAAAGTCCTAATGACATCTCTAGATGCTGATTCTCCTCTCCCTTTTCCAGGCTTGTTTTGTTGTTTTTGCTTGTCTATTTGTTTGGAGACTTGACTAGACATTTTAGTCAAGTCTGTTTTCTCCACAGTCTAAAGCTTAGGCATGCAAACACAGTCACCCTGGGAGGACAGTGGTTGTGGCAAGGCTGTCTTGCTCTCTCTCTCTCTCTCACTAATCTTTCTGTTAAGCTGTCTCCCTCAATTGTTATTACATCCAGCTGTTAGGTTCCACTAATTGCCTGCTGGTCACCCTATTGTTTTTTACAAAGCCCTGGAGCATATATTGCTCTGTAGTTTGATCCAGTTAAGTTCTGATAATTTTTGAGGCCAGTCTTTGAAGTTTGTTCCTACCCTATGAGGGATCTTCTTAGTTGTCTCTTTCTCTGGTTCTTTCTGGTAAGCTAGCTGATTTACAGTTTAGTTTGTTGCTTTCATGAATCTGCCAGCTTCCTCTTAATTGCTTAACACCAAAGCCTTCATTGTTTTTGAGAACACTGTTAGGCTTGAACTTTCCCACACTGTGTTTCAAATAAAGACAGTTTCTTTGGGAAGAGCTTCAGAGTTCTCTGTTTTTAAGGTCAGCCTTTTCCCTCTGGGCAGAATCTCCAAGGCATGGCTCTGGAGCTTGGGACAAGGACAGCAGCCCCCTTCTCTAAGTGATACTTCTACTGTGCAAGCTGAGTGGGGTGGTAGCTTCTGGTCTTCTTGGCTTGCCTTTATCAGCGTGGAACCTCTGATGTATAAACGAGGTGGAGTGAGGGCAATCAGGGCCCCAGTATTCTCAGCTTGCCTCACTGAAAACTACAAAACATTGCTGAAAGAAATTAAAGAATATCAAAATAAATGGAAAGACATCTTGCATTCAAGGATTGGAAGACTTTATTGTGAAGATGTCAGTACAACCCAACAGGATCTACAGATTCAATGGAATCCCCATCAAAATCCCAATGACTTTTTTTGCAGAAGTAGAAAAATCCACCCAATTCATGTGGAACCCTGAAGGACCCCCAGATAGCCCAAATAATCTTGAAAAAGAAGAGCAAAGTTGGAGGACTTGCTTCCTGATTTCAAACTTACTACAAAGCTACAGTAATCAAAACAGCATGGTACTGGCATAAAGACAGACATATAAACCAATGGAATAGAATAGAGATCCCAGAAAAAAACCCTTGCATATATAGTCAAATGATTTTTGACCAGGATGCCAAGACTATTCAATGGGGGAAAGACAATCTTTTCATCAGTTGGTGGTGGGAAAACTGGGTGTGCATATGCAAAAGAATGATGTTGGACCCTTACCTTATGCCATATACAAAAATTAAAATGGATCTAAAACCTAAACATAAGAGCTAAAAGTATAAAACTCTTAGAACATAGGGGAAAAGCTTCATAGCATTGGATTTGGCAGTGATTTCTTGGATTGACACCAAAAGCACAGACAACAAAAGAAAAACTAGATAAATTGGACTTCATCAAAGTTTAAAACTTTTGTGCATAAAATGACAATATCAACAGAATGAAAAGTCAACCTACAGAGTAGGAAAAACTATTTGCAATCATATATCTAATAAGGGACTAATATCCAGATTATACATAGAACTCCTAAAACTCAACAACCAAAAACAACCCAATTAAAAAATGGACAAAGGATTTAGATAGACATTTATCTAGAAAAGATACACAAATGTCCAATAAGCACATGAAAAGATGCTCAACATTATTAACCATTAGGGAAATGCAAATCAAAACCACAATGAGATACCACTGCATATGCATTAAGATGGTTATTATCAAAAAAACGGAAATAACAAGTGTTGGTGAGAATGTGGAGAAATTGGAACTCTAGTGTATTGCTGGTGGTGTAAATAGTACAGCCACTATGGAAAACACTATGGCAGTTCCCCCAAAAATTAAAAACAGAATTACCATATGATCCAGCAAATCTGCTTCTGGGTATATACTAAAAGAATTGAAAGCAAGGACTTAAGAAGATACTTGTACACTCATATTCATAGTGGTATTCGCAAGAGCCAACAGTTGGAAACAACTTGAACGACCATCAACAGATAAAGAAGCACAATGTGGCATATACATACCACAGGATATTATCCAGCATTAGAAAGGAAAGAAATTCTGATACACGCTACGACATGGATGAACCTTGAAGACATTATGCTGAGTGGGAATGTCAGTCACAAAAAGACAAAAATAATTATATGATTCCACTTACAAGAGGTACCTAGAGTAGTCAAATTCAGAGACAGAAAGTAGCATGATGGGTGCCAGGCACTGAGATGAGGGAGAAATGGGGAGTCAGTGTTTAGTGGAGACAGAGTCTCAGTTTGGGAAGATGAAAAAGTTCTGGAGATGGATGGTGGTGATGGTTGCACAACGGTGTGAATGTACTTAATGGCACTGCACTGTACACTTAACAGTGGTTAAAATGGTAAATTTTTTGTCATGTGTCTTTTACCATAATTAACAAAGGAAAAAGGAAGGAGCTCCTCTTCTTCCTCTTTTCCCTTCCCCTCCTGAACAGTTCAGTCCAAAAGCCACTGGGCAGGGCCACGAAAAGGAGGCATCCACACCAGAGGGTGGGTAAGGCTGCAGTGCTGGAGGCCAGGCAAGGTGAGGGGATCTGTATGGGGAGCAACCTGGCAGTCATGATGCGTGAGCAGGATGATGTGTGCGAGAGAGGCTGACCTGCCTCAGAGTGTTGGATGACTCCATCAGTCAGAGCTCGGGTGAGGTGAGGAGGCTCCTGCATGGCAGGGTGGCCCTGCACACAGTATGAGAACACTGGCCGGTGAGGAGGGTCCGCAGAGGGGTGGCAACAGCAGCCTGGCCCAGGTGCTAGGGTCTACACTGGGGGAGGGTAGCATTCGCTTAGAGGACGGGCAATGGCAGTGAGGGGAGATTGGTCACATAGAGGGACCTGGTCAGATAAGTAAATCCGTTAAGGATAATGGTAAGAGTTCTCACCATCGGAGAAGAGTTATAGTTAGAGAAAGGGGGGAAATTAGGAGGAACCCTGTTAGATTGGAATTGGTAATATCAGGGAGAATTCTTGGTTTTCAATATATATGCATACATACAGAAATAAATATGGATGTAAATATATGGGGTGTGTGTGTGCTTGTATATAACGCACACATTCTTTGGCTGTGTCCGCTGAGAGGGCCTGCTGGCAACAACACTCTAATAGCAGTGAGCATACCTAGCACCTGGACTGGGTTTCTAAATACAGTCCATTCTTCACCAGTAAACACAGGGCTTCTTGAATCTAATCATGAGGAAACAGACACACCCAAATTGAGAGATGTCCCACAAAATAACTGGCCTGTACTCTTCAGAAGTCAGGGGCATCAAAGGAAAGACTGAGGAACTTGTTCTAGAGTGAAACAGAAGAGACAGGACAACTAAATATAGCATGTGAGTCTGAACATTGTATGGTATGACTTTATATAAGGAACATTAAGATAACCAGTGAAGCTTGAGTGGGGTCTGAGGAATAGAGGGCAAATAGTAATGTATCCATTGTAATTTTCAGGTTTTGGGAAATTGTAGAAAATGTCTTTGTTTATGGGAAAAACACGCTATTTGAAGTAATGGGGCAGCATGTCTGCAGCTTGTTCTCAAACGGTTCAAGAAAAAATATTCTTTGTATTATACTTACACTCTTTCTGTAAATTTAAGATTGCCTCAAAATAAAAAATAAAATTTTCTCCAAAAAAATTTTAAAATTAAAACTAAATTGTTCCACTATGTTGCATGCTGCTGAGCAATCAAATAAGATGAAAACTATAAAAGAGGCCATTGGAGACCTTAGCAAGAACAATTTTCAGTGGACGGTGGAAGCAGAGATCCGAGTCAGGTAGGGAGGATGAGACAGGTGACAAATGGAAATGACAAATGCAGTCAACTTTATTAGAAATTTAGCTGTGAAGGGGGAGGAAGGGTCCTCAGAAGAAGGGGAATTGTAGTAAAGGATCTGGGAACAATGACATATATTAGGAATATTTGAAAAATTAAGAAGATTTAGCCCAAATAGAGGCTAATAGGGGAGAGCTGATTTGGGTTGGGGAGGTCTTGGAGAAGTTCTATCTTTAGATATTTGAAAAACTTGCAAGCGAGAGATGCTTTGTTTTTTATTTTCAGAGGGAAGAACTAGAACCAGTGTTTACAGAGAAATGGATTTTGACTCAACATTAGAAAATTCTTGGGCCATCCAACAGTTGAATAGTTAGTTGCCTTGTGAGAAGTGAGCCTCCTGTCACAAAAAGTGAAAAACAGGAGGCTGAAAAGTCAGCGTTCCAGCCCAGTTCCTGGAAGTGACTCCTTTATTGACTTAGGAATGAGGCTAGATGGACCTCCAGTTCCCACTCCATTCTCGGGCCTAGTGTTGCACGAGTTTGTTTAAATAGGAAGTTATTAGCCCTTTCTGAAATCTTGAGTATAAAAGGAAATTACCAGTTCTTGGGATTCCAGATCTGCTTAGACTCTTTAGTGCTTTAACCACCCACGTGTAGAAATAAAGAGGAAAAGGCTGAGGGCTCATAGGTACCTTTAGGTGGGTTTCTTTGTTGTTTATTATGCTTATCACAAGTGTAGATAATTTTACATTAGCAGTGATCAGTATCGCATTTGGTTCCTTCAGTATTATTCTGAATTTGGGTGGGTCTGATTGTCCACCTGCAAGTAGGTCATTGGCCACAAAGGTATTATGGTATGGAGCCTGGAGTGCACCGCCTGTATTCTTTATGCTTGGAGAGGGGCCTTTCATGCATTGTTGGTTACAGCAGCTCGGGGAGGGAGGATATAGGCTTGCTCATGGGGATTCTCTTTGGTATTGTTTTCCTACTTTTTCTTGAAGCCTGATTTTTTTTAGAGACAGCATATGTGGAAGCGGGAAGAAGGATGAGAACAGTAACGAGGCAGGGTCCCCTATGAGTTTATATTCATGGGATAGAGAAAACTGACATTTTTTGTTATGTATTTGGAAAAATACTTTGTCAGAGGAGGAAAAAATAGATCAGTTGTTAGCAGATAAGTGGGAAAACAACAGTAGTGTTGGTTCTTGTGCAAATAAGTTATAACTGGGGAGGAAGGAAGAGAGGCGAGCGCAGCTTAGGATAATGAGGTTCCACAGACACTCTCTGTGGCCTCCAGAAAAAAAGGCCTTTACCTTGTGTCTGTTGAAAGCATGACCCTTCTTAAATTACTCTTACTCTAAAAAATTTCCATTTTATATAAAACACAAAATAGAAATTAAAATAGTCTTGCTGCTCCTGTTTATTTAAAGATAAGCCTTCTATTTTTTTCCTAATGGTAATTTAAATAAAAATTAAAATATTATTTCTAAGACTGTGAACAATTCATTATTAGCAATCTATAATTTATCCCAGTTTAAATTTTTTATTTGATTTTTAGGTTGTGGTACGAATATGCTTTCTTATACATGTATGAAACCAAAAGTGTGGGTATATATAACTAAATTGACCCACACGATTAATAAAATAAATATTTTCAAAAAGAATACAAAAAGACCAGTTTGGTACAAGTATAATATCTTTTATTCCAAGAATTAGAAAATAATCCCTTTAAAGTCATTGCCTGGTTGTTTTTTGGCAACATTCTGTGAACAAAGACGCAGTTCAAAGGCCACGAGTAAAGGGCGTGAGGTTTCTCAGGTCAAGGAGGCTGGCACAACAACCTGTCAGAGATGGCATCTCCCGACCCTTATTTTAATGCTCTATTTCTCTCTGGCCTCAGAAAAAACCTGTGTTGAGTTGCTAAAAATATTCTCTCTTTCAGCTGCTTCATACTTGGTTGTTGAAACATGTAAAGACTCAACTAAATAAAAATATGAGCTTTGAAAATTAATTTTGCTCACCAGTCATATCATCTTTGGGCGTTTACTGAAGGAAAAACAGAAATAAAAGGTTCTAGTCCTGAAAATGTTTAATGTCTTATTTTTAAATAAAATCATTGGTAATAACCTAAATATCCAACCACTAAGGAATGATTAGGTAAATTATGATGGGTCATCTTGATGTGTCATAATCCTTGTGCATCCATTAAATGAAAATTATGAGAAGAGTAAAGCAACACAGGAAGATGTTGCTGTGCTGCTTAGAAAAAGCAGGAAAAAAGTATTTGCAATATGATTATAAATAGGCAGAAAATCCCTATGTCTGTGGACAAAGACGGGAAGGGAGACGAGTCTAGAGTGTTCGGGTGGGACTGAAGATAGACTTCCCTACTGTAAAGCCATTTGGCATAAATCAAAACTAGTTTTAAAAAATGGATTTGGCTGTGAATTGGGCTTTTTGCCAAGGAATAGTTTGGAGCATGAGGCGCTGGGGATGGTGGTTCTCATGTGTCTAGGGGAAGTGGTGGCCTCCGCCTGTCTGTTGTGCCCAGAGGTGGGCAGAGCTCCACTCCAGTGCCAGACCAGCGCCAGGCACTTCCCAGGAGCAGTGGGAGCCCCAGGCCAGCATGCCGAGAACATGCTGAGAAGGAGGGCTGCAGCCAGCTTTCGGACTGCCATTTGCCTTCAGCTCCACTTCCCTAAAGACCCGGACTCAGGGTCCCTGACTGTCTAGTAACTGAGTCTCCTCAACGGTTACATGTTTATTTGAGGTCAGCCCAGTTCTTAAGACTTCACAGCAGAAATTATTCTTGAGATAATACATAAACCATACCTTTGTTAGCTTCGCCCAGACAAGTCCTACCCTCATCAAATTCATTTTCATTTTGAGACCCATTGGGAGCAGAGTCCCTGGGACTCTCCTCTGTGGTTGTCCTTAGAGCTGCGGACGTCAGGCATCTCCCGCTCACTGGCCAAGACCTAGTTGCCGCCTCACATGCCTTTCATCTCAAGTGGAGCTCGCCTGCTGGGTTTTCTCTTGAGCCTTCTTCTTACGGACTCCTGCATTAACAGCTTCTGTGTCTCGCTGCTGTTCACTTAGGCTCCAAGTTCCGGCACCTGTCTGTCCGCCCCTGCACTGTCTCGCACCCATACAGGCACCCAGTCCTTGGCTTCCAGCCCTGTCTCTGCAGGGCGGCGTGAACCTCCTCATGGAGAATTGCTCAGAAACTGAGTCAGACACCGGTTCCCCAGATAGCAGACTCAGGCCAACCCCTTAGTTTGAGCACTTCAGGCCTTATGCCATCACGTTCCAAATTGCCTTCTTTGCCACATCTACTCCTTCCTCTCCTGTAAAGCTCTGTGGAAGCTGTGCTTTCTGGATTGTTTACATTAAAAAAATTATTTTCCATTGCTGCGTATGAAATAACAAGGGCATAGTGCTACACTCAGAGTAGGACTCCGGGCACCAAATTGAGCTTCTCTGTCTTATTTGACAAAGTACATCCAGTTGGGGAGATGGGGGATGCATTTTAAAAGGAGCTTGTTTAAAGCATTATTAATCGTTAAAACAGACAAAACGAAAAAGAGCCCTATGTATGGCAGTAGGTTGTTTCCATCTGCACATGGCTGAAATACCATTTGGAGAGACAGAGACTGGGGTAGCGGGGCAGGGTGCAGCCTGACATTAATGGAGGGGGCGGACAATCCCCACTTGTTAGCGTTTCTGTTCTTTGTATCCTTTATCCTCAAGTTGCTACCTCCCCCTCATCCGGTTCCTTAAAAAAATGTGATACTTAGTGAATTTTCTTCGTATGACTCCACCAAGACATTACTAAAGCTTCTTTTCTCCCCCATAGTCATCTACAAAAGGCACAGAATTGTGTCTTTGACTTTTTGAGAGGCACGGCTACTGTAACTATCCAATAAAGGCGTAATCAGGAATTGGGTTTCTACATTCTGAAAATACAAATATGAAAGTAAATGTCTTCTAATTAATGTATCAACCCTACAGGTGACTTTATTTGTTCTATCCATGTATTTTAATAGTTCTATAGAGAAAATATATGGAGGTTTTTTTTGGTTATGAAAAATTGAATAGTGTTTTAATGTTATAAGGCATCCAGCATATCCCACTCCATTACAGTTAACTTTTTATCTGCCCTGTTCTAGAGAGGAGTAGAAAGAGAATTTTTTTCAAAGTATGCAGAGAATAGATATGAAAGGAATAACAGAATTTAAACCTTTTAGTAAATGTGTAAGAGGCAGTGTTTGTGTCATAAAGACATTTTTCTAAATTCATTACAATATTTTAGATGTAATTCTTTGAGCAGTCAGATCTTTTAAATGTGTTTGAGAAACAAAATAGAGTAGTCGCAATTTACGTATAATCTATGTAAAATACATGTTGTTATTCCCTGTATTTGAGCAATCTATCCAAAATGCAATCTATTCATATGGGATTTTGCCTGTACAGATCTGAGTGGGAATCAGTAGTTTCTTTGTTTGTCACTATGGAAACAAGTCAGCCTATCCTGAATGGCTGGCTGTTAGATCACGCACAGCGATGCTCATATCTCAGTGTAACTTCATCACGGAGCAGCCTGGCGCTGACATCTCCTTGCCTCCAGCTGTTACCTCTTGGGAGCCCAGCGCCATGCAGGACCCGCCCCGGCGGCTCTCCGCCGTGCCCTTCCTCAGCTCCTTCTTCCAGGGCCGCCGGCACTCCGCCTCGGACCCCGTCCTGTGGCTGCAGCAGGGGCGGCGCAGCTCTGCCGCCAAGATGCTCTCCTCTTCCTCTCTCCAGGTGATGGTGGCCGTGTCCTCCGTCAGCAGTGCTGAGAGAAACCCTGCTTGCCCCGAGAGGAAAAGTAAAACGCTTTTTTTCTTCTTAAAGATTGCCACACCTTTGAGTTTAAATTTAAGGAATGTGAAGAGGCTGAGCTGTGTTTATTCCTTGTTAATTTTGACAGTCAATTCTACATTATACTTTTTACTGTCTGTTGTGCCAAGAGTTTCAGTGGACATGTAATAGGAGATAAAATGATTGAACGTTTTCTATTTTTTCATTAAAAATATAGTTTTTGAACAAAACTCATCCCTTGTAGAAGATCTGCTTTTACGGTTTCTTCCTCTTCATTGCCAGTGTGACATGTGAAGATTACTTGGTGCAAAAGCCTTTTCTATCTTTTCATATAGGAGATGCACTGAGGTGAAAAGGAAACAGTTGTATTTCTGACAAAATGAAGGGGGGTTGGCATCGGCTCGTCGTGTGCAATCCTGAGATAAAATGGAGGCTGTTTCCCACGTTACTACTCCATTTGGAGAGTGGAATTTTGAATCTTCCCTTCCTTGTATGTTCTAGGAAATTCAGGGCGTCCAACACCAAAGTATACAAAAGTTGGAGAGCGTTTACGGCATGTCATTCCTGGACACATGGCCTGCTCCATGGCGTGTGGTGGCAGAGCATGCAAGTATGAAAATCCAGCCCGCTGGAGTGAGCAGGAGCAAGCCATTAAGGGGGTCTACTCATCCTGGTAAGTGATTCTATCCCTTCAGTAGCTCCCACCTACTGCTCAGTAGGAAAGGAAATGAAGATGTATGTGATGCCAGAAGGCAGTGGGCTGTAGAAGGAGTATGGGGTTTTAAAGTCATAGGATCTCACCTCCCTTCCTTGGGCTTGCCACTTAACGAGCTGTGTGATCTTGGCCTACTCACACAGGCACTCTGAACCTCAGTTTCCTCATCTGTAAAATGGAAATAATAAAACCAACCCCATAGGGTTTTTTTAAATTAAGTGAAATGATGTATGTAAAGTATCTTAAAGCAGTGGTAACTAGATACTTCAAGAAATGGTATCTGTGTTAAGCTATAGATATTGCTCTTAAACTTCAGAAGTTGCTAGAAATAGTTAAAATGTTCAGCTTTAAATTTGAGAAATTATGAGGTACATGTATAGTTTTGCAGTTTCATACGTGTAAGCTTTAGCCTCCTCATTTTTATTTTGTTCCTGTGTTCTGTATTAAAGTACACATTTTTCATGCAAATACACTTCCAGTCTGCCTCAGTAGAAGTAGTACAGTTGTCAATTCAGTAGACAATGTGAGATACTTGCATTGTTTATATAAATGCAATTCATTCATTATTGAATCATACGGCTTTTTATTATTAATGGTAAATGGTCAAGTATACTTTTTTGTTGTAGTGGTGTCTCTGAAAAATTCTGATAATCAAACCAAATCACATTTGAAACACGCTAAGAGGAATTTACTGTTTAAAGAACTCTAGTGGTGAATTACTGTATACAGCAAGAATCCATTTACAAATTAGATTTTTGTCGACCAGCTTATCTAAGTTGCAACCTGTGCTTTTTCATATTGGATTTGCTGGGTGCATGTGTAGTGATACAGTTGGGGATCCACTGTCACTGTTCCTCTCCACAGATCACATTCTAGTCTGTCACTGTCTCTCTTAAAGAATGTTGTGAAAAAGCAAACACTTTTCCTGAGGTGTGGTCAGACAAGTAAATTTCTAATAATGCAGCTTAAGGTCACGTTAATATTTTTGGTTTATTATTGACTAAACCATTCGACTCTTTCACCTCTGCTGCTTTCATGTTGCATCTCTCCTCATCTTATACTAAGTACTATTAAATTGTGGGGATCCACCTTTGGGGAGGTCCCTGTTAAATTTCAGGTATTGCCCCGGGGAGAATGGGTGGTAACTTTCTGAGTCCTGCCCTGCTCATCCAATGTCTCTGTTACTCCTCTCAGGTTCATGTGAACCACAACTTCTGATAGACCACCTGCTGTATCATTTACCAGGTTCTGGTGAGAAATTCAAGCAGAATAGAGTGAAGCCAGAGCCCAGAGTCCTAATAAGAGTGACAGCCATTTATTAGGCCTCTGTCCATTCGTACACTCAATAAACATCCATTTAGCTACTGGCCAGGCACTGTGCTAGACACTTTCAAATTATTATCTCATCTTCATAAAATTCTTGTGAAGTAGGCATTGTTAATATCATTTTATTGATGAAGGAATTGAGGTCCAGAGAAACTAAGTAATTTACTACATAGCTAGAAAGTAGAAAATCCAGCATTTGAAACCAGGCCCCACTGACTCCAAAGCCCATATTTTTATGCTAAATTAACAATAACTCAGCATTTATTTGTAACCACATGCCAGGATTTGTGCTCAAGACCTTACATCCACGTTGTATTGAATTCCCACACCAACCTGCGAGACAGGCGTTGTTATCCCCACTTAACACATTAGGTAACAGGTGCAGAGAGTGGGGTAACTAAGATTGCCTCCCTGCTGGCCCTCCTCGTTTAGTGAGGAACCTTTGGATAACTAGTCCAGGGGGCTACCTTTGCTGCCAGCTGAGGTTTCTCCATCATGTCCATTAGAATCTCACGCGAGTCCTTGAAAACACTTTGCCAGAGTTCATAAATACTTTATGTCCTGGAATTTTTTCCAGGCATTTAAGAAGCTACAGTTTCTTAGAGATCTAATCGTGATGCAAAATTGAAACCAGATTTGTCTAAAAAGATTCTTACCTTGTAGAGTTGTTGAACTCTTAGAAAAAGTAGGGGCTTGATATCTCAGTCCTTAGAGCTGGAACGTTCTAGGCTTTGTGCATCTCACCAGTCCCTCCTCCCCTCTGTAGGGTCACTGATAAAATCCTGGCCATGGCTCGCCCATCCACGGAACTCCTCGAGAAGTACTGCATCATCGAGCAGTTCCGGAGGTGAGTGCGCTTTAATAAGCCCACTTTACTTTAGTACGTCCACTCATGTTTTCTCTTCCAGTGCTTTTGATTGCAAATGGAAAAGTGCTTTCATTTTAACCATAGGCAGCAAAGAGCTTATTTCAAATAAGAAATGAAGGTTTTGAGAGAAATTAATAATGTTTGTTAATATCAAAAATAGTTAACTTTTTTTAAAACGCTAGCTCCAAATGTGACTAATTTTTTTTTCTTTTTCATTTAAGCCGTGGCATAAAAACAGTGATCAACCTGCAGCGCCCTGGTGAGCATGCTAGCTGTGGGAACCCTCTGGAACAAGAAAGTGGCTTCACGTACCTTCCCGAAGCTTTCATGGAGGCTGGCAGTAAGTCCTTCCACCCTCCTCTCCACGAGTTACCAAGGACAGCGCTCAGAGACTTTGTCTGCTCAGCTCTTAGGTTAAAAAGGTGATGGAAATAAATGCTTACTGCATAGTAGTAGGGCTTCTGAAAAGTGAAGATGAGCTAACTTTGACTTTCAGTAGTGCTGCCATTCTTCTTTGGTATTGCTGTTGAAAGTACAGGATTTCTTTTTTCTGTGAGAGGGATCTTGGGAGGAGACCCTGTGGAAATAATGCCTGCATTAATTAACGTTAACGGTATGCCAGACCTGTCGTCTCATTTAATCCTTAAAGCAGTCCTGTAACATAGTTGTTGTTGTTTCTGTTTCACACATGAGGCCACGCAAGCTTAGTGAGTTCTGACTTGCCCAAGATCACACAGCTCAAACGTGGCAGCAGGATTGGAACCCAGAACTCACTCATGCTTTTAGTGCTGCACCGCTCTACTCCTGGGTAGGATGCAGAGATTCTTTACAATACGATCCCAGAAGCTCTTCAGTCACAGGAGCTATGGGATGGAATCCACTGATCACATGTCATTCACACCAGGCTGGAAAGGATCAACCTGTGCCGTTTTTGGAACTTGTTTTTAAGAAGCTTGTGTCTACCTTTTTTCCCCACTAGGTGGAAAATCAGTCTGTACTACTTTATACCATTTATCAGTCGTTTAGACATGTTTCCATGCTTAAACAACATTGCATGCTTTCCCTCCATAGCTGAGTAATTTTGGCATAGATCATTGACTTTATTAATTTGCAGTCCTGCTTTTCCTTCATACTTTCTGGCTAAGTTTCAGCAGGAAATGTCTTTAAGTAATAGCTTTATACTTTTCATGAATTCACTCACTTTGTTCAAATGTTTGCAAGTATTTTTCCTGTATGTTGATTTTTTTTTTTTCTTGTTCTCTTTTTCATTGTCCAGTTTATTTCTACAATTTCGGATGGAAAGATTATGGTGTAGCGTCCCTTACCACCATCTTAGATATGGTGAAGGTGATGACATTTGCCTTACAAGAAGGAAAAGTAGCTATCCATTGTCATGCAGGGCTTGGTCGAACAGGTAAATTCTAGGAGGTGGTTTTATTGTCTTGTAGCATATTTAAACATATAAGGAATAATATTTCCTAATTCTAGAGGATAAATAATTTTCAGAATCCTATCAAAGCTTTGGAATCAAATAGAAGAAGTTAATAAAAGATATTTGAAATATCTGAAACAGATAATTTCAGTGAGCATATATTTGTGAGTCTTTTTGAATGACTTAGGACTGAAAACTCATCATATTTAGTAAACAGGTAGGTTTCCACAGCTAGCTAACTGACTGCTCTGATTTTCTTCTTTAAAGGAAAAAAAAATCAACACTGTAATATGTAGTGTCTTTAAAAAATGTAATTTTCCTTAAGCAAAATAATAATGACAATAGCAAGAATTGTTTCCCCTGTTATGTTTAAGCATTTTACACCTGCTGTCTTTTTAAGTCTTTAGCAACAACCTGAGTTTTGAAGGAGGTTAAGTAATTTGCTACATTGGGTAACCGGCAGTGCCAAGAGTTAAATACATGGCTGTAAGGATTTTGTTTGTGAAGGAGAGTCTACCTGTGCCTGAATTCTATATAAAAATCCATGATTTTACTTAAAAATACAGCAGAATCTCAGTGCAATGCTGATATTGGGGCAAAAATAAATATGGTAGGGTTGGAATCTTCATTGTCATCTGGTCCAACCAGACACCTGAGCTCAACTCTGTCTGTTGTCTTACCTGTCTACCTGCCACGGGGTCTTCCACCTGCTTGGGAGTGTCTTCAGGGTGGGGACTCAGTTCAGCTTGAGATGGTCAGCTCTTAGGTTCAAGCCAAAATCTTGTGGTTCCTGGCAATGCCACACAATAGCTCTGCAGATATTTCATGCTTACACTAAAGACCTGCATGTCCTAGTGAAAAAGATATGTTGGACCCTACCACATACTGGGAAAACATGCAATTTTCAGAGGTTCTGATTTTCATATGTAACGAGATTCGCAAACTTGGTGAATCACACAGATGTCTTTTTATTTGCCTTTTACTTTGATCTTAATTAACTATTATATTTGAATTAATTAATTACTGCCTTTTTATTTAACTTGATATTAATTAACAAGAATACATGTTTACACTGTTAAGGCTGTTTTCCTTAATATTAAGTTCTACTAGAAAAATAGAGTTACGCCGTGGTCTGAAGAAAAACATATTAGTGTAGAAACAAGTGTGGAAGAAGAATTGTCTGGAAAACAAACAGATGTGAATGTGAATAATCTCCATAGAAAAAAATGCTCAAGTGGGAAGAATGCCAGGCTGGAATGTGCCAACAATTGATGGCTAAGATGGCAGGGGTGGGAAGTTCCAAACAGAGTGTATGGATCGATTGGATGGAAATTTTTAAGAGCTCTTGAGAACAGAAAGTAGAAGCAGGATTTGCTTTCTCCCATATTGGAGTTGGGCATAAGGAGGAAAAACAGACCAGGTCATCAGTTCACTCAGTCATCCCCCCTCACTCCACACTCACTCACCGCCTTTTAGCCGCACTCACCTAGTCATCCCCCCTTACTGCACACTCGCTCAGTCATCCCCCCTCACTCCACACTCATCTAGTCATCCCCTCACTCCACACTCACCTAGTCATCCCTCCTCACTCCACACTCACCTAGTCATCCCTCCTCACTCCACACTCATCTAGTCATCCCCCCTCACTCCCCCCTCCCCTACTCATCCCTCGTCACTCCACACTCACCTACTCCTCCCTCCTCACCCCACACTCCTCTAGTCCCCCCCCCCCACTCCACACTCACCTAGTCATCCCTCCTCACTCCACACTCACCTAGTCATCCCTCCTCACTCCACACTCACCTAGTCATCCCTCCTCACTCCACACTCACCTAGTCAACCCTCCACACTCACCTAATCATCCCTCCTCACTCCACACTCACCTAGTCATCTCCCCTCACTCCACACTCACCTAGTCATCCCTCCTCACTCCACACTCACCTAGTCATCCCTCCTCACTCCACACTCATCTAGTCATCCCCCCTCACTCCACACTCACCTAGTCATCCCTCCTCACTCCACACTCACCTAGTCATCCCTCCTCACTCCACACTCACCTAGTCATCCCTCCTCACTCCACACTCACCTAGTCATCCCTCCTCACTCCACACTCACCTAGTCATCCCTCCTCACTCCACACTCACCTAGTCATCCCCCTCACTCCCCACTCACCTAGTCATCCCCCTGACTCCCCACTCACCTAGTCATCCCTCCTCACTCCCCACTCACCTAGTCATCCCCTGACTCCACACTCACCTAGTCATCCCCTGACTCCACACTCACCTAGTCATCCCCCTCACTCCACACTCACCTAGTCATCCCCCTGACTCCACACTCACCTAGTCATCCCTCCTGACTCCACACTCACCTAGTCATCCCTCCTCACTCCACACTCACCTAGTCATCCCTCCTCACTCCACACTCACCTAGTCATCCCTCCTCACTCCACACTCACTCAGTCATCCCTCCTCACTCCACACTCACCTAGTCATCCCTCCTCACTCCACACTCACCTAGTCAACCCTCCACACTCACCTAGTCATCCCTCCTGACTCCACACTCACCTAGTCATCCCTCCTGACTCCACACTCACCTAGTCATCCCTCCTCCCTCCCCACTCACCTACTCATCCCTCCTCACTCCACACTCTCCTAGTCATCCCTCCTCACTCCACACTCACCTAGTCATCCCTCCTCACTCCACACTCACCTAGTCATCCCTCCTCACTCCACACTCACCTAGTCATCCCTCCTC
This sequence comes from Ceratotherium simum simum, assembly GCF_057802395.1. Classification (NCBI taxonomy): domain Eukaryota; kingdom Metazoa; phylum Chordata; class Mammalia; order Perissodactyla; family Rhinocerotidae; genus Ceratotherium; species Ceratotherium simum. The sequence goes on along the minus strand of NC_141919.1, from coordinate 54,967,634 downwards.
ACTCCACTCTCACCTAGTCATCCCTCCTCACTCCACACTCGCCTAGTCACCCCTCCTGACTCCACACTCACCTATTCATCCCTCCTCACTCCACACTCACTCAGTCATCCCCCTCACTCCACACTCACTCAGTCATCCCCCTCACTCCACACTCACCTAGTCATCCCCCTCACTCCACACTCACCTAGTCATCCCCCTCACTCCACACTCACCTAGTCATCCCCCCTCACTCCACACTCACCTAGTCATCCCCCCTCACTCACCTAGTCATCCCCCCTCACTCCACACTCACTCAGCTTTACTGTGACAGTTCCTGTACTTGCCCCAGGGTACAGAGGCATCTGAGGGTTCTCAATCAAGGGGTTGGTGCCATATAGACTAGTAAATAGATAAACACCCATACAAAAAGTTAAAAAGTTATAATTGTCCTTAAAATATTCCTGTATTTATGTGGTTTCATAACACATATTCAAATTTTAAATCATCAAAGAATGTAAATAAATTAAAATATAAGCTTTTCTCATGCCAATCTTCTCTTCTTCACTGTCTAGGTGTTTTAATAGCATGTTATTTAGTTTTTGCAACAAGAATGACTGCTGACCAAGCAATTATTTTTGTTCGGGCAAAGCGACCCAATTCCATACAAACTCGAGGACAGCTACTATGTGTAAGGGAATTTACTCAGTTTCTGATTCCTCTTCACAATGTATTCTCTTGCTGTGACCCCAAAGCACATGCTGTCACCTTAGCACAGTATCTCATTCGCCAGCGGCATCTGCTTCATGGTTATGAGGCACGACTCCTGAAACATGTGCCAAAAATTATCCACCTAGTTTGCCAATTGCTGCTGGACTTAGCTGAGAACAGGCCAATGGTGACAGAAGAAGTGGCAGAAGTCCCCGGCCTCTCTGCTGAAATTAAGACCGTTTCTGAGATGGTCACAATGCAGCTGGATAAAGAGTTACTGAGGCACGACAGTGACGCATCGGACTCGCTCACCCCCACTGCGGTGATGGCCAGTTTTGAGAATCAGGAGGTGATTCTTTCCAGTGAACAAGAGTTTGACCCTCTTTGGAAGAGGCGGAATGTTGAGTGCCTTCAGCCCCTGACTCGTCTGAAAAGGCGGCTCAGCTACAGTGACTCAGATTTAAAGAGGGCTGAGTCACTGCTGGAGCAAGGAGGGACCCCATGGACGGTGCCTGCCCAGGTCTTGCTCTGCCATAACCCCAGGCAGCAGAAGCCCCTAAGCCATTGCCACGCCCCACAGTCGCCACAACCAGATTTAAATAAGGAAACACTGGTCCGCAATACATTTTCTTTCTGGAATCAGGCTAAATTTGGAGGCCTGGAAGGACTCAAAGATGACAGGTCACCAGTTTTCCATAGGACGAATATTCCGAAGGAAGTACAGCGGAGCAGAACCTTCTCTTCAGGTGTTTCAGGTTCATACAGCCTTGGGGAAGCAGTTTCACCCAGCTTTGCAAATATCCCTAAGGAACTAAACTGCTCTCCCCAGCAGGTGCCCCACTGTGGATGTGCAAGTCCTGGTGGTTGCCACCCAGGCTCCGTCGCGGAAGATGGTGAGACGCGCTGCAGCCCTGTGGACTGTGGCTCCCATCCCAAAGCACAGGCCTCAGTTGGACCTGAGACCCAGGACAGCAAAGATCTGTTTGAAGTCGCTCCACACACTGCTTTGCAGTCTGAATTGAGTGTCGAAGCAAGGAGAATACTGGCGGCCAAAGCCCTGGCAAATTTAAATGAGTTTGCAGAAAAGGAGGAAGTGACAAGGAAGGTAGAAATGTGGCAGGTATTTGTATTTCATTTAATTATATACACGTGGGAAATATCTATGTCAGAGCAAAAACAGAATACGTCTTCCCAAATTCGTTATAGGAACTTGAAGACATATTTGTATAATACTTAACTTTTGAACTTCAGGTTTCTCTGCTATAGTACGAGCCTGCTGTCCTAGAAACCACAGACACAGGGCTGTTGTGTGGGTTCCTTTCAATCTCCGTGTGAAAGAAAGTACTTAGTGCTTAGCACTTAGCAGGGTGCTTGACTGAGCAAGCCTTTGATGTTGATTGATGTCAGTAGCTTCCTTGTTTCTTGCTGGGTTTGTGGGACTGACAGACAGATGGACGGCCCACAGCAGACAGCTTTAGAACTGACCTGCAGGTTCTCTAACCTGAGGCCTGGTGGGGAGCCATACTTTGAGAACCACTGACCAAGAAACATGCATGAAATCAGAGAAAATTCTTTTCCAAAGCTCATCGACCCAAGTGTTGAGTGAGGTCAGAGGGGCTTGTGATGGACCCTGGCTGCTCAGCGTTCCCTCCTGCGGACTTCCCAGTCCACCCCAGTAAGGCGGCTGTGGCATTCCGGAAGGCAAACAGGAGCAGCCCCGGAGCACCTTTGTGCCGTTAGTTTTACCTAAGAATGGGGTCTTTGCGGTCCATTTCTTGGCTTTTACTTAAATTAGAATGTGAAATTTTAAATTTTAACCCCTTTTTGTGTTGTACTTTTACTAGAAAGGCAATCTTAAATCAGCCACACTCTGCCCTGAGTGAGCAGCTGGTCTAGAGAAGAGGCAGGCCTTATACACCTAGTTATCGAAGCAGGTAACCTGTCCAAATGTGGGGCTGACCTGGGGAGGCCTGGCTCAGTGAAATCTTGACTTGTTGGCTCACACCTACCACAAATTATTTGCAAAGCTGCTCTTCTGGATTCTACCATTAATTAAGCAAGGTGTGTACACGTTCTATGAGGGCCAGAACCTTCCAGATGCAGAGGCAGGAAAACCAGGCATGGAGCCTCACACCCACTTACAGCTGTGTGACAGGAGGAAAGCACTTCCACACACGCTTTCTCCATCAGAATTGTACTCAGTTGTAAACTATTTGTTTAACAGATAGTTAAAATGTATTGCTTTCCTCCAACATGAAGTGTTTTCTTTATTTCCTACTCCAAACTGAACAAGCCTTCCACGCAGCAGGTCTTCCCTCTGCATCACTCTGAGCCGCGGTAGCGAGCAGTAGGACCTCCGATTTCAGGCGCCACAGCTCACACCCCGCTCCCCACTGCCGGTCCAGCCCCATGTGGGCCAGACGGCTGCAACGAGCAACACATACAAAAGCATTTTCTAGAGGTGAACACAACCCTTTCATTTGGATAGATTTGCCCTTTTTTTCTTTTCTAGATTTTATTATGGGCCTTTCAGTAATAAATCAGTTGAATTCTGGAAAGAGTAAAATGAACCGATTTGAATAGCGTAATGCCACCTGTGCCTCTACTAGGCCCTTTCACATCTATTATTTCATGTGACTTGCACAGTAGTCCTGTGAGGCAGATGAATATTATTTACAGAATCTTTGTTAATCTTTACAGTCCTTATGAATTCAGTATCACGTATGGAGAAAGGGTCACAGCAGTCAAGTGATGTGCTCAAGGTTACGTGTTCTGAATGCGGCAGAGCCAGGATCCAGCTCGTGTGTTTAACACTTTCCGTCATTCCTGCCTTTCCTAACCTCACTGGTATCAGAAAACATCATGATGTGATGGTCATTTTACTAAGAGGGTCTTTGAGTTGTGTCCTTCCTGCCCAGCTTGTCTTCTCATTAGCTACCTAAAATTGAATAAAAAGCTACTCTGCTATACACATGATCTATGGGATATGAAGGACTATATGCAACTATAAGTATTGGCTTGTTTATGAGATAATAAAGAGGACCCTGGTGGCATGGCAGAAACATTGCAGACCAGGGTAGAGCAGAACTGGGTGGGAGTGCTGCTTTTGCCCTGTTCTCACTTTGGGCTCCTGGGCAGGTTATTGGGCCTTGCTGGTGGGTTGCTGTAAGAACCAGAGAGAAGTTGAGTATTCTGGTTCCTGTCATATTGTAAGTAGTCTGTAAATATTGGATGGGTGAATGACTGAATGGTAGCACTTATTATGCTTCTTACTGTTGCAAACATATTTTATTAAAACATAAATCTGAACCCTGTCAGAAATTAAAATTCTTCTCTCACTTTTCCCCTGCTCTCTGTGAAGTAAAGTTTTAAAATCTTCTGTTTAAATTATGTCCAGGCATTTGAAGTATGGGCAAGACTTCCTAGTTATTTCACCCTATCATATTTCAGGATGCGGGACTTTGTTAATTGTTAAATTCTACATAGGATTCTAAAAAGGAATTTGAAAGAAGTACATATATCATATTTACCAACGTTTAAGCACTTTTTTTTTTTGGCACACTTTGAAGTTTCAGTGAGAAGCTTTTCCTTATCCCAGGTCAGCTTGCAAATGTTCTCTTAGTTATACTTTTTCATCTACCATTTTATTTCATTGCAATAAATATTTGTGTTTTGTTCCAAGCAGCCTAAAAAGGAAGGCTCCCTCTTCCTGAACTGTTTGAGTTTGTTTCTTTTTTTGGTAGGGAAGATTGGCCCTGAGCTAACATCTGTTGCCAGTCTTCCTCTACTTTGTATGTGGGATGCCGCTGCAGCATGGCTTGATGAGTGGTGCATAGGTCTGCGCCCAGGATCTGAACGTACCAAGCCCGGCCACAGAAGCGGAGTGCGAGAACTTAACCACTACGCTATTGGGCCCTCCCTCTTCTGGAACTATTTCTGTGGTTTCTGAATGAGGTGGAGAACTGGGTTAACTAAGCCCTTCTCTCCACCAGGGGCTTTAACAGACCTTTCAGTCAGTTAGCCTAACACCTGTGGGCAGGAACGCACCTCACAGACAGAAACTGAGGCTTAGAGAAGTTCAGTGTCTTAGCCCAACGTGCCGCCTGGAAGTAGGGTGCTGGGAGGGGTCCCATTCCACACCCAGAGCCTGGGACTTGCACTCTCCTGGACAGGCTAAGGGTCATCACATGTCAACTGGTGCCTGCCTCCGTCTCCCCTCTCTGTATCTCTCTCCCTCCCTCCCTCTCCTCCCCTCCCCCTCCTCTTGTCTCCTGTCCCCTGCTCTTCTCTCCTCCCTCTTTCTCTGTCTGTCTTCCTTTCTTTTTAGAAAGAACTAAATTCCCGAGATGCAGCTTGGGAAAGAATATGTGGCGAAAGGGATCCTTTCATCCTGTGCAGTCTGATGTGGTCTTGGGTGGAGCAGCTGAAGGAGCCTGTGCTAAGCAAAGAGGACGTGGACATGTTGGTTGGCAGACACGCAGATGCCGCAGAAGCGCTGTTGTTGTTGGAGAAGGTAAAGCAGCTCTTGGACAATTGATGAAGTTAACTAAGGCCTTCAGTACAAGTTTCACACACTAAAAAACCCATGATAAAAAAGGGAGTTCATACAGAATCCCATATCCGGGTCTCGTTTAAGTTTTTCCAAGATGAGCGAAGAAATGCACACCCAGTGTAAACATTTAGAAGATACAAAAATAAGAAAGGAAAATACCCATAATCCCAGGAGAGCCACTTTGAACATTTTCAAGTCTTTCAGTCTTATCAGTGCGTATGTTAACTTGATAAAAATCATTTCACATACAACTTTATGCTTCATTTTTGCTCAAAATTATAATATAGGTATTTTTCCATGTTTAGTGTAAGTTTTTCATAAATGTTAACTTAAATGGGTAGGTAATGTTCTACCATGGGGATATGTCATAACTAACCACTTTTTTACTTTCAAATATTTGTTTCTACTTATTTACCTTGGGCATATAACGTGAGAACTATTAGGTGGGTTGGAATATGCACTCATTTGTATTTCTTAAAAAGGCATGTGTGTCACATATATACATTTATGTATATAATTAGTATATGTATAAAATATGGAAGAAAAACAAGAAACTGAGAATGGTGGTTGCCTTTAGGGAACAACAGTAGGAGACAATGGATCTAGGAAGGGAGGCAGACTTTTCATTGCAGATCCTTTTATACAATTTATTTTTAACCATATATAGATATTAAATTTTCATTTAAAAATAGGCTTTGTTTTATGAAACAATATTATCTCACCTACTCGAATTACCTGCTGTGCTGCAGTGTAAACATCTCCTCGTTGTTTCCAAATCAGGTGCTACTACTGCACACACAGACATGCAGACACGTGCACACGTGCACACAGAGACGTGGACAGTTATGTGATGTACATCTTTAAAGATCAGGTTTTTCCTGCATCTGGAGTCCTTCTCTTAGGCTATATTCTCAGCAGTTAAATTGCAGAGAGGAAGCAGGAGGGAGGTGAGGGAGGCGGCTAACCTTTGTTGAGTGGCGGTGAGCCCACGCCCTTGCTAGGTCATAATTTCTGTTTTCAGCTTTGTTCATCTCCATGGCCCACAGAGGTGGAGGCCTCGTTTTACAGAAAGGGAAGGTGAAGCAACTGCCAAAGGCACACAGCACGTGTCAGAGCAGGATTCAGACGCAGCTGGCCCTGACACAAAGCTCGTGCACTTGGTCACGCTGTGTTGCTTCACCCTCATTCACTCCCGCTCCCACGCGTAGGGCCTTTACATTATTTGGGTCTACTCCTGCAGGCATCACCGTGATGATCACTTGTGCTGGCAGGTTTTTCTGCGTTTCAGGTTATGCCCTGAGGGTAGCTCTCCAGACATGGGATGAGCGGCTGTCCGGGTGATGTGCGCTGGATGTGTGGCTCCAGTGGTAGAGCTTCTCCTTTGCTTCTCTAAAGTCGAGTCGGGGACTAGTTCCTAGGGACCTTCCCTCTTAAGTTCTGGCGTGCTCCTGGGGGGCTGTGCTGTCTCTCTCCTCCCCTGCCTCCCTCTGTGGCGTGTGCACCGGGCAGGGCACAGTCCACGTGTTGCTGTGCCGTGTCAGCATCTACTAGCCGGACTGAAACAGTTGTGTCCGGAACAAGAGTGGATTGTCTCTTCAGTTCACGGCAAGGAAGACATTTGATTTGAAGTTGCCCTCGTCTTCAGATTCAGTTGTGCTTCATGTAATAACTAAACAACCTTGATTTGGTCTCCTGAAAGCTTTTCAAAGTATATTAACACAACACAGTAAATGCTCCTGGTGGAGCCTTGGGTAGATAGTTCAGTATCTGAGGTTATGAGTGCTTGGTCACAAACTGGTCCCTGGTTCTGCAGTTGCTTTGAGTTTATTCCCTGAGACATTTTTTCAAACAACTTATTCAATTTTGATTTCTACAAAAACAGAGCCAGCACCAGACTATCCTTTGCGTGTTGCATTGCGTAGTGAGCCTGCAGACGATTCCCGCGGACGTGGAGGAGGCCATCCTTGCCCGTGCCATCAAAGCTTTCACTAAGGTGGGCCCACTCTTTCCCCTTTCAGTCTGCAATCGGCATAATCTTTCTAAATGAGAATCCACAGGTCACCAGCCTCCTTTAAAATAAAACCTTTAGCTGTGTTTCCTCTTAATAGAAATATGTGCTTGACTTCTTGGAAGTAGTTGCAGACGTTTGGCCAGAAAAATATCAGTTTCCTAACAGCGATATTAGAAAAAGCTGAACTGTGGGTTTTTTGAAGGAGAACATTGGAACAAAGAGCTTTTATAGAGAGAGAAACAGTTGGGTGTTGAGAGCATATTTTTAAATCATGTGCCCAATAGGCGTCAGAGAGTCTTTTCTTGTTGAGCTACTTCTGCCCTGGGTCTAAACAAGAAACCATCTATTGAGAATTCAACATCCAGTGCTGACGATTCAGCACTGTGTCCTGATTGGCAAATCCTAAGCAAAAAGTAAAATAAAAAAGTATCCTTTCTCTGCATATCCTCTTGGCTCGCAGCAGTCTTTCTGGCTGAAGAAAGAAGCCAGGTTCATGCCAAGAGCAAGGTTCCCCTCACCCCTTCAGCTGATTTATTTGGTATCTCTCATGTGTGATATGAAAATGTCATTAAACAAAGAACTCAGCTTTTCAATGACCGCCTCTGTGGTAAACTTGAATGATAATGGCAATTACTATTTGTACTCATTCACCAATTTCCTCCCCCCTCCTCTCTCCCCAAAGTGCCGTTCGTGCAGGCTTTCTTGTTCCTGGTCTGGAGCTTTATGGCACTAACCCACTCTGTATCTTCCCGGTCTCTTCTGACAGTCTCCAGAGTCAGTGGCTCAAGCCCAATCGTGATCCTTTACATCTATATTAACATTTTCATAGACTGAGAGGCTACCTGCCATGTGGGTAGGGTTGTGGTTTGATGTTTAACAAAGTAAACAATTCCTTACCATTATTAATGTTAATAAGAAGTTTTTTCAGATGGGATGGGCAATATAATGGCTAAGATAAAATTAAATTTCTGAATTTAACTGACAAAACAATCCTTAGTATTGTTCTTTCCGAAAGCAGTAGGAATTGTTTACAACATCCATTGACGTTTTAGGGGGATACTAATGAATAGTTAAAAATACCAGTTGTTCCAAATCTATCTATACGAATGTTAGGATATAGTTCTTGAGTCTCTCCCCATGTGTACAGTCTTATGAGCAGAGGCCCTGACAGTCCTTGGTCTGGGCTAGCTCTTGAAGAAGTCTGTGTAGCGTCTGCTTCTCGTGTAATAAAGATCATGTTTCCCTTCAGGGCAAAGCTTAGCAGGCTTGCCGCAGCCCCCTCATCAAACATTGGGATTGCCTAAGCTCGGGGTTCCTCAGCTATGAGGCAGACCCCCTGCTTGTGCAGCCTCCACCTATGCCCATCCTTGTCACCCCCCATGGGACTTAGAGGGCAAGGGAACCCATGTGATTATGAAGCACATGCTGCCTTGAATCATGAAGTTCTATGTCTCTGACCCAGCAGTCTCGTATCTTCTGCCTATGTCCACAAAGCTGGCAGACGAACTTGTTAGTGTGAGCAAGGTGAAATCTCAGACTCTTCGCTTACTCTCCTCTAGGAGGAGGCTCCTAGCTGGCCAAGTGATCCTGATCCTTTCCTGAGGAACCACACATTTCTTTGGGGATGGGAGTTGGGGGAGGTGTGGTAATTGCTCTGGTTCTCTGTCCTGCCGTCACTCCTAACCCTGCAGTACAGTGAACTTGGGCAAACAATCCAAATATGTACCCACGGTGCCTTCCCACCAGGGGGAGAGGACACTGACTTTGTGGAGGTTTTTCTATGTGCCTAACATATGTTAGACTCTCGGGTGTAGTGCTCACAGAGGTCCTAAGGAGACGGCTAGTGTGATCTCTCTTTTGTAGAGAGGTTAGGTGTGCTTCTTGTTACAGTGTCCTGAATATAGATTTTCCTTGTCACCAGGTTAATTTAGATTCTGAAAACGGGCCTGTAGTTTACAACACCCTGAAGAAAATATTTAAGCACACACTGGAAGAAAAAAGAAAAATGACTGAAGACAACCCTAAGCCTGATGTTTAGTGAAGCTGGCTTTCCCTTGTGGTGAATGTTTCAGACCTGGAGATCCCAACGGCATTTCTGCGCATAGGTGAACAGGTTGACGTATGGAGCTGCTTCGTCTCGTAGCACTTTATTTCAGATGCTCTTGGTTTGTGCTGAGAATGCATGTTCCTGTTTAGAGGAATTATTTATTTTAAAATATCCTTGAGTTACATTTTTGTGTTGAAAAATTGCCGTCAAGTTGGTGCCATTTTTCTTTTATTTATTTACCTGAATTAATATTGTTGTATTAATATTTTAAGTATGTGGTGTTTACATCCTTATTCTTTCTGACATTTTGGAGAAAATTGTAACTCTTCTTTCCAAAACAGTTATTTTGTTGACTGAACTCTTCCTAGAGTTTTTACCAAATAGATAATTTTAGCAGTAAAGCTTCACTGTGTATCCATCGCCCTGATACATGACCTAAGGAAGTCACCAAGTGTCTTAAGCTGTTTTATATTTCTTAACAAGAAGGCTATTGATACAACATTTTAAAAGGGTTTTTTAAAAAATTAGTTTGAAGTTTTTGGTTTTTCTTTTCTTTTTATAAATGTGGCAAAAGGTTTCAAAGTGTATTTTTTTCAGAGTGATTTAGTTTTACGTTAAAGGATTGACTGTGAGGTAGTTGGGACTTTTTACTTGTAGAAAGTAGACTTGCTCTTTGTCAGGCTTCCAGACAACCTTGCCAACCTCTGCTGTTGCAGGAGGCAGGAGCAGTTCTCAACACATCGAGCCTTATTCCCACTCCCCTGGGCTGATGCTGAGCCAAATAGCATCTTTACAGAGGAAGTGACATCAGTGGCAGGCAGTGTGGGGAGCTGCCTTGAAGCAGGGCTCCACAGAAAGGACAGTCTCGCAGGGATGGGCTCCGTGCGGCCCTGCTGTCTCCAGGCACTGTAGCCACTCTCCGAAGACAGCTCTGTCCGTGCTGACTGTGTGATAACCTGAGCGCTGGCCCACACCTCCCCAGTCTGCTGTTCCACAGACCCAGTGCCTCAGGGCCCTATCTTTGGCTGCTTTTTTACTATAAGAATTAAGATTTTTAAATTGAATTTGACCAACGTAGGTTGCATTCACCCTGCTAGCTTTAGATAAGAAGTACCCACCTAAACTAGTTCCTTGCAGACCAAATTATCAATCAGCAATTGAAGCCATAACCATTATCTAAATGAATATGTGGTATCAGAGGCCAAGCCACAGAGAGGATAGTTTTTCCCAATAAAGATGATATTAAACCTATTTCAAACTAAAGAACCTACTACTTAATGTTAAAGACAGAATTTCATGGGAAACAAGACTAACGTATAGCAAATGAAATGGGTCCAACTCTTGCGTTTCCGAACGAGGCTCTGGCACATCAAATACATATTAGTTATTATCAGTCTTACTAATGCCGGTGGCCAACACTAAATGCCATTTTCTCCCACACTGTTTGAATTTTCTTAGGAAATAAAATCCATTGCAGTTTAATGAACTGGATTGCCCATTTCTGAAATTTCTCATTTTCAAGTGCCTGACCTGGGAAAGAAGAGGAGAAAATAATTATGTTTTTATCCCGAAGTACATTGTAAAAATATGTTTTTTACCCAAAAAGATGTTCGTCCTCTTCTCAGTCATTCTCACATGGGCAGGTGCCCCCATGGCTCATTTGACAAGTGGCTCTTGCCCTGTGCATCTGAAACAATCATTTCAAATTAGAGGATAGAGATGGTGGGAGAGATTAATAAGGCTGTATAGAAGTATTGTATTTATTTGAATAAAAGTGAGAAGAAGAACCCGTAACCCTCGTCTTGTACTTATTTAGCTTGGTGTTCTTGAGATCCTGATGAGAAAAATGCAGTTTTGTGATTAAGTTTTCCTGATGAGCCAACTGAGTTGTGGGCTGAATAGTCAGCTAGCCAGACTCTAGTCAGTGCCAACTCTGTTGGTTCAGCATGACCAAGCTGGGGGGCCAGGATAGGAGAGTTCTAAGAGAGAATGGGTGAGGAAAATCTCCAGGCTGACAAGATTCCTGCCTTCCTATATTTAAATGGATGAGCAGTTCTTTGTAGCTCAGAGGATAGAAATCCACTTACTGGAAGAAGTCACGGGGTTGCAAAATTGTGCTCAACAGAAGCGGGAAGGGCCAAGCGCACACACGGTCAGAACTTACTACCATGCCCAAGCATGTGTATCGTCTCGCTTTCCTTCCCTTACCAGGCTGAGAGCAGGATCATTCACACTTGCCTGATGAAGGAATCTCAATCTGACTGACCCTGAACCATGCTCTCCTCCCTCCTGAAGCCGCCTGCGGTGGAGCTCCTGACCAGGTGGAGCTGCCCAGCACAGAGCGCCCGCCAGGGACTCAGAAGCCCTTTCAGCACAAGACTCCGTGATGGCATCATAGAGTGTCACAGTGTTCATACTTCAGTGAAAATGTCCCACGTTTTTTGTCCTCTGGAGAAGGTTGAGCTGGCTCTGTAACTATCATGTGATCTCTGGCATACCACTCTTTGGAAGTGCATCATTTCTTGCCTCTTTTGCTTTTTCCTATTTCGGAGCTTGCTGATGCTTTTTGAGATGCGGTGCTGCTGGTTTAGAGGTTGCTTCATCTATGTGCATATGTCAGAAATACTGTGCTGATCTGCTTAGTCACATCTTCACCCAGCTTCCCGGATTTGTCTGAAAAAAAGAGTATGTGCTGTCATCACTCTGGATTCCGTGAAAATAACCATATGGTACTTCAATAGAGATAAGTTTCTCTGTTTTCTCTTAAATGGAGAACGCTTACTCATATGCTTGGGTGCTGTTTCAGGCTGTTCTCTCGATGTCTGAAAAAATTTCCAGAGACAGTGTGTTGTAGATAGAGTACACACCCCAAGGTCTTGTATCTGAAGGCCCCCAGATAATTTTGGAGATTGATTAAAAGTGACAGCTTACTCATAGGATCTTTGTTTTTGTTGTTGTTCAAAATTAACAAACATTGATGTCTTTTCAGTGCAAGCCAGTCAGGAATGACATTCCCTTTGGTGCTTTTTGTTTTCATGAATGTGGCCCATGATTAGCACCTTACTTACAGGATCCCTCCATGATGCTAGATGGCTGAAAATCGTTTACAGGTAAAATGGCAGGAGAAAAATTCCACAAATCCTGTCAGGCAGTGGTGCATGACTTTTCAGTTATGCTTTCAGGCATGAGCTGATCTCTCATCAGCCCAGCACTGACAATAAAACTGATTTATGAGTAGTCACAGTGGAGCCATTCAGTGGTGGAGCTGTGGCGAACCTTCATTCTAAGCCATCAATTAAAACATCCAGTCACTAAAAATAATGTCCCAATAAGATTTAATATCATAAAACATTTTGCACTGAAAATAAAAGTTTCATACATTCACTGCAATTTATATCACAACAGAAGGCTGTGGGGCCCTTGCCTCCTGGCTTTCTTGATTAAAATGAAAAGATGTTTTACTCTTAAGATTGCTTGCTGGAGAGAAGCTACATTTTTGGAATTGGTTCCTACTTACGTGATCATTTGGTTACAATCTGCAAATAGTCTTTGGTTTTGAATTAGTGAATTGCTTTATCATTTTCTTTCTTCTCTTAAAAAAATACAAGCTACTCAGGGGGCTTCCCCAGTGGCGTAGTGATTAAGTTCACACGCTCTGCTTTGGTGGCGTGGGGTTCGCAGGTTCAGGTCCCGGGTGTGAATCTATGTATCACTTATCAAGCCATGCTGTGGCAGGCGTCCCACATATAGAGTAGAGGAAGATAGGCACAGATGTTAGCCCAGGGCCAATCTTCCTCAGCAAAAAGAGGAGGATTGGCAACAGATGTTAGCTCAGGGCTGATCTTCCTCACCAAAAAAATTAAAAAAATGAAACAAGCTACTCAGACATTGACTTAGGTTGAACTATGTGGAATGGCCATTTCTGCAGGTGAAAAATGATCAAATATTGGCCATTCCAACGGTTCGACCTAATATTAAATTTAATGTTCCTGGGACCAGTAGGTGACATTTCCTGAATTATTTTAGCAAAGTTTAGATTAGATGATCAATTACTTTCTATGAATAGCCTATATGCTCACAATAGAGTTCCAATACAAATGGAAGAGACCAATATGACACTTACATTCCTTCAGCAGCAGGTTTGTGCCTGCTGTGTGCTTGGCCCCCTGCTGACACTGGGGGCACAGGAATCACTTATTCAGCCATTCATCCCTCCATCACGAGCCAAGTCTAGTGCGTGTCCACATCTCCCACGTCACGTCCATGCTGTCCTCTCCCTCCGTCAGCACCCTCGTTAGTTCTGCATTGGCTGCCACAGAGCTACCTCCTTCAGTCCACACTTCCGTTCTTTCTATACAGTGATACAAGACTCATTCTCAACACTTGCTCATTCAACTAATTCCAGATGTCCTTCAAAGCTCAGCTCTTGATTTCTTGGAACAGAATATGTGCTAATTAACTCTTTGTTAAATGTAATTAAATTCAACTACCTGATTACCCCACAGCCCAAGGAGGTGGGGAGGTGTTACGGGCTGAATTATGTCCTCCTAAAACTCATGTGCTGTAATCCTAACCCCCCACACCTCAGAATGTGACTGTTTGGAGATGGAGTCTTTACTGAGGTAATTAAGTTAAAATGAGGTCATATGGGTGGGCCCGAATCCAGTGTGACTGGTGTCCTTATAAGAGGAGATTAGGACACAGAGATGCACAGAGGAAAGACCATGTGAGGACACAGAAAAGACGACCATCTACAACCCCAGGAGAGAGGCCTCAGGAGAAACCAGCCCTGCCAACACCTTCGTCTTGGACTTGCAGCCCCCAGAACTGTGGGAAGATAAGTGCCTGTCCTTTAAGCTGCCCAGTCTGATATTTGTTATGCAGCCCAAGCTGACTGATAGAGGGGGAGACAAAATTCCCTGCTCCTCCTCAGTGCTTCCACTGTACCTTGTGTGTTTCTCTTTAGTTTTACCTCAAACACCACATTCCTTGGTTTTGCCTATTTTTAAACTTTACATAAATTGAAGAACGCAGTGCGTCTTCTCCTGCAACATCCTCTTCTTGTTCCACACGCTCCTCACATGTATCCGTGCTGATGTGTGATGCTGCATTCCTGTGCGCACTGCTGTGTGGATGCACCACGTTTGATCATTTGACTTGTGGTGAACACTTGGGTGGTGTATACATCTGTATGTAAATATAAACACGTGGATGCACACATGCGAAGGCTGTGTACCTCAGACTGCACTGGATGGGCTTTGGGGGATGCACATACCCAGTTTCCTAGCAATGACAATGTATTTCTAAACGTGGGTGTACCCATGTGCCCTCCCAGCAGCAGTAAAAGAGTGCCCATTGCTCTGCATCCTTGCCAACACTTAATACTGTCTGAGTTCTTGATTTTTGCGGATCTGGTTGGTGTGAGATAGCGTCCCAATGTGTTATCTTATTAGATGTTTGGGGCCATTCGTGCATCCTCCTCTCTCGAGTTGTTGCTCACGTGCATGTCTGTTTCTCATAGGACTTGAACACGTGATGTTGTGTTTGTCGGTTTTCTTTCTTCTCATCCATGGACCTGCCATACCTAGTGTAATGCCGGGCTCGTAGAAGGGACTCAACAAATGTGAGTAAACGAAAGGGGAGGAGGTGGAGGACGGGAGGGGAGAGCTCTGACATTGCACTCCCAGGTTGAAACCCCCCATGCAGACTTCAGCTCTGGTCGAGACGGAGGAGCCTCCTTCCTGTAGGTCCTCATTTTACAACTAAACAACCCCGGACATAACACCAGAAACACAAGCATAGAAGACCGACAAGTGGAAAGAAGGCGGCAGGCAGCCAAGGGGCCTGGGGGCTGGAGGAACACCACTGTGGAGTTCCTTGAGGTCCCTTATGCTCCCATGGTCAGACAGGGCACAGCAGAAGCTCTGAACTGGGACTGTCAACAGGCACAACAAGAAAGGGACACCTCTTCCCTGGGAAACAGGAAACAGGACCAGGAAAAGGGCATCCTGACACCAGAAGACCCTTCTGACAACACCTGCTCCAGCTAAATCCCAACAGGGAATCACCACCTCCTGCAGCGCCCTCCTGTCCCCCCAGTAGAAGGAGGCGGTGACTCTGATTCCCACCCCATGGTGTTACGGGATGAGTGGGGGCAGATCTTCTATTCCCACTTGGCAGAAGCAGGATGGGGAGCTCCAGTTCCCCCACTGTAATGTGGGGGGTCGATCAGCGAGTTGAGACCCCACCCCCACTGAGCAGCAACAAGACTTAAGGCAGTGGAGGCGAGCTGATCGCACTCAAGTGACTTTCCTTCCCACCCTGGTGTCAGCGCCCCAGAGGGAGCTGAGCCCCCACCCACACCCCCACCGGGGACCAGGAGACTAACTGAAGTGGTGCAGAGCAGGCCTACTCAGCACTCCAGCCCCTCCCCTACACCCACCCCTATCCCTGCGTCACTGGGGCCCAGTGGGGAGCTGGGCCTCCACACCCATCCAGCATCCATGCGATTGGGAGTGTGCAAGGGGAAGCTAGTTGGGACTCCACTTCCCTCACTTTGGGGTAAGCAGAGCATCAAGGAAGTGCAAGGCAGGACGCGGCAGGCTTTGTAGTTGGCATGGTGCCTCCCTACCTTCCTCTCCGTTGGCATTAGCGGGGCCTAGTGGGCAGCTGAGCTTACACCACCTGGACACCACAGGTGCTGCGAAAGGTGTGAGGGAACTAGGGGGCTGAACTGCCCCCGTCTGCAAGGAGGAGGCAGTGTGAGCAGCACTGAGCAGATACCCCCGCCCGGTCCCCATGCTACACCCCAAGTGGGGCTGCTCATTACAGAGTGGCCAAAGGAAGTTCTCCAAACAAAAGCAAATGGTAGAGGAGGAGGCTTGGAACTTCAGAACGGAAAAAAGGACACTGGAGTGAGCCCAGGTAATCGAGTGTCCTCATAAGTGTATTAACTTATACGTAATGGTTGGAGCGAAACGTCCTCTGATGTAGTGTCCAGTGCGGACGGAGGAAACGAGCAGGGTGTGCAGGGATGTGATAGAAGCAGTGTTTCTCCACTTCATCCAAAGCAGTAAAACATCAGCGTCAACAGACGAGGCACAGCTAATGCCTGGAGCAGACACGGAGGGCGCTGTGCCAGCGGCACACTCAGAAACTCCTCCTTCCAGGCGGATTACGGTTGAAGTGGCCCAAAGGAAAGTAAGGAGAGAACGGGAGTGAGACACAACACAGCAGAACGCGGAGGAGGAGACAGCCGGCTTCCGCTCTGGCATGCAACGTCACCTTAAATCAAGCGGCCTGAACGCTCCAATGCACACAGATTGGCAGAGTGGGTAAAAACATGATTAATAACGCTGTCCCCAAGAAACTCACTAAAATACGATGTTATAGATAGGCTAAAAGTAAAAGGGTGGAGAAAGATATATCTCACAAGCATTCGTTTTTTTAAAAGCAGGAATGGCTCTGTTAGATAAAGTAGACTTTAGAGCAAAGGAAATTACTGGAAACATTACATAATGAGAAAAGGATCAACCCACCAGGGACACATAGTCCCTAACATGTACACGCCAATCATCAGAGCCTCCAGGTGTATGAACCAAAACCTGATGGAGCTGAAAGGAGCAACAGACAAAGCCACAGGTAGGGGTGGGAATTTCAGCACTCCGCTCAGCAACTGAGCAACTGCTAGACAGAAAGTCAGCCAAGTGGTCGGAGCACTGAAACACGCCCACACACACCCCACGTGTGCACACGCACACACACATGACACTGGCTCCTACACACACACATGACATGCACATACGCACACACGACCCTGGCTCCTGTGCAGCAGTTCTGACTGGTTTGTCTTGGGACCCCTTTGCTCTCCTAAGAATCTTTAAGTTCCTCAAAGAACTTTTGCTTATGTGTATTATATCTATTAATATTTATACATTAGAAATTGACAATTTTCTAAAATAATAGTTCATAGTAAAAGAACGTAAATCCATTCAGTACTTGTTAACATAAATGTCTTTGTGAAAAATAACTATATATTCCAAGCAAATAATGAGAAGAGTGGCACTGTCTTAAATTTTTGAAGCTTTAAGGTCTCACTTGATAGAACACAGCTGGCTTCTCATATCTGCCTCTGCACTCAATCAGTTATACTATCACACGTCTTTTGACCTCTGGAAAATTCCACTGCACATGCATGAGAGTGAGAAGGGCACAGAACATCTTAGTGTTCTATGAGAAGTTCGAAGCCTGCAGACACCCTGAAAGAGCCTCAGCCGCCAGGTATCCCTGCAAGTGTGTGGCCTCTGTCAGTGCTCAGACCTAACAACCCAAAGCTCCTTTCCAGGAAAGCCCCCCATGAGGGAGATGCTGCAGGAGTAGGATCCCATTTGACGAGGAGGGAGGGATGAGGGGCAAAGGAAAGAGAAGGTCTAGTTAAGAGTAGGGAGAGGAACAGAAGGTACGAGGTCGTTTTCTTCATCTCACTTTTCAAAAACCACAGAGAAAGAAGTGCTAGAGCCATGAAGCTTGGGAGGGCAGCCGGGAGCCCCGCAGACACATGAGCAGCGATGGGAGACCGTAGTCGAGTCCTGCGTACAATGATTAAAAGAATGAAAAAGATTAATGGGTTCAGTGCAGGATCAGATCCCTATAAATAATGAAAGTGTGCCAGAAATACATGGTTGTAAAACAAAGAAAGAGTCCCCTACGATCAGGACAGTTATAGATGAAACATTGGCCATAAATTATTGTAAAAGCTGTGTGTTGAGCATATGGGGATTCATTATCCTATTTTCTCTATTTTTGTATACTTCCAAAATTTTCCATAATACAAAGTTTAAGAAAGAAAAGCAATATATACAACATATTATTATTATTATTAATATTATTATTTGTGTGTGAGGAAGATCAGCCCTGAGCTAACATCCACGACAATACTCCTCTTTTTTCTGAGGAAGACCGGCCCTGAGCTAACATCTATTGCCAATCCTCCTCTTTTTTTTTCTCTTTTTCTCCCCAAAGCCCCAGTAGATAGTTGTATGTCATAGCTGCACATCCTTCTAGTTGCTGTATGTGGGACGCCGCCTCAGCATGGCTGGACAAGCAGTGCATCACTGCACGCCCAGGATCCGAACCCAGGCCACCAGTAGCAGAGCGTGCGCACTTAACTGCTAAACCACGGGACTGGCCCCGAACATATTATTTTTTTAAAACTCTGTGTATGACCTCCCCTTCCAGCTAAGATGGAGTAACAAGGACCATATTTACCTCCCTCCTTAAACAACCGAACACACACCACCACCACCATCAGCACCACCGACAGTATTTAAGAAACTGGACCTCAGACAACGAAAGACAGTGATCCTTGCCACAGCTTACTGCCTCGAGGGAGTTTCCAGACTGTGGCAAAGGAGAGGGAATGGAGACAGCCCAGCAGTTTCCTGCTTGAGGAGATGGAGCTCAGAGTCAGGGGAGCCACAGGAGGGAGCCCAGAGATCTGCAGAGGGCCCCTCGAGTGCTTAGCTGTGGACTGACCACTTCATGCGTGAGGAAACTACCATAGAAACAAACTTGGAAAAGACAAGACTATGATCACCTTCAGAGACACAGAAAAAGCATTTGACAAAATCCAACATCCATCCCTGACGGAAACTCTCAGCAAACATCATAGAACGGAACTTCCTCGACCTGGTAAAGGGTGTGTACAGGAAGCCAAGAGCTGAGGTCACATGTAGCGATGAAAGGCTGTCCCCGTAAGATGAGGGACAGATCAGGGAGGCCGCGCTCGTCATCATCCTGGAGGTTCTGGCTACCGCAGTCAGGCCAGGAAAAGAAAGAAAGGGCATCGAGAGCAGGAAGTAAAACTGTTTTTATTCTCAGATACGTTTATCTAGGTAGAAAACCTAGTGGGATCCACAGAAAACGCTATGAGCACTAATAAGTGAGTTTAGCAAAGTGGGAGGATACAGTATCAATGTACAAAAATCAATTGTATTTCTATACACTAGCAATGAACAACTGAACCCGAAATAGAAAGCAGTGCCACTTAGCAGAGCATCCAAAAGATGAAATACTAAGGCATAAATCTGACAGAAAGTGTGAACAACCTGTTGTGTGAGTTTCCTGGGGCCACCAAAACAAATGATCACAAACTCGATGGCTTACAACAGCAGAAATTTCCTCTCACAGTTCTGGAGACCAAAGTCTGAAATCAAGGTGTCACAAGGCTGCACTCCCTCTAAAGGCTCCAGGGGGGGACCCTTCCTGCCTCTTAAGGACACTTGTAGAAATTGACAAGCTGATTCTAAAATTCACATAGAAAGGCAGAGAACCTAGAACAGCCAAAACAACTTGAAAAAGAACAAAGTTAGAGGGCTAATGCTACCAGGTGTCAGGAATTAGTGTATTATAGTGTAAAGCTACACTAATCAAAACTGTGTGGTACTGGTGTAAAGGTAGACAAATAGATGAATGGAACAGAGTAAAAAGTCCAGAAATAGACCCACACGTACATGGACACCTGATTTTTGACAAAGGTGCAAAGACAATGCAGTGGAGAAAGGATAGTCTTTCAACCAATGGTGTGTGGAACAATTGGGTATTTATATGCAAAAAAAAAGTGACCTTGGATCCATATCTTGCATCATCTACAAAAATCAACCCAAAATGTGTCATAGAATAATTGTAAAATCTAAAACTATAAAATTTCTAGGAGAAAATATGTGTGACCTTGGGTTGGCCAGAGATTTGTTAGATATGACACCAAAAGTATAGTCCATAAAAGAATAAGTTGATAAATTGGACTACATCGAAAGTAAAGACTCGGGCTCTTCAAAAGACACTGTTAAGAAAATGAAAAGACAAGCCACAGACTAGAAGAGTATCTTTGCAAAGTATTTATCTTATAAAAGACTGGTATCCACTCTATATAAAACCTGTCAAAACTCAACAATAAGAAAAAAGAAAAAACAGCGCAAACTTTAAAAAGTACCAAGGATTTGAATACACCACCAAAGATACAGAGCTGGCAAAGAAGCACATGAAAAGATGCTAAGCATTATTAGTCATTAGAGAAATGCAAATGCCACCCACAATGAGACAGCACTGCACAGCTTTTAAAATGGTGACATGAAAAAGACTGACTACACCAAGTGTTGGTGAGGTTGCAGAGAAACGGGAACTCTTATCCACCACTAGTGGGGATGTAAAATGGTACACTTTGGAAAACAGTTTGGCAATACCTCAAAAAGTTAAACATGCACCTGCTAGGTGATCCAGCCTTTCTACTCCTAGGCGTTTATTCAAGAGAAAAAAATGTGTACGTCCCTACAGAGACTTGTACATGAGTGTTCACAGCAGCTCTATTTGGAATAGCCAAAAGCTGGAAACAACCCACATGTCCATGAACAGGTAAATGGAGAACGAAACTGGGGTGCATCCACACATGGAACGCTCTGCAGCAACAAAAGGATGAACTCCTGACACGTACAACAGCAGAATGAAGCTCAGCCTCATTGTGCCGAGCGGAAGAAGCCAGACAGAAAAAGAGTACGTGCTGTGTGATTCCACTTATATAACACTTTAGAAATGCACAGTAACCTGTTGTGACAGAAAGCAGATCTGTGGTTGCCTGGGGTCGGGGGAAGGAGGGGACGAAGGATCACAAAGGGGCACAAGGAAACTTTTGGGGATATGGTATGTTCACTGTGTTGGTTGCGGCATTGGCCTCGGGGGTGTATACCTGTCAGAACTTATCAAATCGTACACCTTAATTATTGTATGTCAGTGTTACCCCAGTAAAGCTGTTAAGGAAAATAAAAATGTATTTGCAAATGAAGAAAAAACCGTTTTGGAAGGAGAAATGTTAAAATGGTCGCAGCATTCTCTGGGGAGGGTATTGAGGTGGGCGCTTACGTTCAAGGGGGACTTGAGCTTTAACTGTGTTATTTGAATCTTTATAACACAAACATGCCCATATATTAACTGTTATTTTTTAAAGTTAAGAAATGTCTAGCTCGCACCTGGGCCCTGATGCTTGTTGACTCGGAATCTTGAGAGAACCTCTCTCTCTGAGTTGTAATATTTTTACAGTAGGAGCTTTGTATAATCTAAAATATCTTTAAATGAATTGAAATTTATTTCTCATTTAAAATGTTTTTTTCTGAGAATTTCTGAATGACTGAGTTTGGAAAAATCTGCTTTTTAACAGATGTCTTACATTCCCTCCTCAGTTCTGTCTCTAAATGTTACTTGGTAAAAGTAAAACGCTGTTTTTCTAGACTCTGACTAGCACATGACTTTTTTGGCCGCCGCCCATTCGGAACCTCTGTTAGCAGATGTTTGTCTTCCTGCTTTCTATATTTAAAGCTTTCAGAGGAGGTTTAGCCATTATAGCACAGAATGATTTTTTTCAACAATTAAAAATTTTGACAGCTGGCATTCACAAACTAATTCAAAGGCGCAAAGACCTCGATTTAATGAAAGAGCTTCAAAAAGGCTCCGTCGCCTCCCGCGGTGGCGCTGTTGGTGTGCCCAGAGTCGTCACCCCAAGAATCCTGACAGACAGAGCCTCCTGGCCGCCACCCAGGCCTGTGAGTCATGAGGAACCCGAGTGCAGAGTCAACTTCAGCAGATGAGAAACGGTCCATCAGAAAGGGCTGTGTGGGCCGCAGAGCAGACAGTTGAGTCAAGTGTGAGACCATCCGTGTTCTTTCCCCTCGCATCATTCACTCAGTCCTCACTCAAGTATCTCCAGAGTCCCCCGGCCTTAGGGACACGGGATGCACAACTGGCTCACCACTAAGGAGGCAGGTGGCCCTGGGAGCACACTGCAGTCCGGCAGGACGGACTGTAACATGGAGCCGCCCTCAGGGCCAGATGCCTTTGGGAAGATGGGGAAGGCTTGCCAGCGGGGGTACACTTGGGCTCGGCCTGCGGACCCCAGAGGGATGGGAATTCTGGACAAAGAAATCCTGTGTGGAGGGGCTTCTGGCCCCTTGTTCTGAGAAGACCAAATCCTTCTTTGTCCCTGGACTGCAAGAAGAGGATTGGGGTAGAAATAAAGTCAGGGGTTGTTCTGGTGCCAAATTTCAAAGAGCCTCACATCCAATATTTTAAACTTGGGCCAGAAAGACCACGTCTCTCTACTTTCTTTAAATCAACTCAGGGTTGACCCCCAGTCCCCAGTTCCCCGCAAGGCTAGTGAAGTATCTGCTCCCAGTCGTTCTGGGCCCCACAACTGTGCGGAGGCTCAGGACCATTTGGAGCCCGAGACGCCGCATATGCCCCTCGGGCCTGGTCCTCTGCTCCCCCTCCCAGGCACCACACTGGGCTCGCACCCCGGGGACCTTCAGCAAAGCTGGAACACGTGCATATTTTCTCCTTAAAATGTAGAATTGTGTCCTGGAGGCTGGCTCCTCTCAAGCAGGTCGAGGGCCTCTTTCCAGCCAGGCCGGAGGCGGGATCCCTGTTCCGTGACGAACGGGTGGATGGCTGTGTTTGCTGTTTGCGCTGCAGACATCCTGACGAACAGGCTCCAGCAGTTCAGAGACCTGTCTTCTAGTTTGGGGTCCACTCTTGACCGTGGGGAAGTCACTTTTCTCTGGCACCTTGTCCGAGGCTGGCTCAGGAGATGGCTTGTGCAGGGGCTCTGGTAGCTCCTGGGAGGAGGTGAGGAGGAAGCAGCATGGGCTCCAGTGCGCCCATGGGGGCTGTCTTGGCCTCAGAACACTGACGGGATGAGTAGGAAGAACGGGGACCTCCAAGATCTGTTCCCCATCAGCTCCAGGGACCAGGCTGGAGGAGCACCTTCCCACATTCTCCCCCAGTGCCCAGCCCTACGTTCCAGCCCCTCCTCAGCCGGCACAGCAGCACCAGCCACCACGGCTCAGCCACCTCCCGCAAGAAGGCAGGCACCCCTGTGGCCGCTTATTCTGAAGTCGGGTATATTGAGATGTAACTAATATAGTCACATTCTCTGCCTTTCATGGTCCAGGTTTTGACGCACACGTCATGTAACTGCCACCACCGTGGAGTACAGAACCACTTGTCAGCGCAGGAAGCAGCCCCGCCCCGACCCTGCACCCACCCGGCTGTTGTCTGGTTTGGCCTTTTCCAGAATGTCCCCCAACACGCAGGTCTGGCTTCTCTCATGTTGCTCGTTGTTGTGGCTGAGGAAATTTCCATCTTGTGAGGGACCACAGTATGCTCATCCTCTCACCCAGGACACGCGGGCTGGGGCGAGTTGCTGACGACTGTGAATGAAGATGGGGTACAGTGCACCCCATGTTGGAAAGCCCAGGAGTGGGGTTCCTGGGCGGGGGCGAGCAGCTTTACAAGAAGCGGCTGCTTTTCTGTTGCTTTTATTCTCCGCAGCTCCACAGAGCAGCCCTGGCTCCCCTTTCTCACCACCTCTGCCTCGTCCCTCCCCCAAGCCCCCCATTCAGTTTGTCCACAGATTCTTGGGCAGTTGTCTCTCAGCTGCATCCCCTTGTGTCCACCACTGGCCCATCTCTAGGTCTCTCTCCGCACTTCTCACCCCTTTCTCAAGATGCATCTCATCACATCCGTCCCCTTCCAAGTCCCATGGTCTCTCGGGGCCTTGCCTGACAGGCACCAAACTGGCCCCAGCCAGAGCCCAGCCCCTGCACCATGCAGGACTCAGGGTCCCGGGACCCCCACACCTCTGAGGCCCCCTCCTGCTCTGTTTCTGCCCTTCCCCTCCTGACAGGCCCACCTCAGGGACCCCTGCTCTGCGCTTTGGGCCAGTTCTCCCCCAGAACAGAGCTCCCCACTCCCCGGCAGAGTCTGGGGTTGGGGTTGACTCCCCCACCAGACTGCAGGGTCCCGGAAGGAAGGCAGGGCAGCTTCTGATGGAAGTTTGACTCCCCAGACCCCGCAGGCCCCTGGCACAGAGGTGTGTCCGAGGGGACTCAGGTGGAGAGACTGCCACAGAAAGAGGGCAAACAGAGAGGTCAGGACAGAGAGGAAACCACTCACTCAAGCAGGAGCGCAGTGGGGACGGTGGGGGGTGACGAAGGGACAGAAAGGTGTGCACCCTCTGTCAGCCGGCGGCTGCCAGCCCCCCAGCCCAGCCCACTTCTCCATCCTTACAGAAGGTCTAATCAGCAAAGCTGACGTTTGGGGAACTGTTCCTGGATTTGAGTGGGGAGGGTGGGAGGCTGCAGTCGCATCCCGCAGCCCCGTGGGACCGAGAACAAAGGGAGACTGAGGCCTGATGACGTCATTTGAGCCTGGGACCCAGCAATGCCCGTGGCCAGTCAGACTCGGGGGTGTTTCAGTTTGGGGCCAATTGCTTCATTTGCTTCCCTGTAGGCCAGTTTGAATTAGAAACTTCCGACACATGTAACAGAAAGAGTCCTGGCTGAGACACTAACACTGCAGTTACGCTGAACTGCTCACAGTCTCCGTCGTGTGCTCCCGTTTTCTGGCTCCACACCGTGGCTCCCAACGGTTCCTCTCCCGGAATACACCTCCTCTCCTTTGTATCTGCGCGTCCAAACGTGACCCAAACACCCGTCCTCCAGAAAACCTGCGCACCAGCTGAGAACGAACTACAAAACGCCCAACAGATAGGGCGCGAGCAACCAAGACGTCTGCTCTTCACTTACAAGACGTCTGGAGGGAGGCGGTTCCCAGGCTCTTTCAGCAGCTCTCAGATGTTAGCGTCAGTGGCCTGGGTTGGTGTCTCTGCTGATCTTCAGGGATTTACTTCTTGATCATAAGATGGCTGCTGTAGCTCCAAGAACACGTCTTCACACAGCTGCACTCAAGGCAGGAAGAAAGGGGGCAGGAGATTTCCCCTTTTATTATGGAGGGAAAATTTCCCAGTAACCTCCTAGCAAAGCAGCCCTGACATCTCGGAGAGAGCTGGGCCAGGTGGCCAAGCGAGCCCTGAACATCTGGTGCCTGGGATGGTATCCGGCCGGGGGGAGGGCATGGCCTTTACAGTCTGTCCAGTCGGGGCCCGTCTCAGGATGGGGCGCTCTGGAGCCCTGAGCGTAGCCGGGGGACTGTTTGCAAGACAGAATGTGATGGCTCCACAGAGTGAGCAACACAGCGGCTGCTGTGCCTTCCACAGTCCTTTGTGCCCAGTCATGAGTGATGTCGTATTCTCTAAATGTTTCCGGCTTCTTCCCTCTCATGGCTCATGATTCTTCCTGCCTCGTTTCATCAGTTAGGATTGAAGCCCAGCTCATGGCGGCCTTGTTTTCTCACGGACGGTGAGCTGGAGGGAGGTGAGAACTGCCGTAGGTCAGGCCGCATGTCTGTGATCCTCATGGTTGCAAAGTGGCTGCTGCAACTCCAAGTTAGGAGTCTTCACACAAGGCAGAAAGATGAAGGGAAGCGTACCGAAACCCACATCTATCTCTCTGATCAGGAAACAAGAAAGTTTCCCCCAAACCTCTCAGCAGACTTCAGGGCAACTCTCATTGGCCAACAGCATCTGACACCACCGCTGCCCAACGTCAGATAGTCTGACAAGGGGGAGCCACGGTTTCTGGCCTCTGTCCTGGAAGACAGCCAGGGAAGGAATGGCTGGGGGGCCAGCTGGAACGTCTGCACCTCTCTGTACCTGTCTTCTCCTTTGGACTGAGAGCCCTCTGGGAGCAGGGATTTGCCACATCTGTGCTCATGAATTAGAACTGATTCCCCGGAGCCACAGAGAGGCTGTCATTGTCACGAATAAGGAGCACATCTTAAGCCCCCACGTGGCCCATCATGTGTCTTGAACGTGTTCAGTGCTCCATCTGTGTTTGTGGAATGGAGGCAGAGAGCATGTCAGTGGCTTTTTGTGTGTGTGTGTGTGTTAGGAAGATCAGCCCTGAGCTAACATCTAATGGCAATCCTCCTCTTTTTTTTTTTTTTTTTTTGCTGAGGAAGACTGGCCCTGGGCTAACATCCGTGCCCATCCTCCTCTACTTTACATGGACGCCGCCACAGCATGGACTGCCAAACGGTGCGTCGTGCGCGCCCAGGATCTGAACCTCCGAACCCCGGGCCGCCGAAGCGGAGGGTGCCCATTTAACCGCTGTGCCACTGGGCCGGCCCCACGTCGGTGGGTTTTTACTGCCTTCTCCCTGCTGCCCATGGTCTCAGAGCACAGGCAGCAGTGGGAGGAAGTTCGCGTCTCGTCGAGAAGCTTCTCATCTGCAGGGGCCTCATGTGTGAGGCAGCACAGCCTGTTAGAAGCAGGAAAGAGTCGGACGGGACACGACGCACCATCAGCTCTGCCGTTGTCATCAACTGCAGCCCTGGATGAGTCTTCTACCTCCCCGTGCCCCAGTGTCCCTGACTCGAGTGAAAGCTAATCACGTCAGCCCCTCAGGGTTGTGGAGATTAAATGAGAGAATGTGCCAACTGCCTGGCCCGGCCCATGAGCTCAGTGAATGCTCCTCGTCCAGACTGGTTGATCTTCCGAAGAACCACGAGCCGGGGAGACCTACCCCATGGTCCCCTTTCTGAGAGGGGTGAGGTTAGGAGAGGTCAAGTGACGTGCCAGAGACTGCAGATGCGCAGAACTTCAGAGCTGGAAGGGAGTGGAGACGACCCAGTTCAACACCTTGTGGATGAAGAAACAGATTGCTGGCCTACGATCTCCCAGCTGTGGACTGAGGCTACAGCCTCCTGCTCCTCGTCAGTCCTGCCAACAGCTAAGGCGTGAGCAAGTCGGGTGTGTGTGTGAGGTGGGCTGATTCCAGTTCTTTGTCTTCCAAATTAGAAGGGGTCAGCAAACTCTTTCAGTAAAGAGCTGGAAAGCAGATTCAGTATTTAAGACTTTGCAGGGGGCCGGCCCCGTGGCTTAGCGGTTTAGTGCGTGTGCTCCGCTGCTGGCAACCGGGGTTCGGATCCCGGGCGTGCACCGACACACTGCTTGTCGGACCATGCTGAGGCGGCGTCCCACATACAGCAACTAGAAGGATGTGCAACTATGACATACAACTATCTACTGGGGCTTTGGGGAGAAAAAGGGCAAAAAAAGGAGGAGGATTGGCAATAGATGTTAGCTCAGGACTGATCTTCCTCACACACACAAAAAGGAGACTTTGCAGGCCATGTAAAGTCTCTGTTACGTATTCTTGTGCTTTTGTGTTTTTGTTTGTTTGGTTTTGTTTTTTACAACCCCTTAAAAATGTAAAAACCACCTGTGGCTGGAAGGCTGTACAGAAAGGAGCCCGGGCTGCATTCGGCTGGGGGGGGCCACAGTTTGCCACCACCCCCCCCCCAACACGTCCTGGTGCCCCTGGCGTCTGTGGAGCATCCCTGGCTTCTTCCCTCCTCTGAGGAAGCCTGGGCAGGTCTATTGCGACCTGTCTCGTGGCCGCATCCGCGCCTGTCCCAGAAGCTGGCGGGCAGCTGGCCTGGGCAAGGCAGGCGCTGGGTGTGGGGCTGTCCTGTCCTGGGTGCCTGGAGCTGCTCTTGCCCCCCCCCCCCCCGCCCATGCTGCTCCTCTCCAGCTCCCACAGCTTCTGCAGCTGGTGCCTGGAGCTGCTCTTGGTGTGCCAGAGCTGCAGCCACGTCACCGGACGGTTCTGCTGCCCCGTGTGCAGGAGGTAAGAGGTCTGGGCCCCTCTGCAGCAAGGCGGCAGATTTCTCTCTGTCAGCTTGCGTCGGCCCCTGCCCCGTGGAAGAACTGGGGGTGTCTGGCCTGCAGGATGAAGGCTGGCTGGCCAGACCACACCTCTGAAGGGCCGTCAGGGTGGGTGGAGGAGGCTTAGAAGACATGGTGGGACTCGGGGTGGGGAGGTGTTATGAGAGGTTCAGGGATTCGATCAGAGACACAAAAGAAACTTTCCACTCCAAACAAATGGACTGAAGGTATATTTTATTATATAGAGGAGAGTAAAGGCGATAGTCCACAAACAGATCCAAATAGGTCAAATATTAAGAGGGAAAAACATCAGCTTGACTGGAAAAGGAAAACATCCACATTGACTGAGATAGCAGCAGATTCAAATAGATCATATAATGAGAGGGAAAAGCATCAGATCGACTGGAAAGGGAACATCCACATCGATTGAAGGGAAATGACACAAACCAACTGGAAAGAGAAACACCAGGTTGACCAAAAAGAGAACACAGCAGATTGGTTACTCACAACATCCATGCCCCACTGCTGGGGAGAGTCCCTTCAAGTGACACAGCTGGGCAGGAATCCGATCATCACACGTCCTGGGCAGGGCATCCCCTCCACAGGTGAGACTCTCACCAGGCCTCGGTTTCCAGCAGTTTATATAAGCAGGTACAGAGTTTACAGAGCAAGCATTTAGTGTTTTGATGCACAAATGGTTGTCAGTGGCGTACGTGCACTGAGCCTCCTGGCTATCATCCCAGCCCGGCAGTTGTGTATGTGCATTGTTTTCCCTGGTTATCTTCCCAGCCCGACACAGATGGCCAGTCTGCCCTAGGCTGCGGCGACCAAAGGGCCTTGAAATTTTTACACATGGCAACTATCTCCATGGGAGAAGGGCCAGTTCCCACCACGAGGAAAGCAGCATTTCTATTTCTTTTCGTGCTGGTGGCTGTAGGTCAATGGAGTGGCCAAACGTGGCTCACGTACTCATGTCAAGACAGGAGGGTACAGGAGGACACGCATTGTGGCTCAGTGTTAGAGAGATGGTTCCAACAACCGCCAAGGGAGAAAGAATGCTGGCTTTCCCCTATTTCAGGGCTCGGGGCAGGGGAGCACTGATTAGCACCTGTCAGGGGCCTTGTCACTCTGCAGAACCAGAGATTGAGAGACCAGGGAGGGCCCATCCCTGCAAGGGCAAGTGGCCCTGTGCACGGGGGGGGGTCCCCCAGTGGAGACACGGAAGCTTCAGAGGAGGTGGCAGCCGGGAGAGTCTGCAGAGCAGGATGGAGAGGGCATGGCGACAAGAGAGGAGAGCAGACACGGGGGCCCAAGAAAGGGACCTGTGACTGGAGATGCTGTGGGCTGGTCAGGAGACAACCTTCACTGGAGGTTGGTGGGAGACGCGAGGGCACTTAGGGGCCGCCAGAAGGGCAGGCTGGAACGTGCTGAAGGGGGTCTTACATGTCGTGCACAGGGCTTTGCATTTTGTCCTGTACGAAGCAGGGAGAAATATTTCACCGGGAAGGGGTCATGATGGCATGTGAGCTTCGGGACGCTCAACGAGGCGCTCTCGGGCTTTCCCTCCCGAGGCAGGCGCGAGGCCCTGCAGACTCAGGAGACGTGCCTGTAGCGGGGTGGGGGGCTTCAGAGTGATGGAGCGGAGCCGGGAGCTGCCAGGGGGAAGAGGACTGGCCGTCTGGGGCATTTCACACTCTTCAGTTCTGTTTGAAAACAAAGGCCCAGATCCCGGGGGCTGGTGGTGGGGGTCCGGCCAGTTCATTTTCCGTGGAGCGTCCATGGCCCTGAAGTCTGGAGGAGAGGAACACCCCCCTCGTGTTTTGTAGTGAATGCTGGCTGGGTCCAAACCCAGGTCGCCGGCTCTCAAGTCCCAGAGGGACCGGGAAATTCCATGCAGTGGGATCCCCTACGGAAAGGGCGCGCTGACCCTGGAGGGCTAAGCAGCCCACTCCTCGGTCCAGAGAGAGGGACAATCCAGAAAAAGACATGCTAACATTGACCACATTGGGGTTACGGGCAAGAAAATTCGTCTTTATTTGGCATTATGGGACCTCCATGAAAGCTTAAGTAGGCACTTTTTTCAAAGAAGTAACAGAAAATCCACTTTAAGAATAACGATAGTAAGCATTCCCAAACAGCAGTTTAAGCAGTTACAGAGAGAAGGGGCTGGATCCCCACTTCACAGAAAAGGAAGCCAAGGCTTAAAATTCCAGTCACAGCGTTCAGGTTCACCAGCTGCTTTTCCCTTGAAAATACTTACATACAGTAAGGTGTGTGAGGTGCACACATCTGAAGCAATCTTTATCCCAATAAATGATATGTGTGTATCTCCATATACGCCCCACCCAGTTCAAGATCTAGAACATTCCTTCACGCCTGAGCTTCCCAGTCAGCGGCACTTCCACACCCACACAGGAGACTATTGTGACCTCTTTCACTATGGGTTAGTTTTGCCTAAATTACATAAATGGAATCATATAGTATATATTATTTATGACAGATTTCTTCCACTCAACATAATTTCTCTGAGATTCATTCATGTTGTTGTATGACCAATAGTTCATCTTTTTATTACCGTGTGGTATTCCACTGCACAAACACACACACACACGCATCTGTTTGTTTATCCATTCTCCTCCTAAGAGATATTGGATAGTTCCCAGTTTCACAAAGCTGGAGCTTGAATCTGGATCTTTCCATTCAGATCTTTCCTTTCACTCCTGACTCACTCACCATGTGTTTTCTCCACACAGTAAGTAACAAACATGTACAGTTATTTACTCACCCTGACCCCAAAGTGGCACGGATGGAAAAGACACCTGGGTCCATGGTGGGCTTAGTGTAACTATCCGGCTGGAGATTGCCGATGCGGCTAGCATCTTGGTTGTTTGGCATCTATTTCCTTCTCTAGCAGATAAGCCCCTGAGGGCGGGCCAGGTGTGTTTGCGCTGTTCACTATCCCATCCCTAGCATGGTAGGTGCTTAATAAAAGTTTGTTCAACAAGTGGATTATAAGGTGGTTGCCAGATGGGTGGACTATGATGGTAACTCCAGGTGCCATCTGGTCTTGTCTATTTTTCTTGTGTTTTCAAATGCAGGTTTTATTATTATTTGGGTATGATGAGGCCAACAGATCAGGAGACGACTGCCAGTGAAAGACAGTTTCTCACAGATCCCAAGAGGAGGGGGCATGCCACGCCAGGGGGGCCACACGGGGAAGCTCTGGTGGGGATGGGGGTCAGGAGGTGGCAGGACTGTGGGTGGGAGCCTTTACTGTGGTTTCCTCAGGCAAGAATAGGCGAGGCAGAGTAAGTGGGCTTAAGATTGGCCAGTTTGAGTACTTTCAGTGGGCTCTGGGGAGAGGGGCTGTCCCAAGTTGTCTGGTGCCTGCCCTGGGGGTCAGGGCTCTGGACGGCTGCATTTGCACAGGAAAGGCATGTTCCCAGGTGAGTCCTTTACTCTCTCTAGCATTGGCTGGTCCTGGGAGGGGCTGTCCCTCCAGGGTCTGCAAGGTCCCGGATGCGAGCATCAGAAATATGGAAAATAAAAGACGTGGTTGGTACATTTAGTCTTCAGTGCCTAGGTCAGGCGGCTTCTTATTGAGACTCCAGCCCTGATCTCGTCCATCACCCCAAGGAGACTTAGCCCTTCCTTCTCTGGGCTCCCCTGCGCATCCAACCGCACAGTCGTCTGTGAGCGGCTGTCTTCCTGGTGGGCTGGGCTTCCCAGGAGACAGAGCAGGGACCAACCACAACTCACCGAGAGCAAGAAGACAGGTTCCCGCTTCATCTGATGGAGTTAGTGGCGACTGTCCCCGCTGGGTGACAACGTGCACACTCTAGCCCAGGCCAGGCAGCGGGAGGGGTTACATTGCAGGGGTGAGGAGACTCTCACAGCTGTTCCCTTCTGCAAGCCCCGTCTGCACTCCCTCTGGTGGGTACGTGTCCTCTCTTCTCCCTGGATGCTGTTTACGTGGGCAGGAAGTGAGGTGTCCCATCTTTCCCCCATGACGATGTCACTGTTGGCCAAGGGAATTTGCCACCAGCTCGTGCCGTCTCTGTTTTAGGTCATTTATTTGAGGGGCAGGGGAATGAGTGGATTGCAGAGGAACATCCTTGCTGAAAATGTACTGGAGAAGTTTAAGGAGGAACTTGAGACACTTCATACCAAGTAGCAGAACCATCTCGCCCAAATGTGTGAAAAATATGGAGAAATCATGAATCTGGTACTCAGCTCTACTTTTTATTTTATGTTATTCTTGCCTAGCTGCCCAACCTGCCAAATTAGTCAGCAACCTTATAGTTGAAACCAGGTATTTGCTCAGGAGTGTAGCGGAGGATTACTTTCCAAATAAATGCCCACACGAGTGTTGACTTCATTCTTCCTTCTTAGTGACGGAGCCCAGGTGGGTGTGTGAGTGTGTGGGTGTGTGAGTGTGTGGGTGTGTGCGTGTGTGCATGTGTGTGTGTGGTATTCAGCCATGCAGTAAGGGACCATAGATAGAGGGGTGCAAACAGTTACAGCACAGTAGCATCATATTCAGACTTATGAGAATTTAGCTTCCTTTGATCAACCCAGAGAGAGAGGGTAGGGTAAGATGGGACCAGCAACTCTGCCATTCCTCCTGTTGGTTCCATGTTCTTGTTAGGAGTGAATAGTCTGGAGACCTGAGTGTGATTCTGATGTTTCATCTTCAGCATGAGTTTTTCATGCAATACGTCACGTGATCCTTTATTGTGATTTGTATTTTGCTCTATACATTGTACACTTACACACACATTTCTACAGCATGATCTGTGTAAAACCTTGTGTGCTCTAATCCCATATTCCTCTGCTAAGGGATCTTCAGAGGTAATTTGCTGTATGTAATCTCCCTCTTTGGCCCTGACTTGAGAATGACCCGTGTCAGATATAACTCAGCTGTGACTCAGATATGGCACCACTTCGGTTTAAGGCTTCGCTGTTGACAAAGCCCATTTGCAACCCTGAGCACAAGTGATTCCCCCGCCAACTCTGGAGTGGCAGGATGAGGCCAAGTTTTCCCTGTTTCACAGATCAGGTAGCACCAACCAACAGGTTTAGGCTGCTTTGTTAACGGTCAGGTAGGAACTAAGTGGGGAATTTCTTTGAAGGAGGTCAAAGGTATTCTCAAGTCTTCATAATTTGGCTGTAGCCTGAAGCCACAGCCAGCTCCTGAAGCACAGACGTGTCTCCGAGAAGGGTCTCATAGCTCCAGGGGCTCCTGGCTCTTCTGTGCAGAATATCAGGGGTCTGTCCGCGCAGGGCAGGGTCTCCCTGAGATTCTCCACCCTCAGCCAACCTCCTGGGCTGCCCCGAAGCTCCGCCGGCCTCTGCTCTGCTCCTAGCTGCGCTTCTCCCACCAGGACGTAAGTGGCGTGCTCGGGGCACGGTAGCTCAGGCCACGAAGAGGACTCTGGAGAACAGGGCGCGGTTCAGTATTCCTGTTTGCTTGCTGTCTTTAAAAATCGGTTTTGTTTGCCACAAATTCTCAGCAGTTCTGTCTCATCCTCAGCAGTTACCTCCCCTTCCAAGACACAACTGTTCATTCCAAGGCTCCCACCAGCCAAGTGGGGGAGGGAGGGGCCGGCAGGGCAGGGACGGTCCTCCTGATCCCTTCCATCTGGGATGAGCCCAGCTTATCTTGAGCCTGTAGTGGGGTCAGCTTTGTGGGGGTCCTTATGATATTACCAGTAGCTCCCGTGAGTGTGATGTTCGCTGACTGCCACGCAGCACACCAGGCATGTCACACACATCTCGGTATTCAGTCCTCACAGGAGCCCTATCAGGCGGTGGCTTGGCAAATCAGAAAAGGGTCTTGGAGCCAGAAAGCCCTGTCTTCCAATCACAATACTGTCCCTTCCTGGCAATGTGTCCTTGGGCAAGTCACTTAACATCTTGCAGCTGTAAAATGGCAAATGCCGTCTAAATTAAAGGGCCATCATGGGGATTCCATGAAATACCAAGTGTGTATGCGCCCGCTTAGTCACCGTTCAAGCACCAGGTACTGCCATTGCCTCTGTCCTCCCCACACCAGGGCCTCCTGAGCAAGTGACTTGACCCCTGCTTAAGAACACATTCGGAAGGGCCTCCGCCTGGGGCCTGGCAGGTCCCGAGCGTGTGGGGCTGGAACAGGAAGGGAAACTAGTGTCGTCGACTGTTCTTTTGTTGATCAGATGTGCCTACGTGATGAAGAACCAATGTGTGGAAGGTGCAAGCTCCTCGGGGACCACCAGTCTCACCAGGTGGTCAAGATTTCTGCTGCCTGTGCCGAGAGGAGAGGGAGCTTTGCTGAGGAGACTCAGCTGGTGCTGCAGAGATCTGAGCGCTCGGCGCAGCCATGCAGGTGCGGCTCAGGGGCTCCTGTCCTCTCCCCACGTCAACAGCAACCAGTGTTTGGTTTCAGCTCCAACGGTGTTCTCTTCAGGGCACCAGACTGACAGAGGCGGCGTTTAAACACGAGGGAGAATTCCTCTCAAGACTGACTCTCCTTAAGACTCTC
This sequence comes from Ceratotherium simum simum, assembly GCF_057802395.1. Taxonomy (NCBI): domain Eukaryota; kingdom Metazoa; phylum Chordata; class Mammalia; order Perissodactyla; family Rhinocerotidae; genus Ceratotherium; species Ceratotherium simum. The sequence goes on along the minus strand of NC_141919.1, from coordinate 54,933,207 downwards.
CCCAAATGTCAGGTTTTAAAATGTGCACCTTGAGGGGCCGGCCTGGTGGCGCAAGCGGTTAAGTGCGTGTGCTCTGCTGCGGTGGCCCGGGGTTCGCAGTTTCAGATGGGCGCGCACCAACGCATCGCTTGTCAAGCCATGCAGTGGTGGCGTCCCATATAAAGTGGAGGAAGATGGGCATGGATGTTAGCCCAGGGCCAGTCTTCCTCAGCAAAAAGAGGAGGATTGGCATCAGATGTTAGCTCAGGGCCAATCTTCCTCACAAAAATAAAATAAAATGTGCACCTTGAGAAATGGGTGGATTCTGATTGCTTTAAGGGATTCCCCAAATGGTAGGTGAATGGCCACATCATTTACCCTCTTATAAGATGAAAAAGTAAGATGTGTCCTAGCTCTATGGCCTATTTTCTTCATTTCATGACTTTTTTTCCCCCTGCAATATAGGTTTTAGAAATTAATCTCTGGATACATTTTGTCAAAAGAGCAAAATTTCTTAAGTGACACACACACACACACACACACACACACGCTGAACACTTGATGGTCTTTTAGAAACAAATTCTAGTGACGAGCTTTCAGTTCTTGTAGAGAAGGGACATCTACAGGATGGCCAGTGCAGGGGCCCTTGGGCACTGATCTCTGGGCCACACCAGCCACCTCAGTGTCGGTGACGTAGGTTGGGTTCTCTGAAAGCAGAAGCTGAGAGAGTTCTGGGTATAAGATATCCAAGATCGACACCTGTGAAAGGAAGGGGGAACAAGCAGAGGAAACAGAAGGGAAGGCAAACTACAGTGCAGGCCTGGGCCACTGGGGACTCCAGGGCCAGCGCTGTCCATCAGAGCACCCCACGTCGCGCTGAATGGCCAGGCTATTCCAGGTCCTCCTGCTCAGCCACCGAGTGTGGGCTGCTCTGGGAAGGGCACAGCTGAGGGCAACCCCGGAGGGTCTGACAGCTGGAGGCTGGTCATACAGCAGGAAGCGAGTCCTCCCTGGAGAGGGGGATCTGGGCAGAATATCTGTGTGTCCACCACAGCCGACTTGTAGAGAGCTTCTCAATACCAAACAATGGTTGTTAAAATTCGGTTTATTACTTCCTCGTCTGGCCAAGATGGAGTAACAGGAACTGAATTTATGCTCCTTCTGAAACAACAACAACAAAATAAACAGAAAAATGTATGAAACCACCATTTTCAAGACACTGTACCTCAGGCAATGAAAGACAATAATCCCTGAGAGACAGGGTAGAAGTAAGGGGAGCCCTGCCGTTGCCCAGCTGACCCTTGAGAGAGTTTTGAGGCCGTGGGGCAGAAGGAGGGAATCGAGCAAAGTCTGGCAGATTCCTTGAGTTCACGAGATGGAGCTGAGAATCTGGGGAGGTCAAGGCGGACAGAGTGCACAGGACAGAGTCCAGAGAAGACAGCGCTGCCAAGACGGAGCACCCAGAGGTCTGAAGAGGGTCCCCTGAGTGTTCAGCAGAGAGCTGGTCAGCACGTTTGTGAGGACACTGCCCCAGGGTGGGGAAGGAGCCCTAGGAAAGGACTGAGGGAACAGTGCCAGACTCAGTCAGGACTGGGAACAACACCTCTTCCCACTAATGAGACTGGAAAATCTCATCAATTGTGGGACACTGGGACAGGTACTCAGAAGGTCTTAGCCCAGACTGAGCATGGCTCCAGACCCAGCTAGCAAATAATGAAAAAGCAACAACTGAAAGGATCAAACCTTTCCCAAATAACTTAACGGTATCCCAAAACAAAACTCAACCTTTGTAGGAATACAGAAACATCCAGCATCTGACATGGTAAAATTCAGACTATCTGGCATCCAATCAAAGATTGCCAGGCAGAAGCAGCAGCAGAAAGATATGGCCCATAATGAAAACAATAGTCAACCAACCAAAATCAAATCAGAACTGAGACACATGTTAGAATTATCAGAGACATTACAAATTATTATCATTGTATTCCATATTTCAAAAGTTAGAGACATGGAAAATATAAAAGAAAGATTCAAATTGATTTTCTGAGATGGAAACTACAATGTGATGAAAAATGCCGTGGATGGTGTTACCAGCAGGTTAGACGTTGAGAGGAAAAGCTTTGTGCACTTGGAGGTGTAGCAGTAGAAGCTATACAAAATGAAACACAGAGGGGAACAAGAATCTTTTTTAAAACAGCAGTAGTGAGCTGTGGAACAACTTCAGGTGTCTCAATACCTGGTAAGTGGAGTCCCTGAGGAAACGATAGGGTGGGGGAGCGGCAGAAAAACTATTTGAAGAAATAATGACCCCAAATTTTCCAAACTTGATGAAAACTATAAACCCACAAGCAAGAAGTTTGACAAACCCCAAGCACGATAAATATGGCTAAAACCATACCAAAGACCATCATAGTCAAATTGCTGAAAACCAGTGATAAAGAGGAAGTCGTGGGGTTGGCCTGGTGGCACTAGCAGTTAGGTGCTCGTGCTCCGTTTCTGCATCCCGGGGTTCGCAGGTTCAGATCCCAGGCACACACCGACGCCCCACTTGTCGGGCCATGCTGTGGTGGCGTCCCATATAAAGTAGAGGAAGATGGGCACGGATGTTAGCTCAGGGCTGATCTTCCTCACAAAAAACAAAAAGAGGAGGTCATAGAAGCAGCCAGAAGAAAGCTAGACGTGTTATGTACAAAAGAACAAAACAAGAAGGACATCAGATTTCTTGTTTGAAACCATCCAACCAAGAAGGCAGTGGAGCAAACTCTTAAAAGTATGAATTAAAGAAAAAGTCAACCTAGAATTCTATATCCAGTGAAAATATCCTTCAAAAGTGAAGGCAAAATAAAAATGTCTTCAGACATACAAAAGCTAAAAGAATTCATCATAGGCAGGCCCATACTACAAGAAATGTTAAAGGAAGTCCTTCAGGCACAAGGAAGATCAGGGTCAACACAAAGGAATGGAGAGCAGCAGAAACGGCAAGAAAACGCATAGCCATATAAGATTGTCTTCATATTATTTAGATCTCTCTAAAAGATAACTGACTACTTAAAAAATAACAATATATTGTGGGGTCAACAACATGTAAAAGTAAAATGTGTGACAATAATAGCATAAAGGCTGGAGGGCAAAATGGAAGTACACTCTCATATGGGTTTATCCTGATGTGAAGGGGTATAATATCCCTGTGACAAGTTAAAGATGTGTCCTTTCTGCCCTAAGGCAACCACTAAAATAGCAAGGAAAGAGTTACAGCTAATAATCCAGCAACGGAGATAAAATGGAATCATAAAAAATACTCAGTTAATCCTAAAGAAGGTAGAAAGAGGAGAAAGGGAATAAAAAACAGATTGGACAATAGAAACAAATAGCAAGATGATAAAACACAGATCTAGTCACATCAGTAATCACATTAAATTAAAACTGTCTAAATACCCCAATTAAAATGGTGTTTGAAAGAATGAAAAAAAATCAAGACCTAACTATATGCTGCCTATGACAAACGCACTTACATATAAAGACACAAATAGGTTAAAAGTTAAAATGGAAAGACACATGTCATGCTAACATGAATCAAAAGACACTAGAGTGACTCAGTTAACATCAGGAAAAGTAGAGTTCAGACCAAATACTATTACCAGGGGTAAAGGTCATTTCATTTTGATAAAGGGATCAATTAATCAAGAGAATAACAACAGTCTGAAATGTTTACACATCTAATAAGGAGGCTTCAAAATATATAAAGCAAGACTGAGAGAACTACCCTGAGAAATAGACAAATCCACAATTTTTAATATCTTTCTCTCAATAATCGACAGAACAAGTAGGCAGGATTCAGCAAATGTATAACAGACTTGAACACTACTAACCAGACCCGGCTAACGTGTACGGAACACTCCCCCAACACCAGCAGAGCACACATTCCTCTCAAGTGCACACAGCTCACCAGGATGGACCATAAAACAAGCTCAACGCATTTAAAAGGACTCGAATCATATGAAGCGCATCCTCTGACCACAGTGGAGTTAGATTAGAAATCAATAACACAAGATTTCTGGGAAATCTACAATTATTTGGAAACTAAATAACGCATTCTAAATAACCCAAAGAAGAAGCCAAAAGGGAATTAGATGTTATTTTGCACTGGAGGAAAATGAAAACACAGCATATCAGAATTACGGGAGGCCAGTGAAGCAGCGCGTAGTGAGAAATTTAAACTATAGAAGAAGGATATGAACTCACTGCCCTCAGCTTCCACCTAAGAAAGGACAAAGCAGAGCAAATTAGACCCCAGTAAGTGGAATAAAAGAAATAATAAAGACCGAAGCAGAAAATGACAGGAGCAAAAACCAAAAACAAGAGAATGAATGAAACCAAAAACTAGCTCTTTGAGAAAATCAATAGACTTGGACCTCTAGACAGACTGCTCAGGGAAAAGGGTGAAAGAGAGAGGAGACACAATTTGCCAAGGTCAGGAATGAGAGGGGACATCACTACAAGTTCTACAGATATTACAAAGATAGTAGTTTCTATACACTAACAACAAAGTAGCAGAAAGAGAAATCAAGAATACAATCCCATTTACAATTGCAACAAAAGGAAGAAAATACCTAGGAATAAATTTAACCAAAGAGGTGAAAGATCTGTACACTGAAAACTATAATACATTTTTAAAAGAAATTGAAAAAGACAGTAAGAAACGGAAAGATATTCCGTGCTCTTGGATTGGAATAATTAACATAGTTAAAATGTCCATACTTCCCTAAAGCAATCTATAGATTCAATGCAATCTCTATCAAAGTTCCAATGACATTTTTCTCAGAAATAGAACAAAAAATCCTAAAATTTATATGGAACAACAAAAGACCCCGAATAGCCAAAAGAATCCAGAGAAAAAAGAACAAAGCTGGATACATCACAATCCCTGACCTTAAAATATACTACAAAGCTATAGTTATCAAAACAGCATGGTACTGGCACAAAAACAGACACACAGATCAATGGAAAAGAACTGAAAGCCCAGAAATAAACCCACACATCTACAGACAGCTAATCTTCAACAAAGGAGCCAAGAACATACAATGGAGAAAGGAAAGTCTCTTCAATAAATGGTGTTGGGAAAACTGGATAGCCACATGCAAAAAAATGAAAGTAGACCATTATCTTACACCATACACAAAAATTAACTCAAAATGGATTAGAGACTTGAATGTAAAACCTGAAACCATAAAAATTCTAGAAGAAAACATAGGCAGTACGCTCTTCAACATCAGTCTTAGCAGCATATTTTCTTTTTTTTTAGAGGTAGATCAGCCCTGAGCTAACATCGAATGCCAATCCTCCTCTTTTTTTGCTGAGGAAGATTGGCCCTGAGCTAACATCTGTGCCCACCTTCCTCTACTTTATATGGATGCCGCCACAGCATGGTGTGACAAGCAGTGCGTCGGTGCACGCCTGGGATCCGAACCCGCAAACCCCGGGCCCCTGAAGCGGAGCGTGCACACCCAACTGCTTGTGCAATGGGGCCGGCCCTAGCAGCATATTTTCAAGTACCAAGTCTGACCAGGCAAGGGAAACAATAGAAAAATAAACAAATGGGACTATATCAAACTAAAAAGCTTCTGAACAGCAAAAGAAACCATCAACAAAACGAAAAGACAATGATTGGGAGAAGCTATTTGCAAACCATATATCTGATAAGGGGTTAACATCCAAAATATATAAAGAACTCATACATCTCAACAACAAAAAAACTAACAACCCAATTAAAAAATGGGCAAAAGATCTGAACAGACATTTTTCCAAAGAAAATATACAGATAGACAACAGGCACATGAAAAGATGTTCAACATCATTAATTATCAGGGAAATGCAAATCAAAACTACAATGAGATACCACCTCACGCCCATCAGAATGGCTATAATTAACAAGACAAGAAATAACAAGTGTTGGAGAGGATGTGGAGAGAAGGGGTGCAAACTGGTGCAGCCACAATGGAAAACAGTATGGAGATTCCTCAAAAAATTAAGAACTACCATACAATCCAGCTATTCCACTGCTGGGTATTTATCCAAAGAATGTGAAAACACAAATGCATAAAGATACATGCACCCCTGTGTTCACTGCAGCGTTATTCACAATAGCCAAGACTTGGAAGCAACCTAGGTGCCCAACAAGGGACAAATGGATAAAGAAGCTGTGGTATATATACACAACGGAATACTACTCAGCCATAAAAAAGATGAAATCTTGCCATTTGTGACAACACGGATGGACATTGAGAGTGTTATGCTGAGCAAAATAAGTCAGAGGGAGAAAGTCAAATACCGTATGATCTCACTCATAAGTGGAAGATAAAAACAACAAGCAAACACAGAGAGAGAGAGAGATTGGATTGGTGGTTACCAGAGGGGAAGGGGGGAGGGAGGAGGGCAAAAGGGTTGATAGGGCACATGTGTGTGGTGATGGATGGTAATTAGTCTTTGGGTGGTGAACATGATGTAGTCTACACAGAAATCAAAATATAATGATGCACACCTGAAATTTATATATTGTTATAAACCAATGTTACCGCAATAAAAAAAAAGCTAGTATAATAAAGAGCCAGACTCCGTGTTTGATGTTTGGCTGCTGACAGCTTTGAAGCCTTGCCTCTCCCTCTTCCCCTTCCGTTCCACATCTGGGAAAGCTGATAAGCAAGCCCAGGTGCCCCCTTCTTCGGCACCTGGGGGAAGTTCAAACCAGGCTGTGTGTGGGAACCTCCACCCAGCCCCTGTCACAACCACCATCAACACTCCAGACCAGTCTGCATGTCCTGCTCGCTCAAGCCGCTGTCAGACCTGCCTGGAGCCCCTGCTCTCCTCCAGAAGCCTCACTGTGGGAGTCACAGACTCTTCCTCCCCTCTCGGTGTGTGTGGTGTCATCATCAGTCTCTGTTTCTGAAGAGTGGCTCCAACAGATATGGGAACTATCATAGACAACTTTATGCCAAGAAATTCGACAACTTAGGTTAAATTCTGTGAAGGGTGCAAACTATCAAAGTTTTCCCAAGGAGAAATCAGTTTCAAGAAAAGCCACTAATCTGTTAAAGAAGTTAAATTTGTAGTTAAAAACCTCCCCACAATGAAAACTCCAGGCCCAGATAGGTTCACTGGTGAATTCTACCAAACATTCAAGGAAGAAGCAATACCAAATATACAAAAACTTCCAGAAAATTGAGGAAACAGGAATGCATCCCAATTCATTCTATAAGACTAGCATCAGCCTGAAATCAAAAGCAGGCCAACAAATCACAACCAATATCCCTATGCACAGTGATGCGGGGATTCTCCCATGAACTGTGCGAATCAGACCCAAATACACATGAAAAGCCTACGACATCATGACCAAAAGGGTTTCACCCCAGTAACACGGGGTTGGTTTAACATTCAAAAAACAATCAATAGGATTCACCATAATAATGAAATAAAAAAGAAAAATCATATGATCATCTCAACAGACACACAAAAATTTTTTGAAAAACACTAACATCCATTTTGATAAAAACTCAGCAATCTAAAAATATCACAGATTCTCTGATTCTTCCAAGGAAGAAGCAAAACTATGTTTTTTTTTTTTGCTGAGGAAGATTTGCCCTCAGCTAACATCTGTGCCAACCTTCCTCTGTTTTGCATGCAGGTCACCACCACAGTATGGCCACTGACAGATGAGTGGTGTAGGTCCACACCCGGGAACCAAACCTGGGCTGCCAAAGCAAAGTGCACTGAACTTAACGGGGCTGGCCCCACAAAACTGTCTTTATTCATAGAGGCATCGTCACCTCTGTAAAAAATCTGATGGAATCTACAAGCTACTAGAACGAATAGGTGAGTTCCAATATACAAAAATCAATTGTATTTCTAAACATTAGCAACAAACTGTTAAAAATAAAAAATTTAAAAACATCATTTACAATAGCATCAAAAACATGAAATGCTTTATGGATAACTCTTACAAAAGAATTTTGTAATAAATCCTACAGTGTAATATCTGTACCCCGAGAACCAGTAAACATTGCTGAGAGGAATAACAAGGACCTAAATACACAGAGAGATACATCCTATTCACAGTAGGAAGACTCAATATTGTTGAGAGGCCAATTCTCCCCAAATTGTTCTACACACTTAATGCAATCACAGTCAACATCCCAGCAGACTTTATTTTTTAATTGACAAGGTGTTTCTATTTTTTATTTATTTATTTTTGTGTGTGTGTGTGAGAAAGATCAGCCCTGAGCTAACATCCGATGCCAATCCTCCTCTTTTTTTTGCTGAGGAAGACTGGCCCTGGGCTAACATCCATGCCCATCTTCCTCCACTTTATATGGGATGCCGCCACAGCATGGCTTAATAAGCGGTGCGTTGGTGCACGCCTGGGATCCGAACTGGCGAACCCCGGGCTGCCGAAGTGGAGCGCGCGCACTTGACTACTGAGCCACCGGGCCGGCCCCTTGACAAGGTGATTCTAAAGCTCATATGGAAAGGCAAGGATTCTGGAATAACCAAAACGATTTGAAAATAAAGTGGAAGGGCTAACACTACCTGATTTCAAGAATTATTACCAGGTGATGGTAACCAAAAGAGCATGGTATCGGCATAAAGACAGACAAATAGACCAATGGGACAGAAGGCAGAGTCTAGAAATAAACTCACACGTATATGGACGCCTGAGTTTTGACAAAGCTGGGAAGGAAAAGCAGTGCAGAAAGGAAAGCCTGTTCCAGAAACGGTGCTGGAACAACTGGAAATCCATGTGCAAAAAAAAGGGGGGGGGGCCAGCCCGGTGGTGTAGTGGTTAAGTTCCTATGCTCCACTCTGGCAGCCCGGGGTTCTCGGGTTCGGATCCCAGGTGCAGACCTACACACCACTCATCAAGCCATGCTGTGGTGGTGTCCCACATACAAAACTGAGGAAGATTGGCACAGATGTGAGCTCAGGGATAATCTTCCTCACCAAAAAAAAAAGGAGAAAAAGAAAGAGAAATGAACCTGCATCCATCCCTCACACTACATGCGAAAATTAACTCTACATAGGTCAGAGACCTGGATAACACCTAAAACTATACAACTTGTAGAACAAAACAGAAGAAAAAAATCTTTGTAAAGCACATACCTGATAAAAAAATAAAGAATATACAAAGAGCTCTCAAAACTCCACAGTAAGAAGACAAACAACTCAAAAACAGGGGATGAATTTGCACAGACTCTTCACCAAAGACACCACACAGATGGCAAGCAGCACATGAAAAGATTCTCAGCATCAGTAGTCAGTAGGGAAACGCAAATGAAAACCACAGTGAGGGACTGCTACACACCTATGAGAAAGGCTAGAGCACGCCCCGCACTGGGGTCTAGGATGTGGAGGAACGGGAACTCTCGTACACTGCTGCCGGGAATGGAACGTGGTGCAGACACTTTGGAAACAGTTTGGCAGTTTTTTAAAAAGTTAAATGTCTGATCCAGTCATTCCACTCCTAGGTTTCAAAACCCAACAGAAAAGGAGATGTGTATGCATGTGAAGATTGTACACAAATGTTCGCAGCCGCTTAGTTATAGTAGACAAAGACTGGAAACAACCCAAGTGTTCAGATGAATGGATACAGACTGATACACGCAACCACCCATGAAGGAACCTGAAAACTGCTGTGCAAAAGAATGGGGACGAAAACGAGTATGATTCCATTTATAGAAAATTCTAGAAAATGCAAACTCGTGTGCAGTTAGAGAAAGGTGAGCGATTGCTCGGGGAGGGGAGGTCGAGGAGGGGTGGGCGGGAGGAAGTTACAGATGGGTGCGAGGAGGCTTTTGGGGTGACAGATATGTTCCCTGTCTTGATCGTCATGATGGCTTCACAACATCAAATAAGTTTCAAAACTTATCAAATTGTACAGTTTTTGCATGTGAATTATACTCAATAAAACTGTTTTTGAAACTTAAAGAATATTTTGAAAAATTGGGCTTATTGAACTCTAGTAAACATACGGCATCATCAGTGAAGGAAGCGTGCATTTCCCTCATTCGTTCCTTGGGGCGTTTGTGTCTATCGGGTGCCCTCCAGTGCTGGACACGGGGTGTCCGGCGGTGAGCAGGACAGAGGCCCGCTCAGAGACTTGATGCCCCGGCTGCTCACGAATGCTTTGGTTTGACTGGTAGGTATTTGCCAACCATTAGCGTCTTGGTCCTGTTAAAGGAATAGGAGCGTCGGAAGCTGAAGTTCAACGGTGGTGAAGAACAGACAGGAACAGCGTTGACAGCAGCCCCTCGGGAGATGCGGAGCGGGGGGGCTCTGCGCCCTCCTGACCTCACTCCACGTTCACTGAGGGGTCGAGAAGACCACCACTCCACGAACTGGGGGATCCAGGCATATTTCAAACGAGAGTCAGGGTTGGGGGAATAAGCAAGGCTGTTCTTGTGTGAACATCTCCGTGGAAGCTGTTATCCTACTAAAAAAATACTTTTACTGCACCACCTATTCCTTGTCATAAGAACAGAAATTCAAATGACGTGTTCAAGCTAACGAATATGGTGTTGGAAACCACGTTCAGTTTTTGTTGTTGTTGTATTGGTGGCTCTGTTCTCTATGTAAAGCCTAAAACTTACCAGAAAATACATCTTTTTACAAGGGTAAAAAAAAGTCCACAATTTGTAGCATTTCAATATTTCCTGTATAGAACTGTAAAGTTTCTTGGAAGCTAAAAAACAACCAAACTAATATGGAATACTCAAAAGAAATACAAAGAAACATTTGGAATCTTAAAAGACCCAAGAGAGCGAAGGATACAGATGAGGTAGGTCACTGGCCTGCTCTTCATCCGCCTCTCTCTCTCGCCTGAGTGAGCCAGCACCTCAGAAATCACTCATTCCCTCGCCCAGGAACTCTTTCTGGATTGGAGCGAATGAACCTCCAGGGCTCAGCCTTTCCCGGCTGTCCCACCCTCTGCAGCTCACCCGGCCACTTCTCTGTCAGATCTACAAATCTGGGCAGCCCGTAGCTCAGCTTGCCCTCTGTCTACACTCCCTCCGTAAGTAACCTCTCCCAGTCCCTGAGCTGTAAGGCATGTCTGTCCTGAGCTCCAGTCCCACACCTAGGACCGCCTCCCTGAAATCTCCACCGGACATCCTCAGGGATCTCAAACATGACCTGGACAAAACGGACTTCCTGATTCCCCCTAGCCCTGCTCCTCCAAATCTGCTCCTAGTACCAGGCATTGCTCAGGCATGGTGGCATTGCCTGTTCCCTTACCAGATGCGTCCCGTGCACAGCCTCTCCCTCCTCCCTGCCCATTCTCATCCCTCTGGCCTGGACGCTCTAGTGGCTCCCATTTGGGCTCCTCGTACCCACTCTGCCCCACTAATAGCCAGAGTGACTGTTCAATGTTTTAGATCATTCCCTTGTTCAAAATCCCTGATTGGTGAGGGGTCCATTATACTGCAAATAAATCCATCTCCTCCCTGCCCCCTCACACCACGGCACTCCTTGCCCCCACTCTGAGCTGGGCTCAGCCTCTCAGCCTCACAGGGCTCTGACTGCTCCTCAGACGTGTCAAGTTGTTTTTATGTCAGGCCTTCGTCTTCGTGGCCCTTCTGCCTGGAAACTCTTTCCCTCAGACATGATCATTGCTTGACCATCATTCAGTCCTCTCTGCAGAGGTCAGCTTCTCTGAGACGCCTTTCCAGACCCCCAAAATCAAGAGTGGCCTCCTCCCTCAGCCCTCGGGCACTGCACCACCCCTGCTCTATCTTCCTTTGCCCTTCTCCAGACCCCTTGTCAGTACCATGCGGTGCTGCTGTACTTTTATTATGTCTGTTTGGTTTTGTTGCCCTCGAGGTTAGTCTAGTGGGTCAAACAGGACACCCAAACACGTGCTGGCAGGCACCGGTGGTAAAGGACGGCAGGCATAACTACTTACGAGCTAAATTGGCAACTTAGAAACATGGTTTTGCAAATGGTGATTCTTGAAGAATTTTCAGCTGGGGGAGAGTCGCATTATTTGAAAGTTTGCACGTAACGTTAGAATATTTTTATATTGCACTATTTTGAACTATGGTGACATGTACAAGACCTGTAGAAGCATGTGGAATGGAAGAACCTCTCGTTGCATGAGGGGGAGGAGGCAAGAGCCATGTGTTAAGTGCCCACTGTGCGCCTGGTCCGATGCTGGGCACCATGTGGTCATCACCTCATTTCGTTCTCTGCAGAACCACGATCCCCTTTTCACAAGACAGGAATCTCAGATACAGGACCGTTCGGATGTTGAGGCCAAGCTTACATGCAGGGTCTGCATGACCTCTCCATCTGAGCAATTTCTCCTACACTGTGTGCCTCCCGTGAAGGGAGAGCTGATCAAGAGCTGATGCGGAGCTGAGGCAGACAAGTCACCAGACAGGGAAGGACGTTGTAGGCTGTGGACAGTCCAGAGTGGGAGATCTTGGCTTTTTCTAGAAATATCACAATGGGTGGGTCTGAAATTTCATTCCCCTCAAAATTATTTGAGTTATTCTTCCATTTGGCTATTCTTTCAATACGAATCTGCATTTGATTGTAATAGAAACCCATGAGCAGTGGCTTTAAAAAAATTAAGGGTTCTGTTTTTTCACCTAATGAAGTGCCCGGAGGAAGGGAGGCGAGGCTGGCTGGCTTGGTGGCCTCACGATGCTCCGCCCTCTGCTCAGCAGTGCTGTGTGCTCTTGTCAGCACACGGTTTCAGGCGGCTGCCCCTGTGGGCACGACCCTGCGGCCCGGAGGGAGGAAGGGGAAGGGCAAGGGTCCATGCTGTCCCGTAGACACCTGCCCACTTTTAAGCAGCCGTCCCAGAAGCCCCTCCCAACAACTCCGACTTCTGCTTCTGTGTCACGCCAGGCCACTCTGACTGCAGGGAAGCAGGAAATGAATCCGTCCTCTCAGCTGCCCACACTGCCGGCCGAAGAGTTGGGGCTCTCCGGGTAGGAGAGAGGCGAAATGTGGCTCGGGGCAGGCACCCGGCAGTGACTGAGTCCCCGGCCCAGTGGAGGCCGAGGCCCTGACAAGGTGCTGGGGCCCTCGGGAGGTCTTTCCTAAGGAAGCATTCCCGCTGCCTCCACAGGACACGGAGAAGCTCATGGGGGACTCTCCACCAGTGCCGCCGACACGCGGGCCACGGTGACGCCATCGGAGACAGCCTGCTTGGTGGCCACCTTGAAAAAGCTGCTGGAGCACGAGCACACCTCTAAGTTGGAGAAGTTACGGCTGGTGGCCCAGGAGCTCGAGGCCCTTGACAGCTTTACAGCAGATGAAGACGCTCCTGCAGCATCACGCGAACGCGGTGCAGTTTCTCCACGAGTGTAAAGGGCTCAGGCGGAGATGGAGAGACTCAGGGAGGGCAGCATGTCTCCCAGGTCCCCGCCAAGGACAGTGTTTCCATCAGGCGCTATTCTCAAGAGCTCTTTAAAGGAATAGACATCACCGCCGTGGGCCGCTCTGAGACTGACCAAGCTCTGGCCCGCTCGGCCGGGCTCCTTGAGGCCTGGCAGGGGCTGTGCTGCGCAGCACGGTCTGCCCCAACCAGCACTTAAGGACATTCTGTTCAAGGCAGTGCTGGGCTCGGTGCCAAAACCAAATGACGAGGCACAGCCTCCCGGGAACCCGTCTTATTCCTCTCCTGCTTCTTCTATCAGCTAGTCTTCTGCACAGGGAAGTGAGGTCAGGTCTGGAGAATCAACTGTATAACACAGTATTTTGGCCTCAAAATGTCAGCCACTTTTATCATTTTGCTGCAACTTGAAAGTTGCTAGACTTCACTCCTTAAAAAGAAAAAAAGATTCTTTCCACATTGTGGTTTTTCTCTTGATTTGGCATCTTATGTTGCTAACTGATCATCCAAAGCTTTTCTTTTTTTTTTTAATGGAAATCTGCTTAAAAAGCCTGTTGCTTACAGCTCGAGTAGGACGCTGTGAGTCGTGGGGCCGCTGGCGTGGCCGGTGGTGGGTGGTGCAGGAGGCGAGCTCTTGGCACAACTGGACGGAACAGCTTTGTGCTCTGATGACTTACCTGCACTTGTAGCTCAGTCGAGCCTCAGACACGAGGAATCACAATAGCAACAACTCCCCAGAAATGAAACCTTTGGCTGGCCCTCCCCCATGGCTTTTCTTCTTTTTCCATCACAATAACTACAATTTGTTGAATGCTTGGTATACACTACTAGGGGCTCTTTATGTTAATGAGTTAATTCCATTCTCAAAATAACTGAAAGAGATGAGAATTCTTATCTCCCCTTTGTAGGAAGAACCTCCGAGTCAGAGAGTTTAAATAACTACCCCAAGATGACACAGTCATTGAAAGGGTGGACCATAACGCAAATCCAGGGCCATCTGGTGGAGGCCTGGCTTCTCCCAGCCTGCCCCAGTCTCTGGAAGCAGTACTGATGTGGAAATAACTCCTTAAAGAACACCACTGCCGTCCTTCAGGAGGGAGCTCACTCTTCTTCATTCCAGCCCACCAGTGTTAGTAACATCTACTCTAAAGTTCAATCAGTGTTTATGGAATCCTCAGTAGCACCTGCTATGCACCAGCATTGCATTAATGCTTCCCATAAGCGACATTACGGACACCGCCCTTCGGAGGCGAGAGTAGAGATCCCGTTGAACAGATGAAGACACTGAGATGGAGGTGAGGCGTGTGTCCAGAACCTCACAGGGAGCAGCACGGCGGAAATGCAGATTCCCATTGTCATTCTCAAGCCCACCCTCCTGCCGGCCACCTCATTGTTCCTTGTGACTGGTTGCAGGTGACAGAAGGAAGGGCGGGGTGGCCACACGAATGGCAGGACTCGGACTCAGCTGCGGTCAGAAGCCCCTCTCTGCTATCTCTGCTTCTCAATGCTCGTTTTGCTTCTTTCCTGCAGTGACCTCCTCTCCCCGTCATTACAGCTTGGGGTCCGAGGCTAAGAGGTTCCGGCTGCCCGGTTCCTGTTTAATACATTCCCAGGAAAGGACTCTGCTTGGCCTAGACAGAATCCCATGGCCCAAGTCGGGCAGGAGCAGTGCCCCAAAGAGCGGCAGTGAGGACGCGGACAGAGGACCACGGAGCCCGGATCCTAATATGAAGCAGGCCAGGGGGGTGGGGGCTGTGACAAAGAGCAGAGCCCACGCTGTGCATAAAGAAAATGTTGTCCCATTGGAATGTAGGCTGAGTGTAGCCAGAGATCCCAGTTTTTTTGAGAAAAGCAAGACACCCAGATTTTTTTTAATGTTAAACATCTTGATTCTTTTGAAAGCTGTCAGCTAATTAAAAATAGATTTAAAACATTGTGTGGGCATAACAAATCACTTCTGTGAGCCAAATGGGATCTCCAGGCCATCCCCAGTTTGCAACCTCTGGTGGAGGTGGACAATACAACTGCCCAGTGCACCCCAGGGGTGCATGGGTGTCTGCCACGCCCGGGGCCGCCCTTCTTCCGCCGTGACTCCTCCGGGGCAGCTGCTGCCCGCAGACACACGGAGGCAGGAGGCCCCGGGAGTGCGGGCAGTGCAAGTGGGCGAGATCTCGGGAGACACTGCCCAGACATCCCCCTCCTCATTGGCCCTCCACGGCCGGGCCCCAGGACTAAGGATGGGGAGACAGAGAGGCAAACTGACCATCTCCACCCAGCACCCGAGTGCAGAGTGTGGGGCCAGAGGGAGCAGCCGCAGAGCCCCAGTCTCACCTGGGAGGGCGGGATGGAGGGCGGGTCAGAGGGTGAGGTTCCCAGGAGTGTGTTTGCTTACCGGGGTTGTTTTGGTTGCAGGAAAACCAAGGTGAGGGAGGGTTTTGTCCTGAAGCTGCCTGCAGAGAGGTGGGGCAGGAAGTGGGACCTGGGACAGCCACTGTGAGGGAATTTGGGGACCCTGGGCTAGATTTTTAGTGTTTTGGAGTAGCGGAGTAAAATTTATGCTGTTTTATATGAGGATTAGGCTTTCCACGTTGTTGTATATTTGGTCTTGTTTCTGGGGTTTGGCCAGACGGTAATAAATACATGTGGTGTAGGGTTTAGCGGGGGCAGGGGGACACTGGGCCTCTGGGGTCCTGCGGGCCTTGGCTACTCTGGGAACCTCAGCGGTGGGAGTTTGCACGTCTTCTCAGGACTCAGCAGCTCCTTCTCCTCGAGGCCCAGCTGCCTGCTGCTCTCTGCTTTTTCACATCGTCTGCTGGTCTCCACCCTCACGACCTGGACTCCTGCTGGTGGCCTCTCCACCATGTGTATCCTTGGAGCTCAGCCCCCACTGCAAGTGGTCTCTGGTCTCTGCCCTGGTCTCTCTGCTTTTAATTCCACACTTCAAGAGATGTTTATTGAGTACCTACTGTGTGTACCAGGCCCTGTTCTAGGAGATGCGGGCTGTTAAAAAAACAAAATTAAACTGAGTAGATTTGAAGATCTAATTGCCTTTATTC
Source organism: Ceratotherium simum simum (assembly GCF_057802395.1). Taxonomy (NCBI): domain Eukaryota; kingdom Metazoa; phylum Chordata; class Mammalia; order Perissodactyla; family Rhinocerotidae; genus Ceratotherium; species Ceratotherium simum. Next base: position 54,916,785 of record NC_141919.1, on the reverse strand, counting down.
AACCTTGCATGAATGGAGCAGCATCCTTCTAGCAAGTAGAGCAGAGCCCGGAAGAGCTACAGAAAAGGAAAGGTTTTTAAAAGCAGACAGGGAGCAGGACAAGGAAATCATAAACAAACAAAAAAAAAGCATTATTTTCAGGCAAGGTTACCTTCTTTACGGGACAAAGGGTCTATCAGGTGGATTATCTCTCTGGTGCTGATCAGGAAATTCCAGACTGACCGCTTAAGATCACATTCCTGGGAGAGGCTGAGACTGTGGTTAGGTTAAGTCTTGGTTTGCTGACATGGGGCCCAGCACAAGTAACTCCATTTTGGGCCTGCTGTCTCTTTTTAATAGGACGCAGCTGTGAAGATGCAGTCACAGTTCTTGCTCTCTCAGGGGGAGAGCAATAAAACAAGCAAGATGGGTTCAGAGTGCTAAAATGCTGCCTCGGAGTTATAAAAATAGTGTGTAGAGTGATGGGGTGGGGCCCAGGCTGGGGGCAGGAACGTCTCTCTGAGCAGGCCAGGTTTAAGTGCCACCTGAAAGACCAGGACCAGCCAGGTGAAGATGGGGACCAGCACTCCAGGTGGCCTGAGAGCAGTAGCAGCTGCACCCATCAGTGGGGGGGTGGGAGGGAGGGAGGCTGAGGCCAGGCCATGGGGCAAGCTCAGACTCGAACCCAAAGATTCCCGTGGGCTGGTTTGCACTGCCAGCAGGTTGTCCACCTAGGGAGGATTCAAATGCACACTCTTCCTAAACCTCTTCAAATAATGATGGTAATGACAACCAGGTCGTTTGTCACTCAGCAGTTCCAAACCACTTCCCTACTGTGATCTAACCGAACACGGCGTCTCTGCCCCAGGGTACCCCCGGGAAACAGGAGCTGGGACTTCAACCCATGATTGCTCTATTCCAAAAGCTGCGTGGTCCTTCCACAAAATGTCCTCTCCATCTCCAAAGAACCCACCTGCAGAATCAGAGCACACTGCGGGAGCATGCCGCCTGATCCTGTGGAAGGATCCCCCAAACTGGGGCTTACAAGAGATGGAAGTCACGTCTCTCTCACTTTAAGTCCAAGCTTTGATGGAGAATGCCCTATGATGCCAGCAGGGGCCTGGGGTTCACTCCATGGGGCCTCTACTATGCTCCATTCCACCCAGCTGGAAATCAGGAAGGGAAGCCCTTCCCTTGGAGGGCAGAACCCAGAAACCTCCTCCGTCCCCCTTCTCACATCTCACCAGCCAGAACTTAGTCACACGGCTACATCCAAGGGCACTCTAGTTCTGCTGTCACCAAAACACCGGGCTTCTGCTGACTACAGAAAAAGTCGACAATGGATATTGGGGAACAAGTAACAGTCTCTGGCATAGGTTTTATAATTTTCCTGATTATGAAAGCAATACATACTCACTGCTAAGAATCCAGAAATGTGTGAAGGCAATAAAGATCACGTGCAATTCCAGAGCTAAGATTTATGGGGTCATGTCATACCCTTTATTTTTGTAACCTTATTTCTCACTTAATACAACCCTGATAATCTTCCCGTATCGTTCAATATACATGCTCACCACCATCATGGTTTTTCACGGCATGTTTCAACAATGACCTACGCCGAACTGGAAGACAGCTGTGATTTGTATTTATTTGATTACTAACGAGGGTGAATATGTTTTCACCTTTTATTGGCCATTTTTATTTGTGAATTGGCAGTTCATATCCATTTCTACATCTTAACAGACCATTCGCTTTCTTCACTACTGATTTGGAAAAAACCCACTTCACATGTTCAGGACACCCTGTTAGCAAGCACTGTGGTAGGGCCTTCTCGTGCTTACTCGCGTGCCCCCACGGCTCCGTGCGGTAAGCACTGCCACAGCCCCGTCTAGAGGGAGCGCCGGAGGCACCTTGCCAGCGTCGTGGTCGTGCGGTCGGGAGGAGGCAGAACCGGGACTCAGATCCGTGCTCTTAACCACCAGACATTCTCGTTAATGTTTTCTCTGTGAAGATTTTACAAAACTGTTTTTCCAATTTATCATTTGTCTTTTAACTTTCAACTTTTTGTTTTAATTTGGTTTTCACTTGCACGGTCCAACCTATTCCTCTTGTCCACTGCGGCCTTCGGGGTTGCTGAGTGGCTTCGAGGGCCGGAAACGCGGCACGGCCCGGAGAGGGCGGCGTGCGCCCCCGCCCTGCTCCCCAGGGAGCGGCGCTCTCGGGGCGGCCGTGCCGGGCCGCCCGGGCCCGTGCGCTCCGGGGCACTCGCTGTCCACGCCCGCCCGTCGCGCTGGGCCGAGCTCCTCGCGGCACCCCGGCCGCCTCCTGTCCGCGTCCTCCGCCGGGCCGCCTCGTCGGTACCGCGCTCCCCCGACCCACCTGCGACGTCCCGGCCACGCCCTCGCGCCGTGCGGGGGTGGGGTCCCCGGGCCCCGGGCGCAGGCCGGCCCCTCCCTGCCGACCCGCCGCCCCCCGGCTCCGCGTTCGCTGCAGCCGCCGCCTGCGCCTCGGCGTCCGTCCGCGCGCCCACGCTGGTGCTGAGGGGCCGGCGGCGCCGAGACGGCGCGCTGCCCCCGGGGCGCGAGCGGCCGCGGGCCCCGAAGCCCGCGCGGGGTCACGGCGCCCTCCGCGGTCCTCGTGCGGGAGGTCCCATCGCGCGGCGGAACCGCGCCGTTGTGAAGTCTAAACCAGGAGAACGAAGGATCGCTTTGAAAGCGTCTGAAGACTCTCCATAGCCCGGGGCAGCGGCTGGCACGGCGGCGCAGCCACACGTGGGTAAACTGAGGCACGCGGCCCGGCATTTGTGGGCGCGCGCGGGACACGCCCCCAGTCTTCAGCGCGGCACTCGCCGCCCCGCGCGCTCTCGGCGGCCACGTGACGACGCCCGTCCATCACGTGCGGGGGGCGGGACGCGGCCCCGCCACTCTCCCGGCCGTCCAATAGGGAACGGGGAGCGGACAAGGGGGCGGCCCCGCCAGCCCCTCCCGCGTTGGCGCCCCGCGCGAGGCGGGCCCAGCTGCCGCCCTCCAGTGGGGTCCCGGCGAGCCGGGTTCTGCCGGGGCGAAAGGGCGAGGCTCACGTCAGTCCGGCGGCCCGGCCAATGGGTTCGCGCGCTGCCCTCGCGCCCGCCCCCTTCAGCCTCCTGGCGCCCGCGCCGCCTTCGCTCAGGCCGCGGCGGCCCGCCCGAGTCTCCATCCGGGTCTCCGTTCGCGGGCGGCGGCGGGCGGCGGCGGCGGGCGCGAGGGCCGGGCCGTCCCGGCGGAGGGCGGCGGCGGGCGGCGGTCTTCTCCGCGAGCGTGAGGTGGGTACGGAGGCGGGACGGCTAGCGCGGGCCCGTCGCCATCTTCCTTCCCTCGGACCCCCGGCGGCGCCGGCGGCGGTGGCGGCGGGAGAAGGGCAGCGCTGCCGGCTGGGCAGCCGGGGCCCCGGGCCGGGGCGCGGGCGGCGGCGCGGGGGGGATGGGCGCCGCGTGGCCAGCGGGCCCCAACCCCCTCCGCTTCCCGCCCAGCGCCTCACGGCCCGGGGGGAGGGGTCATTCTTCACATTCTTCACCTCGCCCCTCCCCCAGCTTCAATCAAACTTGGGCGGGGGAAGTCCCGCCCCCGAGCGTCGCCCATTGGCCGCCGCCGCCTCCCGCTGTGGCGTGGCTGGCTGCGGGCGGCACCAGCTCCTCTTGACGTCACTTCCGCTATCAGGTTTGTGGGCCGGGGAGACCTTGGCCTTGGGGGCTGGGATGCTGGAGGGCTGGTGGGGAGCGCGGGGGGAGGGCCCTGGCTGGCTCCGGCCGCTGGTCCGCGCGTGCGGGGAGCCCCCGTCCCGGGGCGGAGGTGCGGCCGGCCGCCGCGGCGCCGTCCTTGGGGGAGGGGGCGGGCGGGAGGAAGCGGGCTCCCGGGGGACACGCTGGTGCAGGGCGCCCCGGGCCCCCGCAGGCCCGGCCCCGACGAGGCTGCGCGCCCGGACGGAGGCTGCCGGCGCGTCCCGGCGGGCGCGGGCTGAGGAGGGGTAACCTCTGTGTCCTTGGCCGGCGGTGGCCTTCGGGCTCAACTTTTCTCGTGGGGCTGGCCCCCGCCTTCGGGTTGGGGGTGAGGGGCGTGCTCCCCGGTTTCTTCATCGATAGACTTCTCACTCGGGAGGGCTGGCGCGCGGGGAGAGGCGGTGGAGACGGCGCGGGTGGCGGTCCCGCGCCGTCGGGAGAATGAATGAGTTCTCGTACCTCTGCTCACGGGTGTTGGTTTCTTGGCATCCCGTTCCTAAAGTTACAGCCTCATTTAGCAGTTCTCTGCGCTCGTTTCTCTAGACCCAAAAAGCATGCGGTAGGTTAAGAAAATTTAATGTCATATTCTAAATTTATATGTAGTTAGGAAAGTAAAATAGTTGTTTGTATCCGGGTTTTTCTGCCGTGGGGCAATCTGGTTCGTTTACAGCATCTTCAGGGAGCGTGTAGTTAAGGAAGTAAAAACGTGTTGTTACTTGGAGTTGGTTTTGGGAGGATGTTTGATTTATCATAGACAGTTGCTAAAAGTATTCTTTTGAAACTTTTGAACTTTTTTAGAGTAGACTAACGTCTTGATCTCTTCTGATTTCACTTGGGTACAGACAATTATAGTTGGTGTGGGGAAGAAATGTGACACTTTTTGGATGGTTATTTTGCACGGACAGCTAGAAGGTATTTTTTTTTATGTTGAAACAGGCTGTGAGTCGTCCTCTCCTGCTCACGAAATTGAAGCTGTTGAATTTGAGAGACTCAGGAATTTTGCAAGTTTGAGGGAAATAAAACACCTTTTTTATAAAAAAGAGAAAGAATGTACGTCACTGAGTTCAGGCTTTATTATAGAGTGAAGAGATCATCATTGTACCAGTTGGTCTCAAAAGTTTGCTCCTTAAGGGCTTTTTATTCCTGTTAGCCTTAACTGGAATTTCCTACCTACACAGAATAGTAGGTATTTGTGTACCTTTGTTTTCAATAGCTAGCAAAGTAATAGCTGTTAATAATGGGAATAAGTCAATATTAAGAGCTCCAAACCAGTGTTTCACACTGTAGGTCCTGATTCATTAACTCATGAAACCATTTTTAGTGGGTGGTGATCACAATTTTTAAAAAATAGAATAGAAAATATTAGTGTGTTACATGAAACTATCGATTCAGCTGTATGCATGTATATTCCTGCAAAATATCTTTCTGAGGATGAGTGTCAAAAAAGTTTGAAAACAGTCCTTCTAAAGGGTATTTTTCTTGTTTGTAGCGCTGGTCTTCTCCAAGGAGTATTAAAAACAGCCCTGCTTATATTTACATTTGGTGGAACATGCTCCCTCACTTTAGTTTTTGGAAGTTGGGGGAATAAATATACTATCAGTGACCAGCATGCATCTTAATCACTTAATATTTTTAATAGCCTTAGAAGCTTTTGTCTGGGCAGTAAAAGATCTTCTCCATCCCAGAATATTAATTGCCTGGTTTTTCCATGTGTAGATGAGAGTAGAAGAATCTGGATCCCCAGTAATGAGTTGTAACATTGCCTCATGTGACCTCAAGACTGGAGTAAAGGAGGCCTGGTCACTGCATGCTCTTTGCCTTTCTTTGTGTTTTAAGCATTGCACATTCACTTAAGAGTGGACTTCATTAAATACCAGGTAAAAGGAGAGCCACTTTTTTGATACTGTCATTGAAATCTAGAGTGTATTTTACAGTTACAGCACATCTCACTTTGGGCTGGTTGCGTTTCCAGTGCTCAGTAGTGACATGTGGTTAATGGTTACCATGTGGATAGTGCAATTCTAGTGGATTGTCTAGCTGCTTTTCAAAAATTAGATTTCTCTGGCTGAGTATTTGCAGTTTCATATTATCAGCCAAAAGTGTTCCCTGTCTGTCCGTAGCCTCATCTCAAATGTGAGGAAATTGCGTCAGGTGGTTTCTTAGGCTGTTTCTGGATCTTAGAGTTAAGTATTCTCAGGCAGCTGACAACTATACTTTGGTTAAGTGTTAACTTTTTGCTTCTCTAGGAATATTTTAAGAGATTTTAGATCATCTGTTTTAAAGTGACATAATTATGATGAGTACGATTTGGGAGCATTGTGGGAGCATTTTGTTCTGTTAAGTAGTCATCCTTTGTGTCAGTATTGATTATCATACAAGTTACACCATCTTTCTGTTCACTTGAGAATCCCCCCTTCCCCCATTTTTTATTTGGTCAATTACATGATTGCCTAATGCATAGGAGGAAACAGTTTTCTTAGTGAATTCACTCTTGTATGGTGTAGACTGTGAATTTTCTACTAATGATATAGTAATTACAGTAAACTGTCTGGAATCTAGATTAAATAACTAGAACCTACCTTTTCTTGGAGGATGTGTAGATTATACAGTGGTGATTCAACCTGGGAAAAGATCAGTATAATGAAGGATAGGAAGGCTGAAAATTTTAAAGGATTGGGAAATAATGGTGTATATAACGACCATTGAGCAGAACAAGTCACCCAAGTGGAATACTCTGCTTCACCATAAATATTTGCATGCATTACAGGTTTTGTAGCAGAATTTCCTTTTCTTAGGTATACAGAGACAGCATAGAATGCACTTGTGGTAGCAGGAAAGTTGGCCCCAAATTAGCAATTTGCATTGGAAAATTTAGGAAAGAATACTGGAAGTTGACTTAGATTAGCTACCTTTTAAAAAAAAAATCTCAGAATTTAGATAATTTGATCTAATCAAGAGCGTGCTTCGTGCCTGCTGTGTGTCTAAGTAAATGAAATGGTTGTTTGGAAAACATGACCTAGTACTTACCTGTTTTTTAGGGTAACGTTTGGTAGAATAAGAAATTGAGATCTTTCATTAGCAAAACTTAGTCTAAAAACTTGATCTTGTCAATTTCACGTCAGCTTAGGTTCATGGAGTGATCCACTTCTAAAAATATTGCATATGCTCTGTCAAAAGAAGCAAAATACTATTGGAGAGTTTGCTTAATAGTAATGTTTTAATATTCAGCCAGCATTATCAGATAAATAATTTCACTGATATTCAACTGAGTATTTGAGATTGAAGGAAATTTTTATTAAGTAGCTAATATTCTAATTTTGATTTGTATTTGATTATCAGCAGGGGAAACTGAGTGATGAGACTGAAGAAAATATTTCATTTTATTTGTATGGAAGTTGGGCAAAAATGAAATTTATACAACCATCAGATGGCATATGAATAAAAGTTTTTAAAAATAAAACTTGCTGAGCTACTTTGTTTATAGGAGTATGTAAATTGATGTAAAAGGTAGGATATTAGACTTCTGGAAAACAATATTTTTGCTCAGAAGTTCAAACTCTTATAGGTATTAAGTATATAAAAGATAGAGTCTGCCTGCTTCTGGACTAAGTTTGTTTATCGTATTTTAAGAATTTATAAGCTAGTTTGTTTAAAATATTTTAGTAAAATTGATAAATGCAAAGGTGAAATTTATATATTTTCCTTCATTAATATGTAGCCTTCACAGTGTATATTCACATGTGTTTTTAGGACCATGACACTTAACCTTCTTTTGGTCATAGACTTCTTTGCAAATGTGATAAAAGCTATGGACCCTTGTAGAAAACTTGTAGATACAATTTCCGGGGGTTCCAGAAGCCCGTTGTGGATGCAGGTTAAGAACCCTGACTTTAAGGTGTTGTGACTATACAACTATGTTAAACATGATATGATAGCATACACTGTCATTTACTAAAACATAAGTGGATTTTAGAATGTGAGTGTTAATTATGGAACCTTACTTGATATAAACACAGATTTAGACAAACAAGCTTATTCATAATAAGTAGATTTGCCTCTTTATAGCACATTTTAAATTGACACAGCGTTATTTTAAATTGAAGATAAACACATTGACCGTCACAAGTTTATCTGGGAAAGTAAGATTACTGTCTTAGTTTCTCAGATTGATTTATTAAGACGAATAGTTACCATTTTTTAAGTACTTACTTCTGGGTCATTAAGATATTTTGCATGTGTCCCTAGTCCTCACATCAACCCCATGAGGTGTGGATGTTACAGTTCCCCAGTTGGAGATGAGAGAACTAAACCTCGGGGTTATGTGACTTGCCCAAGAACACAGCCACTAAGTAGCTGCTCGACCCCAAAGCCATTGCCCGTACTGCTGTGTCGAGCTGAAATCAGTTTCTTACAATACGTTTTGTCCAAGTCGAAGTATGACTTTCAATCACCATAATTTTTAATAGGGAGGGGAGTAGTTCAAGCTATAGAGGTAGTATGTGAATAAGGACAGAAAGTAGATAGGAAAGTATATTACTTTTTTAAGAAGAAGCATCTGAAACATCAAATTCAGATGGTTTTAGTTAACAGCACCTTGTCTAAGATAGTGTTAAAAATCTAGTATTGCTGGTTGCAGCTCAAGATATTAAGTATCCACTATGTACGTGGCTCTTTTTGTATTTTATTTCTAATCCCTCTTAACAGCTCTGTAAGCTTTGTCTGGTTTTTATGAGTTAAAATAACAAAGGCCCAGAGATTACATGATGTGTCTAAAGACACAGTAAATTCTGAGCCAGGATTCAAACCAGGTCTCTGATTCTGAAGTACACTTTAGCTATTAAGGGAAAAACCTCAAGAACTGAAAATGAACACTAACTAGTTACCCCCATTCCTTTCTTTTTCCCAGTAGCTGAGCATTGTGTAGTTGTGATCAGTGTACGGGTTAGGATTTTTACGTAGCCTTATTTCTTAACATTTCCATGAGTCCCCATAATCCATAAATTCTAGTGTATGGATTGTGTTCTGTGTTTCTGAAAGCTTACTTAATTAAACATTGCCTCCTCTCAGCTGTTAGATTTGTTTCCAAAAATTTGTTTTAATCAGTATTTCCTAAAAAACTGCAGGCTGAGAACCATCAGTGGATCATAAAATCAATTTATCATGTGTAATAAAATAGAAAATACAAGAGAAAGGGTTAGTGTTGATTTGTGAACAATATTAGTATTTTATTGTATTAGTGTTATGTATGTGTAGACATATGTATGAGTACTATTTAGAAATACAAAATATTTTTCTCACTGTGGATTGTGGAAAGGTAGAAACCACTACTTTAATGAATAGTGATGCTACATAGTAGGTATCTGTTCTCCCTGCCCCTTACCCCTACATATCCAACGTTTAGATTTTATTTGTATATATTTCCCCCCAAATTGAGCATTTTAATAGTCTTTGGTATGAAAATTGCCAGATTGCTTTCTGCCAATATGGTATCTTTTTACATTGCTGCTCAAGGAAAATAGTACAAAGTAAGCATGCCACACTCAACAAGATTGAAAAATGAATACATTTGGATTCTACATTTATTTCATTTTATATTGCTATGTTTGATGAGGATTCAGACTTGTTTTAAATGAGAATACTGGTCTGGAATTGAGGGTTAGGTAGAGGTACCAGCTGGTTTTACTGTTGGCTGTCTTCTAAAAATAAGAACCGTGCTGGTTCTGGAGAAAGATTTTGGCTTATAAAGGCTTGACTTTTTAGGGACGATTGTCTCCGTGTTCATACCTTGCAGAATTGAAATGGGTGCAGGTATAGTAAGTTTGGAGATTCACTGCTATCTCCTGTAATTTGAGGCAAGTTATTAAACTGCTTAGCACCAGTTTCCACCTTGTAAAATGGAGATGATGAGACTATCAAATAAGGTGGCACATACGAAGGGCTTGACTTGGGGCCTTAGGTATATTGGACGTGAAACCTTTCCCCTTATTCTCACAGATCACTTAGTCCAATCTGTTGACGTTACAACTGGGAAAGCTGAGGGGCTAGAAAGGCTAAATTATTTGCACAAGGTTCAGTGGCAGTGAGTGAGCAGGGCCAGGATTTGAACCTTGGTCCTTTTTTTTTTTTTTTGTCCCGACTCCAAATGAGTAATGCTGCTATGAACATTCACATACAAGTTTTTGTGTTTAATTCTCTTGGGGAATATACCTATGAGTGGAATTGCTGGATCCATATGGTAACTGTTTATTGATGAACTGCTAAATTTTTCCAAAGCACTTGCATCATTTTACATTCCCACCAGCAGTATATGAGGGTTCTTCTTTCTCCACATCCTTGCCAACACTTACTTGTCTTTTTGATCTTTTTGGTTATGGCCATCCCAGTGGCTCTGAAAGTAGTATCCCGTTGCTTTGGTTTAGGTCTCCCTAGTAAGTGATAAGTGATGTTGAGCGTCTTTTTATATAGTTACTGGCCATTTGTGCTTATGAGCCATATCTTTGGAGAAATGTCTATTTAAATCTTTTGCCCTTCTTTAAAATAGGTTAAGCTACTTTTATATATGGTATGAGGTAGGGGTCCAAATTCTTGTGCATGTGGATATCCAGTTGTCCCAGCACCATTTGTTGAAAAAAACTATTCCTTACCCATTGTCTTGGCACTCTTGTTCAAAATGAATTGACCCAATGTATGAGGTTTATTTCTGGACTTTCAGTTCTGTTCCATTGAGTTATTTGTCATAAGTGTTTTTGATTACACATTTTGGTTACTAAGTCACTACTTAGTAACTTAGCATTAAATTTAGTGTGTTTTTTAAAAAGTAATCTTTATAGTATCTACCTCTGAGGTATAAAGTCTATAAATTGAAGGTTAATATTTAATATGGTTTAGATTAATTTGGGTTTTAAGATTTTGATTATAAAACAAAACTGATCATATTGCTTAGTTCAGAGGATATTGTACCAAGGTGTTAAATACCTTGGTCCCTGCCTTTGATTATCACAGCACCTTTCTAGCTAAAAGAAGGATCCTGATCCTGACTCAGATCCAGCAGGTTATCTTTCATTTTCTGTTAATAAAACCACTTAGTGTTTGGTGGCATGGAATACATGAGTTAGGTTAATTTAAAAATTAGATTCTCTTTGTGTATATATTTTTTATCATACCTTTGTACATTAGTGCGTTTAATACTGGATTATGCGTGATGCACAGGACTTTCGGGTTTTGAATCATTAGATTTCATTAGAGGCTCTTTTGTTTCTTTTAATGGATTGTTTTGGGGGGCTGGTTCTTAAGGAAGGATAACTGATTTCGTGGTTTTTCATTTCTAGTAACTATAAGAAAACCAAAACTTGGTAATAGTGAAGTAAGAGATGTGGGAAGAAGGTGATCTCTAAATCTTGTAAATATATGGTATTAGGAGTGGATTCAGATAACCAAGCATTTTAAATAATATTAATCAAATATAGGAAATGAAAGCATCACATAGATCATACATATAGCTACAATTTAAATCACTGATTTTTGGAAGGTTTGTTCAGTTAAACTTATGTTTAAGTTAAGTGAATGAAAACGGCCTAATACTTTTTTTTTCTCCTTAATCACACAGGGAACCAGGATTACCAGGAGAAAGCCTTCCTGTGGTGCTCAGCTGTGGTCCCTTTTCAGCATTCACCCTGGACGTTCTCTTCACTGTGGGATGAGGTAGTAGGTTGTATAGTTTTAGGGTCACACCCACCACTGGGAGATAACTATACAATCTACTGTCTTTCCTAACGTGATAGAAAAATCTGCATCCCAGCAGCCTCATAGAAAGTCAATAACTAATTGTACAATATTTAAGATTAACTTGTGTAAACATGCTGTATTGCAGCATTTCTTTATGGTATGCAAGTTGCTTATTCTTTTAGAGATTAAAAACTTTAGCAAGTAGACTGGATGGGGGTGGGGTTACTTTTTACTTCTCATTTCTGTATATCAGAATAAGTGTATATTTTATTACTGATTGATGCTGATAATTTTGTGTTGCATTTTCTTTTGAAAGAGATGTGCTCTCCGTTACAGAAGAAAAGATTGCTCTGTCAGAGTGAGGTAGTAGATTGTATAGTTGTGGGGTAGTGATTTTACCCTGTTCAGGAGATAACTATACAATCTATTGCCTTCCCTGAGGAGTGGACTTGCTGCATGTTGTTGTCATTTAGATGGTATTAAAACGCAGAAGAATGAGTTTTGACATCGTTTTGTATTTACAGTTTATGTCAATTGCGTATTTTCTTTGTTCAAGTATAGTGTACCTGTAATAGACGCAGTGATCTAAATTTTTAATTTTCACATATGGTGTATGTCAGAAATCTGAAATGAAGCAAAACTCTCAGAGTGAAGAAGGTAATCTTCAGGAAATCTTAATAGGGACCAGGCCCCTTTGGAATTGAATAGGTTCACTGCCATGCATGCTGCTGCGCATGTCCAGGGTGAGACCTGGGTGGTAAACGTAAACACCAGCTGGAAGGGCCCTGAGCTCAAACGGAGTCAGGTTGATTGGGGTTCATTCTCCAGTCTGGGTTTGGGGGTGGCCTTGGGCAGTGTTGTGACCACTCCTTCATTGGTGTGTTGTTTTGGATGGCTTCACACTCCAGCCTGGAAAAGGACAGGTGGGCTTTGGGTTCTACCCTTGCTCCCTAGGAAGTCACGAAGACTTCAGCTTTGCCCCCAAAACCTAAGTGGTCCTTGATTCACAAAGGGGCATCCTCTGAAGCTGTCAGATGGGAAAATCCATAGTCTGTTGTTTTAAAGAAAATATGAGGGGCCGGCCCGGTGGTGCAAGCAGTTAAGTGCACGCACTCCGCTGCGGCGGCCCAGGGTTCACTGGTTCAGATCCCAGGCGCGCACCGACACACTCCTTGTTAAGCCATGCTGTGGCGGTGTCCCGTATAAAGTGGAGGAAGATGGGCACGGATGTTAGCCCAGGGCCAGTCTTCCTCAGCAACAAAAGAAGATTGGCAGATATTAGCACAGGGCTGATCTTCCTCACAAAAAAAAAAATGTGAGGATAATGCTAGAAAGGGCTACTTGAGTTTTAACACCCATGAAGGCCCATGTCTCATCTTTCTTCCAGTGGCCAAACCATATGCTGCCTTGGGTCTTATAATCAAGCAAGACTAAAAGCTTGCTGTTTTAAGTGCTTGCCGTTTATTTTATTTTGGGAGAAGAAAAAAAGGCAAGCTGTGGAGGTGAGGGAGAGGTCACATCTTCCCAAATATTTCCATCTATTGTGAATCTTAATATCTACTATAATCACAGTGTAGTGCCATTTGCAGCAGGAACTTTGCATGAGAGAAACAAGTTTTCTCTTGGATGGGCCCAACCAAGGTGATTTATCCTGGGCCAAATTTATGCTTTATTTCATCCCTGGCATATAGATGGACATCTGCATGATCTACAATTGGTCTGTTTTATGAACTGGACAGGTAAATATTGAGGGGAAATAGTCGTTTTTACATTTATTGCCTTTTGATGTGCCAAATGAAAATGGAATGTTTGAGAAATTCTCTCTGGCTTAGTCTTTGTTAAACTGACAAGTTGGATGACTCTCCTGCTCATTGTGTGGCAAGTACAGTCGTGGAGTTTTGTGGTTTCCTGACGCCTGAGCCTCCAGTGTGGATGTCCTCACCACTCTGCGCTTGGAAACTTATCCTAATCTAACTAATAACTAAGGTCTGGAGAAAAATGAATTTATATCTTTTATTAATTACACAAGGACTCATTTCATATCATTATTAGCCAAGCCTAGTAATGGAATCGAATTGTGGAGAACGTCTACATTTTGTAAAAACACTTAAAAGTACCTTTATGGAGAGTGACAGTATCTAAAACCTTGTTTTTGATGGGGACAAAAATTGTGATCAGAATTTGCTTCCATTTACTGTAATTCAAGGGTCAAAAACTCAAATTCCTGGGTCCAGGAGGGGCTGGCTGTAACTAGGAAACATGGCATGTCCAGGGACAGGCAGTAAGTTAATTTGTACCAGTTGATGGTGGCAAGCAGGATATTTATATATAGCATCACCTAATTTTCCAGTTCATCACGAGGTGAAGATTTTATGAAATCTGGCATTTAAATTTTGGTGCTCAGTTAAATGTTTTAAAAAGTCTGTGGCTCCAACAATGTATGGTAGGCTGGGTATTAGATTTCTGTTTTGCATCCTCTGATGTAATTGAATTACTTACGGTTCCTTTGTAACGAGAGGTTTGATTTTAAGCAAATACATTTGTGGTTTTTACCAAGATCATACGGCCAGTAACTTTTTAAAACCATCAGAATGAAAGAATTCTAATTGGTTTGAATTTGAAATAAAACCCAAAGAATAGGGCCTAATTTAACAGGTTAATTTGAAGTGCATCTGCCAAGTAGAAGACCGGCAAGAAAACAGTGGGTTCCTAGGAAGAGGTAGTAGGTTGCATAGTTTTAGGGCAGGGATTTTGCCCACAAGGAGATAACTATACGACCTGCTGCCTTTCTTAGGGCCTAAGTATTCCACAGTCACCTGTTATCTTGCTGCCTTGCTTTGGTGTAAGCAGAGTTCTTCCTGCAGGTTTTCTCATAAATGAAAACATTGCAGGAATACCAGAGAAAGCAATGCTTGCATTCGTGGTTTATAAACAGCAGCATGGCACCAACGTTGATTACTAAGAGTCATCTACTGAGAAGTTAAGGCTTCTGAAGTTTACCTCGTTGCTTGTGTGTCTCACTCTAGTGTTGCCGGAAAGTTTTGGAAAGCATAGGCTTTTTGCTTTGGTCAAGTCCCCTTTTCTGATCTAGAGACTGCCAGCTGTTTCCCCTCAGTAACCTCTGTTACACCTGAAAGAAGGCATTTAACAAAACTGTTGAAATATTTTGCTGTACAAAAATATTTTCCTACAGTGTATTTGTAAATATTTATCTTGCTAAGTTTCTGGGTTTCTTTGTCTTCTGGATTTAAATTCGGGGCATTTCTGGTAGTATTGCATATTCTGGGAATCCATCATTGCATTGAGCGCCCGTTATGGTACGTAACCCTGTGGTTTAATCTGTTTAATGTGTACAAGGACTGGAAGGTCAGCAAAATGAAAATGGTTGTAAGATAGAGTTTCTATAATTTGTTAACCATCTTTGCAATAAAAATACTTTTACTTTAAAATTGTGCTTTTTAAGTCATTTTTAACCCTCATCCTTGTGGAATTAGATGCATTTTTTATTTGTAAGTATTTAGACATGTTTTAGGATCTGTTAAAGTACTTACTTTCATTTTTTGTTAGCAGTAATTTGCTGATTGTACTGTCATTCACAGATGTATATTAATGAAGCTAATTCCAGCCACATCCCAGTCTTAGATTTTTGTAAATGCTTGTGCGTCTTTGTATAGTTACTTCTGCTTGGGACATTCTACTTTCTTAAAGTAATTCTCATTCTTAGAGTCTGCTCAAGCAGGCACTACCTTGCAAAAACTTCTCGTTATGCCCCCTCAATTCCCTGGTCTGGTTCAAACGTTTACCATAAGAAGAATGGTGCTGAGCCTGGGATGTGTGTGCATTAGCATCCTGGGGGTAGCTTTAATTTTTTTCAAACTATTTTGAACAGTAATATATTTAAAAGATTCCAGGGGTGAAAAGGTTGAATGGGAGTTCAGTGAAGTTTCCCATCCTGTTCCCCACTCCTTAGAGCGTGGTCAGTGGAAGGAAGGTCAGGAGGTGGTGGTGGGTTCTAGGCATATTCTACACCTCTGACCAATTGGGGCTTTCAGTTTCCTCTATAAATTGAGATAGTTGGGTGTGGCTACTAAGGCAGTTTTTACATTGTGCAGTTCTGTAAAAGCAAAGATTTTAAAATACAGATATGGATTGATGAGCGGCAGAACTACATCAGTTTCAAGTACTATACACAGATTTGAGTGAAAATGCATAGGAAAAGAACAAGGAAGTGGCTATAGTAGGATTAGGGATGATTTTTTAAAATCAGTATTTCAAATTTTCTATAGTTTTGCTTATAAAAGTATTCTAAATCATCTCTAACCATCTTCCTTATTAAAATATTTAGGCCACACCAGCCAGCTGTCATTTTTCTCCCCATTCCATTGAACTACCTTCCCAGATCATTCCTTGTGTTTCCAGTTTGCTTTCCACTTGTGGGATCTTGGCCGGAGGGGAGCCGAGGGGTCCTCTGGGGATTGGACGTAATGCCTTCAGCAATGTTTGGTGGTTGGTTGGCCCCTGAAGGAAGTATGTGCTGTGTTCTGACGCCTTGGGAATCTGAAATCCTGCTTCTTGCTTGAAACCCATAACTTAGCATTTTAGTTTGACTTCAAGGTATTTTTCCTTATGAGAGCTGGGAGGTGGAGTAAATGCATTGAACTGCTGTTAATGTCAGAAGAACAGTGGGTTACACAAATTAGTGTTTTAAAGAAATGGAGGCTGCCCAGTGTTGGTATGGAAGCATCATGATCAGTGTCCTAGATTCTTTCTAGCTTTTCTGCCATCTCTAGCACATGGTTTCCATTCTCAAGGTCACCTCTGTCACAACATGACTACTATTAATTGGCTATCACCCTTTTTCCAGGCACAAAGATGTAAGGGGAAGGGCAGGCACATTTCAACCATCAAAGCTGGTTGAAGAGTCTTCTCAGCAACACCGCCTAGTGACTCTTTTTTGACTCATCAGTTGCTGCTGTCACACTGCTGTGGCTGCAAGGAAGGCTGGGAAGTGGCTTAGCAGGCCAATTGCCAGGCTGAACAGAATCAGTTCCACTAGTAGGGAGATAGGAGAAAGGGCAGCAGAGGGCATTCCAAAAAACTTGGCATAAGGAAGACCAGTGGGCTCCATTCCTCCATTCCATCCCTGCCATTAATACTTGGGCAGCCTCAGTTGGGCAGGCCCTTCCCAACCCTCTGGGCTTGAGAACTCTGCTGAGCCTGGAGAGCTTCAGTCAGAAGGGCTCCATGGGACTTTTCTATCTCAGCGGAGGGGAGCAGAGAGCTGGTTAGGAGGCCTTACATGGACCCTACAATGTATACTACCTCTAGCTTAGGGACCAGTACAGGACTGGAACTAAAAGCATTTTTTTCCTAAACTATTGTTTAGAGCAGTTTTAGGTTCACAGCAAAATTAAGCAGAAAGTACAGCAAGTTCACATACACCTTGTCGCCACCCTTGCAAACTTCCCCACTATCGACATTGTGACCACGGTGGTAGGTTTTAATAAAGCATTTTGTTTTCTCTTTCCTTGGAAGTTTTTCCACCATTAAAATTAGGCCAAGAGGCTTAGCTTACTGCCTCATGGAAGGAAGGACACACAATTCTCAGCAATGACCAAGGGACCAGTTCATTGCTTTGGGTGCCAAAATTGACTCTGGGAAATTAATGGCAGAAGCGGGTACTTAAAATGATACTTTGGGATTTTGCATCAACATGCCAGGAGCTAAACCTGGAGGACTGAGGAGAGTGAATTGTATTAGGAATAGAGTAGAGGGAAATGCATAATGAGCTGTTTCTCCATCTAAGAAATAAGAGTTTTACCAGCAAGCAGTAAGATAGGAGGGAGTGAGACTGCAGTCAGGTGGGTGAGTGCTGGAGAAGAGGTCCTGAGCTCAGTGCCCTCTGGGCTGGGCATGGTGGAGCAGCTCCCTAGATGGATGGAGGGAGTCCCGGGGCAGGGGTGGTGGGTTGGCATCTTTCCCCAGGACATAACCTGGCAGACCACAAAGCTGGGACTCCTGTGTACAGCATGCACCTCGGCCATGACAGCTGCAGGAGAGCTGTGCTACTGACGGAGGGGCTGTGGGAGCTCCCAGACAGCTTCCTGCCGAAGAGCCTTGATTTCAGTGAGGTGTGGTCCTTATCTCAGGAAAGGTGCCCTAGCTCCTGGACTCAAGGTAGATGGTGACCAGATGTGGCCAATGAGATGTAAGGAGTGGTGGTGGAGGGGGAGAGGGTTTCATAAGAGGAAGGTTCTGGAGGAGAAACTGTCTTGTGCTGTACCCTGCTGCTTACCTTTGAACTGAACGTGGTTTTGTGATGACTAGAGCTACTGCAGCCATCTTGTGACCACGAGAGGGAGGCAAGGGGGTCACTGCCAACCTGGAGTTCTGACATCATTGAGCTGTTGAGGCATGCCAGCATTTGCCCACCTCCACACTTCAAATTACGTGAGAAAAATGAACTATCCCACAGTGAGTGGGTGTGCTGTTACTTGTAGAAGAAAACTCCTCTCACAGGATCCTACCTACCTAAGAGAAGGCTAAAGAAAGCCCCTAAGTGTGCTTAAGTGTGAGGGACCAGTGAAGATGCTGAGGCCATCAGCTAGGAAGGAGCCGTGTGGCTGGGATAAGGATGATAGAGACTGGATCTCTGGCATCGGGAGGCCACGGCAGGACCTGAACATGAGCACGGCATGCGGTGGGGAAAGGCTGAGGCCAAAGACCATGTTTCAGAAACTTCGGTCTTAGAAGCTGCAGCCAGCAAGGACCAAGCTTGGGCAGTGTGTGGACCAGACACCCCTCCCTAGTGCTGAGATGGTAGCCCTTTGGAAACATCACCCTCAGGGAGGGAAAGGGGGAGGAGGAGGACCTTGAATTTGACAGACTACTAAAACCGCTTAAAATCAAAACAGTTACCTTAAAGGGATGAGATTTTAGTTTCCTGCCATTAGCAGAAATGGGGGCTCAAGATAGAAATAAAAATTTTTAAGTTACATTTTCATGCTCTTGAATGGTAACTGCAAATTTTGAATCCCTACAGTTACCCTAATGCAAAACTCACTATTCAAAAGTAGAGAGCTGCTTTGATGATGTGCAGTGAAATACTGATATAGAAAGATTTTTAAAAGCAAACTACATAGCTTATCTATTTCTCACAGGTAATGTAGATTAAGTTTCTTGCAACATCTCGTAAACCTAGGTATATTATCCAGAGTGCTTAATATGAGCATGTTTCACATGACAAGCTCTCAATAAATGCAATGTGTGTGTGTGTGTATACACACATATACATACATACATATATATCCAGTCCTTGCTTTGCATGGTACGTTGTTAACAGAAATTCATGCACGTAAGAATCATGTCCTTCCTTTCCTTTGCCTGATAGAGAACCATGCTAAGTGAGAACAAAGTTCCAGTATGAACGAGTCTGCATTAGCAGGGTACTGTGCAAAGTGAGAACTACCTGCATATATATGTACCCTTTGCTTCTTAAAATATGTCCAGCTCCCTTCCATGTCTTGCTTCCCATTTGTCTAGGACCCATTGGTCATAAATCCTCATGGGGAGCTAACCCCTCTAAACTTGCAGGTTGTATCATCCAGCCCATTGGCAGCTGCTTAGGAAGCTAAATACTACATCCTGAGGTGTGGTGTTTCAACCAAGTCTCAAAGTGGAGGAGTGACCCAGCAGAGGTGGGGAAGTGACCAAAAGGAGAAAGAATGTGGTTGAGAAAATCTAAAAAGATGCACAAGGTTTGAGGTCCTATATGTTGGTGTAATACTCCCCAGATTGTAAATAAGCTTTCCTAACTAATCTTATGATTATTTTAATACCTTGGGTACCCAAATATAGGGGCTGGGGGAAGAGGGTATGGTGAGTGGCAGAGCAGAGGATGTCTGAATAGTGGGAAAATATATTCCAGTTACTGGAAAAAACTCCATTGAAAAATAATATCTGGTTGATATATGGTTCTTTTGTGATTGGGGAAGGGTGACCTAGTCCCTAAGGGAAATCATGCAATGTGTAGTCCTTTGAATGTGGCTGCTTTTACTTAGCGAATTTTAAAGGTTCATTCATGTTGTAACATAAATGAAGAGTTTGTTCTTTTCCATTGCTGAATAATATTTTGTTGTATGGATAGATAACATTTTGTTTACCCTTTCACTGGTTGATGGGTATTTGGATTTTTTCTAGAGTTGGCTCTTAAACATTTGTGTACAAATCTTTCTGTGGACATCTGTTTTCATTTCTCTAGGAGAAATACTGAGGAGTGGAATTCCTAGGTCATATAGTAAATTTATGTTTAACCTTCTAAGAAACTGCCCAACTGTTTTCAAAGTGGTCGTACTATTTTACATTCCCGGTGGTGATATATGAAGGTTCTAGTTTCTTTACATCCTCACCAACACTTGATAATTTCTTTCTTCTTGATAATAGCCATTCTGGTGGGTGTTTAGTCGTATCTCATTGTAGTTTTAATTTGCATTTCCAAAATGATTAATGATGTCAAGCATCTTTTCATGGCTTGTTAGCCATTCTTGCATCTTCTTTGGTAAAATGTTTACTCACATCTTTTGACCATTATTTCGTTGACTTGTTTATCTTCTTATAATTGAGTTATAAGGATTCTTTATATATTCTGGGTACAAATCCTTTATCAGATATATGCTTTCAAATATCTTTTCCCAGTCTGTTGCTTTTCATTTTCTTAATGGTGTCTTTTGAAGCACAAAAGTTTTTAATTTTGATCAAGTCCAATTTATCATTTTTTTCTTTTCTGGACCATGTCTTTGGTGTCATGTTTAAGAACTCTTTGCCTTACCCAAGGTCATGAAGATATTCTCCTATGATTTCTTTTAGAGGTTTTATTGTAGCTCTTACATTTAGGTCTGTGATCCATTTTGAGTTAATTTTTGTGTATGGTATGAGATAATTATCTTTTTGCTTATGGATATCCAATTGTTTCAACACCATTTGTTGAGAAGGCTATCCTTTTCCAATTGAATTGCCTTGACACCTTAATTGAATATCAATTCACCATGCATATGAGGCTTTAATCCTTTTATAAAAAATTTTTTTCCAGCTTTATGGAGGTATGATTGACAAAAAATTGTATATATTTAAGGTATACAGTGTGGTGTCTTGATACAAGTATACCTTATGTAAAGATTACTACACTCAAGCTAATTAACATATCCATCACCTCATATACTTACCTTTTGTGTGTGTGTGTTGAAAATACTTAAGATCTACCTTCACAGCAAATTTCAAATATAAAATAGGTTATTATTAATTATAGTTACCATGCTATATATTAGATTTCTAGAATTTACTCATAATTGAAAGGTAACCAAAGTTAAAAAAAGTTAACCCTGTGACTGATATCTCTCCATTGCCCCCACCTCCTAGCCCCTGGCAACCACCATCCTACACTTTATTTCTATAAGTTCAACTTTTAAAAATTCCACATATAGGTGATATCATGTAATATTTGTCTTTCTGTATCTAGCTTATTTCAGTTGGCATAACATCCTCCAAATTCATCTCCTTCTTTCTCATGGCTCAATAATATTCCCTTGTATGTATATACCACAATTTCTTTATCCATTCATGTGTAAACAGACATAGATTGTTTCCATATCTCGGCTATTGTGAACAATGCTGCAGTGAACATGGGGGTGCAGATATCTCTTCGAGATACTGATTTCATTTCCTTTGTGTATATTCCCAGAAGTGGGACAGCTGGATCATATGGTAGTTCTATTTTTAATTTTTTGAGGAACCTACATACTGTTTTCCACAGTGGCTGCTCCAATTTACATTCCCACCAGCAGTGCACAAGGGTTCCCTTTTCTCCACATCCTCACCAACACATTATTTCTTGTCTTTTTGATAATCACCATCCTAAGAGGAGTGAGGTGATATCTCATTGTGCTTTTTTCCCCCTAGATTATATTGAGATAGAATTGGCACATATAAGTTTAAGGTGTACAGTGTGATGATTTGATACACGTATACATTGCAGAATGTTTACCACAATAAAGTTAGTTAACACATCCTTCACCTCACATAATTACCATTTTATTATTATTGTTATTGTGAGAACATACAAAATTTACCCTTATGTCAACTCTGAAGTATATAATACAATATTGTTAACTATAATCACCATGCTGCACATTAGATCACTGGAACTTATTCCTCTTATCTCTGGAAGTTTGTACCTTTTGACAACATCTCCTTATTTCTCCCACCCCCTAACCCCTGCTAATCATTCTACTCTCTGCTTCTATGAGTTCAACTTTTTCAGATTCTACATATAAGTGACATCATACAGTATTTGTCTTTCTCTGTCTGACTTACCTCACTTAGCAGAATGCCTTCAAGGTCCATCCATGGTGTCACAAATGGCAAGATTTCCTTCTTTTTTTTTTGTGAGGAAGATTAGCCCTGAACTAACATCCGATGCCAATCCTCCTCTTTGTTTTGCTGAGGAAGACTGGCCCTGGGCTAACATCTGTGCTCATCTTCCTCTACTTTATATGGGACGCTGCCATAGCATGGCTTGACAAGCAGTGCATTGGTCCACACCCAGGATCCAAATCTGTGAACTCCAGGCCGCCGAAGCGGAGTGTGCATACTTAACTGCTATTCCACCAGGCCGGCCCCATGATTTCCTTCTTTTTATGGCTGCATAATATCCCAGTGTCACATTTTCTTTACCCATTCATCTGTTGATGGACACTTAGGTTGTTTCCATGTCTTGGCTATTGTGAATAATGCTGCAATGAACATAGGGGTGCAGATATCTCTTTGAGATACTGATTTTATCTCCTTTGAATGTATATCCAGAAGTGGGGTTGCTGGATCATATAGTAGTTTTATTTTTAATTTTTTGAGGAACCTCCATACTGTTTTCCATAGTGGCTACTCCAATATACATTCCCACCAACAGTGTACAAGGGTTCCTTTTTCTCCACATCCTCACCAACATTTGTTATTTCTTTTTTTCTTTAATAATAGCCGTTCTCTTATTTTGGTTTTGATTTGCATTTCCCTGATGATTAGTGATGTTGAGCACGTTTTCATGTACCTGTTGGCCATTTGTATGCCTTCTTTGGAAAAATGTCTCTTCAAGTCCTCTGTCCATATTTTAATAGGATTATTTGCTTTTTGCTGTTGAGTTGTATGAGTTCTGTATATATTTTGGATATTAACTCTTTATCAGATAAATGGTTTGCAGATATTTTTTCCTATCCCATAGGTTACATTTTCATTTTGTTGATTGTTTCTTTTGCTGTGCAGAAGCTTGTTAGTTTGATGTCAACCCACTTGTTGATTTTAGCTTTCATTGCTTGTGCTTTTAGTTTTATATCCAGAAAATCATTGCCAAGACTGATGTCAAGGATCTTATCCCCTATATTTTCTTCTAGGAGTTTTACATTTTCAGATCTAGTGTCTTTCCATTTCAACTTGAAGGACTTCTTTGAGAATTTCTTGCAGAACAGATATAGTAGTAATGAACTCCCTCAGCTTTTTATTTGACTGTGAATTCCTTAATTTCTCCTTTTTTGAAGGACAGTTTTGCTGGGTATAAAATTCTCAGTTGACTATTTTTTTTTGTTCAGCACTTTAAATATATTATCCCATTGCCATCTGGCATGCAAGGTTTCTGCTGAGAAATCTACTAATAATCTTATTTGGGATGACTTATACCTGATGAGTAGCTTTTCTCTTGCTGCTTTCAAGATTCTCCTTTTGTGTCTGGCTTTTGACAGTTGGATTATAATGTGTCTTGGTGTGGGTCTCTTTGGATTTCTCCTACTTGGAATTTACTGTTTCTTGAATTTGTAGAGCTTTGTCTTTCCTCAAATTTCAGAATTATTTAGCCATTATTCCTTCAGATAGTCTCTCTGCTCTTTCGCTTTTCTCCTGTAATGTATATATTGGTCCTCTTGATGGTATCCCATAAGTCCCTTAGGTTCTGTTCACTTTTCTTCATTCTTTTTTCTCCTCAGAGTCAATAATTTCAAATGACTTGTCTTCAAATTTAATGATTCTTTCTTCTGCCTATTCGAGTCTGCTGTTGAACTGCCTAGTGAGTTTTTCAAATCAGTTATAGTTTCAGCTCCAGAGTTTCTTTTTGGCACCTTTCTCCACTTTCTATCCCTTTGTTGATGTTCTTGTTTTGTTCATATATCATTTTCCTGATTTCCTTTAGTTCTTTGGTCAGGTTTTTCTTTAACTCTTTGAGCATATATATATATTTTTGTGTGTGTGTGAGGAAGATCTGCCCTGAGCTAACATCTGCCAATCCTCCTCTTTTTGCTGAGGAAGACTGGCCCTGGGCTAACATCCATGCCCATCTTCCTCCACTTTATATGGGATGCCACCACAGCATGGCTTGACAAGCGGTGCGTCAGTGCACGCCTGGGATCTGAACCGGCGAACCCCAGGCCGCCGCAGCGGTGTGTGTGCACTTAACCACTTGCGCCACCAGGCTGGCCCCTCTTTGAGCATATTTAAGACGGTTGTTTTAAAGATGTTGTCTATTAATCCAATGCCTATGTTTTTTTCAAGGATTGCTTCTGGAGATTTATTTTGTTCCTTTGAATAGGCCTTTTTTCTTGTTGCTGTGTATGCTTTGTAATCTTTTGTTAAAAATTGGGCATGTGAGAAAACAGCCACTTCTTGTCTTTGCAGACAAGCAGGGAAGACCTTTAGTAATTAGCAGGGTATGTCTTCAGCCTTGGGATCCACCCAGGGTGAAGCTAACATCTCCAGTTTTTTCTGGCTGTGCATCTTGCTTGGGCCACTTGTGTGCATTTCCCCCCCCCCTCCAGTTTCCTGAGAATACATGGCACCTGTAGATCTTTGACTGGTTTCCAGAGCTCCTATAACATTACTTTAGTCAGTCTCTAGTTGTATTTTTAATGTTTCCTTGGGGAAATGAGGGGCTGGAGCTTCCTGGTCTGCCATCTTGCTAACTCTTTTTTATTTTAGCAATTCTAACAGGTGTATAGTTATGTTTTCTTGTGGTTTTAATTTACATTTCTGTAATGGTTAGTAATGTTGAACATCTTTTCCTGTGCTTCTGTGCCATCGTTATTTTCTGTTTGATGAGATGCCTGTTCATGTCTTTTGCCCATTTTCTAGATGGATTGTATTTCCAATGTTGAGTTTTCAGAATTTTAAAATACTTTGTAGATAGGGATCCTTTTTTGAGTATATAGTTTGCAAATACATTCTCCCAGTCTGTAGCTTTTCTTTTCTTCCTTTAACAGAGTCTTTCATAAAAGCAAACTGTTTTATTTTTATAAACTCCAATTTATCATTTTTCTTTTATTTATTGTTTTTTAGTGACATATCTAATAATTCCTTGCCTAATCGTACATCCCAAAGATTTTCTCCTATATTTTTTGTAATATTTTATAGTTTTACATTTTAATCCACAATCCATTTTGAGTTAAATTTTGTGAAAAGTGTGAGGTTTAGGTCGAGATACATTTTTTCAAAATTTATGAACATCCAATTACTCCAGCATCATTTGTTGAAAAGACCTTCCTTTCTCCATTGAATTGCTTTACACCTTTGCCAAAAGTCAAGTGGGCTTAAATGTATGGGTCTATTTCTGGATTTACTATTCTGTCTCATGCTCTACGTATGTATCTCTCTGCCATTACCACAACGTCTTAATCACTGTGGCTATATACTAAGTCTTAACATTGAGTAGAGTGATTCCTACCTCTCTATTCTTTTTGTTTGTTTCAAAATTATCTTAGCTGTTGTCATTCCTTTGCCTTTCTACATATATTCTATAACAAGTTTATCTATATCTACAAAGTATATAGCTGGGATTTTGATAGCATTTGTATAGATTGATTTAGGTAGAATTGATATCTTTACTATGTTGAGTAACTAGAACATAAAAAAAACTTTTTTCACTTTTGTGAGCATTTTGTAATTAGCAGCATACAGGTCTTCTACATGTTTTGTTACATTTCTAACTAATTAAACATTTTAAATTGTATTGTGTGTTAAACTTTAGTTACAACGTGATTGTTGCCAGTTGACAGAAATGCAATTGGTTTTTATATGTTAATCTTATATCCTGTGACATTACTGAACTCAAACATTAGTTTTAGGGTTTTTTTTTCCTGAGATTTTTGAGATTTTTTACATAGGCAGTCATCTTCAAGTAAGGATAATTTTATTTGTTCCTTTCTAAACTGGATGCCTTTTATTGACTTTTCCTTTTAACTGAGGTGAAATTCACATAATGTAAACTTAACCATTTTAAAGTAAATAATTCTGTGGCATTCAGTACATTCACAATGTTTTAATCATCACCTCTATCTAGTTCCAGAATATTTTCATCACCCCAAAAGGAAACCCTGTACCCATTAAGCTATTGTTCCCCATTCCCTACCCACCCCATCCTCTGGCGACCACCAGTCAGCTTCTGTCTCTGAATTTTCCTATTCTGTATATTTCATATAAATGGAGTCATATAATGTGATATTTTATGTCTGTCTTTGTTCACTTAGCATAATGTTTTCAAGGTTTATCCACATTGTAGTATGTATCACTACTTTAAATGGCTAAGGACTTACATAGACATTTCTCCAAAGATAACTCTAAGTTATACTCTAAAGAAGATAATCGGCAACAAACACATGAAAACATGGTCAACATCAAAGTCATTAGTGAAATGCAAATCAAACCACAATGAGGTACCACTTCACTTCTTCAAATAACAGTGGTGATAGCAGGCCGCCTTGTCTTGTACCTGATCTTAGGGGGATTGGTTTCAATCTTTCACCATTGAGCATGATGGTAGCTGTTGGTTTTTCACAAATCCCTTTTTTATGTTGAGGAAATTCTCTTCTATTTGCAGTTTTCTTTTTCTTTGTTCTTCTGAATAAGATTCACCCTGACCTAACATCTGTGCCAGTATTCCTCTATTTTCTATGTGGGTTGCTGTCACAGCATGGCTGCTGACAAGTGGTGTAGATCTGTGACTGGAAACCAAATCCAGCCCGCTGAAGTGAAGTGTGCCAAACTCATCCACTAGCCTATGGGGGCGGCCCCTGTAGTTTTCTGTTTTTTATCATGAAAGAGTGTTTAATTTTGTGAAATTGATTTCCTGCATCAAGTGAGTTCATACAGTAATTCTATTAATATGGTGTCTTACACTGATTGATTTTCTTATGGTGAACCATCTTTGCATTTCTGGGATAAGTCTTATTTGATTATGATGTATACTCTTTTTAGTATGCTGTTGGGTTTGGTTTGGTAGTAGTTTGTTGAGGGATTTTGCATCAGTGTTCATAAGGGATATTGGTCTGCAGTGTTCTTCTGTTGTAGTGTCTTTGTCTGGCATTGGTATCAGGGTAATACTGGTCTCATACAATGAATTAGGAGGTGTTTCTTCCTCTGTTTTTGGGAAGAATTTGAAAAGAATCAATATAAGTTCTTAAAATGTTTGGGAGAATTCACCAGTGAAGCTATCTGGACCTGAAATTTTCTTTGTTGTAAAGTTTTTTTGATTGCTGATTCAATATCTCTTACAGGTCTATTCAGATTTCCTGTTTCTTCTTGAGTCATTTTTGGTAATCTGTGTGTTTCTAGGAATTTTTCTGTTTCATCTAGGTTATCTCATTTGTTGTTGTACAGTTGTACATAATACTCTCATATAATTTTTTTTTTTTTTGGTGAGGAAGATTGGCCCTGAGCTAACATTTGTGCCAGTCTTCCTATACTTTTTTATATGGGACGCCACCACAGCATGGCTTGATGAGCGGATTATAGGTCTGCGCCCGGGATCCGAACCTGTGAACCCCAGGCTGCTGAAGCGGAGTGCACAAACTTAACTACTATGCCACAGGGCTGGCCCCAATATA
This sequence comes from Ceratotherium simum simum, assembly GCF_057802395.1. Lineage (NCBI taxonomy): Eukaryota > Metazoa > Chordata > Mammalia > Perissodactyla > Rhinocerotidae > Ceratotherium > Ceratotherium simum. The sequence goes on along the minus strand of NC_141919.1, from coordinate 54,889,419 downwards.
ATTCTTTTTTTTTCTACGTGAAGTTGGTAGTAGTTTCTGATTTTAGTTATTTGCGTTTCTTTTTTTCTTTCATTATTCATTGTAGCTGAAGTTTTGTCAATCTTATTTATCTTTTCAAGGAATTAATGATTGGTTTCATTGATTCAGTTTTTCTATTCTCTATTTCTGTTATCTCTGCTTTAATTTTTATTATTTCTTTCCTTCTGCTATCTTTATAGGGTTTAATTTACTCTTTTTTGTACTTTCTTAAGCTATAATGTTAGGTATTACTTTGAGGTCTTCCTCTTTTTTAATGTAAACATTTAGAGGTATAAATTTACCTCTGAGTATGCTTTTGCTGCATCCCATAAGTTTTGGTATGTTGTCTTCATTCATTCACCTCAGAGTTTTTTCTAATTTCCCCTGTAATTTCTTCAGTCACTCATTTTTTTTTTTCAGAGAGATTGGCCCTGTGCTAACATCTGTTGCCAATCTGCCTCTTTTTCTCCCCAAAGCCCCAGTACATAGTTGTGTGTCATAGTTGTAGAATTGTAGCTCTTCTGTGTGGGATGCTGTCTCAGCATGGCTTGATGAGTGGTGAGTAGGTCCATGCCCAGGATCCAAACCGGGGAACCCTGAGTCACCAAAGCAGAATTCGCAAATTTAACTGCTATGCCACCAGGCCAGCCCCAGCCCCAGCCCATTTTTTTAAAGTGTGTTGTTTGATTTCCAGATATTTGTGTATTTTCAAGTTTTCCTTTTGTAATTGATTTCAAGCTCCATTTCATTGTAATCAGAGAAGATATTTTTATGATTTAAATATTTTAAAATTTGTGTCATTTCTCTTGTGACCTAACAGATGCTCTATGCTGAAGAATGTACATATGTACTTGAGAAGAATGTATATTCTGCTGTTGTTGCATGGAGTTTTATAGATGCCTGTTAGGAGTTCTTGGTTTATAGTGTTGTTCAAATCCTCTTATTTCCTCACTGATCTTCTGTGATTTCTTTCTATTGGTGCATTTAAACTATTTACACTTAATATAATTATTGATATGTTAGGGTGGGGTGTAGGTCTGCTATTTTATTTGTTTTCTGTTTGTTCTTTCTCTGTTTCTATTTTCTTGCCTTCCTGTGGATTAGTTGAACATTTTTTAGAATTCCATTTTGATTTATTTGTAGTGTTATTGAGTAAATCTCTTTGATTGTATCTCTCTCTTTTTTTAATTCATAACTTGAGGTATTACAATATATATATGTGACTTATCACAGACTGCTGGTATCAATATTTTACCACTTTGAATGAAGTATAGTAAACTTAAATCTAGAGGTCCCTTTACCTTTCCCACTTTTTAAATGTAATTATCTTAAATGTTTCCTCTACACATAAGATAGTGTTACAATTTTTCTTTTATTTCTCAAACATGATTTTAAAAACTCACAGGTGGAAGGATAATATATTTACCCCTATTTTTACCTATTTTATTGTTCATTCTTCCTTTCTAAAGCTCCATGACTCTTCTACCATTTTCCTTCTGTTTGGAGAACTTCCTTTAGCCATTCTTTCAGTGGAGGTCTGGTGGTAACAAATTCTCTTAGTTTTCCTTTGTCTGAGAATGTGTTTATTTCCCCTTTATTCCTGAAGAATATTTTCACTGGATATAGAATTTGGGGTTGATAGATATTTACTTTGACCATTTGAAAAATGTGCCACTTCTTTCTGGGTTCTTGCTTCAGATGACTAATCTGCTGTCACTGAAATCATTGTTCTTCTATTGGTAATGCATCCTTTCTTTTGGCTGCTTTCAAGATTCATTCTTTGTCATTAGTTTCAGAATTTTGACTATGATGTGTCTTGACATGGATTTATTTGGGTTTATTCTCTTTGTGACTTCACTCAGCTATTTGAATATGTAGGGTTATGCCTCTTGCCAAATTTAGGAAATTTTCCATTATTTGTTTCTTTGAATATTTTTTCCACTCTATACTCTTTCTCCTCTCTTTCTGTGACACTGAGGACATGAATGTTCTTTGTTATTATCCTATAGGTCTCTGAGGCTCTGTTCATTTTTTCTTTTCAGTCTGTTTTCTCTTGTTATTTAGATTAGGTAAATTCTATCTATCAGTCTGCAAGTTCAGTCATTCTTTTCTTTGTCTTCTGAATACTAGTGAGCCCACTCAGTGAGTTTTTATATTGTAGTTACTGTATTTTTTCAGTTCCATAATTATACATTTGGTCATTCCTGTATCTTCTGTTTCTTTGCTAAGATCTTCTATTTTTCATTTCAGTCAAGAGTATTCATAGTTGCTCCTTAAAGCATTTTTATGATTGCTGCTTACAATACCTTGTCAGATAATTCCAACATCTGGGTCTTCTTGGTGTTGGCATGTGTTGATTGACTTTTCCCATTCAGATTGTGATTTTCCTGGTTTTTCTTATGATAAGTGATTTTTTTTTTATCATGTCCTGGATATTTTTGGTATTATGAGACTGAATCCTATTTAGCTTTATCATGTAAGTCCTGGCCTAGTTTTGTGGGCTGTGCCTCTAATAACAATTCAGTTTCCAGAGTCCTGTAGTGCTGCTCTTTTGTTTCATTTACGTGCTACCAACCCTCCATTCTTGGTATAAATCTCAGTTGGTCATGGTGTTGAATACTTTTTATATGTTGCTGGATTCTTTTTTGCTAGTATTTTGATGTGGATTTGTGCCTGTGTACATGAGGAATACTGGTTTGCAGTTTTCTTGTGATGTCTTTGTCTGGTTTTGGTATCAGGATAATAGTATTCTCATAGAATTAATTGGAAGATGTACGCTCCTCTTCTATTATCTGAGTCTGTAAAGTACTGTTTTTATTTTTCTTTAAATATTTGATAGTGAAACCATTGGGCCTGGGATTTTCTTTGGTGGACATTTTAAGTTACTAATTCAATTTCATTTATTGTAGTTCTGTTCAGATTTTCTATTTCTCTATGAATTATTTAATAATTTATGTATTTCTAGAAATTTCTCCATTTTTCTAAGTTGTCCAATTTTTTGGCAAAAAGTTGTTCATAGTATTCTTTAGGGTTGGTAGTGATGTCTTCCTATTTCTTTCTTAATTTGGGTAATTTGTGTCTTCTCTTTTTTTTTCATGATCAATTCACTTGAAAGTTTGTCAACTTTGTTGATCTTTTCGAAGAACAAACTTTTCATTATTTTACTCTATTGTTTTCGTGTTCTCTTTCATTGATTTCCACTCTGATCCTTATTCTTGTCTGCTTGTTTTGGTTTTACGTTTTCACTTCCTTTTCTAGTTTTAAAGATGGAAGCTTACATTATTGATTTGAAACCTTTCTCTTTTTTTCCTAATATAAGCTTTAAAAAAGCTATGAATTTCTCTGCAGCACTGCTGCATCCATTGTAATATATTGTATTTTTATTTTAATTCGGTTCAAAATGCATTCTAATTTTCCTTTTGATTTCTTCTTTAGACTAATGATTATTATTTAATATTCTAATATTTGATTATTTCCTAAATTTATTTCTGTTCATTTCTAATTTAATTCCATTGTGATTGGAGAACATAATTTTAAAATTTATTGAGATTTGTTTCATGGCCTGGTATATGATGTATCCTGAAGAGTGTTCCATGTGTACTTGAAATTATGTGTATTTTGATGTCAATGGGTAGTGTCTTATAAATGTAAAGTAGGTCAATTGTTGTTCAAGTCTCCTGTGTTCTTGCTGAACTTCTGTCTAGTCTTTCAGTTATTGAGAGTGAGTATTGACATCTCCAACTGTTTTTTGTTGTGTCCATTTCTCCTTTCAGTAATGTCAATTTTGGGGGTATGTTTTCTGTAGATGAATATTTTTATAATTATCATATTTTATTAATGAAATGGTCCTTTTTGTCCTATGAAATGTTCATCTTTGTCTCTTGTCTTAATGTCTATTTTGTCTGATATTAATGTAGCTACTCTAGCTCTCTTATTGTTACTATTTGCATGGTATGCAATTTCCCATCTTTTACTTTCAGCTGTTTGTTTCTTTGAGGCTAAAATATGTTTCTGATAGGCAGCATATAGTTGGATCTTGTTCATATCATATCCAGTCTGACAATTTCTGCTTTTTGATTGGAGCATTTTGTTTATTTGCATTTAATGTTATCATTGATTTAGGTTTTTACATCTGTCATTTTTCATGTCTCATGTCTTTTTTCCTCTTTTTTTACTTCCTTCTTTTGATGTAGATAGGTTTTTTTGTGTGTATGTACCATTTTAATTCCTTTCTTGGTTTTCTTTTTTACTATATTATTCTGCATTATTTTCTTAGTGGTTGTTTTAGGGAATACAATATGCTTCTTATCATAATGAGGTTAGGATGAATACTAATTTCTGATAAAATACTAATTCTGGTAAAAAATAGGAGATTTGCTCCTATATAGATTCACTTCCCTCCTCATTTGTGCTATTTTTATTATGTATGCTATATCTGTGTGTGTGTATAAAATATCTGCAACATACATTACATTCCCAACAATACAGTGGTGTTATTATTGTTTAATGAAGTCTTACGTATTTTTTTAAAAGTTAAGAGAAATAATAAAAATATATTCATGTGTTCTTTTATATTTAGTCAGATATATACCTTTATTGGTACCCTTCATGTGTTTGTGTGATTATCACCATCTGGTGTCATTTCCTTTGCGTCTGAAGGAATTCCTTTAGTATTTCATATAAGGCATGTGTCCTAGCACTGAATTCTTTCACTCTTTGTCTATTTCTCCTTTATTTTGTGAAGGATAGTTTTGCTGGATATAGAACTCTTGGTTGACGGGTTTTCTTTCAGCACCTTAGTATATCCTTTTACTGCCTGCTGATCTCTGTTGTTTCTGATGAGAAGTCAGCTGTTAATTTGTTGGTCTTCTGTATATAGTGAGTCTTTTTCTCTTTCAGGATCTTCCCTTTGCCTTTGGATTTCAGCAGCTTGACTAGGATGTACATAGGTGTGAGTCTCTTCTGTTTCTCTCATTTGAGCACATTGTGCCTCTCAGATGTGTAGAATAACATTTTCCATCAAATTTGGGAAGTTTTTGGCCATCATTTCTTCAAATTTTTTTTCTGCACATCTCTCTGTCTCTTCCACTTCTAGAGCTCTCATTACATATGTATTGGTACACTTGATGTTGTCTTAACAGTCCTCTGTGGCACTGTTCATTTTTTTAAAAAATTCTTTTTCTCTCTGCTCATCACATTGGAAGATTTCCATTGAACTATCTTCAGGTTTATTGATTCTTTCTTCTGCCATCTCAAATATTTTCCTGAGCCCCACTAGTAAAATTTTCACTTCAGTTATTGTACTTTTCTGTCTCAGAATTTCCACTTGGTTCTTTTTTACAAAATATTTTCTTTCTCTTTATTGACATTCTCTGCTTGTTGAATCATTGTCATCATTTATTCCTTTAATTACTTAAATGTGGTTTCCTTTCAAGTGGTCCAAAAGGTCAAAATTATTTTTGTAATTATATTTCATATGCTATTTGCCTTTTTAAGCGTGTTAATCTTTGTAAAAGATGGTGCAAAAGCAATAAGTAAAACTACTGGCCCATTTAGCAGAATCAAGGCAGCAGCAGCAAACTGCACTAGTAGTCATTCTTTTCTTTACTGCCACACACTCAAAGGTTTAAGGGAAAAAAAGCCAGTTTCACTTAAGATTGTCCTTCATAAAGTAAAATTTATTAATTTTATTAAATCTTGACCCTTAAGTACATCACTTTTTGATATTCTATGTGACAAAATGGGAAGTATGCACAAAGCATTTGAGCAACTGTTTGAGTTTGTTAGCTGCTTTTTTTCCATGGGAAAAAAACATTTTTCCTGGAAAGAACTACTGACAGACAAAATATGAATATTCAGACATGGGTATTTGGCAGACAATTTCTCAAAAATGAATAAAAATGAACCAGCCACTTCTGACAGTATTTGCTGCCAATGATAAAATATGAGCTTTCAAGTGAAATTTATAATTTTGGAAATTTGTAAATGCCAATGAGAGTTTGTCAGCTTTTCAATATTAAAAATGTCTCTGATGAGATCAGTGGTGCTATTAATGATACTTTTTGATATTACATAATGAAATGTATTAACATTTGAAAGACCTGCATATCTCAGTGAGCCAATATTTTCCAAGTGACCAATGCATGATGTAACAAAATCGTGTATAGGTAAAAGCTCTATTCAATGTGCAAAAATAGGCTAATGTATTTTAATGTAACGGTGTGAGCATTTATTGATAGGTATTCAGATTCCACATTGCAACTAACTTGTAAGAAAGTAGTTGTTGAATTTTGGTGTAGTATGAGGCTGGATTTTCTTCATATACTTCAACCAAAAAAGTGTATCACCACAAAATGAATGAAGAAGCAGATAGGAGAATCTACTTGTCTTCTTTTAAGGCAGACATTAAAGAGATTTGCAAAAATGTAAAACAATGCCACTCTTTTTCCCCATTTTTTTGTTTTGAAAAATAGTTTTTTTAATAAAATGTTATTTATCTTAATGTAATTGGCTTATTATTGTTATTTTAAAACAAATACCTTTAAATCCCCTCAGTTTTAATTTCTAATATGGTAAATATTGATAGATTTAACCCACTTAAACAGAAATTCTTCAATAATTCTTCTCCAATTCAATTCTCCAATTCAATGTCTTCAGTAATTTTTAAATGTCCAAAGGAGTCCTGAAACCAAAACGTTTAGGAACCATTGCTCTGGAGATTATAGTATACATCTGTAATTTATTGTTGTCTACCTTTAAAATATATTACACTACTTCATGGGCGAGGTGAGAACTTCACAGCAGTGCACTTCCAATTGCCACCTCCCCAAACTCTGTGCTCATATGCTAAAACCCCCATATTATGTTGTTGTTTTTATCTGAAACTGTTGAGGCACCCATGGAAGTGTGCTGCTCAGAGCTCCCTTTGAGGAAGGAGTGCTGTCCAGCAGTGAGAAGTGCAGTTACCTGAGGCACTCCGTTACAGTGCCGTCAGGATCTCCCTCAGCTTAGAGCTGAGGCCACGGTTTCTCAGGTAGTTCCCAGCCAAGGAATAAGCACACAGGCTTGTTAGGGTGTGGCCATTTCCACAAGTGTAGGGCTCCTCTAATGGGCTTTGTTTGCTATGGAGCTCCCTATTAGGTTGGCTGAAATTTCAGCAGATCTCCCTGCCAAATCCTGCTTCCTCCCCCATTCCTGTCTCAGATGTTCAATTTACATTGTGGTCTGAAGGCTTCCCTTGCTGATTTCTGACCTCTCTTGATCTTTCACAGACATTTCTCTTGATAAACCTCTCACACTCCTAACTATACCTTATCATTTGCTTCCTGAATATCCAACTGACACAACAGTCTGCCTTTCAAAAAGATTTTACTTTATCTGGTGTTTTTTTATTTCTTCCTGCAGAATTGAATTTCTCCCTGATATCATTTCTCTTCAGCCTAAAGGACTTCTTTTTGCATTTTATGTAGTTCTAGTCTACTAGAGACAAAAACTCTCAGCCTTTGTTTGTCTGACAGCATCTTTATTTTGCCTTCATTTTTGAAGACTATTTTCACTGGATACAGACTTGTAAGTTGACAGTTTTTGTCTTTCATCACTTAAAAGACATAGTTCCATTGTGTTCTGGCCGCCATTGCCTCTGATGGGATGTCAGTCGTTTTTCTTTTCACTTTTCTAGATGGATCATGTCTTTCGTTCTGGCTGCTTTCAAGATTTTGTTACTATTTTTGGTTTTCAGCAGTTTGACTAGAATGTGCCTATATGTGGATTTCTTTGCATTTATCCTGCTCAGGGTTCACAGAGCAACTTGGATTTGTCAGTAGATATATTTCACTGCTTTTGGTAAATCTTGGCCATCATATCTTCAAATATTTCATCTGTCCCATCTTTCTTCTTCTTATACTCCAATAACATGTTAGACCATTTGATATTGTGTCACATACTTAAGAGGCTCTATTACTTTTTTAAAACAGCTTTATTGAAGAATAATTGACATACAATAAATGACATTTAAAATGTAATAAAATGTACATTCAAATTTAATATAAAATTTAAAATTTGGTGAGTTTTGACCTATGTATGCATCCATAAAATCATCACTGCAATCAAGATAGTAAACATATCCATCACCTCCAACGTTTCCTCATATTCCTTTGTACGCTCTCTCCCCTGCCCCACGACCTCCAGACAATCACTTGGATCTCTGTTCTGTAACTGTTGATTAGTTGGCATTATCTAGAGTTTTGTGTAAATGGGATCATAAAATATATACTTTTTTCTTGGTCTGGTTTCTTTTATTCAGCATAAGTATATTGAGATGTATCTATGTTGTTGCATGTATCAATAGTTTAATTATTTTTTTTTTTTTTTTTTTTTTTTTTACTGCTGGGTAGTATTCCATTGTATGGATATACTAAAATTTATTTATCCGTTCACCTGTAAATGGACATTTGTATTGCTTTCAGTTTTTGGCTATTACAAATAAAGCTGCCATGAATGTTTGTGTGCAAGTATTTTTTGTTTTTGTTTTTGTGAGGAGGATCGGCCCTGAGCTAACATCTGCCAATCCTCCTCTTTGTTTTTTGTTGAGGAAGACCGGCCCTGGGCTAACATCCACGCCCATCTTCCTCTACTTTATATGGGACACCGCCACAGCATGGTTTGCCAAGCGGTATGTCGGTGTGTGCCCGAGATCCGAACCGGCGAATCCTGGGCCGCCGCAGTGAAGAGTGCGCGCTTAACCGCTTGCGCCACCAGGCCCGCCCCATGTGTGCAAGTATTTGAATGGAGATATATTTCCTTTTTGTTTTTTTTTTTGGGTAAATAACTATAAGCAGAGTGACTGGATCATATGGTAGTTTTATGTTTAACTTCTTAAGAAGCTACCAAACTATTTCCTAAAGTGGTTGTACCATTTTATATTTTCACCAGCAGTGTATCAGAGTTCTAGTTCCTCTACATCCTTGATAACACACAATTTTAGCCATTCCAATAAGTGTGTGGTGGTATCCCTTTGTGGTTTTCCTTTGCATTTCCCTAATGATGTTGAGCTTCTATTTATGTGCTTATTTGCCATCCATATATCTTCTTTGGTAAAATTTCTGGTCAAATCTTTTGCACATTAAAAAAAATGAACTGTTTGAGTTGTTATTGTTTTGAGTGTTCTTTCTATACTTAGATACAAGTCCTTTATGGGGTATTTGATTTGCAAATTTTTTTTCCCAGCCAGTGGTTTGTCTCTTTCATTCTCCTAACAGTATCTTTTGAAGATCAGAAGTTTTTAATTTTGATGAAGACCAACTTATAATTGGTTGTTTTGTGGATCGTGCTTTTGATGTTGTATTTAAGAAATATTTGCCTAACTCAAGGTCGTAAAGATTTTCTCTTGTGTTTTATTCTATAAGGTTTTTGTTGTTACTGTTCCTCCAACTTTTTATTCTGAGATAATTGTAAATTCACATGCAAGTGTAAGAAATAATACAGAGGGATCACATACACCCTTCACTCATTTTTCCCAGTGGTAACATCTTGTATAATTGTAGTAAGTACAATATCACAGCCAGGAAATTGACATTGACACAACCCACCAAGCTTATTTAGATTTCACAAGTTTTATATGCCCTCGTTTGTGTGTGTAAATGTGAGGTTTTATGTAATTTTATCACATGTAGATTCATGTGACTAGCACCACAGTCAAGATACAAAATAGTTCCATCACAAGGATCACTGATGCCACAGCTACCTTCTTTCCTCCCCAGTCCCTAATCCCTGGTAACCAGCAATATGATCTCCACTCTGTATTTTATCATTTCAAGAATATTATATAAGTGGAATCCTATTGTATGTAACTTTCTGAGATTGACTTTTTTCACTTGGATCCATCCAAGTTATTGTGTTCCTTTTTATGGCTGAGTAACGTTCACCCATTGAAGGTCAGTGGGTTGTTTCTATTTTTTGGCTATTAGGAATAAAGCTGCTATGAACATCTATGTACAGGTTTTTGTGTGAATATCAGTTTTTGTTTCTCTGTGGTAGGTGCTACAGGGTGCCGTTGCCGGGCCATATAGTAGGCACATATTCAGTTTTGTAAGAAACTGCCATGTTCTTTGCCAGAGTAACTCTATCATTTTACATTCCCACCAGCAATGTGTGCGTAATTAGTCACTTTGCATCCTCACCAGCATTTGGTTTTATCACTACTTTTACTTTGCCCATTCTGATAAGTGTGTGGTGGTAGCTCCTTGTGGTTTTAATTTGCATTTCCCTAATGGCTAAAGATGTTGGCCATCTTTTCATGTGCTTATTTGCCATCTGTATATCCTCTTTAGTGAAATGCCTGTTCATGTTTTTTTACCTTTTAAAAAATTGAATTATTTGATTTTTTTTACTTTTGAGTTTTGAGAGCTCATATTTATATATTCTAGATATAAGTCCTTTGTTGGATATATGGTTTGAAATTATTTTCTCCCAGCCTGTAGCTTATCTTTTTCTTTACAGGGTCTTTTACAGAGTAAAAGTTTAAAATTTTGATTGGGTTCAGTTTATCAATATTTCCTTTGATGAATTATGCTTTTTGTGTCAAGGCTAAGAATTCTATGCCTTGTCTCGCCTAGGCTTGGTCTCAAAGGCTTTCTCCTATTTTTTGTTTTTGCAAAAGTTGTATGGATTACATTTAAGTCTGAGATCCATTTTGAGTTAGTTTTTGTATAAGGCATGAGGTTTAGGTTGCGGTTCATTTTTCCCTCCTATGGATGTCCACTTGCTCCAGCACCATTTGCCAGAAAGGCTACCCTTCTTCAATTGCGTTGCTTTTGCACCTTTGCACAAATATCTGGGCATATTTGGGCTCTATTTCTGGTCTCTCTATTCTGTTCTGTTGATCTATTTGTCCCTCCGCCAACACCACACTGTCTTGATTACTGTAAGGTCTATAGGAAGCTCCCACTTCCTTCTTTTTTTGAAATTGCTATAGCTATTCTAGGTCATATGCCTTTCCATTTAGACTTTAGAATAAATTTACAAAACCTTGCTGGGATTTTGATAGGAATTGCATCAAACAATTCGGGTATAACTGACATCTTTACTGTATTGAGTTTCCAGTCTATGGTCATGGTATGTTCATTTATTTAGGTATTCTTTGATTCTTTTTATCAGCATTTTATAATTTTCATTATACAGATCCTGTACATGATTCATTAGATTTATATCTATTTCATTTTCTTTGGAAGAATTATAAATAATACTGTTTTAAATTTATAAATGTTTGTTGTTAGTATATAGAAAGTAGTTGATTTTTGTGATTGATCTTGTATCTTATGACCTTGCTGAATTTCTGCTACAAGTTTTAGGATTTCCAATCAGGTGTATGATCCATTTTGAGTTAATTTTTAATATGGTGTGAGGTATGGATCAAAGTTCTTTCTTTTTTTTTTCCGCATATGAGTATATAATTATTCCAGCATATTTGTTGAAAAGATTATCTGCTGAATTGCCTTTGCATCCTTGTCAAAATTCAGTTTTCTCTATATGTGTGGCTATATGACTAGACTCTCAATTCTATTTAATTGACTGTTTGTCTATTGTGATGTCAGCACCACACTGTCTTGATTGTTGTAGCTTTATCATAATTCTTTTTTTTTTTAAAGATTTTATTTATTTATTTTTCCCCCCAAAGCCCCAGTACATAGTTGTATGTCATAGCTGCACATCCTTCTAGTTGCTGTATGTGGGACGCGGCCTCAGCATGGCCGGAGAAGCGGCGCATCAGTGCGCGCCCGGGATCCGAACCCAGGCCGCCAGCAGTGGAGCGCGTGCGCTTAACCGCTAAGCCACGGGGCCGGCCCCTCATAATTCTTGAAATTAGATTTTCTTAGTCTTACAATGTTGTTCTGTTTTTTAAAATTTGTTCAGACTCTTCTAGGTTTTTATATTTCCATATGAATTTTAGAATCAGCTTGTCAATTTCTACAAAATGTCTTCAGGTATTTTGATTGTACTTTTATTGAATCTGTAGACCAGTTTGGGGAGTAGTGATATCGTAACAACATTGAGTCTCCCTATGTATGAACAAGGTCTTTTTTTTAAAGGTCTTTTAAAATACCTCTCAGTGATGTTTTGTAGTTTCAGGTCTTGCAAATCTTTTGTCATATTTATCCTTCAGAATTTCATTGTTTTGATGATATTGTAAATATTATTGTCTTTTAAATTTCAATTTCTGATTGTTCTTTACAAAAAATGTACTTTATAAAAACAATCTTTTTTGTGGTGAGAAAGATTGGCCCTGGGCTAACATCTGTTGCCAATCTTCCTCTTTTTGCTGATGAAGATTAGCCCTGAGCTAACATCTCTGCTGTGGATGCCTCCACAACAAGGTTTGATGAGTGAAGTGTAGGTCCGCGCCCAGGATCCGAACCTCCGAACCCCAGGCTGCCAAAGTGAAGCGCATGAACTTAACCACAAAGCCACCAGGCTGGCCCCCTGAAAACAATTTTTTATCTTGTTTTCTGCAAGTTGCTATACTTACTTATTAGTTTTATCAGAATTAATTAGATTTTCTACATAGATGATCATGCTATTTGCGATAAAAGACATCTTTACTTTTTCCTTTCCATTCTGGATGCCTTTTATTTATCTTTTTGTACTCATCCCCCTGGGCTCCAATTCAGTGTTGAATAGAAGTGGTGAGAGTGGACATCCTTGTCTTGTTTCTGATATTAGGGGGAAAGCTTTCATTCCTCATGATGTTGACTGTAGGTTTCACAGGTTGAGGAAGATTCCTTCTATTCATAGTTTGCTGAGAGATTTTGCAAATTAGGAATGGATTGAATTTTGTCAAATGCTTTTTCTGTATCTATTTGAATGATCATTTTTTTTTCTCTTTTAGCGTGTTAATATGGGGCATAATATTGATTGATTTTCAAATGTTAAATGAACCTTTCATTTCTGGGATTAAACCCACTTGGTTATGATATATTATTATTCATTTTTTAAAAATCCTGCTCTTAACATTGCTTTTTCACTCTTTACTTGTTGTGTTTCAATTTGAATATTTTCTATTGACCTGTCTTAAGTTTATTGATTCTTTCTTCTGCTGTGTCTTGCTGGTAAGTCTATTGAAAAAATTCTTCTTCTCTGATGTATTTTTCATTTCTAGCATTTCCTTTTGGCTCTTTTTGAAAAAAAAAAAGGTTTTTGTCTGTATGCTAAAATTTCCCCACATTTGTGTTGTCCTTCCTTTCTCCTAGATCCCTTAAACTGCTCATCATAGTTATTTTAAAGTTTCTGGTTATTCCAGTATTGGACCATCTCTGGATCAAGAGTCTTTCATCTCTTGGTAATAACTTCCATAGACTGCCATTGCCTTGTGCTTCTTCTAAGACCCAGAGTGTCCTAGAGCTCCCTCAGTTCTCCCACTCTGCCCCCAGACTTGAGGACATGCTGCCCACTGCACCTCAGCCAGTTCTCTCAGCTCCCCTACCCTTCCCTCAACTGTAGACTGCCACTGCCTCACTCCGTACAAGGCCCTGAATTGCTGTGGGTTTTTTCTCCATTTCCTTTTTTTGTCTCCATTTTTTTTTAGCAGTCTCTGTGTGTGTAGGCTCCCCTTATATGTGGAGCTACTGAAGATTCCAAACTCTCAAACAGCCCAAATTTGGCCTTCCAAAATTCTTTCTACCCATGTCTATCGCATCTTCCTCTTCGTCCTGTTGCTCTTTCAGTGATAAAATAACTGCGGTGCTTTCTCTTTCAAGAGGGGTCTACCACTTTTTGTATTTTAGCTTAGTAGTTTTCTTGGTGAGCTCAGCTTTCTGATGGGCTAACCCATCATTTTTTAAAAAAAATTATGATTTTGTAGGTTATCTGGATTTTGTTGTTTTTGTTGTCCTTAGAGTAGGAGAAACACCTCTCTGTGACTTTCTGGGTCCTTAGCGAGAGTGGAAATTCCTAATGTCTTTTGAGTCCCGGTCCCAGTTGTCTCTGAGGTCCAGTGGCACTCCTGCCCCATCATCCTTCTATTGAATTTCCCCTTTTGCTTGAGCTGAGTAGAGTCTGGTCCACCTCATAGCAAGCCCAGGAGTCCTGACTAACACAGCAATGGGAAAATGTTGGGCAGGAAGTGGCACTGCCTGCCAGAAATGTCTCTGTTTCTTTACTTGCAAAATGGGGTAAAGTTCCCTGCTCTGTCAGCTCACAAGTCTCCTGGGAGATTTTTCTGGAACAGTAGATGTGAAGGAGCTCTGTAAAATGTACAGTTGACATGCATATGTTTTACTAGTGATCAAGTCCTGTTTTTCTGCTGCCTCAGTATCTGTGGAACCCAGGTCTTCTCTCCATTGGTACTTACACTTTCTGGTCAGGGCCCATCATTTCTCGCCTGGAGTCACTGTGTGATAGATTCCCTGGCTGAGCACTTTAGGCATCTGTGCCATCCTTATTACAGATATGGTCGACGGATCCCTGAGTCCAACTCTTACTGCTGTGGGATGTTAGAGAAATAGTGAGACAGCCCACAGCCTCAGTTTATTTGTAAACTGGGGATGAAAGTAGCATATAATCCCATAGAGTCGTTGTAAGAATTAAATGCTGTGTTTGTAATGTGTACTTGGCCTGCTGGAAGTGACTTGTCCAAGGCCATGTGATTGGTTTGCATCAGGGCTAGGCTGGAGCCCACGTCTGTGCTGGAATCACTGAGTTCTGTGGTCTCTGAATAGCTTCCCTGGGCTCTCCATCTCATCTTGGTTACATATTCCAAAAGACCATGCTTTTAAGGTCTTGCCTTTGCCCCAAAACCTTTGTTTTCTCTTCAATGCCAGGAACTCTCTCTAGATTAATTAGCCTAGCATTCAAGGCTCCTGACAGTCCTGGGCAAAATTTACCAAAATTTGTCTGTCAAGCATGCCTCATTGTTATATCTTGCCCATGTGCACCTTGGCTGTGCCTTGAACGATGCATGAGCTGAGGACAGGCAGAGATGGAGAGTGCTACTGTAGGTTGTGTGGGAGAGGGCCTTTCCAGGAGGAAAGTCATGGAGGCAAAGACCAGGGGGTGGGTGAATAAGGAGGTGTGTATGGGAGGCAGTGAGCAGGCTGTTGGGTGCATGAAAGATGCCCATGGTGGAAGATGAGCTGGAACATCATGCACAGCTGCACTGTTAGGACCATGAGCGCAGGTCTAAGCTGCCTGGTTCTTGTTCAGCAGGTGAGGAGGAGTCCACGAAGTTGTTTGAGAGGTAAAGACATGGCCATCGGCGCCCCCTGCAGGGCATCTTGCTCCTGCTTTCACTCCGACTGTCTCAGAGGTCAGGCTCCCAGTCTGGAGTAGACTCTCGGGGCTCCCCTCCCACTTCATTCCCCTCAAGGCCTCTGGGAGGCCCAGCCTCACCCACTGTCAGAAAGATAACTGTCTGCAGCCTCAGACTGCTGAGACACCAGTGTCTCAACACCTGAGAAAGGAATAGACTATGACCACAAGATCTCAACTTCTGCTTGTCCACATTGAAATCTCTCTATGCCTCAGTTTTCTCAACTGTAAAATGGGGGCAGTAGCACCTACTTCACAGGGGTACCATGTGGATTAAATGAGATAATGTAAGAAAAGTGCATAGCACAGGGTTTGGCATGAAGCCAGTCCCCAATAAAGCCTTCTTCCCTGGCCTTCCCTTGGGACAGTCTGCCCTCTAGTACATTCCATCCACAGACATGTGGTCTGAGGATGCAAACCAGCTACTGGGGCAATGTGTGGGCATTGCCACTCAGTTTATGCCTTCAGAAAACACAGGAGATCCACAAACAGGACAGATCCAAGATGACTGGCAGTCCAGATTTCCAAAACAGTAGGGAGCATGTGGAAGGATAGTTCCCCACCTCTCGGGGGCCTTGGTGAGCTCACGAGGATAGCCGTGTGATGCAGAGGAAGACACAGTCTGCATCTAGTGACTCTAGTTACAGCTCTGGGTGACTCGCTGGGGAACTTGGGCAGGTCACCCTCCCCTTCTCCATTGTTTTTTCACTGAAATTGGGTCGATGTGAAGGGCATGTGAGAGAATACAGGTAAGTCCTGCATATTGGCTGGCACTGACAGTGCCCAGTGGGGGCTGCCTTCTCCCACATGGATTCCTTGTGAGACCCAACCAAGGGGAGGAGCAGTTAGGATGGTCAGAGGCTCCTTGGTGCTCTCAGAGCCTCACCGTGAGCTGGACCTCTAGGACTGGCTCTGTTGTGATGGTGAAGGAATTCTTTGACACCCACATGCCATATGGCTCTCCATCTTGGAGCAGAGGTGGGAGAGGTGGTGGAGGTAACCCACTCCTTGGCCCTGTGCCAATTCTGCTGGGCAGTTTTACAGAGGGTCTAGCACAGTACTGTCCAGTAGAAATAAAATGTGAACCACATGTGTAAGTTTAAATTTTCTAATAGTTACTTTAAAAAGAAAGAAAACAAGTAAAAATTTTAATATAACTATTTAATATGTCTAAAATATTGTTTCAACATGTAACTGATATTAAAATACTAATGAGATATTTTATGTTCTTTTTTATTCATACTAAGTCTTCAAAATCCCATGTATATTTTACATGTAAAACAATCTTAATTAGGACTAGCCACATTTCAAGTGCTCAATAGCCATTATGTGGCTAGTGGCTACCATATTGGACAGATCTAGCGTGTTAGACTTGGCCTCCAGGAAACAGAGCCATACTGCCACCTGGTGGTTAGATCATCAAATAGCACCCCGGGCACCCACCCTGGGCCAGGCCCTGTGCTGGCACTGAAGACACAGAAGTTATGCCTGCCCTGGGGTGCCCTCAACCTAATATGAGAGAAAAGGAGGGGAGAAAGAACCAGTCTTCAGAGGGTGCGAAGTCCCAGAAAAGAAGGCTCTCACAATACCCTGGGATTTGGAAAAACCCAAGATGACACTCAGCCAGAGACTCTAGGAACAAGGAGGCATTTCACAGACGTGGAGATGGAGAGGGGAATGACTTGCCTGGGGCCGCATGATAAATATGCTTCTGCCCTGAGGTGAGGAGACCCTTGGCTTGGCCACCAGCATCTGTCACCTGGACAATAAAAATTGCTTAAATTAATACTTTTTAAAAAAAACTAAGTAATGAATACATTCCTATAATTTAAAATCCCAAAAATACAAAAGCAAAGAGTCTCCCTCCCATCCCCACCCCCTACCTACTCATTCCCCTTTACTGAAGCATCACAAAGATGCCATAACCTTGTTCACAAGTTATTTTATTTGTGAAAGTATATTTGTAGAATAAATTTCTCGAAATGGAATTATTGGGCCCAAGGATATGTGCGTGTGTAATTTTGAGATAAAGAATAGCTTTTTTAAAAAAGTCAGCTTTATTTACATATAATCTACATACAATAAATTCACTATTTTAATTTACAATTTGATGAGTTTTGAAAATGTGTACAGTTACGTAACCACCACCACAGTCATGATATATTACATTTCTATCACCCCATAAAGTTCCCTCAAGATCCTTTGCAGTTAATCTACCATCACCCCCGGCATCTGACAACTACGGATCTGTTTTTTGCCCTTATAATGTGGCCTTTTCCAGAATATCATATGACTGGAATAATGCAGAATGTAAATTTCTCTGTCTGGATTCTTTCACTTAGCATATAGATTGTGCAATTCATCCATGTTCTTATACATCCTATAGCAAAGTAGTACTCTTTTTTATTAAGTAGTATTCTATTCTATGGATCTATCACAATTTATCCATTCACCAGTGGATGGACATTGGATTGTTTCCAGTTTGGGGCTATTACAAATAAAGCTTTCTATGAACATTTAAGTATGAATCTTTAAGCTTTCAGTTCTCCTGGGTAAATACCTAGCAGTGGAATTTCTGGTTCATATGGTAAAGAAACTACCAGTTTGCATTGCCACCAGCAATGAGAGTTCCAGTTGCACTACACCCTCCCCAGCACTTGGGACAGATGGTCTTTTTTTTTTTTTGTTTGTTTATTGCAGTAACATTGGTTTATAACATTGTATAAATTTCAGGTGTACATCATTGTACTTCTATTTCTGCATAGATTACATCATGTTCACCTCCCAAATACTAATTACAACCCATCACCACACACGTGCCGAATTATCCCTTTCACCCTCCTCCCTCCCCCCTTCCCCTCTGGTAACCACCAATCCAATCTCTGTCTCTATGTGTTTGTTTATTGTTGTTATTATCTACTACTTAATGAAGGAAATCATACAGTATTTGACCTTCTCCATCTGACTTATTTCACTTTGCATAATACCCTCAATGTCCATCCAAGTTGTCACAAATGGCTGGATTTCATCGTTTCTTATGGCTGAGTAGTATTCCATTGTGTATATATACCACAGCTTCTTTATCCATTCGTCCCTTGATGGGCGCTTAGGTTGCTTCCAAGTCTTGGCTATTGTGAATAACGCTGCAATGAACACGGGGTGCATGTATCTTTATGCACTTGTGTTTTCAAGTTCTCTGGATAAATACCCAACAGTGGAATAGCTGGACCATATGGTAGTTCTATCCTTGATTTTTTGAGGAATCTCCATACTGTTTTCCATAATGGCTGCACCAGTTTGCACTCCCACCAGCAGTGTATGAGAGTTCCCTTCTCTCCACATCCTCTCCAACACATGTTGTTTCCTGTCTTGTTAATTATAGCCATTCTGACGGGCGTGAGGTGGTATCTCATTGTAGTTTTGATTTGCATTTCCCTGATAGTTAATGATTTTGAACATCTTTTCATGTGACTGTTGGCCATCTGTCTATCTTCTTTGGAGAAATGTCCGTTCAGGTCTTTTGCCCATTTTTTAATTGGGTTGGTAGTTTTTTTGTTGTTGAGATGCATGAGTTCTTTATATCTTTTGGATATGAAGCCCTTATCAGATGTATGGTTTGCAAATATCTTCTCCCAATTGTTAGGTTGTCTTTTCGTTTTGTTGATGGTTTCCTTTGCTGTGCAGAAGCTTTTTAGTTTGATATAGTCCCATTTGTTTATTTTTTCTATTGTTTCTCTTGCCCGGTCAGACAAGGTGCTTGAAAATATGTTGCTAAGACCGATGTCGAAGAACGTACTGCCTATGTTTTCTTCTAGAAGTTTCATAGTTTCAAGTCTTACATTCAAGTCTTTACTCCATTTGGAGTTAATTTTTGTGTATGGTGTAAGGTAAGGGTCTACTTTCAGTTTTTTGCATGTGGCTATCCAGTTTTCCCAACACCATTTGTTGAAGAGACTTTCTTTTCTCCATTGTATGTTCTTGGCTCCTTTGTCAAAGATTAGCTGTCCATAGATGTGTGGCTTTATTTCTGGGCTTTCTATTCTATTCCATTGATCTGTGTGTCTGTTTTTGTGCCAGTACCATGCTGTTTTGGTTACTATAGCTTTGTAGTATATTTTGAAATCAGGGAGTGTGATACCTCCAGCTTTGTTCTTTTTTCTCAGGATTCCTTTACCTATTCGGGGTCTTGTGTTGTTCCATATAAATTTTAGGATTCTTTGTTCTATTTCTGTGAAAAATGTTGTTGGAACTTTGATAGGGATTGCATTGAATCTATAGATTGCTTTAGGAAGTATGGACCTCTTAACTATGTTAATTCTTCCAATCCAAGAGCACGGAATATCTTTCCATTTCTTTGTGTCTTCTTCAATTTCTTTCAGCAATGTTTTATAGTTTTCCGTGTACAGCTGTTTCACCTCTTTGGTTAAGTTTATTCCTAGGTATTTTATTCTTTTTGTTGCAATTGTAAATGGGATGGTATTCTTAATTTCTCTTTCTGCTACTTCGTTGTTAGTGTATAGAAATGCAACTGATTTTTGTATGTTGATTTTGTATCCTGCAACTTTACCATATTCGTTTATTACTTCTAAAAGTTTTCTGGTGGATTCTTTAGGGTTTTCTATACATAAAATCATGTCATCTGCAAATAGTGACAGTTTCACTTCTTCCTTTCCAATTTGGATCCCTTTTATTTCTTTCTCTTGCCTGATTGCTCTGGCTAGGATTTCCAGTACTATGTTAAATAGGAGTGGTGACAGTGGGCATCCTTGTCTGCTTCCTGTTCTTAGAGGGATAGCTTTCAATTTTTCACCATTGAGGATGATATTAGCTGTGGGTTTCTCATATATGGTCTCTATTATGTTGAGGTACTTTCCTTCTATACCCATTTTATTCAGAGTTTTTATCATAAATGGATGTTGTATCTTGTCAAATGCTTTCTCTGCATCTATTGAGATGATCATGTGATTTTTGTTCTTCATTTTATTAATGTGGTGTATTACGTTGATTGATTTGCGAATGTTAAACCATCCCTGCATACCTGGAATAAATCCCACTTGATCATGGTGTATAATCTTTTTAACGTATTGTTGTATGCGATTTGCTAGTATTTTGTTGAGCATTTTTGCATTGATGTTCATCAGTGATATTGGCCTGTAATTTTCTTTTTTTGTGTTGTCCTTGTCTCGTTTTGGTATCAGGGTAATGTCAGCTTCGTAGAATGAGTTAGGGATCTTCCCCCCCTCCTCAATTTTTTGGAAGAGTTTGAGAAGGATAGGTATTAAATCTTCTTTGAATGTTTGGTAGAATTCACCAGGGAAGCCGTCTGGTCCTGGACTTTTATTTTTGGGCAGGTTTTTGATTACTGTTTCAATCTCCTTATCGGTGATTGGTCTATTCAAATTCTCTACTTCTTCTTGATCCAGTTTTGGAAGGTTGTATGATTCTAAGAATTTATCCATTTCTTCCAGATTGTCGAATTGGTTGGCATATAGCTTTTCATAGTATTCCTTATAATCTTTTGTATTTCTGAGGTGTCTGTTGTAATTTCTCCTCTTTCATTTCTGATTTTACTTATTTGTGCCTTCTCTCTTTTTTTCTTGGTGAGTCTAGCTAAAGCTTTGTCAATTTTGTTGATGTTTTCAAAGAACCAGCTCTTAGTTTTATTAATTTTTTCTATTGTTATTTTGCTCTCTATTTCATTTATTTCTGCTCTGATTTTTATTATTTCCCTTCTTCTACTGATTTTGGGCTTTGTTTGTTCTTCTTTTTCCAGTTCCTTTAGGTGCATTGTTAGATTGTTTATTTGAGATTTTTCTTGTTTGTTGAGATAGGCCTGTATTGCTATAAACTTCCCTCTTAGAACCGCTTTTGCTGTATCCCATAAATTCTGGCAGGTCGTATTTTCATTTTCATTTATCTCCAGCTATTTTTTGATTTCTTCTTTGATTTCTTCATTGACCCAGTCGTTGTTCAGAAGCATTTTGTTTAATCTCCATGTATTTGTGGCTTTTCTGATTTTCTTCCTATAGTTGATTTCTAGTTTCATATCGTTGTGGTCAGAAAAGATGCTTAGTATTATTTCAGTCTTCTTAAATTTATGGAGACTTGTCTTGTGGCCTAATATGTGATCAATCCTGGAGAATGTTCCATGTGCATTTGAAAAGAACGTGTATTCTTCGGTTTTTGGATGGAATATTCTGTATATATCTACTAGGTCCATCTGTTCTAGTGTGTCATTGAAGGCCAATGTTTCCTTATTGATCTTCTGTTTGGATGATCTATCCATTGGTGTAAGTGGAGTGTTAAAGTCCCCTACTATTATTGTGTTACTGTCTATTTCTGTTTTTACGTCTGTTAATAATTGCTTTATATATTTAGGTGCACCTACATTGGGTGCGTAGATATTTACAAGTGTTATATCCTCTTGTTGGATTGTTCCCTTGATCATTATGTAACGCCCTTGTCTCTTTTTACAGTTTTTGTTTTAAAGTCTATTTTGTCTGATATGAGTACTGCTATCCCAGCTTTCTTTTCATTGCCATTTGCGTGGAGTATCTTTTTCCATCCCTTCACTATCAGTTTGTGAGTGTCTTTAGGTCTGAAGTGTGTCTCTTGTATGCAGCATATATATGGGTCTTGTTTTTTTATCCAATCAGACACCCTATGCCTTTTAATTGGAGCATTTAGTCCATTGACGTTTAAAGCAGCTATTGATAAGTATGTACTTACTGCCATTTTTTAACTTTTTTTTTTCTCGGTGTTTTAGTAGTTCTTCTCTGTTCCTTTCTTCTTCTATACAGAATTGATGGTCTCTTTAGTTTGACCTCTGTCTTAAAGCTCTACTCTTTAACTCCTCTCCTCCCTCCTTTTATGTTTTTGATATCATATCTAACCTCTTTTTTGTGCATTTGGATCCATTACCCTCTTATCATGGAAATAGATAATTTTTCCTATTTGTGGTCTTCTCTTTTCCCCTTAAATCAGTCCCTTTAACATTTCTTGTAGCACTGGTTTCTTGGTGACAAACTCCTTTAATTTTTGCTTGTCTGGCAAATTTTTGATCTCTCCTTCCATTTTGAATGATAATCTTGCTGGGTAGAGTATGCTTGGCTGTAAGTTTTTTCCTTTTAGCACTTTAAATATATCATGCCACTGTCTTCTAGCCTGTAAGCTTTCTGCTGAGAAGTCAGCTGATAGCCTTATGGGGTTTCCTTTGTATGTAACTTGTCTTTCTCTTGCAGCTTTTAGGATTCTCTCTTTATCTTTAATTCTGGACATTTTGATTATGATGTGTCTTGGTGTGGGCCTCTTTGGGTTTATGTTGTTTGGGGCTCTCTGTGCTTCCTGTACCTGGATGTCTGTTTCCTTCCTTAGGTTAGGGAAGTTTTCATCTATTATTTCTTGAAATAGATTCTCTGCCCCTTTGTCTCGCTCTTCTCCTTCTGGAACACCTATAACATGGATGTTAGTGTGCTTGATGTAGTCCCAGAGGTCCCTTAGACTGTCCTCACTCTTTTTAATTCTTTTCTCTTTTACCTGTTCAGCTTGGGTAATTTCTTCTAGTCTTTCGTCCAGCTCACAGATCCGTTCTTCTGTATCCTCTACTCTGCTTTTGAGTCCCTCTAGTGAATTTTTCATTTCCAGTATTGTATTCTTCATTTCTGATTGGTTCTTTTTTATATCTTCCATTTCTTTGTTGACATTCTCCCTGAGTTCATCTATTCTTCTCCCCCGATCAGTGAGCATGCTTAACACTCTTTGTGTGAACTCTCTGTCAGGTAGGTTGCTCATTTCTGTTTCACTTAGTTCCTTTTCTAGGGTTTTGTCCTATTCCCTTACTTGGAATGTATTCCTTTGCCTCCTCATTTTGCCTCTTTCCCTGTGCTTGTGTCTATGTATTAGGTAGGTCAGCTACGTCTCCTGATCTTGGATAGGTGACCTTATGTAAGTGATGGCTTAGGAGGCCTGCAGTGTGCTTCCCTCAGTTCTCAATGTTCCCGGGGTGACCCCTATGTGGGCTACGTGTGTCCTTCTGGTTGTGGCCTGTTTGCTCTCCCTGTAGGCGCCCAGGGAGGCCGAGTTATGCTCCTGGCCAGCTGTTGTAATGCTCAGCTGCTTGTAGTTGTTGTGGGCCCTTCAGTCTCTTTATCAGGTGTGGGGAACCCCAGCACAGTTGGCTGCAAGTTCTAATACCACATTTGTGTTGCAGTATTTCTTTTAAGTGAGTAGGCCCCCAGTGTGGCAGGTTGTTAGGCTCAGGGGCTTACAATTGCTGTAAGCTGCAGCCTTTTGGTCTCTTGTCAGCTCTCTGAGGATTGCAGCTGGGTGGGGCTGGCCTCAGGCACTGGAGCACCCAATTGTTTCAGGCTTTGGAAGGTGGGGCAAACCCCCATGTGGGTCTTTGAGAAGCACAAGTCTTCTGCAGCTGACAAGCCCTGCCGCCCACAGGTCCACACACACAGTCAACACAGTCCTGTCCCGTGTGAGCGCCCCGACCTCCCCAAGCGGACCCAGTCTCTCCACGGCGGGAGCCCCACACACTCCACCACTGCCCCACACTCTCCACCTGCTCCTTGTGCAGGCCCTGCCCCACTGAAGTCGGCTCAGTTGCCAGGCTGCAGAGAATCCAGTCACCAATCTATGCAGGCCCACAAGTTGCCTGAGGGCTTGTTGTTGGGTGGGGCCAGTCTCTAGGGTGGGCTGCCTGCCCTGGCTGAGCTGGATTAAATCGGTGCTCTAGTGAGTGGGGCAGACCCTGGGCTAGCAGGCCCCAGGGAGAACTCCAATGGCGTCTGTGTCAGCACGCCCACACCAGGCCACAACAATGGCTGCCGCCAATGTCCCAGTCCCTGGAGAGGTCTCACCTCTCACGAAGATGCACTCAGGGCCTATTAGGTGAGTCTCTTTTCACCCCAGCACTGTGCACCTTTCTGCTGATTTTAGGTTGCTTTCTGAAGTGGGTGAGTTTGCGTGTGGGCCCTTTAAGAGCCGGTTTTAATTTCTTTGTGAACCATGTTTTCTGGGGGTACTCCCCAATGTTTTAGTAGCAGGCAAAGTCAGATATTATGCCATTCGTCTCGATTGTGCTGGGTCCACAAAATGCCCACAGCAGGGGCGCTCCCCGGCTCGGGGCCCCGCTCCTCCAGGGAGGGCTGCATACCTTTGGGCTGCTCCCAGGTGGCCATGAGGTGCTGCGGCTTGTGAAGGCGGTGTTTTTCCTCTCCAGAAGGGAGTTTCTGCCTCTTCTACCTCAGTTAGGATTGTCTGTTGTTGCAGGAGTTCCTCTTATCCAGGTTTCAGTTCTGTCTCAGGGGTAATTTTTCCACAAGTAGTTGTAAATTGGCTGTGTCCACGGGAGGAGGTGAGTTCAGAGTCTGCCTATGCCGCCATCTTGACTTCTTCTCCACAACTTATACTTACCTGGTCTTTTTAATTTTAGCTGTTATAGTGGGTGTGTAGTAGTATCTCATTGTGGTTTAAGTTTACATTTGGCTGAGCTGCATATTGTCCACGTGCTTATTGCTATTTGTAGACATTCTTTGGTGAAGTACCTGTTCAAATCTTTTGTCCATTTTTTAATTGAGCTGCTTGTGTTCTTATCGAATTACAAGGTATCTTTATATATTCTAGATACATGTCTTTTGTCAGATATATGCTTTGCAATTATTTTCTGTCTGTGACCTATTCATTATCTTATCAGTGCGTGTTGATGAACAAATGTTTTTAATTTTGATGAAGTGCTTCTCCAGTTTCCCTATCTGTTGTCCCCAGGCTGCTCCTGTTCTGGGCTTCATCACACAGGGCAAGAAGACCTTTCTTGTGGTTCTCACTGTCTAAGGCGGAATTCTCCAGCATTGGTTCTGGGCTGTGCTATTGTTGGAGGCCATGTCTTCCACTAACTGCTTCTTGTCCTCTTCCTGTTTCAGGGAATTGTCACCATTTACTGAGATACTGAGTATTCTTTTTGTTTTCAAGTTTAAATTTGTAATTAAAAAAAAATTGATAAAGCCATTGTCCAGAGACCATCAGGAACACACCTGTGGTCAAAGACAGGTTTATCTCTGCAGTAAGAGAGAACATGCACTGTAAGGAACTGTGGGGCTTCTCAGTACAGGGCAGGGTGGGATTGTTAGAGTAGGTCTGGGGGCTGGAGTTAGTCATAGGATGGTATTGGCAGGGATTATTCAGAATTTATCAACTAGGGACTTGCTGTAACAAACAGTGGTCTTATTTTTAGAATGTATGAGTCTGTTTATGTTACTCGTAGGCTAGTTTGTCTGTGGTCTTAGAACACATGGGTCTGTCAGAACAAACTGGGGTTACAAGAGAATTAACTTAGAGAGTCTGTGATGAACGTCATAGTTTTGGTTTGGTACAGTTTGTTTTGTGAGTCAGGGTACATTTTGCAAGTTGTGGTTTCTCTTTTATTTTTTTCTATTATGTCACTCTTGTGGGTTTTGGATTACTAAAGTGCAGGCTTCAGTAATATGCAATTAAGATAGCCTGCCAAATAAGTGGAAAAGACCAAGAGCTCAGTAAAGGCTGTTGGGGCAAGTGAAAGTCTATTTAGAAAATAATGCAATTACACCTCTACCATCTATATTTATGATTCACACCACATAAAATGGATTATAAATAAAGTATCTAAATGTTAGATGAAAATATGGGATAATATTTTTATAATGCCAGTGTGAGGAAGGAATGTCTAAACAAAAGCTAGAACACACAAGAGAAAACATTTATACAACAAAAGATTAGTAATTGTTTTATATAAAGAAAAGCTACAAACCAGTAAAAAAAAGACAGCTTGTGGAGTGTGGTTAGCTGATGTCCTTCAGCTACAGATTCCTTCAGGGTCACCTAAAATTTGGAGCTTAAGTCACAGTTTTGGGGGTTGGGGTCCGCCAATGGCTGAGCAACAATGTGGCATGAGGGCCTAGCCACGTCTGCCCAACGTGGAACACTCTGACCGGCATCTGTGTTGTGTGCTGACAGCTCCCCTTGGCCAATCCTGCTTCCTGCCTTTTCCTTTCACAGGAAAATACTCCCTAATAAACCTTTTCACTCCAAAATCTATCTCAACATCTGCTTCCTGGAGGACCCAACCAAAACACCACTTAAAAGAAAAATAGGAAAATTTATAAGCAGGCAGTTCACAGAGGGATGAACTTGAAAAGATGTTCAACACCACCAGTGATGAAATATAATTAGAGAAATGAAAATTTAGGGAGCAATAAGATACAAATTTTTGTCTATCATATTGGCAAAAGTTTAAAGAAGTTGAATAACGTGTGTTGGCTAGCATGTGTTGGGAATGTAAATTGTAAAGTGTGTGGTAATGTAAATTGGTATAGCCATTTTGGAAAGCTGGTTTGCAAAATATTTTAAAATTATATGTAAATACCATATGACTCAGAAAATTTTACTTCTCAAAATTTACTTTAAAGAACACTTACTAATGTACAAAATGAGGCATGCTCAAGAATATTCACTTTGGTTTGTAAATGTTAAACAATTTTGGAAAGACACATTGGACAAGTGAAGAGTAGCTGGTTTGCATCCTCAGACCACATGTCTGTGGATGGAATGTACTAGAGGGCAGACTGTCCCAAGGGAAGGCCAGGGAAGAAGGCTATATTGGGGACTGGCTTCATGCCAAACCCTGTGCTATGCACTTTTCTTACATTATCTCATTTAATCCACATGGTACCCCTGTGAAGTAGGTAGGTGCTACTGCCTCCATTTTACAGTTGAGGAAACTGAGGCATAGAGAGATTTCAATGTGGACAAGCAGAAGTTGAGATCTTGTGGTCATAGTCTATTCCTTTCTCAGGTGTTGAGACACTGGTGTCTCAGCAGTCTGAGGCTGCAGACAGTTATCTTTCTGACAGTGGGTGAGGCTGGGCCTCCCAGAGGCCTTGAGGGGAATGAAGTGGGAGGGGAGCCCCGAGAGTCTACTCCAGACTGGGAGCCTGACCTCTGAGACAGTCGGAGTGAAAGCAGGAGCAAGATGCCCTGCAGGGGGTGCCGATGGCCATGTCTTTACCTCTCAAACAACTTTCGTGGACTCCTCCTCACCTGCTGAACAAGAACCAGGCAGCTTAGACCTGCGCTCATGGTCCTAACAGTGCAGCTGTGCATGATGTTCCAGCTCATCTTCCACCATGGGCATCTTTCATGCACCCAACAGCCTGCTCACTGCCTCCCATACACACCTCCTTATTCACCCACCCCCTGGTCTTTGCCTCCATGACTTTCCTCCTGGAAAGGCCCTCTCCCACACAACCTACAGTAGCACTCTCCATCTTTGCCTGTCCTCAGCTCACGCATCGTTCAAGGCACAGCCAAGGTGCACATGGGCAAGATATAACAATGAGGCATGCTTGACAGACAAATTTTGGTAAATTTTGCCCAGGACTATCAGGAGCCTTGAATGCTAGGCTAATTAATCTAGAGAGAGTTCCTGGCATTGAAGAGAAAACAAAGGTTTTGAGGCAAGGGAGAGACTGGAATTTGTCCTAAGGGCATACAGCAAATGAAGAAACATTTACTCAAGAAAGTCTATTAAATCTTTGCAAAAACAGCAAAAGTCTTGGCACCTAAGCCATGGCATATCTCCTCCACATCCCCAGCTCAGCCTTTTGGAAGCTCTACTCTGGGTAGTTATGGCCATGAAGACAGGGCTCCCTCTCCCTCAGCTCCTAATTAAGGAATATGACATTTCACAGAAGGGGCAGGCTTCCAGCATTACTCATTCTATCCAACTCCAAGTTGAAGAGGCTAAATTCCTGGTAAATGAGGCTGAGAAGTTGGGAGCTCCCTTCCTCCACCCAGCCCCCCTCCGAGGGCCATGAAAACTAGCAACCCAAGAAAACTGGGCCCCTGATCATATTCACCTCATCTCTGTCATAGGATGGACATTTCATGCCAGAGGAGCCAAGCTAAGAAGGCCAGAGGCTACCAACCCCACACAGTGACCAGAGCAGTGACTCAAAGATTCTACCCAGGGAGAGAGGCAGTCTCTAAGAACAGAGAGCTCTGAAGCTCTCTGAAACAAAACTAAGTTTATTTAGAACAGCACTGGGAAGTTCAAGTCTAAATGCACTCTCAAAAACAGTGGAGATTTTGATGGTAAGCAGTTAGGAGGCTGGTGGCTGTATGACAGCAACAAGCTAATTGTAGGCCAGCTAGTTTACCAGAAAGAACTAGAGAAAAAGACAGCTAAGAAGAACCCTCCAAGGGTTAGAACAAACCTCAAAGACTGGCCTCAAAAAATAAGCCTGCCTGAATTTAATTAGATCTGACTGTGGAGCAATTTATGCCCCAGGAATTTGTTGAAAAAATAGTGATAAACCAGCAATTAGTGGAGCCTAACAGCTGGGTGTAATACCAACAAAGGAGGGCAGCTGAACAGAGAGATCAGAGAAGGAGACAGAGAGCCCTGCTAAAACCTTTGTCTTCCTAGGGTGTGGATGCCAGGGCTGTACCCTCTGAGGAGTGATCAGAGGCTTCAAACTGCAGGGGAAATAGAGTTCACTAAAATTGTTTGGTCAAATCCCTAAACAAATAAAAAAGCAAAAAATAACAAAACAGGCCATGAAGACGGGGTAGGGTAATCAGCATCCAGTTTCTTCAATATATAACCTAAAATGTCCAGTTTTCAACAAAAAATTATGTGTAAAGAAACATGAAACTGTGATATATACACAGAAAAAATAGCAGGAAAAACAAACTGCCTATGAGAAAGCCCAGATGTCAAATTTAGCAAAGACTTAAAAGCAGCCCATGTAAATATGTTAAAAGAACTAAAGGAAACCATGCTTAAAGGAAACCATGATGACAATGTCATCAAATAGAAAATATCAATAAAGAAATTATTTTTAAAAAATCATATAGGCAAAATGAAAGATTCATTAGAAGGACTCAACAGTAGATTTGAACTGGCAGAAGAATCAGCAAACTTGGAAGTAGATTTATAGAGATTATGCAATCTGAATAACAGAGAAAGAAGAACAAAGAAAAATAAACAGAGAAATGTGGAACACAATTAAGCACACCAACATATACATAATAGAAGTATCAGAGGAGAGGAGACAGTAAAAGGAGCAGAAAAAAATTAGAAGAAATAATGGCTGAAAACTTTACATATTTGATGAAAAACATTTATGTACATATCCAAGAGGCTCAATGAACTCCTAGTAGGAGATCCACACCCAAGCACATCATAGTAAAAATGTTGCAAGACAAAGACAAAGAGAAAAATTTGAAAGCACCGAAACAAACAAAACGCCCAACTCATTTAAGAGAACCTCCATAAGTTTAATTAGGTGACTTATCAGAAACATTGGAGGCCAGAACAAACTAACATATTCCAAGTATTGAAAGAAAAAACTGGAACAAGAATTGTATAGCCAGCAAAACTATCTTTCAAATCGAGGGGAAATAAATACATTCCCAGAAGTGAATATACATTCAAAGAAGTGAATTCACAAGAACTGAGAGAACTCGTTGCTAGCATAACCACCTTACAAGAAATATTAAAGGAAGATTTTTAGGGGGAAAGTAAATAACCACAGATGGTAAAGTGAATCCACATGAAAAAACAAAGAGCAATGGTAAAGGTAATTATATAATTATAAAAGACAGTATAAATTCATTTTTCTTCTCTTTCTATTAACTCATTCAAAAAGCCACTGTATAAATTGTATGTATAAAAAATATTTTTATTGTTGGGCCTACAACATGTAGGAATGTGATATATTTGATAGCACAAAGGCAGTAGGTCAGTGCAAAGCTGTATTGGAGTAAGGCAGTTATGCCAGATGGTAACTCAAACCCACAGGAACAAATGAAGAGAATCAGAAATGGTAAATAGGAAGGTTAATATAACAAACTATAAATTTACACTTCTTTCTCTCTTTTCTCACCTTCTATAATAGGCATAAAATTATAGGTAATAGTAATTATAACAATGTATTACTGGTTTTAAACATATATAAAAGTAATATGTATAAGACTAATAGCACAAAAAAGGCAAAGAGGGAATAGAGCTATATGGGAGTAACATTTCTGTATACAATTGGAATTAAGTTAGTATAAATCTGAAGTAGATTCTGGTAAGTTAAGATATATATGGTAAGTCCTAGGGAAAACACTAAGAAAATGATTTCTTAAAATATACTAAAAAGTCATTAAAATATTACACTAGAACATAGTCACTTAATGCAAAAGAGAGCAATAAGGGAAGAATAAAGGAACAAAAACGACATGAGATGCATGAAAAACAGAAAATAAAATGGCAGATATATATGGAACTATATCAATAATTACATTAAATGTTAAGGGATTAAACAACCCAATCAAAAGGCAGTGTTTTCAGACCTGATACAAAAGCAAGATCCAACAATATGGTGTCTATAGGATATAGACTTTAGATTTAAAATACAAATAGGTTGAAACCAAAAGAATGGAAAAAGATATATCAAACAGCAACCATAGATAGCTGGAGTGGCTATACTAATCTCAGACAAAAAAGACATTTAAAGAAAAATTGTTATAAGGAGGGACATCTTATGGTGATAAAGAGGACCATTCCATCAGGAAGTTATAATGATTATAAATGTAGATGCACCTACCAAGAGAACCCTAAAACACCTGAAGGAAAAACTCACAGAATTGAAGTGAGAAATAGATAATTCAACAATACTAGTTGGAGACTTTTATTTATTTATTTATTTATTTATTTATTTATTTATTTATTTATTTATTTATTTATTTATGAGGAGATCAGCCCTGTGCTAACATCTGCCAATCCTCCTCTTTTTTTTTTTTTGGCCAAGGAAGACTGGCCCTGGGCTAACATCCGGGCCCATCTTCCTCCACTTTATATGGGACTCTGCCACAGCATGCCTGCCAAGCAGTGCATTGGTGTGCACCCGGGATCCAAACCAGAAAACCCTGGGTTGCTGCAGTGGAGCTCGCGCACTTAACCGCTTGCGCCACCGGGCTGGCCCTAGTTGGAGACTTTAATATCTCAATTTCAATAATGGATAGAACAACTAGTCAGAATATCAATAAGTAAAAAGATGACTTAAACAATATTATAAACCAAATAGTCCTAATAAACATCTACAGAACACTCCAGACCCAACAACAGCAGAATACACATTCTTCTCATGAGTACATGGAAAATTTTCTAGGACAGAGAATACACAAGGCCATCAAACAAGTCTCAATAAATTTAGAGGATTGAACTAATACAAAATATGTCTCTGACCATAATGGAGTAAAATTAGAAATTAATAACAGAATGAAATTTTGGGAATTCACAAATATGTGAAAATTAAACAACACACTCTTAAATAACCAATGAGTCAAAGAAAACATCACAGTGAGAATTAGAAAGCACTTTGAGATTAATTAAACTGAAGCCACAACATACAAAACTTAAGGGATGCAGCTAAAGCAGTACTTAAGTGGAAATTTACAGCTGTAAATGCCCATATTAAAAATGAAGAAAAATATCAAATTAATAACCTTCCACTTTGAGACACTAGAAAAATGAGAGCAAACTAAATCCACAGCAAGCAGAGGAAGGAAATAAGGAGTAGAGTGGAAATCAATGAAATAGTGAATAGTAGTCATACAACCAACAACCAATGATAAAAGTTGGTTCTTTGAAAAGATTAACAAAATTGACAAACATTTAGCTAGATTGACCAAGAAAGAAAAACAAGAATACTCAAATGACTAAAATCAGAAATGACAGAGGGGATATTGCTACTGACCTTACAGAAATAAAAATAATTATAAGGGAATACTATGAACAACTATTTTCCAACAAATTAGACAACTTGGATGAAATCAACAAATTCTTAGAATGATACAAACTGAATCTGATTCAGGAAGAAATAGAAAATGTGAATAGACCTATAATAAGAAAATAGATTGAATTAGTAATCAAAACACTACCCACAAAGAAAAGTTGAGGCCCAGATGCTTTTCCTGGTGAATTCGACCAAACATTTAAGGATGCAGGCATAGCAAATTCTTCACAAGCTCTTCCCAAAAGCAGGAGAAGAGAGAACATTCTCAGAGGCCAATATTACCGTGATACCAAAACCAGACAAAGATATCACAAGAAAAGAAAACTATGGACCAATACTTTTTATAAATATAGATGCAAATTCCTCTACAAAAAAACTAGCAAACTGAATCCAGCAACATATAAAAAGAGTTATGGAGGTGACGTCAGCATCATGGCAGAGTGAGCTTTCCCCCTTGGGCCACCCCCCCACAAGATACAACAAAAAGGACATTCAAATACCAACAGAGGAAATTAACAGAACATGAAAGACATCTGAGAGGCCTATGTAGCCTTACACCTGAAGATGGAAATGTTGGTACCCCTGGAGGAAGTGGAAGGAGGTAGTGAGAACTCCTCTCCTTCCCCAACGACAGTGACCCTGGGACCAGAACTGCTTGGCTCTCTGAGAGAGAGGGGGGAGGGGCAGCCCTCTGTGGGAAAACCGTAGCTCTCCAAGTTCTCTCACAGCCTGTGGGAAATTCCCATACAGAGGGGACTGAACTGTTGTGGAGGTGTCTCCATCAAGCTAGCATCACAGGAGAGCAGATAGTGAGGGAAGAACAAGAACCCCCCTGGGATCAGGTAGGCAAAAGAAAGAACCCTCGCCCCACCTGGAGCATCAGTATAACCAGTTGGCCAGAGTGCCTGTGGATCACGGTGGACTCAGAATACACAGCTCTTGACCCTAACCCAGTGGTAGAAGCTGCAACCAGATATCTTCAGAATGAGGAAAAATGAGCCCATGCCCTCAAGCAGTATGCAAAAATATATTAAATCTCCAGGCCAGAAAGAAAATGACAAGCACCCAGAAATCAATTCTGCAGGCACAGTAATTTATAACCTAAAAGACAGAGAATTCAAAATAGCTATCATAAGAAACCTCAACGAATTACAAGAAAATACAGATAGACAAGTCAATGAAATCAGGAACTTCTTCACAAAAGAGATTGAAACTATAAAGAAAAACCAATCAGAAATGTTGGAGATGAAAAACACAATGGAGGAGATAAAGAAAAATCTGAAATCTTTAAAGAACAGAGCTGACAACATGGAGAAAATAATTAGCAATATTAAGGATAGGAATGCAGAAATGCTCCAGATGGAGGAGGAGAGAGAACTAAGACTAAAAAGAAATGAAGAAATTCTCCAAGAAATACCCGACTCAATTAGGAAATGCAACATAAGGATTATAGGTATTCCAGAGGGAGAAGAGAGGGAAAAAGGAGCAGAGAGCTTGTTCAAAGAAATAATAGCTGAGAACTTCCAAAACCTGGGGAAGGAGCTGGAAATACAGGTGAATGAAATCAATAGATCTGAATATATCAACATGAAAAGACCCTCTACCCTCTCCAAGGCATATAGTAGTAAAGCCGGCTAAAGTCAATAACAAAGAAAAAATATTAAGGGCAGCAAGACAAAAAAAATAATGTACAAAGGAATTCATATCAGGTTCTCAACTGATTTCTCAGCAGAAACTTTACAGGCTAGGAGAGAGTGGAATGATATATTCAAAATTCTGAAAGACAAAAACATTCAGCCAACAATACTCTATCCAGTGAAAATATCCTTCAGATACGATGGAGAAATAATAACTATCCCAGATAAACAAAAGATAAGGGAGTTCATTACTACAACATCCCCACTATAAGAAATGCTCAGGAAGGCCCTCATGCCTGAAAAAAAAAAAAAAAAAAAAAAGGCAAAGGGGATACAAAGTTTTAAGCAAGGAGAAAAATAGGTAGACAAAACCAGAAAAATTGCAGCTCTCTATCAGAATAGGTTAGCAAACAATTGTAACACCAAAGGTTAAGGGAAGGAAAACACCAAAGATAAATATAACCTCATCACTTTAACCACAAACTCACAACACAAGATGGAATAAGTTGTGACAATAATAACTTAGAAGGTGAAGAGGAAAGGGATAGAATCGACCTAGTCTAAGGAAATAAGAGGCCATCAGAAAATGGACTATCTCATCCACAAGACTTTTTATACAAACTTCATGGTAACCACTAAAAAATCAGAACAGAAACACATAGGATAAATAAAGAGAAAACTAAGAAAACCATCACACAGAACTACGAAACTGAATTGGTAGTCTGAAACACATAGGACGAGAAACAAAGGAAATGCAAAAGAATTAGAAAATGAGCAATAAAATAGCAGCCTTAAGCCCTCATATATCAATAATCACTCTAAATGTAAATGGATTGAATTCTCCAATCAAAAGAAACAGAGTGGCAGGATGGATTAAAAAACAAGATTGAACAATATACTGCCTCCAGGAAATACATCTCAGCTCTAAACACAAACATAGGCTCTGAGTGAAAGGATGGAAGACAATACTCCAAGCTAATGGCAAACAAAAGAAAGCATGTGTTGCCATACTTATATCAGACAAAGTAGACTTCAAGATAAAATAGGTAATGAGAGACAAAGCGGGGCAATATGTAATGATAAAGGGATACTCCACCAAAAAGACATATCACTTGTAAATATATATTCACCCAACACAGGAGCACCAAAGTACATAAAGAAACTATTAACAAACCAAAAAGGGGATAATAACAACAAGACAATAATAGTAGGAGATCTTAATGCCCCACTTACATCAATGTATAGATCATCTAGACAGAAAGTCAATAAGGAAATAATGTACTTAAATGAAAAACTTGATGAGATGGACTTAATAGATATAGAGAGAGCACTCCATCCAAACACAGCAGATTACACATTGTTCTCAAGTATGCATGGAATATTCTCAAGAATAGACCATAAGTTGGGAAACAAGGCAAGCCTCTATAAATTTAAGAAAATTGAAATCATAACACACATCTTTTCCAACCATAATGCGATGAAGCTAGAAATCAAATACAAGAAAAAAACTGGCAAAGTGACAAAGATGTAGAGACTAAACAACATGCTACATGGATCATTGATGAAATTAAAGGAGAAATCAAAATATATCTGGAGACAAATGAAAATACACCATACCAACTAATAGGGGATACAGCAAAAGTGGTCCTGAGAGGGAAACTCATAGCAATACAGGCCCACCTTAACAAACAAGAAAAATCCCAAATAAGCAACCTGAAACTACACCTAACAGAATTAGAAAAAGAAGAAGAAACATAGCCCAAAGTCAGTAGAAGGAGGAAATAATAAAAATTAGAGCAGAAATAAATGAAATTGAAACCAACAAAACAGTAGAAAGGATCAATGAAACAAATAGCTGGTTCTTTGAGAAGATAAACAAAATTGACAAACTCTCAGCCAGACTCACTAATAAAAAAAGATAGAAGGCTCAAATGGATAAAATTAGATATGAAAGTGGAGAAATTACAACAGATACCACAGAAATGCAAAGGATTATGAGAATACTGTTAAAAACTATATGCCAACAAATTGGACAATCTAGAAGAAATGGATAAATTCTTAGACTCACACAACCTCCCAAAACTGAATCAAGAAGAAATAGAGAATCTGAGTAGACCAATCACAAGTAAAGTATTGAAACAGCAATCAAAAACCTCCCAAAAAATAAAAGTCCAAAACCAGATGGCTTCTCTGGAGAATCTACCAAACATTCAGAAGAAGATTTAATACCTATCCTTCTCAAACTATTCCAAAAAATTGAGG
This sequence comes from Ceratotherium simum simum, assembly GCF_057802395.1. Lineage (NCBI taxonomy): Eukaryota > Metazoa > Chordata > Mammalia > Perissodactyla > Rhinocerotidae > Ceratotherium > Ceratotherium simum. Next base: position 54,853,376 of record NC_141919.1, on the reverse strand, counting down.
AAGATGGAACACTTCCTAACACATTCTATGAGGTCAACATCACCCTGATCCCAAAGAATAAAAGGACAATACAAAGAAGGAAAATTACAGGCCAATATCGCTGATGAACATAGATGCAAAAATCCTCAACAAAATATTGGCAAACCAAATACAGCAATACATTAAAAAGATCATACATCATGATCATGTGGCATTTATACCAGAGACACAGGGATGGTTCAACATCTGCAAATCAATCAATGTGATACACCACATTAACAAAACAAGGAATAAAACACACATGATCATCTCAATAGATGCAGAGAAAGCATTTGACAAAATCCAACATCCTTTTATGATAAAACCTGTAACAAAATGGGTATAGAAGAAAAGTACCTCAACATAATAAAGGCCATATATGACAAACCCACAGCCAACATCATACTCAATGGGAAAAAGTGAAAGCCATTCCTCTGAGAACAGGAACAAGACAAGGGTGCCCACACTTGCCACTCTTATTCAACATAGTACTGGAGGTTTTGGCCAGAGCAAATAGGCAAGAAAAAGGAATAAAAGGAATCCAAATAGGCAACAAAGAAGTGAAACTCTTGTTGTTTGCAGATGATATGATTTTATATAGACAAAATCCTAAAGAATCCATTGGAAAACTATTAGAAATAATCTACAACTACAGCAAAGTTGCAGGGTACAAAATCAACTTACAAAAATCAGTTGCATTTCTATACTCTAATAATGAACTAACAGAAAGAGAACTCAAGAAGACAATCCCATTTGCAATCACAACAAAACAAATAAAACACTCAGGAATAAATTTAACCAAGGATTTGAAAGACCTAGACAATGAAAACTATAAGACATTACTGAAAGAAATCAATGATGACATAAAGAAATGGAAAGCTATCCCATGCACATGGATTGGAAGAATAAACATAGTTAAAATGTCCATACTACCTAAAGCAATCTACAGGTTCAATGCAATACCAATCAGGATCCCAATGACATTCTTCACAGAAATAGAACAAATAATACTAAAATTCCTATGGAGCAACAAAAGACCCGGAATAGCTAAAGCAATCCTGAGAAAAAAGAACAAAGCTGGAGGCATCACAATCCCTGACTTCAAAATATACTACAAAGCTATAATAATTAAAGCAGCATGGTACTGGTACAAAAAGAGACACATAGATCAATGGAATAGAATTGAAAGCCCAGAAATAAAACCACACATCTAAAGACAGCTAATCTTCGAAAAAGGAGCCAAGAACATACAATGGAGAAAGGAAAGCCTCTTCAATAAGTGGTGCTGGGAAAACTGGACAGCCACATACAAAAGTATGAAAGTAGACTATTTTGTTATACACAAAAATGAACTCAAAATCGATCAAAGACTTGAACGTAAGACTTGAAAATATAAAATTCCTGGAAGAAAACATAGGCAGTATATTCTTTGGCATCGGTCTTAGAAGGATCTTTTCAAAATCCACGTCTACTCAGACAAGGGAAACAAAGGAAAAAATAAACAAGTCGGACTTCATCAGACTAAAGAGCTTCTGCAAGGCAAATGAAACCAGGATCAAAATAAAAAGACAACCCACCAGCTGGGAGGAAATATTTCCAAATCATATATCCGACAAGGGGTTAATCTCCATAATATATAAAGAACTCACACAACTGAACAATAAAAAAACAACAAACAACCCGATCAAAACATGGGCAGAGGATATGAACAGACATTTTTCCAAGGAAGATATACAGATGGCCAATAGGCCCATGAAAAGATGGGCCTAATCATCAGGGAAATGCAAATCAAAACTGCACTAAGATATCACCTTACACGCATTAGAATGGCTATAATCACCAAAACAAAAGATAACAGATGTTGGAGAGGTTGTGGAGAAAGAGGAACCCTTATTCACTGTTGGTGGGAATGCAAACTGGTGCAGCCTCTATGGAAAACAGTATGGAAATTCCTCAAAAAATTAAAAATAGAAATACCTTATGATCCAGCTATCCCACTACTGGGTATTTATCCAAAGATCCTGAAATCAACAATCCAAAGAGGCTTATGCACCCCTATGTTCATCGCAGCATTACTCACTATAGCCAAGAAGTGGAAGCAACCCAAGTGTCCCTTTACTGATGATTGGATAAAGAAGATGTGGTATATATATATGATGGAATACTACTCAGCCATAAAAAAAGACAAAATCGTCCCATTTTCAACAACATGGATGGACCTGGTGAGTATTATGTTAAGCGAAATAAGCTAGATACAGAAAGACAAACACCGCATGATTTCACTCATATGTGGAAGATAAACTTACACACGAACGGAGAGAAAAATTTGGTGGTTTTGGGGTTGGGGGGGTGGCACAAGGGGTGAAGGGACACATTTATATGGTGACTGACAAACAATAATGTACAACTAAAATTTCACAATGTTATAAACTATTATGACATCAATTAAAAACAAGGGTTATGTACCTCACCCAAGTGAGATTTATCCCAGAAATGCAAGGTTGATTTAACATCTGAAAATCAATTAATGTAATGCACCATATTAGAATAAAGGACAAAATCCATATCATCTCAATAGATTCAGAAAAAGCATTTGACAACATTTAACACACCTTCAAGATAAAAACTTTCAAAAAATTAGGAGAAGAAGGTAAATTTATCAACCTGGTAAAGGGCGTGTATGAAAAAACAACAGCTAGCATCATACTAAATGTTCAAAAACTGAATGTTTTTCCTCCTACAATCAAGAACAGGACAAGCATACTCTCTCTTACCACTTTTATTCTACATTTTCCTGGGGTTTTAGCCAGAGGAATTAGGCAAGAAAATGAAATAAATGACATCCAGTTCAGAAAGGAAGAATTAATGCTTTCTCTATTTGTAGATGACATAATCTTATATATGAAAAATCCTAAGATATCCACTAAAAAGTTAACAGGACTAATAAGTGAGTTCAGGAAGGTTGCAGGATAGAAGAATAAGATACAAAAATAAATTTTTTTTCATAAACTTATAACTAACAATCCAAAAATGAAACTAAGAAAACAATTTCATTTAAAAGAGCATCAAAAGTATAAAATTCTTAGGAATAAATTTAGTGGAAGAAATATAAACCTTACACTCTGAAAACTATAAAAAATCATTGAAAGAAATTAGGGAAGATCTAAATAGTTGGAAAAATATTCCATACTCATGGATTGGAAGACTTAGTATTGTTAAGATGGCAACAGTCCCCAAATATATCTACAGATTCAAAGCAATCGCTATTAAAATCCCAGCTGGCTCCTTTGCAGAGATTCACAAGCTTGTCCTAAAATGCATATAGAAATTCAAAGCTCCTAGAGTTCCAAAAAAATCTTAAAAAGAATAAAGTTGCAAGATTCACACTTCTCTATTTCAAAAGTGACCTGAAAACTGCTGTGTCAAGGCAATGCGGTATTGGCATCAAGTAGGCAAATAGAGCAACATGATAGAATTGAGAGTCCAGACATAAACCTTAACATATATGATTAATTGATTTTTGGCAAACAACCCAAGATAATTCAATGGCGGAGGGGTGGTCTTTTCAACAAAAAGTGCTAAGACACCTGGATATCCACATGGAGTAGAATGAATTTGAACTTCTTCTCACACCATATACAAAAAGTAACTTAAAATGGATTGAAGACATAAAAAGAGCTAAAACTGTAAACCTCTTAGAATAAAACATAGGTATAAAATTTTGTGACCTTAGATTAGGCAATGGTTTCTTATATATGACACCAGAAGCATAAGCAACCAACAATAAAATAGATATATTGAACTTAATCAAAATTAAAATATTTTATGTTTCAAAGCACACCATCAACAAAGTGAAAAGAGAACCCATGGACTAGGAGAAATTTTTTGTAAATCATATACCTGGCGAAGGACTTATAACTAGAATATGTAAAGAACTCTTACAACTCAATAATAGAAAGACAGTCCAATTAAAAAGTGGAAGCATGAAAACCATGCTTCTCCAGAATGCTTTCTTCCTTTGTGGAAACTGCCTTCCTGGGTATAATCTTCACCCTGGCTCAAATAAAACTCACCTTATCTTTCTTATCTATAGAATAGTTATTTGTTATCTTGCATCGACACTTAGCATAATGTCCTCAAGGTTCATCCATGTTGTAGCATATTGCAGAATTTCCTTCCTTTTTAAGGCTGAATAATATTCCATTGTGTGTATACACCACATTGTCTTATTCATTCATCAGTTGATGGACACTTGGGTTGCTTCCACGTTTTAGCTATTGTGACTAATGCTGCTATGAACAGTAATGTGCAAATATCTCTTTGATACCCTGCTTTCATTTCTTCTGGGTATATACCCAGAAGTGGAAATGCTGGGTCTTATGGTAATTGTATTTTTAATTTTTAAAGGAACTTCCATACTTTTTCCACAGAGGGTGTATCATTTTACATTCCCACCAATGGTGCATGAGAGTTACAATTTCTCCACATCCTTGCCAATACTTGTTCTGTTTTTTTTGAAAATAGCCATCCTAATGGGTGTGAGGTTATATCTCATTGTAGTTTTGATCAGCATTTCCCTAATGATTAGTGATGTTGAGCATCTTTTCATGTGCTTATTGGCCATTCATATATCTTCTTTGGAGAAATGTCTATTCAAGTCCTTTGCCCATTTTTTTTTTCATTGATGTTTTAATGGTTTCTAACATTGTGAAATTTTGGGTTGTACAATTTTGTTTGTCCATCACCATATATATGACTCCCTTCACCCCTTGTGCCCACCCCCCACCCCCCACCCCCACTGCCCCTGGTAACCACAGTCCAGTCTTCTCTGTCCATGTGTTGGTTTATATTCCACATATGAGTGAGATCATACAGTGTCTTTCTCTTTCTGGCTTATTTCACTTAACATAATACGCTCCAGGCCCATCCATGTTGTTGCAAATGGGACGATTTTGTCTTTTTTTATGGCTGAGTTCCATTGTATGTATATACCACATTTTCTTAATCCAATCGTCAGTCGAGGGACACTTAAGTTGCTTCCACTTCTTGGCTATGGTGAATAATGCTGCAATGAACATAGGGGTGCATAAGCCTCTTTGGATTGTTGATTTCAGGTTCGTTGGATAGATTCCCAGTAGTGGGATAGCTGGATCATAGGGCATCTCTATTTTTAATTCTTTGAGGAATCTCCATACCGTTTTCCATAGAGGCTGCACCAATTTGCATTCCCACCAGCTGTGTATGAGGGTTCCTGTTTCTCCACATCCTCTCCAACATTTGTTGTTTTTTGTCTTGGTGATTATAGCCATTCTAACGGGCGTGAGGTAGTATCTTAGTGTTGTTTTGATTTGCATTTCCCTGATGATTAGTGATGTTGAACATCTTTTCATGTGCCTATTGGCCATCTGTATATCTTCCTTGGAGAAGTGTCTGTTCATTTCCTCTGCCCATTTTTTGATCGGGTTGTTTGTTTTTTTGTTGTTCAGTTGTGTGAGTTCTTTATATATTATGGAGATCAACCCCTTGTCAGATGTATGTTTTGCAAATATTCTCTCCCAGCTGGTTGGTTGTCTGTTCATCTTGATTCTGGTTTCATTTGTCTTATAAAAGCTCTTTAATCTGATAAAGTCCCACTTGTTCATTTTTCTTTAGTTTCCCTAGTCTGGGTAGGCATGTCATCCTAAAAGATTCCTTTAAAACCAATGTCAAATAGTGTGTTGCCTATATTTTCTTCTATGAGTTTTATAGTTTCAGGTCTCACCTTCAGGTCTTTGATCCATTTTGAGTTAATTTTTGTGAATGGCGATAGCACATGGTCCACTTTCATTCTTTTGCATGTGGCTGTCCAGTTTTCCCAACACCATTTATTGAAGAGACTTTCCTTTCTCCATTGCATGTTCTTAGCACCTTTGTCGAAAATTAGCTGTCCGTATATGTGTGGTTTTATTTCTGGGCTTTCAATTCTGTTCCATTGATCTGTGTGTCTGTTTTTGTACCAGTACCATGCTGTTTTGATTACTATTGCTTTGTAGTATGTTTTGAAGTCAGGGATTGTGATGCCTCCTGCTTTGTTCTTTTTTCTTAGGGTTTCTTTAGCTATTCGGGGTCTTTTGTTGTTTGAATTGTTTTTTTTGTTGTTGAGTTTTAGGAGTTCTTTATATATTCTGGATATTAATTTGTAATCAGATATATGATTTGCAAATATTTTCTCCCATTCTGTGGGTTGCCTTTTTACTCTGTGAATAGTGTCTATTGATGTACAATATTTTTAAATTTTCATGAAACCCAGTTTGTCTATTTTTTTCTTTTATTGCCTGTGCCTTTGGTGTCATATCCAAGAAATCATTGCTAAATCCAATGTTGTGAAGCTTTTGTTCTATGTTTTAAGAGTTTTATTGTTTTAGGTCTTAAATTTAGGTCCTTAACCCATTTTGAGTTAATGTTTGTATATGGCATTAGGGAAGGGTCCAACTTCATTCTTTTGCATGTGATATCCTGTTTTCTCAGTATGATTTGTTGAAAAAACTGTCCTTTCTCCATTGAATGGTCTTGGCACACTTGTCAAAAATCATTTGACTGTATATGAAGGGTTTATTTCTGGGCTCTCTATTTGATTTCATTGGTCTATATGTCTTTCTTTATGCAAATACCACACTGTTTTGATTATTGTAGCTTAGTATTAGCTTTTGAAATCAGGCAGTGTGGGTCCTCCAATTTTGTTCTTTCCAAGATTGTTTTGACTACTCCCGGTCCCTTGAGATTCCATATGAATTTTAGTTATGTTTTCTACTCCTACAAAAAATGTCTTTGGGATTTTGATAGGGATTGCATTGAATCTGTAGATCACTTCGAGTAATATTAACATTTTAACAATATTAAGCCTTCCAATCCGTGAACATGGGATGTGTTTCCATTTATTTATGTCTTCTTTTATTTCCTTCAGCAATATTTTGGAGTTTTCATTGTACAAGCCTTTCACCTCCTTGGTTAAGTTAATTCCAAAGTATTTTATTCTTTTTGATGCTATTGTAAATGAAATTGTTTTTGTAATTTCCTTTCCAGACTATTCATTGTTTGTGTATAGGAAGGCAACTGATTTTTATGTGTTGACTTTGTATTCTGCTACTTTGCTGAATTTAGTTATTAGTTCTAACGACTCTTTTGTTAAGTCTTTAGGATTTCCTACATATATGATCATATAATCTGCAGATATAATTTTACTTCATCCTTTCCAATTGAATGACATTTTTTTTTTCTTGCCTAATTTGCTCTGGCTAGAACTTCCAGTACTAGTGAAAGTGGACATCCTTTCCTGGTTCTTGATCTTAGAGGAAAAGCTTTCTGTCTTTCACCCCTGAATATTATGTTTGCTGTGGGTTTTTCATATATGGCTTTTATTATGTTCTATTCCTACTTTGTTGAGTGTTTTCACTATGAAAGGGTGTTGAATTTTGTCAGATGATTTTCTTCATCAATTGAGATGATCATATGTATTTTTTCCTTCATTTTGTTGATATGGCACATATATTACTCAATTTTCATATGCTGAACCATCCTTGCATTCCAGAAACAAATCCCACTTGGTCATGGCATATAATCCTTTTAATATGCTGCTGAATTCTGTTTGCTAGTATTTTGTTGAGGGTTTTTGCATCAATGTTCATATGGGATATTGGTTTGTAATTTTCTTTCTTGTAGTGTCTTTGTTTGGCTTTGGTATCAGGGTTATGCTGGCCTCATAAAATGAAGGAGGAAGTGTTCCCTCCACTTCCATTTTTGGAAAAGTTTAAGAAGGATTGGTACTAGTTCTTTAAATGTTTGGTAGAATTCAACAGTAAAGCCATCAGGTCTAGGAATTTTATTTGTTAGGAGAGTTTTGATTACTGATTCAATCTCTTTACTAGTTATAAGTCTATTCAGATTGTCTATTTCTTCGTGATTTAGTCTTGGTAGGTTTTGTGTTTCTAGGAATTTGTCCATTTCCTCTAAGACATCCAATTTTTTGGTATGCAATTGTTCATAGGACTCTCTTATAATCCTTTTATTTCTATGGAGTCAGTAGTAATGTCCCCACTTTCATTTTTGATTTTAGTAATTTGAGTCTTCTCTCTTATTTTCTTAGTCTATCTAGCTAAAGGTTTGCTGATTTTGTTGATGTTTTCAAAGAATCAACTTTTAGTTACATTGATCATCTCTATTGTTTTTCTATTCACTATTTCATTTACCTCTGCTCTAATCTTTATTTTTCCTTCCTTCTACTACCTTTCGGTTTAGTTTGTTCTTCTTTTTCCAGTTCCTTAAGTTGTAAAGTTAGGTTGTTAATTTGAGATCTTTCCTTTTTTTAGTGTAAACATTTATAGCTATAAATTTCCCCCTTAACACTGCTTTTGCTGCATCCCATAAGTTTTGGTATGTCAAGTTTTCATTTTCGTTCATCTCTAAGTATTTTCTAATTTCCCTTGTAGTTTCTTCTTAGTCTATTGGTTGTTTAAAAATGTATTGTTTAGGGGCCAGCCCCGTGGCTTAGCGGTTAAGTGCGTGCACTCCACTACTGGTGGCCTGGGTTTGGATCCCAGGCACACACCCAATGCACTGCTTGTCCGGCCATGCTGAGATGGCGTCCCAGCAACTAGAAGGATGTACAACTATGACATACAACTATCTACTGGGGCTTTGGGGAGAAAAAAGGGAAAAAGAGGAGGATTGGCAACAGATGTTAGCTCAGGGCCAGTCTTTCTCAGCAAAAAAAAAGAGGAGGATTGGCATGGATGTTAGCTCAGAGCTGATCTTCCTCACACACACAAAAAAATGTATTGTTTAAATTTTAACAATTTTGTGAATATTCCGGTTTTATGTTATTGATTTCTAATTTATCCTGTTGTGGTCAAAGAAGATATTTTGTATGACATGTATCTTTTTAAATCTATTGAGACTTAATTTGTGGCCTAACATATGGTCTAGCCTGGAAAATGTACCATGTGCACTTGCGAAGAATGTGTATGCTATTGTTGGGTGGACTATTCTGCATGTCTGTTAGATCCACTTGGTATATTGTGTTGTTTAAGTTCTCTATTTCCTTACGCATCTTCTGTATGGTTGTTCTATCCATTATTGTGAGTGGGGTACTGAAGAATCTGACTATTATTGAAGAACTGTCTCTTTCTCCCTTCAATTCTGTCCGTTTTTCCTTCGTATATTTTGATGGTCTGTCATTAGGTGTGTAAATGTTTATAATTGTTATATCTTTTTATTGTATTGAAGCTTTTATTAACATATGATGTCTTTGTCTCTTATAACCTTTTCTTTTTATTGAGGTCATAAGAGTTTATAAAATAAAAACAAAAATAAATAAAAATAAAAAAATAATAAAAATTGTGAAATTTCAGTTGTACATTATTATTTGTCAGTCACCATATATATGTGCCCCTTTGCCCCTTATGCCCACCCCCCAACCCTCTTCCCCTCTGGTAACCACTAATCTGTTCTCTTTGTCCATGTGTTTGTTTATCTTTCACATATGAGTGAAATTATATGGTGTTTGTCTTTCTCTGTCTGGCTTATTTCACTAGACCATAGTTTCCTCCACTATATGGTACCCTTATGTTCCTGCTGCCACCAAAATTTCCACTCTCATTGGACCATAGTTATAAAGGTTGGAAGTTATAATTTCCAAAATCACTGTAACTTCCACTTCCATAATTTCTTCCTCCATAGTTGTCAGAACCACCTCCATAGCCCCCACCCTGGTTGCCATATCCAGGTCCTCCACCACTGTATCTTCATCTTCCTCCTTAGTAACCAGTGCTACTTCCAGAACTCCCATCTCCAGATCCTCCTTCAGACCCATTAATGCCATTCCCATATCCATGTCCTCCTCCATATCCATCAGATCCTCCTCTAAATTTGCTTCCTGAACCTAGTCTAAAATTCCCACTGCCTCTGCATGAATCTCTCAAACCAAAGTAGGCTCCTCTGCCACTCCCAGAACTCTGGACTTCCTGCATTTCTTGTCTAGACAAAGCCTTTCTTACTGCTTACCACTGATGGTATGGTATTTCTGCAGCACAATTTTATCCACAGGATCATGATCATCAAAAGTAATTAAGCCAGGGCCGGCACCATGGCCAAGTGCTTAAAGTTCCATGAGCTCCGCTTCAGCGGTCCAGGTTCACGGGTTCAGATCCCAGGCGTGGACCTACTCCACTCATCAGCCATGCTGTGAATGTGTCCCACACACAAAATAGAGGAAGACTGGGTTAGGTCAGGGCAAACCGTCCTCACCAAAAAAAAAGTAATTAAGCCAATGCCTCTTTTCTTTCCAGACTGGCTATCAGTAATCATCTGAAATGGTATCAACTTTTCTATATTCCTTGCAGTAATCTCTAAGGTGATGTTCCTTAGTATCTTCTTTAATTCCACCAACAGCTTCTTCATAGTTACACAAGTGCCAGGTTTTCCAGATTTCTCTCTTGCTACAGCACATTTTGGCTCCAACATTATCCACCAATTCAATGAGATTTTGCAGCCATGGCAGCATCAACCTCAGCCATGGATGAAAAAGTTACAAAACCAAATAAATACTCTTGATCTTTTGCTTGCAGGATCCCTCATTACCACACAGTCTGTAAGTTTTCTCCATGGCTCATAGTAGACTTTCTTCTGTGGTTTCAAAGCTTAAACCACCAATAAAGAGTTTACAGAAATGTCCCTTTTCTCTCTCCATAGCAGACTCAGTCACTTCAACTGGATTTCAGCCCAGAGAGATGAGAGAGATCTCTGCCAAGGAGCATGAGCACACTTATCCTGGCACTGATATCTTGAGGCATTCTTTCTTGATGGTCTCTGGTTTGGTGTAATGCATGCAAAGGCCTTCCATACCACAAGATGGTTTTCAAAATCATTTATGTTTCATCATGTTACATCTCTGATCTCTCTTTTTATATTTGTTTTGTGAACTAGCTTAATTTCCCAGATAAGTAACTATATTCTCAAGCATTCCAAATTGATTTGAAATCATCTTTCTCATTTTTCCTCCCTTTCTTCCTTCCTAGTTACTTTACTGACTTCCCCTTAGTTCCACTCAGCTGACTTGCATCATCATCACACTGATTATTACAGTTTTATATTAAAATGCTAATAATAGAGCAAATTGAGCTTTATTATTTATTACCATTTTCTTGATAAACATCACCAATATAGTCATTCAGATAAATATAAGAATTACTCTGTTTGTGTTGAAAATATGCAAATGCTATTTTAATTGGATTCTATTAAATTTATAGCTCATTTTATTTATATTTTTTATTTTTTTATTGCTGTAACATTGGTTTATAACAGCATATAAATTTCAGGTGTACATCATTATATTTCAATTTCTGTATAGATAACATCATGTTCACCACCCAAAGACTAACTACAATCCATCACTACATACATGTGCCTAATTATCCCTTTCACCCCCCTCACTCCCCGCCTTCCTCTCTGGTAACCACCAATCCAGTCTCTGTCTCTATGTGATTGTTTGTTTTTTTTATATAGCTCATTTTATGAGAGACCTTGAATTTAGGCTTCTTTAAAATTTTATTTATATAACAATATGCATAATTCTGCATACACAGTTCATGCAAAAATAAAAGTGACTTTTAAGATTTCTGAAACATATTGGACATATTTCTACCCCAAATTTAACATAAAAATTATCTCAATCAAGCATTTAGGTCTAATTTTGCCCCACTATTGAGGCCAAAAACCCTTTTTAGTACTTTACTCCACGCCATGTGCCTTATGAAGGTTTCCACTCTGTCTGGTGGGAACAGGCACTAATTCTGGCCCTATGTGAGCTCACAGTATTTCTCTAATCCTTTCCAGTGGTTCTTTCCTGGAGGCTGCACATGCCAGTGTTGGGCGGCACTCAACAGGTACTGGAGGAGGAGGACCCTCCGCTTGGTTTCCCTTCTCTGTCCTGTGACCTGAAACTTCTCTCCATCCGAGCAAGTTCAAGGGCTCACCTGGCTTCTTACCCATCTCTCAGGATTTACTGCTCTTCAATGTTTTATGTCCAATGCCTTCAAACCGCTGTTTCTCATATTTTGTCCTTTTTAAAGTTGTTTTAGGCAGGAGGCTAAATCTGGTTCTTGTTACTGAGAAGAAGCAAATAGGAAGTAATTTGAAAACACTTTTGTCAAATTCCTAGAAAAAGGGTGTGTGTCTCTTCACAAAGACTTTGATATGTTTCTGAACTTTTACTCTGTTATATCTAATCAACGATTTTTGTATTAGTAAAATAATTTTAATTATTGTAGCCTTAAATGTCTTCACGTTTAGTTTTTCCTCATTTTTCTTTGAATTATTTTCTTTTTTATAAACTTCAGACTCTTCCTCTTGAAAAAAGAAAAATGGCAGTACCTTTGGCATTTTTTAGAAGTTTGTGCACTACGCGCTGTTATTTAGATGTAAAAACACAGGGGTGAATCTGCACGCTGGAGGACAAGCACACGTCCAGGTAACTACCATCTTTTTTTTTTCTTTTTAAACAGTAATTTCAAGGAAAACTACAAGGACCCTATAAGTTAAAAGAGAAAAATCGTAGCGCTCACCTGAACCACCCATCTCATGTCCCCGAAAGTCAGTTTGACTTTACTTGTCTGAATTTCACAATTCCTCCAAGAACCCAAGCGGCTGTAACTCGGTCACTCGAGCGCGGGCTCCACGGAGCTAACAGAGCGACAACCAGAGCCATCGCCGAAGGTCACGGTCCGTGGGGAGGCGACTGGGCGGGTGAGTCTGCGCCTCGGGGCATTGTGGGTAGTGTAGTCCCACGCCCTGGGGCGGTCTGGGTAGCGCGGTGCGAGCTTCGGGGCATTGTGGGTATAAGCGCCCTGCCCCGGGGCATTGTGGGTCACGCAGTCCCGCCCCGGGGTATTGTGGGTGGCGCGGTGGCGCATCCCGCTGTGGTCGCTTGGCGTGTGGTCACCGTCCTTCTGTGCTGTGGTGAGCGCCCATGGCCGCCAGCTCCGGGAAAGGAGGGTCGGGAGAGCCGGGCGAGGGCGGCGGGGGAGGGCGGGGGAGGGCCCGCCCCCGCCCCCGCCCCCGCCCCGGTGGCCGGTTCCTTGAGGTCTGATTTTCTGGGCGGGGTCGGGCGCGGTCCCCCCGGAGCGGCCGTGGGCCGGGGTCGCTGGTCTTGCGCGGTCCGGCGAGGTCGGGAGCCCAGCGTCCTGTCCTGGAGGGGCCGGGCCTGGCCGAGGGGGTTGGGGGACACGAGCACCCCTGGCTCGGAGCAGACGTCCCACTGCTGGGGCGCGCGGCTCGGGCTTCCTTCCTGGAGTTATAGGGGCGCGGCGGGTGGTGCCCACCGTGGTGATGGGGGCGCCGCTGGCCCCAGAACCCGGGTTTTGAGGGAAGGCTTGGCCTGGGGCGGACACGCTGACGTGCCTTGATGGTGGGTGGCGGCTAGGGCCGAGCGACTCGGGTCAACGGTCTCGGGGCCTGCGGGCTCCTGGGGAGTTAAAGGGCCTGGCGGGGGTCGGACATCCCGGGTTGCGTGGGGCGTCCTTGCATCCAGATCAGCGCCTCCCACGAACAGGCTCCTTCGGTGTTGGGGCGGTTCTGGGAGCTTGGGGTGGAGGGGGGCCCGCGAGGCAGGGAACTTTCCCTAAGCCCCAGGGGCTGCTGGCTGACCTCCTGCATTATTCGGGGTAGGAGAGGGCGTGAGGGGTAAGACATCCAGACTTAAGTTCTTATTATTAACTTGCACGATGAAAACATAGCAAACACCCAGAAGTAGCTGCCAAGTTCCGTAGATTCACCACTCAGATTCACCGCTTATCTATGAGAGCCCTGTCCTTTCTCCCCCAAATCCGCAACCCCAAGTGTGCGTGTCTTTGGGCATTGTCTCTCCGCAGGGGCCTGTGCCAGGCCTGCCACACCATGACTCTGTCCCTGGGACCGTTCTTCCATTCCCTGCCTGGTTCTGATACCTCTCCTTAGAGAAGAGGCTCCAGCTGCGGGCTCGAGGGTTTCCAGCCTGCTTTCTGGGCTGGGAGAGAATCCTGAGGCCGAGCTGCGCCTGCTGAGCCCAGGTCTGCCCTGGAGCTCTCTGCGCTCCCCTCACCCAGAGAGGACTGTTAGGGAGGGGAGAACTCCTGGGGGCCTGGCAGCCGCGTCTCAGGTGGGCACCACTTCCTGTGTCTTTGTGGTGTCCTTTTTGCTCATAGTGGAGAGTGCACTGCTTTGCTCCTGCTTGCTATCTCCTGCCTTGTAATATCCCCTCTGGGGCTCAGAGCTGCATGTTTCCCAGAAAGCCAGGCCTGTTCTTAAAGGGGCACATCCCTGCACAGGTGTCCTCCTGGGGCACATGCCTCTGCCCTCATTTGGGGGCTTTCTAACATCTCCAGGGAATTGTCTCCAGCGTTGTTTCTGTCCACCTACATTCACGTTGCTGTATCCTCAGGGCGGTGGAGTGCTGGCAAAACAGAGGGGGAGAAGTGCTGTTTTGAGAGCTTTCTGTTAACTGCCATCTTGTATTTCCTCAGCCATGTTGCGTGTTAGGTGGTAGAATTCTCGTTTTGTAGAGAGGGAAGTGGGGTAGTAGAGGGTTAAGTAACTTTGACTTTGGAGCTAGCTGTTCTTTAACTTTCAAAGTTTTGATGAAAACTTAAAAAGGTGCTCTATTTTTCAAGTTTGTCTGATATATCTAATGCTGATAAAGATAAAACATTCGTTCACTTTCTCCTGATCCTTGATCTCATCTCCTAATGACGTTTAACTTCTGTTGGTGACATTAATGACACCAACAGAAGGTGGCAATCAGACCATCCAGTGTTTGCAGTCCACTCCCCCAACCCCCTTAAAGTTTTCTCTACTTTCATTATTTTGGGGATGTGGAGGGAGATGGGGTTATTAAATTTAAAATTTATTATGAAAATTTTACAAATACAGACAAAAGTAGTGGCATACTGAAAGAGCATCTGTGTGCCCCTCACTCAGCTTCAGCAATTGTCAACATTCTGCTCTTCCTCTCTTCCTTTTTGTGTTCTCTACTGAAGTATTTTGCAGCATCCCGAATATCATTTTACCTGCAAATACTTCAGTATGCATCTCTTTTGAATAAGGACTTTAAAGAGAACAACCTTTTTTTTTTTAATTTTAAGATTTTTTTTTTCTTTTTGTGAGTAAGATCAGCCCTGAGCTAACATCCATGCCAATCCTCCTCCTTTTGCTGAGGAAGATTGGCCCTGAGCTAACATCTGTGCCCATCTTCCTCCACTTTATATGAGACGCTGCCACAGCATGGCCTGACAAGCGGTGCGTCAGTGCGCGCCCGGGATCCGAACCTGGGCCGCCACCAGGGGAGCACGTGCACTTAACCGCTAAGCCACGGGGCCGGCCCCAGAAAACAACCTTTATACTGAATGTCACACCCAAAAACTTAACCAAAATTCCTTAATGTCATCTAATATTCAGGCTGTGTCCAGTTTCCCTAATTGTCTCAAAGTTCCTTCCTACAGTTTAAATTGTCCTCTCTTAACAACCCAGATGAGAGACATGCGTGGGAGAATATTTGGAATTCTGCCTTCTGAGTACCCTCTTCGCCTTCTTCACCCATTCTGGCCTTGCTGATCTTTGTTAATGGCACAATTCCACCTCTTGGCACATGCTGCATGACCTTGCCTCCTTGCATTTTCCAGGTTTCCCACTAATTTGATGAGCTGTTCAATCCTGTCAGTTCTTCTTGCCCTTCTCCTCTCCCCTCCCGTTTGTGTTAGTTCAGCATATTGTTTTTCCGTATGTTCTAGTTCATCTTCTTCCTGTTGAAAAAGCGTCCTCTCTTTCTTCCCTGTCCCTGATTGTGGGCTCTGCAGTCGGACTCTAAGGCACCACTACGTACTGACTCTGTGAGCTTGGGCGTTTGCCTCCATTCTAGGTCCCTCCTTTTTTTTCGTCTGTAAAATGGAGCTAGTAGCAATGGCAGGGTTGTTGTGAGGTGGGAAGGTGATGCTGCTTCGGATGTGGTTAGGGTGCCTGGTGCACAGTAAGTGCTCAGGAAAAGTGAGTTGTAGTAATGATAATTACCAATTCTGAATTGCCCCTCCAACCCACCTTTCCAGAGTCGTCCTTTACCCTTCATTCTGATTGGACTATTTTACAGCCGAATGGGAACATATTCCATCCCCTGCTGTTTTATTCCTTCATGCCTTTATGCTTCACAAATTCACTCTTGTTAACTAGCTAGCTCACTAAGTAGGTGTTTCTCCAGTGCAGAGATTTCTGCGTATTCTGTCAGAATTCTCCCACTGTGCCCTATAGGTCCAGAGCACTTGATACATGAGGACTCCAGGGCTCATGTGGCTCACACCGACTGTCTGACTGTCCCTCTGGTTTTGATATGGTTCTTTGAGGGACAGGCACCTTGTCTGGCTCCTGGCTCCTCATGGGTCACTGCTTGGCACCCAGCTGTGAGGATCTGAGGGGTTGTCCTTTTGCCTGGAAAGGGAGGTGTGTGGGGGGAGTGGGAAAAGAGAATTGGGCTGTTATATGGGTGCCAATATAGTAGGTATGGATCTCATTCTGTGGTCAGTGGGAGCCACTGCAGGTTTTTGACCAGAGCCGGGTCATGATTTCTTCCTTCAGTTGTTACCTTATCCCTCCGCTCCCCTTTATAATGAAAGTCATCAAGTGAGTTGTCTACGCTTGGTAAATCCAGTTTTTCTCTGCCCAGTCTCTATTAAGTTCCAGATATTTGGGATTTTTCTAGATAACTAATTGTTACTGATTTCTTATTTAATTCCAAAGAACAAGTTTTATATAATGTCAGTCTTTGTAAATTTGTTGGGAGTTATTTCAACACCCAGCATATACTGCGTCTTGGTGAATGTACCATGGGCCCATGGAAAGAATATGTTCTCTAGTCGTTGTGTGTTGTTCTAATAATATGTTAGGTCAAGTTGGTTGATTGTTATGTTCAGATCTTTTGTTTCCTTACTGATCTGTCTAGTTATTTTTATCAGTTTATTTAGCAATAGTTATTTTATCAATTGCTGTGACAGGGCATTAAGTTCTCCAACTAGGATTGTGGAATTGTCCATTTCTCTATTAATTCTGTTAATTTTTGCTTGATGTATTTTGAAGCACTGTTATAAGACGCACATACATTTACCTTTGGTATATTTTTCTGCTGAATTGACCCTTTTGTTATTATGAAACATCTCTTTGTATCTCTGGTAATACTTTTTGTTTTGAAATATGCTTTATCCGATATTAACATAGCCACTCCAGCCTTCTTCTGTTTACTGTTTGCGTGGTTTATCTTTTTCCATCCATTTTCTTTCAGCTGACCTGTGTCTTTATATTTAAAGTGTATTTCTTGTAGATAGCATATGACAGGGGCTTGCTCTTTTACCCAGTCTGACAATCAGTGCCTTTTCATTAATTGGTGGGTTTATTTCACCTAATTAGCGATATGGTTAGATTTAGGTCTCTCCTTTTACTATGTTTTCTATTTGTTTGTTGTTCCTCTTTTCCTATTCCTGCTTTCTCTGGGTCAATTGATTATTTTTTGGAATTCTATTTTAGTTTAATTGCCATTTAGCCACACTGCTTTGCATTTTTACTTTTTATTTTTAGTGTTTGCTCTAGATATGACAGTGTACATCGTAACTTCACAGTCTATTTAGAGTTCCTCTTGTACCAGTTCATGTAAATAAGGGATCTTGCAATCCTCTCCCCGCTCCTTTATGCTAGAATTGTGATATGTATTGCGTCTACATAAGCTATCAATCACACAATGTGATTTTATTTTTGCTGTAAACAGCCATATGTATCTTTCAAACATTAGGAGAGAAAAAAAGAGAGTCTTTTGTGTATGAACGTATTTATCATTTCTGGTGATCTTCAGTCATCACAGAAGATCCGGATTTCCATTTGGCATCATTTCTCTTCAGCCTGAAGGAACCATTTCTTGCAGTGCATCTCCACTGCCAATAAATTCTCTTGATTCTCTCATTAATCTTGGGTACTTTGGGAATTGCTAGATCGTAGGTGTATGTTTAACATTATAAGAATGTGCCATACAGTTTTCAAAAATCGTTCATTTTATATTACTACAAGTGTCGAATGAGAATTCTGTTGCCTCGTACTCTTCTCAACATTGGTATTGTCCGACTTGAAGACATTTTAGTTGATACAAAGTTTATTAAGTTATTAAGTTTATCTGTTTTTTACTTCTTTTCCAATCTTTATGTCTTTTAATTCTTTTTCTTCACTGTTTGCCTTATGTCTCCTAATCAAATGTTACATAGAGCTGGTGAGATCAGACATCCTTTCCTTCAGTATTTTACCGTTAAGTATAGTATTAGCTCTAGGCTTTTTGTAAATGCTTATTTATTAAATTGAGGACATTTCCTTCTATTACTAGTTGGCTGAGAGTTCTTAATCATGCGTCACCATTGAATTTTGTCATATGTTTTTTTCTTTATATACTGAGGTGATTTTTCTCCTTTATTCTGTTAATCAAAATAATTACGTTGGTTGTTTTACAATTGTTAAACTAACATTGCATCTCCTGGATAAATCTCACATGTTCATGATGTTATCCTTATAACATATTGGTAGATTTGACTTGCTAATATTTTTAAAGGATTTTTGCATGAGGGATGTTGGTCTGTAATTTTCTTTCTTGTAACGTCTTTTTCAATTTTGGTATCTGGGTTACCAAATAAAATATGAGGCCACTTTATGGCCTCATAAAGTGAATTGGGGAGTATTCCCTTCTCTTCCTACTTAAGTATTTGATAAAATTTATCTGTGATCCTGGACTTTTATTTCTGATAAAGTATAAAATTATGATATTAATATGTTTGGAAGATATAGGGCTATTCCAAATTTCTATTTTAGTTTTGGTAAGTTTTGTTTTGAAAGGAATTTGTCCATTTCATCTAACTTTTTAGAACTTTGGGCCTACAGTTTGTTTTTTTAATAAGAATCCCTTATTGTCCTCTTAATGCCCGTAAGATTTGTAATGATGTTTCTTCTTTCGTTCCTGATACTGATCATTTGACTTTTATTTTTTAAATTTTTTTTATTTAATCATGCTTCCTGGGGATTTAACAGTTTTTTCCTTTTTTTGGAAGAGATTTGACCCTCTTTTATTATTTTGTTTTTGCATTGGGGTTAAAAAACATTTAACATATATTTACCCTCTTAACAATTTTTATGTGCATAGTACAGTATTGTTAACTGTATCCACATCTGTACAACAGATCTCTAGAACTTTTTCATCTTGCATGAGTGAAACTTTACCCATTGAACAATAACTTCCTGTTTCCCTTCCCTTCCAGCCCCTGGTAACTACCATTCTACTCTCTGTTGCTATTACTTTAGATACATCATAAAATTGGAATCATACAATATTTGTCTTTTTGTGACCGGCTTATTTCACTTAGCATAATGTCCTCAAGGTTCATCCATGTTGTAGCATACGGCAGGATTTCTTTCTTTTTTTAAGGCTGAATAATATTCCATTTTATGTATATACCACTTTTTCTTTCTCCTTTTATCTGTTGATGGATATTTAAGTTGCTTCCACATCTTGGCTAATGTGGGTATGCGCTCTTTGAGATCCTGTTTTCATTTCCTTTAGATACATATCCAAAAGTGGGATTGCTGGATCATATGGTAGTTCTACTGTTAATTTTTTGAGGCACTTCTGTACTGTTTTCCATAGTGGCTGCATCATTTTACATTCCCACCAACGGTACACTAGGGTTCCAGTTTCTCCATGTCCTTGCCAAAACTTGTTATTTTCCGTTTTTTTGGACAATGGCCATTCTAACAGGTATGAGGTGATGGTCTCATTGTGGTTTTGATTTGCATTTCCTTGATAATTTGTGGTGTTTAGCATCTTTTCATATGGTGTTGATCATTTGTATCTGTTCATGGAGAAATATTTATTTAAGTCCTTTTCCTATGTTTTAGTCAGGTTATTTTTTTTTTTATTGTTAATGAGTTGTAGGAGTTCTCTATATATTCTGGATATTAACCCCTTATGTGATACAGGCATATTTCAGAGATATTGGGGGTTCAGTTCCAGACAACTGCAACAAAGTGGTTATCGCAATATAGTGAATCACACAAATTTTTTGGTTTCCCAGTCGTAGAAGAGTTTTGTTTGCTCTGTATTATAGTCTGTTAAGTGTATAATAGCATTATGTCTAAAAAAATGTACATACCGTAATTAAAAAATACTTTATTGCTAGAAAATCCTAACCATCATCTGAGCCTTCAGCTAGTTGTAGTCTTTTTGCTGGTGGAGGGTCTCGCCTCGATGTTGATGGCTGCTGACTGATCAGGGTGATGGTTGCTGAAGGTTGGGGTGGCTCTGGCAATTTCTTGAAATAAGGCAATAAAGTTTGCTGTATCGATTGACTTCCTTTTACAGATGATTTCTCTGTAGCATGCGATGCCGTTTGGTAGCATTTTACCCACAGTAGAACTTCTTTCAAAATTGGATTCAGTCTTCTCAAACCCTGCCACTGCTTTGTCAACTAAGTTTATGTAATATTCTAAATTCTTTGTTGTCATTTCAACAGTTTTCACAGCATCTTCACCAGGAGTAGAGTCCGTCTCAAGAAACCACTTTCTTTGTTTATCCATAAGAAGCAACTCCATCTGTTAAAATTTTATGAGATTGTAGCAATTCCGTCATTATCTTCAGGCTCCACTTCTAATTCTAGTTCTCTTGCTGTTTCCACCACATCTGCAGTTACTTTCTCCACTGAAGTCTTGTACCTCTCAAAGTCATCCATGAGGGTTGGAATCAACTTCTACCTAACACTTGTTAATGTTGATATTTTTGACCTCTTCTCGTGGACCACAGATGCTCTTAATGGCATCTAGAATGGTGAATCTTTTCAAGAAGGTTTTCAATTTACTTTGTCCGGATCCATCAGAGGATTCACTCTCTATGGCAGCTATAGCCTTATGAAATGTATTTCTTAAATAACAAGACTTGAAAGTTGAAATTGCTCCTTGATCCATGGGCCGCAGGATGGATGTTGTGTTGGCAGGCATGAAAACGTTAGTCTCATTGTACATCTCCATCAGAGCTCTTGGGTGACCAGGTGCGTTGTCAATGAGCAGTAATATTTTGAAAGGAATCTTTTTTTTTCTGAGTAGTAGGTCTCAACAGTTGGCTTAAAATAGTAACCATCTTGTAAACAGAGGTGCTGTTATTTAGGCTTTGTTGTTCCATTTATAGAGCACAGGCAGAGTAGATTTAGCATAATTCCTAAGAGCCCTAGGATTTTTGGAATGGTGAATAAGCATTGGCTTCAAATGAAGGTCACCAGCTACATTAGCCCCTAACAAGAGAGTCAGCCTGTCCTTTAAAGCTTTGAAGCCAGGCATTGACTTCTCCTCTCTAGCTGTGAAAGTTCTAGAGGCATCTTCTTCCAGTATTAGGCTGTTTTGTCTACAATGAAAATCTGCTGTTTAGTGTAGCCACCTTCATTAATTATCTTAGCTAGATTTTCTGGATAACTTGCTGCAGCTTCTACATCAGCCTTTCCTGCTTCCCCTTGCACTTTTATGTTATGGAGGTGGCTTCTTTCCTTAAACCTCATGAACCAACCTCTGCGAGCTTCAAACTTCTTCTGCAGCTTCCTCACCTCTCTCAGCCTTCGTAGACTTGAAGAGAGTCAGGGCTTTGCTCTGGATTAGGCTTGGGCTTAAGGGAATGGTGTGGCTGCTTTGATCTTCTATCCAGACCACTAAAACTTTCTCCATATCAGCAATAAGGCTGTTTTGCTTTCTTACCATTTGTGTGTTCACCGGAGTAGCACTTTTAATTTCCTTCAAGAACTTTTCCTTTGGGGCCGGCCCGATGGCGCAAGCGGTTAAGGGAGCGCGCTCTGCTGTGGTGGCCCGGGGTTCGCCAGTTCGGATCCCGGGCGCACACCGACGCACCGCTTGTTAAGCCATGCTGTGGCAGCGTCTCATATAAAGTGGAGGAAGATGGGCACGGATGTTAGCCCAGGGCCAGTCGTCCTCAGCAAAAAGAGGAGGATTGGCAGATGTTAGCTCAGGGCTGATCGTCCTTACAAAAAAAGAAAAAAAAAAAGAACTTTTCCTTTGCATTCGCAGCTTGGCTAACTGGAGCAAGAAGCCTAGCTTTCGGCCTGTCTCGGCTTTCAACATGCCTTCCTCACTAAGCTTAATCATTTCTAAGCTTTTGATTTAAAGTGAGAGATGTGTGACTCTTCTTTTCAGTTGAAAACTTAGAGGCCATTGTAGGGTTATGAATTGGCCTAATTTCAGTATTGTTGTGTCTCAAGGAATAGGGAGGCCCAAGGAGAGGGAGAGAGACAGGGGAACCACCAGTTGGTGGAGCAGTCAGAACATATACAACATTTATCCATTAAGTTCACCGTCTTATATGGGCGTGGTTTGTGGAGCCCCAAAAAGAATTAGAATAGTGACATCCAAGATCACTGATCACAGATCACCATAACAAATATAACAGTAATGAAAATTTTGAAATATTGCGAGAATTACCAAAATGAGACACAAAGTGAGCAAATGCTGTTGGAAGAGTGCACCGATAGATTTGCACAACACAGAGTTGCCACAAAGCTTCAATTTGTAAAAAATGCGGTGACTGCGAAGCACAGTAAAACGGGGTGTATGGTTTTCGTCTGTTTTCTCCCAATGATAGGTTGCCTTTTCACTCCGTTGATTTTTGTCTTTGCTGTACAGAAGTTTTTAATGTCGTCTCACTTGTCTATTCTTGCTTTTGTTGCTTGGGCTTTTGGTATTACAGCCAGGAAATTGTTGCCCATTCCGATGTCATGAAGCCTTTCTCCTATGTGTCCTTTTAGGAGATTTACAGTTTAAGGCGTGGGGTTTAGCACTTTTAATTATTTGCAAATAATCAACACTTGGCTTTCTAAATTCTCTTTATATTTCATTTATTTCAATTATAAATTTTCATTTTTATGTCATTGATTTTTTTCCTCTTTATTTATTTTCTCCTTATTTTTTTTCTCTTCCTTTCCTAACTTCTTAAGGTAAGAGCTGAGTTTCTTTTCTTTAATAATTAAAACTTTTCTTTAGTGCATTCATTTAAAGTTATAACTTTGCCTTTAAGAATTGCTTTATCCGCTGCGTTAGTGTGCTAGGACTGCCATAACAGAGCATCACAGACTGGGGGCTTGAACAACAGAAATTTATTTTCTCACACTTCTGGAGGCTAGAAGTTAAAGATCAAGGCATTGGCAGTGTTGGTTTCTTCTGAGGCCTTTCTTTGGTTTGTAGATGGCCATCTTCTCCCTGTGTTTACATGGTCTTCCCTCTGGATCTGTGTTCAGATTTCCTCTTATAGGGACACCACTCATATTGAATTAGGGCCCACCCTAATAATGTCATTTTAACTTAAAGACCCTATCTCCAAATACAGTCACATTGTAAGGCACTGGAAGTTAGGACTTTCACATATGAATTTGATAGGGGACACAATACAGCCCGTAACAGCTCCATATCACAAATTTTGTTAGTTGTGATGTGTTTTGATGTGTTGTGGGGTTTTTTTTTGTGAGGAAAATCAGCCCCGAGCTAATATCCGACGCCAGTCCTCCTCTTTTTGCCGAGGAATATTGGCCCTGGGCTAACATCCGTGCCCATCTTACTCTGCTTTATATGGGACACCGCCACAGCATGGCTTGCCAAGTGAAGCATCGGTGCACGTCTGGGATCCGAACCTGCGAACCCTTGGGCTGCCGAAGCGAAGCGCACGCACTTAACCTCTATGCCGCTGGGCTGGCCCCTGATGTGTTGTGTTTATTAGAATCATTCAGTTCAAAATATTTTTTCATGTCCCTTGGAATTTTTTCTTTCATCCGTCTGTCTTTTAGACCAGTATTGCTTAATTTCTAATTCTGGAGGTCTTTCCAGAGATCCTACTATTACTGATTTCTACTTTAATTCCATCTTGGGCAAAGAACGTACTCTTTTTAAACTTTAGTCCTTTGAAATTAGTGACTTATTTTATGTGCCTTGGGGATTTCATTTACCTTGGTGGATGTTCTGTGTGCACCTTCTGCACTGTGGGGTTTAGTGTTCTAGAAATGCCCATTTGATCAGTACTGCCTGATAGTGGTTTCAGGTCTCTGATGTTACTGTCATTTTGCTTTTTATTTTACTGAAAGGTGTAGCAAGTTTTCTTAACTATGATTATGATTCTGTTTCTCTTTTCCAGTTTTTTTCTTCAAGTATTTTCTCCCCGTCTATGCCTTGACTTTTCTTTTTCTTACCAGTGTCTTTTGCAGAGCAGAAGTTTTTAATAGAACCCAACTTACCAATTTTTTTCTTTCATGGATTGTGCTTTTGGTGTTATTTCTGAAAAGACATTGCCAAACCAAAGGTCACCTAGATTTTCTCCCATGTTATCTTCTAGGCATTTTATAGTTTCATGTTTTACCTTTAGGTCTGTGATTCATTTAGAGTTAATTTTTTTGAAAGGTGTAATGTCTGTGTCCAGATTCATTTTTGTTTGCATGTGGATGCCCATTGTTCCAAGACTACCATTTATTGAAAAGATAATCCTTTCTCCATTGAATTTCCTTTGCTCCTTTGTCAAAGATCAGTTGACTTTATTTTTGTGAGTCTATTTCTATGCTATTTTGTTCCATTGATCTTTTTGTCTATTTTTTAAATTAATTTTTTGCCTACCACTCTCTCTTAATTACTGTAGCTGTATAGTAGGTTGTGAACTCTGGTTGTGTCACTCTTCTGACTTTGTTCTTCTTCACCATTGTGTTGGCTCTTCGGGGTCTTTTGCGTTTCCATATAAATTTTAGAACCAGTTTGTTGATACCCTCAAAGTAACTTGCTGGGATTTTGATGGAGATTGCATGAATGTATAGATCAAGTTGGGAAGAACTGGCATCTTAACAATATCAAGTCCCGCTATCCATAACGTGGACTGTCTCTCTATTTATTTAGATCTTTGATTTCTTTCAGCAGAGTTTTATGGTTTTCCTCATAGAGATCTTAGACAAAAAGTTTTTTAAATTTATACCTAAGTATTTCATTTTTCTGGATGCTAATATAAATGTTGTAGTGTTTTTAATTTCAAATTCCATTTATTTATGGCTGGTATATAGGAAAGCGATTGATTTTTGTATATTAACCTTGTGTCCTGCAGCCTTGATATAATCACTTGTTAGTTCTAGAAATTTCTTGTTGATTCTTTGGGATTTTCTATATAGATAATCAAGTCATCCACAAACAAAGACAGTTTTGTTTTTTCCTTCCCAATCTGTGTACTTTTTCTTTTCTTTTCTTGTCTTACATTAGCTAGGACTTCCAGTGTGATGTTGAATAGAAGTGGTGAGAGGGGACATCCTTGCCTTGTTTCTGATCTTATCAGGACAGCATCCAGTTTCTCACCATTAAATATGATGTTAGCTGTAGATTTTGTATTCTCTCTTTTTTTTTAAGCATAGCCACAATTATTTACAGATGGTATCAGCACAGCTCATTCTTAACCTAAGCCTAATAAAACTAATATTGATTCTTTAATACCATCTAATATCCAGTCAGTGTTCAGAGTTCCTCAATTGCCTCAAAAATGTCTAAACAAGGTCTACATGTTACATTTGATTGATATGCCTCCTAAGTCTCCTTTTATTCCATAAGAGCCCTCCTTTTTTTTTATGCTGTTAATTTGTTGAAGGCTTCACATTTTTAAAAAATTGTAAATATGTTAATTCACTCCTCAGGACTTCAGTATAATTTCTTAATAATGACTTGTTGTTTTCCTCTATGTCCAGAATGTCATGGTCATACCTAACAATATTTACAGTAATTCTCTAACATTGTCTCAGACACAGTTCATATTGAACTGTCCTTCATAGTCCCCAGATGTTTTTCAGTTTGTTTGTGCAAACTAGGACCCAGTCAAGGTCTATAGATGACATCTGAAGAATGGTTTCTCTCTTTAGTATCTTTTTTTTTTGGTGAGAAAGATTAGCCCTGAGCTAACATCTGTTGCCAATCCTCCTCTTTTTGCTGAGGAAGACTGGCCCTGGGCTCACATCCATGCCCATCTTCCTCTACTTTATATGTGGGACACTGCCACAGCATGGCTTGATGGGTGGTGTGTAGGTCCGTGCCCAGGATCTGAACCTGCGAACCCCGGGCTGCCGAAACGGAGTCCGTGCACTTAACCACTACGCCATCGGGCCAGCCCCTATCTCTTAAGTATCTTTTCACGAAGGAAAATCTCCCCTTTTAAAAATTTGTTTATGAAATTGACTTGTTGAAGACTGGGCCATTTGCTGACTGCCCATTTTTAAACTTCAAGTTAGGTTTCAAGTCTTAGGAACCTAATCTTGGATATTTAAGTGGAGAGGAGGGTGCAGCCAGGTTACGGCTTCTACCCTGCTTCAAGTCCCCCCAGTCTGCGTTCTGTGGAGTCCTGGAGTGCTCTTCCTGCTTTGAATTTCCTGGGTCTCGCCCTTTGGCCTCAGGGTAGATATGGGGGGGCGAGCTGCTGTTTTCACTAGGATAGGTCACTTTATTTCTCAGTGTGAGTGCTCCCCTGTGGGCACTCTGAGGCCCTTTACCTCTTAATAGAGTCCACACAGTGACAAAGTCTCTCCCAGCTGCTAGGGGCTGAGAGCCTCAGTTTCCCAACTGAAGATTGAAGCTGAGTCTGCTGCTGTTCCAGCTCTGGGGGCCTTATGTACAGGACACTGGTTAAGAATCGGCTTCTCTGATGCCCTCTGCAACCTGCCTTCCTTACCTCTCCCTCGTCCTGCTGAACTGGGAGGCTGGATGCACGGTACACCTCCCCAGCATCCCTCTCACTTCTCTTCTCTTTCCCCAGATCTGCCTCTGCCATTTGACTCTTCTCTAGGAGGAGCACTCTTCTCTCGGAGACCGGGAATATGGCCCCAGGGCTCCTGACGACCACAGATGAGGTAAGTGCTGCCCTTTCTTCCCAGCTCGTGCAGGATGGACCCAATGCCTTTCCTTGTCCTGGAGCTGCCTTGTGGGTGTTAGGCCACACCTTGCCCTGATCTTGGAGGTGTGGGCCATCTTACCTGGAGCCTTCTCTCAGACTCCTCTACCCATCCATGACTCAGGCATTCACCAAGTCGTAAACTGATGAGCACATCCTAAGCAGTTAAAATGAAAATACAGGACATATATTCTCACGTGCTCAGCGAGTCCTAAGGCCAAAAAAGCGAAGGAAGGCTTTCAAAGGAAGAGTTGCCTGAGCTGCCCCTGATGGACTTGCAAGTTGAAGAGCTAAGGGAGGGCACTCCTGTGGGAATGTTGCAGGAAGCCTAGTGCATCTTAGAGACGGGGAACCAGCAGGCTGTCCCTCGCCGTACGGGAAGCTTGAAGCAGCCAGTGGCCTTTGGTCTCATCAGTTCTCTCTGTGTAGAGGTGAGGATGCTGATGTGCTGTCCACTTGTGACGTGTGGATAGATTTGGTCGGGTCAGCCCTGTGCTTGATATTTAAATGAGTTTTCTACACTTAAAAATTGGAAAATTATACCTGAAGGTCTGGATTGCCAACTTCTCTGAGAATAGTTTATTCCCCACTGGCTTGAGTCCCCACTCTTGGCAGATGACAGGTAGCTGGAGCCAAGTAGCATCTCCACAGTGTAGTCACACCTCCTTGTGTCCCTTGACCCTGAGTCCGAGGCCCCAGCTTCACTCACTCATTACTTGTCTGGCACCTGAAGGCTGTGCCTTCATCCTCCTGAGCCAGGAAGGAGACAGTTCAGCCAGAACCCTGGAAGCCAGGCTGAAGAGTGTGGACTTGAACTTGGAGCAAGCTGGGTTTTGAAGGATTTTGAGAAGGAATTTGCCATGTTGAAATCAAGGCCTGGAAATAAATATTAATTGAGTAAAAAAAGGAATGATTGTCTAATCCCTAAGACTAGGTAGCATGTGAATTTGACGTAATAGAATAAACGTTTACATCTGAACAGGTGCCAGATGGGATACTTTTGTGTTGATTATATCAATTACACAAAATAGTGTCCATTTTGCTAATTCAGTTTTGCATTGCCTGTCCTATAAATAAATATGTCAAGTGTAGAATGTGTAGAATTTTTTTGCAAGAACATATGAACTTGGTCTTAATACTGGGCTTATATGGTGGATATTTGCCTGTTACTGTATAAGTTAAAAATGATTGGTTTTGATGTTAACAGAACATCATTGAGAGCTGTGTGTCCCTCAGTTGTCAGATCTTTTATACCTTTGAGAGAAAATGTGTATGTAGTGCATGCAGTGTTCCCTAAGGTAACCAAGAAAGTTTTTCTTTTGTATGTTGCACTTTACCATTTATGATGTTAATAGAGAAGCGTTCTTGGCCGAAATGGAGCATTGTACCAGATTACTTCCCTGTCTCTACTCTGCAACTTCCTGTGGGGTTCTTAGCACAGCCTGAACCTCATCCTGTCTATGACCAACATCTCTCAAAATACATTATTTTCCTTTTATTCATTTCCTCATGAAAAATTGATGCCAGGGCACAGGCATCAGAGTGGCTTAGTTTTTGAAGATGAAGTTTCCATACCTGTAAGAGTATCTGGCACTCATAACATACTTATTTTATAAAGGGACCACAATCTTAGATTATTTTGAAAGAACTAAAGAACAAAGGAGTTTGTTTTGCTGTTTGTTAAATTTGAGGAATAGAAACTACATATTTTAGGGTTCTTCAAATTCCATTTCCAGGTAGTTTGTTGTGTGTCACATCTGAATTATATAGAATATTCTGACCTATATATCCAACGTGACGTTTAGGCATTTCTCCTAAGGGCTTTTGCCTGAGAGGAGAAATTGGAATATGCATTATAGTTGTGACACAGAAGGGGACTGTGCCTACAGGCTATTGTAAGAAATTAGTACTCCTTCATTGAATCTTTAAAAATTTTTTTGAATGTCTGCTGTGTGCAGGAGCCTTTGAAGGTCTACAAACAGTGATACCTACAGCACAGACTCCATGCTTACAAGACTCCCAACTTATTTAGGGGTTTACCCATCATTGGAGTTAAAACATTTTTAAATTTTTTATTGAGATATAATTCACGTCCAGTAAAATTTGCCCTTTTAACATGTACAATTCAGTATGTTTCAGTATATTCACAAAGTTGTGCAACCCTCACCACTGTCTAATTGCATAATGTTTTCATTACCCACTAAAGAAACCCCATACCCATTAGGAGTGACTCTGCATTCTCTCTTCCCCCTCCCCTGGCAACCACGAATCTACTTTCTGTCTCTAAGGATTTGACTATTCTGGACATTTCATATAAATGGATTTGACTATTCTGGACATTTCATATAAATGGATTTGACTATTCTGGACATTTCATATAAATAGAATCATGAATATGTGGTCTTTTGTGTCTGTTTTCTTTCATTTAGCATATGTTTTCAAGGTTTATCCATGTTGTAGCCCAAATCAGTAATATTTTCATTCTTCTCTATGGTTGAATAATATTCCATTGTATAGATAAACCACCTTTTGTTTATTCATTTTTCAGCTGATGGACATTTCAATTATTCCTATCATTGGAATTTAGTTAAATTAATATTTTTGGTCTGTGTGCATCTTTGACGGATTTTAATGGTAAAATCGTAGTGTATTAAAACTAGTGATAACCTCAGCATCATACTTTTAAAGATGAAGAAACCACTAATATTCACATTCAAATCTATGACTCTTTAGAGGTTAAAAACATTCACAGATTTCCACTGTTTTTCAGTTGTTGGAAATTTAACTTGTTCTCAATGTTTGGGAACCTATTCTGTGGAAATTTTATTCATGAAATGAATTTTGGACTTACAGTTATTCTCAGCACAAAATATGACTGAGGAGGAGACATCAGGGTTTTAAATGGTGTGAGCTACAGCTCTATAGTAGAGTATCTGTGTTCTTTTTGTCTACTTTCAAAACCACCACAGGCTGCTGCCACACCTCTGCTCTCTGTTCCACCACCAGCTTCCTTTCCCTCCTCCCAGGTGCTCCAGCCCACCTATGTCCTGGACTTCCTCCCTCTCTTCCTTTGCTCATGGCATCTGTGTTCCCTGCCTCCCTCTATGCCTCATGTAGATCCTTAGACCTTTACTCTTTCCTTGACTATTCTGAATCTTACCCATCTTTCAAATTTTAAATTTTTTTATTGAGATATAATTCACATGCCATAATTCATCTTGTGGATGAAATTATCAGACAAGCACTTTAAACTCTCTATTGTAATCATGCTCAATGAGGAAAAGGAAAATGTAGTAATATCAGATGAAACAGACTTTAAGACGGAGAGAAGGAAGACCAATTTTGAATGATATGAGAGTCACTTCATCAGGAAGACATAACAGTTATGTGTCTGTATCTAATAACAAAGCTTCAAAATAATTGACAGAATTAAAGGGAGAAAAAAGCAACTGTACCATTACAGGGGATTTTAACCCCCTCTGAGCAATTGATAGAACAACTAGGTAAAAATCAGTAAAGACATAGATGATCTGAAAAAAACTAGCTACTGGGTCATCCCTATTGATAGTTATAGAATACTGCACCCTACAACTACAGAATACACGTTATTTTCAAGTACATTCACTGTGGTCACCAAGATAGACTACATGCTGGTCTATAAAAGAAGTCTTAATACATTTAAAAGAATTTAAAGAATGCAGAGTATTCTGTGACTCTAATAACATTATATTACAAAATCAATAATAAGATATATAAGTAAATGTCAAATATTTGGAAATTAAACAACACACTCCTTACTAATCTTTAGGTCAAAGAAGAAATTGCAAGAGAAATTAGAGAATATTTCAAGCAGAATGATGATGGAAATATAATATGTTACAACTTGTAGGAGGTTAACCTTGGTGGTTGTGCCCCACCAGCCCTTCAGCTGTGCCCTTCACCACACCTGGGGCTAGGGTTTCTGTGCTGGCCCCACCCCTGGCATCCAACTGGGAGACCCTTGTGGTGTCCCCAGAGAGACTGAGAGAAGGACAGGGTATTGCTGTTGGGGCCCGTGTATTTTCCGTCCCACCTGACTTTCTGTTCCTTGATGATGAAGCTCATGGTCTGCAACTCATGGTGAGGTTACAAGGACCAGCACTGAGGACAGGCAAGGGGGCTTAGCAGTTGGGAAGTGACTGGGACCACCGCCCTGGAGCCAACACCTGCTTGCTTTCTCAGGCTTAGATAGAGGCAACTACATGTGTGCACAGTGCTAGCTTGCCAATTCAGCTGATGAGCTGCTGTGGTTTTTATCTGCATTTCTTGTGTGTCAGACACATAGGGCCAGAATGCAAAGCTTCCTTTGCCTAATGAGATAGAGAACTTCAGGACAGAAACATCATAGGCTCTGCTTTCAGTGGACTCATGTTTGAGTAGGAGAATATTTGTGTACACAAAACCTAAATCAGAACGCAATTCTGCAATGGAGATGGAGACAGGCCATCTTACTTTGTGAAAGGAGAAATGTCAGATGTTGGTCTCCTATTAGCCCTGGGAATGGTCTCCAGGAATGGTACTCAGGAGCCTGCTTTGGGAAAGCATGTAACACTGGATCGGGTTGGATTCCTCCAAGACCCTCCCTGAGGAACTCTCTTGTGTTCCTGGCAAGTGACCATGCTCCACAAGAAGAATTCCGCAGGAGCAAGAACCCAGGGATGTGATGAGCATAGGAGCAATGTCCGTCTAAACTCAGACTTTCTACACAGAAGAGTGATACTTAAAGAGCAAGAACCCACAAATGTGTCATTTGTGGAAGAAGCTTCAGATTCAATTCTGAGCTTAGGCAACATCAGAAAATTCTTTCTGGTGAGAAACCCTACTTGTGTGATAACAGCAGTAAATGTTTCATTCAAAGCTCAAAACTTAGTATCAGAGGATTCATACTGGAGAGAAACTTTACAAGTGTACTGAATGTTTAAAAAGCTTCAGTCAAAATTCTTATCTTCAGTGTTAGAGATTCACATGGAGAGAAAGCCTATGGATTTAACAAATGTGGGAAAAGAAAGGATTCTAATCCAGTTCAAATCTCTTTCACCATCAGAGCATCCACTTTGGAGAGAAACCCTGAAAATCCAGTAAGTGTGGGATAGCCTTTAGTTCAAGCTCACACCTTGTTCTCCATAGGCAAACTCACAATCTCACAAAGAGAAGCCCTGTGAGTGTAAAAGGTGTGTGGGAAATGTTTTATATGTAGCTCACATCTGGCCCAACACCAGAAGTCAACTTCAGAGAGAAGCCCTACAGATGTGATGAACATGGGAGGGGTTGCTGTCTGAAGTCGCAGCTTGGCCAGCATCAAAGAACTTACAGTGTGGGGAAAAAAGCCATACAAATGTAGTGTCTGTAGGGAGTGCTTCAGCCAGAGGTCCCACTGTCTTCACCACCACAGAATCCACAGTGGATGTATTGGTGTGGGAAAGCCTTCCATCAAAATGCAAACCTTACTCAGCATGAAAGAGTCTTCACTGGAGAGAAACCCCATGTATCAGTGTGCTGGGGCTGCCGTAAAAGAATATCACAGACTAGGTGGCTTAAACAACAGAAATTTTAGCCCTCACAGTTCTGTGGGCTGGAAAGTCCAAGATCAAGGTGCTGGCCACTTCAATTCCTGGCAAGAACTCTATTCTCAACTTCCAGATGACTGCTTTCTTGCTGTGGACTCACATGGTGGAGACAGAGCTCTGGGATCTCTTCTTCTTCTGATGAGGCACCGTTCCTGTTGGGTCAGGGCCCTGCCCTTATGGCCTCATTTAACCTCAGTTATTTCCTTAGAGGCCCCATCTCTAAATACAGCCACATTGGGGTCAGGGCTTTAACATGTGGATTTTGGGGGAGACAGTGTAGTCCATAGCATTCCAAATCCTGGTCCCCCAAATTCATGCCCTCCTCACAGGAAAAATACATTAGTTCATCCTACCAGCCCCAAAAGTCTTAACTCATCCCAGCTTCAACTGTAAAGTCCCAAATCTCATATATAAATATCATCTAAATGAGAGTATAGGTGAGACATGAATTGAGGTACCATTCATCCTAAGGCAAAATTCCTCTCCAGTTGTGAACTCGTGAAACCAGACAAGTTATGTATTTCCAAAATGAAATGGTGGGACAGGCATAGGATAGACATTCCCATTCCAAAAGGGAGAAATCAGAAAGAAGATAGAGTGACAGGTCCCAACAAGTCCAAAACCTAGCAAGATAAATTCTGTTAGATCTTTAGGCTAGAGAATAATCCTCTGGTTTGAAGTTCTACTCTCCAGGCCCACTGGGTTGGCGGTGTCCCTCTGGCTCAGAGGGGCAACCCTGCCTCCTTGGCTTTCTGCAAGAGCCCTGCTAAAACCGATGAGTGGACAGCTTTGCCACCTGGGCTTGTGGTGTGGGATTGGCAGGCCTGACAATCTCTGAGTTGCCTTCAGGGTCATTCTTTCTTCTTGGGTAATTCTATCCTTTTCTTGAAGGATAATGCATGTTCAAAGCGTTCCTCATTCCATCCTGCTTTCTCTGTTTACTTTAGCCCTGGCTGGCAGTGTTTCTGCTGGTATAATCCCATCTCTGTTCCTAGTCTGCTGAGGTGGCTGATTAAATTTGTAGTTCACATTCATACTAATCTCTTTATCAAATCATTGTTCAGCATGCCCTCAGTGTTCTCTTCAGAGCAAGCCTTCTCATTTTTTTGCAGTGTGGATAGGCTGAGAATTTTCCAGATCTTCAGTTCATGTTCTTTTTTGCTTAACAAATCCCTCTTCAATTCATCTCTCTTCTCTCACATTTTACTATAAGCAGTCGGGAGGAAGTAAGCTGTTCCTTCAACACTTTGCTTAGAAATCTCCTCAGCTAAATGTCCAGTCTGGTCACTCGTAAGTTCAGCCTTCCACAAAACACTAGAACATAGTTCAGTCAAGTTCTTTGCCACTTTATAACAAGGGTCACCTTTCCTCCTGTTTCCAATAACTGTTCCTCATTTCCATCTGAGACATCGCCAGAATGGCCTTTAATGTCTATATTTCTACTAACATTCTGTTCGTGATTATCTATATTTTCTCTCTAGTTCTCCTCTTTCTTAGCCTTCATCAAAATCACCTTTAATGTCTGTATTTCTACCAACAGTACCTTCATGTCTATCTTTGGTTCTCTAGCATGCACCTCATAGTTCTTCCAGCCTCTACCCCTCACACAGTTCCAAAGCCATGTCCACATTTTTAGGTTTTGTTACAGCAGCACCCCACTCAGTACCAAAGTCTGTATTGGTGTGCTATGGCTGCCATAACAAAATACCATAAACTAGTGGTTTAAACAACAGAAATTTATTTCTCACAGTTATTGACACTGAGAAGTCTAATATCAAGGTGCCAGCTGATTTGGTTCCTGGTGAGCACTCTCATCCTGGCTTGCCGATATCTGCCTTCTTGCTGTGTGCTCACATGGCAGAGACAGAGAGAGTGAGCTCTAGTCTGTTTCTCTTCTTATGAGGCACCAGCCCTATTGTGTCAGGGTCCTACCTTTATGACCTCCTTTAACCTTCCTTCCTTCCTTCCTTAGAGGCCCTATCTCCAAATATAGACCTATTGGGGGTTAGAGCTTCAGCATATTAATTTTTGAAGGACACAGTTCAGTCCATAGTACTCCATAAATGTGTTGAATGTGGAAAAACCTTTAGTCAAAATTCACTACAAGCATCAGATAATCCACAAGTGAAAATTCACAGATGTGGAAAGAACTCTATAAATACATTGAATGTGAAACTCTAGATTTCAGTATCAGAGAATTGATAGAGGGAGATAGGTCATACATACGAGTGACATACAGGAAGCTTCCATGTGCTACACCCACATGAAGCCTGACTCCGCATCAGCGTATTAACACTAAGAAGAGTAAGGAACATGGGGGAAGTTCTGATGATACTCAGTGAATGTACATAGGGTGGTGAGAGCCCTGTGAATACTCTGTTTCTAATTTGTTGAAGGTATTGGTATTCTGGGCCATGTTATAGAAAGTGCCCTTGGAAACACATCTCCTTGAAGTGACTTAAAAAATTTTATTGATGTGAATTTCACATAACATAAAATTAACCATTATTAAATGTACAATTCAGTGGCATTTAGTACATTGACAATGCTGTGCAACCATCACCTCTCTCTAATACCAGCATTTTTTCAGTACTCCCAAAGCTGTCATTAAGCAGTCACTCCCCATTTGCTCCTCTCCCCAGACACTGGCAACCACTAACCTGCTTTGTCTCTCTGGAGTTACCTTTTGTGGATATTTCATATAAATGGGATCATACAATTAAAAAGCCTTGTATCATCAAAAATGGCTGAGTAGGGAAATTCATGGCTCTCTACCAGCCCAAAAGCAACTAATTGAGCTGCCAAACACTGTCAGAATTAACTTTTGTAGAACTTTGGAATCTAGTCGAAACCGGAAGATGTGGTGAAGAAAGAAGCTCTGACTCTGGCAGGAGAATGCTGTAGCATTTTAAACTTCCTGCCTGCTGACTGTCCGTGAGGAAGTTTGGGCACAAAAACTCTATATCCACTATCTTAAATATGCACGAAGAGCTAAAGGAAACCCTGGACATGGGACTAAAGGAACTAGGTCAACAATGTTTGAACAAATAGAGAATGTTAGTAAAGAGAAATTATAAAAAGGAACCATATAGACATCCTTGAGCTGCAAAGTGTAATAACTACTGTGAAAAATTCGTTATGGGAGTTCAGTGACATATTTAAGCAGGCATAATAGAGTCAGTGAACTTGAAAATAGTTCAATTGAGATGATCAATTCTAAGGGACAGAAAGAGAAAAGAATAATGAAAAATGAACAGAGCTTAAGAGACCTGTGACACACCATCAGGTGTACTTACATACCTGTGATGGGAATTGCAGAGGGAAAGGAGAGAGAAAGAAAATTTCTAAGAATAATTTCCAGAAACTTCCCAAATTTGATGAAAGACATAAATCTTGTACGTCCAAGAAGCTCAAGACACTCCAAACAGGATAAACTCAAAAGATCCACACCTAAACATATTATAGTCAAAATGTCCAAACCCAAAGACAAAGACCGAATTTTGAAATCAGCAAGTGAGAAGTTATTTGTTACCTACATAGGATCCTCAATGAGATTAAACAGCTGATTTCTCATCAGAAACCGTGGAGGCCACCAGTCAGTGGGATGACATATTTAAGGTCTTGTAAGAAAAACTATCAACTAAGAATTCTGTATCCAGCAAATTATCCGTCAAGAATGAAGGAGAAATTAAAGATATTTCCAGATAAAACCTGAGAGAGCTCAACAGTGGACCCACTCTGCAAAGAATGCATTAGGCTGAAATGAAAAGACACTAGACTGTAACTCTAAACTATAAAAAAGAAAAATGAACACTAAGAAAGTTGACTTCATAGGTAAATATAAAAGCCAGTATTGTAGGTTTTGTTTGGTTTGTAATTTCTGCTTTTCCTTATATGATTTAAGGCAAATGCACAAAGTAATTATAAATTTATGTTAATGGGCATACAAAATATAAAGATGTAATGTGACAATTATAAAATAAGAGGAGATCTCAACAACAAAAAACTAACAACCCAATTAAAAAATGGGCAAAAAAATAGGCACAGACATTTTTCCAACGAAGATATACAGAGGGCCAACAGGCACATGAAAAGATGTTTAACATCACTAAGTATTAGGGAAATGCAAATCAAAACTACAGTGTGATACCACCTGATGCCCGTCAGAATGGCTATAATTAACAAGACAAGAAATAACAAATGTTGGAAAGGATGTGGAGAAAAGGGAACTCTCATACACTGCTGGTGGGAATACAAACTGGTGCAGCCTCTATGGAAAGCAGTATGGAGATTCCTCAAAAAATTAAGAATAGAACTGCCATATGGTCCAGCTATTCCACTACTGGGCATTTATCCAAAGATCATGAAAACGTGAATGCGTAAAGATATATGCACCCCTATGTTCACTGTGGCGTTATTCACAATAGCCAAGACTTGGAAACAACCCAAGTGCCCATCAAGGAACAAATGGATAAAGGTGTAGTATATATACACAATGGAATACTCCTCAGCCATAAAAAAGATGAAATCTTGCCATTTGTGACAACGTGGATGGACCTTGAGGGTATTATGCTGAGCAAAATAAGTCAGAGGGAAAAAGTCAAATACTGTATGATCTCATTCATAAATAGAAGATAACAACAACAACAGCGACAAACATAGATACAGAAATTAGATTAGTGGTTACCAGAGGGGAAGAGGGAGGGAGGAGGGCAAAAGGGGTGACTAGGCACATGTGTATGGTGCTGGATGGTAATTGGTCTTTGGGTGGTGAACATGATGTGATCTACACAGAAATAGAAATATAATGATATACACCTGAAATTTATATAATGTTATAAACCAATGTTACCTCAATAAAAATAAATAAGAATAAAATAAAATTACAGGAATGAGCTCTTTAACATTTGGTAATTCCACATTGTTCTTTTATCATCCCTAACTTATTTTATGTTCTACTCTCCCATAAAAGGTTTTCCAAATGTAATACTTTTTATGTTTTAAAAACCTTTTATTGATCACTTATTTGCAATGAAAATATGTAGGTATTAAGGTAAAATTTTAAAATTAAAAAATAAAGAGAGAGGGTTACAAAAGTATAGGAGCAGAATGTTTATATACTCTTGAAACTAAGTTGGTAGATTTTACAAGTTTAATGTGTTAATTGTAGTCCGCAAGAAAACCACTAAGAAAATACTGAAAAATATACAGAAAAGGAAAGAAAGGAATAAAAGTGTTACATATTAGAAAAAAACAATAAATTATTTTTAAAAAGGGCAGTAATGGAGGAATTGAGGAACAAAAGATATAAAAGACAGAAAACACTAAAGGGCAGAAGTAAATCCTTTTCAGTAATCACATTTAATGTAAATGAGATGAACTCCCCAATCAAAGGCATAGATTAGCAGACTGGATTATAAAAAACCAAGATCTGTGTGTATGCTGCCTACACCAGACTAACTTTAGATATAAGGACATAAAGAAGTTGGAAGTAAAAGGATGGGAAAAGATATTCCATACAAATAGTAACCAGAAGAGAGCTGGAATGGCTGTGTTGTGAGACAAAATAGACTTTAAATCAAAAAAAGGTTACAAGAGATTAAGAAGGACATCATATGTTGATAAAACGTTGACTACAGAAAGAAGATATAACAATTATAAATCTGTACATACCTAACAATATGGTCTCAAAATATATGAAGTAAAAATGGACAGAATTGAAGAGAAAAGTAGTTCTACAATAATGGTTGAAGACTTTAAAATCTGACTTTCTATAATGAATAGGGCAGCCAGACAGATCAATAAGGAAATATAGAACTTGAACTACACTATATATCAATTGCACCTAACAGATATATACAGAACATTCCACCCAAGAACTGTAAAATATACTTTCTACTCAAGTGCACATAGAACATTCTTTAGGATGGACCATATGTTCGGCCACAAGGTAAGTCTTAATAAGTTTGAAATTATTGAAATCATACAAGGTAACTTTTTTGATCACAGTGGAATGAAACTAGAAATGAATAACAGAAGGAACTCTGGAAAATTCACAAGTATGTGGAAAGTAAGTAGCACATTCTTAAACAACCAATGTATCAAAGAAGAAATCACAAGAGAAAGAAAATACCTTGAATGAAAATGAAAACATGATATACCAAAACTTATGGAATACAGTGAAAGCAATGCTTGGAGGCAAATTTATAGCTGTAAATGCATACACTAAAATGGAAGAAAGATCTCAAATCGATAACCTAATTGCATACCTTAAATAACTAGAAAAAGAAGAACAAACTAATCCCAAGCTAGCAGAAGGAAGGAAATAATAAAGGTTAGAACAAAGGTAAAATAAAATAGAGAATAGAAAAATGAGAGAGCAATCAATGAAACCTAAAGTTGGTTCCTTAAAAAAATTAACAAACCTTTGATCTAGACTGACTAACAAAAAAAAAGAAGACTCAAATTACTAAAGTCAGAAATGAAATTGGAGACATTACTGTCAATTTTTTAAAAATAAAGAAGGATTATAAGGGAATACAGATACATGCCAACAAATTGGCTACCCAAGGCAAAATGGACAAATTTCTAGAAACACACGTCTATCTAAACTGACTCAGGAAAAAATAGAAATTCTGAATAGACCTATAACTAGTGAGGATATTGAATCAGTAATAACCTCCCAGCAGAGAAAATCTCTTGACCACATGGCTTCACTTGCTAATTCTACCAAACATAAAAAAAGGAGTTAACATGAACCTTTCTCAAAGTATTCCAAAATATTGGAGAGGAGATGTCCTAATTCATTCTATGAGGACAATGTTACTCTGAGACCAGAGGTGTCAGACAAAGACATTACAAGAAAAGAAAACGACAGGCTAATATCCCTTAAGAATATAGATGCAAAAATCCTCACCAAAATATTCCCATACCTGATTCAGCAGCATATTAAAAGGATTGTACCTCATGACCAAGTAAGATTTACTCCCAGAATGCAAGGATGTTTCAACATAGTAAAATCAATCCTGTAATACACCACATTAAGAGAATGAAGGATAAAAACGACGTGATCATCTCAATTGATGCTGAGAAAGCATTTGACAAAATTGAACATCCTTTCACCATAAAAAACATTCAGTAAGGGCTGGCCCAGTGATGTAGTGGTTAAGTTCGCACTCTCCGCTTCGGCGGCCCCGGGTTCACAGGTTTGGATCTTGGGTGTGGACCTATGCACCATTTATCAAGCCATGCTGTGGCAGGCGTCCCACGTATAAAGTAGAGGAAGATGGGCATGGATGTTAGCCCAGGACCAATCTTCCTCAGCGAAAAGAGGAGGATTGGCAGCATATGTTAGCTCAGGGCTAATCTTCCTCACACACACAAAAAAAATTCAGTAAACTAGGAATACAAGGAAACATCTTTAACACGATAAAGGCCATATATAAAAAATCGACACTAACATTGTTCTTAATGGTGAAAGACTGAAAGCTTTCCCCTGAAGCACAGGAACAAGATAGGATGCCTGCTTTTGCCACATCTGTTCAACATGGTACTGGCAGTTTAACTAGAGTAATTAGGCAAGAAAAAAAAAAGACATCCAAATTGTAAAGTAGTAAAATTATCTCTTCACTGAAGACATTATCTCATATCTACAAAACCCTAGAATCCACACACACACAAAAAATTGTTAGAGCTAATAAACGAATTCAACAAAGTTGCAGGATACAAAATCAACATGCAAAAGTGAGTTGTATTTCTGTACATTTCCAATGAACTATCCAAACAGCAAGTATTCTTTAAAATTCCATTTACAACAGCATCAAGAAGAATAAAATACTCAGCAATAAATTTAACCAAGGAGGCAAAAGACTTCTTCACTGAAAACTACAAAACATTGCTGGAGGAAATTAAGGAAGACCTAAATTAATGGAAAGACCTCCCAGGCTTATGGTTTAGAAGACTTCATATTGCTAAGATGACAGTACTACCCAAAGTGATCTGTAGATTCAATACAATTCCTATCAAAATCCCATTTTTGTTTATTACAGAAATAGAAAAGCCTATCCTAAAATCCATTTGGAATCTCACAGGAACCTGAATAGCCAAAAGAATCTTAGCGGAGGGCCGGCCCCGTGGCTTAGCAGTTGAGTGCGTGCTCTCCGCTGCCGGCGGCCCGGGTTCGGATCCCGGGTGCGCACCGAGGCACCACTCCTCCAGCCATGCTGAGGCCGCATCCCACATACAGCAACTAGAAGGATGTGCAGCTATGACAGACAACTATGTACTGGGGCTTTGGGGGGAAAAAAAAAGAATCTTAGCGGAAAAAAACAAAAACAAAGTTGGAGGACTCACACTGCCTGATTTCAATGCTAAGTACAAAGCGACAGTAACGAAAACAGTGTTGTCCTGGTAGAAGGTTAGACATATAGATCAATGGAATAGAATTGAGAACCCAGAAAAAAAAAAACCCTCACATATACGGTCAATTGATTTTTGACAAGGTTGCCAAGACCATTCAATTGGAAAAGTACAGTCTTTATACAAATGGTGCTCGGACAACTGGGTATCCACAGCCAAAAGAACACACTGGAGATAAATGAAAAATTAGAAAGCCTCTGCAAAGAAATAGAAGATATTGCGATTACATATATGGAAATATTACAACTGAAAAATACATACCTGAAAGAAAAGGCTCAGTAGTAGATGGGCTTACCAGCAGATCAGAGGGAACAGAGAAATCAGTGAACTAGAAGACAGAACAATAGAAGTTATGCATTCTATACAACAGGGAGAAAATATACTGGGAAGAGAATGAATAGAGT
Organism: Ceratotherium simum simum; assembly: GCF_057802395.1. Lineage (NCBI taxonomy): Eukaryota > Metazoa > Chordata > Mammalia > Perissodactyla > Rhinocerotidae > Ceratotherium > Ceratotherium simum. The sequence goes on along the minus strand of NC_141919.1, from coordinate 54,811,914 downwards.
TAAGAACTGTGGGAGTATAACAAAATATCTAACATTTGTGCCCTTGCAGCTCTGGAAGGAGGAGAGAATTATATTTTAAACAGGAAGGGGAGAGGATGTATGGGACGTAAAGTTTCTATACTTCATTCAAACTGGTACGATAACGTCCCCAGTACACTGATAAGTTATGTATATGTAATGTAGCACCTAGAGCAACCGCTAAAAAAGCTATACAAAGAGATCTACTAGAAAACACTAGATAAATCAAAATGGAATTCTGAAAAGTTCAAATAACCCACAAGAAGTCAATAGTAAGAAAACTGAGAAGCAAAAAGCAAAGAAAACGAACAAAATAAAGTGGTCTCAATAGGCCAGCTAAAAAGAGAGACTGACACAGTGGATTAAAGAAACCCTATATCCTGTCTAAATGAAACTCACTTTGAATACTACAGTGTAGGCAGGTTAAAAGTAAAAGGGTTTAAAAAGACACATCATGCAAACATTAATCAAAAGAAAGAAGAGTGGCTGTATTCATGTCAGGTAAGGTAGACTTCAAAGCAAAGAAGGTTACCAGACAGAGAGGGTGATAAATGGGTCAGCTCACCAGGAAGATTAGAGATCCGCATTGTGCTTACATCAAATAACAGCTTTAAAATATGTGAAAGGAAAACTGAATGGAGAAATAGACAAATCAACAATTAATTGAGACTTCAACACCCTTCTCTATATGATCGATAGAATAATTAGACCAAAAATCAGTAGGAACTCATCAATACCATCAACCAACAGAATTGAATCAATATTTATAGACCATTCCACCCAACAATAACAGAGTGCACATGCTTTTCAAGTGCCAGTGGACACATATACCAAGATAGACATATCCTGGGCCATAAATCAGAATACATACATAATACAACACAAAACATAAAAGTTTGTTTACTCTAACAAATGAAAAGAATTGAAATTATACAGATTCTCTGACCACAATGGAATCGAACTTGAAATCAGTAAGAGAAAGTTAACAGAAAAATCGCCAAACACTTGGAAAATAAGCAACATACTTCTCAATGATCCATGCACCAAAAATGAAGCCTCAAGGGAAATAAAAACAATCATGAAAGTGAATGAAAAGGAAAATCCAGTATATCAGAGTATATGGGATGCAGCTAAAGAAGTCCCAAGAGGCAAACCTGTAACACTAAAAGCGTATGTTAGAAAAGAGGCACAGTCTCAAGTCAATAATCTAAGCTTCTGCCTCAAGAACCTAGAAAAATAAGTGCAAAAAACTCAAAGGAAACAAATAGAAGGAAATAATAGTGGTAAAGGCAGAAATCAATGAAATTGAGAAACAAAAATAGAAAATCAGTGAAACAGAGCTGCTGCTTTGAAAACAATAAAGTTGACAAACCTCTAGCAAGACTAAGAAAAAGAGTAGACACAAATTACCAGTATCAGGAATGAAACAAGGGATATACCTGTATACTCTGTAGCCATCAAAAGAATAATAAGAGAATATTATAAACAGCTCTACACCCATAAATTTAACAGCTTAAATGAAATGGACCAATTCCTTGAAAAATACAAACTACCTTAACACACCCAATGTGGAATGGATAATTTGAATAGCCCTATAACTATTAAGGAAGTCCAATTTGTAATTTAAAAACTCCCACAGAAGAAATCTGTAGGCCCAGGTGATTTTACTGTAGAATTCTGCCAAATGTTTAAAGACGACTTAACACCAATGCTACATAATTTCTTACAGAAAATAGAAGAGGGGGGAACACTTTCCAATTTACTTTATGGAGTAGGTATTACCCTGATACCAATCCAGACAAGGTATTACCCAAACCAGACAAGGACAGTAGAAACGAAAATAGATCAATATCTCATGAATATAGACATGTAAATCCTTAACAAAATATTAGCAAATTGAATTCAACAATATATAAATATAATTATACACCAGTACCACCATTACCAAACTGTACTGTACCAAGTACAGTTTACTCCAGGGATGCAGGACTGGTTCTATGTTTGACTCAATGAGTGTAATCCACCATATTAACAGCCTAAAGAAGAAAAACCACATGATTATATCAGTTGATGCAGTAAAAGCATTTGATAGAATTCAACAACTATTTGTGGGGAAAAAAATCTTAACCAATAGGAACAGAGGGGAACTCCTCTACTTGATTAGGGACATCCACAAAAAATCTGTAGCTAACATTCTTTTTTTTATCGTTAACATATACACAACATAAAATTTACCATTTTAACGATTTTGAAGTGTACGGTTGAGTGGCATTAAGTGCATTCACAGTGTTGTGCCACCATTGTCACCATCCATTTCCAGAACTATTTTATCTTCCCAAACGGAAACTCTATATCCGTTAACACTAACTCCCATTCCCCACTCCCCCAGCTGCTGGTAACCTCTATTTTACTTTCTGTCCCCATGACTTTGCCTATTCTAGGTACCTCCTGCAAGTAGAATCAAACAATATTTGTCTTTTTGTGACTGGCTTATTTCACTGAGCATAATGTTTTCAAGGCTAATCTCTGATGTAGCATGTATGACAATTTCTTTCCTTTTTAAGGCCAAATAGTACACAATTGTGTGCATATTACTATACATTTTCTTTATCTATTGATGGACATTTGGATTGTTTCCACCTTTGAGTTATTGTGTTATAATGAGTTGTGTGTTATAATGCTGTTATGGACATTGGTGTACAAGTATCTGTTTGAGTCCCTGCTTTCAATTCCTAGGAGTGGAATTGCTGGATCATATGGTAAATTGTATGTTTAACTTTTTGAGGAACTTTCACTGAACTCTTTTCCACAGAAACTGCACCATGTTACTTTTCCAGCCAGCAATGCACAAAGGTTGCAATTTCTCCACACCCTGCCCAGACTTGTTGTTTTCCATTTCTTTGGTGATAGCTCTCCGAATGGATGGGATGTGTTATCTCATTGTAGAACAGTATTCTTAATGCTGTGAGACATAATGCTTTCTTCCTCGTATCAAGAACAGGGCAAGGATGTCTGCTCTCACCCCTCTTACTCATTATTGTGCTAGAAGTTCTACAATAAGGCGGGAAAATGAAATAAAATGCATACAGATTATAAAGGAAGAAATAAAACTGTCCCTATATGCAGACAATATGATTGTTTGTGTAAAAAATCTCAAGGAACCTAGGAGAAAAAAAACCCCTAGACCTAGTAAGTGAGTTCAGCCAGGTTGCAGGAGTCAAGATAAACATACAGACAATTGTATTTCTGTATCATAGCAATGAAAATGTCACTAAAACTAAAAATACAATACCATTAAAAATCACTAAAAAAAAAAAATGAAGAAATTCTTAGGTGTCAATTCAACAAAACATATATAGGATTTGCATGCTGAAAACCACAAAATGCTAATGAAAGAAATCAAAGAACATCTCAATAAATGGAGAGACATATCATGTCCATGGATTTGAAGAGTCAACATAGTGAAGATGTTAGTTCTCCCCAAATTGATAGACAGGTTTAACGCAAATCTTGTCAAAATTCCAGCAAAGTTTTTTTGGTAGATATAGACAAGATTATTCTAAAATGTGTATGGAAAGGCACATGCCCTAGAATAGCTAAAATAACCTTTAAAATGAAGAATAATGTGAGAGGAATCAGTCTACCTGATTTCAAGACCTACTATATAGCTTAGGTAATCAAAACTGTGTTTTTGACAGTGTTGTGGATGTAGAGATCAATAGAACAGAATAGAGAACCCCAAGACAGACCCACCAGCAATATGTGAAGGGGATTAATAGTCTTGAACACATGGCACCAGGGTTCAGGTTAAAAGCAGGATCTATGGATCTCACCTGGATACCCCACGCCAGCCTTCTTGCTGCCTCAGCCCTGGTTGGTGGCTAAGGCTGAGTTGACTGGTGGGCATGGCTGGCTCCTGGGTGAGCAGGGATGTGTTTGTGTTACAGGCATTAATGGCCTTCAGGGACGTGGCTGTGGCCTTCACCCAGAAGGAGTGGAAGCTCCTGAGCCCTGCTCAGAGGACCCTGTATCGGGATGTAATGCTGGAGAACTACAGCCACTTGGTGTCACTGGGTAAGGATGGCCTGTCTCGGGTCTGAGACTCTGCCTGTGGGCGTCTTAAGATTTTATGTAGCAGCTGTCATGCTTTTGGCTCAGAAAGAAAAACGTATTTTCCCTATACCCCCAGAGAGCGTCTGGATTCTATAGAGTTGAAAATAATGAAGTTGTGTGTGTGTGTGTGGTGTCTGACACTGCATTTTCAGGCTTCTCCCCAGGCCGCGCTCCTCCTCTGAAGTGATCTTGCTTCAAATGGGGGAGTATTTATATTCACTCGAGCACAGGGGAGAATCAGTACACTGCCTTTAGATCCAGGATACCCCCACTCCTTAGACATCCTTTCTCAGCGTTCAGAGAGCCTTTGCTGCCCCTCCATGCTTCCCAACCCACTTCTGGATTATTGCATTCCCTCGTTGACTCTGAGTGCTCTGATAGCCTCTTAAGCCTCTAACCCAAGGTCACCTCAGTTTCTTTCCCTGTTTCAATTCCCAAAAGGAATTGCCTTTTCCAAACCCAAACTCATCACACAACTGGAGCAAGAGGACGAGCCCTGGAGAGAGGAGAGCGAACGTCTGCTGGACCTTTGTCCAGGTGAGTGGGAAGCAGTGGGCGCACAAGGAGAGGGCAGTAGGGTCCTCAGCAGGTGAGGAAGGAGGAGCGCCTGAGAGCTCCTAGGGAGGAAGGCTTCTCCAGGCCTCCCTTCATGCCATCGTGCTCACCCTAGACAGGGCTTCTCTGGCGTCCGCCACCCTCCTCCCCCAGGGAGCCTCCCTCCGCTCACCTGGCGTCCCCTCTCCAGCGCATCTAGGATCTCCCCGTTCCTGGGCTTTTGTTGGTCGGCCTGATCTTCAACATAGCATTTGCCTCTGAGACTAAGTCAGTGGCACCTGCTAGAGACTGCAGTTTCTGTTCTTAACCTGATAACTTTTTTGTACATCGATTCTACCCCATAAACTCCAATTTGTTTCTTTTATTTTATGATGGATTATTTAAGATTACAACAAGGTGTGGAGAATTATGTGAGTGCCAGTGTGCCAGCCTGCAGCCTGAGAAATAGAATGTTGTAAGACCTGGTGACAGCCCCGTACCTTCCTGGTTGTGTCCTGCTCCTCCACCTGCCCCTGGGAATTCCGTTTCTGCAGTAGCATGCCCGTGACTGCCTTCATCCTTTTTCCTACTCAATGGGTCCTTCAGCCGTAGAAGTGTTGTTTTGCATGTTTGTAAACTTCTCTGCACATAGTATATTGTACACTTCCTTCTGGAACATGACTGTTCACTGACTTTATGTGAGATTCATTCATGTTAAAGTGCGTAGGTTTAGTTTATACTTTTTAAAACTGTTACATGATTCCATTATAGGAATATTTCTATTTTAATGCAGTTGAATTGTCACTTCCTTTCTTTTGGACATTTAAGTTATTTCCAATTTTTGGCTATTAAATAATGTTGCTACTGTATATTCTTGTTACTTCCTTGGAAACACATGCGAGTTTCTCTCAAGATGCATGCCCAGGATGCAGTAGCTGGTTCATAGGCATGTGTAGACTCAACCTGACTAGGTTACACCACGTTGTGTTCCGGGGCTGGTAGGCCACTTCACATGCCCCCCAACAGTGATGAGAGCTCTTGTTCCACACCTCACCAACACTGGTATTGTCAGTGTCGACAGTATTGTTGTCAGTATTGATTTAGGTATCGTCAGACCTCATTTTTCCCCTCTTCGGTTTGGGGTGAATCTCATAGAGTTTCACTTGCTCTCCCGTGAGCATGAACATCTTTCCCAAGCTGATCAGCCACTGGTGTTTCCTTCTCTGATTTGACTGCTCAAGGAAACACCTACTTTTAAATTGGGCTGTTTCTTTCTGTTATTGATTTGTAGAAATTCCATATAAATTCTGGAAACGTTTAGGTCTTTAATCCAACTGGAATTAATATTATGTGAATTTTGGGATACAAGGATAAATTTTTGCCTGATTTATCTTTTTTCATTCTTTTTTTTTTTCACATTACTGGCATTTTATTTTTGTTTTGTTATTTTTTTTCTTCTAAATACAACCATATATCTGGACTTGTACTTTACAGCAAACTCTGCTTTTGTCTTTTTGAAAAAAGAATTATTATATAAGGTATAATTATGGTAAAATATAAAAGTGTTATTATGCTATAAGGTATTATTATGGTATAATAAGTAAGGGATCATTATAAGGGATATTACTAAAGTATAATAACCTGCATGTATTTAAAGTGAAAAATTTGGTAAGTTTTGACATATGTATACAGCCACGAAACCATCACCACAATCCAAATACCGAGAATACCTATCACCTTGAAGTCTCGTTGTGTCTCATTGTAATCGCTACCTCCCACCCCTCCCTCACCTCCCTCTCCTCCCCTACCTAGGCAATCACTGATCTGCTTTCTATCGTTATGGATTTGTTTGCATTTTCTAGAATTTATGTATATTGAATCATACAGAATACATACTGGATTCTTTCACTCAACATGATTATTTTGAGTTTCATCCATAATGTTATATGTATCAATAGTTCATTTTTTTATTGCTGAGTAGTATTTCATTATATAGCTAGATCACAATTTCTTTAACCATTCACCTGTTGAGAGACATTTGGGTAGTCCCCAGTGTTTGACGAATACAAGTAAAGCCTATATGAACATTCATGACAATTCTTTGGACGTATGTTTTCATTTCTTTTGGACAAATACTTGGGACTGGAATGGCTGGGTTGTATGATACAGTATATATTTAACTTTTTAGGAAACTCACAAATTGTTTTCCAAAGTGGCTGTACCATTTCATATTCCCACCAGCAGTGTATGCCAGTTCCAGATGCAACACATCTTTGTCAACACTTGGTATTATTATTTTAATTTTAGACATTCTCATGGCTGTGTAGTAGCATCTCACTGTGGTTTTACTTGACATTTTCCTAATGACTGATGATGTTGGGAATCTTTTTATGTGCTTATTTGCCATCTGGATATCTTCTTTAGTGAAGTGTCTTTTCAAATCTTTTGCCCATTTAAAAAATTGGTTTCTTATTTTTTTTTATTATTGAGTTTTGAAAGTTTTTCATATATTCTGTATAAAAGTCTTTATCATTTATTTGATTTATAAATATTTTCTGTGTGGCTTTCTTTTCATTCTCTTAATAGTGTCTTTCAAAGAGAAAGTCTTAATTTTGAAGTCCAAGTTTCAATTTTTTCTCTCATGAATTGCACTTTTGGTGATGTATTTAAGAAATCTTTGCCTAAACTAAGTCAAAAAGGTTTTCATATATTTTTTCTTTTAGAAGTTTTATAATTTTTATTTTACTTTTAGGTCTATAACCTATTTTGAGTAACTTTTTATATTTGATACCAGATCTGGATTTAAGTACGTTTTTTTGCATACAGACACCCAGTTTTTCCAGCTCCATTTATTGCAAAGATAACCCTGTCTTTGCTGGATTATCTATGTACCTTTGTGGTGAATCACTTGACCTGCATGTATATGGGCCTGTATCTGGACTCTTTTTTTTCCACTCCTCTCTTGCTCTGTCTTGATGCCAATACCACATAGTCTTGATTACTGTAGCTTTATATTAAGTCTGGAACTCAGCTGGTATAAATCCTCCAACATTTTTTCTTTTTCCAAGTTGTTATAGTTATTCTCGATTCTTTACATTTCCATATGGATTTTAGAATCAGCTTGGCAATTTTCACAAAAAAAGGCTGCTGGGATTTTGATTGGGATTGAGTTGAATCTACATCAGTATGCAGAGAACTTATGTAGATAGTACTGTGTCATCCAATACATGAGCACAGTAAAGCTCTCTATTTGCGTGGGACTTTAATTTTTGTCAGCATCGTTTTGTAGTGTTTAGTATACAGGTCTTATGCATCTCTTGTCAGATTTATCCTCTGTATTTCATATTTTTGATGCTATTTAAATTAAGCTATTTTTAAATTTTAATTTTAAATTGTTTGTAGATAGTACATAGAAATACAATTAATTTATGTTTAGTGATCTTATATCTGGTAATCTTGCAAAACTTAACTTCTTAGTCCCAGTAGCTTTTTTGTAGATTCTCTAGGATTTTCTACATAAATAATCATGTTATTTGTGAATAAGTATAGTTTTTATTTCTGTCTTTCCAGTCAGTATGTGTTTACTCTCTTTTTCTTGCCTCATTGCACCAGCGAGAACACCCAGTGCAACGATGAATTTAAATGGTGAGAGTGGACATCTTTTCCTTGTTCCTGATCTTAGGGGGAGTGCTTTCTTCCTAAGTATAAATTTTTTATAGCTGCCCTTTATCAGCTTGACAGACTTCTCTTCTATTCCTTGTTTGATGAGAGTTTTTATTGGAAATGGATGTTGGATTTTGTCAAATTTTTTTTGGCATCTTTTGAAATGATCGTATGTGTTTTTCTTTTTTAATCTTCTAATATGGTCAATTACATTGATTGTTTTTTTGTTGTTAAACTAGCCTTGTGTTTCTGTTAATACAATGCACTGACCTTATTCAGATTTTACCAGTTTTACCTTCAGCCCTTCATGTATATGTTTATTTAGTTCTATGAAATTTTATCCCATGTAGACTCATGTAACCGCTACCATATTCAAAGATACAGAACAGTTCCATCACAGGGATCCCTTGTGCTACCCTTCTATAACCACAGCCAACTCCCTCCCCCTCCCCTCTCTTCCCTCTGGCAACCACTAATCTGTTCTCTGTCTCTATTATTTTGTCATTTCAAGAATGTTATATAAAAGAAATCATGTCACCTTTTGGGATTGCCTTTTTTCATTCAGCATAATTCTCTTGAGCTCCATCCAAATTGTTGCATGTATCAATACTTCATTCCGTTTACTGCTGAGTAGTCTTCCATGTTATGAACATACCAGTTTGTTAAACCATTCACCCACTGGAGGACATTTGTGTTGTTTATAGTTTGGGGCTATTATAAATAAAGCTGCTGTGAACATTTTTGTACAGATTTTTGTGTGAACATAAGGTTTTCATTTCTGGGATACATGCCCAGGAGTGCAGTTGCTGGGTCATATGGTAAACACATATTTAGTTTTGTAAAAAAAGTGCCATATTCATTTCCAGAATGGCTGTACCATTTTATATTCCCACCAGCAATGTTTGAGTGATCCAGTTTCTCTCATCCTTGCCAGCATTTGGTATTAGCACTATGTTTTATTTTGGCCATTCTGATAGATTTCTAGCACCATCTCCTAGGTTGGTAAGAGTAAGGAGTTCCTCTCTGGGAGAGATGAGTAGCTGAGCATATCTGAGTAAGTGTACTGTTTCAAGGCCTTACTCCTCTTGGAAAAGAAGCTGGTATTCTCCCTATGGGTAGGTAAAGAGCTTATGAGGCCCTGTTCATGGGTGGTTATTGCTGTCACTTTGTGAGATCTTCATGGCATATCCTTAGCATCTGCTCATTCTCCTCAGGTGATCTCTATCCCTCAGAGGGGTTGGCAGGAGTGAGTATGTGTTTAGATCTGATCTGACCATCGAGTGGTCCTGGCAAAGATGATGATGATGATGATCTCACCACCACGGAAATGTGTGGTGAGAGGCAAGGGGTAATGTCCTCCTGGGTCGGCTCATGCAGATGGTCTGGCAGGTGGGGGACCACAAACTCAGGTCCAGGGTGTCCATTTGAGTGTTTCTAGACACTGCAGTTTAAGAGGGCCAATCCCTGGCAGTTCATCTCAGCTGGGGGGGGTCTCCATTAAAGGTGGTTGGCCCCAGGAGTAATGCATAGCATACATATCATTCCTAGAGTTGTTTATTTTGTCTTTTTAGGTAGAATTTACTTACAGGAAATGCAAAATCTTAAGTGTACTAGTCTATGAGTTCAAACAATGCATACCCCCCTACAAACCAAACTTTATCAAAATACAGATCATTACTGTCATCTCAGATAGTTCCCTTTTGGCCCATCCCAGCAAACCCCATACCTATCCCTCAGAGGTACCACTTGTCTGATTTTTTTGCCTGCTATATAATTTTGCATAAATGGAATCATATGTACTCTTTTGTGTAAGGCTTCTTTCACTCAGTATAAAGTTTTTAAGCTTCATCTATGTTGCATACATCAGTAGTCTGTTCCTTTTTAATACCAAGTAGCATCCTGTCATATGAATATACAACTGTTATCCATTCTCCTTGATAGACACCTTGATGACTTTCAGTTTTTAGTTATTTTGAAAAATCTGCCATTAACATTCTTATGCTGGGTTTTTGGTTTCTTTGTTTGTTTCTGGTAGACCTGTGTCTTCATTTCCTTTGGATAAATACCTAGGGTATATGCTAGGTATTGTAGTTTCCTAGGGTTGCTGTAACAAATTACCACAAACTGAGAGGCTTAAAACAACACAAACTTATTCTCTCAACAGTTCAGAAGCCATAAGTCCAACATAAATGTTGGGTTGATTCCTTCTGGAGGTTCTGAGAAAGAATCTGTTCCTTGCCTCTCTCCTAGCTTCTGGTGGTGCTGGCAATCCTTAACCTTCCTTGGCTTGTAGCTGCGTCCCTCCCACCTCTGCCTCCGTGGTCACATAGCCCTCTTCCTTCTGTGTGTCTCTGTATCCAAATCTCCCTCTCCTTGTAAGGATACCAGTCATTGGGTTAAGGCTCACCTAGTCCCGTATAACCTCATCTTAGCTTGATTACATCTGCAAAGACTCTGTTTCGAAATAAGGCCACATTCACATGTTCCAGGTAGACATGAGTTTGGGTGGAACATTACTCAACCCAGTGCACTCGGTCATAGAGTAACTGTGAAGTTTTATAAGAAATGACCAGACCTTTTCCAAAGTGGTTATACCATTTTTCACTTCCATGAACAACATATGAGAATTCCTGTTGCCTCACATCCTGCTCAACAGTTTTCATTTTATCTCTGGTGATGGATGTGGAGTGGTATCTCATGGGGGTTTTAATTTCCATTTCCCTGATGGTTAATGATGTTGAGCACTTTCTGTGTGCTTTTTGATCATTCATACATATCATATAACTTACTTCGTGAAGTATCCATTCAAATCTTTTTCCAGTTTTTTATTGTATTGTTTTTCTTTTTATTGTTGAGTTCTTTGAGTTCTTTATTAATCTTGGATACCAGTGCTTTGTCATGTGTACGTTTTGCAAATATTTTTCTCTCAGTCTGCAACTTTCTGTTCATTTGTTTAACAACAACTTTTGATGAGCAGATGTTTACTTTGAGGAAGTCTAATTTTTCTCTCTCTCTTTAAATTTTTACTATCATGAAGATAATCTCCTATATTTTCTTCTAAATGCTGTATAATTTTAGCTTTTACATTTAAGTCTGTGATCCATGTTGAATTAACTTTTGTGTAGGATGTGAGACTGGGATCAGAGTTTCTTTTTATTTTTTGTTTTTTTGGTGAGGAACATTAGCTCTGAGCTAACATCTGTTGCCAATCCTCCTCTTTTTGCTGAGGAAGATTGACCCTGGGCTAACATCTGTGCCCATCTTCCTCTTATTTTTCTTTTCATATGGATACCCAGTTGCTCTAGCACCATTTGTTGAAAAGTCTTGCTGTTCCCTCATTGGATTTACTTTGTTGAAAATCCAATGACTGGCTAAGTGTGGGTCTATTTTACGCTCTGTTCTGTTAAACCAAGCCACACCATCTGTATTACTGTAAGATCATAGGAAGTCTTGAAGTCAAGTAGTGCAATTCCTTTCCCTTTGTTTTTCTTTTTCAAGATTGCTTTCGATAGTCTTGGTTCTCTGCATTTCCGCTCAAATTTTAGGATCAGCTTCTCATAAGAAAAAAAAGAAAGAAAAAAGAAAACCTGGCTTATATTTATTATTGAGATTTTAGTGTATCCACAGATGACTTGGAGGAGAAATTATGTCTTACCAGTATCAGGTTTTACAACCCACTACCTAGATCTTTTAAAATCCTTCTCAGCAAAATAAAAATTTGTGAGATGCTTAGGGGGAAATTTATAGCCTTATGTGCTCATATTAGAAAAGAAAGGTCTATATGATCAGTGACTTAAGCTTTTACCTTAAAGAAGAGCAAAGTAAATGCAAAGTGAGTAAAAGGAAGGGAATAATGAAATTAAGAGCAGAAATCAATGAAATGTAACACTGATTAACAACAGAAAAATTTGCAAAGCCAAATGTTGATTCTCTGAAAAGATCAACAAAATTATATATCACTAAGTAGATGAACCAAGGAGAAAAGAAAGAAGACATGAGTAATCAATTCAGGAATGAAAGGGAAGTTATCAGTACATATCCTCCAGACTTTAAAAGGATGATAAAGTCTGAACAAGTTAGTACTAACAAGTTTAATAACTCATATGAAATGAATGGATTCCTTAAAAAATACTACTAACAAAATCTGAGTAATGCTACATTTATTAAAGTAATTAAGTTGGTGGTGGAGCCAGGAACCTACACATGTGATAAAAATATTCCAAATTGAATCCAACCGTGTTTAAAAAGAATTACACACCATGCCTCAGTGGAATTTATTCACAGATGCAAGGCTTAACATTCGAAAATCTGTTCTGTAGAATACTAGTCAATTCATATTTATGAACATTCTAATAAGGTGGACGCTTTCTCACCAGCTCTGCTCCTTTCTTTCTGGGTCCTCACCAAAGTCACCTTTAACAACCATGTTTCTAGCAACAGTCCCTTCTCGTCAGTCAAGGCTTTTTCTAGCATGCACCTCATAACTTGTGGCCCCTACTATCAGCTAGTTCCAAAGCTAATTACACAATTTTAGGTATTTGTTACAGCTGTACCCCACTTCTCAGTACCAAAATCAGTATTACAGTTATCCAGAGTAACAGAACCAATAGGATGTGTGTGTATGTGCGTATATATATACACACATATATGCACATACACACACACACGCGTGGTGAGATGTGTTATAAGGAATTGGCTCACACAATTACAGAGGTTGAGAAGCCCCAACATCCACAGTCAGAAAGATGAAGACCTAGAAGAGTCTATAGTGTAGTGCTAGCAGGCTCGACACCCAGGAAGAACTGATGTTTCAGTTAGAGTGCAAAAGCAAGATAAACAGAAACAATCCCCACCCCCATGTCCCAGCTTGAAGGCAATCGGGCTGGAGGAATTCCCTCTTATTTGGGAGAGGGTCAGTCTTTTGTTCTATTCACCCCTTCAACTGGTTGGATGAGGGCCACCCACGTTAGGGAGGGCAATCTGCTTTACTCAGTCCCTCCATGTAAATGTTAAAGTCATCCAAAAACACCCTCACAGAAACACCCAGAATGGTGTTTGATTAAATGGGCAACCCGTGGCCAGCCAAGTTGACACAAAATTAACTATCACATGTGCTAACATTTCTTTTATATTGTCATAAAATCATGGAGATGACATATTATGAAAATTGTCCAGTTTCCAAGGATTAATTCTGATTAAGTTGAAAACATTCCCCTTTTATGTCCATGGACCAAGTCTTAAAATTCTTTAAAGTGTTTAAAAGCAGTGAATGCCCAGCATTCTTCTCTTGAAATCCAGGGTCGAAGGCCATTCACGTAACCCACAGCTGTGCTTCTGTACCACACCCAGCAGCTGCAGGAGGAAGTTTCTTTAAGGCACCATTGGGCATTGATTTTTTTTTCTCTTAGTTTTGGGAAGTGTTGAGTTTATGTACAATTATTGAATTACTTTTGGGTCTGAAAAACCAGTCAGCACAAGAGCAGTTGTAGACTTTAAAAGAGTTTATAAACTGATTTTCTTCTACATCCTGGAAATTTTTACGATTGACTGAAAAGCATTATGTTGGTAAAATTTTATTTCTATTTCTTCTTTTATTCCAGAACTTCTGCGTGTTAAAGCCATGTTGAATTTTAGTTTCCCAAAGTGGACGTTGTAATTCTAAATCACTTTTAGTTAAAATTTGCCACATTACTAGATAGGCACAAAAATGATGCTGGATGAACATTCTTGTTAGAGGCTGTGGTTCTCATAAGGGCGATGTTAAGTGTGTTGAAATCAGTCCCATATTGAATACAGAAGACACACAAAAGTGCTTCCTCTCCCTCTGTGGGCACGCCTGTGATGAAGTGCGCGTTACACTGGCCTTGGGCTTTATGCCAAGCCAAGGAGAGGGCAGCGGCCACTTTACTCTTGCCATCCAGTCACAGACAAATAGACAGTAGCTCATGCTGAAAGCTCTGCTGTCAGAACTCTAGAATTATAACAAAGTGTTTACTGGAAACTGCTCACCAGAAATGTACACACCTGCCACAAGTTTTGATAACGTGGACAGCCTAGCTTAACAAAATAAACTCACGAACAGTTTAGTGAGCTGAACTAGAGCACATTTGTGATGAGAGGCCAACCACAGTGGGACCCCTGATGGCCAGAACTGTCTCCCAAGACTGAAAAGATGTCCACTTTCACATCTGGAAGTCCAGTGGGGTCAGCACTTGTGAGTGATTATCGAGGCCATTTCACAGGAGCCTCTAGATCTAGCAGTACGCGCACACACACACACACACACACAGACACGCACAGACAGAGAGAACCAAGTTTATCGAGTAGTTTGCTGAGGAGGAAGTGGGGGGTGTAAGTGTTAGGAAGGGGTGGTTATTGTTAGTACTGAAAGCTGGCGTCTTGGACCAGATGGACTGAGTCAGTGCTGTGGATCAGGCTTTGGGAAACATTTTCTGTAAAGAGCCAGATAGTAGGTGTTTTAGTCCTTGTGGCCTTTATGTTCTTTGTCTCAGCTGCTCAGCTTTGCTGTTGTGTGTGAAAGCTGCCACAGACACTGCCTAAAGAGTGAGTGTGGCTGTGGTCCATAGACCTTGATGACAAAACACCTGGCAGGCTGTGTTTGCTGACCCCTGTCGTAGATGGTCCATGAAATACATCTCTTTTTGGTTGGTGAGGAGAGAGTCAGGTAGGTCTGGAAAGGCCTGGTATGCAGAGTTTATTTAAGGTTCAGGGTATTTTTCTTCAGCTTCAGGTGGATAGAACTAGTGTCATGGAATGGGGCATACAAATTTGACATCTCCTAGGCAAGAGCTGTTGTAGGCGGAAATTTTTCCTTTTACAATAATTTGTAGGAAACTGAGAAAAGCGGGTCTTGGATTCATTGGGGTCATCAGGAGCCAGAACCCTTTAAAGGGTTGCAGGCCTAGACCGTGTCTGTGTTTCACTGCCGAGTCCCCACTTCCTGACAGAGAACCAGCACATGGTCCTCTCGGAGATCCTTCTTCAGGAGACACCAGTTCATATCCCACAGGGGGCTCCGACTTCTCCTTTAGACTGCCTTCCCCCTGGCACCTCTGGGTCGAGTGACTCCCTGTGGTGACCCCATCCCTTTCTTGTAGGAAAAGTCACTAAAAGAAATTTGTAATGAGTCATATAGTTTAACTGACAGTGAAAGCATGTATTTGTGGATAATGTTTACCTCAGTGTTAATGACCGTGGCTGATGAGATCATTGTATGGGGGAAAATGTGTAGTTCTAATGGCAGCAATATAGGGCTGGAGATGCCTGTGATGCTTTCTTGAAACTATTTTAGTCAGGCTGATGTTTAGAGCTGGCTTGCCATGTGGGTTTTCTGTGTTACAACAGGAGATGTGCTAATGTGTCACTGTGGGCTAGAAGGTAAGTCTGGAAAGGAAGTCTCTGTTGTGTGAACATCTGAGGAATGACTGCTGGGCAAATGTTACCGTCCATAAGGTACCTGTGGTGATTCTGACTGAGACTTTCTCTCCAGCAGAACCAAGGACAGAATTCTGGCCCTGTCTCTCCTGCCCGGTAGCCTTTTCCAGTCCGCAGTTCCTCAGACAATATGTGCTGTGCGGTCACCCCCCTCCGATCTTCCCAAGCTCATCTGCAGGAAGCCACTTCCCACTAGAAGCTCCTCACTGCTTGAGTGAAAAAGTAGAAGATGGAGAGAGAGGAGGCTCTGGCACTGTGTTCAGGAGCCTGCGGCTGAGCGGGACTTCAAGGACATTCTTCAGCCCATCTCAAGGTCAGCCAGTAGACTGGGTGGAAGGCAACAGAGGTGGAGTAATAGACCATGACCCAACCCAGGGGGTGAGCCCTGAGGAGGTAGACACCATGTTGACAGGAGCAGACATCTCAGAACCCGGAGCAGTCCTATGTGGAAAATGTGGATTAGGACTTAGGACAAAATCAAGCCTCTGTAGCCTCCAGAAGCATCATGTGTGCCCCGAATGTGGCAGAGGCTTCTGCCAGAGGTCAGACCTCATCAAGCACCAGAGGACACACTCAGGGGAGAAGCCTTATAGCTGCAGAGAGTGTGGGCGAGGCTTTGGCCGGAAGTCCTCCCTCACCATCCACCAGAGGAAACACTCCGGGGAGAAGCCTTATGTGTGCAGGGAGTGCGGGCGACACTTCAGGTACACGTCCTCGCTCACGAACCACAAGAGGATACACTCCGGGGAGAGACCCTTTGTATGTCAGGAGTGTGGGCGAGGCTTTCGCCAAAAGATTGCCCTCATCCTGCACCAGAGGACACACCTGGAGGAGAAGCCCTTCGTGTGTCCCGACTGTGGGAGAGGCTTTTGCCAGAAGGCCTCGCTCCTCCAGCACCAGAGCTCACATTCGGGTGAGAGGCCCTTCCTGTGCCTTGAGTGTGGGCGTGGCTTCAGGCAACAGTCGCTGCTCCTCAGTCACCAGGTCACACACTCAGGGGAAAAGCCTTATGTCTGTGCCGATTGTGGGCACAGCTTTCGCCAGAAGGTCACCCTCATCAGACACCAGAGGACGCACACAGGGGAGAAACCTTACCTGTGCCCTGAGTGTGGGCGCGGCTTCAGCCAGAAGGTCTCCCTCATGGGACACCAGAGGACGCACACAGGGGAGAAGCCTTACGTGTGCCCCGAGTGTGGGCGTGGCTTTGGTCAGAAGGTCACCCTCATCAGACACCAGAGGACGCACACAGGGGAGAAGCCGTACCTGTGCCCTGAGTGTGGACGTACATTTGGCTTCAAGTCACTCCTCACGAGACACCAGAGGACACACTCAGGGGAGGTGGCTGATGTGTACGGAATGTGTGAGCAAGGACTTGGCCAGAAGTCCCACCTTACCTCTGACCAGAGGACACACTTGGGAGAGAAGCCGTGCGTGTGTGGTGAGTGTGGGCGTGGCTTTGGCTTCAAGTCAGCTCTCATCAGACACCAGCGGACCCATTCGGGAGAGAAGCCGTACGTGTGCAGGGAGTGTGGTCGTGGCTTTAGCCAGAAGTCGCACCTCCACAGACATAGGAAGACCAAGTCTGGCCATCACCTCCTGCCACAAGGGCTGTTCTCCTGACCTTTCCTTTCCCTGTGAGTGTGAAGATGGCAGAAATCATTAGGAAATGTTCTGCTTTCTTGAAATGGAATGGAGGAAAAAAATGTTGCTTTCTTTCGGTATTCATGAGATAGTTGGTTTATGGTTTACTTTCTAAGCAGCAGTCCTTCTCTATATTAGATGGCCTTTTGTTTTAATAAACTGCTTCTTTACAAAGCTGCACAACTAGTTATGTACCTCATTCACTCGTCTATCAGAACCCTAAGGTATTCAACCTCTTGGGAGACATGGGGGAGTCACTATGTCTTTGTTCTGGACTCTGGTCCTGTGTGAGGGGAAAGCAATATTGTAATGGTCGTCATCCTCACCCCTTCTGAAGTCCTCCAACAGCCATATGAGATCCCCAAGCCACATACTCAGCTACCCCAACAGCAGACCGAAGGACAGCTATTAGTACTCACCCCCGCAGCCCGGGGCCCCTCCCATTAGCTGTGCATACATGCCAGTGATCCAGCCCAAGGACTCAGGGCCGTCAGCCACAACCCTCCCCAGTCCTCCAGTCGGGCTCAGGATCTGGAGCACCTGCCTTTGTATCCAGGCCAAGGCACTATCCCTTTAGCTCTTGCCTCTCGCTCTCTCTAATCCCCAGAGCACAAATGTCGCAGAGCTGACAAGTGCCCAGCCCACGACTGGCCTTGGGCACTGACTGGTCACTACAAGATCATTTCCCCAGGCTCAGAGGCTTTGCTGGCTTAAAATCTAGAAGTAATAAAAGATTAATAAAGTTGAGTAAACAAAATTTAAAAACTTTTGCTTGGCAAAACATATATAAGTAATATCAAAAGACAAATGACTGGAAGAAAATTATATGAACATATTTCACAGATAAAAGGTTAATATCCCCATTGTATAAGAACTTTTAAAGATCAAGGGGAAAAGACCAGAAATCCTATAGAAAAGTGGGCAAAAGACATGATCAGTCAGGTTAGCAGAAGAAATATAAGCCAATGAGATGTTTAACTTTACTCATGATAAGAGAAACAAATTACAACTACAGTGCAATACCATTTCTCACCTATCAGCTCGGCAAAAATTCAAAAGCTTGACAATCCTCCGTATTGATGGGGCTGTGGAGAAACAGGCATTTTCATACTTTGTTGGTGAGAATGCGGAATGGTATAAGCCTTATTGAGAGAATTTCACAATAACTTAATAATTGACCATAGTGTTTGATTATATATCCTCAGTCTTGGGCAGAGTTTATTTTTATATGTATGTTAGAATTACAAACAAATCCTAAACTCTAGTAGGTTTGTTTCTTGTAGCAGTATGGTGAAGCGATTCTCAAACTATTTTGGATGCATTATAGGGCTGAGCGATTAAGTACATGTTCTGTGTTGTTGGGACCCAAGGTTCTCACTGTGGAAGGAAAGTCATACAAATGTGGAATGGGACAAAGCAAGTCATACAAATGGGACAAAGCAAGAAAGAATCCTGTGAGCATGCGCTGGAATCAGAAGTATTGGTGTGAACTTAAGATTCCTAAGATTTGTACGTGTGTGTCTGTACATGTTTATGTGCACATGCGTATTTGTGTGCATGTGTGTGTATGTGCATGTATATTTGTGTGTATGTGTAGATACACATATATGTTTTCTACCTTTGTCTGCTGAAAAGACCAAGAAGCAAGGACACTCCAGTAGCAGTGAGAACATCTGGTGTCCAGATTTTAGTCTCTAGTGCCATTTTCCATCAGTGGGAACCATGGCTTCTTGGATTAATGGCTGCTTCCATGGTTAGAGTAGGGTAGGTACGAGATGATCCCAGAACATCTTGTAATGCCAAAGTAAGGAAGTGCTAAAAAACATGGTGGAGCATGACACTAGGACACAGAGCCAGTTTGAAGAGTTTCCCACCCACTGGCCAAGTCTGGGACAATTTGAGCATCAAACTGAGGACACTAATAACTTATAAACCATTGGGGAAAAAAAAAGAGAAACTTATGAATCTATAACAATAGTAAATAAATAAATGAAGTCTGTTGCTTATAATAGAATGCCCAGGGCCAACTGGTGACTTCATTTTTCCTCCTAATATTAACGTCTTATGTAATCATGGTACATTTATCAAAGCTAAGAAATTAACATTGGAACGACACTATTAACAACTACAGACTGTATTTGGGTTTTCCACTATTGTCCTTTTTCTGATCTAGGATCCAGTGTAGGATCCCACACTGCATTTAGTCATCATGGCTCTTTAGTCTCTAATCTGTGACAGTTTCTCAGCTTTTCTTTCTCTTTCATGATCTTGACACTTGAGAGCTGGTCAGGTATTTTATAGAATGCCTCTAAACTGGGGATTGTCTGTTTTCTCATTATTAGATTTGCATTATGCACTTTTTGGAAGAATATCACAGAAAGGAAGTGTCCTTATTGTATCATATGAAGGGGTACATGATACAAACATGACTTATTCGTGGTGATGTTAACCTTGATCATTTGGTAAAGGTGGTGTCTTCTGGGATTCTCCACTGTAGACATACCATTTTTCTCTTTCCTTACCTTATTTGTTAGAAGTAATCTTTAAGTCCAGCCCATATTCCAAGGAAGGGGAATTCAGCTCTATCCCCTGGAGAATGGACCTTGTGACTAGAAGAACAACACAGTGACAGTGCTTCTTACATCCCCCTACCCCACAGAAGAAAGTGACGTGGCATTTCCCAGCTCCCAAACTAGCAAAAGAAGCCCAGGTAGGTTCATTCCTCCCTGGATGGCATGGAAGTCCTGCTGACAACACCAGTGAGCCCAGCAGGGCCAGCAGGTGAGATCAGTTAGGACCCCTGCTAACAGTAAGTGGTGAAGGGAAGTGCTTTCTTTTCTCACTGGGCTAAGACTCCTCTCTCCTCACCTAGAGACACCAGGCAGATGGGTGACACCAGTCAGGGGGATCCTGCCACAGAAATACCTGTCCTAGGAAATACTCTTTATCTCCACAGACCTGAGACTTCCCACCTAGATGCAAGGCACCTGGCAGCCAGGTGGCACAGCAAGGGCATCCCCCCTGAACTGCCAAGCCCAGGAAGAGGCTCCCTTCCCTTACTTACAGGTACCAGGTGGCCAGGAGGCACTGGAAAGGGGGATCCTCACACAGCAGCAGCTCA
This sequence comes from Ceratotherium simum simum, assembly GCF_057802395.1. Classification (NCBI taxonomy): domain Eukaryota; kingdom Metazoa; phylum Chordata; class Mammalia; order Perissodactyla; family Rhinocerotidae; genus Ceratotherium; species Ceratotherium simum. The sequence continues at coordinate 54,791,369 of NC_141919.1, read as the reverse complement.
ACCTGTGAAGCTTTTTCCTCCCTTTTGGACCAGAGCATCCCTTCCCCTACTGAGAGAACCAAGCAGCCTGTTTTGGGGAAGCATCTTCACATTCTCCAACAACACCAGCAGGGAAAAGTGGGAGCAATAGTGGTATCAAATAAGCCAAGCAGACCTAAATAGCATTGCAAGAGCTCTGAAAATTACGTTGTCATTGGAACAAACACAGCCCACAAAAGTAGACTTAGGATCTGGGAGCTAACCTAAAAACAGGGTGACTGCCTGCTAAAATGAAATATTTAAATGGACCCCCAGTCTCTCAATATCATAGCTAAATGTGCAGGATACAGTAGAAAATTACCTGTCATACCAAATACCAGGAGATCACACTTAAATGAGAAAAGACAGTCAACTGACACTAACACTGAGATGAATATGACATTGGAATTATCTGACAGGGATATTAAAGCAAGCATCATAAAAAATGCTTCAAGCAATTACAAGTTCTCTTGAAACAGATGAAAAAGTACAAAATCTCAAAAAAATAGAAGTTATATCAACAATCAAGTGGAAATTATAGAACTAAAAAATAGAAAAGAAATTTAAAAACTCATTAGATGGGCTCAATGGTAAAGTTGATTTGACAAAATGGAATCAAAATTTGAGGACAGAGCAATAGAATTTAGCAAATCTGAACAACAGAGAGAAAATAGACTGAAAAAAAAAAAAACCTAGAATCTCTGAGACAAGAACAAAAAAGCTAACATTTGTGTCATCAGAGTCCCAGAAAGAGAATGGAAGTGGGATTGAAAAAATATTTGAAGAAATAATGACTGACAACTTCCCATATTTGGAAAGAGACATAAATGTGCAGATTCAAGAAACCAAATGAATACTAATAAAATAAATCCTAAGAAATCCACACCAAGACATCATGATTAAAATTCTAAAAACTAAAAACTAAGAAAAAATCTTGAAAGCAGCCAGAGAGAAATGACTCATTATCTACAGGGGGACACCAATTCAAATGACAGCTGATTTCTTATATGAAACCACCGGGGTCACAAGGAGGTAGCACATTTTTCTTCAAGTGCTGAAAGAAAAGATCATCAACTGCGGGTTGACTATCTGGCAAAACTATCCTTCAGAAACAAAGGCACAGTGAACACATTCTCAGATGAAAGAAAACTAAAAGAATTTGTTGCTAGCAGACCTACCGTTAAACAATGGCTAAAGGAAGTTCTTCAAATGGAAGAAAATGATAAAGAACACTGGAGCATCAGAAAGGAAGGAAAAAAACAATGAGAAGAGCACAAATATGAGTGCATACATTAGACTATTCTTCTACCCGCAAATTTTTAAAGTGTGATGATTGAAGCAAAAATTATAATACCTTTTGTTACGCTAGACAGTAATATTTGAAAGTGGGAAAGGTAAAGGGACCTAAATGAAAATGTTTTCACACTTCACTCTGAGTGGTAAGATATTGTTAGACTGTGATAAGGAACATGTGTATATGTAATACCCAGAGTGACAACTAAGAAAACTGTACAAAGAGATACACTAAAAAACACTAAGAATGAATCCAAATGGAATCTTAAACAATAAAAAAATAACCCACAGAAAAACAAGAAAAGAGAAATAGAACAATGAGACCGAAAGGAAATAAATGTAAAATAAATAATACAAGGGCCAACTTAAGACCTAACATATCAGAAATTACCATAATTACCTTAAGATTGGTTCTAATCACATCAATCAAAAGAAATTGTGAGGGTGGATAAAAAAACATAACCCAACTATAAGCTGTTTATCAAATTCAGTGACATAGATTGAAAGTAAAAGGGTGGGAAAAGTTATACCATGCAATCATTAATTTTAAAAAGAAGTTTCTGTATTAATGTCAGATACAGTAGACTTCAGAGCAAAGAAATTTACTAGAGACAGAGGTACATTACACAATAATATAGGAATCAATCCGCCAGGAAGATAAAACAGTCCTAAATGTGTACAAATCAAATAACAAAATGTGTGAAGCAAAACCTGATAGAGCTGAAAGGAATTGAGAAAATTCATCATTATTGTTGACAACTTCAACACTGCTCTCAGCAACTGATAGAACTACTAGAACAAAAATCAACAAGGATATAGTAGAGCTGAGCACCATAATCAAGCACTAACTGGCTTATATACATCACTCCAACCAAGAACAGCAGAAAACATGTTTGTTTTTCAAGCACCCACGAAACATTCACCAAGGCAGTCCATATCCTAGGCCATAAAACACATCTCACCAAATTTTTAGAAAATTGAAATCATAAAGTATAGTTTTTAACCACAGGGGACTCAAATTAGATATAAATAACAGAGAGACAACAGGAAAACCTCCAAAGACTTTGAAATTGAATAACAGTACTAAATCATGGGTCAAACGGGAAGTCGTTTCAAAGGAAATAATTAAAAAATACATAGCACTGAATGAAAATGAGATACAACATATCAAACTTGTGAGATGCAGCTAAAACCATAATAGGGAAATTTATAGCACTAAATGCTCACATTATGCATAAAAAAGTCTCAAATCAGTAATCTAAATTTATATCTCAAAAAACTTGAAAAAGTGGAGCAAAATAAACCCAAAGGAAGCAGAGGGATGGAAATAATAAAGATAAGAGCAGAAATCAATGTAGTTCATACAGAAAAACAGTAAATCAAGGAGACAAAAGGTTGGTTCTTCAAAAAGTAAAATAAAATTAATTAACCTCTTATAAGAATAACAAAAACAAGAGAAAAGATACAAATCATCAATGTCAGGGATGAAACAGACAATATTACTACAGATCCTGTAGCCGTTAAAAGGGTAATAACGGAATAATACGAACAATTTTACTATGCTTTTGAATTCTGTATCTTAGAAGAAATGGACCAATTCCTCAAAAACCACATACCAAAACTCAAAAAAATAGATAATCTGAATAGTTACATAACTATTGAGGAAACTGAATCACAATATACACGTTCCTGAAAAAGAAATCTCCAAGCCCAGATAGTTTCACTGGAATATTCTACTAAACATTGGAAGAAGAGTTTGTATCAATTTTGCACAATCTCTTCCAGAAAACAGAAGAGAAAAAAACATTTCCTACCTTATTTTATGAGGCTAATACTACCCTGATACCAAAAGCAGACAACATGTAAAATGTAAAACTACAGACCAATATCTCTCATGCAGATGGATGCAAAAATCCTCAAAAAAAAAAAAAAAAAAGGAAATCGAATCCCAGCATGTACAAAAAGAATTATACCTCATGACCATGTAGAATTTATTCCACATATGCTAGGCTGGTTCAATATTAGGAACTCAGCAATGACAAGGAAAGAACCACTGATAAAAGCAACAACCTGGATGAATTTCCAGAAATTTATGCTGAGTAAAAAAAGCCAATCCCAAGAGATTACATGCTGTATGATTCCATTTATATAACATTCTTGACATGACAAAATTATGAAGAACAGATTAGTGGTTCCCGTGGGTTGGTGATGAGGTTAAGGGGAGAGGAGAGGGGTGAGTGTGACTATAAAAGGGCAACATGAAGGATCCTTGTGGTAATGAGACTTCTGTGTCTTTACTCTGCTGGTGGATACGTGAACACACACGTGACAAAATTGCTTGAAGTAAATACACACGTGCACACACAAATTCATAGATGTAAAGCTGGGAAATCTGAATAAGATTAATGGATTGGATCAATGTGAATATCATTATTAAATTCTTGTACTGTTGTTTTGCAAGATGTTGCCATTGGAGAAAACTGTGACGGATACACAGGATCTCTATGTATTATTTCTTACAATTATATGCGAATGTACAATTATCTCAAAAAGTTTAATTAAAAAAGGAAACATCTGAGATCAAAGAACAAAGGTAAATTTTAAGCCATGAAAATTATGTAGAGATTCCTGGTATAATCCGATGTCTCCAATCCCATCAGAGTTAGAGCAGAATTTTTAAGATACATTTTAGGTCTTTTTTGTTTTGTGAGTTTTACAGTATTGGAGTTGGTGGAAACTCACGTGTTCCTGCTACATGGGAGGAGTGCCTGATGGAATAGAGTCACCAGTTTTAATCCATGTCTGTGCATATACACATCCTGTTGATTCTGTTTCCCTGGAGAACCCTGACTAATACACTTTATATTTCTGTGCTTTCTAGCTCCCCCTCTTTTTTCCCTCCTCTTGCCTCATCACTTTATCTCCCTCTGCATGTGGATGCAGTATGGCCTGCTTTGGACTCAAGGTGGTATTCTAGGGCATTATGAGTTTGTTTTCATTTTCTCTCGCCCTGTCTCTCCCTTAGCTTCTTTCAGTCCCATGTTTTTCTCTTTGTGAGGAAGATCAGGTAAAGAAATGGGGGGTGAGATTTGTTAAGTTTATGAATTAATCCCCATCCTTGAGGGAAATTGCTAGAATGTAGAGAGATGATAGGAAATGGAATTCTCTCTCCACTGATGAGCTGTCTCCACAATTCATGTGGTCGAGACTGGAATCTTACTGCTAGCATGGTTGTGGGAATTTAAGGAGGGTTTGGGGCTGGGATAGGAGCATATAGACCTCAGGTAGCAGGAAGCAGACAGATCATCACCCAGAGGGATTCCCAGCACATGGAGCCCCTTTGTAACTAAACATTTGTGTGCCAGAATGTTCTGACCACCTCCCCCCAACAGGAGGTGGTTTACTTACCATTTCATGACAACACATCTCAGCTGCCTGTCTTGAACATGTGTCGGATGAGAGGACCCTCGGTAGACTTCAGTTGATTTGATGTTTTACATCATTTTATCATTGTATCACTACTGCTCTTCATTCTGCAAAACTACACCAACAGGAGTACATCTCTGAAATTGTACTCCATAGCTTGGGAACACAGCGACTGCAAAGTAGAGTGTAGTAAAAACTGGTTTTTTTACAAAAAAAACAAGCCTGAGGAGTAGGGTTATAGGCAGCATCAAAACACAAAAGACTCTTGGAAATTGAAAGTATTCTTACAAGTGAGGCAAAGTAAAGCTTATTTTCCTGAGTATACAGAGGACAACAATATTTATTTATCTCTTCATGTGGAGCACAGATGGCACACATAAAGTCATAGTTCATGTCCTCTCTGTTCATAGTGGAGCTTCTTTTCTTCTCAGTGTCATCACTCCAGTGTATGTATGTGCACATTCTAGAGTCACACATAAGAAAGGTGAGATATTTGAAGCTTATGAATAAAATTAAACTTAGTGTATTAAGATCATGTCAGTTCCACACTGATAATGTAAATTCCAGAATTTAGACTTTTAAAGACCAGAGGTGTTTATGTATCCAGGGGTTGGCAGGCCCCTGCCTGTGGGTCCAGTCTGGCCCACCACCTGTTCCTGTGAGTGCAGTTTTGTTGCAGCACGGTCACACCTGTTTGTTTTGTGTTGTCTGTGGCTGCTTTCATGCTGCAGCAGAGGTGATTGTTTGCGACAGAGCCTGTAGCCTTTAAAGCCTAAAGTGTTTACTGTGTGCACCTTTACGGAAGAAGTTTGCTGGCCCCTGATATTTGTAGGAAAGAATGTAAGTAAAATTATTGCATGACAACTGAGTATGTTTGTTCACTCAATTTAAAAATTCTGATTTCTATAGGAAAATGTTAGCTAAAACATATTCATTGGTGATTTTCAAGGTTTTAGTCAAAGACTTTATGTATTAAATTCAAATCAACTCTAAAGAACAGTGTGTCAATCTTGATGTTAAAATCCTCAGTGAAATACATTTTCAGAATTTACATAGACTTTTTGTAAATAGCTCTGTAGATTGATCTGATTTGCAGCACTCTCTACACATTATTGAACTGCTGGTTATTCTGATTAATTTAATGCATGTTTATATTTTTATCTTAAACTTAAAAAAAGTAACTTGTGTTATGTGACCATAAAAGATATATAGGAAATTTAAGATGCTTAGATTAATTAGACTTTTTGCAAGAAAGTAAACCAAGTTGTGCATAAAGTATATTATGCTAACATTACTTTTACATGGCCATAAAATCATGGAGATGATATATTATGAAAGTTGTCTAATTTCCAAGGATTTATGCTGATTGATGTTGAAAATGTCTCCCTTTTACATTTATGGACCAAGTCCTTAAAATTTTTTAAATTGTTTAAAAGCAGCGAATGCCCAGCATTCTTTCTTCTCTCGCAATCCAGTGTCTAAGGCCATTCACATAACCCACAGCTGTGCTTCTGTACTGCACCCTGCAGCTGCAGGAGGAATTTTCTTTAAGGATCCATTATGCATTGATTTTTTTCTGTTTTTTTTTTGGAAAGTGTTGAGTTCATGTAAAATTTTTAAAGAACTTTTTGGTTTGAAAAACCAATCAGCACAAGAGCAATTGTAGATTTTAAGAGTTTGTAAACTGATTGATTTTCTTCTACATCCTAGAAATTTTTATGATTGACTGAAAAGCATTATGTTGGTAAAATTTTATTTTTGTTTCTCCTTTTATTCCAGAACTTCTGCATGTTTAAAGCCATGTTGAATTTTAGTTTCCCAAAGTGGATGTTATAATTCTAAATCACTTTTAGTTAAAATTTGCCACATTACTAGATAGGCACAAAAATGATGCTGGATGAACATTCTTGTTAGAGGCTGTGGTTCTCATAAGGGCGATGTTAAGTGTGTTGAAATCAGTCCCATACTGAATACAGAAGGCACACAAAAGTGCTTCCTCTCCCTCTGTGGGCACGCCTGTGATGAAGTGCGCGTTACACTGGCCTTGGGCTTTATGCCAAGCCAAGGAGAGGGCAGCGGCCACTTTACTCTTGCCATCCAGTCACAGACAAGTAGCTCATGCTGAAAGCTCTGCTGTCAGAACTCTAGAGTTACATCAAATATGGGAATCATGATGCTCACACAGCAGATGCTCCTTGTGAGCTCGGCACTCTCTGGTGCTTCACCCCTGCAGTTCCCAGGGGCTCACAGAGAGCCTGTGAGGAAGTCACAGGTAGCAGGAAGCAGACAGATCATCACCTAGAGGGATTCCCAAGACACACAGAGCCCCTTTGTAACTAAACCATTGTGTGCCAGAATGTTCTGACCACCTGCCTTCCAACAGGTACATCACTTCAGTCTCTGCCTCTGTCATCATCTGGTCTCTCTGACTCTGACTCTGACTCCTCCTGTGGTTGTATCAAGTGCACCCAGAAAATTTATGATACTCTCCTCCTCTCAAGATCTTTAACTTAGTCACATCTGCAAAGTCCCTTTTGCCATACAAAGTAACACTCACATACTGCCATTTAAGGGCTTAGACATGGACCTCTTTTGGGAACCATTATTTAGCCTCCTACAAGAATCCACAAGAATACCGACCATAAGAACTCACATGAATAATATACTATGACCAAGTGGAATTTATTCCAGGAATGCAAGCTCGGTTCAAAATTCAAAAATCATCAATATAATCCATCATATTAAGAGTCTAAAGAAGAAAATCCACACAGTCACATCAATTAATGAAGAAAAAGCATTTAACAAAATTCAACACCCATTTATGTTAAAAATGCTCAGAAAACTAGGGACAGAGGGCACTACCTCAACCTAATAAAGAACATCTACAAAAAACCACAGCTAATGTCTTACTTAATGATGAAAGAATGAATGCTTCTCCTCTGAGCTCAAAAGCAAGGTTAGAATGTCCACTCCCATCTCTTTTTTCAACTTAGTATGGTAGGTTCTAATCAGTGGAGTATAGCAAGAAAAGGAAATAAAGGCATACAGATTAGAAAGGAAAAATATAACTGTCATTATCTACATATGGCATAATTGTCTACATAGAAAATTCCAAGGAATCTACATGAAAACTCATAATAAATTTTAATAAATTACTTTAGCAAGGTCTCAAAATACAAGATCATATATAAATATTAATGTACAACATTAATCATATTTCTATATACTAGCAATGAACAGTAGGAAACCAAACTAAAACATATAGAATAATCCCCTCCAAAATGAGATGTTTGGTACGAGTCTAAAAAAAGTTGTAGATGATCCATACAATAAAACCTATAAAACTCTAATGAAAACAAACAAGTCCTAAATAAGTGCAGAGACATACTGCTTTCATGGATTGGAAGACTCATGTAAAATGTTAATTCTTCCCAAATTGATCTATAAGCTTTAAAGTAATTCCTGTCAACTCCCAATAGGACTTTTCTTTTTGTCAAAATAGATGAAATTATTCTAAAATTTATATCAAAAGGTAAAGGAAGACTGACCCCAGCAAAACATCATACTAGTAAGTTCCAAGCTCTTGTTTCCCCACAGAAACATAAAAACAACCAGAAGCTTCTGAACCAACTTTGTAGGAGCTCTGGAAAATAGTCAAAGGTTTCCAGTGACCAAGCAAATGCCCAATCAAGAAAAACCATCTTCAGAAAGATAGGAAAGTTTTATGGCATGTGTATCAGCACTTGTCCCACCCCTCCCAGCATGGCAGTGATCTTAGCCTTGAGCCAGGGGCAGCCCAGTTCCCAGTTCCCCTCCTGGAACCAGAGGGAGCAGAGCAGACCTTATTTACAAATGATTGTGTACCACTGTTCTGACCTGTCTGGGGGATACCTGAAGGCCTGAAGTAAGATGCTCCTCTCTGTTTTGTATAACTCAGAACACAGATGGGAAAATGGCAGGCACTGCTCATAACATCTACAAGGCAACTCCAAACCAACAGATGCCTGGAGCAAGAGATTCTGGGTGGAGACATACAACAGACCATTTAAAGCCCAGGGGAGAAGCTGGGCTGAGACTCTGGGAAATGAGGCCTTTGAACACCAGCCTGTATATTTAGAAAGCCACGGAGCTTTCGCATCGGGCTGAGCCCCAGGCTCAGAGCCAGCCTCGCTGAGTGGTGGGCAGGTGCCACAGCACAGAGCCAATCTGCAGTAACTAGGGGAGGTGGCTGTTCCCTCTTTATTTTCTATTTGGTGTTTATTTATTTGTTTCTGCTCCTGGAATTCAAGGAAATCTTTGTCAAAACATAAGGTGAACATGAATTAAAGGAGTAAAGACTTCAGTGATCACACTCAACAAGGAATAGTCTTTGCAGGAAAAAAAAAAAAAAGATTGAGGCCGGCCTGGTGGCGTAGTGGTTAAGCTGGGTGTGCTTGGCTTCAGCGGCCCAGGTTCACAGGTTCGGATCCCTGGCGCGGACCTACACACCACTCACCAAGTACGGCTGTGGCGGCGACCCACATACAAAATAGAGGAAGATGGGCACAGATGTTAGCTCAGGGCCACTCTTCCTCACACACACACAAAAAATTAGAAAAGTCTTAAAACAAATGTACTAGTTACTTAGCCTTCAACAATAAAAAAAACCACACATGCACACAAAAACATAGCAAACCCTGGGGAAGGGATAAAATTTTATTTCCAGAGTTACCACGTTATAATAATCAATTTGCAACAAAAAATCACAGGCATACACAGAAACATGAAGACAGCAAACTGGTTTTGACAAAAGAGCAAAAGCACTTTAATGGGGAAAGAATTGTTTTAACAAATGGATTGAAATGACCGAATATCCAAGGAAAAAAAATGAACCTCCACCTAAACCTCACCTTATACAAAGATGAATTCGAAATAGATACTATATCTAAATGTAAAACATAACACTGTAAATCTTTCAAAGAAAAAAGGAGAAAATCTTCATAATTTAGACTTAGGCAAAGCTTTCTTAGACATGACACCAGAAACATGATCCACAAAATGAAAAATTGATAAACTGGACTTTAACAAAATTAAAAACTTTTGTTCTGCAAAGACCGTATTAATAGAATGAAAACACAAATTAGTATATTGGTGCCATCCACAGAATTCATTCAGATTTCAACGGTTCTATATGTACTCATTTGTGTGTTTGTCTGTAGTTCTATGAAATTTTGTAACATGTCGATTCTTATAACCACCACAACAATAAAGATATAGAACTGTTCTATCACCATGACAATATCTAATGCTACCCTGTATAGACACACCAATCTGTCCTCCCCTGGCAACCAGTAATTTGCTTTCCATCTCTATAACCTTGTTATTTTGAGAATGTCATGTAAACAGAATCATGAAAATGTTATATAAATGTAATTTTATGTAAATGGAATGTTATATAAATGACGTCATTCAACAAAATTCCCTTGAGATCCTTCCAAGTTGTATACATCAGTTTGTTCCTTTTTATTGCTGAGTAGTATTTGGCGTATGAATATACCACAGTTTGTATGATCATTTACTCATTGAAGACCATTTACAAATAAAGCTGCTATGAACATTCATGTACAGGTTTTTGCATAGACATAGTTTTCATTTTTCTGCCCAGGAGTGTGATGCTGAGTACTTGTTAAGTGTATGCTTATCAAAGAAACTGCCAACCAGGGACATGGAACAAGTCACGAGATATTCTGGGGAAACGGGAGACTGGAGGGAGTCCCTGAGGGACACGGGGAAACAGGAAGTCATCACACTCATCTTGGGGGCTGAGGAGTCAGAGAGAGATTTGTAGGAGCATCTAGGGGTGGAGGGCTTAGGAGACTTGGAAGGAATTGCAGGAGTATCTGGAAGGGCACAAGACTCCTGCAAATATTCACAGGGGCATCTAGAGGCTACAGCAGACTCTTTGGAAAGAGTCTTGGGAGTTTCTCGAGACACAGTGTACTTGCAAAGAATCTCAAAGATGTCTGGGTGAGCAGAGGCTTGGAAGAAGTCTCAAGAGAGTCGTGTGCTGGTCTCGGCCCATCAGTAAGAGTGTTGTGGCCCTTGTGCATGTTATGATTGCAAGACACTCGCAGCAATAACCATCAGGAAACTTTGAAAGAGACAAAGTTTATTACTTACAAGTCCTGGAAAGCACACAGCACCCCTGGGCCCACAGTGAGGTCACAGGTAGAGAGAGAGAGCGCAGGGGTCTGGGTTCTGCTTTTATTGGGGTTGAGGGTGGGGGCCTAGAGTTTTGCAGGCTCACTCTTTATTGGTAAATTTAGAACAGAAGAGTGGAAATTTAAAGCACAGGAAGAGAAAAACAAGTGGTCCAAACGGTGAGTTGTCAAAATCAACCAAGATCTCAAATGCAAAGAAGCCTTTGGGGGGAAGGGGCTGGCTCTTTATCTATTTAGTCATGTGGCTGGCAACGTGTTTATTCGAGATAGCCATCTTTGAAGTGCATGCCTCGGCAATCAAAGCTTGAGTCAGGCACTTGCATTACAAAAAAGAAAAACCAACTGTCATGGCTTACACTACAGAGTGTCTAGGGGAATAGGAGACTTGAATAGAGTGATGTTAGTGTCGAGGGGAGTAACAATCTTGGAAAGGGATGTAAGAGTCTGGGGTAGAGAAGACCTGGAAAGAATTGCAAGGATGTCTGGGTTACAGAAGCCTTGAAGAAAGTTGCAAAAGTGGATAGTGGGCACAGTTCACTTGGTGGTATCCACAGGAGTGTCTGGGGACACAAGAGAATTGGAAGAAGTCACAGTAGTGTCTAGGGCCACAGGAGTCTTGCAAGGAGTTACTGGAATGTCTTAGGGCATAGGAGACTTGGAAGGAGTCACTGGGACGTCTAGGAGCCCAAGGTCCTTGGAAAGGGTTGTGAGGAATCAAGAGGACACAGGTGACTTTGGAGGAATTGGAGAAGCATCTGGGCATAGAGGACACTTGAAAGGTTGCCAAGTAGTGTCTGGGGGCGGGGGCACAGGAATCTGGAAGGTGTCGCCCAAGTGTCTGGGGGCACACAGGACTGGGAAGCACATGCAGGAGCATCTGTGAGCAGTGGAGACTGGAAGGAGTTACAGAAGGGTTTTGGAGGCACCGAAGGTCAGGAAGTAATCTTAGTAGAGTCTGGGCACACTGGGAAATTAAGAGGGATAGTGCAAGGCTCTAAGAGCAAACGAGAAATGGAAGGACTTGTGAGAGTGTCTGGGGACAGAGCACTTGGAATGAGTCTCTGGTATGTCTATGGGCAAATGACCCTTGAAAGAGCCGTAGGAGTATCTGGGACAGAGGAATCTTGGAAGCTTTGTGGGAGTGTCTGGAGGAACAGGTGCCTTGGAAAGAATCTCAATGGTGCCTAGGTGAACAGGAGACATGGGAGTAGCTGCTGGAATGTCTGGGGGCACAGAGGGCTTGAAAGCATTTGCAGGATATCTGGGAAACTGGTGGTCTGGAGGGAAGTGCTGGAGTGTTTGGGGCATGGAGACTTGGAAGGAAAGTCAGTGGTGTCTAGGACACAGAGCATTGGAAGGAGCTGCAGGACTTCCTGAGGGCACAGGTGACTTGGAAGGAGTAGTGGGGGTGTCTGGGTGCACAGAAGCCAGGAAAGGACATGTGGAGGGCCCGGGCACGGAGACTTGGAGAGAGTACTCAGCATGGGTACGGGTGACTTGAAAATAGTCTCAGGGGTGTCTGAGGACACAGGAACTTGGAAAGAGTTGGAGTTGAGGACTGACTGGTGGTGTGGGAGACTTGGAAGGAATCTCTGGAATGTCAGGAGGTACTAGACACTGGTAAGCAGTCGTAGCAGCATCAGGGGCCACAGGATATCTGGAGGAGTCATTGGAGTGACTGGAGACACAGAATGCTTAGAGAGATTCTCTGGAGTGTCTGGGCACCGGAGTCTGGAAGGCAAGGCAAAGTGGGCATAAAGGATGCTTGGAGGGTGATACAGTGTGTGGCATAGAGGAGATTTAGAATGCCAAGACAGGGTAGAGGGGACTAGGAAGGACTCTCAGCAGTGTCTGGGTGGACAGGAAACATGATGTCTGGCATGTGCTATATGTGGATACTTAAAAATATTCATTCTTGATAGGCGAGAAATTAAGGAGAAATGGTGGGATTTCTGGAATAATGGCATGAGGAGCTCATGAAATCCTCTCCCTGAAAAGCAATGATAAAACTGGGCAAAATTATCAAAAGCAACCATTTCAGAACTCTAAAAATTGACTAGAGCATCCACAAATCGAGAAGTGTTTATTGAAGTAAAAACAAAAAAAAACCCAGAAAACTACTGAACCTCAAGCAATAACAGTGGGAGTTCCCTGTGGCATTATTGCCTGTGGCAGCTCATACCAACACCCCCTTCCCTGGCTCCATCAGCAACAGTAGTTTTACTGGGGGGGGCAAGCTGTGAAAGCTGCAGGTTTCACTGCGCAGAGGTCTGACTTGATTTGGAGCAGAACTCTGAAATACCAACACCTTTGGCCATTGTCAGGAACAGTAGCAATTTTGGTGGGAACCAATAAGGAATGGCAGCATTGCAGATAGCCTGAGGTCATGGTCCTAGTTGAGGTTAACAGCAGACTGGCAGACTAACCAAAAATTTAACAGACAGATTTGAAAAATGAGACTGCCATAGTGGGCCATAATAAACTCCTACATATCCTTGGTCGTCTGGACGGGTGCAAGGCTGCCTGCATGCTGGGGAGAAATTGGAGACAACCTCAGTTATCTACATATCCCTGGTGGAATGTAAGGCCATGTGCAGGCATGGAGGAGACAGGAGGGGGTCTAGCAGAAAGTAAAAACTAGAAAGACTTATAAACAGCCTAAACTTTAAATGCATTTCCCAACCCACACACAGATTCATTGAAAACGGATGAAAATCTTATGGACTCAAGGTGTTTTAGTGTAACCTCTGAGCAACTACTAAGCTATGCCAGCACAAGAGTGACCCCAGAAAGCCAGGCTTAAATATAAAAGTAAGAATTTTTAAAAACAAAAACCTGAACAGAGACATCAGTTACTGCATACCACAAGGGAGACAGACACCACATAATTAGTCCAGGTAAATTACTAAAAAGAAGGAACAGCAACAACTTTAGGAGGTAGGATGCAAATCAGAGTTAAGAACTGATGCAGTATTTTTTTCTAAAATATCCAATTTTCAATAAAAAAATTAAGAGATAGGAAAGTGAAAACCATAAAATAGGAACAGGATGGGGTCCAGATATTGGACTTACCAGACTAAGACTTCAAAGCATCTATTATAAATATGTCCAGAAATTGGAAAGGAACCATGTTTAAAGAATTAAAGGAAAGTATGATGATAATGACTCTTCAAATAGAAAACATTAATAAAGAGACAAATTATAAGACAAGAACCAAGTAGAAAGTCTGTAGTGGAAGACTACAATAATGAAAATTAAAAATTCACTAGAGAGTTTCAACAGAAGATTCAAAACAGCAGAAGAAATAACAAATGAACTTGAAGATAGATCAGTAGGACTTAGACAATCCGAAAAACTGAAAGAGAAAAAAATGAAGAAAAATGAACAGAGCCTCAGAGATCTGTGGGACACCATTAAACATATCAATATACGCATAATGATAACTTTCCAAATTTGATGAAAAATAATATTATAATAATCTGAATATTCAAGAAGCTCAACAAACTCCAAGTAGGATAAACCAAAGAAATTTACGTTTGGAAACATCGAAGTCAACTCATTAGAAGACAAAGACCAAGAGAGACTCTTGATATATGTGATGATCATATGAAAGAACATTCTGATTAATAGCTGACTCCTTAGCAGAAAAAAATGGAGAACAGTGGGATGAAATATTCAAAGTGCTGAGAGAAAAAAATCTATCAACCAAGAATTCTATATTCAGCCAAATTATGCTTCAAAAATGAAATTGAAATGAGGGCATTTCCAGATAAAGACTGAGACAATTCATGGCTAGCAATCCTGCCTTATAAGATATACTAAAGAAAGTCTTTCAGTGTGAAAGGAAATGATATTAGATGGTAAATCAAATTCAATCAAAATGATATTAGATGGTAGAGCAAAGAATGATAAATACAAAGGTAACTATAAATGACTGCATAAATATATTTTCTCTCTTCTACTAATTGAATTAAAAAGGCTTAAGAATGTATAAAGTATTAATTAAAACATTGTATTCATGGGTTTCTATCATAGAGATGTAATAAAAGTGACAATAATGGCACAAAAGAGGGAAAGTTAATGGAGCTATATTGGAGGAGTTTCTCTATTTTACCATACTTAAATTGATATTAATCTGAAATAGATTCAGGCGAGTTAAGATGCATATTTAATCATTATAGCAACTATGATGGTTAATTTTATGTGTCAACTTGACTGGCTGTGGAGTACCCAGACTAAACATTATTTCTGGGTGAGTCTCCGAGGCTGCTTCTGGATGAGATTAGCATTTGAATCTGTGGACTCGGTAAAGTAAATCACCCTCCCCAGCGTGGGTGGGCATCATCCACCCTGTTGAGAGCCTGAATAGAACAAAAGGCAGAGGAAGGAGGAATTTGCCCCTGTTTCCTTCTTGCCTGCCTGCTTGACTTGTGATATTGGTGTTCTCCTGCCCTGAGACTGGGATTTACACCATCAGCTCCCCTAGTTCTCAGGCCTTCAGACTCAGACTGAAGTATACCACCAGCTCTCCTGGGTCTCCAGCTTATGGCCAGCAGATCATGGGACTTCTCAGGGTCCATAACTGTGTGAGCCAATCCCTCATAATAAATCTCTCTCTCTCTCCTATTAGCTCTGTTTTTCTGGAGAACTCTTACTAATACAGCAACACTAATAAAGTAACTAAAAATGTAGTTACAAAATTAACAAGGAATTAATATGCACAATAAAAAATTTATGCAGTGAAAAAGAAAGCAGTAGAGAAGTGTAAGTGGGGGAAAGATAAGAGACACATAGAAAACAAATAGCAAAATGGAAAATGTAACTCCAGCCATATCAGTAATCACATTAAGTGTGAATAGACTAAACACTCCATTTAAAGACAGAGATTGATAGACCAGATAAAAAAGCAAGATCCTCATAAATGTGGTCTCTAAGAGGCGAGAGAGAGAGAGAGAGAGAAAGAAAGAAAGGGGAGGGGGGAAGGAGGGAGGGGGAGAGGAAGAGAGAAAGAAAGAAAGAAGGAGGCAGGAAAGAAATAACAGTCATCTGACTTTGAATAGAAGAAGCAGAACTTTTATTCTCAGAGGACATGATCCTGTGTGTAGAAAATCCCAATGAACTGAACAAAATAAAACAAAACAAAACAGACTAGAAGTAATAAACAAGTTTAGGAAGGTCACAGGAAGCAATATTTCTAACAAAAATCAATTGTATTTCTATATACTAGCTACAAAAATATTAAAAGGAAATTAACAAAATAATTTGATTCACAATAGCATGGAAAATAATAAAATACTTAGAAATAAATGTAATAAAGAATGTAATAAAGAGGTGCAAGATCTATACACTGAAAACTACAAAATAATGCTGAAAGAAATTACAGATCTAAATAAATGAAGAAACATTTCTTTTCATGGCTCAGGAGATTTGATATTATCAAGAAGGCAGTTCTCCTCAAATCAATCTATAAATTCAATGCAGTCCCTATAAAAATCCCAGCATAGTTTTTTGGGGTAGAAATTGACAAGCTGATCCTAAAATTTATATGGAAATGGAAAGGACCTAAAAGAGCCTAAATAGTTTGGAAAAAGAATAAATCTGGAGAACTTGCACTACCTGGTTTCAAAATTTACTTGAACACATGTTAATCTAGACAGTGGGATCCTGGCGCAAGGACAGGCATACAGATCAAGGGCACAGAAGCAAGATTCTGGAAATAACACCTTACTTTTTATTATGAATTGATTTTCAACAAAGGTCCCAAGACAATTCAATGGAGGAAAGCCTAACCGTTTTTTTTTTTTTTTTAAGAAATGGTACTGGGACAAATGGATATCCACAAGTGAAGCCAAAAAACAAACAAAAAAGAGTTACATCCCACCAGACAAAAATGAGCTAAAATTGATCATAGATCCAAAGGTAAGCACCAACCCTTAAAATTTCTCAAAGAAAACATAGGAGAAAATCTTAGGAGAAAACCTCTTATATGTGACATCACAAGTATGATCCTTACAAGAAAAAATTAATAAACTAGACTTTATCGAAATTTAAAACTTTTGCTCTTCAAAAGCCACTGTAAAAAGAATGAAAAGACAAGCCACAGACTTGGAGAAAATATTTGCAAATCACATATTTGGTAAAAAACTTATATCTAGAATACCACACATAAAGAATTTTTACAGCATAATACAAGGAGAAACAACACGTTTTAAAATAGGCAAAGAAGATTTGAATAGACATTTCACTAAAGAAGACACGAGTGGCAATTAAGCACATGAAAACACATTCAACATCATTAGTCAAAAGGGAAATGTAAATGAAAACTACAATAAGATGCCACTTCACACCCACTAGAATGACTGTAATAAAAAAGACAGATAATACAAGTGTTGACAAGCACTCAGAAAAAGTGGAAGCCGTGTACCGTAGCAGGAATGTAAAATGACAGATTCTCTGGAAAGCAGTTTGGCAGTTTATACCACTTTACAGATAAACTCAGCATATGACCCAGCAGTCTCATCCCTAGGAATCTACCCAAGAGAAATGAAAACGTATATGCACATGAAGACCTGCATACGTGTGTTCATGGCAGCATTGCTCACAATCACCAAAAACTGCAAACAACCCAAACGTCCATCAACTGTAAACAGATAATGTGGTACAACCATACAATGGAATGAAAAGGAAAAGAACACCGCCACGTGCGGCAGCCTGGATGAACTTCAGAAACATGATGCTGAGTGAGAAGAGCAGACTTGAAAGACTACAGATTGTGTGAGTCCATTTACACGGAATGTCCAGAAAACACACATTTAGAGAGACATAAAGCAGACCAGTGGTTGTCTAGAGCTGGAGGTGGGAGCAGAGATTAACTGCAAATTTGGTGATTGTTACACAATCCTAAAAATTTACTGAAAATCATTGAATTGTCCCTTGTAGCAAGTGAATTTTATGATATATAAAATATGTTTCAATAAAACTGTTAAAAAGTTAATAAGAAATCATATATAGTGACCTAATTTAGTCTTTCTGTGGTTTAAATGTACCCCCTGCAGTCTTCAGTCTCTTACTGGCTCCTTTTTCTTGTTTGGCTCCTTTTTAGGTTTTGGTCTCTAATTTTGTTCTAGATGCTTTCTTTTGATGATTGATCCACTCCCACAGCTTCAACTGTCACCTCACTCCTTAAAGTCTCTACATCGCCAACCCAAATCCACTCCCTAAATTCCACCTTGGTACTACTTCTGCATTCCTATTGGACCATCCACCTCTCTATTCCACAGGGACCTCACCTTAATTCATACAATGTGGTCCTCGTGCTCGTCACCTCGCTTCACCATCAGTCCTGGATTCTCTTTTACAAAGTGTCTGAATTCTTCTTCCAGTCTCTGTGTTGAAGTATAAATTCTTCCTAACACTAGTATAATTTTGCCAGCCCCAAAATATATCTTTTTTAATTTATTGAACTTTCAGTTCTTAACCAATAAGTAAGGCTGTGTGCCTCTTGGTTTCTGACTTCATTAATAACAGTAGTAGTTATTGAGCCGATACTCCTGTATGTGGTGTGCGGTGCTGTCTCCCGCGCCCTCTCAGCCCTGGGCCCAGTGGTCTGCAGTTTACCGTCCAGTGAGGGAGACGAACACCTAAGGAAATAAATGAGAAATGATAGGATCTTACCTCCAATCATACCAACAAATTCAGGACCTTACGTCCTGGAGCAGACAACAGGGCACGTGTCTTTGAAATTTGGATGAAATCACAGATTAACAAAGGATTAGGGGGTCTTTATTAATCTCAGAAAATGTTTGCAATTTGATGGCTGAAAGTGACACGTTTTAATGTTCGTTTTCTAGATAACTAATTAGATTGAGCAATTTTTCCTGTTTATGGGTCTTTTTAATTCCCTTTTCCATGAGTTACCTTTTCGTCCCTTTCTCATTTTTTTATGCGTAGTCTGTTGTCGTTTCTCATTCATTCGAGGGAGCACTTGATTGCATTGTGGTCGGGGCCATGCTCCCACTCGGGCAGAGGCCAGGCATGGGCGGGAGCAGAACCAGGCTGGGGAGGAGTCAAGGCCGGGGTCAGGGCTGGGTCAGGGCCAAGTGGGGCCCAGGGTCAGGATGGGGTCGGGGCGGAGTCACGGCTGGTCTGGGGCGGGGTCAGGGCGGGGTCGGGGGGGGTCAGAGTGGGGTGGGGCGAAGTCACGTCAGGGCTGGGGCGGGGTCAGGGGGAGTGGGGGCTCAAGGCAGGGTCGGGGTGGGGTCAGGGCGGGGTCAGCGGCCCTGGCGATGGGCGTCGAGGCGCGGACCCCCCGAGGCCGGGGCCTGCTCTGGCTGCTGCTGCTGCTGCTGCCCGCGGCCGCCCCGGAGCCGGGAGGGTCCCCGCCCGCCGGCCCGGCCCGCGAGGCGCAGCGGTTGGCCCCCGGAGCCGCAGGTGCGTGGGGTGCGACGGCGACACCACGGGGGGCGGGGCTGTGGCCGGGGCCTAGTGCCTTGAGTCGCTGCGCTTCATCTTCTTTCCACGCCCACCTCCAACCAGCAGCCCAGAGACCACCGACACACGGGGGGGCGGGGGGCAGGCCCCCTCTGCCGGGCCTCTGGGGGACCCTGATCGTGGGCTGAGCGAGGACCGCGCCCCGGCTGCCGAATGAGGGGCCGTGAGTCCGGGCCCAGGGGCTCACTCCCCTCCCTGAGCCCTGGGAGCACAGGCGGGGCCCCAGGATGCCCCTCAGGGGTCCTGGACACAGGGCACCCCCAGGGGTCAGCCAGAGCCAGGGCTGTCTTCCGTAGCCCACCACCGTCCTTTAGAAAGGGAGAATCCTGAGTCAGAGAGAGGTGGCCTTCCCAGGCCCCACAGCACCACAGACCTCTGCCTGCAGGTGTGGGGGTGACATGGGGGACACAGACACAGAGGCCGTGATCTTGAGTGAGGAGTTGGCACCCCGAGACCTTCAGTTCTGTGATCCACAGTGGGCATGGAGGTACAATAGTTGAGGGAAGGCAGGTCTGCCAGGTGCCTCGGCCCGCTCAGGGGCGTCCGTCTCCCTGGAGATGCTGTGAGCTGCTGTAGCCACCCTGGACCCTCTTGTCCCTCCCGCCGGACCCCTGGGCCCCCATTGCCACAGGATTTGCTTGGCTGTGCTCTGCTGTCCAGTCCTCGGCGGCAGCCAGTGACGGCAGAGTCCGGACAGCCCTGTTGTTTTGGCCAGGCCACTTGACCCTTGGCTTTGGTTTTCCTGTCTGTGGAGTGGAGGGGGCCTCCCTGGTACTAGTCTTTGGGGTACCGCCAGTGCCTCTCTCACAGGTGGTGGTAGGGAGGTCTCCACAGTGTGCGGGAAGCCCAAGGTGATGGGGAAGATCTATGGAGGCCAGGACGTGGTGGCTGGCCAGTGGCCGTGGCAGGCCAGCCTGCTGTACCAGGGCTCGCACGTCTGCGGAGCCGTCCTCATCGACTCCCGCTGGCTGGTTTCCACCGCCCACTGTTTTCTCAAGTGAGTCCACTTTCCTGGGGCACCAGCAGAGACGCTGGCGGGGGGGGGGGGGGGACGCGGGAGAAGAGGAGAAACGGGGTGATGGGTGTCCCATGCCGGCTCCTCTGAGCTTTGGTCTGGGGCAGTCTGTGGCCTCCAAACACGTGTCATTCCTGCCTGGACCTGCGTCCCCTCCACCTGGGTTGTCCTCCCGCTCGCCTGCCCGGATCCTCCTTATCCTCCGTCCTCAGCCCCCGGGCCTGTCCCCGGCAGATTGGCAGTGTCCATCCTGGCCGCCATGCAGTGTGGACTGGCCTCAGACCACAGCTCCTCCTTGATGTCCCCGCATTCCTGGGCGTCAGACTCCAGGCAGGGACCGGGACTGCGCGTACGGCCAGCAGCCGGGCGAGTCTTCTCATCGCTTCTGCAAAGCCGTGTGCCCGGGGGAGTGCTGGTGCCAGGCTGGTGGGGGGAGGGGCTCCCTGACCTTGGAGAGCCACATGGTCGCTCAGGAGGCTAACTTGGCTGGCCCCCCTGGCCGGGCTGGGCACCCAGCTTCTGAAGGGACGAGGAGGGGTCCCGAGGGAGCAGGGGCATCACGGCATAGGTCAGGGAGCAGGTGCTCGGGTGCTGATGGGCTTTGAGAGCCCAGAGTCCTGTTGGCATGCTCTGCGCGAGCCCCTCTGTGGCGTCGAGGTGGCAAGACTCCCCCTCGAGTGTCCCGCCCAATGTGGGTGAGAAGGGCAGACCCCGCAGGATAGGGGCTGCGCTCCAGCGGTGGGGGCTGGCTTCTCAGAGGAAGGGTGTGGGCACAGAGAGCGGGGGAGGGCTCTCCGGGGGTGAGCTGTGCGGACGAGGTGCGGAGGTGGGAGCTCCAGCCCTTGTGTTCAGGGAACGAGGCGAGGTTCCGCTGCCTGCGCTCGCTTGCTCCTTGAACAGATCTTTCGTGAATGCGTAACCAAGTGGACAGGCAGCCCTTGGGCAGGAAGGTGTTTAAGGAGAGGAGGGGCAAGAAAGGTTTTGGGGCCAGAAGGTGGGTTGTGGGAGCCCTGGGGGGTCATCTGAGAGCTGGGACTGAGCTGGGCTCTTCTGGTGCACAGTCAAAAGGCCTCGATGTGGTGGCCCCACGAGGACCCCAGCACTAGGAGTCAGTGCTCCTCCGGCTCTAGGGTGTGGTGGGGAAGCCCTGTGTCCTGAGGTTGTGAGTAGAATATCAGTCGGCCTCGAGAAAGAGGGGCTCCTGCCGGTTAGAGAGGGAGACAACAGCTGCCCGGCATCACGTGGAGGGGCGGGGTCCGGAGGGGTGTGGGCAGTTAGACGAGCATGCAGGGAGAGAGGGCTGGCCCACGCTCAGAGGTGATGGCAACAGTGCGCCCTTCCTCCTCCAGCAAATCCCGCGCCCCCGAGGACTACCAGGTTCTGCTGGGGAGCACCCAGCTGTACCAGCACACCCAGCACACCCGGGCGATGTCTGTGAGCCGGATTATCACGCACCCAGACTTTGAGAAGTTTCACCCCTTCGGGAGTGACATCGCCATGCTGCAGCTGCTCCTGCCTGTGAACTTCACGGCCTACATCGTCCCAGCCTGCCTCCCAGCCCCTGGGATGCAGCCGCCCAGTCACGCGTCCTGCTGGATCACTGGCTGGGGGATGCTTAGCGAGGACGGTGAGGGGTGTGGGAGAGGCAAGGATGAGGGCAGGCTAGGAGGAGAGGGGAGGAGAGGAGCAGGAAGAAGGGGGTGTGGCTCAGCCCGAGGGGTCCCCAGGCAGAGTCCAGTGCACCGTGGCCCTCTGTGCCTCATTTGCAGAGGACTGGACATTCTAGTTCTAGTTCTGAAAAGTATGGTTCTAAAGCTTCTGAGTTCCCAGAGTCTACCGCTCTGCGAGTCTGGGAATCTGACTTCTGGAATCAGGAATCTGGGTTCCTGGAGTCCTCCTGGTTCCTGATTCCAGGGTTTTAACCAGCCACGGTTCTGAGATGACTTGAATTGACTTGACGGGCATTCTTGGGGCCTGGCCCATTCACGCCACCAAAGACACCCTGATTTCCTGTGGCCATAGAGGGCACTTGGCGAGAGTGGAAAGACAGCACAGTTATGGCCTCTGACCTCTGAGCCTGCAGGATGGAGTTAGAAGGGTCCCCACTTCAGAGCATTTCACCTCTCTGAACCTCTGCTGTTCTAACACAGGTCAACTGCCTACTTCATAGGCTTTATTAGGTGAACTGAATATCACAGGGAAGTCTGTGTTTTCACATTGAAAGAGGAGAAATGTAGGCAAAGACTGATGAACAAGAGTCCTTATTAAAGAACCAGGTGTTTGTGGTTTAGGGAAATGCTTATGGTGTAAAGTTAGAGGAGAGAAGAATATATATTTGTAATTATTTGTAGGAGCATACTTTGATGTGGAGTTTCTCAGCAGAGGTGCTACAGGCATTTTGGGTAGACCACGTCGTCACTGGGTGGAATTGTGTCAGCGTCCCTGGTCCTTGCTGCTAAGTGTCAGGAACTCTCCCTAGTCATAGGACAGCCAGGCCCCAGCATTCTCTCTCTCTCTTTCTCTCACACACACACACACACACGCAGACAGACACACGCATGTACCCAGATACACACACAGACACACACACACACAGTCTGGCTCTTCTTGAGGGCAGAGACTGCATCTTACTTGTCGTGACATCCCAGTCTGTGCCATGGGCCTGGTACCTGGTAGGTACCGCACTGCAGACACCCTGGTCCGAGAGAGCATAATCTCCTTTCTGTGCCTCCAGCCTGTCCCCCTGCCCCTGTGTGCTCTGCTCTAGTCTCCGCACAGCTGAGTGTTTGTTTAAAACATGTCACTGCACCTCCCTGCTCAGTGCCCTCCGTGCCTTCTCATCTGTGCTTAGCAGAAAGTACAGACTCCCCACCTTAGCTCTCAGGCGCTGCATGGTGTTGGCCCCCATCCCTCTCTGCCTCGTCTCCTGTGTCCCTCATACCCCATCCCAGCCACCAGGCCCCCTTCCTGCCTGGAGCACGCCTGGCTGATATCCCCTCAGGGCCTTTTCCTCGGCTGTCTTCCCCACCCCCTGTCCTCCTGCTCATCTTTGCACCACTCATTTCTGCTTCACTTTACAGCTCAGCTCCTCCCTGAGGAGTTTTACTTGACAGTGGGAGCTAAAGGAGGCAAGCCCTCCTGTCACAGCTCCCTGTCTTATTTCCTCCACACCACGCATTAGATCTAAAATAATTCTATTTATTTACTGCACTTACCCTGACTCCTCAAACTAAAAACGTTCCCCTGTATCATTACAAAGATACTTGACACAAGGATAGAGGAAGAGATGAGTGATTGGTTGAGAGGGTGCATGAGGAGGGGTGGTGGGAGGATGCGCGAGTGGAGGGAAGATGGGTAGGTGAGTGGGTGGATGGATGGAGTGGGTGGATATATTCATAGATGGAGGGGAGGATGGGTGGGTGAATGATGGAGCAATGGATAGAGGAATTGGTGGATGGAAGGATGGGAGAAAGAATGACAGACGAATGGAGGATGGATGGGATGGTTCATGAGAGGGGAGGTGGGTCGCTGGATGGTTGCTCAGCCCCAGGGAAAGGCATGTGTTGGTGGATTTGCCTTTTTCTTTGTGGAATGGAGAGGTGTGGTCTGTTGCTATGAGAGGGGTGGACAGAATAGGATGAGTTTGTGAAACAGTTTGAGAACTAGGAGAGGAGCTTCTTGGGGATGGGAAGAAGACTGACGCCATGTTGAAAGCTCCGCCGTGCTGAGAAAACCCCCTGTTCAGGGGGCAGCGGTGGCAGTACTTGGAGTGGAGGGGGTGCGGCAGCCGGGCGTCCTCACTCTCTGCAGCCCCTTCACGTCTCCTCCTCCACCTTGCAGCGCCTCTGCTCTCGCCCTTCCGTCTCCAGGAGGGGAAGGTGGGCCTCATTGAGAACAAGTTCTGTAACATCTTGTATGGACAGAGACTGGGCAAAGACACGAGCTACTCTGTGCACGAGGAGATGCTGTGTGCTGGGGACTTCTTCACAGGAAAGGCCATCTGCCAAGTGAGTGAGGCCTTCTCTCTTCTTCCCTTGCCTGACCTCAGGGCCTCAGTTTCCCCAGTGGTGGGAAACCTCCACTCTCTTTGTGGAGACTCCTGGGGCTTCCTGTTGCCTCCCTCTGCATGTCTCCATCCCCCAGCAGTGTTCCCCGGCCAGCCCCTGCCTAAGCCCATGCCACGTGAGGGCATCTGCCAGCAGGACCCTCAAACAGTGTCTGTTTTTGAGGCATATTTTAAACTTTTTTTTTTTTTTGTGAGGAAGATTGGCCCTGGGCTAACATCTGTGCCCATCTTCCTCTATATGTGGGACACCTGCCACAGCATGGCTTGATGAGCAGTGTCTAGGTCCATGCCTGGGATCAGAAACTGTGAACCCCAGGTCACCGAAGTGGAGTGCACAAACTTAACCACTATGCCACTGGGCCGGCCCTCGTATTTTAATCTTTTTATTGAAGTATAACATACATACGTACGTACAAAGGAGTATATCATTCCTCAGTGTATAGTTGGATGAATTTTCACATACGGACACATGTGACCAACTCCCTGGATGCCCCACTCGTGTCCCCTTCCTGTCACCAACACCCAAGGGGAACCACCATCTTCACTTTTAACACCTGAGATTCTGAATGTTCCATAAGTGGAATTAGTTTCCAGTTGACAGTCTTTCGTGTCTCAACATCAGGTTTGTGAGACTCCTCCCCCGTGTTACACTCGGTTATGGTTCACTCATTCTCATTGCCTTGTAGGACTCTCCGGTGTGAACTGAATTCTTTGTGATCAGTTCTATTTTAGTAGTTTCCAAGGTTTTCATTTCATTTCATGTCCAAGTACTTCCTGTATTTCGTATTTGATTGAAAAGCGTGTGGATGTCCAGCTGTGGCAGATGTTGCAGCATCTCCAGAGTGGTGCCCCAGTCCCACCCCCGACGGCGGGTGACTTTGTTTCCTGCCAACACTTGGCACTTGCCATCTTTTCTCATTTTGGTGGGTGTGTAGTGATATCTTGTAGTGGGTTTAATTTGTGTTTTCCTCATGACTAATTAAGTTAAATATATTTCCATATGTTTATTGTCATTGGATATCTTCCTGTGTACTTTCCCTTCAAGTTTCTCTCCCTCTCATTTTTCTGTTAGGTTGTCTGTCCTTTTCTTTCAGGAGCTCTTGGTATATTTGTATATTTTTGTGTATTGCAGATATGAGTGCACTGTTGGACATATGGGAAAGAAGATCTCTTTCTGCTCCCTGTAATGCCCCATTTTATAAGTGGGCAAACAGGCCCTGAGGGGAAAGTGGCTGCCCTGAAGGAACAGCCCTGTGTTCTGACACCACGCCCTCCCCGGCCTCCACAGCAGCCCCTCAAGGCCCAGCCTCCGGAGCTGCTCCGTGCCCAGAGCTCCTGCATAGACGGGCATGGGGTGGAGGGGAGGGGACAGTGTGAGGGCTCCATGCGCCGAGCTCCTGCATAGACGGCCGTGGAGTGGAGGGGAGGGTGTGGGGGCTCTGGAGTCAGAGAGACTGCTCTTCCCGTGTCCCTGCCCTGTGACCTCGGATAGTCACTTCACCTTCTGAGCCCGAGTCCTTGTTCACAGGGTGGGATTCTGAGGCCCCCTTCCTGGGATTGTTGGAAGGATGGTGTAGTGGGTGGAGTAGTGTCCCCAAAATTCTTGTCCATTTGGAACCTCAGAATGTGACTGTATTTGCAGATGTGATTAGTTAAGAATCTTGAGATGAGACCATTCAAGAATTCAAGTGTACCCTAAATCCAATGACTGGTGTTTTTATAAGAAGAGAGACACAGAGATGGTTGATTTCAGACTTCTAGCCTCCAGAACTGGAGGAGAATAAGTTTCTGTTGTTTTTTTTAAACTACCCCGCTTGTGGTATCGTGTTCTGGCAGCCCCAGGAAAGGCACACAGGAGTGATGAGACATGCCCGGCCCGTGGGCTGGGCTCACGGCGGCCATTTTCATGACTGCCCATGACTGGGCCAGAGAGAGGAAGCTCGGCCACCTGCCCTGGTAGGAGGTGACCCAGGTTTCTTGGTTCCCAGTCCATAGCTGATGGTATGGACCCTCCGGCTGTCTGGCCTGGCTTGTCCTCCTCACAGAGGCAGCTGCACCCAGACGCGGAGCAATGGGCTCAGCCCCTGAGTCCTCATCTGACTGTCACCCTAGACCTCCCTCCCAGCCTTGTCCACCACTTGCCTTCTCCTGCAGAGGCCGTGCCCGTGGAACTTGGGGCCGGCGCCTTTGTCTGCCTGCCTGCTGGACATCCGTGGTGCCCCCTGACCCCCCTCCTCTCCAGGTTCTCCCCAGGCTGAGGACACCACTGGGCTGGACACCCTCCTCCCTTAGCCTGTTGGTCACCACAGCCTGTCGGTGAGGTGCCATCTGGATTCATCTTCTGCCATGTCGCCTGCTCTGCCCCTCCCGCACCCCCGGGCTCTCTACTCTCCCCTGAAGTGCCCCGGCCCCTGCATGGGGTGCCCAGAAACAGCCCCGAGGAGACGGGGCCTCCGGGGGACTCAGTGCTCAGGCTGTGGGCGGGACAGTCCTGGTCGGGTGTCCGATCTGTCTTTCCTGGCGTGTGACCTTAGCTCCCCTCCTCACCCTGCAGCCTCCTCTCCCTCAGGTGCCTGTGGGAATTCAGCCCGGTGCCCAGCGGTGAGCAGGCGCGTCGCATGTATGGCTCTCCTCCCCCGCCGGCTGCCCCTCTCTCTGGGTGGCCGTCCTTCTTCCGGGCCGGCTTCAGACCCGTCCTCAGCTGAGGCCCCGCCCCACACACGCACACGTGGTTCCTGTCTCCACAGACGTGCAAATCGCAGCTCACTTTGCACGGGATACATCAGTGCTGGGGCTTCCTCTGCCTCCCTAGAGCTCCCCAGGGGCCGGGAGGCTGCTGGAGCCCTTCCCTCTCCCCGTCTCCCCCAGGCTGGCCTAGAGTCCAGCGTAATACCGGCAGCCACATGGCCCATCTGCGTGAGTCACTGAGGCCCGGAGTGGACGGGGACACTGCGGGGAGGGCCAAGGGCTCGGCGGGTGGGGACCACCGAGGGGACGAGCTGAGGTGACGATGGTGCGTTCCCACTCTCTGAGAAGACCCCCTGTGTGACAAATTGCCTCAAACCGGGTGGCTACAACAACAGAAGTCTATTATCTTACCTTTCTGGAGGTCCAAAGTGTAAAATGGAGGTGTGGGCAGGCGGTTCCTTCTGGAGGCTCCAGGGGAGGATGTTTCCGTGCCTTTTCCAGCTTCTAGAGCCGCCCGCGTCCTTGGCTGGCGGCCCCTTCCTCCATCCTCAGAGCACATCACTCCAGCCTCTGCTCCTGTTGTCACATCTCCTCTGACTCTGGCCTCCCGCCTCCCTCTTCCCTCATGAGGACCCTGTGATTACACTGTGCCCCCGGATAGTCTTCCTATGTCAAGATCCTCAACTCAGCCACATCTGCAAAGTCCCTTTGGCCACGTAAGGTGACAAGTCACAGGTTCCAGGGATGAGGATGTGCATCTGTGGGGGTCATTTTTGGCGGCCACACCATGTCCCCTTCTCTCTCCTCCAAGCCACCACTTCCCCAGGCCCCCACTGTCAGCAGGAGGTCTTGCTTCTTGTTTCACTGAGAACATCAAAGCATTCAGACCAGAGCCCGCCATCTGCCCAGCCCTGCGGCCCCCACCCTGCACCTTCCATCTCTCCTGAGCCTCGCGGCCGCGGCCATGCCCGGCACCGCCCCTGGAGCACTGGGCGCCCACGGGCCCCCTGCCCCTCATCCTCTGTCTCTCCCTTTCGTCTCCTGGGTAAGCCCACAACAGCAACCTTCCCCCCGCAGACTGCTCCCGACAGCACCGAGTCTCTTTGACCCACTCCACCCAGGTGTGTCCCCACCGTGCCACCAAAGCCACATGGCCAACGTCCCCAACAGCTTTGGTCTTGCCAGACCACTGGTGGACCTGAGTCTCCTCTCACTTGGCACATCGGCAGTCTCACTCTCGTTTCCTGGGTGGCCGGGCTTGCCAGCTGCCCTGCTGCTCTGCTCCTGGTCCCCTTCCCTCCCTTCTGAATACTGGGGAGCCCCGGGCTCCGTGCCAGCCTGTCCTTCCTCTCTGTGCTTTCTCCCCGGTAGGTGAAAAAGGCTCAGATTGCACAGGTCCCTTTGGCTCCTCCTTCAAAATATTATCCCAAATCTGTTTCTCGCCACTCTGGCCCCACCCCATCAATAATCTCTCCCCTTCTCTCCTGTAGCCGCCTCCCGACTGGTTCCTTCTCCACAGGACACCAGCGTGATACACCTAGACGGGTCATGTGGCCCCTGTGCATGGTTCTCCATGGGGGCAAACCCAACCCTGCCCTAAGGCCCCGTGCCCAGTCCTGTCTGCCCCCTCACTGCCACGGGCCTCACCGCCCGTCCTCCCGTCCACCTGCACTGGCCAGTCTGCTCCTTCCTCCTGCTCCCTCTGCTCCTGCATCAGAAAGTTAGGGAAAGTTCCTGCTTAGAGTTTTGCCTCAGGAAAGCCTTCTGCCACCACCGATGAGATGCCCTTCCGTCCCCGTCCCTTCCACAGCTTGTCCCCCATGTCACATCTGCCACAGCTTGTTGGCTGTTTACAAAAGCACCCGGAGCGAGGGGCCTCGCCTTTTCACCCCTGTGTTCCCACGAGTGGAGGCAGCCCTGGCTGCTCCATGCGCAGGGTGGGGGGTGGGAAGAGAAGTGGGCAGCGCGGCTATGGCCCTGCTACCCCCGCCCACCCTGCGATGAGACCCTCCCTTTGGCTGATGAAATGAGGGGGTTTCCAACTGGCTGGTCCTGCCCTGACAGCATTGCAGGACTCCAGTCACCCCCAGCAGCTTCCTGGCGACCGCCTGCTCCCTCAGCGGTGGGGGCTGCTCCCCCCAGGCCTGGGCACGGGCCTTTTCTGGAGCTGCCCCACCATCAAACTGAAACCAAGCGCCTAAACGAATGAAAAACGAGAGGACCCAGGTGGGGACACGCTGCTGCCCTCAGCATGTGGCAGGAGCTGGGGTCTGCGGGGGCTTCAGCTGGCCAGGCTCCGCTCACAGCCCAGCCCTCTTAGGCCCTGTGTGGGGAGCTGTCCCCTCTGGGCCTTGGGCAGTGCCTTGTCCCAGGCCACCAGGCCCTCCCCAGATGCAGGGGCACAGGGTGGGGTCCACGTGTGGATAGATTTAGATCCGTGATTGTGTCCTGAGGGTCAATCAGGAGCCCCTTGAAGCACGACTCCACTGCCCCCCCAGAGTGGTGTTGATGGGTCAGTCCACAGTGGGATGCTGGTGTCTGGACCTTCGCAGTAGCCACCCGAGTGCGGCCTCGACAGCAAGACGCAGAAGCTCCAACTTGCCACCTGGTGTCCTCACCCGGTCAGTCGCCCGCCCTGATGCCCCTCTCTTTCCCAGGGCGATTCCGGGGGCCCCCTCGTCTGCGACCTCCCCAGGGCCTGGGTCCTGGTGGGGCTGGCCAGCTGGGGCTTGGACTGCCGGCACCCTGTCTACCCCAGCGTCTTCACCAGCGTCGCCTACTTCACCAACTGGATCAACGAGACCCAGAGGCTTACCCCTCTTCCTGACCCCGTGTCGGGTCGCCCCCAGACCCGGCTTCCACACCAGCATCTGTGGGCAGCGGGCTCACCTGGGCCTGGCACATCCCTGGTGCCTCTGCAGACCTGCCTCCTGCTGCTGGTCGTGCTCAGGGCGCTGTGGTGACCAGCAGAGCCCTTCTGCACCTGCTCTCTGCCTCAAGCCCCAGGCTCCTCTCTAGAACATTCCATGCCTCCCCTCCCCCAGCCCCACTGCTCTCAATGTTCCCTTCTCCTTGGCTTTCCTGTCTGTCAGCTGCCACCCCACAAACTAGCCTGGAAAAACAAAACAAAACAAATAAAAGACTTATCCTGCTCTTGTCTTGGGGCCCCACCACCGCGCCTGCTCCTCAGCACTCGCCTCTTCCCTTGAGGTCAGTCGTGTGGCTCTCTGGGCCAGGAAACAGGACCTGGCGTGGAGACTGTCCAAAGAGGAAGGCAGGGGTGGGGACACTGAGGGAGCCGGGCCTGGTGTCTGGACCAGCTGGGGAGAGAGTGGGGTATCTTCACTCACAGACTCTGCTCCTGCCATGGGGAGGGCTCAGGCCTTCAGAAGACGTGTATCAGTCAGTTCTGGCCGCTGTAACAAACACCACAGACAGGGCAGCGTAAACAACAGGAATTTATCATCTCTCATTCCTGGGGACTGGAAGTCCAAGATCAAGGCGTGGGCAGGGCTGGTTCCTCCTGAGGCCTCTCTCCTGGGCGTATAGATGGTCGTCTTCTCCCTGTGTCCTCACATGGTTGTCCCCCTCTGCGTGTCTGTGTCCAATTTCCCCTTTTTATAAGGACACCAGTCATATTGGATTAGGACCCACCCTAATGACCTCATTTTACCTTAATTATCTCTTTAAAAGTCCTGCTCCAAACACAGTCACATTCTGAGGTGCTGGGGGTTAGGACTTCAACATATGAATTTTGGGGGATCACAATTCAGCCCGTAACAGGAGGTAAGACTTTTCACCATGTGTCTAAGTGCAGGGGAGCAAGGGTCTCCCCCAAAGTAGAGACATCACTCCTGGGGTTTGGAGGAGGGAGGCCCGACTCCCACTGGAGGTGGAGGGAAGTCCCAGAGTGCAGGGTAGTTGAGCTGGGCTGGGGTACATGACCCAGGTCTTGAGGAAGGGGGTTCCGGCCTGAAGCATGGAGGGCTCTTGGATGTGGGGGATCTGAGAGAGTGAGTCAGAAGCAGACAGAGGAGGCCAGATGCCAGGCTGAGAACCGAGGCTCGGGCTGACGGTCCTCAGACTTCTGCTCCTGGAGTCAACTGCCAGCACAGCCCTGCCTCCACGGCCCCACTCTCCCCAGTCTGAAGGGCCAACCCACTTCCCACCCCCCCGGGCCACAACCCCACATGAAATGGCACCCTTCTGCCCGAGGCCCCACACCAGCCTGCCCTGAGGTGTCCACGTGCCTCCAGCAGTTGGAGCCTGGTGCAGCCTTTTCTGCTGAGATGACCCGGGACTTAGTGGCTGGGCAACAAGCCTCAAAGCAATGTCCTAGGTTGTCCTTCCTACAAATCTGCCTGATGTAGGGATCTTGTGCAGCCCTCACAGTGCACGCACCCCAGCCTTCAGACACACAGTAAGGTGGGGAAGCTCCCATTCAGTGCATGTCCAGTACAGCCCAGATGCCAATCAAAGGGTTCAGTGCAAATTCTTTCCAGTCCTGGCATTGCCCAAATATCCTGGAAAAGCAGGTGGGCACGAAGGGACTCACATGCCCATTGACACCAGGATCTCACTGGCTTCAGCCAAGGACTCACACAAGAACTCACTTCCCAGATAGCCTTGGGAGGCCTCAAGGAAGTGTCTTCCCAGTGTCCACACCTGTTTGGGCACTGCTGGCCATCCCTGCCTCCAGCCACCCTCTGGCTGGAGCTCCCCCAGTCAGTGCCACTGTGCCTAGCTGTGCGCCCACCACCAGCATCAGCCCTTAATTGCTCAGCCGTCTCTGGAGTGGGGAAGATGGATATTCCCTCCCTTGGTGGTAAACTCAGTTACGGGGCCTCAGGCAGGGTTGCCCAGGCCCCTGCATGTCAGGGAGTTACTGCGACAGCATGTGGTTCACACACATTCTCCCCAAGGTCAGGGGAGCTCGGGCAGTTCAGTCAGAGCATAGCCACCCCACTGGCTCAAAACTCTTATCTCCTCCCAAATGCGGCAGCCTTAGGCTCGCTGTGCCCTGGGGGCCTGGCCTTTACAGACCCTATTCCTGGAGCTGGGTGATTCCCTGCCCCTCCTAGATGTTCTCAGACCTCTGAACAAGGGATCCCAACACATACCTCATCCACACGACAGACCGACCAAATTTCAGCTCCAGCCAAGCCAGTTTCCCCATTCCTGGACACCAGTATAGTGCTCAGTGTATTATCCTGGTTTAGTCTCTTTTGAAAGGTTAAACTGAAGCCTAGTAGGGTTAAGTAGCCTCTCAGAGATGACACAGGCAGTGAGTGGTAGAACAGGAATTCAAACCTAGATCTGTCTTGAGAGAGCTTGAACACCTTCATTCTTCCCACTCCTGCAGGCTGTGCCCAGATGCCTGTTACCCTGTCCCGTGTTCCCCAGGCACCTGGGAAAGGCTTACTCTGACCTGTTGCAAGAGTGAGCCCCAGATACCCACTCCCAAAGAGAGAGACTAAGGTAGAGGTTGAAGGAGAGGGCTGATCAGAGAACAGAAGGAGCCAATGAGCCTGGGAGCAGGGCCTGGAGGGGCACTGGAGTCATTGGCAGGGAGAGGCACTTGAAAGATCTGCCGCTGGGGACTCCCTGCCCTCGCACATTGTGCAGTGGCATGGGCTGCTGGCTCCCATGGCCAAAGTCAACACCAGACAGGCATGGAGGTGAGAAGAAACTGACAAGAATCAATTAGAGGCTTTCAGTTTCCAGTCTGGAGTGTAGGAGCCTGGAAGTCATCGCTCCTATTCTCAAAACAAGAAGAAAATTTAACAAACTGAAAATCAACAACTCTTCTAGATCCATCAGAGAATTGACGTCACAGGGCAAATCACTGCTCTGAAAAATGGAGAGACAGGCAGGTAAGAGAACCACAGCTCACCGGAGTGAAGCCAGCTGCCAGAGCCAGTGCTGGTGTAGGAGAGCTTACGCTGTAATTGATGAAGTGCTGGAGCCCTAGTGTGGACGAGCGGGAGAGTTCAAACTCCAGGGGCTCCAGTGTCGGGGGCCCACCCTCTCATGAGTTTTCCTCCAGTAGCCTTATTAGGTTCTCAGAGTGTAGGTCAGAGAAAGTCCCCTCCTGCTTCTGGTAGGGGGAGGGAGAACATAACCATTTTGAAATATGCCCAGAGCATTCTGTTCTACTTAGCAAAAGCCTGCCCTCAAGAAAAACTATTTTACTGGAGACTAATCTATTGGATTTTTCTTTAATAGCCTAACTGACTTGGGAAAAGGGAAATGCCCAACTCCACCCCCCTCTATCCTTCCTGACCACCTGAGGGGGGTGCTGAGAAGTACTTGTGAAGGTCACAGCCCAGGGACACAGGCTCATGAAAAGGCTGAGACCTAATCATAGAATATTTACCACCCTCTCACACACCTCACCACCATCTCAATAGAGCAACTGGAGGAGATGCATGTCTCAGACCTTATTTAAGAAGAAGTCTCTAGGGAAGCCCAAAGACAACAGGGGGACAAAAACAAGGACACTAGAGGAAATTTTAGCCTATGACACCTACAGCTATGCCAGACGGTAAACACAGCCTACCTCTTAGCCACATAAATACAAAATCTCACAGTAAAGGCCTGTGTACCTCAGTTTCTTTTACTCAGCACATCTTGTCCAGTTTGAGCACAAAATTACAAGGCATAATAAAGGACAAAAAACGCAATTTGACAAGATGGAGCAAGCATCAGAAGCAGACTCAATTATGGCAGCCATTTTGGGATATTCAAACCAAGAATCTAAAATAACTACAGTTAACACACTAAGAACTCTAATGGAAAAAGTGAACAGCATGCAAGAACAGATGAGTAATGTAAGCAGAAAGATGGAAAATCTAAGAAAAATTCAAAAGTAGATGCTAGAAATAAAATGCACTGTAACCAGAATAAAGAATGCCTCTGATGGACTCATCAATAGCCTGGACACAACCAAGAAAAGTCGTGAGCCTGATGATGTGTCAATAGAAAGATCCAAAAGTGAAATGCAGAGAAAAAAAAGAATGAAAATGACAAAACGAAATATTCAAGAATTGTGGGATGATTGTAAAAGATGTAACTTATGAGTAATGGGGATACCAGAAGGAGAAGAAAAAGATAAAGGAACAGAAGAAATAATAGAAGCAATAATTACTGAGAATTTTCCATAACTAATGGCAGCCACCAATCACAGATTCAGAGAGCTCAGAGAATACCAAGCAGGATAAACATCAAAAAACTACACCCAGGCGTGTCATATTCATACTGCAGAAAATCAAAGAGAAAATCTTGAAAGAAGCCAGAGGAAAAAAAACACATTCCCTGTAGAGGAGCAAAGCTAACAATTACATTGGATTTCTCTTCAGCAACTATGCAAGCAAGAAGAGAGTGGAGTGAAATATTTAAAATGTTGAAATAAAAAAGCCACCAACCTAGAATTCTGTATCCAGGAAAATTATCCTTCAACAGTGAAGGAGAAATAAAGACTTTCTCAAGCAAACAAAATTTGAGGGATTTGTTGCCAGTAGACTGCAAGAGATATTGAAAGGAGTTGTAGAGAGAAGGAAAATGGTATTGTTCAGAAACTCTGATCAACATAAAGAAAGAAAGAGTGTTAGAGAAGGAATAAGTGAAGGTAAAATAAAAACTTTTATTTTTCTTATTCTTAATTGATCTAACAAATAGCAATTTGTTCAAAATAATAATAATAACAATGTGTTCAGTGACTAGCTTATGAATAAGTGAAATAAATGACAGAAATCTTATAAGGAACAGGAGGGAAGAGTTGGGAGTACTCTGTTATAAGGTACTCACACTACCTGTAAAGCAATTTACTGTTATTTGAAAGTGGACTTGGATTAGTTGTGAATGTATAATGCAATCTCAAGGGCATCCACTGAAAATGTAAAAAGGAAGTATACTTGAAATATTAAGAGAGGAGAAAAAATGGGATCATATAAATGCTCAATTAAAATCAGAGACGGCATTTTTATGCCTTCTTTGTGGAAGACAAAAAAGAAACAAGGAACGGGGGCAACAAATAGAAAACAGTAACAAATATGGTAGATATTAATCCACCTACATCAATAATCACTGTAAACGTCAATGGTCTAAGTGCACCAACTAAAAGACAGGGATTGTCAGAATGGATAAAAGAAACAAGACACAACTGTATGTTGTCTACAAGAAACACACTTTAAATATAAAGACACCCCAATTTCCAATTTGCACTGCATTAAACCCAACTCACTAAGACAGGAGTGGTTGTACCTTAAGCCTCAATGAGCCAAGAAACATTTCAGAAGCATTAAGACAAAATTAGTTGAGGTCTATCACTTCTTTAGAAGTGTGTGGAGGAGTCCACTCACTGTTGTCCCTTTTGTTTTTTGATTTGTCTAATTTTTAAATTTTGAAATACTTATAGATTCACAAGAAGTTGCAAAGATAGCATAGAGAGAGCCTCTGCATCCTTCACCCAGGTTCCCACTTCAGTTACGTCTTTGATATTGTCCTGATTATAGGACAATATCAAAACCAGGAAGCTGACATCAGTACAGTGTGTGTGTGGAGTTCTGTGTCATTTCATCACATGTGAAGATCCGAGTAACCACCACTGCAGTCAAGATAGATTCCCTCACCACAAAGATCTTCATGCTGCCCCTTCACAGTCATACCCAACTCTTCCCGACACCATCCTAATCTCTGGCAACCACTAATCTGTTCTCAAACTCCACAATTTTGTCATTTTGAGAATATTATATAAATTGAATCATAAAGTATGTGACCTTTTGAGATTGACTTTTTTCACTCAGCATAATACTTTTGCGATCCATCCAAGTCATTGCTATACCAATAGATTGTTCTTTTTTATTGTTGAGTAGTATTCCTGGTATGGATGTACCACTGTTTGTTTTACCATTCATCTATTAGGAGGAATTTTGGTTGTTTCCAGTTTTTGGCTATTACAAATAAAGCTGCTGTAATCAATCACGTACAGATTTTTGTGTAGACATAAGTCTTCATTTTTCTTGGATAACTAGACAGGAATGCAATTGCTGGGTCATATGGTAAGTGTATATTTAGGTTTTTTAAGAAACGCCCAAACTATTTTCCAGAGTGGCTGTATCACTTTACAATCCCACTAGCAATACTATGAGAAATCCAGTGTCTTGGCATCCTCACTGGCATTTGACGGTGTCATTAATTTTTATTTTAGCTCTTCTAATTGGCATGTGATGATTCTCATTGTGTTCCTAACCTAAATTTAATTAATGGCTAGTGATGTTGAACATCTTTTTGTGGCTTATTTGCCAAACATGTCCTCTTTGGTGAAGCATCCCTTCATATCTTTTGCCCATTTTCTAACTGAATTGTTCCAGTTTTTACTGTTGAGTTTGGACAATTCATTATATACTCTAGATATGAGACTTTGTCGATATGTGGTTTGCAAATAGTTTCTCCAAACCTGTAGCTTTTTTCATACTCAACAGGATATTTCATATGGGAAAATTTTTAATTTGATGAAGTCCAATTTTCTCTTTTTTCTTTTATGGATGGTGCTTTTGCTGTCATTCTAAGAACTCCTCACCAAGCCCTAGGACCCAAAGATTTTCTCCTGGCTTATCTTGTAAAAGTTTCACTATGATCCATTTTGAGTCAATTTTAGTATTTTTTAAAATCACTATCCCTTTTCCATTATACTGCTTTTGCACTTTTGTAGAAAACCAGTTTGCTGTATTTGTGTGTGTCTGTTTCTGTATTCTCTCTCCTGTTCATTGAACTACATATCTATCCCTCCACCAATACCACACTGGCTTATACTACAGCTTTATGTTGTCTTAATATCCCCCAATTGTATTCTGCTTTCTCAAAAACTTTTAGCTATTCTAATTCTTCTACTTTTTGCCTTTCTTTTATGCATTTTGGGATAAGCTTGTCCATATCGGCAAAAAAGAAATTCTGTTGGAAGTTGACATTTTACTATGTTGAGTCTTCCAATCCGTGAATGTGCTGTGTCTCTCCATT
The DNA here is from genome assembly GCF_057802395.1 of Ceratotherium simum simum. Taxonomy (NCBI): domain Eukaryota; kingdom Metazoa; phylum Chordata; class Mammalia; order Perissodactyla; family Rhinocerotidae; genus Ceratotherium; species Ceratotherium simum. The sequence continues at coordinate 54,754,156 of NC_141919.1, read as the reverse complement.
TATTTAGGTCTTGTTTGGTTCCTTTCATCAGAGTTTTATTAGTTTTATCATACAGATCCCCTATTTAAAAAAATATTTATAACCAAATATTTCTGTTTTTGGAACCATTGTGTATTGCATTGTGATTTGAGTTTTGATTTCCAGTTGTTCATTGTTAGTATTTGGAAATATGATTAATATTTCTGTGTTGATCGTGTATCCTGAGACTTTGATAAAGCAATTGTCATTTATTAGGTATTTTCTTGTAGATTTCTTGGGATTTTCTATGTAGACAGTCATGTCATCTGTGAGAATGGACAGTAATATTTCTTCCCCTCTAATCTGTATGTCTTTATTTCTTTTTCTCGCCATACTGCACTGGCTCGTACCTAGAGTACTCAGTTGAAAAGGAGAGATGAGAGAGACATTCTGACCTTGTTTTTGAATTTAGGAGGAAAATATTCATTCTTTCACCATTAAGTATGATGTTAGTGGTAGGTTTTTTGTAGATGTTCTTTTAGGTTGAGGTAGTGCCCTTCTAGTCCTAGTTTTCTGAGAATTTCTAACAAGAATGCATGTGGAATTTTGTTAAATGCTTTTTCTGGTTAATTGGTGTGACTGTGTGGCTTCCCTCTTTAGGCTATTGACATGGTGGATTACACTGATGATTTTTGAATATTGAACCAGGCTTGTGTTCCTACAATAAACTCCACTTGAGTATAGTGTATTGATTTCCTGCCTTCTGCATGTGTTGGCTTTACTTTGCTCTTTTTTCTAGTTTCCTTATGTGGGAGCTTAGATCATTGATTTGAGAACTTCCTTCTTTTCTAACATAAGCATTTAGGGCCATTCATTCCGTCTTAGCAATGCTTTTTCTGGATCCTACCACATTTTATATGTTGTATTTTCATTTTCACTCAGTTCTATGTATTTTTTTTCTTGAGATTCCTCTTTAGCCATGAATTATTTAGGAGTGTGCATCTTAATTTCCAAATTCCTGGAGACTTTCTTCTCCTCATTCTCATCTTTGTATAATTTAAAGCTTATACATTAGACACAGCAGAGTACAATGCAATTATGTGTGTTTAGTTACTTTATATGGGTTCTTCAAATAGCTTTGAAGTGAACTTTTCAAATATTAATTTTATATAGTAGTTCTCAGTCTTTTGCACTTGTAGGGGAAGCATAAGGGAATGCCCTGAATGTATGAAGCCCAGGCTGCTGGAGACAGGTTTATCAGGAAGAGTTCACAGGGACAGGAAGAGTGGGAAGTATGTGGGTCCCCACTGCACTTTGCTTTCTGGGCCAGTACACAGGGATCCAATAGGGATCCAGGGTCCAGGAGAGGGGCCCAAACCTTGAGCTCTGGTGCTTTGTATTGCGTGATCAGAGAAGCCCAGGCCTGTGTGGGCAGGGTCTAGAACCGGTGCTGTGATGCGCAGGACCCGGGCCCAGCCCTCTCTAGGGAGTGAGTGCTGAGGGGAGGGGAGCACCTGCTTCTTCCCTGCTGGTCAGGGGCTGATTCAAGCTTGTGGTCGCAGCTGCAATGCTCAGGAGGACCATGGCCGGGTCTCCGGGCAGCACTCGCCAGCTTTGACAGCCGTACGCCCTGGCTGTGGGCAGTGAAGCCTCGAAGGAGGCAGCCTGAGGGGAAACAGTCTTGGACAAGTTAACCCTGCCCTCTCGCCACTTCCACAGTCAACATTTTCATCACTCCTCCTTGCTCCCCCACCCAGAAAAAAGCACAGTTTCTCATGAGGTTGCCAATCTTTCATTTTTCAAACACTGTCAACATCGTTTCATAAAAGGACATCCTAACCCCAATGAACTAAGAAGCTCATATTGCAGAATAAGCAAGTTTGCCCTAAGACAAGACCTTCCATGAACATGTTCACCATCCTCGATTTCTCCATCGTGCTGCTGAGTGGTAAGAAGTCAGTGCTTGAGGACTCTCAGATGATCGGTGCGCCATCAACAGCTCCTGTGGAAGAGGAAGCTCGTGCCGTCCGTGTCTGTATGGGCAGTAGAGGTAGCAGACAGTGGCGACTGCTCTGTGCTCTCAGTGAGGGCTGTCCTCTGCCCCCGGCCCCTTTCTGTCCCTTTGTATCCCTGCTGTCCGCGGAACACTGCCCAGCTTCCTGATGAGCTCCTGGCAGAATTGCCCCTGTCTGACAAGAGGGTCACCGGCAAGCCAGAGGGCCTGAATCCTCCAGGGAATGCATGGCTCCCTACCCATGCCTAACGATTCCCTTCAAAGCCAGTTTAGCTGAATATTTGGAAAAGTGGTCTGTTAACACAGACTGTTAAGATATGCAGTCTGTGATTTGGAAAATGGTGACTCCTTGCCCTGTTCTCGGAGAAATATGGCATTCGTAGGAAGAACCCAGCCCAGGGGGCCCAAAGTCTTAATGTCGGTCAAGTCTCTTTCCTCAAGTCTGAGAGCAGTGGAGATGGGTGGTCACCGCCTGCACCACCATGGCCTTTCCCTGGCGCCACTGGCCAGGCTTCACCTTGGGGAATCTTACGTACAAAAAGAGCCCAGCGCCTGCCTCGTTCTTGGACGAGCCGCTGCCGTGCCGCCCCGGGATGAGGCACCTCCACCACACACCTGGAGGATGGTGGTCCTTTCCCTGATTCCATGAATGCAGCATCTCCTTAAACTGTTATTTCTTGAGGTTGTTCTTTGCAACTTTCCATTCTGCAATTTCTATTTCATTCTTTTTATGGAGTGGAGAACACTAGTGGAATTCCTCACCTTACAGTCCATGTTCCTTAACATTAATCCTGGTCATTTTAAAATCCTTGGTCTTGCTCTCTCAAAGGCCCCTGGGGGTTGATGTCAGTGGGCTGGTGAGGTTCACACCACTGAGCTCAGCAAAAGGCCATCTTCTACCCAGGCCCGAGAGCCCCTCCCACGTTTGGGGGAGAAGGCAGGGGCTGCCAGACAGGAGATAGGAATGGAGGTCGACTACAGGGGTGAAGCCCAGGGAAGAATCCATGTCAGGTGCAGGTCAGCTGTGGGCCCCCTGTCCGAGAAGAGCCCCTCAATGTGGGATGACCAGCTCATCTCAGGGAGAGCCAGGCTCCTCAGCCCCGTTTCTCATGGGCTGGTAGGAGGAGCCGCAGGTGACCATGTGCACAGAGCCTGTGACCTGCAGGAAGTGCCTGTCAGCACCTCTGTGGGGGTCAAGGGCCAAAGGGGGCCATGGACAGCCTCTCCTGGGGGAGGTCACCTGTCCTGGGTCCGGGGCACCTGTCCCTTAGGCCCCCACCATCCTCCTATCCTTCTGGGGTTCTAAGCCCAGCAAACTGACCCCTGCTCATTGGATTTCCCCACTGTGGGCCATGCCAGACTGTGGCCACCTACCCGAGGGTCAGGTCAGCAGGGCGAAGCCCATCACACCCCTCCCACCGCCCCGTGAGGCAACTACAACAGAAAGCAGGGCTCCTGAGAGCAGGGTCATCAAGGCAGAGGCAGAAACCCAGGGAAGCTGGCGCCTGACGGAGGGACCTGTCACCTGAGCCCAGTCCTCATCCACTCCGTGGGGTCAGTCAGGCTCCAGTGTTTGCTCTGGGATCACCAGACCCCACAGCACTGGCCGTCACAACCACCTGCCTCACAGAACAAAATGAGAGGTCCCGAGGACAGGAGGCCCCGTGTAACAAGTGTGGTCAGTTGGAGAGGTGCTCCCTGGGCCAAGTGACAGGACACAGCCTCTCAGGGCACAGTGGGCCCCAGACTCTGCGCTTATGTCTAGATCGTGGGCCCACTGATTCTGGGAAACGCAACAGCACGTGGTGAACGGATGATCCGTACTCAGAGTCAGGCAGCCGAGGAACCGACCACTGACGATCAGCCTGAGTTACCAGCCGACCTGGGCACCCCCTCGTGTTTCACGGTGCAGGAACCTCGGGGTGGAGCAGGGCTAGTCCTGAGGTCACATCGGAGAAGGCCTGCTGCTGGGAGGGCCATACACAGGACAGCCATAGAGAACGTGATCAAAGGCTCTCGGGGCCTCACGCCATCTAAACCAGCTCTTAAACAGCTGGGGGTAGGTCACCCCAAACCTTTACTGAAATTTCTGAGCCCATCCCCAGGTCCCAAGTTTTGCATAGATTGCCAAGGGGTTTGTGGACTTCTGGTTAAGAACTTGATTCCTCTGGACTGCTCAGTGCACATTGCCAAGACAGGGCCTGGGGGTCTCACCTGCAGGACCCTCTCTGACACCTCCTCTTGGAGAACCACCTGCCCAGCCACTGACATCTCCTCCCTCCCTCTGATCAGGCTAAAGGAAACTGGCAGGTATGCTGCATGAAAGGAGGCAAATGTGGAAACATAAACCTGACTGTGCTGTCTTTTTAGCCAAGACCAAGAGTCCACGAGACTCCCCACTACACTCACCTGAAAGCCCTCACCTGTATCCAGGAGCACAGATGCCATAGGCCATTGGAAACACCTTACCATGACTCCCTCTTGAGACAGGACTCAGGAGCCCCCTGGGCTTTGTAGGTGTCAACAATTCGCCTCATTGTGTCCTATGCCACAGGTCAGTTCTGAACAGGTGCTGGCTAACTTTCAGCACAACTTTAAGTCCAATTGTTTCACGTTTAAAGAGAGAGGAACTGAGTATTTTAAATGTAGACATATGAGCCCTTTAAAGGGCAAAAAATTGCTTCTTACAGCTTTTCAAACTAGAAAAGAAAAATCTGTAATCACCATACAGGGTGTGTTACCGTGTTGCACCTGTTGGAGAGACTAACATAGCCCCCTACAGTTGACAGTGCAGAGTGAGCACGGGGTGAAATGAGTGAAAGAAGTTGTAGCACCGCCACTTTCCAGCTACACAGTTAAAGATAAAACGTGAGAACTGAGCTGATAACTTATCTACAGAATGCACGTTATCTCATAAGTCAATGGATCAACAAAAAATGGCTGGATTTGCTGTTTTCTCTGCATTTTTCTGGTATTGGCACCAGATAATCATTGAAAATCTTCATACTTGATCACAAACAAAATGGTGCTGAAATGTTCAAGTTGTTGATTAACTTTTTTGAATCTCATGATTTATCCTGGAACAGTTGTGCTGACATACGCGCTGATGGTACAACAGCAATGGTGGCGGAACTCCTGGCACCTTAACCCGAATCAAGGAGTGGCACCAAACTGTCCTAGGAGGGCTTGTATTCTCTGTCATACACCTGCATTTAACAGTTCCAGTTTCAGTCATGAATGTTCTGGATGAAACTGCAAACGTTATTTATGTTATTAAATCTTGGCCATTGAAATTGCATATTTTAATAATACATGATGAAATTGAACATACAAGCACAACACATCTGTGTATCAAAGTGAATGGGAAAAAGAGTAGATCAGATACTGGTAAAGAGGAAATCAATGACATGGAAGATGATAGATGTGAAAAATTAGCTATAATGTAGCACAAAAAATATGAAAGAGAAATTTATGAACATAGAGTCTACTGGCACCTTGATTTTGAACCTTGCAGCCTCTATAACCATGAGAAATAAATGTCTGTGGTTTAAGCCACCCAGTCTATGGTATTTTATAGCAGCCCAAGCTGACTAAGACAGATTTTAGTACCAAGAACCGGTGTGCTGCTGTAGAAAATACGTACACATGTGGAAGTAGCGTTGGAACTGGATAATGGGTACAGGCTGAAAAAGTTTTGAGGTGCATGCTAAGAAAAACCAAGATTGCCATGAAGAGACTCTTAAAGGGGATTCTGGTGACGGCTCAGACAGAAAAGAAGAGAGATGGAGAGAGATCCTCCATCTTCTTAGAGAATACACAAATAATCATAAACAGAATGTTGATAGAAATATGAATGGTAAAGGCTATTCTGGTGAGGTTGCAGATGGAAATGAGGAACATGCTATTGGAAACTGGAGGAAAGGTGACTCTTGTTATAAAGTGACAAAGAACCTGGCTGAATTGTGTTCTAGTGTTTTGTGGAAGGTAGAAGCTGTGAGTGATGAGACTGGGTATTTACTGAGGAGATTTCTAAGCAAGATGTTGAAGGAGCAGCTTGGTTCCTCATGACAGGTTATGGGAAACACAACAGGAGAGACACGAAGTGAAGACAGAATTGTTGAGCACAAAGGAATCAGAACTTGGAGATTTGGAAAATTCTCAACCAGTCCATATTTCAAAAAATGACAAAGCTTGTTCTGAAGAGAACATGAAGAGTGTAGCTGAGCAACCATTTGAAAAACAGATCATGGATGTGACTCAGGAACTTAATCAGTCATCTCAGCAGAGGACAGGAAGAGATATGGGATTAAACCAGCAGAGACATTGCCAATTTGAACTAAAAGGGACAGAGAAAGTGGGACGGAATGAAGGAATGCTGTCAAAATTCTTGGATTCTACAAAATGGGAGAATAGAGGTATTTGGCTATGAATGTTGCTTCCCTTCAAGAAAAGGGAAGAATGACCCTGAAGCTGATTCAGAGATCATCAGGGCTACCTCCTCGGTTTCAAAGGGAAGGCCATTGCCTTGGTTTCAACAGGCCCGATGACAGCCACATGGAACATTGGGGGTATGACCCCCACCCAGCAGAGCCACAGAGGCAAGACCACCACCTCAGTGGGTCCTGGGGGCAAGACTGCAGCCCTAATGGGCCCAGAAGACAGAGCATTGAACCAAAGAGGATTATTCTCATACCATAAGATCTGATGGAATCTGCTGGGTTTGGGACTTGCTTGGGACCTGTCACCCCAACCTTCTTTCATATTTCCTCCTTTTGGATTGGGAATGTCTATCCTATGCCTATCCCATCATTGTATTTTGGAAATGCATAACTTGTTTGGTTTCACAGACTCACGGCTGTAGAGGGATTTTGCCTCAGGGTGAACAGTACATTGATTCTCACCCACATCTGATTTAGATGATATTTAGATGAGACTTTGGACCTTAGACTTTAGAGTTGATGCTGGAATGAGTTCTGAGGCTATTGGGATACAATGAATGTATTTTGCATGCAACAAGGACATGAATTTTGGGGTACTAGGGGCAGAATGCTATGGACTTGTGTCTCCCCAAAATTCATATGTTGAAGCCCTAACCCCCAATATGATGGTATCTGGGGATAGGGCCTTTGGAGGTAATTAGATCATGGGGGTGGGGCTCTCGTGATGGGATTAGTGTACTTATAAAAAGAGACACAAGAGAGATCTCTCTTTCTCTCCACCGTGTGAGGACACACCAAGAAGACAGCCATCTGCAAGCCAGGAAGAGAGCTCTCACCAGGAACTAAATCTGGCAGCTTGATCTTGGACTTTTGGCCTCCAGAACTGTGAGAAATAAATGCCTATTGTGTAAGCCGCCCAATCTGTGGTATTGTGTTATAGCAGCCCAAGCTGATGAAGACATGGAAAATATATAGTATGATCTAATTTTCACATACCTGAGGTTCTAGAAGTAGAGACAAGAAAGGATGAGAAGAAGCAACATTTGAAAAGATAATACGATGTTCTAGAGTTGATGAAGAATGTGTATTATCAGTTAATGAAGCAAAAGAGCTCACATGGAGGATAAAATTTTTTTTAACCCAAAACTACTCACACCTCATGAAACTGTAGAGCCCAGAAGACAATCTTAAAAACAATTAGCAACTAAACATTGATCATCCACAATGAAAGGGTTATTAAAATGATGGCATAATTTTCAATAGCAATAACAAAAGCCAGATTAGATGAAATAATTTTTCAAAGCTCTGAAAGGAAGAACTTTTCATCTAGGACTGATTACCCTGTAACATTATAATTTATAAAAGTTCACCAGCAAGAGAACTGAGAAATTATTTTTAATATATCCATACAAGGCAAAATTATAAATAATTCAAAAATTACAGAACATCTATTATATGAATTTTTATTACTTGAAGTCAGAATGTTGAAATAAGAAGCCAAAGGCAATATGATATGTGCAATGACACCATATATAAGCAAAAAAATGATCGCTATGTATAATTTTGATTATCTACAGCTGTGCTAAAAGCATAACCACTTTTATAAGATGGATATACACCAAGTTCTTGATAGCGGCTATCTTTCCCATTGTTGGTGGGAGTGTAAAATGTGCAGCCCTTATGGAAAACAATATAAAATTTCCTAAAAAATTAAAAATATAGCTACAATGTGATCCAGCAATCCCACTTCTGGATATGTATCCAAAATAATTCAAAGCAGGATCTTGAAGAGATATTTGCACACCCATATTCATTGCAGCATTATTCACAATAGCCATGAGGTAGAAGAAACACAAAAGTCCATCCATGGATGAATGGATAAAGAAAATGTAGTTTATACATATGATGGAATATTATACAGCCTTAAAAAGGACAGAAATTGTGTCACATGCAATGTGACCTCTAGTGCATTATGCTAAGTAAAATAAGCCAGTCACAAAAGGGCAAATACTGTATGAGTCCACTCATGTGAAGTATCTAAAGTATTCAAAATCATAGAAACAGAAAATAGAAAGGGGTCATCAAGGTCTGGGGAAGAGGGAGGGAAAATTAGTGTTTAATGTATATAGTGTTTCAGAGTTGAAAGGTGAAAATTTCTAGAGCTCTGCTTCACAGCAATATGAATATACTTAACACCACTCAACTGTACACTTAAAATGGTAAAAAAAAAAAAAAAAAGGGAAGAAAACACAGGGCATAAATCATCATGACATAGGATTAGTCAACAGATTTTTAGATATGACACCAAAAGCAAAGGCAACAGAAGAAAAAATAGATAAATTGGACTTCATCAAAATTAAATACTTTTTTGCTTCAAAGAACACTCTCAAGAAAGTAATTAATGGACAACCCACAGAATGGGAGAATATTTTTGCAAATAATATCTCTGAAAAGAGACTTCTATCTAGAGTATGTGAAAAACACTGACAACTCAATAATAAAAGACAAATAAACCAATTAAAAATGGACAAAGGATGAATACACATTGCTCCAAAGAAGATATACAAATGGCCAATAAGCGTATGAAAAGATGCTCAACATCGAGGAAATGCAATCCACAACCATAGTGAGATGCCGTTTCAGAACCACCAGGATGGCTATTATCAAAAAGACAGATGATAACAAGTGTTGGCTAGAATATGGAGAGAAATGGGAACCCTCATATACTGCTAGTGGAAATATAGAAAATGGTGCAGCCGCTTGGGAAACAGTCTGGTAGTTCCTGAAAAGGCTAAACATGGAGTTTCCGTATAACCCAGCCACCCCCCTCTCAGGTGTACAGCCTTGAGAAATGAAAATGTGCATCCCCACAAAACTTGTGCACACAAATTCATTGCAGAATTATTTATAATACACTAAGTGGGACCAACCCAATGTCCATCAACTAATGAATGGGTTTAACAAATTGTTGTCTATCCACACGATGGAATATTATTCGGCAATAAAAAGTTTTGAAGTACTGATATGTGTGAAAACATGGATGGACCTTGGAAACGTTATTTTAAGTGAAAGAAGACAGACATAATTCCATTGCTATGAAAGTCCAGAACGTGGAAATCTGTAGAGACAGGAAGAGGAGTAGTGGTGGCTTAGGGCTGGGGCATGGTTGGGAGACAGGGGGGTGATAGCTAAAGGTATGGGGTTACTTTTTGAGGAGATGAAATTGTTCTAAAATTTATTGTGGCAAATTATGTGTATGGACTAAAAGCCATAAAATTGTACACGTTAAATGCGTGAGTTTTATGTTATGTGAATGTCTTAATAAAGTTTTTATTTAAAAAATGGGTTGCAGCAAATATGGCAGAACGTTCGCATTGCCTAGGTCTCTGTGTAGGCTCTATCGGTTTCTGCTGCATTCTTCTCTCGAGTTGAAGCATTCCTAATAAATCTATCCATTTTCTTTAAAAAAGAGTGTAAAGCAGTGAGTGTGAATGCAGGCCGTCTTGTGATCTAAAGACCCTTGTTGGCTCATTCAGAAGCCCCCATTCATGGAAGGAGGAGTAAAAACGTCACATGGGGTGTGGTCTGAATCCCCCAGCTGGTCTGGTGACCCCACCATGGCCCCAGTGGCACACCTTGGTTCATGTGGTTGGTGCCGTTGAGCTCCTTCCCTACATGTGAGGGAGCATGAAAGAACCAGCATTTGGTCAGGTTCATGCTGAAAGATTGTGACATGTGGAGCAGTTAACAGTGACTAACTTCTCTCCTTATATAAATTAGGAGCCTTACAACCTATAATCAATCACCTTGTGGGTTCCTATGTCATTTGTGTTTGCTGTCAGAGAACATCTATTAATCCCCACATACGACACAGCTTCACACAACACCAGTCCCTGAAACATGATCTTTGGAATGAACCAAGACAAGGGATGTTCCAAGGAAGGACCACAGGATGAGAGGTGGAGTTTGTCCTCCACAGACTGACGAGGACGGGAGATGGACCCTCGGGGAGTGCAGCTAAATCACAACATATTTTACCTAAACGAGCACCAACGGCCAGGTTTGTACCGAAGGCATCCCACCTCAGTCAGGCCTCAGAATTCAGGAAGACAGCTCATCAAGTCTCCCAAGGCTCCCAGGAGATGTGCTAGGCAGTAGTGACTCTTGCCAGTCTGCCTGGGGTGAGAGTCCTGTCAAGTCCTGGGGGCCCACAAGTGGGGACTTTGCAAGCTCTTTCATTCCTGGAATCTCCAGCACAGAGAGGTTATGAGGTTGTGGGAATGGCCTCAGCATGTCCCACTGTCTGTCCTAATACCAGCCCCCCTACACCTCAACACCATCTTCCTCTGCCTGAGTCTCCTGTGAGACCTACTCCCAGTGAGTGCCGATGATCGACGGACAAGCAGACACGGGCAGGTCTTGCCATTCGTTGGCCTCTTGGCGAGGATGGGGGCAGCCTGGCCAAGACCTCCGGAACTAGGGTGCTCTCGCCATCCTGCCCAGCGCACAGAAACCACAGGACACCCCGCAGCTCTGAATTAAGAACAAAGTGCAGCTACGAAAGGGCGGCCAGAGGGAGCCCGACCACCTGGGCACTGTCTGAAGGCACATTTTCATCCATGGTGACAGGCCTTGCTCCTCTCCCAGTGGCGTTTCCCCAGGATGCCACAGTGTCTTCCAGGGGATTTATTCCTAGTGGTGAATGAGGAGGGCTCTGGAGCGAAACCCGTGAGGTGCTGACTGGGCTGCCCCGCTTTCTCATGTGTGATCTGCCCTCGGTCCTCTGACCTCCCTAAGCCCACTTTCCTCGTAGAAAGATGGGTGAAACATGACTTCCTCGCGGGCTCTCTATAAGCCCCGTGAGCTGAGGGGGTAAAGCACTGGAGAGCACCGAGCACACAGGGAGTGTCTGCTGTGTGAGTGTCATGATTTCCCTGGTGTTTGTGGGTGACCGTGTTCTTTCCACAGATTTCTCTTCAGTCACTAGTGACTCCTCCCTGAGCCCTGCCCTGTACACTGTACTCGCAAAGTTGCACGTCTACTGTATCTTTCTGTAATAAAGAAGGTTGGGCTACAATTAAATTTGAGACACTTCTTCATTTTTTCTTCCTGTTGGACCGACCCTTGTATTTTCCATGATGAACGTGCAAATCGTCATTCCCCACATTTGCACCCAGTGCCCGGTGTGCGCCACCCCAGGCAGGGACATAGAGGGTGGGGCACACATTGAAGATGCCCACCTGTGAGAGGCCACGGCTTCTGGACCAGCCTCACAGCACGCTGTCTGAGCCTGGCATGACCTCTGAGCCCCGTTCCTCTGGGCAGAGGCCCCGCTGAACAGGGAAGGGCAGCAGGTGGGGGAAGGGTGGCCAAGATGAATCCTCTTCTTCACAAAGGGCCAAAGAGGGCTGAGAGCACTTTAGTGCTGCCCACCTGGACAGAGGAAAGGGAGGCGGTGGAGGAGGACCTGGGGGCTGACCTGCGGATTTCATGGGAGGTGGGAAGAGGGCCCTGACATGAGCCCATTCACCACCTAAGCTCTTTGTTGGGGGACTAACAGAGGGCCAGGCCACCTGTGGGACTGGACAGCTTTAGCCCCATCCTGCTGCTGGGCTACCGCCCTGCGGCCACAGCGTTGCATGCTGGGCAGTGCAGGGGCCACGGTGCAGGGGCCATCCCGACCCCACCTGGGTCCTGGGCAAGGAATGGGACTTAGGACCTGGAGAAGCGGCGTTGGCCGGGGTGGGATGGGGGTGAGGCCAGGGCGTGTCCACGCAGGATCAGAGCCGCTGAGTAGGGCCAGGAGGAAGGGGCTGGAGAGGGGGCCAGCGTGCTTCATGAGGGGCTTCAGCACATTGGGTGGGGGACAGGGCGGTTCTGAGAGACAACAGGGTCTCCTCCCCTGCTCGGCTCCTGTCCCTCACTGTTTGCTCATCTCACTCTGTCCAGGGGGGTCAGGTCCCCTGCTCTGTGCTGGTGCCTGCAGAAGGGCGACTGAGGCCTCTGCCCTCCTCAGGCTGGATCCCAGCTCCCACCCAGCCCTGGGGCTGCAGACCCCTTGCACTCCCCCCCACCCACCCCCCACCCCTGCTGGGCGTGCCGTGCTTGGGAAATGTGGTCATTGTCAGCAGGAACTGTTTACATGCGAATACAAATCTGTGTCCCCATCTGTTCACACAAGAGTCCGGCCATGGCTGGGAAGGGAAGGGCCAGTAGTGGAGTGCCCTTGAAGACCCCAGGGCCCCTGAGGCCAATCCCCCGGCCACAGCAAGATGAGGCCTCCTTTCTCAGTTGGACAAGATGCTCCTGCACAGAAATCCCACAGAAGGACTTGATACCCCCTGGGCCACTGATATCTGCCGCATGCACACCTTGCCAGACGCCCCAGGAGCCTCCTCTCAGCCCCTCCCCCTTGTTCCGTCCTCACTAGGGTTAAGAGGCAGCTGCTCCCCCACCGTCCACGTTTCAGTGATCCCACTAGGCCAGGGGATGCCCCTCCCACAATGAGGCAGAGAGACGGGGAGCCGTGCCCCCTGAGGCCAGGCCTTTTCCTCTTGGCTCAGGCCACCCACACAGGAAGCCCTGGATTAGCTGGGGATGTCACAGCCCCGTTGTGTGGCCACTTCAGGGGAGCAGAGAGAAGCCCCCTAAAGACAAGGGCTGTCTCCAGGCTCCATTCTAGAAATCTAGTTAGGGGTCCAGAGGGCTGACAGGCACAAAAGCAACCCCCCTCCTTATATGTTTCAGGGACACAGATGGTGATGGAATGCCCCAGGAGGCCCCTCTCCAAGGGGCCTTGGAGTAGGGGTGACGACAGGGGTCCCTGGGGATTTGTGGGAGTTATGTGATCCAGGAGCCGTCTGAAGGAGTCCGTGTGGGTCTGGAGGGAAGCTGTGGTTGGCCACCTGTGGATCCTGAGACCTCCCACATCCGCCTTCCTCTGAGGGCGCCTCTCTGTGGAGCAGCGCAGATGCAGCGCTCACTCAGAGAGCATCTCCCAACAGAACTCTCTTTATTCACAATTTACACACAAGGCCCCAGGTGCTGCTCCCACCCGCCTGGCAGTCCCGCCCTCCCCTCACTACATAGTAGAACTGCCAGGACTAGCACTGGGATGAGGGGCGCGGGGTTGGCCTGGAGGGAGCCTGCTGCTCCTACTGGCTGCAGTGCCGCTTCCTCCTCCTCCCCGTGACAAACGGGTCGCACCTTCTCTTTTGTGGCTGTGAGGGGCGAACCAGCCCCAGAGCCAAGGCTGGCCTCCCAGAGACCCCGAGGTTGGCCCCTGGGAGGGGTGTCTTCTCAGCAGGGGCTGGGCCTCCACGTACAGGGCGCTTCCAAGACTTGGCTGCTGGAGGCGGAGCAGGGCTGAGGCCTAATCTCTGAGGGGATGGGGCCTGGGGGGCTCCACAGGCCCCCTGGCCTGCAGGGCAGAGAAGGCCTGAGGCAGGGGCAGGACTCTGAGAGAGCCGCCAGGGCAGCAGGCTGTGCTGAGAGGCCAGGAGGAAGGCCAGGCTGGGCAGGTCATCCTCGTCCTCGCTGGACCCGTCCGCCGGCCCGTGCTTCTCCCTGGCAGGAGAGGCCTCCCCGAGAATGGAGGCATCCCTGGGTCCCAGTCTAGGGGGAGTGCACCTTGGAGCCTGGTGGGGAGAGGGGGGCCGTCCAGCCCAGAGTGGAGGGGACTCCTGACGTCCTGGAGAGAGAGCCAAGGCTTCAGGCCTGGACAGGTCGGTGTTTGCTTGGCCATGCCTTTGAGGGTCGTCACAGTCAGTCTCTGGCGGGCAGGCTTCATCACTGACCCCCAGCTGGGGGCCGTGGTCATGTGCACCTTGGCCGGCCTCAGACTCAGGACTGGAATCCAGTGAGGGTGCGCTGTGACTCGGGGGTGCCGGCACACTCCCCTCCTCCTCCAAGACCAGGAGTCGCTTCTGTACCAGCTGGGAGGAGGGGGGTGGGCAGTGTGAGAGGAGGAGCAGCGGGCAGTGGGACAACGGCATTGGTGGGGAGGAGAGAACGTGGCGACCCTGTGACTCGGTCTCAGAGACAGACATGTGGCCCTCCTGCTGTCCTCCTGCACTGGGTTCCCAGCTTCAGTCCTTCCCTCCCGGCCCAGGCTCCCTGTCCTCCCCCTCCTCTCCTCCTGCACAGCACACACCCCGGAGCTAGTCCTCCCAGTGCTGGGCCCACAGGCAGCGGAGGGCAGGCAGTCACTGCTCCCACTCTGGGGCCCCTCCCCTCCCGGGCTCACCTGCTCAGGAGTGAGTCCTTCCTCCTGCTCCAGCTCCTCAGCCAGGGCCAAGGGATCCAGCTGTGGTTCTGGGGAAAGCAATTCCGCCAGGAATCGGGGGTGGAGGACCGCCTCCACCTGGAACAGAACCGAGAGGCTGTGAGCGTCCTGGGCGGGGAGTGACTGTGAGCCAAGGGGACCTGGAGGAGCTTGAAAAGCAAAGCTGCACCCCACCCCCTCCACAAGGCGGGTGTTTTAAACCATCATGATCACCGGCTACACACAGACGCGCGCACACACACAGCTCAGGAACAAGGAACACAGCTTAATCCCAATGGACTGGACAGAACCCAGATCCTGGGTGCTGAGAGAGCCACTTCCTAGAATCTTCTAGACCCCAGAGCTCCGAGGCAGCCCACCTTGGTGATGAAGTCTTCCTGGGAACACAGCTTGTCAATGTAGCTCAGGAGACCGGGGTCCGGGTAGGTCCCGCCCTCTTCCTGCTGCGGCTCGTTTCCGTCCTCTTTCCATCCTCCAGCCGGCTCCCTTACGGCCGAGCGGGCCGGCCCCACCATCCCCTCCATGATGTCCATGTACTCTCTCACGGCCTCAGAGGGGATCTCCTTGGGTGCCCTGCTCTCCAGGCGCCGCAGAGGTCTGTGTGGCTGCGGGCGGGCAGGCTGGGCCCTGGGGCCGGCCTTCCTGGGCACGCAGGCTGAGGCCGAGCGGGAAGGAGGGGAGGAGTGTGAGGGGCTCAAGCTTCCACCCCCGAGCCCCCAGCGCACTGGTGAGGGAGTGTCTGCGGGACATTAATGGGGGTGCAGGCTGGGGCAGGACCACCTGGAGCCACGTGTGCGTGGGAGGGAGGAGTGTGAGGGGCATCTAGGAGGGTCGCATGTGAGGACGGTGGAACCTCCGACTCTCCAGGGGTCTCCCCACCCAGCCCACTTCCCAGGCAGACACGTGGCCCTCGTGCTGTCCTCCTGAGCCACATCCCAGCTTTGGGTCCCTCTCAGGATCCCAAACATAAAGTTGGGTCCCTTCACAGGGAGGTGGGAGAGTAACTATGAATCGGACCGGGTCAATACCCCATCGTGACGAGGGGGCTGAGCCCCCAGGCTCCCGGTGGCTGTTCTGGTTGAAAGCCCAATGTCCCCCTTGAAGGAAAAGGACTGACATGGGAGAGGGGCCTTCCCTAGGCCTGGGTGGCCATTGGCTCCTGTGGGAATGAGGTGCTGTACCTGGCTGCGGGCCCACCTCTGGGGCAGGGGGCCCCCGAGGATCAGGCCTCGGTGGGGCTGGAGGAGGCACACCGTGCACCCCCTTCATCCACTGCAGCTTCTGAATCTGCATCTCCTCCTCCACCTCAAACTCCATGAACCTGGGGGGGGAGGGAGGCACAGGCCTCGCTGAGGAGGAGGCCTGGGCTGGGGCCGAGCAAAGGCAGCAGCTGACTGAGAGACTGGGGAGAGGAAGTGTGTTAGCGGGGGGCGGCCATGGCCCTGGCCACTGAGGAGGCAGCAGGCTGGCTGGGGGGACACACGCCCCTGCACAGCCTCTATGGCTGGGTTTGACCCCCTGGGCTCGCAGATTTACCCCACCCTGTCTGGAGACCTTCATGTCAAGGCAAGGGCAGGTCAAGAGGAGGGAGGGTGGAGCTCCCAGGGGAGGTAGGACAGAAGAACCCAAACTCCCAAGGTGAGGGAGAAGCTTCTGGACGGGAGTAGGGGTCTTTGGGCTTCAGGGATCCTGTGCTGGCTGACACCCCTCCTTTCAGCATCCTCTCTGATGAGCATCTCCACAGCCAGAACCTGCCCTGTGGTCCAGCCCTCACCCCCGTGCAGCCCTCGGGCCCCAGGACCCTGACTCACTTTCCCGCCATCTCGTAGAAGATCATCCGGTCAAAGTTGCTCTTGCGCTGCCATTCCTGCACGGCCCGCCACAGTCCCTCCTCTAGCGTCATGGCGGGCTTCAGGCGGGCCAGGGACCGAAGCACTGGGCTGTAAGCCCTAGGGGTCAGTCACAGTCTCCAGCCTGGCCTCCACCCGTCCTGACCCCCCGCACTGTGGACACGTCCCACCCAGTTCGACGAGTGCCGGCAGGGTGACAGGCAGGTGTCTGGAAGTGCAAAGACAAGCCTTCCTCCTGGTGTCACTGCCTCACACTCACACCAGCCCACGGCCCTGCCTCAGGCTGACCTTCCACTCGCACCCTGTGGCCGGGGCATCGTGGCTGTGGGGCTCTTTTCCTTTCAATGTTGCCTTTCGTAATGATAATCGCTGCCATTAATGAGGCATAGCATGTGCCAGGCGATCCGCTAACACTTCATAGATCAGCCCAGGAATCTCCACGGTCCTCTGATTTAAGTAGAATTGTCCCCTTTTTATGAGGGACCTGAGAGTGGGATGGAAGTGCCCCCCAGGCTCACAACTCCAGCAGGAAGGAGCCCGCGCCCTCGCCACTACTGAGCTCCACCTCTGCCCTCCTGAGAATTCCTGTTCTAACTGGAATTCCCCAGAACAACGAGGGTGGGACTTCCATAAGCTCTCTCCTGGGCCTGCACATCTTCTGCCTCCTCTGACGTAACATCCTTGGCCATCCTGCGCTAAGTCCTGTGTTGAAAGGAGACAGGACCACAGGAGAGCAGGCATCCAAACCATGCCTCCTCTCCTTACTCCAGGAGGAGCCTCTCTGACTGCGTCTTCTGAAAATGTGATCATGGTAATTATGGAAGAGATGGGCTGGCTGGACTCGGGAGGGGATGGGGGGCAGTTGAGATAAGGCACCTGAGAGGATGTCATAAACCGGAAGTGTGACGCACATTACCAAGCATGAGTCTTCTCAGAGCATGGCACCACCCTCACACTTTCCTTCTAGTACCCCTAGGATAACTAACCCATGGTTCCTCCCAAGCCCCTCTCCCTGTGAAAGCTCCAGACGAGCTCGTCCCAGGGAGTGTGCTCACATGAGGAAGCAGGAAAGAGCTTCTGTATCAGGACTCTGAGGAAGGTGCCTCCAGGCCAGGGACTTGAAGTGCTGCCAGCGTCGGAAGTTCTCATAAACACTCTTGGCGTTACAGGAGTCACCCAGTGAGGCCTTGGATGGGGTGGTGGCCAGGCCGCCCTCCCTGGAAGCCCCATGGGGCTGTGGCCCAGCGTTCACTGGAGTGAAGATGGAGGCCAGCTGGGCAGCTGGTGGTGGAGCTTGAGGAGGAAGGCCTGGGGACCAGCCTCCCTTGCCAGCAGGGGTGGCCCCAACAGCTGGGGTGGGCATAGTGGTCTCCACCATAGAGGCTGCCAAGAATAGGGGTGCAGAGTAGGCAGCATTCCCACAGAGGGCCCCTGCAGCACTCCAGTTGAGGGGGGCCTGGGTAAGGACAAAGTTCTGTGTCTGGGGGGGCTCCTCTGGCCTTCCTTCTGACCTGACTTGGACAATGACGTTGCAAGCCCCAGTCCCACCTGGGCTGTGGCCACTGGCAGCCACCAAAGGTGTCCTGGGGAAAGCCGGCAGCACCAGGGGGCTGTCAGGAGGGAATGATGGGGTCATGAGGGGTGGTGGGTGCTGCTGCCAGGGTGGTCGGTGTGGGGGACCAGGAGTGGGTGGAGGAAAGGGCAGTGCCGAGAAAGGAGACATGGAGGCACCAGGGTTCACAGTCACATCCGGTCCCAGCGCTGGAGATGCTGTTGAGACAAAGGAAAGTGGTGAACTGAGTGGAGAATCAGGAACCAGGAACGAGTCTGCTCCGGGCCCCCTTTAGTCATTGGGGGATCAGAGTGACGAATCCCAACAGGTGAGGCCATGTCAATGGGGGAAACTGTGCACTTTGCAAATGTCCTTGAGTGATTTCCATGCTCTGACCTCCAGTTGAGAATTATGCCACGGGAAAACTTGCACCCTGTTCATCAAGGTCCCTGACCCCTGTCTGCTGAGAAGTCCTGGCAAGCGCTGACTGCAGAGCCTCCCTGAGGACTTCCCTGGCACCTGACCCTGCAGCCCGGCTCATAGGCTGTATCTCAAGATACTGAACTGGGTGGACACCTGCTCTGTGGGAAACGCCCCTCCGCAGGCTCACTAGCAGGTGGGCCTTCTCCAAGGTAAGTTCTAGGCCCCCAAAGCACCTCTGTGAACAGCCGGCATCTAACACATTAGGGCCCCATCTCCTCCTCAGTCTTCCCTTTCCTGATACTCAGTGTAAATCCCTCTCTTTCCTTCCTGGCCTAACACAACAAATCATTGGAAAAAGATCTCTCCTTAAGAAAGCACCCTAGGACCCCTGATATAAGCCCAGCATGCGTGTGCAACTCAGAACCCCCCACAGCAAACACCTTACATGGCCAGGTTCTGTCCCCTGTCCCCAGTGCCAGAGTCGCTGCCACACTTGGGAAGCTCTGTTCCCCGGAGAGGGTTCCATAACATGTGGGTTGTCCCTGAGGTTCTGTCATTTCTTAGCCAGTGATGGCTGCAGAGGATTAGAAAAGGGCCAAGAAACAGAGGGCAGTGGGGCTGTCAGGGGAGGTTCCAGAGAGTTCCAGAGCTGTCGGTCATGTTAGTTTGCTTGTAGGAGTGCAGACCGTGTGTGGTCTTTCCCCTTCCAGCTCCCGACAACGGAAAGTGAAGAGGCACTAAGAGGCAGGCATGCGCCAGGTGGGACAGAGTCATCTGGAACACATCCGTGTTCATGAGGAACTCGTGCAGAGCCTAGCCCAGCAGAACAAGGTACACACATGAGCACCTAAGGGATCAGGACAAGTGTCCTAGGACATTTAATAATAACACAGAAGATTGTCTTCCTGCTTCTGGGCTACTCTCCTTCCCCCCTCTAAAAAGGAATCAGTCTTCAGAAATGGTCCACGGGAAAACCAACCACACTCCACACCTGTTCTCTGTCCATGAAGTAGTGACGTGGAATATGAGCAAACCTTCATCTCGAGGGTAAAATGCAAGGCTGAGGGTACACGTCAGACACTGGACAAGATGAAGTAGATCTGCAGAACTGAGTTTCCACGAAAGGGAGAACAACTCAGAACAACTCAGGAACCCGAGGCCTCTCTTGGTTGGAGCCACCCGGCTGCCCTGCCCCTGTCAAATCTAAGACAACAGCTACCTGGACTGAGGAGAAGGGAGCTCTAGGCTGGAAGGGGTGGAGGAGCTCTGGGCTGCAGCAGTTAGAGTAACTTCCAGCCTAGCTCTTGGAAAGGACATGTCATTGCAGACTTGACCACAGACAGCCCCACTGAACAATATTCTGGCTAAGACCATCCCTCCCTACACCCCCATAGATCTAGTATGCTCAGTTCAAAGCCCTTAGAAAGACATCGTGGGGCAAGCTCCAGGTGCCTGAGGAACATGACCCAGGGCTAGGCTTTCCCCGTGACCTCCCCTGTGCCACTGCCATGACATAATTCCACCTTTCCCTACACACACACATGTCAAACTGGCTTGTATTCTCTCCATAAAGAATCAATGTGCCTGCTGCCATCCTTTCTCCACACCCAGGGCACTTCCCCTGAGCTGTCTTGATTCTCCTCTAAGGAGCTCTCCTCCCCAGCGCTGCCTCAGGTTTCCATCTACTCCCAGCATCCCAGGGGAGATATCTTCAGGGGTCCAGTGCTCTCTCCTTTACTTCAGGTCAACCTACATGCCCCTAGTGAAGTGTCACATGTGAATCTCAAGGATTTGAGGGGTGGCAGGGACTCTGAAACACACGCACCCAACCTACTTGCTTACCTTCTTCTGAAGCCATCCTGCAGAACTGGGCACTGATCGCCACTGCCTGGCAACCTCTACAATGAGAAAAGTCAAGTTCCGGACCCAGAGAGTGATCTGCTCTAGCAGATGCTCAGGATTCAAGTAAAGGAGAGAAAAGTTTGAATCTAAACAGGAGTAGAATGTAGGACTCAAGACATTCTGCAGTGGGGGAGGGGCAGCGGGGGGTGGGCCTGGGTGGGGGTAGGGAGGCATTCCATGAAGGGCTCTGGCAGGTAGGCAAGAACCAGAAGTTCCTTTCAAATTATACAGTGGCAACACAATTGGTGTGTGCCTCTTTAGGCAATTTATACATTATTTTTCAGATTCACAGCACAGACGTTTTACTTGATGTTCCCTTTACTCCAATTCTTTATCCATCAACCTAGTTTTGTGCCCCTCAACCCACTCTGCTTCCTACCTGGTTCTTGACTTCAACAGAGGCTACACTTTCTGAACAAAATGCAGAATATAGTCTGATAAACACATGAATACTTATGGCCACATGGAACCCAGTGTTTGGATTAGGATTGTCTCGGTAGATCCAGCGTGTTCGGTTGCTGTATGCACACCATTCTTTAAAAGCAGTCCTTATGTCCCCGGCTACTGTCCAGCGCTGTAAGCTTTGCAGACTCCAGCAGGACCAGCTGTACTAACAATCCCTTTGCAGGAAAGCCCCATCCAAGAATGGTTCTACCAAAAGAGTGTAACATATTAAGCTATTATTAGTTACTCACCACTATAAAAAGGAGAACTTGGAGTAAAGAGACTGAAGTGTGCATCTTGGCTCCACCACAAAACACAATTACACACACACACACACACAATTTGCAGGCTCTCTGGATTGTGTGGAAAGTGGAAGAGCCATCATAGAGCACTCAGTGTCGAGGTTCAGTGGGGGCAAGGACAGAAGTAAGGGACAGGAAGGCAGAGAATCTTCTTCTCCTTCCCTGTGTCAAAGGGACTTCACATCCTAGAGCCCTGTTTTCGTAGGTGTTAAAAATCCATTACTCATGAAATGAGTACCTTGAGACAAAGCCAGGATTCTACCCAGCAATGTCCAATCCCCATTCACTCACTTTCATCTAAGTCCTAGATCACCAATCTGAGCCTGGAAGCCCTGCTCATCTTCTGGCAAATTTCTGTCTGCCTCACATACCCTTGCTCTTTGGAATGCAGACTCACCATTGCTTGTGGTCCCATCTGCATGGGAATCACAGTAGCACCCCTTAAAAATATACGTTTGATTCTTTTTTTTTCATATTGTGAATCAATGTCAGTTTTCAGTATCAAAATGAAATGAAAGAGTATTCATGTTTTGTGTTGTGAGAAGAGATGATTGTTAGGAAATTCATCAAGGGAGATGAGGGGTGAAAACTTCAGAGGATTGCAACTAAATCTCTTGGGAGACAAGGTTCACTCCTTGCTGTAGCAGCAGTAGAGTCCCTACTGTGGTAGGGTGTTGGAGAAGAGAAGAGAGGTTTAGAAGGACTGTTCCACACTGTGAACATTCACTGAAAGACTCTTTTTGGTGCTTAAGAAGTTTCTTGCTCCTTGCAAGGATAAATTGACTCAAAAGAAGATGAGAAGCTGAGGTGAGAGTAATTCAGGCAAAGTCATGGTGAACTTTATTTCAAAAAACTCCTGTTGGAGAATGAAAAAATAAAGAACTTGGAGATGTTTCTCAGGACTTGAGCATTTATCATGGGAAACTGTAAATGATTTTCAACCAATAACTTCATACTAGATGGATGGTGAGACAAAATGTTTTACTCAGGCACTCAAGAAAGGCAGCTTCCTTGTTGCTTCCTCCCCTTGTCCAGCCAGTCAACCAATTATTTACAAGATTCTCACTCTTGGCTTTGATATAGGATTTAAAAGAGTCTTCTCAGGGCCAGCAATAAAAAATTGCACTGTGGAAAAATTATCTGGTCCCAATTCTGCAATCATTTTTGTACTACATCAAAATCCTAGAGCCCAGAATCAGATATAATTAAATTAGTCCAAATGTAATTTAGGAAGACCAGCCACAGAAGGGGGTAGCTAAAAGTCCTTTTGTTACTAAACACAAACACAGGTTCGTTTACCCACTGCACAGGAGGGCCAATAACTGGAACGCCAGGCTTGTGGCAAGGAAAGAGGTTTATTATTGACAGGCAGCCAGATGAGGAGATGGAAGTTAAAACTCAGATCCACCTCTTCAAAGGGAAAAAAGTAGGGGTTTTTATCTGGGGTTTTAGGTAGGGGAGGGGGAGCATGTGGCCTTACTGGTTGGCACCTTCCCATCAGCCTGCATTTGGCCTTAAAGATTGCATTTCTTTTCCCTTGACTGTCTGGACTTTTCTGGTTAGTTTTCATCTTCAGCCTGCCTTTGGCCTGGTGAGGCTGAATCTTGATGTCTGGACCTTGACTTCCTGGGAAAGACAGCTCACTCATTTACTAAGGAAGGAGAGAAGGACCTGGTTAGTTTTAGACAACAGTTGATTATGCTGAGTATGCACAGCTGCAGTTAGCAAAGCTTATCTCAAAGTTTTTGCTCTAGGGAAGATTTTAACTTCTTTGCTCTTGGTTTCACTTTGGACCATGATCTCGACTATTCTTGCAGAAAGGTCAAGGGCAGGCATTGTCTGCTGAGAAAAGACATCTCTGGACATGGATCACAGGCCTTGGAAGACAGATGATCTTCCACTCAGTCAGGGAACATTAGAGGAATGCTGAGATACCATGTTTGTGTCTTGCAGAGTTTTCATTCTGAGCACTTGGCGGCTCTTGGTGGTGTTAGATGTGACGGGTCTTAACAGGTATCCTGTAGCGTGAGAAATCCTCTGATCTTGCAATTGACCAGAAAGAGGATCGGATGCTTGAAGTTTCTTTGGAAAGTATTACAAACTCAAGTCAATAAGTTGATTCTGCTATTATATATTTTTTTATGGCCAAGTGAAATTCTGCAATATATTACAAAAAACCAGGGATGGAGAGTAAAATTGTTCCCATACTACCTGCAATGTCACCTAAAATTGGCCCAGACCGTCAAGTCTTGATCAAAGTTATAGCAAAAACCTTGCAAGAGAAACATCTGTGAACCAACACTTACTGAAAAACCTCTACATATTAAATAAATAAACTAGGAAAAATATTCTAGTACAGCAAATGCGTTTGGAAAAACTCTAGGAACAGAGGGGAGAGCATCTCTTGGAGTGTTTCCCAGGCGTAAAATTCTTTGCCAGAATTGTTCTTTAATGGAACCTCCAGACCTGCTGGGAAGCAGGACCTACTATCTTTAGAAAGGCATGCACAAGAACCGAGGAAACGCACTCCAAAGAGCAAGCCAGCACTCGCCCACTTAGAGGACGTGGTGCTTAAGGAAGAGGCCTCCCAGACTCCTTCACGAGGGCGTATCTGAGTGCCTGCATCACAGGTTTGCAACTTTAGCATCGTGAGCGCTCAGTTCACGTGCGCTGGTCGAGGAAGGACGGCCACGGAGGCTACAGGCGAGGACAAACGCCCCACAAGCTCCCCAGCGCTCCTGACACCCCAATTCTCTCCTCTCCCGGGGACCTCCTGGCACCATTCCCCGGAGTGCCCCGCGCCCGCAC
Organism: Ceratotherium simum simum; assembly: GCF_057802395.1. Classification (NCBI taxonomy): domain Eukaryota; kingdom Metazoa; phylum Chordata; class Mammalia; order Perissodactyla; family Rhinocerotidae; genus Ceratotherium; species Ceratotherium simum. The sequence goes on along the minus strand of NC_141919.1, from coordinate 54,730,180 downwards.
GCATGCGCAATCCGACTGGGGGCGGGGCTCGCACTCTTCCTCCAACGGCTCCCGGCGTCCGTTGCGGCTTCCGCTCGGGAGACGCGCATGCGCGAGCGCGGGAGGAGGGGTCCCAACGGCCGTCCGGGCTGGGGGTGGGGCCTGGAAGGGTGGTCGTCGGGGTGGGTGGTGTGAACGAGGAGGTAAAGGGTGCGTGTACTCTCCACCCCTCAAGTGTCCCTGCTCTTCCCCGTTGTCCACGCCGCGGACTGTTCGCATCCGTGTGTCCGCGTGGGGAGACGTCCCGCAGTGTGGGTTCACGCCCTCACACGGCTCACTTCCGGTGCGGCGTTTACACCAGGGGATTGGCGCCACCGGGGAGCAGGCTGCGTGGACGGCTCAGGACTGCCGGGCCTGCAGCGGGGGCTCAGTAAGCGTTCTGTGCGCGCTCTGAGCAGTGCGGGCGCTGGAGGGAAAGTCTGCCGGCCCCTGAAACCGTCTCCCACTCAGCAAGAAGTAGCCCAGGCCCTTGAAACATGAGTGAGGATCTAACGTCCATCCTCATAGGTTCAGTAACGCCTCCCTTACTAACGTACAAGTATCAACCAACAGTTATGTTCTGCTGCACTCTTGTCAATGATGTGAGCGACTTTGCTGAATCTAGTATAATAAACCGTTTGTTCATAGTCTGATGTCACATCATGATGAACTGCAGGCCTAGGTCAGCCCAAGTCAACAAAAGCATTAGGTGAGACGGGCATATGGAATTTACAGTGAGTTTTGTATCCTTTTAATTATTTGCAAGTTATGTACCGCACATCCATTATATTGTTCAAATTAGTTAGATATGTGTGTGTATATATTCACGTACATTCACGTTTCCTTTAGAGCCTGTCCAGGTTGTTAAGCCTTTGCCGGCACAGTACTGCATGTCCGTTTGGGGTTGACGGTGGTTTGTGTTTGTATTCTGGGGGAGTGAAGGTGCTGTGGGTGTGTTTGTAGTGTGAGGTACACGTGTGTGTTCATGGGTTGTTGGGGTTCAGTGTGTGTATTTAAGGATGTTAAGCAGTTTTGTGCTTGTTTTTGCAGATTGGGAAGTTGTAGGTGGTTGTGTGCTTCTGGAAATGCGATGTGGTATATATGTATTTGTGGATCTCCTGGGGATTGTAGGGCTTCATGGGCAGTGGGTGGTTTTATGCATGTCGTTATTGGAGAGTCTGTTGGCATTGTGTTTACAGGAATTCCTGGTTGGTGGTTTATTTGTGTAGTTAATGAGTTGGTGGGAATCTGATTAGTGCATTTGTATGTGTGGGTTGGTGATGTCTGTGTGGACGTTTGGGTTAAGTGGAAGTCAAGGGTGTGTTTTTGTGTGTTGAGTGTATTTAGAGGGTTTGAGATGTAAGTCAAATACAGTCAAGGTCTCAGGGTTACGTATTTGTAAGTTATATCTTTTGGAATGTTTGTGTGTGTGTGTTTTCCCCCTGAATGTTGGAAATGCATGTGTGTAGTGGCGGTTTTGGAAGGATTAGCTCTGTGTGTATCTTGGCAATGTTGAGGACAGTGCTTGTGTATATTATTTTTGGTGTAAGGTCTGTGTTTTGCCTGTTTTCGTTAATGTGGAGGGCTCATTTGTGCGTATTCAGGGCATGCTGTATGATTATGTGTATTTCTTTTGGTGATTTTCAGAAGTTGTGGGTACATATTTGGGTGAGTGAGTCCCTATTTTATGGAACTGGTGGGGTGTCATATATGTGCAGATGAATGGGTTGTGTGGTGTGTGGGGTTTATATGAATCTGTCTTCTGGAAGGTGGTGGAGTTATTTCAGTGGGAGTATGTGGGAGTGTGTGTGTGTATGCAGGTAGTATGAGGCTGTGTGTGTATTTTGACGTATAGGGTGGTATGTTTCCGTATTTGTAGTATGCTGGGTAATTAGAGGTATATTTGGGGCTTGTGGTGAGAAACGTGTATTGAGTTTGTGTGTGTATTCAAGGAGCATAGCAGATTCGATGAATATATATAGGGTATGTGTTTGCATTTTTCAGTAGGAGGTTATTAGTATGTATCTGGGAGTGATTATTTTTATACTGATAAAGAAATGGGGTTATGTGTTTATACAGGGGAGTGTGAGGATTGTATTTGTATGTACTGGAGGTATGTGATATGATTCTGCGTGAGTATTTAGGGGTGTGGAGGTTTGAGTTGTGTAATTGGGGACTTGGAAGAGGTTTTACATGTATTTATATATGATGTATTGGAGATGTTTCCTTGTGTCTTAGGAGTATATACTGGTTTGTGTGCACATCCATCAGTGCATGGGTGAGTTATATAAATATTTATTATAGGATCTGGGGTTGTCAGGAATGGTCAAAGGGATTTCCTTTGGCGAATGCTACAGGTTTGGTACTTGCGTTTGGGAACGTTTGGGATTAGGGTGGTGGTGATGTATTCTGGAGATGTGAGGATGATGTGTTTTGGGGGTGTATATATTTAGACATTGGGAATATTTGTGTGTGTGTTTTTGTTGTTCAGGGGTGCGGGGGGGTCGTGAGTGTGTAGTAGCTAGAGTGCAGGGGTTGTTGGTGTTTTTGTGTTTGTCTATATCTGTTTGAGTGTGAAGGGTATATATTCATGGATGGTTTTGTGTGTGTGTATAAAGGGTTCAAGGATCCTGTTTGTGTCATTTCTGCAATGTAATGGTTGAAGAGCTTGGTGGGGTGGTTTATATGTGTGTTTTCAGTGTTTGTGAGGTAGTCTTCTATGTATTTGGTTTGTATAGGTTGTGGCTGTGTGTGTGTTTGGGTTCACGCGGCTTATGGGGTGTGTATTCTACAAGATGTGGGATGTTCAGTGTCTGTATTTGGAAACAGAGGCTGTGTAGGTTGTGTGTGTTTGGGAATTGTGGAGTATGTGTATTTTAGGGCTGTGGGATTGCCTATGGGTATGTTTTACATACCCCTGAAACAACTATGTCCTTGGTGGTTTGGAGATCCTATGTGTCTTTAAGGTATTCATTGTGAACATATGGAGTGTGTGTTGGTTGTATATGTTTGTATTTGGCCACATGTTTTATGTGTGTATGTACAGTTCTAGGTGTGGAATGTGAGTATTCAAGGAAAGTATGGTTTTTTCTAAAAACCTAGGTAGTAAGAGGTGGCTTGTATGTGTATTCAAGGTGCAGGTAGCAGCTGTATGCATGTGTTTAAGGTGTATGAAAGGCTGTATGTTCTGGAGATATATGTTCTGGAGCTATGTAGGTAGTTTTGTTTGTATATTTGGGGTGAGAGTTGAGGGTGTTAGGGTGCAAGTGGATTGTTTGCACATATTCGTATGAAAGGGGATGGGGTGCGCTGGAACTGGCTCGTACTAGGTTGGCGTAGTCAGTGGTGCATATCTTCCCAGCTCTGTGTTCAGTGACGTCAGGTTGAACTTAGTCATGCTGAGAATATTTACACCAGGTAAATTGTGAAATGCCACAAATCAAGGCTTTTCCACCTACCCCTGGAGAGCATTTTATTAAGCATTTACCAGCATTTACAACTAGGGTGTGTGTGTGTGTGTGTGTGTGTGTGTGTGTGTCTGTGTCTGTGTATCTGTGCCTGGATGGATGGATCTGTAAAACAAGACTTTTCAGGCATCAGTGGGTATGTGTATGGGAGACGACGTGAATTGCAAGTGGGGCATCTGGGGCTGTGGGCGCTTGTATGTGTGCATCAACCCTGGTCGTTCTGAATCATTGCATTGCTCTGCATTAGGTCGGTCCATTCTTTATTGCCAAAGAATCCCCATAAATGTTGGTGATTTCTGGCCCCTCCTCATCCAGATGGGCTCGGGGGTGTCTGTACCCTCAGCAGGTGGACACTCCCTCAGCATCTGTGTGGTCCTGGCATCTGGGTCCTGAGATGGCTGGGCCTGGTGGACAGATGGCCATGCAGAGCAGCAGCAGTGTATCAATCATGTTTTTATTTTCTGTATTTTGTGATGTTTTGACATCTGAAAAAGCTCGCTGGCCAGGGAGAAAGTACCCCACCCAGTACTAACCAGTTCTTAGAGGCAGCAAAGGGCTTGCAGGGACCCCATCTTTCATATGACCAACCAATCTAGAGTGTATATCCCAAACTTCCCCCTTTATCTGACTCACACACTAAGCCAGTACTCCGCCTGACCTAAGTCATCTCAGGGTCAGGTAGCAGGCAACTAGAGACCACCCCTATAGCCAAAACCCACCAGAATTCTTGAACTTAGGCAGTCCTACACTGTTGACTCTGCCTTTCCTGCAGAAACACCAATAAAGGCTCTGACCTGGCTTTCTCCTCACTCCTGCCTCTGCCTCCTCACCACCCCTGGTGCTTCCCTGTGGCCCTACGTGGTGTGCCGTGCCCCCTTCTCTCAGGAAATGTGAGTCATAAATTCCACTCTCAATGGCGTTGGCCTCTCCGTGTCATCACTCGACACCTCCATAAATTAAATACCAGGCGTAATTTAGAACCACAGCAGACCTCAGTGTGCAGGGGAGGGGCTCACCTCTGGGCTGCTCTCAGCTTCCTTGCCCATCTTACCACAGCACGTTCTGCCTGAGAAGGCATGGCTGGCTGTTGGCACACTTGCGGCTGGGCTGCTACCACTGTGTGCTGTGTCCACTGTGTGCTGTGTCCACTGTGTGCTGCCGCGCTGTTCCAACTTAGACTGTGACGGGATCTTGAAGGAGAACTCCTTGGGTCCTTCTGTAGCTTACAGGTGCTGTAGAGTCGGTCTGCACGTTGTTCAGGAGAGCCTGAGCCCATCAGTCTGTTTTTCTGAGATCCACATGCCTGGTTTCCTGGGCTGGTGACCCTGGGGGTGACTACAGTCATTGGCTGACATACAAGGCAGAGGCTTTCCCCAAAAGTGAGGGGGGGAGGCTTCCTCAAATAGACGGTGTTCGGATGCGAGTCTGAACAACCAGACCAACAGTGCAGATTCAGAGGTGGGTGCCCTTTCTTTTTCTTCCTTCCTCCCTCCCTCCCTCCCTCCCTTTTCATTGAGATATAGTTGACATATAACATTGTAAGTTTAAGATGTACAGTGTGATGATTTGATACATATATATATTGCGAAATGATTACCACAATGTGATGAGTTAACATCTCCATCACCTCACGTAATTACCATGTTTTTGTGATGAGAACATTTAAGATCTACTTTCTTAGCAGCTTTCAAGTATATAATATAATATAGTAGGGACTGGCCCCGTGGCTTGGTGTTAAGTGCCCACACTCTGCTACTGGCGGCCCAGGTTTGGATCCCAGGTGCTCACTGACGTACTGGTTGTCCGGCCATGCTGAGGCGGCGTCCCACGTACAGCAACTAGAAGGATGTGCAGCTATGACATACAACTATCTACTGGGGCTTTGGGGAGAAAAAGGGGAAAAAAAGGAGGAGGATTGGCATGGATGTTACCTCAGGGCTGATTTTCCTTAAAAAAATAATAATAATACAATATAGTTAACTGTAGTCACCATGCTGTACGTTAGATCTCCAGAACTTATTCATCTAATAACCGGAAGTTTGTACCCTTTGACCAACATCTCCCTATTTCCCCCACCCCTCAGCCCCTGGCAACCACCATTCTACTCTTTTTATGAGTTCAGCTTTTTTAGATTCCACATCTGATATCATACAGTATTTGTGTTTCTCTGTCTGACTTATTTCACTTACCGTAATATCCTCATGGTCAATCCATGTTGTAGCAAATGGCAGAATTTCCTTCTTCTCATGGCTGCATAATATTCCATTGTGTACGCGCGCGCGTGTGTGTGTACATATATGTTTGTATATACATATATGTATATGTATCTCACATCATCTTTATCCATTCATTGGTTGATGGACACTTAGATTGTTTCCATATCTGGGCTATTGTGAATAATGCTTCAGTAAATATAGGTGTGCATATATCTCTTTGAGATCCTGATTTCATTTCCTTTGGATATATACCCAGAAGTAGAATTGCTGCATCATATAATAGTTCTATTTTTAATTTTGGGGGGAACCTCCATAATTATTTTCACAGTGGCTGAACCAATTTACATTCCCACCAGCAGTGCACCAGGGTTCCCTTTCCTCCACATCCTCGCCAACATTTGTTATCTCCTGTCTTCTTTGATGATAGCTATTCTAACAAGTGTGAGGTGATATCTCATTGTGGTTTTGATTTGCATTTCACTGATTATTACTGATGTTGAGCATCTTTTCATATACCTGTTATCCATTTGTATGTCTTCTTTGGAAAATGTCTATATAGGTCCTTTGCCCATTTTTTAATCGGATTGTTTGTGTTTTTTTTTAAATCTATTGAGTTGTATGAGTTCGTTATCTATTTTGAATATTAACCCTTTATCAGATAGATGGTTTGCAAATATTTTCTCTCATTCTGTAGGTTGCCTTTTCATTTTGTTGGTAGTTTCTTTTCCTGTACAGAAGCTTTTTAGTTTGATATAGTCCTACTTATTTATATTTGCTTTTGTTGCTTGTGATTTTGGTGTCATATCCAAAAAATCATTGCCAAGACTAATGTCAAAGAGGTTTTTCCCTGTTTTCTTCTAGGAGTTTTGCAGTTTCATGTCTTATGCTTAAGTCTTTAATCCGTTTTGAGTAATTTTTTAAATTGAAATATAAGTGACATATAATATTGTATTGATTTCAGGTGTACAACATAATGATTCGATATTTGCATATATTGTGAAATGATCACCACAGTAAGTCTAGTTAACATCCATCACCACACAGTCACAATTTTTTTTTATTCTTGTGATGAGAACTTTTAAGATCTACTCTCTGCAACTTTCAAATATACTTATTTTATTAACTACAGTCACCTTGCTGTACATTACATCCCCAGGACTTATTTTATAACTGGGAGTTTTGACCTCCTTCACCCACTTCACCTAACCCCCACCTCCTGCCCTTGGCAACCACCAGTCTGTTCTCTGAGTTGGGGTGTTTTGTTTTTTTTTTTTTTTTTTTTGCTGAGGAAGATTCGCCCTGAGCTAACATCTGTGCCAATCTTCCTCTATTTTGTGTGTGGGTCACCACCACAGTGTGGCCGCCAGTAAGTAGTGTAGGTCTGTGCCTAGGAAACAAACCTTGAACCCAGGCCACCGAAGTGTGTGCCAACTTAACCACTAGGTCATGGGGCTGGCCCCTAGGTTTTTTTTTTTTTTTTTTTTTTTTTTTAGATTCTACGTATAAGTGAAATTATACAGTATTTGTCTTTATCTATCTGACTTATTTCACTTAGCATAATGCTCTCAAGGTCCATCCATGTTGTCACAAATTGCCAGATTTCCTTCTGTTTAATGGCTGAATAATGTTCCATTATATATATACCCCACATTTTCTTTACCTCTTCATCCATTGATGCACACTTAAGTTGCTTCCACATCTTAGCTATTGTAAATGATGCTGCATTGAACATGGGGATACATATATCTTTTTGAGTTAGCCATTTCTTTTCCTTTGGATAAATACCCAGAAGTGGAATTACTAGATTATATGGTAGTTCTATTTTTAATTTTTTGAGGAAACAGCATACAGTCGTGCATTGCTTAACAATGGAGATACATTCTGAGAAATGTGTCGTTAGGTGATTTCGTAGTGTGTACTTACACAAATCTAGATAGTATAGTCTACTGCACACCTAAGCTACATGGTACTAATCTTATGGAAGCACTATTGTATATGCAGTCTGTCATTGACTGACATATTGTTATGCAGTGCATGACTGTACTGTTTTGCATAGTGACTCTACCAGTTTGCATTCCTACCAACAGTGCGTACGTTCACATCCTTGCCAAGATTTATTTCTTGTCTTTTTGATAATAGCATTCTAACACCCAAATACACACATGCGCACACACACACACACCATACCCACATCATCTGTATCTACGTTAACACAACCATTCCTCTCATCTCCCAAATAATCTCACACACGCAATTACTACATAGCTTTATATATCCAAAATCATCTCATACTCGCAAATACACAATGAAACTTCCATAACACACCCTGATTACATAGACACAAACCCTCACCCAACTTGAGGATGCACTGAAACGCAAACACCACAATTTCTGAATCTTCATACACAACTCTCCTACTCTAAATATATACACAATTACCTATACTGCCCAAATACACCTACACCTCCCTAAGACAAACACGTACGCCCCCTTACACACTGCTCAAATGCATACAGTCTTCCACATCTCCTGAGTATACACACAAACCATTCCCATATGCACACATCACTATTCAGCATCCCCAGAATAAACCCGGAATTAACTATCCTCCTGTAATATACTAAAAACTTACCCATACTCCCCTAAAAACACATTTCCAAACACCACTGAATACACATTCAACCTACCCACATATATTAAATACATATTTTAAATATATAAAACATACACACAACACAGAATACAGATACCCAACCCCTCACCCCCAAAACAGACATGAAGCCCCAAATGCGTGATAATAAAACATCCCACACCTGACAGCGTGGCCCTAATCACACACCAGTCTTGATACAGCTAGACACACTTGCCTATAACCTCCTCATACTCCTTAGTGAAATACACCCACTGCAGTGGAACAGGCTCTGAACACACACCCAGTGTGGTGGACTGTATCACCGTAAAGAATATGTACTGTCCCTCTCGGTGGTGTTTCTGTCTGGAAGGTTATATATCCCACCCCATTAAACTCAGACATGGCCATGTGACTTGCTCTGGCCGGTGAAATGCGAGCAGAAATGCCACGTGTGACTTCTGAGCAGACATATTGCCCTCTGTTCCTGTCCCAGATGGAGCTGCTCCATCCATCTGGATCCAAAGTGAAGAGGACAAGGAACCAATCTAAAACTAATGGAGGATATGCAACCTAAGTAAGAAACAAATATTTGTTGTTGGAAGTCACTGAATTACAGACAGTCCCTGACTTACGATTTTTCAACTTTACAATAGTTCAAAAGTGATACTCATTCAGTAGAAACTGTACTTCAAATTTTGAATTTTCACCTTTTCCCAGACTAGCAATATGCAGTACAATCCTCTCTTATGATACTGGGCAGTGGCAACGAGCTGCAGCTCCCAGCCGGCCACACGATCATGAGGGTGAACAACCAATAAACTTACAACCATTCTGTACCCATACAACCATTCTGTTTTCACTGTCAGTATAGTGTTCAATAAATTACATGAGAGAGTCAACACTTTATTATAAAATAAGCTTTGTGTTAGATGATTTTGCCCAACTGTAGGCTAATGTAAGTGTTCTGAGCATGTTGAAGGTAGGCTAGGCTAAGCTATGTTTTTTGGTAGGTTAGGTGTATTAAATGCATTTTCAACTTATGGTGGGTTTATAGAGATGTAACCCCATCGTAAATTGAGGAAGATCCGTATTTGTTACATCAGATAATCCAGCAGGTCCTGATGGATGCATGCTCCCCACACCAAAACAAAGAAAACATTACACTGCACATGCACATACCTCCAAACCTCATTCATATGAACACACATACAGTCTTCTAATACTCCAGAAAAAATGCTTGTCACATCCTCCTGGACTCAGAATACATTCAGACAACCTCTCAACCTGAAACAGCACATAAAACATTGATCAGCCTAAACTAGTTTTGCTTCCTTAAATGAGGTTGTTGATTCATCAAACCTTGCTCAATAATATACAGCACTGCACATGTGCTAGGTGGGAACCCATAGCCCCAGGGTGACTCCAGCCTTCAATAAGGAGAATCTGGCTTCTCACAGCTTCCCATATATGGACTGATTCGAGACTAGCCAATCAGCTTACATGGACCCAGCTGCAGCATAGTAGCCCCTTACTCCTTAAATTTCCCCCCAAACCTTAGATCAGGGAGACAGATTTGAGAGCCTTGCCTCCTGTCTCCTTGCTGGTTGACCTGGCAATAAAGCTCTTTCTTTTCTCAAAAGCTGGTGCCATTGTATTGGCTTCTGTGTGCATTGGACAGTGAGCCCTGGCTTGGTAACAATTTCTGGTAACCACAAAGGGACCAAGGTTTTGTGACTGCCTGCCTGAGGCACTGTAGCCCTGGTGGGGTGTGGGCCCTTGCCACCAACCCTAAGTGGCCACCTAGCCTGAATTTGTGTAGAGGCCCAGTTGTCGGGTTCCTGCTCCCCCTCCACAGCACTCCAGCCTCCTTGGCACTCCTTTCACTTTTGTGAAGAGAAACTGCTTCTGGATCAAGATGTCTCTGGGCTTTGGGTGAGTAACCTTAAGAAAGCGACTGTCCCTTACCTCATCTCTCTGGTTTGATGCCTTGGAAATGTAAGTTTGACTTGTATGCTGGGGAATCTTGGTGGGCTGAGTCCTGAATCTTGGGCCTGGACCATCCAGGATAATTAGAGACAGGATAAAAGGTTCACTTGCGAGTTACTCCTGGTAGTCTGATTCTGAGTACTCCTGATAGTCTGGCTAGCATTCTGATCTATGTTATATGTAGAATTGTATTGTGTATTGTTTATTAATGTAGTTTGTCTAAATTGAATTGGCTGTTTGGGGAATGAGTTTCTTGGTGACCATAACAAATTCCCCTTAGAAATAAACTTTTTGAGGGTGTTCTGACTCTGAAGAAAGATGGCATTGTTCCCTCTGGTCCTTTGGGATGTTCCCAGGTGACTGGAGACTTTACAGAGGTGTCAGAGCATCTGCTTGTGATGTGCAACTGCATCATAGGGACCCCTTCCTGAAGAACATACCCTCTTCCTGAGTAAGAAGGAACAACCAAATGCTCATTCAGGGGGTGCACATAACCTTTCTAGGAGCTGTTATTTAGCCATCACCAATTCCTAAGACTGAAGGGAAAAAAAAGGGAAAAGGAAAGAAAAACAGCTATAGAAGTATCCTTGCCCAAAATCTAGCATCTCCACAAATATTAACAGAAAAATCTTAAAACAAAATTTGGATTCAATTAATTTTAAAACAATAGTTGTGGAGTCTCTCTGTATGTGTGTGTATATATGTGTGATTTTTTTTTTTTTACCTCTGGGTGGTATAATTTCCAAAAGAGTTCTATTTAATTAGCTTAAAGTAAGCTCTTATATAAATGTGATAAAAACTAACCCAAATGTCTTTCAGGTTAACGTGATGTAAAACAATCTTTAGTAAATGAAAGCTTATTTAAGTTTGTTAGTTTGATTAAAGTAAACATGTTTCCAGAGTTATCAGCATTGGATATGATACAAACATGTTATCTCTGTTACAAAATTTGTCAGCAAATAAAATAACTTAGAATTATAGCTGATTTTGCCTAATGTCTCATGAGTTTCAATCTAAATAATTATTGGGAAAAGGTAAACTAAATGTGAAAAAGATAAAAGTTCTGGGTGAACTTTTTAACAATAATTATGTGTCATGGTATATGTACTTAAAATAATTTCAAAACCTTCTGGTAACTTGAAACCCTAGAGTTTTATTAAATGAAATGATAAAATTTATTGAGTGTCTAGGTCATTTCCACATAAGATAAAATATTAGATATTAATTACTAACATAGATTTATCTACCTTTGGTTTTTTATTACAGAGAAACTAAATGTTATCCTTGGGTCTATTAGTAAATATGTCATGTATTTTATTAACAGATTGTACTATGAAGTAGCATGTTTCTAGAAATTAATGTAAAAGACAGTTCATAATTGCTTACTTCTTAGTTTTCACTAAAAATTAAGGTTTCTAAGGATTAAGAAGTCTAATAATATATGTGATTAAAGCTACTAAAAATTGATAAGGAAAATATCTTTGTATTCAAGGAAAGTAAGATGTATGTTTTCAGTAAAGAAAGTATAAGGAATGGAGATATTTTTGTTTTGTTAAAAAGGTAAATTTGTCCTGAAGTAAAACTGGTTATAGAAAAAAATAATACTAATTTTTGTCCTAAGGAGAGGCTAGGAAGAATGGAAGACATGGAACAAATTCTGAATATAAAAAAAAAAAGTTATAGAAGATTTGTACAAGAGGAACTCTGAGAAAAGAGTTTTGTGCGTGGTCAAGTTGGCTAAGATTAAAATGAATTTAATTAAGTAAATAAGTTTTAATATCAAAAGTAAGCTGGTGCAAAATTAGAATTTGGGTTTCTCTCTCTTAAAAGGATAATTTTCTTGAACTTTTAGTCTGCTCTTTATAAAGAAATTATAAAAGGTTTTCTTTACCTTTGAGTAAAGCTACCTAAAAGATAGAAATTCTATGTTTTGTCAGACTAACTTCCTATGTTCAAAAAGGCTGAGGTCTCTCTATTAAGGTTTTCTTTTTTTTTTTAACTGTTTAATAACTCTGTGTGTTTGCCTTTAACATCTTCTGTTGTCACTTTGGTTATATGGGTAACTAAGATTGTTTCACAGTGACTTATAATCCTGTTTGACTGAGTGTTTTAAAACTTTTTGATGTTAAATTGCATGGGAAGCATTGTCAAATAAATTATGATAAACTTTCTTGGGTTACATTGCATGGGTAAGTGTTATAAATGTTTTAAAAATTATATAACATTCCTAAAATTCTGATCTGTCCTGGTTATAAAATGTTATGTGTCACAGAAATAACCACATTTCTTTGTCAATTGCCATTTTTAAGTCTTTTGTCATTTACAGTTATTGTTTTACTCTGGTGCTTTTGCAAATATGTTTGATCTTCAAAGAGATTCATGGAAAGGACTCTGACACTCTAGAATACAGGTTTCAGATCATAAAACTGAACTGGGTAAGAAATTACAGAACTCTAATGGAGAAACTGATGGCTGCATAAAACTGCTAAAAAAGATCAAGATCAAGAGTTGATTACATGGGACTGAATGAACTGATGAGGATGATTATAATTTCTATGACTTTTTGTTTGAAATATTACTGATTTTTTTAGTGTTTTGTTTTTCCAGATTTAAGGCAGAATTGAAACATTTATCTTTTTCTCCCTACCTGATCCCTCCAGAATTTAGAATGAGCGAATATTCTTATTTCCAGGCAATATAGTTATTTGCATATGTTCAATAAGAATCTGTTCTCCTTATAAGAGGACACAGTTGGAAGCATTGATTATATTACCAAGGCTTTGACTGGAATTTAATATTTCAGAAAGACATACATAGACTCAGATATGACAAGACAGCTTTAAGGAACAAAGGTTGACTTTATGGAACAAATAAAGCCTGGAACAAATTTGGAACAAATTTGGAAATTGGCCTGGTACCTTGCTTACAGGGTTCCCAGAAACCTTACCAGGTGAGTAAAGAAGGTCACTTCATGGCAGGTGCAAGAACCTCAGGATATTTTGGGGAACCTCAAGAGAAGAGAGGAATTCAACCAAATCTATAGGTATTGCAGGCAGAGTCTGATGACAAGTCCTTGGCTTGGCCTTCCTGGCCTCGAGAGGCCTTTAAAGTTCAATCTGAGATTCCTTATGAGAAGTTCCAGCAAAGCAGATTTAAAAGAGGCTATATGATCCATTGCTATTCTTATAGTGTACTTATGTAAATAAGTGGGCCAAGTTTATTAAAACTAGACATTTTGAAAACCAATTAGTCTTAATTTGGCTATCTTTGGTAAAAATGAGGGTGATTTTAGAGATAAAAATTATGTTTCAGCAGAAACTACAATACACATTCTAGTTCTGTTAATTGTCTTTGGGGTTTTTGTTTTCTATCTGTGAATTGGACTGGATCCTGAATTCTTCTATTTTCCTGAAATACCTGGCTACAAATCTCAAAACTAACATTTTCTATTTTTTCCTGAGACTGAGGAAGTCACTGAGAACTGAAACTATACTTTTTCCTGAAGCCCTCCAAACTGAAGCTGAACAACTTGCTATAAACTTAAGAGAGATCACCATGATAGCCCATGTTTAAACAATCTTTATGCCTGTTGCTGTATAAGCCACTCAAAAAGATACCTGAACACCCGATGACATCTAGAAATCTTCTTGACTGGCTGTCCCCTGGGCTCAGAAACTGTACTGACCTATCATAGGACTGAGATTGGTTCAGTGAGATGGAACAATCTACCAACTCAGCTTCTGGACTGTGAAACTTCTTGACGTTTCAAAGGTGGGAATGTGGGGAATCAGAATTTGCCACCTCAAAATATGTCTCTTTGGCTTGAAGAACAAAAAATTCAGAAAAAATGTTGACCTTTCCCCTAATCAGCAGGAAGTAGCTAGAAGGGTCGTTGCCCTATTTCCCTCAAGATTGAGGAATGTACAAAGAAAAGGGCCGGGGTGGGGGGCGGGAATTGAAACAGCACATAAAATGTTGACCAGCTTAAGCTAGTTTTGCTTCCTTAAAACAGGTTGTTAATTAATCAAACCTTTCTCAATGACAGAGATGGCACTGTGCATGTGCCAGGCAGGCACCCATAGCCCCAGGATGACCCAGGTCTTCAATAAGGAAAACCTGGCTTCCAGCAGCCCAAGGAGATTGATTACCATATATAGACTGATTTGAGACTAGCTAATCAGCTTACATGGGCCCAGCTTCAGCTTAGTAGCCCCTAACTCCCTAAGTCCCTCCCAGAACCTTGGATCAAGAGACAGATTTGAGAGCTTTTCCTCTTGTCTCTTTGCTGGTCCTCCCAGCAATAAAGCTCTTTTCTCAAAAGCTGGTGCCTTAGTATTGGCTTCTATGCACATCAGGCAGTCAGCCCTTGCTCGATAACAAACACTCTCAAAATACACACACAAACATCCCCTCAAAACTCCCCAAATATACATCCTCAACCCGCGACAGTTATAAATAAATACACACGTCTAAAACCATCCATGACCCAAATACACATACGGACACACCAACCCCCATCCCCAAATGCATATTTTAGACACTCCAGGCTTCTCAAATGTATATAAAACCTGCACAAGCTATGAATTCACACACACCCTATCCCAGCAGAATTCAACATGTATTTCATACAATCTCACCCTCCTCAGGTACACATACATGCTCCCTGCGAACAATCTGAGTATTCACATAAACTATCCACACTCTAGTACACAACATAACCCACACGAACCTTCACATACAGACACATACTCTCAACCCCACCACAAACACACATAGTAGCTCCCTAATATATGCACAGCCCCTCACATCACTGATTTCATACATACCAACCCCAAGTGCTTGCACACTACCCTAAACATACACAACTTCTGCAACCTGAACACACACATACACACACACACACACATGCATTTTTCTCCCACCCTCAGAATGAAAATGAAGAAATGGATTCAAGCTGTACTGTGGACTGTGGTGGATACTGGCATCTGCCACCTGGAGACCTTCTCAAGGACGTGCTGTCCAGATCACTGATGTGCTGGTGGAAGATGGCGTTGGCTGCTGGTCCCTCCGGGGGCTAGCTCGTGAGCTAGAGAGCACCCTGCCAGTCTCATGTCTTTCTGGGGGGGCTTCATGTCCAGTGACGAAAAGAAGCAAGGGACAAAGCAGCCTGAGGACAAGTCTATTGAGATGTTTTAGTCCCACTGTTTTGAGGCCTGGGTTCGATTTCTCCCTCAGCCCAATTATGTTCTCTTTTTTCACTTTTTCTTTAAAGAAAACATAGCGTTCTTGAAACTCTGAGTCAGAGACTGAATTCCAGGGACCCCAACCTGAGACAATATTCATTGTGCTTTTTATAAACAAAACCTTTTAAAATGGCTTATAACCTTGTAACTCTAGGTGTGTAGAAATTTTCTCTTGTTTCTTTTTTTTTCATTTTTATCTCTTGCCTGTCCCCAACTGTTCCCCCACCTTTTTCTTTGGGTGTTCACCTTATTAGCTCCTACTGGTCCTGAGTGGCCCCTGCTGTGAGCAGCGCCTCCCTTTCTCGGGTGTCCCAATCCACCTTGGATGGGCCGGGGTCTACTTCTGAGAGAGCGGTGGTGGCGGCATCCTGCTTCTGTGACAGTGCAGTTTTGAGGAGGAGACTCTAGCATGCTAACAGGCAGTGGCACTTGGAGTGCCCAAGCACACTGACTGGGAGATCTGTAATCTCAGATCAGTTGAGAAACCTCCCCTGGTATCTTAGTGGGGGAGAGCGAATGCAGTGCTCCTTCCCCTTGACAAAGATTCTGTCTTTGATCAAACTCTACTCAGGGCCCCCTGAACTTTCCAGCTAGGCCTACTTCCATACTCCTCTCTGCATTGTCCAGTTTTGCAAGAATCCTGCTAAGTCAACTTAGCCAGAACTTCTCACCCTCGATATCTGATCAAGTTCCTCATCCTCCACCCACCCCCAGGTGATGTCTGAGCGCCTGGCCTGCCTTCAGCAAGGAGCTTGTGAGGTCATTTTGCCAGAAACCCCCTTGCCTGATGTTGCCTCTCAGTCATTTTCCGTCCACCGACCCCCACCCTGCTCCTTGGCTATAAACTCCCCCTTGCCCAGCTGTACTCAGAGTGGAGTCCAATCTCTCTCCCAGACTGCAAGACCCCACTGCAGTTGTCTCCACACCCATCACAATGGCTCCCCTTGAATAAAGTCTTACCACTTGACCACTAACCACTGGCCTTACTGAAAGCAGTGTTTTGCCTGGTCTTCAGCTAATGTCCAGAACTGGCAAATGCCCCAGGAAATAAAAGTGGCCAGTGATGGACAGCTCACCTCAAAGTTCTTCTGCTTCTCTGGAATTTTATTTCATCGAGTCCTCAATGCTTCCACAGCTCTCTGATGCCATTAAAAACATGATTTTTTAAAAATTTACCCATCTTTTTCAGGCTGTTGCAGCAAGTGTTGGCCTGCTCTAATCTACTGTATCTTATCTGAAAGCAGAAGCCTCACGCTTATTCTTGAAATACTTTTTTTTCCCTCTGTTTTGTATGTTTTCTTTTTTTAATCCCTAATCTTGGCTGAAGTTAATCCTACAGGGCCATGCTAGCCTCAGCTGGAGAAACACACTCTACTCTCAACTCCCATTTGCTCTTCGAGGAAATGCCTCAGCTGAGAGATGGGCCACCCTGTAGTTGTGTGTTGAGTGAGGCTTTCCATTTCATTAGACCGTGGCTGTGACACCTCCCTGCTGTGAGAATGGCCCACCAGAGCCAATGAAAGCTCGTTTCTCAGAGCCTGCGTCTCTAGGCAGCCACCCTGCCTGCTCCCCAGCTGTCCTATTTTCAGACCCTTCCTCTGCTGATCCCCTTCCCTCAGCCTGTAGCAAACAAAATGTTTTGTGTGTGTGTGTGAGAGGAAGACTAGCTCTGAGCTAACATCCATTGCCAATCCTCCTTTTTTTTTTTTTTTTGGTAAAGATTGGCCCTGTGCTAACATCTGTTGTCAATCACCCTCTTTTTTTTTTCTCCCTAAAGCCCTAGTACATGGTTGTGTATCATAGTTGTAGAGTTGTAGCTCTTCTATGTGGGATGCCACCTCGGCATGGCTTGATGAGTGGTGAGTAAGTCTGCACCCAGGAACGTGTGCACTAAACCGCTGCACCACATGGCCCTAAAATGTTTTTATTTTTTAAAATTATCTCTTTTGGGGGCCGGCCCGGTGGCGTAGCAGTTAAGTGCACGTGCTCTGCTGTGGCGGCCCGGGGTTTGCAGGTTCGGATCCCAGGCACGCACTGACACACCGCTTGTCAAGCCATGCTGTGGCGGAGTCCCATATAAAGTAGAGGAAGATGGGCACGGATGTTAGCCCAGGGCCAGTCTTCCTCAGCAAAAAGAGGCGAATTGGCAACAGATGTTAGCTCAGGGCTAATCTTCCTTGCAAAAAAAAAAATATTTTTTTAAAACCTACTTGGGTCTATTAGTTTTCTAAAGTGCCAATCTAATCTATTTGTTTCCCCTGCATAAAGGCAGTTCACTGGCACTCAGTGACCTAAAGGATGCGCTGTGGTCACCTCAGCCTGATGCATGAGGACACTCATGGTTTGGTTGCTGCCTTATCTCCTGGCAGTCCATTCTCGTGCTTCTATATTGTGGCCACATTCACTTCCCTCCCACATCCCAAGCATCTCACAGTCCTTGGATTCAGTTGTGCTCGTAGGCATCCTGTCTGTCAGGGCCAGTGGAGCAGTCAGCTCTGTTGTCCCTCTGACGTAGACAGACACCTCCCTGCTTGAGGACGAGCTGGGCTTGCACACACACTTCTCACGTCCCTTCTTACCAGCCCTCATGCTGACTCCTGGAGCTTTGCAGGAACTCGGCCTCTTCCCCATTCTCCACAAGCTGGACTGGGACCCCATCATTGCAGCTTTGAGTGACAGGGTTGTGGAACATGGACTGAGCAGGAGGGTCAGAGGAGCACAAGCAGACACAGGAAGGTTTAGAGAAGGTCAGGAGACGCGCAGGACTTGGGCACACGGGGTCCAGCACCCCTTCACCGCTGGCTGCCATAAAACCCGTGGAGTTTAGGTCCCACTTAACGGGCACAGACCACCAGGGAAATATTACTGGGTTTGGGAGCCTGCAAGGACTAAAGAAAATGCCAATTCGATGCAAGTAACAGATGGTCAGCACAAAGTTGTTAAAAAATCAGCCCCCAGCTCCCCTTCAGTCTGCACAAAACAACTTCTGAAGCACATGTTGCCATCCAGGTGCTTTCACGTCTCTCTTCTAATCTGAGACAGGCCTCGAGCCGTGTGCCTCCTCCACCCCCAGGGGAGTGGTCTGGCTTCAAGTGAAGGGCTGACGCTGCTGCCTCTGCCCGTGGTGTGTCCTGCGGTGCCCGGAGGGAGAGAGTGCGGTACACCTGTCTGGTTGTGACTGCGTGAAGGCTGTGGGCCTGTGTCTGAGCGCCCGTCTTCAGCCTGGTACGTACCTAGGGATATACGTGTATGTTACCATCTCTAAGTCTAGACGTGTGTCATTCAGTACAGGAACCACTGGCCATGTGTGGCTATTTAAATTTAATTAAAATTAAAATTTAAAATTCACCTCCTCAGTCACACTGGCCACATTTCAAGTGCTCGATAGTCATATATGGCTATTGGCTACTGTACTGGATGGCACAGATACAGAACACTTCCATCACTACAGAAAGTTCTACTGGACAGCCCTGCTCTAGAGTGTGTCGAGCACCCGTGTGTTTGTGCATGTCTGGTTCATGAATGCACGCATGAGGATGTTCCCATCTGTGTATGAGGGCTTTCAGGGTGCGTGTTGGGTCAGGTTTGTCTGTGTGGCTGCGTGCGTGTGTGGCAGTCTGTTTATGCGTCTGTGTGCCCAGGAGTGCCTATGAATCCATGTAGTTATGGGTGCTCCTGGCTGTGCAGCACACCCTTCTGTATACCTGTTTGTTCATTTATTCATTTAGTCATTCATTAAACACTTACTGAGTACATATTCCAGGTCCCGCGCTATGTCATAGGGATACAGAGGTGAATAAAACCTGGACCTCCAGGAGGTACAAGTCTAGTGGGATTTATAATTACAGCGTAAACTCAATCCTGTAACAGAGGCACTGGCGGTTGCTTTAGGAGCCTAAGGAAGGAGTTGCTCAAGACCCGAGGAAGCTGGACAGATCTTTGCAAGGATAACAAGATAATGGATTTACAGTCCAAAGAAAGAGAGCATACACCGACCTGCGGCAGGATAAGTCAGGGTGTGTTTAGAAAAACAGCTCAGTGTGGGAGCGCGTCTCCACGTGTCATGAGGGTGGGGAGCAGTGCCAGAGGATAGACCTGGAAGAGGCGGGTTTGAGAGAGTTTGGGAAGAGCCCTGACTGCTGTGGTGAGAAACGGGACTCACGGGCAGAGCAACCATGTCGAGAGATCTCTCAGGCTGTGGTATTAAAGATGGCAGGAGAGGGTGGGATCGAGGCGCAGGGGATCAGTTTGGGAAAGAAGGTGGAGAGTCAGAGGCAGGGAAAGTCTGAAATGGGCATCTGGGAGTGAGTGGGCGGATCCTGAGATGCATGTCTCTCCAGGGCCCCCATTCCTTTTGGGGCTTAGGGGAAGAGAATGTGCCCGTGGTCAGGAGACACGGATCACAGGAGAGCAGGGTGCAGATGAAAAGCAGCGAACATCAGGTTTCAGTGCCTGTGGGAGAGCAGCAGGAACCCCTCCAGGCTGTGGAGCCATTCGCTGGACCTGTTGTTTGCCAAACCTCCTCCAGAGCCGAGAGGAGCCAGCCTGGGCATAATTGGCAAGGGCTTCCCGGGCATGCTTGCCATCATGACCGCATCCCAGTCCTCTTGCCCTGCCTCATTCCTTGGACCTCGTTCTGACCGTCTCTTCATCCCTGTTGCGGAATTCGCTGTTCCGCTCGCACTTCTGTTCCTGTGTTGCCACTTGCACGTGGAACAGGCAGTACTGGGCAGAGCTGCCTTGCATAATATTCCTCCAGGTCCCACCTCCCTTGTGCCCCCTGAAAGACCATCTTTCTCCCATTGGTGAAGTCCCCATCCTGTTCTGCTGGCTCCAGACAGAGGCGGTGGCTTCAAGTAAGCCCGTGAGGATCTTAGACTCTTCTTATCTGTTATAGCATTCAAAACGTTACTTCACAATCAACGTACTTGTTCAACGTGTAATCTTGTACGTCGGCTGGACTATCTGCCCATTAGGACCTAGAAGAGATTGAGGGGAACCCTTGGGTACACGCTCTGTGGAAGCCCAAAGCCATCCTCAAATTTTCTGTGAAGCCCTAATTAGGTTCATGGTCTCATGGTCACCTTTGGTCCCAACCCTTACCACATACACACCCCTGGTCAAGGGAGTTTTCCTCTCCTACCCAGCTCTCTCCCTGAGCTCTGCTGGGCAAGAGCCCTGGCCTGGTGTTTAGGGCGCTGAGCAGCTGACGGCCCAGCACAAAACCCTTGAGGCCCTGGCAAGGTAGCATGACCAACGCAGCCGTGTGCGCCTTTAACCTGGGCCCACACTGCGTGGACTCGTCTGAGGCTGAGGGAGCTCGCGGTTCCAGCGCTCGGTACTGCTCAGCTGAGATCCCAGCCCCTCCGAGTGTCACAGAGCAGGGCAGGGCTGTAGCCAGGCTGGGTTTGGGGTGGGGTACGAGATGAGGAACACCTTCTAGGACATGCTGATTCTGCTACACACCCACAAAGTTGCTTCCCTGACAGAATGTGGGATCCTAAGAGCCCTCAGTCTTTTTAGGAGACGTGAGATCTTGGCTACAAGGGGTCACGCGGGGTTAGGTGTTAGAGGAACGGGATTTCAGCTGCACCGTCAGTACCTCCTAGCTCAGTTTTGGGCAGAGTTCTTCCTCTCTCTGAGCTTCAGTTTCCTCACGCTGAAAACAGCAGCAGTACTCCTTTCCTGCCACGGGGCTGTTGTAAACAGTGGAGTGCTGATCAGTATCATCATCATTTTGGATCTAGAAGAGATCTTAGAGATGGGCTCTTCCAAAGTACAGTGTGAGTTCCTGCTTTGTGCAACACCCCTACGATGGTCCTTCGTGAACATCTCTAGTGACAAATATGTTATTTTATTAGTGGACACGTCTAGGAATTGGGAGAACTCCTCGTCACCCTGAGCTACAATCTGCCAATTCTACTCGCTGATACTAGTCCTTCTGTCAGGGTGCACACCGCCTTTTCCCCATGGCAGCCCTGGAAGTTATTTGAAGACATTATCTTTCTTGCTCAAATCTTCTCTATCCAAAAGTTCATTTCCACACTTCTTGCCAATCTGATCATCTCTTCTGGCAGGTCCTGTTTGTAAAGGTCCCTTTGGACCTCACTCCCCAGTGTGGTGACCAGAGTCAGACTCCCTCCGAGTGTGGTCTGACTGGGGCATCATTAATTGCACTCATTAGTAGTTAGTGATAATATGAACAAGTTTTGCTAAATCTTTTGATATTTTCCAAAGGCCATACTTCAAAGTTGAAAACTGGTAAAATTTTCCTGTTAGAAGAAAAATGTGCCTTTCTATTTATTAGGAACATTCCACACTGCTCGGGTTTTCCACTCCTGATTAAAGAGGACTGGAAGAGTTATACATGTGTTTGCTCATAGTGAGTTTAACACGAATAAAATAATGTTATAGATGCTTAAGTCACAGATAAAACCCAAAGAGGGGGGCATAAAACCTGTCATCTGCCCTTCCAGAAAAAATTTTGAGGTCAGGAATAAGTGGGGCTCAAGCTGTGTTGGGGAGAATCATAAAGTCCCAAGTCTCCAAGGCATCTTTGGAGACCGGAATTTCTAGAGGGCCATTCTTCACAAGAATTCATACTAATTTATAGAACCACAGATTCACAGAACCATGAATTCATCTGATTTATAGAACTGTGAATTCATACTGATTCATAGAACCATAATTTCACACTGATTTCTCCAAATTCCAATCCAGCACCACAGAGGACCTTATAGCCTTCCTCCTTCCTTAATTTGCAGTTTCTTTCTCCAGCAGAGAGAGCTTGGCTCTCATTATCCACAATGTATTTACTTCTTGCTCAATCCTGGGATAACAAAGAAGTGTGGGATACCGCCCCCCAATCCTTTTTCATTTTAATCGGTTTTGATTACATAAAAAATTAACATATTTCTAAATGTAAGAAAAATTAACAGGTATACTCACAGAAGTGTCGCTGTTCCTGTTCCCGCTGCCCTGTCCCCATTGTCCCGTCCTTGCCCCTTGCCCCTTCCCGTCTCTGTCATCTTATTAGTTTTTAGTTTATATTTCCTTTGTTTCATTTTTTGATCACATGTATAGGTACATGTATAATTTCCTGTTTCCTGTCCTTTTTCATATGAAAGGTAGATACTTCATGAGGAAGTTCTTATCTTTATGTCCAATCCAATACTCAGACAAATGACAAAATCTCAATTATTTAGCAATTTCAAGTGAATACATAGGGAACGAAGAATTATTGAATATATTTTCCATTTTCCTCTATCCATAAGCATTCTGGTCCTGATTATGAGTCCCTAAAGGCACTTACCATTCAACCCAAGTGTAAGCATGTGATGGCAGCAGGCATCCTGACTACCTTCCTGGTCCACTGAACACTCGTCTGCATTTCTAAACTAGAAATGAAAACCATCTTCTGATCAGTAAATGTAAGGGTCTGGGCTAAGTGAATCTCTGGTGCTGCTCAGCTCCAAGATTCTGTGAGTCCCTGTTGCCATGGTGTCAGGGTTCCGATATTCCAAACACAGGAGAAACATTTTCCAGAGGCCTTTACAGGCAGCCTTAGTCTCCCGTCTTGAACCTCCTCTGCCAAAGTTTGAACATGGGTGGCATGGGCTACACAATGAAGAAGAACACCTTCAAAACAGGAGACCCCATATACCTGCGCAAGGCCCTTGTGAACAACCTCGGAGAGGAGAAGAGGACCAGGCTCCACGTGCAGAGACTCCAGAAAGCCTTGAATATCCGCCTCAGGGAGATTGATAAAGAAAAGGCAGCCCTGAGCAAGTTTTTGAGAAAGCTTCAGAAGACAACTGGCTATTTTCCTCAACTGCCCTTCTGGTGACCAGTGCCACTGTAGGAGAGGAGTTCATGGAAACGGTTCAGTACAGAGCACATCTGAGTCTCCTTCTATTATCACTGTGTGACCCAAGAAAGCAGTATAGAAACCACTGGGACAGGTCAAAAAAGAAAAAGACTCTACAACTGAAGATACAAATGGAACGTCTATGAGAGAATCAACAGATGTCTCCTACAAAAGAGAGAATAAGGCATTGTTTTTCCAGATGATCCTATTTCTTTACCACTTGAAGTGGTAATATGCAGTGCATACATTGTCTCCATCCAGATTTTCCCTGAGACGAGAACAAAGCTCAGCGATTGTAGATCTCTTTCTGATACTGATCATGGAATACATGTATTTGCCTTAATGCTGTTCTTTTCTCATTGATATCATTTTTAAATATTTTTCTATAGTTTTAATAGCATGAATAAAAGTTAAGGCAAAAAGTAGGATGAAAATAACATAATAGGAAAAGCATAGAATCTTGAGCCTGTAAGAGAGCTTGATTCAAATCTACGTTTTGCTTGTTCTTACCTGTGTGATCCTGGACTTCTTAGAAACTCTTTTATTCAAGATGGAGATAATAACCTGTATTAAAAGATTGCTTTAAGGATTAAATAAGATAATATATATACAGGGCACATTGCAGACACCCCCAAAATGGTGATAGCTAGTATTGTAATTGATTTTGTTTTAATTATCCTTTTTATTACTACGTAGTGGAGCTCAGGTTCTAGTCCTAGCTCTTCTGCTAACATCCTAGGTCTCTAGACAGGTCCATTTCCATTTCTGGACCTTGGCTTTTGCAAGGCTATAGTGTGAGAACTGGACTAGATCATCTCCAAGGCCCCTTCTAGCATTAAGTTCTTGATACTAAAACTCCATAGTTATACTTGGAAGTGTGTTTGCAGGACAGAGAAAGGATTCAGCAATCGGAATGTATATCAAGGTGACTTTAGGGGCTTGGATACATATTCCTATTTAGCCATGACTCATCTACCAATCTCATGTTTAAAGATACATGGCATTCAAGTATGATGTATTCTTAGCAGCCTCTCATGACATATTTGCTGGAAGACTGCAGAGCAAATGCAATCTGCTTCTTGAAACCCTTGGGATTAAGTTGCACGTCTTTATTACTTATTTAGGCTCTGCGGTCAGACAGACGTGGATTCTGCCAGATGTTGCTATTTGATACCCGGCAAGTTAGCTACATTTATATGTCTTTATATATCTTCATGTGTACCTTAAGTTGCTTAGAGTTTTCAACTGTACCATGAGAATAATAGTTCTTAACTCAGAAGACTATCATGATGTCTTCCTGCGATGTCACATATAAACCTGTCAGCACAACATCTAACACATTGAAGGTATTCAATACCTGCAATTGCTATGGGTATTATTTCTGAGAATAGGCAACAGCTGAAACTTCTTGGCTAAGAAACGGCCTTATTACTCATTACTCTTGTATCTTGGATATGACGACCTACTTAGCTAGTTCTCAGTTATCTGCTGCAGAAATATGTGTGTGTGTATCCAAAAGAGATGATATGGAGATACAGGTAGAGAGAGATCAAGTGATGAGTTCTAGGATTTCAAGGCTGACCAAGGAAGACATAATCTCAAGGCGGCAGTGGCACGGTGAGCTTTATCTGGGTGGCACTTTGATGGGCTGCATGAGAGGGCAAGTCCCTCACAGCAGGAGAACTTCCAGAGGCAGTGGCACAGGACCGCCACCCAGACAGGAAACAGGGCAAAGGAGCTCCTGGGGGAGGGGAGTCGGAGAGGAGCTTAGGGCCTGGGTGATGTTGCTGAGCAGCAAGATGGAGAGTGTGTTGGTTTGCTGGGGCTGCCTTAACAAAGTACCACAAACCAGGCAGCTTAAACAATAGAAATTTATTCTCTCAGTTCTGGAGGCCGGAAGTCTTAGACCAACATGTGGGCAGGGCTGGGTTCTCCTGAGGCCTCTTTCCTTGGTGTCAAGATGGCCCTCTCCTCTCCCTGTGTCCTCACGCAGTCGTCCCTCTGTGTGTGTCTGTATCCTAGTATCTTCTTATAGGGACACCAGTCACATTGGATTAGAGCCCCCACTAACGACTTCATTTTACCTTAATTACTTCTTTAAAGGCCCTATCGCCAAATAAAGTCACATTTTGAAGTATTGGGGCTTAGGACTTCAACATAGGAATTTGGGGGAAAACGTGATCTGGGGGCTCAGATCAGAGAGCTCTAAGGAGCAGCAGCAGCTTGGGGTCTTTTATAGACCCCAAGATTCTCTCTTGTCTGTGGCTAGCAGATGTTGGGTGCAGTTTCACGGGGTATGGCAAAGCAGGCACTCTCTAAATGGCTAAAAGTATACTGATTTGGGCTGTATTTAAAGCAATTGGATGTGTAAAAATTTGAGTTTGGTGCTGCCAGGCTTTCAACTAACAGTCTCAGCCTGCTGTGACGACACAACAGAGGGGACAATATACAGGGGCAGCTTTAGCTTATCCACATATATTGTGTGTGGATACACACACACACACCTCCAATAATAGGGACTAGGCCTTCTTGGAGAAGTGGCTGATTCCAAGACTGGGGAAGGTCAAGTACAAGATGAGCTGGAACATCTTATAGTGCCAGAAAGTAAGGAAATGATTAATGATGGGAACATAGCGAATGGACACAGAAGAAGTGATATCAATGAAAATGGCAGAGTAAGAACATGAGAAAACTCTCTCCTCCATAAAAGAACTGAGACAACTGGCAAAAATTGTCAGAATAACCTTTTCTCAGAACTCTGGAAATTAACAAAAGTTTGCAGAAAGCTGGTGAGTGTTTATTCAAGGAAAACAACTGAATATCAGTAAGATTAGAATGACTTGTGTTTTAACTTACACTAGTCCCATCCCCCACTTTCCAGCGCCATGGTAGCCTCAAAAACAAACAGCCCCCAATCACAGTGAAAACCAGCAGACTGGGAGCCACTGGAAGAGGCAGAACAGGGTTGGAGCTTTTCAAAGCTCCATTCTCAGAGAATTATCTGTATTTGATCTGGCTGGTGGTTCCTCGGAAGACCCTGCTCGGAAGGCTAACTTTATTTGATCTTAGAGCTCACTGAATGTGAAAAGCCTTTTCCTTGGGGATGTTTGTCAAGAACAATTACAGGCAATTGTTTAAATTTATAGCTAACAGTTGGGGCAAACAACAGACTAGCCAAATAGTATAAGAGGAAAAACTGGGGAATGAGATGTTCACAGGGGCATTGAAAAGCTCCTAAGACTCTAGAAGGTCACTAATAGCTAAGGAAAACAAAAACAAAAACCTCTCCCAGTGTTTGCGGATTGATTCTGTGTTTGGGTACTCCTTTATTGCGTAGCCAGGTCATTTACAACTCTGCCTTTACCTTCACTTCCTATTTGCACTGAGACTAGGGATCAGCCACTAGCGATCAGCTCAGAGTCTTCCCAGGTCTTTTCTGAGCATGTGTCATGCCCAGGTTATATGCATGTCCTTCTAAATTACCCAGTACACACAGGCACTTCTGAATGCCCCAATTTCTCAAAGAAACTCCCTAACTTTTCTTCCTGGCTTTTAGCATGTTTATTATTTGCCTCAACTGTAATCTTTTGCCCTAGGTTGCAGTAGGTTGTTCATTTGCTTTACAATGTTTTTGAGGAATGCCCTCTGTGTAGCTAATTTTCTGGCCTGAGAGAATTCCAATTTAGGTGAAACAGACAGGCACCTTCTATCAGTCCACCAGGTAGCCCCTGAGACAGGTCAAAGCAGACAAACACAATTCTTTGCAAATAAGGTCTTCTCTGCTCCCTCTAGAACAAGGGACCAGGGTCCCACCCTGGGAATGCAGGCTGCCTTCTTCAAGACTGCTGCCAAGCTGAGGAGGGGAGTATGTCAAGAACAAGTAAAAATGCTGCAATGCTCTCCTACCATTTTAAAGTTGACTTTTTCTTAGTCAGCATTTTCTTCATTGTTGTAAACCTCTGTTTTCAATAATTCTGGCTATGTTGATTCTTACAATTTTTGCTCAGGTTTTTAATGTTTCTATACAGTGATGGGGCCTTGGAACTAGGTACTCTGACACTTTTGCTGAGGTCACCCCTTTACTATTTCTTGTAAGGCAGGTCTGCTACCAAAGAATTCTTTAAGTTTTTGTTTTGCTCAAAATACGCTATTTTTTCCTTCATTTTTGAAGGATAGTTTTGTTAGACATAGAATACTTCATTGACAGGTTTTTTTTCCTCTCAGTACTTTGTATATGTCCTCCCACTGCCTTCTGGCCTCCGTGGTTTCTGATGAGAACTCAGCTGTTCATCTTATTGAGGAACCCTGAGCTTCAGAAGAAGGTGTGTTTGGCTTTTGTTGGATGAAGTCATCTATAAATGTCAATTGTATCCAGTTGATCGATGGTGCTGTTGAGTTTTATTATGTCCTTACTGATTTTTTGCCTGCTGGATCTGTCCATTTCTGACAGAAAGCTGTTGAGATTGCCAAGTATAATAGTTGATTTATCTATTTATTTCCTTGCAGTACTATCAGTTTTTGCCTCATATTTTGATGCTCAGTTGTTAGGCACATACACATTAAGAATTCTCATGTCTTCTTGTAGAATTGATCCTGTTCTCATTATGTAATGTCTCTCTTTATCCCTGATCATTTGCTTTGCTCTGAAGTTGGCTCTAAAATTAATACAGCTACTCCTGCTTTTTTTGGATTACTGTTATCATGGATAGCTTTCTTCATCTCTTTACTTTTAATCTATATGTGTCTTTATATTTAAAGTGGTTTCCTGTAGACAATATATAGTTGGGTCTTGTTTTTTGATCTATGCTGGCACTCTCTGTCTTTTAACTGATGTAGTTCTGCACAATATCAGTTCAATGTGCAAAGGCTTTGCTATGTTGCTTTGGGTATAAATGGAATCATACTAGATTTATTCTTTTATGTCTTACTTCTTTTGTTCAACCTTCTGTAAGATCCGTCATTCTTGCCGTAGCTCTAGCTTGTTTCTTATTCCTGTTGTATGGCTCTGCCACAGCATATTTATCCATTCCACTATCTATGAATACTTGGGTTGTTTCTCAACCACACCACACTTTTATGAACAATATTGTTCATAGGTCATGGTTCACATGTGCAAGAGCTTCTCAAAGATATTTATTCCTAGTAGTGGTGACATGAATATCTCCAACATTACCATGTAATAACAAACTATTTTCCAAAGGGACAGACTAATTAATATGCATGACCTCCAGTGCTGAATGAGTTCCTGTTGTGACATATCCCCACCACACTTGTAACTCTCAAGCTTTTAAAAGTTTTTGCCAATCTGAGGGTGTAGGGTGGTATCTCACCATGGTTTGATGTGCACTTCCTTGACTAATAATGATTTTAAGTAAATTTTTGTATATATATTTGGCCATTTTTATTTATGAAGCACCACCTAATTTCTATTCTTTGCCTGACTTTTCTCATTCAAGAGAGTTTTAAATATATTTTTAAATTTAGAAATGATATACATATATATCCTACATTTTAATCCTTTGTTGTTTACATCTGTTGCAGATGTTTTCTCACACTGCTTTATCTTTTCAGTTTTTAAATGGTGCTTTTAATGTACGGAACTTTTAAATTTTAATGTAGTTAAATTATAAATCTGTTCCTTATTGGGTAGTTCTTTAAGGATTTATTTAAGCAATCCTAACATACCACAGAGTAAAAAACTATTATCCTATGTACTCACTCTTCTAAATGTTTTATAGTTTACTCTGCACATGTCATGGAACTGATACTTGCATGTGGGATGAGGGAAGGATTTCCAGTTTCCAATTATCCCAGCACTATTTATTTAAAAAAAAAAAAGTCCTTTCCTCCCATTGTTCTTCAGTGCCACTTCCCTGTACTATCATGTCCATATATTCATGGGTCTGTTTCTTGATAGAAACCTTTTACCTTGAGCTCTCTCTTTCTCTTTCTCATCTCATCACCAATACTACACTCTTAATTAATTTTCTTTATAAGTATTGATATCACACCTTAATTTCATTTTTTGACTATGCCTTACCTGTTCTTAGCCCTTTGCATTTCTATATAAATTTCAGAATCATATTGTCAAGTTCCATTAAAAAATGTGTTGAGTTTGCATTGAATAAATATAGCTCAATGAACTATATTCACTGAACGAGTATAATGACGTATCTTTACCACTGAGTCTTCCAATCCAGGAACATGATAGTCTCCATTTATTTGGGTTTTCTTTAATAGATACAATTAAAGATTTATAATTTTACCTGAAAAGGGTGTGCACACATTTTGTTACTTTTATCCCTAGGTACTTTGAACTTTTTTATTCCATTGTAATTAATATCTTATTTCACTTTGTAAATTGCTGATATGTAGAAACACAGATTTTAATTTGTTCATTTTGTATCCAGTAAAGTTGCTAAAATATCTTATCAGTGCTAATTGTTTATCTGAAGATTATTTAGGATTTTCTACATACATTATCATCTTATTTCCAAAAAGGACAGACTGTTGTTTCATCCTTTCCAATCATTATATATTTAATTTATTTTTATATACCTTATTGTTCAGGCTCAGTTCTCCAATAAAAATGTTAAACAGCAGAAGTCATAGTGGGTTTTGTTCCTGATTATAAAAAGAAAGATTTTGATGTTGCACCAGTAAGGATGCTTTGTGGTAGCTTGTCTATAGACGCATTTCTCAGTATAACAGTTACCCTTTATTCCTTGTTTGCTAAGATTTTTTAATCAACATAAATGGATAGTGAATTCTAGTTAATTTTTCTGCATCTTTTGAGGTGATTATATGATTTTTATCCTTTAATCTTTTAATGTGGTGAATTACATGGATAGATTTTCTAATATTAAACCAACCTTACATTCCTAGGATTAACCTATCTTGACTATGCTATATTGTCTATTTTAAAAATATATTACTGGATTTGTTTAACTGATATTCTACTTTGTAATTTTGCACCTATGTTCATAATTGACACTGACCAGTAATTTTCTTTTCTTTTAATATCTGTCAGGTTTTAGTATCAATTTATGCTAGCCTTATAAAATTTTGGGGAGAGTTCACTTACTTCTAGTCTCTGGAAATTGTATAAGATTTGGAATTACTTTTTCAGTAAATATTTAGCAGAACTCATCATTGAAGTCTAGAGTTTTCTTTTGGGGAAAACTTGTTTTTTAAGTCAGGTTTATTGAGGTATAATTTATATGCAGTAAATTTACTCTTTATAAGTGTACAGTTCAGTGGGTTTTGACAAATGTATACAGTCATATACCACCACCATATTTCCATCAACCCCCAAGTCCCCCCATGCACGTTTGTGTTCAATCCCCTCTCGTTACCCCCAGACCCAGGAAACCACTTTTTTGGTTTCTGTTGCTGTAGTTTTGCATTTTCAAGAATGTGCCAGTAGTGGAATCATACAGTATGTAGTCTTTGTGACTGGCTTCTTTCACTTAGCGTAACACTTCTGTGATTCATCCATGCTTTTGCATGTACCAGGATTTTGTTCCTTTTTATTGCTGAGTAATATTCCACTGTGTAGATAAACCACAATTTTGTTTTTCCACTCACCAGTTCATGAACATTTTGGGCTGTTCCTAATTTCTATGAACATTTATGCACAAGCCTTTGCATGGATATGGCGGCCATCCTGCAGAGGCATATTTGCCAAGTTTTGTTTGGACATCAAGACTGATGATGCCACCTACACACCAAGAGAAGACTTATTACTCACATAGTGAGGCTTTCTGGGGAGAGCAAAATGGCTTCCAAGCAGGCCCCAATTGTGAATATTTTTCATGTGCTTGTTTGCCATCCATCTATCTTCTCTGTTAATTTTTAGGGAAACTTTCAACTCTGTTCAATTCTATTTTGAATGAATACAGGACTGTTTAGTTTTTCTGTTCCTTCTGGTGGGTAATCCTTTTCTAGGAATTTATCCAGTTCATCCAAATTAAGAATTTATTGGTTTATAATTAGTCATAACATCCTCTGCTTTCCTTCTTAGTAACGTCCTCTTTCACATTCCCACTGTTGGCTTTTGTGCTCTCTCTTTTTTTATGTTCATTTGTCTTCCTAGGGAGTTGTCCATTTTATTAGTCTTGTCAAGAGCCAGACTTTAACCCTTGTGTTCCTTTTTATTAAATATTTTTCCTATTCTATGAACTTATTGTTTTTATTATTTCATTTCAATTTTAAATTTATTTTCCTGTTCTTTTCTCTAACCTTTTAAGATGGATGGAGGCTCAACAATTTTCAGCCCCTTTTTCCTCAATATAGGCATTTAAGGCTATAGTGTTTCACCTAACAGTAATTTAGCTGCATTCTGCAGGTTTTGATTCATAATATTTATGCATCATTTAGTTAAAAAATTATCAAATTTCTTTTTCAATGTATTCTTTGACATGTGGTTATTTCGTAGTATACTTTTTAATTTCAAAACATATGAAAATTTCTGATTATATTTTTGTCATTTATTTCTAAAATAATTTCATTGTGGTCAGAGAACATACTTTGAATTAACATACTTTACTTCTTTAAAATTTATTGAGCCTTGATTTATTTCCCTGTATATTTCACTTTTTGTAAATGTGCTCTGTGTACTTGCGAAGAAAATGTATTCTGTAGTGGCAGGTGTGATGTCCATATTGGGAAGGAAACCTTCTGAGATTCTTTATGACTCCTGCTTCTTTCCCTCTCTTGGTCAATGACCCATCTGAGATTAATTTCCCCTCTAGTACTTGGATGAAATACATACAATACCGTGTCATTTTACAAAATGTAAATGATAGCCATCCTCCAACTTAAGGTATTCTCTGAAAGCCAGAGAACCTTATCTTCTGCTGCCACAGGGCAGACCGCTGAAAATCTGGCCCAGGATCTGATTATGAAAGTGACAGAGCTGCAAAGAAGACCAACTGCACAGCCTCGGAGGGTCCCTTATGTACAAATCAGGCCCAGGTATGGGAAGAGGAAGACCCTAAGATTCGGGATTGGGATATTTGAGTGGACAGTCTGAGAATATTGACCCCTCCCCCCCCGAATTTCCCTGAGCCCTTTCTGATGGCAGAAACAGCCCCTTCCACATTACCAGGGGAGTTGCCCGATGTGGATGCCTTGAATGACGATGTTTGTTCTTCTCAGGACGTGCCCCTATGCCTCATTGCCTCGAGCCTGATATCAAGAGTCAGGTACCAGCAGAGCCTGGACAGAGAAATACAAAGCCTGCTTTGGGAAGAAATGCCTACATAGCAAAACAATTATAGGACCCGCCTAATAATAGGACCTGGGGAGTGTGTGTGAAAGTGGATCTTGGCGTTAGATGAAGGCAGGTAGGATTTAAGACTGGAGAGGAGATCGTTTACTGACAAGAGGCACTCACCTTTGATTCAGGATCATTACCTGAAGCCGTCCCAGCCAGCGGGGTTGGAGTGGCAATCGAGGCAGTTTGACCTGCGGGATCTGAGGTGGTGGTTGATACAGTTCCTAGGGTGATATAAATGGAGAGGCAATATGGGTGCTAGTTCACTTATACAAACAGAATCAGTGAATTAGACGTCTTCCACCTCAGTGGAAAATTAAGACCCCACAGCCAGTTCCCAGCTCTAAATTTACAGACCCAGGGCACATTGATTGAAAGGAAGGTCAGTCCCCTTAAGTAAAGTTCCTGTAACTCCATAACCGATATACGCAGTTGATATTCCTCTGGTCCTTTCTCAGGGGGACCCGTGGCCGTTTGCCAGGGGAACCATGCACTGGGGAGGCTGCGGTTTCTTCTCAGGTGAAAGACAAGGTGCTGCACCTCACATATCTCACCACTAAAACAAAAATAACAGAAGAGCCCTTGGTGGGTCTCTTTGGAATTTTTATTTTGAGGAAACAAGTACCAAACTTGGGAATCCTCTGATTCATTTATTGGGTAACCCCAATGGCTGCCAAACTCTCAGAGGCCCAGAGTAGGACAGGGCTCGATAACAGATCCCAGCTGTGATACAAGCTGCCTTCCTTCTTGGTCATGTAACCCAGCAGGTCAGACGGCGCTGGAGATATCTACGGGAAGTAAGGATGCTGTTTGGAACCTGGAAAGCTCCAATAGAGAAGACACAGCAGACCAGTGTGATTCTGGAATAAATCTGTGCCTTCCACAGAAGAGGACCAGTCATTTGAAGAGCACCTCCTATGCCCTGGTGGCGACAAATCTCCCCACCACAGGACACAAGGGACGACTGTTCATGAGCTGGATGCGATCTGATCCAGAATCACAAGATTTGGTATGCACAGCAGCGATCTATCGTGCAGTGGTCCATTTGGGATTGGGTTTAAGTGGGACCATAAGGCCCAAGTAAATTACAGGAAAAGGTGACCCAGACTCCCACATCGCCTGCCTCTGCTGCCTCCCCCTCAGCCAGCACCCACGTCTCGTGGGGGGTTCTTACAACTAACAGGAAAGGACTTGGGTGCGAATCACAACTAGGTTGGCTCATTATGTGGGTGTTTGCTGAAAATGGCCTGCTGCTGCCCTGCTGCCTCACTGCAGCTCCATTTGGGGATGTCCCTGAAAGGCAGTGTGAAAGGAAGTCCTTCAAATGGGCCAAGCTGAGAGTGGCTCAGTCATCCATTCAACAGAAAGAAAAGTGGTTGGAGGTCCAGATATATGCTGACGTTTGGTGGTGGCGAATGGCTTTGCTGGTCATGGGCCCAGAAGGATCAAAACTGGAGGTATGAGGAAGGGGTATGCGAGTGGGCAGAGATCTGGGTATACAGATCTTCGTATCTTTCCTGAAAGCTCACCCGAGACCATGCACCACAGAGAAGACTCTCAATAATCAGGAACAGGATGACCATCCTCTGGCTGCCAGGCAGACTCTTCTCACTAGCCCAGTCCTTGTGCAAAGGCCCACGAACAGAGTGTCAGGGATCACAGCTCTGCATGGGCCCAAAGACGAGGGTTCCTCTGTGAAGACTGACTCAGTTTCTGCCATAGCTGAAGGCCTGTCCAGTCGGCAGCAGCCTGATGCTGAGCTATCGACTTGGCACGGGGCAGTCTTTTGTCCTTATGACCCCTGCCCATGGTTCTGTTAGCACCATCACCCAAAGACTTGCAGAACGCCTCACCCATGATATGCCACACAATCTGCCTCAGAGAAAACGACCCGTTTTACACCAAAGGAGGTGTGACAGTGAGCTCATGTGTATGGAATGCATTGATCTTGTCAGTCTCCATCATCCAGAAGTGACAGGCCTGATGCAGTGGTGGGGTGGCCTACCCACGGCTCAGCTAAGGTGCTGGCTGGGGGGACAACACTTGATGAGGTCTGGATACAATCTTCTGACCCAGGATGTGGTGTATACTCTGACCCGATGGCCAAGGACCGATGGTGCCACTTTAGCTAGAAAACACGGGTCTGAGAGCCAACAGGTGTAGGAGTGGCCCCTCTTATATTACACCCAGCAACCCACCGGCACATTCTTTGTTTCCCATTCATGTAGCCGTGGGCTTTCGGTGATTACAGTTCCTGTTCCTGGAGGTAGGAGTGGAGACAATTCTTCCGGGGGCACAGCAAGTGGAGGCTGTGATGACCACCAGACGACTCTTTGTTCTTTGTCAGTGGCCAACAAGCAAAGGAAAGAGTGACCATGCTGACTGGGTTTATAACCGGCAGACATCAGGGACCAGGACTGACAGCACCTAACAGAGGTGGAGTGGGGTGTGTCTGGACCCCAGGCACGTGACTGGGGTATCTCTAAACTGTTGTCCCCAGCAGTGACTTTCAGTGGGCAAGGGAAACCACCACAACTGGGGGCTGACACCCTAGGGGCGATGAAGGTCTTGGTCACCCCACCAGGCACGGTAACAACCCAGACTGCCCAAGGGAATCCAATAGAGGGGACTCTGTCTCGTTTCCCTAACACTCTTGCCATAGGCTTCCAAGTGAGAACTGGTCACCAACTTGGGGACTCAGCAGACTTGTAGAGAACGAGGATGCCTTCATTCTCAATGGAGGCGTCTGGGGGACAGGAGACCTCATAATGCACCAGGAGAGTTGTATCTAATGGGAGGATGTGAGGGGTACAAAGCGTGGACTGAGTTGGGACACAAAACTTGTACACCTTCTCCAATTCCCTCCACCACTTCCCTCTCTCCTGTGGCTGGCACCCCATCTGCACCAGGCTGCCCACACTTTTCGAGCTGATTGAGGCACACCCTGCAGGCCATAATCAGGCTGTCAGTCACCTAGGTGCTGGATGATGCCACCTGGAGGTGCATGGTAGTCGGTCCCACACTGAGCAAGGACCCAAGAACTACACTCGCAGAGTACGGGAGGTTTGGATGTCAACCGCCCCTCCTGCCAATCACAGGGAATATGGAGAAGGCAGCATGGTGTTGACCAGAACAGGAGACGAGGCGGCATGTGGGGAGCTGAGAAACAGTTACCCTGACCTGCACTAGGTGGGTTGGCACTTCTGGAATATGCCTTGGATTGGCCAAAGACCTTCAGACTATGAGCAGGTTGGAGGCAGCTGCCATCCTCAGGGTCCTGTATCCCCATTATGCCTGCAACACTTGGCATCATCCAGTTTTCTGTATCTCCCCCCTTTTATTTGCCAGCCTGATAGTGGGAAGTGATATGGCATTATTGTTTTGCTGTGATTACTAATGATTTTGAGCATTTTATCCTATACTTTAGCATTTGGTTTGGTTTCTTCTTCTGTAAATTGCATTTCCTGTTAGCTCATTTTTGGGTTGCTGTCAATGGCAAGTCTTTTAATTTTGGTTACAGTCTCACTTGTACAAAAGATTCAAATTTGGATATAGACCAACTACTTTGTTATGGGTTTTGCTTTTGTATTATTCAATCTTGCTTTAAAGGCCTCCCTTTTTTTTTTTTTTAAGGATTTGTGCTGAGCTAATATCTGTCACCAATCTTCCTCTCTCTCTCTCTCTTTTATTTTCTCCCCAAAGCCCCAGTACATAGTTGTATATTCTAGCTGTAAATCTTTCTAGTTCTTCTATGTGAGCCACCACCACAGCATGGCTACCGACAGACGAGTAGTATGGGTCCGCACCTGGGAACACAACCTGGGCTGCCGAAGAGGAGAACAGTGAACTTTAACCGCTAGGTCATCAGGGCTGGCTCAAGGCCTCGCCTTTTAAAATTTTCTTCCTATAATTTAAAATTTTTTTGTTTAGAACCTTTACACATAAGAAATTTATTTTTGTGCCTGGTATGAGGAAGGAATCTGATTTTCTTCCACGATCACTTAGTGAAGCATTATTTTCCACTCTGACTTGAAATGTCACCTAGGTTGTTTACCTAATTTCCAAACACACACGAGTCTGTTTTTTGGTCTTCTCTCCTGTCTGTCTGTTCATGCACTGACACCACTCTGTCTCAGTGACTGAAGTTCAATTTCATCTTCATATCTCACAGGCAGGTCTCGCCCATCCTCCACCCTTTTGTTTCTGCAAGATTTCTTGGCTACTCTTGTACCTTCCTAGCTCCATATACATCTTATATCACTTTTTACATTCTATTTTAAAAATTGTAGCAATTGTATTGGTATTGCTTTCAATTTGTGGGCTCTTTAAAACAGTAATTCTTCTATCCATGAACATGGAATATCTCCTTATTCTTTAGAAAAGCATTGTTTCTTTCCTCCATAAAGGTTTTTTTTAAAAAAGATTATTCTAAGATATTATAGTTTCTGGCGTTATTATGAATGGGATACTTTTCCTATCATATTTTCTAATTGTTAGTACCTTGTTTTCAATATGTAGATAACCTGTACACTAATCATACTGAATTTTGCTTGCTAATTCTAATGATTTTCTCAGGTTTCTAAAGGAGATAGTACTGTTTAGAATTATGGTAAATATACCTCTTTATCACCTTTTCAGAATTCAATTTTATTTTAAAAAAGCATTACATTAATAGCCCCTCCAAGGAAATACTTGACTATGGTGGTAGATATCACCCTTACCTTGATTCCAGCGTCAGTGGAAATGTTGCCAATGATTCATCATTAAGCATGTTTGCTGGGTCTTTTAGATTCCCTTTATTCAGTGAAGAAAATTATCTTCTATTCCTATTACCAGATTTTATAATTTCTCTTTAGATTTTCTATTTAACTCATCAATTATTCAGAAGTGCTTCAAGAGTGTGTGTGTATTTGGGGGGACTCTCTTTTAAAAGGAATTACTGAACAATGGTCAGCAATTAATATTTTGGAATTTGCTAAGACTTCACTTGTGGCCAAGTACTAGGGAAGTTTTCTTCAACATTTTCCATCTATTTGTGTGTAATTCAGAATACCTCTGGCTATATCAGGAGTTAATGGAAGGATGTGAGGAAGGCTCCCAGATCTGCAAGCTTCTGTAGGACTCAAGAGGGGCTGCTGAGGTCCTCAAGCTTCCCCGGCTACAGAGTGCCCGCTGCCTGCTGTGAAAGATGCTGTCAGACCTTGGATTTGGAGGCCTCGAGAGTGTGGCATACTTTCTAAGTGCTTCTTCCCGGGGCCCTGGCTCCACCCCCCAGACCGTGCTCTTCTGTTAAGAGCCCCCCTGCCAGACACAGCACACACCTTCAGCGGGACTCACAAGAGCTCCCAGAGCTTCCTGTGCTCCTGGAAAGGCTCCCTCACCGCCTTCCCGCACCCCCAGAGCAGGGGCCCCCGGAACCGCATGTGTCCTTGGGTGGGGCCACCGTACCAGACGGAACACCACCCTAGCACTGCAGTGAGGACGCAGTGCCTGCACGATTAGCTGCCTTCCCCTAAGGAGTGACCCGAACTGCTCTCCTGGTCACCATGTGTCCAAGCCTCTCAGCTGGACCCACACAGCCAACACTCCTTTATCTGATCTTGTCTCCTGCCAACACCCCGCACCCTGTCCCTGTGTCTTCAGGAAAAACACCTGTGTCTCACCTCACCCACATTTGTCCTTCGTCTTCTGAACATAACAGCTCTCTGTCTTCCTGCCATCGTGTGTATTCATTTCAGCTATTTCCCTCGTCTGCTTTCCCTCCCCGCACTGCCCAGTACAGGACGCGGGGGCCCTGCTTGTCTTCACCACTCGGAACATCACGAGAACTGTGACAACTAGAACAAGAGCTCTGACCCAAAGCCAGCTCCGCCAGCTCACAGGGAGCTCGGGTTTTCAACTGCACAGTTATGCGCGGGGTGAACGTTCGGGGAGGCTGGGCAACGGGGAGATGGGTCCTCCGTGCTGTCTTTGCAGCTTGTCTCTAAACCTGAACTCATCCCCAAACAAACCTTATCTGAGATCAAAACAGAAAAGGCCTTGGACCTCCTCCTTCTGGGGAGATGCCCACACCTGGCCTTCTCCATGCAGCAGACAGGTGCCGTGTTAGGAAAAGCACTGCTGTTCAAGTGCAAACACAGGCAACAGGGGACACCTGGTACCGGGCAGCAAAGGAGCACAGTGCAGCAGACAGCTTTCACCCTTATTTGCTATTTTCTGAGGGATTTTTCCTTCCCATCTTGGAAGGAGTTTTCACTGTGCTGGGAGCACCTACTACTGAAGCGAAGGGGCCAACCCCCCGTCCCGGCCTTACGGTGCGGGCGCGCGGCCTCGTCCGCAGATCACACAGCCCCCTGGCAGTCCGAGGGTTGAAGAAGCACACCTGGCAGGGGCAGCAGGGAGGCTTTCAGGTGGTGGCAGTGATGCCTGTCGAGTGACAGGGCAGTGGCAGCACTACGGCAGAGCCCAGGGGACGGAGACGCAGCAGCAGAGCTGGGGACGGGGACAGGCCGAGCCTGACCTCGCTGGGGCAGCCCCAGCCGTTGCTGCCACCCGGCTCCCCGGGTTCCCAGCCTGTTTCTCCAGCCTCCCCACTGACCCGGGGGGCCACTCTGTTTCCGTCCAGTAAAGTCCTCTCTGGTGTCAGTCGGCCAGCTTGCTGTCCTGTTGCTGGCAGTCCAGAACCCTAAGGACACGCCCACTAAGCCAGCCAGGCTTCCATGTGGACCAGCCCAGGGGCGCCACTTGCACAAAACATAAAACAGACCCCTACAGTTACGCACCGTGGCCCCACAAAACTCACCCACGCAACAGCAAGAACGATTTATTAACACGTGTCTAAAGCACGTAACACAGAACAGGAAGATAAAAAAGATTTCCTTCCTTACACATTTGGACAAGAACTGTTACAACCCCAGCACTTTACACGTGGGCTTTCCCACACCCACTCCTCTCCTCACCCACGATCTGAAGACCCCGGGGAAGCACGCTGGGCAGCTGGGCGTTGGCTAACAATGGTTACCTGCTCTCCTGTTATATTTCATGTCCACTGTCTGAAAAACGGAGACAGTCACACCCACTTCACTGCCTGTCGTGAGGATTTAAGTCAAGTCACACAGCAGTGTCTGGCCCACAGCAGGCATCTGAGAATTACTAATTCCTTTCCCAGTGTTGGTAAAATGATCATTTTAGTCCTTGTGTGTAACAAGCTCTTCACCAAGGTGAGATTATCTTCCCTCGGTGCAGTCACCTCAGCCACGCTGCACTTGGAAGTAATAGGACCTCAGGATACTCGTTCCGATGCTTCTGGCCTCCACGCCTACGATGCTCATACTGTCGCTTTCCACGTGGGTGAATCCACTGCGAAGGGAAGGGACACACGTTTAAGCAGCGAAGCCTTCCACGAAGACAGAGCACGGCCTCCGGACCCTCCCCTCCCAGTCCACCCGTCCGTGTTGACGCTGGGCTCTGACTCGAGGACCTACGTTCACTTGTAACAACTAGCAAGTACCATCACCTTCTGGAGTAGGAATATCAGTTTGGGACCCTCTTGATCGTAGCTGCCTGATTCACAATGATTCCAGATATTCTAGAAACTTCTCCTGATACAGGAGGGGTACCTAATCCAATCTGGGCAGGTCACAGGCATTTCCCCAGAACTTAGAATTAGCCCATCCATCTCCGACCAGCCCCACTGAAGGACATACAGACGCAGGGACTAATGGGGCCGTCGCTTTCCGTGACGTTCTTTGCCTAGACACACAAGTGCTGCTCTGAGTCATGAGGGAGACAAGGGCAGCTGTGTAGAGAACCAGATCAATAAAACAAAATAAAAACAGTGGAGAAGAGACTTCTCGAGTCTCCGCTAGAAGCCCAGTTTTTGGCCACCAATTGCTCAAGTTCCGCTGCTTTGCCTTTCGTGAATCACCTCTCAGCTTACAGTAACTTCCATGCTGACCTCCTGCGTTTCAGTAGCAACTGAAGCTGTACTCAACTTAGACATCAGTATCAAGAGTGGAACGCGGCAGTTTCCAGACTTTCAGAAGACAGCGGCACTGGCTGGTCTACGTGGCGGCTGGGCAGGAGCAGGGCAGTGGCCGCTCCCTGACACGGACAGTCAGCCAAGAGGGTGGAACTAGCATCTACTGTCTTTTTGTCTTTGGAGAATTCCTCTCAGTCTTTTTTATTCAATTGATTTTTAATAAATTTGCAGAGCTCTGCAACCATCACCACAATCCAGTCTTAGATTTCCATCACTCCAGAAAGATCTGCTGTGCCCACACGCAGTAAATCCCCATCCCGCTCCCAGCCCCGGACAGCCACCAGGTCACCTTCTGTTCCTACAGACTTGCCTTTTCTGGGTGTGTCGTGTAAATGGAATCACACAATACATGGTCTTACATATCTGGTTTCTTTTTCTGGCTGAGTAATACTCCCCTGTGTGGATGGACCACTTGGATTTGTCCATTTACCAGCTGATGGATATATGCACTGTTTGGGTAAGTTGAATAAAGCTGCTTAGAACATTCACATACAAGTCTTTGTTTTATTTCTCTTGGGTAGATACCTAGGGGTATGCTGCTAGGTTGCTGGTAAATTTATGTTTCACACACTTGTTTTCTTTAGAGACTCAGAATATGTATTCACAGATGATAACGTTTTAGGAAACTGAAAAGCTCCTAGAAACTACGTGTTCTCTCTTGCGGCACTCAAAAGGTGCCAGAAAAGAGAGGAAATGCAGTCCATGGCTGCCCAATAAAAACTGACAGGGAACAACCGCGTGAAGCAGGACTGCTGGGTTTATGACAGCCGGACGAAGCTCCCACAGAGAAACTACCACCCAACTAAGGATTTCTGGAGGAATCTGCTGTGACTTGGAAAAGGGGCATACTTCAGGGTCATGATCCATTCTGGGGTCCTGATTAAAGCACACTTTTGAGAAGGTATTTTTCAGCGTGCTTTAACCGTCATGGGGAGAACGGCGTCACTTCAGTAAATGGATGTGTCTACCATTCTGTAACGCACGTAGCGCGGTGTTTAAAAACACACGTGAAAAAGAGGTTTCTAACTGCTTGCTAAGCTGAGAACAGTGTTATCTCAGTGAAAGGATGTTCTCACCATTAAGTAATGATGTAGAGAATTCTTTGAAGACACATCAAAAAGGAAAAAAGAGAGTGCATTTTGAGGCCAGCACGGTGGCACATGCCCCGCAGGGCGGCCTGGGAGGCCCGGCACTCTCTGTTCAGCCTCTGACAGAGGCAACAAGAATGAGTGCTGGCACCTGTGTCTCCCTCAGAAGAGGAAGGTTTTCCTGTCGCTGGAGGGAGAACCATGACTGACAAGTCACGAGTGGTCTAGGGGGACAGTCAGGAGCAAGCCCCTCCAAGCACAGGGGACGAGGGTGTGAACGCATCAGGGGTCACCGATCGCCATGTGGACACGGGACGTCCTGGCTCACACATGCTGATCCAGCCCAGGTCCCAAACCCTAAACGTATTTAAAGAGGAATCTCAGGGAAGACGCTGTGGAGGCAAACGCTCTTCAGGACGCAGAAAGAGCATCAAGGTGGCCGTTACACTTTGCTCAGAGAGTTGAGAGAGAGGGTTACATACAGGCCAGTTCTCGTAATATGTCAGTTGATTCTCTACCTAATTATCTCATTAGAAAGTTGAGCTTATTTACTAAGAAGAACAAAGATTTTCTTGTGTTAATTAGGAGTGTGCTTTAATAATTATCTTCAAATGACTACTGATTGAAAATTCAGAAGCTAGATAGGTTTGTTACAGAAATCCCTAATTTCTAAAATATTTGGTTTGGGGCACTGTATTTTTTCATTTAAGATCTAAGATGTTTGTCACTGGAGGCTGAATGTACCCCACGGCTCATGACAAGTAACTGCTGAGGTCTCATCTCACCATGAGTAACCCAGCAGGAATACAAAACCTGTGGAAGCCCTTCCTCTTCGTAGAACTTACTCTGGCAAGAAAAAACAGAAGTGACTCCAAAATACTAATATTAAGACACAAAGTGCAAAATCACACTCTCTCGGACTTTCACAATCCCGCCCCTCCGACTCCCATCACCCCCTTGGTTTGGAAAATGGATGCGGGATTGTGCGGGTTCCGGAGGGAGGGTGGGAGCCGGGCTGCAGGGTCACATCAGGGACCCAACCCGGGCTTCACCATGCGTCCCTGTGGGACTTCGGGCAAAACATCCACGTCTCTGAGCTGTTTCATCTGGGAAACGTGGGTGAGGCCAGCTGAGCGGTGGTTTTGTCCTTAGAGGAGAGGGTGGACGATGCACAGCATCTTTTTTTTAACAGAGGAGGAAACAGAATCAGAGCAGGGACTTGTCCTGCGTCCCCAGAGAGG
Source organism: Ceratotherium simum simum (assembly GCF_057802395.1). Classification (NCBI taxonomy): domain Eukaryota; kingdom Metazoa; phylum Chordata; class Mammalia; order Perissodactyla; family Rhinocerotidae; genus Ceratotherium; species Ceratotherium simum. Next base: position 54,687,104 of record NC_141919.1, on the reverse strand, counting down.
GAGGAGCAGGCTGGGCTGACAGCCCTGCTCCCAGTCCCAGCCTCTCCAGTGGCATCCTCGAAAGGCACTGCTGGGAGACTAGCTGGGGCCATTTCACAGGCAAAGTGAAGGAAACCAGAAGCAATTACCTGGCCCATCTGTGGGACCCCCCAAGCAAGTGATAGCAGCTCTTGAGGACGGGGAATTTATCTTCCTTACTCCACACGTAGACCCGCAAGGAGAGGTCGAAGGAAGAGGTGACAACTCGGCTCTGGTCCTTGAAATGAAAAGCCGAGTGAGGCGGGGAGGTGGCTCCGAAGGCAGGGAGCGCGATGCAGGCAGGTGGGCGCCCACTCACCACCCACACGGACGTGATGGGCCGCTGGTGGTCCTGAAAGGCTGCCAGCTGCAGGCCGTGTATGGTGAAGAGCACCAGCTCCGACCCCGACACCAGCAGGATCACCTGCGAGCCGTGGCCCTTCATGAGGTGAGGGGGCATCATGGTGTCCGGCAGGAGGAAACTTGCCACCTGCTGTACTATTTGAAATAAAAGCACACAGATCGTCAACTCCCAATAGCAGCTGGGGGTCTGGACCAGACGTGCCTTGCCTATGACCATGTGGTACACTGAGCAGAGCCACGACTTGGCAGTTACACCCGAAGTCAACCCTACCCCGTGCACTCACTCCCCTCGACCTCCCGCTCCTTGGCTCTGAAATCCTGATTATGAAGGCTTTCTTACAGGGGGCTGTACAGATTCAAGGCAATACGCACGTGCAAGTGACGGTATTGGGCATGCAGTACCCCTGCCTGCTACCCTTCCCCATCTATGACAGGGTGATGTAAGAAATGGCCACATGAGAACTATGACATCAGCTAAAAACTACTGTCAAAGATATACTGTCTTTTATACTGTATAGCATTCCTTGTAAAAAAAAAAAAAAAATCATTTGACCATTTCCTTATGGAGTTTAGCACCAGGAAAAAAAAAATTACCTCTTTTGAAGAGTTCATGTGCTTTCTCATACCAGACAAGGGATTATATTACACATCCTGTTTCCCTTTTTTCCTCGGCTGCCAGGAAGTTCAGAGTAAAATTTACAGTCAAATGATGATATGAAAACAAATGAACATAATACAAAAGAAAAAATGCTAAGGACCATAGGGAAGGCCTGTCAGAGTAATGTGGGGTTTGGGAGGCAGCAAAGGATAGGGCTGTGGGTCTTATTTTCCTCCTGGACTAGGAGCTCCTTGGGGAAGAGATAGTTGTGGCCTTTACTCACCTTTGTGTGCACTCAATGCTGAGAACAGTGCCTCTGACATAGTCGTGAAAAGAGAGGCAGGGATGAACGGAAGCAGGAAGACCAGTTAGGAGAGGGGAGACTGAGTGGACAGTAGTTAATGTCCGAACCTCAAGGCCACACGGAGGGCCTGACATGCAGCAAGCACTCCACCGCTCACCAAGCCCACAATCACAAACAACAGAACGTTTGCTGGGCCCCTGTATCCACCGAGAGGACAGAAAAGGTGCCCCCAAAGGAAACATGAGGACCCTGCACTTGAAGCGTCACAGTGCAGCGGTGGTGTCAGTCGACGCCGGGACCCTTACCCAGGATGTCCACTCCATCCCTGGACTTCTTGGCCCCTAGCTCATAGGTGGTGATCCCCAGCTGCACGCCACCGTCGTTTCTGTGCATCACCATCAGCCGGGCGGCCTCGCCGGGGGCCCAGCAGGCTCTGGCAGTCAGCCAGACAGGGAGAGTGGTGGAGACGGGAGGCTCGTCGTCCGACGGACATAGCAAGGAGCGAGTGTGGAACACCTGGGGACACCGTGAGGTCTCATCGCCCGCCGGGGAGGGAGGGACTTCTCCAGCCCAGGAGCCCTCTGAAACCCCTCCCTAGACCCACACCCACAGCGACCTTACTGGGTCTCACGGGGCGGCCGTGCCTCTCGTGGACCCTCCTTTCCAGACTGCACTGACTAGGAGAGCGAGAGCAATGCCAGCCCGCGTCTGGCCCCCTGGAGACGTCTTGGCGCACCGGCCCAGCGAGTGAGGTGTGATGGATGAAACAGTCAGCGCTTTCCTGTTTCTGAGCCGCGTACGCACCGTCGCGCTTCTGCCTCCAGTGTCTCCCTCTGTGTTCCTCTCCCGTCTCCCTGCAGCCTGGCTCCAGACGCCCCCTCTCAGTCCCTGGGACTGCTCTGTCGGAAGGTTCCGGTGGCTGCAGCCCACTGGTCTCATGGCCTCGCACCTCTGGCTGTCCTCCCCAACCACTGGCCTCCACAGCCACCAGGTCCCAGCACTGCGCTTTCTGTCCTGCTCTGCCGCTTCCTCTGCCCTTCCTCGTCCACCAGGCCCGGCACTTCTCCGACCCTCCCCAGCCATCTGATCTGATCTTCCAGTTCAGGCCCCGGCACTCAGGCTGGCCGTCTCTGAGCCCACAGATCACTGGTACTCCCCCCGGCTCTGGGGTGCTGGGGGCACCGGCAGAGGCACCCACTCACACAGGCCGGCACACAGCAGAGGCACAGCCAGCACGCTGCCTCTCTCGTGCCTTCTCCAGGTAACGGATGCTGCCCCCATGCTGTCAGCATCTCCGCCGTGCCTGACCTGGACACTCTCTCACCCTCGCTCTCACTGAAGCTCTGTTCTCAGGCCACCAAATGTCCCAGGAGCTTTGCCATCAGGATGTCCCTGAGGCCCCAAACCCTTTCAAAACTGAACTCTGCGCTCTCCAGCCAGAGAGCTGACCCCTTCCAGCCCGCGGGCAATACGGCAGCATGGAAAGCGCGGAGGCTCTGAGGACAGAGACCAGCACCGCCGCCAACTCAGCCGGTGGCCCTGAGAAGGCCGTTGCTGCTGTGAACAGCCCCCGACGACTCCTCATCATGTGGTCCTGCACGAGGACCCGCCCTCCCAGACACATCCCACAAGCCTGGGGCACAGAAGCCGCCAGCCCGCGCACACACTGCCAGGCCCTGGGGAAAGGGACACAGCCCGCCACTGACCTTGGGGCCCAGGTCTGAGTTCCGGCTCGACGCGAACACCCACTGGCAGCCGGGCGAGCGGAGGAGACTGGTGGGGCTGCTGGGGAACACGCTCACTCTGGAGAGCAGCTCCAGCCGGGGCACTGCCAGCGCGTAGAGTGCCCCGTCGGCACAGGCCGCCTGCAGAGGGAGGGCCGGGTGAGCACCGCGCCACCGGTTTTCACCTTCACTCTTGAAGGATACTTTTTCTGTTATAGAATCTCTGTTACTTCTCTTAAGATATCATTCTGTCGTCTTGCAGTTTCAATGGTTGCTGTTCAGCAGTTGGACACTGAAGCCAGTTTACTTCCTCTGGCTATTACTGAGTCGATGTTTCTCAGTATCCAGTCAACTCAGTTCACGCTGATGGGTCCATACTTCAGATTTGTTTGTATTTATTTATTTTTATTTATTTTTGTGTGTGTGTGAGGAAGACTGGCCCTGAGCTAACATCTGTTGCCAACCCTCCTCTTTTTGCTGAGGAAGATTGGCCCTGAGCTAACATCTGAGCCCATCTTCCTCTACTTTATACGGGATGTCGCCACAGCATGGCTTGATGAGTGGTGTGTAGGTGAGCATCTGGGTCTGAACCTGTGAACCCTGGGCTGCCGAAGCAGAGTGCACGAACTTAACCACTGTGCCACCAGGCCGGCCCCTCAGATTTATTTTTATTTATCCTGCTTGGGGTTTGTAGGCCTCACTCATTCCACGGATTAATGTCCTTAGTCTATTTAGGAAAAATGTCTGCCATTCTCTCTTCAAGTGTGGCTTCTGCCCCACTCACTCCCTCAGCTCCTCCTAAGAGATCAAATAAGCACATACTGGGATTTTTCATGGACCCTTTATGACCTTGCTACTCAAGAAGTGTGGTCTGCGGACTGGCAGCATCAATGTTCCCAAGAAGATGCTAAAAAGGTGGAATCTCAGGCATCCCCAGGGACCCACTGATTCAGAATCTGCATTCACACCAGACCCACAGGTGGTTCTGAGCCATTCAAGCCTGAGAGGCCCAGCCCAAGCCTCCTACCCGCTCCCTGTACTCACACTCCTGACACCGCGCTTCATTCCAGATCACGTCTCCCCCAGCCCACTAATTCTCCTCTACAGCCCTACCTTTAACCGACGGATAGAATACACAGATGGAGACCGCACAGAACACAGACGGAGAGCTCAATGAATTTTCACAGAGCCAGCATCCGTGTCACCAGCCAAGCTTCTCTGAGAAGTGGAACACTGCCCGTGGCCCAGGGGCTGCCCGCCCTCCCTGGCCTTTCTGTGACTCAGTCGTCCAGCCTGCTATCAAGTCCATCCGCTGAGTTCTGAACCTTTGTTATTCAATTTTTCTATTCTACAATTTCTACTTGGTTCTTTTCTAACTCTGATAAATCAATTTTTTGGTGGGGAAGATTGGTTCTGAGCTAACATATGTTGCCAATCGTCCTCTTTCTGCTGAGGAAGATGGTCCCTGAGCTAACATCTGTGCCCATCTTCCTCTACTTTGTATACGGGATGCTGCCGCAGCGTGGCTTGATAAGCAGTACATAGGTCCACGCCCGGGATCTTAACCCGCAAACCCCAGGCCACCGAAGTGGAGTGCGAGAACTTAACCACTATGCCACTGGGCCGGCCCCTGATACATCGCTTTTTATAGCTTTAAGTTCTCGACTAAAATTAATCTCCTGGAACACAGCAACCGCAGGTGTCTCCGTGTCTGTCTGATAACTGCACTCGCTGAAGCCCCGTGGCTGCACTGACGCTGTCTGCCGTTCATCCTGCCGGTTCCAGTTCATGCTGTCTCATCTCCCTGCGTGCCTAGTCAGCTTTCAGCGTGTGCTGAACGCTGTATCTGGAAGCAGAAATAACGGCAGGCCTGGGCGACGTCATCCTTCTCCAGAGAGGATTTTCACTGACTCCCATCAGGGGCCGGGAGCCGAGGGGCAGCAGAGCCAGGACAGCTCCCTTCCAGCCCGCCCTTACCCCTAGGTTGCAAGAGCTGATGATCCGGATTCACAGGGCTCCAATCCTTGGTGGCCCTGCACTCCCACTTTTGTCCCCTTGGCTGGGAGACGGCCAGCACCTGCAGAGGCTCCTGAGAGCCAGTCACTCACCAGCAGGGAGGGGCCCTCTGGGTGGTCACAGGCCTCCAAGGCAGATGAGGGTGCAGGCAGGCTGAAGGCAGCCCCCTCCTGCCCGTTCTCCGCTCTCCACACTTTGATCCGTCCCCGCGCATCCACGGTGATAACCAGCTTCAGCCGAGGGTAGGTCACCAAGTTCACCAGAGCAGCCGGCTGTAGAGGGCTCGACCAGATCTCCGTGCCCTGGGCAACAAAAGAATTCAAGATCCACTTACATAGGGCCACCGATTTCAGAGACACATTCTTTTCGTTCACTCAACCATCGCCCTGTGCACCCCGGGGCCGTGCAGGCGAACAGGGCGCAATCCCCACCCTCACGGGATCCGCAGCGAGGCAGGGACCCCAACACGGAGCTGTGTTTCATGGCAGAGGAGGTGTGTTCTGGAGGGGCAGCTGCTGACATAGGTGTGTGGAGAGACTTCCCGAGGGCTGGTGCCATCACCAGGAAGGCCGAGGGTCCGGCCTGCACACTGGCATGGAGTGTCTGAAGCTCATCCAGGGGTCACCTACGGCTCACCTGGGGCAGGCTGGGCAGGGGCGGATCCACACGGATACCCCTCCCCTGGGACTTGGCCTTGCATGGCTGCGGACAGAGAAGTTCCTGCAGAGCGCCTCACTCAGTCTTCAGGGTGGCACTTTACAGATAAGCTCATTCGGGCTTCTGGATGTGAACAGTCCATGTTGCACTGCCACCCTGCCCTGCTCAGAACCACCCCCCCAGCCGCGGTATGCCCAGTCCCGGACGCTGGCCCAGAGAAAAACAAGTGGCCCAAGCTGGGTGGATTTCAGGGTCTCTCCCAGGATTCTGAAAACTGGACAGAGAGGTAACAAGCCCGGGTGCCACGGGCCCCACACACGAAGGCAGGGCATCCGAGACCCATCCACTGACCGCTCCTCCCAGAGCTGCCATGGCAGGTTGCTCTCCAATTCTGGGTTTTATGACCCTCCTTCTACCACGTGTTACTATTTTCCCACTAGCTCTCTTTCCCCAGTCATGACATCTCCGTGTTCTGCCATTCATTTCTTTCTCCCCCTCAGATCAACAAACCAATGGCTGACTTCCATCGCTGACACGGCTAACGTGAGTGTCACTCGCACGAACTCGGCACCAGAGACTGGCTAACGGTAAGTGAGTCTTGAAGAATACAGAACAATCCCAGGGGTTAGTGGTTGGAGTGTGCAGAGCAGCAGTGAACCCCCTCCTGTCTCAGAACAGAAGGCAGCGGCCGGTGGAACGGAGCGCAGAAACACGCTGATCAACGACCGCTGGTGTCCCCACCTCCACGCCAGCCATGGGGACGAGGGACGTGGGCCAGGGACAGACAGAGCCTTCCAGTGGGTGGCACCAGATACTCTGATGATAGCAAAAGACAAACTCAAACCCTGGAATTCTCCAGGGGACAGCAAAGAAAACGTAGCATGGAAAGCCATGTCAGAAATCCATACAACCAGTCAAAAATGTGGAGGTGAATATTGTAAGTGTGACCAGAAACCAGGCAAGGAAAGGGTTACTGAAAATCTGATCCATAACTAAATGTAGTCTGTCAAACGTTTTCCAGACAAGGAGGAAACTACAGGTGCTGTTTTTCAGAAGTTGGTCCTCGTGTTTGCAGATGTTGCCGTCCTACAGTGGAATGGCCAGGGCTGCAGCAGGACCCCTGCAGGCTGCGCCAGCTCCCAGCGTCCAAAGGTTACCTGGGACCCGCTACGTAATGGCACGCTGCACTGAACCTGTTATGTAACGGCCGCACACACGCCCTGCTCAGGCCAGGTTGTTATACGGGTGTAACATATCCTCTGCTCTCTTGTGTACAAAGTCTCCACCTGCTCTAACCTCGGGGGGCACTGCTTTGGGAGCTAGCCCCAGTGTTCTCCATTGCTTGTGCAAGCAATAAATCTTTTTTCTTCACCCACTTCAGCCTTGGTTGTGCTTTTCAGCTCTGCACTCACCAAGAGATGGACCCAACGAGTTCAGTTACATGAATACACAGAAAACTAAGAAAAATTTTAAAAAAGAATAATTATTAACTTCAGGAAAAGCAAAATGTTAGTCTACCTCATGCTATGAAAAACATTTACATAATTAAAATGATATAGACAATACATATAATCATTTTGGGACAGGAAGGTCACCCTGTGCAGAGGCAGGAAGAGGAAGGAGCAAAATCATCTTCCACAGAACTCAGCAGATGCCTAACATTAGATGCTCATGTCCCCGATGAGGGGAACACGGTTTCCTCCAAGGTGGGGGAAACTGGGGGCACAACTGGTTTTCTAACAAGCCTTTCAGAGCTCTGACACATGAGCTGTGCACAGCTGCAGTGTTGCTGACACCCCGATCTCGGCCACTCATCTGTGCAGTGACGGCAAAGCACTGCTACGCCTTCAGTTCTTTCTTTCAAAGGAATTGTCGTGAACGTTCACAAATAAGTATTTGAAAAATGTATTCCTGGGGCCAGCCCAGTGGCGTAGTGGTTAAGTCCACAGGCTCCGCTTCAGGGGCCCGGAGTTTACAGTTTTGGATCCCAGGTGGGGACCTACGCACCACTCATCAAGCCATGCTGTGGCGGCGACCCACATGCAAAATAGAGGAAGACGGGCACAGATGTTAGCTCAGGGCCAATCTTCCTCACCAAAAAAAATGTATTCCTGAAAATAGATCCAAAAAAATGTTAAATAAATGATTGGCAACTGACATACCACTAGTATGTCATACCACTAGTATGTAAAGACCCGTCCACAGTGAGGATGAGAAAGGACCACACCACGGCAAGGAAGGAGAGGAGAAAACCACAGCCAACAGTGGGCAGGGGGAAGGCAATATGTTTGAAAAATGTCATTCACCTTGACTGAAGAGCAGGGAAAAGCCTGGACAGAGAGGAGTTAGCGAGGAAACAGAAAAGGCTGGTAAAGATCCAGCACGACAGAGACACAGGCCAGACACGTCACATGGGTTTCTCCATTGTTTAAGAAATGGGTAATTCCTATACTACTCCTTTTATTATTTCAGATTATAGAAAATGTTAGAAAGCTCTCTGATGCATTCTGTGAAAGTAGCAACAAAACAAAATATAGACAAAGATAACATGAATGGAGATGAAAAAATTTTTAAGTATTATTATTCAGAGCCCTGGCAATATATTAAAAGAATTATGTACAGTCATGTGTTGCCTAACAACGGGGATGCGTTCTGAAAGATGCGTCAGTAAGCAATTTCATCATTGTGTGAACATCACAGAGTGTAGCTACACAAGCCTACACACACGTCAGCTGTATGGTACTAATCTCACGGGACCACCGTCGTATACTCAGTCCGACAACGACCAGAACATTGTTTTGCAGTGCATGACTGTACTGTGATCTATCAGGGTTGATTTCAGAAATGCTAGGATAGTTCAAATAATTTATTATATTTTCAAATCAAAACTGAGGAGCCATGGGAAATAATAAATGTCCAAGAGGCACTGGTACCTATTAGTCAAATTTAACAGCCATTTCTGATTTTTAAAATATCTCTAAGTAACATAGGACACTTACATAATAGATAATATTTACCAGGCACCAAAAGCAAATCTCAAATTCAAAAGAGATCTGCAGAGCAAAGGAAACAATGAACAGAATGAAAAGGCAATGTATGGAATGGGAGAAAATATTTGCAAACCATCTATCAGATAAAGGGTTAATTTCCAAAATATATAAGGATTCCTACAACTCAATGGCAACAAACTAACAACTTGATTAAAAAATAGGCTAAGGACTTAAACAGGCATTTCTCCAAAGAAGACATACAAATGGCCAATAGTGCTCAACATCACTAATCATCAGGAAAATGCAAACCAACATGGCAATGAGATGCTCACTCACATCTGTTAAACCGGCTATTATCAAAAAGACGAGAGATAACAAGTGTTGGTGAGGGTGTGGGGAAAAGGGAACCCTTGTGCGCTGTTGGTGAGAACGAAAATAGGTACAGCGAATATGGAAAACAGTACGGAGGGTCCTGAAAAAATTAAAAATAGAACTATCATAGGATCCAGCAATCCCTCTTCTAGGTATTTATTCAAAGAAAAGAAATCAAGATCTTGAAGAGATATGTGGACTCCCAGGTTCACTGCAGCATTATTCATTAAGAGCCAAGTCACGGAAACAACCTAAACGTCCACTGACAGATGAATAAAGACAATGTGGTGCACACACACACTCACACAAGGAATGTTATTCAGTCTTAAAAAAGAAGGAAATCCTGCAATATGTGACAACATGGATGAATCTTGAGGACATTATGCTAAGTGAAATAAGGCAGACACAGAAGGACAAATACTGTAGGATTCCACTTTATAAGGTACCTAAAATAGTCAAACTCACAGAAGCAGAGAGCAGAAGGGTGGTTGCCAGGGGCTGGGGGAGGGGAAATGGGGAGCTGCTGTTCAATGGGTATCAAGTTTCAATTACGCAGGACGAATGAGTTCTAGAGATCTGTTGTATAACATTGTGCCCGTGGTTATTATATGCTTAAAAATCTGTTCAGAAGGTAGATACCACATGCTAAGTGTTCTTACCATGATAAAATAAAAATCAAAAGAGAAGAAGTAAAGGCATACCTAGAAAAGAGTCAGGAACAAGACAGAAATGCCACCACTATTAACCAATATGGTTTTGGAAATCCTAGCTAATGGAGTAAGGAATGAAAACAATAAATACAAGTATCAGAAAATATATGATGAAATTATTATTTTCAGGTGATATTATTATAAATATAGAACATCTAAAAACACTATCATGGGGCCGGCACAGTGGCACAAGTGGTTAAGTGTGCACACTCTGCTACGGTGGCCCAGGGTCCACTGGTTTGGATCCTGGGAGCGCACCGACGCACCACTTGTTAAGCCATGCTGTGGCAGCGTCCCATATAAAGTAGAGGAAGATGGGCACTGACGTTAGCCCAGGGCCAGTCTTTCTCAGAAAAAAGAGGAGGATTTGGGGCCGGCCTGGTGGCGCAAGGGGTTAAGTGCGCACGCTCTGCTGTGGTGGCCCGGGTTCGCAGGTTCGGATCCCGGGCACGCACCAACACACCGCTTGTTAATTAAGCCATGCTGTGGCGGTGTCCCATATAAAGTAGAGGAAGATGGCCACAGATGTTAGCTCAGGGCCAATATTCCTCAAGAAAACAGGGGAGGATTGGCATCGGATGTTAGCTCAGGGCTGGCCTTCCTCACACACACACACACACACACACACACACACACACACACACACAATAAATAAATAAATAAATACTATTATGAGTCTTTACTAAACTGGGTAATACAAGATACAAATACAAAACATCAGTGGTTTTCCCTCATACTTACAATATCAAGACAGAAACAGAAACGTAAAAATATCCCATTCTTATTACTAGCATATTATTAGCAACTTAGCTATTATTAACAACAAAATATAAAAAGCTAGGAATAAGTTTAGCAAAAGGAGTAAAAAGTATTCAAAAGCTTTACTAATCAACAGAAGAGCTGAATAAACACAACAGCCCACATTTCTCAATGGGCAGATTTAACGCATTGTAAAACACCAACCCTCTCCAAAATGATTTATAGGTGTCATGCATTTCCATCAGAATGCAAATTTAATTTGTTGTAGACTTCAAAAAAATGGTTCCAAAGTTCATGTGGGAGAATGACTATGAGGAAAAGTGTGAAATCACCAGGGTAAAGAGGACCTACCCTATCAGATATTGAGAACTTTTATGAAGCTGAATTACAAGCTATCCAAATAACAGGATACCAGCACAGCAGCCACGCAGATAAATAAATCAGAAGAGAGTTCAAACATAGGCCCAAATATAAATGGGAATTAGACAAAAATAAAATAGGGGGCACTGGAAGTCGGTGCAAAAAAGATGGTTTATTCAATAACAATATTGAGACAGTCAGTCACCTGGTTGAAAGAAACTATAGACAAATCCTACTTCCAATCATATACAAAAATAATTCTTGATGAATTAAAGATAAATGTAAAACAAATGATATATACACACATATACATATACACACAGACATATGAAGAAAATATAGGAAAAAAGAAACTTCAACTCTGGGTAAGGGAGGCCATTTTAAATCAAGACACAATACCCTGAAGCCACAAAAGGAGAAAAAGAATTGCGATTGAGCATAAACAAAGTAAACTTCTATAAAGCAAAATCCCAGCAAGAAGAACGCTGGGGAGTCCGCCAGCTGGGTAAGAAGCACCGCGTACCCCACGGTGGCCATAGAGGACAGTGGCCATGAGCGGGACTCAGTCTAATGGCCCTGTACTTCAGTGTCCTCGGCCGAAAGTGGAGGAAACACCACGGCCTACCAGGCACACGGTGCCTGAGAGGATTCACGAGTTAACTGGATGGTCTCCTCGTGTTGCTATCCCCGCCAATAAAGATCCCCTACTCGAGGATAGGAAATGAGGATACGAAACGACTCACAAACTTCCTTCCTCCCACCCCAACGGACAAAGAACAGGAACAGAAAAGGAAGCGGCCAATGCACACCGTCAAACTCATTCAAATTACAGGCAATTGGGAAGTAACAACCTTAAATGACATTCTGCATATCAGACTGGCAAAGCAGAGACTGATTATAAGCAATACCGGCAGGGATGTGGCAAACTAGTGTTCTCATATACTCTTGGTGGAAGTAGAAATTACTACAAACTTTTTAGCACATATCTGGCAGTATTTATGAAAATCTAGACTGCTCGTGAAGTTGACCAGTAACCCCACTTACAGAAATGCACGCCACACATAAAAGCTCTGTCAATGTGTGTGTACAAGCACTACACATGTAACAGCAGAAACCGGTGACACTGAGCCTTCACGAAGAGAGACGGCTGAATAAATCAGACATGCCCGGGGGGTGCGATACTCAAGTTATCACACGAACAGACGGGCACTGTGTGAAGACTGTCCACCAGCCGGTAAGGGAAAAGCAGCTACGGAGAAGTATGTGCAATATGATCTCATTTTTCTTAAAAAAATTAAAGAAAACAATCCTCTCTAACAACCAACCCCTCGATATAATCACACACACATTTGTGCCTACATCTCTCCGTGTAATGACCGCAGGGCGCAGACCCAGTGGTTAGCGCTGGTTCCAGAGTGGGAAGGATTACAAGGGAGGAGCACAGACTACGAATCTGACTTTAGACACATTTATATTGTTCAAGTTTTTATGAGGTTTGCCTTGAATTTGACATGATTGAATTTTTTAAAAAATTAGTAGATGTTATTTTTTTGGGGGGCAGTTTAAGGTTTACAGAAAAATTGAGCAGAAAGTACAGATAGCTCCCCAATACCCCCTTTCTCCCCACGCTCAGTTTCCCCTGTTATTAACACCATGTGTTGTGTGGCACATGTTACAAGTGACAAGCCAATGTTGATACATTACCAGGAAATGAAGTCCACAGTCCACATTAGAGGTCACTCTTTCTCTTGTGCGTTCTACGGGTGCTGACAAATGTCTAATGATATGTACCCACCATCAGGGTACCATAGAGCAGATTCACTGCCCTAAAATCCGCTGTGCTCCCCTGTTCATCCCCCCGCCATCCCCCCAACCCCTGGCAGCCCCGGATCTTCTTACTGCCTCCATACTCTTACCACAAGATCCGGGGACTTTGCTCCTTGGTATTGACCCAAATGAGCTGCAAACTAATATCCACACAAAAATCTGCACGTGAATGTTGAAAGCAACTTTATTCATAATTGCCAAAACTTGAAAGCAACCAAGATATCCTTGTCCTTTGAAACGATAATTAAACCGTGGAACATCCAGACAATGGAATGTTATTCAGTGTCAAAAAGAAAGGAGCTACCAAGTCATGAAAAGATATGCGTACTGCATATAAATATGCAATTATTTATATCTTTCACTTAGCAATATGAAAGAAGCCAACCTAAAAAGGCTACATACTGCATGACAACCAAATGACTGAACTTTTTAAAAATAAAATAAGGTTGAAGATTTGCTCACAAAGGGTCTTAAGGTTGGGAAGCCAGGCAGCATGGGTGTAGAGGGTTCTGGCACTCAGACAGTCCCACGCTGGAAACAATGACCACACTAAAGTAGGGCTCGGCAAATTGTGGCCTGTAACCAAACCCAGCCCACTGCCCATTTCTGTATTTTTATATTTTAGGTAAAAAAAAAAATCAAAAGAATGTTTCATGACATGAAAATTACATGAAACTCACATTTCAGCGTCCATAATACAGCTGTGTTGGAACATAGCCACTCTCCCTTGTTTACTTGTTGTCTATGGCCGCTGTTGCGTGACAACACGGCTGAGTAGTTGCGACAGGACCACATGGCCCGCAAAGCCTAAAATATTTGCTATCTGCCAACTCCTGCAACAAAGCTCTCTGTTCAAGTCAAGACCGTTTTGTTTTGGCCACAATGGAGCCTCCCAGCAGCCTTCAGGTCTTCCTCCCGCTGACAGCCCCCCATCTAAGCCTGCCGTGGGCACCGTCCACAGCCTAAGGCCGGCCCCTTCCAGGACAGGCCCAGGGATGTGGGGGACGGGGCAACAAACTGCAATGAGATAGAAACAAGCCCCCTACACCAATCTCCAGAGGCCTTCACTCGAAATGACAGTGTCAAATGTCACCGTGTACATGGGGAAAACCAAGCTCGTGAAAGAGAAAAACCAGGACAAACAACTGAAAAACTGACCACGGAGGAGAGAGAGATGATGCAAACAACTGTATCCTTTAAACAAAAAAAGAGCAGAGAATCTGAAAAGGTTCCTGAAAATTAAAAACGTTTCTGTAAGGCAGACAGTTGATAGATACTCTCTAAAGTATGTAAATCGAGAAGCAGAATCTATTAGTCAAACATAAAAATTGATCAATTGACAGTCACCAGGAAAACTAACATCAGAAATGATTTGAAAAAGTGGTTACCTGCGGGAAAGAATCTGAGAGGAGGAGGAGGGGCGACGTTTTCAGTCTCATTTCTCCTTTCATATAAAAGCCGCGATAGTCTTTCACTTTGATGATTCCAAAGCAAAACAAATTATAACTAACCATAACTCATTCCAAACTGCTCTGCCCCCTAGCCCCCACCTCTCCTCCCTTTCCAGGTCCCCATCCCAGTTCCCAGAGCCCGAGACGAACTGGGCTGCCGTCTGCTCCGTCTGGACCTCCAGAGACTTGCTCAGGCACCAGTAGCCGCAGTGGCCTCACAGTCTCAGTCGGCCGTTTCAAAGCAGCCCCGTCACCAGTCATACCCATTCTTTCTCACAGATTCTAATACGAAGCCTGGGGCAGAGCAGGGACCCCCGAGGCTGGCACAGGGGTATGAGAATGCAGCTTCCCTGTGAGTCCCACATGAACTGAGAAGGAAGGTCATGCAGGTCACGGTCAGAGGTCCCTAAGAGCCAGGGTGCCCTGTTCTCGGGGGCCAGAGGAGGAGCGATCCATGGGGAGTTAGGTGGAGCCCCCTGAAGCCTGGGGCACCCCTCTGCTCTGTGCCCCACGTCCCCTTGAAAGGAACCTGTCCCTCCCCCCAAACCTGAGGAATGGCGAGAGACGAGCACCCCCATCACCGAGAGGCCACCTACTTACTACAGTGAGGTGCCTCTGCGAGTCCAGGGCGCTCGAAAACATGAAGTAATCTACAGTTTTCCGGGAAAAGATCCCTTATGGGAGGTTGGGTTCTGTCCATGTGTGGCCCCAGGCAGAACCTGTGGGTTTACAGGGAACCACACGGCTCAAGACTCAGAGATGGCCCCCATGGCTCGGTCTCGTGTCTGCTTCTATGAAATCAGGATGACGATGACCACGTGCACTCTGCTCGGCCGCCGTGAGAACCCAATGAGACAACGGAGAGGATTCATTATAAGCGCCAACCAAGTCTGAAATACTAGTCAAGTTATCATGGTTTTAACACTTAGTTTGCCCGTGGGGGTAACTAAAAGCTGCAATTATCTGGGCAAAAACGTCCAGGGACCTGGCTTCGGAGGCCGTGCAGCTGAGTCAGGAGCACGTCATCTGCAATCAGTCAGACTGAGTGTCAGGCCTGACCCCACACCTGGCAGCTGAGCCTCCTGCAGGTCAGATTTCTCACCTGTACCATGGGGCTCCTGCCCCTCACCTCACAAGTCGGCTGCGATGATTAAACAAGATGCTCAAGACAAAAGGCCCAGCAGCACCCCGTCAGTACCCACCCCGGACCCCCAGGCGGCTCACTCACCTCGTGCAGATCCCAGGCACGCACGGTGCCGTCCGAGGACACAGTGCACACCACGGACTCCTCCTGCCCGTCAAACCGGCACTCATTGGTTGAGATGTAGGCCAGCTCATCTATCTGTCCTGGAAGGGAACACAGACACAGACGCCCGGGACAACAGCCAGTGCTCTCTCTCTCAGGAGCACAGCAGGCGCCGGTTCAGGAGACAGCAGTGGACAGAAGGAGCCAGGCTTTAGACTTACAACTCGGGCTTCACGCCCAGCACTGCCTACCACCCCCAACCATGTAACCACAAACATTCCCTCCTCTCTTTCTGTTTCTTTCAACTTTGAAATAGATATAACGATCCCTTCCTCACAGGGTTACTGTGAGGATCAAGTGACATAACACAGATATAGGACCCAGCAGGGCATGTACTCAAGTGGCATTTTCCAATTCATTGGCTGAAACACCAAACCGCACGAGACTCGACCAAGGAGAGTAAGCAGTGGGAAAGCACACCGCTACCACATTCCCCATCCTGTACCTTTGTGCCCAGCAAGGGCTTTGCAGGTGAAGTCCTTCTCTGGCCGTCCAGATTCCATTCGGAACTCCAGCTCAGATCGGCAGAGATAGTACTGTTTCCACGTCTGTGTGCCCAGGGTCATCTGGGGGGCTCTACACGATGACCAGCGTCTCACACACAGCTGCCTAAAAAACAGACCCAGGACCCCAGGCAGGACAGAGCAGTCACTAGAAGGTACTGTGGCATCAACAGGCCTCGCTTTGATTCCTGGCTTCACCGTCTACCAGCTTGGACAACCCACGTTGCCTACACAACCTCCACTTCTCCTGCTATTAAATAGGGATCATGGTGAGATGATACCGAGCAAGTGCTCACCAAACGTCAGGTGTAAGTGCTTTTTGTATATCCAGCCAATCCAGCCAGGAAGTAGGTCCTGACCCCCACTCTACCCTGAGAGAGGGTTAAACAACTCACCCAAGGTCACGCGGCTGGAACTCAAGAGTCCGCGCTGTTTGAAGTCTCCAACTCTTACTGTTGAACTATTTCTCCCTTCAATTCTGTCAGACCTTCATGTATTTTGTTGCTCTGTTATTAGGTGCATATGTTTATAACTTTTAGATCTTCATGGATTGGCTTGTTTATCACTATAAAATATCCTTCTTTGTCTCTACTAACACTTTTTGTCTTAAAGTCTATTTTGTCTGATATTAGCATGGCGAGTCCAGCTTTCCTTGCTTAGTGTTTACACGGTATATTTGTTCCCATTCTTTTCTTTTCAACCTATTTATGTCTTTGAATATAAAGTATGTCTCTTATACACAGCATAAAGTTAGGTATTTTTTATCCCTTCTGCAAACGTCTGCCTTTTTATTGGAGTGTTTAATCCATATACATGTAATGTAATTACTGATAAAGGTAAGATTTACCTATGTCATTTTGCTGCTTATTTCTATGTCTTAGGTATTTTTTCCTCTTTTCTTCTATTACTGCCTTCTTTTGGATTAAATATTTTCTAGCGTCCTACTTTAATTCCCTTGTCATTTCTTAAATCATATATTTTTAAGTTTATAGTGGTTGCCTTGGGGATTACTATTAAAACCTTAACTTATAACAATCTAGTTTTGATTAATATCAACTTAATTTCAATAGTAGTCAAGAACTTTGGTCTATATAGCTCCATTTCCTACCTCTCTCAATTGTGCTGTTATTCTCATACAAATTATTTTTATACATTATGTACCTATCAACAGAGACTTATAATTATTGCTTTATACAGTTGTCTTTTAAATCATATAGGTGAAAAACAGTTACAAACAAAAAATACATTTATACTACCTTTTATATATAACAATAGAGTTACTTTACTGGTGTTATTTCTTCATGTGGATTCAACTTACTGTCTTATGTCCTTTCATTTCAATCTGAAAGACTCCTTTAGGATTTCTCACAGGGCAAGTGTACTAGCAACAAACTCTCTGAGCTTTTGTTAATCTGCGAATGTCTTAATTTTCCCCTTCATTTTGCTAGATATAGAATTCTCAGTTACAATCTTTTTCTTTCAACACCTTCAATATGTCATCCCACTGCTTTCTGGGTTCCATGGTTTTTTATAAGAAATCAACTGTTAATGTCACTGGTTCCCTTGTACATGATGAGTTGCTTCTCTCTTAGTGCTTTCAAGATTCTCTGTCTTTTGACTTTCTAGTTTGATTAGAATGTGTCTTGATGTGGAACTCTTTGAGTTTATCCAGCTGCAGTTCATTGAGCTTTTGGATGTGTAAATTAACATTTTTAATCAAATTTGGGAAGTTTTTGGCCATTACTTCTTTAAATACTCTGTTCCTTCTCCCTTTGTCCTCTTATTCTGGGACTCCTATTATGCAATGTTGGTAGGTTGGTGGTGTCCCATAGGTCTCCTAGGCATTGTTCATTTTTCTGCATTATTTCATTCTGTTCCTCAGACTGGATAACCTCCATTGACCTATCTTCAGTTCACTGATTCTATCTCCGGCCTGCTCAAATCTGCTTGTGAATTTTTAATTTGACAGTGTACTTGTCTACTCTGTAATTTCTATTTAGTTATGTTTTCAATTTCTCTTTATTGATACTCTCCATTGGATGAGACACCGTCTTCATACCTCCCCGTAGCTCTTTCCACATGGCATCCTCTAGTTCTCTGAATGTACCTAACACAGCTGATTCCAAGCCCTCACTTGTAGGTCCAGTGTCCGAGCCTTCTGGGGGCAGTTCCCGTTGTTTGCTTTGTCTCCTGAGTACTAGCCACATTTCCTTATTTCTTTCCATGACTTGTAACTTTTGTTGAAAACTAAACATTTTAAATAAGATAATGTGAACTCTGGAAATCTGACCTCCCCTAGGTTTGCTGTTTTTGCTGCCTGTTGTTATTATTGTTTGTTCAGTGACATTTCTGAATGAATTCTGGAGAGTCTGTACTCTTGGTTACATGTGGCCACTGAAGCCTCTGCTCAGTTACATTAGTGCTCACTGATGACTGAACAGAGATTTCTCCAATGCCTGGAACCACTAAGTCTCCCCATTATTGCCAAAGGGCTCATGCGCATGTTGGGGCATGTGTTCAACACATAGTAAGGCAGCTCTGCCTTAGCCTTCACTTCCTGCTTGCACAAAACTCAAGGTTAGCCAGACACGTGAGCTTAGAGCCTCCTTAGGTCATTCCTGAGTCTGCACATGGCCCTGCACATACACGTGGCCTTCAAGATTCCTAGGAATGTGTCGGAGCTTTTAGATGCCCCTAAAGACATCACATTCTCAGCTTTTCCTTTCAAGCTTTTTGGTTAGCCTACTGTTTGCACAACTGTTGTCCATTGGCTCTGACAGCTGCAAAGCTAAGCATGCATCTATAACGATTTTAACAAATGCCCCAATGTAAAGGCTTTTCATACTGAGTGAACTCCAACTCAGGCAAGATAAAGAGAGCCTGCATGTGGGGTCTTCCAAGAAACACCATACAGATCAAATAATGACAATTCTTTGGGAATGAGGCTTTGAAGGGTCTCCCATCCCATTCTTCGCCCTCCAGTGACTTCCAGGCTCCTTTCACTATTATTGTGAGCTGTAGGTATTTAAGGCTAACACAGAACTGGAGGGGCGTTATGGGAATAGGGCAAGTGAACACTTGCTGTTCTTACTAAGAGTCAACCATTTTTTCTTGAATAAACACTTCCTAGACTATTACAAGTCTCTGGTTAATTGCCGGAGTTCTGAAAAAATTGATTTTGACAATTTGTGCCAGTTTTCTCATTGTTTTTATGGAGGAAAAAATTTTCAGATGTCATTAATCCACCATTTTCCAAGAACCTGCATTCTTAACTTGTATGTAATGGCTGTCAATTCTATGATAGCACCTCTCTCATAAGGTTGCCGAGGATAAAACGTGAGCTCGTCCACACTGCGGAGAACTAGTGAATCCCTAGTCTGTGGACCCCAAAGTGAGTGAGACGTGGCTCTCACTCTGGGGCACTTACAGCTCGTGGTTAGGAGGAGGATGAGCAAAACTGAAATTTAGGGGAGAAATGCTACGCCTCATAAGGGGCAGCTGATGGTGCCGTGGGAGCTGAGCACAGGGAGAGCGACGTCTGGCTGGGCGAGGGTTAGGGAGGCTGCACGACAGAGGCTTCAGCAGTTACAGTCCCCAGCGCTGAGGCGGCAGCGTATGGCTCCAGTCCAGCACTCACAGCTCACAGAGCACACAAATGAGGTCAGGTGGGAGAGGAGTGGCTCACAGCCCACAGCCTGAACAAGGACAACACAGAGTCTCTCTCCACCACGGCTCGTGCACTCACGGAGCACCTACGTGCCAGGCTGTGTGCGAGGCCTCGGGGACCTTCTAACACACTGAGAAGATTCCAGGGCCATGCGCTTGCTGAAACTCTGCTCCTTCCACCAGGAGTAGCACACCGGCAGTTGTGGGCAAAATGTACCCCCAGATTATTCTGTTTGGCCTGCACAGGATTGGCCTACATGAACCAGCTGCCAACACTTAAAAATCAGGAGATTTCACATAAAAACCGGGTAAAAGCAGAAGTCTAGCTAGACCGAACCCAAATTCCCACCTGGAAACATGTCTGGAGCCACACAGAGCTGTACCTTTAGACAAGAATGAGCTCTCAGTGACACCACGGTCTTCATCATCCTTTTTATCTCCTGGACTCTGAGGCTGAGTGTTGTTGCCTCATCTCACCATTCCTATGCTGTTGACTTTCTTTTAGTTGAAATAAGAGAAAAGGGAAATTTCTTGTACCCATATCTCAATCTATATGGTGTGAAAATAAACACTAGACCAAGAAAATGATGTGGTTTAAGAGAAAGGGGAGAGGGCACATTTCTTTGTGGAAGTAAAGTCTATTTCTATATATTTAAGGCCATTATACATCAAACCATAGGTAGGACCCACAACCAATATTCAGAAGAGATAAAGAGACCAAATGATTTGACCAAAAAAAAGGCAGACTGTCAACAAAGTTGAAGTATGAATATGAATAAAGTACATGATACAGCTCGGAGACACAACGATGTATCAAGTGAAAGATACTGTGGAACCAAAACCTTCCACAGAGAGCAATTAATAACAAAACAATCTATCGTACACAACAGAAATTGTGTACCTTAAATAAAGGCAAGTATTTGCAATTTTACTTTTAACCAAAAAGCTAATGCTTAGTGTGCTGAAGAAATGGCAGCATTTAAAAGGTTATGAAGCATTTAAAAAAGTGACTTGCAGCATTTTCAATTAAAATTATAAAGTACAGATTAAAAATATATGACGAGTTAACCATGTTCACTTACTGTGTCCATAAGAACTTCTATGGGCCTGCAGAGCCTTTGGACCTGGTACCATGATAGACACAGCATCAGAAGTGACACATGCACGTGACCACAGGTGATGATGCTCCTGGAACGCTGCTGTCCCAGCTCCAGAAACATAAACCCAGTGTTTTTATAAGAACACAGGTCAACGATACAATCCCAAGGAGTGACTTTATGCTAAAAAAGTGTAGCACCAAACACCACGAAACAGTAATGAACTGAAAACCTGTTGATGCCTTGGCTTGCAGATGGCCGAACAACCTGCCTGAGGAACCTGGAGGCCCAGCGTGGTAACAAGACACACGTGGAGGTTAGGTGACAGGCCCTGAAGAAACAGACTTGCTCATGTCACTCAAATGGAAATTCCTACCCAGCTTCTCAGCAAAGATGAGAACAAAGACTAGGGTTTAGGGTTGGCATCCCACCCATTTAACATGTGAACACTGCTCTGTGAGGACTTCCACAAATAGTTACACCCATCCGTGAGTCAATTCATTTGTTCTCAGTGACACAATGTCTTTGAGAATCACATTTGGCAAGACATAATCTTGTCCACTTACCTACAGAGAAATGAATTTCCAGAACTGAATGTTCTATCTAGAGTACTTTCCC
Organism: Ceratotherium simum simum; assembly: GCF_057802395.1. Lineage (NCBI taxonomy): Eukaryota > Metazoa > Chordata > Mammalia > Perissodactyla > Rhinocerotidae > Ceratotherium > Ceratotherium simum. Next base: position 54,665,765 of record NC_141919.1, on the reverse strand, counting down.
CAAATTGTAGAGACAAACAGCGAAATCTAATAAAAGTTCTTTGACTTCAAAACTGACTAGAGATTAACATCGTTTTTCAAACTGATATTATTAGCAATAAAAGTGAGTGAAAAGCAGCAAACAATGCTGTATGATACTGAAAACTAAATATGGCAAGAATGGCATTCCAGAATTCTCAAATATCTCAATGCACAGTTATCCTAAAAATAAAAACCATCAAGCAAAGGTTCCCCCCATGTTTGGAAGACCCTTCATGTGCGAACAGCTGTTCTCCATCACGAGTGACTACAACTAAACACAGCTCCTGGCTGACAGTCAAAGCTACAGTCTGTCCCGTATGCAGCAAGAGGCAGAAGACGTGATACTCTTATCTTGGCACAAAAGAAAAGACGTCAGGTTCCAAAAGAGGAAGGAATAGGAAAGAAAATTTTAATAATTTAATGATTAAAATATTTTATTTTCAACTTTAACTTTTCGAGTTTTATTTTTTTTAAGTTCTAATATCGTACGTGCTTATATAGCTGTGTTGTTACCCCAAAGCTGAATTAAAATAAAAGTGGTTTATCTGTCTGTTGACTTGTCTTTCTTCAGCCAGCTGCACTCATTTGCTGCACCTTGCTGCCCCTGAGTTTGGTCCCCCTGCCTTATATCAACCTCCCACTCGATTAATAAAATCTCCTATATTTTCATATACTATAAAAAAGAGTCTTACACTCCAATGAGGGAAGAGTTTCCTGCTGGTAGGGGCTGTGGATTGGCCCTTCTTGTGCACTCAACAGAGCCAGAAACGCAGCGAGTGCTCACAACCTTATCCAGTGCACCCATCCTCCCTATGCAGGACACTCTCGGGACCATGTTTGGCTCTCCCTTCACTCACCTCCACAGCTCCTTGGTCTTTGAAACCTCATTCCAGACCTAGAACAAGAGGGGAGAGAAGAGAGAACGTGGTCAGTGAACATGCAGCTAGCACTGGCCTGCCAGGCCCTGGGAGAGGAAGAGCTAAATCAGACCCAGTGCCCGCACTCAAGAAAACTCACTCCGGGGAATTAGACACATTCAGACAACCCAGTAAAAACCACCAAACAATGAGTGAGAACCGAGGGAAGGACCAACTCAGTGGGGCCACAGGGCTCAGAAGTGACACTGATCAAGAACCGAAGGACGAGTAGCTGTCCGCAAAGAGAACGGCTGAAGCGTTCCAGGAGAGAGAAGTGCCTGGGCAAAGACTCAGAGGAGTAAAAGGTGGTGAGTAATTTGCCTTAATTAGAACACAAGGTTCCAGGAAAAGGAGATGGAGACAGCCTTAGATCAACTCCCAAAGGTTGTAACAGCAAAAACAGTGAGGAGCTACTTGAGGACTGTGAACAGAAGAAACGCGGGTCAGACTGTGTTTTAGGAAGATCACTCTGGCTGCTGTAAGAAGGGTTGGAAATGAGGGCCGAGCAGCAGGCCCCGAAGAAGGCTGCTACAATGGAGGGAAGTAAGGCGCTGGCCAAGGGCAGGTCCCAGACATGCCAAGACGGTGGCATGGAACAGCTGCCCAAAGAGGGGCACCACGTGGACCCTGCTCCCACGAACTGCTCTCTGCAGAAGTATTTGGAAGAGACTCGGGATGGCCCTGGAATGGGGATCAGAGGACCATGCCTCGCCTTCCCTCAGGCCCACGCCTGCATCCTGGAATTTCCTGGCCTCCCCAGCTGGGGCACCCTGGATTCTGGAGCCTCACAGCTTCAGTAGGAACCACTCCGGAGCTTTCTGTGGCCCAGCCCACTGAGGGTCCCATCCCAGAAACGTGGCTTTCCAGGCCCTGTCAGAAGCAAAGACCGTCCTCTCTGAGCCCAGACTCCCACTTCCACAGCCCTCGCTCATCCACTAGATCAAAGTTTCTCAGCCCTTAAGAAGTCTTTTTGGCTGGTAGGAATGTAAAGTTTATATTTCGCAAAATCAAACCAAGCAAGAAAATTTATGCATTTTCCTTTTCTATCGTTCCCAGTGCAAAACCCAAATGAGATCTTATTTCCCAATTACAGAATTATAATGCGTAATATAATCTGCAAGAGATGCTACCCACCTTTCGGGATCCCTCTGTTAGATCCTGGCCTTCACAACAACACTGTGAGGCAGGATTATTGACCTCATCTTACCTAAGAGGAGACTAGGACCTGGAGAAGCTGGTGCTATCAAAGCATATAAGGCACCTCCCTTTCAAACTCTGCTCCTCTGCTATTCCTAGCCTGCTGCTAACAAACAGCCAGAGCTCCGATTCCAGCTTGGTAGGGGACTGACTACCTGGGTGACCTTGGACAACGCACTCACTGTGTGATATTCGCTTTCCTTATTGGTAAAAATGGGGATGAAAACCCAGTATTTTACTTGATACATTTAAAATTACAATTACAGAATTCAGGTAAAGATCTATTTATCAATCAAGTGAAGATTTATTAATCTTTTTATAACGATATAATGAATTTTAAAAGTAAAAATATTCATTCACTCAACAAATATTGACTGAGAGTACACTAAACGTCAAGGCATACAGTGGGTGCTGGAGATACAGTGATGCAAAGGACAAAATCCCTGCTCCTAGGAAGGAGTCTACAGGGGAAAGCAGACACTCGACAACCATTTAGCTACAGCGGTGCCGAGTCCCAGGGAGGAAAAGCTCAGAGCATCTGTTACATGGGCGAAGCGCCGATCACACTAATGCCCTCGACAGACAGCGAGTGCGCACAGCGAGGACGGGCGTGCGAATGGTTGGGAAGCGACAGCCCTGAGCCCACAGGAGGAGGTGCCACTCCCAGAGAGAGCGGGGGCACGGCTTCCCAGAATATTCCAGAAGACGAGGGAGGGGAGACAAAGCCGATCTGAGGGATGAACCCTGATGCCACGGCGCGCGCATCTTGTTCACGGGGTCAGGACAGACGGGTGGACAGACGGACCGCGGGGTGGAGGCTTGCAGAGCGACCGCTCCAAAGGCCGCCGAGGTCACACCGGGGCCACGAGCGCCCTCTGTCGATCACAGATCCAGGAAGCCCGACGCCCCTCGAAGACGGGGAAACTGAGGCCTCGAGGAGACGCGCCGGCCGCACAGCTAGTGACCATGCGCCCAGCCCTGCCTCAGCCCGGGACAGGGCGCGCTACCTTGTCCACCTGGGCGGCACAGAGCAGGTCTCGGGCACCCAGGAAGGAGAAGACATGCAGCAGCTCGTGCGAACCCAGCTGCAGCCCCATAGCACCTGCTGCCCCGGCCGGCTCCGTCACGCCACGCCTTCGCCGTGCTTCCGCCCCGCAGACCACATCCTCCCAGCCCAGCGCACTTCCGCCCCACTCAGCCAATCCCCGCCCACCCGCCGCGCTTCCGCCCCGTTCAGCCAATCCACGCTCAGCTCAGCGCGCTTGCGCCCAGCTCAGCCAAATCCCCGCCCACCCACCGCTCTTCCGCCCCACTCAGCCAATCCCCGCCCACCCACCGCTCTTCCGCCTCACTCAGCCAATCCCCGCCCACCCACCGCTCTTCCGCCCCACTCAGCCAATCCCCGCCCACCCACCGCTCTTCCGCCCCACTCAGCCAATCCCCGCCCACCCACCGCTCTTCCGCCCCACTCAGCCAATTCCCGCCCACCCACCGCGCTTCCGCCCCGCAGGCCAATCCCCGCCCACCCACTGCGCTTCCGCCCCGCTCAGTCAATCCCCGCCCACCCGCCGCGCTTCCGCCTCACTCAGCCAATTCCAGTCCACCCGCTGCGCTTCCGCCCCACTCAGCCAATCCCCGCTCACCCACCGCACTTCCGCCCCGCAGGCCAATCCCCGCCCACCCACTGCGCTGCCGCCCCGCTCAGCCAATCCCCGCCCATCCACCGCACTTCCGCCCCGCAGGCCAATCCCCGCCCACCCGCCGCGCTTCCGCCCCGCTCAGCCAATCCCCGCCCATCCACCGCACTTCCGCCCCGCAGGCCAATCCCCGCCCAACTCGACGCGCTGCGTCGCATACAATAGCCGGTCAGCCGCGCTTCTCCGTGGCCCTTTACTTGCCCCCGACTTTTCCTTTGGCTGCTGGCCCAGACCCTCGCTCACCCCCTTATATTGACATTCACCTTCGCCCTGTCCCTGTTCTTCATCCTCGCCTTGACCCCACTCTGACCTCCGCCCTTGCACCGACCCTCACGTTGGCCATTGCAGTGGCCCTGACCCCAGCACCCCCTGAGCCCTTGCCCTAGTGCTGGCCCTGCCCCTTGAGCTTGGCCTCGCCAATGAATGTGCCCTGTCCTCCATCTCGACCTCACCCTTCCCGCTCTCTCAACCTGGCCTTTGACCTGGACCTCTCATTTTCCTGGTTTGGGCCTAGCCTTCACCCTGACCCTGGTCCCGACACTGGCCCTTATTCCAACCCTGACCCGACTCTCTTCCTCAACTTCACCCTTGCCCTGATCATCACCCCTGACCTCACTAGCATCTGCTATCTACCCCTACCCTTGTTCCTACCCTCACCTGACCCTGACACTCACCTGCACCCTGAACCTCGCCCTGGCCCTGACCCTTACTTTCACAATCACCTTCACAATGGCCCTCAGCCTCCCTCTTACCTTGGCACTGGCTCTTGCCCAAGCCCTGGCCCTAAACCTGGTGCCTCCCTTCCCATGGCCTCTGCCCTGACCCTCACCCTACCCTTGGCCCTGACCCTGGACCTCACTCTTGACTTGGTCCTGGCCAAGTTCATATCAGCGTTAGTGTAAGGGTGAGGGTCATGATGAGGTTAAAGGTCAGAGCAGGTGAGGGTCACAGTCAGGGTGATGAGGGTCAGAATCAGAGTGAGGGTGAGTGTCCAGTGCAGGGTAAAATTCTGTGTTAGGTTAAGGGTCAAGATGAGAGAGAGGTCAGGGTCGTGGTCAGTGTCAGAATCAGGCTCAAGGTCAAGATCAGTGTGAGGGACACTTTAGGGCAAGGGTTAGGCTCAAGGTCCAGTTGAAAATCAGTGTGTGTCAAGGTCAGGATCAGGGTCAGTGAGAGGCTGAAGGTCAGGGTTAGGATGCTGGTCATTGTCAAAGTGAGATAAGATTGAGAGTTGGATTCAAGTTGACAGTGAATGCCTAGTCCTGGGTAAGATTCAAGGTCAAGGTGAGGGTGAGGGTGATGTTCAGGATTGGGGTCAGCGTCCAGTTCAGGATCAAGATAAACGTGAGAATAACGTCAAGGTCAATTAAAAGTCAACGTGTTTGTTTTCTGTTGCTGCTGGAACGAATTGAGACTCCTCTCTCTCCCTCGTGCATGGGCGCATGATTACGTTGAGCCAACCTGCATAATCCAGGGTACCCTTTCCATCTCCAGGTCTGTACCCTTAATCACATCTGCAAAGTCCCTTTTGCTATGGAAGGCAACATATTCATAGTTTAGCACATGGACTTCTTTGGGGGGCCATTATTCCACCTACCACAGAGGGTCAGAGTTAAGTTTATAATCCAGGTCAGGTTCAAGATTAAGTTCAACGTGAGGATGGGTCAAGATGAGGGCCAAGCTGACGCTGAGGGTCACCATAATGAAGGTCAATGTCAGTGTGAAGTTCAATTTCAGGGTCAGGGTCCAGGTCAGGTCCAAGGTCATGATGTGATTAGGGTGAGTCAATGGTAACAGCCAAGTGTGAGTCCAGGTTCTGCTAGAGGGTCAGTGTTAGGATGAAGATGAAGGTCAGGGTGAAATCGAGATCTGAGTCAAGGTCAGTGTCAGGGTCAGAGTCATGTCAGGGTTAGTTCTGGGATGCAGACTCACCTCACTTTCAGCTAGAGTGGACAGTGTAGTGCAGGGTCAGGATCAAGGCAAGTCAAGGTTAGGGTGGCTCAGTACCATGCTCCTTGTCAAGGTGGGGATTCAGGCTGGGGCAGGGTGAGGCAGAGGGTCAGAATCAGACCGAGGGTGGTGAGTGTCTTAACTCATGAGTGTTCTGAGTCAGCATCAGTGCGAGAGTCGTCACTGCCAAGGGCATGTCAAGGTCAGTGTGAGGGTCAGGTTAACGGTCAGCATCAGGGCCAGGGTCATGACAAGCACCATGCAAGATGAATGTCAACTAGAGGGTCAGTTGAGGCGAAGGTGAGGGCCAAGTTCACGGACAAAGTTAAGTTCTAGGTCAAGTGGGGTCAGAGTCAGGGTGAGGGTCAGGGTCAATACCAAGATCAAGATCAGGTATGGGTGAGTAAGGTTCTGGCAAAGAATCGGGTGAGGCTTACAGTGAGTGTATAAGCCAGGGTCAGAGTGATGAGTAAGGGTCAGGTTAAGTGTCAGATTTGGGGTGGGTGTCAGGTTCAGTGAAAGCTCAAGGTCAAGGTGAGGGTTAGGGCCTTGTGTGAGTGGGGTTGGCTGAGGGTCAGTGGTCAGGGTGTGGGTACAGGCTCACATTTATGTGGTGGTGAGAGCTACCAGAAATTGAGCTGGGCCGGAGCTCAGAGTCGACAGAGGTGGCTGGAGAAACCGGCAGAGGCCAGACCCTCAAAACATCTTTAAAGACACATGAGACAGTCAGACTTCTCCCGGAAGCAACCCCTGGAGTTTACTGTGCTTTGTATTCCCTCTAGAGCCTGGAAGGCAGTGACTGTGGCAGCGTTAGTTGCCTGTGTCCTCAGTGCTTACAGAAGTTTATCCACATGGAGCACAAAACAAACACTTTAAGAATAAAAGATTGCTAAGAAGCTTTTATTAGTCTGTGTGTTTTCGTCTAGCCCTGAACCAATACCACATCCTCTATTGTTACAGCCCTAGGAGAAGTCCTGGTATCTGACAGGGTAAGTCCTTCCATCGTTTTTCTCCTCTTCTCCTGCCTCTGTTTCTGCTGCCTCCTCTCAACCTTTTCATTTCCATACATACTTCTGAATCGGCTTATCAAATTATTAAATAAGAAAAACAAGGGCTGGTTGAGACTGTATTGGGATTTACTGAATTAACAAATGGGTTCCAGGAACGCCTGTCTCCTTTGCTCTGGATCTCAGTAAGGTGGTGGCTTACACAGTAAGTGTAGGCCACTTTCCCAGTGACTACAGAGAAGCGAGGGCCAGGAGATGATGCCACCTCAGCCACTGCCCTTGACACGAACAGAAAGGCAGACACCAGGCAGAACTACTTGCGGTTTTTAAAATAAATCTCAAAACTGAACTAGTGTTTAATGTCTCTGAGAACAAAACCAAACAAAACCTCCCTTCCTGCTTACATTTCCGACACGAGGACATGACACTGCAATGCCCCGATGGCTCCACCAGGACAGGCCCTGACCAGGAAGCCAGCACCTGGAGAAGCAGTACCACGGCGGGCTCGGCAATGGAGCTCCCGTCTCTGGGGGGTTAGTTAGCACACAGATGGGAGGCCGACACATGGCCTGGGTCTCCTCTGCTGGGGCTGGACGACCTCGTCGCCTGGCTGGGAGCAGAACCAGGTATGAAGTGGGTCCTGTGTGGCCACGGGGTAGCTATGGAGGAGGTCGAATCAGGCTGGAGCAGAGGAACAAGAGGCCCGGATGGTCCTAGGGGCAGGCTGGTGGGGCCTAGCCCAGCATCTCAGCCCTCCGGGATGAAGGGCCGAATCAGCTCTGGATTCAACAGCGACTCCTCAAGAGGCCGGTCCACGTGGAAGTCATGGACGTGGGGGGGCCCCGAGTGGGCCTTGGGTGCAGGCCCCTCTGGGCGCTGGGGAATCGGCAGCTCTGAGGGGTGGGCAGGCAGGGGGGCTGTGAAGAAGTACTGGTGTAGGACAGCCTGGGGGTGGCAAGCAAGGAACAGCAGAGGGAAACCAGTCACCTCCCATCCCCGCCTCAGCTCACTTCCCTCTGGGGGGGACGCAAGCACTGCCCCGCAGAAGCTCATTCCTCCATCTGCTCATGCGCTCAGCTGACTCCAGCATGTCTGAGTGCTCACCGTTCGAGCACTGTTCCAGAGGACAGAACCTGCCTTCCTGAAGTTCTCCACATAGCCGGGGTGGGGATAACAGACAAGATAAAGAAGCGGGACAGACAGTGTGGCAGATTAGTGCTGTGGAAAGAGAAAGCACCATGGGCACGAGGAGTAGTGGAGGCTGCAGGCCTCAACAGTGGTGAGGGGAAGCCCGGGGGGGGGGGGGGGGCGTGGCGCTCGAGCAGAGACCTGAGAGGTGAGCGAGAGAGGCCAGGGACGGAAATGCACAGACCCCAGGACATGGAGGGGCCTGGGGCCCAAGGGGAGTAAACAAGAGGGACGGGAGCTGGCAGGGTCAGAGAAGTGACAGCCCTGAGTGTGTGAGGCCTGTGAGCCACTAGGACCTGGGCTCCTCCACTGAAAGGAAGCCACAGGAGGGCCCTGCAGAGGAGGCTGTGACGGCCTGCCTGGACAAGGCCGCTCTGCCAGGTGAAGGAGACACTGAATGGGCAGGAGGAGAAGCAGACTCTGGGAGGCAGTGGCGGGGTGGTGGCTTAGACTGGGGGCAGCATTTCGAAGGCACTGCTGACATGGGGACTTACTAGGGGCGTGCATGAACACAGGCTGCCAGTGCCAAGGGTGGGGAGGGGAGGGTGGCCATGACGCCAGATGGACAGGCGCACCCGACAGAGGCCCTGACACCATCAGCCCGAGGTCCTTCCCCTCCTTCCCTGCCTCCCAGCCATGACCCACCTGTCCTGGGTCCTCCTCTCCAGGCCTCTGCTCATCGTGTCTCTTTGGAAGACACCTCCCCTATTTAACCTGTGCTCCTCCAGGAAGCCTCGTGCGACCCAAAGTCAGTCCCAGCCTCCCTCCCGCAGCTCCCACAGCCTGGCCACCCTGCCTCACGGCAGGGTGGAGACCACACGGGGCCAGGGCCCAGGACGATGCCCGACACCCGCTGGGTGCTGAGTAAACACTCGTTAAAGGGATGAAGGGATGCAGGAGCCAGTCACCAAAGACCCGAAGAGGCGCCCTTCTGCGAGGTGGGCACACCCTTCCAACGGGCCACCCCCTGCCGGCCCGCAGGCCCTCTGGGACCTGCTCACGAGAGAGGCACCTGCTCCTCACCCCGTTCTCTGGGATTCTGGTCCCAACCCATCACAGGCTCTGAGGGACCTTGACCTGCTGGGTCACCTGAGCATGAGTGGGGAGGGTCAGAGCAACGGGGTCCCCTACCTGGGAGGCCGAGATGCGCCGGCATGGAGGGTATAGAAGGAATTGCCCCAGCAGGTCCAGGGCCTGAGGAGAGGCGTCGGGCAGCACCTCCTCCAGGGGCACAGGCGCCTGCTCCTTGAAGGAGATCTTGTTGTAGTCGGGCAGCTCCGTGATCTCCTGAAGAGAAGCGGGTACGTGGGGGACAGCACCCATGTCAGTTCTCACTCGCGGGTGCCCACCCTGCTCTGGCAGTCCATCACTTGTGTCTCCATGCAGGCACTCAGTGCCTCCTCCTCCCTCACCCTCTCGGTGCCCGCTCCCTGCCCAGCTTGGAGAGAACTGCATGTGTGCTGGGGACAGGTGGGAAAGGACAGAGACAGGACCTGGCCCTCCCACCTCCAGCAGCGCCGGGAGGGAGGGGCCCCTGAGCTGGGCCAGGACAGTGGTCTGGGAGGTCAAGGAGGGCAGGGGCCATGAGAGAGAAGGTGCAGGGGACGGGAGTCACTAGCTGCTGCGGGGAATGGAGGACACCTGCCCCCACCCCTCCCGACCACGGGCCCTGCAAACCGGCCAGACTTGAGGGCTGGGGGTGCCCAAGATGCGAAGCACACAGCAAAGCTGTTCAATGTCATTCTCCCCTGGGAAAAGGGGGGACCCGTTCAACAGCTCCCCCAGGATGCAGCCCACAGCCCTGTGGATATAGAATCCAAATAGATCCATTGCCTCACACCGTGGACACAGGTCTCCCCACACCAGCTCCATCGCCTCATACCACGGATACAGGTACACAGATCTCCCCACACCAGCTCCATCACCTCACACCATGGACACAGGTCTCCCCACACCAGCTCCATCACCTCACACCGTGGACACAGGTCTCCCCACACCAGCTCCATCACCTCATACCACGGATACAGGTACACAGATATCCCCACACCAGCTCCATCACCTCACACCATGGACACAGGTCTCCCCACACCAGCTCCATCGCCTCACACCACGGACACAGGTCTCCCCACACCAGCTCCATCACCTCACACCATGGACACAGGTCTCCCCACACCAGCTCCATCGCCTCACACCACGGATACAGGTCTCCCCACACCAGCTCCATCGCCTCACATCACGGACACAGGTCTCCCCACACCAGCTCCATCGCCTCACACCACGGACACAGGTCTCCCCACACCAGCTCCATCGCCTCACACCATGAACACAGGTCTCCCCACACCAGCATCCGCACCGCACACTAGGGTCAAGCACCTACAAAGTAGCCTAGAGGCTTGATACCCAAGAATACAGACCCCCAAACAATCAGAGACCTCAAGCATAGAGCATAGAGCATATCCCACTCACCAAAGAGCTCTCGAGCCTCAACTCTAGAACACGCAGCAACCCCTCTACAACCCTGAACCTTCTCAGAGCCTCACATTCTGGGACACACAGTGCCCTCCTCACGTTCTGGGGCAGACCTCCAAACAGCCCCAGAATCTCAAACTCTTAGGCACGTACAAACCACCCTACCCCCAATAAAGGCTCAGAGCCTTCATATCCAGGGACCCAAGCCTCTGGATAGCTCAGGGACACTGCATCCTGGGATACAACCCCCTGCGTACCAGCTTAGATGCTCCACGCCTCAGACCACCTCTCCCATCCCAGCCCAGAAGCTTCCCACTGGGACAACCACTCGGATCCCACTCAGCTCAAAGATGTCATGGAGAGAAACACTAATCCCAAACTCCTCAGAGATACCCTAACCAGGGAAGACACCCTCAAGGCAACCTAGAGCTCACAGCAGGAAAACTCCCCAAATGGCTTAGAGACCTCAAAGCTCAAGAGGAAGAGTAACTCCATGACCCACACTCCCCCTTGCCCAGCCCACAGATCTCACCACAGATCCACACCCTCGTCATACTGGCGGGCACCATACAGGAGCTCGGGGGCTCGGTACCACCTGTGAGGAAGAGGGTGGGCGGTCACAACCAGGTCACTGGTCTGACAGGAAGCCCAGAAGGTCACCCTGGCCCCCACACCAGCCCCACGAGCACTGTCTGGACAGGAGGTCCAGAAGCATCTCTTCCCCAGCAGGAGGTTTGGGGCCTGTCCATTGCCACGTCCTGCCTGGGAAGCGGCCCTCCCTACCTGGTGGCCACCTGGTGTGTGTAGAGGCGGCTGCTGTCTGGGGAAAAGACCCGGGCCAGACCAAAGTCTGCTATCTTTAGCTGGCCTGAGGCACTGATGAGCAGGTTGGCTGGTTTCAGGTCCTGAGGGTACCAAAGGAGGCATTAGTTCCTCCAGAGCCCCCAGAGGACCTCAGAACAGGATGGCTTGCCAGGCTAAGGACCCGGGTCAGCCTAGGACAACACCTCCTCCAGGGCCACACCCCTGGCCACTTACCCACAGGCCCTGCCCCCACGTCCCCCCTCTGACCACGCCTTCTTCAAGGCTGGCCCACTCCCAGCCCAGCCAGGCCCCCAGGCCCTAACCCGGCCAGTGATGGAACTGACTCGATGCACAATGTTGTTGGCGTGGCAGAAGGCGACACCCTTGAGCAGCATCTGTAGGTAGCTCTTGACCTGCGCCTGGGCCAGTGGCCTCTGGGCATGGCGCACCACCTCGGCCAGATCAGACAGCATGAACTCGAAGGCCAGCACGAAGCCTGCGCCATGTGGGAACACGGCCTTCAGCTGCACCACCTGCGGAGGGCATCCTATCACCCCCGACTCACAGCTCAGACCCTCTCTGGGACCTCAGTCCCTGCCCTGCCAGAGGACCAGGCAGCCAGAGAAGTGACACAAGATCTGGGCTCAGAACCAGGGAGCTCGGAGCCCTCTTGGTGCTCCCCTCTCCCGAGAGAAGGCAGGACCCCACTCTAACGCTCCACGAACACTCAGGGAAAAGGAGGTCTAAAGAAGGCCACTTAGGGCAGGGGCTGGTCCCCCACCCAGCCCAGGAACGGGAAAATCACCTGGTCACACACACGCACGCACACACACACAAGCACAGGTTTCCTCCAGTTTCCTCTAGGGCCATTAAACCCCAGCACCGAGAGAAGGCACCAGCAATCACAACTCCTCAGCACTGGGACAGCTGGAGACACATCACGTATACTCCCTGAGGGCACACAGGGCCAGAGGGGCTGGGCTGCACAGCAGTGAGCAGGAGCAAGGGCCGGTGGGTCCTGAAGGATCTTATGGAGCTCAAAGCACAGAGGGACAGACGACTGACAAACGAGCAAACCAACCAGCGGGGTAGGTCCTGGTTCTGATGAGGACACAGGAGAAGAGAGGGGTGGGGTCGGTTATGCAGGGATCTGGGAAGGAGCTCTGGGCAGGGGGCAGCAAGCACAAACCCCAGAGGAAGAAAAGGAAGGAGGCTGGAGGGGACATGTGCCGGTGGGGTTGTTTAGGGGAAGGACGTCTGCTCTCTTCTCTGCTCCCAGAGCCTAGACAGTGCTTGTCATCAAAGAGTCGCTTAAGAAGTTGTGTTGAATGAATGAGAGGAGAGGCTGGGGGCGGGCAGGAGCAGATGGTGACAGTGAAGAGAAGCCACAGGGGCTTTTCCAGCTAGGCAGTGGTGTGGATGATCTCATTTACATTTGTTGACAGGGTGGGGGCAGCAGCGGGGGCTGCCGTAGCTGTTTGGTGCAAGGTGACGGTGGCCTGGGCCAGGGTGAAATCTGGAGTGTTTTAAAGATAGAACCTTCAGGCCTGCTGATCCACAGGACTCGGGCCCATGTGACCAGCCTCGTTCCAGGCCCTCGGCCTCTCCCACACATGGGCTGTCAGCAAGCCCTCTGACTTTCCTCAAAAAGCAAGAATGGCCTTATTGCTGGTTTTCTGACTTGGAAGGTGGGGCACGATCATTTTACAGATCGGAACACACACATAAATTCAGATAATATACAAAACTGTAAAAAAGAAAAGAAAAGAAAAGAAAAATCCTATCACATATAGTCACCTTAAAGTATATTCCACCAGACTTTACACTAGATATGGCACAGGCAAGCACACCTTCATAGATATACATAGTATTTTCATACAAAACCAGGAGGACACATGCAGTTTTATAACACGCTTTTATCACCCAATCTATCAGGGACATCTCCAGAGGATAAGGAACAGTCCGAGTATCACCCACCCTTGGGACTCCCCAGGAAGTCAAGCAGGTCTCTACTGCTGACATGGACAAGAGAGAGTCCCAGGAAGAGAATGAGGCTGGGGGTGTCAGGTGTCCCTCCTCCCAGTCCCATCACAGCACAAACCATGCCAGGTGGGCCCTGCACCCTCTGTCCATCTCCCCCACCCCACTTAAGTCCTCAAGAGCTGGGTCAGGCTGCTTTTTCTTCGCATCACCAGTGCCCAGCACAGGGCAGAGGCTACCCGAGGCCCCAAGTTTAGTTAAAACATGCTGACTCCTCAATCAGACCTGGGCCAAAGCCTCCAGGGACCAGGTGAGGGTCGTGAGCTGGTGGCTGAGGCTCCTCCCCTGGCCTGAGAGACGGAGATCCTGAAACCTGCCTTGCAGAGTAACAGAGAGGACTCAGGGGACAATGTACGCATGGCAGTTAACTCAGCCTGCAGATCATAACAGGAGCTCAATAGGTGGCAGTTATGATTATCACTAGAAATCACTGTTTCGAGAAAAAAGGGTAAGTTAGTGAATGATGCATGAACGACTATACGAAGAAATAAGTGGGTGAATGAGGGAGGGAATGAGTGAGGGTAAACGTGGACAAAAAATGAGTCAGCGAGAGGTGAGGAGAGACGTGGGCGAGCAGAGTGGGTGCGGCCCCCAGAGGGGAGAGAGCGGAGGAGGGCGGGCGCCTCCGAACCCGCGCCCCACTCACATACTGACTGTCCTCGATCTCCTGCAGGGCCTTGATCTCCCGCAGGGCCTGGTTGGGGATGCCGTCCTCCAGCCGCCGCAGGGCCACCTTCTTGAGGGCAACGATCTCTCCAGTCTGTGCGGACAAAAGGCAGACACTGCCGCCCCATCCCCGGCCGGGAAAGGAGGCGAGAGGACGAGAAACGCGCCACCTCGGCGGACCGCCGGGGCCTGAGGCCCTCTGGGGGTGGAAAGCGCCCCCACCCCGCTCTGGAGGGAAGTCAGGGCCAGCCCGGCACCCAGCAGCGCTGGGCACTGAGCTCAGAGACATCCACGCCACGCTCCTGGGGCACACTCGCGGGACGACCGCTGTAGCGTCGCTGGTGGGTGGGCAGCTGGCCGCAACCTGGACGCCCCCACTGAAGGGGGCAAGAGTGGTGGGCGCACCCCCCCGGAGGAGGGAGGCGGGCAGGCTGGCGCAGCGGCCCAGCGTGGCCCGGACACCGGCAGGGAAGAACGGAACCGGGGGAGGTCGGGGGGGGGGCCGCGGCCTCGGCTCACCTCCACGTGCTTGGCCTTGAAGACGATGCCGTGCGCGCCCTCCCCGATGCGGCCCAGGATGCAGTACTGCTCCATCGCGCGCGGCCCGGGACCCCGACCCCGCTCCCCGCCAGCCGCCCCGCCTCCCGCGCCCGGACGCGGCTGCCTAGCAACCGGGCGGCGCCGAGCGCCGGGCCGGGCGGGGGGGACGGAGGGGACGCGCCCGGGCGCCCTGGCCCCGTCCGCGCCCCGCCAGGCGCCCGCTGTCACCTCGCGGCGCGCTTCGTTCGGGGACACTCTCCCGCGCGGCGACAGCGCCAACGTCGGACCGGGAGCGATGCGACCCCGCCCTTCTCCGCGCCGCCGACGTCAAGTGACGAGAGACGCAGGGGCACGCGGGGGGCAGGGCCGCGCAGGCGGGGCGGGGCCTGCAGCTAGGGGCGGGGCCACGCGGGCGGGGGGCGGTGCCGGCTCCTCCAGGAGCACGCCGGGCTCCCCACTTGTAACTAGGGGTGCCTGCTTCAACGTCACGCGGGTGTCCTTTTCCACATATGAGACCCAGGGCCGATGATGATGAAGGGAGACGGATCCCGGGCTCCGTTGTGGAGGGAGAGTTAATGGGGCCTCCCTTATGGAAGGTCAATTGGCAGGGTATGGAGATAGCTTTTAAAAAGTGCAAACTCTGCCCCAGCAAGTCCATCTCTAAGGCTTCTCATGAGGAAATATTGGGAGGAATTTGCAGCCTGAGTGATTTTTAAGAAGTGCCTACCATCAAAGGATGTTGACAAAAAACACAAGTAGCTCTTGAATTTCTGAAAAGATGCTCAATCTCACACACAGTAAGATAAATGCAAAATAATCTACAATTTTCCACTTATCAAATGGCTAAAGATTCCAGACCTAACAGTCTATTGGCCAGGCTATAGGAAAACAGGTGCTTTCATACATCGCTGGTGGGAGTGTAATTTGGAAATGCTGATCAAACTGCAAATGCATATCCCCTTAGACCCAGCAAGCCCACTTCCAGAAATTCTCCCACAGATGTATTACACACACGAGAAATAACATGTGCAAAGTTATTCACTGAAGCATTGTTTGAATAGCAAGAGATTGGAAACACGGCAGAGGTCTGTCAATAAGAGACTGACTAAATTATGGTATATCCACCAAATGGAATGTTATAGAGCCTTAAAAATGAACGAAGACACTTTTTTACGTACAGTAATAAGATTTCTAAGGTATATTGTTAAGCTAAAAAGGCAAGATGCAGAACAGAACATATAGAATGTCACGAGCTGTGTAAAAAAAAGGAGAAAAGAATATGAATAATGCTTGTTCATGCATTACAAGACATCTGGAAAGATATACAAGATTCTATGATTGTGGTCACCTGGTGGAGGAGGAACTGGAAGTTTTGGGGACAGAGTAGGAGGCAGACTTTTCACTCAGCCTCTTTGTATTCTTTGAGTTTTAAATGGTATAATTTATTAATTTTTCAAAAAAGTGAGTATTTTCTGGCTCAAGAATTCCACTCTGTTTTAACAACTGCAGAAGGCCTTGATGTCCACACAAAAATGTTCACTCTGTTTGATGATAGCAGAGGCCAGAAAATAACTCGAATACATCATGGAAGAAAGCTGAGTAGGTGACGGGAGTGCCTTAGAAGAGAATGCTCTACAGCTATTCCAAATAGTGAGGACGGGGCAGTAGTGGGATGGGAAAGGATGGGCTTCAAAAAATAGTACTGGGTCATCTGAAAAGTCATATGAGGAAAAAGTGTATATTGATCCAAACCTCACACCACACACAAAAATTGATTCCAGATGGACTGCAGACCTAAATATGAAAGATAAACAATGAATAAAGAATAAAAAATGAATAAGAATAAAAAAATTCTGTTTTCTCTTAGGAGAAAACAGAATATTTTAATAACTTTGGGTCAGGTAAGGATTTTCTTAAAGAGGTTACAGAAAGCCCTAAAAGGGAAATAAAAATGAGAAATTGGGGGCCGGCCCCGTGGCTTAGCGGTTGAGTGCGCGTGCTCCGCTACTGGCGGCACGGGTTCGGATCCCAGGCACGCACCGAAGCACCGCTTGTCCAGCCACGCCGAGGCGGCGTCCCACATACAGTAACTAGAAGGATGTGCAACTATGACATACAACTATCTACTGGGGCTTTGGGGAAAAAAAGGAGGAGGAATGGCAATAGATGTTAGCTCAGAGCCGGTCTTCCTCAGCAAAAAGAGGAGGATTGGCGTGGATGTTAGCTCAGGGCTGATCTTCCTCACACACACACACACACACACACACACAAAAAGGAGAGAAATTGGACATCATCATTAGTAAGAACATCTGTTCATCAAAAGATACCATTACAGACTGAAAAGGAAAGACATAGAAAGGAAGAAGATATCGTAGTATGTATATCTAACAAAAGCTCATATCCAGAACTTATAAAGAACTCTCACAAAATCATAAAGAAGAAACAGACAACCTTACAGAAAAATGGGCGCAACCTGGACTAGGCACTTCACAAAAGGAGATACCTAAATGGCCAGTAAACATTTGAAAAGGTCTGTGTTGACTTCACTAGTCATCAGGAAATTTCAAATTACAACCCTAATACAATATTACTGTAACCACCAGAATCGTTTAAATGAAAAAGACAGACAATACCAAATAACAAGTGCTGGCAAAGATGTGGAGCAGCTGGAACTCTCATACACTGCTGATGTGACAACAAGTGCACACAACCACTGTGAAAAACTGTGTGACATTATCTAATAGGAGATGATAGACAGATAGATATCCTATTTTTTATTATTTATATTTATATACATGATGACTAGTAATTCCGCTCCTGGGAATTTAACTTGGCAGAAATGTGTGTATATGCTCACCAGAAACATACAAGAATGTTCATAGCAGCACTCTTTTTAATAGCCCAAACCTAGAAACAACCCAAATGTCTATAGTGAAATGGGTAAATAAATTGTGTAATATTTACCCAATGGAGTACTACACAGTGACGGGAATGAACAAAGCATCACTACTGCCAACAACAGGGATGAATCTCAAGCACAATGTGGAGTGAAGAAACCAGACACAAAAGAATGTAAATGGTGCAGCCACTATGGAAAACAGCATGGCAGTTCCTCAAAAAGATTAAAAATAGAATTACGATATGATCCAGCAATTCCACTTCTTGGTATATATTCAAAAGACTTGAAAGCAGGAGCCTGAAGAGATATTAACACACCTATGTTCATAACATCACTATTCGCAATTACCAAAAGGAAGAAGCAACCCAAGTGTCCATCGACAGATGAACGGATAAACAAAATGCAGTATATACATGCAATGGAGAATTATTCAGCCTTAAAAAGGAAAGAAATTCTGACACATGCTACAACGTGGATGAACCTTGAGGACATTACACTAAGTGAAACAAACCAGTCACAAAAGGACAAATGCTGTGTGATTCCACTTATGTGAAGTATGTAGAGAAGTCAAACTTACAACAACAGAAATTAGAATGGTGGTTGCCAGGGGCTGGTGTGGAGGGGGAAATGGGCTGTTGTTGTTTAATGGGGATAGAGTTTCAGTTTTGTAAGATGAAAAGTTCTAGATATTGGTTGCACCACATTGTGAATATATTTAACACTACTGAACTGTACATTTAGAAATAGTTCAGATGGTAAATTTTATATGTTTAAATTTTATATCCACAATTAAAAATTTTAAAAAAATGAACAGAATCTGAGGGACTGGCTGTAGGACAATAACAGTAACATTTAGAAGAGGAGGAAGAGTACAGGGCTGAAAAAAATATTTGAATGAATAATGACTGAAAGCTTCACAAATTTGGGGAAAGTCATAACCTACAGATTCAGGAAGCTGAGTGAATCCCAAACAGAATAAACCCAAAGAAATCCATTCCCAGAAACATCATAATCACATTTCTGAAAAGTAAATGAAAAAAACCATCCAAGGAGAGATAACACATTGCCTACAGGGGCATAATGTCTCTAAATCCTGTGATTTCTCACTAGAAGCCATGGCAGCCAGAGGAAGTGGCACTTTTTCAAGTGCTAAGAGAAAGGAACTGTCAGCGGAATTCCATATGCAGTGAGAATATCCTTCAGGAGTGAAAGTGAATGAAAACATTCTCAGAGGAAGGAAAGCAGTGATTTTGTTGTTAGCAGACCTGATCTGAAAGGATTGCTAAAGGAAATTCTTGAGACAGAAGGGCAATGACAGCGGAAGGACACAGGGGAGGTCAGGAGTGAAGAGGGATAGGAAGGGTATTTGCTGAATACACAGGTGATTCTCCTCCCCTTGGGTTTTAGAAATTATGTTTGATATTTGGAAGCAAAAATTATAGCATTGTTTGAGGTGGTTCTCAATGTATTCACAGATAATATTTAAAACAGAAAGTAAGAGGGGCCGGCCTGTTGGCACAGTGGTTAAGTTTGTGCACTCCACTTTGGCGGCCCTGGGGTTCATGGGTTCATGGGTTTGGATCTTGGGCACGGACCTACACAATGCTCATCAAACCATGCTGTGGTGGAGTCCCATATATAAGATTTGAGGAAGACTGGCACAGATGTCAGCTCAGGGCCAATCTTCCTCACCAAAAAAAAAAAAGAAAAAAACCACAGAAAGTAAGAAACCACTGGGGGAAAAAAGGTGCACGGGAGCCGACTGGAAGAGCTTCCAACGGCTAAAGCTGGAACAATCTGACCAAAAAAATAAACAATGTAGCATTGGATTATAACCCAAAGTATAAAATAAATATCCATGAGTCCATACGAAGAAATAAATGATTGAATAAATAAATAAATGAGGGATAATAGAATTTGCCTAGTCTGGACATTTCATGTAAATGAAATAATATGATGTGTGACATTTTGTGTCTGGCTTCCTTCATCTAGTGTAATGTTTTCAGTATTCACCCCTGTCGTAGAGTGTATCAGAACCCCTTTCCTTTTTACAGCTGAGTAGTACTCGATGGTATGGATAAATCTCAATTTGTTTATCAGTTCATCAGGTGATGGACGTTCGAGTTGTTTCCACTTTGTGGTTCTGATGAGTAGCACGGCTATGAACATTCGTTTACAAGATTTTGTGTGAAATTGTTTTTCAGTTCTCTTGGGTATATATGCAGAAGTAGATTTTCTGGGTCACATGATAACCATGTTTAATTTTTTGAGGAGTTGCCAGGCTGTCATCCCAAGCAGCTGCAGCAGTTTACCCTCCCACCAGAAATGTGTGCGAGTTCTGATTTCTCCACACCCTTGCCAACACTTTTTGTTGACCATCGCTTTTATTCCACCCATCCTAGTGGGTGTGAACGGGTATAGAATTGTGGTTTTGATTTGTATTTTCCTAATAACCAATGCTGTTGAGCACCTTTTCACGTGCTTGTTGGCCATTTGTATATCTTTGGAGAAATGTCTGTTCATATCGTTTGCCCATTTTCAATTGGGATGCATCTTTTAATTGTTGACTTAGTTCTTTATGTATTCTGGATGTTAGACTCTTATTAAATATATGCTTTGCAAATATTTTCTCCCATTCTGGGGGTTGTCTTTTTCACTTTCTCTATAGTGTCCCGTGAAGCACAAAATTTTTTTGTCTCAATTTATCTGTTTTTTTTCTTTAGTTGCTTGTGCTTTAGGTATCACATCCAAGAAACCACTGACTAATCCAAGATCACAAAGATTTACACTTATATTTTCTTCTAAGAGTTTCATAGGTTTAGCTCTTACACTTAGGTCTTTGATCTGTTTTGAATTCATCTTTGTGTATGGTGTGAGGCAGAGGTTCACCTTTATTGTTTTACATGTGGATATCCAATTATCCCAGCAGGATTTGTTGAAAAGACTATTTTTCTTTTTGCATTGTCTTAGAACCCTTGCAAAAATCAGTTTACCATAATGTACGGGTTTATTTCTGGATTCTCAGTTCCATTTCATTGATCTATGTGTATGCTTATGCCAGTATCATTCAATCTTTGATTACTGTGGCTTTGTAGTAAGTTTTGAAATCAGGAAATGTGAATCATCTAACTTTGTCCTTATTTTTCAAGATTGTTTGGGCTGTTCTGGGTCCCTTGCATTTCCATGTGAATTTTAGGATCAGCTTATTAATTTCCACAAAAAAAGTCAGTTTGTAGGGATTGTGCTTAATCTGTACATAATTTGGGTAGTATTCCATCTTAAGAATATTAAGTATTCTAATCCATGAAGACAGGGTGTCTTTCTATTTATTTCAATCTTCTTTAATTTCTTTTAATGATGTTTTGCAGTTTTTAGTGTACAAGTCTTCATGTTACTTTTATTAAGTTTATTCCTAAGAAATTTATTCAATTTATGTTATTGTAAATGGAATTGTTTTC
The DNA here is from genome assembly GCF_057802395.1 of Ceratotherium simum simum. Taxonomy (NCBI): domain Eukaryota; kingdom Metazoa; phylum Chordata; class Mammalia; order Perissodactyla; family Rhinocerotidae; genus Ceratotherium; species Ceratotherium simum. The sequence continues at coordinate 54,644,913 of NC_141919.1, read as the reverse complement.
TTAATTTTATTTTCAGATTGCTCATTACTACTATATAGAAATACAACTAATTTTTGTATGTTGATCTTGTATCCTGCAACAATGCTGAACTCGTTTATTACCTTTAATCATTTTCTTATGGATTCCTTAGTATTTTTTTTATTGAGGTCACAATAGTTTATAACATTGTGAAATTTCAGTTCTACATTATTATTTGTCAGTCACCATATATATGAGTCCCTTTACCCCTTATGCCCACCCCCCAACCCCCTTCCCCTCTGGTGACCACTAATCTGCTCTCTTTGTCCATGTGTTTGTTTACCTTCCACATAGGAATGAGATCATGCAGTATTTTTCTTTCTCTGTCTGGCTTATTTTGCTTAACGTAATACCCTCAGGGTCCATCCATGTTGCTGCAAATGGGACAATTTTGTCTTTTTTATGGCTGAATATTCCATTGTAAATATATATATATATATATATATATATACATATACCACATCTTTATCCATTCATCAGTCGATGGGCACTTGGGTTGCTTCCACATCTTGGCTATGGTGAACGAAGCTGGAATGAAGATAGGGGTGCATATGTCTCTTTGAATTGTTGACTTCAAGTTCTTTGACTAAATTCCCAATGGTGGGAAGGCTGGGTCATATGGTATTTCTATTTTTCATTTTTTGAGACATCTCCATGCTGTTTTCCATAGAGGCTGCACCAGTTTGGTGTTAATTATTCTTTAAACATTTGGTAGAATGCACCAGTGAAACTATCTGAGCTTTTCTTTGTGGGAAGTTTTATGATTATTAATTACCTGTGAGGGTCTATTCAAAATTTCAGTTTCAGGAGTCCATGTCTTTCAATGAATTTGTCCATTTCATCTGGGTTTTCAAATCTGTTGATGTACAATTGTTTGTAGTATTCCATAATAGTCCTTTTTCTATCTAAGTCAGTAGTAATGTTCTCTCTTTCATTACTGATTATAGTACTTTGAATTTTCTTTTTTCCTGGTCTGTCTAGCTACACTGAAATTTTGTCAGTTTTATTGATCATTTCAAATAACCAACTTTTGGTTTTGTTGATTTCCTCTATTGGTTTTCTATTCTGTGTTATTTATTTTCTCTCTAATCCTTATTATTTTCTTCATTCTGCTTGCTTTGGGTTTATTTTGCTCCTCTTTTTCCACTGTTTTTCTTTGTTGTTTTTGTTTGTGTGTTTGTTTATTTTTGGGTGAGGAAGATTTGTCCTGAGCTAACATCTGTGGCCAACCTCCTCTTTTGCTGAGGAAGATTGGCCCTGGGCTAACATCCGTGCCCATCTTCCTCTACTTTATATGTGGGATGCCTGCCACAGCATGGCTTGATATGCGATGCATAGGTCCGTGCCTGGGATCCAAACCTGTGAACCTCAGGCCACTGAAGTAGAGCATGTGAACCTAACCAGTACACCACCAGGCTTGCCCCTCTAGTGTTTTAACATGGAAGTTTAGGTTGTTGATTTTAAATCTTTCTTTTTTTAAAATAAAGTCATTTACAACTATAAATTTCACTCTAAGCAATGCTTTTGCTGCATCTCATAAGTTTTGGTATGTTGTGTTTTTATTTTCATTAATATGAAAGCATTTTCTTTGTGTTTCTTCTTGAAATATTGGTTATTTAGGAATGTGTTGTTTCATTTCCACATATTTGTAAATTTGCCAAATTTCCTTCCATTGCTGGATTCTAATTTCACTCAATTATGGGTTCAGAATATACTTTGTGTAAATTCAATCCTTTTACATTTATTGAGATTGTTTTATGACTAGCATATGGTCTATCCTGGAGAATGTTCCATGTCCACTTCAGAAGGAATTGTATTCAGTTGTTGGTTGGTGGACTCTTCTATAGATGTCTGTTGGGTCTAATTGTGTTTTAGTGTTGTTCTAGTCTTTTATTTCCTGGTTTATCTTCTGCCTAGGTGTTCTATCCCTTATTGAAAGTGGGACATTGAAGTCTTCGACTTTTATTGTTGAAATGTGTATTTCTCCATTCAATTATGTCTGTTTTTGCTTTATGTATTTTAGGTCTCTGTTGTTAGGTGCATGTGTGTATATAATTGATATTCTTCTTATTGGATTGACCCATTTATTTCCTTAAATATCTCTATACAATGTCCTTCTTTGTCACAAGTAACAATTTTTGTCTTAAAGTCTATCTTGACTGATATTAGTATAACCACACTGACTCTCTTTTGTTTACTATTTGCATGCTATAGCTTTCCCCATCTTTACTTTCTAAAGTGAGTCTCTTGTAGACAGCTTATAGTTGGATCATGTTTTTTAAAAATCCATTCTGCTAATCTCTTTCTTTTGATTGGAATGTTTAATCCATTTATATTTGTTGTAATTATTTATAAGATAGGATTTACATCTGCCAATTGCTAGTTATTTTCCATGTCTTTTTCATTTCTCTATTTTTCCATTATTGACTTCTTTTGTGTTAAATAGATGTTTTCTAGTGTGTTCTGTTTTAATTCCCTTGTCATTTCTTTTACTATATTTTTAAAATTATTTTCTTAATGTTTCTCTGGGGATTAAAATCAACACCTTAATTTACAACAATCTAGTTTTGATTAATACCAACTTAATTTTGATAGCATAGAAAAACTTTGCTCCTATACAGCTCTGTTCCTTCCCCTCTCCTTTATGCTATTATGGTCATATAAATTAATCTTTACACATAGTGTGCCCATCAACACAGATTTATAATTATTGCTTTATGTGCTTGTCTTTTAAATCAGATGGGACAAATAGAGTTACAAAGAAAATATACATTTATGCTGCTTTTACATTTACTTATGTAGTTATCTTTATTGGTGCTCTTTATTTAGTCATGCAGATTCAACTTACTGTCTGGTGTCCTTTCATTTTAGCCCAAAGAACTACTTTTAGTATTTCTTGTAGGGCAGATCTTAATTCCTTTCTCATCTTTGAAGGATAGTTATGCCAAATGTAGAATTCTTGGTTGACAGTCTTTTAGTTTCAGCACTTTCAATGTGTTATCCCACTACCTTCCAGCATCCATGATTTCTCTTGAGAAATTAGCATTTATTGAGGATCTCTTATAAGTAATGAATTGCTTTTCTCCTGCTGCTTTCTAGATTCTCTTTTTCTTTGGCTTTTAGCAGTTTGATTATGACATATCTAGAAATAGCTCTCTTTGAGTTTATTCTATTTGTAGTTTGTTGAGCTTCTTGAATGTATATATTAATGCTTTTCACCAAAATCAGGACATTTTTGGCTATAATTTCTTCAAAAATTCTGCTCTTTCTCTCCTCTCCTCTGGGACATCCATTATGTGTATATCAGCACAGTTGATGGTGTCCCACATCTCCCTTATGTTCTGCTCATTTTTCTTAATTTTTTAAAAAAATTTTGTTTCTTAGGCTGGATAATGTTAATTGATCTATCTTCAGGTTTGCCGATCTTTCTTCTGCATTCTTAAACATGCTGTTGAGCCTCTCTAGTGAGCTTTTCATTTCAGTTATTATACTTTTGAACTACAGAATTTCCATTTGTTTCTTTCTTATATTTTCTGTCTCTCTTTTTTTTAAAATGCAATTTTTTTTGAGGAAGATTGGCCCTGAGCTAATATCTGTTGCCAATCTTCCTCCTTTTTTCCTTTTTTCTCCCCAAAGCCCCAGTAGAAAGTTGTATGTTGTAGATGTACATCCTTCTAGTTGCTCTATGTGGGACGCTGCCTCAGCATGCCTTGATGAGTGGTGTGTAGGTCTGCACCCAGGATCCAAACCAGTGAACCCCAGGCTGCCGAAGCAGAGCATGTGCACTTAACCACTACGCCACCAGGGTGGGCCCTATTTTCTCTCTTTTTAACTGATATTCTGTATTTGGTGAGGTATCATTCTCACACTTTTCTTTAGCTCTTTAGACATAGTTTTGTTTAGTTCTTTGAACATATTTAAAGTAGGTGATTTAAAATTTGTCTAGTAAATCTAACATCTGGGCTCTAAGGGACAGTTTCTGTTGTCTACTTATTTTCCAGCATGCGGGCAACATTTTCTAGTTTCTTTGCAGGTCTCATAATTTTTTGTTGAAAACTAGACTTTTAAGATAATGTATTTTGGCAATTCTGGAAGCCAGATTCTCTTCCTTCCCCAGAGTTTGTTGTCAATTTTTTTGGTTTTTGTTTTTTGCTGAGGAAAATTCACCCTGAGCAAACATCTGTTGCCAATCTTCCTCTTTTTGCTTGAGGAAGATTAGCCCTGAGCTAACATCTGTGCCAATCTTCCTCTATTTTGCATACGGGTCACTACCACAGCATGGCTGATGAGTGGTATAGGTCCACACCTGGGAACCAAACCCTGACCACCAAAGCAGAGCACACCGAACTTAAGCACTTGGCCACAGGGTGAGTCCCTGTTGTCACTTTTATTGTTGTTGTTTGTTCAGTGTATTTGATGACCTAATTGTGGAATGTCTGTTTTCGTTATCATAGTGCCTGAGCCTTTGCTTCCTTCTTGTGCAGAGCCTCAAGATCAGCCTTTTCAGGTCTTTCCTGGGCACATGCACAGCCCTCGGCATGTACACATCGTATATACGCACCTGACCTTCTAGATTCCCAGCAATGTGATGGAGCTTTTCAAAACCCCTGTAGACATCTCATTCCTCAGCTTTTCCTTTGAAGCTTTTTGGTTAGCCTATTGTTTGCCCCACTGTTATTCTCTGCATCACATAGCCACACAGTTAGTCAATTGACTCTAATATTTCTAATAAATGCCCCAGGGCGAAGGCTCTTTGCACTGGGTGAGCTTTGAGTCAGGCGAAATAAAGACAGCCTTATGTGTAGGGTATTCCAGAGACCTATCAGACAGCTCAAATAATGACCATGCTCTGGGAATGAGCTTTGGGATTAGAAGGATCTCGAGTCCATCCCCAGAGCATTATACCCCCTCCATTAGCTACATGCTGCTAGTTTCCACGAAGATTGAGGGCTGTTAATTTACAGGGTTACTATGGGGTTAGGGAGGAGGGAATGGGAATAGGGCAAGTGAAGACATCACAGAACTTGCTGTTCTTTTTTTTTTTTTTAATTTTTTGTTTATTGCAGTAACATTGGTTTATAACATTGTAAAAATTTCAGGTGTACATCATTATACTTCTATTTCTGCATAGATTACATCATGTTCACCACCAAAATACTAATTGCAACCCATCACCACACACATGTACCGAATTATCCCTTTCAACCTCCTCCCTCTCCCCTTCCCCTCTGGTAACCACCAATCCAATCTCTGTCTCTATGTGTTTGTTTATTGTTGTTATTATCTACTACTTAATGAAGGAAATCATACGGTATTTGACCTTCTCCCTCTGACTTATTTCACTTTGCATAATACCCTCAATGTCCATCCATGTTGTCACAAATGGCTGGATTTCATCATTTCTTATGGCTGAGTAGTATTCCATTGTGTTTATATACAACATCTTCTTTATCCATTCGTCCCTTGATGGGCACTTAGGTTGCTTCCAAGTCTTGGCTATTGTGAATAATGCTGCAATGAACACAGGGGTGCAGGTACCTTTACAAATTGGTGTTTTTAAGTTCTTTGGATAAATACCCAACAGTGGAACAGCTGGATCATATGGTAGTTCTATCGTGGATTTTTTGAGGAATCTCCATACTGTTTTCCATAGTGGCTGCACCAGTTTGCACTCCCACCAGCAGTGTATGAGAGTTCCCTTCTCTCCACATCCTCTCCAACACATGTTGTTTCCTGTCTTGTTAATTATAGCCATTCTGACGGGCGTGAGGTGGTATCTCATTGTAGTTTTGATTTGCATTTCCCTGATAGTTAGTGATTTTGAACATCTTTTCATGTGTCTGTTGGCCATCTGTATATCTTCTTTGGAGAAATGTCTGTTCAGGTCTTTTGCCCATTTTTTAATTGGGTTGGTAGTTTTTTTGTTGTTGAGATGCATGAGTTCTTTATATATTTTGGAGATTAAGCCCTTATCAGATGTATGGTTTGCAAATATCTTCTCCCAATTGTTAGGTTGTCTTTTCGTTTTGTTAATGGTTTCCTTTGCTGTGCAGAAGCTTTTTAGTTTGATGTAGTCCCATTTGTTTACTTTTTCTATTGTTTCTCTTGCCCGGTCAGACATGGTGCTTGAAAAGATGTTGCTAAGACTGATGTCGAAGAGCATACTGCCTATGTTTTCTTCTAGAAGTTTCATAGTTTCAGGTCTTACATTCAAGTCTTTAATCCATTTGGAGTTAATTTTTGTGTATGGTGTAAGGTAAGGGTCTACTTTCATTTTTTTGCATGTGGCTATCCAGTTTTCCCAACACCATTTGTTGAAGAGACTTTCTTTTCCCCATTGTATGTTCTTGGCTCCCTTGTCAAAGATTAGCTGTCCATAGATATGTGGGTTTATTTCTGGGCTTTTGATTCTATTCCACTGATCTGTGTGTCTGTTTTTGTGCCAGTACTATGCTGTTTTGGTTACTATAGCTTTGTAGTATATTTTGAAATCAGGGAGTGTGATACCTCCGGCTTTGTTCTTTTTTCTCAGGATTCCTTTAGCTATTCGGGGTCTTTTGTTGTTCCATATAAATTTTAGGATTCTTTGTTCTATTTCTGTGAAAAATGTTGTTGGAACTTTGATAGGGATTGCATTGAGTCTATAGATTGCTTTAGGGAGTATGGACATCTTCACCGTTAATTCTTCCAATCCAAGAGCACGGAATATCTTTCCATTTCTTTGTGTCTTCTTCAATTTCTTTCAGAAATGTTTTATAGCGTTCAGTGTACAGATCTTTCTCCTCTTTGGTTAAGTTTATTCCTAGGTATTTTATTCCTTTTGTTGCAATTGTAAATGGGATTATATTCTTAATTTCTCTTTCTGCAACTTCATTGTTAGTGTACAGAAATGCAACTGATTTTTGTATGTTGATTTTATATCCTGCAACTTTACCATATTCGTTTATTACTTCTAAAAGATTTCTGGTGGATTCTTTAGGGTTTTCTATACATAAAATCATGTCATCTGCAAATAGTGACAGTTTCTCTTCTTCCTTTCCAATTTGGATCCCTTTTATTTCTTTCTCTTGCCTGATTGCTCTGGCTAGGACTTCCAGTACTATGTTAAATAGGAGTGGTGACAGTGGGCATCCTTGTCTGGTTCCTGTTCTTAGAGGGATAGCTTTCAGTTTTTCACCATTGAGGATGATATTAGCTGTGGGTTTCTCATATATGGTCTTTATTATGTTGAGGTATTTTCCTTCTATACCCATTTTATTCAGAGTTTTTATCATAAATGGATGCTGTATCTTGTCAAATGCTTTCTCTACATCTATTGAGATGATCATGTGATTTTTATTCTTCATTTTATTAATGTGGTGTATAACGTTGATTGATTTGTGAATGTTAAACCATCCCTGCATACCTGGAATAAATCCCACTTGATCATGGTGTATAATCTTTTTAACGTATTGTTGTATGCGATTTGCTAGTATTTTGTTGAGGACTTTTGCATCAATATTCATCAGTGATATTGACCTGTAATTTTCTTTTTTTGTGTTGTCCTTGTCTGGTTTTGGTCTCAGGGTAATGTCAGCTTCATAGAATGAGTTAGGGAGCTTCCCCCCTTCCTCAATTTTTTGGAAGAGTTTGAGAAGGATAGGCATTAATTCTTCTTTGAATGTTTGGTAGAATTCACCAGGGAAGCTGTCTGGTCCTGGACTTTTATTTTTGGGGAGGTTTGTGATTACTGTTTTGATCTCCTTACTGGTGATTGGTCTATTCAAATTCTCTACTTCTTCTTGATCCAGTTTTGGAAGGTTGTATGATTCTAAGAATTTATCCATTTCTTCCAGATTGTCGAATTTGTTGGCATATAGCTTTTCATAGTATTCTCTTATAATCTTTTGTATTTCTGAGGTGTCTGTTGTAACCTCTCCTCTTTCATTTCTGATTTTACTTATTTGTGCCTTCTCTCTTTTTTTCTTGGTGAGTCTAGCTAAAGGTTTGTCAATTTTGTTGATCTTTTCAAAGAACCAGCTGTTGGTTTTATTAATTTTTTCTATTGTTTTTTTGGTCTCTAGTTCATTTATTTCTGCTCTGATTTTTATTATTTCCCTTCTTCTACTGATTTTGGGCTTTGTTTGTTCTTCTTTTTCCAGTTCCTTTAGGTGCATTGTTAGATTGTTTATTTGAGATCTTTCTTGTTTGTTGAGATAGGCCTGTATTGCTATAAACTTCCCTCTTAGAACCTCTTTTGCTGTATCCCATAAGTTCTGGCATGTCGTATTTTCATTTTCATTTGTCTCCAGGTATTTTTTGATTTCTTCTTTGATTTCTTCGTTAACCCAGTTGTTGTTCAGTAGCATTTTGTTTAATCTCCATGTATTTGTGGCTTTTCTGATTTTCTTCCTATAGTTGATTTCTAGTTTCATACCGTTGTGGTCAGAAAAGATGCTTGGTATTATTTCAATCTTCTTAAATTTATGGAGACTTGTTTTGTGGCCTAATATGTGATCAATCCTGGAGAATATTCCATGTGCATTTGAAAAGAACGTGTATTCTTCGGTTTTTGGATGGAATGCTCTATATATATCTACTAGGTCCATCTGTTGTAGTGTGTTGTTTAAGGCCAATGTTTCCTTATTGATCTTCTGTTTGGATGATCTATCCATTGGTGTAAGTGGAGTGTTAAAGTCCCCTACTATTATTGTGTTACTGTCTATTTCTGTTTTTATGTCTGTTAATAATTGCTTTATATATTTAGGTGCACCTACATTGGGTGCAGAACTTTCTGTTCTTACTGACATACATTGTTCTCCTTGAAAAAAGGCTCCCTGCATTGCTGTACATCTTTGTCTCATTTCTGGCATTTTGAGAATGTTGATTCTGACCATTTTTGCCAGTCTTCTTGTTGCTTTTATGTTGGAGAGAATTTTCAGGGGCTTAGTCTGCCAAGTTTGCTGATGTTCTCCCTGTCTATTCTACTTTTAACTTAATTTTGATTTCATTGCACTTGACTACTCATGTCAATCTAGGTGCAGCATAAATTCCCAACAATAGAGAACAAAGAAGCAAAGAAGCAAAGAACCAAAATGTCCTACAAGATGGGACTCACTGGAACGGCTAAAGGTCTAACAGTCTGTTAGCTTTAAAGGGTCATTTATGGTTTGCTTCTTTTTTCCTGTTTCCCTTCTGATTACCATTCAAAGCAAGTTTAATGGAAGCAACCTTAGTTCACACAACTGAGCAAAAGCACATGACATCCCCATAATCATGTCCTCCGGGGACAGCCCTGCTGACACCCAGGCTGACGTCCACTGGATTCTTACCCTCACACTCCCTCCCTTGGAATACATTCATATACTTGTTCCCTCAAAATAAATTTGGCCTCATAAGTCAATAGTGTTTGGTGATTATCATAGATTCTAATTTTGATATAAAGTATTTGAAAAAATAGTAGGTTCATCAATTAAACTATAAACAGTAGCACAGATATATACTGAGGGGCGCTATATGGCAAGGGTCCAGTGATTCTTTCTTGACAGAGGTGGTTTACATGAATGTGAGGGAATGTGAGCAAATAACAAACTTCATCCCCTGATGCAAATTTGAATCCCTAGGCAGGAGTAACAGCAGGGGAGTCAACAGAGAAATACTGTCATGTTAGGCCTCTGCCTTCCCTCGCTCAGCCTCCAGCTTCTCATAGTCAGAAACCTGTTTGCTTTTCCGTTCCCCTCTGGCTCCACCGACAACTGGTTCCCAGTGACACGATCAGTTCAGGAGCCTCAGACTCATCCGATGCCTTTTTGTCCTTCGGCAGTAGTGTCAGCAGATCACTCATTTCTGGACTCTATTTTCGCTCACTTTATGTCACTTTCCCCCTTCTCTCCTCTTATTTATTATGAGAATGTGGGCAAGGGATTCCCTCTATGTCTCAGCTCCTATATCCACAAATGCTATCCGTATCACAGAGCTGCTGTGGGAATTCAGTGCAATAAAATGTGGAACACTCTGACCAGAACCCAGCAGTGAGTTGTCTCAGGAATCAGGGGGTCTCATCTAATCACAGGGGGCTCTGCGGAACCCTACAGTATTCTGTGTATTCAGACGACTTTCAAGCCCATTGGCTTGAATGCGGCAGAGAAAGAAACAGAATATAAATTCTCTTAGCTAGTGACTCAAAACGTGGTCTGCAGACAGCTCCTCTGGGAGCTTATTGCAAATACAGGTGCTTGGCAGCACCCCAGGCCTACTGAATCAGACTCCAAATTTTAATAAAGTCTTCAGATGACTCAATGCACGTTAGAGGTTGAGAAGGACCGCTCTATAAATTCCCCTTTGTGATGAGGAGAAGCGTCTACCCCAGTGCCTGCAGTTCCCTCCGCTGAGGGAAGAGGTGACAGCTCTCACAAAGGACCTTCGTGAGGAGAAAATATATGAGCAGCCAATGTTGAAAATACTACTGATAGTTCATCTTTCAGCTCCCCTCCACAGCTACTCATCTCCCCAAATTCAGCATTTCCTCAAGTGCTAAAACTGAGTCCGTGGCTTCCCACCACTCTTAGCATCGGTCAAGTAATAAAGCAATAAACTTCCACGAGTGTCCGCGGTGTGCCATCCTCCAGGGACAGGGCCGTGGACCAAGGCTCCAGCCTCAGGATGCTGCAGTGGCTCTTGTACCTCAGCATGTAGAGGCTGAGCAGATAGGGCCGGGATAGGGCAGAACTAGCTGCAGGGGGTTCTCAAGCTGCCCTCAGGAGCTGGGGCCATGACAATGGCTGAGTGTCCCCCTCTTCAAGTGGGGTACTGCGAGGACCACCTCAGAGGCTTGCTCCAGGGATTTTATGAGATCCTCATGCTACTCCCTGTCCATAATGAGTCCTTAAGTCCCCAATAAACAACCGTCTGTATTAAGTCATTACAAGCAAGCACAATGAGTTTTACCAGCAGTGATGAGAGAATTACATGTGAAGACATCTAGATTCAGACAAGTTAAATAATAATGTATTTAAGGATCCAAACTGTTGCATAATATGTGCTGGGGCATGGATTTGACTCCAAGTCTCCTAAATCTTTTAATCCCAGATCTCTTTGTGGCTCTTCACGCTGCGAAACGGCTCCCTCCAGTGCTGGGCTTTCCCTTACACAGCCCTAGCACGTGCCATGTCGTCATTTTTAATGAGTTAGGGGAGGAAGGCCTGGATCCTTTCCCTAGTCCAGAATTGATGTGGCTAGAAGCACCAGGAGGGCCGCAGGACATCATCAAGAATCCCTCGTCTGGTCAGGCTGTTTTCTTCCCTGTGGGCTGTGGATCAGTGGAAGCTTCGAGCATAAAGTGAGGGTGTTAGTGTGTTGGTCCTCAGACCTCTGAAGAAAATAAAATGGCTGATGTTTAACGAGCACTTAACGTGCACCAGAACCTACTGGAGTCACTTTACGTGAGAACCCAATGAGGCAGCGAATATAGTTATTTCTGTTGTTCACGTATAGAATGAGGTTTAAAGAATTTTTCTAAATCTTCCAATTTCAGGGAGCTATGAAAGGAGGAGCTAGAATCACAACAAAATCCACCTGACCCCAATGCCACACTCCACCCCTCGGAAGGAAAAGGAGAGGAGTGGGAAGAGGAGGAGGAGGGGGACAGGGATGGGAGGATGGAGAGAGAGAGAGGAAAAAATGATGGAGTTGAGTTCATTAGCCAAGTGCAGGCAGCATGGCCCTGAGGTTCTCACACAGGGCCTTGGTGAAGACGTGCTTGCAAAGAATCTCAATCACTTTCAATCTTCATCCCTCTCTCTCACACACTTTCTTTTTTTCTCTCTCTCTTCTATTTCCATCTATTGCTCTGTCATATTTTTGGAAAATTTGCCATGATTCTTGAAATACTAATCTCAAATAATCAACAAATATTCATTGATTCATAACTTATGTTACAAATTCTGCTATTTCTTATGAGAAGAACTTATTAATTTATTAATACGTTTTAAGTGAATAATAAATAAACATCATCTGGGATAGACCAACTCACTGTCAAATGTCTTTGGAGGTAAAGAAACTTCCTTAATTTTTTTTCTTCTTTCCCTGTTATTCTCTGAAGGAGTCTGGAGCCTTGGCCTTCTCCCATGAGGCACATGGACTCTTCTTGAAGCCATGAAAGAACAGTATTGGCCTTGTTTACCTAATTGTCTGCAGGATCTTGCCCAGGATCTGGCACCTCATAGGTGGTACCACCTAGCAATTAAGAGAAATGACTCTGGGGGCCGGCCCCGTGGCTTAGTGGTTAAGTGCACACGCTCCGCTGCTGGTGGCCCGGGTTTGGATCCCGGCGCGCACCGACGCACTACTTGTTGGGCCATGGTGAGGCGGCATCCCACACACAGCAACTAGCAGGATGTGCAACTATGACATACAGCTGTCTACTGGGGCTTTGGGGACAAAAAAGGGGGGGAGAAAAAGGAGGAGGATTGGCATGGATGTTAGCTCAGGGCTGATCTTCCTCACAAAAAAAAAAAAAGAGAGAGAGAGAAATGACTCGAAAGTCACTCAAGAGTTGTATTTCAGTTCACCTGCATGTTTAAAAGTTATTTTCTCTGGTTAAAGAACTCTAGTTTGACAGGTTTTTTTCTTTCAGTATTATAAAGATATTATTTCATTGTCTTCCAGCTTACATTGTTTCTTACAAGAAGTCTATGGGATTTTTTTTGTTTCTTTGTATGTAATGTGCCTTACTCCCCCTGGCTGCTTTTGAAAATTTCTCTTTATTATTTGTTTTCAGAAATATGATTGTGATGTGCCCTGAAGCGGTTGTGTGTCTCTGTGTATTTATCCTTCTTGGAATTCATCAAGCTTTTGGAATCTGTGTGTTTATAGTTTATATCCACTTTGGAAATTTTTGCAATATTATTTCTTTAAAAATATTTTTGATCCCTCCCCCATGAAATTTTCATTTCAAATATTGGATTTTCATGTCTATAAGTTCTTTAGGTCTTTCTGATCATCCATTCTTCTCCTAGGTTCACATTTCCTTTTAAACACTTGAATATAATTATAATAACAGTTTTACCATTCCTGTCTGCTAATTCCATCGTCTCTGTTATTTCTGGGTCTGGTTTTATTGACTGTTCCTTCTCCTGATTATGTGTTACATTTTCCTGCATTTTGACATGTCTAGTAATTTTTTATTGAATGCTGGATGTTGAAAATTTTATGTTGTAGAGTGTCTGAATTTTCTGATATTTCTTTAAAGAATGTTGGAATGTGTTCTGGTAGCATCAAGTTACTTGGAGTTTTATTTGATCCTTTCAGGCTTGTTATGAAGCTTTGTTAGGGCAAGTTAGAGTAGCCTTTACTCCAGAGTTCATTTAGTTCTGGTACTTCAGGGGTGTCCACTGAATTTTCTGAGTAGTTAGCAAGAACTCCTCATTTTGGCTGGTTGGAATTTGAAGCGTCCCAGCCTTGAGCCCCGGGAACCTTCATCTCACAGCTTTCCAGTCACTCTTTGCCCAATCTTCAGAGTCCCACCCTATGCATGTGCATCCTATTTAGCAAAGATACAAGGGGACCCCTAAGGAGCTATCAGGAGCTCTTTTTGATGTAGTTCCCTCTTCTGGAATTCAGCCTTGCAACTTCCAGTTGCTTGAGCCTCCCTGAACTAGAGGCCCTTTCTCCTCAACTCAATGAAGCCAACTTGTCTTCCTCTGCCTGGAATCCACCCATCCCCCGCGTCTGGAATGTCCCTTCTGGACAAAAGCCCTTGTAGGTCTCACCTCGTCGTTCCCATATTCTCAGGGATCACAGTCCTGCACTGCCTAATAGTCAATGTCAGAAAACTTTTCTTTTATATAGTCTGTCCAGTTTTCTAGTTGTTTACGGCAGGATGGTAAATTTGGTCTCTGTTATTGCATTATTGTTAAAACCTCTGTCTCGGTATATATGTTGCAAATATTATCTCCCAAGTTGTTGTTTATCTTTTTGGCTAGTTTATATTGTTTTTTGTTCTAGAAGTGTTTTTATACAACCAAATATTTCAATTATTTTCTTTATGATGTGTGCTTATTTGTTTTATTGGGGACATCTTTCCTGAACAAGAGGCCATCAATATATTTTCTTATAGATTTTACTACTTCATTTTTTTCATATTATTTGTAATCAATGTGCATTTATTGTTGATCATGGTGTAGTATGGGGATATACTTTTTCTACATGGAAAGTCAATCTTCCTAATGTGATTTAATGTACAACACATTCTTTATAACATAATAAGTTACACAGATGCAAGTTTTAATTGTCATATATCTTTGAGTTAATTAATTGCTTTTGGTTCATGCTGGAATAAAATATAAAAAATTTATATACCAAATGCTCACTTTCTTAGAGGAAAAAAGGAAACATTTGGAAGGGCTTTGTAAAACATTAAGTGTTTTTCCTATGTCAGGCAGTAGATCCCCAAATAGTCTGAGATATGAGAGGAAAGGTTGGTCTCCTGATGCTAATACTTTAAGTGGTCTCATTATTTTTTTCTCTTTACCCCAAATTTCCTCAGCTTCATCACTAGTAGAAGGAGAGAGAACAGAAAGAAAATTTATATCAGCTATGAACTTTACTCCCAATCGACTAGCCATTCTTAATAATATGTTTGAAGAGAATCCTTACCCTGGTCATCCTACCTAAGAACTGGCTGATCAACTAAACTGCAATGTCCCTAACAGTGATGCAGGTGAAATAGATGTGGGTTTTGTGTCCCTTTGGAAAGGAAAGGTCCCTGACACGTATTGTTGCAGCAGCCATGTGTCAGTAAGGATCCACTCAGTAGATGGAAACTATATAGTAATTTGAACAGAAAAAGTTTATTATAAAAAAATTAACTATAACAGGGGATAGGAGTTATGAGAGATTGGCTAGTAGGAAGTAGAGAGAACCTGAAAGAATATAGGAATAGCAGACATATGGAGCAGCCACTACCCTAGGGCTGAGGCAGAGTTCCCAGGGTTCCCCAGGGAGAGGGTCTGGCTGTGGCCCACTGAAGGGCAGGGAAGCCACTGGGAGGCCTTGCTGGTGAAACCTGCCAGAATCCTGCCCTTTGGAGTTTGCCATCAATCCCCCTCTAGGTACTTGGGGAGGCTGTGCACGGGGAGGTGTCTCACCAGGGGGACTTTGCTACAAGACCATTGAAGGGCAGGGCTGGAGGGAGCTGCAGGCCATGGGGTGCTGCTGGCTGCAGGGTGCTGCAGGAGCCAGATGCTGGAGAGGCACACACACCGTGTGAGCCGGACACGTGTGTGCTGGAGGAGGTGAGCACTGGAGAAGGTGCCGGCACTCCAGGTGAGCAGGCACACGGGAAGCAGGAGGGAAACCCTTCCTCCTTCAACGTCTCTCCAGCGCCCTCTACTGACAAAGATTACTGCCATCACACCAGCAGGCAAAGGGAAAACAAAGGGCCCAGGTCCATTGCCCAGAGCAGGCAATGGAGGGTCAATTGGGAGCTGAGAGGCAATGAACTGGTAACTGACAGAAGCTGTGTGACAGGAGAAGGGGACAGAGTAGCTTGATTTCAAAGCAGTGAAGGCATAGTAAAAATCAGCAGTATTTTATCACCCAGAGAAAAAGTGGTGTTATTCTTTTACATTTCTGATCCTTCATACCAACTAGAAGTATGTATTCTATGAGTTAGTATAACACACTATGTGAGATGTAACAGTTAGAGGGACATTTTAGACAATTAGGATATTATTTATATACAGATACAGAATATCATTTGTATAATATTATTCATATAATGTAACTTATTGTTTTCTTTTCTGGAAGAGAAAAGTGAATTTCACAGATATTAATTGATTTGCCCAGAGTCCCACAGCCGGCTGGAAAATGGTAGTGATTAAAATCCAGGTTTCCAGGGGCCCGTCTAGTGGCCCAGCGGTTAAATGTGCACACTCTGCTTTGGCGGCCCGGGATTTGCAGGTTCAGATCTCGGGCGCCCACCGTGGCACCGCTTATCAAGCCATGCTGTGGCGGCATCCCATATAAAGTAGAGGAAGATGGGCACGGATGTTAGCCCAGGGCCAATCTTCCTCAGCAAAAAAGAGGAGGATTGGCATCAGATGTTAGCTCAGGGCTGATCTTCCTCACCAAAAAAAACAAAAAGAAAAAAAAGAAAAGAAAATCCAGGTTTCCAGATTTTTCCTTGCAACCTTACTATCACCCACCTGCTCATATCTAAGGGTGATGGGCAGCCAAGGGAGGCACCTGTTATTCCAGCTGAGGGACTGGAGATAGTTCCGAGAGGAAGGTAATAGACATGATTTGCACTTGACTGAGGGCTTTCCCTGCATTGGGAATAATTTGAGTAAAGATTAAAGAGTCAAGGTGAGGGTACAGGGTCCCAAGGTGGGCTGGGAGGTAAAGGGGGCATCAAGTAGTCACATTCCAGAACAAAATAGGTGCATGAGGAAGGAAAGGAAGGAAACTGAGAAACCTGGATGGAGCCAGGTCACTAAGGCTGTGACTTGGATGGAGGAATGTCGGCTTCCGGCTTCACCTTGTAGGGGAGGCGAAACGACCTCTACCTACCTGAGGTTCTCAGCTGGGGCTCTTCAACAGAAAGACAGATTAACAAGAGAAGAACACACGGTGTATTAACACATGCAGTGAACATCGCACTGGAGAAACTGCCACAGAAAAAAGTAACTCAAAGCAGTGGCTCAGAACTCCAGTTTACAGAGCATCATCAACAAAGAACAACACGTTTGCAGAGGAGCGACAGGGCAAGGGAAGAAGTCTTAGGCTTCCAAAGGCGGCAAACTATGGGGAGGTAAACAGATGGGAGGGGACTGATGGAGTAAGGTTTATTGCACGTTCCTCTGGGGCCGTCTCTGAGCTGATGAGAGTCTGTCTCCAGTAAAAGGAGAATTCATTTCCTGCCTTTAGGCAGAAAAGGGGGAGCTTTTTCCGGGTTTGCACTACTTGATTGCCTTCAGCTTAAAATAATTTTCACGTCAAAGGCATATTTTGGGATCACATACTCTGGTTTCCTTCAGCTTTAGTGGAATTGTTACTTTATTTTTTATTTTTCTCCTCAAAGTTGCCTGGCAAATCAGTAATAACCCAAGAATTCAGTCTTAAAATAGCCTCCTTACTTTAAGGAAAAGGAATTAATGGGACTGGAGACAAGTGAGCAAACCCTCTAGACATGGTTCCCAATGAAAGTGCCCGACTCCTGCTGAGGAGAAAAGTCTTGCTGTTGGGAGGAGTGGTCCCTTAGAAAGGCCTGCTCACCTGGGGGTGCAGGACACTGGGGCCGAAGCCACCCAGGACTCCTGGCAGGATCTGGGGACCCCCCACAGAACTGGACATCACTCTGTAGGCCTGAGAAAACAGGATGGTGGTTTCTCAAAAAATTAAACATGTAATTACTATGTGACCCGGTAATAATTCCATTTCTGGGTGTATACTTCAGGGATTGAAGAGATATTTGTCCACCCATGTTCACAGCAGCATTATTAACAATAGCCAGGAGGTGGAAGCAACCCAAGTGTCCATCGATAGATGAAGGGATAAACAAAACGTGCTATATAGACGCAACAGAATATTATTCAGCCTTAAAAAGAAGGAAATTTTGATGCATACTACAACATGGATGAACCTTGAAGACATTATGCTCAGTGAATGTCAAGCTAAACTACTCCACAGTATTGCTGCCTCAGCTCCATTTAGTGTGGCCCCCCGCAGAGGCCTTGAACTAACACAGGTCCTCCCTGGAGCCATGCCTGGACAACAGCCGGAGAGTCACAAGTGTGTGTGAGTTCCTGAGAGAGACACAGTGTGTGTGAGTTCCTGATACGACTCTCCTGCATCCCTTGTGAGCAACAGTCTCCCTCCCCTCCAGGGCCTTCCCTGTGTGTGCCCCTTAGGTAAGACCCCACCAGGCTTACCAAAACCCTGCTCTTTTTGCTTCTAACTGACCAATCCAGCCCTAGCCTGGGAACCTAACCTCAAAGCCCTCCACCCTCGGAGCCTAATAAAGACACATGCCCCGGGTCCTGAGGCTCGCTCTGCATTCATCCTGCCTCACCTTCAGGAGTGGTCCCTCCGTGTGTACACTTCCTCCAAGACTTGAGAGTAATAAACTTCTTCTTCAATTCCCCTGAGGGCTTTTGAACTGGGCTCGCCATCTGACACCCGGGGCTCCATTTGAAAAATGTTAATTTAACACAGTCACAATGACAGGCATCATGAACAGGACGACTGCCCTGGGGAACGCCTTTTAGCTGCAAATGGCTTGCAGACTGGCTCTCCCAGGGAAGTAACTAACTGGGAGGGTGCACCACTTGCTGGTTCCGTTGCACTGCTTTGCTTGATGCCTATGCAGAGCACTGCCTCGGCTTCCCATCCTAAAGCGCAAGCTCGGAAAAAAGCAACCAGAGTTCCCTGGACCTTGAACCTCGGAGCATGCTCACTGGAGCTGGTTGGAGGTGCTGTGAACGTGTCTTCCACCTGTTAACACCCCGTTGGGGTAAATTCCACCAGTGAGCATTAGACTGATGGTTTGTTTCCTGAATCTAAGCCTGGACAAAGCTGCCAACGTGGGGAGAATTGGCTAAGATTTTCACAAGGTCCCGTTGTGTTAGTTAATGGCTGGGACACACTAAGTGGCAACCCTGCTCAGGTGTGGGCTACCCGATAAAGATGGCAGGCATGCCACTAGAAGGAGGAGAGGGAGCCCCACTCCCTGACCGCTGGGTTGGAGGGCAGCCCAGGACTCCACGCCCGTCCTCACTGAGGAGTGCATGGTTCCTCACAAAGTGTGGCCATAGCCCGCGGTGCCTTTCTTGCTGCACACCTTGCTGCTGTCACACTTTGTCCCCCAACCCTACGGGACAGCAGGAGTCCCACCCCTGGCTCCTGGTGGCATAAGATCTAATGGCCCGATATAATCAGTCTGAGCACCTGCTGTCTGCGCCACCTAAAGCGCCTGAGGAGGTTAGCAAGCTCCTCATGAAATGCAGAGCACGGAGCAAGCAGCCAGGACGCTGTGCAGCCTGCGGCGCACCAGCACGCCAGGGCGCTGGTTCTCACCCTCGGGGTCTAGGGGCCAGTCCTAATGGTCCTGGGCCACTGCACCAGTGGAGGCTGACCCCAATGCCAGGGAGGTCGACTGGGACACCTTGGAGAGGGAAGTGGCCTCCTATGAGTCTGACCAAGGACCCACAAATGCATAACCTTTTAAAGACCCCAGAGCCTGAGGGCCACGATGAGGCATTTCCTCGCATCACCCCTAGCTGACCTGCCCAGACCCAGGGGCCGGCTCCTCTTGCTGCGGCGCTGGCTGCTCTGTGCACAGTTCCAGCTGCGGCTTTCCGGGTGACACATCCACGACAGACCCTGCTCCCCTTGCTCCCCCCACCACCTCCTCCGCACCCCAGATTCCCACCCCCACTCCTGCCACGTCTTCTCCACAAGCCCCTCCCTGTGTCCCCCACGACCTGCCTCACACCACAGCCAAGTGGGCCAGACACAACAAACATGTTCTTCCAAACCTCTGAAGAGGCCTTGAAGGTGAAACGACATTGGATCTGCGTCGTGTTGGGCCAGACCTCCAGCCCCGCATTCCCGTCTATCCCGCAGTGCTTCCCAGTGATCAGCCCCTGTGATGATTCCCTCCAGAGCACCGCAAGCCTCGCTCAGGCTGAACTCCATCCCTGATCTAGACCCAAACGGTGCGCCCTGCGGGTAAGCATCAGAATAACGAACCCCATGGGCCGGCTCCGTGGCTTGGCGGTTAAGTGTGCGCGCTCTGGTGCTGGCGGCCCGGGTTCGGATCCCGGGAGCGCCCCGAGGCGCCGCTTCTCCGTCCAACGCGAGGCCGAGTCCCACATACAGCAACTAGAAGGATGTGAACCTATGACATACAACTATCTACTGGGGCTTTGGGGGGAAAAAAACTGAATAAATAAAATCTTAAAAAAAAAAAAAAAAAAAAAAAAAAAAGAATAACGAACCCCCTCGGCCGTTCTTTCTGAGGGCTGTTACCTCTGCTCCAACGCAAGGCTGGGCCTCACCCTGCAGACTCACTGCCCCGCCCCCGTAGTAAATAGCGTCTCATTCAGATTCTAATGTGGCCCTGACTCAAGGGGCCAGGGGCACCTCCACCTGACCCTCCCCACCCACAGGCCATCCAGGGAGATAGATGACCCCTATTATTGCAACATTGTTGCCTTTATTATTCCAGCCATCCTTCACCCTCCCGGCCTCTCACTGGAGACCTCCCACTCGCTTACCAAAAGGGCCATTCTTATTTCTGTGCTGTGGGGACCGGCCATCACCACTGGACTGGCCGCACAGGAACAGGTGCTCATGCCCTACCCCAAGAAGATCCAATAGTAAAAGCCACCTGGCAATTCTCAGCCACTAACCAACCACATGCAGACATAGGCCTCACTCCGAGTCTGATGCCGCAGGCCTCACTAGCACAAATGCTGGTGGACGCTCCGCTGGCTGTGGATCCCTGCTGGCTGAACGGGGCGGAGTCTGCTCTTTACAGGGACCTCTTGCTGCATGTCCATTACAACTCAGGACGGGACAGGCCAACCTCCAGAAGCCGTCTCAAAGTACACAGGTCATGCAGAGTGTCACTAAGATACTTCAGCAGGTCCTACCCTCCCCGGGTCCCTGATTTGTTCTCATGGCTTTTGCTGTCCCCTTGGGCAATGGCTGAGGATGGGATTTCAAACAGAGTGAGTCTGTTCATCAGAGGCTTCACCGTGATTGCGTTGGGTCGACGTGCTTTACGTGGCTTCAGAAAGCAAGACCCGTGTCCTCTACCACACCACTGCTCAAGCAATTGCTATTCCTGACGCCCCGGCACCCACGGTGGGTTGTCCGGAGTTCAGCTGAGCTGCTCCCGAGTCTTGCTGCCTCAGCTTCGGTTAGTGTGGCCAGCGGCCTGCAGGGGCCTTGAGCTGGCCCTGGCCCCACCATGGAGCCCCTGTCCTAGGCAACAGCCCACAGAGTCACAAGCAAATAAATGTGAATTCCTGGAATGACTCCCCAGCAGCCCTGTGAGCCACAGTCCCTGCCTCTGAAGGCCTTCCTTGTGTGTGCCCCTAAGATAATGCTTCCAAATTGCTTACAAAAACCCTGCTTTTTTGGGTTTGAAGTGATCAGTCTGGACTTAGCCTGGGAACCCCAAAGCCCTGTACCCGCGGATCCTAAGAAAGGCATGTGCCCCAGGTCCCGCCTCTCTCTGCCTGCACCTGCCTTGACCTCCCCAGGTGGCCCCTCAAGGCACTTCCTCCAGGACCCTTGAGTAATAAACTTCTTTATTTCAATTCCCTGTGGTCTTTTGTTGAACCAGGGCTCACCATCCGACTCCCAGGGCTCCACTTAACAAATGTTAATTTAACAAAGTCACAACAGTGAAATAAACCTGTCACAAAAGGACAAATGCTGTGCGATTCCACTCATATGAGGTCCCTGGAGAAGTCAGATTCACAGAGACAGCAAGTAGGATGGTGGGTGCCAGGGGCTGGGGGAGGGGGTGGGGAGTGAGTGTTTAGTGGGACAGTCTCAGTTTTGCACGATGAAGAGTTCTGGAGATGGATGGTGGAGATGGCTGCACAGCCATGTGAATGTCCTTAATGCCACTGCACTGTACCCTTAATAATGGTTCAAATGGCAAATCTGTTACGTTATACCACAATAGAAAAAAGTTATTTTCTTTGGTGTGATCGTTGTGCCAGCCCCAGTAACGAATATGGGGCCATGATTTTTCAGGGCCCTTGGATTGGTGGACGGTGGATGCCTGTGCCCATTGTGTCTCGCCTTTCCCTCTGTAATCCAGATTTTTGGTGAACAGAAGTTCTTAGTTTTAATGAAGTCAAGTGTATCCTTGTTCCCTTTATGGCGGGTGTTTTACACTTGGGTAAGAGCTCTCCGCCCGTCCCAAGGGTTGTGAAAAGGCAACGTGGAGAGCTGCGGGTGGATCTCCTGCCCAAGGCCGGCAGTGAAGTCCGCACACAACCAGGGTTTAAGATTTGAGGCTACGTTCTCTAAACGAGTTCTTTCCCAGCTGCAATCCTTTCTCTCTGACAGGTTGGAACGGGGGCCAGCTCTTTCCTGATTGCTGGCTGCTTGGTAGATGGGACCCCCTTCTGCTCTCGGGCCCCACGGTCTGTGCCCGGGAGTCTTCCCAGGAGGGAGCTGCCCCTGCTGGCTTCCTGGTCTGCGGCCTGTGTGATGACCCGGCTAAGCTGCGGCCAGCAGCCTCCCCACTCTCAGCCTGCAGCTGGAATCTTCTCAGCAGAAGTCAGTCCCCAAAGGACGTTCACCGCAGCTCCGAAATAGTGGAGAGAAGCGTGCATGTGTCAGCGGAGGCGGGAGGGGGTATGACGGTGAGTCCACGCAGCCCTGACCTGCGGCGTCTGTGCTGGTAGGAGGCAACGTCCAAGGGGAGGAAGCGCGTCCTGCAGTCTCATAGATTTAGAGTTTACGTTTTTGTCAAATAATATGTCGTGTGTAGAAATACAAGAACATTCTGAAAAAACAGTGCAAATGGTTCCCACTGGGGTTGCAATCAGAGGGACAGGTGCTGGGGGGCTGGCGTGAGGGGGGGAGGAGATGTTTCATTTGAATTTTTAAAACTGTGTGGGATTTTTGTTGGTTTCAACTTCGTTTGTAGGGTATATTTTCCTAGTGAAACTAATAAAACAAAATTAAGACGGGGAGGAAGGAATTGCTCAGCTGTCTGTGTCCTTGGTCCCAGACCCCAGGTTTCTAGAGACATATAACCGAACGGGCCCTGCCTGTCGGAGCTGGACGCTCCTTGGAGATCTCGACCCAATGCCCCTGGTCCAGGGTGGTGCAGGGGGCAGCCCAGCACCCGGAGTCTGAAGTTCAGGTGAAATATTGGCTCTGCCGCTTGTGGGTGTGGCTGCCTTGGGGATGTGATTTCTCATCTAGCCTTCACCCTGGAGTCCCAGCCCCATGGTAATTTATGGTAATTTTCTGACTCATAGTTATAATCTCTTACAGAAACTTGGAGAAAATGCACATGGAAAGATTGGATATGGTGGTGCCACCATCCTGCCTGGAGTTGTTAAACCCTTCGGTGGTGCTGGAAGGAGGCCGGGCCAGCCTGTGTGCACTGCAGAGGCTTTTGGAGATGATTTACTGTACGGTCGCCACCCTATTTTGCTGTGCAGAGGCCGAGGCCCGGAAAGCGAAGTGTCCGACCAAGGCCACTTGGTGTCCTGAGGCAAGGCCGTTCTGGACAAGGCAGAGGGAGGAGCCAGCCCTCCCTCCGTGAGGACACCTGCACAATCTCCACATGCATCTCCCTTCTGGGAACTCGTCTGTGCACCGGGAAGCTGTTAGCTCTCTGGGTGGTCTGGGTCCTGCTGCCTCTTCCGGAGAGGGGGAGGGGCAGATGATCCAGGCCGAGAGTTGTCACCCGTTTCCAAGGGTGATTTGGGAGAAAGGTGAGAGGAGGACACGACCACTTGTCCATAAATGCAGGTGGGCTGGTGTCTCTCTTTGAAGGGCACTGTCCCAGGGCCGGAGCCATCCCCAGGGTGTGGGCCTCTGGCAGCTGTGGTGCCTGCTGTCTGGGGCTCCTGGCTGCAGCCGTGCCACCTGGTAGAAATATAGAGCCAGCCACGTACGTAATTTTAAATTTTATAGTAACCATGTTACACAGGTAAACAGAAACAAGTGACATTGATTTAAATAATATATTTTATTTTACCCAATATGTCAGAAATGTCTTCCTTTCCACCATGTAAGGGAAGTAAAAATCATCAAGCTGTTTCACACTCCTTTTCTCGAGTGCTCAAAAGGCAGCGTGTGTCTTGCTCTCACAGCGCATCTCCATGGACTTGCCGGGTGGCCGACAGCACGTGTATTGGACATAGATGCCCTCGTGGCCGGTTTCAGAGGAGGACACAGGGCAGCTGGCCTGGCCAAGACTGGCTTGGCTCCCAGGCCTGGCCTCGCTCCTGAGGAGATAGAGATGGGGAGACGGTGAGGACCAGCTACCCGGCGGGGCTTGGCCCGGAGCGCAGATCCAAATACTCGGACCCGGGGTTCTGAACGTGCCTTCCGCGGCGCCGCCCGTTTGCTCTGCTCGGTCTGTCCCTGGACGACGCTGGGGTGTCTCCCCTTCTGCACATTTGCCCGCAGCCCCTCCCCGCTCATGTGGGGCTCCCTCCGCCCCCTGCGAACCTCCCCGCACTGGGATCCAGGCCTCTTCACTTCTGCGCCCCCCATCATGTCATCTCCCTCCTCCCTGCAAAACGCTTCACTCCCACCGTCCCCGAGACGTTGGGGGGGGGGGGATGACACTGCTGGCCGCTGGCCTGACTGTCCCCTGGGCAGGAGGGAGGACTTTAGTACCCGTCAGGTGTTTCCTCCAGCCCCGGCGGGCTCTCTGATGCTGAATCTGCTCAGGCAGAGCGCCGCGGCCTTCCAGGACACGCAGCTATGAGATCGCTTCTAACCAGAACTGGAGCAGGTTTGGAGCCTTCTAGGGCGGGGAGCATTCTGGGGGACCTCGGACCAGGCCAGGAGCTTCCTCCACAGGGGCGAGAACCGGATTTCCTGGCGGTGCCCCAAGATGCAGTTCTCCACGGAGGTCGTTGGGAAGCGTTCGCTGGCGTTTCCAGTCGGCCCTCTCAGCAGCTCTCCAGGGCGGTCCCCACTCTGCTTCTCCAGCGTCCGTCTCTTCAAGGCTGTTCCTTTAGTCTTTCAGCTCAGCACAGACTTTGGTGGAAACAGTTTTTCTTTTTCCTTTTTTTTGTGAGGCAATCCCACGAGGATGTCCAAAAACATTTCATTTGTAAATTAATCCAGCCAGAAACAAAACTCTATGCAGCTTGAAAGGGAACACTTGACGATCATTAAAATGTGTTGTAATTATCGCCCCGCCCTGCTAATCATTTGCCAAAGTGAGATAAGGCAACTGACAGACAGCTCTCCATCTCGGCCTCTGCCCCCGCCTCCTCTCCCGGTGGCCCAGGCTTGGGGAAGGTTCTCAGGGCAGGGTCTTTTCCATTTACATGGTTTATGTGCTGCTAAAACACCCTGGGACTTGATCAATCCATCCAGACTCCAGAGCAGGGGGTTCTGATATACGGCATAAATCCAAGTCTAAACCTGGCTCACCACTTTCTAGGTGCCGCGTAGGCACCATGGCAGCTGCTTTATGAAAGCTCGTTTTGTGAATAAAACGTTGCACGTTGTAATTCGGAGGGTACGGAGGAGGAAAGAGCATGGCAGGTTCCACGGTGACCGAGTAAGAGGGTGCCTGTCTGCCCGACCTCTGGTGTTGGGGGTCTGCCGTGCACACACGGGCAGGAGGGGCGCATGTGGGGTGCGAAGGGGGTGTTTCCTTTTCTCTCTGAAACTAATTCATTTGTGGCTGTGCCCCTCGTTGGTGACGTGCGTGGTCAGCATGGCCTGCACCACTCCATGGCTGTGCTTGGCAACTTCAGTCCTGTTTCTTCAGCCCTGACCCAGGTACCTTCAGTCTCCAGGGCTCTACAAGGCCGAGAGCAGACAAGAACAGTCCTGCTCTGGCGGGAAACCGGAAGAACGTCCGTGCACCACTGCTGGGACCATCCTCTCCAGAGAAGATTAGTGTGCAGGGAGGTGGGCCTTGCAAAGTGCTAAAAAGGGGCTTAGCTGGGCGGGTCCCTCCACCTTTCCCCAGGGCTCCGGGGCAGGCAGGCGGCAGTTCCCACTTGGTCCCTGCTCGGTGGGCCATGTCTTCAGATGGTGAGTCCTTCCCAGGAGAGGAGGGCCGGCTGGGAGGGTGGCAGAGAGGCTGGGCTCAGGGCAGGCCTTTCTTTGGCGATGTCTCATGGGTGCGGAAGGGCAGCCTCACCTGGTGTGGTTGGAGGTTTTCTGCGAATGGTGACATTTGGTGTTGGGACTTGGGAGGGGGGGCTAAAACGCAAACCAGACCTGCAAAAGCCGCCCTCCAGGAACTCAGGATGGAAGCAGGTGTCCATGGTGGTACAGTGTGTTTTCATGTTTTCAGCTCAAAAGTTGGAGAATTCCCTTCTGTGGGGTGGGGTGGCACTCCGGAGCTCTGAGGGCTGGGGGGCGGGCGGTGGAGCCCAGACTCACCTGGGCCTCGTATTTTGCCGTTTTTCTCCACGGAGTGAATCCCGTTTTGAACTGAATCGTGTCAGTAGAGAGCCGAACTCTGATGGACTCGGAGTGGGGGCCCCAAGCTAAAACTGAAGACTAGGGGCTCCCCCAGGACACGAGAGGAAATACAAGCGTTAGTGTTAGAAATTCCCCCATTGTCAGGTTTTTCTCTCGAGAAATTTCCCTATGTTTTGGATTTTGGCACCTCTTAGCATTTGTGTATTTGGGGTCCTAGCACAGGCAGTAGAGACGTGTTAATGGAGTCTCGGCAGGTCCAGGGCACCCAGGCCAGTACCTCGATGTGCGCATCTAGTTGCAATTAGAGTTTACATGCCAGACGCCCTGAGATCTGTGTGGGGCGCCCTGACTTTCGTGGCATCTGTAAGACGTGCGGGTGAGGGCGGTCGGGAGCGGGTTCTGCTGCGGGGCCCGAGCTCCGCGCCTGGAAACAAGTCCCTCTCAGCAGAGGCTGCAGCTCTACACTGCCCTGGACGGGGGGCAAGCGTCAGTGGACAGATGTGAGGCCTGAGGCTAACGCCCCTCCTCTCACCCAGTGTGTGTCTGTTCCAGCACCCCAAGGAGGCCGCAGGCGCAGGAGGACCAAGTTCAGCAAACACCAGTACAAGATTCTTACTGAGGCCTTTGAGAGGGATGCCTACCCCGATATCACCGTCCGAGAAGAGCTGGCCAAGCGAACCCAGGTCCCTGAGTCAAGAATTCAGGTGAATGTAAATCCGTGCTCCTTGACGGGAGGGAGGGGCCGGTGAGGGACCAGCGGATTGAAAGCCTGTCTAAACTCTGGCTTAAAAAACGACTTTGTGTTAATCCTCTCAATACCCCTGTGAGGTGGGCATTATCCCATCCACTGGGTGGGAAAATAAAGATCAGAGAGGTTTAGTAACTTAGGTTACAACTCCAGCAAGGGATGGAGTCTAAACTGGCGGATGTGGGTTATATCCTCAAATATTTACCATGTTAGAAATGGAAACCGAGAAATTTCAATATATGCACTAATTCATTTAAAAATAACCACAATAAACCCTTTACATGTTAACTTAAACAACCTATTTTTCAAGAAAAGCAACCACATTCTCACAGCCAGAAAATTTAGTGCGAGGAGTGGGAGGAGAATGCCAGGACTGGAGCTGAGTGCTCAGATCTTTGCATCCCATCTGTTGTGCGGGGTCTCCAGCCTCTGGAAAGTCCCTGAGAGAGTAGAGAGTGAGAAGGGGCAGGCAGACGGCGTCTGGGTGTTGTATCGTAAAGAAAGTGGTTTTGACCTCACAGCGATCCCCAAAAGAGTGTCAGGGTCCCAGGGGTCCCGGATCATTTGATACTTTGGGTCTCAGCATTGGGGACATGCCACAATCCCCTGAGGGGGCTGGGTCCCGCCTCCAGGAAGTCTGCTGTGATGAGTCTGGTACAGACTGGGAATGGGGAATTTTACCCCCGTCCCCTGGTGACTGAAGTGTGTGGTCCAGTTTGAGAAGAACTTCGGACCTAAATGGAATCCGATTCTCTGAGTGGAGCCCAAATATCCGCAGGCTGTTTGGGAAGACCGCCGGATGATTCTGACGTGTAGCCAGGATTGCAGTCTCTGCCCTGGACCAGCGCTTTTCGCTCCTAGACTATCAGGGTCCCATCCAAATCTCTGGGAGTGGGCCGGGTGTTCAGAAGTTTTTAAACCACCGGGTGACTCCAGTATGGGGACCCCCTGCCCCACAGCCGCTCGAGGCCTGGACGCGTGCTGTCACCTCCTGCAGGGCTTTACAGTCTACTGACGTCTGGGGTTCCACTGGGCCGGGGTGTCTGAAGTCTCCCCAGGTGGTTCTCGTGTGCGGCAGAGGCCGAGCCACCCCACAGCGGGTCTCAGCTCCCGGGGCCCCACCCCACCGTGTCCTCCCTAGCCCCTTCCGGGGTGCTCAGGAAGACGGCGGAGTGGGATGGCATCCATTGAGGGTTGACTGTGTGCCAGGCGACTGTTAAGAATTTTATTGTAAAAAAGTCTACGTAACCCCAGAGATAATTAAACCACAGCCCGGAGAGGGAAGGGTTACCAGAAGCACCCAGTAGGCGCTCAGAGGTAAACCTGGACGGTGAGGGCTGGGGCGCTACCTGGTTTTAGAAGCAGTGGGAACCTGAACTGAATTTTTCCAAATGAATTTCCACGTCTTTCCATGGAGCGCCCCCCGCCTCACAAGCTGCTTCAAACTACAAAGTGACCGGGATACAGAAAAGCTTAGCGATAGCTGTAAGCAGTGACATTAATTTAGAGAGAGTGGAAAGCCTCCAGTGGCCTCGTATCAGCTGGCTCGGGACCTGCACTCAGAGAGAGGGACAGGCAGCCCACCAGGAAGTGATTGCAACCCTCAGAGGTGGGTGCAACTTCATAACCATTTACAGTCAAAAGAACTGGACTTGGAACTTCAGTAAACGGTTCCGGTTACAGTTCGCAGCTCCTGGAACCGGGATGTGAAACCCTGAAGTTCAAGGTCTCAGATGGGTCCGTGGCGTGGGTCCCTCAGGAGGCACCTGGGAGACACGCAGTTATGCCCAGAGGGGCTGGCAAAGTTTGCTGGGCTGAAGATCTGATCAGCATTTGCAAGGGCCCAGAGGGAGGACAGCTGGATTGGTTTGGGCACAGACCAACATCCAGCACCCAGCATCCAAGGCCCACCGGCCCTGGGCGCAGGCAGCCTGAGGCCAGGGTGTGTGCAGGAGGGAGCAGGGCTGGAGTTCCGGGAACCCGACCTTTGGAGGATTGGGCCTTTGTCTTGCAATTCACTGGAGGAGTTTTTTTTCTAAGCAGAAAAAACGCCTGGTGTGTTGTTTGTGTAGTTCTGCTATAGCTCTGTGTACCTTCAGGGCTCAGGGCTCAGGGCTCACCTGGCTGCTGGGCCCGTAGAGAGGCCGCTGTTGTGCTCCTGGAGAGCAAGGGGGGGCCTGGCTGAGCGGACGGGGTGAGGGCTGAGGGGGCCACCAGGAGAAGAATTAGTCCTGGGGGGAGCAGGACCACATCTCAAAACCTGGGAGGGCGGGAGGGAGGAGGCCGCGTGGCCTGCCCAGAAATGGGGAGAGAGGAGGCAGGGCCGCCTGTGTCTGGGCAGGGAGAGGAGGCAGAGGAGCAGCTGTCCTGCCCCCAGGACTCGCCTGGCCCCGGGGAAGGACCCAGCGAGGAACTGACTCTGAACTCGGGTGGGGGTGGAACGGGGCTTTACTCAGAGGGGTGTCCGTCTCACTCCTTGTGTTGTGGAAGGGAGACACCGGAATAAGCGAGTGTCTGGGGCAGGGCAGGTGCACCATCGCTGGAGGGGCAGAGCCTCCAAGGCAGCAGGAGGGCAGCCCAGGTCCAGTCAAGCCCCGAGGGGGCAGTGGGCGTGGTGGAGGCTGTGGCGGCCTCCAGAGGGGTGCCCTGTGTGTTGGCTCGGGGAGCAGATTTGGTGGCTGGTCCTGAGTTGGAAGGAGGCGATGGCTGTGGAGGCCAAGGGTCAGTGTTCCACTGTCTTCTGTGGTCTGGGCCGTGTCAGTTCGTATATTCAGCCCCTCGCTGTTTTCCAGTATGTTTTTAATACATTTTTGATTATTTTGACAAATGCTTGTTTAACACATAATGAACGTATCTGGAAAAAAGGGCAATGATCTCCAGGGCTTTAAAAATTCTGCCGGAAAGGGCTTCTTTGTTGTTTTCCAGTTTTGTGTTGATTGTTTCCCAGCCTCGCGGAGAGACAGGGGA
Organism: Ceratotherium simum simum; assembly: GCF_057802395.1. Taxonomy (NCBI): domain Eukaryota; kingdom Metazoa; phylum Chordata; class Mammalia; order Perissodactyla; family Rhinocerotidae; genus Ceratotherium; species Ceratotherium simum. The sequence goes on along the minus strand of NC_141919.1, from coordinate 54,615,038 downwards.
TGTGTAACACTGAGTTTAAAGCGTGCACATGACGCTTCCATACACTTACATGTCCTGATCTGATCACCACCTGCATCCGTCACATAGCCACATGTCTTTCTGGTGGTGAGAAGGTTTCCCATCTACTCTCCCAGCAACTTGCAAGTGTGCGACACAGTGCTCTTGATGGCAGACACGACACGTTAAGGCTATAACCAGAGGTTTGCGCCCTGTGACCAGCATCTCCCCATCTCCCACATCCCCCCGGGGGGTGCTTATTTGAAAGATTATCTGGAGAATAAAGGATCCCTTGCGGTTGGTGGGTAGAGAGAAGAAGGCTCAGGAGTGAAAGCAAGAGGGGAACTTGACGAAGGCAGAGCGGGGCACACAGTTTCACAGTGGCAGCTTCCACACAGCGTGGGCATGTGCCCATGTGTGTGTGTGTGTGTGTGTGTGTGTGTCCATGCGTGTGCGCAAGCTGGGCGCTTTGGGGACGTTCTCCTGGAAGGTAGGTTGGGCCACACAGTGGATGGTTTGAATCAGCCCAGCCAAGGACTCTGCCTTTATTCTGAACTCTAGAAGTTTCATTTGACAGCTGTTTAACTCAGCTCACATGTTGCTTAGTGATGGTGGTCATGGGCTGAGCTTGACTGAAAAATGTCTTTTCTTTCTCTCTCTCTCCCTCCTCTCTCTCTCTCTCTCTCCCCCCGTCTGTCTCCCTCTCCTTCTCTCTCCATCCCTGCCCCCCAGGTTTGGTTTCAGAACCGGAGAGCTCGAATACCCAAGAGCACCCAGAGGAGGCCTGGTGTGGAGGCAGACGCCCAGGTTCCAGGACCGGGTCGGGGGGGAACCTGCGCCCCTGGCTGCCCTTGTCAGCTGGGCCTTCCGGGGCCCGAGAGCAACGCCGGCTGCTTCTCCTGGGAGTCAGAGGATGCTTCTGGTCAAGCCGTCCCCTCGGGGCATGCTGGTGTTCTGGGCCTGAATGTGGCCTCATCTGACCTGGAGGTTCCAGCCAGCGCACTCAGCGAGCCTTCTGGAGACTTCCATCCCTCTCCCTCCCTGGGCTTCAGCCCTGCAGCTCTGTATCCTCTTCCCGCCTCCACACAGCCCTTCTCACAGCTGGAAGCTGGTGGTGCAGGGACTCATCTGGGGGACCCCAGCCGGCTCCTGGCGTGTGAGGACGGGGCTGTGCAGGGCTGGGCGCAGAGTCCTCCCGCCAGTGAACAGCAGCCCTGGTGGGGCTGGCAGCCTCCTGCTCTGGATCTAGGGATGTCGCCCCAGCAGCCGCTTTCCCAGCCCCTGGGGTCCTGGGAGCAGCTGCCCCATCTGCCCCAGGAGCCCCCTTGGCCCCAGGGGTCCCCTCCGCCCCAGGAGCCCAGGCAGCACCCTGCTCCTCCTCCGAATCCGCTCTGGCCTCAGCTCTACCCAGTGGAGGTGCCTGCCGGGCATCGGGAGCAGTTTCCCTCCTTCCCTCCCGCCGGAGACAGGACCTCGGTGGGACCCCTGGGGCACCCGCCCAGCGACCGCAGCCGTGGGGGCAGCACTTGAAGCTGCTGCCACAGCAAAATGGTGGAAATGACCTGAGTAAGTGTGAAGCGCTAGGAGACGCATTAGATCCACTGTGGTTCCTCTACACATCGAACACGCTGCAGAATTGAAAGGGACGTGCAGATCCGCGTACTGTGCCGTGGAGAGGTCCCCCCGACACTCTTCTCAGGGAACGAAGTCAGGAAGGAAGGGCACAAAGTGCGGGGCAAGCAGGCAGAGGACATAAGGGGTCTCTTTAGATGGGGAAAAAGGAATTCTAAAAATCCTGTCCTGCCTTGTGTGGAGTGACCGACTGGAGCACTCAAGATGTCCTGTGAGGGCCGGCCCCGTGGCTTGGTGGTGAAGTGCGCGCGCTCCAATGCTGGTGGCCCAGTTTCGGATCCTGGGCGCGCACCGAAGCGCCACTTCTCTGTCCATCCTGAGGCCGAGTCCCACATACAGCAACTAGAAGGATGTGCAGCTATGACATACAACTATCTACTGGGGCTTTGGGGGGAAAAAATAAATAAATAAAATCTTTAAAAAAAAAAAAAAAGATGTCCTGTGAACACCTAGAAGAGCTCAGAGACGGTGGAACGTGGCTAACAGTCAATAAAGTGTGAGGATTTGCCCAGCCAAGTGTGGCTGCTTCTGGACGCTGAGCGTGTCCCTGCCCCTGGGCAGTTTCCTGAACACGAGCCCCCCTCTCCCAACTCTCCCTGTAGGGCCTAATGCAACCCCAGCGTGAGATGAGCGGGTCTGAGGGAGGAATGGGGAAGATGAATGAAATGCATCTCTGCTCTCCAGTTCACAGTCTGGCCTGGGCCCTTCCAGTACCCACCCGGCCACACCGACATAGGGAGAGAGACAGACACACGTTTCCCTTTATTCCCTTACGTTCTGTGAGGTCAGGAAAGGGCCGACCACGCGCAAACTGCCAGGACGTTCGTGAACAATGGTGCAGTGGCCTCTTAGTGCACGCACGTCCACCCACTTGTCCCCCTCTGTCGGGGGGGCCTCCCAATCCACCCGCCTGTCCCCCTCTGTCAGGGAGGGTCTGGGGAGGCCTCCCCGCTCTTGGGCCTGCCTCACAGCCTGGAGTCTATAATTGGATCTTCGTCAGTGCCTGGGTCTTGGACTCCAGACCACCCAGGTGTTGGTGGGTACACATCTATCTGTCCCACAATCCCAGTGCCCACCCCTTTTTCCTGCCCTAAGGACTGTCCCAGCTGAAAAGGGGGTGTGACTCCCCCAGACTGAGCTCCTGGGGAGCAGAGCCCCAGGCTGTCCTCTACCCATGTGGGTATAATTGAGGGGGTGCCTCTGTGTATCTGTTCAAGGGGGAATGTTCTGGACTTCCCAGGGCCAGGGCAGAAGAGAGGGGAGCAGAGCTGCGTGGCAGGGGACAAGGTAGCTGTCCTGTTCAGAAGGAACGGGACGAAGGCTTGGCTGACCGCTGACCTGAAGGGTGAGGTTTTCTCTCTGACTCTGACTTTCTGCCTCTAAAACACCTTACAATGTGTGTAATCCACACTAGAATGATTAACAAATATTAATTGGCCCCTACCATGTGCTGGGTTGTGGTAGTGACCAGAGAAAGGATACTGAAATCACCAACCATGTTTTACACGCCTGGGGCAATGTGGGCACGAATCTGCCTGGGCTAAGAGGCTTGGTGATCGATGTTCTTTCTCTGCAAGGAGCTTGGCATCTCCAAGCTTCCTGTAGATGCAGAAGAATTACAAGGAGCAGTCTCTTGCTTTCTCTCTATGTTTTTCTTATGTTCTCTGCAGGAAATTTGTCCTCACCAGGGGGAAAGTCTTTAGGGAACTGGTATTTGGTAGGAAATGATTTAGGATACACAGCAGGAAGGCAGCTTCACCAAGGTTCCACGCCCCTGGTTTTCCCTGGGCAGCTGCCCCCGTCCTCTCCCCGGCCCCCCCATGCCTGTCTGCTGGTCCGCTGATCAGAGGAACCGTGAGGAGCAGAAGGAAGGGCCGGAGGTAGGATTGGGGCTCAGTTCTGGCCTCCACACTTTCTAGATGTAACTCCTGGGCAGATTTCTTCTCATAGATCCTAGTTTTCTTAATTACAAGGTGGCATATGGGGGCCTGCTCGGGCTAAGACAACCGTTCCAAGTATAAAAATAAAGACATAAGAGACTGCTCTGCCACTAACGCAGGAAAGACAGTTACCACGGACAAACGGGGGGAGGAGGGGGAGATGAGAGCATTTATATTTATAATGGCAGAGAAATTAACACATTCAGAAAAAGATGGACAGCACCCCCTGAAATGAAAATATACTATAAATGGGCAATAAACATATTTTAAAAAGTTTTCGGGGCCGGCCCCGTGGCTTAGCGGTTGAGTGCACACGCTCCGCTACTGGCGACCTGGGTTCGGATCCCGGGCGCGCACTGGCGCACGGCTTGTCTGGCCATGCTGAGGCTGCGTCCCACATACAGCAACTAGAAGGATGTGCAACTACGACATACAACTATCTACTGGGGCTTTGGGGAGAAAAAGGGAAAAAAAGGAGGAGGATTGGCAATAGACATTAGCTTGGAGCCAATCTTCCTCAGCAAAAAGAGGAGGGTTGGCATGGATGTTAGCTCAGGGCTGATCTTCCTCACACACACACACAAAAACGTTATCATTCTGTATGGTGACTGACAAACAACAATGTACAACAAAAATTTCACAATAAAAAAATAAATTAAAAAAGTTATTCTAAATTTAAAAAGTAACACAAAATAGTGAAATGCCCTCTTTTACTATTATATTGGATTTAAAAAATGAAAATGTTCATCACATATGGTCAAATATTTAAAGACACACATAAGAGCTTTGTCTATAATAGTAAAAATTGGGAGAAAATTTGCAAAGTTTAACGAAAGTAGAGCAGTTAATTATATGGATCTTCTAGAACATGAACTATGATGCACCCATTTCGAACAATGTCTTAAATGATATTTAACGACGCATAGCCTTGTTTTCAACAACTGGGTGAGAACCATTTAACTAGTTAAATCCCCTATTTCACAGGGGAAGAATCTGAGCAGACAATTAGCCAAATCGACTTCCTCCCTTCACCTAGTTATAATTGCCTTCAAAGGCACGTCAATACCGTTCAGATGAATCTTGTGGAGTGTCTGAAAATCTCCTGGTCCTGGTTTGATTTAGGACACGTTGGGGGTGGTTGGGCCGACCCAGGAGCCGAACCCGCCCGTCTGAGCTCAGATTGTCGGGGAGGCAGAGAGAGCGAAGACCAAAGATGTTTGCTAAGAAACGACGTCTTTGGGTTTTGCGGGGCAAACATCAAGACCCGGAGAGCCTGCTTCTCCTCCCCACCCCCAGGAACACAGCACCATCCCTGGAATGCATTTCACACCCAGGAATCTCCCCTCATCTAAGCCTCTTTGCACCAGCTCTTTGCTGCCTGTCAGGCCCCCTTCCTGGAAGGTGGGGGCGAGGGTGGGGACCGAGCTGAGGTGGGAGGTATGGAGGCCCTGTGCTCACACCTGCATTCGGGGCCAGGGGAGACATGGAGAATGGGATGAGGAAAGAAGGTGAAAACCAGCCCCTGAGAAACCCAGCTGTGGGGCCTGCGGGTTTTCTGGAGGCACAGATGGCAGCGGGGAGGGGTAAAACCACCCTGTCACCCCATCTGACACCCTGGTCTGCGTCCTGGGTCCTCCAGGTGAGGTCATCTAAGGGGTGTAGACGGCCATTCCTGCCCGCATCACAGAGGGTTTGGAAGGAGCTGGTGAGCAAGAGCCAGGTGACTGCAGGACCCTGTGATTTTGGCTGATGGGTTGAGAATGCCCTTCGGAACGTGCAGAGTATATTTGCTGTCAGATTAGAATTATCAGCAAAGGAAAGGGTCGAGTCGGGGGAGCATTTATCCCACAGACTCAACAGCTCCATCTCACAGTTCTTTTCCAAGAGCAGACCCCCGTCTCCTCTATCTGCTAAGGCCAGACGGAAGGTCTCTGTCCCCATGACGCGTTTCCTCGCTTCTTGCAGACTTCTCATCTCCTGCCCGCCCTTCCTCCACACTTGGGCCCTAATCCCTCCGTGGGTTTGACTGTGGAAAAGCAACTGGAGGGGCCTCCCCACCCTTTTAAACCCTTTTCTTCCTTTTTTCCCTTTATTTCCTGATCTACCACAAAAGGAAGACTGTTTCCTCCTTTCCCCCCTTGCCCTCATCTCCTCTTTCTGCTGAGGTCAAGGGGAACACCCTCGGATTATAACTGATGTCACCTCTTCTCCCCGCTGGGGATTTGGGGGAGGGGACCCAGGCTGAGTGATTGGAGTGATAGAGGCGCCCTAAGAGAGCTTCTTCCAACCGACTCAGCAAGTCTCTTTCTGGCTCCTTCCAAGAAGATACTTAGAGACACAGAGAAAGATGTAAGGACAGACGTTGTGTGGCATAATTTATACCAGCAGAAAGAGAAATCCTTAAGTAAAGAAGGGAAATTAGGACAAGGTTAGGATTCATCCCTCAAGTACGTCAAGCTACCTTCCTCCCGGGGGCTCTGCCCCGCAAGTCCCCTCTGCAGGGACCTCGTGTCACCCCAGAGAGCCTCGCACATGGAACATTCGGGAAACACGTGTTGGACAATTAACTGCCGGCATTGGATCCCCCGAGCCCTGTGTTTGAGACTGCGTTTGAGGTGCAGCTGGGAATATGGGAGCACACCCTGGAGTCTGTGGGGTGGGCGTGAGGGCCTGCTCCCACGCCTCCCCCCGTGGCCCCACGGGTGACAGGGAAGGCTCGCCTGAGGCCAGCTTAGCAGGAGTTTGGATGACTAGACCAGACAGAGCCACGTGAGTAGACAGAACATTCACCCAGGCAGGGCCGGGATTAGGGCGAGGAGAGTGAGGCATTCCCCTGGGGGCAAAGTTTAAGAGGCACCAAAATCTCAGTAATCAGCATGAGTAATATTTTAATGTGAACAAGTTACTAAATAGAGACAAGATCTCACAGTGATGCTGAGACATGGGTGAGCCTGAGGCAAAAGGGAAAGTGTGGGTCCCTATCTGTGTGATTTTATGCATTGTTGAAAAAATATTGAGAAACCGAAAAGTAGGTTTATTCAATGTCTGGTGGAGAAGTTAGTGAACAGCAGTCCTGCAGCGACAGCAAGAGATTTAAAAAAATGCCGACAGACAAGGTAGAGGACAGAACAATGGGAAATCCTAAAAAACACACCGGGGGGTGTGGCTCCTCAGGTTGTGAAAATTCAAGATAAAGTTGCCGCCCTCTGAGTTCTCAGATCAGAAACCTGCGTCTCTCGACTGCCCCAAGTGTCCCTCTCGATGACCGTCCCTCAAGTCCTTGATCCCGCAGGCCTGTTTTCCTCCCTCCAGACATCTCCCCAAGCCCTCATCTTCTCTGGTCTCCAGGAATCACCCTCTCTGACCCCTCCCTCCTCTGTGGGGACCCAGGCATCAGCCCCCTGAAGAAGCCAATGCCCAGGTGGGCACACCCTACGTGACGTGTCATCCAAGACAACTCGGCCGAGAAGGATTCGTGATGAGGGGTCACCTCTGTGTCCATTAAACCACAAAGCCAAACGGAAAACAAAATCACAGCAAAATCAGATCTCTCCCACATACCATTACTAAAGTGAATTCCAGGTGGATAAATTTAGGAAAATACTCTGTATTCTGAAAGTCTCGTGGTGGGAAAAGCCAGTCTAAGCGTGATTTCCAACTTAAATACCAAACGGTTGATGGCAGGCAGCTTTGAGGATGTTTTAGTTTTTGTTTTGATTTTTATCACAATATTACATGCAGTTGTTTTTAAAAGCAGAATGTTTTCCAGTACTTACAAAGGGAAAAGCAGTGTCCTGCTCTGCCCTCCACACTACTAATTCCTGTTCCTTAGAGGCAAGATTTAAACCTTTTAGGGGATTATTATGGTTTTATGTCTACATTTATGCATGATAAGCTGAGAGTGCCATTTCTTGATTTCTAGTTTTACGTATTGTCTGGTGAGTTCTTACTGTGCCTGATGAGGATTTAATTCTTTTGGCGCCTCCTCAGTATTTACTTTTTCCCATTCTTTCTTCATAAAATGTCATAATTTCTGGGTAAATTGCAGTGTTTGCATTGTCATGACCTTATGATTCACAGTGTATCCTGATTATGTTGTCTTTCTGGTACAACTTTTCTTTCTCTAGGCTCCATTGTGTTGCATTTTTTCTATGCGTTGGTCACTCATTCGTTCCCCCACCTCTGATGACCAGGTGAACTGACACGCATCATGTATTCAGTCAGCTTCCTTCCCCTTCCTTCTCCTTTCTTCTGAGATGTTGCTCCTGGAGGCTCAGCTCCCACTCCGATAGGTGTTAAATGCTCCCTAGGCTTCTCTTCCCACTGTTATTCTGGAATTTTCCTTCTTCATCATCTTGGGGAGTCCTTTCCTCTGTTGGAGCTCATGTGTTTTGGAACCCATATCACTCTTTTTCTTGGTTTTCTCCATCCTTTTGTGGCGCGCACTCTCCAGTAGCTTCCGGAGGATGGGTGTGTGAGAGCTAACTGTTTTGAGACTCTGTGTGTCTGAAAGTAAGCAGTTTGGCTGGATCCAAAAGTTTGGAAAGTATCCAGTTGTTGAGTTTGGGCTCCCAAGCCAATCTTAATTACTTTTTCTTCTTCTGTTGTTTTTCATCTTTTCATTCTACTTTTCAGAAGCTTTTAAAATCTTCATTCTGATCCTTCAATTGATTTTTTTAAAAATATCTGACGTGTTTTATTATTTTAAAGTGCTCTTTTCGCTCTCTGAAAGTTGCTTTGAATAACTTCCTGTTATTGTTTTACGAAGCCAATACCCTTCTTTTACCTCTTGAATATACCATAGTGATTTGAAATTTTTTCTGCTCCCGTCTCCTTCCTCCTTGCACTTTTTAAAAAACTATTTGTGTCGGGGCTGGCCCCATGGTGTAGTGGCTGAGTCTGGTGCATTCCCCTTTAGCAGCCCGGCTTCGCTGGTTTGGATCCTGGGCACGGACCTACACCACTCGTCAGCCATGCTGAGGTGGCCACCCACGTACAAAGTAGAGGAAGATTGGCACAGATGTTAGCTCAGGGCTAATCTTCCTCAAGCAAAAAAAAAAAAAAAAACTATTTGTGTTGGTCTCTGTCTTTTGTGTTAGAGCCTTCCTTCAAATACTTGGTGACCCTCAAATACTCATCCAAGTTTAAGAGCAAGGCACTAAAGTTCTGACCAGAAACTCAGGTGGGGCTCGTTGTGTGTGGGCGTCCCTGTTTCAGATGAACCATTTCAATCGAGGGGGTTCTTACCGCCAGTGTCTATGATTTTTCTCTTCTGCTGTCACTTTCTGAGAGAGAATCCTCTTGTCTTCTCTTTGTACCCGGAGGAAGCCCAGCTGCTGGACTCTCAGAGCCGAGAGGGAACAGAAGACGGGGGTGGGGGTATCTCACCATTTATTGTGTAGATCCTCGTCTAATTCTCCTTCTTCCCTGTCATTTCTGTCCTCAACCTTACTACATACCCATGGAACCAGAGCCTTTCTGATCAAATTCTGGCCTTTTGCTGGAAGGGTAGGCAGTGTTGCTTAGCTGTGTGGGGTGAAAGGAGATCTAGGGGTGCACCATTTGATACCAATTTACAGGGTACTAGGGGGTGTATTAATTTGCTGCAATAAGTAATTTGGAATTACTACATGGTATAGTTTACAATAATACGATATAATTTTGCAAAATCCATCAGTCTTGGTTTTGTTTTTAATTGGCCAAGCCATGGCAATGGGTAGGAATGTCTTCCACGCATCTTTTAAGATCTTGTTGGTGAAAGTAGTGTCTGTATGTCTTCCAGACAGGCAGCCTCACTCCTGATGTGCTGTGGAGAAGGCTTCTACCACGGCTCCCGAGCCAGTTACAGGAGCTGCTGTTGGGATGTGCAGTTGCTCAGGGCAGTCATCCCCACTCTGCTCTCAGGAACTGGGAATTAGTAACAGCGTGTGTCTGGGGCCCACTGGATCTTCAGCAGGTGTGGTTTGTTTCAAGACTCCCTGGACAACTGTCCCATTAGCTCCCATCTGACCAGCAGAGTGAAGAGGAGCTGATCCCCCAGGACTCTCCAAGTTTGTACATTCCCATTGTGAAGTTTAGTAGACACGCTACCAACATACGTGTGGTTCTAGAGCAGATTCTTCATCAAGACTCTCCTCTTCCTCTTCTTCCCTGCAGACTCTGCACTCGGGGTTTGGTGAGGCTGTAAGCAGAGCCACGTGAGCAGGTGGGTGAAGCTCCAGCCTCTCTCGCCCGGTGACTAAAGTCAGTCCTTTGTGACCAGATCTGGTTCTTGTAGGTTGTTTTCAGGAAATTGTTGGCCAAACTCATTACGTATATTTGTGTTTCATGTACCTCAATAAAATACTTACTTAAAAATATCAGACATTGATAAATGTTACTCAGAGAATTGAAATAACGTGATGTGATGAAGGCTAAGTGACTTAGATTGGGGGTTATGGGAAGGACTTTTTGATGAGTTGATATTTAAACTAAAATCTGAGTGATAAGAAGATAATGGGGAGATAGGAAGATAATGGGAACTTCCTATCCCAAGTCCATGGGGAGCGGATCCTGCAGAGGCCCTGCAGGTGGGAGTCTGCCTCCCGTCCCCTTTTTCCTTTAGCAATACCGTAGGAGAGTCACCCTCACAGGCTTGGTGCTGCTCAGCGTAATTTGATGTGAGACTAGTTCTGAACTTTTAGCTGGAGGCCTGGTCTTACTTCCCGAGCCCCCTCTTCTAGTGTGTTGAGTGAGTGGCTTTCCTCCCGAGCGTCCTGGCTCTGCGCCCTGCCCCCACGTGTGTCCACACCCTTCTTTCCTCATCCCTACTGCCCTTTGTGCTCAATCCCACACTTGTGTTTCCCCTCCGTGCGGGGCCCTGGCCTGGAAGGAAGCCCCAGCATGGTTCTGACCTCGGGGGCCACCCTGCTGTCCAGCAGCCCTGGCTGTGGGTCCTTTGCAGGATTCACAAGTTATTGGACTGGACAGAGCCCTTCCCGGGCTCAGCTCCCGTTCTCCGGTGGGACGCCTGTGTGCGCCAACGATCACTGTGGGCTCCTTGGGGCTCCTCTGTCCTGGGTCCATCAGATGCCTGGTTGCTTCCCTCTGCTTCCTCCCGTGCAGTCGCCGAGGCTGTGAAGGTCTCGGTTGTCACTGGTTTGTCCAGGCCTTGTTTTTATTTTGGTGTTTGTGACGACACTGCATCACCAAGTTTTGTCATAAATAATGTTCATGGGTGTTTGGTTTTGCTTTCTGGCTTCTCTGTTTTTATGCGGAGATTTTGTAAGATCCCAAAGTAGGCTGACACTGCTGCTGCCGCATTCCTGGGTCCCTCTTTTAGAGATCTCTGGGAAGAGAGAGTCTCTCATCTCTCTTTGACAATTAATCCTGCGGATGAGGAATTTGCACTTAGGTGAGCTAACTCACTTCTTATGAATCCAGTTCACTTTGTTTTCGTCGGCCACCTGGGGGAAGCATGGAACAATTGCTTGCACGTTCTCATGGTCACGCTCCACCTGCAGCCGGGTGACTGCCTGCCCCTGTCTCCTCCACTCACGGCAGCGTGCCCGTCCGCAGGACCCAGCTCTCTCACAAGGTGGAGACACCGGCCCCTGCTCTTCAGAGACTCCTGACGCAGCTTGGACAGAACAAAACTTCCATCATCCCATCAGAGCAGAAATGAGTTTCCATTTCTTGAAGTTCTATTTTAGAGAAAAATCAGTTGTTTTCCTTCCCTCTTATGGCTGCTCAATCCTGCGTCATCACAAATAGTAACCCCACAGTGGGCCAGGCCTCTCCCATCAACATCTCTGGTTTTACCAGCACATCTTTGATTATAAGACGGGTGTCGGAAAAGAAGAACCATTAGATTTGGACAGTTGGGAGTCAGATTAACTGTTTTCTCTATTTCTGTCTCAGATCTGATGGGAAAAAAATGTTCTGTTTCTATGTATGGAAATTTCACTTTTGTACCCAAAGAATGTTTTTTAAAAAATGCGATTTGTGATCCTTTAATGCCATTTTGAAACTATAATTAATGAAAGCAGTGGCGAAAAAAAAACAGATGAGAGGAATGTACTTGGATGCGAGTCAGCTTACAGATTCCCTGGAAAGGAGACCAAGCGGAATACGCACACACTTAGGAGCGCTTGTTGTTCCGGAGGCATCGTGCAGTCACCAGACTCCTACTTAGACCCAGAAGGCAGCGGCGACCACGGCCCGTTCTCCAGCATCCACGTCAGAGGGGACGCCGGAGCCGGTCTCTGCAAGTCCCGGTTCTTCCCCGTCACGCACGTGCTAGTCGTCCTAAATCCTGGGACACCTGCTGGTTCTGGTCTCAGTCTGCGTATGAGGAAATGAAGCCAAAGAGGGAATGGCAGGATATTGCCGTAGCTTCCGAGCCAGCGGGTCTGGGTGGGGCCTGAGAATCGGCATTTCTGACAAGCTCCCCGCTGGTGCTGATGCTGCTGCCGGGGATGCGCTTGGAGCCGCTCCCCGGCTATTCCAGAGGCTCTCCACCAGGTGGCGCAGTGGGAGCGGCTCCGGACAGGCTATGGCGTCCGGCTCCTCTTCGCCGGGCAATGGGCGCCTGTGCACCAGGGACCCTCCCCACGGCCCCCTGATCTCCCCGCCCCTGTAGGAGGACCTTTACCTTAAATGGTTATGACCTAACTTCAGCTGTGGCGTTTCAGACCTCAAAAGTAATAAAATTTTAAATGAAACAAACTGGTAATGAATAAAGCAGTAATGAGCTATTAAGTCTTTATTAATTTGGGACCTTTCGGTGCCAGCGTGATCAGCACATGCAGAATAGAGCCAAGGGGTGTGAAAGGGTCTTTGCTTTCTCCTTCTTTCACGTTGTCTGTCAGAGTCAGTAGAGGATACCTTGACTTGTGAAATTAATTTCCTAACCATCTGTCATCCTTCATCCTAACTCCGTATTTTTCGCACAGTGCAATGTGAGCTATTTCTGTTTAAACTATACTTGCAGCTGACAGCGAGATAAGCTTAAGGGTTTGCATGACTCACTGGGTTAATCAAAGAAAACGTTTACTGCTTAGGGAGAAGGGAAGCTAATTAAATACGTAACTAGTTGTATCTATATTAGAGAAAACTAATATAATTAAATTGTAATTTTGAGTGGTACCAGTCAGTGTGATGATTAAAAGCAAGAGTCATAATAAATATTTACTAACTGTACAGGAGAACGCATGATTGAAGTCTTCAAACAATTTGTGACAGGCCTGGTTATGCGCACACCCTGTGAATGTGTCCGAGAATCTCAAATGTTTGGTGCAGGCTATATAATTACATTATAAATTAGATCTAGGATTTCTAACAGTTTTCCAAGTGATGTGGAGAAAGCAGTTATCAAGAATGCACCTTTGTAGAGGAAAAAAACCAAACTCTACTAGAGGAAATAAGACATGGGGAGAAATGTCAAATTATTTTGATACAAGCAGATTTCTAAACATTTGATTAGCAAAGAGTGTTTATCAGAAATCTTTTTTCTGCATGTTTCATCACGCTTCAGATTAGCAAAGACTATTGCCTTTAATCAATGTCAAGATGAGGAGAAATAAATTTTGCTTGTTGCAAGGAGGAACAAAGATAATGAGTAAGAAAGCAGATCGTCTTTGGGGCCGGCCCGGCAGTGCAGGCAGTTAAGTGCGCGCGCTCCGCTGCGGCGGCCCGGGGTTCGCCGGTTCGGATCCCAGGCGCGCACCGATGCACCGCTTGTCAGGCCATGCTATGGCAGCGTCCCATATAAAGTGGAGGAAGATGGGCACGGATGTTAGCCCAGGGCCAGTCTTCCTCACAAAAAAAGAAGAAAGAAAGAGAGCAGATCGTCTTTAAGGACAATTCTTGGCACGTGTAGAGCCCGCAGAAGCAGCAGTAACCTGGACAGTCCTCACTCACTAAGCACCCCAGGGCCACGCCTCAGATGTTTGTGGTCTCTGGTTGGTTGGTTGGTTGGGTGGGTGGGAGGGGGAAGGACTCGGAGGATAAGACAGTAAAATGTGTTGAGAGAGGCAACCTGAGATCCTCAGTCACAGGTTAATTTAAGGTGAATTTCAATGGAATCCTACATTTTATGGTCACCCCTGCAGTATATGTGCAATTCAGTCTTCGTCCTTGTAAGGGAAAGCCTGCACTCCCATGGTGTGTTAGTCAGCTCAGGCTACCATAACAAACACCACAGACGGGGAGGCTTAAACACCAGACACTTATTGTCCCACAGTCCTGGAGGCTGGAAGTCCAAGATCAGGGTGAGGGCAGGGCTGGTTCCTCCTGAGGCCTCTCTCCTGGGCTTGCAGACGGCCATGTGGAGGAAGAAGCTGGTTTCTCCTGCATGCAGGAGGGCTCAGAAGCAGCAGCTCCTGGAAAAGCCAGGGCTGAGGGTGTGCACATCAGCATAATGGAAGGGGGCAGAGTACGGCAGGTTTTGAGAGGGCTTGATATTGATGAGTAATTACAGTTATCTATGAGATTTTAATGTTATAATTATTAATGATCACTGAGTTAGAGGAGTTTTAAGTTATTAATGAGACACTCTCTAATTGTGGTTCCTGTAGTCCCCTGTTCAAGTTTCTAAAAATAATAAAGTCGGAATTAACTTCCAAATATGATGATACTTTAAAATCGTATTGGTCAAACCCCACAGTTACCTCAAAGAAGACATGTAGTTAAAATGGGTAGAATCCACGTCACGCACCATCCACCCAGCAGATGCTCTGTGCTTGCACTGGGGGCTGTGTAATGAGCACCCACCTGGGCCCCTGACCTCACAGAGCCCTCTGTGCTCCTGCCCAGAGCCCACAGGCCTTGGGCCAGCCAAGGAGCAAGTGCACAGTAACCCAGGTTGTGGAATGCCCAAGAAGGACATGGAGAGAGACCACTGTGTGGGTGACTGTCTCTAGACAAGGTGGTCAGGGAAGCTGCCCGACTGTATTAGTCAGGGTTCTCCAAAGAAACAGAACCCAGAGTATGTGGGTATGTATAGAGATGAAACGAGAGAGAGAGAGATTTCTTTTGAGGAATTGGCTCATGTGATTGTGGAGTCTGGTGAGTCCAAAATCTGCAGGGCAGGCTGCAGGCTGGAGACCCAGGGAGGAGCTGATGCTGCAGCTCGAGTCTGAAAGTGGTGTGGAGGCAGAATTCCCTCTTCCTGGGGGGACCTCAGTCTTTTTCTTAAGAACTTCAACTGATTGGATGAGGCCCAACTGCATTCTGGAGAGCAATCTGCTTTACTCCAAATTTACTGATTTAAATGTTAATCTCATCTACAAAATACCTTCACAGAAATATCTAGAATAATGTTTGACCAAATAGCTAGGGGTTGGGGCCCGGTCAAGTCAACACATAAAATTACCCCTCACATTGACCAAGTGAAAATACTGAAGCACGGCCCAGCCACGGAAAGAACATTCCAGGGAGGAGGATGTGCCCTGGCCTAAGGGGGAGAAGGCCTCCAGGGCTGCGTGCACCGCAGTGTCACAAGGCAGACTGGTGTGAGGGAGCCAGGAACATGGGGTGAGGCCACGGCCTGCAGGCCCTGAGGAACAGGCAGGGGTGGAATTTATTCTGAGAGCCCTGGGAGGCGGCTGAGGGAAAGCACACGAGCGGTGGGAGGCATCAGGGCTGCCTCTGAGGAGGTCCTCCAGCTCCTGCACCGAGGGTACGACAGGGTCTGCCTCACTGAGACATGGAGGCTGGATATTGGCCACCGCAGAGGTGGAGATATAAATGCATAAGGCAGACTCTTCCTTATACTTTCCCTCCTGAGGGAGACTTCAACCCACGCTAACTACCTCTTTTCACCATTTTTATGTTACATATTCCTGTTTACACTCTAAATGCCATCTAATCGTATTTGTATTAAGGTGCCGAGACTCTAATACAGACACATTTTTGTCTAGAACACAACCGTATTTTTCAGTATCTGGGAACTCAGTTTCTCTTCATAAGGACAATCATTGCAAAAATTTCTAGGAACTTGTATGTTTGCTTCAAGCCCAATTTATAAGCCGTCACCACTTGGCACTTGGAACAGAGTGTGAGATAACTGGCTCCGGGTTGTCACAGAGGCACGCCGCGTAGGAGGGAGAGGCTGAAACTGAAATATTTACTGGGAGTGCCCTCAAAGGATTAGAAAGCAACCTTGACGAGTCCTTGAGAAAAAGAAGCCTTGAGAAGGGATGCTGGGTATGAGGCCTAGGCCCATCTGTGGCGTCTATGTCTGTAGTCCGACGAGACTTGGTCTGCAGGACCCCTGGCGTTTCTGAGAGGTTTCCGTTTCTAGCTCCTTTTCCAGATGCATCTCCAGGCAGCTTGATGAGCAGGCAGTCCCTGAGAGAACAGAAGGCCCAGCAGGACGAGAGCTGCGAGCAGGCCCCCGGACCTGCAGCCTGTTCCTTAGTCTCAATCCTGGCCGGGAGGTCAGGGCCTCTCCAGGCGGCCTCACTCAGTGGCGACAGCGGGGGCCACACTGAGGGAACCGGACCTGGAGCAAGCCCATCCCCTAGAGATGCCGGCCTCCTCCTCTTCCTTCTTCTCCATTTATCGCGACGTCCATCCAACCCTGGCAGTGACAGGCGACCTCGAGGAAACAGAAACAAAACAGGACCCGACCTTCTGTCCCAGGCAGTTTCGATGGCACTTCTGTGCCTTCGCCCGCGTGCTCCTCCTCGCTGTGACTGGGCCCCAGGTGAACCCTTCCTTCAGTCTTCGGTCCTCCAAAAGAGGGGGTGGAGGAAAGATGACCCCCAGCACAGAAGGGTCTAGGTCGGGCCCCGTCACCCGTGGCCTCCACGGTTTCCACGAAAGGTCGAGGATCATTTCTCAGGACTGTTCTTAAACTTTCCTCTCCGAGCAGACATTTTCCAGCAGAAGCTGTGTAGAAGTAAAGTAGAGGCACACGTCAGAATTTTCTTTTTTCCAGGGCAAAAGAAGAAAGATAGTTGAACTGAAAAAAGTCAGAGAAATGAGCCTGGACTCTTTGCCTCAATGCAATCTCATTATGGGCCTAATGGAAATGAATCAGCGCTTTCGTTTCTACAGGTTTACTTTCCATGGAAATGAGCTGTGGTGGACGGCTGAGTGCACCCACAGTGATGCCTGCGCCGGGCCGGGGTCTGAGGACAGCCAGGGAGGCCAGAAGCCAGGAGGCAGGCCCCTGGGGGGCGGGCATCGTCAGCCCCTCGAGTCTGCCTCTGTCACTCAGGAGGCGGCCCTGCATGCGCTGCATGTGCCCGAGCCAGCGTTCCTCCTTCTCCGCCTTTGCAGCTGGCATCTCAGCGTGTGAATCTCAGCTAGCATCTCAGGCGAGGGGCGGACCCGAGGCCTGAGTGGCCGTGCGCAGCGGAGGCAGTGGCCGCTGCAGGGCAGGACTTGCCCTGGAAACAGTGAGACAGGAGAGGACTCCTCAGTCAGGGCTGCTATAGGGAGACGCCAGAGCAAGGGACCTGGACCCCGCCAAGACGGAGGGCGGGGGCGTCAGCGCCGGCGTGGGGTGAGACTCCAGGCCTCCGTCTGCTAACTGGCCTTACCGGCAGGAAAAGTGCACTTCCCTTCATGACAGAAGGGAGTGTCACAGCCTGGCGATGGGGCCCCACCCTCTGCAGTGATGGGTGCCATCCCCTGTGATGGTCCATTTCAGAGAGACGGCTCCCGGGTCCTTGAGCTGGGCTGTAAAAGGGCAAGAGGCTTTAAAAAAAGATTTAGGTATATCTCAAAGGGGCAGAGAAAGAATTTATAATGATAAGTTTTACACAGAAAATGCTTGTATTAGCCTGGGTTCTCCAGAGAAACAGAACCCACAGGATATGTATATGTAAAATTTACTTTTATAAAGAGGTTTATTAAAGGAATTGGCTCACACAATTATGGAGGCTGACAGATCCCAAGATCTGTGCTCAGCAGCCTAGAGACCCAGGAGAGCTCGGGAACCCCAAAGCACTGCACCCGCGGACCCTAAGAAAGGCACGTGCCCCAGGTCCTATCGCACTCTCTCGTTCTGCCTGCACCTGCCTCAGCCTCCCCGTGTGGCCCTTCGAGGCTTGCCATGTACCCCCTCCAGGACCTGTGAGTGATGAGCTCCTCTATTCCGATGTTTCTTGTGGTCTGTTGTTGGGCCACGTTCATCATCCAGTGCCCTGTGCTCTGGGTAACAAATGTTAATTTAACGGTCTTGACAGCCTCTCTCCTTGGTGTGTAGACGCCGTCTCCTCCCTGTGTCCTCACGTGGTTGTCCCTCTTTGTGTCTGTGTCCTGATCTCCTCTTCTTATAAGGACACCAGTCACACTAGATTAGGGCCAACCCTAATTTGAACTCAGTTACCTCTATAAAGACTCCGTCTCCAAATACAGTCACATCCTGAGGTACTGGGGCGTCAGGACTTCAGCTTATGAATTTTGGGGGACACGATTCAGCCATAGCACCCAGTACTCAAATGCATTAGGAACGTGCTGTATTGGGGCTCCCACATGGCCTCACGTAGCTCTCACAATCATATGCTTTAAGAGATTAAAACAGAGGAACTGAGACAGACAAGGTGACTCCCCCGAGGTCACAGAGCTGGCCAGCGACTGCAGCCCCCGGGTTCAGTCTGAGGCTTAGGGGATTCTCAAGCCGGACTGTGTCCACGTGATGTCACAAGGAAGAAGGAGAACGGGCATCGGCCGTCTGTTGGCTCCAAGGCGAGGAGTTGCCAGAAATCCACTGTCAGGGACCTGTGGTGGAGTTTCCGGGATATGCTCCCAATTTCACAACCTCTGAAGTTCCAGAATCTCCCTAAAATATCTGCTGTTAAAACAGCTGAAGATGCATATGGGTTTGTCTCACAGGCTGGGAGGAATGTTACCGTCCATCATTTCCAGGAGCCCTTCACCTAGAAATCGTGAGAATCATGACACTGACTCACTCCTTAACGAGCTGGTGTCTTGTGACTCTTCCGCAGAAACCGCTGGACGTGAGGCCAGTCCCGCCCCAAGTCGACGTCCCCATCTGGCATTTATACCTGAGCATACCCAGAGCCTTCCCCGGTTTGCATGTGATTTTGGGCTGAACTGACAGTTGTACGATGTTAAGTGGTCCCACCCGTGAATACGGGCTGTCTCTCTGTTCACTCGCTCCTTTATGGCCTCTCTAGACTTCCATAGCACCTCCATGAGTATCGCCTGTTTTCTCGGGTAGGTTCATTCCTCACGCTTTATCATTTTACACTGTTGTATATTTTGTGAAGAGGAACACTGGGGATTTTGTATGTTTATGTTATGCCTGGAAACCTTTATGAACTCTTCTGATTGTTTTAATAACTTATAGGTTGTTCTGTTGATATTTATATATAAACTGTCATATCACCTGCAAGTAATGGCAGTTTATCTTTTTTTATTCCAATCCTCATGTGGATCGCAATTTTAATTTCTTCTTAATGTCTTATAACATTGAGTAATTTGCCCAGTATTATGTCAAACAATTGTACTAATAATAGACATAATTGTCCTGTTTCCTATCTGAAGGAAATTCACTTAAAATTTCCAAATTCAATACATATTTTTTGCTATGTTTTGTTAAATTTAGTCTTTAACAAGTTACTAACATCCCTGTGTTTTTATTTCCTGATGCTGGGTGCTGGGTGGCCAGCTGCGGCACCACTGACGGTCTCCGGGTGACATTTCTGGTACCACCTTGGCTGATTTCCTCTGCCCGGCCTCCCTGCATTCCCGGCTCCTCGCAGGGCCTCCTCTCTTGGCCTTCCCGTTGACTTTGCTTGCTCACCAATGTCCTTCCAACACATTTCTTTAAGACGGCCAGGGCCATTTTCTCTTACTTGCCCCCAAAACTTGACTACTACAGGGAGCGAGTTGCAGAAAACAAACTATTAAAGAAATGTGGAGAAGGTGGGATTAGCTGTCTGACTTAGTAGTCACAAACAGTAATAAAGATTTACTTAGTATTTAGGGAGACAACACTCATAAGGTGTTGAACAGCTTGAAGAAAGAGAATGAGAAACTGAAATGTCCTAAACTCTACGATTAAGGCATGAAGTGTACCCCAGTGTCCTTCTTAAGCCGTGTTGAAGTTTGATCCTGCAGGCGGCTGAGCTGCAGAGTTAGTTGAATCCACAGCGTCGTGGCACTTCTGTCCAAGTCAGGCTTTGCCTGAAGCCCCAAGAATTAGAATGGGAATAGAGGAGAGCATCCGAAACATCTGGACCACTCTGCTCCCTGCCTCCTCCTCCCCTCGTGGCTTCCTTACTAGTCCAAGTCCTTCCTTGCATGGAGACCCTGAAACACTCCTGCCTGAGTGCGTACCACTGCAAGGGGAAACTGTCCCTCACCCCCCAGTCCTCGCATGTACGCTGACCGCCTGAGTTGCCCAAGTACCCTGACCTCAGACCTGCACATGTCCAGGGGATCAACTGTGAAGGCACACCCTGGAATGGAAAAGGAACCGACTTTTATCAACAAAATCACCAGAATACATGTGGGAATAGATTCTGATGGTCTAAGATCGAGGAGAAAGAGGGTATATTTCTAGGTGGGGCTGGGGTATCTGCACGAGTGAACCCCCTGGAGGCTGGATTCCGAGCTGACGCGCTACCTCTGGGGCTGCAGGACTGTGCGCAGCATTAGGCTGAGGACATGGATGGGTAAGAGCTCCTGTTTGTGTGGACTCTAGTTTCAGTGTTGATTCCAGGGAGGCAGGAGCCAGGCAGCACAAGCACATGTGGGTGGGTCACCATAACAGGCTCCAGGGTCAGTTTGGGAAACAGATTGTTCTCACCCACGAGGCCCCAGGAACAAAATCGACAGACAGTTCCCTGAGGTCCTATTTGACTTTTTTTGTGTGTGTGTGAGGAAGATCAGCCCTGAGCTAACATTCGAGGCCAGTCCTCCTCTTTTTGCTGAAGAAGACTGGCCCTGAGCTAACATCCGCGCCCGCCTTCCTCCACTTTATATGGGACGCTGCCACAGCATGGCTTGACAAGCAGTGCATCAGTGCACACCCAGGATCTGAAACCTGAGTCGCTGCAGCGGAGCATGTGCACTTAACTGCAACGCCACGGGGCTGGCCCCCCTATTTGACTTTTAAAGTGGGAAACTTTCAGGTCTGGGGAACAGAGAGCTGGATTAAACCATCTCGATGAGGAGTCAAGGCCTCTTGGCATCTAGATTTGAGCTGGTCCACAGACGCCGATCTCCAGGAATGAAGAGGGGTCCCCTGAGGAGAATACACAGTGTCCTCACCATACAGCCTGTGAGTCTGCATCTTCACCTTCACCAAAAGGCTTATGGTCACTTACAAAATAACCCTGCACAGGAAAACACTCGGACATAGGGAATGCTGGCTCTGAGGTAGGGCTAATCTCTGTAGACCAAGAAAGCTACTGCAGGCCACGGCAGGTGTGGGTGTGTGGAGGTCTTATTAACACAACAAATGGGATAGGATCCAAGTCCCCCTCATGGTAGTCCCACTATCCTGTAGTTATTTCCTGTGTCTCTCTGTCCTGTACTTATTCCCCCAGTTCCTGCAGGGACATTGCTTAGATGCCCTCAGCAACTGGTACAGTTCCCCCTCTGATCCCCTGGTCTAAGGGGGTGAAGTTGTTATGGTAGAAGCCTCAGATAGTCTCCCTCACAATTGACAAGAAAACCCAGAAGCAATATCAAATGCCCAAGAGGAGTTCAGAGGATGTTGGTGCTGTTGATGATCACAGACGTAGGATGTTAATTCCTGCCACAGTCCCGTTTAGCTCACCAACGTGGCCAGTGTAAAAAGAGGATGGATGTTGGATAATGACAGTGGATTATTATCCACTTGTCCAGGTGCTATCTCCAATTGTAGTTGTTTTTCCAGATGTGAGGTCCTTAGTGGAACAAATCAAAACACCTCCAATCATCTAGGATGCAGCTAAAGATAAGGAAATTTTTTTCTCAATTCCAAATAACAGAAAGCAACTGAGAGTTTTCTTTGATGACAAAGAACATCTTCATGTCTTGCCTTGGGGGTATTTCAATGCTCTGGCTCTTTCCCACACTTTGCCCATTTCGCCATCCTGCAGGACACTGTTCTGAGTCGCTGCATATATGACATCATGCTGACGGAACATGGAGAGTAAACATGGAGAGTGGTAGATACCCTGTATGTTCTGATGGGACACATGTATGTGAAAGGATGGGAGATGAATACATTTCAGACAAAAATACCAAGGTCTGTCTCCTTCATGGAGTTCCTGGGGTCCGGGGAGCTGGGACCTTTGGGGTTATCATCTCTAATGTGAAGAGATGTTTCTGCGCATTGTATTCTCTACTATCCAGAAAGATAGACGGTTTGGCGGGCTTCTTTGGATTTTGGAGGTAACCTTCAAAAGATCTGAGTGTGCTGCTCTGAGGGACCTGAAATGCCTCCAGTATACAACGCATGAGAAGGCAGCAGAGCTCGTGGTCCACAATGCCTGGAAGGAGAGAGGGCCCGAGGTAAAGATCTACACTGATTTATGGCAAGTGCCCAAATGTCCTGCCTGGGAAGGATGGGAGACAAGGAATAGTTAGCATGCCGAGAGAGGGGCAGTGCAGATAGAACGCCCCAGCAAGCAGGGGTATTTTTCTCACTGACATTGTTTAGAAAATCTAGACCATGATGATGACAAAAGCAGACTTTTCGTTAGCTTTATTCTTATTTTTAAATTGCACCCCCTTATTGCCTTCACAAACCGCCACCCTGCCCTTGGTATGTCACTGCAAGTAAGTTTGTGCCAGATAAATGTGGATGGTCCTACAGTTTGAGAACATTTCGGGTTTGTCTCAAAAAAAAAAAAAAGTCCCCACTGCACCCACTGTGTGTGGGGTGTTTAAGGATCTGGTAGACAAGATAGCCTACACGCTGAAATGAAGCAGCCTTTCCCGCTGTCCTGGGGCTTGCCTTCAAGACTCACGAATAAAGAGGCAAGGAAGGCACTGTGCGCTGGGGGTGTTGGCTGTGATTAATTCTACCACTGGGCTGTGGCTCACCAAACCTGAGGTAGAGTCACGGCAAAACTGGAGGGAGAATGAAGTTCAACTCGAGGTCTGGAGGTGGTGCCATGATCGTTGATGCACTGGCTTCCCTTCCTGGGGAGATGGAGTGAGTGTGACTTGACATGAGTGGGGGTAGATAGAAGCTTTTACTTTACTTCATTTCATTTTGGGGGGATAGATACAAAGGCAAGTACTGGAAGGAAGTCTTCGTGGATGTTGGGCAGGGAGAGGTTACATTTTTTTGTGACTATCTCATGTAAACATTTGTCCTGTGTTGGGTAATTCCTCGGTTTTGTGAGAATCCAGCCCTTTCCTCCCAGTGCAGCAGCCAGTGGACCAGATGCTTCCTCTCCACACTCCCTGCAGCTATGCCTTGGATGCGGCCTCCCAGGACCTGACTCCTGAAGGAGAGATGGACAGATGGAGACAATGTGGTGCTCACTTCTGGCAGTGAGGCCAAGGGTCTGGGTGCCATCAGGACCCCTCACCTCTGTGGTGGAACCATGACTGCCTGCTCCTCTAGCCTCTCCACACCCTGTGAGCCACCAGGTCTCTTTTGAAAAATGTTTCTTTCTGCTTAAGCCAGCCAGTGGTTTTCTAAGGTTTGCAAAAAAGAATTCTGACTAATATATTCTCCAATTCCAATAATATGCATTCTTCTATCTTCAGAGTGATCATTTAGAAATGAATTTCTCTTATGAAGAAAATTTATTTGATCTACAGCAATTCCTTAAATTTGACTTCAGTTTCATTTATTTCTACTAAATTCCAAATTAAATTAAATTTGATAATTTTATTTAAAAACTACATGCATAATAAAATACCTTGTTTGTAAAGTTTTTTCTATTCTTCTGTCTACAACTGGGCATGCACAAAATGTTGTTCTCTGAGTGCTGCCTAGTATCCATTGCTTTTAACTGATGGGAGTCAGGATGATATTCACGTTCTTCTCTGTGTTTTTTTCTGTATCACCTGTATTTTTTTAAAATAAGAATCATTTGAAAAAAATAATGTTGTTTTAAAGAATATTCTCAAAAATTTAATAATGTGAAAGAAAGTAGATTACCAAACTGTATATATGATATTGTGCAATTATATATAGAAAAAAGATTGGGAAGAAATATATTAAAATTTTTCTAGTTATTTCTGAAAATTGAGATTACAGGTGACTTTTTACATAGCTTTTTTGATATTCTAAGTATCTGAAATTAATATATATTACTCGTCTGTATCAGTCATGATTCTCCGGAGAAACAGAACCAATAGGATATATAACTAGGAAGACATTGATTATAAGGAATTGGCTCACGTGATTATGGAGGCTGAAAAGTCCCAAGATTTGCAGTTTGCAGACCGGAGATGCAGGAGAGCCAATGGTGTGAGTCCCAGTTCGAGTCCAAGTCTGAAAGCAGGAGGAAACCAACGTCCCAGCTCCAAGACTGTCGGGCAGAGAGAGAGAATTCCCCCTCCTCAGCCTTTCTGTTCTATCCAGGCCTCACTGGATTGGAAGACACCCACCCACACGGGGGAGGGCCATCTACTTTACTCAGTCTGCAGATTCAAATGCTAATCTCACATAAAATTAACCATCACTCTCTTTATAACGAAAAAATAAAGGCATTGAAGGAAAAGACACAGGTGATCTTTCAGAAGGAGCGTCCAGATAAGTCGAGTGGGGGGTTACTGGAAAAGTTCTACACAGGGTGGGGGCAGGAGCTCATGTTGAGAGCCTTCCCAGGATACCGGCAAATTCTGTGGATGACCTCCCTCCTTTGTGTTGATGGAGGGTATTCAGTACCGGAGGTGATGAGGGAGAGAGCTGTGGGCCCCGAGGAACTATGGCTTTACTTGTCACACTCTGTTCGTGGAGTGTCCTCTGAGCCCTGTACTGGGCCAGCACCTCTTTGCTCCTCGCCACATCTGCAAGGAGGGCGTTACTCCTCTTTACAGATGGGAAGGTGAAGGTCAGAGAGGACCACGGCCCGTCCAGCACCAGGCAGCAAGCAAAGGCAGAGTGGGATCTGAACCCCAGAGCAACAGGAAGGAGGGCTGCTGGGAGGGTGGGGCGCTTGTTTTCGGGTCTGGAGCTCCATTCCTCTCTCTCTTGGATGGTGGGGCTTGAAATATTAATTCTCAACTAATTAGCATAAAATTGGTAAAGGAGGCCAGAAATTTGAGTTCCAAGTGTGACCGGTGGAGGAATGAGTTATGCGTCCGGGGGCCACTGTCTTACAGAAGGGCTGTCCCCGGTCCAAAAAAGAATTCCATGGCCTCTTGTCTTCTGGGCGGGTGGAGAACAGCACTGTGGTGGGGAAGGCTATCTGTGGCAAAATTCACATTTTCACGCGTTTCCTAAACACAAATCACCTATTAGACTTTGCAACACTACTGCTTTCTTTCATACGGGGACCCTCGGGGATCCCCACATTTAGAATTAAATTAAAGCATCCTGGGCCGGCCCCGTGGCTTGGTGGTTAAGTGAGCGCGCTCCACTGCTGGCGACCCGGGGTTCGGATCCCGGGCTCGCACCGACGCGCTGCTTCTCTGGCCATGCTGAGGCCGCGTCCCACATACAGCAACTAGAAGGATGTGCAGCTATGACACACAACTATCTACTGGGGCTTTGGGGGGAAAAAATAAAAAAAAATAAAAAAAATAAAAAAAATAAAAAATTAAAGCATCCTATCCTGTCATGCCAGATGTTTTACCATCGTGTCTGGTCTTAATAAAATTGCAAGGAGAACAGATGTTTGTGCTGAACGTGCTGCATTTTAAACACTGCAGCAAGATGGGCTCTCATTTGCCCCAAGACTAGATATTTTTTATTCAGCCAATAAGTTTTCAGGTTCCTGGTGGTGAGGCCCAGGGCAGGCCACTCCAAAATATCCCACAATGGCATAGTGATTATTTTGAATTAAAGTTACTTGAGAAAACACCTGGTGCAAAAAGGGTACTCTGACCCTCCTCTCTCTGCTCCACCTGAATGCAGGGAATAAACCTCCTGTGTGAAGGGCACCCTCCCTGCACCTGGAGGCTGAGAGACATCCCCATCCCAGAGTTAGGGAACTCAGGGCCAAGAAGTCTGTATAAACTAACCTTGTTACTTTTTTACTAATTTATTACCTCAAACCCAAACTCTGCTTAAATTTCTTACTAATTAAGCACCCACACCTAAGTTTCTT
The DNA here is from genome assembly GCF_057802395.1 of Ceratotherium simum simum. Lineage (NCBI taxonomy): Eukaryota > Metazoa > Chordata > Mammalia > Perissodactyla > Rhinocerotidae > Ceratotherium > Ceratotherium simum. The sequence continues at coordinate 54,589,285 of NC_141919.1, read as the reverse complement.
TGCCCTGTCAGATCCTTACAGATTCATTGTTTCTTTGTGTAAAAAGCTATAAAAGCTGCCTACTTTAGTTATTTCTCTGAGCATAACTTTTTATGATCTCCTGTGAGCACATATTAAATTGGTTTTTCTCCTGTTAATCTGGTCTTGTGTCAATTTTATTATTAGTTCAGCTTTAAGGACTCCAGAGGGGTACAAGGGGGCAATTTCCTCCTCCCCAACACTAGACAAATGGCAAAGCCAATGTTTTTTCTTAAACACATCCTAATTCCTGGTCTTCCTACTGCTGGCTGCACTGACATGGGTTTAAGTACGTTTGTATGAGTAGCTGGCAGTCCACACGCTTGGGGGTTCAGTGGCTCTGCATTTATTTTCTACCACAACTAACCTTCTGGAAAGAGCCCAACATCTTCCTCATGGAAAACTTGTTTATGATAAAGTTTTGAGTTTGCTGCTCAGAATTCATGGTTTTGAGATTCAAAAGTCTTTTTTTCCAAACTGTTTATTCCAAATTGTTTCTGCTGCGAACTCCAAGTCCATTTTGAAACTCAAAGGCTAAGAGACTGCATTGCTGTCTCCTCAGGTTGGCCCTGGCTGCCTTCTCCAGGACAAGAATCAGAGATGGATCAGTCAGGAAAAAAGGAATGAGTGGAAATGAAAAATACACTGGCCAACATCAAATTAGACAGTTGCTTTGACTGAAAGCAGTAATACACTGGCTGATAAATCTTTGAAAGGGTTTTGGCAATTTCAATGAAATTCTCTTCTTAAGTTCAGAATACCTGAGGACTCAAGGTACCAGAAATAAGCTGGTTCAGTAAAGGAAATGAAATAAAAATGAAAGGTCCTCTGGTTCATCATCAAAGCAGGATTATTGCAGCATTTATGGATATTTAATTCTATCTGATACACTAGGATATGACTTTACTGGTGACTTTTTTTTTTTTTTTTTTTTGCTGAGGAAGATTAGCCCTGAGCTAACATCTGTGTCAATCTTCCTCTGTTTTATGTGGGGGTTGCTGCCACAGCATAGCTGACGGGTGATGTAGGTTCAGGATCCGAACCCGCAAACCCAGGCCGTAGAAGCCGACTGCGCCAAGCTTACGTACTAGGCCACGGGGTCGACCCTCTAATGACTGTTTTTAAAACCACATTTAAAAGTTTTAAAATTTAATTTTATCAAGATCTTTAGCAGAAGATTCAGCAATAAAAGTCATAGAGATTTAGAGAGATATTTGAAATATAAAAGTGTAGTATAATCTGGATCAACTAGTTTGCTAAATATAAACCACTGCATATAATCAAATTTGAATGTTTCTTTTAAAAATGAGAGAAAGAATATTTCATGTCACTGATCACTATAAATACATATGGGGGTTCTTTGTAGTTTTACCTCAAGGCTAGTTTTCTTTTTGATTTTATGAATCACTTACACATCATACATACACTTGGACATATGTGAGCACAGATGAGCGCACACACACACACACACACACACACACGCACAGCTGCACACTGGCAATAAGAATGTGCTGTATTGTTTTCAACATCTTTTCTGCCATGACATACCAACTATTGTTCAACCCAGGAATGCGTGAGAAATTTCCTAAAAGCAAAAATTTAGCCATTAATGTTTTTAGATTTTCTTTTGGTTACTTCCAAAATTCAAAATTCTAAATCAGAAACAATACACTTACTGAGTTTCTTCATTTTTCAATCTTGATTTCTTTGTGACAACTTTCCATCCTGAATGATGAGGTTTTCCTGGTTTATCCTATAGGTGTGGGGCTGAGAGCTGAATTAAGAGAGGAGGTTTCTGGGTCAGGTGACTGGGTCTGCGAGGAAGAGCATTCCAGGCAGAGGGACCAGCGTCTGCAAAGGCCTCAAGGCATTCAGGAATGTAGCGCAGCTCAGGGCTGGGCAAGGAGAGAGGTCATCAGGGAATAACCACCCAGGGCCTCGCGGGCCACGCTGCGGACTCTGTATCTTAACCTCTGAAGGTAGGAGGCCGACGGGAAGCAGATCTGGGTTTTTATGATTGCCCTGGTTGTGGGGTGGAGAATAGACTATGCTGAGCAGATGGTAAGTGTGTGTTCAAGGAGGGCAATGAGAAGGATATTCCGGGCATCTGGGTGGGAGGTGAAGGTCTGGAACAGGGCGGTGGTGCAAAGGCATGCAGGAGGTCAAACCCAGAGGCCGTGCGAGACGTGCAGCAGTTTAAAAAATGGCCACAAAATCGTGGCAGCTCCTCCCACCAGTGGCGGGGTCTACATCCCCCTCTTTGTGTCTAGGCAGCCTTGTGAATGCTCTGACCAACACGGTTTGGTGGAGGAGACCTGTGCGACTTCTGATAACGGACCATAGAAGGCCTTGCAGCGTCTGCCTCCTTGACTAGATACTTGTGGAGCCCTGGCCCGGTGTAAGGAGCCCACCCCGCCTGAAGCGGCCACGCTGGGATGGGGCCCACACTTCAGAGAAGCCACACGCAGGAGCCCTGGCCGCGGGGCCCAGCCTTCAAGTCGCCCAGCCCAGGCACCGGATGAGTGACTGAAGAAGCCTTCGGTGATGCCAGCCCTGCCATCGAGTCCTCCTCGCTGGGATCCCAGGCCCCGTGGAGCAGACAAGCTGTCCCCTGGGGGCCCTGCATAAGCTCCTGACTGCAGAATCCAAAGGGCATAATAGAGTGGATGCACCACTGTTTGGGGGTTTGTTTTGCAGCCATCTATACCTGGGACAAGGAGAGAGATGGGGGTGTTGGGGTGACTCAGAGAAGGTGGTGCATGTTGCCTCTCTTGTTTCTTGTCCGTTAAAATGGTTTCCGTGGAGGAGGTGGGAAGTCAGGAGTGATGGGAGACACGGGGAGCTCACCACTGGTGTACCGCATCACACAGCAACAATTCCAGCACGAACTGAAGCTGCGAAGGGGGTAACTGGGAGAGCCGGTGTGCCGTCTGAGGGCTGAGAGCATCCAGGAAACACTGGGGCGGGAGTCAGGCCGGCCTGGAAACCGTTGGTTTCTAGATCAGAAAGTGCTCTGAGCTCAGGACAAAGACAAACGTCCTTTATGGAAAACTGTAGACCTTGATTATTTTCTGGAATATTTATCCTTCATTGTCTTTCCAAATGAGTAAAGACAAATTCTAAGGAATATTCATTGGTTTGAATAATTTTGCTCTTTGGAAATTCAGCGCTGAGTTTCTAGGGGAATGAGAGGTACATGCCTGAAAGGGCTTTTCTCGATAAAAAGTGTGATTAGAGGATTACCCAGAATGCTCTGTCTTACATTTTCCCTGTGGCTTTCATTACAGCTGTTCCTTCCTCAGCAGGGTCCATAATTACACAAATGCCGCAGCGTCTCACGTGTTTTGTTATTCATCTGTGCTCACGAGAGCACCTAAGGCCTGCTCAGCTGCAGAGATGGCTCGCTCAATGCGCTGGCTGTGAATTAATTTTTGACTTGGGTCTTTTATGTTCCCCAGCAAAGATGAAATGGAAGATAGCGTTTTATGTTGTGAGTCTCCGTGCTTGCAGACCTGGCTCTTATTCCTTATCTTATGTGTGAGCCTGCAGACTGTTCAATCCTTGAATCCTGAGTTGCACTTGCAAATTGTAGGCTCCATCACTGAAAGCAATCTTGTCTACTTGAAATATTTTATTTACTGCCATTGCTTCATTTAGGTAACAGTCTGTCCCATCCTCTGGATCTTGTTGCCCATGGCACCATCTACTTCTTCTACGTAGCCATTCTATAATAAAAGATAAAAGATTTAACAAACCCATTTCAGAATCCCAATTTTGAATCATAAATGTTGCTTATATGTAACTTTGATAAAAACCAGGCATAAAAACAGACACATAGACCAATAAGCCAGAATCAAGAACCCAGAAAATAAACCCACGCATGTACGATCAACTAATATTTGACGAGGGAGCCAAGAATACTCAGTGGAGAAAAGACAGTCTCTTCAATGGATGGTGTTGGGAAGGTTGGATAGTCACATGTAAAAGAATGAAACGGAACCCATATCTTCTACCACTCACAAAAATTAACTCAAAATGGATTAAAGACTTAAATGTAAGACCTGAAGCCATGAAACTTCTAGAAGAAAACACAGGACAAAAGCTCCTTGATGTGGGTCTTGGTGATAGTTTTTTGGATTTGACACCTAAAGTACAAGCAACGAAACCAAAAATAAACAAGTGGGACTACATCAAACTAAAAACCTTCCACAGAGCAAAGGAAACCATCAACAAAATGAAAACACTGCCTACAGAATGGAAGAAAATATTTACAATGGTATCTCCAATAGAGGGTTAATATCCAGACTATATAAAGAACTCATACAATGCAATAGCAAAAAAATAAATAATCCAAATAAAAAATGGGCAAAGAACCTGAATAGACATTTTTCCAAAGAAGACATACAAATGGCCAACAGGTACATGGAAAGGGGCTCAACATCGTTAATCATCAGGGAAATGCAAATCAAATCCACAATGAGATGTCACCTCACACTTGTTAGAATGGCTATCATTAAAAACACAAGAAATAACAAGTGTTGGTGAGGATGTGGAGAAAAGGGAACCCTCATTCACTGGTGGTGGAAAGGTAAACTGGTACAGCCACTAGGGAAAACAGTATGTAGGTTCCTCAAAAAATTAACAAAAGAACTACCACATGATCCAGAAACACCACTTCTGGGTATTTATCTGAAGGAAATGAAAACAGTTTGTCAAAGAGATATTTGCACTCCCATGTTCATAGCATTATATACAATAGGAATGAAGTGTAACACACCTATAGTCACACTACAGTTTATGAAATTAACATTTTATTTAGCACAAATTTTACATTCACACGCAGTTGTAAGGAAGAAATAGTACAGAGAGATCCCGAGTACCCTTCACCAGTTTCCCCCGATGGTAACATCTTACAAAACTATAGGATGATATCACAACTAGGACATCGACATCGACACAGTCAAGACACAGAACATTTCCATCCTGCAAGGCCCCCTGTGTCGACCTCGTTTAGCCCCTGTCCTCCCTACCCCGTCCCTAACCCTGGGCAATCACGCGTCTTCACTAGTCTGTTCTCTAGCTCTATAATTTTGTCATTTCAAGAGGGATACAGAAATGGAAGTATATGGAATGTAACCTTTTGGGATTGGCTTTTTTCCACTCAGTAGAACTCCCTTGAGATTCATCCAAGTCATTGCATAAATAGAGTTAGTTTTTTTGATTGCTGAGCGGTATTCCATGGTATGGAGGTACCAGCGTTTGTGTGGCCACTCACCCACTGAAGGACATCTGGGTTGTTTCCAGTTTTTTGTTGTTACGAATAAAGCCGCTCTGAACCTTTGCATACAGGTTTTTGGTGACACAAGTCTCCATTTCTCTGGGATAAATATCCAAGAGTTTACTTGCTTGGTAAACAAATGCTTCACCAGCATTTGTTGTTGTTGATACTTTTTTATTTCAACCGTTCTGTTAGGTCTCTAGTGCTATACCATTGGGGTTTTAATTTGCATTTCCCTCAAGGCTAATGATGTTGAGCATCTTGTTGTGTGCTTACTTGCCATCTGCACATCATCCTCCAGGAATGTCTGTTCATGTCTTTCCCATGTTCTAATTACACCCTGTTGTGAAACACAGGACAGAGGAGCGCAGCACATCCTGGTTCATAGAGAGCCTGCTACATGAATAACCATCTCATACAGACTAAAAGGCTTTTCCCTTTTAAGAACTTCACAATGTACTAATGAATTCCCAATGAACTCAATTTAACAATCACTGACACACGCCCAGAGAGAAAAATCGTCCTTGTTTGCTCTCAGCAGGTGAACTCGGACATCTAGGCTCAGGATCTCTCATAGCCAAGAAACGGAGAACACATCTGCCTTTATCCAGATCTCCCCACGTCCTCCTTGCTGTAAACGAGCAGGGAGACAGCTGGGAGCTGTGAGAGGCAAAGGGAGACGGGGAGAGTGCACAGAACCCCAAATTCCTTCCCTTCCTCCTTGGTACTGGAAATTTCACTTCAATCCAGAGTAGTTGCTCAAGCAAGATTCCCTGGTTGGGGCCCTGGATCTGTATGTTCAGCAAGCATCCAGGTCGTTTTTATCCTCTCCTAAATTTGGGAGACAGTGCCTTCTATGGTCTCTGTGCACCGATCACTCCTCTGTAACAGGTGGGTTCTCAGACAGATGGGCTTTCAGGACCCAAAAGGGTTACTTGGTGCCATTTAGTGCACACGCCTTGGCCTTGTGTGTCCGAGGTTAATGGCAGCCACCAACGTGTCCGTCAGCATCCCCGTGAAAAGCGTTCCACTGGAATATTCACGGGAGAGAGGCACTGGCCTGTGTTCTCAGTGTACATGCCTTACTTGTCTCATAGAATCCGACTTTCTGCTTCCCACTTCCTTACCAGCTCACACACACTCTTTACAAACACAAATTCTTTGCGGGGGTGGGGGATTGGGGATATAACAGGCTTTGTTAATACTGGAAATGGCAGGTTATCTAAAAAAGCATTTCTAAAAGAATTTGTGTGAGATATTCCCAAATATTCTAATCAGGAATCCTCTGCCCCATACCTTAGAAGAGATTCTCAGAAGAAAGATGAATGGGTTTGTTGAAGTCCCCAAAGCAATGGTTTGTTGAAGTGACCAAAAGCACCAATAAAACCCACGTCACCTAGGTTAATGCTACACTGTGGTCAGTTTTAATCATAGACGGTTTTAATTATGTCCACCCTGGCAGGGGCCCGCCCGAGATGTCACCAATTCCACCCCCACCTCATGTTTCCACACCCAGAGTCTGGCGAAGGGGAGCAGCCCCAGATCCCAGCTGTGACGGGGCAAAGCCGAGAGCCCAGGGCTCCTAATATTAAGTCTTAAGAGATTTTTGAGTTGCTTTCTCCCTCTCTCAGTTGCACAAACATTCAGGTAAGAATTTTCTAGAATATAGAACTCAAACAGGCCACAAGGGTGGGCTTGTCCAAAGGCGTGTGTGTGCCACGGAGGGGCGCAGACCCTGTGTCCACAGAACCGTCTCCTGTGGATTTCCCCTCCATATTCTATGTCACTCAGATCACAGGCAATGTGTATGCCTTGATAGCAGCTTCAACAACAAAGGCGCACACACAATGAATGACTCCAGAGCCCGTCACAGCCCATTGTCTGAGCTTCCAGGTGGCAGGCGGCATGTCCGGCCCAGCGTGGGGTGGTCCATGGCCGGGGCCCAGCCTGGAGGTGGCATCCACCTATGGTGGAGACCCTTGGCCTGCGCTGTCCCATACGGCAGCTGCTGGCCACGTGTGGCTGCGGAGCCCTTGTGCTGTGGCCAGCTGACTTTGAGATGTGCTGTGAAGCATAAAGCACACACCAGAACGTGAAGGCTACTTATGGGGAAAAAAAGTAAAATATCTCGTTAAAACTTCCTATGTCAATTGTGTGTCAAAATAATAATATTTTGGTATATATTAAGTTAAATAAAATATAGTTTTAAAATTAAGTTCACCTGTTCCTTTTTAGCTTCGTAATGCGGCGACTAGAAAATTTAAAACAACAGCTGTGGCTCGTGTTCTGTTCTCGTTCGATGCGCTGCCCAGAGGGTCACTCAGCTCCTGCCCTCTCCTCTCTCAGCCGTCTGCCCAGAGGCCACCCCTCGGAGAGGCACCCCTGCGACCTCCACGCGACCCCCCGTCTCCTCATCCTGCTGGCTTCTTGCTCCTAGCCCGTACTTACCTGACTTCATGCTTACTCTCTGTCTCTCCCACTGACATGCAGGTGCCGTGAAGGCAGGGACTTCGTATTCACAGCACTAAGACGTGGGGCCCAGTGAATGCTCAGCAAACACTGTTGAACGAGTGAACTTACACACCAGGACGGCTGCGTAAGGGGAGCTGCAGCTGAGTTGATGACCCAACGCCATATTTTGTAAGCAATTAAACATTAATTTTGGAATGTGAACGGTTTTTCCTTCTTTCTGTTCACATCTCAGACGGTTTCACAGGCCCTAGAGAGGCTCGTAGCTCTCGGCACAGGCCCTTGGGCCCAACGATCCACCTGAATCTATTACCATTTTAATGATCATTTTCTTCGCTGGCTCTTTGTGCCTCATCGATATAAGCGACCTGACCCACAGTCACGGATAGAAATTAGGTCTGTATTTTAAAACTATATTTTTAAACGTGAAAGCTGGCGGTGGAGAGCTTGATGAGGACTTGGGATGGTTGCCGTGGATCTTTCTCTGCACCCTGGTGTCACATGATGTGTGATCAGGAGGGGAATCCACCAACGAGCTCACAGGAGAAGCAGCCTTACCCCCTTCATCACTCGGCTGTGTGCTCGGTTAATTTGCCATCTCTGCTCTCCTGCCCTGGGGTTAAAACGCTAACAAAAGACAACTTTGCAGAGGGAGGACTGGGTCCTTGAGAAGAATCAGGCTTCTACTTGAGTGGAAAGTGTTAAAGATGAGTCAGCTGGGAGACCAGGGATCCTACAGGGCCTTTGGCCTCTGCGCACCGACACCCCTGGCTGCCGTGCAGGACCAGGACAGGAAACGTCATCTGGACTTCAGTGCCCATCAGGGAAACCCACTGAGTGTTGTCGACTGAAATGGAGAGTCTGGGTAAAGGTTCAATGAAGGGGTTTATTTGATAATCAAGATGAGGAACTTGGGTCCTGGGAAACAGTCCCACAGAGTACTCTGAGGAACGGCTCTGAGGTCTACAGGGCTGATGCACTTTATATACTTTTTAACAGAGCAGCGTCTGTGCATCTAATATCATCTACCTTAAAGGTAACGAGAGCTTTCTGGTTACACGTCAAACAAGGCCTGTGATGTGGGCGTCATCTACGTGTGGAGGGAGGCAGGGACCTGGGTCGACTCTTTTTCCCTCAATCTCTAAGAAATGCAGCTGCGAAATGTGAGAACCAGGTGCCCATTATCTCTGTTGCTGATTCGTCCTGCTGGCGTCTCAGTCCTGAGACGAGGGGCTGTAAGCTCATTTAGACCCGGGCTGATGAGGCCTGCATGGCTGCTTCACGGTACAGGGTGGATTTTATTGTGCCGACTTTAAGCCTGTGCAGCTCGCATGCTAGATTCGCCTGTTAGACGGGGAGAGGGGTCCCAGTTTCATTCATGGGGTTATCGTCCCCTCCTCACCTGCATTTAAAGCCCATCGGCCCATCAGACTCGCGCTCAGAGTCCTGGGCACTGAGGAGGGCTCGCAGTGCGAGCCAGTGTTCTCTTAAGCTCTACGTATTTTAAATTTTTACTACTCCACATCAATTCTTGTTTGTTGTATGTAATTAAACATCTCAAACACAAAAACCCAACTTAAAAAAAGCAAGAAATAAATGAGCAATGTGATACAAAGATGAGTTAGTAACTCAAAACTCTGTCTTTCTGAAAGGACCTGTGCCAGGCATTTAGAAGGGTGCACGTCAGGGTTCTGTATCGTGAGGATGCCCATGGTACTGTCCACGATTGCCGCTAGAGGTTGTCGCTCTGAACCTCACCCCCTCCTGAAAACGTTGTGTAGCCGTCAGCCAAGGGGACAATCCCAACTGTGTTGACGTGGTACAAATCAAAACCTTCCCATTTTAATGCCCATTTCAACTCTCTCATCCACTTTTTCTATTTTAAATGCAGTATAAATATGAGCCCACTCTCTAAATCCCAGAGCATATCTGAGAGTCGCACGTCTTTGAAGGGTGTGAAATTCTAATCCGACGGGAAGCTGATCTTGCTGTCATGTATTTGACAAATACCCACTTATCTGGCCGAACACCCAGTCAGGTAAGCAGTGTAGGACACGTAGTGGAGAGAATGAAGAAAAGACCCCGAGACGGCGAATGGGACATAGAGGTTTATTGGGAGTTACTTACAGGGAGGTCCAGTGGAGGCCGGCTGGACGGCAACAGGCACCCACTACCACTGGCAGGGAGAGGGTTGCTTATATGGGCAGGGGACACAAAGGCTATATGCTTGCCAAGGGGCTGTCCCTGGTGTGACCAGAGTTCCCAGGAACAGTAGCTCACGTGGAGGGGCTCTGTGTTCCTTTAAGATGTGATGTTCTTTGAGTGAGATAAAGTGAGATCCGGGCTGGACAGGCCCTGGATGGTTACACATCCCAGCAGCTGGGCGTGCTGCCCGGAAGGAGCCAGAAGGACATATGGTTGCAATGGGCTTGTGGGCTCTTGCTGAGCAAGCAAGGCCCAGGCCCTACCCCACTTCATGTGGCTCTGATTCTCTCTCTCTTTTCAAATGTCTTTGATAAGCTTAAGCATGTTTTTATAGCCAACCACATCAAATATTATGATTATAGGCCAAGTGAACTTAGAAATAAATTCTTTATTCTCTGAGTCACACGTCAGCAGGATTTTCCTGTGAAGGACCAGATGGTAACTATCTCAGGCTTTGCAAGCTCTGTCGCAGCTATTCGGCTCTGCCGACGAGCAAGGGAGCAGCCGTGGACCGTCTGTAAATCGGTGAGCGTGGCTGTGTTCCAACAAACCTGATTTTGGACATTTATTACGGACACTGAAATTTGAATTCCATATAATTTTCACGTGTCACTAAATAATTGTCTTTTCTTCCCCCAAGCATTTAAAGATGTAAAAACTATTCTAGCTCGTAGGCTGCACGAAGAGAGGTGGGAGCTGTAATTTGCTGCCTCTTGCTGTAAATTGTCAATGACTCCGACCAATAATCATGATGAATAGTTTGGTGCTGTTGTTAACAGTAACCAAGCGCCCACAGTGGCTGATGACTTAGAGGAAAGGCCTCAACTCAGAGAATTTCCTCTCAGCAAACCCAGATGAAAGGAAAAACAGAAACTGTGTTTACAAATCTATTTCTGCCTGCTCCCCATTCTGCTTCCACTCGGCAGCTCCCTGCCGGGCACCTCAGCGTGGACGCCCAGAACGATGAATACCCTCCTCTTCCGTGTCCCTTAGGCAGTGTGTGCTCCCTCTTACTCTCTGCACCAACCCACCTAGACCCCTGGGAGCCCCCCTTCCTCAGCAGGCTGCCGCCTCTGGCCTGGCCCAGGTCTCTGCTGGCTTGTCTCCACCCTCTCTGCCGGGCTGCACTCCGCTCCACAGGGAGCATCTGGTCAGACTCTCAATTTAACCCTGCCATGACTCCCCTGTTGGTTGCAGTGTCCATTTCCTCGTCTTTGAAGACATATCTTGCCATTAGGTGTCCAGGTGACTAATTTGTAGCCCATAGAAGGTGAATTCTTTTTTTTTTTCTGTGAGGAATATCAGCCCTGAGCTAATATCCGACACCAATACTCTTCTTTTTGCTGAGGAAGATTGGCCCTGGGCTAACATCCGTGCCCTTCTTCCTCTAATTTATATGGGACGCTGCCACAGCATGGCTTGACAAGCAGTGCGTCAGTGTGCCCCCGGGATCCGAACCCGAGAACCCCAGGCCACCGAAGCAGAGTGTGTGCACTTAACTGCTGTGCCACCAGCCAGCCCTGAGAAGGTGAATTCTTAATCCTTCTGTGCCTCAATTCCTGCATCTGTAAAATGGGGTAATTGGTTGGGGAGGGGTGGTAACTGAGAAACCCTTGCAGCACTGAGGATGTGGGGGCAGTGTTAGTTCCCTTCTCCCGCCTCTGCTCCTTGGTTTTCACCTTGAACCTGAGAGTTGAAGATGGCTGTCAATTCCCTGTGATTTGATCTCAAATATCAAAGCTAATACATCACTCTAGTATTTTTTTGGCCACGCCTCAGACGTCGTGGCTCCATGCTGGGGCTGCTCTCTGAGGAGGGCACCCCCTCTGCTTCCCTGATGCAACTTATTTTCTAATAAAACTTTCAATATTACACATTTACAATTGAGAGATCCATAACTTGTCAGTTTGGCATATTCCAGGAGAACTAAATGTGCAATAAAATCGCTTTGAAAGAAAAGTGTCTGGAAGAACTGTTTTGTGCCAGATGTTAAAAATTCAACAAAAAAAAAGCTTTTTTAGACAAATAAAAGGTGGGGAAAGTTTCAGGAAGTGTGATCACTATTTAAAATAAGCTCTTCGTTTGCCTCATTATTACCAATACTGAAGTTTATCTTGATAAAGATCCATGAGAGATGAATCCACGCTTTACGTATATTCATTCATGCAGAATAGTTTTCAGTATTCCTACTGGCAGCTTGAGATGAATTAAACTATGATGTTGATAATTTTCAATGAAATATGTGACAGCTTTTTTCAAAGGGAAGGAGGGTCTTGGTGTTATAATAATGGCTCCTTTTTGATATCTGTTTCTGAAGGAGAGGCTGTGTTGGAATAGAGGCCCAGCAGACAGGCAGCAGGGAGAACGCTCCGTCCCCTCATTTCCAGGGGGAGAGGCGGGGGTGCAGAGGCTGGGCTGTGGTTTGCTCCCCAGGCAGCTGGGATGGCTTCCCAGGCATTACCTTGTCCCTCTGTAAGGTTTTCTTCCGGGGCCCACGGACCTGCCCCTTTCCTCTCTGGTGTGGGGTACCCGGGGGTGGTCTGTGGAGGTCAACTCCTTGCCTGTCTGTTGCTCTTACCACACAGTGTCTAGACTGGCTTGTCCCACATCTTCCCATGAACTAGAGCATCACCACTGCCGGACGGGAGCTGAGACTTCTCACGAGAGGGGTAGGACAACACCGTTGCAGACCCAGACTCCGAGGCACAGAGGTGACAAGTCTGGTGAGGTGCCGGCCTTCAGATGTGCTGGGCCCAGACTTAAACGCCCTGCAGAACTTTTGGGTCAAGTTACTTTGGGTCAAAAAATGGAATTTTATGATCTAATGAAGCCACTGGTTTTTTTTGTAGACAGTAGTGAGCCTTTCATGAAATATCTGTTGTTTGATCAGGGAAAGGTTTTATGGAAAAGTGAGACAAAAACCTTCAGGAGGTTTCTTCCTTGGAGAAAATGTTTTCTGATGGAAAATGATATAGAGAGAGGATTTTTGGTGCATTGCTGGAGGGCTGATCCTGGAATTTTCTGACATCTCAACAATGTTGAAGCCTTGACTCCACTCTGATGCTGAAGAGGATGCCTGTTGGCTACTCAGGCGATGTTCTTCTAGGAACTGGCTCCCTGGTAGGGTCTCTACTCCAGGGTGGCGTCCACAGTTATTTTCCATGGACCCATAGCTGTAAACTCAAGTTAATCAAACTCTGAAGAGACTGACATATAAACCAAAATACCAATTTATTACTTTCCAGGAAGTAAAGGACAGAGCTCAGTTCTGCTTTTCAACACATTCTCCCCTCAAAATGGGAAGTCAGTTATCCTCAGGAGGCTGTTTAGGGTGGAGAAGAGGTGTTCGTGAGACCCCTGGGTGGCATCTTGCCAGATGGCAGCCTTGGGAAGCAGCTATGAATCAGAAGCTGAGGGCTGTGTCCTGTGGAGGCTGAGGCATCCGTCACTCCCGTACATGGACCTCAAGTGCCTGTGGGCAGAACAGCTTCCCTCTGCACGTGGGTGAAACGTGAAAAGTCCTGACTGTGCGGGCCCTCGGGGGCACAGTCCTCCTAGATGTTCCTCTTTGATTGATACCAACTCTTCAGATGAGACACAACACACGTGCTGTGAGTTCAGCTCTGCGAGCGACAATCACGTTCTAGTCCTCACCCCCTGTTTCTCCCCCACAGGACTCACACCGTAGGTCACACCTGGATATTCCCACATCTCTCCAGCTGTGCGGTGACAGACGGTGTTTCAGGGCGGTTAAACCTGCATTTAGGAGGGTGACCTCATTTCTAGGTGGTGCGGAAAATTGATCCCATTTAGCTGTATCTGTACTTTTTGTATTTTGGAAGTTGGCTCCTGTCAGAAAATTTGTTAATTTGTTCTTGCTAGACTGCTACTTTTCTTTCAGTTTTGTTACTGGGGACATAATATTCTCAGTTTAAAAATAAATCCGAGGAGGGAAGGTCTGTATTCCGTTGGGGCTGAGAGAAAAAGCCCAGCGTCGCCATCATAGCTTCCATCCGGCCGTCAGCAAGCTGGTAGAAAATGGGCCATACGCAGCTGACGACGTTTCTCTCCCACCTCACGGAATACCCAGGCCCTCCTCAGGCCTCAGCTCGTGTCTCGGGGGCTGGCTTCACCAAGAGGAAGGCTGTGTCGGCTTTCTGGCATTGTTACACATTTTGGATTCCCACTAGAGTGTCCATCTTGATCTTTCCAGCCTGCAATGAAATCTACCTTTATTTATTGCATTATTCTGAAGGATGGTTTTAGTACTAATTCTTGATCTCCTATCATCTGCACAGTAAAATGGCTATCATCGTTATTTGGCTGCCTATGCTCGCTTTTGAGGCCACAGAAATTCAGTATCAAGCGTTTATCCTTTTGCCTCACCACACAGGAACGTCGTCTCTCAGTGACTTTTATAAGAAATATACTTTACCTGGTACCTTCCGTCGGCACCAGCAGAGGAGTTCTTACTTTCTAATACACTTACGTATTTTTATTTCAAGTATGCCCCCCGTAGGTGGCAGAGTACTGAATTTTTTTTTTAATACTGGCAATGACTTTCTTTTTCTTTTTCTTTTAATCTGGGAGCTCTGCCTGTTTGCATCTATTGATGTAAGGGACTTTCCATGCATGGGGGCCGCATCCCCGTCATCATTTGCTTTCTGCCACACGACTCCTTCCGCGTAGTGTGAGCTGGTCACACTTGCTGGTAACTTTCTTCAAGGAGTTCGAAGTAAAGAAATGCAAAAATGCATGCCACATTCCTCAAGGAACTGCATGTATTAACGGGAAAAACTTATCGTTGACCTGCATGCCTTTACTTAGACTAGTGGAAGTTAGGAAAGTGCTGTCTGGAGAAGCCCCTTTCAGACTGGTGGTGCCAATCACCTTTGCCTTTTGTTCAGCTGGCACAGCTCCAAGAATGGGATGGGTCCCCACACTGGGCTCAAAATTTCTCAGGGTCCCAGGGACACAGCTTGGCAAGGGTGGGGGCAGCTTTGAGAACCAAGGGACGAAAGAAAGGAAACAGAAAATGCATCGTCTTTGCCAAATCACTCTCAACTTTGACTCATTCCCTCACCTGGTCTTCGGATCATCAGTGGTATTATTTTGAAATAAATTCTAAAATGAATGCCACCTGGAGGGCATTGACAGGTGAGGAAGATGGGAAGAAGCTGTTTCCACATCTGTCCCTCCCCTCACTCCCTGCCTGCACAACTCAGATGTGTCCAGAATGCACTGCCTCCAAAACCGGCTGAGAAGTAACGTCTTTCTTCCGACCTTCTGAGAAAATTCTGAAAACACAGACTGATTTCGACAAGAGCAGTTCACAGTGTGTTTGAAAGCAAGATTCCTCTTCTTCGAGGCTGTTCGAACACAATTGAAGAGGGAAGAGCTGTTGCTAACAGCCTGCTTGAATTTAACAGCCATAAATTTCAAGTAATTGAGTGCCTGCCAAAAACAGACAATTACACTTCAAAATAATTAATTTTGTAATTTTTGTCTCCACTAAATCGACTGCTTGACAACTGTTTTGGTGTCGTGTAAATTTTGCCATTGTTGAACAAAAATAGCGTCCTTTCATCACTATTAATTAATACCTCATCTAAGAGAAAATCTTGAGGCCAGCACATGACAATTTTATAACGGTTGGGACATTTTGATATTTTTGCAACATTCTTTTAAAAAAATGAAGTGGCAGAAGCCATGTTATAGTTGAGATTCCTTAGAAAACAGAGACTACATGGAGATTTGCAGGCAGGGTCTTTGAGGTGCCCTCTTGGGAACACCCCTGTAAAGGAGTGAGGGCAGGAGGACTGGGCAGAGCAGAGTTGGGCTGTGATATGGGTGCAATGGCAGCCTCAGAGGACCATGGGGAGTTCTGAGCTGGAATAGCCTTGCCGAGCTGCCCTGCTGTGAGGCAAGGGGTCTGGGCTCTGCACCCTCCAGTGGGAGGGATGTGACCTTGGGTGAGGCTGCGTCCTTCTCTGAGAGCAGTTCCTAAGGAGGAACTCAGCTGGGGCATGAGGGTCTCAGTCCTGAGGGGGGATCTGGGCATGCACCAGTGTCCCCCGGACCAGTTGTTAAATCACTTACTTTCTCCTCTTCTTGAATATGGATCATAACAACAGGAAAGGAGGGACTGGGAGCTCCCCCAGACGAGGAAGACTGGAAGAAATGGGGTCCGTGCAGGGTTCTGAAGGGCCTGTCCCCCCAGTGAGGACTTGAGAAGTGTATTACAACCACTAGATTTTCATGACCACACCACTCCAGACAGAGCAGCCCTTCTGGTTCTATCTGATACCTGCATTGTCTCCCTGGACAGGTCCTTTTCCACAGCGTTTAAATGACAGTTTTATTTGGGGTCTCACTGAGTCTAGAATGGGAAACTATGCTTTTATCGGTTGATTACCCTCTGGCTCTGATGCTCTGGGAGAGATGTGAGTGCCTCTCTTCTCTGGGTAAGATACTTTCGACATACCAAACGACAGCTCCTTGAAATAGTCTCCAGAAGGGAAAAAAGCACGTGGGAAAAGTGCTGGCGATTTGGAACTTTGGCAGATTACAGTGCCACACTCTTACATAAACGTAGGTATTTGGCAGGTACTTAATTCCTTTTTTAATGCTTTGTGATTTTTCTGGTTCTCAGAGGGTTATTTTGAACAAAATTTTTTTTAATTTCAGCTTTATTGAGGCATAATTGACAAGAAAAATTGTAAGATATTTAAATTATACATCGTAGTCATTTGATATACCTATACATTGTGAAAGGATTCCCCCCATCTAGTTCATTAACACATCCATCACCTCACATAGTTATCCTTTTTTTTTTTTGGTGAGAACATGTACATTCTACTCTCTTAGCAAATTTCAGTTATAAGATACAAATCAAATTTGTTATCAAATATAGTCACCATGTTATACATTAGATCCTCAGACCTTATTCATCTTATAGCTGAACATTTGTACCGTTTCACCAACCTTTCCCCATTTCCCCCACCCCTAGCCCTGACAACCACCACTGTACTCTCTGTTTCTACGAGTTTGATGTCTTTGTCAGATTCCACATGTAAGCAATACTGTGCAGTATTTTGTCTTTCTCTGTCTGGCTTCTTTCATTTAGCATAACGCCCCCAAGGTCATCAATGTTGTTGCAAAGGGCAAGACTTCCTTCTGTCTCATGGCTGAATAATATTCCACTGTATATATATATCCACATCTTCTTTATCCATTCATCCATCGACGGACACTTAGGTTGTTTCCATATCTTGGCTATTGTGGATAATGCTGCAGTGAACTCGGAGGTGCAGATATCTCTTCAAGATACTGATTTCATTTCCTTTGGATATATACCCAGAAGTGGAATTGCTGGATCATACGGTAGTTCTATTTTTAACTTTTGGAGGAACCCCCATACTGTTTTCCACAGTGACTGCACCAATTTGCATTCCCACCAACAGTGCGCTAGGGTTCCCTTTTCTCCACATCCTCACCAACACTTGTTATCTCTTGTCTTTGAGGACAGCCATTCTAACAGGTGTGAGTATCTCATTGTGGTTTTGATTTGCACTTCCCTGATGATTAGCGAGGTTGAGCACGTTTTCACGTGCCTGTTGGCCATCTGTATGTCTTCTTTGGAAAAATGTCTATTCAGTTCCTCTTCCCCCCTTTTTTTTTTTTCCTGTGAGGAAGATCAGCCCTAAGCTAACATCTGTTGCCAATCCTCGTGTTTTTGCTGAGGAAGATTGGCCCTGGGCTAACATCTATTGCCAATGCTCCTCCTGTTTTTCCCTTTTTCTCCCCATGGCCTGAGTAGATAGTTGTATGTCATAGTTGCACATCCTTCTAGTTGCTGTACGTGGTACCCCGCCTCAGCATGACAGGACAAGTGGTGCGTCGGTGTGCACTGGATCCGAACCCGGGCCGCCAGTAGCGGAGCGAGCATACTTAACCGCTGAGCCACGGGGCTGGCCCTCTGTGCAGAAGCTTTTTAGTTTGATGTAGTCCCACTTGTTGATTTTTGCTTTTGTTGCCTTTGCTTTTGATATCATGAATAAAAAGACTTTAATTAAGAACAAAACATATTCTGTTTAAAAAGTGAACTGCTGTTAACACTTGTCTTCTCTCTTTGTGTCAACAGCAAAGAACACAAATCCTTTAATGTGATGAATAAAGCCTATAACATACCTAATTCAATCAAAGCATTTAGTGCCTCTTTTAATAGTCATCATTTATATTACTTTGCATATATGGAATACCTTTAATCTGAAATTCTCAAAATATTCAAGTAAGTTGCTCAGTAAAAGAATACTTCGCAAGAAAGTTTACACACACAGGACCCTCACAAATGGGGACTCACATACACAACACCCTCACACACAGCAACCTCACACACGGAGACTCACACATGCTGGAACCTCACATATGGGACCCCACACGCAGGGACCCTCACACATGGGGTCTCACACACAGGGATTCACACACATGGGGACCCTCACACATGGAAAACTCATAATAATTCTAAGGGCAACCTGTTAGAATGACAGCAAAAAGAGTTGAAATGGGTTATTGCTGGCTTACATCTTTTATCCTTGATAGAAACTAGCTTCTTTGTCAAACATGTGACTTGCTCTTACTTGCTATCTAGAAGAGTTGCCACACATCACCACCACAGATGCTCTGATGACATCATCTCCACAGCGTTGAACTGTGGAAGATTTCCCTGGTGAGAATCACCGAGTTGGTCTGTCAGGAAACAAGCACATTCATACTTAATTGCCATATAAGTGCCTTCAGCTCTTTGCTATTGGTATAAATCATTCCAGAATTACAGAGCAAATATCTTCCAATCAGATTAACTCTTTTCATGCCATGGTGCTGAGGAGACTGTGTGTGAGGGTGCCGTATGCACTTTTGGAGCCTCACTTTATAAGGGGCACTCACCATAATTTGGCACATGCCACTGAAGCTAACGTACGAGCCTGGCTCTGGAAGAGAATCCCATCAGCTGGGTCATTTGCTGGAAGAGCCAAAAATAGGCAGAAAACTCTTGTCTTCACGTCACCAACCAAACTGGGAGCAGACGAATCACCGAGTCTGTTTTTTTCATATCTTTACGATATCTCAAGGCACTACTACTAATGACTTTCTACTCAAGCCTGTGATTACATTTCTGTGCACAATAAGTTGACATGGGCATTATCCAAAGGGCATTTTCATTGCTGGACCTGGGATTTTCAAAAACTGAGCACGTAGATTGTACTGCAGTATTTAATAAATAATTTCAATGGAGTCACAACAGAACAGAAACTGTTTTCAAAGCCAAGAACAAATCAATGTATAATGTGATTCAGTTGGTTCTCAGAGACAGGCTTCCAAGGACTACATGCCTCGTACTCCTGTAGTGGAAAGTACAAGTTACACACTTTTTATTGGAATATTTGAATGTCAGCTAATAGAATCAAAGAAGGACCAACAGATGTAACAAGGGCAGACAATTTCAAGAAATAGTTCAAAAGATTACAGCCTGGTTTCTTCTGTGGGGTTTTCAAAATAGATCCTTTGGAAGGAGATTTCCTACTACAGCAACTTTTTACTTAATTTGGCTTGTTTTTGATGAAAAAATGTTTAAATAATTTTTTCTATGGATTTTTATTTGAATACATTAACTGCTTTTCTTTTAATATCATTAACCAATTTTTCACCTCGCCAAAGACCCGTTCGGATAACTTCTACGTCACCTTTCCATCTACAAACTCCAGAACATGTGAACCGATCGGATTTGGTTTTTCAAATGTCAGTACAGTGGCTTCCTGCTTTTTTTTAAACTAGTCATATTATGAAAATTAGTACTCTTTTAGAGGGGTGTGAATTTCCAGAAGCTACGTTTCTACTTCGCCTCAGTTTCAGGGGGATGCAGGAGTGGGCACGCCTGGGGGCCCTGGCGACCACTCTCTCTGTCTGGAGGAGCAAAGCCGTGCGCAGCCTCTCCTGTTGTCCCAGCCTCCGGGGTCTCGCCTTTGTCCTTACTCGTTCGTAGCTTCAAATTGTCTCCTAAGCATCACCCAAAGGTCTTTTGCATTGTAATTTACAGAATTCCAAGAAAGTACCTCATGAAAATGTAATTGATTTCCCCCAAAGAAAATGGTCATATTAAAATAATACTGATTAATAAAATAGAGAGAGAGACTCCCATGTTTGTGAATAATGGCGTTTCCCTAGCTTTCATTCCATAAGGAAGAGGAAAGCTGGTTTTCTCAGGCTGGGAAATATTTGGTGACAGTTCAAGGAATGTGTTGTCTGATTGTCTGATTGTAGGGATGAAATAGTGTGAAAGATGTGCACTTCAGGATTTGGAGGTTAGACTGTCACTAAGACTGAAATTTTATGGTGACTGTCCCAAACACCTAATGACACCAGAAGTTTGGCTTTTGACTTTATTTTTCGGTTTAGTGCTAATTGGTCATTGTTTCATTGTGTGTTGTGTTTTTTGTTGCACGAGGAGGGAAGGATCTTTCTGAACAGGGTCTGTGGTTGCACCGGCAGTGGAGAAGCTGCCCTTCAGAGCAGGGGAAGACTTCCTGCTCTGTTCTTAACGGCCACTGGGAGCGTCCTTACTTGAGTTCGTATTAGCACAGGTTCCGAGAAGTCCTGAACTAGTAAACCAGTATAACTCTTTTTTTTATCCTCTTGTTTCCCAAAGTTAGCTCACCACAATCGCACTCCTTTTTTATGGAACACACATCAACATTTCACAGGACACTACTTTAAAAAAAATTAACAAACCTTATAAAGTATCATTTACCCAAATAAAATGTATCCCTTTTAAGGGTACCATTCCACACATTGGACAAGCGCACACAGTTGTGAAACCACTGTCCCAATCGAGACAGAGAACATCGCCATCTCCACAAAGTTTCCTTGTGCTCCTCACAGCCCATCTCCACACGCCCGCCCCCAGCGCTGGACGGCTACGAATCTGATCTGCACGACTACGGGGTAGTTTCCCTGTCCTGGACTTTATGTAAGTGGAATCACGCGCACATGCTCCTTTGTGTCTGGCTTCTTCTATACTGCAGAACGTTTAAGATATCTACCCATGTTGCTGCGTATCAGGAGTTGATCATTTTTATTGCTGAGTAATATTTCATTCTGTGAATACACCACCCTTGGTTTATCCACTTTCCTGTTGGTGGACATTTGGGTTGTTTTCTGACTCTGGTGCTATTCAGTTCAGTTTGGAAAATGCTGATGCAGAGAAATGTTACAGAAACACACACATACACACTCAGAAACCACGGCAGCTTCCAACAGGGCTCCCAGCGGAAGCAGGTAGGAAGGATGCTGTTTTCAATATTTCTCCATACTCCTTTTGTACAACAGGGGTGTGCAATTATTTTAATTTTTAAAATTTTAATTATAATTACAGTAATTATTTTTAATTTTAATTATAATAATTTTAATTTAGTGATCAGTAACCTAGAGAGATATAATGCCAAAGAGTAGATATTTTTATGGCACAATCTCAAAGGTATATAGTTTACTCATCCAATTTGTTTAGTCATTTTCCCTGAAAAAGAAGTAAAAATTTGTGTGCACATAGGCTTTTGAAAATATGTAGATGGTTTATATCAAAACATGCTGAGTAGGACAATAAATTTTGAAAATATAGAATCAAAAGCCAAGCAAAAGGAGAATGCAAACATGCCCACAGTAAAGGCCAGAACAGTTACTGGGATTGAGCCGAAAGTGAGACTGGGCTCTTCCTGGTAAGAATCCACATCAGAAACATCACAAGCCACACAATTCTTGCCACCAAACGACAAAAAACATGTCATTTCCTTCAGAAGAGATGAAGTTATCACCATAATTAAATTCTAAAATCTATTTTAGAGAAAACCAGTCAGTTCAAGAAATAAATTTTAAAAAATTCAACTGGCCGCCTGAGAAATTGGTGGGCTTTTTACGACTGAAGCAACCCAACCGTTGTATCAACCGTTGTGCGCTGTCCTTCTTACCTCGGTGCCCGTGTGCCTTGAGGAGGACGTCGGACTCCAGGCTCAGGGGAGTTGACAGAAGGAGGTCTGAGGGGGCACTTGGGTGGTTGTGCGCCAGAGCACATGTGGGACCAGGAAAGCATGGTGTAAAATTTCACAATGAAACCTGCTCTTACGGATTTTAAGATGGTACACAAAGGTTAAGAATGAGAGGCTTATGTATTATAGGGCTTCAAAACTGTCTGGAGTTTTAATTCTCACATTTCTTTGCGAGTTTTAACCAGAACTGTTTTTTCCTAGGGACCAAGGTTTTCACATGCAACCGGGGGGGCGACAGTCCCCAGGTAACAGGAGACTCAGAGGTGACTTTCTTCTTGGGAAAACTGACCTGACGACAGGCCGAGAGCTTGGAGGAGTGGCACGTGCCCACTCCACTCTTTACTTTTCCCCACACAATTAATAAAAAATGTTTCTTAGGTTAAACATTTCAGAAAAAATAATATAGAAAAACGTTAATTTAATTTTAATTTATGCTTCACTTTAGGCTGCTGGAAACATCATTGAAAATGTCGTCCATCCGCAGACTCAAAGGTTTTATTTTTTCTTCTTTTTTGCCTCCTGGGGATACTGCCGGCGTTTTACATGGATTGTGACCCTTCATAGGTAACATCCCTTGTAACTAGTTCATAAATTGTACCCCAAGTAACCAGAACAGACCACTGGGTAGAATTTAATTTGTCGTGACAGAATCTGGTCACAAGGTGCTTGAAGGAAAAGACACTAACTGAATAAGAGCACTGTTATTAAGTTTTCTCTCATATAATTGCTGATTTAAATAACGATGTTTAGTAATTTATCAACAAATATGACAAATGCCCTCACGTTCTACCTTTGAATACTATTGTTATTAGTATGTATCAGCTGGAAATCTCGCGGTCGCCTGGGACAGAAGCCTCAACCCGCCTGGGAGTGGCGTTGGCCCCGGGAGCTGGGAGGTGGGTGACTTGGCGGCAGGGGGAGCCCTCCAGTCGGGCCCGCAGCCTCCCCGCGCGTCTCCTGGGAGCGGCTCCTAGCTCCTGCTGCCAGCAGGCGACTCTTCCCGGGTTCCAGGGGACAAGAGCGTCTTCCCAGGGCTCGTGCCAGAGGGAGGGAGGGACACACGGCCTCCCAGACCTCTCCCTGTGGCCGGGCGTGGATGTGTAAGGGCTTGGCACAGCCAGGGCCAGGGCCTGGGGCTGGGAGCCGGGTCAGTGCCCCACGGTCGCACGCCTGAGAGCAGAGGGCGGTCAGGCCCCGAAGGATGGTCGGTGGCCCTACTCCTGGAAGGAGGAGAAAGGAGTGCTGACCAGCAATGAAAAATTCTTCTCAAGTCAGCCCAGAAATGAGGCGGCATTCTCAAGCTAGAACGTCCCCAGCTCTGCCTTCCACGGTCCTGCCAGGTCACCTCAGCAGGTGCTCCCACCTCTCCTGGGACTTTCACAGCTGAGTTCCTGCTTCTTTTTTTCTTTCTTTTTTTTTTTTTTTTTTATTATTTAGAGAATCAATTTTGTTTTTAAATGTTATTTTATTGTGATAAGAACACTTAACACGAGATCTACCCTTTTAACAAAAATGTTAAGTGCACAATGCGGTGTTGTCATCTACAGGCACGATGTTGTGCAGCAGATCTCTAGAACTTCTGCATAACTGACACTTGATACCCATTGATCAGCACCGCCACCCCAGACCCCCACCCCCCGGTTCCCCTCCCCCTGCCCTGGTAACCACCCTTCCCCTCGCTGTGTCTGTGAGTTTGACTACTGTCAATCTGTCATGTAAGTGGAATCGTGCAGAATTTGTTCTTCTGTGATTGGCTAATTTCACCCAGCATAATGTCCTCCAGGTTCGTCCATGTTGTGGCATATGGCAGGACTTCCTTTTCTTTTTAAGTCTGAATAATATTCCACTGTGTGCAGACACCACATCCTCTTTATCCACTCGTCTGTCAAGGGACACGTGGGTGGTTTCCACATCTTGGCTCTTGTGGCTGAGCTGTCTTTTCTCTCTTCTCTAAGACCGACGAGCTGTAGTCCAGGCAGATGCAACCTCTTCTTTGTGTCACTTTATTGTTTGAATGCTCGTGGATCTCAGCATTTCTGAACCCCCTCCCCCTGACAATCTCTGCAGGCCTTTCAGAACCAGGGAAGCTGGGGCTCAGCCGTGTCCCAAACACCCCATCTGCTGTAGCACTGACCTGAGGCTTCGCTCAGGCACTGGCCACGCCTCTCGTTTTGAGTCTCCCATGTGTGGCCGAATGTGCGCATCCAGACTTTCCTAATTTGGAAACCTGGTTTTGCTGCTTCAGAAAAATGGAATGTAAATATTTTGCCTTGCCTCCTGGGTGGATGAAAAAATAAAGCCTTTCCATCATCCAAGACAAAGGAGGCCCGTTGGCCTCTCTGGCTGGTCCCAGGACTCAGGACCCTATGCTCCGGCTGATTATCCCACACCGTAGCCCACTTGATGGGTGTCCCAGGACACCCACAAACCCAGGAAAAGAGTCGAAGTGCAGGATGTGCAGTGAGGTGATGGTGGGGAAACCCCAGGCTTCCTGTCCCACTTAGAGAAAAGCTGGGGGCCTCATGGTGGCCGACGCGGCTTCTCCAGCCGGCCCGGCCCAACCTGGGCTCGCTCACTCGCTGACCCCCTTCTGTGCTTTCGCCAGTGCCCACGCTCCTTTCAGAGAGAAACTAACAGAGGCGCTTTGTGACGCTCTGATATGGAACGAGCACCCGCTCAGTCTCTATCACCGTATTCCTCTCGAGTTTTCCTTTATACCATCCCCTGATATTATTTATTATATATTATTAAGTGAGACTGTAGGGGCCAGAAAATAAAGGATTTTTCTGTTTAATTTGTTATTCTGCAGTGTCTTAAAAGGTGCCTGATGTTTAGTAGAAGGTCATGCTTCATTAACGTTTACTTTACCAAGAGCCCAGCTTTTCCTTTCCCATCGTTACCCCCGGCCAGGTGTGGGCTCAGCAAACAGAGGGGAACGCGGCGGTCGGAGGCAGCAGCAGATGACGCTATCAAGACAGGCTGTGTGAACCTCAACTGCTCTAAAAATACAGTTTATTAACTACAAAACTAATAATAAGGATGAGTACCAAGTTTTGGACAAAATTGAGGCATCTGTGGGGACTGCTAGTTTTGTGAAAAGCACGTGAGGCTTTCTAGAAGACAACCACCATCACCTTCTCCTGCCTTTCACCCCTAAACTGCAGGAAATCTTGGAGTGAAGAAGTTCGTGCCGGGGACCAGGAATGCCGAGCTGCCCAATTTCCCACACTCGCTTCAGAGGGGGGATGCCTCATCTCTTGCCAGGATGCTCCAAAAGGAAATAGCCAACACATTTGAAAGGCATTGTCTTGAGAAGGTCTTGTCCTAAGAACTCTACAAGGCCTTTGGGAACGCGCAGATGGAGAGCGGAGGACGCAGGCCTTTCGACAACGCAGGACCTTACAGTACTTCTTCATGACAAAGGTGTTTATATCTTGATTCAGTTTTAAAACCTTTCTTTTTATGGCTGGTCTCTTTTGGGGATAAAGTGAAAGAATGTGTGTTTGGGATGAGGCTCTTCTTTTTTATAAAAGTGTCATTTTATGGTATCTCAAAACAACTTTGTGTCTTTTTTCCAAATGGAGAAGGATGGGACTGTGCATTAGTCAGGGTTCTCCAGAGAAACAGGACCAATAGCATGTGGATATGGAGAGAAAGAGATTTATTATAAGGAATGCTGATTATATAAAATCAGCATCTGATTACAGAGGCTGACAGGTCCAAATCTGCAGTGGGGCCGGCAGGCCGAGACCCAGGAGAGTTGATGGCAGGGATGAAGTCCAAAGGCTGTCTGCTGGATGGCCCTTTTACTCAGGGGAGGTCAGACGTTTTGTTCTACTCAGGCCTTCTACTGATTAGATGAGGCCCACCCACATTAGGGAGGCTTTAATTAGTCTATTGATTTAAATGTTAATCTCATCCAAAAACACCCCCACAGAAACAACCAGAGTAATGTTCGACCAAATATTTAGGTACCCCAGGGCCCAGCCAAGTTGATACATAGATGAACCATCGCATTTCTTCCTTTCTTCTTTCCTCCCTCCCTTTCTTCCTCCCTCCCTTCCTTCCTTAATTTGATTCCTTCACCAATAAGTGGTACTGAAAAAAATCAGTTTTCCTTATCCTCAGCATGGAGGCTGTTTTAACATGAAATCCATTCCTTCTATAATTATAAACCATTTGATTTGGGCCCGTTTATTGATCGAAGTTAAATAAACATTTTTAATATCTCTGATGACATTTTCACATACTGAACTGTCTCAGTCTATCTAATTTAGGTATATTTTGGAACTTCCCATATAAAATGCCACACATGAATTTTATTTATGAATATGAATATAATGCTTAAATATCATCATAATCTAGAGGGTTTGGACTGGTAACGGAGGGTGAGTCCGTTTTACGACTGCATTTTACAGTCATAAAAATGCAAACTTTCAAGCTCATCTTCAAAAAAACATTCTGCATGGCAAAACAAAAGAAAACAACAACAATAAAACCCCAAAACAAAGCACACACACCCACACACCTGCTGACTTTCAGACTCTACACCAGGGAGTGGGCCGAGGCGGGCCAGGAGACACCCAAATGCCCGTGGCATCGTACAGGTGACCTAACTCGACTGAGCGTCAGTAGGCAGCGGTGGAGACAGCGGTGAGCTGCATAGCACACGCCACCCCCAAAGACCCTCACCAACTGCATCCTTCCTTCTGCAGGGGAAGAGGCGTCAGCGTGAACAGGATAGTGACTGCAACATGCATGAGAGTGAATGAATTTGGGAGTGACGTAATACATGGGAGGGAATTATGAAAAGTGTAGAGGAGTTTAAAGATAAATACTGTCACTGTACACAAACGCAGAAGACCACTCCATTTTCAGAGGCATCTGGTAGCCTTAGATGCTTCAGAGAGTCTCGTAATCGAGTCAACAATAGGCAGTAGACGAAGCACAAATGTATTTGCATTAAATTCTTAGCTAAGAGGGAAAGCCAGGGTGCACGGGTTATCTCCAGCGATGCCGGAAAGGACGGAGCTTTTCAGATCCATGTCTTTGGCTTTTTGCTCTGACCAGAGAGAGGTCAGCATCTTCTCTCAACCCCCTGCCCCGCTCCCCAGCGGCAGTGGGTCCTCTCTCCTAGAGCACGTGTCAGCAGATGTAGTATCTGTCATTCTGGCTTCCATTTAATTTAATTCCAGAAAAGTCCACACACGATTTTATCTGCAAAGTGGGGAGGAGAGGAGAAAGCATCGTATGTCTCATATTATTCACAGAAACTAGACAGCTTTTATTTCAGGCCATAATTCATTTGAGAACACGAAGAGAACTCTGACCTTAATCCATTTGGTCTGGTTTTAAAAGGAGGAGCATCTTGTGCTTATTTCGAAGGTGTTTTTAACCTCAGGCTTTGTCAAATGTGACATTTTATTCCAGGGAAAAACTCATTTTGGAAGGCAAAATAACTCATTTTATTTGGAGTAGAGAAGAAGACACCCCAGGCTGGAGCCTCAGTTCGGGCTCACTACCCCTATAACTCTGAGCTGGGTACTCTCCTCACTAACCTTCCGTTTCCTGTGTCTCAACATCTCTTTTTGGTTTCCCTAGCCTTGCCTACACTTCCCCAAGGAGTCCTTTCATTAATGCACTGATTTTCAACCTTCGCCAGCCATCGGAATCACCCAAGAACCTGGGTCCCCACCCCAGGCATGGGGAATTTGAAAGCTCCCAGAAGATTCTAATGGGCAGCCATGGTTGACAGCCTCTGTGTTAAAGTCTCTCAATGTAAACCAACTGATGTGAATTCTATTTTCTGCTTGGATCTCGGATGCAGATATTAATTCTTTTAATTACATCTTACATTCATTCCCACTAAGTACTTGTTAAGTGCCTACCACCTTCAGAATCTGTGGTAGGCTGTAGGGATACATAAATTCAAAGAAATTCTCTGTTTTCAAGAATTTTAACTAATGTGCAGAAAATGCATTAAGAACTTATATTCAAACAGCATAGACCTTGGCTTAAAAGATTCACGTTGTTATAATTTTATTTTGTCATTATATATCACTCTGAAAATATATTGTAGACAACAAAACAAGACAAAGAAATAAAAAGTATACAGATTGGGAAGGAAGAAATAAAATTGTCTTTGTTCACAGATGACTTGATTGTCTATGAAGAAAATCCCAAAGAATCTACAAACAAAACCAGCAACAAACTCCTGGAAATAAGTGATGAGGGCAAGGCTGCAAGGTTGCAGGATACAGGGTTAGTATATAAAGGTCAATCAATAGCTTTCCTATGTACTAGCAGTGAACGATTGGAATTTAAAATTAAAAACATAACACCATTAACAAAACAAAAGAAAATTTAACTATGAGAGGTGAAGGATATATTATTAATTAGCTTGTGGTGATTATTTCATAAATGGATATGAATATAAAAACATCAAGTGGTTCACCTTAAATATATACAATTTTCATTTGTCAGTTATACCTCAATAAAGCTCGGGAAAAAACACACCACCACTAACATTAGCACCAAAAAAAAGAAGAGAAATACTTAGATATGAATCTAACAAAATATGCACAAGATCTATGTGAGAAAAACCACAAATCTGTGATGAAAGAAGTCAAAGATCCAAATAAATGGAAAATTCATGTTGTTGGATAAGAAGACTCAATATTGTTAAGATGTCAGTTCTTCCCAACTTGGTCTGCAGATTCAATGCAATCCTAATAAAAATCCCAGCAAGCTACTTTGCAGTTATCTACAAACCAATTCTAAAGTTTATATGGAAAGGAAGACCCAGAAGAGCCGAAACAATACTGAAGAAGCAAAGTCAGAGGACTGCCTTTGCTCCACCTTCGAGCCTTCCTCTAAAGCTACAGTAATCAAGCGAGTGTGCTACTGGTGACAGAACAGACACATAGATCAACAGGACAGAATAGATCCCAGGACTTGAGCCACAGATGGAGTCAGCTGACCTATGACAAAGGAGCAAAGGCAGTTCAGCAGAGAAAGGGAAAGAGTAGTCTTTTTAACACAGGGTGCTGGGACAATTGGAGATCCACATGCGAAAAAAACCAGTCTAGACACAGACCTTACGTCCTTCCCAAAAATGAACTCAAAATGGATGATAGAGCTAAATGTAAGACACAAAGCTATAAAACCTGTAAAAATGACACAAGAGAAAATCCAGGTGACCATGGATGTGGCAGTGAGGTTTAAGGGAACACCAGAAGCATGATCCATGAAGGAAAAAGTTGGTAAGTGGGACTTCATTAAGGAAAAAAACCCCTCTGATCTGTGGAAGACACTGTTAAGACAACATGGAGGAATCTTAAATGCAAATTGCTAAGTGAAAGAAGCCATCTGAAAAGGTGACATACTATGTGATTCCAACTGCATGCCATTCTGGAAAAGACACAACTGTGGAGACAGTAAGAGAATCAGTGGTTGTCAGGGGTTGGGGGTGAGGGATGAACAGGTGGAGCACAGAGGATTTTTAGGGCAGTGAAACTGCTCTGTACGATACTGCAATGGTGGATACGGGACATTATGCAGCTGCCAGAACCCAGAGAATACTGTACAATACGAGAGTGAGCCCTGATGTGAACTGCAGACTTCAGCTAATAACAATGTATCAATATTGGTTCCTCAACTGTAACAAATGCACCACACCAATGCAAGATGTTAATAACAGGGGAAACTGAGGGCAGGGGGAGAAGGGAGTATATAGAGACTCTATGTACTTTCTGCTCATTTTTTTCTATAAACCTAACATTGCCCTAAAAAATAATGCCCATTAATTTAAAAAAATATACCACAGAAATATCACAGGCTCCACTTAAAGAATTATTTCTCATGAGCATCTAAAATTTTGAAAAATATTTATTAATAAAATCTGATTAATTGGAAATAGTAAAATGTCCAAATGAAGATGGGGTGGGGAGCATTAATGGTCATTTGATCTCTGGAGCAGGAAGCTGTTACCTGCTATGATGGTGGGAACATTCAGAGGCAGAGTCCTCCTAGGTTGGGGTCTATCTTGGCTTTCCCACTGATGACAGATGTGCAGTCCAAATGCACTGGTGGAAATGTTGTCATGAATTTGGTTTTTGGAGTCACTGGAAAGACTAATTCTTGCAGGTGTGAAGTTGGACTGCATAAAAGTAGGTAAGACAATTTTGGAGTGGGTCCCATGAAAAGTCTCTCCAAATTTTATTTTCCTCAACTACAAAAAAGGGTGAGGGAATGGGTGATTTGGAAGTTTCCTCTCAATTCAAATAATATGAATCTTTGATATTTTGGGCCAGTAGGAAAAATAATTGAAAATATGTTTAGGAGATAATGGGTCTTGGACTTGGAGTTATCACTCAGGAATAGAATTTTCAACTTCTCAGCTGATGCCCAGGGGGAGGGCTGGCAAACTTGTTCTGTAAAAGGTCAGAGAGCAGGTGCTGAGGCTGCGTGGCCGGACCGTCTGTCTCAAGTGTTCAGCTCTGCTGCTGTGGCAGAGAGCAGCCACAGACCCCTACCATCATCAGAAGAGAGAACATGCTTGGCATTCACTGGCCAGTGGGAAACCGATGAATGTCTGTAATTACTCTTAACAGGGAGATCCCAGACTCTCAGGAGCTGTGGGCTGATGTGTGAATTAGCTCAAGCCCTTTCTTTAGATATAGATTTAAATTTGTCATTTGTAGCTTGTTGTATCACAGAAAGGTGGTGCCTTAGAAAATATTTTTTGAATACATGCAGCTAAAACGAAGCAGAAATCCGTAGTTATCCGAGTGAGGTTGAAATGAACACCTTCCCTCACCTGAATGCCCCATATGGACCATTTCCTGTGTGGTACCAGATGCATTAGGTAATTGCTTAACCCCCCCTCACACTCTTTTGCTTTGACTTTGTGTTTTTAGCTTAAAAGTCTCCTCTGAGAAGAAAATATGCCATTAGGGAGATTAAAACTTGAGTGATAAATGCTTGGGGTTTGAGACCTGTTCTCAGAAGATAAAAGGGCTCAGTCTACGTTGCCCCAGAAGCTGGACAAAGATACGAATCCCAGCATCTCTTTAGGCCCGCGCTGTGTGCGGTACACGAGTACAGAAAGCCGTGCCTAATATGACACGGTTCCTCCTCTTCCATCCCAGCCTTCTCCCAAGAGATGTGAAAAATTGCTAGAAAAATACAAAGTGGGGGGGGGGGGGAATTGGCTCCAAGCCAGAACAGAGAAATTAACATGGAGGGGAAGCAAACCTGACAACAAGCTAAAGCCCATCGACACCCACCACACTGTCTCAGAGCCAAGGGCAGAAATACAGCAACGTGGTAAAAACATCACGATAACACTAATAAGTCATCAGAAAATTAGGGGAAAGATATTTCCTCTGCTTGGAATGCGGAACCAAGAAAAACCAACGCGAAGCAGGATTGTACCGGCGCCCAGGGGGACTAATGGTTCAGGCAGACGCCTCTTGGTCCCATAGTTAATTGCTGTAAATGAATGGGAGTGTTTTGTCCTTTAAAATTGTAAATTCTGGGTCGGCCCCGTGGCTTAGCGGTTAAGTGTGCGTGCTCCGCTACCGGCGGCCCGGGTTCGGATCCCGGGCGCGCACCAACGCACAGCTTGTCCGGCCATGCTGAGGCCGTGTCCCACATACAGCAACTAGAAGGATGTGCTACTATGACATACAACTATCTACTGGGGCTTTGGGGAGAAAATGGGGGAAAAAACAAAAAGGAGGAGGATTGGCAACAGATGTGAGCTCAGAGCCAGTCTTCCTCAGCAAAAAGAGGAGGATTAGCATGGATGTTAGCTCAGGGCTGATCTTCCTCACAAAAAACAAAAAAAAGAAAGAAACAAAATTGTCAGTTCTGTCTTGTAACCACCATATGGTCCCCTGTCATCTGCATAGTTATGTCACTTGAGGAGTGACTTATTTATTATACTCCAAAAAATATTTGTGGAGTGAAGACTGAATTGGTGC
This sequence comes from Ceratotherium simum simum, assembly GCF_057802395.1. Lineage (NCBI taxonomy): Eukaryota > Metazoa > Chordata > Mammalia > Perissodactyla > Rhinocerotidae > Ceratotherium > Ceratotherium simum. The sequence continues at coordinate 54,557,231 of NC_141919.1, read as the reverse complement.
TAGTAAAAATGCTCCTTTGAATCCTGCTTCAGAAAGTGATTGCTGAGTGTCTCGGAGCACCACCTCATGTCCCCGAGACCCCGAAACCCACAAGATAAAGATTCGCCCCAGAGCAAAGCATGGAGCAGATCTGCTCTTATTTTCCAGCATCAGCTTCATGACGATCCTCTGTGTTTGGTCGTTTTTTTCTAATTTTGCAAACATTGAAGAAAAGCTCAGCGTGATTATTCAGACTTCCACAAGGCCCTCGCCTACAGCAGCCCGCACACTCGTTCCCACTGGCAAACGTTTGGTTATCGCTCTGCTTACCCACCTCAGCCCCTCGGAGGAGAGCGGCGGCTCAGGTCCAGAGAAGCGCTCTGTGCGAGCGTCATTCCACTAGCGGAGCTCCGTTTCTTTCTTGGAGAGGTGGGTTTGTGGGAATCAGGGGTCTTCCTTGCTAAGACCCTCTGCAAGGCTGTGGGTGTCTCCATGGGAACTGCACTGCGATTTTTATAGTGAGCACTGGGACACCTGAAGGAGCAAATAAAATCTGACCTCCTGTTGACAGCAAGATGCCGAGACAGCCGCGCACACAGCGGCCCAGGCAGTTCCCGTGCTTCTTGTTGAGCGGTGGGGCACCCGCAGCCCGCTCTCCTCCTGGGGCTCTCACCTAGGACGCTGTCTCCCTGCGGGCCCGCTGACTGAAGATGGCTCTAGCCTCCGTCTGCGCTGCATTTGTGTGCACAATGGAGTTTCTCCTTTTTCCTTTGAGGAAGAAGGTAAGGAAGACAGGAGAGCAGACGGAGGCGAGGAGATCACACCACCTGTGGCCCCTGTCTCAGCGTGGGCACGAGAAAGGGTACTGCCAGGGACACGGCTAATCTGAAGTCACTCCACCCCTGTGTGGGCGGTACAATGAACCTCTTCCACGGGCTAAGCTGGACCACGGCTCTTCTGGAAAAGATAATAACCCCTTGAAAATATCATCTAGAAAATAATATTTAGAACTTCCAGGGAAAGGTGGCTGGTCACCTCTCCCAACATCTGATGATAAGAATGTGAGAAACACAAGCATGAATGATCATCAGGCAGCCAAGGAGGGGGAAGGGAAGCAAGGCCACCACCTCTGAAGTGATGGTCAGACCAGCCGGCTTGGCTTGGAGAAGACTCTAACCTCAGAACACTCTCCCTAATAAGGAGGGAGAAGTGGGTGAACAAATCTGAGAACCCTCTCGAATGCCCCTCTTCCCACCACACTATTGGGAATGGGAGGTAAACGGGGAAAAGATGCAGAGACCTGAGGGAGGAGAGCCCCCCCTCTGACTGCAGGGCCAGGGTGGGGAAGGGCAGCCAGGCCTCCAGGCTCGCTGTTTGTGCTTCTTCAAGCTGGGAGGACAGTGGAGAAAAGGCAAAATTATTACTCACAGAGATCTAACAGTTCTGATGAAGAAGCAGACACCTAACGGAAGGGAAGGGAAAAAAGGAACAAAATCCATCCACTCCCCGGAAGAAGGAGAGACACTGGGAGAAATGACAGTTCAGTCCCAGCCAGGGAGGAGGTGAACCACAGGAGCCAACGCGGACGGAGGTGAGGCCTCCCTGGCAGGCGAAAGAGGCCTCACCACAAACCCAAGGATCAGTGCGTGGGGATAAACGGCTCTGATGGATGGTTGAGCCAATTGCAGAAGCGATAGAAGCCGGCGGTGTCTCAGCCCACCTGAGCGGGCCCATCCTGAAGGCGGAAGGACAGAGTGGTTGCCATGTCCAGTGCTTGCTGCCCGCTGGGAGTGGACGCAGCAGCTTTCAGGGCAGTGGGGGACACTGGGACCCGTTCCAGAGAGTAGAGCTGCCTCAGGTGAGCAAGACTTCAAGATGGTGAAGTGGGGACGCCCCAACCCCTCTTTTCTCTCAAACCTTAAGAAAACAACGGGGAAATCAAGAACAGAAATGGAAATTCCAGCTTAAATAACGTAAGAGAACACCTCTAATGCCAAATCTCAATATACTTGAAGCGGGGCAGCCGAAGGCAGGGGGAATCCAGAAACCATGAGAATGAACACAACATGACCTGACCTCACAGGAAGCTTGGAGAGCAGGACAATGGGCCCAGACAAGCCAGCTCTCTGCAGCGTGCCAGCCAGCAAGGCTTGTTGCGTTTCACAGAAGTATTTGACGAGAAAACCCTCGAGGAAGTAGTTACGTTGATGTTAGTTCGTGGAAAATACAAGTACTGTGATGGCTACCACGAGTAACAGCAGAAACGGAGAAGAGCGGGTGGGAGGACTGTTGCTGTCTGGTTGCCATGGGAGCGCAAGGACGAGAGAACCAGCCACGGATGGGCCTGGGCTTCCGTTTAATTACAGTCTTATCTTCAATGTTTGCAAGAAGATCTCCCAAGTCAGTGGCTTTCAGCCTGTTTTGTTCTGGACCATCGGTAAGAAATACATTTACTCTTACAGACGCACCTGCTGGTATGTTTGTATTACTAGCAAAATTTTCACTTAAAAGTACATACTCTTATTACATATGATCCATTCTGATGTTTTCTGTATAATTCTATTCTACTTTATTTTTTAAATGCAGACATGGTCATAAGATCCTAAGATGATCCCCAATGATCTCCACCCCCTGGAGTTCACACCTCTGTATAATCCCCTCCCCTTGACTGAGGGCAGGAGCTGCAATTCATTTCTAACCAATAGAATATGACATGGTGGGGGAAATGCAAATCAAAACTACAATGAGATATCACCTCACACCCGTCAGAATGGCTATAATTAACAAGACAAGAAATACCAAGTGTTGGAGAGGATGTGGAGAAAGGGGAACTCTCATACACTGCTGGTGGGAACACAAATCGGTGCAGCCACTGTGGAAAACAGTATGGAGATTCCTCAAAAAATTAAGAATAGAACCATATGATCCAGCTATTCTACTTCTGTGTATTTACCCAAAAAACACAAAAACATTAAGTCAAAAAGATATTTGCACCCTTATGTTCATGGCAGCATTATTCACAATAGCCAAGACTTGGAAACAACCTAAGTGCCCATCAATGGATGAACAGATAAAGAAGATGTGGTATATATACACAAAGGAATACTACTCAGCCATAAAAAAGATGAAATCTTGCTATTTGCAACAACATGGATGGACCTTGAGAGTATTATGCTAACTAAGCAAAATAAGTCAGACTCAGAAAATCAAATACCATATGATTTCCACTCATAAGTGGAAGATAAAAACAACAGCGACAACAACAACAACAAATAAACACATAGATACAGATATTAGATTGGTGGTGACCAGAGCGGAAAGGGAGAGGGAGGAGGGCAAAAGGGATAATAGGGCACGTGTGTATGGTGATGGATGGTAATTAGTCTTTGGGTGGTGAATGTGATGTGGTCTACACAGAAACTGAAATAATGATGTACACCTAAAATTTAGATAATGTTATAAACCAATGTTACTTCAATAAAAAAGATACATCTAATACTATTTGAAAGAAAGTTCAATAAATTTTCTAATATCTGAAAAAAAAGAAAAACAAATATGATATGGTGGTCACATGCCCCTCACATGACGACATTACATCAATATGTCTTCTGTCTTGGCAAACTGGAGCAAGAGAGTCTCCTCGCTGGATCGATGAAGTAAATGGCCACCTTGAGGAAGCCTGTGTGACAGGGAACTGTGCACAGTCTTTAGGACTCGAGAGCAGCCCTCAGCCAACAGCCAGTAAAAATCCAGGGCCCTCAGTCCTACAGCCACAAGGAAATGAACCCCACCGATATCCTGAATGAGCCCAGAAGTGGATTCTTCCCCCCTTGAGCCTCTAGATGAGACTGCAGCCCTGGCCAATACATGGATCGCAGCCTTGTGAGACCCTGAGCAGAGGACCCGGCAAAGCTGTGCTCAGTCTCCTGACCCACACAGACTGTGAGACAACAAATGTGAGTTGTTTTAAGCTGCTAATTTTGTGGTAATTTGTTAGGCAACAATAGACAACTAACTCAGCAGGTCACAACCCACCAGACAGATTTCATGATCCATTCATGAGTTGTAACCTGCAATTTGAAAAGCACAGACTTCGTCAAGCGAAAGCCAGAAATATTTTTGGAATCTGTAGGAATGTGACCTTGTGATGATAACAAATCTCTCAAGTATATTTGTTATAGGAAGTTGAATGTATGTGCCTAAAGAAGAGAACTAAACAAGTGTAGCACATGAGTATTTAAAACTATGATTCAATTTGTTTCCTGAAATAAAGGAAGAATAATATCTGCATGTTAAAAAGCATATCATGTTATGGGGAAAAACGGTATAGGAAAATCATCAGTGACCCATACCCTGGTAAGGTCATTAGACTTGAAAAATAAAGACACAATAATTTAGACATCTGCTGAAAAAGATCAAGTGTCTGAAAAGGAGTACAATTATAAGACTTGGTTCAGACTGCTCACCCAGCACGGCAGAGCCTGCGGTGTGTTCAAGAACACCTCGTGTTCTCTTGCCCCGGCACAGGGCTCTTCCACCGCATGTCCCCACACCTGTGCAGATGGGGGGCATCGACCAGATCTGGCCAACAGGAAGTCAGCGGAGTGGCGTGTGCCACTTGGCGCCTAAGTGTTGAAGACGCAGCTTTGCCCTCTCCTTACGCTGCCCGTCTGCCAGCTCAACTAGAGGCCAGTCAACTAGAGGCCAGTCAACAGTGGACACTGGAGACTGGTGCATCCACGTGATGACAGAAGCCTAGTCACTGCATTAGCATGTGGAATTGTGCTTTATTGCCAACCAGAAACACCCCCTTCACAGTATTTTGTGATAAGAAATACATTTTTATTATCCCTGCACTATAATATCTTTTGGGGTCCATTTTTATAGGTGTGGGCAGTACTAGTACATCAGTGTTCAACAGTAGAAGGAGTGAGGTTGTGCTTTTAAAGATCTAGGGACGAAAGCATGACCCAAGATTTTACAGTCAACAATTAGTTATCCGCTTGTATACAGAACAAACATTCTCAAGCATGCAATAGCTCAAGGAATATGGTTCTCCATGGGCCTTTTAAAGATAACCTACTGGGGAATGAATTTTAATTAATTAAACTCTAACAGAGAAATTGTATCAAAAAGATTGACCATAAGCACTGAAAACATTTAAATGTGGAATTAAAGTTTTACAACAAAATAGCAGGGTTATAAAAAATGGCAGTGGAGAAATAACACTGTAAATAACAAAACCTTGGAGGTGGAGTGGTAAAGAAACAGGAAGTCATTCAGATTCACTATATCACTGTCTTTTATAGCAGGTGGCATAAAGACATTTTCAAAGCGGAGGACTCAAGCAATAATAGAGGTATAATTTTATCTATAGGCATAAAATAAACAATAAAAAACCTAGGAATTATAATATAATCAAGAAAAATGAGTGGTAGAAAAGAGGAAGATTAGTGAGGCGAGGTGAGAAGCAGTAGGAGTATATTAACTGCCTCTTCGTTCATCCAAACCAAGCCTACGTTTTCTAGATACCATCTAGACAAACACTGAATTAAGTAGCTATGCAAAGTAATTGTTGTAAAGGTAAATCTATAATTAAAGAGAAATCATAAACTTTCTAAATTACATTTCTAAAAAACATTTAAAAAAAATAAAGACATACAAGACAGACAAAAGAAAATACAGGACATACAGGAAACATGATTTTTTTTTAAAGAAGCAGTACCCCAAGAAAGCGTAACACACAGTGATAGAGCCGAGACCAAAGACATTTGCCATAAGTGCTAATCGAACAAATTTACTCATTTAAAAAACCTCAGAAGGTTATTAGGAAAATTGGACATCCACATGCAAAGAATGAAGTGGCACCCTTATCTCACACCATATACAAAAATTAACTCAAAATGGATCAAAGACCTAAACATAAGACTCTTAGAAGAAAACAGGGGAAAAGCTTCATGGCATTGGACTTGGGAATGATTTCTTGGATATGACGCAAAGCAAGGCAACAAAAGAAAAAATAGATAAATTTACTACATCAAAATTAAAAACCTCTGTGCATCAAAGAACACAATCAACAAAGGGAAAAGGCAACCTATAGAATGGGAGAAAATATTTGCAAATCATCTATCTGATAACGGGTTAATATAAAGAATATATAAGAACTCCTATAATTCAACAACAACAAAAAGACAATCCAATTAAAAAATGGGCAAAGGACTTGAATAGACATTTTTCCAAAGAAGATATGCAAATGGCCAATAAGCACATGAAAAGATGCTCAGCATTACTAATTCTTAGGCAAATGCAAACTGAAACCACAGTGAGATACCACCTCATACCCGTTAAGATGGTTACTATACAAACAAAACATAAAATACCAAGTGTTGGCAAGGATGTGGAAAAATTGTAACCCTTATGCAGTGTTGATGAGCATGTAAAATGATGCAACTGCTATGGAAAATAGTATGGTGGTTCCTCAAAACATTGAACAGAGAACTACCTTATGATCCAACAATTCCATTTTGGGATACATACCCAAAAGAATTAAAAGCAAGGTCTTCAAGAGATGTTTATGCACCCAAGTTCATAGCAGCATTAAATCACAATAGCCAAAAGGTAGAAGCAACCCAAGTGTCCACTGACAGAGGAATGGATAAGCAACATGTGGTGTACACATACAGTGGAGTATTAATCAGCCTTAAAAAGGGAGGGAGTTCTGACACAAGTTACAGCATGGGTAAACCTTGACCTTATGCTAAATGAAATAAACCAGTCACAAATAGATGAATACTATATGATTTCACCTAGATGAGGTACCCGGAGTAGTCAAATTCATAGAGACGGAAAGCAGAAGGATGGTTGCCAGGAGCTGGGGGAGGGGGAAATGGGAAGTTCTTTAATGGGAACAGAGTTTCAGTTTTGCAAGATGAAAGGAGTTCTGGAAATGGATGGCACAACAAAGTGAATGTACTTAACACTACTGAACTGTACACTTAACCATGGTTAAGATGGGGGCCGGCCCAGTGGCGTAGTGGTTGAGGGCGTGTGCTCCACTTTGGTGGCCTGGGGTTCACCGGTTCGGGTCCCGGGCACGCACCGATGCACCGCTTGTCAAGCCATGCTGTGGCAGCGTCCCATATAAAGTGGAGGAAGATGGGCATGGAAGTTAGCCCAGGGCCAGTCTTCCTCAGCAAAAAGAGCAGGATTGGCAACAGATGTTAGCTCAGGGCTGCTTTTCCTCACACACAAAAAAACAAAAACAAAAAATGGTTAAGATGGTAAAGTTTATGTTATATGTATTTTACCACAATTAAAAATAATTTTTAAAAACTCAGATGGAATCATAAAGCAAAACCCAATGTATATGTTATATATGAGAGACAGTTCTAAAATAAAGTAACTTAAATCCTGAATGTCAAAGATGGGCAAAGGCATACCAGGCAAATGAAAACAGAGAGAAAGCAGAGGATGCACTGTTACTATCAGAGAAGGTGGCGTTTAGGACAAAGAGCATTCAGTGTGATAAAGGAAGGCCATTTATGAACGGCAAGAGTCACAGCCTCAGTACCAAATAGCCCAGCAAGGGAAATGTTACCTAAATGCTACATGAAATACAAGGAGACACTGACAGAGACATTTTGGAATTAGGAGACTTGAGTTCACTCCTGTTAGTCCGTGCTAAATCAAGTAGGGAGAAATAATAATAATTAAGTCTACAAAAGCCTAGAAGACATAAAAAATAAGGCAGATCTAATTGATTCGTGTAAACCCTATTCACTGTAACAAGGAATACATCTTTTTAAGTGTTTATAAGACAGACAAATTAACCGTATATTTGGCTAGTCTATCAGCTGGAAAATTTTATTTGCATCGTCCATCAGTTTCAAAATCTTTTCCCACAATATATAACTATTTATTCATAAATGAGATAATTGCACTATTGACAGTTTCTAATTTGTAAAGTAAATACAGAAAGTTTAAGGGCTTTCTTTTTACTTCCCAAGCATACATCTTTTGCATCCTTCTTTGAGCAATGCTGCACTAAACCACAAAGAAGACTTTAGGGAAAAGACAAAGGCTGCATTTGGCTTTCTCTGGTCTCAGGTCAGTAAAATTAGAATTAGTTAAAGAGACTAGGAAAAACCCTTGCTACTTGTATATCTTTCTAAAATCTCTTAATTCATTTGGATCAAAGAGAAAATTATGCTAGTTGAGAGTTGAGAGCAATAGCGTCAATACTAAAGCTAAAGCATTTGCTTAGAGAAAACTCCAGCGAGTCGAGTATTCATTTTAATAAGCAAAAAAGAATGAAAATAAATAATTTAAGCATCCAACTCAAGAAGTTATAAAAAGAACAATAGTTAAGAAACTAAGGAAACTAGAAGGAAGAAATTTTAAATTATAGGAGAGAAAAGTGATAAAGCTAATAAATCTAAAATCAGCTAAAATATATGAAAGAATATTTGAATACCTCGTAAATAAAATAGATTATTTACTAGGGAAAAATACAAATGGAAACTGTTTAGAAAATATAAACTATCAAGTATCAAAAACGAGAGACTGGTTTCAGAGGGCTACCCCCATGGGGAGAAAAGCCCCAGCATGCACGATACACAGATGGCTTCACAAGTGAAGTCTACAGACCCTGAGGAACAGAGAGGCCAAAGATATTTAAACAGTTTCCAAAGCCCAGGGGAAAAAAAAAAGAAAACATTATAAAATTATTATGTAGTCAGCATAATGCTGATACCAAATTCTGAAGCGGATAGCACCAATAAATAACATTTCAGGCAATGTCAAATATAATTATGAATGCAGAAACCCTAAGTAACATATTAGCAAATAGAATCCAACAGCACTTCATATCATGATCAATTGTTTTCATAACTGGAATAAAAGGATAGCTCAATACCAGAAACTCTATTAATAAAATGAATCATATTTATAGATAAAATTGGAAAAACATATGATTTTCTCCATAGATATGTTGGAATGAGATTTGATAAAATTTCAAAATCCATTTCTTAAAACCTCTTAATAAAAAAAAGAAAGATAGAGGCTGCCCCGTGGCGTAGTGGTTAAGTTCGGCACACTCTGCTTCAGTTCCCGGCGCGGGCCTGCAACACTCATTGGTGGCCATGTTGTGGTGGCGACCCACATACAAAATAGAGGAAGAGTGGCACGAATGTTAGCACAGGGCGAATCTTCCTCAGCAAAAAAAAAAAAGAAAAAAAAAGAAAGATGAATATTTTCTTAATAATTGATGTAAAATCCAGCTGCATATTTAATGGAGAAATACTGAAAGCTTATCAATAAGGCAGACATAAGACAAGGATGTCCACCATTTTTCAACATTGTTCTGGAGTACTAGATGATGAAAGAATTTTCAGCATGGAAGAAAGGAGATATAGATATAGGATAGATGTTAAATGAAAACTTTACTGTCTTGAATTTGAGTTATAAATATAAACTCACAATGTATTTTCTTCTTAAGAAACAAAAAAATGCTAAACTTACACCTTAGTTCTGTCCACTGATAAGTCTAGAAACAATAACCAACCCAGAATTGAGAACCTTCCCTAGCCCCAGACTATGGTCTTTATTGCCCTTTCTCACTTCAACAAACCAGGGCTCCTTGAACAGAAGGCTGATTCCTGGTGAGGGACAGGAGTCACCTGAAACATCTTGTCACACCAGATAGCAAAAAAGTCAGGTTGTGTCAAAAGGACTTGGAGCCAGCTTGAAAGAGCTCTCACTGACCAATGATGGGACAATCTGATCATCCATAACGCAGTGGATTGAAGCATATTGAATATGTTTAAACACATTGGTTCATAACAATGTTAAATACATAACACCAAACACGCCCAACTCCCCCCCCCCAAAAAAAGAAAAGAAATTAAAAAGCTTTAAAAGCTTATTGTCACCTCTGGAAGAAGTTAAAGGAGATAAAAAAACAGGCTTTCAAGCTTTTATCTTACCTTCTCTTTATAAATTGAAGTAGATGAGAAGCTAGTATTCCAGCTAATAAATTGAAGATGATGGCCGATATGATTGGTTTCAGTATCTTGCAATCCCTGATGAATTAATGGATGTAAGCAATGAGCATCAATGGCTGCTGACATTACAAAAAGATAGACAACCAGACACATGGGCCTTCCAGTGGAAGAGCACAGAACTGTGAGACATGCCTGCCCAAATAATCAAGCCAGAATCCAGTTGAGTATCTAGATGTGACTACACATCTATCAGAAATACAGAGAGCAGAGGAAGGTATTAAACACAATCAAGAGAACTTTGGACTGATCCCACTTATAAATATTAATGCAAAAGTCTTAATGAGATATTAGTCAACAGAGCTCGTCAGTCAGTTATAAAATCATAAACCACAGCCGAGTAAAGGATCATGTCAGTCATGTAAGGACGGGTCAATATCAGGAAATCTACAGTGTAATTAATCATATTAAAAGTCAAAGAGAAAAACTATGTGATCATTTCAGAATTCATTCTTGATTAAAGTCCTAAGTGTAACAGAAACAGAAGAAATTCAATTATTCAATAACATATGTATATATAACTTAATGGTGAAATACGCCATTAAAATCAGGCGTGTGTGGCTGTGCACTACCTCCATTATTTAAGGCTATTCTCATTATTAATTATTGGACAAAAGAAAGAAATAAAGTATAATTATAGGAAAGAAGAAGGCAAAAATATTTTTATTTGTAGATGATATGATTATATTCCTGGAAAACCTAAAAGAATAAAAATTTTATTATAAGGAAAAAAGACTTCAGCCAGATGGCTGGATCATCACCATCTTCATAGTAACTGCTATCCATGTGCCAGGTCCTGGGATGGATATTTCTTATGTGTGAACTTGTTTCATTCTCATAACAATTCTGTGAGGTAGACATTCTTACTATCATCCCAATTTTACAGACGAGGAAACCGAGGCACAAAGAAGTTAATAATTTGCCCAAATCACAAAGCGAGTAAGTATTGGAGCCATTATACACAATCAATGAGGTTCATATTTGCAAGCAATACCCACTTTTAAAAATTTCCACTGGGCAGGCCCCATGGCCTAGTGGTTAAGTTCGGCACACTCCACTTCAGCGGCCAGGTTCGGATCCCAGGCGTGGACCTACACCACTCATTGGCAGCCATGCTGTGGTGGTGACCCACATACAAAACAGAGGAAGATCACCACAGATGTTAGCTCAGGGTGAATTTTCCTCAAGCAAAAAGAGGAAGATCGGTAATGGGTGTTAGTTCAGGGCCAATCTTCCACAGCAAAAAAAGAAAAAACAATTTTCCCATTGATAACAACAACCTAATTAGAAATATCTAGAAATGTGCTTATCAAGAAATGAAGAAGAGCTCTATGAATAAAACTTTAAAAGAAAAGAAAAAAGATGATGAAGAGCAGAGTTACTGAATTAGTGGTGACTTCTAACCTAACTGGTTGTCTAGACCGTCAGTCTCCAGAGTCACATGTGAATAAATGTTGGAATAAATGTCTATGTGGGGCCGGCCCCGTGGCTTACTCGTTAAGTGCGCACGCTCCGCTGCTGGCAGCCCGGGTTCGGATCCCGGGCGCGCACCGAAGCACCGCTTCTCCGGCCATGCTGAGGTGACGTCCCACATACAGCAACTAGAAGGATGTGCAACTATGACATACAGCTATCTACTGGGGCTTTGGGGGAAAAATAAATAAATAAATAAAATTTAAAAACTGTAAAAAAAAAATGTCTATGTGCTTCTCTGACGCAGTGAGGCAATGGGTGTCCTGAGAATAAGCAGAAGTCCCGTAGTGAGAGTGGCCCTCACATTCATTCGTTTGCTTTCAGCTCATTGTAGCACATTAAAGTTTGCCTACATCCAACTAAGTGAGTTTATAGGTTCTATTATTAAATTGAGAAACTTTACATTGAGAGTCATTGTAATGATATGTAGAACAACCAGGAAAGTCTTTTGTATTCATGGTAATTTGCAGATTATCTCATAATAAAATATTTAAATGAGGTTTTTAGCTTAGACATTATGTAAGTTAGCATAAGTGAGCCCATCTTGTTACGCTAAATGGCCCCAGCCCCTCTTCTGTGTGACTACTTGCCCTCTGCACATACTCTAAACAATTCACATGCTCTCCTGATTTATGGCCTCCACTTACATATGTACTCCCCAATAGCTTGATGAATTAAAACTTTGTTCTATGAGTTTCTCTCCAGGAACAGGCTGACCACAGGTGGGAAACACACCTACAAGGTATCCATCACAGCTGACAGAAGAATGGAACAATGTGATGCCTGGAGCCCGTCACACCTGGAGACCAACATCCCTGGACCCCCTCCTCACTGCCCATTTTCCCTTTATAACAGCCTCAAGAATCTGTAATCTTTCAAGATGGTTTTTTGAGACATTAGTCACCCGTCTTGCGATTTGCTGGCTAATCTAATCTAATTAAAATTCCTTTCTCGATCCCTAACTCGTTGTGATTAATTGGCTCAGACAGAGGTGAACAGAGCATGCCAATGGCTTGGTAACAATTACAACAAAATGTTATAATGTTGCTAAATTTTTCAATGACTAAAGGTGTCTCTAAGTAGTTTGTTACTTAGAAGATATTTTCAAAAAATGATCAAGATAAATCTCAGGTTTTGACAATAAGAAAAAGATAACCTCCTTTCTGAAAGAAAAGTGACAGGATGAGAGCATTTTTGCTGCTGATATGTAATTTTGTGTCATTGTGAAAAATCTTATAACACACTTAAAAATTGGGGAATGGAGTTTTTTTAAACATGTTTTGAAATCTTCCAAATGAAGAACCCACTTGATAAAAATAAAAAAAGTAAAACATCTACTTATTACTAAGCAAGACCTCCTGATCCACATCAGGAAAGAAGAAACGGACTCCCTTAGAATCTTTGTAGAAGCAGTGGATACGCTCGAACTGCAGGAGTCAAGACCCAGGAAAGGCAGCCAGAGCCCACATCCTCCCCCTGGATTCATGGGTGTTTCAGAGAATCCTTTTCACCAGTGATGGAGATGAAAAGCAAGTACCAAAATAAGTGGAATCTAGAAGCAGACCTTCACATGTCTGTGTCAAAAGGTGCAAATCAAATTTTTAAAAAATAATGATGCACATTCAATCACACTGCTCTGTTATTAATAATATTTTCTAGTAAAAGCAAAATTTTTTGTATCATTAAAAAACTGAAAACATTTTAAAACAGTGCTATTTCATCTTCAATTTATCCTTTTTTACTTCTTTTTTGTGTATATGTTATAATGTACATAATGTATAATGCAGCTATATAGTTAAATACTTGAAAGATAATCTATACAAACCTATAATAAATCTAAATAAATATATTGGGGGGCATACTAGCCCTTTTTTTTAACTGCCTAGGGTACATGTTAGAATTTAGAGATTCCCATATCGATTTTCCCAAATTGATAATTATTTGGTGATTGAATCATCTCTTTTGGCTGTCCAGCAGCTGGGTGGTTGGTTGTTCATGAAAGTCTGCCCCTCGAGACGTTACAGAGTGCTACTAGTTAGTTCACTTGAAAAAAGCAAAGTGAGGTAGAAACACACAAGCACTCAGCACCGTCTCTGCTGACAGAGTTGCATTTGATGATAGAAGAAAAGATCTAATTGATCTAATCTCAGTTTTTCCAATTAAGATTCTTGTTTTTAAATTTGTATTTAAGGATTTAAAAGCCAGTTTCTTAATAGTTTTTACTGATTAGTAACACTGAAAATAACCGGATTCCTACGTGAGTCTGTCTGACATTACATATTATTATTATCATCATTATCATTTACGTTTGCCTCTTCACTTTTGTGGTGGGCCAGTAACCAGACAGGTCCCTAACACGCCAGGTTTCCTTTTTCTCTGTTAGAAGAGATAATTCACCAGCAAAAGGGCCGCAACAGGCCAATCGCGTGATCATTAACTACTCCCTATCAGTTACATGCTGCTCCCTTAAAGGACCTCAGCTGCACGTGGTCTGTAGGAAGTCCCGATGCCCATGTCACCCCCCTGGGGGGCCTGAGGTCGTTGGTCTGGGGATCAGCCTTTCCCAGCTCCCCAGTTAAAGGGATGGGAACAACAGCCCAGAGCCTCGTTGATGTGACTGCGATCATAGTAAGGGTCAAACCACATCTGTCTGTCTGTCTGTGTGGGAGGCAGCACTGTGGGAGCTGAGGGGCCCACCCCATGCCAACGCTCAGTGTCCCTGGTGCCCTTCAACTCAGGCATTAGTTCCATATCATTTCTACCACGATTTTTTGTTGTTGTTGTTTTTAATCTTGATGCTAAGCTCTTCTCAGGGTTTAAAATGATTGTGCAGGGTTAGCTTTTTGTATGAAGTAGAGAAAATATCATGAGATGCTTTCATGATGCAGCAGAAGTCATGAAAATGGAGTTGTGCATTAGACACGCACAGATCCTTGTTAATGGAAAAAGAACAAAAGCTCTATTGCCTTCCGTCTCCCTAAAAATATAAGCAGCTAAGACTTTGGAAATGCAGATGGAAACAAGAAAGAAAACTGTGGCTAAGGAGCACAGGTGCCTTGAATCTCTTTAATTTTGGAACAGAATTGAACAGGATTTACAGAGGAAGGACATGCGAAAGAGAATTGGGATCTTGACAAGCTATGATTTATCCCCTTTTATGTTTTTAGCCAATAAAGCCAACAATTTAAAAGACTGTCACATTCTTGGAGTCTCATAAGTTGGACATCTTTTAAATTGAATTTCCAGTGAGATGCTCTAGAATGGAGGATGCTGATGTTACTGGTCCAGGCTGCACATGTCAAGAACCACTGAGCTAGAAGATTATTGCAATAATCCAGGTGACAGAAGATGAATCTGAAAGAAGGCAATGGTGAAAGAGGCAGGGACGAATTTGAGAAACATTTAAGAGTCAAGGTTAATATGACTGGATGATGAATTTGGAATTGGTGGGTGGGCTGCCAGGTCTTCACATTGAGTGACATGGTGGGAAATACGCCAACCAGGGATCTCGGGATGTGTGGAGTAAGTCTGAGCGGAGAAGATAAAGGTTCTGCTTTGGCCCGTGGAGCTGAGGGGCTAACGCGACGTCTACTGTAGGTGTCCAGGAAGCAGGTTGAGACATAGGTCTGGAGTACTGAAGAGAGATTTGTCAGGAGTGAGATTTGAGAATCATCGGCACACGGGCTGTGTGAAGCCACAGATGTGGGCCAGATTGTTCAGGAAGAATGAATGGCCACAAAAAGGGACCATCCTTGGGGAGGACAGAGGCCAGATTTTTTGAGAATGACCTTGCCATTGAGAGACTGGGTGAAGGAGGAAATCCTGAAAATTCAGGTGACTAAGAAGAAAGACGCGGAGCAGTGGAGAATGGAAGTCATGGACACCGGGAAGCCAAGAATGAGGGGGGAGCGGCCACCAGTGCCAAGCATAACAGGAGGAGAAGGCGAGAAGGACGGATCGTCCCCGGGGATTTATGGTTTTGGATAAAATTGGAGTCAGTGCCCCAGTGGTTTCAAGAGAGGGAAAGGGCAGAAGCTAGATTTCAAAGAGGGTTGAGCCAGAAAGGAGAACAGAGAGAAATGGAAGGGTGAAATAATTTTAGGAATTTGGCTATGAAGAAGACACAAGGTGGAAAACGTTCTCTTTAGTTCTCCAGATAAAATGACGCAATCGTGTTTATATCCTGAAGAAAGAAGTACAGAGAGGAATTATACCGCTCCGTGGACCATGTGGAGCAAGGTGCCTGCTGAAGGCTGGGATGAGGGGGCTCTGGGAGACCGGGGGATGGAGGAGCCCTGGCGGGGTGGGAGCACCACCCACTGAGCAGTGAGGAAATACAGATGTCAGTCAGGCCGGAAGGAGAGGGATGCTCGAGGGGGTTTAACTGAAGAGACTGAACTACGGGTATGGGCAAAGGACGGAGAGGAAACCTAAGGACTAGGAAGCAGTAAGGTGATATCACCACAAGGCCTCCAGGGGTGCGGGGGGGAGGAGGAGGTGTAACCGCAGCCTGTGAAAGCCAGAGCAGGGTGTATGACTGTGTGGACACAGGGGACGTGGCTGTGTGGATGAAGGGGAGGTGGTTGTGTGGACACAGAGACCGTGGCTGTGTGGACGGGGGGAGGTGGTTGTGTGGACACAGAGAGTGAGGCTGTGTGCACACAGCGGAGGTGGCTGTGTGGACACAGGGGGCGTGGCTGTGTGGACACAGGGGAGGTGATTGTGTGGACACAGGGGGTGTGACTGTGTGGACACAGGGGAGGCGGCTGTGTGGACACAGGGGGTGTGACTGTGTGGACACAGGGGAGGTGGTTGTGTGGACACAGAGGCCGTGGCTGTGTGGACAGGGGGCGTGGCTGTGTGGACACAGGGGAGGTGGTTGTGTGGACACAGGGGAGGTGGCCGTGCGGATACAGGAAGCATGGTTGTGTGGACACAGAGGCCATGGCCATGTGGATAGGGTCAGATGCAGGGGGAGTGCCTTCGGGGAGAATCTGCAGATTTGCTAGAAAAGGGAGCAAATGACTTGTGAGTAAGGAAAGGAGATTGACTTGGGGTTTTGTGGTTAGCAGTTGGGGCCGAGGTGCAAGTGGGAGGAGCTTGTGTGGTTTTAATCTCCTGCAGTCATCAAAGGACAGAGCATCCGGACTTTCTGGGGCTCAGGGGAGGTGGGCATGGGGGTTGAAAGCTGTCAGCAGTTAGACATCAACAATGGGGTCAGACTATTACAGCTCAAAGGCTAAGAATCTGACTTTTCCTCAAACCTCAAAATAATCTCGCATCAGAAAAGTAAATGAATGATATTACCGGGAAGTTTGAAAAACAATATTCAAAAGCTACAATGACCCTGGATACTTCTCCAGAACAAAGGGCAGCCAACGTGTGTGATCACCAGGAGCTCAGTCATCACTACCTCACACACCAGACGGTCAACCATCCCGCCTTCAGTGTGCTTGTCATCTGGGACCAGACAGAGCCCAACACAGTCTTCAGCAAACATAAGAATTCTCTCTGAATTTATGGGTCTAATTGCAATAAGAACACCCTGAATTGTCCGAGAAAAGCCAACAAGTTCATACTGATGTTATCACGAGCCATCCCTGTGGTTATCATTTTATAATTTATAAAAATAAAGAGAAGGAGGAAGCAGCTGTCCGCCCTCAGAGAGCAGCTCTAGACCCATGCGCTATTCATTGACACCAGAAAGGAATGATAGCAATTTCAAATGTCTGACTTCAGAGTTTGTGTTGTGTACGGCAGGGTACAGATGTTTCTGCTCCTTCTCCCCCGATAATAATTGCAAGCCGGGAGAATGAGAGAGAGAGAAGAAGGAGAAAGAAGCACAGACGCTGTTTAATGAAGCTAGGAGCCCACTTCAGCCCCAATCACCACACACGAATAGATAAAGGACTGAAAACTGCTTCAACAGAATGGGTGGAACGAACCTGAAATGTCCCCTGAAGACTGACTCATCCCGCAGAACGTGGAGTCGCTCAGAGATTGAAGACGCGGAAGGCAGGAGAAGGGTGTGGACAGGAAAACGGTAGGAAAGGATGCAAATCTCTGTAAGAAACTGCCAGGACCCTGGACATCCACTCGCACCAGGAAAGCCATGCAACTTCCCTTTTAAGGTAGGCTGCCTTCCAAAAGGCTGGAGTTATTTCCCACGCCTGGGTTGGCCTCGAGACTTGCTTTAACCGACAGAATGTGGTAGAAATGACATGGGGCCGACTCTGAGCCCAGGATTCAAGGCCTCCTTTGGCCTCCACTCTCTCTCTGGGAACCCCACTGGGCTGCCATGTGAACCAGCCCCTTGGATGGGGGAACAGAGGGCCCCTCCCACCTGCCACAGCCTCCCAGGCTGTCACAGCCTGCCAGCCCTCAGAACAAAGCAGCTAACTGCCCACAGCTGACCGTAGAGTTGTGAATGAGCTGGACAAACCGCCCTCAGAGCCCACCCTAGATTGCTGACCCATGGGGTCTTCAGCTAAATGAGTGGTGTGTTTCTTTAAAACCACTATGTTTTGGAAGTTTTCTTGGAGTTTTTATTTGTTTGTTTTTTTAATGCAGAAAAGTTGACAGATTCACCTTCGTGGGACGCTAGCAGTTTATTCCCTGGAGAAATTGAACCAGAAAGCCTCTTGACTCAGGGTCACCAGGTAAGGCAGTGGGTAGGGGTGAGGTTTGGACCTGAAAACAGGGAGGCTGAGACGTGCACACCTCCACCTAGTTCTTGTCCACTGCCCAGGTCCAGAGCCACAGCGTCTGGGCACTACTTCACAGGAAGGAGGAGAGAGCAGCCTCTCTGGAGACACCCAGGGAGCCCAGAGGACCCTGAACAGGGACATGACGTAGGAGAACTGCATCAACCTGCTCCCACTGGGCCACTGCACCATCAGACCTGAGGGGCCTTCCAGTTACAGCAGGAAAAGTCACAGATACTAGAAAACCCAGCTTCCTGCCAGGTCACACCCCCTCCACCACCTCCATGCAGAAATGTCAGCAACCTTTACGTGCATTACTCCCAAATATTAAAGAACATCCAAATGTGGGGCAGGAAAAATTCTTCCTTTACCCTCTTAGGCTCAGTCACTGAGGCTTGCAAATCATATTGATAAAAGACAGATTGACAGGAGAAAAAAACCAGAGTTTATCTAGGCATGCAATGTGCATACACATGGGAGAACTGTGATGAGTGACTCACAGGGGTGGTTAGAATTTGGAGCTTTTATTCCATCTTAACAAAGGGTGATAAATCGTGGAGAGGTGACAAGACAAAGGAAAAGGGTTGTGGGCTTCTAGGGGAGGTAATTGTGGGAAGGTAAATATTTGGGGGAATTCATGGAAGATGAGGGATATTTTAGGAAGTTTTGTTTGTGCAAGTGCAACTTGGTGCCGACTTTCTGTCTCCAGTGATAATAGCTGTTTGGTTGTGATAATGGTCTCCTCCTGGTACGGGAGAGGAGAGGGGACATCTTCACAAAGGAAAATTTACACCCTGCCAGTAGGCAGAAAGGAGAGGATAAGAGATTTTCCTGAATCTGCTGTTTCTCAGTTTCCTTCCACTCAAAATAATCCTTATGCCAAAGTGGCTTTTGGGGGGATGGTCTATTCTGATCCCCTTCACAAGGATAACCAGATTTTTGAAAAGAGCCTATAACGTGAAAAGCAGAGAAGAAAACCATCATACAGAAAACAGAAAAGAACACAAAATAAACATCAACAATGTGGACAGTAAAAGACAACTTCAAAAAAACCTGTAATTAATATGTTCAGGGATATAAGAGAAAATGGTGAACCTATAAAACAAGGACCAGATGCTGTGAAAAGAAAAATTAAAGAGTAAGAAAAATGCTAAGAAATTAAAATGTGATAGTGAAAATTAAAATTCCAATAGAAGGATTGGAAAATAATGCTAAATCAGTCTTCAAGAAGGTAAAATAAAAATTGATGGATTCTTGGAAAGAGAATAAAATGAGTGGATCAATCGGAGATTGACTGATGGGTATTTGGCCCAGGAGTGTTTGAGAAAGTGAGACTGGAGAAGGCAGCTGGGGAGACTTACCAAAGAATCATACATGTGAATTCACCTGCAGGGAAGGACGTGGCTTTTCAGACTGAGAAGGCCACCAAGTCCCAGCACGATGAATTAGAAAATCCAAGGCACACCATTGTCAACATGAGTGATAAAGGAGATTGCAAACATTCCGGGGCAGGGGGGAGGGGATTACTTTACAAAAGAGTGGGGATAAAATGTTAGCAGACTCTTGAACTTTATTAAAAATTGGAAAAAAGCTGGGATATGCCCTCAAAATTCTGAAGAAAAATTATATTCAACCTCTATTTCATACAGAATCAAACTATTAATCAAGTTTGAGAGTAAAATAACTTTATTGTTAGAGATGCAAAGACTTAAAAATTTATCACCCAGGCACTATTTTTCAGGAACACACTAGAAGAGGTCTTCTGTACAAATGAGAGAATGCCAAGAAAGAGAATGACATGGGATTCAAAATCAGGGACTCCAACCAAGGGGGTGGTGCAGAGAAGCCCCACGATGGTCCTAATGGGAAGTCCCAGGACCACAGGGGGTCCACGCTGATAGGATGAGCGCAGGTTTGAGGAGCCAGAGCGTGAGGAGACAGAGAGGGAAATGGAGCCGGCGTATGATGTGATAATTTGGCAGAGGAGACAATTGCACTGAAGAGGTTAGAGGGTGAGATAGAGATTAGGATAAAGGAAAGCAAAGAAATGAAAAAGATGTGTCAATGATTAACTATGCACAAAAAAAAAAAAAACCATAAAGGAACTGAATACATGATATATAACTTGACTCACAGAGGATAGTATTTATGTGGCTACAATTATGAAAACACCACAGACCAACTTCTCCAAAAAGATGTTTAACTTATTGGGAGAGCGAGAGAGAGCAAAAGGACAGGAGAGGAAGTTGAAGACCTAAGTCCTCAGACCCCATAATAGAAGGTCAGTAGATAGAGGGGACGTTAATGAGTCAAGACCCAGCAGACCCGTCAGGGTCTGTCCATGCTGAAGTCAGAGCAGACGTAGGTTGAGGATATATCAGGGCAAAAATATTCCACCTAAAAGTAGACGGAGGAATCCTCCATTAACGTCTGTGACCATGGGAATTAAGTGAACAGCAAACAGTCCAAAGGGTCAAAAAAGGGTCACCCAGGAAAACACTTGGGCAGCACAGAGACTACACAGAAGAAAAACAAGTGTGTCTCCTCTCATTTGTCTGTAAAAAGACCAAAATAAAAGACAAACAAAATAAAAACAAATACATACAAAAAACAAGCCCCAGAACTTCTTGGGGGTCCTTCCCTCTGAACTAACTTAACCTGCTTCTTATTTCTCTTCCTGTCAGAGATGGCTCCCATCGTAGACTCTCTCATCGTGGGAGCTGTGAAAATCTGCACCGACGGCAGAGTGAGGCAGTAGATGGGATTATGGTTCTCAATTCTTGAATCCCTCCCTATGCAATGTGACTTTGCAATGCAGGAGGTGCGTGTCCCTGCCCCACTGATATCAGGCTTGTTTGTGACCTCCTTGGGCTACTGGAACAACAGCAGACGTAATAACAAGCAGAGGTCTTAAATGTTCTCGTGCAATTTGGTTTGTGCTCCAGTGACCTGCTAGGACAAAAATATGCCTCAGGTAGGTACTGAACCAAGAAGGCTGAAGACACCTGGGGCAGAACGGAAGCCAACCCAACAGCTGAAGCCAAGACCAGCTGCCCCTAAGCTGGAAGAAGAGCCAACTTATAGAATCGTAATTGAGGGGAAAAGTGTTTGTTACACAGCATTATAGTGGAAATAGCTGACTGATAAATATGGGAAATGTGCAGATTTTAGAGTCATAGAGATCTGGGGCCTGTTCTTGAGTCTACCACTTACCACTTTTGCAACCTTTGGAGACAATCTTATTCCTTCTAGGTCTTGCTTGGTTTTTAAAATTGAGAGATAAGTCACAGACCATAATATTTACTCTTTTACAGTACAATTCAGTGGTTTTAGTATATTCATGAAGTGATTCAGCCATCATCACAATATAATTCCAGAGTATTTTCATCACCCCAGAAAGAAGCCCCATACCCGAAAGGAGTTATTCCTCATACACCCGTACCCTAGCCCCTGAAATCCAGTAATCTTCTTTGTCTTTATGGATTTGCCTTTTCTGGACATTTTATGTAAGTGCAATCATATGAGACGTGCCTTTTATGTCTGACTTCTTAACCTAGCATAACATCTTCAAGAGTCATCCATGTAGTGTGTGTGCCAGCACTTCACTGCTTTTTAAGGCTTGATGACATTCCACTGCATGGATACATCGCATTTTGCTCATCTCTTCACCATTTCATGAACATTTGAATTGTTACCACCTGTATGGCTGCTATGAATAATGCTACAAACATTTGTGTGTAAGTTTTTGTGTGGACATGTGTTTCGATTCTCGTGCGTATTTACCTGAGGGGAATTGCCGGGTGAAGTTGGGTAATGTCAGTCCTTAGACTTAGTGTTTCTTCAGTATAGTGTTGGCTATTCTGGGTCTTTTTCTTTACATCTGATTGATTTTTGCACGTTGAACCAGCCATACACTCCTGGCATAAATCCCATTTGATCACAGCATAGAATCCTTTTTACATATTGTTCAATGCAGGTTGCTAGTACTTCATTGAGAATTTTTGCATCTATATTCATACGGGCTACTGGAACGTAGTTTTCTTTCCTTGTGATGTCTTTATCTAGCTTTGGTATCAGATTAGTATCAGGTCATAGAATGAGTTGGGAAGTGTTCCCCACTCTTCTATTTTCTGAAGAGTTTGTGAAGGAGTAGTATTAATTCTTCTTTAGACTTTCGATGGAATTCACCAGTGAAGCCCTTTGGGCCTCAGTTTCCTCTTCTGAACAAAAAAAAAAAAAAGAGGGAACTTAAAGTTGATGATGGTATTCATTGATTTTTTCTTCCCTGCTATATAAATATTTAATAATTTCTTATCTAAAACTAGGTATGACATTACTAAGGCCCCTGAGAAAATGAGAAATGGCCAGTCCAGCCTCAGGCACTGGTGGAGAACACTAGCACTGGCCGTGGGAAAGGGGGACGTGCAGCCTAAGGTCACCACACACTGCACGGTGGGAGGACGGAAACTAGAGCCCCCTTGAGATGCCTCCCTGGGCTCCTGGGGTGCTTGCTCCAGCCTGCGGGCTTCCTTCTTAGCCTGGGGTTTCAGCCATGCAGGCATCTCCTAAAAAGTAAATACTCCAGCATTTTAAATGGTTATTTCAGAGATAACCTGGATGCTAACAATTTTCTGGAGAAACATTTATTTCCACATAATCAGAATGACATCCTGATATTGCCAAACGCTTTGAAGAAATTGTGAAGATTTGGTATTTTTCTTAGAAAACCAGGCAAGCTGTGTGGAAACCTTCGTTCCACCATGATCTGCTTATAGCGTGTTTGTGAGGTCACTTCGATATAAGGAATGTAAAAAAATGTTTTGTTTTCTGTTTTTGTTTTTGCTGAGGAAGTTTCACCCTGAGCTAACAGCCACTGCCAATCTTCCTTTTTGTATGTGAGCTGCCGCCACAGCACAGCCACTGACAGACCAGTGGTGTAGGTCCACACCTGGGAACTGAACCTGGGCCGCCAAAGTGGAGTGCTTCAAACTTAACCACTAGGCCACCAGGGCTGGCCCCCTAAAAAAATTTTTCTAATGAATCATGTTATAGTCTTTCATAATCCCCCACCCCTATTAAAAAATCGGAATTATTTTGAAATGTTTCCACTCCTACATAATGAATTTTTGACAAAGTCATTTTATGGTACTTGAATTAGATCAATAAGTTCTCCCCGATACCAAGGAGGGTGAGTTTGCCCAATATGGCAGCCATGTAATGCGACACCAAATCCTGCTGGAATCAATGAAGGCTGCATGCAGTTGATCTTTGTCCCTACAGTCGATTTCATCAAGAAGTAAATCAAGATAAAATCATTTGCCAAAACCACGCACAGAGTTTTCTTTTTAATATCTAGTAATTTTCTGATACCGAAGCTTCAATTTCTCAAGATGTTAATTTTGCCTATTAAAAATAGGCATAAATTTCAGAGCTTATGGTAAAAAAAATCTAACATTGCAACATGTAACTGGGTCTAATCTATTTCATTACTTTTTTTATACACATGGGGAAAACCAAGATATTTATAAAATCTACCTAAGAGATTAGCCAGACGGCCCCTCTTCAGTCTCTGGTGCATATCAGAGCGCTCTAGAACTCCCATCTGGATATAATAAGAATAAAAGTTCAAAACCTGGGGTTTTATTGTTGCTTTAAAGGATCAAATCCTTTATTTGAAATAAGAAAACTGAAAGCCAATTTAAGCAGGAACTCTAATATCCCCTGGAGCAAATGGGAGTTTCTTTCAGTTTGAAAATAATAATAAGCCGTGGTATCTGAAAGTCGAACACGCTTTCTTCCTTTAGAGAAACTGTGACCCAGCACCTCTAGCCCAGGCCGGCCGGCCCGCCCCGTGGCCTGGAATTTTCCTCTCACGTGGCTCACCTCACTCTGGGTTTTCTTTAAACTTCAACTTCTGAAGTTGGTTTGGCAGTCCGCAGATGAGGCCATATGTATTTTGCTTTCTTACAAGAAATTTCCCACATTGTCCAGTGAACGATGATCTAATCTTTGGGTTTCACCGTGTACGTCTGAGGTGACGCTTTCGCGGGCATCTGTGTGCTTTGGCCACGTTTCCGTTTCCTAGATTTCCTTATGCTGACCAGCTTAGTCTGTCTCACCAACCAATTATTGACCCTGGAGTATAAACGAGTAAAATTAACTTAAATTATTAAGTTGTAATACCTCCAAGAGGTTTACAAATTGATGAGGGGAAAATCGTTCATTCTTCAGAAGTATTTGAGAACCCATAATAAATGTTATGCTGTGCCAGTTTTTAAAATCTGTATACTGCAGAATACAAGTGCTGGGAGATGATATGCAAAATATAAGAAGACATTTTAGAATTTTTCGCGTGGTCGAATAACTTGGGAGAGACTGGGTTAGAACTCGATTTAAAGGAGTTTCTGTCATAGAACTTCTCAGAGTCCGGCACCTGCCCCGACCTAAGCCATTCCGTCTCAGCCATTGGGTGTGGAGTGCGGGCATCTGGGTGTTGAACAAAGACCGAAAGATGAAACATCGGGGTCAAAGATCGCCAACGATATCACAGACCTTCCCACATCCATGTAGAGGAAATTCTCGAGTAAGCATCATGAGAACGGAGAGCACAAAATAATCAATGAATTCAGAAGAGGAGGACGATGCAGGTCTTCGGGCTGAGACAGCTTTGCTCACAGCTACTTCAGGATGAGATTTCCAGAACGCCAAGACTGGAGGGCGCTGTGCACGCCCTCCCCGGTCAGGGGGCGTTGTGCAAAGACTCGAAGGAGGAGAGAGGGCACGCTGAGCAGACGGCTGGGAGCAGAGCACTCCGGGCTGTGTGGGACCCTCCCTGCCTGCTTGAGGGACCGTGAGAACTGTGTGTCTGCGTAGAATGAAGGTAGCGTTTCAGATCAGTGGAGAGAGAATGAGCAATTCGATGAGCAGTTTTGGAACAAATGGATATCTCTTTGGAAAGTACACATAGCCTTATATTCCTAGTGCACACAACACACACACACACGGACAAATTGTGGATGGATTAGGGAGCTAAACGTAGTGACTTCCAGTCACTACGTTTAAAGACAGTGAACTGAGCACCTCCACTTCCATTTGCCCTTCCCCTAGCCTCAGTAAAACCAGGTGAAGGGACGTTTGAAGACATGAACCTACAAGGAGAACAGGAAAAGAGGCAACAACACATTTTTGGAAGCTAGAAAGCAGTGATGAGTCTAAACTGACTTAGCAGAACTTGGAAAGCTGAATGTAGGCCAGCAGTGGGGAAGTCCTGATTTACAGTGCAGGATCCCCAAAGGCTCATAAATTGGGAGCATCTGGGACCTCAGGGGGAAAGGAGAGGAGTGGACGTAAATTAAAAGATGGTTTAAAATCTGTTTGAGAAGCACTTGGACACTTGGATCCTATCCACTGCTCCTCACAGACGGGAACGTCTCCTCGTCTCTCTAACACAAAGCTGCAGATTTATTCTCTGGAGAAGGTAAAGCAAAACATCCACGTCAGGCAATCCAGCTGGTTTGACTCGAGACTCTTGCTGTGTTCTCCAACATGGCCCCAGAACTCCAGAGCCAGGGTTTAATCTTCCAGGGAGAAGACTGAAAGCATATTCTTTGGTGAATTTGAACCAACCCAAGAGGAATGACCCAAATTCATTAGAAACAGGGACTCCTTCCAACAAAACAGCTCATCCCAACCACCCCACAGTGAAGCCCACTGGGTACAAAGGGCTCACACAGCAGCAGACAGCTAAGAGACCCAGTTCAAGACAGCTCGAACAGACCCACCGGGTGAAGGACAGGGATGGGAGCAGACAGAATGGGAGGTGGAAAGGGGGTACAGAGGCTGCACAGGAAAAAGAGAAGTTTAAGAAAGCATCAATATCCTCACAGGGATGAGAGAAAATGTTACATCCCAGGATCAAGCAACAACAAAGGAACAGCTGGAGAACCATAAATTTGAAATAAGATAGCAGAAAAGATACACTGGATTGATGTATTTGACAACATTAAAATTAAGAAATTCTGTTCACCAAAACACACCATCACAGGAGGGAAAAGCAAGCCACAGAAGAGCAGAAAATAAGTACAATTTTATCTCCAGTGAAATACTCGTACCCAGAATATATAGAGAACATCTACAAATAAATAAGAAAAATGATAGAAAACCAATAGAAATTGGGCAAAAGGTCTGAACAGTCACTTTACAAAAGACAATACTCAAATGGGTACAAAAAGGTGCTCAATTCAGGAAAAAGCAACTTAAAACCACAATGCCATGTGATTCATCAGAATGGCTAAAATGAAAAACACACACACACACATTCCAAGTATTCATGAGAATGTGGAAGACTGGAGCTCTCAACACGGCTGGAGGGAGTGTCGGCTGGGGAAACCCCTTTAGAAAACTGTTTAGCAAGATCAACTAATGTTGGACATGTGAATATCCTACAGCCCAATAATTCTACTCCTAGGGACATACATCCAGCAGAGATACACACACATATTCACCAAAAGACGCATGCAAGAATGATCACAGCAGCACTAGCCATAAAGCCTGGAAACGTTTATCTGTCAACAGTAAAATTGTTGCTGAAGACAAACACAGTTTAATTTACCTGCTGCACAGGAAGGCCAATAAAGAAAAAAACCTGAAACACCAAGCTTGTGGCAAGGAAAGAGCTTTACTATCGAAAGGCAGCCAGATGAGGAGACGGGAGTTAGAACTCAAATCTACCTCCTCAAAGGGAAAAAGGTAGGGGTTTTTATCTGGGGTTTTAGGTAGGGGAGGGGGAGCAGGTGCTGGGGTCTTAGGTAGGGGAGGGGAGTAGGTGCTGGGGTTTTAGGTGGGGGGGGAGTGTGTGCTCGTAGTTTAAGTGGTGGGGAGCATGTGCTGGGGGCTTAGGTGGGGGAGGGGGAGCAGGTGCTGGGGGCTTAAGTGGGGGATGGGGAGCAGGTGCTGGGGTTTTAGGTAGGGGAGGGGGAGCATGTGCTGGTAGTTTAGGTGGTGGGGAGCAGGTGCTGGTTGTTTAGGTAGGGGAGGGGGAGCACGTGCTGGGGTCTTAGGTAGGGGAGGGGGAGCATGTGGCCTTGCTGGTTGGCACCTTCCCATCAGCCTGCATTTGTCCTTGAAGACTGAATTTCTTCGCCCTTGACCGTTTGGACTTATTTGGTTAGTTTTTGTCTTCAGCCTGCATTTGGCCTTGTGAGATTGAACCTTGACATCTGGACCTTGACTTCCTGGGAAAGAGAGCTCATAAACATACTAAGGGGGGACAGAAAGACCTGTTTAGTTTTGAGCAATAGTTGATTATGCTGAGTATGCACAGCTGCAAATATTAGCAAAGCTCATCTGAAAGTTTTTGTTCTAGGGAAGATTTTTTAACTTCTTTGTTCTCAGTTTCAAAATGGACAAATAAATCGTGGTCTATTCATGCAATGGAATACCATGCAGAAATGAGAATGCTCACAAGACAAATGAATTTCATAAACATAATGTTGAGTGAAAGAAGCCAGACACAAAAGAATATGATTCTGTGTGCTTGTGTTTGTGTGAAGTTCAAAAACAGGCAAAATGAATTAATAATGTTAGAAATAAAGGACGGCTGTTTCTCTTAGGAAGGGTGGTGACCCAGCTAGGCACAAAGGGGGCATCTGGTAACGTTCTTTCTGGGGCCGAGTGCTGGCTACACGAGCATAGTCACTTTGTGAAAATTCATAGAGTTGGATATTTTTGATATGTGTACTTTTCTATTTTGATACAATACTTCAATAAAAAGTTGCTTTATAAAAACATACCAGGAAGGTTGGAAGATGAAGATGTGGCACTTTCTCAGAAAGTAGAACACAATGACCACAGATTACAAACAGGAGGAAAAAAAATTAAAAACTCGAGGACCAACTTCAAATAAAGTGAGCTTCTGAGAGAGTGAATTGAAAAAGTCATGGTAGGTGTGGGGAATTAAAGAAATAATTCAAGAAAATATCCCATAACTGAAGAATTTGAATCGCCAGATTAAAAAGATGCACCAAGTGTGACAGATAACAGTCCCCCATCAAAGCACGTCATTATTGAATTTCAGAACCCTGGGAATAGAAAGATGATTTTACAAGTTTCCACAGAGGAAAAAGCAGGTCAAATACAAAGAATAGGAATCAGAATGGCTTTGAAATTCTCAACAGCAAAATGGAAGCTAAAGACAGTGGAGGAACGTCTTGAATATTCTGATTGCCAACTTATTCTTCTATACCCAGCCACAGTATCAATTAAATATGATGATGGAATAAATACATATTTAGATGTGAAGGGCTCAAAAAATTTACTTTCCATTCCCTTGTCTCAGGAAGCTGAGAGGATGTACTTGACCAAAATGAGGAAATAAAACAGGAAAGAGCATGATCTAACATTCAGGAAACAGTGGGTTCCAAGCAAGAGAGAGGAGAAGGGAACCCCAGGAAGATAGAAGGGAGATTGCAGGATCAGCTGTGAGCAGTTCTGGAGAACAACAGGCCAGCAACAGATCAGATCTCTAGAGCATGTTTTCAAGATGATATTGAGCTAATATGTTTGAACACATCAAGAGAAGCTTTTCTCAAATGAAGTGGAACTTGAAATTAGTAAGTGGTAAATATACAGAAAAATAAGTAAACAATAAAAGACTGTTATTAACTCAAGAAAAAACATGAAATTGTTAGGGTTTGTAGGGTAGTGGTTAAGAATGCAGAATATGACTCCAGAATGCTTGGGGTTCAAATTCTGGGGTTCAAGTTCTTCCACTGAAAGGTTGAATTACCTTGGGCAAGTCACCTGACCTCCCTGGGCCTCATGTGTAAAATCAAGGTTATTATAACAGCCTTAGAAGAGATCTGTGAAAATTGAAGTCCTTGGAACTCTGCCCAGCCCAGAGAAAACAACATGTGCGTGTTGACTACTGTGGTTGTTACCACCACCACCACCACCATCCTTGCACAGCCCATGGTTCAGCTGGGAAGGGTGTGACTATAACAGAAACACTGAGTATTGAGAGTATTAAAAAATTCTATCCAACTAGATCAGGAGAAAGGGAAGACAGAAATTGCTAGTGGGGGCAGGGAAGGGAAAAAGGTAAATCATCATTTTCCATGTGGGAAAGTCTTAGTTTTTAAAACTGAAAAGTAAAGAAGTAGCAACATAAGCCTGCTTCTCTGAGATGTGGTGGTAGACATCAAAGGAATTAGCTGAGAGAGTTGACAAGAGTTGCTTTGTGGGAGTGGACACAGGGAACTGTTATTCCTTGTAACAATCTTTGCAAAGTGTGTGTATATGTACTTTAATTTTAAAAATTAAAACTAATTTTTAAATCTTCACAAAAGAAATCTCCAGGACAAATGATTTCACTGGAGAATTCTACCTAATGTTTAAGGAAGAATCAAGACCAACAATACAAAATCTCTTCCTGAAAACAAAAGAGGAGAGAACATTTTCTCATCTTATTTTATGAGACCGGTATTACACTGATGCCAAAACCAGACAAAGGTAGTACACAAAAGGGAGACTATAGACCAATATCTCTCGTGAACAGAGACATAAAAATCCTCTAACAGTACACTTGGCTTTCCAGATCCTTGGGTTCCCCATCCTTGGATTCAACCAACCTCGGATCAAAAGGCTTATGATGATTGCGTCTGTAGTGAACATGTACAGACTTTTTTCTTGTCCTTATTCCCTAAACAATGCAGTATAACAACTATTTACATAGCATTTACATTGTATTAAGTATTATAAGCAATCTAGAGGTGACAAAGTATACAGGAGAATGAGCGTGGGTTTTATGTAAATACTACAGCATTTCCAAAAGGAATTACACGCCATAACCAAATGGGGTTTATTCTAGGGACAAGGGCTAGTCCAATATTCAAAAATCAGTCAATGTCATGTACCACCTTAACAAGATGAAGAAGAAATTTCACATGATCATATCAATTGACAAAGAAAAAGCATTTGAAAAAATTAAATGTCCATTCATAATATAAAAATTTCTCAGAAAACTAGGAATAAAGAGGAACTTGCTCAACTTGATAAGGAACTCCTGCAGAAAGCCTACAGCCAACATCTACAAAACGGTGAAGACTGAAGGTTTCCCCTGCAATTGGGAACAAGACAAGGCTGCCCACTCTCACCACTACTATTCCACATGATACTGGAAGTTCCAGCCAGAGCAACAGGCAAGAAAGGAAATAAAAGGCATGCAGTTATAGTCGAGTCTTGTTACTTGCAGGACTTATGCTCCATAAAGTTGCCATGAACACCAAGTCAGCAAACACTGAACTGTTGCTCCCAGGGGAAACAGAAGGTTAGGTTCCTGCGAGCCCCCAGTCACAGCATTTTCATCAACAAAACACCATTTGCGTTATGTGGGTTTGTTTGCCAACATCCTTGTAAAACAAGCCTGTTTCATCAGTGATGAAACCCTGGTGTCCCACACAAACTTTTTCCCATATAGCAATTAGCAGGTGTTTTTTAAATTCATCCCCAACCTCCTGATCTGCAGAACCTGCCTCACCTGCAAGTTTAACATTTTTCATGCCGTCTTGCCTTTAGAAATGTGCAAGCCAGCCCTCACAGCTGGGAAGGGCTCACCATTCCCCTGCCCCTGAGTAAGGTCACCGTCAACTGCTGTGCCTTCCCTCACAGCCGTGCTGCCCACTGCACATTCTTTCGTCAGTTGTCATCTCGTGAATCCACAGATTTAGCTGCTTCGCCATCTTTTCCATAGTTTCTTCATACACTAGAGGTGTTACTTTACCACTTTCCAGAGCAGCCTCAGGTACAATTTGGCGAATTTCCTCTTCCTTTTTCTGGATGTGCCGTATTGTTATTCATTAACACTGAACTCACAGAACTGCACCAGAACTCATGCCTGAAGGAAATCTGTCTGTATGTGTATTTTCTTCTAAGGCCCATCACAGCCTTCCTGTGCTCAAGAACAGTGGACCTCACATCAGCACGACGCTTGGGGCTGTTTTCAACAGAGAAATCACCAACAAAAAGCACAAAAATGCAAAAAATGTGGCACTACACAGACCGTGGAGAGGACGCATGTTTATAAGGAGGCAGAGAATAGTCTTGTTCAACCTCAGCGGGAAATGTGTGAGCCGAGACATTACCAAGCCAAGTGGGCTTGCCTCCTGGTGAGTGAAATGAGACTCTACACTAGTGGAAGTTGTCTCACAAAGTAAAGTTTATTTGCAGCAAATAGGAGGCCATGAGGAATCATTCCAAAGTCATGGCGTCCCGGAACAAAGGGAAGCAGGAAATTTTATTTGGTTGGGGAATGAATATTCAAAAGGGAGAGGCGGGTATTCACTTGCACAGGCTCAGTGGGAGAACATGCTTCCACGTGAGGCCTAAGCTCCTCCTGGAGAGATCTTTGCATTAAAATAAGGCAAAGGTCATGGGCATAGCTCTTGTGGTGAGGCTTGGTCAGTTTCAGGATGGTTGGTAGTTACATCTCCTTAACGCACAAAAGGAGAAGAAACAACTTGGAAAAACAGCTGCTTCCAAACCCACCTTTGAGTTTCTTGAGGCCCCTAGTCGGTGACAGAGAGACTGAAATTTTTCACCACTCTGTGTGTTCACAAACGATCCCGAAAGCACCGTGTGTATTGATTTGGGGGCTACAAATACACTTTAATGTATAGGTGAATTTGCAAATATAGGACTCTTGAACAGTGAAGATCAACTGTGATTGCCAAACACACGTGCCACAGGGTTCATATCTAGAACATATAAAGAACCCTCAAAACACAACAGTAAAAGTATAAAGAATCCAATTAGAAAATGAGCAAAAGACGTGAAGAAACAGCTCACTGAAGAGGACATGGGGATGACAATCAGGCACATGAACAGATGTCCACCATCACCAGCCATCAGGGAAATCGAAACCACAAAGAGAAAACTCCAGACTCCTGTCAGAACAGGAGAACGTAAGAAGCGACAAGGACCACAGGCTGGTGAGGATGAGGACGGACCTCTCACTCACCTGGTGGGGCGGACAATGGTATCACCACTCTCAAAAACAGTCTGGCAGTTTCCTAAAACAGTAAACATTCCCATACCATATGACCCAGCAAATGCGGTCCTGAGTGTTTATCCCAGAGATGGGAAAGTTAAGGCTACCCAGAAACCTGTACATGAGTGTCATAGCAGCTTTATTTGTCAGATCCTAAAATTAGAAACAACCAAAACGTCCCTCAGTAGGAGAGAGGTCAAACACACTGTGGTCTGTCCAGCCCACGGAACACTAGTCAGCAGTGAGAAGGAATGAACTGGAGATGCACACAACAACCCAGAGGGATCTCAAGGATGTTATGCTGAATCAAGCAGCCAGTCTCAGAAGGTCACCTGCTGTGTGACCCTGTCACCGACTAGGGACCTCAAGAAACTCAAAGGTGGATTTGGAAGCAATTAACTGTTTTTCCAGGTTGTTTCTTCTCCTTTTGTGGGTTAAGGAGATGTAACCACCAGCCATCCTGAAACTGACCAAGCCTCACCACCAGAGCTATGCCCATGACCTTTGCCTTATTTTTAACGCAAAGATCTCTCCAGGAGGAGCTTAGGCTTCATTATGTGGAAGCGTATTCTCCAACTGACCCTGTGCAAGTGAATACCCACCTCTCCCTTTTGAGTATTCATTACCCAACGAAATAAAAGTTCCTGCTTTCCTTTGTTCGGGGACACCATGACTTTGGAAATGATTCCTCATGGCCTCCTATTTGCTGCAAATACACTTACTTTGTGAGACAACTTCTACTGGTGTACAGTCTTATTTAACTCACCAGGAGACGAGCCCACTTGGTTCGGTATCAGATTGGCGACCCAGAGGGGACATACCCCTTCGTGATGCCTGTGCTGCCGGCTTGACGTGGCTGCCCGGTCGCGAGACCCAGCGGCTGCACTGAGTGCTTTGCTCAGAGGATCACTCAGTGGAGGTGAGTGGCGCCAACCCCACGGCATGGCTATAAGAGTTATTTTCTTGAGTTGTCTCACAAAGCCTGTCTGTTGGGGCCTGGCTTTGGGGTTTGAGTCCCTACCCGGATGTAGCCTGGCTCAGGGGAGTGAGAGTCCCCTCTATCTGGAAGGACTGCATGACCTGGCCACTTGAGAAGGGCTGATGCTCGGTTCTGGCGAAACCAGCACAATCTCTGGTGACTAGTCAGGGGTCAAATCCCCCTGGAGATTGAATCTCATCTGGAGTGCCCTGAGTCTGTCTGGCTAGGGGTCAAATCCCCACTGGAGATTGAATCTCATCTGGAGTGATGAGGTGGGGGTTCGAGGCCCCCTGAGGTCACTGAGTCTGCCTTTGTGTTGTGCCTGTGATCAGAGGAGGGGTCCCCTTGGATGGAGTTAAACCCCTCTGGAGTTGCTGAACCGGTTTTTGTTTGTTTGTTTGTGTGTGTGTGTGTGTGTGTGTGTTTGTCGAGGTTGGTCGACATGGCCTTTTTGTCAAGCTCGACATTTTCCACAGTCTGGCTTTTCTGTACTCCTAGGTTTTTGTTTTTTGTCTTCCTTGCCCTCCCTATCAGTGGATGCTGGGTGAAACCCAGCATCCACCCGTTTTATTTTTCCTTAAGGATTTAGTTACGCGGCCTGGGTCTGGTGTCAGGCTGTAAGGGTGCTAAACCTCCTCTGGGCACAGCCTTGTGGCATCTGTGTCACCACTAACAGTTACAGGTTGTTCCTGGGAGGTTGGAAACAGATCATAAGAGAAGGTGCTGGAATATGGGGGAACAGGCTCCATCCTGGAGGAGAGCCCATTGGGATGAATGTCTTTGGGTATTTACCATTGACCTGAGAACAGATGACAGCCTGGTCGCAATATTCACTGGAAGATGGGGAAAAATGGCCAGAAAGGGGACCCTAAATGTTAAATGGGAAGAAATCCTCTATGCCCAGTGCTTCATGGCACTATGTCTCTGATGAGGAGGACTTGCTTCTCCAAATCAGGAGCCAGGGGACTGAGGGAAGCCCACCTCCGAGTCCACCTCGCTTCAGACCAGCTGGCGAGCCCCGAGAGACTCTGGAGGCTGTAACAGGGCCAAACCCTTTACTATCCCCCTGAGCAATCCCTCTACAGGGAATTGGACTCTCCAACAGCCAAAGACCCTTCACCCTCCTCTTCCAGATAGTACAACTAAATTAGAAACCAGTTACAAACCTGGGATATATCCAGTTTGTACGTGGTGGTGAGGGGAGATTTATTAATGTGCACGTCCCCTTGTCCACCTCTGATCTGTATAATTGGAAGGCACTCACTAAAGGATTGAGGGCTGACCCAGAGGAACTCATAAGCCTGACAAAGGGAATCTTCTCCACTCATAATCCAACCTGTGCAGATAGTCAAAGCCTGTTAATTACACTCCTCATGGCTGAGGAAGAGTCGTCTATTCTGTTGAAAGCTAGGAAACAAGCACATAGTGAATATGACCCAGGATCAGACATTTGCAAGCCTAGTAAACAGGCTGTACCAGGGACT
This sequence comes from Ceratotherium simum simum, assembly GCF_057802395.1. Classification (NCBI taxonomy): domain Eukaryota; kingdom Metazoa; phylum Chordata; class Mammalia; order Perissodactyla; family Rhinocerotidae; genus Ceratotherium; species Ceratotherium simum. Next base: position 54,522,510 of record NC_141919.1, on the reverse strand, counting down.
AACCCTGGGTGGAATCCCAATTATCCTGATGATCAAAAAGCTAGGATATTTTTTGGGTTTGCTTTTGAAAGCCATGAAAATAGTCAGTCACCAAAAGTCAATGATCTAATCAACTATGCCTGTGTAATGAAGTTCCCATTAAAGCCCAAAAGGATGAAGTTTGGAAGGCTTCTGGGTTGATGAACATGTGGAAATTTCGGGGAGAGTGGTGCGCCCAGAGAGGGTCTGGAAGCTCCACGTCCCTTTTCTACGTATTTTGCTCTATGTATCACTTCCATCTGGCTATTAAGTAAAACGTTTTTCTGCATTCTGTGAGCCGCTCTATCAAATGAATTAAACCCGACGAGGAGATTATGGAAATCTCTGGTCTGCGGCTGGTTGGTCAGAAGCACAGGTGACAATCTGGACTTGTAATTGGCATCTAAAATGGGAGGCAAAAGGTAATCCTGTGGGACTGAATCCTTACTCTGTGGGATCTGATGCTGCCTCCAGGCAGACAGGGTCAGAATTGAGTTAAATATGTTAAACTTCTTAGCAGGTAAGGGATATAAAGTGTCTAAAGGAAAGGCACAAATATCTAAAAAGAGACTGTAAAGTATTTGACATTCATGAAAGACAGGGAATAACTATAGGAGTGCTAACCCAAATGTTGGGACCCCTAAAAAGAGTGGTAGCCCATTTCTCAAAGCAGCTAGACACTGTGGCGAAAGGATGGCCTCAATGCTTGAGAGCTGTAGCTGCCACCTGCCTCCTAACCAAGAAAGCAGAAAAACTGACTATGGACCAACCCATGACAGTGTGGACGCCCCATCAGGTCTCTAGCCAGCTAGAGACTAAAGGACATCTATGGGTATCCCAGAGTAGAATCAGATTTCCTTAAAGCCCTGTCATACCTTAAACCCAGCTGCCCTGCTCCCTGGTTCCAATGGGCCTATTACCCATCCTTGCCTGGAGGTGACTGATCAGGTTTACTCTAGCCGCAGAGATCTCCAGAGTGAACCACTGCCTAATGCAGAGGAAGTATGGTTTGTAGAGGGGTGCAACTTCATGAATAATGGATGAAGAAGAGCAGGTTATGCAGTAGTGCCTCTGCATGCAACCACAGAGGCCAAGGGGCTGACACCAGGCACCTCGGCCCAAAAGACAAAAATAATTGCATTAACTAGAGCTTTGGAATTGGGCATTTGAAAAGAAAGAGGACTCTTTAAGAGCAGCAATAAAAACAATTAAACCTAGGGCAGAGATCCTTAAACTGCTGGAAGCAGTACAGGGCCCCGAGGAAGTAGCTGTGGTCCATTGTAGAGGCCATCAAAGTGGGGACTCTGAGGGTATAGAAGGAAATAACTTGGCAGATGCAGCTGCTAAAAGGGCCTGCCGTTAATTCCCCCTCTACACTCCTATGAGTCTACACCAGTGTATTCCCCTGATGGAGTAAGGGAAGCCGCAACACAGAGTTCTCAGTGGTCCCCAATAGTTAAGGGCTGGATGATACACCTACGAGGGAAGATTTGGGTCCCCAAACAAACAGCTTGGGGGGTCTGTAAGAGTGCTCATGATTCTACCCATTATGGAGCAGAGACCTCATACCTATGGCTGAAGAAGGTCAAAAACACCCCAGGTATAAAAAACTTATTGAAAAAAATAACTGGACAATGCATTTATTGCCAGAAAAATAATGTTCAAACCAGACCTCCTGTACCTCCCCTGGCCAAAGCAATTCAAATTTGGGGACAGACTGGAAAGTTGATTTTACTGTTATGCCCATGGACCCTGGAGGGTACTGTGGATACATTTACAGGAGGATTCAAGCCTTTCCTTGTAGGTCGAAAAGGGCGAATAAGGTAACAGAAGTGTTGTTACCCGATTTTGGGTTGCCTAGATCAATTCAGAGTGACAATGGGCCAGCTTTTATATCAATAATAACCTCTGAAGTCCATAAATTCGTACTGGAGAGAAACCCTTTCATTGTAATGAGTGTGGAACAATGTTCAGTTACCACTCAGCCCTTACTATTGTGGGAGATCAAGATTTGGCCATCCTAAAATCTATCTCTTTACCTTGATTGTTTTCTCTGAGGGACATTTGACCTCCCCCACTAACTGCCTAAAGAATTTGACATGGTGGCTCCTTCCTAGAACAGATCTATCATGATGGCTGTAAAGATAATGTAGCATAGAGGTTACAATAGAAAAGGCACCAACAAGCCCATCTTATCGGAAGTTCTGTCTCTCTGGCCACATTCTCTGGATGGCCCTGCGAGGAGTTGCCAGACAATCATTTACATTTATAAGGGAAATCTCCATTTGTAAAGGTATCTCCCTCTCTGTTTTGGAAAGTGGGGGGATGGCCTCATTTCTAGAGGTTTATCAATGTGGAAGGTGAGGCCTTAAATCTGCATAATAACCTTACTCTTGTTTACTGTGCTTTAGTGGTAATCTCCTGGAACTGACTCCCCCCACCCCCAACATCCTCCTTTGTCGTTGGCTGAACATGGTATTTAAGACGAGAATTTCTGCCATTGTGTTGAGAAACGCAGCGTCCCTGCTTTCTCCCATGTATACATGTTATTAAACTTGGTATTATTTTCTCCTGCTAACCTGTCTTGTTAATTATTTGGCCAGCCATAAGAACCTTAAGGGAAAGGGCAGAGGGAGATTCTCCCTCTTCCCCTGAACACTATACATCAGAGAATTCACACTGGTGAGAACCTTATGCACGTAAAGAATGTGGGTTAAGCTCCAGAATTTAGACTTCATCAAATATCCAAGATCTCATGATACAAAGATAACCTTAGGAATATTATAAATGCTTCCATAAAATGTTTTATCATGTGTTCTTAAGTTATTACTGACTATAAAATAGAAATCTTTTTTTAAAAGTATATTTAAGTGTTAAGCAAGACAGTTGCACTAAGAAAAATATTTTGGAGAAGAAATGTAAGCAGGTGACCTGTAGCTACCTCACTGTCACTAAAATTTATTTTTGTCATAGTTTAAAAGCAAATTGTGTACTTGGTGGTTGTTAAAACTTTTGGGTTGTTTCTCCTCTGCTTTCTAAGCCATTCACCTGAAAAGAAAATCACTCTATAAACTATGCGGGTATAAGTCCTGTGAGTTTTCTCCCTGACTACTTGTTCAGATAAGTAATGACTGGCTATCCACCCCAGGCTCTGCCCTGGATTCTAACCAACCCCATACCATTTAGGCACAGCATGCTTCCAAGGAGGCTGCACGTTCCTGGGCAGCAGGACTAGGTCCATCAGAGAAAGGGGCAACCCAGTATCTAGACTATAAAGAGCTGATGGACTCTAGAGGAGGAGGGGCAAGTATGCCCAGATTCTAAACACATTGAGGCTATAAAATTACAGATGGTCATTACGAACAACTTGGGGCTATGCCTCTGGTGACCCACAAACCTATTTGAGATTAGCTGGAAATTCTACTGCTCTACTGGTCCCTGTGACAACACCCATGCTCAGCAGGAAGCAGTTACAAAAGACGGACCTTTGACCTGTGCCCCTCAAGAATGAGGAGCAGGATAAAACTAGAGGGGGGATTTGTCACCAACTAGGTGCCTTGAGAAACTCAAAGGTGGGTTTGGAAGCAATTAACTGTTTTTCCAAGTTGTTTCTTTTCCTTTTGTGTTAAGGAGATGTAACTACCAACCATCCTGAAACTGACCAAGCCTCACCACCAGAGCTATGCCGGTGCCCTTTGCCTTATTTTTAGTGCAAAGATCTCTCCAGGAGGAGCTTAGGCCTTATTATGTGGAAGCGTGTTCTCCCACTGAGCCTGTGCAAGTGAATACCCACCGCTCCCTTTTGAATATTCATTCCCCAACTAAATAAAAGTTCCTGCTTTCCTTTGTTCGGGGACGTCGTGATTTTGGAAATGATTCCTTGTGGCCTCATATTTGCTGCAAATACACTTTACTTTGTGATACAACTTCCACTGGTGTAGAGTCTTGTTTAACTCAACAGGAGGCAAGCCCACTTGGTTCCATATCAAGCCCACTACAGAGCATTCTCAGAACGACAGGTTAGAGAGCTGGAGGGCACATGAGTGGTGCCAGGCCTAGGGCTGGTGGGGAGGGGTGTGTGAGGGTCCACAAAGGAAGCAGGGGGCAGATCTCTGTGTTGAGGGCACAGGCCCGTGTCTCAGTGGCGGCGGTGGAATCCGCATACGTGATCAAATGACACAGAACTGTGCACCCACCTTCCACCAACATCAACTTCCTGAATTTGACTCTGTACTATAGTTTTGTAAGGTGTCAGCGTTGGGAAAACTGGGTAAAGGGTACATGGGGCCTCTCTGTATCATTTTTGCAACGTCTTGTGAATCTATAATTATTTCAAAAAAAAGTTTTAAAAAACTTAGGGAGGCGTGTCAAAGAATATGCAGACGTGGTTTAAAGCCACCACACAGCTGCAGACGCCTCACCGGTTCAGTGGAAGCCACACTTCAGGAAGTGCGGGTATCGCCCCAGGAAGCCGATATCAGGACGGCGGCTGGGGACCCTGAAGGAGAGGGCTGGGAAGAGCATGCAGTATGGATGGTGATTCAGGTGAGCCACCCGAGTGGCCATGAGCTTGTCGGGTGGGAGCTGACCATGCGGTGCATGGGGTAGGGAAGGGCACATGGCCTCCGGAGGAGGGCAGGGGAGCCGGCCAGGGTGGACACCCACCCACTGAGTCGCTCTGGTCACCGATGGCTGTGCAACCTCAGAGGCCTAAACAGTTTATCACAGTGTGACTTTGTGGGCCAGGCTCTGGGGCAGGGCTCAGAGGGGCAAGCTACTTGCGTCCTTGACGGGGCCGTGGGTGGAGTCCAGCTGCTGAACACTGGTCCAGAGGGTGCAAAATGGCCCCCCTTTCATGCCTGCTGCTGGAAGGCAGCCTCCTCTGGACGCATCTCCCTGAGGACAGCAGGGGGGTGTAGCTGCCCACAGGGCCCTCTCCCTGGGCACAGCTCGATTCCCGCATCCTTTACTGGCCAGAGCACGCACAGGCCAGCCCAGATTCCAGGATGCCAAGCCACATGTCCACGGGGGAGGGTTAAAGTATCTATAGCCGCCAGGAAACCGCCATGTAGAGCGTGTTTCTAGATGGACAAGGCTGGGCAGCTGCTGGCCGTGGAGGCTCTAAGCGGCCGAGGGGGTTAACTCTACTCAGTGCCCCTCCAGGGTTTCCCGGGTACTCCTGCCGACAGCAAGCCGCCCACGGACCCGAGGCTGGAATAAACCAGAAACCAGAAGTGAGAAACACGCTTGAAAACTCATGTGACGTTTGCTTTCCACGGCGACATAGATGTTCTTTGTACTAGAGAAGTGATATTTTAATACTGTGCAGATCCAACGTCTCAGGGGCCCACGCTTGCCACGCCCCACAGCCAGCCCGGGGTTTCCTGTGCTCCTGCCCCCAGTGGAGCTCCCGGGATGAGGGCACATTGGGGACTGTTCCAGTCCTTGGGGCGCTCGTGTGGGGTGTGGGGACGCTGCTCAGACAAGGATGTGCCCGGTGGACGGACAGGACAGACAGACACGTCACGGGAGATTCGTGAAGTGTCACATTTTAATCTTTTCTTAAATTTTTTTCTGACTATACAACTAATGTATGCTCAATAGCATTTTCAAACAGTATATAAAAACCTAAGGAAAAGACTGAAATCCCACCAGACTGAAGTAACCACATGAATGTGTTGGTTTCCATCCTCATATGCAGGTCTCTACACACGTGCACACACATACTTCACTTTACAAAAACAAGATCAGGGCCCGCCCTGTGGCTTAGTGGTTAAGTGCGCGGGCTCTGCTACTGGTGACCCAGGTTTGGATCCCGGGAGCACACCGATGCACCGCTTCTCCGGCCATGCTGAGGCCACGTCCCACGTACAGCAACTAGAAGGATGTGCAACTATGACATACAACTATCTACTGGGGCTTTGGGGGAAAAAAAAAAAAAGGAGGAGGATTGGCAATAGATGTTAGCTCAGAGCCGGTCTTCCTCAGCAAAAAGAGGAGGATTAGCATGGATGTTAGCTCAGGGCTGATCTTCCTCAAAAACAAAAACAAAAACAAAACAGGATCATACCACACTTGCTGCTTCTGTCATTGACACCTTTCCCTTTACTGGTCACTTTTGGGGTCCCTCCTTTAAACTCGTTTTCACCCCACTGCCCACCAAGTCAGCCCATTTCTTTCTGCATATGTGTATAAGCATATGCTGATACATTAGAACTTTTGCAACACTTCTGAAACATTTGAAATACTTTCAAATGTTTCTATTTTTTATTTTATCAAAAAGAATTAAAGTTTTGCAAACTGTTCTCTGTCCTGCTTTTCTCATACACAGTTTGGAAATGCCTCCACGCACATGACACACACCTCACACTTTCCTTCCAATGGCTGCGTGGATCCCCTGGACGGTGTCCCCCATTCTATCCACTCATCACCCAGCTGATGGACCATTGCTTCACCTTCAGAATTCTACCACGCAGTATTTGTAGACAACGCTGCAACGCCACAATAAATACTCTCATGTTTATGTCTATGTTGATGTCTTTACTTCTACTGCCCAGACACTCTCATGTGGGCTGGCTGTATCACAGGGATGCGTAGGTTTTATTTTAACACAGATTTCCAGATTCCTCTCCAAAGTTCTACAGCAATTCACAGCTCCACCAGCAATGAATGAATATCCTTTTCCACATTTCTACCAGCAATAGAGGCTACCATTTTTCGTTCATTTTTGTAAATTTGCATATGCTATTTTTAGCATATCCTTGACAATTACTTATTTCTATTTAATAGCTATTCATATCTTTCATATTTTTATTATTATTAAGTGTTGTTTATATATTATGGCACTAATCATTATCTTTCATATGCACTGCAAATATTTTTCCAATCTAACATGAAGTCTTTTGACTTCTTTGGTATGTTTTTTTATTTATTTGCATATGTCATTTATGTGTATCTATGTGTGTGTATATATATAACAAAGTATATTTTTAAAATTTGTATGAAGTCAACCATGGCTCCACTGCTGTCTGTCCATCCCAGTGTCATGACTACACTGACCTGACTACAAACTGTTTTCTCTTTTTGGTCCAGTCTACGTGTCAGCAGCCACGCGGAGCCCTCCCGGTCTGTTCCCGGTTTCCCATGCTCGCGGGCTCCATGTGGCCGTGTGGCCGTGTCCGGCTGGGGAATGTGGGCAGAGGTCCAGGCCTCGCCCCCTGAATGAGGGACGCAGGTGACTCGGGGGGCCCCGTGGGCGACGGCAGCGCCTGGGCCAGAGAACTGCCCACCCGCATCCCCCTGACTTCGTGTGAGGAGGAATCCGCTTCTCTTTTCTAAGGGTCTGGACCCCTGGGTCTCCTCGCCGCTGCCCCCCACTCGCCCAACCACCCCAGCGCTCGGGCCGGAAACCGGCCGAACCAGCGGCGGCGGGCGGGGCCGGGGGAGCTGGCCTGCCCTGCGCCTGTCCCCACCCCGGGCTGTCCCAGCCCTCCTCAGAGGGTGGCCCCGGGCAGGGAGGGAAGTGGAGACCCGCAGCCTCCCGGACCCACGAGGCGGGTCCGCGGTCTAACAGGTCCCAGTCGCCGGGAGGCGGCGTGCCACCTGTGCTGGCTTTGGTCACCCTGATGTCACCTCCACGTCTCAAAGTAATGTGCTTACTCACCATTTCTTCTTTTTTGTTTAAATTTTTTTTATTGAAGTATAGCCGACATACAATGGTATGTTAGTTTCAGGTGTACCACGTAGGCTCTCCTGCATCCTTGATTGACAACAGTTAATAGTAGCCATTGGTTTCACACCGTTAAGACTCTTGGGCACTATCCCGCCTCTCTCCCACTCCCCACCTCTCCTAGTCGGGGCCCTCCAGCTCCAGCTCCCAAGCCGCACACACAGGTGCAGGGCTCCGGGAGACATGGGGTGCCGAGCTGCAGCTCCCCTGGATGTCAGCCACCCTCCCTGCCCCCACTGCCACCTCCTCCCACTGCAGTCTGGTGTCCCCAAGGGTGGTCCCCCGTGCAGGCCCTGGACTTGCATTCGGGCCTGTGGCCAGGGCTCCTTCCCCCGACAACGCCTGTGATCTATTTTCCAGCTTCCAAAAATAAATGGAAATTTCTGGACCTACTGTAACAGCCCTGCCCATTCTCTTCACCCTGAGTGGATTTTTTCTACAGAGTTGTTTTTTCCAGCATTGCTATTGCCCTGACCCATTCCAGTAACTAGGACTAGGCCAGCCAAGCAGTGTTTAGGATGGTGGTTCCCAAACATAGGCCCTTGATGCCTGGACGACTGCCGGGAACCAAGGAGAAGGGCCGCAGGAGGAACCAAGCCTGCTGGCACCTCCACCTCAGACTTCCAGCCTCCAGACTGTGAGAAAAGAAGTTTCTGTTGTTTGAGCCCCCTGCTCTGTGCTGTTCTGTTAGAGCAGCCCCGGGGCACCAGCAGCCCAGTCTGTTCCAGTTCCCCACAGAGGCCCGGGAGCTGCGGGGCCGCGGCCCCAGACACTCAGTCCTCGGAGGGGGACACCGGCCTTCCGATGAGAGTGATTCTTCGGCAGCGGAGCCAGCTTCCAGAGCCTGTCTCTGCTTGTACTGCAGTGACAAAGCTTCCGCACAAATGACACTTGAAAACACTTGTCGCTGATACAGTAAAGTGGGCTGTCTACAGACGGATGCAGTTCATTATTTTAACCTTGAAATTGGCCAGACTGTGAATTAGCAGCTTTGCTGGGTTTCTGCTCTTCAGGGGACTTTGTTACGGAGTGTTTCTTGGATTCCCTCTCACCCTAGCTCTTCGTGCCCGCAAGCGGATGTTGGGCTCTGCCCATGTTCTTCTAAGTCACTCCGCTTGGCACTGAAATGATTTAAATGAATCCACATCACCCCTGGCCATTTGGCACGGAGTCAGAGCCAGGGAGCTGGTGGAACGAGCCTCAGGAATTGCAGGGGATCCAGTCAGAGGCAGGGGTGCAGCAGTCGTGGCAGAGACAGGAGGAAGGGGCGGCAGCGTCACCCCCAGTGAAGGTAGCACTGAGGTGGGGCCGCTGAGCATGCGAGTGGCTGGCACAGGTGGCCCAGAGGCAGGCTAGTTGGAACCCTGGCGGCCTGAAGTGGAGAGGAGAGGACGGAACTGAGACCCACCCTCAACTTGGGTGCAGCTCCTCGAAGGCCAGAGGCACGCCCCACACCCCCAGGGAAAGGCAGCGTAGACAGGGTGCTGTGCACAGGGTTGTACCAACAAGCGCCTGACTAAAGGAAGCTGTTCCAGTTGTCAGTGCATGTGCATAATGAACACAGTGCCGCACTGAGACAGGTTGAAATACCCAGATGGCGTGGGGACAGCTCGCCTCCACCATGCTGAGGGTGGTGTAGAGAAGTGTCAGTCACACGACCTCAACCTCTGGCCATGTTCATGGTGTGTGACCAGGCTGTACACCCACTGCACCGGCCACAGTGGCTGGCTCGAGGGCAGTGTGTGACCTAAAGCGTTGGGATTTTTCAATGTGACGATGGAGAGAAAGGCCTTTGCCTCGCATCGTGGAGTCAGAAGGAGATGACGCTGGCTCTGCCTGGGACCACATCCCCAGCACTGTCTGCAGTCAGGAAATGAAACCAGGAAGAGATGAGCAGAGGTGGGAGAGAGCACCCCAAACCTCCAACGTCCCTGGGCGTATTGGCCTGGGCCCCACCCACCCCCCGATGTCCCAGCTGTGTGGGCAGGTGAGTCCCCTTGTTTGTTTTTGATGCTTTGAGCTGGGTTCACTCACAAGCGAGGTTATAACTCACACAGGGTTTGGCACCTGGGGTGGGCTGTGGCAGGTGACTGACCCTAAAACATAGAAGGCCTGGATCCGGGTGGGAGAAGTGGGGCTCCGTGAGTCAGCAGTCCTCTGGGGGCGAGGCTGCAGAGCCATTCTCAGCTCCAGGATGGGACCACACTGAGGCCTTATCCACCGGGTTGGGTGGGACATGCTGGGGCATCAGGAGGGGCATCGTCTCCATGGCCTTGGGAGGTGGGGGCTAGGGCTCAGCAGCTGCCCCCCCCCGCCACTGGGCTTTGGACAGGACCAAACTAGTATAGAATCTGCTAGTCTTCCCTAGGTCTTTATCTCTGGGGGAGGGGAAGGCAGTGCAGCCTTTGGGGCAGCGACGTCCCCTGAGGCGCTGTACCGGACAGTTTATCCAGTCATTAAATAAAGTCCCGTCCTCATCACCTCCAGATGTGAGCTCTGTGATGACAGACCCTGTCTGCTTTGCTCCCTGCTGTATCTCAAGCACCCAGAACTTCCTGGAACATAGAAATTACAGAAAAACTGTTTGTTAAAAAAATAATGTTATGGGGCCAGCCCCGTGGCGAAGCGGTTAATTGCGTGTGCTCTGCTGCTGGCGGCCCAGGTTCGGATCCCAGGTGGTACTGATGCACCTCTCGTCAGGCCATGCTGTGGTGGCATCCCATATAAAGTGGAGGAATATGGGCACAGATGTTAGCCCAGGGCCAGTCTTCCTCAGCAAAAAGAGGAGGCTTGGCATGGATGTTAGCTCAGGGCTGATCTTCCTCACAAGAAATAGAAATAAGAATAATGTTATGACCTAGGTATTATCGACATCATTTGATGCTTGGGAAACTGAGGCTCGGAGAAGTTACGAAGCTGTCTGTGATGGTTAATTTTATGTGTCAACGTGGCTAGGCTACAGAGCCTGGTGGTGTGGTCAAACACCAGCCTGGATGTCGCTGTAAAGGTGTTTTAAAGACTTGATTAACATTGAAATCAGCAGACTCTGAGTAAAGCAGACTACCCTCCCTAATGTGGGTGGGCCTCATCCAATCAGCTGAAGGCCTTAAGAGCACAGACTGAGGTTTTCCCCGAAAAGAAGGAATTCTTCCTCGGACTGTAACATAGACACCTCGCTTGAGTTTCCAGTCTGCTGCCCTGATGAATTTGCCTGAAGAATGTGATGTCAGCTCTTCCTGAGCATCTGGCCTGCCTGCCCTACAGACTTCAGGCTTGCCAGCCCCCACAATGGATGAGCAAATTCCTTGCAATAAATCTCTTTCTCTCTCTCTTTCTTTTTTGATAGATAGATAGACAGATAGATATGGATGACATAGATAGATAGATAGATAGATAGATAGATAGATACAGGTGTGGGTTCAGGCATCGTATCTGTTCTGTTTCCCTGGAGAACTCTGACTAATACACTGGCCCAGCTCACACGCCTGTTCAGTGTCAATGTGACTAATGGCTGATATTTATCATGTGATTCAACCCTTACGACTGTTGTTCGTTATATTTCACAGGTGAGGAAACTAAGGCTCAAAGGTAAGAGACTCGGCCGAGTTCGCACAGCTGGAAGGAGCCAGGCTTCGCACACGGAAGGTGTGCATCGTCCCTGGCCTGACGTTCACTGCTCGACCACTCGCTCCCAAGGAGAACAGGCTCGATCCCGTCAGACTCCATCCCAGTGACCCTCCCAATAGCGTCCTCACGAGCCCTTGAGGAGACTCCATGGTCACAACAACGATGACAACTAGAGCCAGCATTCGCCATGCCCTGTCACCTGCAGGAACCCTTCCGGCCCTTTCCTCCCCACCACAGCTCCGTAAGTAGGCACCGCTTTTGTCAAAGAGGAGACGCCAGATACACAGACGCCGTGTCACTGGCCCAGGTTCACAACAGTCAAAGTTGTATCCAGAGACACACTGGATTTTCACTGAGTCCTTACAGTAATCACAACAGAGTGTCCCGTGGTGACGCTTGTCACCGTCCACTCAAACATGGCAGGACAGACCCCGACAGGCTGCGGTCAGTTGTTTAGGGTCTCCAGGTTGTCAGGGGGTCCCTGAAGCCCCCAGTTCATCACACCCTTCCCCGCAGTCTGCAGGTTGCCTGGAGTGGGAGGTGCTGAGGGAGGGGTGAGGGGCCCTGCTCTTGGGCATCGCTGTCAGTGGCCTCGGTCCCTGGAGGACAGCTGTCACCTCACCCCTCTCACCTCACCTCTCTGTCAAGGCACTTCGGTTGGGCCAGCTGTGGGCCTGGGCTCACCCCACTGCTGCGCACAGACGTGAACCCTGCCTCTCGCAGGGCTTCCTGGGGGACATTTACAAAGGCATGGGCGTCAGGCCTCCGTCCACACACAGTCACAGGGCATCTGCTGATTGTCCCCACGGTGCCGGGAACATCACGCAGGTCAAGTACTCTCCCTGCCACTGAGGGCCCCATCCGTCAGGGAGGCCCACGTTCGAGTATCTGCCCACTCGGACCACATGCAAGACGGGGCTGGCCCAGGACGCCGCCTGGGACAGCCGAGCAGGCACAGAACACGGGGGACGTGATCAGCTCCAGGCGGGGACTAGAGGAATTTTGTTTCCTTACTTAGAGTTTTCTCGAGTATTTTGTACTGAGTATCACTTTTATAATCAGAAAAGACATTTAAGGATCTTTTCCAACTTGTCCTCCAAAAACCGAGTATTATCCTTGTTTTTGAGCTTCGTTGCTCTGATAGGCCAAGAGAGAGATGGAGAGAGATAGAAGGACAGAGACACAGAGAGACACAGACACACAGAGAGAGACAGAGAGAGATAGAGGGACAGAGACACAGAGAGAGACAGACAGAGACAGAGACACAAAGAGAGACAGAGAGAGACAGAGGGACAGAGACAGAGAGAGACAGACAGAGACAGAGACAGAGACACAGAGAGAGACAGAGAGAGATAGAGGGACAGAGACACAGAGAGAGACAGACAGAGAGACAGAGACACAGAGAGAGACAGAGAGAGATAGAGGGACAGAGACACAGAGAGAGACAGAGAGAGACAGAGGGACAGAGACACAGAGAGAGACAGACAGAGACAGAGACACAAAGAGAGACAGAGAGAGACAGAGGGACAGAGACAGAGAGAGACAGACAGAGACAGAGACAGAGACACAGAGAGAGACAGAGAGAGATAGAGGGACAGAGACACAGAGAGAGACAGAGAGAGAGACAGAGACACAGAGAGAGACAGACAGAGAGACAGAGACACAGAGAGAGACAGAGAGAGATAGAGGGACAGAGACACAGAGAGAGACAGAGAGAGATAGAGGGACAGAGACACAGAGAGAGAGAGACAGAGAGACAGAGACAGAGAGAGAAAGACAGAGGCAGACACAGAAAAACAGAAAATTCCTTTGAATTTGCATGTCTGATTATGTAAGCTGATAGTTTCTGCATGAGCACGGTTATTAGCTTTTTGCATTCTTCTTTTGGGACTTCAGTATTCCTGGGTTACACCATCCTCTCCCTTGGGTTGTTCCTCTTTTTTGATCACTGTGTAAAACCTACCTACATATTAGTATTTTTAATCCTTTGTCCATCATACATGTTTCGAAGGTGTCCGTGTCCTTACGCTGTTCGCTCTTGTGTCACAGGGCAGACCTCTCCACGGGGCAAATCGAGGATCTCGCTGTGATCTCGCTGTGATTTTCGGCTTGGTTGTCAGGCCCAGCAAGTTATTCCGCATCCTCAAAGATTTCATGGATGTTGGCTTACGTGTTATTATCATAGTTTTATGTTTTTATTTTTGTCATTCAAGTATTTAAACCATTTCAGATTCATTTTGATGTAAAACGTGAGAGAAGGACCTACCTTTTCCCCCCAAGGGTGGCTGATTGTGACAATCACAGTGGGTGACTCCTTTCCCACTGATGTGAAATTCTCTTTGATTGTTTAAGAAAGTTTAATAAAGTCGTGTATATTTCTGTGTGATTCTGGACTTCCTTATTTGTTCCACTAATGTGTCGGCCCAAACAGCAGTACTATACTAATTATTACAAATTTTACAATATCTATTAAAAATTTGCTAGGGAAAGTCACCCTCATTGTTTTCCTTTTGTAGAATTTCCAAGCTATTTTTCTACATTTATTTTTTCTGAGTGAACTTTAGGACATTCTGTCAAGCTACCCCTAAAGAAACTTTGATTTGAATTTTTTTTAATTTACAAATTTACAAAAAGTTGTTAGGCTTCACATCCAAAAAGAGGGTATGAATTTCCATTTCAGTGAAAAAATAATGGCTAAGAACATGGACTTTTTAGCTGCATGGCCTGGCTTCAAAGTCCAACTCAGCAAGTTTCCTACTGTGTGACCTTGGGTGAGATATTAAACCTCTCTGTGTCTCAGCTTTTATATACGTGAAATGGTGGCTAATAAGAGTAGCCTCTTCTGGGGCCGGCCCTGTGGCGTAGATTAAGTGCACGCGCTCCGCTTCAGCGGCCCAGGGTTTGCAGGTTTGGATCCCAGACACGGACCTACACACCAATTGTCAAGCCAGGCTGTGGTGGCATCCCATATAAAGTAGAGGAAGATGGGCACAGATGGTAGCCCAGGGCCAGTCTTCCTCAGCAAAAAGAGGAGGATTGGCAACAGAAGTTAACTCAAGGCTAGTCTTCCTCCCAGAAAAAAAAAAGAGTAGCCTCTTCAGAGGGTGGTTGTGGAAATTAAATGAATAAATGTTCGTCAGTGGTTAGAATAATCCCTGGCACATTCTTAAAGGATGCTAACTTTTCTCACTTGTTATTATCCTCACTAATGTTTTGTGCTCTGCTCCATGTTGGTTCCACACAAGAACACTGGGAAGATTGAGTTGACATCCAGAAAATACAGAACAGAGCATTCCCCATGGGAAACACTCCACTACACTCTTTTTAACATCAAATAGCAGAAGGAGCTCTTTCTGCCCACTCCTGTCACCTCTCAGGGTCACTGCACCTTCAGTATTGTGGGAACAAAATACAGGAGAGGGGCTGGCCCGGTGGCACAAGCGGTTAAGTGCGTGCGCTCCTCGGCGGTGACCCAGGGTTGGCCGGTCCGGATCCCAGACGCGCACCGACACACCGCTTCTCCCGCCATGCTGAGGCCGCGTCCCACATACAGCAACTACAAGGATGTGCAACTATGACATACAACTATCTACTGGGGCTTTGGGAGAAAAAAAGGAGGAGGATTGGCAATAGATGTTAGCTCAGAGCCGGTCTTCCTCAGAAAAAAAAAAAGAGAGAGAAGGATTAGCACGGATGTTAGCTCAGGGCTGATCTTCCTCACAAAAAAAAAAAAAGATGAGGATTGGCAGATGTTAGCTCAGGGCCGATCTTCCTCACAAAAAAAGAACAAGGAAAAAAAACAGAAGAAACTCCCGTTTGAGACAATGGTCCATATTTTTTGTCCACGAAAAATCCCCCTTTATGTCCTTTCACGTAATTCAAGCCAGAGATCATGTCTCTCTGAGAATATACAGTCCTGGAGGGTGAGGGAGGGGGCAAGGCCGTTAGCTATTTCATTTGTTTTAAATTTCGTTCCCAGCCGAGACCGTGTTTTATGAGTTTCAGCTGGAATGGGGTTCCCATCTCGTCGTGAATCCGTGAGCATGAATGTTGTAACAGAAACGCCTTGAGACCTCCGTGCACAGTCGAAGCCACAGATCTTTTCACTCCAGGAAAATCGCAGCATTAACTGAATTCCTTGAGGTTCACCATGATCAACAAGTTACAGCGCTGATGAGTTAAGCTTTGATTTAATGCAGGACAATCAGCGCCAGAGAGCACCACGTTCTGTGGGTCCTCTGTGACCTCGGGAGACAGCGCCTCCTCGGCCTGCCCAGTGTCTGCTTTCCTTCCATCCTCATTCACGGCTTTTAAGGATTTGTCGGAACATAGTTCAATGAGCAATAGTAGCCAGCCACACACACCTGGACTGCCATGAGACTTTAAAAAGACTTTTTCTTCTCATTCATTTCAAACAAAGATGAACAGATATTCACAAAAAAAGGTTCCATAGGTGCTAAAACTTGAATCTTTCATTCCTAATGGCAGCTGGCGCACAGGGCAGTGTGGCCTTAGGTAAGTCAATCTCCCGGAAGCTAATTTTCACTCTCTGGAAAGGGTCCTAACGATACTCTCACAGCAGTTTTGATACTTCATAAATGTAAATAATTATGCAAACCTGTGTAATTTTGAATAAGGACTGTATTACTTAACTATGGCTGCATAAAAAATTGTTCCAAGGCTCACACGGTCTCTGAGGTCAGGAATCCAGGACTGGCTTACCTGGGGGTTTCTGGCTCGGGCCTCTCATGAGGCTGCAGTCCAGCTGCCAGCCAGGGCTGCAGTCTCATCTGAAGGCTTGACTGGGGCTGGAGGATGCACTTCTAAACTGTTGTCACAGGCATCAGCTCCTCACTGACGGTGGCCGGGGGCTGCGGATCCTCCAGATGTAGGCCAACTTGTGGGGCTGCTCATGAAATGACCACTGGCTTCCCCAGTGCAACTGATGAGAGAGAGGGGGACAGCCAGCACCAAGACGGAAGTCATCATTTCTCCCCTGAGCTAATCATGTATATGACACACCGTCACTTAAACCGTATGCCAATGGTCACGCAGACCCACCTGGCACCATGCTGGAGGGGACTCTACAAGGGTGTGAGGGGCAGGAGGTGGGGGTCACTGGGGTCCATCGTGGAAGCTGGCTGCCACAAATACCACAGAAATGCTCAGCTAAGAAGGGATAGGTGGAGTATGCTAGTTAGTGTTAAAGGAAAATCAGAATTAGTTCCCACTTTTGCAAATCAGACGTCAGCCACAATTCACCCTGGAAACTCCTCATCAGCTGCCCGGATTCTCAGTGGGGACCTGCTGCCTGCCCGGCCTGGAGAATTCTGGTTATTACCAGAGCCACACTCCCAATGGTGTGGAAATGGTGGAAATACACCCGCATTCCTGACCCTGAGAATCCCCCAGGCTCCCCAGAGCCTCTGGTCAGCCAGCTGTGGCTTTGGCTGCCCCCACTCCCACTCCAATGAGTGCTGGTGGGTGGACACCTCCAAGAAAGGGCATCTGGCCTCTCGAGCTTGGAAACCAGGCTCTGACCACAGGAAAGAGCCTTCAGACATGCCTGGTGACGCCTCCTGGGAGTAGAGCCAGGTCATCTGGCCGGAGTGACACTTTTGTCTTCTGTCTGGCTGTGCAAGCAAGCTAAGGGCTGGAGGGAAGGTCTGGGGCCAAATAACACAGGGGACTTAAACGCAATCTGGGTTTCTGGTCCTGTTTCAAAGAAAGGAATGTCCAATGGCTACATTGGGGGCAGGGAGCAGGTGGGGACAATGAATAAAGTGGACTGTCATGCAGCACAGAAGACTGTCTCTGAAACTAAAACATGCTTTCCCTATCCTCTGTTTCTTTGTAGATCTTTTTTAAAACAAGGATTTCCTACTACAGGATGGGCACTTAAATTCAACTGATGGAGGCTTCGGAAAATCCTTGACTTTGAAATGGCTGAAGGCTAAGGGACGATGTTATAACAAATACTTTAATGGAAAACAAATGATGCACTCGACTCACATTTTCTTACAAAATTCTAATGTGAGAAAATCAGGGCAATGGAAAACCAAGTCAGACAGGCTTCACGTCTGTGACACCATATGGAAATGTCATCAGGGGCAGGCGAGAAATCCAGTCAGAACCCTTCCTATCACGCGCCCAGCAGATCCGCTGCACCAGACCCCGAGAGGGGCCCCTTGTGGGTGCAGAGCTGAACTACAGATACGCCTGCCTCAAACAACCTCCCCTCCGCGGAGGCAGGCAAAAATCACACAAGAGTAACTATCAGACAGGCCTGGTGGAGTCTAGATACAGTACCCGGGGAATCCCAGAGGAGGAGTACTCATGCCTACTGGGACGGTTCATCATCCCGCACGTGTTTATCCGACCTACATGTGGCCAGCAGGGTGCTGGGATGCAAGGAGAGAAACACGGTTGTGGTGGGAAGGGTCTAGATCCAGAGGAATCCACGGCACGTGAACACAGGAGTGCAGAGCTGTGGCACGCGCAGTAACGGATGCGTGGGGACGGTGGGACGGATGGAGTCCCTCAGGGAGAAGCCAATTCTCCACAGGGTGTTAGTCAAAGCTCTAGAGAGGGAGTCATGTCTGGAGGCAGTGTTGAAAGACGAAGGCGAGGGTGCCAGCTGGCAAGGGGCCACGAGGCTGTACAGGGAGGACATTCCGGAAGGTGTCACATGTACAGTAATATGAAGCCATGGAACACCCCAGCGTATTCTAAGAATTACGAACGCTTCACAGTTGTTGGGTTTATAGACTACAAGGGAGAAAGACAGGCAGCAGAGGGTCCAAATTGTAGACAGGTTCATGTACGTGTGAAGAGTATGGATTCTTTTCTGTAGGCAATGGGCCTCATTTGGGGGTCGGGGAACAAACTTCTTTGAGAATCTGAACAAAGTTATGGCCACGTTCCTCAAAATGATGCTCATGGGGCCAGCCCAATGGCATAGTGGTTAAGTTCAGCATGCTTCACCTTGGCAGCCCAGGTTTGCAGGTTCGGATCCCAAGCTCGGACCTACACCACTCCTCAGCCATACTGAGGCAACGACCCACATACAAAATAGCGGAAGATGGGCACAAATGTTAGTTCAGGGCCAATCTTCTTCAGCAAAACAAACAAACAAAATGATGCTCACAAATACAATCGTGCCTACAATTTCAGAGGGTCCGCAGGGCCTCCGTGGAGGCCTCCCTGCGTGTCTACCTGAGGCTGGCCTCTCAGGAGCGAGGACCAGCTTGGCGTATTTGGGTCCAGTCCTCACCCCGGGGTGGGCAGTCCCATGCAAACTGTATGGAGTGGTAAAGAGTGGGCCCCACAGCGAGGAGGCAGAACTGCTGTCAGAAAAGATAAAATATTTAAAAATAGGGAAGGATGACACTAATCAGAAACAACAGTTTTGTTGTTTGTTTTGTCAGCCCCAAACCGACAAAAACACGTATTAATTTGGACACTTAAATTTTCCTCTCTGTTATCAGACTTTCACTTATTCAGCAAATATTCACAAGCCGCCACCGGGCACCAGGCAGCAGCAGCGATGGCGGGGAGGAAACAGACAAGATCCCAGCCTCCCAGGGGCCCCAGGGCCCAGTGGCAGGCGGACTCTCCGTCTTCTCCAGGTCAGGCTCTGAAGCTCCTGGCTGCTTCTGGCACCCGCAGGTTTGCTGGAGTTAAGCAGCACTCATCGTGTCTCCTCAAGTACCTGACCTCTGCCGCCGGCGCACTGACACAGCTCACACGCTGAAGTCCCCTGAAGAACACTGTCGTTTCATCCATACTGGCCGTTTAGTTCGCCTGGAGGATTCTGAGAGGGGATGTCCTCGCCCAGGCGGGGCACAAGAGTCAGGCATGGGAGATGTCCTCCGTCCTCTTCCTTCCACTGCACTTTGGGGCGGCGTACACCGCAGGCCGTCTCATGTGCCGAATATAACTTTTCGTATCAACGTTGCGCATCAGGATGTAACTTTTCAGTAAAAATCAGAGACATCCAAATTTAAGTTCAACTTCACCTATTAGTGTCGCCACAACACAGACGACGGAGCTATTGCTCCTGCAATGACGCCACAATTCACCTCCTGGCTGGTGGTGGCGTCTGGGTTTCTGAAATGTCAGATTGTGAACATCGTTTGTCTGGGACCAGAGAGTACAGCACAGGCAGTGGCGGCCAGAAGAGGGCAGCAGCAGCGGGCCAGCAGAAATGTCCAGGAGAGCCTTTCCCAGGTCTGCGTTAAGCAGCCTTTGAACAAAGTCATGGACAGGTAGGTCACTTTGGGCTTCTCCCCTTTGGGCCAAAGTCGAGGTGGTGGAATCCCCATGTTTCTAGGTTTCCGGAGCTGCGGGCATGGCAGAGCAGGGAAGTGAGCCGTCCGGCTGTGACAGCTCTCTCAGGCCCACAGCAGCAGAGACAGCCGGGTGAGCTACAGGTAAAGGTGTGCTCATCCCCCATCCCCCTGCCGAGCCCACTGGGCCCTTAACCAAGTGTGCAGACCCAGCATCGCCACCCCCAAAGCTGTGGCCCCCAGCTCTGAGCGCAGACGGAGGCACAGAGGCAGTGGGAGGGTGGGAGCGCTGAACCCGGGAAAGCAGACGGTCAAGGTTACTCCGCAGGTTCTTTTGGGGATGCGGAGTTCCGGAGAGCCTGGGTGAACCACAGGGTAATTCGGGCCGGCGGGAGACTGGTATGCAGAACATTCCTCCGCCGGCTCCCATGACGGGCTCTGCAGCCTGGAGGAGAGCCACAAATATTTGTCTGGTTGCATAGCTCAGGCATGTGAACGCCAGACCCGAGAACACGCTCTTTATTCTGTCTCCAGAAACGCGGCCTGAACTCCCACCCCTGGCGCTCCCCCTCATCTCAGTCCAATTCTCAATCTGTTCTCCATTATTTCACTTCGAGTGCTTTTGCAGACTTTGCTAGAAATGTGAGTCCTGCCTTGAGCCCCAGTCAGCCAGCGGTCAGCGTGTTCTTCTGAAAGTCACTGAATGATTTCCCATCATTTTAGGATTGATCAGATGCTCCTCCGCCACAGAGGAGAGCCCCAAACACGGCCCTGTCTACACACCTGTGTGGTGCCACGGGAAGTCCCCCTGGGCCAGCCTTCTGCCTCTGGCCACGTGGCCTCTGCTGGAAAGGCAGCATTTCCCACGTTCTGGAATCCTTGATTATGCATCTGTGCGTGTGAGGCCAGCCACGGTGCCTGGTGCCTGGCACACTGTTCCGACCAGCTGTTTCCAATAGGCCGGCCGCGGGTGAGCTGCTCCTTCCCTCCTGCGTGCGCACTTCAGACCCGGCCTGCGTGTTCCCTCAAGGCTGGGGACACTCAGGAGATGCCAGGGTGACCGGTCTGGACAGGAGCTCAGGAGGACACTGTGTCTGCCGGAGCCCCTTGGGGGCTCCCGCCCTGGGGTGGCCCCCCAGCCGGGGAAGCGCAGGGAGAAGGTGCCACTGGCCGTGTGTCTGGTACTTGTACGGTGGCTTCTGTGCGGCCAGAGCCTCGGCCCTGAGGTCCGCGGGCAGAATTCGGGGGTCAAGAACGCGGATGGGAAGAAACTGACGCCTTGATTTTCACTATCTGCTAACTACAATTAGATTTCCTCCCACCGTGAATGTGGGTGACGGATCAGGGCAGCATCGCTGAAGTTGGTGGCTTTGTCGACAGCAGGAATCGCCGTCGTTTCCTCTCCCCGGAGTTACAGCTGTGCTCGTCACTCTCATTGCAGTGACTGTTAGACTCGCTGCCGGGCTTCTCCCCACGCCAGCACAGAAGCACCGCACACTGCATCACAACTTCACTTCTTGTGTTCCGACCGTGGTCTTCAATAGAAGGGACTTGCCTTGTAATCCTAAGTGTTTGTTGTAAGCGTTGCTCTGAGACGGGTCCTGAAGCAGCTGCCCGCAGCGTGGCCCCGTATTCTTGGACCTCTCCTTCTGACTGGACCATAGCGTCCAGTGGAATCCCAACAGGCCACTCGCCTGTGAGGGGAGAGGGCACAGGGCATGGGGATTGCTGCGTCCACCCCCAGGATGCGCTCCAGTCCTCCCCGGGGCTGGGGAGGGGCTCCCCCTGGGGAGGGCTGAGGAAGCCCTCCAGGGGCTTCACAGAGCCCCTGGCTGCCCCCTTGCAGGTCTCCCTTCTCCACTTACCCGAATAAACTACCTGTTCTCAGCTTTTTGTGTCTGAGTCCGCTTCTGGGAGGACACAGACTTAGTGTGTGGGCTGCAGAGAGGTTTAGGGCCCCAACTGGGTCAAGGACCCCAAGCTACAGGCCCCCCTCCCTGCCCGTTAGCCTAAAATCTTACCTTCCTTCAGGCGACTCCCAGGCGGCCTTTCTGCTACCAGAGAGGGGAGGACACAAGCTCAGAGACTCACAGCTTCTCCATAAGAACTTTTAAGATTTATGTCATCATTTAAATGATAATCTTTGAAAAACATGTTCATATACATGTTCTAAATCATTTCCTCGACCCCTTGTACCCTGCCCCATTGGGAGATTTCAGTGCCACACGTGCTTGTGGGTTTATGACTGAGTGGTCACCAAGCAGCATTCCTTGAACTGTCACAAGAAAAAACGGAGACAGATATAACGTGCGAATGACACATTCTGACCAAAAGAAGACCAAGTGAAATGTCAGCAGGTTTGGAGAAGTTGGAAAAAAAGAATAAAAGTGAATAAACAATGGAGCCACCCCAGGACCATCGAGGGTCAAGTGCGCAGGCTCAGGACGCACACGCCACCGCTGTGTGGACCCCAGGGGCCTCCGGAGCATGGTGGGTTGGAACAAACATTTGCCCAGCAAATAAAACTAATGTGTTATCTACAGCGTCCTCCTCTCCTTTTGCTTCTGCTCAGCTCACACATTCTGTAGGGCTTCGTAAGAACTGTGAGCGTGAGGTGTCCTGTCACGTTGGTGTGTACTTGTTCCAGTTGTCATTGCTGTGTGACAAATGACCCGACACTTGGGGGCCCAGAATGACCGTTCTCTTTTGTTCTCGATTCTGCGGGTCAGGAAGTGGGGAAAGGCTCAGCTGGACGGTTTTCACGGGGGCAGGTGTCACCTGACTGGGACGGCCACAGCAGTGCCCTCAAGGGGCTGGCTGTCAGCGGGGTGCTGACTCGGGGCTGCCACAGGAACACCAACAGGTGGTCTCCCAGCGCGCTGGCTCAGGGAGGTCAGACTTCACGGCATCCGCTTCCCTAGAGACCCGTGTCGCACGTGGGTGGCCCCACTTCCACCGCCCAGACTCGAGGGAGGAGCGCAGAGTCCGCTCCGATGGGGCGAGTTTCACAGAAGTCGGGAGGCACGTGTGAAAAGCCACAATATTTAATGTTGTAATAAACACAATCAAGTCAACAACGGAGACCTTTAAAGGGATCCTTGCATTACTCGAATTTGGAAAATACAGACTGGGGACCACAGGCAACCGACAGGAATCCTGCCGTGTTCTGAAGCCTGGGTGTCCCACAACACGGCCGGCTGAAGATCAGTGTGCCGGCCGCTCCTCTAAGCGGCCTGTTGACCGTCTTAACCTAACAGACGGAGCGGAGAGCAGCTGTGTGAAAACAGACTGAAGGGAGGAGACAGCGCAGAGGAACCACAGCCTCCAACAGTTTCCTAAAACTCTACAGTTTATGAAATACTTTCACCTGATTTGTCTCATCTGACTACGTGCCACATACGACTAAATGTACCACCAAAACCAGGTTAAGATGTGCCTGGAAACCTCTTGACAGAATTTTCCTCCCGTCATACGTGAGAAAACCAGAGGGAGGAAAATTAATAAGAACAAAAAAGGAAACTCACCACTGCCGAACAAGAAAATGTGTGTAACTAATGCACCAGCCCTGGAGACCAGAGATCAAGTGGGAGCAAAGTATCCGGACCACAGCCCAGGGCAGAGGCTGGCAGACTCGGTCTAGGGAGGGGCAGATCATGCGTGGTTCCGCTTTAGACGTGGCCTGCCACGGAGAGATCTGTCGTCACAGAGCTGGGAGGAAAGGGTGGGATCAGAAATCATTCATTTCTTTATTTAAAGGAAGAAAATGCGTCGCCCACCTCCCGCCTGCCAAGCATGGGGGCTCCCCTTCTAGCCAGGAAGACAGGTGAGGACGAGGTCACAGGAGGTCTGACGGGGCCTGGGAGCTGGGGACGGGCAGCGCTCACAGGGCACGTGGCGAGCAGAGGGCACAAGCAGAGCGGGCCTGGGCCGGGAGGGGAGACGGCCCAGAATTCTGGGTTTTCTGCTGGGTCAGATGGGGGCTCTGAAGATGAGCGAGGAATAAAAGATGACCGCAGGGTTGGTGGCCTCAGCCCTGGAAGGCAGAGCAAACATTTGCTGAGGAGTTTGCTGGACACCTGAGGATCAGGTGCGGGGTCTGGCGAGGCTGCTGGAGAAGGCCGGGTGCAAAGACCCGAATCTGTCCCTCGGGCAGGCTGGGGGGGCATGGGTCAGTCATCCAAGCTGGATGTCAACTAGGCCCCCATGTGTGGTTGAGGGAAGCCCGTGGGAGGACGTGGGTGGCCACGAGGACATGGCCTCAGACGAGCTTGCAGGGACAAGTGGGGGCAACAGGGTGGTGGGCACTGAGTCCCAGAGCACCCGCATGGCCTGGATGGGGCCACCAGCAAAGGGGACCAAGGAGGAGAGTCTCTGATGGAAGTATGTGAGCAAGAGGACAGTGACTGAGGGTCCAGAAGGATCAGGGCCAAGGCTGCCGTGGCTTCAGCACCAGGGATGTGACCGGGCAGTGTGAGGGGGTGCACAGAGCAGCGGTGAGCCAGGTGGGAGAGAGTGACCGACAGAACCAGAGACGAGGAAAATGCGGGTGAGTAGCTGAGGGGGTCAATCTGGGAGGGAGGATGGGGGATGATGATGTGCAAGGGGGAATTTCAGAAGAAAGACACTGGGAAGGCTCCAGGGCTCAGACCCAGCGCCTGGGGAGGAATCAGCCCCTGGTGGGGGCTTGGAAGGTCCCAGAAGACTAATGGGAGGGGAGGCAGGGAGAGGGCTCAGAGGCAGAGCGCTATGTGCACCTGGGAGGGAGGGGTCAGAGCTGTCTTCCACTGCATCTAGGTCCTCGGTGAGGCAGAAAGTGAGGTCATGGGCTGGAAATGAGGAGACGCAGTGTTGGAAGCGCGAGGAGAAAGGAAAAGGGACAGAACAGGGAGTGAGGGGCTCCCCGTACGTAGTGGGGTGCAATAGGGCCCACGGCGGGTTCCTGACCACGACTTTACTGAGACCAGACAGTGGGCTGTGTGTTTCCCATCTGGGGCGGCAGGATGAGAGCTGGCCTGTCCGGTGGGGGTTTGCAGGAGAGAATGACAGAGGAGAAAGGAGAGGGGGTGAGGGACTCCAGGCTGGATAGGAAGTGACGTCACAGGCTGTGCTCGGTCTCCGAATCGAATCTGGGTAGGGAGCAGGTGGCTGAGGAGAGGGTGTCGGGCTGTCTCTGCAAACTCTGAAATCCAGGAATCAGGGCAGGCGTGGTCCAGGGATGAGAGAGCCACCCAGGCGTCTGAAGACAGCTGCAGCGAGGGGGAGCTGCATCTCGCCTTGACGATGAGAGACTCAAGCTGGAGGCTGTAGAAAGTGGAGGGAAGGATCTAGAAGCAGCACCAAGGGGCACATCCAATTCCCACATCCAGGCCCATGACAAGAGCAGAGGGGAGGAGAGCCCTAGGGCAGAGTGGCCTTCCCTTTGGAGGAGCCGGAGGGGAAGGAAAGCTTCAGAGGAAGTGCAAAGGCGGGGTTTGCACTGGCCCTCTATGACGAGCATTCAAATAATTAATCACGACACTATGCATGTGAAGAGCAGACGCTCTTCTCTAAACCCAGAAAAATATCTTCACGTATGTGCACTGGTGGTGTCGTTTATTGCTATAACTAAAAAATAACTTGACTTGGAAACCTCTTTATATTTACAATTGGCCCATGGGACCTAGTCAGATCTTTGCGTCTTCATGTTTCATAAATTTCTTGGGTAAGTTGCAGGTTTTATGCCATGAAATGTGCCGTCCCTCTGGCCACCACCAGGGGTCAGTCTGCTGTGGAAATTGCCTGTTCAAATGAACTGGGCATGGGAGGCAAAAATCAATAATAAAATGCACTTTGAATATGAAGGCGAGCCTGCTTCAAGAAAGAGAAAGTAAACTTTTGTGTGTGTGTGAGGAAGATCAGCCCTGGGCTAACATCCATGCCAATCCTCCTCTTTTTGCTGAGGAAGACTGGCCCTGATCTAATATCTATTGCCAATCCTCCTCCTTTTTTTTTTCCCCTCTTTTCTCCCCAAAGCCCCAGTAGATCGTTGTATGTCATAGCTGCACATCCTTCTAGTTGCTGTATGTGGGACGCCGCCTCAGCATGGCTGGACAAGCTGTGTGTCAGTGCGTGCCCGGGATCCGAACCTGGGCCACCAGTAGCACAGCTAGCGCACTTAAACACTAAGCCACGAGGCCAGCCCCAAGAGAAAGAAAATTTTATAAAATGTGTGAGACAGTCTTGAAAGAAACAATATTTGTTCTTAAGTTTTATCTTTTGGGTTCAACCAAACAAGCTTTTCTTGATAAACTATTCTACACTGGGATGTAGGTACAGTTCTGGAGGAATGCATAGTCACAGGTAAATAATTAAGATATAATGTGATAACTCCAGCGTTTGAGATAGGAACAAAGTGTGGGAGGAACATGGCAGAAGCCAGGAGAGGGAGAGGGCGGAGAATTCCTAAGTCCTTGGAAAACCCTAGGAAGGTGTGTTAGTCAGCTTGTGCTTCATAACAAAGCACCACAGACTGAGCAGTTTAAGCAACAGAATTTTATTTTTTCACAGTTCTGGAGGCTGGAAGTCTGAGATCAGGGTGTGGGCAGGGCTGGTTGCTCCTGAGGCCCCTCTCCTTGGCAAGTAGATGCCGTCTCCTCCCTGTGTCCTCACATGGTCGTCCCTCTGTGTGTCTGTGTCCTAATCTCCTCTTCTTAAAAGAACATCACTCATTAGATTAGGGCCCATCCTAAAGACTTCATTTTACCTTAGTTACCTCCGTAAAGGCCCTGTCTCCAAATAAAGTCTCATTCTGAGGTGCTGGAGATTAGGGCTTCAACATATGAATTTGGGGGCTGTAACTCAGCCCATAACAGAGTGCGCCCAGGGAAGGTGACAGTGTTGGTGATTGCATGTACCCAGACATAGAGAACCCCAAGTCCAGGGCTTTAATGCATCACACAGCCTTCTACTGGACAGCTCGGCTGATCTCCACATTCTAGGAAGGAACACATTGAGGGGCAGAGCCTGCTCAAACCAGTACCCATAGAATTGAGCCATTTCCAGTCCTGGCGTGTCCATTGGTTTCTCAGCTGTCCCTCAGCGCACACACCTGGAGCCCTTGTAGGGAGGGCTTCTCATCAAGGGACACGCACAAACCTCCCCAAGTTTCTACTGTGACACAACTACGTTAGCACTCTAACAGAAACTAACAGTGCCCAGACACGTGAAGAGGATCTACAGCAGGTGAAGGAGAAGGACAGAGACAAATCTGTGACCTGGGGGACGTGGGGAGGACCGGGGAGAGAGCCACGGATAAGGACCTGAGAGCCACCCACGAACCATGACCCGAGCAGGCCCTCTACTGAGCATCGTCAAAGCTGTGTGGGGCCAATCTCTTCAAAACAGGAAAACACCCCATGACAACATGAAGGAGTTCTCGGAAAGTCAGAGTACAGCTGCTGACATGTAAAAAATCATAATAGACGGAAGAAAGTTGAAGGATCCTCAAGAATACGCAGCCAAAATATGAACAGTCGGAAAACTTGAAAAAAGATGTGAGAAGGGAACAAAATCTAATGGGAACTTCAGGGAAAGACCAGAGAAAATTATTTTTGAAGTTAAAAAAAGTTTGAAAAAATAAAATAAAAATGAGTAAATAATGAAAATTAAATTAAGTGAAATTAAAATTAATTATTTTAAAACATTTTTAAAGAAAGAAAGCAGAAAATTTGCAACCTCAGGTCAAAAAGTCAACTGAGTATTTTGCAAATGCGTGGAAGACCTCACTTACAGAAGTGTCACTGTGAAGTGTCAGCACAGGAAGGACAGAGGGCAGGCTCCGCGTGCCCAGAGAGATGGCCTCGCATCCCCACAAAGGAGCACGCTCTGGTTGGCTCAGCAGTGCTCGGGTCTAGAAAACGGGGTGCAGCACCTTCAAAGGTCCACACCACTTTGAAGCTGGGATTCGATATGCAGTCAATTACCATTGTCTGGTGAGGTGAGAAACCCCGCGAGGGCACAGAGGAGTCTCAACAAGACAAAACAAAGTGGTGAACAGAAGATGCTGGAGGAGTGCGTCCCGAAGCTTCCGTTTACACGACATGCCGGGGCAGGAAAGCAAGTCTGCGGTGACAGACATCATAATAGTGGCTCCCCGGGGGCAGGGGGATTGACTGAGCGAGGCCATGGAGACTTCTGGGGTGAAGGGGACCAGAACACGCCATCCCAAGAAGCCACTTTGGCATGAGGATTATTTTGAGCTGAAGGCAACTGAGAAACAGCAGACACAGAAAGAGCCCCCTGCCCTCCCCCGTCTGCCTAAACGCAGGACGTAAATTCCCATTGTGAGGTGCACCCCCACCAGCTCCTGTGTCAGGAGGAAAACAACCATTGTCACTGGAGACAGAAAGTTGGAGCTGAGACGGGTCTGCATGACAAGCCTCACTAAATAACCCTCATCTTTCGTTAGTCTCTCCATATATTTACCTTCCCACAATTATGGCCCCCAGAAGCCCATACCCCTTGTCCTTTGTCATGTCACTTCTCCACAAGTTATTACCCTTTGTTAAGATGCTCTATCAGCCCCAAATTCTAACCGCCTTCACTGAGTTCTCCGGTGTGTATGTACATTGCACATGTAAATAAATTGTTTTCTCTTCTGTTAATCTGTCTTTTGTCGGTTTAATTTGCATGCCTTGGTCTCTGAACCTAAGAGGGTAGAAGAAAAATGGTTTGTTTCTGCCCTACAGAGGTGAAGGTTACGTTCTACATCCTGATCTGGGTGGTGGTTTCACAGACATGTACACGGGTGGAATTCATCGAGTTCTGTGGTTAAGCTTCATGCACTTTACTGTGGAGGCTGTGCAATTTTAAAAAAGGAGTGAAGCCAGGCTGACAGGCTGTTCCATTCCCTCCTGACCCCGGCCATGGCACGGTGGCCGGTGAGCCCACAATCTGTGGGGAACATCTACTCGCAGCTGTGGGTATTTGGGAGGCCATGGCCATCACACCTCACACAGGCCTCTGCAGGGCTCCTGTTTGGCAGGGAAGGAAAACGAGGCACAGAGAAACAATACGTGGTGTGTGGTCGTGAAGATTATTTGCACTAAAGCTAAAGCCCCCTTGACTCCAGGTCTGAATTCTCTCCATCGCACCCCAGCCCCTCCTGTGTTAACTGAGGTTCTGCCGGCTTGCCAGAATCAAATTACCGCCACTTGAGTACGTCGCTCAACCTGGAAACGCAGCTTATGAGTTAACGTATTGAGCAAACATCCGATTTACATCTGCTCGGAGCCACTGAGTTGAGAAAACACAAAGACAAGAGAGATTCCGCTGCCAATGGGGGCACAGAGGCCTCTGGGGCTGCCCCGGACATCCAGTTCCAACCAGAACGCCTCCCTCAGCTCCTCCAGCACTCAGGGTCCCTGGGGCCTAGGGGGTCTCCAGGAACCGCTGGGCTTCTCAGCTGGAGGCTCCTGAAGCATCTTCATGTCTTGGAGGGTTGGGAAGGTGTCTTCAGGCGCCACCTTCTCACTGGGCAGGCGGGAAAGTGAGCCCAGAGGGTGGTGCTTTCTCCTGGCCCTGCGGCCAGTTGGCATCTAGCGCCTCCCATCACGACTCTGCCTGGGACACCTGCCGGCCAGGAGAGGGGGTGGGGCTAGGGTGACAGGCACCCAGAGAAAGAAGTGGGGGGCGGGGTCCTGCGGCCAGGTGTCCCCAGGGGCTCGCGCCGAGGAAGGAGAGGCACGTGGACAGCGAGGGCCAGCCCACACCCCTGAGCACCGGACAACGCAGCTGACTGTCCCGCGAGCCTGGTGCCCTGGACCCCCGCGTTTCCGTGTGCTTGTGGCTTCCCTGCAGTGTGTGGGGGATTACGGTACAAGATAACGGGAGGTGGAGGGTAGATTTTCCTACCTAAGGTGTCTGTACAACAGGATCACAGTGTGACCGATCATGAAGATCAAAACCCTCAGAGGGGCTCTGTGCACGTTACCGGGACCAGCACCATCGCACATCTGGTGTCACACCTCACCTTTCCGAAGAGACAGAATCACCCTGTGCCCTCTCTGCTTTTGGCAACACAAACCACTCAGACTGGAGACAGGCTTCTCTGCTGCCTGACGGGCTGCTCGCTTTCCATCCGAAGGCTACAGCATTGCTGAGGGATTTGAAACCCACTCGGGTTGGGATTTGGGAAACAATTGTTTCTTAATTCTGATTCTGCATTTCCTGCCAAAATTGAGCTCTCGGCTTTGAGCAGTCTCATTGAAACCAGAGTCAGCCAAGTGGATTCCTGCGACTCAGGACGCGAGTGTGGGCTGAGGCTGTGCTGAGCCGTGGACCCAGTCGGCGTCCTCCAGGGGCTGATGTAAGCTGAGGCCCGCGCTCGGGGCTGCGCGGGGCGGGAGCTCAGCCTTCGGAAACTAACAGTGAGCGCGTGTCTCACGAGAAAGCCTTTTGGAAGCCAGGCTTTAATCAACAACATGAAATAAATCACGGATTTTTAAAGGCTGATGAATTCCAATGGCAGCATATCTAGATTCGTTTTGAAAGTTAAAATGTAAATTTTGCTTGTGAAATGAGAGACCCTAAAATGCCAGCATGAAAGACAAAGCAAGTCCAATCTTAGTAACCACAAAAAGTAAAAATTGTTAAAAATAAAACACTTCATGTTTATCTTTGGCAAAATTGTATTAAAAAAAAAAAAAATGAAGAACCTCTACAACTGCTCAGCATTCTGCCCAGGAAGGTGCGTGGCAGCCTCCCGGAACAGGCTCTGGGCTGCTGCCACCTGGCCCCTCTCCTGGGACAGCAGCCACGGGAACGGGATTTGGCACACACAGCAGCGCTCCTGTGGCTCGGCACTGCATCTGTCCACCCCGTCCAAGAAGACAGCTCCGTCGTCCCCGGCTGCAGAGCTGGGGTAAGGGGCGCCACGGTACAGTGACTTCCCCTCCAAAACCCCCGGTGCTCCAGTGGGCATCAAGTTTGAACATCTATACGTGGTCCCAGTGCCCCCAGTGACACCAGCCCCAGACCCTCATTGATTTTTGTAAATAGACTTTATTAGAGCACTTTTAGGTTCACAGCAAAATTGACGGGAAGTATGGAGATTCCCCACATGGCTCCTGGCCCCCAACACACGCAGCCTCCCCTACTATCAACATCCCCACCAGAGGGTGCATTTGTTACAATCAATGAACCTACACTGACAGGTCATTGTCACCCAGAGTCCAGCGTTTACACTAGGGTTCATTCTTGGTGTTGGACATTCTGTAGGTTTGGATACATGTAGAATGACATTTTGGTGGTGGTGCCATCAAGCTGATTCTTCCTCCTAGTGACCCAGCAGGCAGCAGAACAGAACCCTGCCCAGTCTTTTTACACCATCCTCTCGCCTTCCAGCACTGTATCAGACAATGCTCCGCTGCTATTCCTAGAGTTTTCATGGCCAATTTTTTTGGAAGTGTGTGGCCAGGTCCTTCTTCTCAGTCTGTCTTATTCTGGAAGCTCCGCTGAAACCTGTCCACTGTGGGTGACCTGGCTGATATTTGAAATCCCGGTGGCATAGCTTTCAGCATCACAGCAACACACAGCCACCACAGTGTGACAAGCAATAGATATAATGCATGCATTCACCATTATAGTACCATACAGAGGAGTTTCACTGCCCTACAAACCCTGTGTGCTCCACCTATTCATCCCTCCCTCCCCCCAACCTCTAGCAATCACCGAACTTTTAGTTTCCATAGTTTTGCCTTTTCCAGAATGTCATAGAGTTGGAATCATACAGTTCGTAGCCTTTTCAGATTGGCTTCTTTCACTAGTAATAGGTGCATTGCTTTTTTGAGACCATATTTCTATCTCCTGGTTAAAGAGCAGGACTAGCTATACAATTTGTGTGGCCCAGTGCAAGATGAAAATACAGGGCCCCTTGTTCAAATCACTAAGAATTTCAAGACGGCCGCAGCGGAGCAATAATCCAAGCGCAGGGCCCTGTGGCACCGTGCAGGCCTCACCCGTGAAGCCGGCCTGTGAAGGAGCAAGGTTGTAAGCATGTGCCCAGTGCCTGAGTGGGTCCTTGCTCTTGTTCAGATTCCAAAAGCTGGGGCACGTAAACAAGAGAGTGTGTTATTTTTGTTCTCACAATGCTTCCGCAGCTGCCGGTGTCTCCAACTACACATCTCCAAGGATGAGAGGGACGAGGCAGGGTTCACTGTTTCCTTTCTCAACCTCGTCAAATGACTCGGGCGTCAACAGGTGGCTCATCAGAACAGAGCCCACAGGGGGGCACTGGGTTCTGCAGCCCAGAGCCCCCTTAATGCCCATTAACTGGCAACGGACCATTTTTACTGGTAAAAAGAAAACAGGCACCCATTTGAGGACAAGATCTTAAATTATCTGATGGATGACTAGGCAGGCATCTGTGATTCCCAGCAGCACGACCTTAAGTTAGAGATACTGCAGCTGTGAGGTGGTGTGTGTGGTCAGCCCGTCTCCTGCGCACACAGATGAAATATTCCAGAAGACGGGAGAACAAGGGCTGAGGGAGGCAAGCTGCAGCTTGGGGATAAATTGCTCCATCTAGGAGCATACATTTGTTCTGATTCCCACATTATTATTGCAAACTAAACAATGAGCATCACAGCTGTCACTCCCCTGGCTGTCTCCAAAATGCTGGTGCTTTAGAATTCATGCAGCAGTGCAGAAGACTGAGGCAGAATGTTCCATCTCAACAGTGCTGGCCAGAACCGGTGGTCTGACTGGGGCAGGTGAGGGTTGTAGGGAGGATGAGGAGACTAAACTGTCTGCAGGTGGCTCTGCAGTCACCAGGGTACATGGATGCAAAGTGTGTCAGTCAGCTTGGGCTGCATAACAAACACCACAGACTGGCAGCTTAAACAGGAATTTATTGTCTCAGCCCTGGGAGCTGGAAGTCCAAGATCAGGGTGTGGGCAGGGTTGGTTTCCTCCAAATCCTCTGTCCTTAGTCTGTAGGTGGCCATCTCCTCCCTGTGTCCTCACATGGTCATCCCTCTGTGCATGTCTGTGTCCTGATCTCCTCTTCTTATAAGGACACCAGTCACGTTGGATTAGGGCCCACCCATTTTAACTTAATGACTTCTTTAAAGACCTCTCCAAATGCAGTCACATTTTGAGGTGCTGGGGGTTAGGACTCCAACATAGGAATTTTGGGGAAGGGACACAATTCAGCCAATAATAGTGTGGGAGGGCAGCCCCTGGTATGACCTGCTCCTAGACCAATAAAACCCAAATAGAGGCCACTTCCTTGTCATGATGAAATGTTTATCTATTGTGGAAATAAAGACCACCCAAATGAGGAAGAGGAAGGCTATTTATTCAGAGCTTGCAGTACTATAAGTTATCCTAAGAATTAGGAAATGCACATGTAGTTATTTCTGCCCGCTGATCTTTAAAAAATACAACACAAAATCTTGTTCTTGAACAATTTTAAATCTCGGTAACAATCTATAAATTTAATACAACTTCACAAGGATATTTTATGAAACTTGACAAGATAATTCTAAATTTCATTAGGAAAAGAAAATGCAAGGAAGTAGCCAAGAAAGTTTGCAAAAGAAGAAACGAAGGAGATATAAAGGCATGAATAACCATGCATACATTACGTGATACATTACACATATCCCAGCAATTCAAATATTGGCACCGGTTTGGACACAGGAGACAATGGAATGAAATAGAGAATCTTGGAACAGTTACAAGGGAAAGATAGATCCTAACCTCACGTTGCACAGGAATAAATTCCTTGTGGAGAAAAAGCATAGACATAGAAAAAATGCTTTAAAAGTACAGAAGCACAATTTACAGAACTGAGGTAGAAAGACCTTTTTAAGAAAGAAAGCACATAAATGATAGGAGTATGATAACGTTGACCACATCAGAATTAAACTTCCACACAACAAAAGACTATAACAAAGCAAAAAGGTGAGAGAATAAATATATGCATATGTCTATAAAGGGTTTATATGCAGAATGGGTTATATTTAACTCCTATAAACCAAATTTTAAAACCAGACAAACAACCCAATAGGTAATTAGACAAAGTTGTGGACAGTCATACAAGTGAGCAATAAACATAAAGGCATTTTCACCTTTACTAATAATCACAGGAATTAGTTTGAACATCTATGATGTAATGTGTTATCTTTCTCAGGTTGACTTGCTCTGTTTGATAATATGCTATAGAAAAGAGAATAAATCAGTGCAGCCTTTTTTTGGAGGGCATTTTCGCAAATGTCTCTTGCTCTTTTTAATATGCAAACCTGGAGTAGAATTATTGTCACTTGCCAGCATTCCCCCCCTTCTGTGATAGGAGTCCCCATGTCTGTCCCCTGCCTTGAGACTTCCAGGGCCTTCCCTCAGGCCAACAGTACACCTCGGATTGTAAGGCCTAACATTTCAAGTGCTGCCTCGACAACTTTGAGCCTCATGGGGCCCCAAAGGCCTAACCATTGAAGTCCTCTGCTCTTTCCAGATGTGGCCCCAACCAGCAGGAAGGGGCCCCACTTGGCTAGTTCCACCATCAGCCAGAGCAGGTGCAGCCTAACGGGCTTCACCTCCCTGCCAGCCCATGGAATTATTTAAACAAGCCAATCACATCCTCCTGTGGGAATGACAGGGCACCCCACCCTCTTGTTGCTACAAAGCCTGCCTCCCACCACCCTGCTGGTTCACTCTGCTCCCACATGCACCCCCGTGTGGCCCTGCCTTCCTTCCTTGAGCTGTGAGTCCATGTGACTCATAAACCTCTGTCCATCTCATCTGTCCAGGGCTGGGCATTGTCTGGCCATCTGCTACTACTTAGGGTGGGGGATCACTCCTTCAGCAACAGGGTGAACAGGAGGTGATCAGAACACAGCACAGACCTGGGCCATCTGACATTCGTCATATCCAAGTAGGGGAATGCACTCACCCAGGACCCTGACGGGGCAGAGGTTCTATATGTCGCCCTCACCCAGGACCCTGACGGGGCAAAGGTTCTACACTAGGAGAAGAAAGCCAAGAAGACCAGGGGCTACTGCTCCTGCCTGGTGCCTGATCACACAGCATGGGGTCATCTGAGAGAAGCAGGTTGCTGATCCAGCCACAAGTTCCAGAACAGAGGCCCAGAGGGTCTTCCTGGAGCAGAGGTGTGCCATATGAATGGAAGACTCTGTAACTGTCACTAAGGGGACAGATTTTATTTAGAAAAGTGCATGAGAAGGTTCAAGCACAAGAGCACTGTGAAAAAAAAAAAAAGGAGATTTTGGTGGTAAGCAATTAAGAGGAGACTGGGGAGACTGGGACCTCTATGATAGCAACGAGTGAAATTACACACAAGTTAGAAGTTTAACAAAGAGAACTAGGAAAGAGACAGCTAAGAACTGTCCTGGGCCTGAACAAGCTTTAAAGACTGGCCCCAAGACCACAGATATAAAGAAGCTTAACTTTAATTGGATCAGACTGTGGGGTAATTTATGCCCTAGGGTGTTGTTGAAAACAATACAGCAATCAGCTAATTAGTGGAGGCAAACAGCTGGTCTCTACAGGCATCAGTGACTTAACGACAAGGATGCATTCTGAGAAATGCATTGCTAGGCAATTTCATCATTGTGTGAACAGCACAGAGTGTACTTACACTAGATGGTATAGCCTACTATACACCTAGGCTGTATGGTTCTGATCTTATGGGACCACCATTGGATATGAGGTCCACTGTTGACCGAAATGTCATTGTGCAGTGCATGACTATTGATACCAAGTATTGATACCTCTCTTGATACCAACAGAGGCAGACCAGCCAGAAGCTTAAAAGTGGGATCCCAGAAAGAGACAAAGATAGCCTAGCGAACACCGCTGCACCGGGGTGGGGAGGTTTGACTGAGAGCATGAGGAGCAATGTCACGGGATGCACAATGCAGAGAAGCCACACTGCACTGGCGCAGCCAGGTCACTGAACAAACAAGCAGACAACAAGCTTGGGGTGGGCGTGGGGTCAGTACCCAGAGTTGCTGGGATACATTATTCAAAATGTCCAATTCCAACCAGAAATTATGAGACATGCAAGGAAACAGGAAAATGTGACCTATACACAGGCACAAGCGCAGGCTACAGAAACTGCCTTTGAAAGGGCCAGATTTGGGTGCAAGGAGACAAAGACTCAAAGCAGCTACTATAAACACTTTTATGGGATGAATCGTGCCTGCCTAAAAAAATTTGTGTTGAGGTGTCAATGCCCAGTACCTCAGAATATGACCACATTTGGAGACAGGATTTTTACAGAGGTGACTAAGGTAAAATGAGGTCATTAGGGTGGTCCCTAAACCAATGTGACTGGTGTCCTTATAAGAAGAGGAGATTGAGACAGACACACACAGGGGGAGGTCAACATGAAGACACAGGGAGGAGATGGCCGTCTGCAAGCCAAGGAGGGATGCCTGGAACAGATCTCTCCCTCACAGCCCTCAGAAGGAACCAACCCTGCCCACACCTTGATTTCAGACTTCTAGCACACAACTGTGAGAAAACGACATAAAATTTTATAAAGGAATAACCATAACAGTGTACTGTTGGATTTGTACACACGGGGAGGTAAGACGTATAACAACATGGCAAAAAAGCGGGGAGGGAACAGAACTAGGGGAGTAAATTTCTAAGTCTCACCAGAATTAGGTGAGTATAAATCTAAAGTAAATTCTGATAAATTAAGGTGTATGTGGTAAGTCCTAGAGCAACATGTAAGAAAATAACTCAAACCTCACTGTGGAAAACAATCATAGGCATTAAAATGTGACACCAGCAAATATTCACCTATGGGGAAACAAAGCAGTGAAGAAGGAAATAGTGGCACAAGAAAGACACGAGACACACAGATGACAAAGACTGAATGGCAGAGTAAGTTCAGCTGTGTCACTACACACACAAAAAGTACGTGGAACCCAAGTTGAGGCACATTCTGAAAAATATCCGATTGGCCTTCCTCAAAACTATCAGAATCATGAAAAACCGGGAAAATACGCAAAAAGGCATGAAAACTTTGAGGGGTGATGGAAATGTTCCGCACCTTGATTGTGGTGGTGATTACACTAGTACACATTTACCAAAAATCACCAGACTGGAAGCTCACAGTGGGCACATTTTATTATGTGCAACTTCAATAACACTGTCGACACCGATGTGACAAGGTTATTCTGAGATGAGAGGGTGAA
The DNA here is from genome assembly GCF_057802395.1 of Ceratotherium simum simum. Lineage (NCBI taxonomy): Eukaryota > Metazoa > Chordata > Mammalia > Perissodactyla > Rhinocerotidae > Ceratotherium > Ceratotherium simum. The sequence continues at coordinate 54,485,642 of NC_141919.1, read as the reverse complement.
GAGGAGTGTCAGTGCTGATTGGCCAATTATTTTTAAAAGATTTTATCAAATTATAAATAAAACAATAACAGTTAAAAAAAAAAACAAGGAAAATCTGAGAAACTGACACAGAGCAGAGGAAACTAAGGAGACACGAGACTAAATGAATGTGATATCCTGGGTTGAATTCTTGAAAATAAAAGAAGACATTAGGGCAAAAACTGGAGAAATCTGAATAAAGGCTGGAGTTTAGTTAATAGTAATGTGCCAATACTGGTTTGACAAATATACCATGGTAATGTAAGATGTTAAAATTAGAAGAGATTGGGTGAGGGGCATATGGAACTCTCTGTATTATTTTTGCAACTTATCTGTAAATGTAAAATTATTCCAAAATAAAAGTTTATTTTTTAAAAAGTTAACTGATTAAATTAATATAATCAAGAGGCAGAGATTATCAGACTGGATAAAAAGCAAGATTCAATAATATGCTGTCTACAGGAGACACACTTTAGTTCAAAGATAAAAATAAGCTGAAAGATGACATGGTCTTGTATATAGAAAATCCTGATGGATCCATTAAAAATTATTAGAACTATAAATGAGTACAGTAAATTTACAGGATATAAAATCCATATTTTAAAAATCTATTGTATTTCTATATAGGAGCAATGAGCATAAGAAAAACAATATTAAGAAAACACTTCCATTTACAATAGCATCAAAAGAATAAAATCTTTAGGAATAAATTTAACCAAAAAGGTGCAAAATTTGTATTCTTAAAACTACAAAACATTGCTGAAAGAAATTAAAGAAGACCTAAATAAATGGAAAGACATCCCATGTTCATGGATCAAAAGACTTAATATTGTTAGGATGGCAATATTCTCCAAGTCGATGTGCAGATTCAACACAATTCCTATCAAAATCCCAGCTTCTGACTTTTTAGCAGAAATTAACAAACTGATACTAAAACTTGCATGGAAATTCAAGGGACCCAAAATAGCCAAAACGGTCTTGAAAAAGAAGACCAACGTTGGAGGACTCACACTTCTCAACTTCAAACTTACTACAGACCTGTAGTAATCCATTGTTACGCTAGAATAAGGATAAACGTACAGATCAATAGAATAGAATTGAGAAACCAGAAATAAATCCCCACAATTACAGCCAATTGATTTTCAGTAAGGATGCCAAGATAATTCAGTGGGGAAAAAATAGTCTTTTTAACAAATTGTGCTGGAACAATTGGATATCCATATGCAAAAGAATGAAGCTGGACCCTTACCTCACACCATATACAAAAATTAACTAGAAAGGATCACAGATCAAAATGTAAGATCTAAAACTATAAAACTCTTAGAAGAAAACATAGGGGTAAATCTTCATGACCTTGGATTAGGAATGGTTTCTTAGATTTGACACCAAAAGTACACTCAAAAAGAAAAAATGGACAAACTGGACATCATCAAAATGAAAAACTTTTGTGCTTGAAAGGACACCATCAGGAAAATGAAAGGACAACTCACAGAACAAGAGAAAAACTTTGCAAATCACGCATCTGATAAAGGTCTTGTACCTAGATTATAGGAAGAACTGCCACAACTCAATAATAGAAAGACAAGAAAACCAATAGATGTTTCTCCAAAGGAGATACATAAGTGGCCAAAATGTGGAGAAATTGGAACCCTCAGGCACTGCTGGTGGAAATGAAAAGTGGTGCCCCTGCTTTGGAAAACTGTCTGGTAGTTCCACAAGAGATTAAACGTGAATTACCACACTCAGCCATTCCACTCCTAGCTGTGTATGTGGGAGAGAGGAAGACATGTCCACACAAACACCTGTACACAGACGTTCAGAGAGCACTGTTCACAACAGCCAAAAGGTGGGAACAACCCAAATGTCCACCAACTGATGAAAGAATAAGTAAAACGCTAACATACAATGGGAAATTGTTTGGCAGTAAAAAGGAACGAAGTGGTGATCAATGCTACAACATGGATGAACTTTGAAAACATTATGTTAGGGGAAAGAAGCCAGACAGGAGAGAGACAGAGACAGAGAAAGAGAGGTGCAAGGTGCAAAGTGCAGAAGGGGGTGTGTGAAATGTTAAGATTGTGTAAATATTTGTGTGTGCATATGCGGGGGGTGCTTGTATGTGCGTGGAGCAGCAGGTCTCAAAGTGCGGTCTGTGAACACCTAGGAGTGCTGGGCCATTTCAGAGGGTCCGTGGGGTCACGACTACTGAAACCGAGCAAGAAGAGGTTAAAAAGTCTTCCCTGGGCTAGAAGAGAGCAAAAGCTTCGAGATAAGCTTTGCTAACTGCAGCTGTGCATTTTCAGCATAATCAACTGTTGTTCAAAACTAACCAGGTCCTTCTGTCCCTCCTTAGTATATGAGTGAGCTGTCTTTCCCAGGAAGTCAAGGTCCGAACATCAAGATTCAGCCTCACAAGGCCAAACACAGGCTGAAGATGAAAACTTTCCCAGAAAAGTCCAGACAGTCAAGGGAAAGAAATTCAGTCTTCAAGGCCAAATGCAAGCTGGTGGGAAGGTGCCAACCAGTAAGGCCACACGCTCCCCTCCCCTACCTAAAACCCCAGCACACGCTCCCCCTCCCCTACCTAAGACCCCAGCACACGCGCCCCTCCCCTACCTAAAACCCCAGCACACGCGCCTCCCCTACCTAAGACCCCAGCACACGCGCCCTCCCCTACCTAAAACCCCAGCAGCGCCTCTCCCCCACCTAAGACCCCAGCACGTGCTCCCCCTCCCCCACCTAAACCTCCAGCACCTGCTCCCCCTCACAACCTTTAAAACCCCTTGCCTCCCATCTTTCGGGGAGAGGGGACAAATTTGAAAGCTCTCGTTTTCCGGCTGACGTCACCCGAAATAAAAACTCATTCCTTGCCATAAGCCTGGAATTCCAGTTTTTATTCAGCCCCTCTTTACCCCGTGTGGCGGGTAAAGAACCTGGGTATGTATCTGGTAACACTACTTTCCAGCAATACTAAGGCATTATGTGCCTTTTACATGGTGTTCATATCTTCACTAATGGTGCAAAAGCAACAGAGGGTAAAACCGCAGGTGTCCTCACACGAACGAAGACCCCGGCCCGAGTCCACTGGCCATCACAGTACCTTTCAGTGCCACAGCTCACAGGAAAATAAGTGCCAGTGTCACGTAAGAGTGACTTTAATAAACTAGCAAAACCATCATTTTATTACATCTCAGCCTTCAAGCATGTGTCTTGTCAGGATCCTGGACGGTGAAATGGGAGCTTCCTACAGCACTTGGGGTGAGAACCAACGTCAGCGGTGGCTTGAGGAAGAGCGCTCTGAGAAAGTCTGAGCCACTTCTCTAGGGGACGGTCACCTCCAGCCGAGAGAACACTGAATGACAACCATGCCTGTTCAGACCTGGGTATTTGACCGACATTTTCTCAGAAATTAGAGTGACCTTGCCACGAGCATGAAGAAAACTGACAGTATTTGTTACCAAGGATAAAATTCAAGCTTCCAAGAAAATCTTAGAAGTTTGAAAAATCCTGTATCCACCACCGTGAGTGTGGCAGCTTCCTAAAACTTAGAGACTTTTCTGGTGAGATGGGTGGTGGTATTAATGTGAGATTTTTTATGTAGGGTAATGAAATGTGTCAACCTTTGGAAGACCTGCTGGCCTCAGCGAGCCCATATTTTCCACGTGACAAATGCATGATGCTATAAAATCCTGCGTGAGTGGAAAATCCACTCAAAGTGCAAGATACTCCAGGGAATGTTTTGGGTGGAGCAGCACAGCCCAGTTTGGGTGCCGTTCTCCACCTAAACTGTGTCATCTGGGCTTGTTACTGAGCATCTGAGCACCTCAGTGTCCACGTCCATAACCCAGGGACGTCAACAGGACCACCTCTCGGGGTGGCTGTGGGGTTTAATGAGCTGACGTGGGCCAATGCTCTTGGAACAGGGCCTGGAATCAGGTCAGCGCCACAGAAGCGTCAGCCACTGCGATCAGTACCATTCTAAAAACTCTCAGAAATTCTCCCGTGAGGATTTATTTCTGAGAAATAGAGCTGCTTATTGAAATGAGCAGGACTATTTAGTTGAAAATATATATCCCTAAATCAGTAAATTAATTTAGATACAAACAAACTTGGGGAGACTCGCACTAAAAAAAATTATTTTAATTTTACAATGGTTGAGACTAAGCTGTTTTTCTTATCATTAATTAATTTTTGATAAGCAGTATTTGTACCTAGAACAAAATTCAAATGGAACAAAGAATAAAACTTAAGTGTCCCTCTGCCCCCAGGGGTCAAGCATCCACCTCCTCTCCAGGTCCGCAAACACTATTTTCAGGGTCTCTTTTCTCCTTAGCTGTTCACAGTCATAACACTCAATAACACAACTAAGTGTCCAGCAAGGCATTCCTCCTTCATGATAAGAAAAACACAAAAGTGCACAGGTCATCAAATGAGAGGGAATTCTACCGACCGGTAGAGGTGGGAGAAACCACATCTCAATGAGTGAACCCCAGTTCCCATGGGTGTGGTCCTCGTGGCCCGCACCTGTTGGCCCAGAGAGGGCTCGCTGTCTCCAGATGCTCATCGAGGGTCAGGGTGCAAGTCTGCGCAGACGTCTCAGCTGAAAGTCTCCATTTTCCTCCAGCAGCCTAATCCACAGCCAGCTCTCTCCCCTGGAGTCTAAAGTTGTAAGGTCAATAAAACAACAAACCATTTTATATGTTTTTGACAGTTTTCTTCCAAGACACTTTAGAGTGACAACAGTCAGAAGTTCCAAATGTCTAACAGTCTGCTTGGGCCGTTTTGACCAGAAACCCTGACCAGGAGGCTGTCAGGGAGGTGACTCCTGGTTAGGGTGACCACGTAATCCGTCACCCAAGCTTGGCACCAGCCAGGCAAGACGCAGGGACGAGAGGCAGACTGCTCCTCCCTGGTCCAGTGGATCTGTGTGTCGGGATGTAGAGGAAACACGTTGGGAGAATGGGAGAGCATCTGCTGAGAGCCTGTGGAGGGGCTCACGTTCACGAGTTCCTATTAGTTTTCTAGTGCTGCGTAACAACACACCACCATAAATGTGTGACTTCAAACAACACCCACTTATCAGCTCACAGTTCTGTAGGGGACAGCATGACGGGTTTCCCCACTCAGGGTCCCACAAGGCTAACGTCAACGTGTGGGCCTGCTGCACCCTCATCTGGAGCTCAGGATCCTCTTCCAAGCTCACGTGGTTGTGCCAGAATCCAGTTCTTGTGGTTGCAGGATTGAGGTCGCCATTTCCTTGCTGGCTATCAGCCAGGGCTGCCTGGCTCCTAGAGGTCACTCACATTCCCTGTCACAGGGTGCCTCCCATCTTCAAAGCCAGCAGTGGAGAATCTTCCATGCATTGAATCCCTCTCACACTTCAAATCTCTTGCTCCAAGAAGAGTCCTGTCCCTTTCAAGAGCTTGCCTGATGGTGTCAGGCCCCCAAGGAGAATGTCCCCCTAGAGTCACTGATTTGGGACCTTAATTACATCTGCAAAATCCCTTCACACTTAGGTTAGTGTTTGACTGGATAACTGAGAGGAGAGGTGTGTCCACCAGGGGCCAGGAATCCCAAAGGCCATTTCAGACTCTACCTACCACAGAGTTAATTCGGGTAAAAATCTGTACAAAATTGGTGCTCACTAGAAGATCAGGCTTTGAAGAATCCGACTACAAGAAATTCTTCATCTGGTATTCTTGTGAAGCAAACTTTTCTTTCCAAGATGGTACTCATCGTTTAGGGGCTTGATCACTGGGTGGCTATCACGGTTGTGTTCTCTCAAAAACTCCCTTGTGTTTGAAGCCTAAGGAAGCCTAAACCCTGCTTTCTGAGCATCTCCCTGGACCACAGTGCAGCAGAGGCAGGTTGGCCTGGCTGTTCGTCGCCCACTCCAGACTCACCTCTGCCTTTCTCCCCCGGGAAGCTGATCCTGCGCCCATATCACCTGGGCTCCCTCACCTCCTGGCTTCCTGCCAGGCTCAGCCAGTGAGAGGCCTGGGGTCAGGAAGAGAGAGTCATGGAGGTTCTCGATCTCACCTCTCTGCCCCACTGCAGTCGACCCGGGATGTGCTGTGTGGGCCCTAGTCACGGTTCCGAGTCCTCGCCAGGCTCTGACATCAGCGCACGTCCTTCGAATCTTCCAGGCCTGGAGGTAACTCTCGCTGGTCCCTGGTGCCTCCCTCCTTGCTGGTGTCTTTACTCAACTCTGCAGAGTCTCTTTATTAACCTCTTTTCAGATAAACGATCTTGAGTGTGTCCCACCAGGACCCTGACGGACACAGCTGGACCCTCGACTGGTCTCCCTGTGTCCTTTGATTCCTGGATGCCATTTGCATCTTCACGTATTAAGAAGAAACATACAAACACACACATACACAAAAAGCCTTAAAAATCTGACAACAAAGTGACCTGACCCAAAGCCCTAGGGTCTTGGTTGAGAGTTCTAGAAGGTTTAGAAACCAGACACACTGAGATCTATGACGGGAACGAACATGAGACTGCATCTCCTCCTTCGTGCTCTCTCATTCCCGGTCTCTGAAACATCCTGAAATGAGAGGGTCCTAGAAGCTACTTGGAGATGCTTCCGGTTCCCAGTAGTTGTATAACAAACCTCCCAACTCAGAGATCTCAAAGAACAGCCATCACCTATGTAGCTCACAGATCTGCAGTGTGGGCAGGCTCGCTGGGGACGGCGCATTTCCGCTCCATGTGGGTGTCCAGGACAGCTACTCCAGCGGAGCCGGATCCCCCAACAGTGGCTCCACCATCCCAGGGCAGGGGTCCCCAGGGAGGCCCAGGCAGGAGCCGGGTCACCTTCTCTGACCCAACCTCATCCACCACAGTCACAAAGCCCTCCAGGTCCACGGGGAAAGGACAGAGACGTAACCTCTTGGTGGGCAGTGACCAGGCTCCGGAAGAGCCCGTGGGACCAGAATGCAGTTGCGGTCACTGTGGGGAAACAGAGTCTGTGACTGAGAGTGGGAGGAAATCAACAGAGAAGTGTGAGCATCAACACTCCCCCCCTGGAGTGCCTCGTGATTGTGGCAATAGGACGCCCCCCCCCCCAACCCTACACAAGCAGCTAGAACGCGACCTCATGCCCAGGCGCCTTTGAGACCCGGTCACCTTTGGGCCGTTACATGAAGGCATTTCTGCATTATCCCGCAGTAAATCCCAGATGTCACATAAATCACTGACGACCGCCAGTTCAATTGCTTATCAAAGAACACCACTAGGAGCTTCATCGTTTTTCTTTGTTGGCTGCAAATAATTTTCCTTTGAATCATGCTTTGAAATACGGCAGAATGTGATCCTTTCATTTTCAAAACATTGCAGCAGTAATAAAAAAACAAATGAATAAAGGCGGGCTTCCCAGCATCCATGTACTGGAGGCTGGCTCTTCAGTCGATTTCATAGTTTCCAGAATCAAATGTGCTCATGAATACACATGAGATCCCACCTAAATGTCCCTCTAAGGGCGAGTCTTCCTCCCCTGCCTCAGCGAGTCTTCACCAAAGAAGCGTTCCAAGAGTGACCTACTCTCCACTCGCCCAGAGCAGCCCTGGAGACGGTCCTGCAGACAGCCGTGAGCAAGGCAGAGAGGGGCCAGCAGCGCCCTGCCCAGAGCTGAGAGCTGCAGCCCGGCCAGATCCACCCCAGCTGGACTTGAAGGCTGTCCACCCTGCACCCCTCATTCATACCCAGGCTGCCCTCCCCTCGAGTCCTCCTCTGTGGTTCCCGGCTCCTTGACTCTTGATGGGCACGTGAGGTAGGTCATCTCTCCCCTGCATGGTTCAGCCCTGCTAAGTGACCCCGCCAGGTGGCTCCTACTCCTTCCTGTGCCCTCCACTGCCATCTCTCCTTCTAGTTACCTCTATATTCTCCTCTCTGATCTGTTAATGAATAAATAAATCTCCATTGTCTAGATGGGGGAAGAAAAACCCTTCCCAAGTCCTCCTGTAGGGGAGGAAAAAGCTTTTTCCTCTACCCATCTTAGGTTCCTTACCTGGGGCCTGCAAATTAACTGACCAAAGACAGATCAGCAAGAGAAGCAAACAGAGTTTATTAACACACACAGGGGGCAAATGCAGGAGAAACTTATGATGAGTTACTCAAAGGGGTGGTTCCAACATGGGGGCTTTGATAGCAGAAGAACATGGATTGTAGAGAAATGACAAGAAAAAGGGAAAGGTGCAAACTGTGGCAGGGTAAATACATGGGGCACGAAGGGAGGAAGCTTTGTTTGTGCAGGCCCATCTTGGTGCAGACTTTCCATCTTCACAGCCATAAAACTTCCCAGGAGAGGGCGTTTATGGCACTCTCATTTCTCAGAAGTTTCTGGTTTTAGTCAGATAAGGGATGCTCCAGGAAGGCGTCTTTCTGCATCTGTTGATTCTCATTTGCCTCCAACTCTAAACAATCCTACGCCACATGGCACATTTGGGGTGATAAGTTCCAGTCCCCTAAACTCCTATGATGCAGCTTGGTTTTCCTTGACACTGTCCCCAATCTTGAGGCCATCTCTAAGAGACCACCACCTCCCCCACCCCTCAGTCATGGGCCAGGAAGTGCGATCCCATCCATCTGTCCACTGTCACCTCTGCTCAGATGCTCCTGCCTCCTCTTGGAAGTTCCCGGTTGTTACTGACGCCACCTCTTGGCCACGTCCCCTCTGCCACCTCCAGGGCCTCCACCTCCCTCTGGACTCACCCCTGACATTGGTGCTTTCAGCATTCTCAGTGAGAATCCCTCTAAAAACTTTCGTCACGAAAACCCTTTCCTCCACTCGGGTGCCCTTCCAAGCCTGCTGGGCAGGTCTCAGGCGGCTGACCCATCAACTTGGGGGACACGTTTGACATCATCAGAGTCCCTCCCGCCCTGCTCCCAAACCACCACCTGTGCAGTGCCTCCGTCTCCGCTCTGCGATGCCGTGGAAACCTTGTCCACTGCTTGGCGAAACCCCAAGAGTCCACTCACTTTTATTGGTACCTGTACTGAAGCTTGTTCTCACTGATGAAAGTAAATTCTAGTGCATGGTTTTTACACACAGCATCATTTTGCCTCTGTGAGGTGATAACAGAAGGGCATTTGCTAAACATCTTCTGCATAAATTAGGGGCTGGGAAGGAGGTGAGAGGAGCCAGCAGCTGAGACTGGATGTAAGAAACATCCATGAGGACTGAGGGACCTTATTACCTGAAGTGGCATCTCCTGGGAGCTTGCTAGAAATGCAGACTTTCAGGCCCCACCCTGACCAGCTGGATGGAAACCTCCACTTTAACAAGACCCCCAGGTGGTCCATGCAGACATTACAGTTTGAGGAGCTCTGGGCTGCATAACAGAGAAGGTGAGTGGAGGACTATGGAGGAAGGGAGAGTCAGACGTCCTGAGGGCCTGCAGGTCGGCGCCTGCACTGAGTCCTTTGAGGAGCAGCCACCTGTCCACCCCCCTCCTACAGGCTGAGAAAAGCTGTGGGGACCTGGGCGGGGTTTCCCTCACAACGCTTCTGACACCAAATGCGTGGTGTCTTTTCCCACTCTCTGACACCAGCTGGGCGTCCGGGAGTTGGTGCAGACCCCACAGGTTAAGGGCTCAGTCCCACAAAACTGCTCCCACTTCTGACACCAGTTGCAAGTCCCAGGTTGTCACCTGTACTGACCAACTGTCTATAAATTCATGGGGTCCCCACAAGCCCCTCCTCAGGTATGATAATTTGCTAGAATGACTCACAGAACTCAGGAAAGTGCTTTCCTTACTATCACTGGTTTGTTATAAAGGAAACAACTCAGGAACAGCCAGATAGAAGAGATGCCAAGGACAAGGTACTCAGAGCTTCCACACCCTCTCTGGGCGCACCACCCTCCCAGCAACTCCTTTGATGACAACCGTTCTAATGGGTGTGAGGTGACATCTCATTGTGGATTTGATTTGCATTTGCCTGATGGTTGGTGATGCTGAGCATCTTTTCATGGACCTGTTGGCTATTTGTATGTCTTCTTTGGAAAAATTTCTGTTCAGATCCTCTGCCCACTTTTTAATTGGATTATTTGGTTTTTGCTATTGAGTTATAGGAGTTCTTCATGTATTCTGGATATTAACCCCTTATCAGATATATGATTTGCAAATATCTTCTCCCATTCAGTAGCTGCCTTTTCATTTTGTGGATGGTTTCCTTTGATGTGGAGAAGTTTTTAAGTTTGATGTAGTCCCATTTGTTAATTTTACTTTTGCTGCCTAAGAATGTCTTATAAGTCCTTTTTTTTTTGGCTTGAGGAAATTTTCCAAATATAACCCCTTCAATCAATCCCTGCAGATATTCAGATGTGACGTCTAATTGATGATGCCACTAAAGCAAATTGTAAACCTCCTACTGCTTGTCATAAGCTCTTCAACTCTAAATGTTTATATTACGGGGCCGGCCCCGTGGTGTAGTGGTTAAGTGCGAGCGCTCCACTGCTGGTGGCTCAGGTTTGAATCCTGGGCACGCACAGACGCACCACTTGTCAGGCCATGCTGTGGTGGCGTCCCATATAAAGTGGAGGAAGATGGGCACAGATGTTAGCCCAGGGCCAGTCTTCCTGAGCAAAAAGAGGAGGATACGCATGGATGTTAGCTCAGGGCTGATCTTCATCACACACACAAAAAATAAATAACTGTGTATATTACAATGATTCATTTTAGAACCTCATATGTGCACTAACTTTAATGTGGTAATTAATGATAACTTAATAATCAGGGTGCTTTTCTGCATGGCTGTCTGATCTGGTCTCGGACAAACATTTACTTCTAAGTCCATCTTTGGCTTTCTTTCATCTCTCTTTTGGGAGCTGGCACCCTTACTCGGAAGCAGGCAAGGATCTGTGCCCCGGGACCTCCCTATGCTGCCTCTTTCCCTTCAGGATGCCATGGCAGGCTGTGTTTTCCAAAGGCTATGCTTATCCCCCAGCTGACACGTACTTCCACGACGTGACCTGGCACCCCTCCTGAGGAGGGCTGGTTCATATCTCCTCCCCCTGGACAATCGGTTCACCCAGGACATTCCCAGTTTTAGCAAGGAAAGTCCCAAATCCCAGCAAATGGCCTGGGCCAGTGGGGTCGTTGGTCACCAGACCGTGAATTGGGGCAGGTTTGAGACTGTTTCAGCCTAAAAACAGTGTGCTGAAAGAGACTGTGAGCGCCAAACAGGCCATAAAGGAGATGGGGCTTCATCCACGTTCTCATGTGGGTTAATCATGGTTTTTATTTTCTGTCTTATGGTGTCTTTACAACTTACACAGCTTGCTGGCCAGGGAGAGGCGGCCCCTCCCAGGGCTAGCCTCTTCCTAGAGACAGCAAAAGTTCTGCCAGGAGCACCCCCTTCACATGCAAACCAACCGATCCTGAGTCTGTACCCCAATCACCCTTTTTCTGACTCTCACACACAGAGCCAATATTCCCCCAGACCTAAATCACCCCAGGGCCAGGCACCCCTATAGCCTGAGCCGGAATTATTCCAGCTCGCCCCCCTAAGCTATTTACTCTGCCTGGCCCTGCCTTCCTGTGGAAACCCCAAAAAAGGCCATGGCCCAAGCTTTCCCCTCACTCCTGCTTCTGCGTCCTGACCCCCGTGGCCCTGCGTGTTGTGCCCCGGCACGGCCTGCCCCCTCCTCTCGGGAAATGTACATAACAAATTCCTCTTTCAAGGCCAGTGGCCTCTCCGTGTCGTCACTTGGCCACCTCCATAAATTAAAATCCCTCGGGTTCAAATGAGACATCCTGGGACGCTGGCCCTGAGACAGGCAGCTGCCGTGTAAGACGTCCAGGTCCCCGAGACTGTCATGCTGGAGAGGGCACATGCATGGCGGGTGACAACACTGCCAGATCCCAGCCTCCACGTCCCCACCAAGGCACAGACACAGGAGGGGACAGAGTTTGGATCCTCCGGACCAGCCAGCCTGTCAGCCACGTACCAAAGTGACCCCCGCTGAGCAAGCACAAGAACTGCCGTGGGAACCCGGCCCGAACCCCTCCCCAGGGGCCTGTGCGTGTCCGGAGTGGCCCTGAGCGAGGCGCTCGCTCCGGAGGGCCGCCACAGCGGTCGAAACGGAGCAACGTGCAGCTGGGGGTCTGGAGAAGCCGGTTCTGCTCACATCACCCAAGGTTTCAGGTCTCGCTTTCTCAGGGCCAGTCCTTCTTCTGGCACTCAGGACCACGCGGATGGGAAGTGGGGGGAAGCAGCTGCCCCCACACACACACCCTCCCACAGCCGCAATGGCTGTGACTTACAGCCGTTTTAGGGATTTCTCTTCCAAGAACAATCTTCCCACGAACAAAGCGATTCTCTGGGTTCTGAGTGTTCTTAGGCTTTAACAAAGCTGGGACACCCCCCAGCCTACAGGGGAGTAACTGAGGCCCAGAGAGGGGATGTGCCAAGACAACGCGGTCTGTCGGCAGAGACCGGGACACCCGGCCGAGTAACCTCCCCCTGCAGGTCTGGTTATTGCCCACCCTGTGCCTGTCTTATCCACAGACCAGGAGAGGAGCCAGCTTCCTCCCACCATGCGCTTTCCTGCCACACCTAAATTTAGCCCCTGAGGTTGGCAACGAGTTGCGTTCGGCGGTCTCTAAGCAGTCCACCTGGGTTCTCGCTGCGTCTTTCATCTCCATGGTTTCGACACTTCCCAACTTTTGGAACCAATTTCATTATCATGTCTAATGACTTCAGGGGTGAGCTAAAAAACAACCAGGGCATTCACACTTAAATTCACAGCCTTCAGAATCTAATTTATCCTTATTATGTGCTCTTTCCCAAACAAGAGGGGGCCTCATCACAACAGACATGTATAGATTGCACTTATGAGATTAGACATCACACTCAGAGCTCACGATAGTGATACTAGAGCGGCCATCAATGGAGGGATGCTCAAAAATATGTGAAAATAGTAAATTGCTCAGGTAACTGAGGAACACCCATTTGGAAACTTTAACAACAACTCTTGTTGAAAGTCTGTGTGTTCTAAGCAGAGAATCTAAGAAGGTGAAACAACTGGTGCGGCGTTTGGCACAGAAATACTCAGGAAATAAGTGACGCCTTGTGTTAAATAGAACCTAACCTTTCAGCTCCATGTCTGGGTCACCCTTGTGAAAGGCAGTGGTATTCTGGCCACACAGTAATGTTCTCAGACAGTGGAGGGGTGTTTGCCACCTGTATCTCGTAGTGGGAGACACAGAGTCAGCTGGGAAGAGCGAACGTGGAGAGATGGTTCCTGGGCCCAAACAGACGGAGACCCGGCCTGACGCCGTGGAGCCTCCACATGCACATCACACGACCTTCTGTGAACAAGCACACAGGTGCCGCTTCTCTGCCTGTCACTCTCGAGCCTGGTCCACAAAGCGCTCTACCTCCCACAGGGCAGGAGTCTCATGATGCGTTTACTCATCAAAATTTGTGTGTAGATGGGCCCCGCACCCTGGAGCAGCCTTGGTTGGTGGTCAGGTGGCCTGTGAGAGGAGAAACCAGGCTCTTACCTCTTGGCCACTGGGTTGGGGGGGCCGTCCCTTGGCTCGGGGGCTCACTGTGTCTCAGGTTCATACTTTACCTTCCTCACCACCTCCTGCGACTGTAGGCCTGAGCCCAATGCACCAAACACCTTTGAACGTTCGTCCTTCATCCTTATTTTAAGAACCACGCAGTTTCACATCTCTGTAGAGTAGACATTTGAATTGCAACCTGAAAATGATTTCAGCTTTATATTTTAACCTGTTATTTTTTTGTTTGTTTTTTTCTCCCCAAAGCCTCAGTACATAGTTGTATATTCTGGTTGTAAGTCCTTCTAATTCTTCTGTGTGAGCCACTGCCACAGCATGGCTACTGACAGAGGGGTGGTGTGGTCCAGCGACCGGGAACCAAACCCTGGCTGTCGAAGCGGAGCGTGCTGAACTTTATCCACTACATCGTCAGGGCTGACTCCATTTTAACTTTTTACTGAGTCTTTGGATTTCACAGGGAAAGTCAGCCTTGCCTGAACTCTGGACCTAGAGGCTGGAATTCCCGTGACTCTGCAGGCTTCCTGATTCGACCCCAGATCTTTGTCTTTTCTGTTTTTCTCTTTTTTCCCTTTTCAGGGCATCTCTCGGGACTAGCATGTCAAAGATTTAAGGAACACGCCTCGGAAACATGGGCTCAGACGAAAGGCCTTCGGTCACCTCTGAGTCCCCAGAACCTCTCAGAACTCTCCTAGTTCAGGTTTCCTCTCGGCTTCAGCCCCGCCCTCCGCCCCAGGCTCCTCCGAACGACTCGGGCACATTGAGCCTGAAGTCAGTCCTTCCTGAGGCGACCTGCAGCTCTCGGCACACTCTAGCTCCCCTTCGTCAATAAGTACCAGCTAATTGATGGATCCTATGAGGTCTCTGCACTTAGAAAAAGTAAAAAGAACAACACTTGATTAATGTGTCCATTGTCTGTTACTTCTCCGGTTGTTTCTAGGTCTTTCTCTGGGCTGAGTCTAATCTCCTCACCGTCCAATTGGAGTGATGAACTTGGCCTCCCATCCGGCTTCTGGAGGCAGTTTCAATACAGCAACCAGAGGTCGGCCAACCCTCGGCTGTTTGCTTCAAACCATCCCAATGCCGTCCTTGTGCAGTCAAGAGTATAACGCCTCTGTCCACTGCTCATCGGGCATTTGGCCTTACACAGCCCTTCCTTAGCCTGATTTGTCTTCCATATGTCGTCGTCACTTCTTCTCTCGTGTGTCTCCTCTCCTTAATAAATGGTAGATTTCTCTCAGCAGCGTCATGCCCGAGCACAATGCCCGGTGCAGAGTTGGTCTTCAGTGAAGGTGGTGGACAGAGAGGTGGTTCAAGGGATCAGATTTAAAGGCAGAGCAGAACCAGACAGCAGGCACGCAGAGTCAGTGAGATTTATTTCTGTCGAGAGCTTCAGATTTTAAAGGGAAAAACTAAACCAAATTTTCCCCTCAACACACAGGCATCTCCGCCAAACAGTTTATTTCTGTGCTAAGAGCCTGCAGCTCACGTCTGGCACCCCACACATCCTGGGCCAGGACTGGAGAGGTGTGGGTCACCACTCACAATGGAGGTAAAAAATGAGTTAATGCATTGGCTTAATCAAGAAAAACGACCTTAACAAGCCTCTGAGAAGAAGTGCTCTGAGAATCGCCATCTGGAAAAACAATAAACAGAACATTTCATGCTGCAGTTTTTTGGGAAAAGGAGCGTTGTCTCCAAGGGAACGTTGGCCTTGATTCCTGAAGGGGTCATGTTTCCAAAGTTTGCTCCTGTCAGGCTGCACCTCAGAGCAGCTTGCCCCGTACCAGGGTCAGACAGCAGGGGTAGGTCTGCGGTTGAGTTCTGGAGGGTTTGAGGTGGGTGACTCATAACACAATGGGGGCTGATGGTTGGCCATCAGAGAAGGTCAGCCCCGACCAGGCACGTCTGGGGAATTGGTAAGGAGAGAATTGATTTACAAGGCAGAGGTGGTCCAGGACAGGTTTTGCAGACTTTCCAGGGGACGTCCTGACAAAGGGAATGGGGACACCCATTCTGACAGGGACACCAACCCCAGACCAGCCCCTTGGACTCCTTGATCTGAGTGGAGAGAACATGAGACGCTAGTCTGGAATCTTTGAGTAAACCAAACAGACCAGGAAATAAAAGTTTAAGCTCAAAATCTCAGCCAAATAGTAGTATTTGGAAATTACTCAAAATATATTTCTCTGTATTTTAAGACTTCACTAAATTCACACTGTATTTAATCTCACCAATTTTTAGGGTATATTTCACATATCTATGTAGAGGATTGAATGGTGGTCCTCAAAATGATATGCCCAGATCCTACCCCCTGGAATGTGTGAATGTGACTTACTTGGAAAAAGGATCTTTTCAAATGTGATTAAGTTAAGCATTTCGTGGTGAGATCATCCTGGATTAGGGTGGCCCTGAGTCCAATGACTGGTGTCCATATGAGAGATGGCAGAGGGGAGACACAGACCAGAAAAGCCATGAAAAAAGGGAGCAGAGACTGGAGGGATGCGGCCAAGACTCAAGGGGAGCCTGGGGCCACCAGGAGCCGGAAGAGGCGGGAGGATCCTCCCCCTGCGTGGAGTGTGGCCCCGAGACACCTTGATTTCGGACCTCCAGCCTCCAGGACTGTGAGAGAATAAGCTTCTGTTGTTTCAGGTCACCTGTTTTGTGGCGCTCCGACACAGCAGCCCTAGGAAACTAGAACGACCTATAAGAAATTTTATTTTCTGGAAGGGACAGGAAGAGGTTGAAAATTCAAAGTTAGCTGTGGAGTTTTACAGCTTTGGGCTTTGTTTTTGTTTTCCAAGTCAGTTTTTTAAAACCCTCCATGGACGTTCAAAGAGAGGGTTTGAGTGTTTTCTGCAGGCGTGGGCGGAGGCAGGGCTGTGCGTCCTCACACTTGGAGCCTGGGTCTCGGCGACACCTGGGGGGCCGGGGGCTCCCGCTGCAGGGAGGGTCTGCCGCCTGTCCTGGCACTCTCGCAGGGGCTGTCCTGGGGTCTTGGTGTCCTCACTTGGCACTGTCCTCTTTATGAAGTACTCACATTCCTTCTCATTTCATTTTCCCTGCACCGGTGACCCTCCGGTTAGTATTGAAGTTACCCCGGGGTCACACTCTGTGTCCAGCCAGGGAAAATCAGCCCCTGAGTCCCGAAGTTTCCCTCCTTTGGGGAAGAAGGGGGGATTTCTACTCCAGATGCTCCGAGGTGTGAATGGGGTGGGAGGTGGGGAGTGAGTGAGTGTTTTCAGTTTTATCTGAGATTCTTCTTTTCCCCGAGAGCCCTGAGAGGGACAGGAACTCTGTCCGTGTGTCTGTCTCCAGGCGGGACTTCTCTGACTGCAGGGGAATTGATGATGTGCTCGGCAACGTGCAGGGTCGAGGGCAGGAGGACCAGGTCCCTGGACCCGGAACTTGCTCTGGCGCTAACGGTGCAACATGTGAGGAGGTGAGAGAACAAGCCCAAGTCTCGGGCTCCGAGTCCGAGCAGCAGTCACTGGTGGCCTCGAGTTCGGACTTTGCACGTCCACCTCCCTGATGTCTGCGGCCTTGAGGGCCCGGCCCACAGGAGGGAGCTGGCAGCTGTGGGGCCCGAGAGGCTCTGAGTGACCTCAGAGAGATCCTCCCTCTGCCTCTCCTGTCCCCTCAACACCGTGCGGCCCATTTTCACAGAACAGAGACAACAGAGACAGAGGATTGAGAGAGAGAGAGAGACTGAATGTGAACACGAAATTGGCTCTCAAATTGCAAATTTTTATGCAGAAAAAAGTTATTTCTTTACTGTAAGGTAGAACTCTTACAGATATGGAAATTCAACTTAATTTTTAAATTTTTGTTCAATGTCTATGTAAAGGATTTTTCCTGATGGCTGCAGTTTGACGAGAATGCGTTGGGTATTTATTACGTAGGGTCACAGGTGTTTGCTAGAGGAGAGGCTGCTGACCCACAGACCCGCTAAGACCCTGTCACAGTGTCATCACACCCTCTCTTGGTCAAGGAAGAACAGCCGGCAGCCTCCGGTGTGTCTAACTCATCTGACAGACTTGACTCGTTGAGGCTGGCACCCAACTCTCCCTGAATTATGATGAGTTTGGGTTTGTGCCCAAGTCTCTGGATGACCTGCTTGGCCTGACCCCAGCCTACCGGCCAGTGCTCACCCAACTGCATTGTGTAAACCTAAGATGTAAAGCCTCTTCTGCTGTCCCCAGGTCCTGCCACGGAGAATTCATTGTCTACAGCATTTTCAGTTTGTCATTACTTAACCTTAATGCATTGGAACAAGAAGAAATACATCAGGTTGGAAGTGATCTGCAGGCTTCACGCCTGTTCTATGAGGCTATCGTGTCCCCAGATGCCGACATTAGTCTTTAGATCCTTTACTTTGTAGAAAACCATCTGAATCATTGACTGAAGCCTTTGGTATCTGCTATGTCACCTCTTGGTGAAGAAGTCTGTCTCTGTCATAGCCGAGGCCGTGCAGCAGGGACGTGGGTGTTCGTCTGCCTAGTCCCCCATCCAAAGGGACAGAGCCTCCCTTAAGGCCTCCCCGCTCAGCGATGGGGAATCTCCCCTCCACTCTGCTGGCTCACCCAGCGTCGTACTTGCCTCTTATCACTTTATAGAGAAAATAAAAGCATGTTTTTCGGTGCGTCTTTGAGCTTTATTTTGCAGGGGCGGGGATGGAGGTGGGTTCATTTCTGGTTGTGCAGCTTTGCTTCTTGTATGCCCATCTCTGTCTAAATTCCCCTGGAACCTCCAGTCTGGGAGAAGAGATGCCTAGTTGCATACTTTTTATTTCACACAGCATTTGAACGTGTTCCATGGGAATTCCACTGAACTCCTAACAGGGAGAAGTAAACAGCAGCAAAACTGACAGTAAAATTTTGGAGCACAATCCTCAGCAAAAATGCTTACCAAGACAAACCCTCTGCAACAATCACTTTTCTTTACAAGAAAAATGATAAGGGCAATGTTGTCCAAACATTTATTTAATGATTCGGGAGGTGTTTCTACTCTGTCTCAGGACTTGGAGAGGCATAGCCACGTTCCTCATCCTGCACCAAACAGCCTGCAAGTGACCAAGGCTGACAGCTGGGCCACTGGTCACGGAGCCCAGCAGGGAGGGGCCACCCCCAGGGAAAGGCAGCGTGGGGTCCAGGTGGTAGATTGTGTTCCAGAGAAGGCCGCCGCAATATCTCCCACCCCGTTTGCTCTCCTGCAATGGGACCTGCCGCTCCTCCGTCAGGAGGTGGAGTTGAGTCCCTCCCTTTGCATCTGGCTGGCCCTGGGCAGGCTTTGACCTGGAGGATGCAGGAGTGTGACTGCCAAGACAGGGTCATGGGGAGCTGAGCTCCTCTTCCTCCTCCAGAGCCCTGACACCATATAAAGAGCCACGTCGGGAGAGACAGATCCAGCCAGCCCCCAGGCCTCAGCCACCCTGGCAGGGCCAGGTCTGCAAGTGCCAGCCCCAGGGGTCCCAGCCCCCAGCCAAGTTGCTGACCGATACCACGATACCACATGGAGCAGGACTCTGTTATGAGAGGTTCGGGGATTTGATCGGAGACATATAAGAAACTTTCCACTCCAAACAAATGGACTGAAGGTATATTTTATTATATAGAGGAGAGTAAGGGTGATAGTCCTCAAACAGGTCCGAATAGGTCAAATAATAAGAGGGAAAAACATCAGCTGGACTGGAAAGGGAAAACATCCACATCGACTGAAGGGAAATGACACAAGTCAACTGGAAAGAGAAACACCAGGTTGACGGAAAAAAGAACACATCAGATCGGTTACTCACAACATCCACGCCCCACTGCCGGGAGAGTCCCTTCAATTGACACGGCTGGGTGGGGATCACACATCCTGGGCAAGGAGTCCCCTCCACAGGTGAGACTCTCACCAGGCCTCAGTTTCCAGCAGTTTATATAAGCAGTTACAGAGTTTACAGAGCAAGCATTCAGTGTTCCCATGCACAAATGGTTATCAGTGGCGTACGTGCACTGAGCCCCCTGGCTATCGTCCCAGCCTGGCAGTTGTGTACGTGCATTGTTTACCCTGGTTATTGTCCCAGCCCGGCACAGATGGCCAGTCTGCCCCAGGCTGCGGTGCCTGAAGGGCCTTGAAATTTTTACACGTTGCAACTATCTCCGTGGGAGAAGGGCCAGTTCCCACCATGCAGAAAGCAGCTTTTATATTTCTTTTTGTGCTGGTGGCTGTAGTCAATGGAGTGGCCAAACATGGCTGTACTCATGTCAAGACAGACTCCCAGCTGAACCCACCCCAGCTCCCAACCTACAGAATTTTGCACAAATAAAATGATTGGTGTTATCTTAAGCCACCCAGTCTCTCGGTGGTTTGTCATCCAGTGAAATAGTCGCATGACCGGATGTAGCTGGAGTGCCAGCAGCCTGGCAGTGAACGTGTCAGGGGACCAAGACACACCGGGAGGCGAAGCATGAATGGCTGGGCCTCGAGCCACACAAGTGCATTATCCCCTATCACAGGCCCACAGCCCAGAGGGGCCTCGAAGCAGTCACTGCGGAGGAGGCAGACAGGAGTTCACCTCCTAGGGCCTCAGCCACACAGGCCGGCTTCTACAATGGGCAGAGACGCAGTGACCAGAACAGGCCTAAAGTCAGAGATGCCAGCAGACACAGACTCAAATCCACAGAGTTGGAGGCAAGGGGCTTGAGGACCCTACATGGGTTCAGAATGAGCCTCAGCAACACGGGTCTATGCACAGATGGGACAGATAGGCCCAGCCCCTACAGACAATGGGATGCCTTGAGGGGCTGGGAACAAACCCTCACATTAATGGTCAAATGATTCTGATAAGGGTTCCAAGAGCATTCAATGGGGTAGAATAGTCTTTTTAACAAATGGTCCTTGGACATCCACATGCAATAAAATGAAGTTAGACCCTTACCTCACACCATATACACAAATTAATTCAAAATGATTCATAGACCTAGATGTAAGAGTTAAAACTATTAAATTCTTAGAAGAAAACATCAGAGGACATCTTCATGACTTCATTTTAGGCAATGGTTTCTTAGCTATGACACCAAAAAGCACAAGCAGCAAGAGAGAAAATAGACAAAACAGACTGCATCAAAATTAAAAACTTAGGGCCTGCCCCATGGTTAAAGTGCTGTGTGCTCCAATTCAGCAGCCTGGGTTCGTGGGTTCAGATCCTGGGCACAGACCTACACCATTCATCAGCCATGCTGCGACAGCAACCCACATACCAAATAGAGGAAGATTGGCACAGATGTTAGCTCAGGGTTAATCTTCCTCAGCAAAAAAATTAAAAACTTTTGTGCTGCAAATGATATCATCAAGCAAGTGAAAAAGACAACTCAGAGCATGGGGGAAAATTTTAGCAAATCATATATCTGATAACAGACTTGTATCTAGCATAGATAACAAACTTCTACAACTCAATAAGAAAAACACAAATAACCCAATTTAAAAATGGGCACAGGATTTGAATGGACATTTCTCCAAAGAAGATATAGAAATAGTCAACAAGCTCATGAAAAGATGCTCGATGTCATTAGTCTTCAGGGAACTGCAAGTCAAACCCACAGTGAGAGAGCACTTCGCTCACACTCCCCAGAATGGACGTAGTCACAAAAGCATAGAACAAGGGTTGGCAAGAATGTGGAGAAATTGGACCTCTCATACGTTGCTGGTCCAAATGTAAAATAGTGCCTCTGCTGGGTTGGGGGAGAATGGGGGTTGAATGCTGATAAATATGGAGGTTGGAGGGGGGACAAAAATGTTCTAAAATTAGATTGTGGTGATGGTTGCCCAGCTCTAGGAATGTACTAAAATCCATTGCATTACGTACTTTAAGTGGGGAATTGTGTGGTGAAGGGGATCAGAACACACCACCCCGAATATGCCACTTGGGCATAAGGATTCTTTTGAGGGGAAGGAACTGAGACGCAGCAGATACAAGAAAAGCTCTCTGCCCTCCCCTATCTGCCTAAAAGCAGGACATAAACTGGTGAAGCCGTCGCCTCCTCCCCTGTCCACCGGGAAGGACAGAGTTAATCACCAGATGGCTCTGGGCCCTTATCAGCAGCAGAGGAGGCTACATGGCAAGTAGCTCTGATCTTCCGTTAATTCCCCCACATGTTTACCTTCCCACAATTTGCTGTGCCTGAAAACTCAAAGTCCTTCCTTCGTCTTGTGACCTCTCTGCAAACGTATTGTTGTTTGTGGAGATGCTAGATAAGCCCAAGGTACCCCTCTGAGTCAGTCTTCTCAGCGTGCTCCTCTGTATGAATTTCTGTTTGTTCGCCTCTTATTACTCTGTGTTTCCTTAACTTACACAGTCCCAGCCAATGACCCTAAGACGGGTAGAGGGAAAAGTTCTTCCTCCCCTCTAAGGTATGTGAATCATATCTCAATAAAGCTGTTATGAAAACAAACAAGGCCCTGCTGAGAGGAGATGAAAGACGCTGGGAAGGAATCAATTCAGCTCTCACCCTGCCTCCCGCCTCCCGTTCCCGCCCCATTATACTGGGACAGTGAGAAATGCCAGTTACCTGGGATCCTTCGCAGATAAAATGCAGGACTTAAAAGAA
Organism: Ceratotherium simum simum; assembly: GCF_057802395.1. Classification (NCBI taxonomy): domain Eukaryota; kingdom Metazoa; phylum Chordata; class Mammalia; order Perissodactyla; family Rhinocerotidae; genus Ceratotherium; species Ceratotherium simum. Next base: position 54,463,507 of record NC_141919.1, on the reverse strand, counting down.
TGGTTTTAATATAGAAAAGAAATGAAGGATTTAGATTAAAATTTTTAATAACATGCTTTTTGTGGGGGCCAGCCCGGTGGCACAGCAGTTAGCTTCGTGCCTTCCGCTTTGGTGTCCACGGGTTCACTGGTTTGGATCCTGGGTGTAGACCTACTCACCACTCAACAAGCCATGCTGAGGTGGCGTCCCACATAGAAGAGCTACAACTCTACAACTAAGATACACAACTACTGGGGCTTTGGGGAATTAAAAAAAAAAAAGAAAAAGAGGAAGGTTGACAACAGATGTTAGCACGGAGCCAATCTTCCTCAAAAAATATATATATACATATGCTTTTTGTGAAGTATTTTATCTATCACGTTTCAAAAAATTGACCACCCAATGGTGATGGGTAAGACATATAGGTACAATTATCGTTTGCCTGAGGGTCTAAGATTTTAGTAAATGTGTGGTAGAGAAAACCATATCTAAATTCAAATTGGAAAAGTCAGTGTGAACTCACAAACACAAAGCAAATGTATTTTTCCTATTGCAAAAATTGGCTCAACAGCCACCATCGCCTCTCTGCCCATCATTTCTCATGTGCACCCCGAACACCCATCCTTCAGTTTCCTGTTGTGTCTTCCCCTAGAAAGATCCAGGGCATCTTGGAGAAGAGCTGAGCCCATGTCTCAAGGCAGAGGAAACTCACAGCAGGCCTAGAATTCCTGTTGTTGCCAGGAAGCCACCACGTCAGAAGGATGCTAAGAACAGAAGAACTAGCGTATAGGGACTCCCAGGGACCACATTGCGACGCTCTGAGTATATAAAAGCTTTTCCCTTTAACTGAAATAAATTGAGTTACAAAAAGCAGTATATGTGAGTATCCCTTTACCCAGAAGCTTGTAAGCACGCTGCGCTTTCAGACTTTCAGGTTTTCTCAATCAGACAGGTGAAAAATGGTGTCTCACTGTAATTTTAATTTGCATTTTTCTTAGGAAGAATTTTTTATATATTTAGAAGCCACCAGCTTTGGTCTCAATGTGTCCCCCCAAATTCATATGTTGAATCCTAACCCCCAGAGATGATAATGAGGTGGGGCCTTTGGGAGCGCCGTAGGTCATGAGGGTGGAGCCTCTAAATAAGTGGGATTCGTGCTCTTATCTTATAAGAGACCCCAGAGAGCTCCCTCTCCCCTTACACACGTGGGGACACAGGGACAAGGCGCCGGCTGTGACCGGGAAGAGGCTCTCCCAGAACCCGACCATGCTGGCCTGATCTCAGACTTCCAGCCTCCAGAACTGTGAGAAATAAACGTCTGTTGCTTATAAGCCACCCAGGATTCAGTTAAAGCAGCCCAAACGGACTGACCATCCATAAGACACCATCTATTTCTCCCTCACTGTGAATTGCCTCTTCAAATTATTTGACTTTCTATTAGATTTTCTATTAGATTGTGGGGACTTTCTTATTGGCTTCAAGGAGCTCTTTATATATTAAAAATACTATCCTTTTGTGTGTGTGTGTGACAATTTTAAAACATGGTCCCTGTATGACTTTTCTATGCTGAGTAACAAATTACAAGTTTGGCAGCTGAAAACAATTGCAATTCTGAAGGTCAGAAGTCTGGCACGTTTCCACTGGATCTCTCAAGGCTGAAACCACGGTCAGGCAGCTGCATCCTCATCTGGAGGGTCAACTAGAGAAAGGTTAGCTTCCATGCTCCCCCAGGATGCTGGCCGAATTCACTTGCTTGTGGTCCTATCGCCGAGGAACCCGGTTGTCAGCTGGCTACGGCTCTCAGCTCCTAGAGGCCACTCCCAGGTCCTGTCACAGGGTCCCTTCCACAACATGCAGTTTACTCCTTCAAGGCCAGTAGGGGAGCATCTCTCTGATACTTCACCGTCTTTTAAAAGACTGACCTGATTAGGTCAGGCCCACACAGGATAATTTCCGTTTTGATTAATTCAAAGTCGATTGATAACATAATCATGAGGGTGATGTTCCATCATAACCACTGGTCCTGCCCACACCCTATCAGAGGAGATTATACAGGATGTGTATACCAGGGGGCGGGAGACTTGGGGGACATCTTAGAATTCTGCGTACCACAGCCTCCAAATTCTCTGACCCTCAGTCCATTGAGAGATGGGTTCTTTGCCCCTTCCCCTCTAACCTGGGCCCTGTGGCTGCATGACCAATAGAATGTGGCAGAAGTGATGCTGGGCCAGGTTCAGGGCCCGGGCCCACAGCTCCTTTTCTGACTCTTGGGACCACGAGGGGCGTGGTTCGTGAAGCAGCCATGAAGGGACTCAGAGAAAGAAGTGGTTGCCTCACTCTCACTGCCTCTGCCGACCTCCCAGCTGACGGCCAACACCCCCTGCTGGCTGTGTGAGTGGGCCATGAAGATGGGCCCCGTCCCCGTCTGGTCACCTCGGCTGGCAGCACGTGAAGTAGGGCCCGCTCCCCCCACCAACCCCATCCAGATCACAGGGCTATGAGCTACCTCAACGGCTGCTGTGTGACGCTCGTGCATGCGGGAGGGTCTGTTACGCAGCATAGTCACTGAAACAGGAAGTTATCGGTTGCAGAAATTTTCTCAACTCGTCAAGAGAAACGTTGTTTGCCTTGAGACTTCACTTATGGTGCGTTTTCTTATTGGTTTGTTTTTGTGGGGGGAGTTTTGGCCATGAAATATTTTTATGCAGTCAGATTGTTAAATTAATTTTAATAGGCAGGGGAGGATTTTGGATGCTTAGTTTCTTCTGTGACACATTTATCTGTTTGTTATGCACGGGGCTGAGCTCTGCCCTATATGTGTAAGAAAAAGAATGAATACCAGGAACTATGTGTGAGCTAATATATTCGGTTCCTGTTTCTGCTGTAACAAATGACCACAAACTTAGCGACTTAAAAGAGTATGAATTTATTATTTTCCAGTTCTGTAGGTCAGGGTGTGGGCTAAAATCAGGGTGTGGGCAGGGCTGGCTCTCTCCGGAGGCTCGAGGGCAGGATCTCTTTCCTCGTCTTTCCGGATTCCAGAGGTCACCTGCCTTCACTGGCTTGTGGTCCCCTCCTCCGTCTTCAAAGCCCGCAGTGCAGCATCGTACCACCCCTCCAGCCTCTGCTTCTGTCATTACCTTTTCTCTCTCCAACGCCAACTGGACAATCCACGATCATTTCCTTGTCTTAACCCCCTTTCCCCATTTAAGGTCACATTCGCAGGTTCCGGGGAGTAGGATGCGGACGTCTTTGGGAGACTTATATGTAGTCGATCCCAGCCAAGAAGCCCTAGAACCATCTGAACAGCATGGAGACAGGAAAGAGTAATTGGCACAGCAGTCACACACGATGACCCAGGAGAGGACGTCAGCAGCGCTCCCGAGATGGATGCGAGAAATGCACCAAAAAAGAGTGTGAACGTGGAAGGCCCCGTCCCTCTCCTTCTAAGAGGCAAACTTTTTAAAACAATACTAATTACAGTGACATGTTAATAAGATGAGCATAAGAATACTGACGGGCTGAATCACTGCACATACCACACAGCAAATCTGAAAGAACACAGCATTTCAGAGGAAGACACTACGGGCCGAAAATTAAATAAGCATTTTAAACAGAGAGAGAGAGAGATGATAGAGAGATAGAAATACAGTTATAGGGGCCAGCCTGGTGGCGCAAGAGGTTAAGTAGGCGCCTCCGCTGCAGCGGCCCGGGGTTCGCCGGTTTGGATCCCGGGCGTGCACCGACGCACCACTTGTTATGCCATGCTGTGGCGGCGTCCCACATAAAGTGGAGGAAGATGGGCACGGATTTTAGCCCAGGGCCAGTCTCCCTCAGCAAAAAAGAGGAGGATTGGCATTGGATGTTAGCTCAGGGCTGGTCCTCCTCACATAAAAAAAAAAAAATACAGTTATAGATATACAGATCTGGATATAAAGGCTCAAAAGGGGAGCTGTAAGGATATAAGGGAAGCCCCCAGGGTAGCTAAGTTCGAAATCACCTTGGAGAGCCCAGCCACTCCCCCTCTGTCCTGCCCAAGGTCACAGTGTCAATGATCTGCAGTGGTCTGGAGGGGAGAATGGCCCTCCTAAAGAGAAGCAGGAACGACAACTGGCTCCCCGCCGTGTGGGTCACCTCTCCTGCTCCAGGGATCACCTCCAGTGACAGGAGCGCTCGCTCGCCTTCTCGGCATCAAGTCTGTCTGAGAGCCCGCGTCTGTCCGCATGGTCCCCCTCCCACCGTCCCACAGTCGGCATCCTGCTGTAGCCCTCACCCCCTCTCCCCGCCCCCAGGGCCCCTGTCCCGAGGTCCTCACCACCCTCCCTCCATCGTCAATTGTCCCTCTCCACCAGATCCTCCCAGCAGGCTGCCAGCAAGTCAGCACAGCTCCCCCACAGAAATGACTCCTGTGCCCCATCTCTGCTCCTCAGAAATGTGGTTTAACCGCACCGTCTCCACTTCCTCACCTCCTGGCTGCCCCGTCACCCTCCAGGCAGGCTGTGTCCCCACCATGCCCATAAAGCCCCAGCTTCCCAAGTAGCTGGATCTGACGCCAGGTCTCGGCCGTGGCCTCAGTGGCCCTCTCTGTGCCAGTCACTCATCCTCCTCTATTGGCTCCTCCTCCTCCCAGTCTAAATTCAGGGCAGCACAAGGCTCTGTCCTCAGACCTCTTCGCTGGCTCATGGACACTCACTCCCTAAGCGATGTCGTCCCGTTCCGTGGACTCGAATATTGCCTGTGCCCAGGAACACCCAGACTTACCTACACCCCGGCTCCCTCCTTGCACACCCAGTTCCCAAATAGACATCTCCACAAGGACCACGCGTGGAGGAAAATTCTCCCTCCTTCCCTTCTAGGTTCTGAGGCCGGTCTAATAATTAAACTGACACAAGATGGATTAACAGGAGAAAAACAAATGTAACTTTGCGTCTACACATGTACGTACTGGGGCCCCACAAAGATATGAGACTCGAGGAAGAGACCAAAGCAGGAAGCTTCTAAACCTTTTAGACAACGAAACAATAAATTTGTGAAGAAGCAACAAGACAGGGCTGGCCCCGTGGCTTAGCGGTTAAGTGCGCGCGCTCCGCTGCTGGCGGCCTGGGTTCGGATCCCAGGCAAGCACTGCTTCTCCAGCCATGCTGAGGCCGTGTCCCACATACAGCAACTAGAAGGATGTGCAGCTATGACATACAACTGTCTACTGGGGCTTTGGGGGAAAAAATAAATAAATAAAATCTTTAAAAAAGGAAGGAAAAAAAAAAGAATCAACAAGACAAAGGTTCTGGGCTCCGGGTAGGAACGGGTGAGCAGGTAACCAGGTTTGTGCACAGCGGTCTCAGCCGTCAGTTCCCTGTCTGGTGATAAGGACACTTCCCCTCCTCCTGGGACAGGGGGGTACCTTGCACAGGGGAGATTTATCTCCTGCTGTCGGGGGGGACAAGGAAGGTCAGAGAGTCTTCTTGCACTGGCTGTTTCTCAAGTACCTTTAATTCAAAATAATCAATATGCTAAAGTGGCACCTTTTGGGGTGACCTATTCAGAACCCCAAAAACAATGAGAGGCTTCTCCCACTTAGCATATTGAGGAGTCCCTGAGTTTGCCCCATTCCTGCCTCGAGATCTCCCCCTCCTCCATCTCAGTCAATGACCATGCCATTTACCAAAACCTTTTCTCTCCTTGTCTCAAACTTATACCCATCCCGTCAACACTCAAACGTTCAGAGCTCTGCGACCTGTTAAACGTGTGCATCTGCGGCCGGGACTTGCCTCAGAGCCCCTCTGCTTCCCCTGGGCTCACTGCGTCCTTGGATCTCCGTGTCTGTTGGGTGTGGACTGGGACTCCCCTCGGGGCACCAGCGGGAGTGTGGACGGGGAGGGAAAGGACGGGCGTAAACAGACACCTAAGAGCAGACACTGGGAGAAGGAGCGAGGCTGACGGGCGGGCATCCGCAGAGGAGGGGTCACCGCGCGTTTCTGGAACACTGCACGCAGACAGGGGAGCGCTGACAGAGGAAATAGCAAAGGAAACCACAGCTAGACTCCGGGCCGCGGCGGGGCGGGGCGGGCCGTGGAGGAGCCTGCTCTGCCGTAGAAGGCGGGTGGGCCCCGGGCTGAAAGGCAGCCACTGTCTGCAGATCTGTGTCCACAACGGTCCATTCCCCTCCCCCAGCGCGGGCACAGAGCTGCCGGGCCGGCGGCCAGGCCCCGGTGTCCCGGGCGCGCGCCCAGGCCGGGGAGGACTTGCGGCCGGCGCCCAGGCCGGGGAGGCCGCGGGGGCCGGGACGCAGCTGCCGGGCGGAGCCCCAGCTGGCGCCCGCGGGCCGCTCTGCCGCCCCGCGGAGGCCGTCCGGGTCGAGTCCCCGCGCGCCCCGCGCCTCCGGCAGCCTCGGAGGGCCCGCCGGGGGCTGGAGGACACCTGTGGATGAAGGAAAGCCACCAGGACCCCCCGAGAAAGACAGAGACAGCAACTTACCTCCGAGGAAACGGGGAACTCGGGGAACGCAGGACATAAGACCAAGGACATCCGATCAGCGTCCTCAGACGTTAGGGAATGGGGCACCCACGGAACCAGAGCAGCCCGCGAACCAGCCGTGTGAGGACCCCCAGAACCGCGGAAGTTAGAGTGAGGCTTCCCCAAACGTAAAATGGTAAATATGGACAGACAGGAATGTTTAGGAAATCTCAGAGAACACGGAGAAAGAAAGGAGACAGAAAACACGACAGAGTAAAAGATATAGATGATTAGAGGCCGGCCCGTGGCGTCCGTGGCGTAGCGGGTAAGTGCGCGCACTCCGCTGCTGGTGGCCTGGGTTCGGATCCCAGGCGCGCACTGATGCCCCGCTTGGCAAGCCATGCCTGTGGCTGAGTCCCATATAAAGTGGAGGAAGATGGGCAAGGATGTTAGCCCAGGGCCGGCCTTCCTCAGCAAAAAAAGAGGAGGATTGGCGTGGATGTTAGCTCAGGGCTGATCTTCCTCACCAAAAACAAAAAAAAAGATATAGATGACTAAAGCAGGATTAATCCAGGTGCACGGTCTAACTAGCAAGAATTCCAGGAAGAGAGAGAAGGAAAGAAAGAGAACGTAAAATGAAGGGTAGGAAATTATCAAATAAATGATAGAAACTTTTCCAAGAGCAAGGAGAACACAATCCCCAGACTGAAAGAGCGTGAAGGGTATAAACAGCACCCGGAAGAGAGACTCGGCAGTAACTGCTGTCGCCGGCTGTCCACACGCGCAGTAATTTCCCTCGTGAGTCCAGCCTCTAGGACGGAGCATCCAGACCCGAGGCCCTGGGGTGCCCGATGCGCGCGTGCTGAGGTTGAGTCTCCGTCCTCAGGAGGCTGGCAGGGCCTGGCGGCCGGGACAGCCGGCTCCGCACCTCCTCCCAGGAGCGGCGCCGTCCTGCTCTGATCCCGCTCGGCCACGCCACAGCGCCTGGCCGGGTGTGCAACACGGCGTGGGGGGGTGGGAGGCACCTGTCCCCGCACAGGAGACACAGGCAGCTTATGTGGCACTGTTCGTGGGAGCAAAACAAACGGGAATAGCCTACATGTCTACCAATGGGAAAATGGACTAGAAATAATGCATCGCTCATACTGTGAACATTATACAAAATAAGAACGTGCACAGGACGACACACGTCACCGTGGATAAAGTGTGAAAACAAATGTTATTGAAAAAGCAAGTTGCAAACCACTTATATAAGATCTGTAACACCATTCATGTAAAGTTAAAAACCAAAACCAGTGGGTGGTACATATAAAAATAAGTTTTCTATTTTTTTTTAAATACCAGTAAGACTTGAGATACAGGACCTTTGCTGAGATGTCTGGTGATGCCCTGCTCCACCACCAGGGGACTCGAGCCTCCATTATTCTGTGTCTTCAGGACCTGATGTCATTGCCGAAGATAAGTGCATGCAGGGAAGGAAATGCATCCTTCAGAGAGCAAAAGAGGCAATTGATGATTACATATAAATAAATAACAGATAGGGCCAGCCCCGTGGCTTAGCGGTTAAGTTCACGCGCTCCGCTACTGGTGGCCCGGGTTCGGATCCCGGGCGCGCACCGACGCACCGCTTCTCCAGCCATGCTGAGGCGGCGTCCCACATACAGCAACTAGAAGGATGTGCAGCTATGACACACAACTATCTACTGGGGCTTTGGGGACAAAAAGGAGGAGGATTGGCAATAGATGTTAGCTCAGAGCTGGTCTTCCTCAGCAAAAAGAGGAGGATTGGCATGGATGTTAGCTCAGGGCTGATCTTCCTCACAAAAAAAATAAATAAATACCATAAATAAAAAAATAAATAAATAACAGATAAACCAAGAACTCTTAGGAAACTCGAGATGTAGTGGATCCATTCATGCCCTCCACCAAATGTGGCCGGGTGCGGACTCAGGCGCTCTGCCGGAGCCGGGGGCACGCTCGGTCCACGCCCCACAGAGCTTGCCCTCTGACAGCAGGGCCTTCCGTGGGGCCTGCAGATGGAGCGTGAGGTAGAGAGCTGGGGCGCCCCTGGGAGACACGACCAGCCCAGGCGTGGGGAGAGCCGCCTTGACGTGATGGGTAAGCTGAGAGTTGCAGGACCAAAGAAGCGGACAGGTGAAGGGTCAGAAGAACATTCCAGATTAAGGGGGCTCGGGTGTGGAGCCGGTTGACAAGTTATGACTAAAATGAGAAATCTGTGATTACAAATAATAACATTGTCACCCCGGACTACTGTGCCATTTCCTCGAACAAAAGAGATCTGATCATAGATTCCTGGGAACAGCACACGGATGGAGTTTTCGTCTTCACAGCAAGCAGTCCGGCGGATTCCACAGTCCTGCTTCTCTGCAGGTTGCATGTTTCATCTGAGATTGGTGCTCTCTTTGTGATTGCGAAAACACAATATTCAACAGCTTTGGCATAGCCCTGTAGCTTCATATAAGATAAATGGCCTGTATCCAATATATTCACTGATTTTTGTATCTCTTGAAAATATTTTTGCCCCTGAGGTGCTGTGGATTCTTTTTTCAGAATTTAGAATGTTGAACATCGGGGAGGGGGTTGGAAGCCTTTAACTACCAAGGAGAAATTTCATAATGTTCTATATTTGAGTGTGTAATTTCATAAGTGACGTATTCTTTTTTTTTTTTTGCTATTTGTAGTGACTATTTCAGTTCAAAATTACAAATCTTATTTTGAAGATGTTATAAAAAATAAAATTGTGTACTTTAATTTATAATATTGAATATTCAAATAAAATAAGAATACACAGTGGTTGAGGGCCTCACCAATGTAATAAGATAAGGGGGAAAAAACTAGGAAGTATGAAAAATGGAATGGTGATTGTCTTACACACAAAATTCAAAATGATCAACAGAAAAACTAGTGGAAGTCCTAGGAGAGTCCCATTAGGTGGGCAGATATGGTTCCAGCAACAATAACCACTAGCTTTCCTATACACAAGGAAATCCAGTTAGAAAAGGTGATGAAAAATAATCCCAAAAAAACTATAAAACATGTACCAAACTTGATCAGTAAGTGCAACCAATTCTAAACCTAATGTAACTTGAAAAGTGAATCCTAAAATTCTCCTAAAAGAGAAAATAAAGAAAATATGCTGAGAAAATTTTAGAGAGAGAGACAACAAGAGTGCACTGTCCTGTCACAGGCGGCACTGCCTGGCTCTGAAGTGGGCACAGCGTGGCCGCCACTGCTGGAGGCACCTTGACCACAGGACTGAGCGCATGACAAAGGTCACAGCACAAAAAGGTAGAGAAAGAGTGGATTATTTTCTAAATGGTGTTGAGACAACTGTCTGTCCACTTGGAAAAATTGGGATGTCTTCCTTATGTCACGTGTTCTTAAAATTTTTTGTATTGATTAAGGACCCAAATATAAAAAAGTAAAATTATGAAAGTGCTAGAAGGAAAAAGAGAATTTTTTTTATGATGGTTGGGTGGGAAAGTACTGTTATGACTGAATGTCTCCCCAAAATTCATATGTTGAAATCCTAATTCCCAAAGTGACATACCCAGAATGGGGAGGAAGACTTATTCTCATACATTTTTGGTAGGAAATTGGTATAGGATTTTTAGAAGAACTATTTGGAAGCATCTATCAAAATTTAAAGTGTACATGTACTTTATGATAGCAATTACATTTCTAAAAAGCTGTCGCCATGAAATACACGTGTATAAGTGGATGTTTATAGAAGTGTTGTTCATCATATAAAAACTGGAAACGTCCTAATTATCCATCAGAAGGGGACTTTAGATAAACTCTGTCACTTTAATACTATAGAAAACTATATAGTGGTTAAAAAGAATATCAGAAATTCCAGTTTGGGACAGCAGACCAATGACACATAACGGCCTTCCCCCCTTCTGAGACCTCATGCCTTGAGCAATGCCTTCTTCACCCCAGGGCTCCCTGCCCACAGCCCTACAGTGCAGTCTGCAGTCAGTGGGCGGTCCCCTGAGCTCCTAGACCAAGTTCACTGGACATATCCCTGGCGGAACACAACTTCTGTCCGAAACAACAGCACAAAATTCCATTGGCCACTGAGCCCTCCTGTTACAAACATTCACAGATTGCTAAGCAGAAGAAAAGCACCAAGAATTTACAAGGGAAATACTTATATAAACAAATGCCCGGGGTGGGGAGACAAAAATAATTTGAGGAACAGTATATAAGTTATAAAATTTCTAACATACTTCAAAAGATTTAAGAGATTTTTCACCATAAAATAAAACCTGAATAAATAGCAAGTTAGTATTTAATGGGGAAGAGTTTCAGTTTTGCAAGATGGAAAGAGTTCTGGGCGGTGGAGATGGCTGCACGAGAGTGTGGATGTGCTTAACGCCATTGAACTGCACACTTAAAAACAGTTAAGATGGTAACTTTTATGTTCTCTGTATTTTACTACAATGTGAAAAATAAAACCAGGATATTATGAAAAGTGAATAATCAAAGACAAAGAACGGGCTTCTGACTGTTACCTGGCGTGCTTCCCTTGCAGCTGGTGGTAGCAAAGGAGGTGTGAACAGAGCTGTTTGGCTGGACGTCTGGGGCCGTGCCTTGGGCCGTGTCTGCTGCAGACCAACAGCTGTCTTGGGACCAGAGGGGAGGCAGGCGCAAGGTAGAGCGACCTCAACCACACAGTGCAGCGGTGGCCCTCCACCCACCACCAGCCCCCCACCCTGCTTTCTCAGAAGCCCCTGGTGATTTGAGCCATCTTATTTTGGGTTCTGTGCAGCCAGAGGCAGCCCCGACAGATGCATTCCTGTTACACCATACGACTGCTCTGTGTCCGAGGCAGCACCTGGCAGAGGGCTTTGCAGAGCAGCCTCTTGACGAACACTTGTTGAATGATAGGAACAGCCTCCCAATTGTTATAACTTATATCAATCGAAGCACAGCACCCCCAAAGGCACTGCTACCTTGAAGACCTAAAAGGAAAACAGCAGTCTTCCCCAGGGAGGAGGTGAGGACTAATGACCCTGTCCCCCAAGGCACCCTCCGTCGTCTCCTCTGAGGAGAAGGTGTATGGATAATGCCCCAACCGGTGAGGTAATAAGACGGAGCCCCACTGTTGATTTCTGTGCTCCAGCCCCTCGGGAAGTCAGCCGCCTGAAGCCAAGCAACTTGTGGCATCAGTGCCAGGAAGTAGGTGACAACACCCCTGCTCCTTCAGCTGAAGCCAGAAAGTCCCTGCTGGGGGTCAGTGGGGGGAGACGTTAACCCCTCCCTGTCTGCTCCCATGACAGCCCTGCCTGAAGACCAGAGGGGAAATGTTTCCCTTCCTTCTTGGCAGTCAGTGGGATCACTTGTTCAACGGACACAAGACAAAAGAATTCCTAGCCATCCTCGTTAGAAAGACTGTTAAACCACAAATGGCACAGGTCGTGGAGCATAGAACAAATACTTGAGCTGCTGGCCTTCCTCTTTCATTTTTGAGGTCAGAAACTTGGACTTGGCAAAGCTAATATTTATCACTAATTTAGCAATTAATTAGGGAACTTAAATCCACGCATGGCAGGTTAGGGGAGAAAAAATAACTTTCCCTTTACAATGAGTTCTTGGCTGAGACCCCCTGGTAATAAAAGACAGATTGATAAGAGAAAAATGTAAAAGTTTATTAACACGTATACCTCATGTACACATGGCAGAGACCCAGGGAAACTGAGTAACTCTCCAGATGGCCCAAGCTACCACCTTAAATACCATTGTAGGGGAGGAAGAAATATTCCTCTACCCTCTGGGTTCTTCTGGCTGGTCTAAGAATTAAATTGCCCTGAGACAGAATAACAGGAGAAAATCAAACAAGTTTAATAATATGTACTCAGGGCCGGCCCCATGGCTTAGCAGTTAAGTGCACGTGCTCCGCTACTGGCAGCCCGGGTTCAGATCCCGGGCGTGCACCGATGAACCGCTTCTCCGGCCATGCTGAGGCCGAGTCCCACATTCAGCAACTAGAAGGGTGTGCAACTATGACATACAACTATCTACTGGGGCTTTGGGGGAAAAAAAAGGAGGAGGATTGGCAATAGATGTTAGCTCAGAACCAGTCTTCCTCAGCAAAAAGAGGAGGATTAGCATGGATGTTAGCTCAGGGCTGATCTTCCTCACAAAAACAAACAAATAAATAAATAAATAAATAAATAAATAATATGTACTCATGGGAGAAACCCAGGAAAACTGAGTAACTCGCCAAAATGGCCAAAGCCACCACCTTAAATATCATCTTCAGCTAAGGACAGAGGAAGATGTTGGGGGTAGTGTTTCGGGACTTCAAAGAGGAGAAAGGCAGTTCACACGGAGATGGAAGGGTTTGGTGAAAGGTTTAGTAAACAAACGTTTGCCATACCATGCAGAGACGATGACACATGGAGAGGACTTTGATTCAAGGGGCCTCGCTAGGTTCTCCCTGTCCACCACACCTAGCTCATATTATACTGTAGTTATCTGTGGTGTTAGCTCCTTCCTAGAACAGGCCTATCTGAAATTCCTTTAGGCAGTTAGGGGGTAAGTCAAAGTTTCTTCCTGAATCTTCTGTTCTTAAAAAGAATGAAGCCCGAGACACATTTTGGGGTAGCAAATTCTGCTCCCGTACACCATCTTCAGCTAAAAGATGTGGGTGTTGGGAGGCGAGTCTGGGGAATGACCAGGAAGAGCAGAATAAACAAGGGGACATTGAAGTCAGTGCTTCTCCACTGACCAGATTCTCTCATGATTTAGAGTCAGCCTCCTCCTCCTGGTGCAGAGAGGGAGACGGCTACAAATAGAGATTGCCTTTAGAGATGTGAATGTCCCTCACAAAAGGGCAACTTCTACTCTGTGTTCAGAGCTTCTCCCGCCTCTGCTGTTTCTCCAAATAATCCTGTAAGTGAACATAAGTGAGGCCATCTTGTTACGTTCAATGACCCTTTCCTAGTTAAAACCCTTCTAGCATGTAATCATTATAAATTACCACACGCTTTCATGATTTTCTGGCCCTGATCCTGTGCACATACCCCTGCTGAGGTACGATAGCTTTGCTCTTAACAAATTTTCCCAAGGAACAAGAAGGCCTCCAGGAAGAAGGAACACCTGTAGGGTATTCATCATCACTGACAGAAGAAAAGAACAATGAGGAACCCTGGAGTCCCTCACGCCTGAAGGCCAACATTTCTAAACCCCTCCTTACGTACGGCCCTTTTTCCCTATATAACTTCCTCGAGATTCCATAATTCTTTAAGATGCTTTTTTGAGCCCCATTAGTCTGCCATCTTCCGGTTATGCTGGCTAATCGAATAAAAGCTTCCCTTCTGGACCCCTAACTCGTTGTGATTAATTGGCTCGGATCTGGGCAAGCAGAGCGAGCCCACTGCTCAGTAACAATCCTTGTGCCAAAGAGGCATATTTGGGGAGGCATATTCTGCTACCCTTCATCAAGCCCTAATGTCTAGAAGAAAAATGGATAATCTCTCGTTTTTCCCAAATAACTACACCTTCACTATCACTCAGAAAAAAGAAAACTCTAAAGGCTTGACTGTATTTTGTTGAGTTTTAACGGACCTGGTGATTTCAGTTCTGTCTCCCTGGTGAGGATCAGACGGCCCGGTGGGGGATGACGAGTGTGATCAGACGTCCAGGGTGAGCAGATACCAGGGGTGGGGGCGCCCCCTAAACTGACTCAGCAGGTTCTTTGCTGAGATTGTCTTCCGAAGGCCAAGACTTCAGAAGGCCAAGGCCAAGGCTTCCAGAGCCTGTCTGAAGTTTGGTCAGGGGGAGAGTCTCTGTGAACCAGGAGAGTTGAATTGGAGCAGCTAGTTGCGTGTGTGTGGGTGTGCGTGTGCACATGCGTGCGTGTGTGTGTACAGATGTGTGTTTAATTATGGAAATGGAAGAGGCAGAAACAAGTGTATTTTCAGATGAGACAAGTTGCTCCCTGAGGCCCCGTTACTCCAAGCTGCGTGGGGATTTGTCTCCTGCCTCCATCTAGAGATGTGAACCAGCAGAGGTTTGCTCCACCAGTTATTTGGAATAACGATTAAAATTAAGATTGGTGATGATCATCTGCTCCCAGGGACACACCAGCCAGGGAAATTTAGAGGAAATGAAATGGGGTGGGGGGTGGCCCACAGGCCCTGTTGTACAGCCCGCCCACACTTAGCCCTAAGGGGAGAACTCGGTCCTTAGTCCACAAACACTTACTGAACACCTACTCTGAGCCGGGCCCTGAGAAGGTGCTGAGGATCCGGTCCCCACTCCTGAGGGGCCTGTGGTCTGGGAGGGAAGGGGAGATATCAACACTCCCAGGGAGCTGAGGAAGGCAAGATGGGGGGGAGGAAAGAAGGAAAGGAGAGGAGAGGTCAGAGAAGCCTCCCTCCTCCCTCCTCCCTCCCCCCTGCCTTAGGAGAATTGCTTTGTTTAATCCCAGTCCTTTCCCAGTGCCTAGCAGCCTGCCTGGCACACAGGTGCTCAAAAAAAGATGTTTTGTTCTGTGAATGAACAAACCCCATTCCTCCTCTCAGAACGTGGAGGGAAGGCACCACTTTGTGCGCCACGAGCTTCCAGCTGGCATGGCAACATTGTGTCCTCTTTGCTGCTGCTCTTTAGTATTCTGGGTCACCAAGCGGGTCCCCAAGACATTGAGAGGGTGTCCAACACCACTATGAGGAAAGGTATTAGCTCTGCAGGGAGGAAGACTCCCTTTCTCTCTTCCCTCCCTGGTTCTCCAGCAGGGGCTGACAGAGTCAGATGGAGAGAACTCAGAGTGTTATCAATGTGGGCAGCACGCATGGACGCCGGGAAACTCCGTGTGGGGTGACTCAAAGTGGTGGTTAGAGCTTGCTGACACAGCATCTTAACAAAGAACAGCACATCTACAGAGACGTGACAAGACACAGGGAAAGGAGCTCAGGTTTTTAGGGGCTCAAACTGGGAAGGTGAGCATGGGGCTCTCAGGGAAGAGGATGGTGGTGTCAGCAGGTGTGTCATGTCCACACCCCTCCTGCTGCCTCTGGGCTGCTCTGCTCGGAGTCCAGAATCTTCTCGGGGGATCAGGAGTCTGCATCACACTCTTCTCGGTGCAACTGACAAATGGCGAGTCAGGCCCTGCTTTAGGCACTGGGCGGAGGGCAGTGAGCTCTGTCTGGCCGCCGCTGTGTCTCATTTGTCTTCAGCTCGGAATGGTCCTTATGTCAAAGCCACATATTGTGGGGTGGCATGCTCTGATCTCCTACAGCCCTTAAGAATCCCAAATTTTGAATGCTGGCCAAATACACTGCCCAGGTTGAAGGACAATCGTGCTGACATGGTTTCAGATCCCAGTAGTGGACCAGAGTCTAAAATTCTGGCTGTGGTGGAGCCGTGGACACATTCCTTAATCTCTCTTGGCCTCAGTTTACTCATTATTCAGTGGAGGTGATAATTACATGTACCTCCTAGAGCTGTTGCAAAAACAAATGAATTAGCATATGTAAAATCCTTACATGTTAATTAGCACATATTCACTCCAGGAATGTCAGCTATTATTAATTGGCCATTAATTGGAAAGAGTTTAGCAATACTTTGCAGTCATAGAAACCCTGTGAACTATGGGGTGAGTGTATTTCTTTATGGATTGTATCTGGATAAGGAAATTTTAATCTCGCTGAAAGAAGCAACAAAGTGTATTTAGTCCCAGACAGAAAACCACAGGTGAAGAAACTATCACACAAACATAGTTTACAAGGAAGGATGCAGAGAGAAAAAAGAACTTTGAAAAAATCACGGTAGGATTTATTTCACTTAAAACAAAAAACTACAAGGATGGGAAGTCAGTCACAGATTAGGTTAAGAATATCAGGAGATCACTAAGGGGCACCCCATAAATTGTATCCCTTCTGTCCACTGGGGTTCTGAACAACTTGACAAAAGAGTAGTAAACCATAGAGCCCCCCTCCCCAATAACACCTACTTTCTCTACTTCCTCATACATTTTAGTGTAAGAACTAACGAAAGGAATAGTTTGTAAAGTAATTTGGGATATAAAAATAGCTAGTCTTCCAGACAATGGAATATTACTTTGCACTAAAAACAAATGGGCTATCGAGCCATGAAAAGACACGGAGGAACCTACAATGCACATCACTAAGTGAAAGAAGCCAGTCTGAAAAGGCTGCATACTGTGTGATTCCAACTCTACGGCATCCGGGAAGAGACAAAACTGTGGAAACAGTAAAAAGATCAGCGGTTACCAGAGGTGGGGGAGGAAGGGATGAACAGGTGAAACACAGCGGATTTTCAGGGCAGAGAAACTCCTCTATATGATACCATAATGGTGGATACATGTCATTATACATTTGTCCAAACCCACAGAATGTCCAACACCAAGAGTGAACCCAAGTGTAAACTATGGGTTCTGGGTGGACGTGTCCATGTGGGTTCATCGGTTATAACAAATGTACCCTCTGGTAGGGAGTGTTGATAATGGGGGAGGCTGTGCATGCGTAGGGGAGGGGGTATGCAGGAACTCTCTGTACCTTCTTCTCAATTTTGCTGTGAACCTAAAACTGCTCTAAAAAATAAAGTCTACTTTTAAAAAATGTACTAAAGATGTAGGATAACTTTATAGCAAAGAGATCTGGTCAAAGTTCTAATGAAATTGCTTCTTTACAATAAAATATTCAATCAAATAGCATTAAAAAAAATAGGTAAGGCCAGGGATAGTGCCAACAAGACGAATTTGTGCCAGAAATGTACTTGTTTGAAAGTTAGCATAAAAGTGAATAAGCATGCACTGACAAGAAACACTACTTTTATATGTAGCTCCCTTGATAAAATAGGGCAAAGATGTGGAGAAATCAGTGTTTCTGAGGAAAATTTAACAAGAAGGAAAGAGAATGATGTCGCCAATCACGTGCAGCATTGTCTTTTACTTGCCACTTTGCATGGGCCCCTCAGGGGTGGTTCAGAGCCACCCCCCCACCCCCCCCAGGCCCGGCATCCTTCACCCGCTAGAGAGGATTCTCTCTTATTGTCACCTCAGCTGGTTGGGCATCGGGCTGGCGCAGAGCAGGGACTCCGGGAGGCTGAGCGACCCTCGGGGCATCCACCATAAGTACACGTGATCCTGGTCATCTAGACTCGGAGATGAGGCCAAAGAGCACGTTGAAAACCTTCCCTTAAGTCCCCTGACCAGGTTGTTCCAGACCTCCCCGCGGCTCTGAGAGGCAGCCGGGGCTTACTGAACGGGTGACCTGGAGCAGGAGGTCCCACGATGAAGGACCATGGTGCCACTTAGCTGTGGGAAGAGACTTTTCTTGAGGACAGGACAACCTTTCACCGGCGGCTCTGGGAGTTTCTTTCTTATCAACGCCTTCCATTAGACGGAGAAGATAACGTTTGCCCTTGTAAAAGGTCAAGGGCCTGAGCATTGCCACTGACCATGACGCCCGGCAAGGACGCCGCAGGCCTTTGCTCAATGCTCCAAGCGGCCGGCGGGCAGGGCCTGCAGGGCCCGGAAACCTCCGAGAGCACCCGCGCGGCCGCGCTGCCCACGCTCTGGCTCTGCGCGCTGGCGAGACTCTGGGGTCGCGGCCAGCGCCCTACAGCCCTTTCCCGAGCTCTCACTGGCCGAGGGCCGCCCACGGGCCGCTGGAGCCTCGTGAGCCCAGGCCGCCGGGAGAGCTCTCGGCCACGGGCCCCGCTGGGCCAAACTTTAGGACGATTACTGAGCCCGTCCTCCCAGGACAGTGACCCCCTGGGGCCAGCCAGGTGATTCAGTCGGGCCCCTCGGCGTGGGAGCAGGTGGTGGGTGGGCCTGGCTCACAGCAAACGCGGACTGGACGCGCAGGCACCGCCCACGGGGGCGCCGGCGCGGGCCGAGAGGCTCCCGCTGCAGCAAATGCAATGTGACTGGAGAGGCTTAATGGTTCCCAGTGAAAAGGAGGGGAGAGACTTCCTCCTCCCCCTATCTTTCGGAATTTCTTTGTCCTTTTCAAATGGATGTAAGTCTTTCTAATGGCAAAGTAAGCCTCTAGCCAGTCCTACAACTCAGGAATGTTTCCTAAGGCCTGGGCGCATCTCTTTGAAACGTCCTCACGGAGGCAGAGAAGCCCCCACCCCAGGGCCCGGGAGGAGGTGGACCGACTTGTCACCTGACTCCACGTGGCAAAGCCCGCCTAATGGGATGGGTTGTTTCCACTTGGCTGTGTCAGCGAGATTTCCTTCTGTCTTGGCATCCCTTTAGCGGGGTTCCTGGGGTGGGCGTCCCATTCTGGCTGAATGCTTATTCAAAAACAATGTTGTTTTCTTTCTCTTCTACCTCTGCGGAGCGGTTCTCTGGGGTGGGAGGAGATTTAGTTTGCAATTAGATTTCTCTACACAGGCAGAGAGCAACCCCCCATCGCAGCTGCCCCAGCACACCTGCCCCAGCGCAGCTGCAGGTGGGTGCAGACTCCAGGGCCCCAGTGAGATCTCCTCTTCCCTCAGCACCTAAAGAGTGCCCCCCACACCCCGGGGTGTGGGTGGGGGGTCTCTGGAAAAGACCAAGGCCCAGCGGGAGCCCAAGCCGTGAATCAGAATTTCTGGGGCGGGGCTGGAAACCCACGTGCTGTTTTTTAAACTTCCGGAGGTTCCGGTGTGCAGGCACAGCTGGGGTTTGCGGCTCTGAAGATCAAACAAACCCCAGTCTCACCGGAGGAGCCCCGAGCGGAGCCATCAAGGGCTTGAAAAAGGCCGAGTTCCCCACGAGGAGGCCCCGTCTCTTCCTGCTCTGGGCCTCTCGGGCTGCTCCAGCTCCTCGTCTTGTCTAAACTGAGTCTCTAGCCTTTCCTTCCATTTTGGGAACAATAAGTTGCCATCAACTTCATTTCACTTAAGTGTGCTCACAATGAAAAATCCCAATACAGCCATCCTAAGGAAGGGCAGGGGAGGGGAAAAGTTGTCCTTGACCCCCTCAGAGTCCCTGGCTGGGTCTGGAAATTAAACTCATAAAGACAGATTAACAGGAGAAAAGCATATAAATTTATTTAATATAAGTTTTACATGACATGGGAGCCTTCATAAGAAAATGAAGACCCAAAGAAACGGTTAAACCTGAGTTTTGTTACACCAGGTTTGGTTGCTCAGAGTGGACGTCGTGAAGGAGCAGGATGGGACAAGGTGTGACGTCGCTGTAGTGAAGGGGGGCAGGAGGACGGTTCTCTCAGAATCTTCTGGCCTCACTCCTTTCCCAGGGTGGAGAGGGCACTCTTACAAGAGGGTCTTATGACCTACTTCAGGGGGGAGGGGAGGTCAGAGAACCCTCCCAGCATCTGTCATTTCTCAAATTTCTTCGCCTTAAAATATTCAGTATGCCAAGGTGCCCTGATGTCCCGAACCCCATCAGAAGGAATCATGACTTGAAGCTTTATACTGAAAAATCTAACCATGAGTTAGATGTTTTTCTAACCTCTCAAAGCTTAGAAAATCCAATCCAAACTTCTTAAGACCATGGCCCTGTTAAAGAAAAAATTATTCTGACACTTGTTAAAACGGTAAGGAAGGGGCCGGCCGGTGGCACAAGCGGTTAATTGCGCGCGCTCCGCTGCGGCGGCCGGGGTTGGCCAGCTCGGATCCCGCGCACGCACCCGTGCACCACTTGTCAGGCCATGCTGTGGCGGTGTCCCATATAAAGTGGGGGAAGATGGGCACAGATGTTAGCCCAGGGCCAGTCTTCCTCAGCAAAAAGAGGAGGATTGGCAGATGTTAGCTCAGGGCTGATCTTCCTCACACACGTACACAAAAAAAAACAGTAAGGAAGACTTTATTCATGACTGTGGTGATAGGTGTCGAGACTATTGCAATAGGGGTGAGAGATGGGGCCCTACTCCAAATGTAGCAAAGGCAGCTGGGGGTTTATGAATGACAAGAGATTTTTCACATATTGAGGCATATTCTGGTTTAAAACTGATGCCACTTGAACTAAAGAAGCCTGACTTATGGCCTGTCAAACATACATTGTACATCTGCTTTAACCATTAAAGTAAAGAGTGCATTAAACACTATCTCAAAGTATAAGAATGCACTCTTTTAAAATAAGAATGCATACTTCCCCTCCTAACACTGGTATCAGTACTCCTGGTGATAAGTTTCCTTTTCCGGTCGCCAGGGTCGTGTTGACCTGCTAAGTGGAGCTGAGTACCTCTTTGAAACTTTGATGAATACGTATCCTAGGCATGTTTAATGTATGTTCTTTGTTCTAAAAAAGGTATAAGACTGTACTGAAAACCATGCTTCTCCAGAACGCTTTCTTCCTTTGTGGAAACTGCCTTCCCAGATTAGAGTCCCCAGCCTGGCTCAGGCTTGGGGGACTTGTCTCTCCTACCTACAGAATGGTTATTGGTTATTTTGCATCGAAATGGCCAATGAACAGAGGGAGGGGTCAGTGGGTGGAAACGACTAAGAGGAGACGTCGAGGGTGGGGGATTCTTGCTGGAGGCAAGCTGGGATGGTCAGACTCAAGGGTGGGGGATGAGCAGTTTGATCAGATATCCAGGGTGAGCAGACACGGAAGGAGTTCAGGACGTGCCACCCCAAAATATGCCACTTTGGTATATGGATTATTTTAAGCTGAAGTCACTGGAAAAACAGCAACTGCAGGGAGAGGCTTTCTCTGGACTCCCCTCATCCACCTAAAGACGGGTCCTCCAAAGGAACTCAGTTGTCATCGAGCGCCTTCCCGCAACTCATCCACCAGGAGAGGGGACTAGAAGTTGACAAGACACCCAGATACATTTTGTCCCAGACTCTCACCCCTCCCACCTGCTCCTCTAAGGGCCCAGTCATCTTCCCTAAGAATCATTTCCTCTCTCCTCAGAGGCCACAACCCCCTCCCTTCCCCTAGTGAGAGGGTATCTAAGCTCTCACTGCTTTAGGGGTATTCACTTTTTTTCCTGTGATGCCTCCATCTACGTGTCAGGGATCAGAATTGACCACCTCAAAAGATGTCTCTTTACCTTGAGTATTTTCTCTGAAACTTTAACCTCCCCACCGCCCCACTAACTGCCTAAAAGAATTTAAGATAAAAGGCCTGGCCCCGGGACAAGCCATCACCATAGATAACTCTGGGTAGCCATAGACTGGAAGGGTCCTTGCTAAGCCCATCCTTATCAAAGTTCTGTTTACCAAACATTTACATTTGCAAGGGAAATCTCCATTTGTAAAGGTATCTCCCTCTCTGTACTGGGAAGAAGGGGGGATGACTTTATCTCTAGAAACTCTCATCAATGCGGAAGGTGAGGACTTAAATCTGCATAATAACCTTACTCTTGTTTACTGTGCTTTTCTGGTAATCTCCCATACCTGACCCCCCCACACTCCCAACATCCTTCTTTGTCTTCACCTGAATGTGCTATTTAAGATGAGAACCTCTGCCACTTGCCGAGTTACCCAGTTTTTCTAGGTTTCTCCCATGTATACATGTTACAGAGCTTTGTTTGATTTTCTCCTGCTATTCGGTCTCGTGTCAATGTAATTCGTAGCCCAGCCAGAAAGGACCCAGAGTGGGTAGAGGACAGTCTTCCTCCTCTTCACACGTAGTATTAAAAATTAATAAGTTTGTACACCTTTTCTCCTACTAGTCTGCCTGTTGTTTGTGTATTTCATAGAGCAGCCATGGAACCTAGGAGCACAGAGGGAAAGTCTTCCTCCCCTACAATATCATGGGTGGGGGAGTCTCTCTAAACTGACTTAGCAGGATTTTGGCTACAACTGGACTTGGCAGGCAAAGGACAGGGCCCAAAGACAAGGCCTAGCTGAAAAGAGGGCTCAGAGGAGCCCGTCCACGGTTTGGTCTCATCTCCGTTTCCACCACTTCTCAGCTCTCACTGCATGCTCCAGCCACAATTGCCTGTACCCACCCACATGCACACACTCCACGCCTTGACCATACAATTTTCTGTGCTTGACATGTTTGTCCATCTTTTGGTCTGTAACCCACATTGAAAAGTTAAATCAGCTCAGAAAAATTCTTTGAAAAATACAATTAGCAAATATGACACAAGAACATAAACAGTCCCAAATCTATAAAGAAATTTAAGTCAGAATCAAAAACCTTCACTCTATGGAAAGGGCCAGGCCTAGAGGGCTTTACTGGTAAATTCTATCAACGATTTAAGGAGGAAATATTATCAATACTATACAAGCTCTTTCAGAAAATAGAGAGGGAGGAAATACTTCACCACTTGTTTTATGAGGTCTGTGCGATCCCCATACCAAAACTTGACTAAGGCATTGCAAATAAAAAAAATTACAGATGGATGCAAAAATCCTTGACAAAATATTAGCAAGTCTATTCTAGCGATATGTAAAGAATTGGGGCATATCATGGTCAACTGGGGCTTATCCTAGAAGGATGGTTTAACACACAAAGATCAATTAATGTAATTCTCTACATTACATTGAAAAAAGAAGAAAACCATGTGAATATTTCAGTTAATGCAGAAAAAAACATTTGATAGATTCAACACACATTCATGATAAAAATCTCAAGAAACCAGGAATAGAGGAGAACATCCTCAATTGATAAACAGCATCTACAAAAAATCTACCATTAATGTACCAAAAAAAACCCCAACTCAGACAATACTTGCAGGTGGGGCTCAGAGTCTCCACTTGGCTCCCAGAGTACTCTGTGGGAGTGCTCGCCCAACCCAGAATTTACTGTTGTGCAGTGACAATATATGTTTCTGCATATCAGCCATGGTTCTAGCTTCTATCGACTTGTGCTTTAACCTCTGCCCATATGCCAGACACGCCTCGTTCTAGACAGCCAGGTACTGATACCAGCTCAACATAAAGTTGACATAAGGGAAGCCATATTATAGAAAAGAAACCATATTGTAACTTTGAATGACCTCTGACTAACTAGCCCAGACATGTTCTATGGACTTTATGGCCCCTCCCAGCTGCTATAAGTTTGTAACTTTGTTCTTTTGAGTTCCTTGGGAATGTGATGACCCCGAGGCAGAGGGTCTATGGATAGCCATCATCAATGACAACTGAAAGATCAGGTTATAGGGAGTTGCTCTGGTCTCTGATGCATATCCAGTAAAACCAAAGATTAAGACCAGATGGATGGATGTTCTGACCCTGAGACTAGACATCTGCCTCCACCTGGAGACCAAATGGATGCCCCCACCTGGAGACTGTTACTGCACAAAGGGTACGATCTGCTCGCTGCGAGACAACAGCCAATCGTCAAGAGGCAAGATGGTGGAAAAGAAAGGGCAATTTATTACAGCTTGCTAGCAAGGGGGAAGATGGCTGACTAATGTCTCAAAGAACCATCTTACAGAACAAAGGCTACAGGCCAGTTATACAGAGGGCTGGTCTCCTAGTGAGGGAAGCATCTGGTCCCAGGTGGGGGCATCCATCTGATTACTGGGTAGAGGTATCTGTCCCCAGGGTGGGGGCATCCATCTGATTACTGGGTGGAGGCATCTGGTCTCAGGGTGGGGGCATCCATCTGATTACTGGGTAGAGGCATCTGGTCTCAGGGTGGGGGCATCCATCTGGTCTTAGTTCCTGGCAGTCTTTTGTTTCACTTGATATGCATCAGGGACTGGAGCAACGCCCTCTACTCTGATCTTTCAGTTGTCATTGATGATGGCTGTCAGCATAGACTCTCTGCCCAGGGGTCATCACATCACATTCCTAAGGAACTCAAAAGAACAAAGTTATCAACTTATAGCAGCTGGGAGGGGCCATAAAGTCTAGAGTTAGTCAGAGGTCATTCCAAGTCACAATGTGGTTTCCCCTCTACAATACGGTTTCCTTTATGTCAACCCTGTATTGAGCCGGTATCAGGACCAGATGTCTGCCCCACCTGGAGAGCAGCCCCCTATATAACTGGCCTGTAATCTTTGTTCTGTAAGATGGTTCTTTTGGACATTAGTTGGCCACCTTCCCTCTTGCTAGCAAGCTGTAATAAAATCCTTTCTCTCCTACCTCCTTGCCTCTTGACTATTGGCATGTCTTGTGGTGGGCAGATGACCCCCCTTGGGCAGTAACAGTACTGTACCTGGGTCACCTGGCCTTGGCCTCCTGCCCCCGTCACCACTCCTCTCACCCCCTCAGGAGGAGTCCTCCTCCTGTGAGTATGCTTTTCAATACAAACTGACCCGTCCAGAGCCCCCCCCCAACCTCCTCTATGGGCTTTCACACTCCAGGCTGCCATTCTTCTGCCCTCATCCCCCCAGGGCCGGGTGCCAGAGAACCAGGGACAGCCCCTGTGCCCCAGAGCCCGCTGAAACTGCTCAAACTAACCAGTCATAAGTTGACTCACTCTGCCTTGCCCATTTCTTCTCGCAGAAACTGCAATAAAGGTTCGTGCCCACAGTCCCCCCTCACTCTGCCTCCTGACAGGACTTGGTGCTGCCCCATGGGCCCCCCATGGTGTGGTGTCCCCCCTCCTCTTGGAATATGAGTAATAAACTATCTTTTCAATGGCAGTCATCTCCTGATTGGCCTTACTATACTCCAAATTCTCTGTTAATAGTCTACGTTTTTAAACATGATGTAACTATTTCTACAACTAGATTGTAAACTATTTTGGGAGAAGAGAACTTTGTATAGTGTCAACATCCAGCATGGTGCCTGACCCCAGAGGAGTTACTCAAACATAATTAAACTAAACACAAAGATACACATTTCTTGGAAATAACATAACAGCAAAAGGGGGAAAAAAGAATTAAGTAAATTTAGACTACAGTTGGTTGATAGGAGGCCAAAAAAACCCCAGGGAACTCACCACCGAGTAATTCATTCCTCGCATCTTGAGGTCCCTCCCAGTTGGCCTTCTCTCCACCTTTCAGAGTCTTGTGATGTTGCTTTGTATATAACATCCAGAGGTTTCGATTGTACTTAGCGGGAGAAATAGGGAAACCACTACAACTCACCCATTATGAAATAGAAAATTTGAATAGCTGCATAACTACTAACGAGACAGCTCATGTTCTTGGCTCGGAAGACTCAACATAGTAAAAATGGCCATTCTCCCCAAGTTAATATACCAGTTTAATGCAATTCCTATCAAAATCCCAGCAAGATAATTTGTAGATATAGACAAGCTCATTCTAAAATTTATGTAGAAAGGCAAAGGAGCTGGAACAGCTAAAGCAATTTTGGAAAACAACAAAGTAGGAAAATCAGTTTACTTGCCTTCAAGATTTATCAAGTAGCTACAGCAAACAAGACCGTGTGGGATTGGCAGAGGGACAGACGGAGGGACCTATAGAGCATAACAGAGAACCCAGAAACAGATTCATACAAATGTGCCCAACTGATTTTTCACTAAAGTACAAAGCAATTCAATAGAGGGAAAAAAACCTCTTCAACAGATGGCTGGAGCAATTGGACGTCCATAAGCAAAAAAATGAATCTGAACCTAAGTTTCATACCTTCTACAAAAAAGCATTCAAAATGGGTCATAGACTTAAACGTAAAGTGTAAAACTATAAAACTTTTAGAAAAATATCATAAGATAAAATCTCCAGGATCTAGGGCAAGTTAAAGAGTTCTTAGACTTAACACCAAATGCACAATCCATTTCAGGAAACATTGATTAATTGGTGTGTTAGTTTCCTAGGCCTACCACAACAAATTCCCACAATCTGGGTGGCTTAAAACAAAAGAAATTTTTTCTCTCACAGTTCTGGAGGCTGTAAATCTGAAATCAAGGTGTTGGCAGGGCCGTGGTTCTTCTGAGGGCTCTCAGGAAGAATCCTTCCTTGTTTCTTCCAGTTTTTGGTGATTGCCATCAGTCCTTGGCTTGCAGACACACCACGCCATTCTCAGCCTCTTTCTTCATATGGTGCTCTCCCTGTGTGTGTCTCTGTATCTCTGTGTCTCTCTCTCCTTATAAGGAAACCAGTCATTGGATTTAGGATCTACCCTAATCCATTATGACCCCATCTTAACTTGATTACATCTGCAAAGATCTTATTTCCAAGTAAGGTCATATTCACAAGCACCAGGGTTCAGGACTTCAGTATGTCTTTTGGGGAGACACAATTTAATCCATGCAATTAGACCTTATCAAAATTTAAAATTCTTGTTCTGTAAAGACTCTCTTAAGAGGATTCAAAGACAAGCTACAGAGTGGGAGAAAATATTTGCAGACCACATATTCAACAAAGGACTAGTATCTAAAATATATAAAGAACTCTCAAAACAACAATAAAAAAACAAATAATCCACCTAGAAAACGGGTGAAATCATCAAGAGACATTTCACCAAAGAGGATGTACAGATGGCAAACAAGCACATGAAAAGATCCCGTAACGATTCATTTTATGTGTCAACTTGACTAGGCCGTGTTACAGGCTGAATTCTGTCCACCCCAAAGTCACATGATGAAGTCCTATTCCCCAGTAGCTTAGAATGTGAGTGTAGGGGCCGGCCCCGTGGCTTAGTGGTTAAGTGCATGCGCTCCGCTACTGGCAGCCCGGGTTCGGATCCCGGGCGCACACCGACGCACCACTTCTCCAGCAATGCTGAGGCCGCGTCCCACATACAGCAACTAGAGGGATGTGCAATTATGACATGCAACTATCTACTGGGGCTTTGGGGAAAAAAAGGAGGAGGATTGGCAATAGCTGTTAGCTCAGAGCCAGTCTTCCTCAGCAAAAAGAGGAGGATTAGCATGGATGTTAGCTCAGGGCTGATCTTCCTCACAAAAAAAAAAAAAAAAGAATGTGAGTGTATTTGGAGATAAGGTCTTTACAGAGGTAACTAGGTTAGAATGAGACCATTAGGTTAAGTCCTAACCCAGTCTGACTGGTGACCTTATAAGAGGAGGAAACTTGAACACACAGAGAGACACCAGAGGCACATGCACAGAGAAGAGAGACCATGTGAGGACACAGGAGAAGGCGGCCATGTGCCAGCCAGGAAGAGAGGCCTCAGAAGAAACTAAATTTGCTAACACCTTGATCTTGCACATCTAACCTCCGGAGCTGTGAGAAAATAAATTTCTTTCGTTTAAGCCACCCAGTCTGTGGCGTTTGTTACAGCAGCCGTAGCAAACGAATATACCATCATACCCAGATGTTTGGTCGAACACCAGTCTAGATGTTGCTGTGAAGGTATGCCTTAGATGGTGCGACTGGACTGAGGAGTCCGATCATCCAGGTTCTTGGTCAGCGTAAGAGAAGAATTCAGACACCAACACAACGGCAACAGCAGGCAAGCAAAGATTTATTAGAGGAAAGGGCAGATACACTCCAAGTGAGGAGTGGGCGGTGGCAGAGAACGCATCTGCCCCAAGTCTTGGGTTAGTTTTATTTTTATTTGGGCTGTTTAGAAGAGAATTAGCATTATCTGGTTATCTGCCAATAATGGTTTTTCCTCCAAGCACACATCTGGAGGGGAAGTTCTTGACCTTCTAGGGGAATCTCCGCAACTGTCATGGCGGTAATCCCCCATGGAAGGGGGGCTAATGCCATACAAATGGAATTTGTATGTAAATTAAAGAAAGATCCATGTCCTCTAGAGGTGTAGAGCAGAAGGGTCTGTATGTGCTGTTTGTGCACCTGTTATTTTATCGTCGCGGTCAATGGCCTCAAACTCCGGTGGTGGCGCCAGGCAGGTCTCAGTTCCCCTTTATCTGCATCTTGTGGGATGCCAGCAAGATGCTTCAGTGATGCAGCAAGGTCTCCAGCTATGATCCCCCACTCATGTCTAGCTAGCTACCTATCTCAATGGGGTTAATATTTAAATCACTAGACTTTGAGTAAGTCAGACTATCCTCCATAATGTGGGTGGGCCTCATCCCATCAGATGAAGGCCTCAAGATAAACAGACTGAGGTCCCCCAAGGAGGAGGGAATTCTGTCCCCAGACAGCCTTTGGACTCGAGCTGCAACACTGACTCTTGTCTGAGTCTCCAGCCTGCCCTGCAGATTTCAGATCTGCCAGCCCCACAATCTCATGAGCCAATTTCTCAAGATCTCTTTATACATATGTACACATCCTATTGTTTCTGTTTCTCTGGAGAACCCTGACTAATACAGGTCCTCAACATCATTAACCATTAGGGAAATAGAAATTAAGCCACAATGAGAGATCACTACATACCTATCAGAATGGCTGTAATAAATATAGCGACAATGTCTAATGCTGGTGAGAATGTTGAGAAACGGGATCACTCATACACTGCTCGTGGGAAGTAAAGTGGTATGGCCACTCTGGAAAAGTGTCTGGTAGTTTCTTAAAAAATTAAACATGCAACTATTATACAACCCAACATTTGCACTCTTGGGCATTTATCCCAGAGAAATGAAGACTATGTCACTCAGAAACCTGTGTACGCGGCTGGCTCGGTGGCATAGTGGTTAAGTTCCCACGCTCCACTTCAGCAGCCTGGGGTTCTCAGGTTCCGGGTTCAGATCCTGGGCATGGACCTATACACCGCTCATCAGGCCATGCTTTGGTGGCATCCCACATACAATATAGAGGAAGATTGGCACAGATATTAGCTCAGGGCCAATCTTCCTCTCCAAAAATAAATAAATAAATAATAATAATAATAAAAGAAACTTGTGCATGAATGTTTATAACAATTTTTCTCAGAACAAAAACTGGAAACAACGCAGATATCCTTCAGTGGGTGAGTGCTTAAACAAACTGTGGTACGTCCATACATTGGAATACTACTCAGCAATGAAAAGCAACCAAGTATTGATACACTCAGCAACCTGGATGAAACTCCAGGGAAAGATGCTGAGTGAAAAAGGCATTCAATACCAAAATGTTATGTCCTGTACTATTCCATTTGTATAACATTCTTGAAACAACAGAACTATAAAATGGAGAACAGAGTAGTGATTGCCAGGGGTTCAGAAGGGGATAAGGGTACGAGGGAAGTGGGTGTGGCTACAAGAAGGTGTCCAGAAGAATCCTTGTGAGGATGGAAAGGTTCTGAATCTTGATGCACCGGTGTCAATATCCTGATTTTGATATTATACTGTAGTTTCACAAGATGTTACATTTGGCCTAAATGAGATCTCTCCTTATTATTTCTTACAACTGCATTTGAATCTAAAATTGTCTTGGGGCAGGCCTGGTGGCATAGCGGTTACGTTCACATGCTCCACTTCAGCGGCCTGGGGTTTGCAGTTTCGGATCCCGGGCGTGCACCAACGCACTGCTCATCAAGCCATGCTGTGGCGGCATCCCACATAAAGCAGAGGAAGATAGATGTTAGCCCAGGGCCAATCTTCTTCACATACACAAAACATATACATTAAAATTGTCTCAAAATAGAAAGTTTAAGTTTAAAAAAGATGTATAACACAATTTAAAAATGGGCAAACAATTTGAATAGACATTTCTCCAAAGAAGATATACAAATGGCCAAGTAGCCCACGAAAAGATACCCAGCATCATTAGCCATCAGGGAAATGCATACTAAAACCATGGGCTACCACTTCACATCCACTAGGAAGGCCATGATTAAAAAGGCAGAAGATAAAATGTGTTGGTAGGGATGTGGAAAAATTGGAATTCTCACACATTGCTGGTGGGAATGTAAAATAGTGAATCACTTTGGAAAAGTTTGGCAGTTCTTCAAAATGATAAACACAGTGTTACTATATAAGGCAACAATTTCACTCCTAGGCATCTCCCAGGAGAAATAAACACGTAAGACCACAGAAAAACTTGTGTGTGAATGTTCATAGCAGCATTTTTCATAACAGCCCCAAAACAGAATAACCCAAATGTTCATCATCTGATGAATGGATAAATAAAATGTGATATATACATATAATGGAATATTATTCTACAATAACAGGGACTGTAGTGCTGATCCACACTACAACGCAACATGGATAAACCCTGAATACATTATACTAAGTAAAAGAAGTCATTCACAGAAAACCACATATTGTTTGATGCCATTTACATGAAATGTCTTGGATAGGTAAATCCACAGAGACAGAAAGTAAATTAGTGGTTGCCTAGGGCTGCGGGAGGAGGGAATGGAGAGTGATTGCTAAAGGGTATGGGGTCTTTTGGGGGTTATAAATATATTTTAAACTGATTGTGGTCATGGTTGCACAACTCTGTGAACATACTAAGACCATCTAATTATACATTTTAAATTGCATGTGATGTGAATTATATCTCAATCAATTTTTCTTCACGGGTGCTACACAGACCTGTAAGGTTATCCTGAAATGTCCTATGGGATATTGCTCCTGTAAGGTTCCATGTTCAAAAGGCCAGCCCTCCTAACTTACAAATACAGTGAAATCTTTTTAGAAAAGCGTTCAATCAGGTTTATCGAAACCTAGACAAATGCTTTAAAGACAAACAAGGAGAATGCATCCTCTGCACTTAGGCACTAGGTTAATTTGCACCACACGTGCTCTGGATTTCCGGGGCTTGCACTTGGATTAACATGCTTTCCTACCTCGAGGCTCAGGTGACTGATCCGTGTGGCCTCATCATGTCTCTCAATGGGCAGATGTTCTGGTGCCAAAGGATGCAACTATTCTACATGTTTAATTCATGGAAACAATTTACATGGAATGTCCAGGATAGCAAAGCCTTTTGTTTTGTATTGTTGTGGTCGCATTTCATTTTTTTCAGGCATTATTCACATCTTGTTAAGCACGATATCCTTGGCACCTAACAGTGCCTAAAAACTCAGAAAGCACCCAATTAATATCTGCTAAATGAATAAGGGCAGGAGGGCAGGGCGGGAAGCCTGGTATCTGTAACTGTAAATATCAGACTTTGTTATTTCTACACCTTTGGCATAAAAGACTACAAAAAAATGGCAGCATCTTGTAGAGATCTCCATGTGCAGGGGTCATATTGTTTCATTTTAGTGGTTTTTTATTTACTTTTTTAAAAGTCTTGTTAATATTTGGCTGTTATTACATGCTGGGATAGTTTTAGAGTAGGATTTGCCAGAATGGTGTTTGACCCCATAAAGAACTCTGTTACCACTGTTCCTTCATCTGAGCACAATATTTTTCTCCATTTCCAGATACACTGAACATAGATGTACAAATTACACAGAATAGCTTACTAATAACTTTACTAAAAACACTTAAAATGCTTTACGAACAAGCCTTTTAACAATTATCGCTATAAAATTTGCACAATAATGTTACTATAACATGGAAACTTGGGGTACATTATTTAGTGTTTTATTAAACCTATAAGCTCATTAGCTTTGAGGCGCTTTCTCTTGTATGTGGATGGACACCAGCTTACTTGGTCATTGTCCACTAGTTCTGTGCCTCTGACTCTCTGAATTTCCTGGGTGTGAGGTGTAAATTTATCAGAATAAAGCACAATTGGGCACAATGTAGATGCTCAATGAATATGTAAAGATCCCACCATAATCATGTGACTGTGGTCCAAAGAATTGGATCACTTAAAACGTGGCAGTCACGTTTCTGAATGAGTGGGATTGTATCAGATGGATTACTGCATTTAGGAAATGAATGAATTAATGATTAAAATGGACATACAGCGACCTGCCAGCATTTATGCACTCTTCCATTTTGCACTTATTAATAAGATGCTCTGAAGGATGAGCACTTCGGCTGCTCACCTGCACAACAACATGCCTGCTGTTGGAACACGCTCAAGTGAGCCTCTATCCTGCCGGATCCCTTTGTCTGCTTGACAGCCAGGTATGGGAAACCAGGTAATTTTAAGTCTTTCTCCCCAAAATGAACTCCCCATTGGTTCAGTTAAAATGCCCTGTAACTGGCACGGTGTCACGTGTTTCCCTTGCCCCATGTAAGTGGGCTCTCCAGCTGCAGACAACATGGGCTGTAGGGGAAGTGAATGAAGAGACGTCTGAGGCTCAGTGTTGGGTTCGCTCCAGGATTAAAAGAGCTTTACAAGGAAGAATAGCTTTGTAGTAAAACCAAAATGAGACCAAGAAAGAGGAGGATCTTGGGCCAAATTCATTAAAACGAATATGTGATCAAGGATCTCTGTTGTAGTGATAATTTAGCAGTAATTGTTCCAGACCTTGGGCAAGCTAAACAATACAGTGTTTCTCATGCTGTTTGTAGGTGGGGTTGTTGTTTAACTCGAATTCCATTCGGTTTTGGTGTATTATTTAAACCAGAATGTGGATTTTATTGCTCTTGAGCTTGTTTCTGGGGCAGCACACAACTTGTGTATGAAGCCGCAGGAGAGATGGATAAATGGAAGACAGTGACTCACAGAGCGGGTTGTTCTCCCAGGCGCTGCTGGCGGTCCATGAGCCCTATGCTCATTAAGAATGAAGGGCCTAGAGGACTGGCCATTCAGAGGTCATGAAGGGAGTGATTCTCCTTCCAGTAAGAGTGGAGCAATGGAGACAGACTTATCTACCACCTTATCTGACTAAGAAACAGACCAGATATAGGAAACAACAGTGTCAGCCATTGGACAATAGGCAGGCAGGGCAGTGGTCCCTGGATTGCTGCCTGGAGAGTTTGCTGGCCACAGAGCAGGGAGGGGTGCCCAGGGTAGCCCGGGGGGTGGCCAGCCCCCTGAGTTAAGGGGACAGGGCTGAGAGATGGGGGTGGCCAAGGTGGCTAGACTTCACAGGGCAGAGAGCCCCAGAGGAGACATCTCCACAGATGACTCCAGAAATCTGTCTGCATATCACAATAAAATTGCTTAAAGGGAGTGATGAAGGAGACTCTCCCCAGGAACGAAGAGATGAGGGGAGGAGGAGGGGGGAGGAGTGGCCTGGGACCCTCTGCCTGGGATGCTGTCCCTCCTCTATCCCTCCTCCTGGGCCTGGCTCACAGGCCAGCTCCTGTGAGGGACAGGAGGGGATGCTGTGGACTCCTGATTGCCAAGGTCCATTTTACTGATGTGGCAGCGCAGAGGAGTGTCACCTTCTCCCCGAACTCTGTGTGCCTGTCTCTCCAAGCTGTCTTTGAAGAGGTTTGTGCTGGGCAGGGGTAGGGGAGAAAAGACCTTCCCCCTGCCCTCCTAGGTCCCAAGGCTGGTCTATGAGATACGCTGACAACAGGCAGAGTAACAGAACAAAGGTGTGCAAATTTGATTTTTAATATTATGTGAACGAGGCATCACAGGGAATAAAAATGAATACCCAAAATGTGAGATTTGAGCTTAGATATCCTCTCAACAGGGAAAGGGAGACAGGCGTGGCCGCTTAGGAGAGATGAGATGATCCCGGGAAAGATGACTGGGCCCTGAGAGGAACAGACAGGAGGTGTGACGTTCCGGACAAAGTCATCCGGGTGTGGTGGTGACTCTAGTGTCCTCTCCTGTGATGAGAGAGAATCTTCCCAAGGGGCTGAAACTCCCGGTAGGGGATTGATGACAATTGAGTTCTTTCTGGAGCATTCGTCTGTAGGCAGAGAAGGAGAGTTCAGAGAAAGCCTTTCCCAGCATTGGCTTTCTTCAGATGCCTTCTGCTCAAAATAATCAATATACCAAATAGACCTATTTTGGGGTGGCATGTCCTGAACTCCTTCAAAAGACCGTAGAATTTGTGGGTGCAGACTTGGACAGAACCTCAGGAAATACAGAACCCAAGTAATGTCAGTTAGATATCTTAGGAGCCACAAAACGACAAAAATCCCAAATGCAAGGTGGTTAGCTACTGTCTTAAAGGGGAGACTGCAGAATTATCAGTTGGGAGAATTTGGTCATGCACAACTTGAGTCATCAGAACACGGGCCCAGGGCCGGCCCCGTGGCTTAGCGGTTAGGTGAGCGCGCTCCACTGCTGGCAGCTCGGGTTCGGATCGCACGGCTTCTCCGGCCGTGCTGGGGCCGCGTCCCACATAACAGCAACTTGAAGGCTGTGCAACTATGACATACAACTATCTACTGGGGCTTTGGGAGGGGGGGGGGAATTAATAAAAAAAAAAAAAAAGAGAAAAAAAAAAAGAACACGGGCCGGGCCCAGAAATGTGTCCCTTGTTTTGAGAAGGATCTCCTGGGTTTTCTGGAGCCGAGGAAATAACACTGCTCCAGAAGATGCCCTCGCCCCCACCTCGGGTGGGCTCACATGATTGTGTCTTTGTTGTGTAAATGTATTTTAATCCAGGAAGATTTAAAAATAGGTGTAAACCTGATGACATAGTATTAATATTAATATTAATTAATAGTAAATAGTAATAGTATTAATACTTTGTGCATACTTGATATTTTAAGTATTTTTAAAGTTGAAGAGATTTTTGGGCCCAGCAGTCTTGTGATTTCAGTTCAAAATGTGTAATTTAATAACTGCTTAGATTTTTTTAATTTTAAAACAAAATCTTACTTTTCGTAAACATTACCAGACTGTTTAAAAGAACTTAAAATTTATGAATATGTTAAGGTTGGCTGACTACTTGGGAAAATCCTGTTCATTAATCAAACAACTCAAGCTCTTACAAAGGAAATCAAATGTATTGTAAAATGTTTAAGGAAACCTAAGTTGTATAAAAGCACCTCCTTAAAAATGATTTAAAGATTTGTTAGATATATAAATAGAAAAATAAGAAATATAATTTTAACCTAAATAACTAGGTTTTTACATTTTAGAATTCATTAATTTTAAATTTATAACTTTGATAAGGCAAATATTGATTTAAAATATAAAGTTTGGCCCACAAAGTAGCTTGAGTGTTGTTGATGCAAAATAACCAATAACCATTCTTTTTTGTTTGGTTTGGTGTTTTTTTTTTCTTGTGAGGAAGATCAGCCCTGAGCTAACATCCATGCCAATCCTCCTCCTTTTTTTCTTTTTTCCCTTTTTCTCCCCAAAGCCCCACTAGATAGTTGTATGTTATAGTTGCACATCCTTCTAGTTGCTGTATGTGGGACTTGGCCTCAGCATGGCTGGACAAGCTGTGCATCGGTGCGCGCCTGGGATCCAAACCCAGGGGCCGCCAGTAGCCGAGCTCGAGCACTTAACCCCTAAACCTTAACCCCTAAACCGCGGGGCTGGCCCAACCAATAACCATTCTATAGATAAGAGAGACAAGGTGAGTTTCACTTGAGCCAAGGTGAGGGTTATAATCAGGAAGGCAGTTTCCACAAAGGAAGAAAGCGTTCTGGAGAAGCATGGTTTTCAGTACAGTCTTATATCTTTTTGAGAACAAACAACATACAACCAACACGCCCAGGATACATATTCATCAGAGTTTCAAAGAGGTATTCAATTACAAATTAGCAGGTCAACATGACCCTGCTGTCCAGAAAGAGACTAATAGGGGCGTTACCAATAGGGTGTAGGAGGGAATGTCTGCATTCTTACCTTAAGATAGTGCACTCTTCACTTTGATGGTTAAAGCAGATGGACAATGTATGTTTGATAGGCCGTAAGTCAGGCTTCTTTAGTTCAAAACAAATCAGTTTTGAACTTGAATAGTTACCCCATATACCTCTATATGTGAAAATCTCTTGTCAGTATCAAAAGAAGTACTCTGTAGGTCCACAGGGGCCTGCCCTGAGCAGCGGGGGGGAGGGGGGGACACACTCATTTTATACATTTCTGGTATTGTTTGTATCTTTTACAGCAAGTATGCATCACCTTTCTAATAAGAAATTGTTTTAACAAAACAAAATCCTTCATCTCTCCTTTCTTCCCAAGGAGTCCAGCTCTTCCTCCGCAGTCATAGGGGAGGGGTCCAGAGCAGCCTCCCCCACTGAGGGCTGATTGTCCAGAGCACAGAAGGTGAACTAGGGTAATTGTGGAAAGATTTGCCTTTACTACTCCAAGAAGAGCTTCGAAGGGCCAGTTGACTTTTGTCCTTGAGAACCAGAATCCCTCTCTCCCAGACGTATTGAAAATTCTTCCTCTTAGCCTCCACCTCCTACTAGCGCGACATTATCACCAGCAGAGTCACTGCAGGCGCTCTAACTGGGTACCTTCTATTGAATTGAATCGATGTCCAAGGCAGGAAAAAGAGCTAAGTTGTGCCAAGTTTTTGTGTCTAGATTAGCGCTAGTACACACGGACGCACATTCCCACAGGGGGATGCTGGCTCCAAAGGGTTTTAACTGCCAGATCAAACACGTCTGGAATTCATCTGTTCAGAACATTCCAACACTCCTGCCTCAAAGGAGGGTTGATCAGAAGACCGAAGATAACAAAATTCTTGGCTTTTGATTTACAAAGCAGGCTTCTGAGGTCTCAAGGCAGGGATTTTAGTTTGAGAAAAAAAACTTGTTAAGTCTACAAGCTGGGTTTGAGACTCACATGGCAAACCCCTAAGACCACACAGATTTGGGGGGGCGGGGTATGGGAAGAACAGCTGAGACCAGCCCGCCCCACTTCCTCCCAGGCAGGAAAAGACCAGTGACGTTGTGAAAGGTAGACGGCCTTCGCGTCAGGACTTGGGACAGATCTTTCGTGGTGGGAGCCTCTCTGGCCATAGGCTGCCACTGCCCGCTGCTAGTGTCTTAGCTGAGCTCTCCCGTGGTGTTGGTCCCGTCCTGGCCTCAGGCTGCACCTCGAGCGTTTATCCACTGGAATGCCAAAGCTCATTGCATGTGCCTGGGGTTTGCTCAAACTCTCTGAATCATCCTCACCCCCAGAGGAGGTGTGCTGAGGCCCAGCACCACCCTTGGCTGGGACACTTACCACACACACCTGACTGAAGTTGGTGGATAACCTAGTCTTGAAGGCAAATTGTGAAAATAATCACCCTCCAGGGTGATTGTCTGCAAGCATCGTGTCTTCATAGATTTAATCTCTTCCGTTATGTGCTGATTACTTCTAGTTTCAAATCAAAGTGATTTTTTATGCCTTTATGCCCTTAAGCATGTCCAGCCAGGAGAAGAGGGGGTGGGCTCTTTCTACAGCCTCCTAAGCAAGGTGTGCACCCCAGGAACAAGGAAAACCACACACACACACACACACACACACACACACACAGGGACAGACATGCACCAACACAGATACACACCCAGAACTAGTGACCCTCCGGAAAGCTTGTCTTTGATTTCTAGGGAAGTCTTCTGTCGCTGACACAGGCTAATATTGTGATAGAAAATGTAAGTAGGAGATTTTGACTATTTGACGGTGTAAGCCACATTAAAAACACGAGAAAATGTTTATTTAAAGACAAAGTCAAAATTAATCTTTTCCAATGCTTAAAGTTATATTCTATAATTTTAAGTTTTTAAACAACAACAACAAAAATGCTTCTGAACGTGAGAGGAAAAAAACGCACTATAGGGAAGACAGAAGACCGTTCTAAACATGGTAAAAAATGAAGAAGCAACATAAGAAGAGTGACAAATTTGTTTACATAAAATTTTTAAACCTTTTCGGGAAAAAGAATAAGCCAAATGAAATATTGGGTAAAAATTTTTTAAATTATTTTATTGAGGTCACAATAGTTTATAACATTGTGAAATTTCAGTTGTACATTATTATTTGTCAGTCACCATATATATGAGTCCCTTCACCCCTTATGCCCACCCCCCAACCCCCTTCCCCTCTGGTGACCACTAATCTGCTCTCTTTGTCCATGTGTTTGTTTACCTTCCACATACAAGTGAAATCACATGGTGTTTGTCTTTCTCTGTCTGGCTTATTTCACTTAACATCATACCCTCAAGGTCCATCCATGTTGTTGCAAATGGGATGATTTTGTCTTTTTTATGGCTGAGTAGTATTCCATTGTGTATGTATACCACATCTTTATCCATTCATCAGTCAATCTGCACTTGGGTTGCTTCCATGTCTTGGCTATTGTGAATAATGCTGCAATGAACATAGGGGTACATAAGTCTCTTTGAATTGTTGATTTCAAGTTCTTTGGATAAATACTCAGTAGTGAGATAGCTGGTTGTATGGAATTTCTATTTTTAATTTTTTGAGAAATCTCCATACTGTTTTCCATAGAAGCTGCACCAGTTTGCATTCCCACCAGCAGTGAATTAAGGTTCCCTTTTCTCCACAACCTCTCCAACATTTGTTATTTTTTGTCTTGGTAATTATAGCCATTTTAACAGGTGTAAGGTGATAACTCATTGCAGTTTTGATTTGTATTTCTCTAATAATTTAGTGACATTGAACATCTTCTCAAGTGCCCGTTGGCCATCTGTATATCTTCTTTGGAAAAAATGTCTGTTCATATCCTCTGCCCATTTTTTGATCAGGTTGTTTTTCTGTTGTTGAGTTGTATGAGTTCTTCATATATTTTGGCGATTATCCTCTTGTCAGATATATGATTTGCAAGTATTTTCTCCCATTTAGTGTGTTGTCTTTTTGTTTTGTTCCTGGTTTCTTTTGCCTTGCAAAAGCTCTTTAGTCTGATGTAGTCCCATTTGTTTATTTTTTCTTTTGTTTCCCTTGCCTGAGTAGACATGGTATTTAAAAAGATGCTTCTAAGACCGATGTCAAAGCATGTACTGCCTATATTCTCTTCTAGGAGTTTTATGATTTCACATCTTACCTTCAAGTCTTTAATCCATTTGGAGTTAATTTTTGTGTATGGTGAAAGATAGTGTTCTACGTTCATTCTTTTGCATGTGGCTGTGCAGTTTTCCCAACATCATTTATTGAAGAGACTTTCCTTTCTCCAAAATTGGGTAAAAATTTTGCCACATATATGACAAAAAAGTAATATGCTTCAATGTGTCAACCTACAAAAACAGAAACCACTTTAAAAGGCAAAGTGTTTATTTGGGATCATAGAATTGCATTTTGGGGAGCACATATTCAGATAGAAACCCAAATAGTATCTCAATCATAGGAGAGGGGCTTGGGGTTTTTAGGGGAAAAAAGGAAGAAGATGAGGTCAGTTGTGTTAAAGAAGAGTTCATTGGTGCTAGATGAGGTAAGCCTAGGTTTATACTTCATAGATTGGCTTGAGATTTGGTCATCAGGCAAATGGCTAGACTTGTGCTTCATTGATTGGTAGCAATTCAGTCATCAGCAAAGTCCAGTTCCATCAGTCCTTACAGACAACACATTCTCATCCTTACTGACTTCTTGGAATGTTGGTGGTTTGGTCCAGTTTGGAAGATAAAGATAACAAGACTGCGAGGTAATTCCTCTGAAATGGCTGCCCCGGCTCTACTTTAACATGGCTCCACTCATGTCATCTTTCACAAGAGCAACTATGAATAAAGGAGAAAAAGAAAACAAAAATGCAAATAGAGGAATAGAATAAGGATATGGACAATTCACAAGAAATAAACGTGAAATGACTTTGTGGGGTATCAGAATTGGCCACCCCAAAATGTGTCTCCTTGCCTTGATTATTTTTAAGAACAAAAGACTCTATAAGAAACTTTGACCTTCCCCCAACTGCCTGAAAGAATTTAAGATAGAAGGTCCATTCCCAGAAGGAGCTAATACTGTAAGATAACATTGTCTACAGAAGGCCCAGCAAACACTTGTTTAACAAACAGTTGCTGCCCCATCTCCAGGTGAATTGCCTTCGTCCCCTTTGAAGTCCCAAAGCACCACCCCCAACATCCTCCTCTGTCTTTTTTTTTTTTTCCCCCAAAGCCCCAGTAGATAGTTGTACACCATAGTTGCACATCCTTCTAGTTGCTGTACGTGGGACGTGGTTGCAGCACGGCCAGAGAAATGGTGCGTCGGTGCGCGCCAGGGATCCAAACCCAGGCCGCCAGCAGCGGAGTGCGCACACTTAACCACTAAGCCACCGGCCGGCCCCATCCTCCTCTGTCTTTAGCTGAAAGTAGTATTTAAGGTGACGGCTTTGGCTATTCTGAGCAGTTACTCAGTTTTCCCGGGTTTCTCCCATGTGTACATGTTATAAAGCTTCGTTTGATTTTTTCCTGTTATTCTCTCTTGTGTCAACTTAATTCTTAGACCTCCAGAAGGACCTAGAGGGTAGAGGAATTGTCTTCCTCCCCTACAACTGCTCTCTGTTTCATTCTTTTTGTAACGACTTTTTTTGAGGTGTAATTTATGTACTAGACAATTCATCCATTTAAAGTGTACAACTCATTGGCTTTTAGCGTTTAATGTAGTTATACATCCATCATCACAATCAATTTTAGAACATTTTCATTATTCCATAAAGAAACTCTCCACCCCTTAGCCATCACCTCTCAATCTTCCTGTCCCTCCAGTCGTAGGCAACACTAACCTACTGTCTGTCTCTATAGATTTGCCTATTTTGGACATTTCATATAAATGGACTTATACAATGTGTGGCCCTTTTGATAGCGGACGATGTTGAACATCTTTTCTTGTGCTTATCGGTGATTTGCTTCTCTTATTGGGAGAACTATTCAGATCCTGTGTCCATTTTTAATTGGGCTGTTTGTTGTTTTATTATTGTGTTGTAAGTTCTTTATATATTCTATGTACAAATCTCTTTTCAGATCTATGATTTGCAGATACTTTCTCCTTTCTATGGATTGTCTTTTCACTTTCTTTATGGTGTTCCTTGAAGCTCAAAAGATTTACTTTTAGTGATCACCAGTTTACTTATTTTTTCTTTTGTTGCTTGTGCTTTTGGTGTCATATCTAAGATACCATTGCCTAATCCAAGGTGACAAACATTTACACCTATATTTTCTTCTAAGCATTTTATAGTTTTTCCATTTAGGTCTTTGATACATTTCGAGTTAATATTTACATATGGTGTGAGATGGGGGTCCAACTTCATTTTTTACACATGGATAAACACTTCTAGCACCATTTGCTGAAAAGACTGGGACCCCATTGAATTGTCTTGGTACCCTTGTTGAATATCAATTGATTGTAAATGTGAGCGTTTATTCCTGGATTCTCAGTTCTATTCCATCCAGCTGTATGTCTATTCTTATGGCAGTACCATGTTGTCTTGATTACTGTAGCTTTGTAGTAAGTTTTAAAATTGAGAAGTATGAGTCCTCAAACTTTATTCTTCTTTTTCAATATTGTTTTGGCTACCTTGGATCCCTTAAATTTGTATACAAATTATAGGATCAGGGCCAGCCCTGTGGCGTAGTGATTAAGTGCACACTCTCCGCTGCTGGTGGCCCGGGTTTGGATCTCTGCCGTGCACCGATGCACCGCTTGTTGGGCCATGCTGTGGTGGCATCCCATGTAGAATGGAGGAAGATGGGCACGAATGTTAGCCTGGGGCCAGTCTTCCTTAGCAAAAGGAGGAGGATTGGCATTGGATGTTAGCTCAGGGCTGATCTTCCTCAAAAAAAAAAAAAAAGAAAAAGAAACTTTACTGTTTAGAAAATAAACATTTAAAAAAAAATTTTAGGATCAGCTTGTCAACTTCCACAAGAAAGTCAGCTGGGATTTTGACACGTATTGTGTTGAATCTGTAGATTGATTTGAGGAGTATTCCATCTATAAATATTAAGTCTTCCAATCCGTGAACAAACGGTATTTTTTTTTTGTGAGGAAGATCCGCCCTGAGCTAACATCTGCCAATCCTCCTGCCATGGGCTAATATCCGTGCCCATCTTCCTCCACTTTATATGGGATGCTGCCACAGCATGGCTTGCCAAGCGGTGTGTCGGTGCGCGCCCGGGATCTGAACTGGCGAACCCCAGGCCGCCGCAGCAGAGCGTGCACACTTAACCCCTATGCCACCGGGCCGGCCCCCAAAGGGTACTTTCAAACTTAGTTAATTGTTCAATTCTGTTCAACATTGTTTGGTAATTTTCAGAATATAAGTTTTGTGCTACTTTTGTTAAATTTATTCCTATTTTATTCTTCTGAAATCTATTATAAATAGAATTGTTTTCTTAATTTCGCTTTCAGTCTGCTCATTGCTACTATATAGAAATACAATTGATTTTTGGATATTGATCTTATATCCCACAACCTTGCTGACCTTGTTTACTACTTCTAATAGTAAGTTAGAAGTAATAGTGGATTCCTTAGGATCAAATGACATTTAAATATATGAAAAGAGACCAACCTCTCTTATAATGAGAGAAATGCAAATAAAAACTATCTTTGATATGGTTTTGTTCACCTAGCAAATAGGCCAAGGTCTAAAATCTTGATATCATTGTAGGGGTGTGGTATCTATCCACACAAATAC
This sequence comes from Ceratotherium simum simum, assembly GCF_057802395.1. NCBI lineage: Eukaryota > Metazoa > Chordata > Mammalia > Perissodactyla > Rhinocerotidae > Ceratotherium > Ceratotherium simum. Next base: position 54,421,063 of record NC_141919.1, on the reverse strand, counting down.
TCATACTCTTTATTCAGCAACCGCACTTTTAGGAATACATCCTACAGCTGCTGTCTTCCAGTTTGCCTATACTGTCCCCAGGGATGCATACACAATACTGAAGGACTATGGGATCTGCAGGCATGCCACTGTTTGATACCATTTATATAAAGCTTAAGAACAGGCAAAACCAGTCTGTTGAGAAAAATCAGCATAATTGTACCATCATATCATTTAATGAAAATCCTTCAGGATGGTTCTTTAAATGTTGAGGACTCCCTCATTCTCAACCTAACCACAATGCCACCATCATCCCCTCCCCAATAAAATTATAACTCCCTACTCTCATCAAGTATCCAGTTTGCTTGCCGTTTGAAAATTATTATATTTCCCTTTTCATAAGCACTCCATCAAGTTCAAATCCTGTCCTCCAAAGTTATTCCAGTAGCCTTCTACAGGGTCTGCTATGTTTTGAGATTCTCACTCCAAATTCTCCTCTCGATAGCACCAGATTGATTCAACAAAATCCCTCACAAACCTGACTGAACATCTTAAGTTGTTTCCTCCTGGCTGGTGAAACTCCCTTACATGTGGGTGGGTCTGTACAGAACTTATTTCCATCCTTGACATAACCCAGGAAGCGCTGGGAGGAGAGTTGAAATCCCTCAGTGTCCTGGTATTTGAGGCCCTTCACAAGCCCTGTGTCCTAATAAAGCCACGTGGCCCAGGAGTCCCGGAAGGAGCCAGGCCTTCTCTTATAATAAGTGGTTGTTGAACCCTGACTGTATTCTAGGAGGTTAAGTGATAAGAGAAACACCTATTGTCTCTGACCTCTGGATTTTATAACCACGCGGAGAACAGACAATGCACAAGTAACCAAATCAATACTGTATGTAATTACAAAAGAGAATCAGTGCTACAAAGAATAATAAAAGAGAGTATACAGGGCAATCTACTTGTGCAGGTGGTCAGGGGAGGCTTCTCTGAGGAGGTGACATTTAAAAGCATTTATTTGCCTGCTGTGCAGAAAATGACCTGCAGAGAGGGGGGAGCGAGCCAAGAGAGACAGCTGTGTAGTTGACCAGATGGCTGAACTCTGCTCCTCCTGCTTCTCTCTTGGAGGCTTCATCAGCAAACACCTCCTTAGCACCATGCAACATTCCCTCCACGGAGTGTAAACTCTCTTGTGTGCAGGCACAGGGTCCCCTCCAGAGGCTAACGTGGTGCCTCACTCTCCAAAGGGGCCATGTGATATTTGTTGAGCCAGGAAGTGGAAAGACTCCGGTGGTCCTGCTCCTCATTCAACAGTGTGTGACAATGACAGTTTCAATCGTTTGAGAGATGCCTGGGAGGGGCATGGTGCTGAAGTTCCAGGAGCAACTTATTAACCAAAAGTGAGTGTGGAGAGAGTGCACCTTCTAGGAGGCAGGATTCCTGAGAGGAGAGCAGCCTTCCTTGACCCTCCAGTCCCACTGCCACCAGACTTCCAAGGAGAGAGGATTTCAACAGGCCAGCTCTCTCCCCGTCTAATAGGAAGAAGCTTTAGTGTGGGGTCTACCTGGCCTGAGGCTTCCTGGGAGCAAGGTGGCCAGATGCCTCTATTCAGAGTGGGAAAGGGGGGTCTCATACCCTCCTGGTTGTGGTAGACTCTACAAAACCGGAGGCCAACCTGTTTTAACTATACTCAGTTAGTTGTCTGTTTGCAAAAGTACTTAGATAATGCATTACTAAAGCCCACCCTATAGGTAACATCTCTGAGTCTTGGGTCACCATGGCAATGGATGGGGTTGCTAAGTTTTTCAGGAACTGAGAGTCGACTCCTTCTCTGGTTCAGGCCAGTTGAGACCACCAACTCATCAAGTGGCATGTGCGGGTGACCAATAAGTGACCCTTTGATGTCAACAAGCTGAAAACTCCACTCTCAGATCATGGTAATGCCGCCATTTTGTGAACATGCGTCCTATGATGAGCCATGAAGCTTGACTACGCTCGTGCAGATCATCAATTACCTCACTTCTCCTTACCTCCAATCATCTATTTCTACTTCAGACCAACCCCGCCCCCTTATCCCATAAATATCCCTAATTCCCATTGCTCAGGGAGGCGGATTTGAGATTGGTTCTCTCGCCTCCTCACTTGGCTGTCTTGTGACTAAATCCTTTCTCTTTGCAAACTCGTCATCTCAGTGATTGGCACAATCATGCAGCCGCAAAATGAACCTGGTTCTTTAACACCTAGAGAGGGCATTGGGGTGGTAGGGGAGGGGGCTGGGCCTAGGACTGGTGTGCCTTCTCCAGAGTCCACATTAGCATCTCAGGGGAACCTGGGTTTTTTTCCTAACAGTTTAGTTCTCCTGGAAGAATAACTTCTGCTTTGAAGTTGTGGAGCAAACCTGGGGAGGCCACCACAGGCTACCAACGGTCTTCCGTAGGGTCTTGAAGGAACTGCTCTCTCACTAGGCTCTGGTCTAGGCAGTGGAGATCCAGCAGAGAACAGGAACAAAGGGTCTGCCCTCCAGGAGCTTATAAGAAGAGATAACGCAGGGCCAGCCTGGTGGTGTAGTGGTTAAGTTCGTGCATTCTGCTTCACTGGCCCGGGGTTTGCCAGTTCGGATCCTGGGCGCGGACCTACTCACCGGTGGCTCATCAAGCCATGCTGAGGTGGTTTCCCACATAGAAGAGCTACAACTCTACAACTATGATACACAACTACGTCCTGGGGCTTTGGGGAGAAAAAAAGAAAAAAAGAGGAAGATTGGCAACAGATGTCAGTGCAGGACCAATCTTCCTCAAAAGAAGAGATAATGTGACAGAGAGTGAGGAGAGGCTTGGAGAATCCATCCCCACCCATTACAGCCCCTAGAGCTCCAAGTTGGCTAAATACCTGGAGGAGTTCCCAGCAGAGCTGACCCTGCCCCTTCCAGAGTTCTCCTTACCCCTTCCCCTCTTTCTGGTCCCACTGCTGGCCATCCAGGCAGGCTCTGGTCACCACCATCCTGAACAACAGCCCTAGATCTCATGTTTCCTCCTATAGAGGGTGTATCAACGTGGCTCTGAGTCAGAGATCCGGCCCCAGTGCCTTACCAGGACTGGCAAAGAAGAGCTGCCTCTGTCCTCATGAGGCCACCATCTTATCAGGGTTCACACGTTAGGGCTGCCTAATCAGCAGAGCCACAAACCTATAGCCACTGGTGGGGGTGGGAAAGCCAGCAGGAGCCCCCATCATGAGGGCCAACACGTCGGGGTAAGAACCCTGAGTGCTCCCAGTTCAACGACCTTTGCTCCCACTGGCCAGTGGTAGCAGGCCATGGGACCAATCAGGGGATGACCCAAGCAGCCACTGGGGAGAGAGCATCCTTACCTACAAGGTGACTGGTGGCCCATGATGCACCCACCTAGGAGGTTGGGCTAATGCAAAGAATGATCTGTGTGTGAGGGGTGTGTGTACTGGATACTGAATATTTTTTGCTGTGTTTCGTAGTTGAATAATTCTATAATAAATATAACTAATTTGAAAAGGCTCCTGAGGGTTGGTTTCCAATTATCACATCAATGCCAATGGGGTGAACACACCAATGTCCACTGTGGGCCTAAGCTCACCCCACTCCCACATCACGAGTGTATTCAGCGCTGGGGCAGAAATCCCCTTCTCCCCACGTAGGAGCCCAAGGACCCAGCATTAAAAGAGACACAGGCCTAGTACTGGCTGAAATTATAACATGCCAATTTATATTTGCCAGCAATAGACTTCTTGCAGGAGGAAAAATATATGTAGGCCTTTCTGACCTAATCTCCAGAAGTTGAGTGTGGTTGAGAACTATAAAGAAATTACCTATCTATCTAAATTTCTGGAAATGCCTGGTTAGCAAGTTGGAAGACAGCTGAAGCAATGTGGCTTACTCAGCATCCTAGAAGTTCATGAAATAACTTTGATTCCACTTTTCCAACCTGTTCTTTTGAAAAATTTCAGTTTTCCAGAAAAGTTGAAAGAACTGCACATGGAACACACATATACCCATCACCTAGATTTACCAATTGTTAACATTTTCTACATTTGCTTTATCTCTAGATCAAATACATCTGTTCTGAGCCATTTGAAAATACCCCGGGACTCTTGAACTCAGAACACCTCTGCTAAGAAGGGCATTCTCGTAAATAGCCCCCTCACACCTAGGTATTGAATGAGGATTCAGTAACACTCTCTCTAATGAGTGTTCCACATACGAAGTGCTCCAGTTGTCCCCAAACCTCTTCCATAGCTTCTTTCCTTCAACCTGGTGGAGGGTCAAGGGTCATGCAATGGATGGGCTGTGGTTTCCTATGTGTGGGCAGATTTCCTGGCTTTGTTTTCTCTTTTTTTTGGTGGGGAAGATTGGCCCTCAGCTATCATCCGTTGCCAATCTTCCTCTTTTTGCTGAGGAAGATTAGCCCCGAGCTTACGCGGTGCCCATCTTCCTCTGTTTTGCATGCGGGACGCCACCATAGCGTGGCTTGATGAGCAGTGCATAGGTCTGCGCCCGGGATCCCAACCGGTGAATCTCGGGCAGCGGAAGAGTGCTACCTTCACCGCTATGCCACCGGGCCGGCCCCTTGTGTTTTTCTTGACACTGACTTTTTGAAGAGTCCGGTGGAGCCGTTTTGCAGAATAGCTCTCAATCTGGATTTGTCAGATTTCTTCCCCGTGTCTAGATTCGTTTTAAACATTTTTGGCAGACGTGCATGGGTGATGTAAAAAATCAATTTTCAACATTCAGCATCCTAATGAGCCAGGCTCTGCAGGTGGTTGAGACACTTCTAGCAGCAGGGTCGCCTCCTCATTAGAGTGGTCCTTTCAGACATAGGGAGGGCTGACCTCCCTGGCCTGTGCATTCTTGATAGCTCCCAGTGAGGCAAGATCTAAACCAGGGGTTCTCCAGGAGGGAGGGGGTGGGACAACACATTGGACTTGTTTGCAGACATTTTTGGTTGTCATAACGTTGGGGCAGAGGGTGTGCTACTGGCATCTAGCAGGTAAATGCCAGGAATGCTGGCAAATCTCCTCCTTAAAAAAGAATCATCTGGCCCCAAACGTCACTAGTGGGGAGATGGAGAAACCCAGGGGAAGCCACTGCAGTGTTTCAACCAGCTGACTCTTTGGCCCCCGCCTCCTTCCCATCCTTCCTTGTTCCTGAAACGTTCTCCTACTGTCTGCACCACGAACATTAAACACACAAACGAGGGTAACTACTTTCAATACTTCCTAACTGCTAAGCACGGTGATACACTTTGTACGTCTGTGTCTAAATCGGCTCTCTCCTTGGCCTGTGAACTTCCCATGCCTGCCAAGTGTGTCATCTGAGATGAGCACTTTAATTGTTTGAGCAGGCACGTATCAATCTTATTTTGAAGAAAAGGTGCCAATAAAATCTCAAGGAGCATTGCTAACTAACAATTGTGTTGTAGATTACAGCGTACAGTGCTTTCCAATAACATGTCCTGTCATCCGACCTGACAACTCTCGGGGAGGCGGTTTATCTCCAGGTGGCTGCCCACTGTCGCACTCGAGGAACCACGTCCGCCCTGTCACCCGCTCCGCTCGAAGACACCGGGCCGGTGGGGTGGGGGAGCGAGGCAGGCCGGGGGGAGGGGAGAGCGCAGGGCTGGGGGAGGGGGTGGGGCGACTTGGGTTCAGACCCGGGATTCAGCCTCAGGTCCCGCACTGAATTTCGCAGGAGTCAAAACGGCTTTCCTGTCCCCCTCCTCCTGCAGACAACCAACAAAGGCTCAGAGGGCATCCTGGGTGAAACAAGTCAAACAAGTTCACAAGCGACCGTAGGAATGCCTGGCTCCTGACCTGTGAAGACAAACCGGCGAGTTCTCCCGTTTGTGGCGGGGGCTGGGCACGGGGTGGGGTGGGGGTGGGGTCAGGCCTTGCAGAGCTCCCCGCGGTGGGGCAGGCGTGGGTGGCGAGGCCCGGGGCGGTGCGCACTGGGGCGCGGGGCTGCAGAGCCCCCGGCAGTGGGGGAGGCGTGGGTGGCGAGGCCTGGGTCCCGGCGGCGGTGGCGCACTGCGGCGGCAGGGTCCGCGCGCAGGAAGCGGCCGCCGCCGGGGGCTCAGCCCGCGGACACCCTTGCCACTGCACCAGCTTCGGGCACCGGGGCGGCGAGCGCGCCCCAGGACGCCTGGCTGCTTAAATCCAAGGACAAGGAGGGCCGGTCCTGCCGCGAAAGTCCTCCCACCACGCGAAAATGAAACTTCCAGGATGCCTGACTTCCGGCGCGAGCGGCGCCGCCCCCGCCTCCTGGACACCGCCCCTCCCCCGTGCGCACCTAGGGCCCAGCCCCGCCGCGCCCCCGGGCCCCGCTGCCAGGTGAGAGGGCGCCCCGCCCCGCCGCCAGGCTACGCCCGCCCGCGCCGCCTCGCCCCGCCCGCCAACCCCATCGCTAAGTGAGAGCGGCGCCCGGCCCCGCCCCGGCACCAGGTGAGTGCGCCAGGCCCCGCCCCGCTCCTTCCCGCCCCGCCGCCAGGTGAGCAGCGCCGGGCCTAGTCCCGCCGCCAGGCCCCGCCCCGCCGCCCTCCAGGCCCCGCCCCGCCGCCGGAGGCGCCTGCGCAGTGCGGCCCGTCGGGCCGGGGCCGGGCGGCGCGGCCGGCGCAGTCTGCGGGCGCAGTGCGCGTGCGCCGTGCGGCCGGGGGCGGGCGGCGGCGGCCGCGGAGCGGAGCGGGGCGGGGCGGGGCGGCGCCGTCTGGCTCGGTCGGGCCTGGGCGGGAGCGTGGCGCGGGACGGCGGGCCCGCAGGCTGCGGACGGCGGCCTGGGCGGCCGGCAGGTGAGGCCCGCGCGCCGCGGGCAGCGGGCGCCGCGCGGGGGCGCGGGCGGGGCGCGGCGGGCGGCAGCGCCGGGGAGCGGCGGGCCGGGCGCATTGTCCGGGCGGCGGCGCCTGCACAGCGCCCCTGCCGGCCGGGCCGCGGGCGGGGGCCTGGGCCGCGCGTCTTTGTTCGCCGCCCCCGCCAACATGGCGGCCGCCCCGGCCCGCCGCCCGGCCGGCCCGGCCCGCCGCTTTGTTCCCGCGGCCGCGGCGCCGGCGGGGGGGCGACGCGGCGGGGGCGGGGCTGTTGCGTAACCCGGCCGGCGGGGGACGGGACCCCCGTCGGGGGAGGGGACCCCCGTCGGGGGAGGGGGAGGGCCGGCGGGGGCGGGGGTTCGGTCCCCGGGGTCGACTCCGCGAGGCGCGGCGCCCCCGGCCCGGGCGGGTCCCCGGCGGAGGAGGCGAGAGTCCGCGGGCGCCCGCCGCCGTACCCGCGCGGCCTCGCCCTCACGCACACACCCGCACTCACACACGCGCACACACGCACTTTTCTCGCCGGCGCGGTGACCTTGAGCGCGGCCGCGGTGCGGAGCGGAGCCCGGGCGCCCGGCGCGGACACTGCGCAGGGACGCGGCCTGGGCGGCAGCGCGGGGCGGACGCTCGTGGCGGCCGCCGCTGCTTCACGGGGTGCGCCCGCGCCGGGCGGGGAGAGGGCAGGCACGGCCGTTGGGCTCTTTTAGCGAGTGCGTCAGAAAGCAGCACGAGACGCAGTTCGGTGTTTTCAGGGATTACACCATCTAACGTGACTTGTGCCAAGGACGACGCACCTATCGAAATGCGAATACCTGTGCAGCCTCCTTCTGTTGGAATTTTCTGGAAGGGAACTGCAGCCTGGAAGGATGGATGCAGAGTGCCGTCCCTGCTTTCTACATAGCTTTGCTTAGAAAGTGAAGATTAAACCTGCCCTCGGGGTGTACACCGGGACGGATTGAGCGTGTGAGCACTCTTAGAGGTTGCGAACATCTTGAAGAGGTTGTGCAATTTCAGACGGAGGTCAAGGGAAGTGAGGAGGCTTCCCCACCTCCACTCCCCCAGCCTTCGTTAATGAGCAAACACCAGAAAAGTGTAGTAGCTAGTAATTTACAGAACGTTCATCGTCAGACTTGATAATTATATATAAAGATTGCACAATATGTCTATGTCTGAATTCTGGGTCGTAGGTATTAGTTTCTTGAGAGAGATAGAATTTCTTCGTTTTTAATCTTCTGAGTAACGAAATGGTTCCTTTGAAATGGGTAAGGCAAAAAGGCCTTTAGTCATCTGTTTGTGTTTAACTTAGAATTTTTTTTTAAAGACTTTCAATGATTCCTGGAATTCCCCTAGTCTTGCTTCTGACAGTACCTTTCATTACCAAATCGGAACACAATAACAATATTTACATAGTTTTGGCCTGTCTGAGGCACTGCTGCTTAAGGTGGCATTTTTTGTGACACTAGTTCTGAGAGATGCTACAAGAAAAACGAAGAGTTCCTTGGTCACCTAAGTTTGGGAAACAGTGCAGTGTTCTTTCTCCCTTAGGGTCACAGTCACATGCAGGGCTCTGAGAAATTGCAGTCCAGTTTGCCACATTTGGCCCTAGATCCGTTTTTGTTTTTTTTTAGTGTAGTATCTCTTAACACCCATGAAATCCAGGTTACAGTGAAATGTTGGGCATGGGTGTCATCATAATGTATTTTAGATAATGATACTTTTCCCTTTGTTGTGAACGGGGAGGTTGATGTGGTTTCTGTGTGCCTGTGCGTCTTATGGGCAGTACCTCAAATTTAGTTCTCTTCCTATTGGTAAGATACTATGAGAGTTATTAATTTGAAGTCTTCACTAGAAGAAATTAAATTATGGTGTTTTCACTTCCTAATGACTGACCCGATTGCACACACAGTTACGACCTCACTGACTGCACTCCTGAATTGTTAGCATTTTTTTCCTGGTATATTAGAAATACGTGAAAAGGATACTACTGTTTCTGAAGAGTTAATCACCTGGATTATTTAGAGATTAAAAATAATGCTGTTAGGTATTTCTTTTGGCTTAGCTGTTAGCAGGAGCTTAGTTTGCTGAGAAAGAGCAGTTAATATATATCCATGGAGGTACTTCCTCCTGTTTATTAGATGCTTAATTAAATGTTTTCTTTCCCTTTTCCTTGAATGAAGGAAATGGGGAGAAGGGAATGAACTGTTTTGCCCGAGTGTTGTGTTCAGTTGGGCAGCATTATGGTGCTGTGGAAAGGACGTGAGCTCTGGAGTTGAAGGTGCAGATGGCATGGCCTTCAGCTCTGCGGAGGTGGTTTGAGATCCAGCGCCACTCCTGACTGGTCCAGAGCCACATAGCTGAGTCATGACGTAGCTGTCTTAGACTTTCGATTCCTCAGCCATAAGCTGCGATGAAACCTATCACGTAAGGCTGTGAGGAGAATTAAATGAAATGGATTTGTAGAGTTCTAGTGCAGTTCCTGAAATACAGCAGCTGGTGCCAATCATTGTTGATTTCCTTCCCCTTCCTGCTTTTGAACTTGGCTGTAGTTACTAGCATATTTTTTTCATGTAGAAGGGAACAGTTTGCTTAGTTGTGCCCCAGTATTCAATTTAATTTTTAATTAAATCTTTATTGGGTGCTTATTTTATGGCCTTAAAATTGCCATAAGTTCTTTCTAGAACAAGTCATGTATGGGCGTAATACATAAAGATGTGTCCTTACAGACCTTGCAGTCAGGTAGGGAAAATATGTGTGCATCTGATGAGGAAATTCTGTGCTGAGAGTGTCTGGGAAGACAAGCTGATGCTCCAGCAGGGAGAAGAAGAAAAGCTGGAGAGGAAGGAAGTGTAGATGGAGGGACAGCCGGAGCGGAGGCAGGAAGAGAGGGTGAGACCGTCTTGGATTTGGATTCTAACCAAAAGATCGCCCCGTGTTATCGTTTACTCCCATGAGGGTATTTATCTGTAAAATGGGTTTGAGAACGCCAACCTCGTCAAGTGCAGGCCTCTATGTGGTGAAGTGATTCCTTGGGCTCCTGGATGTAGTAAGTGCCTTGTGGGTATTGGTCATGATGATGCTAGCATGGCAGACACTACCTGTAGTTTGGCATGGCCGGTCTGTCTAGGGATGAATTGGGGCCAGATTTTAAGCAATTCTACATATCACATTGCGTCACAGCAGTTGGTGTTTAACCTGTGGTTGGGCGCAAGCCGTTGAAAGGCATTGAACAGTGTGAAAAGTGGGTTGGGGGAGTGTGCCGGTGTAGGTTCTCTAGTCTACAGGGTCTGGCCTCTTGGAGAAGGCAGATGATATTGTTTGAGGCAGGGGGAATCCGTCTGGAGCCCCTAGAATGTTAAATGCGTTACCATTTTGGGGGGGGGCGGTGGGGAAGGATCCATTTGTTATGGATATTATTTTATCCAAATGCTGAGTCAATGAGAAGACTAGTAGTAAAAAGCATTTTTTAATACCATATTAGGTGTTTTTAGATTGTAGTAATGTCTTAAGAAAAAAAGGCAGAACAACTTTTTTAAACTTAGACTATTCATTTATAGTAGATTGTTCAGTTTACTTATAGTCAAATCCTTATAACCTAGGTTTAATTTTTGGACTTGTCTACAAATGATCTCTGTATCTATAAATGGTCTATGTAAACATATATATGTTTACACGGGTATATATACATGTTATAGACATATATATCTACGTGATCTATATATCTATATATTAACTAATTTTATATTTGAATTAATATTATAGCTTGAGTTTTAGGTCCTGACACAAGTGGTAAGAATATTCTTTTTCCTGTGTGCGGCGTTGGGTGGTGGTGGTGGTTGGTAGTTTTTCTTTTTGCTTTCTCTCTTTTGAGGATCATTGGACCCATGGAGTTTTGTGTTTTCAGTGTGTTTTTCCTCTGCTTGTGCCACCTGGGGCATGGCGAGGTCTTCTCAAGCTAGTTCTCTTCACTGGGTAGGACCCCCTTAATCTTATTGCTTTCTGCACCAGATATTTGACACTCACTATGCTTTCCCTGACCAATACCGATCAGCCAGTCCTTTTAGCTCCTTTTTCTGGAGAGAGGAATTTAGATAGCAAAATCTCGTGCTGCGTGGCCTTATTGCTACAAGGGTGCCCCTGCTTTCATTGGACAGACTTGGGAAATATATAAATTTTGATTTTGTATTGATGTTTCCAATTCGTATTTAACATTACATGGTTTTTACTTGGAGTTTATCGTTTTTTCTCTAACATTGAAAATTTGCGTTCTTAGCAACATTAATTTATCCTACAACATAAATGTAGTAGTTTGAAAACACCGGTAACAATAAAGTGATTGTAGGTTTATATTTTATTACAGTTCTTTTTGTTCCTAAAATATATCCACATAAGGATGTATAGTTGACATTCTGTGTTATAAAATCATTTGAAAATATTTTCCCTCTGATTATGTTACCAATTTGATTATTAGTTTCATTATTTGCCTGAAATCCTTAACTTTTAAGAGTTGCTTGAATTTTTTATTTAATGTATTTTTTTCAGTATGTAAAATATTTATGTGGGGTAGAAGTCAAAGCTGGATAACAAAGGTATGTTCCCAGTCTGACCTCCATCCCTGTCCCTGCACTGTTCCCTCCTGCCCCATTTTTGTTAGTTTCTGCTTTATTCTTCCAGTGTTTGTTTTTGCAAATATAAGCACATACATATATTTTTGCTTTGCTTTTTTCCTTAAGCGGAAGACAGAACTCTACGTACATTGTTTTGTTTCTTCCTTTTTCCTTATTGTCTTCTGGAGATCACTGACTAGAAGCTCTTTTCCATTCTTTTGTGGTTACAGTTCATCTCCTAATGGTGAACATTTGGGTTGTTTATATTCTATTACTGTTGTAAATATTGCTGCAGTGAATAACCTGGTGGATGTATTGTTTTGTATTTGTGCAGGTATAGCTTTAAGGTATTGAGATTGCTGGGTAAAAAGTAAATATGTTTGTAATTTTGTTAGTGTCAAAAAATTACATTTAAAAAAAAAGGGCAGATTTGATTATATCACCTTTTACTTAAAACTCTCAGTGGCTTCCCATTGCTTTAAAAGTAAAACTTCACGGCGCGGCCTCCAGGGCACACACAGTTTTCAGCCTTTGGGGCCTCGGGCTTCCCTTGCCCCACATCTCCCCCTTTTCCCTGCTCCAGCCAGGCGGGCCTTCTTCCGTGTCCTGTGTCCGCCATCTCCTGCACCAGGCAGCGTGCACTCCTTTTCCTCCACTGGGAATGCCTCTGTCCTTGTTTCACGTATCCCTAGTCTTCCTTAGGGCTTGGCTCAAGCACCAGTTTTTCGTGACATTATTTTTGTGTGAGCTCGCAGATTTTCATAATAAACGTAAAATAGTCCAGGGAACACCCATATATCCATCTCTCGCTACAGCAGCCATCAGTTTTCTGAAGTTTTTGACTTTTTTTCTTGAGTTGCCTGAAGTCACGTCCTCTTGGTAGAGACATTGCTGTCCTGCCTGGTGCTTATCAAAATTACAGTGTTACATTCGTTTACGTCATTTCTGTTTTCCCAAAAATGCTGAGCTTCATGAAAGCAGAGACTGTTTTTGCCCATAATTACTTTGCTAGTACTTCGTTCAGTGCCTGGGTTGTGAGTGCTCAAACTGCCTGGACGGTCAGTAGAATTGTCCAAGGGAAGAGGGAGGCCGGGCGGTTGTGTCTCGGGTGCTGCACAGGGGTGTCTGAGACAGGGGGGTTTAGGGATCAGAGTTAACGTGGTGTAGGAGCTGACGGAGCAGCTTATAGATGAGGCTGGTGTCTGCCCGCCCGATGCTGGAGTTCGAGGTCCCTAGGGCGAGCATTTGGGAAAGGAAGATTCGTGTACAGTGCGGAAGAACACGAGCAGGCTGGGAGCCACAGCCGGACGGGTTGAATGCCATGTCAGTTCTGCTGCCTCTGACCTTGGTTGTGTGGGCGTCAGGCAGGAGCTGGGCCCTTGTCATGGAGCTAACCACACACTAGGCCCAGCAGGCAGAGAAGCCCGGGAGCCTGGCGAGGGTAGAGTCGTGGCAGCGCTGCAGGCCCACCCATGCCCTGCGTTCGTCAGTGCGGGCAGGCTGCAGATGTGCTTCCAGATGTGCCCCTTCAGGTGCACCTCCTGCCTGCTGCACAGGAGTCTCTCTGTTGGCCCGCCCAAACCAGAAACAGAGGGAAGGAAATTCTGGGGACGTGGTTCAGCCTAGCCACGTTAAAACATTACAAAGCAAAGTGATGACATCAGGGTTTTCAACTCTCAGCTCAGGTTCTGTATAAGAGACCTGAAAGTTTCTATGATGCTTTCAAAGTGCACACTGAATTCCCAGTGAGGTGAGAGCATTGATTGGTAAAGAATGGAATCTTGAAAATTGGGTTGGGCCATATGGTCAGATTCCAATTAAGCTGGAAACCTTGAACCCCTAAATTCTGCTGGACTACTTTTGCCGGTAGAGGCGGCCTTTCCATCCCCTGCCTGAGGGACCTAATCTCCCTTTGCCTGAAAAACCTATAATTGGCTTTCCTTAGGGTAGTTCCAGCAGACCCCAAAGGGTGAGGTACAAAGTGTGACCCATGAGGAGATGTGCCACTCTCCGAAAGATTATCTGGGTGGCCACTATATAGATAGGAGCCTGGGGAATGTTTGCTAGAATGGATCTGAAGGGTGTGGGATAATGGTGCAAGGAACGTCAAGTTGGATTAGGCCGAATTTGTTGATATGGGCCCATAAGCAGAGATGCTGGATTCCATGTTGTAGCTTGAGGGGTTAGCAAGGGCTCTGTTGATTGCCTGCAACAACCCAAGAGGTGGCCTGTGCTAAGCCAAGCTGAGATGCCCGAACTGCCTTGGTGTACCACAGGGGCAGGGATCCCGAGGCCTGGGGAGGTGGGAGTGCTGGAGTGGATTTGTCATGAAGGGTTCCGAGCCCTGCCTTATCCCACAGCCGTGAGACATTGGTGAGGGGGGCCCCAGTCTCCTGGAGGGCTCTGCTCACTTCTCTGCAGGTCAGAAATCACAGTGGGAACTGCTGACCCTGAACCAGATCCGGAAATACAGTGGCGAAAGTTGGATCCTGGGGTGGCAGTTCTGTTGAATGGTCTTTTTTATTTAGAATTAATCTCTGGGTTACAACAAAATTTTTTGGTTTACTCTGGTATTATCGTTTAACCCTGTAAAGTTTTTCCTTTAAATTGACTCAGCAAGAAAGCAATCCTGTGTACTTTACATTCATAATTACTCTTCACTACAGTTTTTAAAATTTTATTCCATAAAGTAAGGTTTACCTAGAATAAATACAGTAGTCCCGCCTTACGTGGAGGATACATTCCAAGACCCCAGTGAATGCCTAAACTGAGCATAGTATCAAACGCTATATATACTGTGTTTTATACTTTACATACACACCTGTGATAATGTATAATTTATAAATTAGGCACAGTAAGAAATTAACAACAATAATAAAACAATTTAACAATATACTGTAATAAAAGTTACTGTCAATCTTAGCAACCTCAGCATACAATATATTTTCTTTCCTTATTGAGGTGAGAACTTTCACCTTTGCACTTAAAGGAAGCACTTTATGGGGCTGGCCCTGTGGCGTAGTGGTTAAGTGCGCGTGCTCCGCTGCTGGCGGCCCGGGTTCGGATCCTGGGCACGCACTGATGCACTGCTTGTCAAGCCATGCTGTGGCAGCGTCCCACATAAAGTGGAGGAAGATGGGAACGGATGTTAGCTCAGGGCTGGTCTTCCTCAGCAGAAAGAGGGTGATTGGCATGGTTGTTAGCTCAGGGCTGATCTTCCTCACAAAAAGAAAAAAAAAAAAAAAGGAAGCACTTTATGGCTTCTCTTTGGCATATCTGAATTGCCAGTATCACTGCTCTTGCGTTTTGGGGCCATTAGTAAGTAAAATAAGAGTTACTTGAACACAAGCCCTGCAGTACCTCGACAGTTGAACTAATAACCCAGGTGGCTGCTAAATGACTAAGGAGCGGGTGGCATCCACAGTGTGGATCCGCTGGACAAAGGGGTGATTCATGTCCCGGGTAGGATGGAGCGAGACGGCTCCAGATTTCATCATGCTACTCAGAATAGTGTGCAATTTAAAACTTATGAATTGTTTATTTCTGAGATTTTCCATTTAATATTTTTGAACTGCAGTTGACCGTGGGTAACTGAATCCGTGGAAAGCGAAACCACTGATAAAGGGAACTACTGTAATTTATATCATTGGTGGGACTACAGTTTGGTGGACCCTTTTTGAAAGGCAGCCTCACTATACTTAAACAATTTAAGATGCACGTGCTCTGGCCTGGCAGTTCCACTGCTAGGAATTTATTGTATAGATGCATTTGCACAAGAGTACAAGTCTGTGTGTCTAAGATTTTTTCATTATAGCAGTGTTTGTGATATTGAAAACTTAGAAACTCCTGTCCAGTATTGGGGTTGACAGGATAAAATATGTGATCTTTATATCCATATGTTGGAAAGTTCTGTCACTATTAAAAATAAAAGGAAAACAAAAACGAGGAAAAATCTTACTACACTGCATGGAAAACATAACATTTAGTAAATGAAGCAAGTTGTAGAACTGTATGTTCTCACTTGCGTGTGTGTGTAAGATGTTTGTAAATCTATATGTACTGTGCTTGAAGTATTTGTACGGCAGTATGTTGTTAGACGCACAGCAGTCTTTTAACAGTGGTTACCTCTGGGGTTGGGACTGATGGAGGAAGCGGGGAGGAGGGCTCTGTGTAAGAGACTAACAGCGTGGTTCCAAATAGTTTCTCAGTTGCAGTTAATAGAAGCTGATTCCCCTTTGGTTTGAGGACTGTTGACTTCTTTTTTTTTTTTTTTTTTTTAAAGATTTTATTTATTTATTTTTCCCCCAAAGCCCCAGTACATGGTTGTCTGTCATAGCTGCACATCCTTCTAGTTGCTGTATGTGGGATGCGGCCTCAGCATGGCTGGAGGAGTGGTGCCTCGGTGCGCACCCGGGATCCGAACCCGGGCCGCCGGCAGCGGAGAGCACGCACTTAACCGCTAAGCCACGGGGCCGGCCCCAGGACTGTTGACTTCTGAGTCTTGCCTTTTCTTCTAACCTTTTTTATTGTGACATATACCGTAAGTACAGAAGTAGGTACAGATCCATGGTTTGTGACACCATCTGTGGAACTGCCACTCGTTTCATTCTGAATTTCACTCATGTGGTCACATGTAGTTGTAGTTTGTTTATTCATGTGTTATCCATGGCTCTTCACTCTCCTGTTGATAAGTATTAGGTTGTTCCCAGTTTGGGACTGTTAGTTCAGGTCCCCCAAGAACAAGAAGACAGCGAGTTGGGATTAGACTTAGATGTATTGGGGGAATACGTGTGAGGTAGCTGTCAGTCCCTTGCAGGCTGATGGGTGGGGAGGAGGAAGGGACAGAGGGAGTGTCTGGTAGAGGTCTTCTTTTTTTTTGATTTTAGAAGTGATCCTTTTTTTAAAAAAAGTTTATTGAGGTCATAATACTTGATAACATTGTGAAATTTTCATTGTACATTGTCAGTCACCATATAAATGCACCCCTTCACCCCTGCTCATCCCCAAACTCCCTTCCCCCTGGTAACCACCAAACTGTTCTCTCTGTCCGTGTGTTAGTTTATATTCCACATATGAGTGAAATCATGCGGTGTTTGTCTTTCTCTGTCTTGTTATGCTTAACATAATACTCTCCAGGTCCATCCACGTTGTTGCAAATGGGATGATTTTGTCTTGTTTTTATGGCTGAGTAGTATTCCATTGTATATATATACCACATCTTCTTTATCCAGTCATCTGTTGATGGACACTTGGGTTGCTTCCATGTCTTGGCTATATAGGGGTGCATAAGCCTCTTTGGATTGTTGATTTCAAGTTCTTTGGATAAATACCCAGAAGTGGGATAGCTGGATCATAAGATATTTCTATTTTTAATTTTTTGAGGAATCTCCATACTGTTTTCCATAGAGGCTGCACCAGTTTGCATTCCCACCAGCAGTGAGTGAGGGTTCCATTTCCTTCACATCCTCTCCAACATTTGTTATTTTTTGTCTTGGTGATTATAGCCATTCTCACGGGTGTAAGGTGATATCTTAGTGTAGTTTTGATTGGCATTTCCCTGATGGTTAGTGATGTTGAACATCTTTTCATATCCCTATTGGCCATCTGTATATCTTCTTTGGAGAAATGTCTATTCATATTCTCTGCCCATTTTTTGATTGGGTTATTTGTTTTTTTGTTGTTCAGATGTGTGAGTTCTTTATATATTATGGAGATTAACCCCTTGTCAGATATATGGTTTGCAAATATTTTCTCCCAGCTGGTGGGTTGTTTTTACATTTTGATCCTGGTTTCGTTTGCCTTGCAGAAGCTCGTTAGTTTGATGAAGTCCCACTTGTTTATTTTTTCGTTTGTTTCCCGTATCTGAGTAGACATGGAATTTGAGATCCCTTAATGACCAGTGATGAATAGTGTACTGCCTATGTTTTCTTTCAGGAGTTTTATAGTTTCAGGTCTCACCTTCAGGTCTTTGATCCATTTTGAGTTAATTTTTGTGTATGGCAAAAGCAGATGGTCTACTTTCATTCTTTTGCAAGTGGCTGTCCAGTTTTCACAGCACCGTTTGTTGAAGAGCCTTTCCTTTCTCCATTTTATGCTTTTTGCTCTTTTGTCGAAGATTAGCTGCCCGTAGATGTGAGGTTTTATTTCTGGGGTTTCAATTCTGTTCCATTGATCTGTGTTTCTGTTTTTGTATTGGTACCATGCTGTTTTAATTACTGTCGCTTTGTAGTATGTTTTGAAGTCGGATTGTGATGCCTCCAGCTTTGTTCTTTTTTCTCAGGATTGCTTTAGCTATTCAGGGTCTTTTGTTGCCCCATATGAATTTTAGGATTCTTTGTTCTATTTCCGTGAAGAATGTCATTGGGATTCTGATTGGGATTGCATTGAATCTGTAGATTGCTTTAGGTAGTATGGACATTTTAACTGTGTTTATTCTTCCAATCCATGTGCATGGGATATCTTTCCATTTCTTTATGTCATCATCGATTTCTTTCAATAATGTCTTATAGTTTTCATTGTATAGGTCTTTCACCTCCTTGGTTAAATTTATTCCTAGATGTTTTATTCTTTTTGTTGCAGTTGTAAACGGGTTGTATTCTTGAGTTCTCTTTCTGTTAGTTTGTTTAATTAGAGGATAGAAATGCAACTGATTTTTCCAAGTTGATTTTGTACTCTGCAACTTTTCTGTAGTTGTTGATTATTTCTAATAGGTTTCCAATGGATTCTGTAGGGTTTTCTACATATAAAGTCATGTCGTCTGCAACAGTGAGAGTTTCACTTCTTCTTTTCCAATTTGGATACCTTTTATTTATTTTTCTTGCCTAATTGCTCTGGCCAAAACCTCCAGTACTATGTTGAACAGGAGTGGCGAGAGTGGGCACCCTTTGTCTTGTTCCTGTTCTCAGAGGGATGGCTTTCAGTTGTTCCTTGTTGAGTATGATGTTGGCTGTGGGTTTGTCATATATGGCCTTTATTATGTTGAGGTGCTTTCCTTCTATACTCGGTTTATTGAGAGTTTTTATCATAACTGCATGTTGGATCTTGTCAAATGCTTTCTTTGCATCTATTGAGATTGTCATGTGGTTTTTATTCCTCATTTTGTTAATGTGGTGTATCACCTTGATTGATTTGGGGATGTTGAACCATCCCTGTGACCCTGGTATAAATCCCGCTTGATCATGGTATATGATCTTTTTAATGTATTGCTGTATTTGGTTTGCCAATATTTGGTTGAGGATTTTTGCGTCTATGTTCATCAATGATATTGGCCTGTAATTTTCCTTCTTTGTATTGTCCTTGACTGGCTTTGGTATCAGGGTGATGTTGGCCTCATAGAATGTGTTAGGAAGTGTGCCATCTTCTTCAATTTTTTGAAGTAGTTTGAGAAGGATAGGTAATAAATCTTTGAATATTGGTAGAATTCTCCAGAGAAGCCATCTGGTCCTGGACTTTCATTTTTTGGGAGGTTTTTGATTACTGTTTTCAATCTCTTTACTTGTGATTAGTCTATTCAGATTCTCTATTTCTTCTTGATTCAGTTTTGAGAGGTTGTATGAGTCTAAGAATTTATCCATTTCTTCTAGGTCGTCTGATTTGTTGGCATATAGTTTTTTTGTGTGTGTGTGAGGAACGTCAGCCCTGAGCTAACATCCATGCCAATCCTCTTTTTGCTGAGGAAGACCGGCCCTGAGCTAACATCTATTGCCAATCCTCCTCCTTTTTTTCTCCTTTTTCTCCCCAAAGCCCCAGTAGATAGTTGTGTGTCATAGTTGCACATCCTTCTAGTTGGTGTATGTGGGACGCCGCCTCAGCATGGCTGGACAAGCAGCGTGTTGGTGCGCGCCTGGGATCTGAACCCAGGCTGCCAGTAGCCGAGCGCGCACACTTAACCGCTAAGCCCTGGGGCCGGCCCTGGCATATAGTTTTTCATAGTATTCTCTTATAATCCTTTCTATCTCTGTGGTATTCATTGTAATTTCTTCTATTTCTAATTTTGTTTATTTGAGTTTTCTCTCTTTTTTTCTTAGTGATTCTGGCTAAGGTTTTGTCAGTTTTTTTTTTTTAATTGGTGAGGAAGATTGGCCACGAGCAAACATCTGTTGCCAGTCTTCTGCTTTTTTTTGCTGAGGAAGATTGGCCCTGAACTAGCATCTGTGCCCATCTTCCTCTTATTTTGTATATGGGATGCCCCCACAACATGGCTTGATGAGCGGGATGTGTAGGTCCGCGCCCAGGATCCAAACCTGCGAACCCCGGGCCGCTGAAGTGGAGTGCGTGAACTCAACCACTACGCCACTGGGCCGACCCAGAGTTTGTCAATTTTGTTTATCTTCTCAAAGAACTGGCTCTTAGTTGCATTGGTTCTTTCTACTGTTTTTTTTTGTTTGTTTGTTTCAATTTCATTTATTTCTGCCCTGATTTTTACTATTTCCCTGCTTCTGCTGACTTTGGGCTTTGTTTATTCTTTTTCTAGTTCTGTTAGGTGTAGTTTAAGATTTGGATTTTTCTTGTTTGTTAAGGTAGGCCAGTATTGCCATGAATTTCCCTCTCAGGACCACTTTTGCTGCATCCCGTATGAGTTGGTGTGGTGTGTTTTCATTTTCCTTTGTCTCCAGGTATTTTTTTATTTCTCCTTTAATTTCTTCAGTGATCCATTGGTTGTTATGTAGCATGTTGTTTAGTCTCCATATATTTGTCACTTGCCCAGGTTTTTTCTTGTAGTTGATTTCTAGTTTCATAGCATTATGTTTGGAAAAGATGTTTGATATGATTTCAGTCTTCTTATATTTATTGAAGCTTGCCTTGTTTCCCAACATATGGTGTATCTTTGAGAATGTTCCATGTACACTTGAGAAGAATGTGTATTCTGCCGTTTTTGGATAGAGTGTTCTATATATATGTTAAGTCCATCTGGTCTAATTTTTTGTTTAATTACACTATTTCCTTATTGACTTTCTGTCTGGATGATCTATCCATTGATGTAAGTGGGGTGTTGAGGTCCTCTACTATTATTTTGTTGCTGTTAATATCTCCTTTTAGGTCTGTTAATAATTGCTTTATGTACTTTGGTGCTCCTGTGTTAGGGGCATATATATTTATAGGTGTTATGTCCTCTTGGTGGAGTGTCCCTTTTATCATTATATACTGCTCCTCTTTGTCACTCATTGTGTTTTTTATCTTGAAGTCTACTTTGTCTGATGAGAGTATGGCAATGCCTGCTTTCTTTTGTTTGCCACTAGCTGGGAGTATTGTCTTCCATCCCTTCACTCTGAGCCTTTGTTTGTCTTTAGAGCTGAGATGTGTTTCCTGGAGGCAGCATATTGTTGGGTCTTGTTTCTTAATCCATTCAGCCACTCTCTGTCTTTTGGTTGGAGAATTCAATCCATTTACATTTAGAGTGATTATTGATTTATGAGGGCTTAATGCTGCCATTTTATCAGTTGTTCTGTATTTCCCTCGTTTCTTGTCCCATGTATGTCGGACTGCCAGTTCAGTTTACTAGTTCTCTATGATGGTTTTCTCCATTTTCTCATTATTTATCATATGTGTCTCTGTTCTCATTTTTTGTTTAGTGGTTCCATGAGGTTAATATAAAAAAATCTCATACATGAGATAGTCCATTTTTTGATAGCCTCTTATTTCCTTAGTCTAAGCATGTTCCATCCCTTTCCTCTTCCCTTTCCGAATTATTGTTGTCACAGCTTACTCCATTTTTTGTTGTGAGTTTGTGGTTAAAATGAAGTGATTATATTTATTTGTGATGTTTTCCTTCCTTTTATCTTTGACATTATAATGTTTGCTAACCTGTTCTGATAGAGAGCTGTAGTTTTCTGATTTTGTCTGCCTGTTTGTCTCCTTGCTCAAGGCTTTGTAAACTCTTTTTGTTTCAGGTATGAGGGCCTTTTTTTTTTTTTTTTTTTTTATCTTTTTTGTGAGGAGATCAGCCCTGTGCTAACATCTGCCAATCCTCCTCTTTTTTTTTCTTTTTTTCTTTTTTGCTGAGGAAGACTGGCTCTGGGCTAACATCCGTGCCCATCTTCTTACACTTTATATGGGACACCCCCACAGCATGGCTTGCCAAGCAGTGCGTCGGTGTGCGCCCAGGATCCGAACCTGCGAACCCCGGGCTGCCACAGCAGAGCGTGCGCACTTTACTGCTGCGCCACCGGGCCAGTATGAGGGCCTTCTTGATCAAATCTTGTAAGGGGTGGTCTTGTGGCAGTGAACTCGCTCAGCTTTTGTTTATCTGGGAAAGTTTTTATTTCTCCCTCATATCTGAAGGATATTTTCTTGGGTAGAGTATTCTCGGCCCAAAGTTTTTGTCTTTCAAAATTCTGAATGTATCACTCTGCTCTCTCCTAGCCTGTAAGGTTTCTGCTGAGAAATCTGCTGAAAGCCTGATAGGGGTTCCTTTGTAGGTTATTTTCTTCTGCCTTGCTGCCCTTAATTTTTTTTTTTTTTTTTTGTTATACACTTTTGCCAGTTTTATTAACGTATGCTTTGGAGAAGGTCTTTTTATGTTGATGTAATTAGGACTTCTATTAGCTTCTTTTACTTGTAATTCCATCTCCTTCCCCACGTTTGGGAAGTTCTCAGCTATTATTTGTTTGAACGAGCTTTCTGCTCCTTTTTCCCTCTCTTCTCCCTCTGGAATACCTATAATCCTTATGTTGTGTTTCCTAATTGAGTTGGATAATTCTCAGAGAATTTCTTTATTTCTTGTTAGTCTTAGTTCTCTCTCCTCCTCCATCTTAAGCATTGCTGTATTTCTTTCCTCTAAACTGCTAATCCTGTGCTTTATAATATCAGTTCTGTTATTTAAGGACTCCAGGTATTTCTTTATCTCATTCATTGTGTTTTTCATTTCCAACATTTCTGATTGGTTTTTATTTATAGTTCCAGTCTCTTTTGTGAAGAATTCCCTGTGTTCATTAATTTTATTTCTGATTTCATTGAGCTGTCTGAGTGTTCTTGTAACTTGTTGAGTTTTTTAATGATAGCTATTTTGAATTCTTTGTCATTTAGACTGTAAATTTCTGTGCCTTCAGGATTGATTTCTGGGTGCTTGTCATTTTTCTTCCTGTCTGGAGTATTAATATACCTCTTCATACTATTTGATGGGGTTGACTTGTGCCTTGGTATAGTGGTAGTATCTGGTCACAGAGTCCACCTGCTGCCACTGGGGGGCGGGCAGGAGCTATGTATTCTGAGCCTGCTGCAATCTCTGGCAGCTGTGCCTGTCCTTTGGAAGCTGTGCTGACAGGGCCCATCTGCGTTTGCCCGCTCTTGGCTGCTGCTTTATAAACGTATGCGCAGGCACTCTGTTGGGGATCCCCTGCTCAGGCCATCGGGCCAAGCTGGTGCACCAGGCGGGAGGGAGGGGTGCTTTCTTTCATGTGTGTGATCCCACGCACCTGGGCTGTACGCTCACTGTCTGCCTGGCTTGGTGCAGACACCACCGCAATTGCTTAGCCGCCTTGGTGTGGGGCGTTCCCACGGGCTGGGAGGTAACTTGGAGAGCGCAAGCGTTCCTGTGGAGGGCTGGCTTCTCTCCATCTCTTCTCAGGGTTGTGCACTGCCATGAGGTCCCACCCCTAGGTGGCTGCTGCATGGGAGGGAGAGGCAATCCCCTTGCCTCCTTCCACTGCCTCCTGGGGGGGTCCAGCACCCCCACCTTCAGACATATGGCTCTGTGGGTCTCTCAGATGTCTATGGTGTTGTGCGAATGTCCTGTGTTGGTTTAGGAATGTCCTTTTCGTTGTATCTTAGGGGGGAGAGCCTAAGGGAAGAGGTCACTGTGGCGTAATGCTGACGTCATTCCATCGGTAGAAGTCTTTTGATTGCAGTGCACTTCTAAGAAGGTTTATTATTATTATTTTTTTATTTATTTTTTTCCCCCAAAGCCCCAGTAGATAGTTGTGTGTCATAGCTGCATGTCCTTCTAGTTGCTGTATGTGGGATGCGACCTCAGCATGGCCGGAGAAGCAGTGCGTCGGTGTGCGCCCGGGATCCGAACCCGGGCCGCCAGCAGCGGAGCACGCGCAGTTAACCGCTAAGCCACGGGGCCGGCCCTGTAAGAAGGTTTAAACAGGGCCAGTGAGGAGTCCTCCAGCCGAAGTTGGGGTCAGAGGAGTTGCTTGTCCTGCGGGAATAGGCCTGCTTCAGCATCCCACCTACAACCAGTCATTGGCTAGAAACAGCCTGTGGGAAGTGTGGGGTCGAGTGGAGGGTGACGGTGGATTCAGAGTGGAGCAGCTCCCCATGGTAGATGATCCAAGAGGCTCATTCTTGTGGCCGTCATGGGGCTCATGTGAGAGGACTTGCTGTGAACATTCTGGTACCTGTTTCTTGCATGCTTTTTTCTGTTGGGTAGACTTAGGAGTAGAATTGCTGGGTCATATATTGTGCCTGTGTTCAGTGTTAGTAGATAATGCCAAACCTTTCCAAGTCGATATACCAGTTTCTGTCCCTACTACAGTGAATGCCTTCTTGTGGATCCACATCCTCCCCAATACTTGGCATTGTTGGTCTTTTTAAGTTTATTCATTCCAGTGGGTGTGTGGTAGTGTCTTACTCTGGTTCCTGCCTCCTAAGTTAGGTGTGGCCATGTGATTTGTCTTGGCCAGTGAAATGTGAGCAGAAGAGACTGCTCACAAACTTTTAAGAGCAGTGATGAGATTTGCCACATCCCCTTCCTCCTGCCTGTGATCATGTTTCCAGATGGAGCTTTCCTCGGTATAGGTCTTATGTGTCTATGGTGAGCAGAGAGGAGAAGGACGGAGAGGAGACAGGGACGAGGGTGGAGAAAAGAGGGAGAGGAGGAGGGTAGGGGTGTGGTGAGTGGGTGTTTTGTCTTAAGCAAGTAAGATTTCTGGAGTTGTTTGTAACCATAGTATACTTCTTAACCTGTCTTGACAGATAAACCTGTTTGTTTTTTAATAGACTTTATTTTTAAAAGCAGTTTTAGGTTCACAGCAAAATTGAGTAGAAAGTACAGAGTTCCCCTATAGGGCCTCGCCCCGCACACAGATAGCCTCCCCCATTATCAACATCCTGCACTAGATTGTACATTTGTTAAAATTGATGAGCTTACATTGACTTATCATTATTATCCAAAGTCTATAGTTTACCTTAAGGTTCATTCTTGGCATTGTATATTCTGTGCGGTTTTACAAATACATAATAGGTATACACTATTGTAGTATCATACAGAATAATTTCACTGCTCTAAGAATCCTCTGTGCTCTGCCTTTTTGTTTTTTACTGATTTCTATTTTTATTATGGCCAGAACACTATATAATTAAAAGTTTATGAAAGTTTCTGAAGCTTGCTTTATGTCCCAGCATGTGATCAATTTTTGTAAATGTCCTGTATGTGCTTGGGAAGAATGCGCTTCTCCATTTTTTGGATGTAATGTTCTATATTTGTCTATATTGGTTTTTTGTTTTTTTTTTTTTTGGTGGGAGGAGGAAGATTGTCCCTGAGCTAACGTCTGTTGCCAGTCTTCCTCTTTTTGCTTGAGGAAGATTGGCCCTGAGCTAACATCTGTGCCAGTCTTCCTCTGTTTCGTATGTGGGACGCCACCAGAGCATGGCTTGATGAGTGGTGCCTGGGATCCAAATCTGTAAATTCCAGGCCACTGAAGCGTGGAGTATGTAAACTTCACCACTGTGCCATCGGGCCGGCCCCTCTGCTTGGTCAGTCATGTTAAATTCTTCTACCTCCTTACTTATTTTTTCCTTTTGGTCTGCTGGTTGCATTGGTTACCAAGAGAAATGTGTTAATGCTCTGATTTTCAGCTTGTTTCTCCTTAGCTCTGATGAGTTTTCTTTATATATTTTGAGGATATGTTAGTAGGTGCATACATGTTTAGAATTGTATATCTTTCTCATCAGTTGAGTCTTTTAAAATCCCTGTGTCCCTCCTTAGGGCAAAAGCCCTAGAGGTGACGTCTCCTTACCCGAGTATCAGCATAGCTGCACTGTGTCCTTTGGCTGGTGTGTGCAGTGTGTGTCTTTCTTCCCTTTGTTTCCAGTCTGTCTGTTTACTTACATATGGCATGAGTCTCTTAACAATATATAGTTGGAATTTTTAAAATCTAGTCTTGACAATATTTCTTATAATTGGAACATTTCGTTTATTGACGTTTCACAAAATAACTGCTGTAGTTGGGTTAACATCTGTTGTTTTAATAAGTGCTTTCGGTTCATTGTACCTGTTTTATGTGCCTTTTCCTCCCCTTTCTTGCCTTTCATAGGGTGCTTATTTTTTTATTACCTTTTCTCTGTTAACTTGCAAGTTACTTAAAACATGCAGCTTTGACTTATCGAAATCTAATGTTTGGTTATTTTCCTCTCTTTCTTGGTGCTTGCACTCCATTTATCTCATTTT
The DNA here is from genome assembly GCF_057802395.1 of Ceratotherium simum simum. Taxonomy (NCBI): domain Eukaryota; kingdom Metazoa; phylum Chordata; class Mammalia; order Perissodactyla; family Rhinocerotidae; genus Ceratotherium; species Ceratotherium simum. The sequence goes on along the minus strand of NC_141919.1, from coordinate 54,395,273 downwards.
CACTTATGTACCACTGTTGCGCTGTTTTAATTCTGTGTGGGTTTTTTTTTTTTTTTTTTTTGGTGAGGAGGATTAGCCCTGAGCTAACATCCAATGCCAATCCTCCTCTTTTTGCTGAGGAAGACTGGCCCTGGGCTAACATCTGTGCCCATCTTCCTCCACTTTATATGGGACACCCCCACAGCATGGCCTGACAAGCGGTGCATCAGTGCGCGCCCAGGATCTGAACCTGTGAGTCCTGGGCCACCGCAGCGGAGCGCGCACACTTAACCGCTGTGCCACCGGGCTGGCCCCGTGTGTTTTGTCTCAACAGGTTAACTTCTGCAGTGGGTAGCCATTTAGATTTACCCTTTTCATCACTCTTGACTCCCTGCTGCACTTCCAGTCCTCCCTTTTCCAACATCATCCTTCCTGAAGAGCACTCCTCGTGTCCCCCTGTTGTGTGACCGCTCCTAGTGAATTCTGTGTGTCAGTCTAACGATGTCCTTGGTTGACCTTCCTGTTTGGAGGATGTTTCTGATGTGTATAGAGTTCTGACTTGTCAGTTTTCTTATCAGGTGTTGAAGGAAGTAATTGAATTACATCTTTAACTTTCATTCTCTCTATAAGAAGTAAACTGTCAGTTTAATATTTGCTTCCATGAATGGAATCTGTCTTACTTCATGCTTTTGTGATTTTTTTTTTTTTTGTCTTGGGTGTTAGCAGTTTTACTTTGATATGTCTAGGTATATATTTCTTTTCATTTGTATTTTGTGTTTATAGGTTTTATTGAATCGTGGTCATGTCTTTCATTCTTTTGAAAAGTTCGCAGACATCATCTTTTAAAGTATTTCTGCTGTCCTGTCCCTCTGCCCCTTCTGAGGGTCCATTTAAACTCATGTTAGACCCTCCCAGTCTCCTACCCTTTCCATGCTTAATTCTGGATATTTTCTTCTGATCTCTCTTTGTTCACTAGTTTTTAGCAAGATTAGCCTACTGTTAGACTCATCCATTGAGTATATTGTATTTTTTCGCTTCTGGAAAATCTGGTTCTTTGATAGTTTTCTACCAAAGTTTTATATCTTGTAGCTTATCTCTTTGAACATAAGCTTACAGTTAGGTTTTTTTTTTTTTAAATAATTTTATTTATTCCTGTACCTTTTTCCCCCAGCTTACATTAAAGTGTGATTTTGCAACTCCAATGCCTGGCAGCTCTGTGGGTCTGCTTTTTTTTTTTTTTTTTTTTTTTGGTGAGGAAGATTGGCCCTGAGCTAACATCTGTTGCCAATCTTCCTGTTTTGCTTGAGGAAGGTTGTTGCTGAGCTAACATCTGTGCCAGTCTTTCTCTACTTGATATATAGGACCCTGCCATGTCATGGCTTGATGAGAGGTGTACGTCTGTGCCTGGGGTCTGAACCTGCGAACCCAGGCCGCCAAAGCAGAGCGCGTGAACTTAACCACTGTGCCACTGGGCCAGCCCTTGGGTCTGCTTATTTTTTGTTTCTTACCTGTTGTTTCTGCTAGTTTTTATTTTGTCTCCTTGTTGGCTAGTTTGCATGTGTGTTGCATGTTTGCACATGCCGATTACATTTTAAAAATCGTTTGAAATAATTTGGGGCCTGGAGTGGTGGTTATATAGAGAGGATTTATGCTTGCTTCTGATGGTATCTGAGGGAGTGGGCAGTCTGGGGTCACCTCAGCTGAGTCTTAGGGTACAGATGAGTTGGACGCTGGGCTGCAGTTCTTAGCTCTGGCTTCTTCCCGTTCCTTCAGCTCCTGAGCGCAGTTCAGGATTCCGGCTCACAGCAACATGGGTTCACCAGCTCCCTCCTTCCTTTGATAGTCCCTGGCTTCTGGTCTGTGGCTCCTTGCTTTGCAAAGCTGTCAGCCTTTCAGCTGCTCCTTAACACTTGGCCTCGCTCTCAGGGGCAAAAGTAGCTCCATATATGGAGTTTACCTCCCTAGATCCTGCCTCTGAGCGTTCCTGCCTTCACGGTCTTGGAGCCCTCAGGCATGTGTTTAGTGTGTGTTTCGGTGTGTGTGTTCGAGTACCTGTCAAGGAAGTTTTCAGTCATATACAGAAGTCAAGACGACAGTGTAGAAGAGCCCCCTTTGTCTCCTTGACACCACTCCAGTGATGTCTTCCTGGCTTCTGGCACAACAAGATGTTTCAGGCTCCTCGTGAGTTTCCTGCCCCTGACCTGGAGTTAACCATTTCTGTAAGAAATCGTGCTTCCTGACAGTTTTTGTTAGGGCTATTCTTTTAGATTTTCTTCTGGTTTTCTAGCTTCCAGGAGAGTGGTCTAAGTGACCATTCTGTCACTACCGGGAGTTGTCCGTTCTTTGCATTGATGCCTGCAGGTGGCCTTTAAAGACCCATCAAGGATTCAGAGTTGCTTGTTGCCAGTGGTTTTCGGCAGGGGTGTTGTGCCATGGCCTTTTGGCAATTTGGTGAAACCTGTGGGTGCCTTCTCGAATTGTTTCTGAATACAATAAATAAATTACAAGGGATCACAAAAGAAATCAATTATATTTAAATAGTTATAAAAATAGGAAGACAATTTTAATGTAGTAATATGGTTTCTTTATTAATATTTTAAGTGAGAAGACAATGTTGTTAGCAAACAGGTAATTAAAATTTTGTATTCTAAGATACTAAAATGACGGGTTTTTTTTTTTATAATTATTTATTTATTTATTTATTTTCCCCCCAAAGCCCCAGTAGATAGTTGTATGTCATAGTTGCACATCTTTCTAGTTGCTGTATGTGGGACACGGCCTCAGCATGGCTGGAGAAGCCGTGCGTCAGTGCACGCCCGGGATCCGAACCCGGGCCGCCAGCATTGGAGCGCGAGCACTTAACCGCTAGGCCACGGGGCCGGCCCTAAAATGACGGTTTTTGCTGCTTATAAAAAAATTAATTGGTCTTTGACTTGTTTCCTTTCACATATTGATCGACAAATAATTGATGATAGAGAATACTAGAGAACATTGTAGATCTTTGTCACTCCTGGCACAGTGGCTGCCCAGAGGGAGGTTGCACTTCACAGGCTGAGGCACCGTCCTCCACACAGCTGCCCTCACTGTAGACACCAGCCACAAGCTCGGGGCCCCCAAGCCTCCCACAGCTCACACTAGCTGGCTACACATTCAGGGGTTTCCACGACCCTCGCAGGTTTGATAATTTGCTAGAACAACTGGCAGAACTCAAGCAAGTGTTGTACTTTTGATTACAGTTTCATTATGGTAGAAAAGGGTCCAAAGCAGGACCAGCCGAAAGAAAACACGCGTGGGGCAAGGCCTGGGAGAGCTCCAAATGGGAAGCTTCTAGTCCTCTTGCGTGGAGCCCTGAACATCACCCTCTTGCCTGCGGATGTGTAACTGTGCGTGGAATCCGAGGATTGTTGACCAGGGACATTCATTCCAGCTTCGTTGTCCAGTTTCTATTGGGGTTTCATTCATGGAGGCGTGACTGATGGAATCATTGGCCGTGAGGTTGAACTCCATCTCTAGCTTCCGTCCCTGGAAGTCTGGCTGCTAGCATGGGGTTCAAAGTCCCAATCCTCTAATCCCGTAATTGATCTTTCTGATGTGGCTACCCCCCATCCTGAGTTGTCTTGTTAGCATAAACCATCTAGAGATCCACCAGGAATCAGACTCCTGTCACTCAGGAAATGCCAAGGATTTAGAGGGTAAGTCCCAGGAACTGGGACAAGGGCCAGCCAAACTCTTTGTTGTGTAACAGTCACCCATTCTGCTGTCACAGTTTCATGACTAATGACCTGATGGCTGATCCACTCTGGTCATGTCTGTTCTGTGGCAGGCCTAGTAACTTAATTTAGAAGTAGTTGATGAATTTAAAAGCTATTTTGAGATCTGCAACAAATGCAGTGGGATGGAAAGATCTGTAATTTCTTGCTGAGAAAGTCGGAGGTACTAGTAATAATACTGTAGTACAGTGCATGCATTTATGATGGAAGGAAGTGCTATATTTCAGGTGAAGGTTAAGAAAATGAATATAGAATTTTTCCCTCATCCAAAGTCATAATACCTGTGAATTTTGTCCAAGCTTAAGAGCTCCTGTATTAGAACTTGGTGTTCAGATGTTTATTGATTTAGGCTGTTTAATAATTATGTTTATATTGATGTGAGAGATTGGGGCTCTGAAGGCCTTTCAGATATCCACTTAGAATGTGTTTTAGCCAAACACTCGGTAATTAACAATGCAGTATTCAGACTGAGCCCTTCATTTTCATCTTGAGGTTTTAGCCAAAGGGACGTTGTCTTGAGGCCTCTAGAACGTTGTCTTGAGGAACCATCCGTTGAAAGATTTGTGATAGGACTTTATAGTAAATTCTTTTAGGTACCTGGGAAGGTTTTAAGTTGTATTCCAGTGCTTTTTCTTTCCAGATTTACAAAATCTAAAAGCATTGACCCTTTTGCTCTTTTAACGTTTTGTTGTGAAAATTTTCAAGCATATAGAAAAGTTGAAATACGATAGTCCTCCCTTTCCCATGGGGGATGCGTTCCAGAACCCCCCAGTGGATGCCTGAAACCAAGGATAGTACTGAAACCTATATGTACAATGTTTTTTCCTATACATACGTACGTACGATAGTTTAACTTATAAATTAGGCACAATAGGAGATTAACAACTATTACCAATAAAAGAGAACAGTTCTAACAATATACTGTAATAAAAGTTTGGTGAATGTGGTCTCTCTCTCTCTCTCAAAATATTTTATTGTCCCATACTCTTCTTGTGACACTGTGATGTGATACAGTGCGTATATGATGAGATGAAGGGAGGCGAGGGAGGTAGGCATTGTGACGTAGCGTTATTTTCGGACTGCAGTTGACCTTGAGTAACTGAAGCTGTGGAAAGTGAAACTGTGGATGAGGGAACTACTCTGGGCAATTTGAACATCTGTATACTCAGCACCCAGACTCAGGAACTGCAAATATTTTGCCATCTTTTCTTAATCTGTGTTTAACAATCATGTGTTAGGAAGTAAGTTACAGACTTCTGAGCATCTGCAGTAAACACGTGTTGCTGCCACCAGGTACTGACTTGGCTCCTCTCCTCCCTCCGTGGTTTTTTTCCCCAGACTATATTAAATTTTGTATAGGTAGAAAAGTTGGAGCTCTAGCCAGGTTATATGTGTAACTGTTTTACCCTCCATGGAGATTCACTTGCTCACATTTTGCTGTACTCACATTTTTGTTGTTCAGCCATTTGCAAGTTGCAATAAATTGCAGGCATCATGACATTTAGTAAAATAAGTATATTTTTCTTTGTAACTACAGTATCATAATTAACAAAATTATTTCTTATCTAATATTTAGGCCCTATTCAGATTTTAGCCTTATGTCCTTCTTCATGTAAATATATGTGATAGCATGCGTGTCTCCCACATGCTGAACCCTCTGTGACGACAGCCTGAGACAGCTCATCGGCAGCCCAGGCTTCAGCTGACACTCGGTGTGTTTGGCTGTTAGTGCTCCTCTGTACTTTTCCATTAGGTGTTCAGGGGTTGAGACTTCTTTGGGACTTAGCATTTTTGCTTAAACAGTTTTAGAAATTTGTTTTCTTTTTATCAATAGCACTTTTTGCTGATAGCAACTGGCAGCAAATATTTTGATATGTAACTTCTACTTTGTGTTTATTACTGTTTTTGTATCTGAAATGTTGAAACACTCATTTCTTAACCTCTGTGGAGACAGAACACAGTCTCACTGATGTTGTGGTGCCCTCTTCCTTTATGGGAACCATCTGTGTGTTTACTTTTCAAATAGGAAATATATCTCAGCAATGCTCTGTGCCATCTGTATGTCCACGCGTGTGCTATTTTAACTTCTGTGCCACGGTGTCTTAATTTCCAAAATGGAACAGTTATAGCATGTGCCTCCTGGTGGTTGTGAGGACTCTGAGTTAATGCCTGTACGTAGTGTGTGATACACAGCATGCGCTTGGGGACACTTGCTTTTCTGTGAAAATCTCGTGATCCCCTTTGAGATCATCACAGAAGGAGAATTTTGAGTTTCAAAGCTAAATTCGTGATGCTTTTTAAAGATGTTAGCAAAATTGGAATCCTGGATAGCTAGCTTTGTTTAATAAAGATGGACTTAGCAAAGGAAAATCCAGGATCTTTTTTCCCCAACATTTTATTATGAAAAATTTCAAATAGCCATAAAAATTCAAAGAATAACGTTATTATGCCCTTTCACCTAGGTTCAAAAATTAATATTTTGCCATTTCACTTTATTATGTATGTTGTTTTCTTTGCCTGAACCAGTTGAAATTCACTTGTGACATCATGAGTCTGCTGCTCGAAATTTCAGCGTGCGTTTCTTAAGTATAATCTCTTGCATAACCACAGTGTCATTATTGTGCTTTTACAGGTCAGTCATAGTTCCATGTCATCTACGATTTAGTCCCTGTCCACACTCATCTTAAATGTCTTCTGCAGCTCGTCCCTCAGCCGTCCATTCAGGGTTGGCTCACTGTGTTTGTTGTCTCCCTGTAGTCTCTTCATCTAGAACAGTGTGTCTATCTTTTTTCTTTTTTATGATGCTGACTTTTTGAAGAGTGTGGCCCAGTTGTCTTGTAGAAGCTTCTCACTTGCTCCTCCATCATCTGTAAACTGGACATTAGGTCTAGAGGCTTGAGTAGATGAGGTAAAGCGTTTTTGACAAGAGTGCTTTGTGAGTGGTGTGGTGTGCCATGCGTCACTCACCTCAGGAAGCCTGTATAGTGTGGTTGGCTCCCTGTTAATGGTGCTGGACTGTGATCCCCCATCGTAAAGCAGCACTCACAATCAGTGGGTAATGGCGCGATCTTTTGGTGCCATGCAGGACTGTTCTCCAGCAGCCTGTCGCCCAGTGGTGTCAGCATCTCTTGGGTCTCTGAATACAGGACTGTCTTTTTTATGGCCTTGAAATTAAGCTCCATTTGACATTTCCTGTAATACTTGAAGAAAACTTTTGAAACTCCTGCTATCCTAGAGATAATGAGATTTTGCTTTGTTAGCATTTAAAGTTTTTAAAAATTTTTTTCCTTTAGTTTGTCTTATTTACTAATTTAACCACTCAGTAGAATAACTTAAGGTTAAGTTTTGCCCTTTCCAGTCAGAAGAGAAGGAGATTTGTTTTGGGAAACCTTCAATTCCCTGCAGTTTTCAAAGCATATTATATGGCAAATGTTGAATCAGAACAAAGCCAGGGTTCCGTTAGTTAGCTCTCTGCAGGGTTTGCCTTTTGCTCCGTCTCTACATTTTTCTGGTCTTAGTGGAGTTGGGATAAAATTAGGCGGTTGTAATATTAATTACAACTCAAAAATGGGGAAGGACTTGCGTCTGACATTTTGTGTTCCTACATTATTCTAAAATCTCCTTGTGTCCTCCCCCTGCACCTCTTTCTTTAACTAGCGTCTTATACTTTTATAAAGTATAACAAACCTTGAAAATTTTAATGAAGTGCTAAGCAGTAGGAAATATTACAAGATAAGCTTAAATCTGCTAGTGAGAATGGTGCACACTCTATAGAATATCAGTAAGCTAAATTTTTCATGTTATAGAGCCAATTTAATTTATAAAGTTAGGATACATTGATATTTGTGTAGATTAAAATATTTTTCAATCTTTGAAGTAGCTTTGTAAAGAGGAGGAGAGGGCGTGGAGTCATGGGATGTTTTTAAAATTGAGAAATACTTCATCATTTGTTGTATGCCAATGGGAATATTCTAGTAGTAAGGGGGAAATTGATAGCGAAGGCAGAGATGGGAGCGATACCACAAAAGGGTTGAGCTTAAATATGGTCACCAGCTCTTGCAGGAGCAGAGGGTACCAGTCAGGTGGTGAATTTGGTGGTGGGAAGGTGAGCACCTGTCTTTCCCAGCAGAGGGCACGCTTACCTGCTGAGGGTGGGGTAGTGCTGTCCAGTGCCTGCTTGAGACAGGAGGTGATCAGTGTGTGAAGTTTCTCAGCCACGCTCAGTGGCTGAAGTTGTGGGCGCAGTAGGCAGGGAGTGGGTTAGGGCTTTGCCACAGAAGTGACAGGAAGAGAAGGGAGAGAAGTGGAGAAAACCAAGGGCATCACTCTGGCGCTGAGCCTCCGTGGAATTGGAGCAGAGGCGGAGGGGGGGAGGTTAGTCCCCAAGGAAGAGAGCAGGACCATGAGGAGAGGGTCAGGCCGTGGATGGAGGTAGTGGTTGCCTCCAGGAGTGTGGGTGTAGGGAAAGGTGAATGGTCAGAGGTGGTTTTGCGTGTGAGACGCTTGAGTCAGAGACTCCAGAGGTGTTGCAGTCCTTGGTGATGAGCAGGTACCTGGAGTGGGTGGGGACTTGGAAGTGAGGCTGTCGGAGAACCGAGGGGCAGGTTGTTGAAAGGATCATATGTTGCCAGGTATGTGATGAGAATAGTGATGGAAAGCTAGTAAACCAGGTACCAAAGTCTTCAAAAGTGGTGTAGACGCTAGAGGATTAACAGGTAGATGTCTGCAGTGAAGAGGGTTGGCTCTTATCACTGTTGCTGTGGCTCGTGCCTCCACGCTGGGTGTTGGGTAGGGGAGATGTGTGGGTGTAGGCAGCGGGAATACGAACAGCCACCTCGGAGAGAGCTGCTGGGCAGGGAGACTGTAGACAGGCTTCCTGAAGACAGACTGCCTTGTGGAGGCAGTGGAGCAGGTGGGGCAGACAGGGGGAGAGGCGGGAGGGTCCCGTAGGGGAGGGTAGGTCAGTGTGGAGGCTTTGAGTGAGGGAAGCTGAGATGCTGCTGCTGGAAGAGGTAGGGGGCTGCAGGCCCTGCGCAGCTGTCCGATGGACTTTTAGGGAGAGGTGGTGACCAGCTAGTTGTCATGCCGGCCTAGGCTGTCTCCCTAGGCGCTAGGGACGGGGCGGCGGGCTGTGCCGCTCTTAGGAAGCACACCTCCAGGAGAGGCGCTGCTCCCGTGTTCCTCGGGGTGTTGCTTATCGCCACTCGAGAGCTGTCTGTTTTCTTTCCTTGTCTTGTGCACCGTCTCCCTCCTACCTGAGCTCCAGACACTAGGCGCTCAGCGAAGATCACTGAATGCATTCATCGTAAAATCCATGAGTCTTTAAATCTGTCCTCCTTGAATATTAAAGGTTTTATATAGGTAAGAATTTTTACCAGTTAAACTGATTCCTCTCTCCCTCATTAATTAAGATTTTAAATTATTTTAACTATTAGTAATAGCAATTAAATAGTAAATGTAAATATAAATAAAAAGTAAATAAATGTAACTAATTTTGTTACATTTCAGTCTCTAGAGAATTAATTCAGCATTTCCTCCTATTCTTACACCTGTGAACACCGGTGGTAAGTTGTAGGCCTGAAGACTGGCACTTGAGACCTGAGGGGTCAGCTGCTTCAGGGAAGTTTGCAGTCGACGTTTCATGTCGTGTGAGAATATGTCTCCACAGATGTTTTGCTGTGTGGACTGTAAACTGGACCAAATTTGATCTAAATGATAAGCTGCTTCCATAAAATGACTTAACTTTTGCATGAGTGTGGACGTTTCTTTGAGGCTTCTCCAGAGTTACTGGGTCTTTTCCTCTGGTTTCTGGAAGCTTGAGAGCAGGAAGAGACTGCATTGCCTTGGTGGTTATAACCCCTTCTCTTGCCCAAGGCGGCTGGCTCACTCACCTTTCTCCAGCTGGGTGCTGCCTCCCCTCCAGCTGCTTTTCCACCCTGCCCCACCCCGGGACCTCGCCCCCTCACCTGCCCACCCGCCCCCTCTTGCTGGGTCTTTGTGTCCCGTCACGGAGGTGGCCATGCTGGTCCAAATCTTTTCTGGCAGCAGAATGGGTCAGGGTACCGTGGGGGAAGCCGCACACTGGGTTGTTCCGGGTGATCTCTAAGGACTGCACTTTTCCTCATGAGAGGGTCTAGCACCTCCTTTTCTCCCTGCTCTGTGCTGTCCTAGGCACTTGGGGCCAAGGAAATAAGGTTGATTGCTTTTGGGTGAAGTGCGTTTTAGCTAATGTTAAGTTTAAAATTATATGTCGTGTTTGATGGCTTACTTGGAGAATTTTGCTCTTGTGATACTCTAGTAATATGAACTATTATTTCAATATTTTACAGAGTGCTTATGATTTCATGTATTTTTGCTGAACTTGTAAAAGAGGAACTTGGATGATGGATTAACAAGAACATTGAAATTCTGTGAAAAGTTTCAAATTGGAGCATATTGAATTTTCACCCTAGTCCAGCAGCTCTGCTGCTGACGTAAATACAGATGAATGAAGACCCCATTCGGGAAGACACCTGGCCAGCGGTCCAGAGCTGATGCAGGTAGGCAGTGCGCTTCCACACGGACTTGAGTACGATAAATGTAAAGCAGTTGTCCAGTTGAGGAATACTTGCACATCATAAGTCCTGGAGATTTGCTGTTTTTAAAGCTTTGTGATTTCTGGTATTTCATGCACGTATAGATGTGAATAACCAGGTTTAGTTTCTTGAAAGGCAGGGATCATGTTAATTTTTTTTCCTGTGGTCTCACCTTCCAGCAGGTTATAGATGTCCAGTAAATTTAGTAAGTGAATTGTGTATACCTATTTAATAGGATTGTGGTAAATAAAGGACTTGTCATTTCTTTTTGAAAGAAGTGAAAGTGAGGTGAGTAGATGAGTATTAGATTTAGTGAGATTTACGGTGATTTTAAGGGAAAAAAAAACTGAGTTTTTTGTATATTTGAAAGAATTTTACTGGAATGAAATGTATAGAAGTGAAATGAATATTTAATAGAAATTTTTATTTTTGTGACACACAGCTAATGCAGTAGTCCTCCCTTATCTTTGGGAGATACGTTCCAAGACCCCGGTGGATGTCTGAAACCGTGGATAGTACCGAACCCTATATGTACTGTGTTTTTTCCTATATGTACATATTTGAGGTGAGACAGCAAAACTAGCACAAATTTCTTTTTCCTCCTTCACAATTTCGCAGGTAGAAGATTCGTTCTTACTGTAGGTCTTAGCAAGCTCTGCATACAATTTTTTCTCCTTATTAAGTTCAGAACTTTCACCTTTTCACTTAAAGGAAGCATTTTACAGCTTCTCTTTGGCATATCCGAATTGCCAACATCACTTCCCTTGCACTTTGGGGCCGTTATTAAGTAAAATAAGGTTGACTTGATCACAAGTACTGTGATACCTCGACAGTTGATCTGATAACCCGGGTGGCTGCTAAGTGACTGACAGGCAGGTGGCGGTCTGCAGTGTGGATCTGCTGGACAAAGGGATGATTCACGTCCTGGGCGGGATGGAGCGAGATGGCACAAGATTTCATCACACCACTCAAAAAGGTGTGCAGTTTAAAACTTGTTTATTTCTGGGATTTTCCATGTAATATTTTTGGACCGCAGTTGACCGTGGGTAACTGAAACTGTGGAACATGAAACCATGGATGAGGGGGCACTACTGTACAAGTAGAATAGAAGTTTAGGTTTTGCATGATTTTTACCTACCCCGAAAACAAAGGAAATCTTATAGGTTACACAATAAATAGGTAAGTGATATTTTCTCCAGGACTTATGTTCTTCTCCATTCCAGAAATACATTTGAACATTGAAAAAAGTCTGTCATAACATTTTAAGGTTTTTTGATAAATGAATCTGAGAATTATACTAGCAAAATTATTATTAATTTTACAGAAATGGTTGCTAGGTGATTTAGAACTATTTTTTATAGTATTTGGAATTCCTTTGTAGAACCACCACAGGGATTATGATTTTTGAGTACCCCTTACCTCTTTTTGATTTTAGTTCCTCTTTTATAAAGATAATATTAATTTAGCTGTTCAATATTTGTCAGTAAGATCAACTTGCAGTAGTGACGGCAGACTGAAGTGTAAGTCATCTGGGAGTTTCTTGTTCAGATCCCAGCTCTCGTCATCTCTGTCCTGCTCTCTCGTTAGCTGTTTAAGCACGGGTGTATTTCCTATCTCCTTGAGCCTTGGTTTTCTTGTCTGAACAGTGGGACTGTTACAGTGTGTACCTGTTGGGGTCATCATGAAGAAAAACGAGTGTGTGTGTGCCTAGGTGCTTAGCCAGGTGCCTGGCACATTATAGTTGGTCTATTGAAAGCATTAATATTGTCAATCATACTGTTTACAATAAAGTATTTTTTATTTCATCTCATTAGTTGCAAAAATTGCTGTCAGGGTTTGTTGGTCAATAAACCTCCCACGTTTCTGTCGTTTGAAATAGTAATTTATTTTCTAAAGTTTTTATGCACACTATTCCAAATTCAACATTCCAATTTTCTTTATTGATTTTGAAGTCATCTTGTTGGGAGTTGATCAAGCTGATTAAAGTGATGTGTAGTGTGGTGTAAGTAACCAAAGGAGCTAACCAAGGGAGGTTACTGTTTTTAAGGGAGAGATTGTTAATCCCAGCCAGTACTTTGAGCTTGTACGTTCTTATTCTTCGATATTTCTTAGAGCACGTGGCGCAGGGTAGAGACAGAGTAGGTACTCTGTAAATTCTGGCTGCCCCATCATTAGCTAGTTTACCATATGAGCCCATGGGTCATTTATTGTTTTTCACTGTTGTGTAGTATAACCCAATTTAGAAAGATTGCTGATCCCTTGATAAGTGTTATTTATAAAATTGTCTTAATCATTCTTCTTGTTAACATAGACCAAGGTCTGTTGCTTTTAAATCCCTGTATCACTAACTATAAAGTGCCCATTTACAAATAAAGAAAATTCACCCCAGAAGGGGGTTTCTTTTTCTCATGCAACAAGCAGCCCAGGGAGGCATTCCAGAGTTGGTATGGTGGCTCTTCTGTCCTCTGCTGGTACCATCTCAAAGGTGGTAGGGGGGGACTTTGACAAGTAGGGCTCCTAGGGCATCTGTCTTCGTCTGTGGGCTGTTGCACAGCTGGACTTCTTATGTGAAGGCTCCCAGAGCAAATACCCCAAGAAAGAGAGGCCCAGTTGCATGGTCTCTTCTGTGGGAGCCTCGGAAATCACACAGATTCACTTCTGCCTTCTGTGCGTGGAGGCAGTCACACAGGCCCGCCCAGGCTCAAGGAGGGAGCGTGTGCTTTGCTTGATGGGAGCAACATCAAAGAATTTGTGGCTGTGTTTTAAAACCGCCACAGTGGTAAATAGATTGCATAGGCAACTCCCAATACTTGACACAGAGCATGAGTGATCAATAAAAATTTGAAAATTGAATTTTTATATTCTCTTTATATATCTAGTTCAACATATTAGGGATTTCTATTTTAAAAGTAACTTAGGTGTATCTATATAATTGTTGGAATTTAATTGGTTACTGAAGTAGTAGTTTATATATATCTAATGACATTGGGCAGCAAGTCCTATTACATGATAACTTTTTTCATATATTTTTTCCCCTAGAATTAGCTTCTATTTTTACTAGTTTACCAACGGTTGCAGTTTTTCTCCTTTAATGACATACTTGAATCATACCAGTAGGTACAGGGAATGATAATAGTAGATATCCATGTACCTAACACTCAGGTATAACAACTATTTTTGCTATGTTTAATTCAAATATTTCAAAAACGTTGATTTTATTTTTATCAAATTAATAAAAATTCACAGTTGAAAGTATCAAGTAGTGCCAAAGACTTACACAAAAAGCAGGCACCCCATTCTTTCTGATTTTTAAAATTTGTAAATAATATGAGTGTACAAATTTCTCTTGATCTGACGGTTTTAGATATTATGTATTGATATCGGTTGAGAACTTCGTTTTTTTCGTATAACATCCTCCTCTCCCATTAGCCTTCTAATAAAGCCTCCTAATAAAAATTACTTTTGAGCCAAGTAATGCAGTATAATTACTTTTTTTGTACAACAGTTTGTTTTTCCTGGAGTTTAGTGATTTATTTTTTTTCTATTTGCTTAATTTTCTTTCCAATTTGAAGTCTCTTAAACTCTCCGACAGCCTTATAAAACTCCTTTCAATGTAATTCCCTACGCATCAGACGTGGCGGATACTCCGTCTGTTCGTGTTTTCCTTAAAGACTGTCTCTAGCCCCGTCTGTCCTTTTCTGACCTGTGTTGGTTGCTCTCTTGACCTGCTGCAACGTTGTCCTCCTTGGGACTCCTTTTCCTCTCTGGGATGTTGGCTGCTCCTTGTTTCCTGGATGCCACGCCTTCCTTTTCCATGTGTACGCCGGCTGAGGGGACCCGTGTGCATCTTCAGGAAGCTTCAAGAGTAGGCACTGAATGAGTTGCTACAAGTGGAGTGTGTGGTGATTCATTCCTGTTCTTTACTTTTGTGCATGTTTGTCATCACCCCAACAACAGTTTTTCAAAAATGCATGTAGAAGATGAAGTTTTTTGAGATCTTGCATCAACATTGTTTTTATTTTACTCTCATGCTCAGGCTTTGGTGGGGTCAAAGATTCTGGGTAGGAAATGACTTTTCGTTCAGCATTTTCCAGACACTGCTCCATTCGTTGTCTTTGAGATCCCACTGTTGCTATTTGGGGAAGTTGGATGCCATTTTCATTTTCGAACCTTTGTATGTGTCCAGTGGTTTTTCCTTCTTCTCTAGAAACTTTTAGAATTGTCTTTTTCTGTGTTCTGAAACGTTACGACAATGTATGTTAGCGTGGGCCTTCTTCACTTACTGTTTCAGGCTTTTCAGTCCTTGGATTCATCCTTTAACCACGTGGACTGTGCTTCTCCTGTGACCGTCCTCCATTGCCTTGGCCGTCCTCCGTTGCCTTGGCCGTCCTTCGTTGCCTTGGCCTTCCTCCATTGCCTTGCCCGTCCTCCGTGGCCTTGCCCGTCCTCCGTGGCCTTGCCATCCTCATTGCCTTGACAATCCTCCATTGCTTCTCTTCTCTCTGGAATACCTGCTGCTTGGAGGTTATGCCTCTTAGGTTGATCTTCCTTTTTTTTTTACCTCCAATTATTCATTTCCATCTTCTCATTCTTTCTGAGGGAGTTTGCTGACTTTATTTTCTAATCTTTTAAAAAAATTTTCAGTAAGCATTTTAAATTTCTAGGAGCTCTTTTTTGTTCTCATATTTGTTTCATAGATGCAAGTAGCTTACGTTTCTGAGGCTATGAAGGTGTTTTAAAAAGCCTTTCTTGAATTGGCTCGGCCTCTTAGGAGTGTCTTTGTGTCTCTTTGCTTTTAGTCTCTGTGTTTCATCTGGAGGTTTTCCTTAAATCTCTTGTGATCCGAGATGGATCCTCTAGCAAGATAAAAAATGTTGACTGGAAGCTGTATGTCCAAGTGGGCCTTGTTGCCTGGTGAACTTCACTCACATTGGGGCCTCCAAGTGTCAGTGTTTCTGGGTGTTTTCACATTTACTATGGATTTTCCAATTTCCTTCTTGTATGATGAGACTGTTTGTCACCTCTCAGATTTTCTGATTCTTCCCTTAAAGTTATAGTGTCATACTCCTTTACCGTCTGTTGAAACAGCATCCCCAGAGACCACTGCTGGTCGTACCAAGTGGGGCTTATTCAATTTGCTGAGCAGCAGGATAGGGTCACCTTGACAGCCTCCCAGGGACATTTCACAAGAGGGAAAGGTACTCACAGGGGAGAAGTGAGTGAATTGATAGGTTGGAGCAGTGAGTGGTGTGGAGAGGGTTGGTGAGGATTTGTCATCCAAATGAGTTGCTGGAACAGAGGTTGGTCTTTATCTTTGGAACATCTGAGTGCACACAAAGTTAGGTTAAAAGTTGGTTATTTTGGAATGTGTATCTGAATGAGGCTCTGTTAGAACAGTCTGAGTGTATATAGTTTTTCTTGCCTGTCATAGTTTATTACAGTTTAAATAACTGGTTTGTGAGTCAGAACAGTTTATTTTATAAATTATTGCTCTATTTCTTTTCTTACTTCAGTCAACAGATAGATGTAGATGTAGTTTCCTGGGAAGGAACCTTGTTCTTTTTTCCACTGGAAGATCTGTGATCCTCAGATGGGTGGGATGACCCACTTCGATGACAAGCTGATATTGGTGCCTGTGGATATATACAAACCTACTTCTTTGTTACTCGGTTTCCACTTGTCAGTGTGTATTGGTGCCCACTCCTCAGCAGGATGGAGAGTTCTTGCTCAGGGCTCTTTACAGCGGAATAGTGCTCCTTATTAGTTTGTTTAGTAGTCAGTTATTGGACGATTAGAAATAATAACTGCAATGAATAGGCTTGTCCGTTTGTCTTGCCACTGTGTCATGGGGATAGATTTCCAGAAGTGGGATTGAGTCAGATCTTAAATGCAAATGTGGTTCTCTGAGATGTCACCGGATCCCCCTCCACGAGCCCTGTACATTTTCCATTCCTCCCAGCAAGCAGCATGGAAGCGTTTTTCTCTCCCACAGTCTTGCCATTGTAGTGTGTTGTCGCATGTTTGGGTTTTGTCCATCTGAGGGGTGAGAGATGATCTCTCAGTGTGGTTTTATGTGTGAGGTGGAGTATCTTGTCTTACTTGTAAGGGCCTCTGTGGCCTTGCTTTTTCTTTTCTCATCTCACCCATTTTTCTTCTCTACTTTCTGAAGCTCTTCTAATGTTAGAGCTATTACCCTTTGTCTGTGGTGTGAGTAGTTTATCTTGTTCTTCCTACCGTGTGGAGTTGGCTTCTTGGAGACAGCGTCCTTCAGTCCCTGGTCTCCTGCTCCTGTCTCTGAGTCTCAGCTACGTTACAGAAGTCGTGCTGGACCTCTGCTCTCAGAGGTTGTATCTGTGGTTTCTCGGATCCTCTGTGTTTTTGATGCTTTTTTGTCTTATTTCCTGAAGGGTATCCTCCAACAACTTGGAGAGAAGATGTGTGTGAGATGTAAGTTTTGAGCCCATACATGAATGTAAATGTCAGTTGGTAATTTAGAGTATGGAATTCAGGGTTCAAAATCATTTTACCTCAGCTTTGAAGTCATCACTTATCTCTTGTTGTCTAGCCCAGTGTCGATGGTGGAAGAAAAGTCTAGTACCTCTTTATTGTTTTAAAAGGATTTTTAAAAATAGACTATTTTTTTAGAGCAGTTTTAACTTCATAGCAAAATTGAACAGAGGGTACAGTGGTTTCTCATATACCCCCTGCCCCTCTCCCCCATCTCCCCAACTAGCAGCATGCCCCACCAGACTGTACATTTGTTACAATTGATGAACCTACATTGACACATCATTATCACTCAAAGTCCATGCTTCATATTAGAGTTCACTCTTGGTGTTGTACATTTTATGGATTTTGGCAAGTGTATAATGACATGTATCTACCATTATAGTATCATACAGAGTAGTTTTCACTGCCCTAAAGTCTTCTGTGCTGCACCTGTTCATCCCTCCCTCCACTCCCTGGCAAACTGAACTTTGTACTGTCCCCATAGTTTTGCCTTTCCCAGAATGTCATCCAGTTGAAATCATGCAGTATGTAGCCTTTTCAGGTTGGCTTCTTTCACTTAGTGGTATGCAATCCAGGTTCCTCCATGTCTCTTCGTGGCTTGATAGACTATTTCTTTTTGGTACTGAATAATATCCTGTTGTT
Organism: Ceratotherium simum simum; assembly: GCF_057802395.1. Classification (NCBI taxonomy): domain Eukaryota; kingdom Metazoa; phylum Chordata; class Mammalia; order Perissodactyla; family Rhinocerotidae; genus Ceratotherium; species Ceratotherium simum. The sequence goes on along the minus strand of NC_141919.1, from coordinate 54,377,797 downwards.
TGGATGTGGTATAGTTTATTTATCCACTCACCTACTGAGCGACATCATGGTTGCTTCCAAGTTTTGGCAGTTATGAATAAAGCTACTGTAAACATCCACGTGCAGGTTTTTGTGTGGACGTAAGTTTTCAGCTCTTTTGGGTAAATGCCGAAGAGCGTAATTGCTGGATCACATGTTAAGAGTATGTTGGTTTTGTAAGAAACGACAAGTTTGCATTCCCATCATTAATGAATGAGAGTTCCTCTTGCTCCACATGCTTTCCAACATTCGGTGGTGTCAGTATTTTGGATTTTCACCATTATAGTTGTGGGGTGATATCTCATTGTTTTGAGTTTACATTTCTGTGATGACATATGATGTGGAGCACCTCTTTGTGTTTTTTTGCCATGTCTTTGAAGTGTGTGTTAAGGTCTTTGGCCCATTTTTTAACGAGGTTGCTTAATCAGGTTTTCTTATTGCTGAATTTTTTTTTTTTTTTGTGAGGACGACCAGCCCTGAGCTAACATCCAATGCCAATCCTCCTCTTTTTTTTTTTTTTTTCTGAGGAAGACTGGCCCTGGGCTAACATCTGTGCCCATCTTCCTCTACTTTATATGGGACGCCGCCACAACATGGCTTAACAAGCAGTGCATCGGTGCGTGCCCGGGATCCGAACCGGCGAACCCTGAGCCACCATAGTGGAGCACGTGCACTTAACCGCTTGCGCCACCGGGCCGGCCTCAGGATTTTTTTTGTGTGTGAGGAAGATCAGCCCTGAGCTAACATCTGCCAATCCTCCTGTTTTTGCTGAGGAAGACTGGCCCTGGGCTAACATCCATGCCCATCTTCCTCCACTTTATATGGGACGCCGCCACAGCATGGCTTGACAAGCGGTGCATCGTTGTGCGCCCGGGATCCGAACCAGCGAACCCCGGGCCGCCACAGCGGAGCGCGTGCACTTAACTGCTTGTGCCACTGAGTCGGCCCCTCTTATTGCTGAATTTTGAGAGTTCTTTGTATATTTTGGGTAACAGTCCTTTGTCAGATATGTCTTTTGCAAATATTTTCTCCTAGTCTGTGGCTTGTCTTATTCTCTTGACAGTGTCTTTTGCAGAGCAGAAGTTTCTAATTATTAATTATTTCTTTCATATATTATGCCTTTCGTCTTATATCTAAAGAATCATCACCATGCCCAAGGTCATCTAGGTTATCTCCTATGTTATCTTAGAGGAGTTCTATAGTTTTGCATTTTACATTTAGGCCTGTGATTCATTTTGAGTTAATTTTTGTGAAGGATATAAGGTCTGTGTCTAAGTTCTTTTTGTTTTGCACGTGGATTTCCAGTTGTTCCAGCACCATTTGTTGAAGAGACTATCTTTTCTCCATTGTATTGCCTTTGCTCCTTTGTTGAAGATCAGTTGACTATATTTATGGGGGTCTGTTTCTGGGCTCTCTATTCTGTTCCATTGATCTAGATGTCTCTTCTTGGCCAATACCACACTGTCTTGATCACTGTAGCTTTACAGTAAGCCTTGAAGTCAGGTAGTGTCAGTCCTCCAGCTGTTCTTCTCCTTCAATATCGTGTTGGCTATTCCAGGTCTTTTGCTTCTCCATATAATCTTTAGAATCAGTTTGTTGATATCTACAAAATAACTTGCTAGGATTTTGATTGGGATTGCATTGAATCTGTAGATCAAGTTGGGAAGAACTGACATCTTGACGATATTCGTTCTTTCATGTGGACATGGAATGTCTCTCCATTTTTGTAGTTTTTCTTTGATTTCTTTTGTTAGAGTTTTGTAGTTTTCGTCATCCAGATCTTGTATATGGGATCTGTAGTGATCTCTTTCATTTCTCGTGTTAGTGATTTGTGGCTTCTCTATTCTTAGTTATTCTGGCCAGGGATTTATCGGTTTTGATCTTTTCAAAGAACCAGCTTTTGATTTTGTTGACTTTTCTCTGTTGATTTCCTGTTCTAAATTTTATTGATTTCTGCTCTGATTTTTAGAATGTCTTTTCCTCTGCTTACTTTACATTTAATTTGCTCTTCTTTTTCTAGTTTCCTAAAATAGAAGCTTGGATTTTTTTATTTTAGATCTTTTCTCTTTTCCAATATATGCATTCATTAAGTTTCCCTTTAAGCACTGCTTTCTCTGCATCCCACAGATTTTGCTAAGTTGTATTTTCATTTTCATTTAGTTCAAAATATTTTTAAATCTGTCTTGAAATTTTTTCTTTGAACTATGTATTTAGAAGTGTGTTTAATCTCCAAGTATTTTGGGATTTTCCAGCCAGCTTTTTATTATTGAATCGAGTTTAATTTCATTGTGGTCTGCAGGCATACATTGTATGATACTATTCTTTTGAGTTTGTTGAGGTGTGTTCATGATCCAGAGTGTGGTCTGTCTTGATGAATGCTCCATAGGAGCTTGAGAAGAAGGTGTATTCTGCTGTCGTTGGATGAAGGAGTCTATAGACGTCCATTATATCCAGTTGATTGACGGTGTTGTTGGGTTCAACTATGTTCTTACTGGTTTTCTCCCTGCTGGATCTGTCCATTTTGGATAGAAGGGTGTTGAAGTCTCCAACTATGATAGTGGATTCATCTGTTTCTCCTTGTAGTTCTATCACTTTTTGCCTCACGTAGTTTGATGCTCTGTTGTCAGGCGCATGTATATTAAGGATTGGTACGTCGTCTTGGACACTTGACTCCTTTATCTTAATATAATGCCTCTCTTTATCCCTGATGACTTCCCTTGCTCTGAAATCTCTCTGAAATTAATATTGCTACTCCCACTTTATTTTGATCAGTGTTAGCATGGATATCTTTCTTCATCACTTTGCTTTGAATCTAAATATATCTTTGTATTTAAAGTGAGTTTCTTGTGGACAGCATACAGTGTGGTCTTGTTTTTTGATCCACCCTGACCATGTCTTTTAATTGGTGCATTTAGACCATTGACATTTAAGGTGCTAATTGGATTAATATCTGCTGTATTTGCTACTGTTTTCTATTCATTGCCAGTGTTCCTTCTTCCTATTTTTGTCTTCCACTCTTTCCCTGCCTTTTATGGTTTTAATTGAGCATTTTACATGATTCCATTTTCTCTCTTTTCTTATATCAGTTATACTTCTTTTTTACTTGTTTAGCACTAGAGTTTGCAAGATACATTTACAAGTAACCCAAGCCCACTTTCGGATCATGCTGTTGCTTCTCTGGTATAACAACGAAGTACTCTATTCCTCCCTCCAGTCCTTTGTAGTGTTGCTGTCTTTCACTTGTATATATAAGCTATAATCATCCAATACATTGTTGCTACTGTTATTTTGGACAAAAATCAGTTAAGAATATGAAAAATCAAATTTATTTTACCTTCACTTACTCCATCTCTGATGTTTTTTCTTTATGTAGATCTGAGTTTCTGAACTATATCATTTTCCTACTCTCTGAAAAATTTCTTTTAACATTTCTTGCAGGGCAGATCTCCTGGCAATAAATTCCCTCAATTTTTGTTGGAGCAAATCTATTTCTCCTTCACTTTTGAAGGATAATTTTGCAGAACACAAAATTCTAGGTTTTTTTTTCTCTCAACACTTGAAATGTTTTACTCTACTCTCTTTTTGCGTGTATGGTTTTTGAGGAGAAGTTGAATGTAATTCTTATCCTTGCTTCTCTGTAGTTAAGGTATTATTCCCTCTGGCTTCTTTCAGGATTTTTTCTTTATCTTTGATTTTCTGAAGTTTGAATATGATATGCCTACATGTGGGTTTTTTTGGCCTTTATCCTACTTGGTGATCTCTGAGCTTCCTGGGTCTGTGGTTTGGTGCCTGATGTTAATTTGGGGAAACTGTCGGTTGTTATTACTTCTGTTCCTTTCTGGTCTTCCAGGCCCTCCCATTATGCATAGGTTGTACCTGTTGTTGTCCCAGTTCTCAGATATTCTGTTTTGTTTTCTTCTTGTTTCTTTGTTCTCTTTGCTTTTCAGTTTTGGAAGTTTCTGATGACATATCCTCAAGCTCAGGGATTCCTTCCTCAGCTATGTCCAGTCTACCAATGAGTCCATCGAAGACATTTCTTCATTTCTGTTACGGTGTTTTTGATCTCTACCATGCCTTGTTGATTTTTTTTTCTTATTTCCGACTCTCTACTTACACTATCCATCTGTTTTTGCATGTTGTCTACTTTTTTCATTAGAGTTCTTAGCATATTATTCAGAGTTATTTTAAATTCTTGGTCTGAGAATTCTAACTTCCCTGCCATAAATGGGTATGGTTCTGATGCTTGCTCTGTCTCATCAAAACTGTGTTTTTTGCTTTTTAATATGCTTTATAATTTTGTGATGAAAGCCAGACGTGTACTGGGTAAAAGGAACTCCAGTAAATGAGCCTTCAGTGATATGGTGGTGAGGTGTGGGATGGGCGATACAGTCTGTACTGCTGTGATTAGGTTTCAGTCCATAGTGAGTCTGTGCCTCTGGGCTGTGACCTTCACTATTCACTAGTGCTTCTCAGTTTCCTCCCCCCTTGTGTGATACAGGGTGGCTAGGGGGCTGAGCTTTGAAATTCCTGTCCCACAAGGGGACAACTAGAGAGAGTTGGAGTTGAGTATTTCCCTTCACTGAGGCCAGTTGGGCCCTGATACAAACGCCAGTCGGTTAGGCTCTGATGAAATAGTTTCTCTTTAGGGCAGGCCTTGTTAAGAACAGAATGCTGTTGGTGTATTTCAGAATGCATCCTTGTCCCCTCCCTCAGCTAGAGGTGGGAGAGGGTTTTCCTCTGATCTTTACTGTGAGAACCTGGTAGGGCACCTGGAGGTAAAACTCATAACAATGTGGAGCCACCCCCCATGCCCCAGAATGACGGGATTCCCTGGAGTTTCTGTCTCGGCCTTGTCCACACTGAGCCTCCGGCAGTTGGTCAGTTAGCATGGAGGTTTTCCTCTTCCAGCCCTCGTCCCTGTGGGTCTCTGCTCTGAAGAAACGTGATTCTCTGTATCTGCAGGTCTGTTTCTCCAGCTGTGGGGGCAGCGGTGTGCCCTGTGACCTTCCTTCTCTGACCCATCTAAGAAGAGTTGTTGGTTTTTCAGCCTGTTCAGCTTTTTACCTGTTATTAGGATGGAGTGATGACTTCCAGGCTTTTAAAGTGCTGAACCAAAATGAGAAGTTCTCTCCATTCATTTTTTAAACATTTTCAAGAGCTCTTGTTTTTTCTTTTCATGGCCTCCTGTTCCCATTTTGTGACTGTAATGTCTTCCGTTTCCTTGAGGATGCCAATTCTGTTATTTAATCTTCTTGGTTCTTGGGTGATTTTATGAACAGTGGTGCTGCTTGTTTTTGTCTTTCTCGGTCATACCACGGAGGTTTTTTCCCATGACTTTTGATCATTGTCCATTCATGCTTAAGGATTAAGGATTAATTACGAATGGCTTACCTTTTCTTGAGTGATCAGTAGAAGATTGTGTCTGCCATGGTATTCTTCTAAATGGGAGAGGCAACTTTGTGGGGACCTGTGTGATGTGTGGGCCTGATACGCTTTGCCAGGCATGCAGGAACAGGGGTGTGGCTGAGGGGTACTGAATGCTCAGGTCAGCTGCCCTCTCCTCGTGTATCTGGTGTGGGAGGGCTGGGATCCTGACGCCTGGTGCAGTTCCAGGGGATCTTGAACAAGTCCTGTGTCCTCACGTCTGCTTTTGCATTTCTTACCTCCTTGTCCTTGTCCACTTAAGCCTAGAGAGGTTCCAGGGATGCTTCAGGTAGATTTGCTCTCTCTCCCATCTGTGTCTCATCTTCATCCATGAGCTGCCACTTGGTTCAGTGCCTGTAAACATGCGGGGTGAAAGTGGGGGAGCGCGGCTCTCTCAGCAGTCAGGGCTGTGTCGCGCCGTCTTTATCTGTGAACCGGAACGGACAGTCTTACCCACACCAGTTGGCCAAATAACTTCTTTTTCAGTTAACTTTTTTAAATTGTAAATGTAACATTACTACAGAAATTCGTGTTTAAAAAATACACATCTTAATATAAGGCCAGAGAGAGAAAACTTTGCAGTTAACCCAGAAACCACCTTCCTCCGCCCAGGGGAACCACCGTTCTGAGTTTATGGTAAGAAGTCCTTTGTTTTCTTGATATTCTTGTTCCTTAGTGTGAATTTTGATCAATGTAGGAAGTCCTCCTTGTCTGCATTCCACAGATTTTGATAGATTGTGTTTTCATTTTTATTTCTTCAAAATAGTTGAGTTTTAATTGTGATTTTGTGTTTGAACCATGGATTTTTAGAAGATAGTTGTTTAATTTTCAAATACTGGAGTATTTCCAAGTATCTTATTTATTTCTAGTTTAATTCTGATGTGGTCAGAGAACATACTTAGTGTGATTTCACATTGTTTGAAGTGTTTTGAAGGTTGGTATTATGAGGAGCATGTAATGTACCTGGGTTAGTGTCCCATGTGAACTTGGAAAAAATGTGTATTTTGGCATTATTGGGTTAGCGTTCTATAAACTGTTAACTAAGTCAAGTTTGCGGTTTGTGATGTTCAGGTCTTCTGTAGCCTCTGATTTTCTGCCCACTTGTTATGTCAGTTACTGAGAGACAAGAGTTAGACTCTCTAAGCATAATTATGGGTGTGTCGATTTTTGTTTTCAATTTTGTCAGTTTTTGCTTTATGTATTTCGCTATTCTGTAATTAGGTTCATACACACATAAGATTGTTATGGCTTCTTGATTAATTGACTTATCATTTCAAAATGTTGTTAATAATTATCTCTTCCTTTTTTTGTATGATCTCCTAATTGGCACACTTAGACTATTATTTATTTATTTATTTTTTAAAGATGTTATTTATTTTTATTTTTTCCCCCCAAAGCCCCAGTAGATAGTTGTATGTCATAGCTGCACATCCTTCTAGTTGCTGTATGTGGGACGCGGCCTCAGCATGGCTGGAGAAGCGGTGCGTCGGTGCGCACCAGGATCCGAACCCGGGCCGCCAGCAGCGGAGCGCACGCACTTAACTGCTAAGCCACGGAGCCGGCCCTAGACTATTTACATTTAATATCATCATTGATATTGTTGGGTTGAAGGTATTGTTGCTGGATATAGTATTCTAGTCCACATGTAGGTTGTTTTGTTTATCTCTTTTAGCTGCACCTTAAAGATTTATTCCCCTGTCTTCTGGCTTAACATGGTTTCTGACAGCAGATCTGGAGCCAATATTTTCTTTCTTTCCCTGTATTTAATGTGTCTTTATTCTTTGGCTGTTTTAAAAATATTTTCTTGGTCAGTGGTTTTCAGAAATGTGATCAGTATGTGCCTTGGCGTGGTTTTCTTTGTTTTTATCTTACTTTGGCTTTGTTGAGCTTGTTGGCTGTGTGGTTGTATACTTACCGCATCTGGAAAACTTTCTGCCATTATTTTTTTCAGATTTTTCCTTCCTTCACCACTTTGTCCTCTTTTTCGTGGAGTCCAGTTCTGTTTACGTTAAGCCAGTTGATGTTGTCCCACAGGTGACTGAGGCTGTTCGTTTTCCCCAGTTTTTTCCTTTGTGTGTTGTTTTGGATAGTTTGCATTATTGTGATGTCTGACGTTCACTGATCTTTTTATCTGCGGGATCTAATCTGCTATTAATCATATCCAGTGATTTTTTTTTTTTTTTTTTCATTTTGGATCATGTGTTTTTCACCAGTTTCATTTGTGTCTTTTCTTTTTTCCCCGTTTTTCTATTTTGAGTGTGTTTTCTTTTAAATATTTGAGCATATTTATTATAGTTCTTTTAACATCTTTGGCTGTTAATTACATCATTTTGGTTATAACTGGCTTGGTTCTGGGGTTATAGTTGCTGCTTTTCTGCATATAGTGATTTTTGTTGGGGCATTGGACATTGGAAATATGTGGTGGAGCGGAGCGTTGGGGTTTGTTGATGTCCTTTAGTGAGTATTGGAGTTTGTTTTGGCGAGCAGATGCTGGGATGGGTCTGCAGCGGCTTTTATTCTTAAGGCCACTGCTGCCTTCCTGCTAAGGGGTCATCTTTTTGTGTTTTTTACTGACTGTCCCCCGTGGACTTTCAAACAACTTTCATGCCTTCCCAAATTAGTATCTAGCCAGACTTAAGACACCCCAGGTGTTTGGAGATCTCCCTTGTTGCCAGCACTCTCTTCCACGACTTCCAGCCGCCTCGCCCTCCCCAGCTGCAGTCTGACTCAGCGTAGCAAAACCAGGTCGTGGTTTCCCCGTCCTGTACCGTTGTCCACAAATTGCTCTTGGGACGTGGTCCGGGTTAGTGTGGGCCCCGAGGGAGCTCCCTGGTTCCGTAGGCCTGTGCTGCCTGTCGCCCCCATGTCTGCCTCTGGGTGTTTCATATCTTCTGTCCCGTTTTCTAGTTGTTTGTGGCAGGAAGACAAGTTCTCTACCTTTAGTGCTTTATGGCTAGGATTGTCACTTTGTTTTTGGGGTAGTTCTTGTGCATGGGATTTTGGTTTTGTGTTTTATGGCCGATTTGGGGAGATGAACTGGTGTCCCTGTCATTTATCTTTCCAGAACTCCTTATGTCTCCTTTTTAAAGTTAAGTAAACAAATGACTTTTTACATATTGGCTATTTGCAGTTTATTTTCATTTCATGCTCTATATAGCAGTTTTTCAGAAGTTTATTTTTTCCCAAGTTTGAACTCTTTTTTAACCAGTTTTCATTGACTTATACTCACTTCTCTTTTAGGCCATGCTGGTGTATCTGCAAGCATGATGAAGAAAAGGACGTCCCACAAGTAAGCAATTCGGAAACTATCTTGTAGGTGGCAGGTGTGCCTTTGGTTGTGTGGGATGTGAGATCACCTGCGTGAGGCCCTCTCTCCCCTATAGAGAGGAGGTCTTGGCTCGCAGTGGCCAGCCTCATGTACCTCACTGCACGTTGAGCAGGAGTGTGCCATCATGTCCCCGTCCATTCCCTTCTCCCTGGCCTGTCCTAAGTGTGCCTCGGTCTGTCCTTCCACCTTGAGGAGCCCCTGGGCAGTGATTCCCCTCCAGCCTGATGGGAGCTGGACTGATGGAAGTGTCAGTTGTGGTGAGGGTAGTGGGGCACGGTGACCCTCTCGTGCATCTCTCCTTGAAAGGGCTGCACTCTCGGTGTGCAGGTTCCTCTCTGGGTCTTGGATCCGCTGCTGGACAAGGGGCTTCTTGTGGACAGAGCCCATAGCTCATGCTTGAGGGCCTGGCTGGCACGCTGCTGGGTACACTCACTGCTGTATAGCATTTTCAAGTGAATGAAGAGCTTATAATTTAGAGAAAGCATATGCATGTTGAAAGAATTAAATAGCCATGTATTTTAAGTGACAAATGTGTTATAAATCCTAATGTCCATAGGTACCAGAATGCAGAAGCCACTTTTCTCTCCCTGAAATCTTTTTTTGTGTGACATAGTTATATCCAAAAAGAAAATCGAGATACTTTGTTAAATAATAACATCCACTTGTACTATATTCTCTTAATAGATTTCACAGGTACCCACCGGTACTGGTGACTGCCGCTCCACATGGAAACCACTTAACAAATCAGTTCTGATTGTGTGAGTCTTAGTCATAGATTGTTAAATATGGAAGAGACCCTCCTTGGCCCTAGCACCCCGAGCCTCTCATTGTAGCAGTCATGCCCAGTTATTTGTATGGAAAGGCTCACACACCCTGGTCAGCACGCTGTAGTGGTGGGAGGGTGTGAGAGGCCTCCTGACTGTGGCGGAAGGCCTGCATCGGTAAAGTGCCCTCAGGGACTGTGTGGTGAAAGCAGACCTGCCTCTGCGTAAGTGAACACGTGGATCCGTCATGTAGCTATCTGTGCTATTCAGTGTGGAGAGTAAAGCTGTGAAGGTAGCATAAGTATGCTCTCGTGTCTCTGCGGGTTGATAAAGCGTTTCTCAAATTTCGTTCATTTGCCCGTCACCTTCATGGTTCTGCCATATCCAGAGATCTGATAACTTGTGTATCTCCACTCGCTAGCATATCATGACCATCTTTGGGAAACCATCTCTTGCCACAAATAGAAGGTAACGATAAAAACAGAAATACAAGCCATAAATATTAGGTAATGATAAAAACTTAAATACAATGGGGAATAAAAGCAAATTATGTTAGCTTTGTAAGACCACAACAGTCATGCAAAGTAGATTTTGCCAATTAGGTTAAAATCAATGGCTTTGAGAATGTAATGTGCATTCTGTTTTATCCGTTTTTACATATTTCCAGATATTTGTGATTAAAGTCCGTTTACTTTGGATTTTAGACATGCACGGGTTTGGGCTCTGGGGCCTGTTATTAAATGCGTTTGTGTGAGGGAGATGTCATGTTCCTCTTCCTGAGCAGTGTTGTTCGTTAACTTGTGGCTTTGGTGGACTAGTTGTCTTTTTCCCCTAAAGCACAAAGAATAAACATCTGCCTGTTAAATGTGTGCAGTTCACGTGTGTACTTGCTGAAGGAGGTACTTGTCCTGTATGTCGTGCGATGCGGAGAGCTTGATCTACTGCATTACTAAGAGGCGTGCTGTCCCACTCACAGACTGGAAGCCTTGAACATGTCACTTAGCAAAAGGCAGAAGTGGAAATGAAAGGAAAAGTTGGCAGTTGTGTTTTCCTATTTTTTCTAATCTTAATGCAAGTATGAAGATGGGTGGAGTGGAAGAAAAGACTGAAATGAACGTTTCCACGTTTCTGAAAGGATGGCTGTTATTAGTAGCCTATGGGGGGGGGCGAGCAGGGCTGGTGGCTGGCGGAGAGGCCTCTGCCTAGGAGCTGGCCGTGGCCTGGGAAGCCTACTGGCTCAGCTGTGGGCTGTCGCACGTTCCTTCGTCTGCCTGGTTGCTCAGCTTACTCATGTCGTGTCTGAAGTCAGTGTTGGGCTGGAACAGTGGGGTTTCAGCCTTTCAGCCTAGAGTCCTTTCTACAAATGAAATGTTTATGGACACCAAATAGAGAAAAGCAGAACTGGAGCCTCATTCTTTGCCTGCCCCCACTGTGGTGCTCCAGGGAGTAGGGCACTGGGGACTCGTCGTGTGCAGCCACTGCCGCGTCCTCGTGCTTCCCCTGCTGGCCCAGGGGGCTGAGCAATAACCCCAGTGCAGACACCTCTACTTGCTTGAGAGAGAGACAGGAACGTCCAGGAGACGAGTGCCGGCAGAGCCGTCATCCTGAGCAGCAGCCCCTGTCCCTGTGGGTGCTGGGAGTTCAGGGCATCAGGTCTGCAGTGCTTGGAGCAGGGCTGCTGCACCCAGAAACGTCATGGGGCTGGGTCTTGTTTTTGTTTTTAAAGTCAATAGTAACAAATGTATGTGCCTTCTGGAGGCTGGGCCGCTCTCTGTGTTTCGGGGATAAGCTGATGGATAAGCCTTTCCTGGCTTCCCAGGAGGGAGGTTGGGAAATGTGTCTGCATTGAAAGTACATCTTGGGCTTCCGGGTTGATTTTTCCCAAGATCGGCGGCGTCTCGGGCTTGGGCTCCTTGATCGGGGCCAGAGAACCGACACCACGAGGGTGGCTTCCCCAGGACTGAGGGAAATGGAACCCCGGGGAGGCCAGAAGACCTGGATCGGGCTGGACCTGAACCACAGACCATCACCATGGCAGCCTTCGGCCCCGGCAGCCAGAATGTCACTGAGTATGTCGTTTGAGTTCCCAAAAAACACAACTAAAAAAGACAATATCATGGCCTTCCGTGAGCCCATAAAGTCAACCTCGCCTCTTGGAATCAGGCCTGGCTGGAGCGTGACCTGAGCAACAAGAAGATTTACCAAGATGGGGAGATACCCAAGTCGGGCGCAGGCAGCGGGTTCAACCACAGCCTTTGGGAGGAGGCTCGCAGGAAGAAGTTCGACGTCATCCTCAAGGAGTTGCGGCCAGAGGACCAGCCCTGGCTGCTCCGTGTCAACAGCAAAGCAGGCAGGAGGTTCAAGGGCAAAAAGAAGGGAGGCGTGGCAGAGAACACATCCTGTCACATCTTCACCCAGTGCCCCGACGGGGCCCTCGAGGCCTTCCCTATGCATGACTGGTCCAACTTCACACACTGGCCCGGCACCGCGTGCTCACTGCCGAGGAGGCCGAGGAGGAGTGGGAGAGGCGGCACAACGTCCTGAACCACCAGCATCATGCAGCAGCGGCGGCTCAAGGACCAGGACCAGGGCCAGGACGACGAGGAGGAGGAGGACAAGGAGAAGAGAAGCACAGCCGGAAGAAGGCCAGCGAGCTGCACATCCACGACCTGGGGATGTCGTCTGGGACAGTGAGGCCAGTGGTGAGGAGGGCAGCAGAGCCCCCAAGGCCAAGAAGAAGGCACCGCCCAGCAATTTAGGCAGAAAGAAGAAGAAGGGATCAGATGACGAGGCCTCGGAGCACAGCGATGACGGGGACCTCGAGGGCCCGAGGTGGACTACGTGTCTGATGGCTCCAGCAGCTCCCTGGACGAGCTGGAGGGCAAGCCCAAGGCCTCCCAGCAGGAGGAGGGCCCCAAGGCCATCGAAGAGCAGAGCCAGAGCGGCGAGGAGGAGAAGCCGCCCGCGGAGGAGGAGGAGGTGCCCACGCCTCAGGAGAAGTGGAGGAGAGACAGCAGCGATGGTCGCACAGTTCACAGGAGAGCGGCAGTGACAGTGAGCCGCCTCAGCCCTCTTCGTGGAGAAGACGACGCCCCCCGAGAGGGAGCGGAAGCCCTCAGGAGGCAGCAGCCGGCCTGGCACGCCCAGCATGGAGAGTGCCACCGCCTCCTCCACCCTGCAGGCGGCCGCCAGCAAGCTGGAGCAGGGCGAGCGGACAAGAGAGGCGCTGATGGCCGAGCGCTGGAGGCTGGACCCTGCACTGCAGTTGGTCCGGGAAGTTGACCCCCAGCAGCGGGGACGTGCAGGTGACCACGCCGTGCACCACTACCTGATGTGGAAGCCCATGACCACCCAGGACCTGGTAAAGAAGTTCTAGACCAAGAAGATGGGCTGAGCAGCCAGCAGACGGTCAGCGTGCTTGCCCGGATCCTCAGGCGCCTCAATCTGGAGCGCAGGATGATGGACAAGATGCGCTTCTCCCTCAAGGAGTGAGGGTTTGGCCCACCCACCTGCCCAATAAACAGGCTCTTGTCTCCAGGAAAAAAAAAAAAGAACATCTTGAGGGGAAAGTGTAGATGGGGGGCGTGTCACGGGTGAATTTAGCCAGGGTGGTTGTGTTTCAGTTTTCAGATGTAAATCTGTGTTTTTTCTTTTTCTGATTTGAATAGTGGATAGATTTCCATTTCAGGGCACTGTTGGAAGACATGACCCGGCGTTGGTATATTTCCCACTAACATATCTTTAGAAAATGGAGCAGGAGCTCACACACTGACTATTGGGATTTCCAGGGAGTGTTTTCCTTCCGTTTCATATGACACAAATACTTGTGCCTGACAAAGACTGTCCTCGTCCTCCTCCTCCTCATGTCCCTGGTGTGGTCCGTGTAGTCCTCGTGGTGTCCCTGCGAGGTGGGAACCCTGAGCCCTTCTGTGCACAGAGAGGTTAAGTACCTTGTCTGAGGTCATGCAGCTGAGAGGTGACCGGGCTAGGATACAGACAGAGGATCGTCTGACGAGAACACACAGCAGCCACGCCATACTTCCCAAGCTGCCTGTTTTGTTGTCTCATATCTGAAAAACGGGTTATTTCAGTCATAAAGACACAGATTAGATAACTGTTGGAGCAGCCGTCTAGATGAAGCATGGTCTTGACAATCTTAAATTTGTCAAAACATGTAATACTTCTTCATCAGCTTGCAGTAACTGCTGTTCACACAGTGAAGTGACTAGCACCTAGGAAGACCCTCGAGGCATCTGGCTGTTAGCTGTGGACCTCTCCGGTGTCCTCGGGGCACACGGTGTAGACAGAGTAATGAAGGAAGCCACAGTGATCCGGGTGGACAGCGGACCCTTTTCTCCTCCTGTGCTTACTCCTCACTGTAAACTGAGAATGACAGTATCTGCTGTAGGACTTGGATTAAGCAGCAGGTACCAGAAACGTGTTTTTGTCTCTCTCTGCTTGCTAGTATGCATCTCACAGAAAGACAGTAAATTTGATTTAATCAGTATTTTCTTCTGAGATCTGCTATAACACAGAAAAGGGGCATTGCTTTTATATTACAGTACTAAGGATAATAAGGAAAAAGTGTCAGTAATTAATTCACACCACAAAGTACCTAGTGTGTGACAGGCATTACTGGTTCATAGTAGAATTGTGATAGTCGAAAATTTAACAAGTATAGTGCCTCTAAATATTGGCTGCCAAAACAAGACATTTCACTACTGACAAGGAATAGGGGTGATTTTAAGGCATTAAGGGAGTCTAGGTGAAGGATGAAAGGGCTTCCCACACAGGGTTTCTTTTCTTGATGACAAAATAGAGTGGTACTTGCAGAACTTATTTAAAGTACTGAGCAAAGTGCATGGATGTCTCTGACATGCTCAGTTTACCCTTTTGGGAACACAGGTACATAGAAATGAGTGTTCCAAATCATTGCCACCGCGGTGTGGTGCCCGGGCCAGCAGCAGCAGCTGGTGTTGGGAGCTTGTTAGAAACTAGCCTGGTCCCTCTCCAGACCTGCTCGGTGCATTCGGAGTCTCTGGGGCAGGGCTTGGCAATCTCCAGGTGAGTGAGGCCTGTCGGATTTGAGAAGCACTGGCCTAAACTCTGTTGTCAGAGGTGATGTCTTAGGCACCTCAGAGAACTCCGCCAGGGTGTGTGGAAATGACGCACAACTAGAGCAGAGTGGTTGGACTGTGTCCTCGTCAGTGTTGACGCCCCTTCAGACGATAGGAAAAGCTGTTGGTAGCCATCGGGACAGAGATCCTTCATCCCTAAGGAAGCCAGATACCTTCAGTCATTTTATTTTTCTCCTTGAACCGTGTGTTTCGAGAAACGCTTCTGGAGATGAGGACAAGGAACGCTGTTAGACTCGTTTAGTTCCGGTTTCTCTGCTGTGTCCATCTTCGCTTGGCTCCCAGCACGCGCGGCCTTTGGTTTGCACCGCTGTGACTCCAGCGTCCTCGGTTGGGTGAAGCGTCTTGGTATTTGCCTGCAGTGTTGCCGTTTGGTTATTGACTTCCTGGAATGTGATAGTTAAGAGCATGTTAGATTCTTTCCCAAGAAAATACCCGAGATTGAGAGCTGTTGAAAATGCATGTGTCAATGGAGAACATAGATAAAATCACGATATTCACAGAGCTCTCATTTTGAATCAAGAAAGTTCCTTTAAGCTGTTAATCTCACATCTCTGTTTATGCTGCTCTTATATTGAACTGTCTAGAGATGACCAAAGGGTGTTTGTTCATTCTGTACCTTTTTCTACTAATCTGACGTGTTCCTATTACTAGCTCTCATAGCTACTATTTCAAGTTGTGTAAATAAGCTTTAGTTTTTATTAAAGTTTTTCTTGTGGATTTTTTTAAATCTACATTAGCAATTAGAAATTAAATGTAAAAACTTGTTTAGTATGTAATTTTTAACTTTTCTAGTATAGAAAATTTTTAAATCTACACAAAATATAATAGACACAAATATGGAGGAGTACGCAGTAAATCCTGACTGCCTGTTACCCATCTTCAGCAGTTATCGTTTTCCCCAATATTAGATATTCTTAGTGTATTACTTGTTATTTAGAGAAGTTCTAAACCTTGTCTTCCTGTAGATGCTAGTTCGAAGAACTTAAATCAATTTATCATCAACTTACATATTTCTACTCTCTTAATATTAAATAATATTTAATATTTTAATATATATTTTAAAATATTTTTAAACAGTCTTCTTTGTAAACTTTGGCTGCAAGGGCATTCAAGCAGCTGGGGTCTTAAGGGCCCAGTAATTGGGAAGCTTGACTAATGATTTTAAAAAGTAGTATATTGTTCTAATTACTCATTTTTAGCCTTTAGTATTCATTGGGAGGAAACTATCTTTTTGCCTCCGCCTTTTCAGTCAGATTGAGTTTATTAAATAAATTAGGCAGAAATAGTATATTAGCTCTTTAATTCTTAGAGAACTAATGAAATGACATTCTAAAAGTAGCATTACCCTTGACTAAAAAAAAAGGCAGTAGAAATAAAATTTGGAATTGATAACATTAAAATATATAAATGTTTTTATATATAATTCTTTGCAGAATTTAGGATATTCAGTGCGTTAATTTAGTAGTAATTAAATTAAAAATTGTGTTTTATCTGTAAAAGTGGAAAGCTTAAGTCGTGAAAATTTTGAAAACACAGGTGTAAACACAGGAAGACAACTAATGCCATCATCCGGGGATTATGGCTGTTAATGTATATTTTAAAAGTCTTTTTTCTACATATCTGTATGGATAGTTGTGTGTATAAGATTTTTCATTTGGTCATATTTTCTACATGAGTGGGTTTTTAAAGTGTCTTTATGTTCTTCTCTGTGATTCTAATAGCTGTGTGTTATTTCATCATGCAGATATACCAGTAATGATCGAATCAGTGGACCTGTTGTTGAGTGTTTTCTGTTTCCATTCCTCTGTTATGAACACTGCTCAGAGCATCACTGTAGCTGTGTCTTGGTGCTTGTGCGTTATTTTCTTTGGTAAATTCCTAGACATGGAATCACTGGCACGATGGATTGCCAAATTGTTCAGTAGGAGGGTTGTGTCTTCTAAAGCAGACAGAAAACAGTACCTCATCATAATTTGCATTAAAACAGCTCCTCAAATTTTACAGTTTTTGTTATTATTGATTTAGAAAAGTCATCCTACCAGCAGACCAGAACACTGAGAAATTTCTGGAAGATACAAAGCAGATGGGAATAGATTTATAGAAAAACTAATCTGAGCTGAGGAACTCTCAGCTACTTTGAGCTGAACAGAAAGACCTCCAAAAAGTGAATATTGAGCCAGACCCCTCGAATCTGTGTGGGTCAGAGACGCGAAGGCTGGCGCAGCTGCTGCGGGCGTTACGGGTGAGGCATCGGCTGCATTGCCGGGCGGCAGACACTCTCCTTGCCTCCCCGATGAGGCGGCCGGCCGTTCACTCCCGCTGTGCTGCAGCTACCTGGGTCACGGCTGCTTCCTCAGACCCTGCACTAGTCACTGTTCAGACGCCAGGGACCCGCCGTGGCCTGAGGAGACACACTGCAGTACAGCGAGCACGGGATTGTGCCCTGCATCTAAAATACGAACACCGAGAGGCGTCAGGCCCCTGAGGAGACTGACAGCACGAAAGAAAGTCGTGCATGGAACAGGAGAGCTAACCAGGAGCCAGGAAACTGAAGAGAACCAGCACTCAGACCCAGCACAGATGAGGCCGACCCGAAGACTTCACGGAGGAGTCAGGAAAGGAAGGAGCAGTATTCTCGGTTCGTTCAGAGGAAAAACCCTGCGAGATAAGATAAAGAAACAGTCAGTTTGTAGAAATTAAAAATACTACATCAGATATTCAGTAGATAGGCTGAAATTCAAGCCCCTCTGTTTTACCTGATTCAAGAGAAATGGCGGTGAGGAGTTCTTGAAGATGAACAGTGTGAGAGGGAAGTTGAGTCATGGGGGATAGATCTGGAAGTGCTCATTCGTCTAGTAAGAGTTTCAAAGGGGGATGGAGGGGAAAATAATCAAGAATAAATACTGCAGGTGATTTTGCATAGCTCTCCTTAAATTGACCAAGTCCTAGTGATGGATAATTAAAAACATGTCACATGTTCTGGAGACGTTTCACAATCCTGGAACAAAGGAAATTCTGAAAGCGACTGGAAGAGAAAAGCAAGTTACCCTCCAAGGAACAAGGACCAAACTGCATCTGATATCTGTAACTGGAAGAGAGAAGACCGTGAAAGTACTTTTTTCCCATGGGAAAAGGGTTTTGAACCTGACTTGTATACCTGGCTAATTCAGGGGTGAGGACAAAATAATAGTATTTTGAGGCTTGCACGAATTTAGAGTTTGCATTTATGAACTCCGTCTGATTTACCAGGGATGTATCTAGAAAGGCCAAATACACAAGGGAAGAAAATATATGAAAATGCTAAGCAAAAAGCAACAAAAATCCTTGTTTATTTCTAAATAAGACAGTGTTTAAAAAAATTATTCTTAAGGTAGGAGCGAAATGAAAAATAACAATTTGGAACAAAAGCCTAAATTTCAGCAGTGTGGTGAAAGTGACCAGATGGGGTTACTGTGTGCTGAGGTGTTTGGTTTTTTTTTTTACAATTTTTCCTTTTACTAAGAATTTTTTGTCAGGTTTTAATCTTGGGCTAAAAAGTTGTCAGTCTTGGGCTAGTCCTTTTAGTTGGGCTGGGGAAGGGAAAGTATAGATTTTGATTAATTGTAGATTTTAGTAGAGAAACGTATGTTTAAATATGACATTTTGAATGTTAGAGGTAATTGCTGTAAGACTAGAAGCAAGACCTGTAGTTTCTCTTAGAAGCTTTATTTGGTGCAAAGAAACCTCGCTCATCCTGTCTGTACAGATAAAGGGAGGAGGAGGAGCGGACGTGAAAACAGCGTTGCAAACAGAAGAGCAAAACAAAATGTTGAGAAGAGACAGGCGTGTTATTCACCAGAGCACAAGGTGACAAAGTTCCCTTAGTGAAGGTGAGAAAATAAAATCCATGCTGAAGGAAGGATCGTGTGTCTTCAGAATTGAATCATACAGGAGCCACTTTGAAAAGGGCCGCCCCGGCCAGATTCAAGTTCCTTGTAATGCTCGGAAGAGGGAGGGGAGCCCTGTGGACGACCACTGGAGGGGACCATGCCTTCTGAAGGTGACTCAGGGAGCATCCAGCGTCTGCCTCCTCAGGAGCAGCTGTAGCTTACAGGGGAACGCCACTAACGTGTGTAGACGGGATGTGTGACTGCTCTGAGCCTGCCGCTGGCCCCTTTTCTACCATCGTTGGCTAGGTTTCTGTTGGTTTTGTTGAGCGTCATGGTAGTAGAAAAGTGTCATGCTTCTGAATCTAGGGGAGAGCCTTTAACGATCGTAGTCAGTGTTTTCCAGGGAAACAGAACCAATGGTATGTATATAGCTCGAGTCCAAAGGTAGAATTGCCTCTTCCTTTGTCTAAGGACCTTCAATAGATTGGACGAGGCCCACCTACGTTGTGGAGGACAGTCTGTCGATTTTCATGTTAGTTTTATCTAGAAAAATACCTTCACAGAAGACATGTAATGTTTGACTAAATACCTGAGTGCTGTGGCCCAGCCAAGTCGAAACATTAAAATTAACCGTCACACTGGTGAAGACAGTGTATTTGCTTATGATTTTGGTAGTAATAGTGGAATGTCTGTGTAATTACCAAATGGTGCATATGACTGAATTCTTTCCTCAGTGAGGTTTGGGAACCAGCCTTTGCCTTTGCTGAGAAGAAAGCCTGATCCTGTACACAGGATGAATCACAAGGACTTTTGCCTAAAGATCAAAAGAAGATAGGTAATTGATTGTCTATTTGAAGAAAAACGTAACGCTAAAAAGATGCCTGTATTCTCAAGGGGAAATGTAGTCACCTCCACCAGCCATTTTCCCAAAGAGGGCCGGGTGGGTGTAGTGCACATTCCCGGGGATTATGGACAGGTCTGGAAGGTCACTTGCTTTGGGTTGGAATGTTGTTAGTAGTTACCAGTTACAGACCCAATGGTGCCGTGGTAAGCTTTAGTCTCTCCGCTGCGTTTTCCATTGCAGAGTCTTTTATTTATGTGTTTATTTTTCCGTGGTGTAGATTAGTTCCTCACTTAGGGCAGTATTGAATAGCTCTCGGCTCTCTCCTTTCTCTCTGCATCCAGTGTAAGGTAGCTTGTTCCAAGTGTTACCCTTTTGATCAGCGAGCATCTTCTACTGTACACATCCGCTCCGGCCCCTTTTCAGAGTGGGGTTGACGCTGCTGTCAGAGCAGGTAGCAGGTATGTACTGTTCTAGTCCTGTGTGTCCTGCAGTAGATATATTCAAGGCCTACTTTTGGCCCCGTGCTGAAACTTCCCTCAGCGTTCCTTGGTTATCTGAAGCTCTGTCCTGTGCCTTCTTCAGGAAGCGTCTGTGAGAACAGTATTCCCCGAGTTCTTACATGCGCACACGGTGTTATCTGTGGCCTTCTACTTGGAGGTCAGTATAGATTTCTTGGCTGATTATAAACCTCTTAGCTCACATTTTCTTTCCTGAGAACCTTAAGTTTGTCACTCCGTTGTCTGGTGACACACAGTGTCACTGTCGCATTCCGATTTTCTTTTTTTTACACATGGTATGGTTCTTTTGCCTGAATGCCCAAGAATTGTTATTTTCTTTAAAGTCCGTTTGTTTCACTAGAATGTCTTAGTGTCAGTAGTTCTGGGTCAGTTTTTCCAGGGGTACATTTGTACATTTAAGTCTTTTATTTCAGGAAATTTTTTTGAATTATTTGAGTCTTCTGTTTCTTTGATTTTAGTTTTTGGGTAATTCTGTTACATAGAAGTTGGAATTTCATATCTGTCACCGTCTCTTGATTCTTTATTTTTTGCCCCGTCTGTCTCTTTATCATCAATTTCCCTTTCATACCCCAGGGCGTCTATTTCTTCTCATGTTCCTCTAGTTTAGTCTTCATTTCTGACAAGTTCTAAGATTCCTCCTTGTTTCCTGACAGTCTGTTTTTCTCACGTCTTCTCTTGTGCAGCTCTTGGTTCTTGGCTCTTCTGTTCTGATGTCAGCTCCTCTTCCACGGCCTCTGTGCGTAATGTCAGGTGGTGGTTTCCATCTACCTTATGGGGCGAATGTTTTGGTCTGCCTGCACTGCCCGTCTGTGCGTCGTGCGTTGTCGTGATTGTTACATATCGTCCTCTGTTGTGGTCACCGTGATCCTCTCCTGAGATCCTGTACAGGAAGAGGGTGAGACCGTTCCAGGACAGCTATCCTCGATGCAGAGCTCGAAGCTCCTCGGTTTTCCTGTGGCACACTTAAAATAAGGCCTCTCTGTGCGGTCTGTCTCATCACACCTTGTGAGGCCAGCCTCCTTTGGGCCCTGCCCTGTTGGCGTCTGCCCTGTCTTTCCTTTTCCCTGCGCCCGCCTGTCAGGTAGGCTGTTGTTCGCAGGGTCCGCAGTGCAGGCCCTGCCTTCCTGGAAGGCAGTGTGCTGGGTGTCTGCAGAGCTTGAGCCCTGGTCTCCTCACGGTGAGCCCTCGTCCAGTCGGACTGGAGAAGTTTTCCTCCTGGGTGTGCTCTAGACCGTGTGCCCCATCCTGCTTAGGGGGGAAGACCTGCCTCAGCTAATCCAGGCCTTGTCGAGGCAGCCCTAATAGTTTGCTGTAACGTGTTTTCTCTGTCTCACAAACCCTCTGAATTTACCAAGCTGGTCTATTTAAAATATATACAATTATAGTTTAAATATTTTAGCCTACAAAAAATTGTTTTTTTAAAAAGCTTATTTGTGTTTATGCCAGTTGTTCACTAGTTTTATTCATGGTGTACCGAATGAGAGCTTTATGCCCCTAAACGTGTGGGAAGGGAATTTCTAAATCTTCATTTTTGGCGTCTAGCAGCGTCCGTGTGCCAGCGTGTCTTTGGCCTGCAGCTTGCATTCAAGCCAAGGCTTGTGCCTTGTCTTTGGATTTCTAGGTGAAACGAACATACTGTCCTGATATCGAGAGCCAGGTGTATTATTTGTAAACATTATATGTAGTGTTCAGTTGTTAATAATCTGGAAAGAATGTAGTTTGGTGTTGCCACAGTACTTTTTAATATTATATTAAGTATTTGTCACAGATTTAAGTGTGTAAGATTACATGTTTTCTAGAGAAGTAATGATGGTATAATGCATGGATGTAAGCCAGCCGGAACTCCAGTTTAAGGAAAAGTTAAATGCCTAGTTTATTCTTATTATTTAAGCCAGTGGGGGCAGAATTATGTGGGCGTTAGAATGGGTGAGATCAAATAGTTGTGTTCTTTTTGATTAGAAATGAATTCATATTCTGTAAAGCCATGTGCATGTGTAATTGCTCCATGTGGTCACCCCTCCTCTTTGGTTAACTTGGATAATTATGAGTTGCCTGAATTAAGGGAAGCTCAGAAGCTGAAAAACTGATGCTTAATGTTGGAGCTTAAGTTGCTCCTGACGAGTCATGTTTTTCTGCCTGGCCACAGTTGGGGTGCACAAGACACTCCTGTAGCCAACACACTGTGTGCACACACGGTGACAGGGAAGGCCCCACCTGTGAGCCCCCCTGCATGGCTGTGGGACTGGGAGATGGCCACCCGGAGCCACCCGAACCCGGGGTAGCAGCCTTAGCCAGCACAGGCCCGGGTTCATCTGTGGTGAAAGCATGCTAGCTAGCTGTAGTGTGTTGCTTCTAGGAGTGCATACTTTTGAGATGATACCTTACGTGTGTATATGTGTGAATGCAGAAAACATCGGAGCAGTGTGGGGCCGAGCAAACCTGTGTCCCAGCCCCGGCGGAACATCGTAGGCTGCAGGATTCAGCATGGGTGGAGAGAGGGGAATGGCCCTGTCACCCAGTGGAAAGGAACCGTTCTGGACCAGGTGCCTGTAAATCCTTCTTTGTATCTTATAAAATACGATGGATTTGACTGTGTTTATGGACTAGAACTTAATAAAGATGAAAGAGTGTCTGCGCTCGAAGTCCTCCCTGATAGAGTTGGTAAGTCCTCTTTACTGTTTGTGCGTTATATGCTGTTTTAAAAGTGATTATTGAAATGGATGCTTTTTGATGATTCTTTTGCATTATTGGTACTTCTATTTTTATGTTTATTGGAGTGAAGCAGTCCTTATATACATTTAAATCAGTCACCTAAAACCACAGAAATTGATCAGCAGATGTTTTAAAACCACAGTTCAAGGAACTGTGAGGGATAGAAAGATGTATAAAATTGTTCCTCAAGAAGTTTACAGTCTAATAATTTCTAACATGGTTATTTCTCACCTTTTGTTTACTATTTACCTGGTCTCTGATTCTCTGATGGGTAAGAATATTTCTCATTAGCTCAGATATCTTATGTGCTCATTTCATCAGATTATAATAGCTAATGAAAATCTTATGCATTAATTTTAGAATCTTTATGTGAAGTGTTTTTCATTGTATATTATTACATGAATAGTAGTTGTTCTTTCAGCCAAAATGTAAGCAATCAAAACGTGAGCTTTAGTATACATTCCTCAGGGTTAGTTTGCACACTGTTTGTGGAAATGAGTAGCTGTTTTTGTAAATGTCACGTGAATCAGTTTTGCCTTGCATGACTTAAATGCCTTAAGGCGTAAGGTGTCAGTTAAATAATAATGACTGATTTTATTTTTGAGAATAAAATAGAATGTGATTTTATTTTTACATCAGTAGGGTGCACCCAGATTAACGTGCCTGTCTTCCGAGTCTTTTCTCTGCAATGGTCTCCTGCTGTGACAGTGGTGCTGCTGGCGCTTGAGTCCTGGTTCAGGCTTTTGGAGTTGTCAACAAACACAGCCTCAGCACACTTGAGCGGGGTGGGGGGGCATCTCTGGGATCAGACGGTCGTGGGAGGAAGCTTACCCCGTCCCCAGTTCTGCGCCCCTTTGTGCCGTGTGTTCCTGGGACACGCGCGCCTCACCGGCAGGTTGATTCTTTGCCAGAGCAGCACGTGTTCTGCTCATCTTTCCTTTAGATACCAAATGCCCAGTCTGTATTTATCCTGTATAAACACAGTTCCTTTTTCACAGAAGTCTTTCTTCAAA
This sequence comes from Ceratotherium simum simum, assembly GCF_057802395.1. Lineage (NCBI taxonomy): Eukaryota > Metazoa > Chordata > Mammalia > Perissodactyla > Rhinocerotidae > Ceratotherium > Ceratotherium simum. The sequence goes on along the minus strand of NC_141919.1, from coordinate 54,354,169 downwards.
TTTAAGTCTGTATTATTATTCCCAAAGGTAACTAATTGTGTAATAGTAAATCTGGCATTTTTAACGTTTTTATCAGTTCTGAGTGCAAGTGACACCTCGTTCTTTCTCATGAGGCACGTCCTGTTTCCTCTTGATCTTGACATCGTCTGTTCCTACATAAGAAACTAACATTGAAGAGTCTGTCCTTTAGGGCTTAAAAATATTATCCAAACGTTTATATCAGTTATTTGTAGTAAGTAATGATCATGCATTCTTTTTCTGACCCAGAATTTTAGTCTCTGCCCCTTCTAGGGCAAGACTAAGCGTTCATTTGAAATGGACTGCATTTTGCTGCATGACCCGTGTTAGTCAGGGTTTTTGTCATCATAGGACAGAAAAAGATAGTTTTATCTTGATAAAAAAATGATTTGACCAAACTGATTTGACCAAACTAAAATGTCCCCAGATATGTAAGTATCTCTGGTGATGGGACTGAGAGTTAGTTACTTAACGTGTTTCTTTCTAGTTCCAGGGCATCTCAGTTTCCAACAGCAGACGTGGATTCCTTTTGTAAACAGCAAAGCAGTTTAAAAAAAGAAATCCAGAGGCCCCTATGCAGACCAGCAATATATCACGTGCCTAATTTAACTAGTTATACATTCCCTATGATACTGTAGTCTGAGAAACTGTTTAGCCTTCCCGTATGCTCTGTGTAGGAAGACAACAGCCTTTCCTGACGTGCTTCAGGCAGCACATTAGGCTGCAGGCACAGTTTGGTCTTCCTGCACCTGAAGGTGGAGAAGAAAGGCAGTCAGTCAGCCTGAAAGTGTGTCATGACACAGAGCAGTGCTTCCCAAGGTGTGGTCTCGGGACCCCGAGGTTCCTGGAAGCCCATCCAGGGGCTTCGTGAGGTCACAGTTATTTTCATAATAACGTCAAGACGTAATTTGCCCTCTCCACTAGTCCTTTCCCAGTTACACACTAGCGTTTCCCACTACTCGGAAGATCTGCGTAACTCAGCAAATACAATATTTTCTATCTGAACAGTGCATGATGTTATGAAATCATGTGCTGATGAAAGGTCCGTTCAAAGACTGACAGCATTTCTGTTTTGTTGTGGTAAAAAAAGCACACAACACAAAATTAACTACGGAACCATTTTTAAGTGTACAGTTCAGTAGTGTTAAGTATGTTCACATTGCTGTGAAACAGATCTCCAGAAGTTTTTCGTCTTGCAAATCTGAAATTCTATCCCCATTAAAGAACTCCCCTTTCCCCCCTCCCCCCAGCCCCTGGTACCCAATATTCTACTTTCTGTTTCTATAAATTTGATTAGATACCTTATAAGTGGAATCATACAATATTTCTCTTTTTGTGACTGACTTCTTTCTCTTAGTAATGTCCTCAAGATTCATCCATGTTGTAGCATGTGACAGGATTTCCTTCCTTTTTAAGGCTGAATGATACTCCATTGCATGTATCGCATTTTGTTTATCCATTCGTCTGTGGATGGACATTTGGGTTGCTTCCACCTTTTGGCTCTTGTGAATAATGCTCCTGTGAGCATGGGTGTGCACATAACTCTTTGGGACCCTGTTTCAATTCTTTTGGGTATATACCCAGAAGTGGAATTGCTGGATCATATGGTACGTTTATTTTCTGAGGAACCTACATGCTATTTTCTGTAGTGTTTGTAACATTCTACATTCCCACCAACAGTGCACAAGGGTTCCAGTTTCTCCACATCCTCACCAACACTTGTCATTTTTTGTTGGTTTTGATTTGCATTTCTCTTATGATTAGTGATGTTCAGCCTCTTTCCATATGCTTTTTGGCCATTTGTTTGTCGTCTTTGCAGAAACCTCTATTCAAGTCCTTTGCCCATTTTTTGATCAGATTATTTGATTTTTTTTGTTGTTGTTGAGTTGTAGGAGTTCTTTATATATTCTGGATACAAATGAGTTTTAATTTAAGTGTAACAAGTTTATCGGTAATAATTTCAGATTCTTCATTGCGGTTAACCATTAAGGAGCTACCTACCGCTTGTTGAGTTTTGACGTAGCGTCATCGAAGAATATCTGAAATAATCTGAAAAGACTAATAGAATACTCCTCTTTTTCAACAGCATCTCTTTGTGAGGCTGGATTTTATACATTAACCAGAACAACATGTAACAGACTGAATGCTGAAGCAGATATGAGAATCTAGCTGTCCTTTTGTAAAGCGAGACATTAAGAGATACAAAAATGTGAAATTATGGCACTCTTCTTACTAAATTTTCGTTAGAAAATATAGTTATTTTTTAAATTAAAAATACGTTGTTTATGTAGGTTTATTTGTTTGTTTATTTATTTAGTGAGGAAGATCAGCCCTGAGCTAATGTCCGTGCTAATCCTCCTCTTTTTGCTGAGGAAGACCGGCTCTGAGCTGACATCTATTGCCAATTCTCCTCCTTTTTTTTTTCCCCAAAGCCCCAGTAGATAGTTGTATGTCATAGTTGTACATCCTTCTAGTTGCTGTATGTGGGACGCCGCCTCAGCATGGCCGGAGAAGCAGTGCGTCGGTGCGCGCCCGGGATCTGAACCCGGGCCGCCAGTAGCGGAGCACGCACACTTAACCGCTAAGCCATGGGGCCGGCCCTATGTAGATATTTTTAAATAAACATTTTTAGATATGTCATTTATAATTTCTAAAATAGTAGATAGTAATAGTTATCATCCGTATATAAACAAATGCTCTTTTAGGTCCTCAGAATTTTTAAGAATGTAAGAGTCCTGAGATCAAAAGTTGAGAACTTCTGGTGTGAAGAAACTAGTAGGATTTTGTTTTTGTTTTGTTTTCGTGTCGTGTTTTCATGCACAGTGGGAATTCTATGTAATTTTTGATAGTTATTGCATACTTAAACAAAGTCATCGTATGTGTTAAGAGTGTTCTTCTGTTAAAGTTGGATAGCACCATCTTGACCGCAGTTGGTATTCACATTAGGAAATGAGAGCACTGGAGTATTTTAAGCAGGTGAACAACACAATCTGGTGTAACTGCCCCAAAGATCACTCTGGTTGCTCTGGAAAACAGACCTTAGGGGCCAGAGTCCACACCTCTGCCTTGCGTAGGTTAATTTCTTAGTTTTAATAAATGGTCTGTGGTTGTGTAAGATGCTAATACAGAGGGAAGGTGGTAAAGGGTGTATGGGAGCGCTACTATTTTTGCAACTCTTCTGTAAGTGTAATTATCTCGAAATTTAAAATAACCAATAAACAATAACAAAAAACACTTTATACCTCTGTTTATTGTTATAACATTGGTTCATAACATTATATAAATTTCAGGTGTATATCATTATATTTCGATTTCTGTATAGATTACATCATGTTTACTGCCCAAAAATTAATTATAGTCCATCACCACACACATGTGCCTAATCATCCCTTTTGCTCCCTTCCTCCCCCCCACTTTATACCTTGAACAGTTAAAAGCTAATTTAGGTACAATACTGATAGCAGATGAGTTCAGAAAAAGAAAAAGAAAAAAAAGCAGGTTCTCTCAATAACTGACTTGGGAGAAAATGGTTCCTGTGGAATCAGATCTGGGCCTAGCAGTTAAGTTTGGTGCTTCTCTTTCTTAAAGCCACCAGGTGGTTCTGATGCTCCACAGTGTGTTACTGTGTGGACGACATCTCAGGTTGTCTCCTTAAATGAGGTCAGTGAAACCCTTTGTCAACCATTGCTTGTCTTTTTGTCCCCAGCAACCTCTCGAATCAGCGACGCACACCTGGCCGACACAATGATTGGCAAAGCAGTGGAGCACATGTTTGAGACCGAGGATGGCTCTAAAGACGAGTGGAGGGGAATGGTCTTGGCTCGCGCCCCTATAATGAACACGTGGTTTTACATCACCTATGAGAAGGATCCTGTCTTGTACATGTACCAGCTCTTAGACGATTATAAAGAAGGCGACCTTCGCATTATGCCTGATTCCAGTAAGTGTATATTGACAACTGTAATTTTCGATAATTCAAAAGGAATTTGAATTTTAGAACAAGATATTTGATTAATTATTTTGCAGATACATTTTGTATTTTAGTTGTTAGGAATAAGTGGTTATTGTTTTAGTCATGTGAGATTTTTCACTCTTTTGCCAAGAATAATTTACCTTCTGTATAGATTTCCCTGCTCTGGACTTGGAACTTTCATCGGAATGGACTGTGTGATACGGACGGGGTCCTTTGTCACCAGCTCCTTTCACTTGGGGCTCATTCGTGTTGCAGTGCGTGTGGGTACTTCATACAGCCCTGCTGTGTGGAGAGCCCGTGTTTGTGTTTTCAGTCATCCGTTGGTGGCCATTGGGTGGTTCTCTGGCTTTTGCTTGTTATGAAGATGCTGCTGTAAACGTGTGTAGAAGGTTCTGCGTGCATGTGTGTCCAGTTCTTTTGGGTGTATCCCTGGAGTGGGTCAGAGGGCTCACTCTGTGTAGCTAGGGACTGCCAGACTGATTTCCAAAGTGGCTGCACCGTTACAGGTGCTCAGCAGCAGCGTCTGAGTGTTCTGACTCCCCATGTCCTTACGACACACATTGAACCTGACGTTTTCATTCCCACCGTCCTAGTGGTTGTGAAGTGGTAGCTCATGTGGTTCTGGTTTGCATTTCCTTGGTGATGAAAGATGGTGAGTGTCTTTTCGTCTGTTACTGGCTGTGTCTGTATACCTACCTTGGAGAAATGTCAATTCATGTCCCTTGCCCATTTTTCAGTTGGGTTGTCTTTCTGTTATTGAGTTGGCAGAGTCAGTATCTAGGTACAAGTCTCCTGTCAGATGTGTGATTTGGAGATATTTTCTCCCTTCTGTGGGTAGTCTTTTCACCTTCTGAATTGTGTTCTTGGAAGCACAAAAGTTGTTAATTTTGATGAAGTCCAGTTTATCTGTTTTTTGTTGCTGGTGCTTTTGGTGTCGTATCTAATGACCCATTGCCAAATGCAAGGTCCTGAAGGTTTACCCTGTTTTCTTCTAAGCGTCTTAACAGTTTTAGAAAATGGAAAAAGAAACAGTTTTAAAAAATGGAAAGACTCTTCTTTTGCCAGTTGAGTGGTTTTGGCACCCTTGTAGAAAATCAGTTGACTATGGACTGGGTGTATTTTTCAACTTTCAGTTCTGTTCCATTTGTATGTCTGTGGTTATGCTGGTGGCACACTTGATTACATTGCTTTGTGATAAGTTGTGAAGTCGGGAGGTGTGAATCCTCTTACTTTGTTGTTTTTCACAATTGTTTTGGCTGTTCTGGATCCCTTGCAATTCTGTATGAATTTTGGAACCAGCCTGCCAATTTCTGCAAAGAAGTCAGCTTGGGATTCTGATAGGGATTGTGTTGAATCTCTAGATCAGTTTGGAGAGTGTTGCCATCTTGACAGTGGTAAGCTTTTTGATTCATGAGCATGGGATGTTTTTCCATTTATTGAGGTTTTTTTTTTTATTTCTAGCAACAATGTCTTATAGTTTTCAGAGTGTAAATTTTGTGCTTCTTTTGTTAAATTTATTCCGAAGTATTTTATTCTTTTTGATGCTGTTGTCAATCGGATTATTTTCTTAATTCCATTTTTGGGTAAGCATGTTCTTTTTTAAACTATTCCATAGCTTTTCCTCAAACACGTGGATCCCTGGCCCTGGACAGATGTGCCTGACAGACACGCAATATATAAGCAGTGTGACAGCATCTCTATTCCTTTTTTTTTAGTTCTTCTTGAGAACAAGTCAGTCTATGAACCTGCTCGTGTGCTCGTCTTGCCGTCTTCTTAGATACATTTTTTTAAAGTTTGTGTACATTTGTTATAAATGTGTAATGGAAAGTATTTATATAATAGGCAAGAATTTAATTATCATGATGGCATTCCTTAAAAGCATTTCTCTGGGGCCGGCCCAGTGGAGCAAGCTGTTAAGTGCACACGGTCCGCTGCGGCGGCCCAGGGTTCACCGATTCAGATCCCGGGCACACACCGACGCACTGCTTGTCGAGCCATGCTGTGGCGCATCCCATATAAAGTGGAGGAAGATGGGCACAGATGTTAGCTCAGGGCCAGTCTTCCTCAGAAAAAAGAGGAAGATTGGCATCAGATGTTAGCTCAGGGCTGATCTTCCTCACACACACACACAAAAAAGCATTTCTGTAACCTGTATGAAGTTGATTTTCAGCTTTCCTGTAGAGAAATATCCCATCAAAGTAAGGACTGTTGACTTGATCATACAAAGTGTGAGGTCATTTGCACATTGCCCATCGCCTCTCCCAACCGTGTTTTTTCCCTCTCACTCCTTTCTTTCTCCAAACTGCTACGTATTGTGTGAGTGGTATGGAAGTGTATCCGCCACTAGAGACAGTGGTGATGCTCTGATAGACAGGTTCTGCGATGGCCTCTGTGTCTCTTGCTTCTTTGCTCACATTACTGTGAAACGTACAGCTGTCAGGTATTTGGAACACCTTTGTTAACATGACGCGCCATGAAAGTGTGCAGTGTGATGCTGCTGCTCGAGGGAACAGTGCTTTTGAAGAAGAGCGTGTAGCTTAGGTTTCCTCTTCACTTCCCTGCTTAAAAGAACTGATAACACCGTGCTCAGGCATTGTATTTGTGTTGTGTGTGACTGTTAGTACCAGAGATCAGGATAGCAGGTTTTGGATTGTGTCATTCAGTGAGAGTTAACTGTAATCAGAGAGGCAAACTGCCGTTGACATAAAGTACATGCTATGGTCCAAACCAGGATACGTGTGGGAATAAAGTGGTGCCCTGCTAACCTTGTGCCAGGATGAGGGGCATGCACGTGTGCCGTCTTCCGCAAGCGGGGATATCCGGTCGCCCCCCTGAGGGCCCTCTGCCCCTGTGTGGAAGAGAGCTTGCGTGTCTCAGGGCCCACGCAGGGTTTCTGGAATGGAACTGCAGCTGCGTGGCTCTGTCCCCCCTGCTCTTCTGCTTTGTTTTCGTGGTGGTGCTGGTTTGCTCTCATTTGATGGGTGATCCTGCACGTCGGGCTTCCTGCTGGGTCCTCGGGCAGTGCTTCCCAACACTCACATGTTCCTGGGGACCTTTTACAAAGGACAGGTGCTTTGGCCGTCCTTGGCGATCCCGTTGTAATTGGGCTGGGGATGGAGTTCACTGGGCACCGTTGTGTAAAGCACGGGAAGTCTCTTGGTTCTGAAACTGGGTTAGGAAGACGATGTGTAATGCAGTGAAGTTGAGGAGAAAGAAGCTTTAAGGCTTCACAGGTAAGACTAGGAATGCTTAGACATTGTAAGTGCCTAGCATGTTCTCAGTCACCCCAGTGAGTGTTGTCTGCTTTGAAATCCTATTTCAAAGTAACTCAAGAGTTATTTTTAAGAAGTTAAATAATTTAGATTTTTTCCTTGGCCCTTTCCTTCTTTTAGTCCTCACCTCGTCAGGTAATTACAGCTATAATTAAACATGAGCCAAAAGAATTTCTGGTCATGATTTTCAAAATCGTGTACATGTCCAGGTCTTGGGGGTGGGCACACTGTTTTTGTAATGAAGTTGTGTTGTCGCACAGCCACACCATTCATTTATGTATCATCTGTGGCTGCTCTCAGCTGACGATGGCAGAGCTGAGTAGCTGGTGCAGAGACCACGTGGCCTCGAGCCTAGCTTATTGTCTGGCCCTTGAAGAAAGAGTCTGCTGATTCTTGGTCTAGATAATCAAGATGAATTCAGGATATTAAAAACATTTTTAGTTATTATTAAAATAGACATGTGAGTTGGTGTGTATCTAAAAATTGACTTTAAATTCTTTTTTTTCCCCTCCCTTTAAATACAGATGATTCACCTCCAGCAGAAAGGGAACCAGGAGAAGTTGTGGACAGCCTGGTAGGCAAACAAGTGGAATATGCCAAAGAAGATGGCTCCAAGAGGACTGGCATGGTCATTCACCAAGTAGAAGCCAAACCGTCTGTCTATTTCATCAAGTTTGATGATGATTTCCATATTTATGTCTACGATTTGGTGAAAACATCCTAGATGTCATCATGAACTTTGCCAAATTTGTGGAACTATTAAATGTATAATTTGTAGACATAAAGACTCGATCGCTTTCCAGTTTAATGAAAGCTTAAATGTCCCTGCGAACCCACAATCTCTGCCAGCAGAACTGGTTTTGTTCTGAATAGTACAGATTTATGTGACCACAAAGCATTTTGTGTGAGGAACTCCTTCCTCTTAAAGGAAGTCTGTCTGTCTGGAGGGGAGTTACAGGCAAGTTTGGTCAAAGTTAAGCTAGTATCATAGTCATTTAAAACTGTAATGGATCTTATCCATTTTCCCCTTCACTCTTAACACTCTCTTCTTAGTCTGCTGCCACAATGCAAGCATAGTTTGGTATTTTTGTTATTGCCTTTTTTGAGATATATATGTATCTATATCTACCTACCTATCTATATCTGTGTGTATATATATGTAATGTATATACACACACATAGATCTGTGCGCGTGCACACACACACACACGTCATTGGCAGTCCTTTCTTTGTGGATTGGGACAGGGGCTAAATAATTTTCTCCAGTTTAACAGGAGTGCTTGACCCAAGTCAGTCATATTAGTATATTACTGCTGTTTATTTAAAATTAAATTTGGGCACAGGAAGCACATAGGGATGTTCAGCTTGTTTGAAAATCAGAAGTTCAGAGCACCTTTCAATCTGGAGGCTTTAAACCAAAAGTCGAAACATGAATCACTTGTGAACAGTTAATGACCCACCTTAGAATTTTACAAAACAGTTAGAAATCTGGGTAAAAGGCTGCCTTTAATTCTAAGCTTTGTAAATTTTTTTGTTTACTTTTTTTTTTTTTTGGTCATAAATACTTGTTTTGGAAAGCCCAGGTGCTTGGTCCACACAGTGTAGTGCAGGTGTGTTCTGGACAGCACATTTGGTCCATGATTTGCACACATCAGTCATCTGGAGTTTCACACACAGATTTAAAGGCAGCAGAACACCAGTGGTCTGTGTGTGTGTGGTAAGTTCCGGGAAGAGCATGGTGTGTTTATATTAGAAATGTCCGTTTCAGTGGCATGTTGCCTTCTAACAAGTTCTCTGGGACACTTTTATTCTTATTGCATTATTACTGATGTATGAATGGTCAGAAGGCTTTTCCCCACAGAGAGAGTCGAGGCAGGTAGCAGCTGAGGTCTGATGCCTCTGGTGCGGTCTGCTCTTGCTCAGGTGTGCTGTCCATGTGGGTGCGTTCATTCAGTGGACCTGCCACAGGTCCACTGTGGACCGGGCCGTCACATGTGCCAGCTTGTGGGTGTGACTGCTGGCAGCCCTTAGCCCCCACGTCCTTTCGTGGTTTATACCTGCAAGATGGTTGTAACTGAAATGGAACTGCCAAAGTGGTTGGTTTAGCAGCGAAACAGCCATCTGTCCCTTTGTTTTGGGTAAGCTTGGTGGTCTGAAAGCAAGGAGAAAGGCAGTATGTGAGACCAGTCTCTGGAGATCATACCTGAGATGTGGGCATAAGGCTGAATGCATGTGCTGTCAGTCAGACCCCGCAGGGCCGGGCACGTCTGTCAGGGCCGTTCTTGATGTTAGAGGTTCTGTAGTGTCAAGGCCTCGCTCTGCGTGGTTTGCGAGATGCCAGGTTTCGCCTTCAGGAAGGCTGTGCCTTGTCGTGTTGGATGTAACCCTGCACACCGTGTAAATACAGCACCCTGTTCTCTGCAGTGTGCACAGTGCCTCACCGCGGGCAGCCAGGGGCGAGCTTCTCCACGCAGCCAGTCCCCAGGTCTTAGACTCTCCTCCTTGCTTGAACAGCGTCCTGCTGCAGATCTGTCCCGTTTTCCTGGTGGTTCTTGTAAGTGTCCCTGCGTGTGAACCTCAAGGCCGAGCCCAAGCGGATGTGTGCGGCCCAGAGGGGGAGTGTGTCTAGCGCGTTTCTTGCACACACACAGCACAGTGACTTCGGGCTGAAAACAGAGTCCTTTGGCAATCCAGAGGTTGGGTCAGGTGACACATTTCCAGCATTACTTAATGACTTGCATTGTGGTTTTCCTGCAAGTACCTTTAGCAACTTTAATACCACATGATCTGCCACTCTAGATGAATGTGACATGGGATTATTATTCATATTATTATTTTGATCATCATTCCATTTATTGTCTTTAGGGCTGAAGGAAGGGGAAGGGGGTTTTTTTTTTGTTTTTCCATTTTTTTTCCATTCTTTTGTCTTTTGGTGGCTTAAACCACACTTAATGATGCTGTGACTACTTCTGCTCCCTAGCCAAGTGTTTCAGGCTTCGTTTTAGGCTCATGTTTCAGATCTGCATGCGTTGCTTGCATTTTCCTGGTATCTGAATGTTGGTTCCTTGTTCTAGGAATCCAACATCAATTTCCAAAATTATCATGGGACTTGTGACAACACAAGACATGAATCTCTGTGTAAAATGTAACGGCCTTTCTCATGACCTGCTATAGTATTATTGTGTCGTGTGTGCGTGTGTGATGTCCGGCTGCCACATAACCTTCAGAGGAGAACCTTCCAGGAGACCATCCTTTTGCATGCTCTATTCTAGTAGAATGTCCAATGTAACTAACTAAACTGCATGTTAAAGATATTTAGGTTTTTTGTTTTCTCTCTTTGTTTTTGTTTTCAGTTTTCTGTATATTTGCTTACTGTGCTGTTTTAGTGGTTGTAGGATAAATGCACTGGTGAAGCAATGTAGTGCCCACGAAGGTGATTTTCCAGTGTCTCTTGTGCAGCATTTGAAGGGACTGTGCATTCTTACAACAGTCACAGTTACTTCTAAACCAGATTTCATTTCTGTTGTTGTTTCACGTGCCAAACCCCGAAGTGCATTGGGCTTGACTCTCTGAACGCTGTGGACCCATTAGAAGACTGTTTTGATTGTCACAAATTGTAGTGCCTGAAAACATTCTTAAGCTGATTGTCTTAAAAAAAAAAAAAAGAAAGTTCTCCAAAGACAAAACAGGAACAATTATTATAGCAAAACATCGATGGTCGAAATGTCTGTGGTTCCTTGGAAATGCTGCACTTTTTGTATTTTCCATCATTAGTGCAGTTTGAACGAATGTGTCTAGTTCAGAGGTCTTCGTGTTCGCATTTTAAAATTAGGTAAATGACCTCATCTCTCAAGCTTGAATTTGTTTTTAATTTTATTTTATACAGTGTGTAGACGGTCCCCTGTTCTCTGCATTTAGAAGTATAAACAATATAAATCTGTTAATTCTGTAAGTAATTTTTATAATTATGATGTAACTCTATCCTATCCTTAAAACATTTAAAATAAACCCTTTATGTGCAACTTTTGACTGTAAATTTTGTGCTCATGAGCAAAATGTGATGTGTTAAACCTGCTTCTGAAAACAGTTTCTAAAGTTTTACTTTATTTAAATGACCTTTTTCCCCCTTTCACCACATGTAAACGTCAGATATACATAGAAACAGAAAGAAAGAATTTTATGTGAGTGACTAATACCTGAAAGGAGACGGCAGTCGATGTCCCAGGTGTGCTATACAGCACAGAATAGTAAAGCTCGCCATTGACCGTTAATGAGCAACTTGAATTGATCATAACATTTTAAGCTTAAAAGAATTGTTTTCAATAGAATTAAATCATGTGTATTTTATACTTTCACATCTATTCTTGCTTTGTATATTGCCTGTAATGCTTTTATTAATACTTAAGTACCGGTCAGTGCAATTCTGCAGTGAAAACCTCCATTTCTCAATGGTAAGGGCAAAGACCTGTAAGTAATGCTGTGACCTGTGTGTGGTCTGTGTTTTGTCTTCCTGGGTGATTTTAACCAGTGAGGTAAAAAGTAGAGTTTATGATATGCCTTTAATTAGATTCGTTCTTCTCTTTCCCTGGGGCCTTTGGCCCATGGATCCCACGTTCAAGGGTAGGACAGGACAGGTCACCTCTGCCGCCTGCCAGAGCATGGCCAAGGGAGGCTTGTCTTGCACAGTGGCTGCTATGGCCGAGGTGATGGCCCAGGACCTGGCCCGGGGGACGCAGGGCCCCTTCTCCGGCCCTAGTGGGAGGAGCTGCAGGCAAGTGTGGGGAGGAGATGGACCGGGGAGCACAGGCGTCACCTGAGCCAGGTCTTAGAGTCTTCTTCCTGACGGTCAGTCAGTTGCTGTGCGGTTGAAGGTAGGCTCAAGCAATGCTTGCCCCCAGAGGTAACACAGCAAGTTTCGTCTGAAGGTTGGCGGTTGCTGACTGCTGTGTGTAAACTGCTGAATCGTGTCTGTTTGAGGGAATCGTCACTGTGGAGAACTGCAGGGGTGGGCTGCCTCTCCGTTGTTCTCTTAGTATAGTCACGGCAAAGCCCTTGACACTCACACAGCACTCGAAAGTGCTTCGTAAGGACCTTGCCAAGCACTTTCCACCCATTATTTCATTTAGTTCTTCATCCCGTGAGGAAGGCATGACTTTTCTCCGTGTTGTCCAGATGAGGAAGGCATGGGGGTTGAGCCTCTGGTCCAGGACTAGAGAGGCCGTCAGGACCCGGGCCCTCAGCGTGCATGCAGGCTCCAAGCTGCTGTGTTCACGCCTCAGAATTGAACCACTGCATTGGAGTGATCTGAATAATCTATAATTAATCATTTCTGTGGATAATTTTTTGTAACCTTAGTTTATAAGTTGATAACAAAAAGTGTTTTCCTATTTACAAATTGTGTAATAAAAGGTTAGTCACTAGAATGTAGGAATCTCTGTCTTTAAGTAGTGAGATTTGGGAACCCAGAGTTATTTTTTTCCTGGAAAAACAAATATCTTTTATTTTGTAATTTTATTTATTTATTTTTTCCCCCAAAGCCCCAGTAGATAGTTGTATGTCATAGTTGTACATCCTTCTAGTTGCTGTATGTGGGACATGGCCTCAGCATGGCCGGAGAAGCGGTGTGTTGGTGCGCGCCTGGGATTGAACCCGGGCCACCAGCAGCGGACCACCAGCAGCGGACCACCAGCAGCGGAGCGCGCACACTTAACCGCTAAGCCACGGGGCCGGCCCGAATATCTTTTATTTTGGAGTGAAATTATGCTGAAGAAATTTGAATAATTTCATCGCAAGAATGTAGACACTATTTTATATTTCAAAGACATTTTAAACATGTCATTAAATTAATATTCTTTAAAAACCTGGACTTTGTATGCCCAGAGTACACAATCTAATACCTAGTTTTATGGTAATTGGCTTGTCCTATGTCATATATTTGTAAGTTTTTAGACTGCCGAGTTTCAGAGAATTAGGTGTCTTCAAATTATTTCTCCAGACATTCTTAGATAGTCTCTCTCTGCTTTTATATTGGCCACAAAACTTTCAGTTTTGGTAACTCAGTGGCAGATGGTGTTTGGGGATTGACTTGGCACAGCATTTTGCCTAAAAATGACCTTGCGTTCTTTCTGCTTAGTTTTCACGAGAGGGCACTGGACCCGGTGGCACGTTGACCTGCCAGCTCTGGCAGTGGTGACACTGAAGTATGGGGCCTTCCCACGCGTTTCTTTTTTACGCTGGCTGTTACCGGGAGGTGAGTAGGCGGCCATATGCCGTGTGGGCGCGTTCCCGCCTCCACTTTTCTCTTCATTACTTTCAGTTTGTGCTTTAAAAATTCATGCTTTGGGAGAACAGAAGAGCTCGAAGAACCACGCGAACTACCTAAAATCCTCTGTACTTTACGTAGGACTTGACAATTCTCTGTCTTCGTGTTGGAACCGCTGAAGCAGATTATGATGTGCGGACATAAGAAGGAAGGCCTTTTCAAAACCTGACGTTAAAATCGAGTTATCAGCGACTCGAGGCTGAAATTCAGCATTCCGAATTGTCTTCAAACATAGATTGTGAAGATAACTTGAAAGCTTTTCCCTTGAATTCATCTCCTAAAGGATTTGTAAGAAATCTGGTAGCTGCTGCTGCTGCCCGTTCCGTGCGTACACGTGTGAGGGGCTCTGGGCATTCCCACTAGAAAAACAAGGAGAGTGGCCCTTAGGGCCAGGGCTCGTGTCCCGAAAGTTGTGCTTGAGTGTGCACTGTGTTTACTGCATGTGTGTCTGTTACTGGGAACCCGGTTTTAGCAAAATGTTGCTTCGAGTTATCCTGTGATACTGTGGTCAAGTAGTTTCAACCACTGGGTTTGTGTCTTAATTTATCCCAGGTCTGATTTGTCACACTACGAAGGACAAGATTGTGGTCATTTTCAGAACAGTACTGCAGGGGAGAGCAGTATGTTAAGGACTGAAAAACGCATCTGAGGGGATGGAGTCCAGAGGCTGGACTCCATTGTCCCACCGCTGGAGTGCCTGTCTCTGAGCAGGCGTGGGGGAGGGATCGTGTCAGTGCACGGGAAACTGCACCTGTCACCAGATGTCCCTTTGTTTAAGTCACACATTTGTAAGAAACACAGAAATGCCACAGCTATTGTCACTGGCCGTTTTTTTTAACTTGGCAATTGTATTTTTGGGGAGGGGGGAAGATTAGCTCTCAGCTAACATCTGTTGCCAATCCTCCTCTTTTTGCTTGAGGAAGATTGTCACTGAGCTAATATCTGTGCCCATCTTCCTCTACTTTATATATGGAATGCTACCGCAGCATGGCTCGATGAGTGGTGCATAGGTCTGTGCCCGGGATCGGAACCCGAGAACCCCGGGCTGCTGAAGAGGAGCGTGAACTTAACCACTGTGCCACCGGGTGGCCTCTTGGCAGTTGTATTGTTAAAAAGGGTTGTGCTCTGATGAATCAAATATATGTGGTCGACCACTGAAGGAGTGTTTCATGTAATAGTGCATGCCGTGTGCATGCCGTGTGCATCAGTCAGCTCGGGCTGCTTGTAACAGACATCACAGACTGGGCGGCTTAAGCAGCGAGTTCATTCTCGCTCAGTTTGGAGGCTGCAAGTTCAAGGTCATGGCTTGGGCAGGCTCTCTCCTCTGGGCTTGTAGACACCGTCGTCTCCTCCCTGCGTCCTTGCACGGCCGTCCCTCTGTGCGTGTCTGTGTCCTGATCTCTCCTTACAAGGTGTCGGCAGGCTGGTGTCTCTGGGCTTGCAGGCAGCCTTCTCCTCCCTGCGTCCTCGCACGGTCGTCCGTCTGTGCGTGTCTGTGTCCTAATCTCCTCTTACAAGGTGTGGGCAGGCTGGTCTCTCCTCTTGGCTTGTAGATGCCGTCTCCTCCCTGCGTCCTCACACGGTTGTCTCTCTGTGTGTGTCTGTGTCCTGATCTCTTCTTACAAAGTGTGGGCAGGCTGGTCTCTCCTGGGACTGCAGGCGGCCGTCTCCTCCCTGCGTCCTTGCACGCCTGTTCCTCTGTGCGTGTCTGTGTCCTGATTTCTGCTTACAAAGTGTGGGCAGGCTGGCCTCTCCTCTGGGCTTGCAGGCGGCCGTCTCTTCCCTGCATCCTCGCACGGTTGTCCTTCTGTGCGTGTTTGTGTCCTGATCTCTTACCAGGTGTGGGCAGGCTGGTCTCTCCTCTGGGCTTGTAGACGCCGTCTCCTCCCTGCGTCCTCGCACGGCCATCCCTCTGCGTGTGTCTGTGTCCTGATCTCTTCTTACAAGGACACCAGTCACACTGGATCGGGGCCCACCTGTGTGACCTCATTTTAGTTTAATCACCTCTTTAAAGGCCCCATCTCCAAATGGAGTCACGTTCTGAGGTACCAGGGGTTAGGATTCCAACAAATGAATTGGGGGGAATACAATTCAGTGCTGTATTAAAGTTTAGTTGGCTCTGTTTACTGTTAACCTTGCAATGGAAAAGAAATCTTATTGGCAGGGCATTATTTTTGACAAAGACTAATTATTTTTAAAATGATGCTAATGCTCTTTTGATAGACAAGGCATGGATGGACCCAGTGTACTCAGCAAGCATGGAAAGGAGAGCTAGATTGCTGGCTCTAGATCTCATCACCCACTTTCTGTCTCAGATGTTTGTTTACGGAACTTTCTAACTTGTTTTCCTCATCTGTGAATGGGGAGGATCCTGCCCTCCTCACTCAGAAGATGCCTGTGAGTTCCCAGTGACATGTGGACGTGAGCCTGGTGCAGACCTGAGCCTGACGCAGGGGCCGTGTCACCTTCGTGCTGGCATTTTGCCAGGCCGCAGGGCCTTGTGCAGGGAGTAGCTCTGTCATTTCAGGCCTTGCCCATTTCACTTTGAATTTTTGACATCACACTCCTAGCTCCACATAGTCGGTTTTACTTAAAATGTCGGGATGATTTCTGGTTTGACATTGTTTCCAGAACACTGGCATCTCCCAGGATACAGAAATGTTGTGTCTTAAGTCCTATTGAGAGGTTCTAGGATGGGCCACACTTTCTGCTTTACTGCGACTGAGAAGCGGACTGTACATCTGAGCTTTATGAATAAAGGTGGTATTGGTGCTTTGTTGATGTTTTCGCGTTGTCATGGCGGTCATGAACGCCAGACTCCCTCCCAGCTCAGCGTTCAGCGAGGTGTGGCGCTGGGGTTGCAGTGTCAACTGACGGCCCCATCAGGAGTCGTCTAAACAGCAGGTGCACCTCCAGAACGCATTGCTGCCACAGAGGGAAGTTCTGTTCTTTAAAGGAAGGGCAGTTACACCCCGTGAAATGTAGCTGCTGTGATCGCCGTCCTCACCCCCGCCCCTCATTGGGCCCTGACGCCCTCGGTGTTTAATCATGGCTGTTCCTTTTCCTGTCTGATATAATCTGAAATTGGTCCCTCTTTGGAGAAGTTTTAAAAGTCGATTATGTTTCTAGGGAAAGAAAACTGTCTGGTGTTAAAACTCACCTTCGTTTTTGACATCCCACCATTAATTAAATTTCTGTCACGGATTTTTAACATTGGTCCCCACACACTTTATAAGGGAAGCAAGTTGCTTTATTTAAATTGCGGCAGAATTTCATTCTGTTTTAATGTGTGCTCAAAAGAAATAACCATCCGGATTGCCAGAGAGAGGTGACTGGAAGCGGGTGCACACGTGTCCCTGTGGCCATGGTCCTCCACGGGCACCTGGCAAGTGTGGAGGGTGTGGGCGCCAAGGTGGTGCGTCATCCTTCTGAGAAAGCACAACAGCAGACTGCCTTCCTCTGTGTCGGGGGCGTTCTCGACCTCCATCTAGAAATCATGGAGGGTCTAATTAAACTTAAGAATGGAATTTCAAATGTTAATATCTTGAAGTTTTTATTGTAACTTATAAACAAGTCAATTCTAACCTAATTTAGCTTTAATACTATTCAGATAGCAGCAAAAATGTACGTTTTCCTCTAGTATATTTTGTAAATGTAGGTATATACAAGTAATTCATAAGCCACCTAAAATCTTTTATGGAACAAAAGGAGTATAAATAGTTATTTTGTTGTTGAAAGTTTTTCATCCTTTAATTGTGAATTTCTAAGCTGGTTTGTGGAACACTGCTCTTTCTTCCCAGATAACTGTAAATTGATCTGGTGTACCACCACCTCAGAGCTGTAACCTCAGAGAGGCTGTTTCCTCAGACGGAAACGGCTCCTAACACCTGCAGTCACTGTTACACGATTAAAATTTGCCAATACGTGGAGTTACAAGGTGGTTATGATGTGGGGAGTTTGGGGGTCACTGTGCTGGGCAGCAGCTGGACTTTACAGAATAAAGGCACAGGGCCTGATAGAAAGAATTGGTCCTGGACAGGGACTTTGGAGTCTGGTCTCTGTTCTCTATTTTATTTTTATATTTATATTTATTTATTTTAAACAAGGTTTTTTTTTTTTTTTTGGTGAGAAAGATTAGCCCCTAACATCTGTTTCCAATCCTCTTCTTTTTTGCTTGAGGAAGATGGTCCCTGAGCCAGCATCTGTGCCAGTCTTCCTCTATTTTATATGTGGGACACCTGCCACAGCGTGGCTTAATGAGCAGTGTGTAGGTCCACACCCAGGATCCGAACCTGCGAACCCCAGGTCGCTGAAATGGAGTGTGTGAACTTAACCACTATGCTACCGGGCTGGCCCCTTTGTTCTCTATTTTAAAATATCTCTGTGCCTCGATTTCTTTCCTTGCATGATTTTTTTTTAATGTCTCCAAACTTGTAATTTGTTTATCCAGAATAATAATATGATTTCCTATTTCCTTAAATAGAAAGTCATTTTAAAGAAATTTCTTTAAAGCACTTAGGAAAGAATAACTTGTTTTTGCAAAAATGTCTCTGAGACTTATTCTGAATAAGTGCATCATATTGCATATAAAACCAGCAAGATGATTTGGAAGGCCAACAACCTTGTGTCTGTACTGAGTATTACTGCGTCACAGGCTTCCCACTGCTCCCCTGGTTCAGCAAGGAGCCTGATTCCAATGGTGACATCTGGGCTTTGATGATGACCATGGAGTTGGTGAAGGCATTTGTTAACAACCAGTGCCTTCCCTGATGCACCACGCTCCATGGAGGAGCTCGCAACTGCCATTTGGGCACTTTAATTCTCCGTGACACCAAAGAGTAGTATGGGGCAGCTTTTAGAAAACAAAGGGAGATATGAATTGCAGCATTTTCTAGTTTACAGTCAGTTCTCCCAGCTGACCATTAGCTGACAGAACATTCGTCCTTGGGAACCCACCAGGGCTGTTTGTGCTCAGCCCTGAGGGGGGTGTCTGCAGGGCAGCAGTGCACACGCGCTCTCCATGTTGGATCGGGATCCACTGGCCTGTGCTCAGGACCTCACCTGGTCGGGCTTCACGTCTGCCGCTTCTCAGGTTGTACGTGCACACCATCTTGCAGTTGTATCATGAGTTGCAAGGTGACCTTTCAAGTTGTTTCCCAGGCTATCGTAAAAATCCAAAACCTTTTTCCTAGTTCCTATATCTTCATAATTTAAAATTTCCTAAAATTTTTTGTCATGTGTTTTCCTAACCTTTAAAAACAGCTCTGATTACAGTGTCAGGCTGGAACGTGGAGGTGCTGGGTGTGGCTTTGGCTAGATGCCCATCATGGTGGGAGCTGGTGAATTACTCACTTAGACTAGGCTCTGTGTTCCTATCTCCGCCTCCTTTGAATAAATACCAGCTTTACCTTTCTGACGGGTATTGTAGGGTTTACTGGATTTCAAAAAAGTTCAAATATTTTAGGAAAGAAATTATTAAAAGGGGACTATTGTACTAAACCAAGGTGTGTCAGTGTTTTCCTCACACTGTGGAAAGAATCTTAGATTTGACTTAAAAGTAAATTAGAAACTTTTCAAAATTGATTTGAAAGGCCTTTGTAATCAACCAATTTATTCTGAGTCTGATAATATTAAGTTTTCCCAGAAAATGAGGTTTCTTTTTATAACTAACTGTGTTACCAAAATTCCTTTGTACTTTGTGAAAACACTATTTGTGAGATAGTGTTTATAAATTAAATTGTCATACCTTTGTTAAGGATCCTCATTAAGAATCGTGGTAATATAATTTTCTGCTTGATTTATTTACTTTTTATGATCTTTAAAGGCAAGGTTCTAAGAGTCTGGTGTCATAAATTTTTTCAGACAGTTAAGTCCTAGTTCACTGAGAAATACAATCTAGGGTATCCTTTGGAAAAGGTTCTGGGTTTGAGTGACTTTGAGAAGAAAATCCCCAAAAGGGAACTGTCTGAAAGCACATCCTTTAAGAGAGGAGTCAGTCCATGCTGTCCTGGGGTGCCTTTAAGCATCAGGAGAAGCGCTATGAGCAGACTCGTCTCCAGTGCGCCCCAGAGTCCATCTGCAGCTCTCCAGGTCAAGCTGTCTGCCAGCCTCCGCGTGCCCGCAGGACACCTGTGGAGCTGGGTGCTGACTCTCGCTGGAGTCAGGCACCCCAGCTGCACTGGCCGCCTCCACCAGGCGCTCTCTGCGTCTGCAGCGCGTCTCCAGAGCTCCGTGATTGGTGTCACAGGCTAACTGAGTGTTGGGGCTGTCCCCCGTCACAGCCTTTGTCAAGTCTGAGAGCAGGCCTGATGGCCAGTGGCGAGTGTGGTCCCTGAAGTGATTATGTCCTGTCAGCTGGATGCTGAGCCAACACTCCGACTTCAGAACTGCCTCCGAGGCCCTCCGAGGCCCTGCTGCCCAGCCTCCCCCCAGGCTGCTTTCTGGAAGGAGGAGCAGTGCTGGGTGAGAGAACTGCCTTCTCTGCACAGACATCTGTGTGGGATTCAAGAGGAACTGCACTCCTGTCGTGGATGGTCAGGAGGCCCATGAAGAAAAGGGCATCACAGGTGGGAGACCAGATTCGAATCCAAGTAACCGTGCTGGACTTACGCCTCGGGTGTTTGCCCTGCGTGACCGTCGGCGGTTGTGGGTCTGCCATGGAGCCAGGAGTGCTGCCGTTGTTTAGCACGGAATTCTTTCTCTGCGTGATGCTGGGAAGGCAGTCGGGGTCTGATTGCCCACCTACCTCATCACTGCACGTTGGTGACCAGGGATTGTCGAGGAACAAAAGCAGCTGACCAGCCCCGGGTGGCTGTGGCAGCCGGTTGCCGAGCAGGCACCACGTAACGTGACGAAATGTTGGCTGACGTGACCTTTTCTCTCACACGGATTCACCCCGGTCTTTTCATACTTTCTGTCCCTTGCCCTATCAACAGTTGACACACTTTTGAAAAAGGACACCGAAAGTGGTCTGTCATGAGCCCAAATAAGCCCTTCCAGAAAATGCCATTGCTACTGTACATCTTTAAAAGGTGGCTTTTTGTCTGCTTTTTTCTCAGTGTCTGACCTTGTGCTGGTAACTCACCCTTAAGTTACTCCTCTGGGGCGGAAAGGGGTTAAACAACCAAGAAATAGGAGTTTACTGCATGTTAATTTTGTTAATCATCAGAAGTGGGTAGTCTTTGGGAGTGATCTGGAAGAATGAGAAATTGTCACTGCATATCCCTCTCAGGCTGGCGTGTCTGCCTGCAGTGTGAGGATCAGCTTGTGATCATCCGCGTGAGTGTGTGGAGCCGTGGGCTGCATGCAGACTGAAATCAGGGCCCGGGAACTGCAGTCTGGGAAGCACTCCTCCCCGCCCCCAAGTGATTCCAGGCACACTGTAGTGTGAGACCTTCCATCTGGGATCTTAGGGGCAGTTACAAGTCGTGACGTTTTTGTTTTTTAATACTTGCAAGGCTGTGTCTCAGGAGTGATGAGAAAAGGCTGTTATGTTTCTAAACCTTGACCTAAATCTACCTCTGTTTTAAACCTCTAGCTTAAGTTTTATATCAGCATAAGCATCTTATTCTTAAAGACTTGGGAACTGTGGAAATGATTGAAGTTGTTGGGTTTGGAGTTCTGTGAATGTGTTCTCCAGGTTGCTGGGAGTATCAGCACATGGCATTCCTGTGTTTCACCTGTTCGTGAGCCAGACGGTGTTAGTTCTGCCTCTGACCTCAGCCAGGTGACCTCGCCTGCTGTTGGCCTTTAGAGTGACTTCCTGATGGAAACCACCCTCAGGCTTCAGTATCCAAACCACGTTGGCAGCTCCATCAGAAACTGTGCAGGTCACTGTGAGATGCCTCCATTCCACTCCTGGAAGGACACCCGGTAATAGACTAGAAGCAAGAAGGCGGCCTGCAGGAGGGGGAAGTACCTGGTACCAAGGTGATCTTCATCTGCAGGATGCTCTCATCCTCTCGTGTGTTAATTTTGGAAAATGGATTGATGTCATTTTGTATTTGTTCTTTATCACTAGAAACAACTACTTTAGGAACAAAATAATATCACAATTCGTTTGTCATGTACACTTGGAGTTTCTCTGGAATAACCAGCTTAGCTGTGTGTTTCACAGAATTCGTATTTGTCATTAAGAGGCTGGAACTCGGTCTGCAAACCGTCTGAGTTATGTGTGTGTGCAAGGGCTTCACACTGACCACATCCGTGTATACTTTCCAGATGGCTCACATCAGTCTGATTTCGGGACTGTGCGTAGATAGCTGAATACGCTTGATGTTATTTCCAGAATCTGAGATACAGAGCTTGAACTGGTTGATTCATTACCTATGTTGTATATTACATTGCTGGTACCTTCCTGGAAAGGAGTTTGACCTTTGCAAAAACTGTAATAAGTGATCATTAAAGAGGCGTTTGTAAAATAAATTGAATATCATTTCCTAATAAGTGTTAATCACAACACAGTATATCAAAATCTATGAGATGCAGCTAGACAGTGCTTGGACGGAAATTTATAGCCGTAAATACCTCTGTTAAAAAGATCTCAAATCAGAAGTTTAAGCTTCCACCTTAAAAAACTAGAAAAAGAAGAGCAAGGTAAATCCAAGCAAACCAAAGGAAAGACATACTAAAGATTGGTGTGGAAGTCAGTGAAATAGAAAACAAAAATGATAGAGGAAAATCAATGAAACCAATGGTTGGAGCTTTGAAAAGATCGAGTTTGGCAAACCTGTAGCTACGCTGACTAAGAGAGAAGGGAAAGACACATTACCATCATCAGATGAGAGAGGGGACAGTACTACCAACCTTACAGAAATTAAGAGAATTGTAAGGAAATACTCTGAGCACCTATATGCCAACACATTGGACAATTCAAGTGAAATGGACACATCTTAGAAACACAGAAATCACCAAAACTTAGTCAAGAAGAAATACAAAATGTTAATAGACCTATAACAAAGACATTGAACTAGAAACTAGACTCTTCCCATGCAATAAAGCCCAGGATCAGATGGCTTCTCTGGTGAATGTACCAAACACTTAAAGAAGAAATAATACCCTTCTTTCCCAGACTCAGAAAATAGAAGAGGAGGGAATACTTAGAGCTGTGTGCTCTGAGGCCTCTATTACCCTGATACCAAAGCCAGACAAACAAGAATACTGCAGACTGCTATCCCGCATGAATGTAGATACACAAATCTTCAACAAATCCAGTGACGTGTAGAAGGTTTAGCTACGTGGCCAAGTGAGACTTAATGTCAGAAAAACCGTTGAGTGTGTTCCACCATGTTACTAGATGGACAGATGGCACAAGTCATTGCACAAGGCAGAGAAAAAGCATTTGACAAAATGTAACACTCGTTCATCATAAAAACTCACAGAAAACATGGGATAGAAGGGAACGTTCTCATCCTGACAAAGGGCTTCGATAAAAAAATCTACAGTTAATGTGGTATTTAATGGTGAAAGAATAGCTCTTTTTCCCATAGGATCAGGAATGCCAACAGTGTGCACTCTGTTCCTTCTACCCAGCATTGTACTGTAGGTTCTAGCCGTGCAGGCAAGCAAGAAAAAAATAAGCATCCAGATGGGAAAGGGAGAAATAAAATTGTTTTTATTTGCAGATGACATGATTCTATGTCAAAATCTTAAGGGATACAGATAAAACAGAGCTGAGAAATTGAGTAAGGTTACAAGATAGATCTATATACAAAAAATCAATTGCATTTTTATATATACAATATAGCAATGAACTATCCATAATAAAATTAATTCCATCCACAATAGCATCAAAATGGTTAAAATACTTAGGAATATGGGGCTGACCCTGTGGCTTAGTGGTTAAGTGCGCGAGCTCCACTACTGGTGGCCTGGGTTCAGATCCCGGGCACGCACCGACCCACCACTTGTCGGGCCGTGCTGAGGCCGCGTCGCACATACAGCAACTAGCAGGATGTGCAACTATAGTATACAACTATCTACTGGGGCTTTGGGGAAGGAACAAAAGTGGTGAGGGGGGGCGAGGAAGAGGATTGGCAATAGATGTTAGCTCAGGGCTGGTCTTCCTCAGCAAAAAGAGGAGGATTGGCATGGATGTTAGCTCAGGGCTGATCTTCTCACAAAAATAAATAAAATACTTAGGAATAAGTTTAATAAAAGTGTGATATTGTGCACTGAAAACTACAAAATAGTGCTAAGAGGAATTAATGAAGATCTAATAAATGGAGGGACATTCCATATTCATGCATTAGAAGATTCATTATTAATATGGAATCCCCATCAGAATCCCAGCAGGCTTTGTTGCAGAAATTAACAAGCTGATCCAAAAATTTTCATGGAAATGCAGAGGACTCAGAATATCCAAAGGAATGTTGAAAAGTAAAAAAGAAGATTTGGAGGGGCCAGCCTGGTGACATAGTCGTTAAGTCTGCATGCTTCGCTTCAGCGGCCTGGGGTTTGCTGCTTTGGGTCCTGGGCGTGGACCTACACACACTCATCAGGTCATACTGTGGCAGCATCCCACATACAAAATAGAGGAAGATTGGCGCAGTTGTTAGCTTGGTGTCAATCTTCCTGAAGCAAAAAGGAAGATGGGCAACAGATATTAGCTCAAGGCCAATCTTCCTCACCAAAAACAGAAAGAAGAAAAACATGTCGGAGAACTTATACTCCCAGATTTCAAAACTTACTATAAGTCTACAATAATCAAGATAGCATGGAACTGCTATAAGGATATATCTACATCTATCTATCTCAATGAAACAGTTGAGTCCTGAAATTAATCCTTACATTCATGGTCACTTGGTTTTTCTCAGAGATACCAAGGCAATTCAGTGGAGAAAAGATTGCCCTTTTAACAAATGAGGCTGGAAGAATTGGATAGCCACGTGCAATAAGGTGAATTTAGACCATTATATGCAAAGATTAACTCAAAATGGACCGTACACGTAAATGCAAGAGCTAAAACTATAAAACCTAGAAGAAATCATAGATGAGAATCTTCATGACCCTGGGTTTGGCAAAGATTTCTTAAATATGACGCTAAAAGCACAGTCCATAAAAGATAAAGTTGATAAGTTAGACTTATTAAAATCTTTCGTGTGTCGTAAGCTACTGTTAAGGAAATGAGAAAACAAGCCACAGACTAGAGAAAATATTTGCAAACCAGAGTGATAAAGGATTGGTATCCAGAATATATAAAGAATTTCTTTAAGACAACGACAACTCATGTAAAAAATGTGCAAGGATTTGAATAGACATTTCTCTAAAGAAGATATACAAATGGCCAATAATCACACAAAAAGATGCTCCACGTCCTGTGGAAATTAATAAAGGGAAACCTCATTTAAAGTGGAGTCAGGAGGCCAGAAGGGGGTGCTCCCACACAGTACCACTGGAGGTCCATTACAGGAAGGTGGTCAATTACAGACCCCAACAGAAAGTAGTCATCAACAGGAAAGAATCCTCAATTATAGGAAGAAATGTCCATTGCATCCCAAACAGAAATTGACAACCCCAGCAACTCAGCCAGTGAGAAGCTGTCATCACCCTGAGCTCTCTCTTTCCTCCAATGGACGTTCATGCAAAACACCCCTCCCAGCTTCCTCCTTTTTCTCTATGAAATAACATTCCTCTCCCTTGTTTGTTGGATTTGCCTATGGTCCACCATAGCATACACATCCTGAATTACAGTTCTTTGGCTATGCCTGAATAGACTTGTTTTGCTGGTAAAATACTGGCTGTTTTATTTTTGAGGTTGATGATCCTTAGTCATTAGGGAAATGCAGATTAAAGTTGAGATGCCACTTCCCACCCACTAGAATGACTGTGATCCAAGGACTGGCAATGACAAATGTTGGTGAAGATGTGGAGAAACTGGATAACAGTTTAGCAGTTTCTTAAAAAGTTAAAATACAAACTTGCCATATGACCATAGGTTCCTAGGAATATACACGTGAGAATTGAAAAAACACGCACAAAACTTGTAAACTGGCATTTGTCGCATTATTCATAATAGACCCAAAGTGGAAATAACCCAAATTCCCATCAACCAGTGAAAGGTGAACACAGTACGTCCACACACTGGAACACTACGCAGTGGGGTAAGGAGTGAACTGATAGACTCTACAACGTGGATGAGCCTCAGAGATGTACAGTGAAAGCAGCCAGACGGAAGAGACCACATACTGTGATTCCATTTATGTGCCCTGTCCTGAGAAGAAAGACCAGGGACAGAAAGTCCACTACTGGTTGCAGGGGTTGGGGGCTGGGCGTGGAGACCACCTGCCAGTGGACACGAGGGGTGCTTCTGGGGTGAGGGAAATGGTTAAAATTAGATGGTTGTACAACTCTGGAATGGTTCTCTTAAAATAGGCGGTGTTATGAAACGTATGCAGATATGCCCCAGTAAAGCTGTCAGCAGACCCCCGAGATGAGACCTGAACTCTAAGAAGGAGAGGTTGGGAGGGGGTTGTGGTTCTGGGTTCGGGCTGGGGCCCAAGAGTCTGTGTTTCTGACAGCCTCCTGGGTGGGTGGGGTGGGGGGCCTGGACGGTGAGGTATTTAATGTGTCCACGTGCACCTGAAGGAGGCCGACGGCCAGGGGTTGTGACCTCCACGAGCCGGTGCGTCCCTGCGCTCTTGGTCCAATGTGGGGTGTAGTATCAGGGCTGAAGTCATGAAAAACTAAAGTTTCTCTTTTCAGGAAAATAACTGGGGGAACCAGAAGGCTGTAAGGGAGAGGTCATCAGAGTGGACGCTCTTGTTGAAAAGCTGGGAGAAGGATGAGAGCAGAAGATGGAACTTATCCTGTGCAAGCTGCCCTGGCTCCTGGTGTTTCCGTGGACTGAACGTTGTAGGCACCAGTTAGCGGTCAGCCAGTGCCCGCTCCGGCCTCGACCCCACGGGCAGTGACTACCAGTGCCCCGTGTCCCCTCGGGCTTGGACATGCTCGCTCCTTGGAGATCCAGGCGAGAAGGGCAGCAGGAGCCAGATGTGAAGGGAAGAGGTGCGTTCGGGCTCCGATGGGCCTCCCTCTCCATTCTTATGTGACCACGTTTGCTCGGGAGGGCAGCGCAAGTTCACGCCGACCACATGTTCGCACTGAGAGCCTCGTTTCCCCCACCTGCTCTGTACGTATTCGAGAATCTGCAGCGTTCCATGAAAATTCAAGCCCTGAGAAGCTGCCCGCTCTGTAATGACGATGAGTGTTCATGCTTAGAGGTGCTTCTTCCTTTGTACAGCATGAGGACGTAAGATCTGAGGCCAAGGGACAAGGCAGCGGGGACGACACCTGTCTGTGCTCGGGGCAGGCACAGCCTCGACGTCTGCTGTTATGCCCCACGTCTCAGAACCTCGGGGTGGTAGCCGGTTCAAACCTGCTTTGATTTCTTTCATGTCTGTGTTGACGTACTCATCTCGCTGAGTGTCAGCGATATTGTCTAAATTATGTGCAAAAGAATAAAGCCAAATGTCCATCTTAGGTAGTATGTCTAACTCTGTTTTGGAGAAACTGTGGTCATGACAATAATGAATTAATGGTTAATGGATAAATAAAGCTGCCCCTGTCCCTCTCACCTTCTAGGGCCCACGGCCGTGGGTGATGGGGAGGCCTCCTCCAAAAGCCGGTCCCCCTCCCAGCAACTTCGGGGTAAGTTTGAGGTTGCCTTTTAGAATCCACCTTTGATAACTGATCCTACAGAAGGCCTTAGAAATGTGGGTGTTTGGTGGTGGCCACTGAGAAATGGGATTGACTGGGGCAGCTTTGGGTGAAACTGTCTCAAGACTACCCCGTGGTTTGGATTTGTGGGCAGGGACCGGGAGAAGCTCGGAGCCTCTGGCTTGGGGGAGACTGGCGGGGAGACATCTTGGCGTGGGGTGTGCAGGCCAGGAGCTGACCCTCAGTTGTCACCACCTCATCTGCTAACGGCTGCTGGCAGGAGGCTCGGCAACAAACGCTTTCCAAGTGAGTAACGAGCTAGCCCAGCCCTGACCAGAGTCAAGCAGCCCTGGCTCTGGATCTCGGAACATCTCGGGAGAAGCCAAGATGGAGAGCAATTCCGTGCAGGACGGGAGCGCTGCGAGCATTTCAGAGGGAGCCTGCCCCAGCCCTTCACCAGAGCAGAGACGTCTTACCAACACCCGACAGGGTAATGACGCAGAGGAGAACCATGTGGGCCTGCATGAAGGCGCTGGCTGGGAACTCAAGCCCGTGGTGCCACAGACTGTGTCTCCCCCAAATTCACATGTTAGATCCTGACGCCCAGGGTGTGGTGTCAGCAGGCCGGCCTTGGGGAGGGGATGAGGTCATGAGGGTGGATCCCCCAAGGAGATTAGTGTCCTTATAAAAGAGGCCCCTCCCCGTCCACCACATGAGGACACAGCGGGAAGACGCCATCTGTGAACAGGAAGGGGTCTTCCCCCATCTGCCGGCGCCGTGACCTGGGACTTCCGGCCTCCAGAGCTGCTCTCTCAGTTTGTAAGCCCCCCAGCACGTGGTCTTCTGTTGCAGCAGCCCGAGAGGCCTGACACAGGTGGCAGTAGCTCAGCTTTGTGGAGTGACAGCACACTGTGTGTGCACGCTGGGGACCTTGCTGCTGTGTGAGTGTTTCATATATAAGATAGAAAATCCTCACAATGGCCTTCTCCTGCGAGTTAGGATTATCACCACCCCCACTTTACAGATGGGGCCGTTTGAGTGTCTGGTGGAAAGTTTAGCTTGCACTGAGCGTCTGGACAAGGTATCGGCAGAACCCTCTGTGATGAGGAAATGTTCTCTTGCACTGCCCAGTGCAGTAGCCACACATGGCTGTCTCAACATAAACATGTCTACAGTGGAACCTGGAGAAGACGGAGGCTGCAGCCCTGGTCACCATGTGGGGCCCGCTGGCTGAGCGCTGCCTGTCTGCTGGGACACGGGTAGCTTTAAGGGACGACAGGGGAGACCACACACGGGGGCAGGTGGTGCATGTCCCTCTCGGGTCACTTGTCCTGTCCTCTGGCCCGGGACCCCGGGGCCAGGCCTGGCCTCGGGTTCATTGTCCCGCTGCAGTGGGCCTGAGGTTGCGCGCCAGAGTCTTCAGGCAGCTTACTGATAAAGAAAGCGAGTCTGTAGGTTTTGGGAGGGCAGAGTTCAGCTGAAATTGAGGTGGAGCTGTGGGTTCACGCCCGAGGCAAGCATGCGGGGCTCGGGGGCGCACAGGTCTCCCTGCGGAGCCGCAAAGGGACCAGGCGGGAACATGTGTGCAGAGAACCCTGCTGGGGGGCTGTGCACCTGGGCTATGGGTGGGGCTGCGTCCCGGCTCAGAGCCTCAGGGACCGTGGGCACCCCCTTCTCATTGCTTCCCTTCCAGAGAGCCAGTTCCCGACAGCCTGGGACTTGAGGGAATCGACCTTCTGGATGGGGACAGCAGCAGTCCCTCCTGAGGGCCTGTCACAACGCGGCCTGGCTGTCCTTGGAGAAATGCTCTTCTTATCCACTCTGCAGCTGGTGTGGGCCGTGCTCGCAGCCTGGCAAGCAGCAGGGCGGTTTCCTCTTTCTTCAGAGGCTCCAAGGCAGGCCCTCCGGGCCCAGCTTTGAACAGAAGAGCCGCAGCCCCCTCCTCACAAAGCTCACAGCCACAGGGGGGAGGGGCCCAAATGACTAGTTACACTGACTATCCTGCGACATTAAATGGTTATATATAAAAGTCCTAATCACACCTGTAATTTTGCTAATTGGCTGCAATTGTGAAATAGGGTCAACATGAGCAGTACGAGGTGTCCTCTGAGCTAACCTGGCCTGAGGGAGACCAGGGGGTGAAGATGGACTTGCCAGGACAGGGCATTTAAGAAGAGGCCTGAAGGCAGAGTAGGCATTAGTGAGCTGAAGGGGGGCAGCGGGAACAGCATGTGCAAAGGCCCTGGAGTGAGAGAGCCCACGGCTTGCTGTGTTAGAGAAACTGAAGGGGAGAGATGGGCAGGATGGGCCGGATAGGTGCCCTGGGGAGCCACACCTGCTTGTATTCTGCATGCTTTCTCTAACACACACACACACAACCCCCACACTTTGTGTTTCTCTGTTGATTCTCTTACAAACAGCCTTCTCTGTGATGTCACCTCTTGTCCATAAAGGCTTTCCAGCTTCCTCTCCGCGTACCCATGACCCATCAGAGAACTCTGTGCATTTTGTGACTTCATTCACGGCATTACAAGGACTTCCATCTGTAGTTACAAACGTGGTCTTTCCGGCTGCCCATTCACCGCTTCTGAGGGTAGCGGCTCCAGCTGACGGAACCATTGCCTGCGGCCCACACCTCTCCGGCCAGTTTGTGGACCCTCTGTAAGCAAATGACCACTTAAGAATATTGGTTCTGTGCTGGCGAAACCACTGGTGAGCAGCGTGGGGTGCAGGGAAGGCAGGCTGGGCCCCGTGGCGGGGTTCACGGGAAGGACAGCAAGCGCCGGCCGTTCCCCGGGTGCTCCTGGAGGCAGCATGGCCCTGTCGCTGGGCGTCGGGGAGTGGCCATGACACCGGAGCCGACAGTCCGGGTCCGGGGCAGGAGGACTCCCGATTCTCCGTGCTCGTGGCCAGCCGGCCTGTCGACAGTTGGCTCTTCACGTCCCGACGAAGGCCTGTCTCTGCCGTCGGCCTCCACGTGCACCGGGCTCCCCATCACCAGCTGTCACCGGGGCGGGGTCAGCCTCAGATCTCCACCTTCAGAACGCGCGGGCGACCTCCCCAGGCATCCTTCAGGGGCTGTCACAGGACGCTGAGGGAGGCTGCGGGCCCCGCCTGAGGGAAGCCGGCACGGGGACGTCACGGCTCGGCTGCCCCCTCGTGCGCGTCTGCCGGGGCCACATGGCGTCCAGGGGAATGACAGCTGGTATGTGACAGAAAATGGAGACAATGACTGTATCGCTAGGATGTCCTCCTCAGCAGGTGACAGAAGGCGCTGCACTGAGCAGGTGGAGTCTCTCCAACACTGGAGGCCCGTAGACGGGGTGGGCAGCCAGGTGGGGTGCCTCGGGGCCATCTCGGCCCTCCTCCAGGAGGTGACTCCACAGTGTCACCACGAGATGGCTGCTCAGTCCCAGACGTCATGTCCACTAGTGGGCCTGTCCCAAGGACTCAGGTCATTCTGAGGGACAGTGGGCACGTGGGGAGGGGACAGAGCACAGGAGGACCTGGGGAGGCTTTCTCCTCTGTCTCCCCGACCAGAGATGAGAAACCCAGGGCTCATTTCCCCTGAATTGCGTTCCCTCCCCAGGAGTCTACGAATCCCCTACTGACTGGATGCTGAGGATCCAGGGCAGAGGAGCGGTGGCCCCAGACCTGCGGGTCTCAGTGCACTCCTGGCCGGAGAACGGTCCCGAAGAAGACCTGTCCCATGTGAGAACGGACGTGGAAACAAGATCTCAGGATAGCAGGAAGAGGGAAAAATGACGGGCAAAGACTGGCTATATGAGTACATAAATCTACAATGATGATCATGTGACAAGAAATTTGTAATTAGCGTGTTAAAAAATGATACAACTGAAGAGATATTTTCAAGGGAAAACTCAGTAATAATGTGGAAGTAGATGTTTTAAACGCCTTCTGGGACATCCTAGAGTTTTGCTGGTTTGGCAGGGGAGGCGGAGGCTCGAGGCCGGGCTTCCTCAGGGCTTGTCCACAGGGGTGCCTGTTACGGGGCGGTGCTGTTCACTGTTTGGCCCCGATGCACGTGGAGGAAGGGCAAGTGCTTGTGACTCAGGGAGGAGTCAGGAGCCGAGTGGACAAGCACAACGCAGCATCCCGCAGTCGCGCACAATGTGCACTCCGCGGGAACAAGAGGGAAACGCGCTCGTTTCTCTCCGGTGCCTGCGTTCAGCCACAGGCCGGGTTCTCTCCCCTCCGCTCTCAGCGTCTTTCTGGACAGGGTCAGTTGTCACGCCTTCTGGCCAGTTTACCACGTTGACCTCTACTGACTCCAGCATCCGCCTCCTCCCCTCTGGCGTCCCCGCAGGCCTGGGGTGGGCAGCGAGCGTGGGCTTCTCCACCCTCCGGGCTGGGGTCCTGCAGGGGACGGGGAGGGGCGCACTCTCTCTTAGCAGGAAGCCCGCGGGGTGAGGAGGGGCAGGTCTCCTCCACCCCACGCCACACGATGGAGACTTGAAAAGAGCCTCTGGAGATGGACGGGAAGTCACGTCGTCCTCCGGGGGGACAGGAGCTTAGGTCGCAGGCCAAGTGCCCGTCCTCTGGCTTTTGGAGCAGGGTGAGGAGCAAGCCTGCCGCGATTCGCCCCGAGGGACAGCGTGCTCCCTCTTGTCTTGGTCTGTCTTCTGCTTATGGCTCTTTGGGTGGGTGACGGTGGGGTGGCTGTTGGGAGAAGCAGAGTCGACCCAGCAGAATCTTAGGGGCCCAGAGGGGTGCCTTCCCCCGATGGCTCAGGGCTCTCTTTAGAATGTGGGGCATGTGGCACCCTGTGTTAACAGGAATATTTGGGGGCAAAAGGAAAACTACTCCTTTTAAGAGAAAACAAATTCCTGTTTACTGGGAAGTTGACAGTTTCAGGTGGTCTGTGTGTGTGTGAGGGGTGGGCGGAGAATGAGGAGAACTTGGTCAAGCCAGCAGACGTAGGCAAAAGGGGCAGAGGAGACAGCCTGGTGTAATAAACAGTATGCAGGTCACCAAGATAAGAAGAATAAACCACATAGATCTCTTATAATAAATCAGAGTCAGCTCAGTGCCCTGAGAGTCAGAACACACAATCCAGCTATTATAATAGCCTCTTCTCAAGTTTCAGTAAACATACCAAAACAAAGTGACAAAGTTTCAAAACGAAGGGGTGGCAGTTCCAGTGGCACAGGGTCCTCCCTCTTCTACTAGAAGATGTGCCAAGATACTAGATGAGACACAACAGTTGAGAAGACATAGCTGGGCTTGTGGGAAAGGCAGGGAGATGCCCGAGGACCAGAACGACAGAGTGAAAGCCGAGCACGTGCTCATAGACTGGACCTGGGGCGGCCTGGCGCAGAGATGGGCTGGAGGCCTTGGGACCGGTCAGCGTGCACAGGGCAGGGCATGGGGCCTGGGCCCTTGCAAGCCGAGAGCTGGGAAGAAGAGTCCTTCGCAAAGCCGAGACACTGGGTGGGTTTTTCTCTCAGCAAAAAATAAATTAAAATAATCCCGCCCACCAGCCCGGGCAGTTTGTCCCCGGCTAGCCCTCTGGGGGGTGGAGAGAAACGGCTGCCATGTCCTGTGCCTTCCCTGACTGGAGAGTTTGAAGTGACACCAGCAGTGTGAGGGGAGGAATTAAGGTAAGGCTGGCGTAGGACATGGAAGCATCAGGAGCACCCAGCCTGAGAGAGAGAGAGCCAGCCTCTTCCTTAGCACAGCGCCCACGGGACTCCCAGAGCTGACAGCCTCACCCCGGAACTCTCCAAGACGTGATCTGCCATGGAGGAGAGTCAGGAGATGTGGGAAAGAGAAGAATTTAGAACAGGAACAGTCTGACTGAGACATAAAGTCACCATCATCATCGTTGCTAATATTGACATAGGCCAGGAGGGACCAGGCTGGGCTGCCAGCACTTTATATAAACACATGTTTAAGATGATTCCATAGACAGGACAAGACACCGTGAAGAAGAGAGTGGTCAGATTTGAAGGAAAAAAATAGAACTTCTGGACATAGAAAATACAGTCATTGAAATAAAAAGTCAAATCAAAGTGTTAAGTAACAGATCAGACGTTAATGAACTGGAAGGCAGATCTGAGAAATTAGCCAAACGCCCCAGGGGCAGATAAACATATGGAAATAAGAGACGTGGAATGAGAAGATCCAACATCTGTCTGATGTGGTGGTTTTGAAAGAAGAGGCTAGAGAGCACAGGTCTGAGGTGATATTCTCGGAGTCAATGCTGAGAATTTTCTAGAATGGGTGAAAGATGAATCATTAGATTGATGAAGCACAATTAGACCCAAACAGCCATCCCACTGTGGATCAAAATATTGTTTTGAATAGAAAAGACCTTTGAAAATCTTTAAGAAAAAATTTTTCCACCCAGCTAAAATGAAAACTCTAAAATGCTCTGACTCATGCCTTCTGCCCCCTTCCCCTTCCGTCAGCTACTGAGGCTGCAGCCCTCATCCTCCACCAGCAGAGCTGGTGAAGCTTGGGTAGAAACACCTTCCCCTGGGGCCGCTCCTGCTGAACACCTTTGTCACCACGATGCGGGGGTTGTGAGTGCGTGTGGGGTGGGGGCTGGTCGGAAAAGGGAAACAGCAGACTTAAAGAGAGAGGGAGGAGGTCCTGCAGTACTTCTGACAGGGGACGGTCTGAGGTCATCCCGCCCCCTCCAAGGGCCATTGGACCCCCTTTTCCTGCCAGACCCCGAGAACCGCCCTCTGTGAGTGTGCTGGGGTGGCACTGGCTGCCTGGCTGCACGAGCCCCAAAATCACGTCTGTTCCAACAGTGGATTGCACCCTCCCTCCCCGGTGTGGCCAGTGGGGAGAAGGACGAGGACACTGGACACCTGCAGGGGCCTGGACCGCACTGGGGGGGACAGGAGGCGTACCTCGCACCCCTGTAGGCAGTCCCAGCGGGGCATCAGGACGGCCTCCTCCCCGGGGAGGAAGGGTAGGAGGCCAGAGGGTGGCCCTGGGCGGTGGCAGAGCTGTTTCCAGACCTGGTGGAGGTTGTGGGGGTGTTTGCCTAAGATAGCTGGTTAAGCTGCATATTAGTTTTGTGTGGTTCCTGAATCTCTCTCTTTTGTTCTTATAGTAAAAGCTTAAAGAAACACATGGATGAGATGGGAAAAAACCATGGAGGGGCCAGAGAAGGTACCAGAAGCGACGTGTCTATCGTGGGCTGCCAGACGCTTTGCCCCACACGTCAGAGGTCTAGGAGGTGGTTAGGCTGAAAAGATTACACAAAATGCCCTTGCCTTTGTCTTTGACCTTTTTAATCAAGACTTGAAAACGATTTTCCTTAATGGTGGAGGCCATCGGCTTCTGGGTGTAATTGCTTTGTGCTGGATGTGACAAAAAGATGCGTGGGCCCACTCATTTCATGGTTTTCTCATTGGAGGCCTCCACGTTTGGTCTGACGCGGGGCCTCCTCACTAGGTGGACGTGGGGACCAAGTGACATCAAATACTGTAATTTGTGTTCGCACTTCTGTTCTTGTTCCCACTCAGCTCATCAAATTTGCTGCACAGTCAGGCCACCTGCTCTCAGGGTACCCCGCTCTGCGTCTGGAAGAGCCCCGTGGGCCTCTGGGGAGGACTCACTCCCGAATCTCCCTTCCAGGAGCACACCTTTCAGCAGAGACTGAGACGCTGGTGAAGTGGGGCTTGAATGCTGCAAGCCAGGGCCCCAACTGGCCAGCTCTTTATTGAGTCACCAGCAAGCTCACCATCCAGCCCCCTCCCTCCCTCCTCGTCCCAGAAAGGATTGAAAGCAACCAATAGAAGTAGACAAGTTAAAGAAAGATACCATGAAATCTGTAAGAGAAAATGAGAGTGGGGAGGCCAGGCTGGTGCTGAAACCGAGGACGAAGAGGTTAAAAAGTCTTCCCTGGGCTAGAAGAAGAGAAAGAACAACTTCGAGATAAGCTTTGCTAACTGCAGCTGTGCACACTCAGCATAATGAATCGTTGTTCAAAACTAACCAGGTCCTTCTGTCCCTCCTTAGTATAGAAGTCTGTCTTTCCCAGGAAGTCAAGGTCCAG
Organism: Ceratotherium simum simum; assembly: GCF_057802395.1. Taxonomy (NCBI): domain Eukaryota; kingdom Metazoa; phylum Chordata; class Mammalia; order Perissodactyla; family Rhinocerotidae; genus Ceratotherium; species Ceratotherium simum. The sequence goes on along the minus strand of NC_141919.1, from coordinate 54,318,893 downwards.
ACATCAAGATTCAATCTCACAAGGCCAGATGCAGGCTGCAGATGAAGACTAACCAGAAACGTCCAGACGGTCAAGGGAAGGAATTCAGTCTTCAAGGCCAAACACAGGCTGGTGGGAAGGCGGCCACCAGCATGTCCACACGCTCCCCTCCCCCACCTAAGACCCCAGCACACGCTCCCCCTCCCCCACCTAAGACCCCAGCACACGCTCCCCCTCCCCCACCTAAGACCCCAGCACACGCTCCCTCCCCACCTAAGACCCCAGCACACGCTCCCCTCCCCACCTAAGACCCCAGCACGCGCCCTCCCCACCTAAGACCCCAGCACACGCACCCTCCCCACCTAAGACCCCAGCACACGCTCCCTCCCCACCTAAGACCCCAGCACACGCTCCCCTCCCCACCTAAGACCCCAGCACACGCTCCCTCCCCACCTAAGACCCCAGCACACGCACCCTCCCCACCTAAGACCCCAGCACACGCTCCCTCCCCACCTAAGACCCCAGCACACGCTCCCCCTCCCCCAAGACCCCAGCACACGCTCCCCTCCCCCACCTAAGACCCCAGCACACGCTCCCCTCCCCCACCTAAGACCCCAGCACACGCTCCCCTCCCCCACCTAAGACCCCAGCACACGCTCCCCTCCCTCACCTAAGACCCCAGATAAAAACCCCACCTTTTTCCCTTTGAGGAGGTAGATCTAACTCCCGTCTCCTCGTCTGGCTGCCTTTCGATTGTGAACCTCTTTCCTTGCCACAAGCCTGGCATTCCAGTTATTTGCCCTCCTGTGTGGGGGGTAAACGAACCTGTGTTTGTGTGCAGTAACAGTGTGTCAGCTCATTCTGAGCCCGAGGCCCCAGGGGAAAGGCTCTTGCTGGCTGAGTGCCCCGAGGCCATGGGGACTTCCAGCTCCCTGGATTCTCCATCGTCCTGTAAATCAGTGTGGGGACCCTCAGTGTCCAGTCGCTCAGCATGAGGCACCCCTGCCCCTAGAGAATCACAGCAGCCTTCACTCTCGTCTTTTCTCTGCCCTGAGCCATCCTTTAGTCCTATTTAGATCACAGTTATCTGGGGCTGGCCCCGTGGCTTAGCGGTTAAGCGCTCGCGCTCCGCTACTGGTGGCCTGGGTTCGGATCCTGGGCGCGCACCGACGCACCGCTTCTCTGGTCATGCTGAGGCTGCGTCCAACATACAGCAACTAACTAGAAGGATGTGCAACTATGACATGCAACTATCTACTGGGGCTTTGGGGAATAAAAAAGGAGGAGGATTGGCAATAGATGTTAGCTCAGAGCCAGTCTTCCTCAGCAAAAAGAGGAGGATTAGCACAGATGTTAGCTCAGGGTTGATCTTCCTCACAAAAAAAAAAAAAAAGATTATAGTTATCTGGAAATAGAAAGACCAAGAATCCCCAGCTGTGGGAGGTTAGGCAGCACGGCTCGAGTGGACAGCAGAGGGAGGCACAGGTGTTGCTGGCAGGTGGGTGCTGAGGTCAGGCTCTTGGGGTTTGACTCCCGGGCTCAGACCCTGGCTCCCCACAGCAAACCCGGGACTCTGGGTGATTCCTTAGCCTCCCTGTATCTCAGTTTTCCATTCTGAGAAATGGAGAAATCCACAGTCGCTCGAACAGGGCCGCCCTACAGAGCAGGAGTCACGTGGGGTGGAGACAAGGGCACCTGGCTTCAGCTGGGCCTGGGAGACCAGAGAGTGGGTGTCACAAACCCAGAGAGTCCAGCCTCATCATAATGATGTCTCAAGTGATGAAGAAGTGGTTTGAAAGCAGTCAATATTGTCTGTACCTGGCGCATTTTATAACTTTGCATACTCATCTAAAATACAGTTCCTGATTCCTGAACAGCCACGCAGACATCAAGGGTTTCTGTACAGGTGGGCACAGCAAACACCGGCTGGCTCTCCCGTGGCAGACAGACATTGCAGCAGGAAGACGTATCCTTGGAACAAGAGAGGGTCAGACTCCGTCTGGTTCCCTTCCTTCAGTTTTGTTTGTGGAATCGGTTTACTTGGCCATTTGGAAAAGACTGGTTCACTGAGTTAAGCAGAACTTCCAGATGTTGACCCAGTCATTATACAACATGAAACAAATCACATTTGTTAATATCACCCCCACGCTCTCCAGAGAAGTCTTTAAATATCAGGAAGCTGTTGAGCTCATGGTTCTGGGTATAAGCTTTTCAAAATTTTAGTTTTTGCTTGCAAGATTGCATGGCCTCACAGACAACAGGCAATGGCGGTGATTTTTCTTGAATCGACAGGCCCAGTTTATTCATTTCTGAGAAAATGTCTGCCAGGGACCTACGTCTAAATATTCATAATTTGTCTGCCAGTTGTTCTGTCATGTTTTTTCCATGAAAAATGTGGCTAGTTCAGCTTGCAACTCAAACAACTGCACAAGTGCTTTTCCTCGAGAAAACCCTCTCCTTCGGCGTGCAGCCGATGGCTTTGTGCAGACTTCCCGTTTTGTCGCACAGAGTCTCAAGGTTTGAGATTTAATAAAACTCATATCTCTTACAGCGTCATTGTGAACATTCTTAAGTGAATCCGGCTTTCGTTACTGTGAATGCACACACGTGGAGAACACAGTGATTACGGAGCACCGTTTGGTGCCCCGGCTTGATTCAGGTCGTCCCAGAGGTTTTAGCCACGGCTGCTTTTGCACATCAGGGCTAATGTCAACTCAGTGAAGAAGGCAAATTCTTTTGAAGACTGCTGAAATAGGGGTTTATTTGTCCTGTAAGCTCTCTGGAGATGGGCGATTGCTGATTTGGGGTCCGTGGCTCAAGGAGGTGAGAGGTTTAGGCAGAGATCTCTGAAATTTTCTTGGCCTTTTCCTCAGTCTCAAGATGGCTGCAGAGGCTCCAGGCATCATATCCTCACTTAGCATTCAAAGTCAGGAAGCGTGGGCAGCACCAGGCAGGGGATTTTTCTTATTCCTTTTGTATCAGAGACAGGACTATCATTTCTGGAATAGCCTCTCATCCCACTGGCCAGGCCTGGGGGAGGCCCAGAAAGGAAGTGTCTGGGTTGTCACACCCCTGTGGAGGGTGGCGGGCAGGGAGAATGGGGTTAGCAATGGGAAGCCACAGGACTGAACAAGTAAAGTACTTTTGGGCTTCATCATTTCTCGTTTTCAATAAAACCAAAGTCCACATTTCTGATATCATTTGTTTGTTCAAAGAGAGGAGCTACACATATATCACTTTGTTCCTACAACACCTGATGGGACTTTTTTGAGGACATAAAATAGGTAACTTACCTGACACGGCACCTGGCACATGGCACTGAGTAAGCACCATCATCGTGACGCAGACCAGGCGTCCAGCTCACCTCCGTGAGCTGGAGGTGCGCCCTCCACCAGGCTCTCTATCCACCCTCCCAACAAGGTCCACAGCAGCCAGAGCCAGATGCTGGTCCCTCTCCCAGCCCCCAGGAGCTCGCCCCCCCGCCACCCCTTTCCTTGGCCCGCCCTCCCGTGAGGTCTCCCAATCCTGCGCCTTGAAGTAACTGTCCTTCCTCAGCACTTGTGTTATGGGCTGAACTGTGTCCCCCCAACAAAGATACATTGCTGTCCTGACCCCCAGAACCTCCGAATGTGACTGTATTTGGAAATAGGGTTATGCAGATGTGGTTAGGTAAGTTAATGAGACAGGAAGGGCCCTGGGAAGTCCCTTGAAGACTGCCTGAGAAAGCTGGGTGACTGTGGCAGCTGGTGAAGGAGCCGGGCTGTGCCCTGTGCAGGCCCGTGAGGGGCTCTTGGGGGCCAGGTCTCCTCACACACATGTGCTCAGAGCCGCCACAGGAGGAGGGTCCCTCGCTGAGGAGGGGTGCTTGCCCTGCTGGTCTCCCCAGGATCTCCCCCTGGGCGCCTGCCCCAGCTGCACCAGGTCCCTAGGTGGGCTGCTTTCCCGGGAATGGGCACCCCCCCACCCCCAGCACGCAGTATTTATGCAAATAATCGGGAATTTCTCCAGTGGGAGGGTGGCAGCATCACCAAAAGGAATGTTCTCTCTTGGCTCACAGTTGTGACAAAAGAAAAAGGCCAAACAGATCAAAATACTGTCTTGATGGTATTTTAGAGTTTGGCTATGTTTCATTCATCTTATTTCTGAGATTTAACAAAAATCTGGGGCCTCCCCATTCAAGATTTATGCTGCTCACAGCCCCTCTCAACTTTTTTCTCTGATTCTCCTATAAATTCTCCCAGTGCTCCAAGAGGACAGTGAGTCGACGGTCGGCAGCGCGCCTAAGGAGCAGAGTTTCGGCAGTCTGGCTCTGCCCAGGGCCCGGGGCCTGGGCTCGGGGCGCGGGGTCCCCGTGGCCGCGTTTTTCACCGGGAGGCCGAGGGCCCGCGTGTCCCCGCCCGCGACCGCGCCTTCGCCTTCGCCGCCGCTCCCCGCGGCGCTTCCGTGCCTCTCTCCACGGCGCGCACACTGTATTTTCCTTGATTACCTTTACTTTTCTGTCCCACTGGAACATAAGCGGCGGGGACTCGGGGCGAGAGGAGTGCGGTCGGCTCCCAGGGCAGGTGGGATCCGTCCTCATTTACGCGTTGGATGTTTTGTTCATCATGAACTTTGGGGCATTAATTTTGAATTTTTAAAATATTGCATTAGAATGCTCTCTCTCCTGATCTCTGAGTTTTTTGGCTCTCCCCTAAATTTTGTGCCCCAGGCAGTGCCTTCCCCTCTCGGGCGGGGAATGAAACTTTTTCTCGCTGCTGAATCCCCGATAGAGCCTGGCACATTAATACTACGGTTCTCCGACTCAAACTTTCTTTAAGAACCGCCCCCAATGTCTTCCAGGACTCCAGGGACCCCCCAGCCAGGGCGCAGGAGGTCAGGGCAAACCGCGGAAAGACCGCGGCCCGGGTCTCCCCACCGCTCGCGCCTGCCGTCTCCAGGCCGAACCGCCCTGACCCTTCCGGGGCCGCAGGACACCTGTGACAGGCGAGATGGGCGGAGCGCGGGGAGGGGCAGAGCGCGGGAGGGGACCCGGCGACGCGCGGTGGGCGGGGCGCAGGGGGGAGGGCCCGGGGGCCCGGGAAGGGGGCGGGGCGGCTCGGCTCCCCCGAGGCGGGTGCTGCGCTGCGGCCGCCGCTGCATCTGAGGTCGCCTGTGTCTGTGAGTGTCTCCCCCCGAATGCGGACGCCCCTGCCCCAGCCCGAGGCAGAGGCCCGGGGAGTCTTGCGCGGCCCCGGCGCCCGGCGGTGCGAAGGGAGACCAGACACAGCCGCCCGCCTGCAGGTGACCATCCACCTGCTCACGGCCGCCCCCCTCCCCCGTCTCCCCGCAGGTGTCCGTGTGCCCGCGCTCACCACCCCCACGTCTCCCCGCAGGTGTCCGTGCGCCCGCGCTCACCACCCCCACGTCTCCCCGCAGGTGTCCGTGTGCCCGCGCCGGCCATGGTGGACGTGCTGGGCGGGCGGCGCCTAGTGACCCGCGACGGCGCGTGGGTGGAGGCCGAGGCGGCGCTGCAGAACAAGGTGGTGGCGCTGTACTTCGCCGCGGGCCGGTGCGGGCCCAGCCGCGACTTCACGCCGCTGCTCTGCGACTTCTACGCGGAGCTGGTGGGCGAGGCGCGGCCGCCCGCGCCCTTCGAGGTGGTCTTCGTGTCGGCCGACGGCAGCGCGCGGGAGATGCGGGCCTTCATGCGCGAGCTGCACGGCGCCTGGCTGGCTCTGCCCTTCCACGACCCCTACCGGCAGTGAGTGACGGGGGCGGGGGGACTGCGCCGGCCGCGGGTCCCCGCGCCTCCCCCGCGGTCGCCAGCTCTTTCGTGCCCCCGCCCCCCCCCGCCTTCGGGCCTCTCGGGTACATCACAGGCTCTGCTTCAGCTTCCCAGGGAGGCTCTGGCGGTGGGCGCCGGGAGATCCGCATCCCCAGGGAGGCTGGGCGAGCCTGGACCCCCGCTCGCCCCGTCTCTGACCTCGTGGGTGTGGGGCCCCGGGAGTCTGCATTCCTAACGAGCTCCGGTGATGCTGATGCTGCGGCGGACCCCACTCGGGGAACCGCAGCCGGGCGGCCCCACGGTGGCCACGCGCAGGGGAGACCCGGCGAGGGTGCAGAGCGGAGAGGGGGACCGAGGAGGCTGCCGAGTCAGCCCTGGAGGCCGCGGGCCGGTGACACAGGAGCAGTGCGGGGTTGGGGCGACGTACGGCGAAGGGGCAGGAGCTCCGGGCCGAGCAGCCCAGCGCCGGCCGCGTCGCAGTTTCATTTTCCTGGCAGTGACCGGAATTTGCTCACTGTGAAGGCGTCCCCTGCTCCTGTCAGTGTGGGGAGAAGCAGGTTCCTGGACTCATGGGAGGCAGGTGTCAGAGGCGACAAAAACCCTTGCTCTCTGGAGGGATCTCCCCCCGACCGGGCTTTAGAGAAGAAGTGACGATGTGGCGGGACCCTCAGCTTTGTTGGATTGTGGAGTTTATGAATGGACTAGAACATGACCTTAGTGCTCACTGGCTGTGCTCGCAGGCTGCAGAGGGAAGGAGGGAAGACGTGGGTGAGGGGGGAGGGCCTGGGGAGGGGGAGGTTGTGGGGAGGCTTGGCAGAGGGGGAATGTGGCAGGGCCCTGACTGTCTGGCATGTTGGGGTCTCCAGGGTATAAGCGTCCAGACTCAGGTTGATCACTCTTCACAAATGTCCCCTTAACAGAGGTGGAGATGAATTCCCGGGTTTGTGTTACAGGGCATGTGTTGAATTTTTCTGGGGATTGTTACTCAATTGTGGCATTAACCCTCAAGTTAATTATCCTGAGGAAGGGCCGCGGCCGGGCCCTGAGGTGGGGGCTGCCTCCTCCAGGCCTCACACATAGCAGGACTAGGAAAGTCTTACTGGTGACAAATCCAAATGACCCTGATTTACTTGTCAAAAGGATTCTTTGTAGCCTCTCATCTAGTGGTGGTTATGAAATGCGTTTTGATTTGCTTGGCACTTGAGTTATTCACAGCTTTTGAAAGAGTACACTTAGTTTTGAGAGTGACAGAGTGGCCGTGTTAGTCATTAGGCAGAGAGCTTAGGCCCCGAGGTTTGCTCGAGGGGCGACTGCGTGCCATGTGTCTAATTGCTGAGAGTAGTGGTACCTCACTCGAGGTGTGAGGACCCAGCTGATCTCTGAATTGGAGGTGCGTCCAGGGTTGTGTCCAGCCCTTTGCGTCTGTTGCCCCATTTCACAGATGGGCTCCTGAGGCCCAGAGGCCAGTGCTCCTGGCTCTGGACTGTCTTTCCGCCCCAGCTGCTCCCTCTCCAAGGGCCCTGCGGCACAGCCTCACCCGGGGAGGGCCTCACAGGGCTCCCTCTGCTCCGGATTATCCTGTCAAAGCCCCTGACGTCCACTGCGGGCAGCTGAGCCGCTCAGGGCATGGGCGGCTGCTCGGCCATCACGGCCCAGCCAGCTTGATCTCTAATCTCGGAGGAAATCCAGCCTTGTCCCTACCTCTTTCCATGCTGAACCTCGTTAACCCTGTCATCGCTGTTTGTAAATTAGGAAAACGGGATATTCTGGGGAATTCTTGGAGCTATGCCTTAAGTTTGGCTCGTCTCAGCCTGGATTTTGGGAATCAGATCTTGAGCAGAGTGGAAACAGCCCCCACCAAGGAGAGCTAGAGTGCAGGAAGCACCCAGGCGGCCTCTTGGGAAGCTCCCCATGTGTGCGGAGCACAGCACTCTGTGTGGTGCCAGGGGAGGTGGGGCCAGGACAGGAACCACCTGGTGAGGGCCCCCGGGCTGTCCTCCCTCAGTGGCCGAAATGCACCCCCGCCATCCTCTGGGCAACTGCTGACGCTCCTGCGGCTCCCACCGCAGAGCCCCCACAGAGTCACCCTGGGCACGGCGGGGGGCGGGACTGCTGCTGATCCACCTGTGGGAAGAACGTGCCCAGAGCCCTTGCCTTGTCCTCAGAGTTGTGTAGACCGGGCTTTCCCGGGCAGCCACACACAGAACACGGTGACGAGTGCCCCCATCCCGCCAAAGAGGACACGATTACTCCGTCCCTGCAACTAGAGGCCAGTGTGCGGGTGGGCTGAGCAGGGGGCCGACCTTCCCGGCCTGAACAGGGGACACCGAGGAGGGGCCGTCCTGCCCGGCTCCCTTCCCCATGTTCTGGGCCAGGAACCAAGTGACAGCTCCTGACTCTGCCAGCGGGCCTCCTGTTGCGTGCTGCTGTGCGTGTGAGCCCCGAGAGGTGGAGATGTTACCTGTGACTTGATGACTGTTTTTCCACAACACCTGCTCCCGCTCCAGCTCTGGAACATCGGCAGACCCCAAGGAGACCTGGATCAGACCCTGCCCCCCTCCTGCCCACTCTGGCCCTGACCACTGCACCCGGCCACGGGCCCGGTGGATGGAGCACCTGGACCTCCAGGCCGGCGAGGTTGGGTTAGATGGAAAAGACGATTGGCCATGCCTTTGTTTCTTGGGTAGAGAGCGGCTCCATTAGCACCGTGGACTCGGTGCTTCCGCCAGGCCCCTGACTGCCCTCTCCAGCCCTGTGTCCAGCCCTGCTGGGCCTCCTGACTCAGCACGTCCCTTGGGCACCGAATCTGCCGAGTGTGCGGCTCTCCAGTCTTCTCCATCTTTCTGCTCGTTGCTGCTTCCTTCATTTAGGTCCTGGACCGTTAGAAGGTTCTGACTGGTCCCCCGGCCTGGGTGTCCCCGTCTAATGGACTCTCCTTCTTGCACTTGCCTCATCTTGGGTCCTGCCGTGCCCACCCCGGCTCTCCAGGGGCTCCCCGGTTCCTGTTGCCCACGGGGCTCAGTCCACATCTTGCTCTGCCCTCAAGCATTTGACCCACACTCGCCTCTGGCCCCAGCCCTTTCCACCTGTGTTCGGGCCAGAATGGACAGCTGATGTTCCACAATACTCCACACACTTTCCCACTCCAGAGGTCGTACACAGGCCATGTGCCCCCAACTCTGGAGCCCCCACTTCTCTGCCTGGCAGCCCCCCCTCCTCTCTGCCCCTGGGGACACCGGGAGCATCACCAGGAAGGCCTGTGCCCTGCATAGCTCGAGCCCAGCGCTACCCCCGGGTTAGGAGTGTGTGTTTGGGGGTCTCTGTAGCCCCTAAGGTCGGACCAGACAGTGTCCAGTGCTTGGCACCTGCAGGGTGCTTGTTTGATGGACGTTGGAGCAAGTAGAGAGATTGCTTGGTAACAGTCTGCCCGTAGCCGAGATGGAAAGAGACCGGAGCCAGAAGTTGCCATGGCAACCCAGACTCGACTGTGCCAGAGACAAGAAGGCGCTGTGTCAGGCGAAGGGAGGGAGCCAGCGCTGCAGCAGCACCTAGCACCGAGGGCGAAGAGGAGCCGGGCTCTGGGATGTCCCTGAAATGGTTAACATGCTCAGTTATCACGGCTGCCTTCTGCCCAGCAACACGCCTTTCTCCTCTCCAAGGCCCGGTCTACTCTCTGGATGCAGCACCCAGAGGGATGGAGATGACTTCAGGGAGGAGGGTGGTTATGTGCCTCTCCTGTGTGGCTCCAAGGTTATGGTGTCCCCAGGCAGAGGCTGCTAGGCTGGGGATTTGCGGGCCCACACCAGGTGACTCTTTGAAGATAAGCTGGAGCAACTCAACGTCTATCCCAAACCTCGTTGCTCCTCAGAGCCCACCTGCCTCTCATCCCCCTGTGTCAAAGCTTTATTTAATGCTGCAAGTGATTACACCAACAACAGCAACCAAAGCTTGAACAATAAAGGTTATTGATCGGCTTAACTGCAACGCCCAGAGGGCAGGAGCTGGTCTTGAGGGAGGCAGGGGGCCACTGAGGACACAGTTTCATGGCTCTGCCTTCTGCCTTGTCTGCTTCATGCTCAGACTGGCAAATCCAGTCTCTCCTCATGGTGACAGAGTGGCTGCTGTGTCTTAGGCTGCACATCCTTACACCTTCCTCTTTCCCAGCACACAGGCAAGTGCTCCGTGGGGTCTCACTGGTTCTGAGTCTGCTAGTTTTCCATTCCCGTACTGGTTAGTGTAGCCAAGGGCCAGGGGCTGTGCTGACTGGGCACTTGGCCCACCTGGAATTGGGGGTGGGTCCTCCACACCAATAAGAACAGCCTGAGTTTATTGAGCTCTTAATTATGCACCACGCTCTTAGCTAAGCTATACATATATTGATCATTTCATCCTCACAATAGCCCTGGGAGGTAGGACCCTGGATCAGTGGCAGCAGCAGCCTCGGGACTCGATCAGGATGCAGATGCTGAGTCAGGAGCCAGGGGGGCTGGGGAACATGTGTGTGCACCTCCAGGAGACCCCCTCACCACCCTCTAAAGCCCTCCAGGGCCGCCTCCACCTTGGGTGCAAAGCCCCAGTGGACCACCCTTCCCTGTCCCCCGGGGGGCGCCGCCCGCCCACTGGCCAGACTGAAGCCTCTGCGGTAGCCCAGCCGCCCTCACTGCCAGCCAGGAGCCCGGCGGGCCGCTGGCCGCCTCCCGCAGCCTTTGTGCCGAAAGCCATTTGGGTTGTTTCCCTTTTCTTTATGTCTTTTTTTGTGCCTCTGGGGGAAGCAGTTTCTTAGGGTTTCAGGGCTTGTGCAGGACTTTGCAACGCTGGGGTGGGACATCCTCCTGTCTCCTCTCTCCGCCCCGTCGGCTTCCTGGACCCACGTGGCCTGTCGCTGCCGCGCCGGCGTGTTGCCTGGTCTGCAGTCTGGCGTCAGTTTGCGTCTCTCTGCGGGGCTGTCAGCCCTGCCAGTGCAGGGTCAGCAGGGCCCTGGCTCTGGTGTCCTTTTCACTGGGGATGGTCATTTTTACGTAAGAGTCGATGTCTTTTTTCCTTCTCATGTGAGTAGTGGACACGGTGTGGACCAGCTTCCAGGAGCCGCTGGGGTGGGGCCCATGGGCCGTGTTTCCTTAGGGAACAGGCTGTCCCATGGTTGTCGTGGGTTCCAGGAGTGACATCGGCCAGTCTGCCGTGTCCCTGGGCTGAGTCCGCGGTGGGCCGGGTGGGCCAGGTGCCTGCCTCCTGAGCTGCCGGGTCTCCTGTCCTGGCTCCGTCCTGGGAGAGCTCTGCTGTTTCCCGTTGTTCCTAAGACAGCTTTGGTTTTGTTGCTTCACTTCCTAGTTCAGTGATTTCTGCCCTCAGTCTTTCGCCTTCTTTCCACTTTCGTTGTGTTTGCTGCATCACTTTTTTTCTAGCTTCTTGGATTACCTGCAGAACTCGTCCACATAGAGGCCTTCCAGTTCCAGATAAGAAGACCACGACTTCCCAGCCGTGCCTAATTGTATCCACGGCTGGGATCCATAGTATATTCCATATTGCTCTGTTTTCATGATTTTGTGGTCTGCGTTGCTATTTCACATACAATATGTGGCTATTTAGTTTTTAAACCCATTCCAAAAAATTACTGGGGGGACGGGACGTTTCATCCGTAATGTTAATTAGCGTGTCCTTGAATCTGTAGGGCAGAAAGTCTAATAAGGCTTTGCATTTGTCTAGAACTCGTGGAATTTCAACGTTTACCATTATATGTACCCGATATTTTTCAAGCTCTTGAGAGGTAGGAGGGGTGTAAATTTATTGGGTTATTTGTGGGTTTAGAATTGCACTGTGCAGTACAGTAGCCACCAGCCACATGTGGGCTACTTAAATTTAAATTAAAATTAACTGAAACAAAAAGTTCCTCAGGCCCAGCAGCTCCGTTTTGAGTGCTCGGTGGTCACCTGTGGCTGTGGCTGTGGAATCGGGCAGACGGGTACAGAGCAGACACTCCGGGCCAGCACTGGCTCAGGACGGCTGGCAGCGAGGAGGAAGGAGGGGCAGAGGAGCCCCCAGCGCAGTAGGAGGGCGCGCCGGCCGCTGGGGTGGAAGGCTTTGCAGGCTCAGCCGGCACAGGGGGCCCCTGGTCCCCTCAGACCAGTGGCAGCCCACCTGTCCGGTGCCGACCCTTGACCCTCCCTCTTCTCTCCGCAGCGAGCTGAGGACCAGGTACCATGTCGCGGTCACCCCCAGGCTCGTGGTCCTGAAGCCGAGCGGGGAGGTCATCACCGACAAAGGGCGGAAGCAGATCCGCGAGCGGGGGCTGGCCTGTTTCCAGAACTGGGTGGAGGCGGCCGACGTCTTCCAGCATTTCTCCGGTTGAGCTGGGGGACCTTCGGGGACCTGGCCAGGTGCTCGTCACACGGGCTGCTGCAGCGGGCTGGCGAGGGAAGAGGAGCGTGCCCGGGCTCCCTCTGCCGGCGCCGGTGCAGTTCTTTTCCCAGCACAAGCCCTCCACTCTGGCAGGAGGAAAATGCCGCTCAGGGCGGCGCGCCGGCCCTGAGCCTTGTCCGTGGTCATCTTTATTATCCTGAGCGTAGCTTTCTCCACGTGAGCTTAAGTGTGTTCATACTGAGCTGTTGGAAATCTATGCAAAACATGTATTTATACAGGCCCTTCAGGTAAAATAATAGAGTTTTTGACACATTTTTCTGGAGATCTGTTTATTTTAATGATGTGCTTTCACAAATACATTTATTACTAAAGTTTGCAGAATCTCTATCCTTTAATAAACAAGCCTGTTTCCACCTGGAGCCTGCTGAGTGCCTTCTCTCTCATTGCAAACCAGGTGGTCTTATGAGGAAGGGAAGCCCTCGAGAAATATCTTCCTCAAACACTTTGTTGTGTTTTTCAAAGGTGCTAGTTTTTAATTGAGTCTTCTTGGGATTTTTTTCTTCTCTTTGTTTTCTTTTCTCACACTTTATTTTTAATAGCATCATAATATCTTAGAAAGAAATGAAAATTTGAAGCCTGCATATTCGTGTCTCCAACATCAAACCTCCACATTTCCTGAAAGATGCTGATTGATCCAGGTAAACAAAAGCCCACACGTAATCTTTGCTAATAGCAAGAGGGCTGTTGGCGTTCCGAGTACCAGACCCGGGGCTCTCCTCTCGCTGCCCGAGATGGGCCAGTCTCCTGGCTCCTCCAGCTGCATTCCGATCTGGGCGATTGGAATCATGAAATACCGGACACTCACCTCTAGCCCAGTTCCCATCTGCCGACCCGCTCGGATCGCTGGGTCCCTCAGCTGGGAATTTGGAGCAAGGCCGTCCCTTGTAGGACCCAGGAAGCCCTTGAATTCTGGTCTGTTGAGTGGTGTGGCAGAGTGGAAGGCGGCTGGTTGCTCTGGAAAACCCGTTTGATGTGACAGCTGAGTCCTCGGGGTCGGACCACGTTGTTGGCTTCATTAGAGCGGGGCTGGGGCTCCACGGCTCAGTCACTCGCACCCCCGCTTCCTCCTCTAGGAGTCAAATTCTTTCCATTGAATGAGACTCACCGTCATCAGAGGCCAGCGGTTGATTAAAGACGTATTCGATGGAGCTAAACTGGTCATTATTTGCCCCAGAAATAAAACATGTAAGAATGCAGTTTTCTTCCCCAAAAAAGGGAGGGCATATTCATTTAATTATGGCATTTTCTTCCAGCTTTATTGAGATATAACGGACACATAACATTGTATAAGTTTACGGTGTACAGCGTGAGGATCTGATACACTTACAGATCGTAAACCCATCAGCACTGTGGCTTAGCTACCTCCTCCATCCTGTCACATGGTTACCATTTCTTTTTTTGTGGTGGGAACATTTAAGATCTAATTGTGGTATTTTAAATCACACATTGTTGGCGGGGGGTGGGCATCTCTTGCAGGTGGAATGTGCACAAACTGTGTGTGTGTGTGTGTGTGTGTGTGAACCACAACCGCAGACTTCTTATAAAGTGGAGATACGTCCCTCCAGGTAAACATGCCACGTGGGAGCCCAGGACCATGCTGACCCTGTGGGCTGGGCTGCTGTGGGCTGGGGGATGCACGGGGTCATGTGGCACTGGAAGCCCATGTGACCCACCGCTCTGGGCACTGGTCTTCCTCCAAAGCACAACTGCCCGCGGGCAATAGTAATTTAAAAGGAATTCCACCTGCTACCTGCATATTTGAAAAATAGTTAAGGAGGTCCAGCCACAACCCAAGGCTACACCGCCAGAACTCACGTGCTGCTCCCAGATCCCCCTCCAGAATCTTCTGTCTGCTCCCCGAGGCAGCCCACATGGCTTTGTTCCCCTTCCCCTCCCCTTCTCTCTCAATCCCTGTCATAGAGCTGTGGTAGCTCCTTGTCCCCATGCTGAGTCTCCTCTCGGGGACCTGGGCTGACACGCAGGGCTTCCTCGTGGCTGGGGAGGCAGCAGGTCACAGGGTAAAGAGGGCATCCTCTTCTCTGCTGCGGGGTGACAGGGAGAAGGCTCAGGACCCCACAGACCACGTCTCCATCCATCTGGTAGGAGACCTCTTGTTACTCCAGGCAAATAGGAATCCTCGGGATTAAGGCCTTGTGGTTTGGGATCAGCGTTCTCAGTGATGGGGCATAAGTCATTTCTCTTCCCATGTTCTTACTTTCCTGTTTTCTTTCTGAAACAGGAAGGTCATTATCTTTATCTTCTTTTCCTTACATATGTGTCATGATGATTTTATTTGTTATGAATAATCATCTTTGTTTTGGGGGAGAAATGCATTGTATTAATACAAGGTTTTGGATATTAATTAGTTCATTCATTAGACCAGCATCTGGTGCTTGTCAGGCATCTGGGCTGGCAGACGTTAAACATGACAGTGTAATGGCCTGTGACGAGGCTGGGAGGGAGCTCGGGGAGCTCAGGTAGGGTTGGGGCTCAGAGGAGAGGGAGGCGGGTGGAGCTCGGGGACCTGCAAGGAGGGCTGCCTATCTGACACCTCGGCTTAGTCAAGATCTCAGCAACCCTTGAGAGCAGGTCTGAGGCTATCCCCAGGGGCGGCGTATTCCTCCATGTTGATAATGACCATCTGCTGTGAGTTGCACAGAGAATGTCTCTCTGCATCCAAGGAAGTCCCTTAGGAGTGTGTCTGCACTGCAGAGCCCTGGACCTGACGGCGATGTCACCGCGCTGGCTGAAGGCGGTGGACTCGCCCAGGATCCGGCCCCCTCCCCGCCAGCAGGCTTTGCTCCAGGGTCTTTTCCTCAAGCAGCCTCACCAGCCTCCTGCCTCACATGGTGCTCACTGAGTGGCCTTCCTGGAAGAAACGATATAACCAACTGGCTGAAATAAAGCCCCAGGGCGACAGGACAGAAGGGGATGGGGTGGGGATTTTTGTGGTCCATGGAGCAGGTTTTGTGGGAAAAGGTTTGTGAGGCTTCGGGACAGGAGAAAAGAGGCAGCATTTTTAGCCTCGGCCAACATCTTTGCGGGCTGCTGTCTCGTCTGTAAGTGTCCCTGACGAGGCCCCTCTTTCCTCCTCCGTCTCCCAGCTTTGGAAGGGACCTGGAGAACCACAGACTCAGGTGGCTCCCTTCCGGGTGGGCGTCAGAGCCACCTGCTGAGTTCCTGTGGGGACGTCAGGCCCTTCGAGGCTGCTGTGTCAGGGCACTTATGCCACGAGGATGGTGTTCAGGTGCCGTTGATTAGACAGACGCACACATGTGAACAAACCCCCTTTGCTGTCCGAGTTCATCCCACTTTGCATAATCGATGGCCTGGGAACGTTCTTCCTTCCTCTCTGCGATCAGGGCTGTGGAGCCCACCAGTAGCCCGGGACAGGCCGGGACCAGCCTTGGGAGCAAAGGCCTCGTCTGCAAACAGACCCCGACCAGCCTCGGGGTGACAGATGTGCCTCCAACCCTCACCCTATGAACAACTCACCAGGGTCCCCTCCCTGCAAAGAATTCGAGTCAGAAGAGGAATGTGGTTTACCGGTGGTGGGGGGACAGTTCATCCCCCTGTCTTATGATCAACAGCTGGGGCCACCCTAATGACCTTGTTTGACCTAATCCTCTCTGTAAAGGCCCTGTCTCCAAGCATAGTCATGTGCTGAGGTCCTGGGGGTCAGGGATTCAACACAGGAACTTTAGGGAAGGGGGTCACAGCTCAGCCCACAGCATCCACACTCAGCTCCCACAAGTGCTCCCCGCTGGGCAGACGGACACACCTCCTCGCATGTAGTACCCCCTGAGCTTCCCAGCAAACACAGACAACCCAGAAGTGACAGGGGGAGGAGGAGGGGGTCCAGCCAGCTTTGCAGCGACCTATTTCCCTTCAAGACCACCCGCTCTCCTGTCCTGCCCGCCCGAGGTGGCCTCTGAGGTATGGGACAAGGAGCTCGGGGCCTCTGCTCAGGGCCAGACAGGTGGACATTGTGGCCTACAGGTAACGTGGCAAGTGCATGGGCGCCACCAGGAATGACAGCAGCCCTCTGGAGACGGGAGGCTAAGTGTAGGCTAACCCAAGATGCCCGGCTCTAATGAGACCCCAGAGAGGCGGCCACACAGGGGATCCCCCCTGAGACGTGGAGCTTCGCCACCTACCAGGCTCGGTCCTCTGTGAGCAGCCAGCCACCACTGCTTGCCCCTCCAACAACAGCGACGACAATAGTGGTAACTGCAGAGGGCTTGCTGGTACCCAGGCACATTCACCATGCGTCTCATCCCCTCGGTGTGCAGTGGGCCTGGGCGGTCAGCGCCTGCAGCAGCTCCGGGCCCAGCTCTGAGCAGGGATCCCCACTCTGCAGGGAGGGAGCCCCCGAGAGGGCTCGCTGCCTCCTCAGCTCGCTGTCCCAGCCACTTCCGTGCCCCACACCGAACAAAGGTACCCAGTGGCAGGTTTGATCTAGTCTTGAGAACGTGAAGGGTTTGGCTCCAATGGGACTTGTAGGATGCAGTGTTTGAGAGTCTGGGGGTCTCCAACACCTTCTCAGGTTAACTCAACAAAGCCGGGCGGCCCTCCCGGGGTGGCACAGGCCCTTACTTTCCCCCAGGCCCTTAGAGGGAGGGGGGGCACCTGCCTAAGGACCATGGTCCCCAGAGGAAGGCCGGGGCTGGCAGAAACCCTGAGCAGAAAGGGAGCCTGCTGCTCTCTCAGGAATAATTGCAGGGCCTCCACCATCAGGACCTCTGAATGCAAATCTTCATGCAGAAGTTTAAACCATTTCCAGCGAATTCCTTCTCAGTGAAGATGTTTTTAAAAGGCCCGGCCACCTTCTGTAGGACAGCCCCTCCTGGACCAGCCGGACGCCTCCACCCACCAGCTCTGACCTCGCTGCCTGTGAACCCGTCTTCACTGTGGAGACAAACCTCCCGGTTCATCCACCCTCCACCTGCCGCCGGCTCCTGCCGTCCCGAGGGGCTGACCCCTGCAGTGTGGACTGGAAGGCCCCGAGGCTGTGGGGTCCGGGGTCACGCAGTGCCCTCGGGGTGAAGGAGCAGGGCTGTGGGCGTGGAGGGGAAGCACGGATTTCTTTCCCAGGTTACAAAATCTCAGGCTGGCTCGAGAGCTTCTTAAACTCAACCCCACAAGCAGAGGTGATAAATAGAACTTTTATGACTCTGGTTTACATAAAAAATGAAGGTTTCTGTGACAGAACAAATGGACAAGTAACTAAGAGAGAAGACAGCTGCTGCCGAAACCACCGGGAGGCTCCTCCCCACGTTGTCAAAGGAGCTCCCACAGGTGACAAGAGAGGACGGTGGGGAACGTGCAAGAGGCACGAACAGGAGGGTTACAGAACCGGGGACCCAACAGGCTCACAGGCCACGAGAAGACGTCCTCGCAGGGGAAATTTTGCTTATTGACCAAATATTAAAATACACTTAGACTGAGGGCTCTCACGTGTGGGGCCGGGGTTGAAACATAGAGATAGGCCGACCTGCCCCCGCTCGCCGCTCTGCACACCGAGGCACACACACGCACGTGCAGGCAGCGCCCTAGTCTGACCTCTGTAGCTTGTATTTCTCCCTTCACGGTGTCCGTTGCTGATGTCTTCCTATTTGTACACTGAGCTCTTCTCCCATCTTCCCACTGCTCAGGCCTAACGTCTAGGCTCCATCTGCAATTCCCGTTCTTCCCTGGCACCCCACACCTGGCTCCTCAGGGCTCCTATCTCCAACCACCCACCCCTCCCAGGTCCACCACCAGCCCTTGCCCCAGGACCCCGGCCTCTCACTCGGACGGTCACTGTGTCCCTTGGCTGGGCTCCCGGCCTCCACTCCTGACGCCCTAGGATGTGTGGTCCACACAGCAACTAGAACGGTCCTCTGGATGTTGAAATCTGATCGTGTTATTTCCCTGCCTCTCAATGCCTTGGACTAAAGCCCAAGTCTTCCCTGTGACCACCCACTGCTCTCCTGTTTCTCTGCACTCACTCGCTCCACCCCTGCCACACCACCCTCCTTCCTCTCTCCCTGGAGTGTCCCCGCCCATCTCTCTGCAGCACTCACCCTCCAAATCATCCACGTCTGCCCACACGGCTCCTCGGAGGCTGCTTCCCTGACTGGCTATCCAAACGGCACCCAACTCCTCAAGTGCTGACTTTCATCAAAGCCCTTCTCTGAGGTGATCAATCTGTCTGTCTAGCTGTCTATCTATCTATCATCTAGCTATCGTCTATTCTGTCTTTCTATCTATCTATCTATCTTTCTATCATCAAGCTATCTAGCTATCATCTATTATACCTATCACCTAGCTATCATCTATCCAGCTATCGTCTTTCTCCCCAGACAGAACGTAAGTTCCCTGAGAGCAGAAATTCCATTCACATCTGGGTTGTAGACCTGGTCTGTAGTGGATGCTCCACGGCTATTTGTTGACGTGCTGAATTCTTTTCCTGTCTACTGAGCACTTCCACACGGGGGCACAGCACGTTCTGTCCAGTCCTGCATCGGTGGACTTGGTGCCAGTCTTGACCTGTTACTGCAGTGAGTGTCCTTGTGCACACGCCTGCCAGCACTTTCCTTGGAATACAATGAATTTGTAACGAATTGGTAAAGAATAAAAAGGTAACCCATGCTTATGTTTCTGACCGACATGCTGTTGTCCTGTCACGATTTAGGGAATAACCCGTCTTTCTCCTGCTGTGTTAGTAAGGGCATTGAACTGTGACTTAAAACACACAAGCTTTCCTTGTCCGTGTGACAGTCCAGCAGGGAGCGGTCCAGAGGCCGGGCGCCCCCGCCTGCTCCCTCCGGTGCTCTCCTCCCTAAGGCCCCGGGGCGGGACCAGCGTGAGGCCCGGAGGCGCCCACGCTCTGAGCTCCAGGCGGCCTCCCTCCCATGACCCTGAGCGCCGGGGTCTCCTTACAGAGCCTCACCTGGTCCCCGCCCTGCCCTGGGTGTTTTCTTCTCCTGTGTGACCACAGGGTCCTCCATGCGTGCCCCAGGCCTCCTGCCGGGGGAACCTGGGGAAATGACTTGTAAGTCAGAGATGACCCAGGGCGTGGAAGTGCGCACCAGGCACCCGTGGGTATTTGGGCACCCGAAATGTGGCTAGTGTGACTGAGCGACTGAGTTTTTAGTGATGCTTAATTTTAATTAATTTACATTTACATTTAAATGGCTGCACGTGGGTAGTGGCTACCGCGTGGGACCGCACAAGAGAATGCACACTCGGAATTCTGCCTCGGTCTCCCTGGCCCAGACTCAATCACGTGGCTGCACCTGAGCGTGACAGCAGGTGCAGCTCTGAACGCAGCCCTGGGGCTGCTACTGAAGGGGCGACACTGGGCCCTGGGGGTTGGTCAGCAAGGGGGCCGCAGCCATGTCTGGAAGAGTCGCCCTGCCTCGTGTTTCTTCCCGTGTTTATATCTATTCATGTCTCTTCCTGGTCTCTCCAGGTGGTACACCTGTCGGTTTGTCACATCAAACTGTTTCAATTTCTACAACTTTATAGTGTGTTTTAACATCTGGTAGAGCTAATCTTCCCTTGTTTTTATTCCTATTTTTCAGAATTTTTAAGTTCGTATTTTCAGAGTTTTGTTATATGTTTAGTTTTTCCATAACAAGCTAAGCATCAGTATCTTGTTCAAAAGGGAATCCTGTTGTTTTCACGTGGCTCCACATTTAATTTACGATACGTTTGGGGAGAGCCGACACCCTCAGTGTCAGAGCTTCTGTCCCCTGGGACCTGCTGGCCTGTCACTCAAGTCTGTTTCCACCTCTGCTGCAGTTTTAGTTTCTCCACACAGCCCTGCTCGGATCTTGCTCCTTTGCACACGTTTGTTGCTGTTGCCTTTGTAAAGAGAGCTCTGTTCCTTTTTTTTCCCCTCAAGCTGGTTTTTATTTATATGTAGAAGGAAGGCTCCTTCAGCACGTAGACGTGTCAGCAGCCACCTTACGTTTTACTGTGGTTCCTCGGGTCCCCCGTCGCGTCTGGATTTCCTGAGCACGTGTGGCACTAGCTTCCAGGGATGATGGCTTTGCCTTCCTCTTCTTCACAGCTCTCATCTCTGTGTTCTTCTCTTACCTCAAATCAACATTTTTTAATGGCAGAGAATGATGAGAATGTTTCACTATCAAGTTTGATATTTATTTTTGGTTTAAGATATGCTTTTTATCATAATAAGAAAATATCTACTTATTAAGTGTTTTTAAAATTTAATCAGGAACGGATACTGAATTTTTAAAAATGCCATTTTAGCTTTTCCGCAGATAATTACATAGTTTTTCTTCTTTGACTTCTTAATGTGGTAAATTGTGTGAATAGATGTCCTAATTGGAATTATCCTTGCATTCCTGAGGGATAAATCCTACTTGGCCATGGTTTATTATTATTTTAATGAGCTTTGGAATTAAATTTGCTAATATCTTATTGAGGCTATTTGCAGAGAGGTTCACACATAAGATTGCTCGGTTTGTGCTATTTTTTGTGCACCAGGTCTTGCCATGCACAGCGATGTGCCCCCCGAAGCCTGCAGACTTCTTCAGGGTGCAGACTCCGGTGCCCGTCGGGGCGTCGTCCCCTCTCCAGCCTCGTGTGCACTGTGTGGCTTTTCATGGGGCGGAACTCTTGGTTTGGCTTTTCTTTTGGCGAAGGGGGCGGGGACACGCCGCTGGGGGTTAGATGCTCTATCAGATGTAACGTCTGAGGCGCCTTTGTTCCAGGCCGAGCCCTCCGCTCCTCCTTCTGTGAAATGGAGACGTTATCGCCCCTCCGCATGATGCTGTTGGGATTAAATGGGTCACTAACATGCAGACTTCCAAGAACAGCGCCCGGCGCCCAGTATACGTTATTGTAAGTGTTTGCTGTCATGAGGATGAATGCTCCTATTCATTTGTTAGCCCCAGAGAATGCCAGGTTTGATGGGAGGAGCCAGTCCTGCCTCGATGCCTTCCATCTTCAGGGCTGGGGCTGCAGGTGTGCGGGAAGGAGCCTCCGAGTGGAGACCGGAGCTTGGAGCCTGCGGGTGGGAAAGTCGCAGGGGCGGCTGAGCTGGCCCGAAGACTGGAGCCGTGTTTCCTGCTAGCTGAAGCCCTCTTTCTCTCCTCCCGCCGTTTGGGGCTGTCGCTTGCCTCGCCAACCCCGGGCGCGAGTGCAGCTGAGCCGGACCTGCCACCTGATGTGGCAGCTGCCCTGGCAGAGCTGCTGTTTCCAGGTGAGGGCCAGATAAACTTGGGAGCCAACTCCCGGGTCAGCGCATTTAGTCCCGTCCTGTGTAATTCATCATAGGCTCTGCTCTGCCAGTTGGAGTCTCAGAGCCTCGAGCATGTGGGGATGTCCCACCCAATAAACTGCTGCCCTGAGGAGACTCGAGGTGCAGGCTTCCCCCAGAATTGGCCCCCCGCACACATCTCCGCGGAGACCCTGGCCAGACAAGGGAAGGTCACACCTACCAGAGGGAAACATCCTCCCCATCACAGGACACTCCGGCAGGGGCTGAAATGTGTGGTGAGCGCTTGGTTACAGAGCACCCGGCTTGGAATCCTGGCTGCGTGGCCCGTGTCCGAGTCTGCCTTCCAGACTCAAGTGGTCACTGACCGGATGGAAAAGGTGAGTAGATGTCCAGAGTCTGGGGGATGTGATGTGTGTGCCCAGCGAGGGGGGCTCTTCCTGTCCGAGTGGCCTGCAGAGATGGTTCCTGAGACAGGAATGGGGCCTGGGGGGCAAGGACAGGACAGGGAGAAGACACCTCCATTCCCTCCTGGAGCCAACGGTGGTCAGAATGTGGAGGCAGGAAAGGACCCCAAGGGGTAAGCGGAGTCTTATGACAAGGGAAGTGGGCGTCAGGCCGGTGAGTGCGACCAGTGCCAGGCCTGGGGTTCAGGTGGAGGGCTGTTTCCCCGGGGCCTGAGGATCCTTACTGCAAGGAATGCAAACTACAAGAAAGAGCAAAAGATACAATCCTTGGTTATTGTGATATATGACAGCTCAAGTGAAAGTAGGAGATGGACCAAGCCCCTCTTGTGTCCAGGGGAACCACAGCCCCCCGTCTCAGGGCCCCCTGCCGAAGGATGTGTTGGGGATCCAGATGCTGGCCCAACCCAAAGGACAGCCTCTGGTCTCAGAGCCCTTTCCAAAGGAAAACAGTGTCCTGAAACAGCAGGTGACCACGAAGACTAGACTGAGGGCCACAGTAATGGGGGCAGACAGGGGGCAGAGGCCTGGGACTTGTGCCAGCCGAGGGGAAATCCTGAACTGGCTATGAGGAAATGGGGTGAATAATCAAGGGTCAAAACAAAGGTCTTCAGGCGGCACTCTCCAAGGTTGAGGGGACGAACGGGAGCCCCTGCTGGCCCTCAACATCCAAGGCCCTAAACACATCTGCTTTGTCACTCTGGTTTGGAGGAATTTGGAAAGGTCCAAGCCAACGGTGGCAACAGGGCCCTGACCTGCAGTTACTGAGGTGAGGGTCCTGCAATTGAATCAAGAGGAAGATTGACAAACAGGCCAGCGTCCCTTGGCTGGTCCCCTGCTGGGGACCCAAAGCCATGTACCCACGAGTATTACATGTCCGGGGTGGAGAGTTTCTGGGACTCCGAGACACGGAGCCCCATGGGCTGTGGAACCAGAACCCCTTCGTGGTCCTAACAGAGGCTACAATTACGTGGAGAGGCCACAGGAACGCCTGGGCTCCTAAGGTGGCAGTTTGGATGAAAATTGGAACATTTCAGCAGGCTTTATGTGAAGAAGTTGTGTCTCTCTCACCTCAGTGTTTTCTGGGGTGTTGTCTGGCGGGGGACACTTCCCCTACCTAGTATTGTAAAACCAAAACTTGTGGGCGAAGCCCTACAGTTAGGAACACAGGGGCCGGTGGATCGCGGGGAAAGTTTGGACAAAATCTGGCGTGTCTGCACAGGCTTCGTGGGACGAGGCTGCATCTCTGACCAGGTCGTGTGATGGGGGCAGATGTTTCCTCTCCCAGCTTTGTGACAACATTAATGGGATACGTTGACGGGAACAGCGAGACTGTGGGAGCCCCCACTGCTGGAGTGCTGGTGTGGACAGTTCTCTGTACAGCAGTAGCCTGCCTGAGGCGGAGACTGCGGCTTGTGACAGAGCCTGCGAGCGCCACCCAGCGACAGCCACTGGGACGTGGGCTGGAGAATTTCCATTCCAGGGGCAACAGCCAGCTTGCTGTCCAACATTAACTGAAACTGCCCTATGACCAGAGGACACAGAATAATCTTGAAATCTGAAACCCCCACGACGTCGTGGGTAATGTTGGAGAAGTGCTCCGATAGAGAGGTCAGCACCCAGAGGACTTCTGTGCTAAGATGGAAATGGAGTGCAGAGGACCATGCCCGGTCGGGGGATGCAGTTACTCAGCATCTCAGAAGCAGATCGGCAGAGTCCCAGACCCGGAACGTGGAGTGGCGGCTGCCAGGGCTAGGGAGGAGAATTTCGGAGTTGTTGTGTAACGGGTGTGAAAGGGATCTGGAGATCTGTTTCACAACAACGTGAATATACTTGACCCTACTGGACTGTACACCTAAAAGGGGTTAAGATGGTAAATTTTATGTTTCGAGCATTTTACCACAATTAAAAGAGCAAAAGATCTGTATAGATATTTCTCCAAAGAAGATACACAAACAGCCAATAAGCACATGAAAAGATGCTCAACATGGTTAGTTATCAGGGAGATGCAGATCAGAACCACAATGAGACAGCCCTTCCCAGCCCCGAGGCCGGCTGTCTAGAGACTAATAGCAAGTGATGAGGGGACTGGAGGCCTGGAGCCTTCTCACTGCTCCTGGGAATGTAAGATGAGGCAGCCTCCTTGTGAAACGGTGTCATAGTTTCTTTAAAAAGTTGACATAGACTTACCATTTAGTCCAGCAATTGCACTTATATATACACCAGGAGAACTGAAATCATCCGTCCATGGAAAAACTTGAGCACAAATGTTGATAGCAGCGTTATTCATAATAACCAGACAGTGGAAACAGCCCAGGTGTCCATCAGTCAGTGACCAGATAAACAGAATGTGGTCTATATGAATGCTGGAATATTATTCAATGATAAAAAGGGATGAAACACTGACACACACTACAGCCTGTTGTATGTTTCAAGGTGGATGAACCTCAGTGAAAAGGGCCGGTCACAAAAGACCGTATATTGTATGATTCCGTCTATATGAAGATGTTCAGAACCGGACATCTGTAGAGACAGAGAAAAAGTGGTTTATTAGGACTGGGGAGGGGAAAGAATGTGGGAAACGGGGAGTGAGTGCCCGTGGAGACAAGGTTTCTTTTTGTGGTGACAGGTGTTATAAAATTAGATTGTGGGGCTCTGAGAAAATCCTAAAAACCATTGTTTTAGACACTGGAATGGGTGAATCATATGGTATGTGAATTATGTCTCATTAAAAAATAAAACTAAACTAAAAAAAATCAAAGAAATCCTTATGGTGCATCTGCTCTGCTGGAGACCGAGGGGATGAGACAGACGAGCTCTCCCTCCGCAGGACCTGACGGCCCACGGGAGGCGGCCTTGTCCAGGAAGAAGAAATAAGGGAGCCGCCCGTGGCCTGCTGTGCTGAGTGTTGTGAGGGAAGACCCCAGTGTGAGGTGGAGATCTGGGGATCTGGGGGTGGCTTCCTTAAACAGTTATTCAGGGCGGGTCCCCGGGAACAGCAGTTTTCAGCTGATCTGAAGGGGGAAGGAGGCAGCCTGTGGGAGTGTTTTCTGGGCTTGAAGGTGTTCCTGCAAGCCTGCGTGACCTGCTCCGTGTGTTCTGGAAACTTGGGTGGGGGATCTCGGCAGGCTGGTGGTCTGATTCGGGTGACTACAGATGCCATCCTGAGGGCAAGACCCCAGGGACAGAGATCTCACTGTCATGCTGGTTCCATGCCCATCAGATGGCTAGGTTTAAATCATTCCTTCTTGATAATTCCTTAATTGATTTTTACACCACATTTTTAAGCTTAAAAAAGATTACCAAAAAAAGTGATGTTAAGCTCCCCCTTTATTCTTGTGAATTAGGTGAGAGAAGATGCAGAAGAAGACCCTGGAGAGTTGGGTGTGGGCCCCTGCAGGGCCTGTGTCACCCACCCCAGATTTCATGGCCGAGGACTGAGCCCTCCTGGGCCACAGGGTGGGACTGGAATGCACGGGGGTCTTGACTTTTTTACACCTGCTTCAACAGCCGGCTTCTCCTTTCTCATGTTGAGGCGCCCGTCAGATCGCAGCTGAAGCACGTGGCGTGGCCCTGGGCCCCCTGGAAGGATGCTGGTCAACTCACATCTCCTTGGATGCGAGGGGCCCCCCAGAACTGGGAGGAGAGGACGAGCCCTGCTCTCCGTGGGACTGTGGGGCGGCCTCTGCTCCCTCTTGGACTGTGGGGGGCAGGAGCCTGAGTGCCCGGGCCTCCCCAGACCCCCCTGCCACACCTCCACCAGAATGTCTCTGTGCACCCCCCTTGACTTCACCATGGTGCAGGAGTTGCAGCAAAGAGGGGTGAGCTGTCCCCCCACGTGGTGGTAGCTAGGGGGTCCCAGCTTCTAGCGCTGAAATGTGTCCTGGTCCAGGCCTGAGCCCCAGGCCAGGCTTGTGGCTGAGACCCCATGGGCACAGAGTGGGGTAGGGGCCTCATGATGCTGTGTGTTGGGGGGGTGGGCACAAGGGCAGAAACCTGGGGGCCTGGGGCAGGGGGTGACAGAGAAAAGGAGCATGGACAAAGAGGAGTGTGACGGGAAGGAATAGGGAGGGAGGGGTGGAGGAGAGGAGAAAGGAAAGGGGGAGAGGAGGGGAGCGGGGAGGGGAGGGAGGGGAGAGAGGAGAGGGGAAATGGGAGGGGAGGCGGAGATAACTGTGCAGGAACCTGTTGAAGATCAGAATCAGCTGCCCCAGGAGAGGGAGTACCTGTCGGAGCCCCGGACACAGTGAGAGGCTGCAACACACGGATTTCTGAGCGACTCTTGGCACCAGGACGAGGAATCACTCCCAGTTCTTTTCCTTTATGCTTGTCTCTGCTGTCAGTGGCTTTTCCTCACACATCCGTGGCTCAGTGCAGCCTTGAGGTCTAAGCTAGGGTTTGAAATAAGATTCGGCATGAACACAGCCTTCGTATGAATACCGTGTTACTTCTGAGGAGAAATGTGTGGGTTCTGGCTCTGAGAGTGCGGAGACCCAGCTGCTGTGGGAAAGCCCCTCACGCTTCAGGCCCAGGGATGTAGCTGTCATCTTCTGCACAGGACAGGGGTGTGCAGGTGGCCTGGGGGCTTCCTGTGGTGCAGGGGCTCCAGCCCAGGTGGGTGGGTGAACCCCAAGAGCCCTGAGCCCCTGGAGTGGGAGTGTTTGTGCTGCCCCCCTGGGCAGGGGCGCAGACAGCCCCACGGGGACACTGGGGAAATGGCAGCCTGTTTAGTGTGAGCAGGGCCTAGGAGAACCCTGGTGGTCCTGAGGCAGTGCCAGCTGCGGCAGCAGAGGCCTCGTGGGAGCCTCGGGCACCCCCACTCCACCACCACTGTGCATCCCGTCCTCCCTGCACTCCGGTCCCTGTGCAGCCTGGGCTCCCAGCCGAGGTGGAACGTGGAGAAATGGGTAGGGCCTCATAGAAGACGACAGAGAGCCTGGGATGTGACGGCTGTGAAGAAAGCTACGGGGCGGATGGCAAAGAGCACCAGAGAGGTCCTCAAGAAGGCAAGGGGCAGGTGCCTTATTTATAAGAGGAAGTCAGGCTCAGCTACCACAAAGATAATGACGCAGGGTGAGGGGCCAGCTTGGCTAAGGGGGGCTCCTGGGCCCCGTGGACCAGGAGAGCCTGGCGCAGCTCGTCTCAGGTGCCGCCCCCTGCGGGGCTGGTCTGCAGTGCCCATGGCCCTGCCCAGGATCTCTGTAGTTGGAGAATGTGTACATTTGAAAACTGTGGGTACACATGATGCAAAAACATGGATCCCTGTGGACCTGGCCTTTCTTTTTACTAATAAAATTGATTTGGTCATGAAAGTCATTTATTAATTGTAGGAAATTTGGAAAATACAAAAACGACAGAAAGAGAATAAAAATAGCCCACAGCCTCACCGCTTGGAGTGGGCCAGTGCCAGCAAGCGGGTGCATTTCCTCTCTCCCAGGTGGGCAGCTGGATGTCAGGGGGGAAGTCGAAGTGGCTCGAGGATGCTGCAGGGCTGGCCTGTGACATGTCCACACTGCCCCCTCATGGCCACCTGCCCCGGTGGCCACCCCCACATTCAGAGTGGAGGCACAGAGCTCATCCCCCACTTCGGTAGGGCAGGGAGCTGGGGGAGAGGGGCAGCCTTGGAACCTGGGGTCCATGGAGGGGGCTGACTCTTGGGGAAAAGGAGCCCAGCAAAGTCCTGAGGAGCTCCAGAGAGGGGAGCCGCACCCAGGCCGGTGGGGCAGCGGGACGACAGTGGTGGGTGGGCAGAGGGGCCGCCTGGCCACAGCCAGCCCTGTGGGGATGAGTAGGCAGTCCAAGTCCCTGTAGTTGTGACAGCCACCTCGCTCCTGCCCAAGAACTCAGAAGGGACGATAGGACCTGGGGACCAAAGATAGGATGTCCTGCTAAGTAAGGGGGGAGGAGGTTCTTGGAACATCAAGGTTTGAGGCATGTTGGCAAATGTGACACATTTGTCCACACCAGAAGTCGAAGCCACCCCACCACCGACAGGTGGTCTCTCTCCTCCTTCCACCCGACTGATGCTGCCTTTCCGCAGCCCAGCACTCCAACACCCCAGGGGTGTCATCTGGCCTTCCCCTAGTCTTCATCAGCAGGTTAGACACAGCTAAACATGCCTCCCCTCCCCCTCCCACCTCCTCTACCCCTTCTGCCCCCCCTTCCCCTCCCCTCCTCTTCCCTTCCTCCCCCTCCCCCCTCTTCCGCTCCTCCTCCTTCTTTCTTCTTGTTAAATTTTGAAGAGATTTTATTTTTAAAATTTTTAACTTTCTGTTTTGAAATGACTTTGGACTTAAAGTTGCAAAACCAGTACTGAGAATTCCCATCTGCTCCTCCAGTGTCAGTATCTGTACAGTAACCTTACGATGGTCAGACCAGGGGATTCACACGGATGCAGCACTGTTGACAAATCCACCCACCTCATTCAGACCCCCCACGGCTCTGCCGATGTCTGTCTCTGGGCCAGGACCCCATCCACTCTCGAAGGTTGCATGGTCTTGGTCTTGCACATGTCCTTGGTCTCTTTTAGGCTGGAAGTTTCCTCTGCCTTTGTCTGTCAAACCTTTAGACTTTTGAAGAGTAATGGCCAGGATTTGTAACATGTCCCTCAGTTTGGGTTCGTCTGATATTTTCTCACAATTAAATTTAGGTTTTGCATTTTTGGCAAGAAGACCATAAAAGTGATATCGTGTCCTCCTCAATGCGTCTTATCTTGAGTCCCATAATGTCTGTATGTTGCCTCACTGGTGCTGCTGACCTGAATCACCTGCTAAAGTGGGTCTGACAGGCTTCTCCTCTGCAAAGTTGTTGTCTTCCCCTTTGTAATGCGTGCCATTAACCTCAACCCAGGAGCCCAGAGAAATGGCTGGGCCTCTTCCAGTCCAGGTTCGACACGTCCCTCCCTTATCCTGCCCTTCCTGAGTCACGGGGTAAGGATGCTCACCCAGGCAGGCAGAGGACCCAGTGGTGTCTTGCGAAGGGCAGCCACACATCCTCACCCTGGGACAGGACAGGTTGTGATCACTGGAATGCCAATGTGAACCCTGTCACTTCCAAGATGTGTGCACACCCCCCTACCCAGCTCAAATCCAGTGACCATAAAAGGACAGGGAGCGAATTTTCCCTGGCCTCATTCCAAGACCAGGACATTGTGTTCCCAAAGTCTACCTTAGCTCCAACGTCTTTACCTACTAGGGTTGTTTTTCTGCTGCTGTGGTGGAATTGCCATTTTCAGTAGCTGAGAGAATTTCAGAATTTATTTCTCTCAGTGGGAAACACCACAGTGAGGGAGATGGTTACTGGAAGCTGTTATTTTTCCATATGGATCCTTGAACAAATGGCCATAATTCATCTTTTAAAGGGATTAATCTTTTTCTACAGGATGCTATCCGTGGAGCAGATAGATATCTAGATATAGATATTTCTTGTCCATTTTAATTCTATATCTTTACGGCTTTGAGGCATAATAAAAACGGAGAAGGAACCCAGCCAACAGCAACTGACTACTGTTCCCGCAGGAGATTTATTACTGGCCCTGGAAGTAAATCATGGCTGAGCATGTGATCCCACTCAATCAGATCAGGCTAAATATAGACTCAGAGAGGAGTCGTGTGGAACATCGATAGAGGCCGCGAGCTGCCACCTGGGTTTGTCGTGTC
Source organism: Ceratotherium simum simum (assembly GCF_057802395.1). Taxonomy (NCBI): domain Eukaryota; kingdom Metazoa; phylum Chordata; class Mammalia; order Perissodactyla; family Rhinocerotidae; genus Ceratotherium; species Ceratotherium simum. The sequence goes on along the minus strand of NC_141919.1, from coordinate 54,289,382 downwards.
TTTTTCAGAAAGCGGTGAATTCCACCCAGCATGCAGCTTCCTTAAAACAAAGCTGAGGGATCATCCTTGCTCGTTCCTGGAGGGAAGCTCGAAGTGCCGAGAAAATATATCCCCAGCTGTATTTGGATTTATAGAATTTTAGAAAAAAATTCTGTTATCCTCTTAGAAAATGCTCCCCTTGATACCCCATAACACGCCACCCTTTGTAGGACTATCATCCACAACTATTCTGATGACAAGAAGCATTAACGCGGACTCATCTTACTGATATTTCTCTACATGCCCAAAGGAGTTGGTGCGGTCTTTCTGGAAAAAAAGACCTTCTCAGACCTGTAATGTTCATCAGAATATCAGAGAGACTCAGGATTGGGTAATCCAGCTGCCCCGCCAGCCCCACCGCCACCTTGGAAGAACGCCACAGAAGTCCCCCAGGATGGCTGAAGACCCACCTGCTAACCAGGCCCTTCAGCAAGCGAGTCTGCACAGCTCTCTTGTATCCCTCGCTCCTGAACCAGTTCTGCTCTGGGGAGGTGCTTCCTTGCGTCTAGCAGAGTCCCTCCTGCTGACTTTGCGTGTTGTTCCTTCCTCTGTTTTAATGCATAGCTTTACAATCATGGAGCACTTGTGTTGTAAGGTTGCTCAGCGCCCAGCCGTGTAACTTAACAGGGCAGAAGCATGGGCCCTGCAGGGCAGATCAGAGGCCTGGTCCCCTGACCTGAAGAGCATTTCTTTTCTACCACGTGGGCTCTGTGGAAAATATATCTAAATCCCTCCGCAGCCTTCGCTTTTCAAGTTCAGATGATCCTTGAACCTCTCCCAATAAATATAATTTTCTAAACTTTAGATATTTTCTTCGTATTTTCTCCTAGTTCTCTGTGTACAGATAAAATTGTGGTATACTGTGCCGGTCTCAGAACAAGCAGCAGGCTCTCCTATTACTGTCTGGGATAGTATCCTCTTCCTTAATAATCCATTAACCAAATGAAAATATCTCCTGAGCAACTAGTGCACAAAGTGTCAGACAGTGAGATATGCACAGAGGATACAGAAATGAGCAACAACACCATCCATCCTTCAGGGACCTATTGCTATTTGTGTGTGTGTGTGTGCATGCGCTCGCGTGTGTGCATGTACACTCAGGTCCATGTGCATGTGCGTGTCTTGAGTAACATTATTTGGAGTAATAAGACCACAACAGTTTTGGAAAGATTGCTGCTTGCAATGTGGAGGATGATTGGAGGGGTTAGTAATCTGATAAGGGGTTAGTATCCAAAATATATAAAGAGCTCAGACAACTCAATATCAGAAAACAAGCAATCTGATTGACAAATGGGCAGAAGATCTGAATAGACATTTTCCCAAGGAATACGTACAGATGGTCAACAGGTGTATGAAAAGATGCTCCACATCACTAATCATCAGAGAAATGCAAATGGAAACCACAATGAGGTATCACCTCACACCTGTTAGGATGACTATTATCAAAAAGACAGGAAATACCAAGTGTTGGCAAGGGTGTGGAGTAAACTACTTGTGGGAATGTGAATTGGTGCAGCCACTGTGGAAAACAGTATGGAAGTTCCTTAAAAAATTAAAAATAGAACTACCATATGATCCAGCTATCCCACTACTGGGGGTATATATCCATAGGAAATGAAATCAAGATCTTGAAGAGATATCCACACTTCCATGTTCATTGCAGCATTATTCATAATAGCCGAGATATGGAAATAACCCAAGTATCTATCAGCAGATGAGTGAATAAAGAAAATGTGGTGTGTATATTTATCGATCTATCTGTCTGTCTATCTATCCATCTATCTATCATCTATCTATCTATCTACCTATCAATCTATCTACAACGGAATATATATATACACAACGGAATACTATTCCGCCATAAAAAGATGGAAATTCTGCCATTTGCAATGGCTTGGATGAACCTGGAGGACGTTATGCTAAGTGAAATTAGCTAGACAAATACAGAAAGATAAATACTGTCTGATCTCACTTATAGGTGGAATCTAAAAAAGTCAAACACATAGAACAGAGAATAGAACCGTGGTGTTCTGTGTCAGTCTCAGCCTGTCGATAACTACTGTGGCTGGACTGGTCCTTGTGGTTCTTACTATGAGTGCAAGACTCTCTTCAGCAATAACCATTAGGAAACTCGGAAAGAGACAGGGTTTATTACTCACGTGTCCTGGAAGTACATGGCACACCTGGGGGACCTCAGCAAGGTCGCAGGTAGAGAGAGAGAGAGTGCAGGCCTGGGGTTCTGCTTTAATTGGGGTCAAGGGTGGGGGCCTGGGGTTTCATAGGCTCACTTTCTTGGTGAACTTAAAATACGAGTGAGAATTTAAAGTGTGAGAAGAGGAAAACACGTGGTCCAAATGGACAATTATCAAAATCAACCAAGGTGTCCAAACAAAGGAGCCTTGGTGGAGGGGGCTGGCTCTTTATTTAGTCATGTGGCTAGCAGTGTGTTTATTGGACATAGCCATCTTTGAAGTGGATGTTTTTTTGAAGTGGATGTCTTGGCAATCAAAGCTTAAGCCAGGCACTTGCATTACAAAAAAGAAAAACCAACTTTCAGGGCTTACACTACACACGGTTACCAGGGACTAACGGGGTGGAGAAAATGGGGAGGGTTTGGTCAAAGTGTACAAACTTTCAGTTATAAGATGAATAAGTTTTAGGGATTGAATGTACAGCATGATGACTATAGTTAAAATATTGTATTGTGTACTTGAAATTTGCTAAGGAAATAGATCTTAAACTAAATCTTCTCAACACACACACGTGGTAACTATGTAGAGGTGATATTTGTTACTTAGCTGAATGGTAGTGATCATTTCACAATGTATACGTATATTGAAACATCAAGTTGTAAACCCTAAAAATATACAATTCTTATATGTCAATGATATCTTAATAAAGCTCTTAAAATAAATAATATATTTATAAAAAATCTGAGTCTCTTTTGGTGAGCATATAGCTAGAATTAAAAAAAAAAATCCATTCTCCCAGTGTATGCTTTTTAATAGGAGAGTTTAATCCATTTACATTTACTGTCATTACTGTTAAGAACTTACTTCTGCCATTTTTATATTTGTTTTCTATATGTTTTATAACTTTTTCTTCCTCAAGTCCTCCACTATAGCCTTCTTTTCTGTTAAATAGATATTTTCTAGTGTACTGTTTTAATTCCCGTGTCATTTCTTTTACTATGTGTTATTTATTTGCTTTTTAGTGGTTTCCCTGGGGATTACAGTTAACATTTTAATTTATAATAATCTAGTTCAGATTAATAACAACTTGATTTCAATAGTATATAAGAAGTTAGCTCCTATATAGCTCCATTTTCTGCCCCTTTATGTTGTTACTCTCACAAATTACATCCTTCTACACTGTGTGCCCCACAACATATAATTATTGCTTTATGCAGTTGTCTTTTAAATAATTTAGGAAAAAAGAGGAGTTATGAATAAGAAATACATTAATACTGACTTTTATATTTATCTATGTAGTTACCTTTACCAGTATTCTTTATTTCTCTGCGAATATTTGAGTTACTGTTCAGTGTCACTTCATTTCAGCCTGAAGGAGTCCTTTAGCATTTCTATTAATAGAGCCTGTCCATTAGTGACAAACTCTCAGTTTTTGTATATCTGGGAATGTCTTAATTTCTCTGTCATTTAAAAAATAAATATTTATTTTTTGAGTAGTTTTAGGTTAATAGAAAATTGAGTGGAAAGTACAGAGATTTCCTATTTACCCCTCCCACCAGGTTCCCCTATTACTAACATCTTGGATTACTGTGGTGCACTTGTTACGATTGATGAGCCAGTATTGATACATTATTATTAACTAAAGTTGATAGCTTAAATTAGCTTCATTCTTTATGTTCTATAGTCTATGAGATTTTGACAAACGTATAATGACATGTATCCACCATTATAGTGTCATGCAGAATAGTTTCACTGCCCTGAAATTCCCCTGTGCTTCTACTATGCATACCTGCCTTTCTCTCCTGCACCCCTGCAACCACTGATCTTTTTACTGTCTCTGTGGTTTTGCCCAGAACGTCATGTAGTTGGAATCATACAGTATGTAGCCTTTTCAGATTTGCTTCTTTCACTTAGAAAAATGCATTTAAGTTTCCTCCATGTCTTTTCATGGCTTGTCAGTTCATTTCTTTTTACCACTGAATAGTATTCTATTGTATAGATGTACCAAAGTTTGTTTATCCATTCACCTACTGAAGGACTTCTTGGTTGCTTCCAAGTTTTGGCAACTATGAATACAGCTGCTATAAATGTTTGTATGTAGACATTTTTCAACTAATTTGTATAAATACCAAGGAGTGTGACTCCTGGGTCATATGGTAAGAGTATGTTTAGTGTTGTAAGAAATTGTCCATCTGTCTTCCAAAGTGGCTGTAACATTTTGCATTCTCACCAGTAATGAATGAGACTTCACACATCCTTGTTAGCATTTGGTGGTGGTAGTGTTTTGGATCTGAGCCATTCTACTAAGTATGAAGTGGTGTCTCGTTGTTGTTTTAATTTGAAATTCCCTAATGACATATGAAGTTGAACATCTTTTCATATGCTTATTTGCCAGCTGTGTATCTTCTTTGGTGAGGTATCTTTTCAGATCTTTGGCCTATTTTTAAATTGCATCATTTGTTGTCTTATTGTTGAGTTTCAAGTGTTCTTTGTATATTTTCGATACCCTCCTTTAACAGGTATATATTTTGCAAATACTTTCTCCTAGTCTGTGACATGTCTTTTCATTGTCATATGAGTGTCTCTCTCAGAATGAAGTTTTAAGTTTTACTGAAGTCCAACTTATCAATTTTTTTCTTTCATGGATTGTATTTTTGGTGCAGTATCTAAAAAGCCAAACCCAAGATCACCTAGATTTTCTCCTATGTTATCTTCTAGGAGTTTTATAATTTTGATTTTTACATTTAGGTTTATGATCCATTTTGAGTTAATTTTTGTGAAAGGTGTAAGGTCTGTGTCTAGATTCTTTTTTTTTTTTTTTTTGCATGTGGACGTCCTGTTGTTCCAGCACAATTGTTTTGTAAAGATTATCCTTTCTCCATTGAAATGTCTTTGCTCATTTGTCAAAGATCAGTTGACTGTACTTATGTGGGTCGATCTGGGCTCTGTATTCTGTTCAGTTGATCTGTTTGTCTGTTCTTTTGTCAATACCACACTGGCTGGGTTACTGTAGCTTTATAGTAAATCTCAACATTGGGTAGTGTCAGTCCTCCAGCTGTTCTTCTCCTTCAGTATTGTGTCAGCTATTCTGAGTATATTTCCTCTCCATATAATCCTTAGAATCGGTTTGTCCCTATCCACAAAATAACTTGCTGGGCTTTTGACTGGGATTATATTGAATCTATAAATCAAGTCGAGAAGAACTGACATCTTGATAATATTGAATCTTCTTATTCATGTACATGAAATATCTCTCCATTTATTTATAAATTCTTTGATTTCTTTCATCCTGGTTTTGCTGTTTTTCTTGTATAGGTCTTGTACATATTTTGTTAGATTTATACCTAAGTATTTCATTTTTTTAGGTGATAATAAAAGTGGTATTGTGTTTTTAACTTCAAATTCTAACACTAATTATTGCTGCATAAGAAAGCAAATGACTTTATTTGTATGTGTGGGAGGAAGATTGGCCCTGGGCTAAGATCCATGCCCATCTTTCTCTGCTTTGTATGGGACACCGCCACAGCATGTCTTGACAAGCAGTGCATCGGTCCATGCCTGGGATCTGAACCTGTGAACTCTGGGCCACCGAAGTGGAGCACGTGAACTTAACCACTATGCCACTGGGCCGGCCCCGACTTTATGCGTTTTTTCACACTAACTTTGTATCCTGCAACCTGGCTATAATTGCCTTTGAGTTCCATGAGATTTTGTGTTGATCCTTTGGGATTTTCTACATAGACAATCATGTCCCACATAAACAAATATAGTTCTGTTTCTTCCTTCCCAATCTGTATCCATTTAATTTCCTTTTCTTGTCTTATTGAATTAGCTCAAATATCCAGTGGAATATTGAATAAGAGTGGTGAGAGGGGGCATCCTTGCCTTGTTTCTGATCTTATCAGGACAGCATCCAGTGTCTCACCATTAAGTATGATATTAGCTGTAGTTTTTTTGGTAGATATTCTTTATCAAGTTGAGGAAGTTCTCTCTACTCCTAGTTTGCTGAGAGTTTTTATCCTAAATGAGTGTTGGATTTTGTCAAACGTTTTTCTGCATCTATTGATATGATCATGTGATTTTTTTTCTTTAACCTGTTCATGTGGTGGGTTACATTAAATGATTTTTGAACGTTTATGCAGCCTTGCATACCTGGAATAAATCCTACTTAGTTGTTGTGTATAATTCTTTTTATACAATACAATTTGCTAATATGTTATTGAGAATGTTTGCTTCTACGTTCACGAGAGCCATTGGTCTGTAGTTTCTTCTCTTATGATGTCTGCCTGATTTGGTTATTAGGGTAATTCTAGCCTCTTAAAATGAGGTAGGAAGTATTTCCTCTGTTTCTGTTTTCTACAAGATTGTAAAGAATTAGTATAATTTCTTTATTAAATGTTTGGTAGAATTCACCAATGAATCCATTTGGGCCTGGTGCTTTCTGTTTTGGAAGGTTATTAATTATTGATTCCATTTCTTGTGTAGATATAAGCCTATTCAGATGGTCTATTTCTCTTTTTTTGAGGTTTTGATGCTTTATTCAAGTTTTATTTTAAGTGATGTTAATTACAGCATTTGAAGGGGAGGATCTAATTCCACACAAAATGGAAGACTCTAAAATGTGCTCATCACACTGCTAAAAAAATAAACCGAGTGGTGACAATACAACAGGAACCCAATTTAGATTCCATGTGTTGTCACCATGTGGCTATAGTGATGGAGACTTTTCCCAGCTTGTAGCTGGAGCTACTGGAAGCTATTTCATACTCTGGTGCAAGGGCAAAAATTCACAACATGAGAGAGAATTAGGTCCTGAATTATTGGCTTCATCACATCCACCCCAAAATGGCACAGAAGAAACAGCTACCAGGCCCTGCAGACCACTTTTGGTGTAAAAGAGGTGATGCGCTGGGATGGAAACAGGTCATGGAGATCTGTCTAAAAACGTCCCTTCAGGTGAGTTTGTACACACCATCAGGCAATGATCCGCTCTGCATTTAGGAAACAGATTCTCAGGAAGTCACAATTTCATTCATTTACTCAATACGAATTTACAAAATGCCTACACTTTGTAAGCTTCCACTTGCAGCCATTTCTAGATAAAAAAGAAACCTGACGTCTCTAGAAGGGCCACCAAGCTCCCCCCAAGTCTACAGCCGAAAGGACATTTTTTGGAATTGGATTTCTCTGTACCTTTGGAGGGTAAGAGCTTAAAGCTGAATCATCTTTAACCTGGAGGTCTAACATGATATTTAGCAATACTTGCATTCCAGACATGTGACATTAAAAGGTACACAAAATTCCAAAGGTAGCTATGCTGCAAAATAATGGTTTAAAATTAAATGACTGTACAACATTGTCTGGCCACACGCCCAGTTGGGAGAGCAGTGGGGGATAGGTTGTGGAGAGAACAAAGAAAAGACCTGGAGATGGCGAACGAGACGTATAGGTTTATTGGGAGTTACTTACAGGGAATGTCCAGAGGCGGCCAACTGGACGGAAGTATGCACCCACTACCATGGGTGGGGAGGGGGTTGCTTATATAGGCAGGGGCACAAAGGCTACGTGCTTGTCGAGAGGAGCTGTCCCTTGTACAGCCAGCGGTCCCAGGAACAATAGTTCATGTGGAAGGGCTCTGTGTTCCTTTAAGACATGATGTTCTTTGAGTGAGATAAATTAAGATCTGGGCTGGCCAGGCCCTGGGTACTTACAAATCCCAGTAGCTGGGCATCCTGCCCAGATGGTTGGTGTCCTTCCCAGATGGTTGGTGTCCTGCCCAGAAGGGGGCCAGAAGGACACATGGTTGCAATGGGCTTGTGTGTTCTTGCTGAGCAAGCAAGGTCCAGGCCCTATAAGCATTCATTTTTGCTTGGGATTCCAGTCCTGGACCAAGCTTGTGGCCACTGGCGTTGACATTCTTGCTATCCAGCAGAGCTGGCAGCATCTGTTTCACACCCCGTTTTAGGGTCTGAGTGTATCCTAAACCTACCAGGCTGGAGTTGTTCACTTTGGCTGAGAAGAAGGCATTAGGGTCGATCTGACGCTTGGCTGCTATTATGAAGCAAGACTGCTTCCTGCCGTCCACGTGAGATTGATAGAGATCTCCAACTTCTTGTTCACCTTCTGGTAATGGGGCCACCAAACACTGTTCCGTCATTCACATTAACGTGAGGATGGAATTCATCAGTCTTGCAGCCACTGCAAAATAGCTCTGGGTCACTGGGACTTTGTAGGCTCAAAATTCATCCGGTGGCCAGTGAACTAGCCCTTGTAACTCAGCACAGAGCACTCTACATTGAAGCCCGGCTGTGTCGAAATCCATGTGGGAGCCCAGGTGGATAGTGCTCCTGCCTGTACCCTGTCTTGATTTTAGCATTTTCCCTCCTGTGTTAGGTGAGAAGAAGGAGTCAATGGTCAGCTTCAGTTCACGTGCAGGCAGGTCTTCCCGGGCGATCTTGGTGCCTAGGGTGTTGACCTGGTCCATTTCTCCATAAACACCAGGGCTTATCTCGTCCATCTATACGTGGTTTCTAGACTGCCCATCATGTTGGCTGAGCCTGAGCTGGTAAGTTCCAGTCCATGCTCAGATTTTGTTTTCAAATCAAGTTTTATGAAGTCAAATCTATAGCTCTGCATGAAGACCTTCCCGGTAGATTTGTCGAGATCCGCATACGTGGGAGACACGGCGATCTTTTGCTCAGCAGCAGCTACAGTGGGGACTGTAGTGCCTCTCTGTTTCTCTGGTGTGAGTTTTGTAGACTGTGTCATTCTAAGAGTTTGGTCTCTTTTATCTAGGATATCAAATTTGTGGTTATGGAGTTGTTCGTAGTATTCCTTTATTATCCTTTAAATGTCCATGAGATCAGTACTAATAGGCCCTCTTTCATTTCTGATCTTAGTAATTTGTGTTCCCTATTTTTTCCTTAGTATCTTGGCTAGAGGTTTATTGATTTTATTGATCTTTTCAAAGAACCACCTTTGGTTTCATTGATTTTCTTTATTAAATGCCTGTTTTCAATTTTATCAATTTCTGCTCTAATTGTGTTATTTCTTGTCTTCTTAGTACTTTGGATTTAATTTACTATTCCTTTTCCAGTTTTCTCAGGTGGGAGCTTAGATTATTGATTTCATGTCTTTCTTCTTTTCCAATGTATGCTTTCAACGCTATAAATTTTCCTCCAAGCACTGCTTTCCCTGCACCCACCAATTGTGGTAAGTTGTATTTTATTTAGTTGGAAATATTTAAAAATTCGTCTTGAGAACTCTTTTGACCCATGTGATATTTAGAAGTGTGTTTTTTAATCTCCAAGCATTTGAGTTTTTCCAGCTATCTTTATGTTATTGATCTTTAGTTTTATTCCATTGTATTTGGAGAGTGAATATTGCATAATTTCTGTTCTTTTAAATTTGTTTAGATACGTTTTATGACTCAGAACATGGTCTGTCTTGGTGAATGTTCCACATGAGCTGGAGAGGAAGTGTATTCTGCTGTTGTTGAGTAAGTTATTCTTTACACGTCCATTAGATCCAGTTGACGGATGGTGTTGTTCAGTTCAACTATGTCTTTACTGATTTTCTGCCCCCTGGATCTGTCCATCACCGATAGAGGTCTCTTGAAGTCTCCAGCTATAATAGTGGATTCATCAATTTCTCCTTTCAGTTCCACCAGTTTTTGCTTCATATATTTTGACTCTGTTGTTAGGTGCATAGAAATTAAGGATTGTTATGTTTTCTTAGAGAACTGATCACTTTATCATCATATAATCCTGATAATTTCACTTGCTCTGAAGTCTGCTTTGTCTGAAATGAACACAGCTACTCCCACTTTCTTTTGCTTAGTGTTAGTCTGGTATATCTTTATCCACCTATTTACTTTTATTCAATCTATGTTTTTATATTAGTGTGGTTTCTTGTAGACAACATTTAGTTGGATCTTATTTTTTTTATCCACTCTGACAGTATCTGTATTTATTAATATTTATATATTTTGATCATTGGTGTTTAAAGTGGTGATTGATATGGTTTGATGAACATTCACCATATTTATTACAGTTTTTCATTTGTTGCTTTTGTTCTTTGTTTCTTTTTCCGTCTTCAACTCTTTTTCTGCCTTCTCTGGTTTTAATTGAGCATTTTATATGATTTAATTTTTCTTCTCTCTAAGCATATCAATTGTACTTCTTTTATTATTATTATTATTATTATTATTATTATTATTATTGTGTGGTTATCCTTGAGTTTGCAATATTCATTTACAACTAATCCAAGTCTGCTTTCAAATAACACCATGCCACCACATGGGGATTGCCAGTACCTTACACAGAGTGTCCCAGTTCCTCTTTCCCTCCTTTATAACATTGCCATCATTCATTTCACTTCTCTATAAGCTATAATCACCAAATATATCATTGCTATTATTATTTTCAACAAACTGTTCTCTGTTACGTCAATTAAGAATAAGAAAGATAATTTATTTTACCTTTATTTATTCCTTCTCTTACACTCTTTCCTTCTTTATGTAGACTAGAGCTTCTGATCTATATTTTCCTTCTTTATGAAGATCAACTTCTAACATTTCTTGCAAGGCAGATGTACTGGTGCCAAATTCCCTCAATTTTTGTTTGTCTGAGAAAGTCCTTATTTCTCCTTCACTTTTGAAGGATAATTTTGCTGAATACAGAATTCTAGGTTGCTGTTTGTTTGTTTTTTTTTTAACATGTTAAATATTTCACTCCACTCTTTCTTGCTTGCATGGCTTCTGAAGAGAATTTCATTAATGTTTTTTCTTGCTCTTCTACATGTAAGATGTTCTCCCCTGGCTTCTCTCAAGATTTCTTTGTCTTTGAATATGATAAGCCTAGATGTAGATTTTTTTAGTATATATCCTGCTTGACGGTCTCTGAGCTTCCTGGATTTGTGGTTTGGTGTCTGTCATTAACATTGGAAAATTCTGTCATCATTGCTTCAATATTTCCTCTGTTTTTCCGTTTCCTCCTCTCTTCTCCTCTGGTATTCCCATTACAGGTATGTTACACCTTTGTAATTGTCCTGCAGTCCTTAGATAGTCTGTTCCACCCTTTTAATTTTTTTTTCTCCTTGCATTTCAATTTTGGGATTTTGTAATGACATCTATTTAAGCTCACTTATTCTTTCCTCCTCCAGTTATTCTTCCAGTCTATTGGTGAACCAACAAAAGGCATTAATTTTTGTTACAGTCTTGTTTTTGATTTCTACTATTTTTTTGATTCTTAGAATTTTTATCTCTCTATTTACACTATCCATCTGTTCTCACATGCTGTCCAGGTTTTTCATTAGAGCTCTGAGCATGTTAATCATACTTGTTCTAAATTCCGGGTCTAAAACTGCCAACATCTCTTCTGTATCTGAGTCTGGCTCTGATGCTTGCTCCATCTCTTCAAGCTGTGTTTTTTGTCTCTTAGTTTGCCTTGTAATTTTTTGCCAGAAGCTGGACATATTGTGCTGGGTGAAAGGAGCTAAGTTAAATAGGCTTCAGTGTGAGGCTTTATGTTTGTCTGACCAGGAGTCAGGCTGTTTACTGGTTGCTGTCACTGTGGCTGTCTGAGGCTAAAAGTTCCTCTGGGGTCCTTGTTGTTGTCTCCCTTGTATATTGGGTTTCCCTAGAGACTCTTTTCAAATAAGGCCTAAGATGTGTGGTTCTTTCAATTGTATTTTCCTGTTGTTGTGTAAAAGCTCTGTTGATGTGGTCACAAGGTCTGAGAGAGGGGAGGCATTTTATATAGAGTCCTCTGATTAGGTCTCAGCCTTTTAATGAGCCCACCCACCCTGGGCTGTGACCTTCACATGCGCTTCTCAGGATTTTCTCCCATTAGATGAGACAGGCAGGCTAGAAGGAGCTGGACTGGGTATTTCCCTTCCCCATGTGGAAGGCTAGACGGGGCTGTAGTTGTGTATTTTCATTCTCCAGGTGACTATGCTCTGATAAATCCCATCAGTCAGGCTCTGGTAAAATAGTTTCTCCTGAGGGCAGGCTGTGTAAAGAACAGAACACTCTAGGTATATTTCACAATGGCTGCTTTTCCTTCCTCCCGCAGTAAGCATGAGGCGATTTTCCTCTGATCTTCACTGTGAGAACCTGGTGGGTCCTGGAGATAGAGCTCATGAGGGTGTGGTGACCTCCCTAAGACTAAGTCCCCTGGAATTTTTAACCCTCATCTGGTCCCCATGAGGGGTCCAGCATTTCATCAATTATGGTTTCCGTTTTCTCACTCTGTTGTTGGTCCCTGTGGAGGTTTCTGCTCCTGGGCGTTTACTCCGGTAAGTGGTGATTCTCTCTATCTACCTGCCCATCTCTCCAAATTTTTTGAGCAGAGATTTGTCCTGTGACCTCAATTCTCTGATGCATCTAAAAATACTTGTCGGTTTTCCGTTTCTTCTTGTGAAGATAGGAGTGATGGCTTCCAAGTCATCAGAAACTGGAAATCTCCCTCATTTTTGAAAGGTAGTTTGGGTATAGAATTCTTTCTTTTTAGTTTTTAAATTTCAATACTTTGAATACATCATCTCACTATCTTCTGGCCGCTGTGGTTTCTGATGATAAACCAGCTATTAACCGTATCGAGGATCCCTTGTACATGGTGAGTCTGTTCTCTCTTGTTGCTTTCAAAATTCTCTCCATTTGGCTTTCGGTAGTTTGCTTGTGATTCCTCTTGTGAGGCTCTCTTTGAGTTTATTCTACTTGGATCTTTTTGAGCTCCTTGGTTAAGTAGATTCATGTCTTTCATCAAATTTGGGAAAATTTCAACCATTATTTCTCCCAATAGTCTTTCTGCCTCTCTCTCTCTCTCTCTTCTCCTTCTGGGAACCTTGGTATGCATATGTTGGTATGCCTCATGGTGTCCCAAAGGTATCTGAGGTTTTGTTAATTTTTCTTCATTCTTTTTTCTGTTTCTTTCTCAGACTGGATATTCTTAATTCTCCTATCTTCACGTTCACTGATTCTTCTGACTGCTCAAATCTGTTATTGAACTCCTTTACTGAATTTCTCATTTCAGTTGTACTTTTCAGCTCCAGAATATCTAATTGGTTTCTTTTGATAATTTCTATCGCTTTATTGATATTCTCTACTTGATGACATATCATTCCTATACTTTCCTTTAGGTTTTTTTTTTTTGGTGAGGAAGATTGGCCCTGGGCTAACATCCATGCCCATCTTCCTCTTCTTTATATGTGGGATACCCGCCACAGCATGGCTTGATAAGAGGTGTGTAGGTCCGCACCTGGGATCTAAACCTGTGAACCCTGGGCTGCCGAAGCAGAGCATGCACACTTAACCACTACACCACCAGGCCGGCCCCTAGTTTTTTACATAGTGTTTCCTTTATTGCTTTGAGCATATTTAAAATAGCTGATTTAAAGCCTTTTAAATGTTAAATGTTGTAAGCCCAACATCTGGACATTTTCAGGGAGTTCCTATTGATTGCTTTTTTTCTCTGTGTATGTGGTATACTTTCTTGTTTCTTTGTATGCCTCATAATTTTTTTTGGAAACTCAGCATTTTGTATATTACAATGTGATGACTCTTAATTCTTCCTCGTCTCCAGGGTTTGTTGTTGTTGCTTCTTGTTGTAGTAGTAGTTGTTTGTTTAGTGATTTTTCTGAATTAATTTTGTAAAGTCTGTGTTTCTTGTCATATATGGCCACTGTTCCATATAAGTCTCTGTTCCATTAGCTTAGTGGTCAGCTAATGATTCAGCAGAAATTCTTTAAATGACTGGGACCGGTCTTTGCTGAGGAGCTGTGTGTGTGTATTGGAACATACCTTCAACACTCAACGAGGCAGTTTGCAACTCTGCCTTAGCCTTAACCTCTTGCTTTCACAGAGACCTTTCTGGCTCAAGGTCAGTCAGAGGTGAGAGCTTATGGCCTGTTCAGGTCTTTCTTGAGTGTGTACCCAGCCCTGGGCATGCATGTGGCCTTCTAGATTCCCAGAAATATGTGGGAGCTTTTCAAAGCCCTTATTTCCCAAAGCTCCTTATTCCATGCTCTTTCCTCTCTACCTTTCTGTCCAGTCTGTTGTGTACTGTTATCCATTGCCTCATGCGTCAGTGAATAAAATGTTTGCCTGTAAAGGTTTTTGACAAATGATCCCCAGGTAGCAGCTTCATCACTGAGCCAGACATCAAAGCCTTTTAAACATTTCTTCCAGGGAACCACCAGACGATCAAATACTGGCAATTCTTTGCAAATAAGGTCCATTCTGCTCTCTTGGTACCTGTACTATGGATGCAGATAGTTATTTTCAAGGCTAACACTCAGCTGGGTCATGGGTGTGGGACAGCGTGAGTTAAAATGCGGAATACTTACATAGATTCGGGTATTTTTCTGGAATAAGTGTTCCCTAGTTTACTGCAAGGTTTTGGGTAGTTTCCAGAGTGCCAAAGATGTTGATTCTGCCTATTTTTTTAAATTTTGTTTTTCTGGATATGTGAAATTTTGGAGTCCCTTACACTGCCATTTTTGCTATTATTACTCAGGAGTGAGTTTCCTAAGAGTGCGTAGGTCCTGTATTTTATTTATCTGTGCCGAGCAGACTGTTGGTCACATGACAGATGTTTGTTACACAGATGTTGCATAAATGAGTACGTAAATCAATAGGAATTAAAAATGGAGCCTATTGAGAGGCTTGGCTATGACTGAGAGTCGATATGTGGTAACTGGAGGGTGTGTAATTTTGAGGGAGGTTTTATTTTTTTAATTGAACAGGTGTATAGGATGTGGGAAAGAAACCACTAGAAAGGGAAAGTTTAAAAATCTTGATTTACCACATGGCCGTGTCCACCATCTTTATTCTTAGCAATAGTGGGACACTCTGATTTAGAGTCATCTTACGCGAGGTCTTGTCTTTTACGCCTGTTTCCTTAGTTGTCCCTATGGTAGATGTTTATGGGTAAATAGGTTATTTTTTAAAATGGTTTTCTTGAGGTAGAACTTACATACCATAAAATTCACTTGTTTTAAGCGTATAATTTAATGATTTTTAGTGTATTTAGTCCGGCCACCACTACAATCCAGTTTTAGAACATTTCCACTGCCTCAGAAAGATCCCTCAGGGCCATTTCGATCTCCTCATCTTCTTTTTCCCCTAGTCCCTGGCAACCAATAGTCTGCTTTCTGTGCTCATGGAGTTCAGGTTCTGTGCTCATTGAGGGAGCTTAAATGTGGCTAGATGTTTCTTCCCAGGCAGAGCTGCACACCCCACATCCACCTTATGTACTCCCACCATAGGCCACGTTAGCTTGGAAGCCTCGGCTGACCCTTGTCAACAAGGTTTCTACGTGGAGTAAAGCCCCAATGCCCTAAGACAACCAACAAGTGTAACGCATTAGCTCGTCTCCTCTCCATTTACAGTGCCACTCACTTTGTAGCGTCCTTGAGAAAACTGAGAAAACAGTCACTCGGATCACTTGTCTGTAGGCTGATTGTCTTGTGGAATCCTGATTGAGAAAGGCTGTAATTAGGAAGCTTGGGGAACAGGACCAAGCCTTCTGGGACTTCCGCAGCAGTCAGTACTTCAACAAATGAGTACATACCGCCACTCTACACCGAAAATCTCTGTGTCAGGCGCTGTGGGAAGCTAAGGATGCAGGATTCCTACCCTGGAGGAGCTAATGGCCTCTCAGGGGCTGCTAATGACACATTTGCACATGACATTGTCAGACAGGAAGAATAAAGATTTCCAGGTGGCAAGAGGATCCTTTGCCTCCCCGTCGGAAGCCTCACTAAGTGGAGAACATAGTGGTCCTAGAAAGATAAGCTGGCTGGGTGCCACTAGACAGACATTTCCCCAGTCTGTATTCTTCTGGGGCAGAACATTTTAAATTTCTCCAAATATATTTTCTCATGGAAGCCAAAGATCAGCATTTTACTGACCAGGAGAGTTGGTGGGTTAGAAGAGTCTCATCTTCGGTGGTGTTGATCTTGTTCAGGAAGTGGACCTCCAGATAGTCACATCCTCTTGCATAAACCACTGGAAACACTGTGGTTTGTATGTTTAATGAAACATACAAGTTAGGAATAATTAGGAAAATATATTTTCATAATAGAAAATAATCTCAAACATGTGTGAAAATACATTAAAAAATACCCTAAGGCATTGAACTAAACAAACTTGCTGTCTGGTTTTTCTAATAGTCATTTGCTCCTCATTTGTTTTGTTTTCCACTAGCTCTTGCTGGATAATTGGCACCAGGTTGCAAATTTTTTTTTTTTTTTTTTTTTTTTTTTTTTTTTGTGAGGAGATCAGCTCTGTGCTAACATCCGCCAATCCTCCTCTTTTTTTTGCTGAGGAAGACGGCCCTGGGCTAACATCCATGCCCATCTTCCTCCACTTTATATGGGACGCCGCCACAGCATGGCTTGCCAAGCAGTGTGTCGGTGCACGCCCGGGATCCAAACCAGCGAACCCCGGGCCGCCGCAGCGGAGCGCACGCACTTAACCGCTTGCGCCACCGGGCCGGCCCCCGGGTTGCAAATTTTAAAAAAAGTTTAGAGGATAAAAACTCAAAGTTGATAAAATTCTATCTAATATTTGTGTATGCAGATGAATCAGTAAAAAAATCAACGTGATTTAATTTTAGCAGCAGAGTACCTTGTTCAGGGCAGGGAGAGGGGGCAATATTTGAAAACCACTAACATTGAAAGTCAGTGGGAATGGTTGTGTAGGAAGTTCTTAAATGGCAGAAACCTCTCTTCGCCCACTGCCTGCCAGCCATTCTTTATTCTAGTCCATGGGGAGCTGTGTTCTGACCTCATATTGCCCCACTCTGTAATGGGGCAACAGGGAGAAAACTCAGTCAACTAAGAGTTCTAGATCCAGGTTTGGCTGCACCATTACCTGGTGATTTTGAGCAAGCCAAATATCTCTTTTGCTGCCTTTTCTCATCTGGAAAATAAGGATGATAATATTTCCCCTGCTGACATCATAATTCTATTCTATGAAAATCACATGAACTAATGAATAAGTATAAAGGACAATTAATTGTTTTGCTTGAGGATTGTGTATTCAATCTCTCCCTCGGCTATCAGATGATGAATTCCTTATGATAGCCAGCCTCCATGGTGGTCCCCGATGATCCCACCTTCTGGGATTCATGCCCTTGTGTGGTCCCCTCCCACGATTGTACCAGGATTGTTCTGTGTGACCAATAGAATATGGCAGAGTGACGTCATATCACTTCTGAGGTTACATTATAAAAGACACTAGTGTGGTTCTATCTCAGTCTCTCTCTCTTTTTCTGACCACTTTCTCCAGGGGAAGCCAGTTGCCACGTCTTTAGCCACCCTACGGAGAAGCCTTCATGATGAGGCCTCTGGCCAAGAGCCTTCTGAATGAGCTTGAAAGTGGCTATTCCTTGGAATAGATCTTCCAGCCCTGGTCAAGCCTTCAGATGACTGCAGCCCTGGCCGACTGCTTGACTGAAACTTTGTGAGAGATCCTGAGCCAGAAAGATCCAGCTAAGTCATTCTAAGATTTCTGACTCTTAGAAAATTTGTGAGTTAATAAATGTTTGTTGCTTTCAGCTGCCAAGTTTTGGGGTAATTTTTTATGCAGCAATAGATAACTAACACATTCCACAGGTGGAAAAACATGTGTATTTCCCCAGAGAATCCAACCCAGAGCTGGTCACATGGCTGGTCAGTTCAACCAATACTTGAAAAACAAAAGTGAACGTGAAGGAAGGAAAGGCCGGAGAGCAGAATGGGCACACTAACGATTTATTCCAGCTGAGGCTGTCGGTCCTGCACAAATGCCCAGAATGACACCATAAGTGTCTTTTCACTAACTTTCATGACCCACCAGCAAATGTGCTTCCAGGTGTGACAACCAGAGCGGCTGTCTCCAGGGGGCTCTGCCTCTCACCTCGCCTTATGGACGCGGTTCTGAGAGGGGCCCTCTCGCTGTCGCAGCCTTTCAGAGGGATAGATGACCTCGGAAGCCCAAACGTGGAAGGCACAATCTCACCGTGAGAAGGAGATTCAATATATCTTTCAGTGTAGCTCCTGTCCACAACTTCCTGTCTCTGTGCACGGTTCCTTGTCCCACCTTTCGTCAGATGCTCGTCACTGCCCTGGTGTATTACAGGAGATTGTATACAGATGGATGTTACAGGGGCTGGACCCTGTGCAGCTGCAGGAGTGGGCTAAGCCACTGTCTGCAGGTCTGCTGTGGGAGCTCGGAGTCCACGGGGAGGGCAGCTGAGAAGGGAAGGGGGATGCACGGAGGACAGCGGCTGGAGCTGGACCCGTGGGCACAGTTGGAGCCCAGAGAGCAGACTGCAGCGCACGTCCATTCTCGCTGCCTCGGACCCTGATGGTGTGCCGTCCTGCGGGAGCCAGGGCCTGCCTTTCATCCATGAGCTAAACACACAGCTCAGGCCCAGAAGGCAGGGAAACCAAAGGGGGAGTGGGAGGAAGGTGTGCGTAGCCGGCCTGGCACAGCCTCACGCCAACGACGTGAGTCAACAGACAAGAGACGTGAGTGAGCTGCCAGTGCCTGTGGCTTCACTTCTGTCCCCAGACTCCACAGGAGGACTCACTTGTGGCACGCTCTGACCAGAAACACAGGGGAAGGGAATTCTGGGAAATGTGATCCAAGCTGGATGTCGACACCTGGCAAAGCCACACACCCAGCCCGAAGCGGATCACGTCACACAGGCCAGAATCACAGGAGCCCACAAGAAAATGTGTTTGCTCTTGATTACACTAGAACAGCAGCACCCCAAGGTTTCAGCCTCAGGCCTCTTTTACATTCTTAACAATTCCCGAGGATCCCACAGATCTTTTGTTTATGTAGATTATAGCCATTGATATTTATCATTTTAGAAATGAAAACAGGGGCCGGCCCGGTGGTATAGCGGTTAAGTGCACGCACTCCACTTTGGAGGCCCGGGGTTCACAGTTTCGGATCCCCGGCGCGCACTGACGCACCGCTTGTCAAGTCATGCTGTGGCGACGTCCCATACAAAGTAGAGGAAGATGGGCACGGATGTTAGCCCTGTAACACAGGGCAAATCTTCCTTGGCAAAATGAGGAGGATTGTCAACAGATGTTATCTCAGGGCTAATCTTCCTCACACACACACACACAAAAAGAAATGAAAACAAAGAAATTGAAAAATATTAATTTATTTAGAAGTAAGAATAATAAATCATTATATGTTAATATAAATAACATTGTCTTATTAAAATAACTACATTTTCCAAAATAAAAATATTTAGAGAGAAGAAAGACATTGTTTTATGTTTCTCAAGTATCTTTAATGCTAAACTACCTTAATAGAAAACAGCTGGATTCTTGTGTCATTGATTCAGTCTGTTGTGACGTCACTCATCATGTAACCTCTGGAAAATTCCCTCGTAGAATCACAAGAGAATGAGAGTGAAAAAGGCAAGCGGTGTCTTAGTGTTTTCATGAAAATAGCTTTGACTTCAAGACCCCCTGGAAAGGATCTTGGAGACCCCAGGGGTCGCTGGACCACACTTTGAGTACTTTGAGTACCAGAGAGAAGGCATTGTCCTCTAATTTTGATGACGTCCTGGGGAAAACTGTATAAATTGGAAGTGGTGATTCCCAGCCTCTGAGAGGAAGCTCTACAGAGCCTGTGGTTAGCCACAAGGGAAACCCCGGGGCGATTATCTGAATGATGTAAGTCCGAGTAACATGCCCATGGCTCAATCATTTGGGTAATTCAGACATTTCTCCCTGTGATTCCAAAAATTCATGACAATATTCTACCTTACTTTGTCTCTGCAGATGCTGACGGTAAGAGAGAAAAGAGTTGGAAAGAGAGAGGAGAAGAAGGGGCCAGGAGGAAAGGATGGAGGGAAGTCTCCTGGAGTTGTCTTCACGGATCTTCACCATCACTTTGCAGAGACAGAAGCGGGTTCTGAGCCATTTGTGTGTCCTCAGAAGAGGCCGCCTTACCAGCAGTCTTACTGGGCTCTGGGACCAGTTTCAACACATTCCCCGAGGTCATGCACAGTGGTCACAGAAGTCCCTGGTGAGGGAAGTGGCCTTGCTGTGGATATTAACACATTTTCGATGCCCCTGGCCCATCCCCGCCGTGTTTATTGGAGAACATAAAGCCAAATTATTGCACCATTTGCCTGTTTATCATTGATGTTTTCATGTGGCTTAAAATATTTTTCCAGTCTTTTTCAAGTGCTATTTCTTTTTATATTGATTATAAAGCAAAACTTTTCTCCCAGAAAATATGAACATATTTATCAAGAAGCTAACTACTGCTCAAAATGATAATGTAAATTCTTGTAATACCCTTTTTATAAATCAAAACCTTTATTTGGAATAAGAATCCTCTAAAGATCAACATTTTCTTTTCACCCAGCCCTCGTCCCTAGCCCAGTTTTCAGAAATATTTTGGAAAAGTACCAGCCTGTGATACCAACCATGCAGACACTGTTTGGACATGGCCACATTTTTATGGTCATTACCCTTTCACTGAACCTTTATGGAATGAAGATAATGTCATGGTCAACGTTTCCCTTAAGTAAACTGTTTAAATGCAACATGATTTTCTTTTGAATTGTAATTAAAATTATAAACACTTTCTATATTTTGTCTTTTTCTGATTCTAAAACTGCGGCGTATTTTTTGTACCAAAATTGGGTAATATCGGACATTAAAAAACCACCTATAAACCTACCACCCAAAATAGCATTTTAGTGTATGCCCTTCCATTCATTTTTCTAAGCCTATATACACATGCAGTATCATGCATGCATTTACATGTGTATGATTTTTAAACAGAATTGGGTCAAAGTCTTGATAAACCTTGGACGTCTATTTTGAGCATCTCTGTGAGCTCAGACTGTCCTTGCTGGAGGGGAGGAGCTGGTGGATGTCCCTGTGCCATGAGTGTTTGAGGAATGACTCTAGTATTGCTCATGGAACCCCACCCCATGCGAATCTCTTGTCTGCCTGAGCTTCCATGTAGGGAGGAGAGGGTGCCTCGAGACGAAATGGCTTTGAGTCCCAATGAGTCAGGGAAGGACCCCGGGGCTGAGGTGGTGTTTGTGGCGAATCATCGATTCTCAGTCAGGCGGAGGAGAGACCCGAACCCACCTCAGCTGTTCGTTGATGGCGGGGCTGGGCTGGACACTCAGCCTCAGAAAGGTGGTGGGGCTCCGAGAGTGTGAGAGGCCAGGAAGAGGGCCAGACAGAGGTGGCCCAGCCCCGTACACCCTTTGTAATTCTCCCATTTATAAAGGCTGAGGAGACTAGGAAGAGAGAGTGAGCAACTGAGAATGTGTGTGTGTGTGTGTGTGTGTGTGTGTGTGTGTTACAAGGAATTGGCTCACGTGGTTATGGAGGCTGAGAAGTTCCACGATCTGCAGTCGGCAGGCTGGAGACCCAGGAGAGCTGGTGGTGGAAGTTCCAGTCCAAGCCCAAAGGCCTGAGAACCAGGGGGGCTGAAGGTGTAAGTCCCAGTCCCAGGGCCCAAGAAGACCATGTCGCAGCTCAGGCAGTCAGGCAGCGAAAGAGAGAGAGAGAGAACGGGGGGTGTGGGGGGAGAGAGAGAGAGAGAGAGAGAGAGAGAGAGAGAGAGAGAGAATTTTCCCTCCTCAGCCTTTCTGTTCTGCCCAGGCCTCACTGGATTGGAAGATGCCCACCCACATTGGAGAGGGCCATCTGCTTTACTCAGTCTGCAGAATCAAATGCTAATCTCACCCAGACACACCCTCACAGACACACCCAGAATGATGCTTAACCAAATATCTGGGCACCTGGAGTCCGGTCAAGAAGACACATAAAATGAGCCATGACACCCCAGGAGTGAGAGAGACCCACCGGGCCCAGGGCCCAGAGCTTGTCCTAGCCTGCTGCTCCTGCAGACCTCCTGTCCTGGTCGAGAATTGCTGTCACAGGAGTCTGAGGAAGGAGGAGCGTCATGCAGGACGTTGCCTAGAGTGGAGACTGAAGGATGTGAAGGAGAGCCTTGGCTGGAACTCAAAGTCTCCCTGTGCCCTCAGGGTCAAATCCAAACTCCTTCCAGGGCTCAGCACGCCCCACAGCTCCTCCGCAGGCCCGTCTGCCTGCCGGCTGTGTGCAGAGGGCCTGAGCTGCCTGCCGCCTTGCTCTCGGCTCTGGACTACTGTGACTCTGTCTCCCCGGAACACACTTCTGCTCCCTCCTCGTTAGCTCCTTCCCACGTATCCCCCAGGATTCTGCTTCTCTGTGTTCCTTCTCCAGGAACTTTTCCTAACGGCTCCAAATCTGGGTCAGGTGTCCCTTCTGTGTGCCCTGTGGTACCCTGATGGTGTCTCTTGTCTTCGTCCTGCTCAACCAGCTGTATGCCTTTGGATAAGTCCTTTTGCTTCGATGAGCTTCCAGCTTCTTTCTCTGGGAAATGAAAGCTGGACCAGATGATGTGAGGACCTTTTGTTTGAGAACTGTGATTTTCCAAATCTTTATTTTTTTTTTTTGTGAGGAAGATCAGCCTTGAGCTAACATCCATGCCAATCCTCCTCTTTTTGCTGAGGAAGACCGGCCCTGAGCTAACATCTATTGCCAATCCTCCTCCTTTCTTTTCCCCCCTTTTTCTCCCCAAAGCCCCAGTAGATAGTTGTATGTCACAGTTGCACATCCTTCTAGTTGCTGTATGTGGGACGCCGCCTCAGCATGGCTGGACAAGCGGTGCGTCGGTGTGCTCCCGGGATCCGATCCCGGGCCGCCAGTAGCGGAGTGCGCGCACTTAACCACTAAGCCATGGGGCCAGCCTCTTCTGAATCTTTTTGATTACTTATTTAACCAGCTTATAACTTCTACTCCTCTCAGAAGTCCACGGAGAGAGGAGGATGGAGGTGACCTTCCAGTTCACCTTTGCAAACTCTTTCCATCTCTTTGCTCAAAGAAGGGAACTCGGTTTCTGGACTGTCCTGGTCATGGTCACATGACCAGAAGCCCCTCGGTTTGGTCCTGCAGGACTGAGAACCATCAGGAAAACATGTCATCTCTCCTGGCTGTCCCTCTGTCGGTCTCTTCATGCTCAGAGGGGCATGTGATGGAGATTAACCAACTGCTTCAAAAGGAGATGAACCATCTAGAAACCTAAACTTCCCGTATTCAGGCTCACCAGGCCAGGGGCATTGCGGTCCAGAGATTTCTGCCGTTGGCTCACTTTCAGTCCAGGGAGGAACGGTTTGGGTTTTTGAATAATATTCCAGGAAGGGGGGCCCCACTGAAGGCCTGCTGTTGAAGAACTAAAACAGAATTTTGTTTAGATTCGTTGTTTCATCTTAACTTCACCCCGTGGTAAACTGTCCCAGGTTGAAAACTGGAGCCATGAAAAAGACTCGGCTACTCTAGCCACGTCGGTGGGGCATTTGTAACTTCTCCCCAAACAGCACAGCTGTCCTGGGATGTGGCTGATACTGAAGTTCAGACGGGCTGGCTTGGGCCCCTTCGGAGCACCTCCTCTACCCGATTGCTTTATTGTTGTTTCTTTCCTCTTAAAAGTGTTCTGTTTTGAAATAATTTTAGATTTACAAAAATTTGCAAAACTAGCACAGAGTAACCGTGCTTGCTTCTCCCTTCCCCTCTCCTCCGTTTGTGTGTGTGTGTGTCTGTGAGTGTGTGTGTAGCTTTTTTCTGAGCAGAAGCTGCAGACATGATGCCCTCTTACATCCAGGCTCTTTACTCTGCATATCCTGAAATAAGGCTCTCTCTTTTATAACTATAGTGCCATTATCAAAATTAGGAGATTAACCCAGATACAATTCTATTAGCTAATCTATAGACCTTATTCAAATGTGCCAATTGTCCCACTAAAGTCCTTTTTCTGATCCAGAAATAATTATAATTCCTTAATATCATCAAATTCAAATGTTCCTATTTCCTTGATTATGTAATTTTTAAAAATAACTTATATGTGGTTGAATCAGAATCCAATGAAGTTTCAGTTGGTTTGTATGTCTCTGAAGTACTTTTGAATCTAGATTTCCTTTACATTTCTTTTTTTTCTCCCTATTTACTTGTTGAAGAAAGTGGGTTATTTGTCAGTGGTGTTGATTTTGCAGACTGTGTTGCAATGGCAGCATGTAATATGTTGTCTCCATCTCCGGTATTTCCTATACATTGGTCATAAGATCTGGGAGGGATTCAGGGTCGTTGTTTTGGCAAGAATGTTGCGAAGTGGTCGTGTGTCCTTCTATCGGGAGGCAGACAGTATCTGGCTGTATCTCTTTTTTGGGACATCAGCAGCCCTAGATGGCCATTGCCTGGATCCGTCAATTCACTTGGTATTGCAACACGGTGACATTTGTCCTATCATTTCTTCCGGTTCTTCTTTTTTAAAGCTGTAATAATTCTATAAAAGGAAACTTCCCTCACCAACTTTTCATTATTTTGAGGTATTATTTGTATAGGAATGGCAGGATAAAAATGCTTGATTCTTCCTATTGGCTAGTTTTCAAAATAATGAGTTGGTTTCTTAGTAGCCTCTAAATGTGACGAAGGCGTTTTTAAAAATATATTATTATGAACTCATGGAATTAAACATCTTTTACATACTTCAATCAATTTCAGTTTTTATTCTCATCAATGTTCAGATTGTCCTCCCTTTGGTGAACGAGAGATTAAGCTGCCTCCTGAGATCATTTGGGGATTCTAGCAGACCTAACGAGAGGTTTGTAGCTTTCTATGACAAGATGTTCCAGAATCCTCCTGTACGTTTCCTGCTCTGGACCTCGAATAGGCCATTTCTCCAAGTGTCCCTCGTTTTCTCCCCGTGAAAATGGTATTTAGAGACAGTTTAGGTGCAAGGGCGCTCATGGCTGTTGTGTTGATTTTTGTTATTTGGCCTTTTCAACAGACAGAGCTAGGAAATATAAGGATAAAATATAAAGATTAGTACATCATGAAATCATACGGCTACTTCAAAATCAAGTCTAGAGACTTTTTTCTCCACTTTTTTTAGAATGGTAAAACATATCTAACATAAAATTTGCCATTTTAGCTGTTTTAAGTGTACAATTGGTGGCGTTAATTACATTCACAATGTTGTGCCACCACCATCTACTTCCCAATTTTTTCATCACCCCAAACAAAAACTGCACCCATTAAGCAATAACTTCCCATTCTCCCCTGCCCAGGCCCTGGTAAGTTCTAATTTACTTTCCGTCTCTATGTGTTTGACTCTTCTATATTCTTCGTACAAGTGGAATCACACAGTACTCGTCCTTTTGGGTCTGGCTTATTTCACTAAGCAAAATGCTTTCAAAGTTCATCCCTATTGTAGCATCTATCAGAATTTCCTTTCTTTTAATGGCTGAATACTATTGCATTGTATGTATAGACAACATTTTGTTTATCTATTTATCTGTTGATGGGCACTTAGGTTGTTTTGACCTTTTGGCTATTGTGAATAATGCTGCTACGAAGGTGAGCATACAAGTATCTGTTTGAGTCCCTGCTTTCGAATCTTTCGGGTACATACTTAGGAAATGCTGAGTCATATGGCAATTCTCTTTAGCTTGTTGAAGAACCACCAAACTGTTTTGCACAGCCCTGTACCGTTTTACATTCCCACCAGCAATTTCTCCACATCCTCAATGCTCGTTATTTTCCCTATTTTTTAAAGCTTCGGTGCATGGTTGTGTATCCTAGTTGTTAGTTTAGTTCTCTATGTGAGCCTCTGCCACAGTATGACAACTGACAGAAGGGTAGTGTGGTTCCATGACTGGGAAATGAACCCCTGGCCATGGTGGTGAGAGTGCTGAATCTTAACCACTAGACCACCAGGGCTGGCTTGTT
This sequence comes from Ceratotherium simum simum, assembly GCF_057802395.1. NCBI lineage: Eukaryota > Metazoa > Chordata > Mammalia > Perissodactyla > Rhinocerotidae > Ceratotherium > Ceratotherium simum. The sequence continues at coordinate 54,263,340 of NC_141919.1, read as the reverse complement.
TTTTTTTTTTTTTTTAATAGCCATCCTAGTAGGTGTGAAGTGGTATCTCATTGTGGTTTTGATATGCATGACTAATGATGTTGAGCATCTTTTCATGTGCTTATTGATGATTTGTATATCTTCTTTGGAGATAGTCTAGTCAAGTCCTTTGACCATTTATTAATTGAGTCACTTGTCTTTTTGTTGTTGAGTTATAGGAGTTCTTTATATAGTCCCAATTCCCGGTTGGGTCTCAAATGACCCAATTTCTTCAATAAATAAATAGCAAGGAAAAAAGAAGAAATGTAAATGAAATCTAGATAGTAAACTCTTATCAGATATATGATTTGCAAATATTTTCTCCCATTCTGTAGGTTTTCTTCTCACTTTCTTGATAATGTGTTTTGATGCACAAAAGTTTTTAATTTTGATGAAATCTAACTTACTTAGTTTTTTCATTGTTGTTCCTGCTTTTGGTGTCATATCTAAGAATCCAGTGCTACATCCAAGGTCATGAAGATTTACCCTTATGTTTTCTTCTAAGAGTTTTAGTTGACTTATTAGATGCTCAAATTATAGTTTTCCATTGTAAGAGTCAAGATGGTTTAGACTGTTTTGCAGTAACAAACTTGAGATCTTAGTAATTTAGTACAATATAAATTGCAGGTCATTTACCACACAGCACAATATGGATTGGGCCATCCTCCTACATCCTGCAGCTACACGGAGTAAGAAAAACCTACGAGGGATGCTTTTAAAAATCACACCTGGAAGTACACAATTTTCACCACCTCCCATTGGCCACCTCTCAGTCACACGTCTCAGCCTAACAGCAGTGGAGGCTGGGAAACGGCATCTTCCTGTCTGCCCAGGAGCCAGAACTGCTCTCCGCTGCGTGCTGTAGTCTGTTGGCTGTGTCTACTCAACTACTTGCTTTGTGAATTGAACAGAATGAGAAATAAGCAAAACCGAGTATTTTAGATTAAGAAGTTATTAGACAACATCTTAAAGCTTCATCAGATATTTTATGTTTTACTTTCTGTCTCCTGGAGATCATAAGCTAACAGGTCATTCACTCGTGTTGCAAACACAAGGCAGGTTATTGGTGTTAATTATAATATCACATAATTTATATGAGTTGCTATTTTCTAGGGGAAACTAGCACTCGTTCAGGCTAATGAGGTTCTATAATTGAGGATCAGGCGGGAACTTAGGAAGGGGACGTCTGTGAAGTGCCTATCAGGCCTTTGAGATGGCAGGCAGCTTCCAGATAAAGAACGTGAAATCGTTTTGTTAATTTTGGCTCAGGGGATGTGCTCTTTATAAATATGGTTTGAAAGGAAGCAGAGGGGAGAGGAGAGGGGAGGAGGGGGAGAGCCACAGGACTGCGAGAGGCTGCTCCTGTGTTCTGTGGCCGTTTCAGTGGGGCAGCCCAAGAAAGAGCAGAGGAAGGCAGTGGGAGTGCTGACACACCACCATGCACGTTGGTTTGGATCGCTCGCAAGAGAAGCGTTGAGAGAAAGCTGTGACTAGACCTTGAGAACCTTACAACAGCACTTCTGTCGTTTTCAAAAATTTTCAAAACAGAGAAATGTCAGGGAGTCTTGATTAATATGAAACAACCTCAGCACTGGGTGTGGATCCAGGGGCATTATTCAGGGGAAGACAAAGCTATACTTCCTTGTCACCAGTGCAAACAATGCCTCCGTCAGAAGAGGACACAAGTCACTCTGAGGCTCTTGCCTCAGTCTCCCAGGACTCTCCCCCTCTAGGAGGTGGGCCGCAGATGCTGACCACAGGGCATTAACACTTACTGAGGGTCAAGCGAGTTTACTCGACTGGAGCATTTCATTGGGAAATCACTGTGGCCTTCCCATCTCCCCCATGGCTAAATCAGTACACAGTGTGGTGAGAAGCTACCATGGAAGGCAAGCGAGCACAGCCCTGCTTCCTTATGCGTTTCCAACCTTAGCATGCAGGTGTCTCCAGCTTGGGGGTGTTAAGGAGGTTGAAATTCTCATGACAAATATTTTCTTTGGTTCTTGCACATATCTACGCAAGGCAGAACTTCACCCCCTTGCCAATGAACTGAAGTCCCTGAGAAGCCCTTTGAGGGGTGGGGGGATGTCTCCCAGAGAAAACTGATGCCAGGAGTGACATCTCCCAGCACTCTCAAATGACGTCCTCCCGGCACCAGCACCGATCAGTGTTCCTGGATGAGCCCCTCCTTGAGTCACACCAGGAGACGTGCTGGCCTCCCCACCCCCATCTCCCCCTTGCTCAGAAGTCTGTATAACCCCCACCCTCCTTTCTGCCAAAACCATCTCACAGATTTATTCATGCAAGTAGATTCCACTTGACCATCCCACCTGCTCAGCTGATTTTCCTAGACAGCGTGAATCCTGGCTAAGTCCAAGGGTTGATGCCCGCTACGGGAGTGCAGGGAGCACATTCTGAGTTTGGAGGACTCTGACTCTGTAACTTCTTGCATTGTAAATGAAACTAATGGTTTCTTGCCTCCCCAAAACTCATTGGTGCAATCCTCATTCACGGAGTGAGGTCGATTTGCAAAGCTTTGCTCTGGACTTGGTGTGAAGTTTAGGGAGCTGGATGGCTACAGGGGAGCATTTCCCATGGCTGACGTCATATGAGCTCTTCAACATGTCGTCTCCGTAACCCCCACACAGACCTGGTGAGGTATTATCACTCCGTTCTTCAGCTGAAGACACTGATGATGAGCGTGCCCAGGTCTCAATGGTTACTGAGTGATGCAGAAGCTTTTTAGTTTGATGTAGGTCCACTTGTTTATTTTTGCTTTTGTTGCCTTTGCTTTTGGTGTCAAATCTGAAAAATCATTACCAAGACCAGTGTCTAGGAGCTTACTGCCTATGTTTTCTTCTAGGAATTTCTTGGTTTCAGGTCTTATGTTCAAGTCTTTAATCCATTTTGAGTTGATTTTTGGGTCTGGTGTAACACAGTGGTCCAGTTTCATTCTTTGCACATGGATGTCCAGTTTTCTCAACATCATTTAATGAAGAGACTGTCTTTTCTCTATTGTATATTCTTGGCTCCTTTGTCGTAAATTAATTGACTATATATGCCTGGGTTTATTTCTGGGCTCTCAATTCTGTTCCATTGATCTATGTGTTTGTTTTTAATGCCAATACCATACGGTTTTGATTACTTTGCTTTGTAATATAGTTTGAAAACAAGAAGTATGATGCCTCCAGTTTTGTTCTTTTTTCTCAAGATTGCTTCGGTTATTCGGGGATTTTTGTGGTTCCATACAATTGTTAGGCATTTTGGTCCTTATCCTGCAAGGAATATAATCCTTTAGGGGTTTTAAGCAAGCTCAGAGTTTCAGGAAAATCACTCTGGCTTCAACGTGGAGAACAGCTTGAGTGGGGTTTCAGGACAGAAGTGGCTGGGTAAGTTAGGGAGCTAGGGTACATTCCAAGTGAGAGAAGAGCTTGGTTTGTTCTGGGGTGACAGCAGGATGGAAAGAGGTGGGCTGACCTGAGACAATGAGAGGTAGGGTGATTCTTCACCCTCCTTGCCTGTGTCCTACCAGATCAATCACCAAATTCATGTAAACTCCTTTCTAAAGGGAGCATTATTTTCACAGAGTGAATACATTCCTTATTGATATGTTCACAAATATATTTTCTTTTAGAGTTCTGGACATTGCACACAGCACCCTGGAAAGGAAGCTATTTATTAACTTGTTCCTGCAAACTCTCAAGCAACTGTCTTCTGATATTTGTCCAAGAATTCCCTGGAAACTCTCAGTAATGAAAAATCATTCCAAAGGCTTAGTTCAATAGCTCTCAAACCTTGGCGAGCATCAGAATCACTTGATGAGCTGGTTCAAACACAGATTCTTGGGTCCACCCCCCAGAGTTTCTGTTTCAGTAAGTGGGGGGTGGGGCCGAGATTGTTCAGCTCTGTCAAGTTCCCAGGCGAGGTTGACGTTGCTGCCTGGAGACCAGTGTGAGAACCACCAGTTAATTAGAGGCGGTGTAGCCAAGGGGCAGACTTCCTGGATTTGACACAAAACTCTACCATTTCTAGCGATGTGACAAGTCACTCACCTGTCTGTGCCTTTGTTCCCTCATCCGAGTCTTGATGAGGATCAGAAGGAGAAATGTTTATAAAGCACTAGGACAGAAACACAATGAGTGTAGATAAGTTTGTATGAAAAAGAAAATGAGTTTTGTGCCTAGAATGTGCTACAATTCTCAGCATAAAGTGGGACAGATAACGCTTTCAGTTTGTTCTTGGAAAACGCTAGTCTATGTGATGTGACAACAGAGGTCTTCAGTCAGCAGCCTTGGAGGGAACCGCAGCTCTGCTCCATCTCCATCTCCGCAGTTCTGGTAAATTCCTAGGAGGATGTGTTAACCGATTGCCTCTCCCCTACCCTCTGATCCCTGCGACCATGGCACTGTGCCTGCCCCTGGACAGGGTGTCACATCTGGGAACAGGCGGTTGAAGGAGGCAGAGAGCTGACTCACCTGTGCTCTTGGAAGGCGGCTGTGGGCAAGTTTTCCCAGGTGGCACAAGCCATGGGTTTCTGACATGGATGGAAAGACCGCCTCTGCTGGCCATTGGCTGACTTAAAGGAGGCAGTCATGGCATGTCAAGAGGAGGTGTGGGAGGAGATGGCCCAAGGGAGACCCCATCATCCCACTGTTAGGTCCCCCAGATTCTTTAGCAATGAGCAATGCATGGCTCACCTACGTGTTCCATCTCTGAAATTTCCATGGAAAAAGACTCAAATGCTCTTTACCCGGAGCTTGTACATGGGAATCTAGCAGTTTCCCAGAGTGACCCAAGGGATTGAGGTGGAGAGAAAGTGGGGCCATAAGACAAGTCAGCTTCTGCCGAGACCCCCTTCAGTCAGCCCGCAGGTGTGGCGTGAGGCTGGGGGAGGAGGGCAGAGTCAGCGCAGGCTCCTTTTGAGCTTTTGAAGAACGTGTGAAGCCCTGACTGTGGGCCGCAGGAGAGAAAGTTTGGTTGGATAATTAGGAGGTCTCCTCGACCCCAGAGTTAAGCCCGTGGCCGGGCCAATGCGCACCTTTACCTGGGCCTCCCCGAACTGCGCTCTCTTTGGGTGACAGCCAAGCGTCGCGAGGCCCTCTGGAGTGACACTTCACCACGCAGTTCGTGTTCAGCATTTGTGGAGTTCTGTGGTTGGCTCCAGCCAGGAGGAATTGTGGGTCTTGGGTTTGGGGACGTGAGGTTACTGAATCTTGAGCCCTTTGGGTCCTTGCTTCTGTGTGGGGGACGGAGGCAGCGGCAGGGCCTGGGGAGTCTGAGAACCTCCTGGTGAGGCTGAAGCCAGAGAAATCCTCCACCCACCCCATGTGATCTCATTTTTACCTGTGTTGGCGTGGCCCAGGCTAACACAAGGTGCATCTGGGGAGATGACAGTCATCTGAATGGTCAGCAAAAAAGAGTATTTTCCTATTATGGCCAAAATATAGCCAGAGCATCCAAAGGTTTGAGCCAAGGCAAAGATCTGAGAGTATCTAATCTATTTTCTGATGTCTAAGATGATGCCCATCTAACTGTAGTTCATTGAAAGCCTAGAACAGAAGCCCTTGGGAATTCACATTGCTGTTTATTCATGTCTCTATTTTTAATGAGCTGCCTGGGCGATTCCCCACCCCAAGATATAGATACTTTGTGTGTCTTGAGTGCGCGGATAATGGGAGTTCATGGTCACTGATGGACGCACAGACTGGACCTTCCTGGGTAGGACTGACCCGGCATTTCCCTGGAAGCACAGGGCAGCAGAACTCCCACCCATGGTGCTGCAGGTGGTTACAGGGCATCCTGGATAGCGATGCCTGGTCCTGGGGCAGTTGGAGTCCCTCGGCTGGTCATCTCTGGCCGGAGTACATCTGTGTGTCCCAATGGGCCATTCATCCAGCAAACATTTACTGCGCACCCATATGAGCTGGAAGTGTCTACGTGCTCAGGACACCTCAGAGAACCAAACAGGCAAAGATGCCTGTCCTCTAGCAGGGACACAGGTGGTTGCAATAAACACAAGAATACGGATCATCTCGGGTCATGACTGTTCTCTGTGTGCCAAGAGGTGAGAGCTGGGAAGGACCAGTTAGACTAACCACCAGGGGGCAGCCCAGCCCACGGGCTCTGCCCCAGAGTTCATCCACCGGTTCACTGGTCCAATTCCAGGCAGCCAGGGCCACCTGCCTTCTGCTGTGTACGTAAGGCAGCTGCCTCTCAGGCCCTCGGGGATTCTGCCACGAGTGGAGCCCACAGTCGGGTTTCTGTCCTGATACAAGCGGCACCAGAGGGCCCTAGAAAGAGGGGCCGTGTTTAGGGCATATGAAGGGCAGATCACCGCTTCACTCTCCGCCCTAGCCTGTCCTCTCCATAGAGGGGGCTACTGGTCTGGGCTGACAGTGGGGCTGTTTCTTCAACAACTCCCGACCCCGGACCCCGGATCTGGGGCGGGCTTTAGGTGGGGCAGGCCGACCATCTTTCGGAGGCTCGCTGTTCTCTTCCGAAAGTGAGAGCCAGAGAGAAGCAGTCATTCTCTTATGATGTTTTTAGACCGTATCGTCAGCTGCTGTTTTAAATATCCTTAAGTTTGGATAGTTAATAACAGAAAGTTTAAACATATTTAAATGCTTCAAGATAACGATCGAAGATCTTGAATCAAGCTGTAAAACTAAAGTAACTTTGAAACGAGGTCACAGTCAGAACATTCAGTGAGGATCTTAATTAGAACAACGTGTCCCCAGGCTGGGACGATCCCGACCAATTTACCAACAAGAACAGTAAATTGAAAGGAGGCAAATTAGCACTGAGTTGCATCGATGGCCAATGGCCACTGAAGTAAGACACAGGCAAGGTTTGTTTTTCTCGTTCGCTCAATTGCATTTCCCATGCAAGGCTGCCAAATGCTCTCTTGTAATTTTCTCTTTATGATACTGACTTTTCTCTGTTTTGCATTGCCCTGACATCTCAATATGGACAAAGCCACTTTTTCCATCCTATTTTAGTTCTCAAAGGGTATTGATTTTTAATTTCCTGGAGTCAATTTTCTATGCAACCATATTTTATTCAGCATAAAAAGCAGTGCGGATTTTAAACATTTATAGAGTTGTTCCTCCAAGGAAAAGCACGAGCCGGGGATAAACATGAAAATTTCATTTGATGAGATTCAAATGGCAGCGTGGGTTCCACTGCAGAAGCTTTGCTTTCTTGTCCAGAACAGTTACTGCAAGTCCGCTGACGAAAGGATATCGGGCCAATTTCTGTCCATTTGTGGAGAGAGGACATTTTCTGAGGAATCAAAACAAGTGGGAATTTGCCAGCATCTTGTAAGCCTGATGTGAGAGACGGGGGACACAGTGTATACTAACGCTCAAGTTGCCCCTTTATGTATACAAACACACATGTACTTTTAAATCAACACGTTAATGGATGGTATCATGTTGCTTTTCAAAAATGTTCTTTTTGTGTTTTGCTTGTGTTCTCCTGTGCAGCTATGACACAGGACACAGGATGGAGCCTGCGGTTTTCATTGCACACGTGTACGTGTACACAGGTGGTGCTCAGTGCACGCATGCTTACCTGCACGCATGGACACCGGTAGAGGGCCTTTCTTCATTGTTTTAGAAATGGGATAATAAAATATACTGTTCTGCACTTGGTCTCACTCCATCATTGCTCATGGAAGTTTCCCAAAATCATTAAATACGGCTCTAATGCACGCTTTTCGGTGGCTGTGGGTGGATCCACAAGAATTTAATTGACCATTTCTCTGCTAATAGGCATTTATTGAAGTTCCTCCTTTCTGTCACTATGAACAATGCTGCAATAAATGCTTGTGCCCTCGCATTTTTTTAAAAGATTTTATTTCTTGTAGAGCAATTTAGATTCACAGCAAAATTCAGAGGAAGGTACAGGGGTTTCCCATATACCCCCTGCCCCCATACGCACGGCCTCCCTCATCATCAACATCCCCACCCGAGGGGACATTTGTTACAACTGATGAACCTACACTACAGATCATATCACCCAGAGTCCAGAGTTCACGCCGGGGTTCACTCTCCGTGTTGTACACTCTGTGGTTTGACAAATGTATAATGGTGTGTACCCACCACGACAGAGTCATGCAGAGGAGTTTCACTGCCCTAAAATCCTCTGTTCTCCGCCTATTTATCCCTCTCCCCCCATCCCTGGCAACACTGATCTTTCTACTGTCTCATGGTTGTGCCTTTTCCAGAACATCACGGAGCTGGAATCACACATGTCCCTCTATTTTTATTTCTAGGTGAAGGTGGATATAGAGGTTTTAGTTTTAATTTTCAATCCCTTTTTGCTCATCTTTCTCTGCTGTAGGTGCTGGAGAGGTAAAATCTTACCTCACAGAGCCTTCAGAGCCGAGAACAGCCGTGGGGCCGAGTCTCGGAGGGGACGTGGCCTCCACCGATACCATCTTCTTCCTGCCTGGCCGCAGCCGGTGCTCACCGGCAGAGCCGGGAGAGAGAGGAGCCTGCTCCTACGATTCAGCCACTGTTGCAGCGCGTGTCGACTGAGCGTCGACTGTGTTCTGGCAGGAGGCTTCGAGGACACAGACATGAAACACAGGGACGTGGCCCGAGCTTCCTGAAGCGGCCAGTGCTCTGTGGGAACAGCACCAGGTTGCCCAGGCCATGATGACAGAGCTAGCGTGGTCTGGGGAGGTGGCGTCACAGAGACCTAAGGGACTCGGAGCCGACCTGGAAAAGGACGGGAAGGAGCCTCTGGACCGAGAGAGCCCTGTGCTGGGAGGGACCTGGCCTGTTTGTTGTAACAGGGGAAAGGCTGGCACGGCTGACGGCCAGCACTGGGGTCACAGGAGGGGCCTTGCTGTCTGTCAAGGGTTTGGAACTGGGCTGTGGGTGAGGGAGGGACGAGCGTGTTGGGTGAGAGATGGCATTGGCTTAGACCCCAGAGTGGGGTGGGATTTAGAGAAAAGTTGGTAGTTTTGAGATGCAGCCTCCCTTATTTTTAAGATTATTGTAAAATGATGCAGTGATGAAAATCACTTTATCTACTTTTTCCAGTCCTGGTGGATGGACATCCAGTTCTCTCCATACCTTTGCCTTTGTAAACAATGATAAAAACAAAATTGAGAGAGTACATTTGAAGAGCTGATTGGCTTTATTGGGCGGTTCATGACGCAGGCAGCGGCTGTCCGGCAGCTAGACGGGCACTCCTGGGAGTCATACAAATGGGCGATTTCACAGGCAGAAGGAGGGTAGGGCAAGAAGGTCTTAGCAAAAGAAAAGGAAGGATTATTTGGGGCCAGGACGTCTTCTCTCTGGGGGAATTCTCTCATGCTTCTTCGTCTGGGGGTGGAGAGGGCCCATGTGACAGATGACCTCATTGGTTCCAACCAGAAAATTCTAGACTGGTCAAGTAAGATCAGGTTTCTGGGAAATGTGGAAACTGCAGTTAGATCAGGTGTTAAATCTGGGTTTGGTATCAGGGGCTTTGATACGAGTGATGCCATTTTTGGCCTGTGGTTTTCTCTTGAATCACTCTGAACAGCCTCGTCCACGGCCTTGAGAACCTGTGTGAGTGTTCCTGAGCTAGGAGTTCCTGGAGTCAGCTGACTGCCGATCGCCTCCGAGAGGTTGTTTCAGTTTGCATCCACCTTCCCTCACTCTTCTTAGCCCAGGGCACGACCATCTTTACCTCCTTGCAATCTAACAGAGATGGGTGGTCCACAGCTCTCACTCACCTGCTTTGCACGTCCTCCGTGAACTGCCTGTTAGTGCTTTGGGTGATTTTTAACAAGAAATACCAACCCTCCGAACTTTCTCTATTAGGCTCGACTGCTGGTGGGAATGAGGTGGGACTCCCGTTTCATGTTGAGCAAGTGCTCTTTTCCAGGAGTGTTGAGCGCACCCTGTGTCGGGCACAGACCCCGTACCTTCCCTGCACATGTCCTTCGACTCTCTTCCCAATTCTTATGGGGTGAGCCACGATGTAGCTCAACAATGAGGACCTGGGACCTGGGTTAATATACTAACAGTATTACCACTAGGTTTATTAGTATTAACCAAAGGTTAACTCATTGCATAAGGAGCAAGTTTGCTCTCAATGAGAAAAAAATGACTACGCGCATGGCTGGTTAATTTATTACCATGTAATTTTTGCTTTGGGCTCATATTTTTTCTCTTCCATCCCCATAAAGGTCTTTTTTCAGGGCCATTCTTGGGGTGGAAGTGAGTTGCAAAGCTGCTGCATCTTCCTGGTGTGTGTGTGCATATGTGTGTGTGTGCGTGTGCATATGTGTGCGTGTGTGCATATGTGTGCATATGTGTGTGCATATGTGTGCGTGTGTGCGCATATGTGAGCGTGTGTGTGCGTATCTGTGTGTGCATATGTGTGCGTGTGCATATGTGTGTGCATGTGTGTGTGCATATGTGTGTGTATATGTGTGCGTGCGTGTGTGCATATGTGTGCGTGTGTGTGCATATCTGTGTGTGTGCATGTGTGCGTGTGTGTGTGCATATCTGTGTGTGCGTGTGTGCATATGTGTGCGTGTTTTTTGCACGTGCGTGTTTTAAACCAGACTGTTCAGGACCTTGTTTGCCAGGCTTTCCTGGGAAGGAGGCTGCAGGCCCAGAGAGAGGGGCTCTTGGGGCAAAGGAGGAGGCTCTGACTCTGCAGGAAGTCCCATTTCCCAGCCCAGGAAAGCCCAGGTGTGTGGCGGGAAGCCGTGTTGGGTGGGTCCAGCTCCCTTACAAACCTTGGGGGAGCATGGCCGTCCACGCCTCTTGGGCAGTGAGCCGTGTGGACCCTTCAGAATATTCTACTTGGCGTTAGGCCCCCAGGCCCACTGTGTGGCCCTGTGGAGAGCAGGGAGAGTGTTCCCATAAAGATGGAGATTGAATTTTCCACCAGCTGAGTGGGATGGGAATTTCAACTCATATTTCATTTGATTTTGGAAAGAATAATGAGCCATTTCTTGCATTCCCACGTTAATGTTTGCCAGTTCACTTTTACTGCACAGAAAGAGCGTCTCCCAGGCAGTCACTAACGTATCCCAGGTATTAACCACAGGAGACACAGACGAATCACAGATCTTTAGCTCAGCGAGCAAATGGATAGATGGGAACCAGAACACTAGATAGTGCAAGTTTGCTTGAAGCTTTGCATCTGGTTCCTATTAACTGTATTGGAGACAAAATATGTATTCAAGGTTTGCTGCCAGTTAATTTAAAAGGCAATTTGGGTTTCACGGGCCTCAGCTGAAGTTTGGCTTCGGGGATCCCATAGGCATGAAACCAGGAGAAGCTGGAAAGAGGTAGACGGGCTCATGATTTCTTTTCCATATTGTAAAAGCGATGATAACCTCCTCTTGGAATATTTGGAAAACAGACAACAGTTACTCATAATTTCACTCCCACATACAACCTGCAGAGTTCTATCGCACATTCTTCCTGCGAAAGTGGAGAGGATGTTATATCTATGCACATATGCTTGTATTTATACGAGCGTGGAAACACTCACACCGTAGAAAACGGTGTGCACTCTGTCACTTCACAGCATATTGTGAGTTTTCTCATGTTTTTGCATAGTCATCAAGAGCATTATTTTTCTTCTTGCTTATAGTCCATCAGCTGTAGATCCTCGTTTCCTTAACTGTTCCCCAAGGTGGGTCGTTAGGATTCGGGCGATTTTTTCCTACTAGAAATGATGACGTAGCCACACCTTTGTGCAGAAAGCCAGGAACTGAAGGCGGGACCTCCGGTGGCCCCGCATTTGCTGCATCTCTCGGAGTCGCCGTTCAAAGGGGCTGCCGCCTGCGCTCGGCAGAGCCCACTGCCCACACTCACCGTGTGGACCATTCACCTCATTTTCCAGACTGGTTGGCAAAAATGGTGCATTATTGTTCCAGTTTACACTGTAAGATCGCTAATGGCGCTGAACGCTTCCCTAGTGTTTGCTAACGAGCTGCTCGGCCTCCGTTGGGAGTCTGCTTCCGTGACAGCAGCTTGTGCGTTTTAGTGGGTGTGTCTTACGTACAAAGAAAACGCAGGAGCCCATTTCCCTACACCTGATCTGGTCTTCTCACGAGATGGGAAAGGAAACTTAAGATTGTCAACGAGTGGCGTCTGCAGTTTGGAAGGCCCCTTCCCGGGCGAGTGCCCCTCCACGTCGGCTCTCCTCTGCTGGCCCATGGAGGCCGTGGCTCCTGGCCTGGCCCCGGCTCCCGCGGCCTCCCCTTGGTCATTGTAGAAACCGGATTCCCACACAAGAGATGGGGCTCACGTGCCTTGGTTTCTGAGATGCACTTTTAACTCGTTCATGATGTAACTAGCAGGCAAGACAAACACACCACCTCAGGAGGGCTGTTTAAGAAACTGGGATTTTGGGGAGGCCCAGTGGCGTAGCAGTTAAGTGCACACGCTCCGCTGCTGATGGCCCGGGTTCGGATCCCGGGCGCGCACTGAGGCATCGCTCATCAGGCCATGCTGTGGTGGCGTCCCATATAAAGTGGAGGAAGATAGGCACAGATGTTAGCTCAGGGCCAATCTTCCTCACACACACACACACACAAACTGGGATTTCTGCAGTCCATCAGGAAAGGGTGCCTGGAGGAGGCTGCTCGGGCATACCTGAGTGGTCGTCACCTCCTGCAGTCTTATATGGGGACAGAGACAAAAGCCCTCTGACTCACGGCTTCCCCGAGATGGTCAGTTTTCTGTGTCAGCTTGGCTGAGTTACAGTCCTTGGGTATTCAACCAAATGCTCACACAGGTGCTGCTGTGAAGGTACGTTGTAGACGTGATGAAAGCCCTTCATCAGTTGGCTTTAAGTAAGGAAGACTATCCTGGCTGACCTGGGTGGGCCTGACGCAATCAGTTGAAGGGCCTCAAGAGCAGAGCAGAGGCTTCTCTGAGGAAGAAGAAATTCCGACGTGGACAGCAGCCTCAGCCGCTGCTGAGAGTTCCCACGCTTCCACATGGCCTGCACATCGGATTTCAAACTTGCCCAGTCAGACCCCAAAATCATGTAAATCAATTCCTTGCAACAAACCTCTTTTTATTTATTTATTTATTTATTTTTTCCCCCAAAGCCCCAGTAGATAGTTGTGTGTCATAGCTGCACATCCTTCTAGTTGCTGTATGTGGGACGTCGCCTCAGCATGGCTGGAGAAGCGGCGCATCGGTGCGCGCCCGGGATCCGAACCCGGGCCGCCAGTAGCAGAGCGTGCGCACTTAACCGCTAAGCCACGGGGCCGGCCCCAACAAACCTCTTAATATATATCTCCTACTGGTTCTGTGTCTCTGGTTGAACCCTGGCTGACAGGCTCCCCAGCGCCCTTGTCGTCTACCTTCTCCCCTCTCCCCTACCCGTCCCCAGTTCCTCTCTGAAAGGACTTTTCTTACATCCCATCCTCCGATTTCCCCTGGATCCACATGGGCAGAGACAGCACAGAGAGAAAAGTCAATTACTAATAAGAAACCATAAACCAGGAGGCATCTCAGTTTCTACTTGTCTCCCTCCCATCCAACATTTCATTATGAATATCTGAAAACGTTATAGTAAACCCCTGTACCATCTGGATTACACCATTAACATTTTGTTACACTTGCCTCATCTGTCTGTGTCCATCTGCCTATCCTCTACTCATCCACCAACCTATCGTATTTTTGGAGGCATTTCAAAGCAAGTTGCAGACATTAATGCCTTTCTTCCTAAGTACTTCAGCATGTAGGTCATTAATTAGAATTTAATATTTGTGTATAGCTCTTTTTTTTGAGGAAAATTTCATACAACGAAATGCACAAATCTTAGGTGTACCATTCAATAAGTTTTGACAAGTGCACGCAGCCAGGTGACCTGAACTTCATCAATGGGCATTTACATGATCCCCAGAGTCCCCATGTTCCTTCCCAGTCAGTCCTGGTCTCACCCCAGACGCAACCACTGCTCTGATTTTCTTTCCTCCATAGATTAGTTTTCCTTGCTCAAGAAATTCATAAATATGGAATCATAGAGTGTGTACGCTCCTGTGTCTGGCTTCTTTCCTTCACTATAACGTTTTTGAGATTCATCCATGTTGTTGTCATATCAGTGGTTTGTTCCATTTTCCAGTTGAGAAGCGTTGCATTGTACATTTATACCTTCTCCTATTCATGGGCATCTGGGTTGTTTTTGGCTATTGTGAATAAAGCTTCTATGAGTGTTCTTGTATAAGTCTTTCTGTGGATGTATGTTTTTCATATCTCTCGAGTTAATATCTAGGATTGAAAATGCTGTCTCATACGGTAGGTTTATATTTAGTTTTGTATGAAGCTGCCAGACCTTTTCTCAAGCTGGTTGCACTGTTTTACACTTCCGTCAGCAGACCTTGGGATTCTGACTGCTCTGTATCCTCACCAACAGATCGTGTTGTCAGCCTTTTATTTTTAGCCTTTCTGGGGTAGTGATGTCTCATTTTGGTTTTAATTTACACTTCCCTGATGACTAATGATGTTGAGTCCCTTATCATGGTAACACTATCTTTTGACCCTGTGTTTGCAAATCTGTGAATCACCTCCACCCCTAGCTTGGTGAGGGATCAGTGTGACCTGGTCAAGAGCTCCATTCTGAGTCTATCTTCAGTGGTGTCTTCATGAAGCCCAGGTGGAATTCTTGACTCCAGCGGGGAATCTGGCGACAAAAGGCCTTATACAAACCCAAGTTCCCAGCAGAAGTGGCATCCTAAAAGGGCAATGGAGCCTAGGTCTGGAGTTGAGTGAGAAGAAGATGAGTAAGGGAGCCAATGGGATCCTGGGGCCCAGTGATGACTGTGGGGATCAGTGAGGACCATGGGGGTCAGTGAGGACCGTGGGGGTCAGTGAGGACCATGGTGGGGGTCATTGAGGACCATGGGGGAGTCAGTGAGGACCGTGGGGGTCAGTGAGGACTATGGGGGGGTCAGTGAGGACCATGGGGGTCAGTGAGGACCATGGGGGGTCAGTGATGACCATGGGGGGATCAGCGATGACCATGGGGGGTCAGTGAGGACAGTGGGGGGTCAGTGAGGACCGTGGGGGGTCAGTGTGGACCATGGGGGGGGCAGGGAGGGCCATGGGGGGCAGTGTGGACCGTGGGGGGTCAGTGAGGACCATTGCGGGGGTCAGTGAGGACCATGGGGGTGTCAGTGAGGATCACGGGGGTCAATGATGACCATGGGGGAGTCAGTGACGACCATGGGGGGGTCAGTGATGACCATGGGGGGTCAGTGAGGACCATGGGGGGTCAGTGAGGACCGTGGGGGTCAGTGAGGGCCGTGGGGGGTCAGTGAGGACAATGGCGGGGGTCAGTGAGCACCGTGGGGGAGTCAGTGAGGACCGTGGGGGTCAGTGAGGACCATGGGGGATCAGCGATGACCATGGGGGTCAGTGAGGACCGTGGGGGTCAGTGAGGACCGTGGGGGTCAGTGTGGACTGTGGGGGGTCAGTGAGGACCATGGCAGGGGTCAGTGAGGACCATGGGGGTGTCAGTGAGGACCACGGGGGTCAATGAGGACCATGGGGGGTCAGTGATGACCATGGGGGTGTCAGTGATGAGCAGGGGGGGTCAGTGAGGATCGTGGGGTGTCAGTGAGGACCAGGGGGGGGGGGAGTGAGGACCGTGGGGGAGTCAGTGAGGACCGTGGGGGGTCAGTGAGGACCATGGGGGTCAGTGAGGATCATAGGGCCTAGTGATGACCATGAGGGGTCCGTGAGGACCATGGGGGGGGTCAGTGAGGACTATGGGGGCGTCAGTGAGGACCATGGGGGGTCAGTGAGGACCATGGGGGGGGTCAGTGAGGACCATGGGGGGTCAGTGAGGACCACGGGGGGTCAGTGAGGACCATGGGGGTCAGTGAGGATCACAGGGCCTAGTGATGACCACGGGGGATCAGTGAGGATCATGGGGCCTAGTGATGACCACGGGGGTTCAGTGAGGACCACGAGGGGTCAGTGATGACCATGCGGGTCAGTGAGGACCATGGGAGACTAATGAGGCCATTGATCCTGAGATTTCCTGGTGTCTTGTCCACCTCTGTGTATCAGCAGCAGGGCATGTAGGGATGTCTTGGGCTGGACTAACTATTCAGGGATAATTGTGCAATTATGGCAATAGATTTTTTCTGATGAATTAGTATGTGATATTTATGTAATAAAAATATTGAACATTTTCCAGTTGCCCTTACTGTAAACATTTCCCCCATTCTATTGTTTAAGATTCCAGCTTCTTACATAGTGGCTTCCTGGTGTGGGCGTGGAATTATGATGGTGGTTTTCAGATGTTAATGCATACTGTAATGGAAAACTTTAATATATCTGTCATTCTGCCCATAGTGACAACCGTGGTGAGGCTGAGGCTTTAACTTAGAGAGACAGATGTGACACAGCCACTCAGGACCGGCCAGCGTTCCTCAAAGCAGAACTTCAGGCTGAGTCAGGCACTGGGATGGAAAACCATTGCCTTTCTAACCCCTCAGTCATTTGCCTACAGAGGACAACTGAGTGGGAGCTGTTGGGTGGGCCCCTGCTCCAAGCAAAACAGATTATGCAAAGCTGGACTTTACAAAAGATACAAAAATGAGGAGTGATTTTTATATTTTAAACAGGTTTTGTTAGATAAGAGTTCACTAGAGAATTCATTCAAATTTCAAGTCCTTCTCCAGTCAAAACATAATTTGATTGTCAAAAACTCATCAGGCAACTGATTCAACAGTCTCAGCAAGAACAGGGCCTCCCCAGACACTGAGGAGCCTTCTTCCCCTAGGAGACGTGACGGCATAAGCCAGCAAGCAACCTGGGGACACCCCTGGTTTGTGTTGTTCCTGTGTGGCTGGGTGGAGCCCTGTGGGTCTGCTGTAGACTGAATGTTTGTATCCCCCAAATTCATGTGTTGAAACCTAACCCCAGCTCATGTAGGTGGGAGGTGGGGCCTGTGGGAGTGAGTGTGTGATGAGGGTGGAGCCCCGGGAGTGGGATCAGTGCCCTTAGGAAAGAGGCCCCAGAGCCTCCTGCCGTGAGGACACGGCCAGAGGACGGCTGTCTGTGAACCAGGAAGCGGGCTCTCCAGACACCGCATCAGCCCAGGCCTCCGTCCTGACTGCTCAGCCTGCAGAACTGTGAGAACAGTTCCATGTTCAGAACAGCTGACAACACAACAACTCCGTGTCCGTTGTTTAAGCCCCCAGTCTTTATGTTTTGTGATAGCAGCCCGAACCAAGACAGGGCTCATCTGGGGTCCTTCTGCTTGAATACTGGCTACACTGCAGTGCCTGGGGGAATTTGTGGGGGGTAAGTGACTGTCTCAGTTGGCTCAGGCTTCCATAACAGAACACCAGAGTCTGGGTGGCTTAAACAACACGATTTGTTTCTCACAGTTCGGGAGGCTGGAAGTCCAAGATCAAGGTGCCCACCTATTTGGTTCCCCAGTGAGAGCTCCCTTCTTGGCATGCAGATGACTGCTTTCTCTCTGTGTCCTCACACGACAGAGAGAGAGCCAGCTCTCTGGTCTCTTCTTGTACGGACACTAATCTCATTATGGGGGCCCCACCCTCATGACCTCATCTAAACCCGGTTACCTCCCAAAGGCCCCATCTCCAAAGAACATCACACTAGGGGTTGGGACCTCAACGTATGAATTTGGGGAGGACACAATTCAGTCTATAGTATTCTACCCCTGGCCTCCCCAAAATCATGTCCTTCTCACATGCAAAACACATTCATTCCGTACCAGCTGCCCCCACAGTCTGAATTCACTCCAGCATCAACTCTGAAGTCCAAAGTCTCATCTGAATCAGATAAGGGTGATTTAATTTTGGGGCAAAGTTTCTCTCCAACTGTGAACCTGTGAAACCAGACAAGTTATGTGCTTCCAAAGCACAGTGGTGGCACAGTCACAGGAGAGACATGCCCATCCCAAAGGGAGAAACAGGAGAGAAGGAAAGGGCAATGGGTCCCAAGCAAGGACACAACATAACAAGGCAAGTTCCAGTAGATCTGCAGGCTGGAGGACAATCCTCTTTGGTTTGATGCTCTGTCTTCTGGACCCACTGGAGCGATTTATCATAAGAGATTTATTATAAGGCATTGGCTTATGTGGTTATGAGGCTGAGAAGTCCAAGATCTGTAGTCAGCAATCTGGAGACCCAGGAGAGCCAACGGTGTGATTCCAGTCCAAGCCCAAAAGCCTGAGAAGCAGGGAGGCCAATGGTGTAAGTCCCAGTCCAAGTTCCAGTCAGAATGCGGGAGAAGACCCATGTCCCAGCTCAAAGACAGCCAGGCAGAGAGAGTAAATTCTCCCTTAATCCACCTTTTGTTCTATCCAGGCCCTCAACTTATTGGATGAGGCCCACCCACGTGAGGGAGGGCAATCTGCTTTACTCAGTCTACTGATTCAAATGCTAATCTCACCCAGACACACCCAGGACCATGTTTAACCAAATGTCTGGGCACCCCAGTCAAGCTGACACATAAAATTAACCATCACAGTGACTGACCGACTGAATGAACGAAGGACACTGGGGAGCTTACCAGGCTGTGGAAACTGCAAGGAGAGGGGCACCAGTTTCCCAGGGCATCCCCAGTTAATCCTTTGAACCCTTCAAATTGGCTAGGGTGGTTTCTCAGGGCCCCCCCAAAAGACCCCTGGTGGGACGGCAGCGACGGCTGTAGGACAAGTGAGGAGGAGGCGGGGTGGCAGTGGGTGGGGAGGGCTCAGTGGCACTCTGCCCTGAGCTGGAGTCGCCACCTCTCCTGGACCCGTTCTCTCACAGCAGCTGGTCAGCCACCCCACGTCCTCTGGCTGGGACATTCTGCCAGGTCCAGATGGAGCAGAATGAACAAGAGGAGCCATGAGTGCCCCGTTTTTCCCGTCGGTGCTAACCGTGCATCCATCACCTGTTACCTTACCCAGGTCTGTTCACGGGCTCCAGAGCCTACAGCATTCGGGCCCCGGACGCCAGCCTGCCGGTCGGTCTCCAGAAACAGCTGGGCCTGTGCTTTCTCTCCGGTGAACGAGTGGCTGCACTGGACTTGTGCTTCCAGAGTTCTGTGACCCTGTGCTGTCCCCCTGAGGCTTCCCTCGTGCCTCGCTCGTTCCCTCAGTGGGCATGTCGCCTGCTCAGGGCTGGGAGTGTGTTTACACACCTGAAATCCCGCGTCTTCTACAGCCTCTGACGGAGGCGCTCAGCAGACACATGTCACTTGGTTCTCGCTGGATTGGGATGCAGCACGGCTTCTAATCAATGCAGCTCTTGGCATGGTAGGAAAGCTTCAGATGCTCTGTTTCTGTTTAAAACAAACAAAGGATTGGGAAGGAGAGCTCAGCTGATGGGAGAGAAGACAGTGTCTGAAATGTGACCCGGTCAGGCCGTGAGCTGGTTTGAATTCAAGCCCCTGCCTCCCACCGCTGCTGTTACTCCATGGAAAAACGTGAATCTCACAGCAGCTCTCGCTTAACGATCCGTCCGTCTGCCTGTCCCTCTGGAGGGTTTCAGTCATACACGGAAGTAGAGAGGGTAACATAAGGGGCCCTTGTATTCCCGCTGGAGCAGAGCCCGCGGTGCCCGGCCCCCAGGTCTCTGGGGTCCTGTGCAGAGAGTCCCTTCAGACGCCAATGGTCCCCTCCTGGTGTGAGGCAGCCGGACGCCCAGGGGTCAGGAGGTGGTGGACAGCACCCCGCCCCCTCGCCCTCTGAGGATGGCCCTTCAGTGTTCCACAGTTTCTTGGAACATCCTCATGACCTCCCACCCATATTAGGGTTGCCTTCCAGTTCCTGTACCCGAGTCAGCTTTGGGGGACCCAACCAAGACACCCGCAATCTAGATTCAGAAATTATCAAGGTTTTGCCACCCTTGCTTCCTCTCTTCTCTGTTTCCTGGAGTATTTTAGAACAAATCCAAGACCTCCTGAAATGACACTATACTTAGGCATCTACTCCAGGGGAAGGTATCACTCGACACGCATTAGCGCAGGCCTGTCCCCCTCCCAGGCCCTCCCCGTCCCACCCACAAGCCCAGATTCCTGCGGGTACCCTCTGGAGACAAATTGGGAACATGCCCATCCTTTTATCGCTGTTTTTCTTTTAATGCATAAACCTAAGGTGTCACATTGTGGGTGGGTGTGATAAACTACAGGGAGGAAGATCCCCTTTAAAGGGGAGGATCCTTCATTAGACAAGGGATAAGGACTAGGGGAGGGACCACTCCTGAGCAAGCAGGCCAAACTGCCACGGCGGTGGGAGACCCGCTTGCCGGAAAAGACGCAGAAAAAGACATTGGTTGGCACCCACGGTTGCTTTCAAGGGCGTTGTTTTGTAGGGCCAGTTCCCCTGTTGTCTGGTCTGGGAGGTGATGTAACGTCGTCTGCACCTTCCCCCACGGCAGACTGCAGCCCTCTGTGCTCGCAGGCCAGGTGGCGAGGGTGAAGCCCCGAGGCTCTCTCTCTCTCCACAGAACCCAGGGGCCGGCTTCCAGAGGAAGGCGGGTTCTCTGCACTCTGTCTCCAGACTTTCCTTTGCCGTCCCCGTGGTGGGGAGAGAGAGGGGCGACGGAAAGGCCTCCTGATATTTTCATTAACGGAGTGCACAAGACGCCCATCAGCGGCGTTCTAACGGTGATGGTGAAGAGAACACGCCGGATTGGACCCGCGCACATGGTGCCTGGTCTGCACACGGGCAGCCCGAGATAAGGGAGTGGCTTCACCTCTGAGAGCCGCCGAGGCCGCCTGGAGAGCCTGGAAGCTGCCAGGTGCCTGTTCTCACTCTGTTTCCACTGGAAATCAGGGAGGAGGATGGAGAGGGAAAGTAGGTGTGCCTACTCTCTCCACTTTACTGTTGGGTAAACTGAGGCTGCGGCCCATGCGTGGGGACTGATCTAGTTACGGTGCTGGGAGGCTGTGCGCCCTTCATCAGCTTTTGAAATGTGCTCCTGGAAGCTGCGTGATTCCTCCCATAGCTCACTGTGTCAGGACCACGCTGCCCAGGGGAGGGGCTGGCGGCCCCTCAATGGAGGTCCTTGTGCGGTGTGTGACTTGTGGCCCTCAGCAAACATTCGGGGAATTCCGCACGGGGTGCGTCAGAGCTTTCCCAATAGGGGCTTCGTCACGGAGGTGCCCCGGGAGGTGGAGTTGGCTGAATGGGGGCTGTGTGCTCTGTCCTTGGCTGATTTACGGGCCCTCATCCACACCATTCACAGCGTGGGAGGGAGTCAGGGGGTGGGTGCGTGACTAAGGCAAACCAGGCGTCGCCGTAGCTGGCTAGGACTCTAGGAGCTGCCCTGCATCAAAGGCTACTGGGAGCAGGGTTGCCTGAGGCCCCGGGGGCTGCCCCGAGGACAGAGCTGGCCTTCATCACACGCTGGTCTCACCTCCTGTCGCCTGATTCGGGGAGCTTCCCACTCCCCCAGGTGCAGCGTCCTGAAGGAGCGATGGTCCCAGGCCCAACGTCTGTTGGAACAAGGAAGGAACAAACGAGGCTGCGGAGAAGACTACAGAGGCAAATTGACATCAAAGAGATGCCTGTCACATCTGCTTTCAATCAAAAACATGTAGAAGGAGATTAGCTCTTTGAAAACAAGACACAGCCTCGTCCACAAGGAAACGGGCTGAAGGTGGGCTCCTGGACGATGCGAGAAGGGAGACCCTGTCCCTCTGAGGACTCACGACAAGGTGCTCTCACCCCCAATCTGCAGACGAGAGGCCCAGCTCAGCTCAGGGGCCCGGCAGCCCCGTAGCCTGACTCCACACAGCCCGTGCGGTCTCAACTATCCCAAGGCTGTCAGAGAAGGTGCCGCCCCGGACCTAGAGGAAGGGCCTGGAGCACGTCCCTACGCAGCACCTCGGTCCCCAAGAGTCCCGGGGGGATTTATTTTATTCTCTGTTCTGCAGACTCAAATATGTCACTTTGTAAACTGCCGCCTTTGCCATCGTTAAGGGCCAACTTCCCCAG
This sequence comes from Ceratotherium simum simum, assembly GCF_057802395.1. Classification (NCBI taxonomy): domain Eukaryota; kingdom Metazoa; phylum Chordata; class Mammalia; order Perissodactyla; family Rhinocerotidae; genus Ceratotherium; species Ceratotherium simum. Next base: position 54,241,377 of record NC_141919.1, on the reverse strand, counting down.
AGTGACAGAAGCCGTCTGTTGAGGGCTGAATTTTGTCCCCTCCAAATTCACATGTTCAAGTCCTAACCCCCGGGACCTCAGCATGGGACTATGTTTGGAGATGGGGCCTTTACAGAGGTGATTAAGGTAAAATGAGGTTATTAGAGTGGGTCCCAATCCAGTGTAACTGGTGTCCTTATAAGAGGAGATTAGGACAGAAAGATGCACAGAGGGAAGACCATATGAGGACACAGGGAGGAGACAGAGTCTACACACCAAGGAGAGAGGCCTCGGGAGGAACAAGCACTGCCCACACCTTGATCTCAGACTTCCGGCCTCCAGGACTGGGACAATAATTTCTGCTGTTTAAGGCATCTAGTTGGTGGTGTTTCTTACGGCAGCCTGAGCAAAATAACACACCCTCCGCAGGAATGCACTTTGGACTGTGGTGCAGACGTCTTGAGCCAGCTCTGCCTTCCCCATGGAGCCGGGGAGCTAGATTGTGGGCCCCCAGACCTCCCTGGCTGGCCGTGGGCCTCCACTCAGCCTGTCAGACGAGGCCTTCTTATTATTCTCTTTTATATGATTGTGTTTTGAAAGATTTATTAGTTAATAATTAGTTTTCCATTTCTATAACTAATTCTCAGAGTCTTTGAGCAGCAGGACAGCAATATTAGTTTTGCCACCCGAAGTTGACACATTTCAAAAGGGAGACAGTATTTAGTCAGCAGTGTTGACGATAAAGGTCTGATTCGTTTTGGGCTTTTCCAAACATTAAAAACAGCATGTGGATGCTTTTTACTGCCTCTGTGTCCCCTAGCTCTCCAAGGGCCTTGAAAAGGCAAAATCAGAGACAAGTCCAGAGCAGACAAGTACTAATTGTTGTGTAAACGGGGCTAAGCCCTTTTGTTGGGGTCTTTTGGGGGTCACTTCTACATGGCCACTGAAGTCACGCTTGGAGAGGCATAAGAAATTAAGCATTTATTACACTCGCAGGCCCCAGGAGGAGGCCCAGCACGCTCAGAGGGCCACACACGTCACCAGGAGCGGTTGAGCTCGGCTGGCAGGAAAACAGGCCAACAGAGGAGGGTGGGCGAGCGCCTCTACTGGGGCCCTGGGCGGGGCAGCTACGGCACTCGGCAAGCGTGTCATTGGCCCCTTTGACCGTAATGAGGTCCCCAGCAGGAGTGGGGGAGGAGGGGTCCTCCCGAGACTGACCGCCTGGAGACACGTGGAGAGGCTGGTGCTGGTGACGGCTCATACAGCTGGGTGGGGCCACAGAGAACAGCCCACTTGTGTGCCTCAGTGGCTCTCAAACTGGATGGATTCCACCGCCCACCTGAGTGGTGGAGACATTGAACGTGGACGGGCGGTGTTGCTGAGCCATCGTGTTACTGGACTGAACGTGGGTCCCCTCTTGGGAATTGAGCCAAACTGCACCAGGAGTAGTTGTTTCGCAAAGTCTAAGTTTTATTTGAGGCATGCAGCAAAGAAAAAGGTGGAGACCACAGGGAATAATTTCACAAAGCTATGGCCCCCCGAGCACAGGGAGGTGGGTACCTTTATTTGGAGTAGGGAACAAATAGTCAAAGGGGAAGCTTCATCATTGCACGAAGAGGTGTGCATAAGCTTGCACATGCGTGGTTTGAAATCATGCTTTTACATATATTGCATGATCTAAAAATGGCTGCTTTGACCCCACCCAGAGGAGGGGAATTTACAAAGTTAATGAGAGCAGGTTACTTTAGTATAACTCTCGGTCTATCTTTGCAGGTGCCAGTCTTGTGGTTGTGGTCTGGGCCAGTCTGGTCCAGTTCAGAGTGGCTGGGTCCAGGGTGGTTGTCACTTGGAGCTTCCTCCTGGAACACAGCTGAAAACCACATAAGCTCAGGGCCCCAGGGTGTTAGATAAAGGAGCACCTGCACCTTGCAAGAAGACAAGAGAATTAGGTCAAACACAGAGGTTAGAGTTTAGGCCGGACAAGAGAAGCGGGTTAGGGTCCATGTCTGGCGACAATCGGACAATCGATGCTAATATAGTAGTTGGGAGAAACGGGTCCCCAGGATGATGACCAGCACTTGGAAACCAGTACATGGCCAGTCTCCCTATTTAGCATGGGATAGCCATGAGAATAAGCCCAATACCTCCAGGTTCAAAGGAATCTGCTGAAAACCCTTCATTATGTTGTGAAGGATTTCCTGGCTTCTCCATCCGTCCTTGCTGGAATTGTTGACATTCATATAGGAGGGTCTCTGAATGTCACGAACCCCACCTTCTTTGGCCAGCAGGTAATCAAGGGCTGAAGGACCATCAGTGACCATTTGGGCCCAAGGTCTGTGCATTTCCTGTATTAGGGACGAGGTTCTGGATGTTTCTGGAGTGTGTCCGGTGAGGGCGCAGACAGTTGCTGGTTGGCTGAGGTGTTTGGTTCTGTTTGACTGGGACGGCAGCACCTGTGCCTGGTCCAGTTGCTCCCACTTACAGCCAAGCCCATTAACGCAGGTGTGAAGGCTGGAGGCCTGACCTGTGACTTCCTGGAGAGAGTGGAGATACCCCAGGGGGGCAAATGCGCAGGGACATGCAGTGTAGGCCCCTGTTATTAGGGAGAGGGCCATGAAGTACAAGAGGGGCTGTACATAGTCACCGGGGTCACAGTCTAGTCCACAGAGGCATCGGCTGGGGCATGATAATTTTGGGGTTTACCCATATGTAGGAGGTGGGGTCTGGGAGAACAGAGGCATTTGCCAGATTGTGTGGAGATCTGGACAACATAAAAGGTACCTGGATGTTGGGCCCCTCAATTGAATGATGTTATTAGAGGCCCTGACTTTTCCCAAAAGTCACATCTCCGGGGAAGCCATGTGGTCTGGGACTGGGGACTGCTGGGCCAAATTCAGAATAGAACCAGTGTGTAGGTGCAGGTACATGTCTGTGTGGCCATCCCAACAATCAGGCCAGGTTCACATCTGCCTCCACGTCTGCAGTTCTGGTCCACCGAAAGGTTTGGGTGGGTGCCGAGGGCGTTGTGGTGAGCCGGCAGGTGGGTGATGGGTGCTCGGCTCAGTGGCTGAGGAGGCGGGGAGCCGGAGGAAGTGGGGTGCTTGACAGCGCCCAGGTGGGAGGGTGCTGCGTCGAGGTTAGTAACACAGGAAGCAAAGGTCATGAAACATTACTAACAACCCACAGAAAGAGGGAGGATGAGGAGGGCTGGGCTGGTCAGCGGGGTAGGGAGGAGGTATTGTGAGGAACGTTGGTGGCATTTAGCAGGCATAACTTTGCATCCCACAGGGGCTTGATGCTCCTCATGGTGGCCACATCATGGGGTTTATGACTCACAGTTCTGTGGAACCCGTGGAGGTCACGGGGATCAGAGATCAGGCATTTTATAATTCCAGGGAAGTGGTCCTCAGGTGATTTAATGGGTCAAGACCCTGACTCAGGAGCTGGGGAACCAACATGGGGTTGATGGAAACCAGTGTGGACTCGTGTGGACGAGGGGCTGGAGATGCGTGAGGATGTAATGTCCAGTTCCAAAGAGGGGTGGATGAGGTGTTGTCACCTCCAGTGGTGTGGAAGTTGGGGCCACCCTGAGGGTGAGTGTCCCTCCCAGGTGGCTGTCCACTGAGGGGAACCTGGAGCCCCACATGGAAGTGTGGCCTGGTGAAGCTTGGAGACCTCTATTCGAATCCACGAACATCTGAGCAGCTGCCGGTGCTGCGGATTTTCAGTAACTCTGGGGCTCGTTGGGGCGTACGGGCCAAGGCCTGGGCAGCTCCTCTCAGGCTCTGACCTTGATGTTCCATCCAAGAGAATACGTCTTTCGGTCACATTTAGAGGCAGCTGAGGTAGTGGCCCTGGCACTAGCAATGTGCCCTGGGTGGCGGGACTCCATGACGGGGAGCTCACTTCTACGGACAGGGCTCCTTCTCTCAAATGGCAGTCGCTCAGAAACCTTTCCAGGGACATAGTTAGTCCCCACGGCCTGGCGCCTCCAGATCCCAGGGAGGGAGAGGGTAAACATCCCCTCTTGCTGGGGTCAAGGCTGGAAGCAGGATCGTGGGGGGAGGAATGGGATCCAAATTCTTGGGAAAGAGCGTTGCTGCAGCACGTGAAAGAGGCAACACTGGGCAGGGGTGCAAAGCAGCACACAGGCCAGCAGGAGAGGGGCCTTCCCAGACGTAGACCCCAGACGTAGATCCCAGCCTGACAGCCTGCAGGGAGCCAGGAGCAACGATGGGCGTCTCTGGGGGACTGGAGGATCTTCTCTCCATGTGTAGAGTGGTTTTGTCCTTGTTGCCAATTGTGTGAACAAGCAGGCAAGGCAACTAGGTTGGCAGCAGGGAGGAAAGAACGGGGTCCTCCCGGGACCAACCTCTCGGGGACACGTGGAGAGCGTGATCGCTGGCAAAGGCTCACACTGGCGGGTGGGCGCGGAGGCTGCGGAGATGAGCTGCGTACCCCCATCCCTGCTTAACCACGTAAGTCACCCCTGAAAACCTGTCACCGAGGGAAAGCTGTTCAACAAAATCTTCCTGATTCTTCTTTGTGTCTGTCTCACTACGTTGAATATATTTCTTTAAGCCTCTTTCATTCTTTGCGGAATAAGGCAGAATATGAGAGGTAGAAGCATTTTGTTGCTGGTTTGCATGAGAAAAAGCATCAAAAGAAAACAAGTGTTTTATTCTTTTTTTGGAGGGTTCTATTTTTTGATTTGGTTTAAAGAACCAGGTTTTTTTTTTAGATCACTTTGTGTATTTTTTTCACCATTTGGCCAAGTATTCAGTTATGACATATGTAAAGAACTAGACACAAGCTTTCTTAAAGTCCAGAGGGTGAAAATATACGAATAACTTTATAGGGAATGTACAGGCAGAGGGGACGGGAAACCCTGGCTCCACCCTCAGAGCTCATACCCTGGAGGGCTGCAGGTGGTGGTGAGATTGGTGGTGCTCCTGAGGAAGAAGGAAGGTTCTAGACTGCCCAAGGTGAGAGGCTTGTCAAATCCTCTTGGGATTGCCTGGCAGAAATAATTGAGCTTGTCACCTTGAATTTGACTTCAGATGGCGTATTCAGTCATGTGTATGTGACAGGTGATACCACCAGCTAGAAAACCTCCCTCTGGGGCGTGGTTCTCAAACCTGAGACTTGGGAGAACCCCTGGAGGGACCTGTTATAGCAGAGACCACTAGGGTCCCCCTGGAGGGTGTCTCTCGGCGGGAGAGGGGCCAGCCGGATCACCCACGTTTGTAACGAGCCTGGCGGGAGGGCAGTGCTGCCCTGGGGAGCACCCTGGAGGGCCGCTGGCCTGCTGCTCTCCCGGCAGCACAGACGTCCCTCTCTCTCCCTGCGTGTGCTCCAGCCTCGTGACATGGGTGACGGGTGGCCCAGCAGGGGCGCTTCTCCCTGCCACTCTCCCTACAGACCCCTCTGCATCCAACACAGGCCAACCCGGAAAGCAGTTTCGGAAAAAGAAAGGTTTGCATTGGAGAGAATTCAACCTTGAGGACTGGTGAAGCAGGCTGAACCCGGGCGGAGAGGTCTATTTCTAGAGAGAAAACTCGTCAGTGAACAGAAGTCGTCTGGGGAAGCGGTGGTGATGGAGGGAGCAGTGCGGTCTAGGGGGGAGTAATGACGGCACGGCCCAAGAAGACACGAGAAGGACGGCAACGCGGAGGAGCCTCGCCTGCTGGCTGGGGGCATGAGCACCACGTGTCTCTGCCCAGCAGAGCCCTCTGAGTCACCCCTCGGCTGGAAGACTTGGCCGTGTTCCTTTCCCACGCAGCTGAGATAGCCTGCTGAGAAAACCACTGTCTTGATTTCCTCCTGGAACTGACTAGAGCCTGGGGCCACTGGTGTTGGCATTGGGGCAGCATCTCGCATGGCCTCCTGTCTGTGTCACCAATGCCAGCCCTTTCCCGGTGGGATGTGCCACGGCCCCTGCGCTCTGCCCTGCACCACAGTTCCTGGGGGGCTGTGGGCTTTCTGGGCTCCACAGAGCCCCACGGGGGTGAGTCCCCAGAATGCTGAGTGGGGAGAGGGGACAGTTGGGGAACCGTGCAGATCAGATGGACAATCGGGTGGCGTGCGGCACAGACAGGAGGAATCTCATTTCAAGGTGTGTCCTTCACTTGACCTTGATGGGAAGCCCTCTGAGTGCGGAAGGGCCGACTCTTGGGCTCTGTGGTCGTCCTGTGGGAAGCCTTGCCCTGGCCCCATGTCGCGGGAGGGGAGGCAGACCTCATTCAGTGCAGTGAGAAGCTCAGCGGTGGCGCCCACGCTCCCTCACAGACGGCGCTGGAGCCCGTCGCCGTCCACCAGGGGCGCTGCCGAGGGCGTCCTCCCAAGGTGAGAGACAGAAGTCAGTGGCCTTACAGTTCCTTCTGACTCGGAGTTTTACACTTGATTCTGTGTAAATTCCTACACTTACAAAAAATAAACCATCGAAACAATTACTTTAATAAAAAATAGTTTTGTCACCAGCATGACAGAACTTAGAGAATGGCAAACAGAGGCCTTAAAATATATTTGGGAAACAATGAAAATATCATATCCAAAAGATAAACCTTTTTAAGAGAAATAACTAAAAGTTGAGCGCATCAAAACGGAGAACATCTCCCCTCCTGTGGGTTTTGCCCAAGTGAATGTAACTTCTGACAGGGAACCTAAACTTACAATACAGAGTGCGTGTTCTATGATTTATTTTTAGTCGGTTTCCTGGGAAAATTGTAATCTTCATTCTAAAGTAGCGCATTTTAAAGTACAGTATTTTATCATAACTTGTGACTAAAATTGTTTTCTATGGAAAAGAATTTCTGATTTTGTTATGGAAATCAATGCAGAAATATGAGTTAGTTGACTGAAATGCACTTTGCAGGCATTTCTGGAACAGTTAATCCCCAAATCCAGTTGGAGAACTGCTGGCCTCCAGCCTCAGCCTGGAAACCGCCTTCCAGATGTGGACTGTCTCTCCGGCGGGCCCTTCTCTGTGGCTCGGCTGGTGCCACTTCGTGAACCCTCTGCAGCGTAGGCCTCGAAACCCAGGCACAGCCGCCTCCAGAGGCATATGCTGCAGCCCCCCGATAAAGCGGCACCGAGGAAGCTGGATTTTCCTACCGTGATTTTGTGGGTCTTTGCTGGGGCAAGGTGATGGTCTGGGGAGGACAGGTCAAAGCCAGCTTTAAGAGACTCGAAACATTCCAAATTAATGCTTCCTTCAGTCACATGTGTCACCAGGACACGCTGGCACTTCAGGGGGCAAATCCACGCCCGAAGGTTTTCCTCTTGATGTATTTGGAACTCAAAGGAGAGGTTAACGAAGTTCAGCAAGTGACATTCAGAAGTGCAGGGGGTGACCCCCAGGAGCTCTTTCAAAGCTGGGATCTCACTGGCATTTCCCGGGCCCCACCCCAGCAGACAGTCTGAGGTCACAGACTTCGTGAGATGGAAGCAAGAGGGCGTTTCGGGCATCCAGGCCTGTTGGTGACACACCTCCCTCCCTGAGTGCTGGGCTCCTCCAGCCCCACACCTGGGACCCCACCTCCTGGCCTCAGACTCAGCCTTTCTCGGGCTCCCATCAACAACCTGGGTCCTGAGGACCAAGAGCTCAGCACCTTGGGTCTGGGGCCTGTGAACAGAGGAGGCCCTGGGGCTGTGATGTTGTTGTTCTATAGCTGTTGCTTATTTTCTTCGTGTTACAGAATGAACATGTGTTCACGGTAAAAAAAATAAAAAAGTTATAGAATAGAAGTATGACAAGAAAACAGACCTGCACCATTTTGGCTGACTGGCCCTCATAGTGGGGGTGAGCATTTAACAGTGGCCCTTCCTCCATGCCCTCCGACAAAACCCACATCCCCCGGCTGGCGGATGTGATCTCCTCCCTCCCACACCTCCGTCCGAGGGTCGTCCGTGTTCTTCCTTATCTCCTGTCACAGGCCTGTTGCCTGTCCCCCAGAGACGCAGACCCCAGTCACCCCAGCCACTTGCCAGAGGCTCCTCACCTTCGACGCCTGGCTGCACCTCTGACCGCACTCCAGCGTCAGCCCCGAAGAGACTCTTCTTTGCATCCCTTTTTCTGCGTGACACTCTTTATTTTCTGGACAGAATTTACCACCATCTCCAGTTACATATATATATATATATGTAACTGGAGATGATATATATACACATATATATATATATATATTTTTTTTTGTGAGGAAGATGATCCCTGAGCTAACATCTGTGCCAATCTTCTTCTATTTTTGTATGTGGGATGCCACCACAGCATGGCTGATGAATGGTGCAGGTCTGTGCTTGGAATTCAAACCCACGAACTGCTGAAGTGGAGCACGGGAACTTAACTACCACGCCACCAGGCCAGCCTCTCCGGTCACCTATACTTTTTAAAAACTTTCCATAACAGTTTTTTCCAGCGTTATTGAGCTATAAGTGACATATAGCATTGTGTAAGTGGAAGGTGTACACCGTGATGATGTGACACATGGATATACTGGGTCCAGTTATCTTCTTTATTTATTAGTCTGTTGCCATCTCCCCAGCTGGAGGGCCTGCTTCTGAGATCAGGGCCTTGTTGGTTCAGACGAGAAAGCTCCCCGAGCTCGCTCGGCCCTCCCGAACCCTTGATGAGAGGAGTGAGTTCCCTCAAGGTCAGCTGTTGGGTTAGAGATGTGACAGTTTCTGATCGTTGTCCTCGAGAATTTGTGCCAATGTACACTCCACCAGCATGCTTGGGGGGTTGCTCATTTCCTCCAACCCTGCAGGCCTGGCTCCCACAAGCTGTCTCACGCCCCAGCACAGGGCTTGGCCTCCGGTCACCATCTATGCTAGTTCTCTGGGACCCCAGGCATCAGATATTACCTCCGTGGCTAGTCCACTCGTTCCCAACTGCCTCTTTAAAAACCCCCTCCGTCATCCTCCCCTTCCCTCCATCTCCTGAAGGAGACGGTAGTTCCTGAATTCCTCGGAAGGAATCACTTAAGTTGCCATGACTTGCCCAATGGTTGAGTATTCAACAGTCCTTCCAGGTAACTAACCCCGGGGGACTGGCTGCCCACGTGCTTCTCACGAATGGCATGTGCTCGGCACACCTGTGTACGTTTTCTGTTTTCACCTTCACAGCAACCAAGAGAGAAAGTTACTACGTTTCCTGCTTTTCAGAAGGAAACCCTGATTGTCAAGCCACAGAGCCAGGAAATAGGTGAGCCAGGATTTGCGCTGACTGTCTCCCGTGCGTTTGCTGCTTCATTCTGTGGCTACAGACTGCAGTCCTGATGCGCGGGAGGCACCGTGCTGAGCGCTGAGAAGGTGGTTCTGGACAAGGCCGCGGCTCCTGTCCCTGTGAAGCCTGCGTCAGAGGGAGAAGGCAGGTGTTTGGCAAATAATTACACAGTAAGTGTGAAATTGCAACTGCAGTGAGTACAACAAAGTAGAGATACAGAGGCCACCAAGCATGGCACAAGCGTTGGGGGCTCTACTGGGGGTTCAAGGAAGGCTCTGAGAGAGAGGCGGTGTGGAGGGAACTGGGTGCCCCAGCCATGGGTCAGCACCCAGGGCCTCCCTGCCTAGTCCGTCCACCAGCTGGACTGAGCCACATGAGTGACCCCAAGCAAGACAAGCACAAGTCACCCACCATGGGAAATATGAATAGCTGTTTTAAGCCACTGAGTTTTGGGGTGGTGTTATTTACAAGTAAAGAAAACTGAAATAGGACCCAATGGCTAAACAGAAAATTACATCTTACATTCTTGCCTGTGGTCACTGGGACTGGGCCCTGCACGAGGCCACATCTACAATTACACTCGGTTCCTGGGGGCACTCAGTAGAGTCAAGATTCTGTGACCATTCTAGGACAGAACATGGAACATCAGCAGTTCCAGGTCCCCAGGTCTCTTGTGTAGAATGACCACTTTCCCTGGTACTGGGCAGAGGGAAGAAAAAGAAGTTCAAATCCCACACATGTCCCCATCCAGGGTCTTCCTAAGCTGTGTTCACAGAATCTCTTATTTCTTCTTCCCACAGGGTGATGGTAGCTAAAAGTCAAAAGCAAAGGCAGGCCCAGTGGTTTCCTGAGTTACAGGAACAAGTGAATTTAAGGGCCCGACTGTGACAGTTTAGCCTCAGGTGGGACGCAGGGCAATGACCACGGAGCAGGGTCCACAGGAGGAGGGAACTCAGGGCCCCGTGCCACGCACCCGCCTGCCAGCCCTCCTTCCGGAGGTGCCATAGTTTCTTGCTGAGGGACTTGCCCTGCACGAGGCCACATCTACAATTACACTCAGTTCCTGGGGGATCTCAGAGTCAAATCACCGAGGAGAAGCTTTCTGTGGTGGTTTCAACACATGTTCTCAGATTCCACGTGGCCTCCCCTTGAACTTGGGTGGGCCTCTTGGCGCTGTGTGACTTCTGAGGCCCAGACGGACGGGGCCACACAGCCGTGCCTGTTTTTCCTGGGACACTCGCTCTGGGAGCCTCTGGCTGTCCTTTTTATTTTTTAAATTTTTCCCAGCTTTAGTGAGATAGAATTGACATAGAGCATTGTGTAATTTTAAGGTGCACAGCGTGCTGATTTGATACACCTATGTACTGTGAAATGACCACAATAGGGTTAGTTAACACATCCACCATCCCACATAGTTACCATTTCTTGTGTGTGTGGTGAGAACACCCAAGATTACCCTCTCAGTATCTTCACTGTCTTGTAAGAGGTCTGGCTGCCCTGGGGCCACCATGTGAAGAGACCACAGAGAGAAATGGCCGAGAGGCGTCAGCTGTTACAGCCCCAGCCCAGGAGCCAGACTGTGAGTGAAGACATCTTCAAGGCGACCCTTGCCACGGCCACCATCTGACTGGTCTTACCTGAGAGACTCTGGGGTCTGCGGAGCTGAACTTGGTCACCCCAGACCCAAGAGAGGTAATAATGCGCGTGATTGTGCTGTTTCAGGCCACCGTCTGGGCGTGGTTTGTTTTGCAGCAATAAGAACCTGGAATGGCCCCCCCAACAAACTGCAAGATGATGCTCCTTTATCTTGGGAACGTCTGGGGGGATGTGTGTGAGCAGGTGCAGAGGGTGCGGGAAGCAGCAGGTGCCCTGAGGAGGAGACGAGACAGCGAGATGGGCCATTTTCCATGTCAACCTGGTGAGACAATGGTGGCCCGCCGTTTGGCCCAACACCAGTCTAGATGTTCCTGTGCAGGTATTTTGTAGGTGTGATTAATATTTACAGTTGTTTGACTATAATTGCAGGTCACCCTCCATAATGTGGAGTCCTGCAATCAGCTGAAGGCCATAAGAGAAAAGACTGATGTTTTACCAAGAAGGAGGAATTCTGCCACCAACTGCAACATAGAAATTCTGCCTGAGTTTTCAGCCTTTGGACTCAAACTGCAATAGCACCTTTTAGCTAACTTCCAGTCTGCTGGCCTAGGGATTTTTGCCTGGCCCCACAATCATGTGAGCCGGTTGTTTACACTCTCTCTGTCTAGATCAATTGGGGTAGATATCGATGAGTCAGGTAGAGACAGAGATGGTGTGGGCTCTGTTTCTCTGGAGAACCCCGCCTGAAGCAGCAGGGGGCCTGGCTGAGAGTGAGGCTGCAGAGGGTAAGGCCAGCACGTCCTCTCTAGAGGGAAGGACACTTTGCTGGTTCCCACGCCCCCATCACTCGTAAGGAAACACAGTATTGGCTGGCTTTCCTTAAAACGTGGTGGCAAGCAAAGCCAAGTCTGGTCCTGTGTGAGGGTTGATCAGGCCCCGGCAGCTGTGAGGGGCTGAGACACCTGGGGTCCTCCCACTGGGCTGGGAGGCACAGACAGTAGCTCCGCCACAACCTTGGAGACCTGCATGTCCACATGGCTCAAGGTCCTGTGCGGGGTCTGCGGCAGCCCCACAGAGAATCTGGGGCTCCCCTGTGGCCTTTGGAGCAGAGTGAAGCCGTTGCAGCCTCAATGGCGTCTGGTTCTACAGTGGCAAGGACAGAGGCCCACCAACAGCCACGGGAGCTTGGAGGGAAGCCAAGACCCACTTGAGAGCCCTGCCCTGGCTGGCACCTCGGTCTCAGTCTCGTGAGGCCCTGGACAAGGACCAGCTAAGCCTGGTGCTCAGATCCTGACCCGCAGAAACTGAGAGATCAATGGCGGTTTACAGCACTAAGTTTGTAGGAATTTGTCCTGCAGCAACAGAAAACTAATACAGACTTGAATCGGCCTCACAGCCTTAGTTGCTCATTGAGAATTGTGCCTCTTCTGATTTATCTGTCCTCAAAATTAGGAGTGTGCATCAGCACTCATGGTCAAGTGACAGATACTGGATGGGGCTGGTCACACCCTGGGAACACTCATGGCTCACTCACTAATTCATGCTCACACTCTCTCCATTTCACTCACAAACTCTCCTCTCTCTCTCTCTCCCCCCTCTCTTCCTCACCCTCTCCTTTTCTCCCTCTCTGTCTGTCCCTCACTCTCTGTCCCTCACTCTCTGTCGCTCTCACTCTCAATTCTCTCTCCCACTGTGCCTATCTTGGTTGCATTGCCAACACTTGTTCAAGCACACCTGTGGTTTAAAGAAGAGTCACTCTAATGCCAGTTGATTTCAGATAAAAATGTTCCATCCTGGTTTGTAGATGGTTCTGAGAATGCACGAGGGACACTGGTCCTCTCCGAAGGCACTCAGTTCCAGGCTCTGTGGCTCGGCTCTCATCAATACATAAGTTAGTTAAGTGTAATAGGACAACAAGGCATATTGACTGAACCCACGTTTGTGACTGAACTGTGTTGGGAGGGTGTGTGTGTGTGTGTGAGTGTGTGTTGGGGGCAGTTTGTGAAATAACTGAACCCTCGTCATCCATAGCAGGATTATGAGCCAAGGTCTACTTTTAAAACACATCCCGAATCTGACCACTTCTTACTGCACCCATACTCACTCCGATGTTCCAGCCACTGTCCACATATCGTGTCCAGAGCATTTGGATGACCTCCTTCCTGGTCTTCCCATCTCACCTTTGTCCCTAAAGCCTATTCTCCACATCCACACAGAGTTGTCTTTTAAACTGAGCCTACTCATGTTGCGTGTCTGCTGGGTCCTCTCTGGGGGCTCCCACCTCTAGGAGTCAGAGAGCATCCTTCCACCGGCTCACAAAGCCCCTTGTGGCCTGAACCCACGAGTTTTCTTCTCTTACCTCCTGCAGACTGTCTCCCTGGTTGAAGAATGTTTTGTCAGCAGAGACCCTGACTGGCATTGGGTGCTGACCCTTGGGAGACTTCAGGAGTGTTCCTCGGGGAAGGAGCTTCCTGGCTGTACCTGGGAGAGTCGCACCAGCCGCAGTTGGTGTTTGGTGTGAATGTTTTCCTTTCTGGGCCCTGGGAGTGTGGGAAGAATGGACATGAGGGTGCTCGGGGCCGACGGGATGGACTGCAGTCTGTAATCACTGGGTGTTGCATTGGTGGCCAGTTCCTAAGCCTCCTTCCCCCTGGGGAATCTGACACCGTGTGGGTTTGGGGGAAGGCAGGTTCTCTCCTGCCCCCTGGCAGCTAGGATGGGCACAGAATCCAGGCCATGTGAACTAGAAGCTCTAGCCCAGGGCTCCAAATCCATGAAGCACAGATGCTGGGTCACAGAGAGTCCGTCGGTTGTTCTAGGAGGCCTGGTGGAGAGAGCAGCGGAGGGAGCGGAGGCGGTGGCAGCGATGTCCCATGGAGACAGGATGCTCCTCCCACCGCGGGGCTCTGGCTGTGCTCTTGGCTCCTAACCTCTCTGCTCCTGTGTTCTGAGCCGGCTCTCCAGATTTCTCTTGATTCTATGAGTACCTGGTAATCTTCCAATAACGTGCTTGGGTTAGTTGCCGTCTGTTTGCAGACAAGAACCCTTACCGGTTCAGTTAATAGATGTGAGCTCCCTTCCTGCCCTTCACTTTTTCTCCCCTCTATGTCTCCTTACTCTGCTAAAATAGAGTTAATTAAGAACATCTCTATTGAAATATCCAGTTAACACTGTCCAAATGAATGCCACATCAAAGCAGGAACCGAGTAATTTCAGTGCTGGCAACGACGGGCAGTCCCCGCTCCCTCCTTGTGCCTCTCTGTGAGTGATGTGGTGGGCGCCGCGATGAAGCTGCTTGGTTCTACATGTGAGGGAAAGGAGCCTTCCATCTGTGTACTGTTATTGCTTCTTCTACATGTTGAAGGCCTTGTCCCAGGAATAAGTACACTTGACACACTGAGCAAGGTAGCATTTCTCAAGGAGCTGAGGGTGGCTGTGCCCTTAGTTTGGCGTGAAAGAAATAGATTTCCTGAAAGGCCCCAAAATGTCCTCTTAATGAAAAGAAATTGCTAGTAGATTAGGATGAAAGATGAAAGAGGAAGGTAATATATACTCAGAAAGAGAGCCTTCGACCCCCACACGCTGTGCACATACAAAGCTGGAAGGTATCACATGAACTGAATGGGCGTCTGCTCCCTGGGACCACACAGCACGGCATGGACGCGGCAAGGGCATGAGAGGAAGAGGTCTGAGAGACAAAGGAGGAACCCTGCCTTGGGAGGTATTCCCATTAGAGCTTCCTTGAGTGATGTCCCCCTCGTGAATATGGACCAGGTCAGGGATCGACAAACGCTTTCTGTAGAGGGCCAGATCGTGAATATGTTAGACCAAAAAATTTTATACGGAGGAATATTTCATCAAACTGATGTTTATAATTGTTGGCTCATGGTGACAATAAAAAGCAAAACCACACGAGGTGGCAAAACTGGTGAGTGGAGTGGGTGGCGACCCACAGAAAGTGTTCATTTCCCCAGTGGGAAACAGGTCATAGAGGCTGGCCAGCTCCAAGCTGAGCTGTTTCCCACCAAACCGGGATGCAGCAAGTCCCCGCCCAGGGATGGCTGTTACAGGGGCGTCACTGAGCACAAACGCGGCCTGGGCCTGGCTGAGGGGTGCAAGGGCTCGAGTCTTGGTTGCCCTGCTGGCAGCCCAGAACTGGTGGACCCGAGCATCCCCTGGAGTCCTCTAGACCCTCCAGGAGGCAGGCCCCACAGTGCCCAGGCCTGGCCGGCCCAGGACGCCATCGCTGTCTGACCTGGAAACATTCCATCAGCTGCGATGGAATAAGAGCTTCGGTTTTTGGATCAAACCTTAAAGCAGAGAAGGTTTGACTCTAAGGCTCAGAAATCCTTTCACTCAGTGTCACACACTAATGGCTATTCTAATAAAGCAGAAATATTGTGACACGGTGGCTTTCCCAAGTGATTGTTGTTCTACGCTGGATTCACATTAGAATGTTAACAAATCCCGCAGAAAACAAAACATAGCAACAGGGATGGCGTCGACTGCCAGGGGCCTGGAACGAAGTGTCAGAAATGGTTTGTGCCTGGCTGGGGACCGGGCCCTCAGGGCAAGGGACACTGTCAACATCAGCTGTGTGTCTTTATGCCCTGTCACAGCACCTTGACACGTTGAAAGTGACCAAACATGCAGGACAGACTGTGGAAAGTGCCAAAATGAGGGGTTGGGGTGCTTCTATATGGAGAAGGGAGGGTTGGGGGCAGGGTGGTATTTGGAAAAAGATTGTATCTGGACAATAGATGGGAATCAAGTCACAGGATCTCAGAGTCTCTGGGTAGAAGGCTCTGAAAACATTATTTGTTCCGGGTCCTATCTGGTGGTTATTCAGTCTATTTTTTTTTTTTCCTGCAAGGAAGATCAGCCCTGAGCTAACATCTGCCAATCCTCCTCTTTTTTTTTTCTGGAGGAAGACTGGCCCTGGGCTAACATCCATGCCCATCTTCCTCTACTTTATATGGGACGCCGCCACAGCATGGCTTGACAAGTGGTGCATTGGTGTGCGCTCGGGATCCCAACCAGCAAATCCCGGGCCGCCGCAGCGGAACACGTGCACTTAACCGCCTGCGCCACTGGGCCGGCCCCTCAGTGTATTTTTTAATAACTCCTAATTTAAGATGAAATCTTTCTTCCTGTAGCTGGCATCCTTTGGAACGGGCTCTGCCCCTTGGAATTCCATAGGGGGAATGACTCTCCCGCATGACAGTCATTTAAATCCTTGGACTCAGCCGCCGTGGCTCCTGTTCTCTCCCTGGAGGCAATAACAGTACGCAGAGAGAAGGCTCTTCCTTTCCTTCACATGTATAATCAAAGCAGGTGCTCCACGGCACCAGCCTTTCATGTCACCACATCAGCAGGTGGCAATATGGTGGCCATCAGGATGAGCTGGCAGAGCCGCAAGCCGCCCCGCCCCGTGACAACGTCCCCGAGGGACCCCGTCTGCTGGGGCCAGACACCAGGCTGCCCGCATTCTCGGCTTCATCGGCTGCAACTCACTTACGGCTCCTCCTGGGTTTACTGTCGATGAAAGCTCTCAAGCCAGTTTTTCAAGTGGCAAGCTGCAGTTTCTGAGTCTTTCTTTCATATTTCTGCAATTGATTTATTGGCCTGTGGGAGGTATTCTTGAGGTATCTTCTCGGAGCAACTGTCACAACCTACCACCTGGATCGGCAGTGGACTAAGCACACCTGGGCCCGTTCATGAGCTGGTCAGAGGCCCGAGGTGTTCATGGCAGTAATTGAAACAACAAGCGAGGCCACTCAGACCCCTTCTCTAAGGATTTTGGACCGTTCCTGCTGGTAGTGAGTCTTGGAGGTGGAAGTTCCCGTGGACACTGGCAGCTGGTTGAGCCTTTGTACCAATGGGGGTGGGTCATTTCAGTGGCCAGTATCAGGGCAAAAGTAACGTGTGTGTGAGTATTGTCCTTAATATATAAATACATAGTACAATGCGCACTCCTGAGCTCTACCCTTAACACGACAGACCTCCTACACTCACAAAGGTTCTCCTCGTGCCCTCTGCACACCTTTCTAGGGGGTTCTTTTCAACTTACAGACGTGGCATGAGGTCTGTTTATCTGTTCCTTTTATTACCCACATATGGGTGCAATTCTATGACAACTTATCAAATTAGGGGTCCTAACACCTTTACCTCGAAGGCAGACAGTGTTAAACCAAGGAGGAGGGCCCTCTAGTTTAGTTGACACCAAACGGCCTCTTGATGAGCTTTGCTCCTGATTGGGGGGCAAATGAGGTGTTCTCCAGGAAATTTTAATCTACGATAATTAATCTATTAAATCTATACTAGATTTAATCTATAATTGAAACTGCGAGTCATCAAGCATCCGTCTCCACCAGCCCTTCTGCCGGGTGCTTCACATGCAAAATCAGTATTGTGAGTTTTAGTACAAAAAAATCATTCTACTAAAAAAGTATGCATGGGACATACTGACACTAAAAATGATTTGTTTAGCTGCAGTTCAAATCGAACTGGGTGTCCCGTATATTTCTTTGCTCGATCTGGCAACCTCCCAGCCATGCAAGTGCAGAATCCTAGCCTTACTGGGTTTTGTTGAGTGTTTCCCAGCAGAGTGAGACACAATCTTTGCTGTGATGGTTGTCCCCTCTCCCCCCACCGCCCCCAGCACGCCCAGTCCATTTGTGAGGAACTGGGAACATTCTGGCTCCTGCCTCCCTCCTGCCGGGCACCAGGCGGGGCGTCCCAATGCTCTGGACCTTTCACCTCTCCAAGTGCGTCTGACTCACTCAGCCTCCCCGGGATAAAGGGGCTTTGTCAAAGCTGGGCCTCATTTGCCACTTCAGAGCATCACGTCTGTTGACATTGCAAAACAGCAGAAGAATTCGACAACAGGTCTTTTCAGAATGTTCATCGTGAATGCACAAAGGACGGCCCCAAGTGGGTCAGCAGCTGGCCCGGAGAGCTTTCCGGTGAGAAATCACATCTGGGTGCTCAGCTCGCAACCCCCAGCCTGCCCGCCTCCACCTGCTTTTCCCGAGGTGACTCAAAGGGGCAAAGGCGGTGGGCGGCTCCCTGCCCTCACGCAGCTCGGGTCCCCGCGAGGACAGGCACCTGACCGCATCTGACACCCTCCCGCACTGTGGGGTTTTGTATGCAGAGGCCCTGGACCCCTCCATCGTCTCGGAGACCCCCGAAACATCGGCCACCTCATGTTTAGGGGGTCTCATGCCAGAGGGTCAAGCTCACAGGCCGCAGAAACTCCCTGCAGCTGGCTGCGTCCCTGCCGCTGTGTGCAGGGAGCGGCCGGGCTGCCAGGCTGGCAGCTTGGGAAGGTTTGGTAGGGGCAGGTCAGGGGCAGACGCCAGGCATAGATGCCTGGAGGCATCTGTGGAGGCAATAGGGCAGGTCCTGCTTCCGGTCAGTGTGCAGCGTGTGGAGCCAGGGACATCCACACACAAGGGTCAAGGGCCCCATCCAGTGAAAGCACCTGAAGGTTACCCCATGTGAGTGCTGTCTGGGTGACCCCAACGCTCCAGGTAGCAACACTTCCCCCAATCAATTTATCTAGGAGAAGGTGTTCCGGGAGGTGGAGACGCTGCACGAGTTTCCACGTCAGTGACAGACAACAGTCCGGAGGCATAGGGCAGAGCTGGTGCTCCCGGACATGAGCCACAGAAGCCATGCTGGGTTGGCTTTCTTACAGCAAATTATTTATAATTAATAATTCTTTGCAATAAAGACATAAGTAAGCAATTCATCATGCCAGAAATGAAAACATTCAGTAACATAATTCTAACCTCACTTGAATTCAAATGAATTCATAATAAAATAAAATATTCATTAGATTAAATATTTTTTAAGGATTACAATCCTCAAATCTGACAACCATGTGGAGAAAAAAGTCCAGTCATATGTTGCTCATGGGAATATATTTGGTATAACCATTTTGGAGGGCAATTTGGTAGCACACACAAAATCCTTAAATATGTTTCCATCCTTTGACCAGCTGTTCACTTCCAAAAATTACCCTGGGGAAATAAATGTGAATGTGAACAAAGTTTTAGCTACCTGGAAGTTTGTGGCAGTAAAAAGTTTGAAAATTCCAAAGTCAATAAATTATCATATATCTGTATAACGGAATATTTAAAATGGTGATGCTGATGGGGAAAAGAAATGTGTATTAATAGCAAAAAAATTTTGAGAAAGAAGATAAAGGAGAGAGGTTGGTTACATGAAAACATACTACAAGGCCAGAGTAATTAAAACAACGTGGAGTTGATTCAGAAACGATAGAGACATGAAGGGAGTAGGAGCGAGTCCATACACAGAACCATTTATATACAAAAACTCAGTTTGATAAAGAGGTATATTGGTACAAACTTCCGGTTATAAGAGAAGTAAATCCTGGGGATATAAGGTGCAGCATGGTGGCCATAGTTAAGAATACTCTATATTTGGAATTTGCTAAGAGAATAGATCTTAGAAGTTCTCATCACAAGAAAAAAAATTTTTAAACTATATATGGTGGTGGATGTTAACTAAATTTATTGTGGTGATCATTTTGCAATATATACAAATATTGAATTATTGTGTTGTACCCTTTAAACTAATACAATGTTATATGTTGATTATAGCTCAATAAAACTGGGGAAAAAATGAGGGATATCAAAACAGTAGGAAGAGGACATTCAGTCAGAGGTTTTGAGATGAGTGGTTATCCATGGATACCCTTAGTTTATTCTCAAAAATAATCTCCAGATGGATTGAAGAGGGAAACACCACCTGAAAACATAGTGGGAGGGAATGTAGGAGAAATAGTTCGGCTCTTTGAAGGCAGGGAAGGATTTCCAAAGCAGAAACAAAGCCAGGGCTGTAGCAGACTCCCTGTTCACCAAACTGGCCCTGATCCTCCTGGACACACAGGACCATGACTTGCCCAGGCCTCCTGCATCTGGGCAGGAACGCAGGAATGAGTTCTGGCTGGTGGAAGTGGGAGGCAAGGATGTGAGCTGGAGGTCGTCCTACGGTGGTTACTGTTGAGTGTTATTGAACAGGATAGTTTCAAACCCGTCCAAAAAGATGGGTCCCATATCTGCTTTAAATCAGGGGAAGAGAGAACAACTACAAATTCAGAAAATTCATGTACTTTCTATCTGGAAACATACATTTCAATAAATAATTATGGAGAAAGCTATCACATTGCTCCCCAAATAAATGGGGGGGAAGTGGTGCTGGATTCTGAGCAGCTCTGGGGAGGGTGATAAAGTCACACACAGCCCCCGCCCTCAACATACACATTACTTTACTCCATTGGTTTCTCGGTCGCTACAGGGTGGGGGGATGGGTTGAAGGTAGAACGCTCCACAGCCACCGTGTTGACACAGCCGCACCGGCTCGGTGGTGTGGGACTGTTGTGACTAAGAGTAGTTCTTGTAATTATACATCGCTTATTGCATCTGACGAGAAATAAAGGAAAACTGGAACCTGTGACTCTGTCTCTGTCTCTAGGGGAAGACAACCCCCAACACTGAACATTCTCAAAAAGAAAGCAAGAGTTCTCCTTCAGCACATTGTGGCAGGGAGCCTCATAAGATGGCCCCAGTGAGGCCCAACGCCTGGTCTTAACACCCCTGTGTGCTCCCCACACCCCCTGAGGGATGCCTCTGACAAATAGAACACTGCAAACGTGATGGGCCTGATGGGATTGCACAGCTGAGATTAGGTGACAGAGACAGGATCTTCCATCCTGCTGGCATTCTCTCTCTGACTTTTCTGCATAGTCAGCCTGATGAAGAGGGGCATCTGTCCAGGAACTGGGGGTGTCCTCTGGTCATCAGCCAGGGAGGAACTGAGGGCTTCAGACAAACAGCCTTCAAGAAGCTGAGTTTTGCCGACAGCCATGTGAGCGGGCTTGGATGCCAGTCATTCCCCAGTTAAGCCCTCAGATGAGACTGCAGCCCCTGTAGACACTTGATTGCACTCTTGTGAGAGATCCTGAAGCAGAGGACCCAAATAAGTCACGCCCAGATTCCTGACCCACAGAAAATGTGAGATAATAAATGTGCGTGTTTTAAGCTGCTAAACTTTGGGGTGATTGTTCTACAGCAATAAATAAATAAGACACACATCGAGGGTCTCAAATTTTCATGATATAATAGCATGAAAATACCAAACAAGTGGACAAGCAAGTATATGAACAAGATGATGAATGGACATCCTGAAACATGTCAGAAACGACTGGGTAACTAAAGAAGAGATCGTCCCATCCGCATATAAGGAAGGGCCCGTGGGGTAAGGAGCCCGGGGTTAGATGGTTTGATTTCGTAGGGGTAATTTGTGTAATTTGTGTAAATTTATGCGGAAGGCTTTGCCTCTTGGATTGACTGTCTATTATTTCTCTCCTTATTTACAGTTTGCTGGGCCTGATTTGTTTTTCCACTGTTAATTTAGTCTTGTTATGCTGTATACCAAGTGAAACTTTGATGGGATAACTGGACTAAATAAAAAGTTTACTTCCATGGAACTTGCATGGTAAATAAAAAGTTTACTTACATGGAGTTTTGAGGACTTATTTGGACATAGCTCTCTTCCCAGGTCTGGCAGCAAATCAAGAATATGTACCATTTCTGTCCTGTTCCAAGTGGCACAGTCTTTTTGATATGATGTGAAGCCAGTGTGGAGCTCTGAAAAGAACTCGGTGTCCCTGCTGCCTGCATCGTATCACTCTTTCCCCTTTTGGATAAATTGATGTCATTTGTGTAAAAATACACAGCTGAAAAAAACATTTCCCAGCCATGGGCAGTGTGCTTCCTGAGGACCTGTTTCCTGGCAGGGAATGGAACTGCCTAGTCTTCTACTGATCTGAGACCTAGTGGGCGGGACAGAGCAGGTTAAGCATTGGCGTGAGACAGGGTTTCTGGCCTCAGCACTAGTGACATTTTGGATCAAATAATTATGTATTGTGGGGGCTTCCCTGTGTATTATGGGAGCTCAGCACCATCCCTGACCTCTACCCACTAGATTCCAGTAGTACCCCCAGGTCGTGACAATCAAAAATGTCCCTGGGTAGCCAAGTCTCCCCAGTTGAGAACAATTCGCATACTATCACTCTGGGAATAGTTTGCTTCCGCTCTGATTTATCTGACAGCCAAGAATAGCAATGGCCGTAGCCCGACGGATACATAAGTTTCTTCAAAAAATGGTATTTTAGGCCTTTTTAAAGATTGCTAGGAATCCTGTGTTCTCCTGCCTGCCGGGGAGGCACACACATCCGTTTGGGGCTGTCATTGTTGGTGGTTCGAGGAGCGTGTTCTGGGGAACCTCATTCAGTAAATGGGCGATTTGACTGAAATCATTGTTTGACTGGAAGATAGTTTTCACATTACAGCTTTAAAAACTAGTAGTTATTTTTTAAAATTTAAGCCATTTCCATTTGCAGTTAAGTAAACAAATGTAAGTAAACAAAAATCAATGTTAGATGCATTTCCCCCTAGTTTTTGGTTCTTGACTAAGTTCATTGTTAGTTTGCAGAAACAATAGACATTATAAGGAATTTTGCCCTTTCTGATTTGCTGTGTGCAAATTTTCTAAGATGCGTCATATGGATATAGCATCCTGCAGGAGATGTTGAGGGGTAATGGAAAAGCACGGATTCCCACATCACGAGAACCTGGAACTTCGTCAACGCCTCTACCTGTGAAATGGGACAATATTGTCCCCCTCACAGTATTCCTGTGAGGAAGACAGCAACCCCCCACTGCCCCTCCCCCCAGCCCCCAGGAACACCCTTCCACTCTCTGCTTCTGTGAGTTTGACTACTGTAGATCCCTCACATAAGTGGAATCATGCAGTATCTGTCCTTCTGTGACTGGCTTATCTCACTGAGCATAGTGCCCTCAAGTGCCCTCAAGGTTCATCCATGCTGTAGCATGTGTCAGAGTTTTCTTCCTTTTTAAGGCTGAATAACATTCCATTACATGTATATACTGCATTTTCTTTATCTTGTTCACCTGTTGATGGACAGACACTTGGGTTGCTTCCACGTCTTGTATGCTGTGAATAATGCTGCAATGAACATGGAGGTGCAGATATTTCTTCGAGATTCTGATTTCAATTCTTTTGGACAAATACCCAGCTTTGTCCTACTTTTCGATTTCATAGTCCTCTGAACATAATTTTATGATAGAAATGATAGAATCTTCTCTAACGATTTTTACAAAAGTTTACATGCCCATCCACCCTTCCTGGTCTGAGAGCGACCTGAGGTCAGGGACTGTGTCTCACTCGTCTTTGTGACCCCAGCACCTAATTGGTGCTCATTAAAGAATGTCGCATAGCTGACAAGTTGGACCAACAAATTACTGAGCTGATGAATGTGAATGGAGATCTTGGCTCAGAGAAGGCCCTCAATAGATGTAACATCTTCTCCTTTTACAAGGTAGGATCACGAAGACAGGATTGCAACAAACCCAACGCATCGACATCATTCCGTAGCGTGGTCTCCACTACACAGACACTACAGAGAGGCTTCTGTGTCTGAATATGAGGTTTTGAAACACAGCAGAACACATTCTGATAAAAAAAGACCCCTTCAGTGTAAAGGCTCTACGATGATTGCCTTTTTTCCAAGCATTTCAATGGGATAGTAAACAAGGCAGAACCAGTGAAACAGCAGTGTTCAGTGAAAGGAAGAGAGGCCACACGCTGAACTGGGAGACACCTCACTAACGGGAGAGGAAATTCCTGGTGGCACCTCTTAGAGCACAGCGCTGGGGTTGCGCGTGGAGACCGCCCCACGGTGAGTCAGGGAAATCTGCGTCTGCCCTCACACATTCATTCTCCCACGTGGTACACCAGCCTGATCCAGCACCTCCCACACGCTCTTTCCCAGTCTCCACGCTTCCTAGAATTAAATATCAGTGGGTTGTAAGCCAGGTCTAGATGATTTCCAGAAGGTCTTATGAAAAGAATTGATTTCTTCTTTGAATGGAATCAGTGCAGTCATGTCCAAATCCAGCCTTTGAGAAAAGGTGGGCATTTGTTGCACACCCCATGTTCTGTTTTCTCTTCTTCTGGTGGTTTTATGTGATGTGGCACTGCCTGGAGTACCATCTGATGCTCTGCCGCTCTGCGATTGACTTCAGATGCTTTAGCTTGTCCTGAATTAGCTGTGGCTTCTGACGCTGCAATTTAAAGACAGCAGCACTGGTCGCTATCCGACCAGAAGCATGGCACAGACGAACCAGCCTTTGCAAATTATAGCCTTGACACCAGGGAGCTGTGCTGGTCTTCTTGGTTGGCGGCGTGGAGTCTGCACAGAAGCCTGCCAGGGCACCTCAGGGGGAACTGATGCTGATAAACTTTGTGACAAAGGTGACATCGTTATAATAAAAACACTTTACAAGGGGGCACTAACTTACACTTTACAAAGTGGTTTCCTGTCTCATCTGGTGCTCACGGCATCCTTAGGAAGTGGGTTCAGACCCCAGAGGAGTGAAGTGGTCAGGCCCACATTCTCTCCACACTCGGTAGTGTGTACAGAGTTTGGGTAACTGTGAGGGCAGCCTGTCTATGATGAGAACAAGGACTTAGGATCCAAACAGACCCAAGTCCCAATCCCTGTTTAACTGCACATTAGCTCTGTAACTCTGGCACTGTCTTAGTCTCCCTCAGCTTCCGTTTCTTTATCTACAAGTTTGGAACATAGTAGTTAACCTGCAGGGTTGTTCTGAGTTTGACATGATAACATCCATAAAGTGACTGCCTGCCTTGGGGACTTACTGCTGGCTCTTCTCTGCTAGTGCAGCATGGAGCGGGACCCGGCCCCAGTCAGCTGGTGACCCCATTTCTCCTACATCACAGGACCTACAGGGTAGGGCCCCTGCTCCCTCCAGCTCTGCTCTAAACCCCCATTTCTGATATACGATAAGACAGACGAAGGACTCTGCATTGACGAAGACTGAGGGCACTGTGTGAAGAGGGATTTTCCTCTCCTGGCTCTTTCTTTCTTTCTTCCTTTCCTTTTTTTTTATAATTTTATTTATTTATTTATTTTTCCCCCCAAAGCCCCAGTAGATAGTTGTATGTCATAGCTGCACATCCTTCTAGTTGCTGTATGTGGGACGCGGCCTCAGCATGGCCAGAGAAGTGGTGCGTCGGTGCACGCCCAGGATCCGAACCTGGGCCGCCAGCAGTGGAGCACGCACACTTAACTGCTAAGCCACGGGGCTGGCCCTGACTCTTTATTTCCATAGGTTGTGCAAGAAAACACACACTTTTGTCCTCCCTGGGAGCCTAGACTGGCTTTGGTTGCAAACAGAAAGTAGGGAGGTAGTACAATCCTTGGTAAACACAGAACAGTAAAGTACAATATCATAACATTATGACAGAACATTGGCCATTAAATGTCACTTGCCTGGCTTGAGGCAAACACGATCAACCCGTCTGTTTCCTCTGAACATGTTCCGTCCTGCCTGGATCGGTTTTCCCATCTTAAGTTGGCTTCTGGTGAAACAGACTCTGAGCAGAGATCTGTACACAGAACGTTTACCGGGGAGCGCTCTTGGATCACATACGTGGAGGGGGGCAGGCAGGGTTAACCAGAGAGAGAAGCGGGGCTGCGATGCTTCACAACAGAGGCCTCAGCTGACCCTGGGTGAGCTTTGCAGCTGAGGTGGCCCTGCAGAGTGCTCCTGTGGCTGGCCTTGGTAATCCCACAGCGACCCAAACCAGAGAGGGGGTGACTCTTGGGCCAGGTAGCTTCTTTCAGCCAAGGGAAATTCCAGGGAGGGCTGGAGCTGCGAGCCTTCCGCAGCCACACCCATGGCAGGGGGGGCTAAGTGCCTCAGTCCTGGTGGGTAGGGGGGACCTGGGACTGCAACACGGCCCTGCCATGGCCCTCTGCCTAGACTTTGCTACTGTGTTGAGCGAGCCCCATCCGCCTTCATCATAGTCTAGCCTAGAGGCAGCCCATTGGGAGAGAGAAGTAAGTGGGTAGATGTTGGGGATTTACAAACAATTTAATCCTGGGGCTTCCCCCGTTTAATAGTCACAGATCCTCCAAGCCTTTGGATGACCACTCAGTCCGTGCTCTCCATGACCTGGTGGCACATATTCCACAGTCACACTGGTGGGGCATTAGCTCCTCGTCTCTGTGTGTGCTACGTTATTCTTTAATAGTTTCCCATAGAACCAAGTGCATTAGTCTGTTTGGGCCGCCATAACAAAAGACTACAGATGCGGCTTAAATGACAGACATTCATTCCTCCCAACTCTGGAGGCTGAACTCCAAGATCTGGGAGTAAGCCCGGTCGCTTCTGGAGAGGGCTGTCTTCCTGCTTGCAGACAGCTGCCTTCTCACTGTGTCCTCACCCGGCAGAGAGAGCTCTGGTGTCTCTGCCTCTTCTTGTAAGGACACCAGTCACATTGGATCAGGGCCCCCTTCCTTACAACCTCATTCAACCTTGTATTTATTTATTCTTTATTGAAATGTAATTTACATACGTTATATTGGTTTCAAGTCTACAACATAGTGATTCGATATTTGTCTACATGGTGAGACGATCACCTCAATAAGTCTAGTTAACCCCTTAATTACCTCCGTAAAGCCTCTATGTCCAAGTACAGTCATATTGGGGGTTACAGCTTCAACACAGGAATTTGTGGGGGACATAATCTGGTCCATAACAACTAGCAAGCTGACCTTCAAAGATGAGCTACGTGAGACTTTACATGAATCTAACAATTTGAAGCATAAAGTCTTGTCTTCATCCGTAAGAACATACAACACGGTGACACGTTTTATAGCTGTGATGGCAAACCAGCTGGGTGTGGATCAATCAGCCTGACCGCCTGAAAATGCTCCACCGCTTGAAGACCCACGGCTGCACGCAGGTCTTTTCTTCACAGAAAGGCACGTGAGAAAGGCAAGAAAGCAGATGATGGGGCAACATTTCCAACTTCACGTGAAAGAATCACGTACAATCACCACAATGCGACCTGAAAACTCAGAGCAGAAACCTGACATACTCCCTGAGGCTGGAAAAGTCTCCCCTCACTCTCTTGCCAGACATTTCTGATCTCTGCTGTCACCGACTTTGCCTCCCTCCCCTACTTTTCTCCAACCAATGACACTGACCAATTGAGCACCGACTGCCTGCCCTGCCTTCATTCCATCAGGTATTGGAGACACAGCACTAAACAAGCAGGCTCAGTTCCTGACCTCACACAGCTTAGGGTCAAATGAGAGAAAGATAATTATGCTAGCGGTTCGGTCCACCCACCACGACCAGTGTCAGCGATGGGGAAGTACACTGCAACAGGAATGCACAGGGATCATCTGCTGGGAGCTTTTGGGTTTACAAGTTACTGGTCATCAATGGTAGGTCACTTAATGTGCTCCAGCAGAGGGAAGCCCTGGTCTTGTGTGCAATCTTTGAGAATAAGGTCTCTGAACCACTGGGTACCATAAAGAAGTGTGTGTCCCTGGTTTGCTGGCACCCATCCTACCACTGTGAAAGGAGCCAGCCTTATGACAAAGACTCTTCTGCAGAAGACAGGTGGGAGGACACGGCCAGGCTGCTGCTCAGCCCTTGACAAAAGTCAACCCTAACTGTGAACTCTTCGGTTACGTGAGCCAATAAACGTCTTCAGTTGTTTGATTTATGTTGGTTTTCTGTGCTTGTAATTGACAGCATCCTAACTGACTCGTTAGAAGGGATAGTGGAATGGAGACAATATTCTAGAGATAATGTACAGATGTGACAAGAGAGTGTGAGGCACTCAGCATGGCTGGACAACTGAGAGGGAGGGAGAAGCAAGAGGAGGTAAGGTTGCAGGATTGTGAAGGACCATGTCTGGCATCTCATCCTCAAGCAGTGGGGACCCACTCAAGGCTTTCTTGGGGGAGGTGTGTAACTTACGGGGGGTCACTTTGGCTGGGGTGGAGTAGAGAGGGACAAGGCCAGACAGAAGGAAACTGGTCAGAAGGCTGAATCAGTAAATCAAAGTTCTCAAACATTTTGGTCTTGGGACTCCTTTACACTCAAAAATTATTGAAGACTCAAAAAGCTTTTGTTTTTGTGGTTATATCTACCAACATTTGCCAAATTAGAAATTAAAAACACTTTTATTTCATTAAAATAACAATTATTAATCCATTTCATATTAAAGCAGCACATTTTTATGAAAACATAACTATATTTTCAAAAACCAAAAAAGCTTTAGAGAAAAAGGTGGTATTGTTTTACATTTCTGCAAATCTCTTTAATGTATGGCCTAACGGAGACAGATGGAGTCTCATCTCCTCTCACTACCAGTCTGTTGCGGGTGTTTTTTGGTTTTAAGTTCACAAAGAAAATCCGACTTACACAGATACGCAGTTGGAAAAGGCAGGGATATTTTAATAGTCTTTTCAGATAATCGTGCATATTCTTCTTTGATACTACCCCAAAATTCAGCAAGTGGTAGTTTCTTAAAGGCGAGTTGCTAAGTGGAATCAGAAACCATAACAAGAAACTTATATTCTGTTGCAGTAAAATCCATCCATCTATCTTTCACTTTGAGTGCCTTTTATCGATGCTTGATTACGACCTCGCAGATACCCTGAAAGCATCTTGGACCCAGGGGAGTGTCCCTGGATCACTCCTTGAGAATCGTTGCAGTAAATCAAAGAAGCTCTGGAAGGAACTGGAATCAGGGAAGTGGTTGAGAAGAGGTGAAAGGAAAAGTAGGCATGTACTGAGAAATGGTAGATACGGCATCGCCGGGGGACCGGGGACTGATTTGATTTAGGTGAAGAGAAAGAGATGTCTCACCAGCTTCCTGTCTGGGTGGATGACGGTGCCGTTCACTGAAAATGGAACACAGGGAGAGAATGAGGTTTGGACAAAATGAGGTAGATCTTTTGGGAATATTGGAATTGGGGTACTTATCAGACACCCCAGAGAACATAATATGTGGGTCTGGACGTCGTGAGAGCTCTCCCTCAGGGATAGACTTGGATTGGAAGTCAACAGCATGTACGCTGATAATTAAAGCCAGAGAGTAGGTGAGGTACCCCGAGGAGAGTTTGTAGAGACAGAAGGGAGGAGCATTGAGAGCAGAAACCTGTAAAATATTGACATTTAGGGGACAAGAAGGAGGAAGAGGCACTCCAAATGAAGATGGAGATAAAGAAGAAAAATCAGGAAGATGGCGTGCCATGGAAGGGAAGGGAAGGGAAGGAAAGGGAGTGCTTCCATGAGATAGTGGCCAATGGGGGTGCATGCTGCAGACGCTGAAGTAACCAATGTGCCTGCCGAGTTTAGAGCTTGACCCACTGGTGACGCTGGCAGAGCCTGGTGGAGGGAAATGCAGAAGTCAGGATTCTCCCTCCCTCCCTCTCACCTTTTGTACCACCTGTCTTTACTGAGCACCAGCGCTGTGTCAGGCATGTAATATTGAACATCGTCCTCACTTTCATCATCATTATAGTTAGTGTTGTGGGGAAGACGGAAAACAGTCAAGGAAACCAATGTATGTGCTTATGCTCCTATGGCAACCCTCAAACAAACTCTAAGGTAGAGAACACAAATTCACATTCTCTTACGTTCAATACAAAGATCCAAAATGCTCTGAAAACCAAAAATTTTTCATAACTCATGTGGCGGCAAAAAAGTATAGTAATATACTATATTGCCCTCTTAAAATCTGGAAACTTCTGAATCCCTAACAAATCCACAAGAATTTCAGGTAAGAGATCATGGACCTGTATTAGCTCCATTTTACAGATAAGGGCACAAGATGCAGAAAAGTTAGGTAACTTCTTCACATTCACATGGTCACACCAGGTTACCACACCAGGCTGACTCCCTACTGGGATATCCAATATCAAATAAAGTAGTACATCCAACCATCCATCCATCCATCCATCCATCCATCCATCCATCCATCCATCCACTCATCCACCCATCCAGTCATCCATGCATCCATGCAACCATTCATCCAGCCAGCCAGCAACCCACCCACCCACAGACCCATCCATCAATGCATCCATCCATCCATCCACCTATGCATCTATTTATGGATCCATCCTCCTATCCCAAAACATTTACTTGACACTCCACCCTGTTCCCAGCTGTAAGACAATGGTTCAAAGTTACTGGTGAAGAGGTGAAAACTTTTTGCTAATAAACAAGGCTTGTAGAAAGTACTATTTCTGTAGATGTTACTCAGGGCCTCTGGGAACTCAGGATGATTTAAATGCTGAGCTGAGTCCTGGTCGTGTGCGGTATTGATCAACAGAGTCCTTCCATCCCTCTCATCATTTACTCAAGGGCGGGCACTACACCTCATCTCTTGTATCCTTTGTATTATCCCCACGAAGGCTCTTTTGGTATTTGGATACTGTGGTCTCTCAAAAAAAAAAAAAACGACTGGGAGGAATTTAGATTGACTTGCTTTGTGCTGCAGGAGGCAGCAGGATAAAAACTGAGCAGTACAAATGCATTTCATATGGCAGCCTCCAAAGGAATATTTTCTGAAAAACAGAGTAAGAGAAAGGATGCCTTAAAATGTCATTAGAGAAGACTACTCTCAAAGGAGAGGGAAGGCTATGGGAAAGGAAAAATATAAAAGTAATACAACCAAGTGAATGTTCCTGCAGTTGTGGGGGGCCACGAGAAAGGTGTATTTTAGAATCAGAGAGCCGACAGCAGGCTAACATCAGGAGAAGTGAGTCACTGGCTTGGCGCCAAGAAACATATCCCTGAGTGCACGAAGGGACTGACAGACGAGGACATTCAATGTGCAGAAATGGAGGGCTAGGGTGAAATTGCATTCCATGACAGAGACTAGAATGACATCCACTACAGAGGGCTGGGCACAGAATTCAGATGGTCTGGGAAGTTCCTGCACCATTTCTGGGAACTTGGCCTGAATCCTGTGTGGAGACCTGAAACTAAAACTTCCCACAGCTGCTGCCTGGATGGATGGTGTGTTTTAGCCTTGACTCTGCTAATAAGTCCTTGACGTGGGCTTAACCTACCCGTTCTTGAGAAGACTGGGACATTTGCCAGAGCACAACTGAACCATCGTTGGAGGAGATGGCTCCAGATGGACGAGTCTTCCCTCCAACGCTAGCACCTGTCCACTTTTTGGCTCTTGACCAGAGGTGCCCCACACCTCTGCCTCTGGAACACACCCTGCTTCCGTGTTGGGGTCTCTTGCTCACGTTGGGCCCTGGGCTCACAGGGTGAGCTCGCAGCTGCCTCCTGGCTTGGCTCAGCGTCTCTGCCTTGCTGTGACGGTGCACCCCCACGTTCTGAGCTGTGGACATGAAGGAAACTTGAACCTCAGGTCCATCTGCTAAACTTTTACGAAGGATGAGATTGTTACTTTAAAACTTTTGTTTTTTTTTTAGCAGCAGGACTTTCCTTCCACCCCCTACAAACAAAATCTAGAACCCAACCCAACCCTAGTCTGTAAAACAAATAGAAGATGAGCCTTTCTGGTGGAGGTGAGCTGTGACGGTGGGAGGGGACGGGCAGAACCCACCCCCCACTCAGCTTTCCACCCCCGCGGCCTGAGGATGTGGCGACCTGTAGGTTACTTTTCTATTGATTTAAACCAGTGGTTTCATTTTGTGAAAATACACCAATGGTATACTTTTATGATACGTGTACACACTTACCGTATGTATATTTTTCTTTACTGTAGATTGTATTTCCATAAAAGATTGAAATATTTCATTGATTAAAAGGGAAAAGTAAAGCTAGAGATCATAAGTGCACATCGTCTAGTTGAAAAACTTAGAGAATCTGGGTTGTTGTATTGTTTCAGATCACACTCAGAGAAATCAGCATCACAAAGTTGAACCTAATCAATGCACGTGTTGCTTATTAGTTTCTGTAAAAATTATTTAAAAAATCATGTCGTGTTTCTCTCAGTTCTGTAATTATTCCAATGAAACTCAGATGAAATCTAGAGACCCCCAACCCCACTTTAAAACAGTTGTTGAGGGGACTGTTTAGGAATCCCCTACTTCTCTGCCTGCACCGCTTCTCCTGGCTGAGGGCGGGAAATGGAGCTTTATGGACGGAGGTGAGAGACTCTAGGAAGACTCCCGTGACCAGAAACCCAAATCCAGGAGATGAAACGACACTTTCACGTCGCTACACTGTGTCCCTCAGGGGGGAGGAGCAGACACGTCACTGACACAGGCGTGGGCACACTCTCCACGTGACAGCGGCAAGCTCCTGGGTGGTGTCGGTGTCAGAGGTCCCAGGGAGCAGGACTCAGCCCGTCTTTCCTCGGCGCCCACCAGAGGGTGGGAACATTTTACAAGGTGATTGCTTTAACAGCCTTCCTCCCTCTCCCTGTTTTAGAGACCATTTGTTGCTACCTGGGACACACGGATCCTGCTCCCCCCGAGGCTGTCCCAGGGGAACACGCTTTGTCGTGGGTGGGCTTGCCACGTCCCGGGTGACACCAGCTGATTATTGAGGGTGCACACTTGCTGCAAGAACTTGTTTTTTCTGCTAGTATTGCCAAGTTATTGGAAATGTGGATTCTATGCGTATTAGGGAAAACAAAATCTTCACTGTGCTAAGACTTTCATGTGGACGCTCTCTTTTACCTCTCACAAACTCCTAGGATATGGACATTATTGTCATATGTCAAATCAAGGTTTGGAGCCATTAGGGAATTGTCTCCAATGATGCAGTGATAGGAGGCGAAGTCCGGATTCCTTCTCAGACAGCCTCTCATTAGCAGCCCAGGGCTCTTAACGACTTCACTAGTCAGGTCAATGAAACATTTTAGCTCAGCAGGAGGAAAGAAACTATATGCCACTCGAATTAGTCACTGGAATGTGTAGCTAAAGTTGACAACGACCTCATTAATTTGTAAGCATTTGATGAGAGGAAAGTCCCACAACGAAATATTGTTTTCGAAAATGAGACTCATGGTTTCATCAGTAGAATATTAACTTATTTTCCTGGAATTAGGATTCATGTAAAGCTATATTTTGGTTACATGAGGAAAGCAAAGATTAATCAGCAGCAAAGATCCAAAAAGGTGAAAATAAAGCAGTACAAACTGTCGTCAAAGCAGGTATGTCATCAAGGTAAGCCAGGAGTTTACTTTTCTTCTGTAGAAATGGATTTGACATCGTCAGATCTTTCCACCCTACCCACTTGTCCTACACAGGCACCTCCCGTCAGCGCCACAAACAAGTCTTTCCACTGTCTTCTGTTCCCACTGTTTCTGCTGAGAAATCAGCTACGTGTCTTACTGTTGCCCCTTTGAAGTTAATATCTCTTTTAATTTTTTTCTGGCTGCTTTAAAGATTTTTCTCTGTGTTGTTGGTTTTCAGCAGTTAACCATGATGTTCCCTTGGTATGGTTTTCCTTGTATTTAACCTGCTTGGGGTTCACTGAACTTTGCGTATCTGTGGGTTTCATGAGTTTTGAGAAATTCTCCTCAAATATTGAGGAGAATAATCTCAATGATAATCTCTTTTTCCTCCCCTTCTAGCTCTTCAGATATATGATATTAGACCATTTCATCATGTCACATTTGTTTCTTAAATCCTTTTTTTTTATTTTATACTCTTTTAAATTCTCTATACTTCATTCTTGATATTTCTATTGGCCTATCTTTCAGTTTCCTAATCTTTTCTTCAACTGTAACCAATCTAGTGTTAAACCCATCCATTGAGCTCCTAATTTCAGTTATTGCATTGTTCAGTTCTAGAATTTTGATCTGATTTCTTTCTTATCAATTTGAGTTTTTTTGCTAAATCCCCTTTTTGTCTTTTAATTTCTTGAATATATGAATCACAGTTTTTTTTTAAAAAATCTGTGTCTGATCATTCTCATATCTGGGTCTGTTTCTACTACACATATACTTTTCTCTTGGCTCTGTCTTCTCGTATATCTGGAAATCTTTTTACTGCATGGTAGACATTGTGTATAAAAAACTGTAGAATCTTCATCTATGCTGTCCAATAAGGGGCCACTCGGTGGCTAGTGAGCCCTTGAAATGTGGTTAGTTTTGTGTAAAATACTCACTGGATTTCAAAGACTTGGTACAAAAAAAAGTAAAATAACTCAATAATTTTTATATTGATTATATCTTGAAATGATGATATTTTGAATATATTGGCTAAGTAAAGTACATTGTTAGCATTAATTTCACCAGTTTCTTTTTAGTTATTTTTGGTGAGGAAGATTGTCCCTGAGCTAACATCTGTGCCCATCTTCCTCTATTTCGTATGTGGGATGCCTCCACAGCATGGCTTGATGAGTGGTATGTAGGTCCACGCTCAGGATCCGAACCGGTGAACCCCAGGCCGCTGAAGCAGAGTGCGAGAACTTAACCATTATGCCACCAGGCCGACCCCTCTTTTTTAATATGGCTGGCACAAACTTTAAAATTGCATATGTGGCTCAAATTATATTTCTATGCACAGTGGTCCTCCAGATGTTAGTATCTTCCTCCAGGAGGAGTCACTTTGGATACTTCCCAGCAGGCTGATAGAGAGGGGAAGATTACATCCATTCAATTATGGGTTGAGCTGATTTGAGGCTGTGTTGCAGTGTTTTCAATGCTTCGTAGGGTTCTTTTGTACTGTAGTCTCTTAGGGGTCCTAACTGAGAGACCAGAGAGTTTACTAGGACCCTTGCCCAGAGACAGACACGGAACTCAAATTCTTCAGCATCATGAGACTACCAAAGGTTCTGTTTAGTTTGCCAACTGTCTCAGTGAGCTTGGGCTGCCATAACCAAAACACCATAGACTGGAGGCTTAAACAACAAACCTTTATTTCTCACAGTTCTGGAGGCTGGAAGCCCAAGATCAGGATGCAGGCATCGTCAAACTCTGGTGAAGCCACTTCCTGGCTTGTAGATGGCCACCTTCTTGCTGTGTCCTCACACGGTGGAGAGAGAGCAACCAAGCTCTGTAGCATCTCTTCTGATAAGGACACTAATCTCATCATGAGGGCCCACCTTCATAACCTCATAACCACCTTCATAATCTAAACCTAATTACTACCAAGGTCCCATCTTCAAATACCACCACACTGGGAGTGAGGGCTTCCATATATGACTTTTGGGAAGACACAATTCAATCCATAGCACCAAGTGTTTAAAATCCGAAAATGTCTCAAGTTAAAACTTGGTTCAGAATGTCAGGCTCATGTCTGCATTTTCCTACTCTCCAGGAGACCAGTGTCTCAAGTCCTGGGCATTTTGGCAGCCCTGAACTCCCGTTTGTCTCATCAACAACACGTCACTGCTGAATGCTCAACCTTTTTGCTCCATGATTTTCATGATTCTGGAAATTCCTGGAGTGGCAAAGCTGTGTAGAATTCTCAGCTCACCTCAAGATGTTTCCCTTCTCTCTAGGATCTTGGTCAAGTTCTAGCGACCAGGACTCCAACGTCTTCAGACAGATGCTTTGATATTTTATCCAGCTTTTCCAATGAGATATCAGCAGGATCGGACTGTTACAGCCAGAAGTGGAAGTTTCCGTAGCCATCTCCCAGCACTACTTCCTCCTCCATAAATATTAACCTCCTTTCTTTCCTTCTTCTCTAGTCGTACCTTGAATTCACAAATTCTGCTGAAATACATTTT
Organism: Ceratotherium simum simum; assembly: GCF_057802395.1. Classification (NCBI taxonomy): domain Eukaryota; kingdom Metazoa; phylum Chordata; class Mammalia; order Perissodactyla; family Rhinocerotidae; genus Ceratotherium; species Ceratotherium simum. The sequence continues at coordinate 54,205,968 of NC_141919.1, read as the reverse complement.
CCAGTGTGAAGCTTTCCAAGGTGAGAAGGGAATGCTGAGCATCCTCCTGAAGGTGAGGCTGCCTAAACAGGACCTGCCCATCCTGTCCTGTCAAGGTCCCAAGAGAGGACCAAGCTTGGGCTTTGCTGGGAACAGACATAGGAGTTCCGACATTGACAGCTACATTCTTGGCCTTTGTTACACTTGCTTTAAAGATTTTGAGGCTAACGTTAATCTCATCTCTATGTTATAGAACTTTGGGAGCTAAAGTGAGTTTAAAATTATTTGTTCGCTAGCTCTAGAATGCACTTTCCATTCTAACCTCCATCCTAGTGAGACAGTTAGTGACCATTCTCTCTGCCCAGGTTGACACTTAAATGTTCATTGACAAGTGGTGTTCTTTTGCTCCAGCTAGGGAGCATGACCATGCACTTAGTGCTGCTCATCATGAGACGAAAGCTAAGTGGAGGATGGGCATGTGGTCCAACTTGTCTCCTAGATACCCAGCAATCTGTGCCTGGATTAAATCAACTGTGTGCCCTGACTGCACCACGGTAGGAACCAGGGAGTCTTCACTGAATTCCACTTTGGATTAACGCCATCAGCAACCATGGGAGAAGGCAAAAGAGCTGATTTCACTTGTGCACGTATGTCCTACATGAAACAGTGCCTTCTTTTGAAGACCCGTGGAAAAATTTCTCTCGTCTTAGAATAAGGAATAATCAGATTGCTCCTTGGAAAATAGTTTTTTGTAATATCGTAAACTTTATGGTATTTTCTTTTTGGACTGACCACCTAATGGCTTAGAGTCATACTTAGAGTTTTCTTCTAATAAGTGTGCGGGGTCCCACCACATGCGTTTGCTATGCTCGTCCCAAGTCCACCTTTGAGTGGTCCACTGGCCTCGGTGTTCTCTGTCCACCTTTCGCCTTGATCACTGACACTGCCCCTGGTGAGGCCCAGCTCCTCCCTTGCTTCCGTTACTGTGGTTGCCATTTTACTGGTCTTCCTCCCTTCAGTCTTACTTCTATCCCCCAATGTAATCATCAATTATCTACTGCTGCATAATAAATTAGCCCAAACTTCAGTGTTATTACACAACACGCGTTTATTATCTCACCATTTCTATGGGTCAGGAATCTGGGCCAGGCTTAGCTGGGGGTGTCTGACTCAGGGTCTCTCAGAGGCTGCAATAGGTGTGCAGGGGGGCTGCATCATCTGAAGGCTCACCTGGGGAAGGGTCCACTTCTGAGCTTGCTCACATGACTGTTGGCTGGAGACATCAGTTCCTTCATATGTGAGTGTCTCCATAAGGCAGCTCACACCATGGCAGCTGGCTTTCCTCAGAGTGAGCAAGGGAGAGACTGAGAGAGGTATCCAAGATGGAAGCCGCCATAACCTAATCTTGGAAGTGACATCCCATCCCTTTTGCTGTATTTCATTCATTAGAAGCAAGTCACTAAGTCCAGTCTATACCTGAGAGAACAGGATGGCACAGGGCATGAATACCAGGATGCATGGATCACTGGGGCCACCCAGTACACAAAGCTGAGTATGCTCTGCTGAGAATCCTTCAGTAGGTCCTTAGTGCTCTTCAAATGAAGTCCAGACTCCTTGACGCAGCTGGCAGGGCTACCCAGCCATGGCTCACCCTCTGGCCCTATTTGCAGAAGCTCCATTCCTGGCCCGTTAGTTTGTTCCAGAAAGAAGAAAAAGGATTCCATTTAGTTCAATCTTTTCTCTGTCCCAGACCATCTCTTCAAAAAGTAGCAAACTTATCCAAAATGCATGAAACAGAATGTTGAATATGACACCAGAATAATGTACAGCCCAGGAATTGATGCCTGGATAATTTACAGTTGGCTGTAACTGGACTGAAATGAGTGCAAACAGGGAGAATGGCTAGCATTTATGGCTGTGTGTCAGGCACCGCTCAGAGAACTTTACATGGACTAATCAAAACACCCTGTGAGCCTGTCCTCCCCGGTTCACAGAGGTTGGGCAGGGAGGCTGGCTCGGAGCCCCCGGTAAGCACTGTGCATCTTGCTCTGGCCTGTGTGTGCAGACGTGACCCACAGGAGCTGTGGACCCACAACTGCTGTCTGACTTCACAATCCCAACTCAGGGCTCCGTGCGTGATTGATTCCTGGAAATAGCTTTTGTTGACCACTTTAGGCCATACGTGTTTTAAGAAAAAGGGCAGAAACAACAATAACATTTTGAAATATTTTTAACTTGTATTGGAATTTCATGAATTTGATAATATAAAGAGATAATCTTTGTTGTTTATTTTACTTTGTCTCCTAAGTAATACTTTCAGAATGAGGGCATTTTTCAAAAAAAGTTAAAGTTCCTTTGGACACAAAATTCTGGGTAGGAGGATTTTTCCAGAAAGTTTTCAAACTGGTTCTTTTCTTTTCTAGAGAAATATAAACAACAACCACAAAGGTTGCTGGGGACAGACCTATCTCGGAATGTTCCACCATCGGTGGTGTGTGCAGGGCGACTTTAACTTTCTCTTCCCTGTTTCTTCTTCATTCATCTTCTAGCAACTGTGATTATGTTTTTGGGATTAAGTCAGGTGACTTCCAGCCAAAGGAATGACATTGAGAGGGGCTGATGTGGGCTCAACTCAGGAGCCTCTTACAGCGGGTGTGGTGCGCCGACACTGAGGGGCTGGCAGCTGGAGGGCCCCGGGGAGAGAGGAGCGCCGTCTGCTGGGGCTCCCAGGAAGGCTCGTCACTCGTGGGTGGGAAGCTGGAGAAGTGGACGTGCCAGCTCCAAGTTCTGCGATCACATAGCCTTCACTCCTTTCCCAGCCCTAATTCTAAGCCAATTACCGTTCAAATGACTTCCATGTGCTATGGAAAGAATTGCAAACCGGACAATCATGCTTCCTTTGCGAGTATTAGCCTGCACGTTTTTTAGAAAGGAATGTCTCTAAAAGATCTAGGCCTCTGATAACGACACCACGTGGGCCCGATTATTCCAGAAACCAGTTTATCCTGCGTGATTGCGAGTGCTGGGGACTTTCCAGCATTTTCAGCTGCCCCGTCTCAGTTTTTACACACGATGCTCCTATAAAGTAATACTTTCCACTCATCCTCTCCCCCCAGATCCAAATGTCTTAATGTAGACTTTATTAGTGGTGAGTGATTTCTGCTCATTGTCCCTCATTTTGCAACCCCAAGCAGCAAATGTGAGAAAGCAAAACCACACGTGTCCCTCTCTAAGTGGCAGGAGTTCAAACCCGCCTTGTCAGGAGCTAGGAGATCCATTTGCCAGTTGAAAGTCTGGCTTCCTTCCTCCTCTTCCTCGGGAAGGGAGTTTATTTCCCACTGAATGCATTTTTAAAGGGGCTTTTAAGAAGCTAATCGTATCAGGGACCAGGCAGACACCATTGCCCGTGGCACGTTGGGCGCCTAGCCCCATCCTGTGATGGGTCGGCACTGCTCGGAGTCTCTTGCCTTATTTCTTTCTGATGGCAGCACTCTGGATGCTCGAGGGCCAGCGTCCCCTGAAGCACTATCCCTCCCTCCTACCTGTCTTGGCCTCTGTCTTTGTCCTCTACCTCTTAGTGTTGCTCTGTGCAGAAAGGAGTCTGCTAAAAATCTGTTTTAAAGAAACGTACATTCTTGCACACCTCATCATGCCAGGAAAAGTGACCTTTACTGTTGCCTGCCCTCCCGTTTTGCAAAGCTCGGTCACGTGACTCTCTCACCTAACCCTCACCCAAACCAGCGTAGTTAAGGTCCGTCACTGCCCACTCTAGAAGAAGGAGATGGAGGCTCCAGGTGCAAGGAGACTGGTCTGGTCTGTGTCCCTTGGACGTGGCAAAGCTGCCGACGGGATACAAGCTCGACCTACTGCACCAAAAGTGTTTTTCAGGATGCATAACTCGCTGCATTGTCCAGGGTTTGGCCATATCTGGCTGAGTCCTTGATGCCCCGGGGTCTGTGGGTCTCCCGCCTCCTCTCCCTTCCCCACTGCGCCCACCAGCCGGGCCCACGGTGACGTCTCTGACCCTCCCATGTGGGAGGGCATCACAGCGCTGAAATAAATCCTTTTGGTGGGACATGCGGGGTGAAGGGCCATAGAGATGGAATGCGGGGGTTGGGGCAGAACAGGACACAACCTATAAATGCAAATTCACAGAAGAAAGTGTACTTAGAGAGAGAAAAGAAGTCAAGGTAAATGACGCATTTTCAAAAGTTGACAAATACCATATATGTCACAATACCATAAAATAACATATATATGTATTTTTTGTGTATGAGGAAGATCAGCCCTGAGCCAACATCTGCCAATCCTCCTCTTTTTGCTGAGGAAGACCGGCCCTGGGCTAATATCCGTGCCCATCTTCCTCCACTTTATATGGGACGCCGCCATAGCATGGCCTGACAAGTGGTGAGTTGGTGCGCCCCTGGGATCCGAACCCGGGCCGCCAGCAGCAGAGTGCGCGCACCCAACCGCTTGTGCCACCAGGCCGGCCCCTCATAAAATAACATATTTTGATCACTTGTCCGATATGCTTCTGAAATACTACAGGAGTTTTACAGCATTGGTGGCAATTTGCATGTTTCATCCGGAACTGCCGATTTCCCAAGGCTGAGATGCATTAGAATCTCTGATTTTCGGATTGCTGTGCAGGGTGGATCCAATGTGGCTTCACATGTGGATGTGCTAGCTATTTGTAGAAATGCCGCTGCTTCACCGTATGAAACAGGAGTTCTAAGTTCCAGTGCACATGCTTCTTATCAAAATGGGAAAAAATTGTATGTTACATTTATAATTAAATATACTGCATTTTAAGCATTTTCCTGACTAGAGAATGCTTCTCTTTTGACGAGGCGCCAGTGGGAACTGCTTAGGTTTGTAAGTGTAATGACCGGGAGAGTTTCCAGAGACTGGCTTCTGGCTCCACGTTTTTCAGAACTAGCTTCTCCTCCTCCGCCTACATGCGATGCTTTAGGAAGTGATCCCACCTGCTTGTCAAAACGCCACAGGGCCAGCACAGTGGGCAGGGAACACGCCAGAAAGCCATCCCTACACTGGAATAGTTAGCAGTACGTTAGTCATACACGGAGGTGACAAAACCACGAAAATACATTCCCAATGTTCAAATTAAACATGTCCCCAAATCACCTTCCCATTGGCTGGATCTCAGAATGCTCACAGATGCACAGATGCCCTCCAACCCGAGGGGCAATGTGGCAAGGGACGGCGGGAGAGAGTAGACATAACTGGTTGCTGCTGCAATAACCTTCTTTTCAAATCCTGCGGAAGCACAGCCATGGGAACACTCTGCTGTGGCCCTGCCCGTGGCCTTGTGCAAACGAGGGAGGAAGTGTAGATCTCCTGAGCTCCACAGGAGTCCTGCCTCCGAGGGGACAGTGGTGGCTGCCGGGGCATGCTGGAGGCAGGGTGGGTGCTATGAGCTAAGTCGTCTCTCCCCAAAATGTTGAAGTCCTAACCCCCAGCACCTCAGAATGTGACTTTATTTGGAGACAAGGCCCTTAAAGATATGATTAAGGTAAAATGAGGTCATATTGGTGGGCCCTGATCCAATGTGACTGTGTCCTTATAAGAAGAGGAGATCGGGACACAGACACACACAGAGGGACGACCATGTTTGGACACAGGGAGGAGATGACATCTACAAGCCAAGGAGAGGGCTCAGGAGCAACCAGCCCTGCCCACACCTTGACCTTGGACTGCCAGCCTCCAGGACCGTGAGAGAATAAATGCCTGCTGTTTAAGCTGCCCTGTCTGTGGTATTTGTTACACAGCCTGAGCTGACTGATACAGTGGGATACCTGGGATATGACTGCAGGGCTCCAGGTTGTAATGGACATTTGTAGTTGAGGAGTAGTTGATTTTATTTAGCTTTTCAAAAGTATTTATTGAGTGTCTACTGTCCATACTGTTCTAAATGCCGGTATCAGGAGTGCATACAAGATAGAAAAATTCTTGCCTCCTCCCTTTAACTTATAGTCTAGTGGGAGGACATATAAACACATAAATCAATACCATAATTTAAAGTAGAATGTGTGTTGCAACTATAAAAATGCACCAGGGCACTGGACCAAGAGAACCTGGCAGTGGAAGGCCTCTTCAAGGAAGTGTCAGAGAAGACTTTCCTGAAGTCTTGACCCTTGAGGGGATAAATGAATGAATAGCTTGAAGCGGCATGAATAGCATGAAGGGGCGCCAACACACAGATTGTTGGGATCACCATTCCAGGGAGAAGGAACTGAAGCGCAAATGCCCTGAGGCAGAAACCACCAGCGTGGTAGACCACATAGTGTCTGGAGAAGAGCAGAAACCCAGGAGAGTGGTGCGTGATGGGGCAGAGCCGTTAACCTGGGGACTATGTCATCCAATTCACCCATGGAGAAGATCCCTCTAAGTCTTGTGTGGAGCCTGCACTGAGACACCAGGGTCGAAGGTGGGAGGCCAGTTTGGAGGCTGTGAGTTCATCTACATGGGTGGTGATGGGCCTGTGCTCACTGGTGACAGTGGGAAGAAGAAAAGGGGATAATTTGGGGGTCTACTTTGGAATTAGGGTCCATCAAAGGTGAATGTTGGCATTCTGCTGGGTGGTGGGTGAACTGTGGGGTCTTCACTGAGATGGAGGAGGTGGAGAAGGGCAGGCTGGTGGTGCTCGGCTTGTGGGTTGCTGTGGACATTGAGAGTATCATTTGACTATTAAGTTAGACTCCAAGAGGAGAGGCCTGGTAGCAGCCACCTGAGTTGACTGAGCCAGGAGAGGGAGGAAAGGATGCTGCGGGGACAGCTGGTGGTGGCCAATCATAAAGTGGCTGACATCAGGACCTGAACTGCTGACTGCAGTGAAGCCCGACCCCAGGGCGGTCGTCCCTGGGGACAACAATTGGCAGCCACGTTCAGGAGCAGGCCTGAGGAAGATGAAACCCTGGTCAGCACTGGTCAGCCACACCTGTGAAGTGGACGGGTGGGCAGTAAGGGACACGGAAGGATTCTGTAACTCCTTCTGGAGGAGAGGAGAGGCAAGCTTTCAGTGAGGGTGCCACTGAGAAAGGGTTACAGGACAGTGAGTGATGCTAGGGGAGAGATTAGCGAGGAGATCTGGGGGTGACTGTGAGGGAGAAGGGCCTGGGAGGGTAAATTCAGCAGGGGCCCCACAGAACACTTCCTGAGTGGCTGAGATGGAGGGCACCCCTAAGATGCTCTGTGATCAGCTATTTGTCTCTGGTTTAGACCAAGGGGACTAAAAGCTATTCTCAGATAGTAATTCTAGGCAGTACAAAGGACACCAATGGCTTGTTTCCTCCAAAAACTCGGATATCAAACTGCCCCCTGGATTGGTGAGGGTCCAGCAAGAAACAGATGGCACATCCAAATTGGGATACTCTAGGGAGGGTTTAATAAAGGGATGCTAATGAAGTCCTGGCAGGTGAGAGAGACCATAAAGGATAGTGAAGGACTCTAGGATGAGGAACAGGGAGCGATGCCCCTCTAGGGCTGGACACGTGTGGGAAGGGGAGCAGTTACTGAGTCCAGAAGTAGAGAGTCGGGTAGAGAAAGTCACCTGGAGTCAGCCCAAGGTAACCCCAGGAAGGAATCTGCAGCAATAAGTACCCTGACCTCACTCGCATTCCTTCCCGATGATTTCCTGCTGGTCTAACCCAATCAGAGCTGGATGACAAGGGAGCTGTTGGCTCAGCAAAACAGGTGAGCCTTCCAAGGTAGAAGAAGGGCAGAAATGGGAGAAGAGAGGAGAATTCTAGGGGCACGTGGAAGATATTGAGGGCACCCTCTGAGGTTTAATCACCTTAGCTGACATTGAGCCAATCGCCACTTATGAGTGGGGCCACCTTAAGTCATCCAGCCACAGCCACAAGGTCATCTGACCTCCCGTGTATAGGTGAACAGGGGTCCGCCAAATCTGTCCTCACTAGAAAAACTGTCCAGCTGACCCACAGAATTGTGAGAAATAATAAATATGTTTCATTGTGAGCTTAAGTTTGGGGGTGGTTTGTTATGCAGCATAAGCTAGCTGATACAACCTCATAAGGTTGTCATGAAGATGAATAAAGCGTTTAGAACAGTGTTGGGACGTATCCACAGTTCAATAAATGTTAGTCATTATTAACATTGAGCTATATGTTTGCAATTTTTTGTTTTGTTTTGTTTTTAATTGTGAGTGCTTCCTTGGCAGGGAGCATTTGTTTTTCTCTGTGGGAGTTCCATGAGTCTGTGGTTATGGAGGTGCCCCACAGGAGGCTTGATGCTAGTTTCTGCCTGGTCACCACAGCTTTTTTATATTGATTATTCAGCTTATGATACCTGCACTATACAGCTCACGTAAAGTTTTGCATGGCACAGGTTTGGGTTTTCAATTTATCACTTAATACTTTTTCCCATCCAGGGTTTTAGACACGTGGAAGCTTCTCTGTGGCTTCCCTGCACCAGTGGTGGAGTTTCCCATTCGCCTTTCTGAGAAAGGGTGGTTAGCAGTTTGTGGGTCCCAGTTTCATTCAGGCACCTCAGTTCCACCCCCGCCTGCATGACCACATCCCCCTCATGGTGAACCCCCACTTCACATGAGGGCAGAGGTCCACACTCAGTACCACCGTGGGCTGCCTTGGGGCCAGTTTCTGCTCCTGGTTCCCTCTTTGTCTCTGAGAATATTCCTTTTTATCCTTTTGAGCTAGGCTATGCGTTTTTAAATGTTGGATTTAGTCCACCATGTCTGTGTCTTCATAATGGTAGAAATCCAAATCTACTTAACCCGCCGTCTTACTGGAAGTTGCCAGCAATCGCTTTCTTGGCAGATCTAACGGTCTTCCTTCTCTTCTGGCAATGGGAAAAATGCTTTCCAAAAATTGATTCTTGAGCTGAAAGGTATTGACTCAGAGCTATCTTTTAAAAGGCTGATATAGAGTTTCCCTGCAGTAATTTCCCTGAGAAGTTCTTTACTAGTCACTAAAACAATTTTCTTCATTGTTTCAATCAGCTAAGCCACGTGTTTGGTAATAGACCCTTTATTACTGAAAAGCTCATGTCAAAAGTTAGCCTCCTTCCTGGGTACCATCCCCCACCCTCCATCCACCCACTTCTTTTAACAATGTTGCAGTGGTCTGCGTGAAAATGACTGCTCACCTCATGCTTGTTTGTTTTAGCTTTCAGTTTCAGGTGCTGCCTATTAACCATGCATCATGAATTATGGCATTTTTTCCCTTGTACCGTCACCACTTGCTCCACCTCCCTCCTCCCGAATCTGATGATCACATTATATTTTGTTGTTTATTGATTGGTTTAAATGATGCACTTAAATCTCTATTTCCTGTTCCAGCAACTTTACAGGGCATCTTGACTCCACCCAATATGAGACGAAGATGTTTGTGTCTAAAACTCTCCCAGACTCCTCCTTCCGTTCTCCATCTAACTTTTGTCAGTTACACTTTTACATTTAGTTTATCAAAGTTGGCAACAGTTACATTCTATTTTGCTCAAATTTCTATGTTCTGGCCATAGGTTGACACTAAAAGTCGAAAAAAATGTACAGCCTTGACATCCTGTTTTATGTCACTACTGTTCACTATTTGGGCCAAGTGGTATTACCAGGATCACATATTTTTCTCTATAGGATTCTGTGTGCTGCTAGAAGGAAAATATTCCTGCTCAAAAATCAAATGCATTCTCTTTTGTTAATCACTTTCTATTTGGACCGTGACTATCTTCGGAGATTTTGCTTTTTTCCTGGAGTTTCCATTGACTTTCTTTTTCCTTTCCAAAAGAATAATGTGTTTCATCTATTCATTTGTTTATTCCTCAAATATTTATTCAACACTCGTTTTGCCAGGGAACATTCTCAAAATAAAGATGCAGATAAGACAGACCCAAATCCCTAACCTTCCACTCATTCTACTAGAGGTGAAGGTAGCTGATAAGCAGATAAAGAGGCAAAATGCACAGTGGATAAGGAGGTAAGTGTTGTGGGGAGAGATCAAGCAGGAAGTATCTAAGAAGCACGTGCTGCGGGGAGGTGGGAGTCTGCGATTTCCCACATGGTGATCAGTTCTCTCCCAGATAATGTGCTGCTCATTCTTATTGCAGTTAGAGATTTACGCCTCCTTGGACTTCTGATTTCCATGGGGTCAGGAGCACGTGCTGAGTCCACCGCCTGGCCCTGGAAGCCCTTGTCCCAGCTAATTACAGATCAGCTGTCCCCTCTCGTGCTGTCCCACAGCCCTCTGGCCAGCTCTGGTTGCAGAATAAAATGTTTGGCTCTGGCCCTCCAGGTCTGAGGGCTGGGCAGAAGCCAAGTGTCCGCATCCCTGGGGCGACACGTCCCAGGCCTTTGTCCCGGGCCTTTCAACCTGGCTTTGCCATCTCCATCTACGTCTGCAGGGTGAGAGCGTGGAGCAGCTTGTCCTGCCAGGCATGGGGCTAAGTGAAGCTCTTGCTAAAATAGGTTCAGCCGTGGCGAAACTGGTAGTTTTCTGAGATATGGTGGGGTGAGGGTAGCAATTTTGGTAGGGTATCAAATTCATATAAAACTGTGTTCAGTTTTCCTCTTTCATGATCAGAAACACAGTTTTATGCCAGAAAACATTTGAAGTGCCAATCTCGTGGATGTGCAGAGGACATGGATTATGGGTTCACAGTGTTTCAGAGTTTCTTTCAGACAATAAAGCTTTCTTTTAGGGAAAAAATGACAGGGTGAGGTTATCATGAGTGACTTCTGTTCTTTTTTTGGTACTTTCCATATTCTCCACATTTTATTTAATAAACATGGCTAACTTTAATAATCAGAATGAAACTAAGTTTAAACAGAAAGGACATTTGATCTGGGTAAATAGGAGACCCATATGTGCTCCCTTGTCACTTATGAAATTCCATCTGACGGGGTTTGAATTTACGTTTAATTCACAAAGTCACACTCTCTTGCTTCCCCACACTTGTCCGAGATGTCGCAGAGACTAGAGAAAGTACAGGACAGTAGACTCCTAACTCCTAGGGAGCATTTTATATAAGTTCCATCTGGGCAAAGTAGCCTTTAGTTTGTTTGAGTTTAGACAATTAAAAAACTACACTAACGTTGTCCTCTTTAAAGGCAGGGTAAGTAGAAACGTGGCCCCTGCAGCCCCTTCTTCGGGAGCCGGGGCAGTGGGGGGTGGGCGCGCTGGGCCAGCAGCGAGGGCGTGGCTGGTTAGGCAAAGCTCCAGAGTTCCGTGTGTTCAGAGGATCACTGCTCCCTCCTTTGCAATGTTTCACTTGTGATTCAGACGGGCCCCACGGAGACAAGAAGGCCCCTCTCCTCGGTTTTCCAAATTAACCTGTGTCTTAGGAAGGAGGAGGAGCCACATGCCCTGAGTGTCACTGCTGGTATTTCAGGTCACAGACCCGACAGTGTGGGGAGTGACGGCAGGTTACACGGCCGTCTCTCGTCCCTTGTGGGTGTGGACGGTGTGCCAGCTGGCAGAGAAGGACACGCTGGGGGGTTTTCTGCCTCTGAGCTGGGAAGCATCTCAGGACGCACCCAGGTGCGGAAGCGCCGGCTGCCCCTGGGCCTTTGGCAGGAAGAGGTGAATCAGAAGCTGGGCTCTGGCGCACTCTGCTTGGGCGTTGCAGACCATTCGTCCAGCTCAGCGTGCCCAGATTAACAGCGCTCTGCTCGGCGGCTCCTTCCTGGCTGTTGATGTGGACAATCCGTCCTGCTGTGACGTATACACGCAGCCCGGCACTCTGAGGGCAGGAGTCCTAAGCGGAGTGGAGACGCACAGACTTGACGACTTGCCCAAGGCATGCAGTGTGTGCGGGGGAACCCGGGCGTGGCTCCCGCTCCAGAGCCCGCCCCTCTGCATCACGTGCATCTTGAATTGCAGAGGACAGCCAGGATGGCAGCAGAGCAGGTCACTGTGAAAACACCAGGAACTTCAGGGCAGATTTTGCAGACAGACTGGAATCTTTGCAACTTAATTTTTCTTAAAAGCTTGTTGCAAAACCCTAATTGTAATGTTTTGTACATTTTTTTCTATTCAGTGGAGAGATCGCATGGGGCAAATGTCACTTCTGAATCCAGATCTGGCCTTTTTGGGGAGAAAGACCTTTAACAATAGCAGCAAGTTGTGCTCCTTGCAGGTAAACAATACAAGGAGGCTGGTCTTCCCCTGCAACCCCCAGGGAGAGTGGGGTCACCTTTCCAGAGCAGCAGCGGTGTGTAGTACTATTGGAAGCGCATGCATGGAGGGAGAAAAGCATGGCAGAGCAAAGAGCTTTCCATCACCAGAAGGCAGGTGTAGAACAGGAGACCACGATGGGCGCACCTGTCACTAAGGTGGGAGCTCCCTGGGTACAGCGACCAAGGCCAACTCGCCAGGCAGGGAACAGGTGCTCGGCAGATGTTTTTGTACTGAACGTCTGTTGGTGCTCTTCAAGATATTGATGGGGCTTTCAGAAGAGAAAGGCGCCTGGAGGCCCAATTAGGTCAGGGAACGCTGGAGTGAACAGTAAGGCTTCTTGCCTGAAGTCCTCCTTGTGTCTAAAATGTGCAGGTGGGTGTCACGGAGCCCCGGCCGGGGGAGGCCTGTGCACCTTCCTCACTGTCCCCAAGCATATGTGCTTTGGAGGAGAGGACAGAGAACTCATTAGAAATGGAAAGAGGGGCACTTTAGAGTCAGAAAACCTAGACTTGAAGCTGACTGTCATCCCACGTATCCATCTGCCCGTCAGAGGAAGGCAGCAGGTATGGCAACGATACCTCACTTTTGCTCGGCAAGGGTGGGGTACCTAGAACAGAGCAGGTGCTTAATATATGATAACTCTCGAAATTTATAATTGGAAAACTGCGTCCCAGAGAGTACCTGCTGGACCACGGTCGCCCGGCTGTGCCTGGGTTGCTGGTACTGTGCTACAGTGACTGACAATAGAAATTATTTGTGTATGTATTTCTCGCATAAGCATAACAAATCAAATGGAAGTTGCCGGATGTTTCCGTTTCACAGAAGAATGAAGTTAATGGATGAATATCAGGGCTCAAACTTAAGATTTAAAGAGAGATTGCTGAACATGAGCAGCCATAAAAGATGTCTAGCTTGATATTTCAGCATTCCAGAGCAGCCCAAACCACCATTTGGTCACATCTGGTCTCCATCAGGCCTGAAGTGTTACATAAATACATGTATGGTTTATAGAGTGAGGCGGCCCTGTTGAGACAGTCCAGGCTTTGTTCATGTACGCTCTGCAGACGGGGCCCAGGAGGCTGCTGACAGCCCCAGGCAATGCCCTCCCAAGGGACAGAGCTCTCTGCTCCCATCAGTGCGCTGGGGCAGGGATGCCACACTAATGTGTCCATCCATTCTAGCTGCCCTCACTCATGTCAAACACACCTGGATGTTCAGCCTTCCAGTAGAAGTCTCTGCTTACAGATAGCTGGTGGAGTTCAGTTCAAAATTTTGAGAAGAACAAAATGCTCCAATGACCCTGTAGGCTTCATCCATCCACCCACCCATCCACCCACCCACCCAGCCGTCCATCCTTCCATCCATCACCCACACTCATTCATCCATCCACCATCCACCCACCCAACCACCCATCCATTCATCCACCCAGCTGACCACCCACCCATCCGTCCATCCACTCGCCTGTCCGTCCATCCACCCATCCATCCATCCACCCACCCGTCCCCATTCCATCTACGTATTCAATGAATACAAGCTCTTTCCATGTGCAAAGCACTCTTCCAGGCACAGAGAATCCAGCAGCAGACAAGTCAGGCATGGTGCTGACCCTTGTGCCACATTCTAGAGAGAGACCGACATGAAGTAATTGCACAATTATTCGTTGGCCAGGGTGATGAATTCTCGGAAGGAGAATTACAGAGTGCTCCGGGAGCATGTGATGGGAGACACTTCCTGAATGGGAGGGCGGGAAAGGCTTCCACGAGCAGAGGACGTGCAGTGGGGCAGCCCTGAAGCCCGGGTTGAGTCTCTGACCGCCTCCGGCCGCTTGGTCTTTGTGAGGTGGGTTTTGTTTTCTCCCGGTCCTCCCTGTTTGACTGGTAATTCTTTTCCCAACAGAAGCCTCCAAAACAAGGCTGTCCCTTCTCTGGGGAAAACTGTGAAAATGTTCCTAGTATCAGCTCCTCCAGCAGCCTAACTGAAGGAAAGAGTCTCATAAAAGCACAGTCCCTGATGCCACAGTGAAGGAAGGAGGAGAAACAGGACCCTGCGCACCACTGTCTTGGGCAGAAGTCCTTTGTCCTGACGCCTCCTGGGCTCTGATGAAGGCTCTCAGGCCATGGCCACAGAGCTTCTGACCTCAGGACTGTGGTATTTTGCTTTTTTTTTTTTTTTGGTGAGGAAGAGTGGCCCTGAGCTAACATCTGTGCCTATCTTCCTCTATTTTGTATGTGGGTCACTGCCACAGCATGGCTTGATGAGCGGTGTGTAGGTCCACACCAGGGATCCAAACCTCGAACCCTGGGCCACTGAAGCAGAGCTCGAGAACTTAACCACTATGCCACCGGGCCACCCCCAGATATTTTGCTTTTGAAAAGGAACAACACTTCACAAATCTTCTCCACTCCCATTCACACCCACATGCACACACGCAGAGCAGGCCTGGCTTGTCGTTTGTTCCTGGGGTCTCACCTCTGTGTTAAGCCCCTGCTTTGTGAACCTGACCCAGGCAAGCCACAGAGGAGAAGAAACCTCCTGCTCCTTGCTGCGGAGCAGAGCCAGTTCCCTGCACAGCGCCCAGGGTCGTGGTCGTGCTGCCTCTGTCCGGGAGGCGGCCTGGCCACGCCAGGCGGGCTGAGGGCCAGGTGGGGCTCGGCCCTCCTCTCAGATGGTTGGCGGTAATTACACGCCGGAGTCCTTACCCTGGCGTTGTTTCTGCTCTCTGTGGCTCTGCCTGGACCCTCGAGAAAGGGAGCCTCTGGTTTGTGCGACGGTGTCATTTCTTTGTAGGGACAGGGTTTTCGGCTTCTCCCAAACTGGCCACCTGTGCAGTGGCTGCTCATTTCCTGGTGTGCAGAGCAGCAATTACGCAGCCAGAGGGCGGCTGCTGACGGGTCTCTTCTCCCTGTGACATGCATTCTGTGAGACAGCAGAGAGGCTCTTGGTCTTCTGAAAGCAACTCTTAAAATAAATACACAGACTCCTCGAGTGATTATCTGCATGGGAAGAAGAGGGACGCCCAGGATGAAAAGCGGCAGAAAGTATTTACCATCCTTATCCTAGAGCATCTGAAATAAAAAGCACTCTAACTTATTATTCTTCCACTAATCTATTTCTGTTTCATTTGGAAATTTAAAAACTAAATGTGCCTTACCTACGTGCATGAAAAAAGGCCAATGTCATGTTGATTTCTATAGGTTACACTCAGACTGACTAATGCTCTATGTTGAGTTCAACTTCTGCCAGCCCCTCTGACAATGGTGTAGGGTTACATGGCAGCCTGCGCAAGCTCTGGAGAAATAGGACGGGCAGAGGATGGGATGGGGCAGACCTCTCAGGGGCCTGGCTGCTCACCAAAGCCCTCCGCGACAAAGCTTGTCCCTGGAACTGTATCCTGCTTCCTAAAGGGTTTGCACCAGGAGAATCCAGCCTGAGATTGAACTGGGGCCTGAGAATTTGAGAATTCAAAAGAAAGGAGTCCTATACCCAAACACCCCAGGAAGCGCTCCAGGCTGACCTTTCAGAGGGTTTAACGGTCCTTTCCTGTGGGTCAGCCATTTGTCAGGAATTCCCTCTCTCTAGTGACCCCAGTGACGTGTGAAGTGTACCATGCTGTCTGTGATGGTTCCTGTGCGTGTGTGTCTGTGTGTGTGCGTATCTGGTCAAACCGGTACCTGTGTTAGCTGTTGAGTGTATAACGATGACCCAGACGGAGGTCCAGCCTTTGAGGACTCAGAGTGGACACAGACATAAACCGCCTAACTTCAGTGCAATGTAGGGAGAACCAGCGAGTTGCCGAGGACAAGAGTCTGGAGAGCGTGTCCCCTGTGCTCCTTTCTTACGAGTGAGCTGAGTGAGCCGGTCAGAGGCACCGGGAGGATGGGGGGCTCTGGCTGGGGCGCCCACATGCGCAAAGACACAAAGGCTGGAAGCTGCGCGCTGCAGCCAGGGCGTCTGGCATGGCGGGAGCAGGGCGCCCCACAGCCTACACCCCTGGCTACGCTGGGAGGGGTGGGGTCAGGAGGCTCCTGGGGGGAGCCCCGAATTGCTCAGCTCTGGACAGTGCAGGCTGCAGGACGAGGCTGCTGGGGCTGGGAAGAGGGGCCCACTGAGTCTCTGGGGGCTTCCCACCTTCTCCTGCTGGAACTCCCACCCCCGTCCTAGGATCTTCTACAGAGAAGAGGGGCTGACGGGCTGCAAAGGGAAGACCCCAAATCCACAAAGCATTTGGTTACAGATGGACGTTGAAACCTTAGTCCAGCTTTCAAAGCCCTCCCGACCCGAGCCTGTGTCTCCCCGGTGACTGGCCTAGACTGGCCCCTAGAGCCTCTATCTCAGCCCCTGAGGCCCCTCACTCACCACGGTGCCCTGCACTGCAGCCCCCGAGGATGATCTGTGAGGAGCTGTCCTCCCCTCGGAGCTGAGCCCACAGTGCAACTGGGGGGTGAGGACGGGCCACCCCCAAGTGTCTGCGCTCATTCCTATTGTCCCTTCGCTCTTCTGATGGTGGTGAGGTCTGGGGCTTCACCATCCTCCGACCCTCTTCCTTCCTCCCCACACCTAATTCCAGCTCATGCTCAGGTCTGAGGTCAAAGGTCACTTCTTTTTTTTTAATTGAGGTAAAATTAGTATATAACATTATATAAGTTTCAGATGTACAGCATTTAAATTTGCCAAATGTATACACTACAAATTGGTCGCCATCAAGTCTTGTTTCCCAGGCAGACGCACGCACAGCACCTGTGCCTCGTACACATCCAATTTAAATTCTAATTAGAAAGTTACTGTCCTTCACTGTCGAGGTCTGAGCTCTAAGACCCCCTGATGCACAGAAGGAGCCCAGAGCAGGAGTGCTGACAGCTCCCCCCGGAGCGTTCCTCTAGAGCACAGTCGCACCCCAGCAGAGGCAGGGCCGCCTCGTCCCGGGTTATTTGCTCATCGTGTCCCTGTGCCACGTGGGGCCAGTGAGTTCCCAGCAGATGCTCACTGTGGACCCAACCAGTGGGGTCCCAGCCTCAATGGCTGCGCCACAGACCACGGAGAAGTCTAGTGGCTGGAAACAACGATGTCATTCTGCCTGCGGATCTGCCCTCTGGACTCTGGACGGGGCTGAGGGGAAGCTGGTCTCTGCTCCCGTCCCCATCCACCGGGGCACCTCGAGGCTGGGGCTGGACTCAAGGCTGCCCGTGACCGGAGGAGACGCTGGGCTGTGGGTCAGAACTGCTGACACGCGCCCTGCACTTCCTCATGCTGTGGCCACTGGGCTCTAAGAGTGAGTGGAGAGACAGAGACAGAGACAGAGAAAGGGAAGGAGAGACAGGGAGGAAGAGAGAGGGGGAGAGAGAGAGCGCTCCAGACTTTGGAAATCCCGCAGCATCACTTCCTCTGCATTCGCCCCCCAAGGCGGCCACCAAGGTCTGCCCAGGTTCAAGGAAAGTAGGGAGGTTCAGAGGAAAACAGGCTCCATCTCTTTTTTTCAATCGAGGTATAATACGTATAACATACAATTTACTGTCATAAACATTCTTGTGTGCAATGCAGTGGCATTAAGTGCGTTCATACTCTTGTGCAACTGTCACCACCACGCATCTCCAGAGCTCTTTCATCTTCCCAAACTGGAACTCCGTACCCCTTAGACATTAACTCCTTGTTTCCCCCACGTAGGGCCTCACCTCTCGCTGGGAGCAGTGAGATTCTGGAAGCAGAGTGGGACCGGACTGGAAGTACCACTGTCTCCATTTTTGGGAAGTGCAATCTGCCTTGAATTACCCGTATTTCATGGTGATGCCAGGACCCATACATAACACGGTGCGTGCGTTCCCGCTGCGTCAGTCTGGCCCTGCGCCATGAAGAGTCACGTCCATGGCTCTGACTTTCTCGGGCCCCAGTGTTCTCATGCTGGGCTCTTGGTACTTCGGGTGCTCAATCTTTTCGTCTTTATAAAGAAAAGAAAATTTATACACTCTCTTCCGTTTATACAATTCTAGGGTTTCTTTTTCTATCCTATCCCAAACTGCACCAAATTCCTAAAGTATGTTTTGCTCTTAATTTTTTCTCCTGGAACGTGAGGTCCCTCTCTCATTGGGGACCATTTTCAGATGTTTGTTTTCATTAAAATGCTTAGAGCAAAGACTCCCTGAGCAGTTAATCGCCGGCTTCTGGGAGCACGCTGCCCATTTGTGAGGTCTGGCTGCGCGGGGTCAGCTCCACTGTCGGGGTTCACGGGGGTGGGGTGTGCCACCAAGAGCCTGGCCATCGGGAGGTTTGCAGTGGCAGTCGCCTTCGCCCTCTCCTTCAATACCAGAGCCTCCAGCAGGACAGACACACGAGAGAAGGCTCCCCCGGTGAAGAGGCCACAGTGCCCACATCATGCCCTGACTTAGTGATCAGTCGCTGTCCATTCAGGAGCTCCTGATGGGGAAATGCAGTGTCTCTGCTTTTATGTCAGATTATCACTTCCTGTGCCACAGTTCATGTGAAAATATGATCTTTTAGAAATAAATATCAAGCTTTCTTTAAAACAAATCAACCTTACTTTGAAACCTTTAAAATCTGAAAAATAGCGTTAGATGTGAAGAGGTGAAATATGTTGAATAGATTTATCATTTCTAAATCAAATGTTTCCACGCTGAAAACAACCCACAGCTCTCCACATAACAGTCAAAACAGAAGGAAAAACGTTCTGAAGCACCTTTTACAATGTTACCACATTAAAAATTGTGGGTCGACCTTTCTGTGAAACCGATTTTCTTTGAAAGGGAAAATATGACTTTCCTTAAAAGTTTTATTGTTCTTCATACTCAGTCAGCGTCCCCGTGGCCCAGCATCCTGTCTTGCATTTATTTTTCTAAAGAGAGACCTCAGGGAATTAAATCGGGAGAACAGATTTATGATAGGGTCCCTTATTCTGCTTTATGGGAATGGCCCGGTGCCGTAACTTCAGAGCGAGGGAGACGGGTGAAGGAGCCTGTGCAGAAGGCACACGCTTCCCAGATGAGGGACGAGGTTGGAATGCATCATTCTAGAACCAGAGGCTCCTGGGGAACTCCGGTCCCACCCGCTTTACATGCCCCAGGTAAAGAAAGACCTGCCGTAGGTGGGCTGGAGCCCAGACTTGAGATTCTGCAGGAAATTTTGCTGCAAGAAAATCGGGCCAGCCCTCGGGCAGTCACTGCATCCAAATCATAAACCAACTAAACAAGGTGAATCAAGCCACTTGCCGGTCAGCGCGCCCCCTGGTTTAAGCCGCTTCCTCTGACCTGCCTGGGGTCTATGTAGTAGGACGAGGCCCCGCTCGAGTTCCCAGCACCCACGCCTTTGGGCTCGGATGGCTGGTGAAAGGTCGTCGTTCGAAAGTCCCCCCGGATCCTGAAACATAAACACTGCATAATAAGAACGTTTAAAAAAAAGATGGTTTCCATCATTTTCCCAGCTGTCTGAGTTAATGGGCTGCTTCTCTGAGAACCAGCGAGATTAGCTGTAAGAGGAGATACAGATGGCCAGAGGTGACCCCCGGGGACGCCGCTGGGCCTTTCGCACAGCTGTTTCCTGGTTCACTTTTCTTCTTCAGTAAACACTTTCCTGAGCTGCTGGTTTAGAAGGAGCTGGACTGTCGGAAGCCCTTTGATGTGCAGGGAGGATGAGGGGGACGGAGATTTCAGTGGAGGCAAGAAGGAGGCCCAGGGACTTCTACAGCCTTTCGGAGAGCAAGGATAAAAGCAAGGCTCACTGTGAGCAGGGCTGGGATGTGGTGTGGGAAGGGCCCGCTCCCCGCCTCCAGCCCCCTCACCCTCTGCCAAATACTGCTTGTCTGAAAGCGTAGGTGGTTTATCTGGGATCAGCATGAATGGAAACATTTCCATTCTTGGTTTCCATAATTACAGGTCAGGGCTTCCCTGCAAGCCCTCTGTTGGAATATTCCCACACAAGGGTTGAAATCTAAACATGAAGAAGGGCTCTCAGAAGTGCCTGGGAGCCAGGCCCGTGACAGAGTGAAATGGATGTGTCTCTGCCCCGGCCTCATCCATTGGAAGCATTGCTAGGAAATGGGAAACAGAGTCACGTGGAACAGCCACTGGCTCCGGGCAAGGGCAGAGTGTCCGGGCACCAGGTTATAATCCAGACTGGGAAGGGGCCTGGTCTGCAGATCTGGTCTGGGTGTCGTCGTGATGCCTCTCATCTCAAGGCAGCTGGACAGGCCAGGAACTGACTGAGTTGGTTTGTGTGCCCCTTTGTAGATGTTGAGGGGACACTTCCCTAGTAGAGCTGGGAGAGGGCTGTGGCCTGTACGCCTCTCTGGCAAACAGCATGCGGAGCGCAGAGCAGACACCCAGTCGATGGTGGCTCTCTCCCCGTGGTTTCCATCTCCTGCCTCTGACTCTGGGGTCAGATACAACTTAGAACAGACACGCAGAAAGCAGAACACAGCTTCCTGCTCTCTCTTTTGCCTTCTTGCCATATCTCAGAAGCTTTTATTTTTCCTGAATCTGCTATAAAAGATGAACGAATCCGTCCTCATATCCAGGGAACCCAGCACCGCTGCCAGCCCAGGGGAATGGAGATTTATTCTGCTTTTTGGAAATAAAGACAGAGACCTCTTGTGGCAAGCAGAGGTCTTAGTGCTGGCAGGTAGGTGACAAGTGACAAGTGACGCCCACATATACCAGGTTCCACAGGCCACGAAGAAGAGCACTCCCAAGCCCGAGGACTTTTCAGGTTGGAAGAACCTTAAATGTTGTGATTACCACACTGTCTGTCCGTCCTCTTAGGCAGACAATGAGGGCGAAAGACTTCATTTGCCCACATGGAAGAAGCAGCCCCGAGGCCCTTGCGGAATGCTCACACCCTCTCTCCCACCTCCAACCCACTGCACGCTCCTGGGGCTCTGCGTGCAAGGCTAGGAAGGCAGCCCCGCCCACGCCATGCTTTGCCCTGGTAACTGGGCCCTGAAGCCAGGAAAGTGCTCTGGTTCTCCCCTCAAAGAAATCACGGGGAGCTGATTTAGCAGAGGATGAGGGAGAGGAGGGTACTGCCCCCTAGACTTCCTCATCCATGAGCACAGTCTGTGGTCTTAACCCGCCACCCCCATGCCTGTTTGTGATGCCAGCGGGGGTGGGGAAGGCAGCGCCAACCCCACTTCTCTGCAAGGCTGGCCTGTAATTTGTTCGTGGCTGGCTGCGCAACCCCATTCCCACCTGGATTGGCCAATGGGGGGAAGGGAGCAGGACCTCTAAGGGGCAGCCCCAAGGTCTGTAGAAATGATAAACCAGATTCACACAGGAAGCTAGTTGCCTATACAAAGTTAACACTGATTCAAACATTAATCTTGGCAAAATAATTCTAACAAATAAAGAAATGGGAAACACAGTGCTGTGGCCCTCTACACTCCCGGCTTCGTGTCTTTGGTAAGCTGTGAAATACCAACAGCAGCCTAATTTAACAATTACAGTCATGTTTAGAACAGATAAGATTCCATTTCAATGAAACTCATGGGATATAAGATCTTTTTGAAAATTTTTAATTTTGAAATAATTATAGTTTCACAGGAAGTTACAAAAACAGTAGAGAGAAGCCCCATGTACCCTTCATCGAGTTTCCCTCCAAGGTTACACCTTATGATACTGCAGTACGGGATCAAAGTATGGGATCAAAACGAGGACACTGGCATTGGCACAGGGTGTGGCTCTGCGTCACTTTGTCACGTGTGTAGATTCCTGCAGCTACCACCACGGTTGAGATACAGGACTGTCTGCCACCACAGAGGCCTCCTGCCCTCTCTAGTTACACTCACCTGTTCCTGCTCACACACCGTCCTCACACCCAACACCATGATGTGTTCTCCGTCTCTATAATTCTGTCATCCTGAAAATGTTTTCTAAATGGAAAGATACAGTATTGATCTTTTGCTCAGCATAATGCCCTTGAGATCCCTCCACGTTGTGTATCAATAGCTCATGCTTTCACTGCAGGATGGTATTCCGTGGTTTGGACGTACCACCAGCATTTCACCGTCACCTCTTGAGGTGGTTTCCAGTTTTCGTCTATCACAAATAAAGCTCCTATGAACATTCACTTAGAGGTTCCTGTGTGGAACCTCTTTTTTACTTCCCCGGGATCCGTGCCCAGGAATGGGATTGCAGGGTCATATGGTCAGGGTGTGTTTAGGTTTTTAAGAAACTGCCAGACTCTTTACCAGGCTGCACCATTTTGCATTCACACCAGCAGTGTGTGAGGGATCCAGCTTCTCCCCATCCTCGCCAGCGTCTGGTGTTGTCACCAATTTTTATTTTAGCTGTCGTGATAGGTGAGAGTATCTGTACGTGTGTATATATATGCAATCGTGTGCTTGTCCGCCCGCTATACCCTCCTCGGTGAAGCGTCGCTTCATGTCTTTTGCTCATTTTCTAATTGGATCATTTTGTTTTGTTTCTTCCATTGAGTTTGAGGAGTTCTATAAATTTTCTATGCTCAAGTCTTTGTCCGACATGTGCTCTGCAGTCGCCTCCCCCGGTCTGCGACTTGTCTTTTCCTCCTCTCCCCCGGGCTTCCTCAGACCACCAGTCTCTAGTGTCGAGGAGGTACAGCTTACTGATCTGTTTTCTTCTACGGATGGTGCTTCTGGTGTCACGTCTATTCGCCACCCCTGGGCCCTGAAGATTGTCTCCTATGTTTTCTTCTAAAAGTTTTATAGCTTTGTTTTACATTTCACTGATGACCCATTTTGAGTTAATTTTGTATAGACGTGAGGTTTAGGCTCATTTCTTTGGTCTATGTGTCCAGTTGCTCCAACACCGTTTGTTGAAAGACCTGGGATATAAGACTGTAAAAAAATAGCTTTAATTTGTCATTTTGTTTATGAACATGTATGTGAAATTACATTTCTCTGAGGCAGGTTTTGACAACGAAGAGTCCCCTTCGGGAAAGCTTTGGACCCCAAATGCAGACACAGGTCTTGTGCCCCTGCCTCCTCAAGGGCGGGGTCTCACCCGGGGGCCTCAGTTTGGCGGGTGGGCAGGTTTCCCGCTGTGGTCAGCATGTAGGGGCACGGCTATCTGCTGCTGGTGGATGCCACAAGGAAAGCTTTCCCTGTGCTGGATGCTGCCAGTGCTCAGCCGGCTTCTTCAGGTGACACAGGGCCCGGAACGTGCTTTCCAGGCGTGTGCAGTGGGTGCACATAGGGCATGTCTCAGGCACGGGGCCATGTGACTGCCGTTTGGAGCCCCCGGGCCTGTCCCCAGAGAGTGAAAACATTTTTAATAAACACATTGAATGGATGAATGAATGATTGGTCATTGAATCTCTTAAACTCTGTCAGTATGAGTCTTTCTCCAGTGCCTGGCTTAGGTTTACAAGGCAGCACCTCTCTGCGCATTCTTTATATGGAGACAACTTAAGTTCAATTTTTCTGTCTCACCATCAAAACAAGAATGATTTTCTCTTCCTGTTTTGAGGCGCTGGCATCTGGGCGTTCATCCTGCTTTCGGACTTGATCTAGAGAGAAAGCGATGGGGACAGGGGCTCTCGTTCTATTGTCCTGTCAGGCTCCCCTGGCTCTTACCTGTGGGGGCTGGTTCTGTTCATTCGTCGGCCACACCAGGGGTACGTGTTGATCTGATCACTCCATCCACTTATTTTGTTTTCATATTTCTGCCCTTTAGGGGATGGAGTCTTCTTTTGGGAAGTGGGGTAGATGAGCTTCAAGGCAGAGTGCTGGTGGCAGCAAGGAGACAGTCCTTGTGACCTCCAGCCTCCAGACTCCATCTGATCTCCTCCTGAGGTGATAGTGGGATGTGCAGGCTGGGAAGACTCAGAGCACTGTGCCTGCCCCAGGGTGTGGGCTGGGGTCTAAGACACCCAGATAGGACTCTCTGGAGGACACTAATGTTGGCTGCTTTTCAGCAAATCCCTCAGTAAATATTCAGAGCATACTGTGCTCTGCATGATTCCATTGCAAAAACATTGGCGGGGGGAGGGCGCAGTATTAAAAGAATAGTGTGAAACCTTACCCCATGCTACCTACCGGCCCAATGCTCGCCATAGCTGTTGAGTAACCCGAATACCTGTTATTTGTCTGGACTGTGTGGAACACGAGGACGCTGCCAAGGGGCTTTTCCCCTCTTATCTGCCTCCGCAGCCTTAACACCTAGTGGAGTACCAAGAACCCAGAAGACTTTCAATGAGTGATTCTTAATGTTTTAAATATGAAAACAAGTGGTATAATGAATACTGTAAGACTTCAGAGAAGCGAGAGATGGTCCTGTTGTGATCTAGGCAGGAAAGTCCTCACTGTTAGGGACATTTACATGGGGCCCTGAAGGGAGTGTGCACACTGAGTGGCGAGTCCCCTTCTTCTTTGGTACCCTAGCAAGTCTCCAGAGGCCTCTTCACAGTGTCAGCCCTGGATTGATACTGTGTGTGAGCCAGCACTCAAGGGTTAAACATTAGAGAGCTGATTGTACAAAATGAGTTCCAGATTTAGGACAAAATCTGAGTTGATACATCCCAGGCTCCATTCCCTGGGAAAATAAGGAGAAAAAGGTGAATCTCATCTGGTGGTGCTGGAGAAAGTCCCCTCAGAGAGAGACCAGCATGCAGGGAGGGGGCTGGGTACTGGGCAAGGAAGTCATTACCATGACATTTCAAGCTTGCAGTTCCAAATGCAGAGCAGATGGAGAGTGTTAGGTTGCATTTCTGAGGCGGATTATAAACGGCACTAATCAGCTCGAGGTAGCCTTGGCATTTCCTGAAAACTCCATGGCAGCCTCCTTGAGGGACATTCAACATTCCACTGCCAAGAGCTGTAGCAGATCCTGCTGTTTGGGGCAATTAAAAGGAGAAGGCAAGATTGATAGAGTGGATTTAAAAAAACCCATGACCCAACTGCATGCTGTTTATGAGAAATACCCTTGAAATTCAACAACATAGGTAGGTGGAAAGTAAAAGGATGGAAAAAGATATACATGAGAATATCAATGAAAAAACAAGGCACGGGTGGCTATATTAATATTCAATAATGTGGACTCCAGAGCAAGAAGATAACTAAAGTCAAAGAGGGACTTTACACAAAGAATCAATCCACAGGAAGACGTTACCATTCTAGATGTGTACGCAAAAAACAACAGCCTCAAAATACATGAAGCAAAAACTGATAGAGCTGAAAGGAAAAACAGACAAAGCCACAGTTACGGTTGGGAACTTCAACACCCACCCCACATCAACTAAGAGAACTACTGGAGAGAAATCAGCTAGGACATAGATATGAACAACACAATCTACCAACAGGATATATTTGGCATATATACAACACTCCACCCAAAAGCAGCAGAATATACATTTTTTTTCAAGTGCCTATGAATATTCACAAAGATAGACCATGTCCTGGACCAAAAACAAATATCAAAAAATTTAAAAGAATTGAAATGATACAGAGTGTATTATGTGAGCATAATGGAACCAAGCTAGAAATCAATAATACAGAGACGAAAGGAAAGATCCCTAAACATGTGGAAATTAAACAATGTGTTTCTGAATAACTCATGGATTAAAGAGGAAGTCTCAAAGGAAATGAAAAAAATGTAGAACTGAATGATGAATGAAAATGAAAATACAATACATGAAAATATGTGGAATGTAGCTAAAGCAATGTTGAGTGGAAAATTTATAGCACTACATGCTTACATTAGAAAAGAGAAAAAAGTCTCATATCATAAATCTAACTTCATGAATTTACCTCAACAAGAGATTAGCAAACAAAATACAACAATGTATGAAAGAAATTATACACTATGACCAAGTGGAATTTATTCAAGGTATGCAAGGCTGGTTCAACATTCTAAAATAAATATAATTCACTGTACCAACAAGGCAAAGAAGAAAAAAACCACATGATCATATCAATTGACACAAAAAAGGTATTTCATGAAATCCAGCACTTGTTTGTGATAAATACTCTCTTCCAGCAAGATTGGAATAGAGAAGAACTACCTCAAATGGATAAAGAGTATTTAAAAAAAACCTAGAGTTAACAACATGCCTTGTAGTGAAAGACTGAGTGCTGTCTCCCTAAGACAGGGAGGAAGGCAAGAACGTCCACCCCTGCTACTCTTATTCATTTTAGTCCTGAAATAAAAGACACCACAAAAGACAAAGAAAAGAAGTTAAAGGAAAAATAGTTCTAAAGGAAGAAATAAAATTATCTCTATTTGCAGGAGACATGATTATCTATGTAGACAACGCAAAAGAATCTACAAAAACTTCTAGAATTAATAAGCGAGTTCAACAACGTGTGGGATACAAGATTAACATACAAAAATCAATTGCATTTTTATAGAATAACAATGAAGATGCAGAAACCACAATTTAAAAATAAAACACCATTTATAACCACTGAAAAAAATGAAGTACTTAGTTATAAATGGAATAAAATATATATAGATCTTGCATACTGAAAACTATAAATGCTGATGAAAGAAACCAAGAAAATCTAAATAAATGAAAAGACATACTGTTTCATGAATTGGAAGATTCAACATAGTAAAGATGCCAATTCTCCTTAAACTGATCATAGGTTTAATGCAATTCTTATCAAAATCCCAGCAAGGTTTCTTACAGACATAGATTTGAACAGCATTATCAACTAACTTGACCTAATTGGCATTTATAGAACACTATGCTCAAAAGTAGTAGAAGACACAATCTTTTCAAATGCCTGAGGATAGTTTACCACATTCTCGGCCATAAAAGTCTCAAATTCAAAATTAATTAAATCACACAAAGAGTACTCTCTCACCATAATGCAATTAAATTAAAAATTGATAACAGATATATATCTGTAAAACTCCCAAATACATGGAAACTAATCAACACACTTCTAGATAACCTGTGGGACAAAAAGAGATCAAAAGGGAAATTAGAAAGTATTTTGAACTGAATTAAAATTAAAACAAATCACATTAAAATTTATAAGATGAAGTAAAATAGCTTTTAGAGGGAATTTATAGCTCTAATTTCTGTACTAGAAAGAAGATCTCAAGTCAAAGATGTAAACTGCTACCTTAAGAAAGTAGAAAAAGGTGAACAAATTAAGTGGAAGAAAGAAGAAAAGAAGATAAAAACAGAAATCAATGAGAAAGAAAACATAAATAATAGAGAAAAATCAGACAAACCATAGCTAGTTGTTAGAGAAAAGCCATAAAATTGATACCTTAGTAGTCTGTTCAGGAAAAAAAGAGAAAAGATAAAAATTACAAAGAACAGAAATTAAAGGGGAGCTATCACTAAGACCCTACAGACATTAAGAGGATGATAACAGAATACTATGAACAACTTTTTGCCAATAAATTCAACAATTCAGATGAAATGAACAAAGTCCTTGAAACACACAAACAAATAAGTTCATTCAAAAAGTAATAGGTAACTTCAATAACCCTATGAATATTAGAAAGAATGGATTTTGTAGTTAAAAGCTTTCTCACAAATAAAACTTTAAGCCAACATGGCTTCACTTCTGAATTTTACTAAACATTCAAGGAAGACATAATGTCAATTCCACATAAACTCTTCCAGAGAACTAAAGGCGGGAACACTTCCTGACTCATTCTATGAGGAGAGGATTACCCTGATACCTAAACTAGGCAAAGATATTACAAGATAACTAAAGACTAATATTCCTCATAAATATAGAGATAAAAATACTTAACAAAATTTTAGCAAAGACAAGACAAAGAAAAGGATAATACCTCATGAAATACAAGGATGGTTAATGTTTAAAATAATCAGTGCAATTTAGCATATCAACAGACTAAGAAAGGAAATGCATATGATCATCTCAATAGATGCATAAAAAGCATTTGATAAAACCCCAAATCCCTTCTTGATTTTTAAAAATGTGGAAACTTCTTCAACCAAAAGGGCATTTACAGAAAGACATACAGTGTACATCGTGCTTAACAGTAAAAGATGGGATCCTTTCTCCCCAGAATCAGTATCAAGGTGAGGATATTTGATCCAACCACTTTTATTCATGATTGTACGGGAGATCCTAGCCAGTGCACTAAGGCAAGAAAAAAAAAAGTACTAGAATCATACAGATTGGAAAGGAAGAAATAGAACTGTCTCTATAAGCTGCTGACACGATTGTCTATATAGAAAATTCCAAAGAATCTGCAAAAAAATTACCAACCCTAATGACTTTAAAACAGTCACAGGATATAAGGTCAATATACAAAAATGAATGGTATTTCTATATAGTTGTAGTGTACAACTGGAAGTTGATAAATAAAATACTATCATGTATAATTGCATCAAAAATCATGTGAAAATCTAGTAAAATATGTGCCATATCTGCATGTTGAAACTGCAAGTCCCTAAGGAAGAAATGTTTAAAAGTCCTAAATAAATAGAGAGATATACCATGTCCATGGATTGGATTACTCAATATGGTTGAGCTGTCAGTTCACAATCTGATCTTATGAACTTATTTTAAAATGGTCAATCACATTAAACATAAGGGAAATGGAAATTTAAAACTATAACAAGAAATTAGACAATGGCAAGTGTTGAAACCTTGTGGAACGGTAGAACCTCTCACCTACTACTGGTGGGACTGTAAAATTGGTACAACCAACTCACAAAACTGTTGACAGTCAAGGTTACTACAGCAGAAACTAAAAAGTTAGTTGTGACCTTGCAATTTTACTCCTAGACATAAACCCACTAGAACTGCATGTACCAAAAGACATGTGTAAAAACATTAATAGCAGTGTGATTCCTAATAGGCCTAAACTAGAAACACTGAAATATCAAAAAACAACTCTAATATTGTAAATAAATTGCAGTGTATTTATACCATGAAAATGAACCTGTAGCCATATGCAACAATTTGGATACATACATAAACAATTCTGAATGAAAAAAGCCAGATACAAAAGAATACATGTTATATGATTCTATTTATATAAAATTCTTCATTAGGCCAAGCTAGTCTATAGTGTTAGATGTCAGTATAATATTTAACTTTGGGGTTGGGGGTAGAGATCAGAAGCGGACATGAGGAATATTCCTGTGAGCTGATGATTTTCTATTTCTTGACCTGGGTGGTAGCTACAAGGATGTGATCACTTTGTGATAATTCATTAAGAATTTACTTTCCTGAACAGATACTATAAAGAGGGCAATAAGCCACAGGCTATGATTAAATATATGCTATACCTATAACCAACAAAATATTAAAACCCCAAGATTATAAAGAACTCTTAAAAATAAGTAACAAAAAAAAAAATGTCAAAATACATGAATAGGCATTTTCCAAAAAAAAAAAAAAGAGAGATAGTTCATTCACAAATGTGTGAAAAGATCTTGCACTTAGTTAGTCATGAATAAAATACAAATATTTAAAACCATAATGCAGTAGCATCACATAACTACTAGATTGATAAAAATTAAAAAGCAGAAAACACCGAGCATGGGAGAGCTGTGGGAAATCGGGGTGTTGGGAACTCTCAGACACTACTGAGGGTACAACAAATTGGTGCAACTACTTGGAAATTTGGCGTTACCTAGTAAAGTTGAATGCATAGTTAGTACACAGCCCAGCAGTTTCACTCCAAAGAACACACTCTAGAAAAACTCTTACATATGTATAACAGGAGACATGTTCCTACTAGCATAGTTATATCAAAAACCTGATACAATTCAAATGCCTATCAATGTTACAATAGATAAATCAGGCACAGAGGGAAGAAGAACATCCAAGTAAAACTTGCAGGATGCTTACATCTAAGGAACAGAGGTGAGCAGCATGGCAGCAATAATCCAGAAAAGTTGATGTACACTACTACAAAACACACAATGTGAAAAATGTGAACGGGAAGAAAAAGAAGACCAATGACTCAGAGAGACAGAAGCACAAACACAAAAAATTCATACATAAGCAGTAACATTTAAAAAGTTGTTTATTAAATGGTCCAAAAAAAATACAAGAAGCCAGGTCATTTGAGGGTGGAATATCAACAGAGATGATTTGGAAGACTGCGTGAAAGATTTATCTATTCTCCTCCATTTATTTATTTATTCATTCGTTTATTTCTATCACTGTGGGCCCATGGATATTTATTGATTTTATACTTTGAGTTATAATCCAATACTATTTATTTTCCTGCTCAAATTTTTCCAGCATTAGCCATTGGGAGCTCTTTCAATTTGCTGCTTTGATGTAACCCTGTCACAGTGGGGTTTTGTTCATTTGTTTTGAGTACTTCCTTACTCTCTGACGCTGTAAGATACTCCAGGCTCATCTTGTATATTTCTTGCCCCAGTTCTAGAATCTTCCATTTCTCCAAGGTGTCTTTTTTTTTTTTTTTTTTTGGAGATTGGTATTGGAAACCAAGATTTGGGCACTGACGTGCTCGTTGTTATGGGATGTTATTGCTTCTGGGCCTCCTCAGCTGACAGAGCAAAGAAATATATGTGTGTATACTAACCCAAGTATGTCCTTATCTATAAGCATTTCCATATATAACCATCTGTGTCTATGTTAAGCTAACATGATTTCATACTGAGGTCTCCAACTCTCATTCTTTACCATCTGGACCACCCTAGCCTCCTGCCCTTGCTTATCTGTAACTTCTCACTCCAGCGATGGGAAAGCTACCCCCACTGTCCTCTATCTGTTTACTTGATTGTTCAATTCCAATGCACACGTGTAGTGAAGTCAGAATTGTCAAGCCATACTCCCCAGGACAACAGCCTTGTCAACTAGGGTACAGTGCTATGGACAGTTTTTTTTGCCTTTTGTCTTACAGGCCCCACTTATTTCCAAGGTCACTTAAGTCCACACCTTTTTCTCTCATCCCCTTCAGTGAAGTTGTTTCATATGTTTGTAATACAGTCAGATTGTCTTTGTCATATTCTCATTCCATCCTGGGATTCTCCCAACTTCCTAATGATTTTTAAAAAATTTTCATACATTAAGGTTCATTCTTTGTGCTGTAAAGTTATATGGATTTTGATATGCATATATGCATATATATGCATAATATGATGTATCCATCATTGCAGAATTATGCAGAATAGCTTCACCACCTTAACAATCCCCTGTGCTCACATACTTAAACCTCTCTTCCCTTGAATCCTTGTCAGTCACTAATTTTTTTTGATCATCTTTATAGTTATGCCTTTTCCAAAATATCATATAATTGAAATCGTGCAGCATGCAGCTTTTTCAAACTGGCCCTTTTCATTTAGAAATATGCATTTTAGATTCATCTGTATCTTTTTGTGACTTAGCTCATTTATTTTTATCACTGAATAATATTCCACTTTATGGATGTGCCACAGTTTATTTATCCATTCACCTATGGAAGGACATCTTGGTTGCTTCCAGTTTTGGTGATTGTGAATAAATATTCACATGCAAGTTTTGTGTGGACATAAATTTTCAAGTCAGTTGTGTAAATACCTAGGAGCATAATTTCTGGATTGTACTGTAAAAGCCTCAAAAACATAAAAGAAAAATGATGGAGCTGAAAGGAGAAATAGATATATCCATAGTTATGGTTGGGGACTTAAACACTCCTCCCTCAGCAATTGATAGAACTATTAGACAGCAAATTAGCAAGGATATAGAAGATCTGAACAACAGAATCAACCAACAGAATCTAATTAGCGTATGTATCACTCCATACACGACTGCATAATTCACATGTTGTTCAAGCACTCATGGAACATTTGCCAAGACTGGCCATCCACTGGGCTGTAAAAAAAACATCAACAAATTTTTAAAAATTGAAATCATAGAGTGTCTTCTCTGACCACAACAGAATCAAATTAGAGATCAATAACAGACAGACAACAGGAGAATCTCTAAATACTTGGAAATGAAGCAACATACTTCTAAATAATCCATGAGTCAAAGAGTAAGTCTCAAAGGAAATTTTTAAAAATATGGAACTGAATGATGGATGAAAATGAAAATAGAACATATCAAACCTGTGTAGATTGCAGCCAAAGAAGTACTGAGAGGGAAATTTATAGCAATAAATATTTACATTAGAAATGAGGAAAGATCCCAAAATAATAATCTAAGTTCCTACTTCAAGAAACTAAAAAAAAAAGCAAAAAACCCCCAAAGCAAGCAGAAGGAAGAAAATAATAAAGTTAATTTGAAATTGAAAATAGGAAAACAATAAAGAAATCAATGAAACAAAATCTGGTTCCTTGAAAAATCAATAAAATTGATAAATCTCTAGCAAGATTAACAAAAATAAAAAGAGAGGAGACACAAATCGTGAATGTCAGGAATGAAATATGATGTCACTACATGTTCTGCGTCATTAAAACAATAAAAAAAGAATAATATGCTATGCTTGTAAACTTAATAACTTAAGAGAAATGAGTCAATTCCTCAAAAACCACAGCTACCAAAACTCAACCGAGATGAAATAGTCTGAGTAGTCCTATAACCATCAGGAAATTGAATTTGCGCTTAAAAACCTCCTGAAAATAAAATTCCCCATTTAATGGTGGTTTTTCTGGAGCAAGGGATCTCAGGCACCAATTGTAGCTTTTTCCACTTAAGTTAAGGAAATAGGACTTTCAGTTACCAAATTTTGCACTGATGACTGAATTTCATTCATAAATATAGGGATGAATGTCTAAAGAGATATGAAGGCCATGATTCATGTCTCCAGTTATAGCAGCATCATTTCTCCTCCTGCCGTTAGTGCTTTACACTAAGTAGAATGTGCTATTTTTAATTTATTTTTTATTTTTATTTATTTATTTATTTTTTTAATTTTTATTTATTTATTTTTCCCCCAAACCCCCAGTCGATAGTTGTATGTCATAGCTGCACATCCTTCTAGTTGCTGTATGTGGGACGCGGCCTCAGCATGACGGGATAAGCGGTGCGTCGGTGCGCGCCCAGGATCCGAACCCGGGCCGCCAGTAGCGGAGCGCGCGCACTTAACCGCTAAGCCACGGGGCCGGCCCATAATTTATTTTTTTCACAATGATAATTTAGCAGATTTTCTCATCCCCCACTGCCTCAATTCTACACATGAACTTTCTGTGGCACTCTCTGCAACCTGCTCTTCGGAGAGAATTAATTGCTCCCTTATCCAGGTCTCCAGAGCCTTGAATGCACACTGTGGGAATGACTTGTTTTCAGGACATCTTTACTTCCCTCAGAGGTCCTTGTGTCAAAGGGACAATGTCTTAGTCACATGCCATTGCAGCCCTCCTGCTGGCCCACGGTCTAAGACATATCAGGCACTTGACAGTTTTTACTGACTTGAAATCCAAATCAAGAAATTTGCTTAGGAGTAAACCACTGAGAATAGAAAATGGCATTGTCTCCTGATTTTCATCAAGTTGCCTTCAGATTATCAACAGAGATCAAATGAACATCATGCTTTCAAAAGCAATCCGAGAGTTAAGGACACCAGTCTCCATCACAATAAAAAACTTTGTTATGAGAGATCAATGAAAGGTTTTGTAAATAGATTCACCCCCCATGGGATAAAAATGATTTGTTTTGTGGGAATTATAACTGTTGCGTTTACGATGAAATCTTACTCATCTTTGCACAGAAAAACCTCACCTTAATATTGCTAAAATAATATATTTTATGGGTAGGAAAATGAGTGAATTGTGAGTTTCGCTAGGACTGAAATGGAATTGCAGTATTGAAATATCAATCCAACCATATTTATTCATTTCCAAATAATTTGGGCCATTATATGTAGCCATGCACACAACTAATTATTGGTTGTTTAAGTATCATTTACTTACTCAACAGAGCTCAGTTTTAATTCAAAAAGCTAAATTTGCTTCAATATCCAGACACTCTGGCAGGAAGGTCTCTTTTGGGGATTGGATTATTCAATAATTGGCTCTCGATCTTTTTCTACTTTCGTGCCGCAAAGATACATGTGGCTCCAAACAACAAGCTTGAGTCCCCAGTGCTTGATTTTCACTGGGATCCACGAGGAAGCCAGTAGGGAGGTGTGCGGAGGGCCATGCACAGACCGAAGGAGCCGTGTACAATCCAAGAAATCCTCTTCAGTTCTTCTGATCACCCATGTTGCCTTCTCCCACGGACAGGAGGAGTCTTCCTTTTGCGTCTCACTCTTTGAGGTCATTACTACCCCAATTCTATATTCTATGCATAGATAAAGACTTGTAGAAGAAACAGAAATAAACAAATGTGATCCTTTTGAAGAATTTTTCCTCCTGAAATCATAACTTTTTTGTCTCTTACAAAAAGAAATGGCAACTTACTGCTAAGCCTTCAGTGTGTCTGGATGGGAGGAATGACTCAGCAGGCCCTTGGCCAGTCTGCATACTTGTTTAACTTCCATCTCAAGACAGCCGAGGAGCAAAGCCTTGGCCCCATATTTATTGCAACAAAGATTTCTTGCTTGATGAGTATTCTTGGCAAGAAGCCTTCCTACTTTACAAGGCTGTAACCACTGATGGCTATCAGCTTATCGCTGTAAAGCCAGAGAGGCCTGGGGACAGCGAGTGAGAGGGGAGGGGTAGACAGAAACTCGGAGCGAGATGTCCTACTTCAGGAGGGTTCTGTGGAAGGCAGAGCCCTGGGCAGCCTGCAGCTTGGGCCCAACACTGCAGGGCTGGAGCAGGGTCAGCAGGCACCTGCCTCACTGGTCAGTCCCTCTGGGCCCTGGGCTGGGTGTGGGTCCCTGGTGCTCAGATACTGGA
Source organism: Ceratotherium simum simum (assembly GCF_057802395.1). Taxonomy (NCBI): domain Eukaryota; kingdom Metazoa; phylum Chordata; class Mammalia; order Perissodactyla; family Rhinocerotidae; genus Ceratotherium; species Ceratotherium simum. The sequence continues at coordinate 54,171,103 of NC_141919.1, read as the reverse complement.
ACCAGGAGTAAGAGAAAAGACAGTGAAGGAAGGTGAATGTGGTGCATATTCCAGAAGAAGCACCAAGTTCTACAGGAGTCTAAGGGAGCCCACTTTCTGGGTGGGAATAGTGGGGATCTATGGAAGGGGTGGTATTCACACTGGACCACAGGCTTCTGACAGAGAGGTGGAGGGCCCTCCTGGTGGAAGGCCCCAGTGGGCCACAGTGTTTATAACAGGCGTTGAGTCCTTAGGTACAGATGAGTTACTCGAGGCGTATTTTATAGTAAGATGATAACTGCTGATAAATCTATTGCTTCCTTTGTTCTTAATGTTTATTAACTCCTTAGTCCTCACAACTTCCCTGCCTCCCTCCTTTCTCGCCACCCTTCTTCCTTCCTTCCATCCTTCCGTCCCTCTCAACATCATCTCCTCCGTCCCTCCTCTCTTCCCTGCTTCCTGATGTGGTAGTCAAGTGCAGGGGTGGAGGCAGAGGAGGGAGATGAACAGCTCTACTAGGATGATCACGGAAGGATGCTCTGCAGAGGAAACATTCAAGCCCAAGTCTGGAGGATCAGAAGGAACCAGCCAGGGGTGAGGTGCGGGGACAGAGGACGGCAGGCTAAGGAACAGAAAGGCAGCCGGCAGCTACATCACAAATAGCAAATGAGGTGATGGGTGGTGAGGTCAGAGAGGGGCCAGGGCCAGGTGAACCATCTGGGGGTCCCCTGCTGAATGCTGAAGAGAAGGCAGAAGCGCGGTGAGTCTGGGGGCCGGGAAGGTGAGTTGAGCAGAGGAAGGGAGAAACTGGATGGGGCTAACGGGACATCGTGTCTGGCCGCCCCTCTCGCCAGGCTCTGCATCTAGACCTTGGATGAGAAGAGGAGGGTGACGGTTAGCATCATGGTCACCCACCTTTTCCCATAAACTCAGCTCGGGTAAGTGCAGCTCTTTCTGCAGCACCGAGGTCCATTTCACTTCAAACAGTGCAAGACTATTTCTAGTGTCTGTGTGAGTTTGCTGGGGTTGCCATAACAAGGCACCACAGCTGGGGCGGTTTGAACAACAGAAATGCATTTTCTCACAGTCCTGGAGGCTGGAGGTCCGAGATCAGGGTGTCAGCAGGGTTGGTTCCTTCTGAGGCCTCTCTCCTGGGCACATAGATGCCGTCTCCTCCCTGTGTCCTCACATGGTCGTCCTTCTGTGTGTGTCTGTGTCCTGATCTCCTCTTATAAGGATACCAGTCACATTGGATTAGGGCCATCCTAACAACCTCACTTAAACGTAATGACTTCTTTAAAGATCCTATCTCTGAACACAGTCACATTCTGAGGTCTGGGGGTTCGGATGTGAATTCTACAGGGACACAGCTCAACACACATCAGTGTTAAGTTCATTGGCACAGATTACCTGCTCTCTGAAGTTGCTGTGGTTTCTCTCCTGCAGAGCTGAGAGCCAGAGGGTGGAGCTCAGAGCCTGTGAGGATTATCCCCCGGCCCTGACACCTCACAGAGTTTCCCTGCTGGATATGGAAACCACTTTGTACTGGTGCCTGCCATTTTCCCCCTTTTAGAACCAGAATGTCTACAATGGGTACCCCACGCCCATCCCACCACTGAAATTGGGGAGCAGACAACATGTATTCTAATCAGTTCTCTCTCTTTTGTTTTTTTTTAGTGAGGAAGATCAGTCCTGAGCTAACATCCATGCCAATCCTCCTCTTTTTGCTGAGGAAGACTGGCCCTGGGCTAACATCTGTGCCTATCTTCCTCCACTTTATATGAGACGCCGCCACAGTGTGGCCTGACAAGTGCCCCGGATCCAAACCCCGGGATGCCAGCAGCAGAGCGCTGCGCACTTAACCACCACAGCACGGGGCCAGCCCCAAGATAACATGTATTCTAGTCGCAAGCCCACAGATGGAGAGAAACTGCCTGAGGATAGATCATCCTGGGGCCTCATTCACAACTGCTCTGGATGATTTAAATGAGGAGATTTGGGTCTTTGTCTTGCTGTGGTCATGGGGTGGGACAAGACCTCTGTTGTCCTGGGGTTGGATGGATGTATTTTTCATGTGAGAGGAACGTGGATCTTGGGGGCCAGAGGCTGGACTATGGGAGGCAGAATTTTGGCCTCCATGACCTCTCTTGGTGTTCCATCAGTTACGTTATATGGCCAGAGGGACTTTGCAGACGGAATTCGGGTTACTAATCAGCTGCCCTTAAGAAAGGGAGATATCTTCGATGATCCGGGTGGCCCCCTGTAATCACAGGTGACCTTAGAAGCAGAAGAAATAATGCAGATGAGGAAATCAAAGGGATTTGAAGCATGAGAAGGACTCAATGTCCCATTTCCGGCTAGAAGTTGGAGGGGGCCACGGGGAAAGAGGAGGAAGGAAATGAATTCTTTCAGGGAGGAGTGGCCTTAGAAGAGGAGCCCCAGTGAGAGCAAACCCAGCTGGTCCTCGAGTTTAGCATGTTGAGACCCTGAGCAGAGGACGTGGCCATGCTGCGCCAAACTTCTGACCTGCAGGACTGAGAGATGGTGACGGAATTGTTGTAAGCAGGGAAGGTAGTGGTGATCTCTTACGCAGCCATCGTCTCGATAAAGACCAAGGTCAGAAGTCAATGTAATGTGGGCTTGGGAAGAGCAGAGCTGCACGTCCCGGTGGAATCCACAGGGGAAGGTGTTCCGCGTTACCGCACTGTAGAACAAAACAGTGTTCTGACGCTGCAGGCAGCTCAGTGCAGGAAGCAGAAAGTGAAGCTATCTGACGGCACCATGGGACAGAAGAACGCGTCACGGCTTTTTGAAATGAAATATAGCTAATATCGGTTTACTTCTCCTTTTTAAAAGTCTTACACTTACATTTCTTAAGAATACACAATAACATAGCCTATAAAATTTAAATCTTCAACAAAGAGTTAAAAAGAATAGAAACAAATTGCTGAGTCAGAGGACAGAAAGAAACATAGAAACATCCCTCTGTTTCTCTCACACGTTATTTGTTTAATCAGTCTAACTGCCGCTGTTAACTGGTCCGATTGCTGTTTTGTTTAAATAATAGCATTTACGTAACAGAACAATAAAAAATAGAAAATAATATATAATTTCAAATAAATGCCTATATTTTACACTATGTTAAAGTCACAAGAATAACTATCTATGTTATATCATTATTGGGTTTTTCTGTCTGATAAGGCTATGTCTGGGGGTGGCTATCTAAAAAGTTAGTCACCCTACTCAGAGCATGAGCTCTGAGCCCTGTGAGAGGGAGAGCTGCCTGGCTCAGGGTCGGAGCCTGGGCCTGGTGAGGAGGGCTTCTGAGCAGGCCCGGGCAGACTGGGCTGAGGTAAAGGTATGCGCCCAGGACTCAGGGGTGGGAGGCGCCTCCCAGGTTTGCTGGGAGATGGACTGAGGTACCCTGTACCTGCTCCCTGCCAGGTCGGGGAAGAACGGAGGCCGAGTGTTAATTCACTATGAGAGCAGAACAATTCTTAGACCAGCCTTGTGTCATTAGGAAAGAGTAACATCTGCAGAAGCCAGATTATTTGGAAGAAATGAAAACATTGCTGTTAATGAATAGAAGGCAAAAGAACTATTCCTTTCTTGTTTGTACAACAAAGGAGTGCTAATAACCTTCATTCCTGTAGAAAGAAGTGGGGAAATTAAAACTTGCTGTAGGAAAAAATGTTGAAACCTTTTTTGAAGAATAAACAGGTCTTGAAGAAGTCTAAGGGAAAGGTTTGCTTTTCTTAATACCGGATTTCTCTTCTGCAGACATCATGCATGCAAGGAAGCTGTTTAAAAAAAAAAAAAGAATTGAAAGAGAGAGACAAGGGTGGGTACCATTGCTTGGCAATCCATAGACTGGAAATGGCACTGGTTGCTGACAAAGGCACGTGTGTATGCGTAAACACTCACACCCGTGGAGAGAGGACGGACCTGTTAATAACAACGGAGGGGCAAGGAGACCATGGTACCAGCCTGGGGACCCAGGTATCCATCAGCAGGGATAAAGAAACAGTGGTGCCTCCCAGTGAGGGAACTTCCCCACCAGCAAGTCTTAGTGGCAGAGTAAAGAGTAAAGTCCATTTCCTCTCTCTCCTCCTGGACATCACCCCAAAGCATGCAGAAGAAGCAGAAAAGCGAAGGCCACCCGCTGAAGGAAGGGGAGAGACTCCTTCCTCGTGGGTCTCTCAGGGTGCGCGTGGGGGGCAGGTTCCTAGGGGGTCCCCATTGGGCGATGTCCCAGTGGTGCTGTTCTATGTTGAGGGACACTAGAGTGAGTCTGAATGTCACCTGGGCCACTTTCCAGACTGCTGGGCCCTGCCTGCCTGGTGTGGCCAAGGAGGGACCCAGGTCAGCTGAGGGCCTGGCAGGGCGTAGGGGAAGGCGGGGGCTGAGCCGTGTGAAGCCACGTGTTCTGCATGTGCCTCAAGAGTGGCTGTGTGTTATAACACATAACATGCAAACACTAATGTGTATACTCCACACACGCATGCACATATGCGTAAAGTGAAGCACAACAGCTCATTCGCAGTGTCACGTGGGGAACACATATCGACTCCCCATTTTATCCCCCTTTCCATTGGACACACCTGTCTTCCACTCACTTGCCACCATTCACAAGGGCAGGTGTCCTTGGCACTGACTAGAACGCCACTCCTGGTGCCATGGCACAGAAAACGAGAATGCACCGGGCAGGGTCAGAGCAAAGGGACGTCTGAAAACTGGGCACATCTCACAGTTGGAAAACAACAAGTAGGCAGGAAACAAGAGCCCTGGGGGTGCAGAGGAGCACGTCAAGACAAAAGGGCGTGAGGAAGGTGTCTGTGTGCAGGGGGTCGGGCCAAGGCCAGCTGGCGTGTGGTCTGTCGGGATCCGGGGCTAATCCTCGGCCGTGGTTGTGACTCCTCCTTCCATGTGGTCCCCTTCCATGCGGCAGGTGAGTGTGAGTGTGAGTGTGCGAGTGTGGGTGTGTGTGGGGCACAGTACAGTTGATGAAACATCACGGAAAATCCTTGGGCTTTTTGATTCAAGAAATTGTTTTCATTATAATTGTACGGAAAGAAAATCCCTGCTTTTGTAGAGTATTCTTAAGGACCACTTTTTCTTTTCCTTTTCTTCTTCCTGCGGATTTTGGGGCAAGACTAACACGCATGTTGCCTTAGCCAGGATCCCCACTTTCCTACTCTGCAAAGGGCTGCATTTCAAGTGGCCGGGTCTCCTTCGAGCCAGACCTCCCTCCCACCCTCGCCACGGACCACGCTCACTTCCTGTCTCCTGGCACGGTGCCACCAGGGGCTGTCAGCCGTGCTCTCCCGGCCTCCCTCTGAGTCTCTTGCTCAGGGTTTAGGACGTCTTCTAATTTCTCCACAGCAAATCCCAGGCCTCTGTGTGTTTTCTCACTGTTTCTGCTCTAGTGTTTGGGGCCAGAGCCCTTGGAGCCTGACATGATGAAACTCGGGTCACTGGGCAGAAAGTACTGAGCACACAGGAGCAAATCCCAGGGGTCAAATCCGGGACCGGAAGGTAGGATTAGGAGCAGCCAGAAAGGCCAGCAGGCAGAGCCCAACCGGATGGACGGTCATTTCCTGTTCTTAAAGCTTCCTTTAGGCTCTCCAGCCTGGCCAGCTGAGTCCAGAGAAGCTGGAGGAAGAGCACTGGCTAGGGTTGGGGCTGGGGTCAGGGGCCAGGGTCAGGGGCCTGGCTGGCCACTCAGCAGTGGGACTCCCGGGCCTCACAGGCCTTGTCTTCACGTCTGGAGTGGAGGGGCCTGCTCCTGCTGTGCTCGACCTTGCACACAGGAACACGGCCCAGGCAGGAATGGGATGGGAGGGAGGTGGGGTGTGTGTAGGAACAAGTGTGTGTGTGAGTGAGTGTGTGAATGTGAGTATGTGAGAGTGTCTGTGCATTTAAGTGTATGTGCACGGGAGGGTGTGTGGTGTGTGTGAGAGTGTGTGTAAGAATGTACATGTGTGTGAGTATGCGTACATGTGTGAGCTTGTATCAAAGCATGTTTGAGTGTGTGAAGAGAGCATGTGAGTGTGTTTTTGTAAGTGTATAATCACGTTTGTGTGCATGTGTGAGAGTGTGTGTATGTGTGTGACTGCATGTGTGCATGTGTGTAGGAGGGTGTGTGGTGTGCATGTGCAAGTGTATAGATAGAAATATGTATATATTTAAAACGCAAAGACTTGAAAAAAACATAACCAAAGTACCATTATCACACCTAAAAAACTTAACTATAATTCCTTGAAACAGTCAATATCTAGTCAGTGTTCAAATTTCTCCAGCTGTCTCATAAGTGGTACTTTTACAGTTTGTTGAATCACAGTTTGAATGAGGCTCTTCTGCTCGTCTAGAGATTGCTCTCACGCTTTCTCCGTGTGTTATGAGTTGAGTCAACGGTTCATTCAGCCCCTAGACTTTCTCTCTGTTCAAATTTTGCTTCTTAGACTTTGCATCCAGACTTCATTTATCACGTTGCTCTGTCCCGTGTTTCCTGTGAATCAGCAGGTGGGTCTGGAGGCCTGGTCTCCTCAGGTTCTGACATTTGTCAGGAGTAGCTCGTAGGGGCAGTGTCCTCTCGGTAGGAGGCACACGGTGTCTGCTCATGTCTTGGTGGTTTCAGGGTGTTGAGAATCAATTCCTGGAGGAACAGCGCTCTCGAGCTCTGACCTACATCTGAGATAAACCTCTGCCCTTTCCAGGCTCTCAGGGGCTTGGAGAGGGGCAGCTATGCTTGCTGTTTTTTTGTGTGTGTGTGAGGAAGATTAGCCCTGAGCTAACATCCGTTGCCAATCTTCCTTTTTTTCTGAGCAAGACTGGCCCTGAGCTAACATCCGTGCCCATCTTCCTCTACTTTATATGGGACGCCGCCACAGCATGGCTTTGACAAATGGTGCATCCGTGCGCGCCAGGGATCCGAACCTGCGAACCCCGGGCCGCCAAAGCAGAGCGCGCGCACTTAAGAGCTGCGCCACCAGGCCGGCCCCTATGCTTGTTGTTTTTTAAAGGAACTTCAGTGCCTGGAGGAGGGTGTCCGTCCCTAGCCCGCCCTGGGCAGGGTTCATGAAGAAGCATCTTCCATCCACCTCCCTTCTCGTCACTCAGGACTGGCAGTGACGGCACAGCCCCTACTCCTCACAGCCTGTCCTGACAGGTCACTGTCGGATGTGGCAAGTCTTTGGATGACTCTTCTTCCAATGATCCGGGGCTTCCCTTTGTTTCGGCATCTGTTTTTTCCAATGTGTAGCTAAGTAGCACCCCCAGACACTGTGGTGAGATCTTATGAGCTCTCCTTAGCTGGTGAGAAAAGACTCTGCAGCCCGTGGGCTGGAGCTGGGTTGGCCAAGGATAAAATTGCCAGACAAGTCACAGGGGACTTTATCTTGGATGTTTTCCGAAGAAAGAGAAGAAATGAGCACAGACGGAAACTCTGTGCATCGGACTGAGATAGGGGACGGCTGAGGGGCAAGGGCAGCAGAGAGACACAAACAAAAGAGGAATGAAATAAGACAACTATCCACAAGCCTTTTTGGCCTATTTTCTTGCGTGTGGGCAAAATGTAGCAAGTGGGACCTGCAGGAAAAGATTGGGACTGAAAAGCGGGGGCAGTGCCCGTGCGTGTGTCGTGGAGTAGATCAGGTCTGAGAGTTGCTCACGGTAGGGCCCCCACCCTCCTTCCCTCTTCCTGTCCTCACAAGGACGCTGTTGGTGAGCTGCATGGGAGACAGGAGCATCTCCAGGGAGCGGGTAGATGGCCGGGCTGCTGCTGATCTTAGACGGCAGGTTAACCTCATGCGTGTGTTATGGTGGGACTAAACTGCTCTGGACGGAAGAGGTGATTCTAGAATCTGCGAGGGTGAAGAGGAGTGTGGTGAGGGAACCGAGGGAGATAGGGAAGGGTGGAGGAGAGCAGAGACTTTTGCTGTGCGCTGTGCGAGATGAGCCCTCTTTCTCCTCCCAACAAGATGCTGGGTGGGTGCCCGTTACCTGCTCATCACGTCGGGATGGCTCACAGTTGTTCTGAGGGTGATGCTCATTCGGGTGGGCATTGGTGGGGGATGGGAAGAGGCTAGCTGTGTGGTCACAGAGGGACGGGTGTGTAAAGAGGCGCTGATGGCCGCCGACAATGGACAACGGGGCTTCTGCGTGGATGATCTTCGCTTCCATCAACAGCTGTGTCACAGGAGGACGGCTGCCTAATTGGGAGTTCCTGGCCCTTCTGTGTTTTGTATCTTCCAAATTAGACTTGGGAACAAAATGGTGAATATAAGTACAATCGCCGGTTCTGCTGACACAGCAGATAATGGCTTGAATGGTGAAAATTCCAGACCAGGTCTGTGACCAGCCGTTAACAACAAAGAGATGGCTCTGAGGTTTGGGAACAGCCAGCTTGTCAGTCGTCTGAGCTGTGGCTGATAGATGGAGGCCGTGGGCTTCCCTCCTTACTTCCCCTCATTCTTTTTCTTCTCTCCCAAACGGGAGATTGGATGTGCTTGTGATTTTTGCAAAAGAAGATAGGGGAGGGGCAGCTTAAATGTGGGGTCTCTCCGGTTACATCCCAGTCCTGCCCTGCATAGCTCGTCTCCTTCGGCACTTTTCCTCACTTGGGGAAGAGGTTGTTGAGGGGGCTTCTACTGTTAATACTAAAAGCAAAGGGTGCCACATACACCACCCTCTGCGGGGAGCTGTCAGGGAGCCCCTAGCCTCAGGCGAGGGGGCAGGGCCGCACCGTCCATTGACCCTGACCTCCCCGCACAGGGAGTCACTGGCCAGGGGGACAGCAGGGTGTGTGTGTGTGGGGTTTCTGTTTTAATCCCCTCCTCTCCACTCCTTATTGAGGGAGGGATTCCCACCCCAGAGTCAGGGGGATGACCCTGGACAGATGAGATGGACGGCAGTGTACCACTCACGTGTACTCCCGGCCCTGGGGAGGAGGACACCACACACTGTGCAGGGCCACACGGGGGTGCCCTTGGGAATGCTGTGAGCCTCTCACAGCAGGGCTGTGAGAGGCGGACGTTGTAGTAACAAGGGGTGGGGTGCCCCGGTTCCAGCTGGAGGGTGTCATTGCTTGTGTGTCTGGTTCTGCAGGCTGGCAGGGAACTAAAACCCACTGCCCAGGGGTGAGCAGGAGCTTCCTCTGGCCCATTTGACAGGAAGGCTGTTGAGGGGGACCTTACCTGGGGGGCAGAAGCCAAGGGGAACTTGCAGTTAGACCATTGCAGGCTCTCCTGAGTCTACCAGCTGTCCAGGCGGCACACACCTTTGAACCTTAATTTTAAGCCTTGTCCCCTAGAAAGGGGGTGCTCCAAGAAGTCACTGGTAGGGACAGGGGGTGCCTGCCAGGAGGGAGGCCGGACAGCCCACGCCACCTGCAGACCTGCAGCTCTGAGTCCTGTGGGCCCAGCCTGAGCTGCCGGGGTGCAGACAGGAAACCCTGGGGCCTGAACGCTGCCCCCGTGCAGCCCCACACCTCACTCAGAAGGTGCAGAAGAGGTCCCAGGGTTTCCTGCAACCTCACGTGGATGGTCACAGAGGTCCCAGAGCGTCACAGGCCGGGGGGCTGCCCAGGTGGTCAAGACAAGCGGTCGTTCTGCCACTCCAGAACAGGACTGAAGGGGACATCCGTGCCCCTGAGAGGGCTGGTCCTCAGCGACTGAGGGGGAGGCTGGCGGGGACCGTGGCTTGTGCCTCTGAGGGGCTCCATTCAGATCCTAGCGACAGAGACTCAAACGCAACAGCTTAAGTTACGGGTTTTGTTTCTCTCTCACCTAACTCGAGGTTGTCCAGGCGGAGGTTGTCCAGGGGAATAGCTTGGCTCCAGAACGTCAACGGAGAGCACAAGATGGCTGAACCACTGCCGTGGGCCTTCTTCCCCCAGGGAAGGAGGGGAGGGCAAAGGCCAGAGGGCAAAGGGTACATGCCAGGAGACAATCTGGAAACCTCGACTTACATCTCCTTGGCCAGACTTAGATGTGGCCACTCTTATCTGCAAACGTGCTGGAAAACACTGTTTCAGGTTGGGCACGATGCCAACAAAACTGGGATTCTGTAGTTCAGGAGGTAGGGGACAAGTGAGGCCCCGCCGCGGGAAGAAGTGCTGCTGGGCGGCGCTCAGAGAAATAGGACGCGACAGCAAGGAGAACGTCGCTCTCTCTCTGCCAGCCCTGCGGGCTCCCTGCAGGGAGCCCGGGATCTCAGGACCATGGAATGCAGGGTCCTCAGAGGAACCTGGGTACAGCAATCGACCTCTGTCCCGGAGGAAGAAAGAGGGGAGAGGATGGCCATCTCAGAGTCTGCGATGACACCCCCCTCTTCCACCGTCTTGGGAACGACTCACGAGGGGAAGCCACTGACTAAAGAACAAGTCAATGGGAGCGTGTGCCAATTGCACAACCCACAGATTTCCAGGGAACAAACAGCCCCACAAAGCCTCTGAAGACTAGTGTCTGGAAACACAAAAAGTGTGGTTTTCAAGCCCACGTCAAAGTGAACAAACTGAGAAGTGTGATTACATAAGAGGAGTGGGGGGTCTAATTCACACCCTCAGACACCTCCACTTCTTGCACGTGGATACGGTGAACGGGTTTTGTAGACTGAGCTCGGCCGGTGGTAGTACTCAGCGTAGCCTGTGCTCTGAACACTGGATACGGTATTGTGTGACCGTTTCTGCTAAACTTCAGAACGTAGCTTTGCAATGAGACAGCTCGTGTGTAAAATACATGACACAACACTGGAAATACTGGCAGCTGGGGAGCTAGGAAAGATACACGACCTGGACATATATCTCGGAAAGAATTACTGGGAGAATTCTCGAACATTTGTACCGTTGGAGACGTATGATTCCTCATCTGAGTGGCTGCACACCCCACGTTCTGTTAGCGCAGGAGGGAAGCCCGCGGGTGCTGAGTGTGAGCTCCAGCTGAGATGGGCGGCAAGCTGGGAAAGACGGAAACGAGATGCTTGGAGATCAAACAAGTAATAAGCACGACTTGTGTAATTTTGGGTGTACATTGTTATTTATCAATTTCTGAATAGACCTCATCATGCTCAGCACCAGTAGTGTAATTTTTGTCCATCACTGTACATATAGCTCTGGATCTTTCTTTTTTTTTTTTTAAAGATTTTATTTATTTATTTTTTCCCCCAAAGCCCCAGCAGATAGTTGTATGTCATAGCTGCACATCCCTCTAGTTGCTGTATGTGGGATGTGGCCTCAGCATGGCCGGAGAAGCGGTGCGTCGGTGCACGCCCGGGATCCAAACCCGGGCCGCCAGCAGCGGAGCGCGTGCACTTAACCACTAAGCCACCGGGCCGGCCCCTGGATCTTTCTTAAGAAACAAAACAAAGAAGAACACCAACAACGGAAATCAAGAAAACCAGCCTTATGTTTAGGAGGTCCCACGTAGGGGCCATCCCCGAGAACACTACACGGTCCGCTGTGAGCACGTGGGGAGTAGCCAGCTCACGCTCAACCAGCCCTCAGAGGGCAGGCTCTGAGGCCACCGTGGCTTGTGTCCTCCTGGACTCGCTGCCCACCTGGTGCCAGCGAGCTCCGGGAGGTGAGGGCAGACGCGTGTGGGAGGGAAAGTAGACAAAGGGGAAACTGGGGTTTTCTGGGAAGGCCAGCCATAGGGTCACCCCAAATCTTTTTGAGCCCCATTTTTAACCTTCTGCTCAATTCCTCAACGTTTGACGCAGCTGCCCGGTTTAACCAAACCTCCTGCTTTCCCAGAGCCTGCCTCTGCTTCTGGGTGTTCGTGGACACACAAGCCGCCTTCCAGGCCAGGCTGACCACTGACTGGCCTCTTGGGAGATACTCGAGTCTGTTGCCATGGATCATGCTTCCATCCAAACAGAACAACAGTAGGTTGTTTATCTTCCCCAAACTAATTTGCGTGTCTGAACGACATTGAAGAATCTCTGGCTGTAAACCCAGTTGTGTGTGTCGGGGTGCTTTCTCTCTCCCACTCTTTCTACCCTTTGCTCTGACCTCCTTTCGGGGGGGTCAAGAAAGTCTTTGGAAAGTCCAGTGAAGCCCTGCCCTTTCTGCTGTCCACTTTCACATCCAAGTGACATTAGCTAATGCCATTCCAGAAAAGAGGGAGGCTTCTCAGCAGATGCACATCAGTCGGTTTCAGCTCGAACTGAGCACCAGGACACAATGCTTTGGGAAGTGCAGCATTTTCTGCTAGGTTCTGGCTTTCCTCTCCAACCGGACAAGTGCGAAGATCAGATCTGTGGGAGCGTGTCTGAAAGGCAAATGAAGGAGTGCCTGCAGCGCGGTTACGGAGTGGCTCCATTTAATGACAACAGGCCAATAATGGAATGGAGAGACCCTGCCTAGACTTATCAAGCATTTGATTTCAGAATCAAAAAGGAATCTATGCCATCAGTCAATGTGGGAGTTTAGGACTTGCTGTGGTCTTCCTAACAACCGTTAACAATTCTGTGCTTTTAATTCAAGCTGATAATAATGAAGTGTCTTTCTTTGTGGGCTGCTTATGTTCTACATCCCAGGAGTTTTGGCAACATCAGTCAACCTTCTGATTCAGGCTTGCTTTTTCTGTTATCCAATGGGAAACCCGTGCCTTTCAGAGAGTGGGAAAGTCGCTCCCTATTCTGAGAGCTGGTTAGCAAGTGGAGCTTACCTTATTCACAGCATGTCAGTGAAAGACTGGAAAATGTTTCCGACATTTTGTTTTATGTTGCTTATATCTGTTTCCACTTTTCTCTCCTCTTTCTTTCCATCCAGGCCTTGTCTGCACCTCTTCACCAGACTCTCCTTGTCAAGGTCGTCCATGACCTCCATTTTGCTAAATCCAATGTCCAGTGCTTGGCTGTTATTGGACTTGACCTGACACATGGTTTGAGGGGGTTCAGAGCTCCTTGCTTGAGATGCCCTCTCCCCTTCATCTCTGTGCACAGCACCCCTGGCTCTCCTCTCTCTTGTGTGGTCTCCTGAGCTGTGTCTACTCATCTCCTGACCTCCGAACGCTGGCATGTTCCAAAGTTGGCCACATTCCCTTCTTTTTCTCCTCTATCTATACTCACCCCCTAGTTCCACCCATCTAGTCTCATGGTGTTTAACACCAAGTACATCTAAATCTCCAAATCTATATCCATATTTGTCTCTCCAGCCCAATCTCCCTCCCAAACTGCCTACTGTCCATTTGGAAATCTGACAGCACCTCAAGCTTAGCTGTCCAGACAGAGCCCATCTGCCAACCTGACTATCCCGCAGTGCTCCTATCTCAGGAAGTAGCCCTCCATCCTTCTAATAGCTGAGACAAACAAATACCAACCTTGTCTTTCTCTCATATCCCACCTCTAATGCATTAGCAAAGCCTTTTGTGTCTACCTTGAAAATATGTGTAGAAACTGAGCATTTCCCACCACTTCCACCACTAACACCCTGGTCCAAGACACCACCACCTCTTATTGGGATTATTACCATAGCTCCTAATTAGTGTCCCAATTTCCGCCCTTGCCCTCCTACAGTGCACTGTCAACGTAGCCTCCAAAGAGAATCTTTTAAAGTATAAGTCAGGCTGAATTAGTCTTCTCCCTCAGACTTTCTCAGGATACTTTATTCCATTCTGAGTCGAAGCCCTTAAAATGGCCTCCAAGACCCTCCATGCTCAACCTTTGTTACCTCTTTCATCCCATGTCCACCCAGCTCCTCTCCGTTCCACTCATCCAGCCCATGGGCCCCTTCTGCTCCTTGGGCACACAAGGGACATTCTCACCTCTGACCTTTGCCCTAGCTGATCCTCTCTCTGGAACACTCTTCCACCAGATTATCTCTCATGTCCTTCCAGCCTCTCCTCCGATGGCATTGCCTCAGCAGGGCCTTCCCTGAATGCTCTCCACCACCACCAGCAACAATCCACCTCCCCAACACAGAGCCTTCATCCCCGTTACTCCACTTAGCTTTCTCCAGTCACATGTCACCAGTTGACACACTGCTCATTAACTTGCTCGCTTTTTTTTTTAAATTTTTTTCCCTTGTGATGAAGACTTTGAAGACTTCTTTTTTTTTTTTTGAGGAAGATTGGCCCTGAGCTAACATCTGTTGCCAATCTTCCTCTTTTTCTTTTTTCTCCCCAAAGCCCCAGTACCTAGTTGTAGATCATAGGTGTAGGTACTTCTAGTTCTCCTATGTGGGACACCGCCTCGGCATGGCTTGCTGAGCAGTGCGAAGGTCCATGCCCAGGACCCAAATTGGCAAATGCGAGGCTGCCGAAGCAGAACGTGCTAACTTAAGTGCTATGCCACCGGGCTGGCCCCTACTTACTCATTTGTTTAACAGTCAGTCCCTCTCTCAATCTCCACAGAGACAGGGACTTTGTTTTGTTTGCTGCTCTATCTCAGGCACTCAGGACAGTGCTTGACACAGACATTACTCAAAAATACTTGTTGCATGAGTGAATTAATTCAAGCCTTGATTAATATTCTTTTGTGAGTGACCCATTTTGTCATTATAAAGTTTAGAAAGAGAGAGAAGAGCCTTTGGAAGGAGACTGCTGCCCATACTCTGCCGGGTCCATCATCTGGCACGGACAATGGGGTGGGAAGGAACAGGATCTCCTGAGTGTATCCCAGCAAAGACTGAGTGTATGTCACCAACATGAGGGCTGGGCGTGTGCTCCAGCATGGGCCTGCAATGACCTGTAGGCCACATCGGGCAGGTTCCTTATGGGTAGCCAGCTGGTCTACCAGAAGGATGGTTTCAATGAGCAGGTCCAGATGTCCAAGTGGGAAGTACTCACTACCCTTATATCCTCACTTGCCCTTATACTGTTCTGACAACCTTTCTGTAAGTTTGATTTATTTGAAAATGAATTACTAAAAAGAAAGTGGAAAAATTCTGGAAGAAATAGTATCTTGACAAAGTGGTATTCCTGATAATGAGCTTTCAATCAGACTCATCAAAAATTTAATTAGCCCTGAGCATACTCTACTCTCTCAGGCTAATTACAGTGGAAATATCCAACAAATGGAAATGATGTTTATTCAATTTTAAGTCAGGGTGCACAATGATACAGAACTCTATTCCCCACAGCAAAGCAGACTTACTCTCCAAGAATTTCCCAGGGAGACCCAAAGACTCCATCTGGAACTCCATTGCAACTCCTTCTTTACTTTATCTCTTTTTAATTTTTAAAATAAGAATCTTTCATTTTAAAAGTCCTTAAAGAAAATCTCAAAAATACTGAAAAGTGGAAGAAAAGAACAAAGAAAATCTAACTATAGCCCTTGTTAATATTTTGGTCCATTTCCTTCCACATTTCAGAAGCAGCCTTTTGTTTTGCTTGAGGCAAGTCCAACCACATTTATGTATAGTTTCATGCTCAGCGTCTTTCTCCTGTCATCTCTCGTATTTTCCCGTGCTGCTACATGGTCTTTCTCAATGACAGCTGTAATGGCTAACAACACTGCATCATGTAGAATGCCTGCGGTGGGCTACTTGTCCTTCCCTGTGGAAGGCAGAGGTGGAAGCAGACAGGCCTAGAGTCCTGATGTCCTGTTGAGCTGTCGAGTCAGCCTGCCTGAAACCACACTGCTGTACTTCTGGGTCCTAGACAAGCCATTTTCCAACAAAATAAACTTTTCTAGGGTTTTTCTGTTACTTACAACCCAAAGCTTTCTCTTCCAAAATAGGTAATACTGAGAAACACTGGAGTCCTCCAATGATTATTTCCGAAATTTTTGAGAAAACATTGTTGGTAACCTCAAAATGTTTTAGTACGAGACTAAGAAGAGTGGTGCCCTTCTTGAACTTCAAAGCTGCCGCAACTGGTCAGGTATTCCAGCTCTTTTGTACCTGCATCTGCTTTTAGCTGGCTTCCTTCTTGAGTCTTTCCAGCATCATGGCGCCCTGGTGATGAGGGAACGTGGCGCCCACTCCATCCACGGTGGCTCTCCATCCAGGGGGCCCGGTCTCCCCAGCTTCTCAGGCAGGAGACCCCCAGTCTTAGAACAGTGAGTTAATTCAAAGTGCCAACAGCAGATTCAGCAGGATTTCTGACTGTTTTTTCACGGACACAGCTCCCACTTGATCAGTGGATAAACACGTGGCAGGACAGAGAGTGCTGTTTTTTCCCTGCTGTAGTATTTTATAATGCCTCAAGTTTTAAGCTTTTAAAGGTAAATAGTATATATTTTTTCAGGGCCATTGGTTTATTTTTATCCCTTTCTATTCTGGTTTGGGGACATACGCTGCAAGGTGATGGAAAGAGAATCAGACCAGGAGCCATGACGATGGGAAAGAGCCGGCCGGTGGACGCGCGGGACTGCTCTGCCCGCCCAACCCCCAAACCTTCTCAGCTCTCTGCTTCAACAGAAGTGTGGCCCGCTAGGGATCTTTCTGCCAGGTCGTTCCAGAACACAGCTTTGTCGTGCAAAGATTGTTTTCAGTAAAAGTGAAAAATGACCACATATAGCAAAATAGATATGAATATACATTCTTTGTAAAATTGAAACGTTGTAAATCAAGGGATAGATGAGGGACAGATATGTGTGAGAAATAGGAAAAGAGAGAGATGAGAGTGGTGGGGGCCTCAGAGAAGCTCAATGAAGGCGTCAGGGGGCACCCCCTGGACAAACTGCTCTCTCAGTAGAAAGATAAAAAGAGAGCCAGAGATTTGTCATCCAAAAACCCTCCTGGAATGGGGGGTGGCGAGGGGAAATCAGGCAAAGATTAAACAGTAACTTATAAAAAAAAGACGGATGGACATTCACCAAGGGGAGTGTTTAAACAAATCGGATCCATAAGATAAATTGTATGTAGTTATTAAAAATCATTTTTGAAGAATACTTAATAATAAGAGGAAATAGCATAAATCAATAAAAATTACCATCTTAACTTTATTCTAAAAAGGTATGTGAACCTCCAGTGCAGGTAATAGGGCAAACTGTATAAGTTTAAAACTACCACCTAGAAATATAAAATAACAAATATTGTTTTCGGTGCATAACTGAGCAGAAAACCGAGCGTTCAGAAAGAGTGCTGTTATGTTTAGGAACCTAATATCAGACCAGCGTTGGGAAATGAAAGACTTGTTAAGGAAATGGACTGGTCCCTTGGCCATACATAGGCTGAAAATACCAAATTCAACCCCAAAGCTCCACACACAGCAAAAATGAAAATGGAAAGACTGCAAGGAAACAAGGACGAATTTCTTATGACCTCGGGGTCAGAAAGCATTTAAGTAAGCATCAGAAGCATGGACCATGAAAGGAAAAAAGTGAAACATTCAATTAAGTTAAAACTTCTGAATTACGAAGGATACTCTAAGAGTTCCAGTAGACAGGCCTGGGTTTACGAAAGATGTTGGTAATGCTATAACTGATCGGATTACTGATAAAAATATTTCCTGCCATCGATGAGAAGTTTATAAAGAAATCACATTGCAAAAAAGATCACCTACTCACATCCAGCCCTCTCTCTTCACCAGCCTCCCTTCTCAGGCTGGTCACATGGCTCAATTTGGCCAGTGACATTTGAGCAAAGAGATGTCTGTCATTTGTAGGTCTGGCCTCTAAGATGTCTCGTATAATCTTCTGTGGGCTCTGTCTTCTCCTTTTTTATGGCTAGAAGAGAAGGTCTCCAAAATGGAGAGCCGTGCAACGGAATGTACTGGGTCCACTAGGAAAAGAGCCATCCTCTAGGCTAGATCCACACCAAACTAGGATGGGAGCAGGAAATTAACATTTATTGTGTTAAGTCACTGAGATATTTGAGTCGTTTGTTATGGCAGCCAGTGTTAATTACCTTCATCCATTCAGAAATTAGTGCCAGGGGGTCCTTGCTCATGAAAAACCTATGGCCTTAGTTTTGGGTGGCAAGTGGCAAGGAAACTAACACTTGGGCCTGGAAACATGGAAATCCATGTTATGATCTGGTAAACATTTGGTGAAACTATTGCCTGTGATCATTGGGAGGCATGTCATGTGCCTAACTGAGCCAACAGCTGGAAGAGAATGAGTTGGAAAGTTTCAAAGTGTACATGGGAAATGTGCTCCTAGAATGAGATGAGCTCAAGAGAAAACTGGAAGATTATAAGGAGTAATCTTCTACAAGCAGTTTACAAGGAGAAGAAAAGAGAACCAGGAAAGTGCATCAGTTCCGGCCAGCCAGGGTTGGAACAGTCAGGGGCTTCTGGATCACAAGGAATGAGAGATGGACTTAAAGAAACTGGGCCAACACATGGGATAAACTTCTCCAGTGAATAGAGGGAAAGATGAGCTGAGGGTGTGGGCTTTCCACATAAGCCTGAGGGCCCCAAGAAGCCTCCAGAATGGAGAGGAAGAGGCCCGAGGTGAGGACACAGTAGTGAAGAAAACTTGCCTGTATAATCGGGGGAAATAACTGTGGGCATAGTTACTGGAGTTTGGACCTGAGTGGAAGCAAATAGATCAGAAACCTATCAAGTTTTTGAGGAAATCATGTTGCCAAAGAAATCGTTAATGGGAACAATAATGGCGAGAACAAGAAAGTTGACTGTTTGAGACTCCAAGATTATACTTGGGCCTCTTTTCCAAAATGGCCACACTGCTCTCTCCCACCCCACCTGCTCTTTTACAGCGTGACCAACACACTTACCATCAAAGGAAGGGATCTATGTTCTCTCCCCTGGACTCTGGGCATGCTTGGGGCCGTGGCAGAACTGCCATTTGGGGATCTCCATGGCTAGGTCATCAAGGATGATGCATCCTCTACCTGGTTCTTGTGGGATGTTTGCTCTTGGAACCCAGTCACCATGCTCTGAGGAAGCCCAACATCCCTGGAGAGGGACACCTGGGAGGAACCAGGTCTTCTGGCCCTTAGCTCTGGAGGAACTCCCAGCTAACCTCTAGCACCCACTTGCCAGCCATGTGAGTGAGCCATTTTGGAAGTGAGTCCTTCAGCTCCACTTGAGTCACCCCAGCTGATGCCACTGAGCCCTGCCCAGATTGCAGATTTGTGAGCTAAATAAATGATTTTTGTTTTTAAGCTACTAATCTTTGAGATGTTTTTTACACGACAATAGATGACCAGAACACACCCAAGAGCAAGATGCAGGCTTCAAAGACTGCACATTCGCAAGGATGAATGTACATATTCCTCCCCAACATGATTCATATGTGGCCAATAAAATGGACAAGGAGGAGCTTCCTAGATGTTGTATCATCAAAATAGTGGAACAGAGAGCTCTTCTCGGAGAGTTTAATTAAGGCCTAATCCAGTGGGAATCCATTACAACTTTGAACAAATGACTGCAATGTGTCTTCCTTTCTCCCCTTTTCTGAGCAAGAGTTTATTGCAGGCATCCTGCCCTGCTCCACTGCTGCCATAGGATCTGATGGGGAGGAAGGGGATGACCTGACTTTTTAGTCTGTAGAGAAATTTCCCATCTGGTCCTCATGGAGGGGGATGTGCATCAGCTGGACTCTGAGCTGGACGCAGGGATTTGAATGCATTTTGTATGGTATCCTTGGGGAGGGATATGAGAATGTTTGATGTATGGGCAAAGGGGAGTAACCTGATAGTTCACCACCAGCAGGGCAGAATTCACAGACTGTCAGCGCTCACCTGGGTCCATACACACCTTCACATTTCCCAGACTCTTGAAGTGAGGTTGATCATATGACTGAGTGTTGGCCAGTGGAATGCGGGCAGCCTCTTCTAGGCCTGGCTCTAAAATGTCCCACTCCACCATCCACATTTTCTCTCTCTCCTTTGTCCCCATGGCTGAAAGCAAAGGATCCTAAGATGGTTGAGTCACTCAGTAGAACAAGCCCAGGTCCCCATAAGAGCTGATTCACATCAGATATGCAGTGAACAAAATTAACCTTTTTTTGATGTTAAGCTACTAAGATTTTGGGGTTATTTATTACAGTATGCAGGGTTAATTAGCCTGTCTAATATAATGAGCAAAGACTATGAACAGATATATTAAAGAGGAAAAGACCCAAGTGGTCTATAAAAATGAAAAGATGCTCAGCATGATAAAAACCAAAACAGCACTTAAATACCATTTTTCCACCTATCAGATTGGCAAAAAGTGGTCCACTAATACCCAGGAAAAATAGAAACTCTTCAACATTGCTAGTGGGAGTGTGTGGAGGTCAGAGTTCAGAGTAGGAAACAGAAATCGATCTAAGTATTTTAAGCAGAAAGATTTCCTGCAGATAACAGTGTGTTGACTGAATCAGGGGAAGGACGAGGGGAACAGACTCCAGGCTGTGTTTCCAGGAAAATGTCCCCTGGATCATGCAGAGCTCCACCCAGGCAGTGGGGCTACAGCAGACCAGGAGGCTGCTGTTGGAACCACGAAATTCAAGAGCAAGCTCCTTTATGTGTGTCCCAGAGGGAAGGGAGCTGGGTAGATGGCCATGACTGCCACCGCACAGACACCACACAGCCGGGGGAGGCAGCCAAGACAGCAGGAGCTGCCCTTTCTCTAACTCTACAACCACCAACCCATGGAAGGCACTTTCCCAGTACCCTTATAGTGAAGAGACTTGTAACCTCTGACCCAGAGATCCTACTTCTTGTGAACACAGGGCAACATGCGTAAGAGAATTTTTCAGTATTATTTGTAATAGTGAGAATTTTGGAGACATTTAACTGTCTCTCAGCATAGGAATGGATAAATAAACGGTTCATTCACACAATGGAATATTACAGAGCAGTTAAACTAAATGAACCAAATCTACATATATCAACAAGGATAAGTAGCAAAAAAAGGTAATAATTCAAGGAAAAGGCATATGACAAAAAGATAAATGAAGTGTAATATCAATGCTTCATATTTTAAACAGTACCCAAAGCAATAGTCTATCTTATTTTTGGATACACATGTTACTTGGCAAGGGCCCACTGCCCGATGCACATAGAAGCCAGCACTATGACATCGGCTTTTGAGAAAAGAAAAGGCTTTATTTCAGAGTTGACAGGCAAGGAGACAGGACACAAGACTCTCAAATCTGTCTCCTTGACCCAAGGTTCAGGGAGAAATTTGAGGAGTTAGGGGCTACTAAGCCGCAGCTGGGCCCGTGTAAGCTGACTGGCTAGTCTTGAATCAGTCCACGTATGGTAATCAAGCTGCAGGAAGCCGGATTTTCCTTATTGAAGGACTTCTGGCTTCATGAAGAGCTCAGGTGGCAACGTTTCTGAAGATTCTTGGTTCTGGGTTCATCCTGGGGCTACGGAATCCCCCCTGGCACATGCACAGCGCTGTCTCTGTTATTGAGCGAGGTTTGATTAATCTACAGCCTGTTTTAAGGAAACGAAACTGGTTTAAGCTGGTCAATGTTGTATGTGCTGTTTCACACACATCCACAGTGACTGTTCACAGCACATATGAACATAATTCAAACCAGAGATTACCTCTGCAGCAATAGGGAGGGCAAGAGGATGATGAAGGGATTTCAACTTGATGTCTAATATTTCATTACTTCTTGTTTTTTTTAGGATCTGAAGGAAAGGTGATGAAAGTGTTTACATGTATCGAATCTTGGCGGTAGGTGTGCAAGTGTCTGGTGTGTCATTTCCTGTATTGGTTGGGTTTGAAATATTTCCTAATTAAAACAAAAATTAGAAAGTGTATTCAGCAGAATCATATAAATATAAAGAAAACTAAAAGTAACTGAGATTTCTTGTCCCTGGAAAAAAAGACAAAATATGACTATAATTTTGTATTTTCCATATATACATATATAGCATCTGTAATTGACATCAACACCTATCAGCTAACGAGCAGTAGGAACACGCCTGTAGCTGGCACGTTAGATTTCTTATCTGCTGCAGCAAGGGAGAGCACACTCCATGGGGAACGTGGGTAATGGGGTGGAGCAGATGCTATTAGTGATTTAGAGGGTCTGAGGGCTGGAGTCAGTCACAGCATGGTCTTGGCAGGGACTGATCAGATCCTGGAAATGAGGGCATTGTGGGAAGAGTCAGCAATCTTACTTGGAGAACATTTGTTTCCATCTAGAGTTATGTCAGATAGGTTTGTGTGCAGTCTTAACTTTGACAGTTGAGGGACATTTAGAAGAGCCATTGGTATCTTCATTACCAGGTAGTTGATGATTTTGAATTCAGCTCCAGCTCCACAAGTAAGGCCTCAAGAACATGAACACTTTGCTGTGTCTGGTTTCCTGCATGTAGAATATAGGGTCTGAGCCATATTGACTCTTCCTCCTTATGCCTCAATGGCTGTGCTTCTTCACAACTGGCCTACTTGGGTATTTTAAAAATAGTTATCAGCTGTACTAGTTTTTGCTTAGAGCTCTATTTCTGATTTTTCTTTTTATTTATTTTTTTTTATTTTTATTTTTTTATTTTTATTTATTTATTTTTTATTTATTTATTTTTTTTAAGATTTTATTTATTCAGTTTTTTCCCCCCAAAGCCCCAGTAGATAGTTGTATGTCATAGGTTCACATCCTTCTAGTTGCTGTACGTGGGACTCGGCCTCACGTTGGATGGAGAAGTGGTGCCTCGGGGCGCTCCCGGGATCCGAACCCGGGCCGCCAGCATCAGAGCGCGCACACTTAACCGCTAAGCCACGGAGCCGGCCCTGATTTTTCTTTTTAAAGAAAAGAATAGTCGAGTAGGAAAGGATGGTGGATTTCTTCTCACTTCCTCTTGCTCAGGGAAAGGTGCGCCTGATCACGTGCTGGTCATGTGTCCTCATAGTAGACGCTGTATTTGGGACAGAATAAATAGCTTTGTCATATCTGGCCTGAAAAATACAAACCTGTAAAATGACAGTAACAGAACACAACCAAAGAGTCTTATGTGGTCCAGAAGCTGGATTTCTCAGCCAAACCTGTGCCCAAGAACATGTGTA
This sequence comes from Ceratotherium simum simum, assembly GCF_057802395.1. Classification (NCBI taxonomy): domain Eukaryota; kingdom Metazoa; phylum Chordata; class Mammalia; order Perissodactyla; family Rhinocerotidae; genus Ceratotherium; species Ceratotherium simum. The sequence continues at coordinate 54,148,268 of NC_141919.1, read as the reverse complement.
ATTATGGCCACAAACTTAGTTCTCTAGTCCTTTCTCATTTCCATTTTTAGCTCTGACACTCTCAAAAATTCTCCACTGGGGATACCAAGATCTGGGTTTACTTCATTTTATCTTATTTATTTTATTATTTTATGGCAAAGAATACGGCTCCGAAAAGATTACTCCTCATCAGATCATTTTAGGAACCTTTTCTAGCAAGCTCAACTGTTTTCTTTGACATCTCTGTCATGCAGAATAATCACCCCCAGCATGCCACAAGTTGCTTTCCAGGAGAGTCAGAGTCATCAACAAAGACCAGGGGAGAATCCGACTTAATGCTTGAAGGGAACCTGGGTGCTGTGAGGAGGAGGGTACTGATGGGGAAGGAGGAGCACACCCACTTTGTGGTCCGGGTTCCAGAGGTCACCAGGAACATCTGCTCAGCCTCCACTCCATGCCACTGAATTCTCTTGCATGAATTCCATCATGCCACAGATTGCTGCCCATGGAATATTGAAATTGTGGAACGCCCCCTGACCCAGGAAGTAGTAAGGGGAGACTAGAGCATCCAGGGTCAAGAGTAAGACAGTGGATGTCTCCTCCTACCCCTCTGGCAGAGTGTCCTCTCTCCTGGGCCAGCTGCCCTCCCTGGGAGTGACTAACCTCATCTCCCATCCCTGCCTCCAAGAATGAGCCATGATGGTCTTGAGCCAATCAAGACATAAAACCCACCATGATTGGCTCAGGGATAACCATATGGCCCGAGTCAGTTCCAATCAGGTTCAATAGCACTCAAGTGCAAGACATTTGCTTGCTAGGGAAGCATATTTTTTCCCGAGTTGGAAGTTGGCAGCAGGAAGAGGAAGCTGCTGGTACCATTTTGGGTTGATAAAGGGAGAGCCAATACTGGGAGACCTTTGAGAAATGGAAGGAGGAAAATAGGTCCTGGTCACACAGAAGCCCATTTCACCTTGCTCCTCTGAGTGTAACAAGGAGGGCGGCTGGCCTGACAGTTCATAGCAAGGACCCAAGGATGTGACTCCACAGAAGACGGCAGATCCTCAGGGATGACTTCCTCCACACGGAGTGTCTCTGAAAGATTTGCTCACTAAGCCGCACAGTATCTCCAGGAAGCAAATTATCTTCTGTATTTGAAAAGGAGTCAGAAGACCTGAGAAGGTGAGCAGTTGGCCTCAAGCACACCTTCTCTCAGGAACTCACGTGCTCCTCCGCCCTGCAGGCCAGCTAACGGCCCTGGCTCGAGTCCCAGCCTGCCTCTGCAGTGCCCGCTGGCCCTTTGCAGAAGCCCCAGGGTCTGCTGCCTCTCAGCATATGGCCTTGTGCTACAGAGAAGTACCTGGGCATTAATCCCTTTGCCAGACATGCGGGCGCCAAGCCTGTCCTACATGCTAGTCCAGCAAACCCAGCTCCAAAAGGCACCTTCCTCGCTTCACCAGCCTAGGCTGCATTGTATCAACCAACTCTTTTATTTTCTGTATTTCTGATGTTTTGACATCTGGGGCCTTCCTGACCCTGGAGGCACTGTCCCTCCCCAAGTTAGCCAATTCTAGAGAGCAAACGACTGTCCCAGGAGCGTGATTTCAAATACAAACCAACCCGGTCCAGAGCCCACACCTGCTCTCCCCCTGCCCTAACCACCCAGGGCAGGTACCAGATAGACAGGGACAGCCCCTTTGCCCAGAGCCCTCTGAAGTCATTCAAGCTGCCCCATCCTGAGTCTGCTCACCCTGACTCGCCCATTCCTTCCTGTGGAAACTATAATAAAGGCTCTCACCATGTTCCCCTTCTCCCTCTGCCTCCTGACCGACGCTGGTGCTTCCTTGAGTGGCCCCCATGGTGTGGCATGTCCCCTCCTCTGGGGAACCATGAGTTACAAGCTGTCTGTTCAATGGCATCATCTCCTGTTCCTCCTGTTGGCCTCGCTGTCTCCAATATCCCATTAATACTTTTTGAAACACGGGTGCAATGAGCGTGGTCCTCACACAGATTTCGGGGGCCAGCCTTACTCCTGGAGGGGCTCACAGGTATACATCTTGTGTTTCACAAATGCCAGCTCACTGTTTTCAGCTTCAGTGGCAGAATTTCTCAACCGAGTGGGAAGCTGTTGCTGCTGTTGTTCTTTCCATGTCCCCATAACCCAAGAGATACGCATCAGCCTGGAGTTTGGACGAGGAGTTGTTTATTATTCTTGGAAGAATAAAGAGAGAGGAGGCAAGTCTTGCATCAGTGTGCTGGTCCCTGCAGAGCTGTTATCATGACTCAAGCCCCGTGAGGAGGCCATCTTGTGAACGGGACAGCTGCCCCCAGCGTGCCGTGGACGGGCCACCACAGAAATACAAGCGAGGCAGGCGGGGTGCTAGATGGGGAGCTTGCCAGCATAGATGCTCCTGCCCTCAGGGACACAACCCTCCGGCCCTAAGTGGTTCAAAACTACCTGCCACTCAATCCCCCTGGCATGGGACTTCCGCTGGATTTGCCCAGTTTGGAAAGACCAAGATTTAAAAAGATAAAGTTCGAACACGAGACAGCCAGTCCTGTCAACTTCATCTCTGTGCATTATTTAGGTCAACAACAATCATGAACTTGTGTGAGCTGCCAGGAACAGAACCCACATGAAATTCCCCCTCCTCGGTCACATTTATTTTTCTTTGTTAGCACAGATGCTACATTTTGCATTTTTATTACCCAGTCTCCAAACAACACCAAAATCCAAACACAGCAAACTTCCACAACACATTGGAGAAGCTGTTGTCTTGGGAGCAACACCAAAAAACAGCAAATCAAATGAAGATAATTCGGCCCTAATGTGCTTGCTCGCTGCTGTGTTGTGGACTCAGAGAGAGAGGGTGGATTTTATGGATCTTGAAAAATAGTCTTGTGTCACTTTAATTAGCTAGAGAATGAAGGTGAAACCCAAGCATGGAATGGGAATTTTCCACTCCTGGCTTCCCTGGGTGCTCTGTAAGGATAGCCGCGGGCCAGCTCTGCAGGAACAGGGGGTCCTCAGCGCATCCACACAACCCCTCTGTAAGAGGTTTGGAGAACTAATGATAATCTGTAAAACCCAACTGAAAACCACAGTAACGTACCAGGGCCCAGCCTTTCTACCCTTTAGGAAAAGAAATCTATTACACAAGGCATCTGAGGGCAACTTACAACCTTTGCACGTGACAGCTCTCGACTAACACAGGCTGTGCGTGCCCCTCCCAGGTGGTCTCCCAGCAAGGACAAGCAGAGAACAATTTGCTTTCAAAGTCCTCCTGCACTCCTCGTGGGTACATTTCCTCAGCCTCTCCCCCAGCTTCCCAATTGCCTCCCGTGGGGAAATGGCTGCTGCCTACCCAGCATCCTTTCTGCCTTTACAAGAGTCTGATTTTATTCTTTTATTCCAGGTTCTTTTTTTAACCTGGAATGCAGAGATTATGGTTGGAGGTGCAGCAGTCACTTGGGATGATGAAAAAAACTAGAGGATGGAGGCCATGTCCAAGGATGAGGAACTCTGAGGGTGGAGGCCACGTCCAAGGATGAGGGAACCCTGAGGGTGGAGGCCACGTCCAAGGATGAGGAACTCTGAGGGTGGAGGCCACGTCCAAGGATGAGGGAACCCTGAGGGTGGAGGCCACGTCCAAGGATGAGGAACTCTGAGGGTGGAGGCCACGTCCAAGGATGAGGGAACCCTGAGGGTGGAGGCCACGTCCAAGGATGAGGAACTCTGAGGGCGGAGGCCACGTCCAAGGATGAGGAACTGTGAGGGCGGAGGGCACGTCCAAGGATGAGGAACTCTGACGGTGGAGGCCACGTCCAAGGATGAGGGAACTCTGAGGGTGGAGGCCACGTCCAAGGATGAGGAACTCTGAGGGCGGAGGCCACGTCCAAGGATGAGGGAACCCTGAGGGCGGAGGCCACGCCCAAGGATGAGGGAACTATGAAGTGTGTTCTAAAGATGGCAGAGCATAAAGTCAGCAACAGACAAGGTCATTGTACCAGATCTGGACTGCTTTCCTAAGAATTTCACATCATTTGGGTGAAATTAGGCCCAAAATAAATAACCTTAAGCCACAGTCTGATAATAACCCCGTCCCTCAGTGGCACCCTCCCACCCACCATCACACATACACACAATGACACTAGACACCTGCTCCCGGGTAGAGCCTGTGATGCAGACTTCTGTTCTCTCAGTTTTCTCTTCCCTTTGTTATGAAACACAACGCTTTTCCTGTTCTTACGTAAGTAAGGAAGTGTTTGCAGTGGAGAAGGACATCTTGGTGTCTCCTAAACAACAGAAGCTTTTGCACCATCACTGCCTTCCCCTTCATCCTCTGTCCCCATGGATGTCCCTCCCTCAGGGTCTCTTTGACAACACCATGCACATCTTTCAAGACTCAACACAGGCATACCCTCTTCTGAAAAGCTCCCTGACCTGCCCAGGAGCCTCTAGCCGCCTTCCTGTGCTTTACAAGTTCCTCCAGCAAAGCCCAACCCTGGGGTAATTGGCTGTTATTCTGACTGTTTACCTCATGTGAGCTTGGAAAGGTCGGGAACGGTGTCCATCCAGCCAGTCTGGGTCTAATTCCTGGCTCTCCAACAAATGTTTGTTGAATGACTAAATAATTGGTTGTGGAATGCACTTCAAATTTAGCTGGATGGATATGTTGTGACATTATAGGGTATTTGGTTAGAAACCCTAAGAAAGCCAAAATCCTGCCCTGGCCCTATGCCGCCTCCTCTTTGGGAGGGGACCACAGAAAATGGCAACACCATCTCCAGCTGAATGCATGGGTCCCCCAGAGTTAGGCCAGCAGAAAATCTGTGCAGTCAACCCACAGAACTGTGAGAAATAACATGCTGATTTAAGCCACTGAATTCTGGAATGGTTTGTTACGCAGAGCAGATATTTGATACAAGACTCATTCTCCCGGTTTCCTTATTCCCCCATCAATGATGCAACCTGAGCACTTCCTTTCTCAGAGGAAGCAGAGCACAGAGACTGAAGACCTGAATGGGATATAAGCATCGGCTCGGCCGGTGTCTGCAGAATGTCCAGGGCGTGGCACAGCCCTTCCTCCAGAGGCGAGTGGAACGACGAGCTTCTCTAGGCTCCCGTCCCCTCTGACCTGGCACAGTGAGTTTTCAAAGGGCGCTTTGAGGTCCACTGGGGTTTCCCGCAAGGCGGGGAGCATCTCTGTACCCGGCACTGGGAGACCCTCCCCCTCCACTGGAGAAGCTGCTCCTGCATGGGTTTCATATATTGGGCTTCTCTATAAAATTGTATTTGGAGAAAGCATTCAGTTGCTTTAAACATGTGAAAATCACTGGCCTAGATTATTTTTAAGGGCCTTTGGGGACCTAATCTTGAGTAAGCCGGAAGTCCACAGCTCCAGCAGGAGCCTGCTCTCATCTGGTGTCTTGCCGCAAACATCCAGAGGCAGCTTGTGTCCAGAGACTGTGTGGTTGCACACGTAGCTGAAGAACATGGCAGCGTGTGGGAGATACTCAGGATGAAGACACAACAGGCCTGGAGGCTTGTGCAGTGCCACTGTCCATGACGACTCACTTTGAGATGACCATCAGAGTGCTCTCAGTGAAGGCAACCAGCCCTTAGGCAGCCCTGCGTGCAGTCCGGGGTCCATCTCTGCCGGGAAATGGGCAGTCGTCTCTGAGCTCCCACAGTGACCACACTGTCATTGGTGAGAGAAAGCCTGTGGGCAGAGGCAGCCCAGAGACTTCTCTTCAAGAAGGAGCTAGACCCTTGCATCCGTCGGAGTGGGAGGCCTTGGAGTGAGCATTCTGCTGCAGAATAAAAGTGAAGAATTTTAAACAGCTATTTCGCAGGGCTGTGTGTTTCTGACATGAGGTGGATTTATCCTGGTCTTCCTCTCCCCAAGCCTCGTAGTGTGCAGATGCCCAATAGATGTGCTCACCCTACAGGGAGCTGGGAAAATCTCACAGAAGATTGACATGCTCCCCAGTGTCCAGTCCAGCCTGCCTCTCCCCCACACAGCCACCTCCCACACAGGCCCTCCTGCCATCCCTTCATCCCCGGGCCCCTGCCCCAGCTGGAGGGAGGATGCAGGTTGGTGCCACTGCCCAGCCTCCCATCTCCCTCCGCCTCTGTTCTCCTTGACTGACTCAAAACAGGCCTCATGGGGGGACACGGACCTCAGCAGAGGTTTGAGGACCCAGGGAGGAGCTGTGACCAGCATTCTGCTGGACGCCTTATATGCAGCATTTCATGGAATTCGAATCCCAGCCCTGCGAGACGGAGGCTAATTATCTCCAGGCTGCAGACGAGAAAGGTGCACCTGAAAAGTTCAGTGAAGTGACCCAGACCGCACATTACACTATGACCCCAGGCTTCCTGTGAGCGAGGCCGCTGGGCTCGTTCATCCCAAATCACCCAAATGTCATACAGCTACTAGAAACCCATCCGAGCACACAGCAGTGTAAAATGACACTTCCATGAGCCATCAACTTCCTGTGTCATTAAATGGGAAAATAAAATACCAGGAAGCACCCTGAAATCTGCTTTCCACATCTCCCGGGACAGGAGCTGCCTCTCCTCTGATGGGCACAGTCGGGGGGTTGCCATGGCTGCAAGCAGTTCCAGCACATGGCCGGCCACCACAGCCCCCGGCCTGCTGTCCCGGGCCGCAGTGGGCCTCTGCGCTCACCCTCCCCTGCCCACTTGCTTGGACATGTGGCTTCTGCTAAGCATAAGTGCAGTTTGGAAACCAACATGTCAGGTGGCTTTTCAGAGTGCCCGTGGACACTGACTTCAGACCAGCCACCAGCACGAGTGTGGACTCATGCTGCTTTAGCAGGTCAGGAGGACACCACAGAGCCGCGCCCTGAGGGCCTCCTGGACCTGGAGCTGCCAGCACCCCCCTCAGTCTCTCACTTTAGCAGAATCTCATCTTCTCACTAAAAGAATCAGTTTAAAGAAAAAATGTAATTTTTTCTTGCTTTGATTTTCTCTCTGCTTTTGGGGTGATTGCTTTCATTACCTTGTGACTGAGAAGGTCTGGTTGGATCAGGCTCTTGAGATGCTTTGGAGGGGCCACCTGTGGCTGCCTGAGCAATCCCAGGGCAGACTCGTAGCCTGCAGGTTTGTGATTGGTGCTCACGGCGTCCCGCGATGGGAGCCTTCGGGAGAGCTGCAGAATGTCTCCTGAAGCAGTGACTTGCGGTGCTGGAGTCATAAAGTGTGACACAGGGACGTTCAACATGGAAGACACGTTGCTTTCTCATGGAAATCACTCCAAAACAATTGCTCCACCCAAATGAGGCAGAGGATCTTCCAAATGGGGAAGAAAGAGAGGGAGGAAGGGAAGCCGGCTGGTCAAGCCCACCCCACGGCCTGCCGAGCCTGGTTCCCAGGGCCAGCTCCCTGTGGCTCCCTAACTGGGTGGTGGCCTGTCCCCGGGACCAATGTCATATTGCAAGTCTCTTTTTTTTCTGGTTCCAGTTGTTGGATTTTCTAAGTTTACATTGTTCGTAAAAGTATTTCCAACTCTTCCTAGTGCCAGGCTGCTGCTGATGGGAAGTTGAATCCCTGGGACTGTGTTTATAGTCAGGGCTCATGCAGCACAGTCACGACACGTCCCTCTCTTTGTCGCTTTGAAGGTACAGGCTTGTAGAAAGCATCTGTGGAGGGATTCCTTACCCTGCCCCTGGGTGAAAATCCCACAGGCCTCATGATGGAAGTATTCTGGTTATTCTCAAGTTTTCAGACGTCCGAGGGTCACTTTAAGTCTCAGAACACAGTCTCAACCCAGATTCCAAGATAAGTCTTCCCCTCCCTCCCCAAGAAGGGCCGTATGGGCGGGCTGGCCAGTCTGCAGCCCGAGTCCTCGCCTGACCTCCTCTCCACACATTACTGGGTGTAATGCCCACACTAAGTATAGAAGGAGCGACAGTGGGAGAAGGAGAGCTCTTACTAAACCTGCCCAGTGGGCGGGGGAAGTGCTGCCAGCTGGCTTTCCCAGGGCTGTTCTCCTGGATTCTCTAGGCTCGCCCTCCCTGGGGGCTCTCACCTGCAGCCCCATCCCCTGCAGTGGGGTTCACTTTCTTCTGTTTGTTGCATGTCCAGGGAGCTGGAGATCAGCTCCAGCTTCTCATTGAATGGAGCTAAGATGGCCCTTGATGCTGGCTGCCTCCTGCATGAGACCCATACCTGGCCAGGGGCATCCTACTCAGAACAGTGGGCCTCTGGTTCACCCACCACCCACACGCCCATGGTTCAACCTCCTGCTCTTACATAGACCCCGTCTGAGGACAGGGCAAGCTCTCCAAAGCCTGATGAGGAGCCCCTCTATTGACCTGAGGTCAAAGAGGAAATGTCCTTCACCCCTGCTAGGGGGCTAGGATTTACACAACTGCCTCCCCCAAATTATTCTTTTTACAAATACTCTCCCACATGTGAGGCCTAGATGTGCTTGAACGTGTCCTAGAGTGGCAAGACCAACTTTTAACTAATTCCTTTGTAAGTTTTGCATAAGATCCTGCACCTTGTTTGAAACGCAGCCATTAGGAGGTGACATCAGCAAGATGGCGGAATAGGAGGTTCCAGTCTGCATCCTCTCACAGAAACACTGATATAAACAACTATCCACACGTGAAAATACCTTCATGAGAGCTCTGGATTCCAGGTGAGAGATTACAGCACCCAGTGGGGCACAGGAATGAGGAAATATACATTGACCAGGGGAGGAAGCACAGCTTCACTCTACCTGAATTACCTCCCCACCAAGCCTGTGCAGTGCAGGGCCGAGAGAGATGCACTTCACCCTGGAGCTCTTCCATGGGGACAAGAGAGTGAAGTGGGCATCTGATTTCACTGCAGACTCAGGCTCCAAGCCCATCCCACTGGGCCCCAGTGACAGGCTGATCTCCACAGACCTGAGTGTCAGGTCTACACCAGTGGTCTCTGGTGACAGACTGACCCATGCAGACAGTCTCCAGGTCTTGCCAGCACCAGGCCAACCCTCATGGACCCAGGCTCTAGGCCCATATCCATGGACCCAGATGCCAGGACCACCTCTGGACTTCAGTGCCGGGCCAGCCCCCGCAGACCCTGGCAGCAGGCTTGCCTATAGTCCTCACCTGCCAGCCCACACAGAATCTTTGGCCAGGCTGACTAGTGAAGGGCTTTCCGTCCCAGTCAGTCTGTAAAGATTGGAGGAGGTGACTACTTCTTCAAATGAGCAGACACCAGTGAAAGGCTACAAGGATCACAAAGGATTAGGAACACGTTACACCACCAAAGGAAAAAATAAAGCCCCAGTAACTGACCCCAAAGAAGTGGAGATCTTCTAACTGCCTGAGGAAGGATTCAAAATAATTGTCTTAAAGAAGCTCAGTGAGCTACAAGAGAACACAGACAGACAACTAAGTAAAAACAGGAAAACAATATATGAACAAAATGAGAAGTTCAACAAAGAGCTAGAAACCATAAAACAGAACTAAACAGAAGTTGTGGAGCTGAAGAACACAATAACAACTGAAAAATTCAATAGAAAGCTTCAACAGAAGTCTTCATCAAACAGAAGAAAGAATCAGCCAGCTCAATGAAAGATCATTTGAAATTACCTAGTCAGAGGAACAAAAAGAAAAAAACCTGTGGTAGACACACAAAAGATAAAGAGAGAAGAATCAAAATATGCCACTATAAAAATCATCAAATCACAAAGGAAGACAGTAAAACAGGAATAAAGGAACTACAGAACAGTCAGAAAACAATTAACAAAATGGCAATAGTAAGTCTTTACCTATCATTAATTACTTTAAGTGTAAGTGGATTAAATTCTCCAACCAAAAGACATAGAGTGGCTGAATGGATTAAAAAAAAAAGATCCAAATATATGCTGCCTACAAGAGACTCATTTCAACTGTAAGAATATTTGTAGGCTGTGTGAAGGGATGTGAAAGGCTGGAAAAAGATAGTCCATGAAAATGATATCCAAAAGAGAGCAAAGGTGTCTATATTTATATCAGACAAAATAAAAATTCAGTCAAAAACTGTCATCGGAGACAAAGAAGGTCATTATATAAGGACAAAGGGGTTAATTCATCAAGAAGATATACCAAGTGTAAATATATATGCGCTCAACATCAGAGCACCTAAATGTATAAAGCAAATATTAACAGAACTGAAGGGAAAAATAGACAGCAATAAGATACTAGTAGGGGACTTCAATACTCCACTTTCAACAATAGATAGATCATCTAGACAGAAAATCAATAAGGAAACAGTGGACTTGAACAACCATATAGAACAAATGGACCTAACAGATATATACAGAACATACCATCCAACAGCACCAGAATATACATTATTCTCAAGCAGACACAGAATATTCTCCAGGATAGAACATATGTTAGACCACAAAACAAATCTCGACAAATTTAAAAAGACCAAAATTATATCGAGTATCTTTTCCCACCACAATGATGTGAAACTAGAAATCAATAATATGAGGAAAATTGGAAATTTCACAAATATGTGAAAATTAAACAACACATAATTGAACAGCCAACGGGTCAAAGAAGAAATCAAAAGGGAAATGAAAATATATCTTGAGACAAATGAAAATGGAAACGTAACATATCAAAACTTATGGGATGCAGCAGAAGCAGTTCCAAGAGGAAAGTTTATAGCAATAAATGTGTACATTAAGAAAAAGAAAGATCACAAATAAACAACCTGACTATACCTCAAAGAACTAGAAAAAGAAAAACAAACTGAGCCCAAAATTAGCAGAAGGAAGGAAATAATAAAGATCCGAGCAGAAATAAAGGAAATAGAGAACAGAAAAACAATAGAAAAAGTCAACAAAAATAACAGTTGTTTTTTTGAAAAGATAAATAAAATTGACAAACCCTTACCTAGATTAACTAAGAGAAAAAGAAAGAAGACTCAAATAAGTAAAATTATAAACAAAGGAGGGACATTACAACTGACATCACAGAAATACAAAGAATCATAAGAGATACTATGAACAATTAAGCCAACAAATTTGATAACCTAGAAGAAATGGATAAATTCCTAGAAACATACAACCTACCGAGAATGAATCATGAAGAAATAGAAAATCTGAACAGACCAATAATTAGTAAGCAGATTGAGTCAGTAACCAAAAATATCCCAACAAAGAAAACCCCAGGACCAGATGGCTTCACAGATGAATTCTACCAAACATTTAAAGAATTAATGTCAATCCTTCTTAAACTCTTCCATAAAATTGAAGAGGAGGGAACACTTCCAAATTCATTTTACGAGGCCAGTGTTACCCTGATACGAAAGTCAGACAAGGATACTACAAGCAAAGAAAATTACCGACCAATATCCCTGATGAACATAGATGGAAAACACTCAACAAAATACTAACAAACCAAGTTCAATACACATTAAAAAGATCATACACCATGATCAAGTGGGATTTATCCCTGGGATGCAAGGATGGTTCAACACTTGCAAATCAATAAAAGTGACAACCACGTTAATAGAATGGAGGATTAAAATTATATGATCATCTCAACAGATGCAGAAAAATCATTTGACAAAATTCAACATCTCTTCATGATAAAGCTCTCAACAAAGTAGTTGTACCATAACATAATATGTAGTGTATGTATGTACCCCAGCATAATATATAATAGTGTATGCACCCCAACATAATAAAGCCATATACGACAAGCCCACAGCTAACATCATACTCAAGGTGAAAAGCTGTAAACTTTTCCTCTAAGATCAGGAACAAGACAAGGATGCCCAACATCACCACTTCTATTCAACACAGTACTAGAAGTCCTAGCCAGAGCAATTAGGCAACAACAACAAAAAAAGGTATCCAAATTGGAATGGAAGAAGTAAAATTTTCTCTGTTCACAGATGATATGATCTTATAAAGAGAAAACCCTAAAGACTCCACCATAAAACTGTTAGAACTAATAAACAAATTCAGTAAAGTTGCAGGATACAAAATCAACACACAAAAATCAGTTGCATTTCTATACACTAACAACGAACTATCAGAAAGAGAAATTAAGAAAACAATCCCACTTACAATAGCATCCAAAAAAAAAAAAAACTTAGGAATAACAAACTTAACCAAGGAGGCGATAAAAGATCTGTACACTGAAATCTATAAGACACTGATGAAAGAAATTAAGGAAAATGCAAATAAATGGAAAGATATCCCCTGTTCATGGATTAGAAAAATTAGTATTGTTAAAATGTTCAAACTGCCAAAAGTGATCTATAGATTCAATGCAATTTATATGAAAATTTCAATGGCATTTTTCACAGAAATAGAACAAACAATTCTAAAATTTGTATGGAACCACAAAAGACCCCAAATAGCCAAGGCAATCTTGAGAAAGAAGAACAAAGCCAGAGGCATCACACTTTCTGATTTCAAACTATATTGTAAAGCTATAGTAATCAAATTAGTATGGGACTAGCATAAAAACAGACACATAGGCAAATAAATAGAATAGAAATACCAGAAATAAACCCACACATATACAGTCAACTAACCTATGACAGGGGAGCCAAAAATACACAGGGGGGAAGGACAGTCTCTCCAATAAATATTGTTGAGAAAAACTGCACATCCGCATGCAAAGGATGAAACTGGACTCTTATCTTACACTATACACAGAAATTAACTCAAAATGAAGTAAAAACTTAAACATAAGACCTGAAACTATAAAACTCCTAGAAGAAAACACAGGGAAAAATCTCCTTGACATTGGTCTTGGCAATGCTTTTTTGAATATAAACCAGAAAGCACAAACAACAAAAGCAGAAATCAAGAAGTGGGACTTGATCAAAGTAAAAGTGTCTGCATGATAAAGGAAACCATCAACAAAATGAAAAGGCAATGTACAGAATGGGAGAAAATATTTGCAAACCATATATCTGACAAGGGGTTAATATTCAAAATATATAAAGAACTCCTACAACTCAATAGCAAAAATAAAATAAATAATCCTATTAAAAAATGGGCAGAGGGTCTGAATAGACACTTCTCCAAAGAAGACATTGAGATGGCCAGCAGGTACATGAAAATGTGCTCAACGTCACTAACCATCAGGGAAGTGCAAATCAAATCCACAATGAGACGTCCCCTCACATCTGTTAGAGTGGCTATTATTAAAAAAAAGTGTTGGTGAAGATGTGGAGAAAAGGGAACCCTAGGGCACTATTGGTGGGAACGTAAATTGATGCAGCCACTATGGAAAACAGTATGGAGGTTCCTCAAAAAATTAAAAATAGAACTACCATATGATTCAGCAATCACACTTCTGGATACTTGTCCTAAGGAATTTAAATTAGGATCTTGAAGAGATACCTGAATTCCCATGTTCACTGCAGCATTAGTCACACACAATAGCCAAGATATGAAAACCTAAGTGTCCATCAATGGATGAATGGATAAAGAAAATTTGGTATATACACACAGTGGAATATTATTTAGCCGTAACAAAGAAGAAAATTCTTCCAACTGGGACAAGGTGGACAGAGCTGCAGTTCATTATGTTAAGTGAAATAAGCCAGACACTTAAAGACAAATACCGAATGATCTCACTTATATGTAGAATCTAAAATAGTCAAACTCATAGAAGCAGAGATTAGAACAGTGATTGCCAGGGTCTGGAGGAGGGAGAGATCCAGAGTTACAAATTTTCAGTGATGCAAGATGAGGAAGTTCTGGAGATCTGCTGTGCAGCATAGCACCTACACACAAATAATAACAGAGGAGGCCAGAGGAAACCGGGAGGTGATGGATTTGTTACAGCCTTGACGATGGTGATGGGTTCACAGGTGTGTACTTATCCCCCATCTCATCCAGTTGTATACATGACATATGTACAGCTTTTCACGTGTCAATCATGCCTCAATAAAGTGGTTTGAAAAGAAAAAGAAATGTAGCCATTAAGGTGCTTTTCCTTTAGGACTGCAGCTTCATTGTAACACTCTGTTACACTCATTTTCCTCTCTCTTCATGTCTGGAAAGGAATCATTTCAATTGAAAGTATTAGATATAAGAAGCAATGAGATTTATAATTCTCTTTAACAAGCGAAACAAGGGGAGTTGAGGTGTAAAGAACTGTAATGTCTAGAAACACAACCAGAGAGGTTTTCCCTACTCCACGCCCAGCCCTGAGTGAAGCACATCCCTAGGACCCTGCTCGGGTCAGAGCGCCATGTTTCCTATGTGCCTTTGTTAAACAGTCTCTGCTCTAGGGCATTTTCTGGTGTCTTAACGACCATATTCTTATAGACGAGGGGTCAGCTTTTAGGAGGGGTCAGGTTTAGATGAAAAATATAAAAATCTAACATTATAAAGGAATTTGCAAATGGGTGGTCCAACCCTCTTCCTGCATCCTTGGAGGAAGTCTTAATGCACCCCCCCATGTTTGTTCCCTGCAAATGTGGTTTTAATCCAGAGCAATGAATTCTGCAAACTCACGTCTTAGGGCCAGTCCTAATAATAGACTGCTCCCTCACCCCACACCCATGCTGGCAGCAGAATGTGGCACGTCTCAGAATGTTTCATCATTATGCAATGTGCCCATCAGGCCTCTGTCCCAGCAGCAGCTGCAGCTGATTATGGTTCAGCTAAGGGCTGTGTTTTATTTACGATCCGCCTCCTCCCTTTCAATCCATCAGCACACACTCATGGAAGTAAAATTAGAGGCTCCGGCTAAGGCCTAAGCTTGGGAAACGCACTTTCCCCTCCTTCTTCTCAGGACTATGATGTCCAAGAGGGCCGTAAAGAGGGGCCAAGGGGCAGCGAGAAGCCTGATGAGGTGCCCTTTGTGTGTGTCATCTATGAGCTGACGCTAAGAAACAATATCTCTTAGACTTACAGAGCTTTCTTCCTTCAATTTATCTTTCTCCTCCTCCTGCTTGCCACCATGCTCGACCCCCAACTCTTAGCAGAAATTTCAGGTCCAGCACTCACTTTCCAACCATTTCTATTTCTGCTTGGGGATGCTCATTGGCAAACAGCGTGCCCTTGAGAGTCACACCTTGTCACTGCCTGCTTCCTCACTCCTGTCGCAGTCTCTTCTCACTGGTGAGAGTGGTCCTCAGCCATTTCACGCTGGCCTCTCCCCAGTTGTTCTCAGCCTGCTGTCTCAAGGGTGTCATGTAAGCCCCTCGTCCCTCAGTGGGCCTGGACCAGAGCTGGCCCATGCTCAGCCTGTCTGGTTGCTTCTTAGACAAGTGTCACCATAACTTCTCAACATGACCTTTCCATCAGATAACACTGTACTCTTTATCTATCTCTTTAAATCCATATTCATTTTCAAGAGCTTTTGGCCCCCAATTAAAACTGAGTCACTTGATCAAGGGCTTTATGGGAAAGACATTGTTAGCTGGAATATTCTTCTTCTCTTCCCTGTGATGGCTGAGAGAGCACTTCCCAATTAAGGCTCCGTCTCAAACTCTGGGGCTCTCACTTAACGTTCAAGAGGCCTGTTCAGGGTGCTCACCTCAGGTTTAAAGGAGATCCAGGCAGATCAGTAACAAATTAGAGAAAGAGAGCAGGAGGAAAATTAGGAGAAATGAGAGCATTCAGGGGCCAAAGCAAAAAACAGAGGAATAATCAACGATGCTCTCCAGCAGATGTGGGCCTGAATTGGAGAAGGCTCCAAGCCAGTTGACCAGAATTAAATATCCTATTTTTTTCTCTACTTCTTATTAGGACTAACTACGTCATCTGCAGGCCCAGTGCAAAATGAGGGAGTGTGGCCCCTGGTTCAAAATTGATAAGAATTTCAAGATGGCGACCGCAGAGCATTCAACCAGGTGTGTGTGCACCTGCCCGGGTCGCTCTGCAGTGAAGCCGCCCTGCTGATCTGTTCTCTGCTCTTTGCACTAATTTTTCTCGTATATGAAGTGCATTGTCTTTGCCCCAGGAAACGATCACAACATTGCAGCATGAGGAGGAGGGTGCCCACCTGCACCCTCCTGCACAGGTCTGTGGGAGGAGTGGAGGGCTCACCTCCCACCTCCACCTCCTCAGCTTCCGCCTTGGGGATCATCTTGAGTCCGTCCTGTTTAACCTGGCTCCTGGCCCAAAGAGCTCAGTTTCCTGCGCTCAGATCTGGGCGGGATCCTGACGAATCTCCACAGAGGGTCCCTCCGGCCGACCTTGGACAACCTTCCCCTGTGGACGGCATTCCGATGAAACTGCCCCGACCTGGCCGGCGCTGGCCCTCTCCACGCGGGAGCTCCCGTGGGCTGCCTTCTGCTGAGCTGTGATTACGTGTGAGCGGGCTGAGCACCTGGGGTGGCACACGGCGACTTGAGGCGTCTGCTCTTCCTTCCTTCATGCTACTTTAATTCTGTCAGGTGCAGGAAGGGAGGCACACACCCCAGACAGAAGGCTGGGCTGCCATTCAGCCTCGTGCTTGGCAGTGTGACAGCTCTGCAGGATGGCCCCAGGTCTGAGATGTCCCCCTTATGTCTTTCCAGGACGAACAGGGGGTGTGCAGAGAAGCACAGCAGGACTGTGCTGAAAACAGCAACCACAGTGGTTTCCTTACCTTAAATTTTATCCAGGAGAAAAAAAAATGCTTGAGAATAGCTAATAAATTTTATCAAAGTAATGAAAGAAGGAGTCACAGTGTCCAAGAGAGGAATCATATTTGAAAACTACAATAATTCAAAACTGTTGTGATGGCTGAGGAATGGACAGATAGATGAATAAAACAGAACCTAAATTCCAGGAACAGATCCAAGTATATATAAGAATTTAATATAGCAGAAAGAAAGCACTTCAAAAAATATTTTTTTTTAAAAGAGGGTAATTGGGAACATTTGCTAACCGTTTGGAAAAAATGTTAAAGAGCTTATACCATGCAGATAAACAAATTTCAGATGGATGAAAGACTTAATTACTTCTAAAAAACATAAAAGTAATGAAAATAAATACAGGTGAGCCTACAGACCCATCTCAGGTGACAAGGGCACTCCACACAGGACCTCCAAGGCAGAGACCATCAATTAAAGAATGATGGATCTGACCTCTCTTCTCCCACCCCGAAACAGCAGATGAGTGCATAGAGTGTGTAGATGACATACCCCTAAGAAACTGGAGAGACAAATGACGAAAAGAACCATGTTTTCCTCTGTATGAGAAAGCATTTATAGATAAATCAGAGGGCCTAACACCCAGACACCAATGAAAGTGGGCAAATACAGGAAAGAATGAGCCACAAATGAAAACGCAGATTAAAACAACGAGCTATCATCTCCCTCTTCTTACCCTGGCCAAGATATTGCACGTTAGTACTCGCCAGACAAGCATCTGTCAGCAGCAGGATAGATAAATAAGGCAGGAGTAAGGTAAAAGTCCAAGAAGAGGAGAAGCTTCGCGGAAGCTAGGGCTGGGCGGCCCGGCACACTCTGCCTGGCACCGGAGACCCGGCGCTGCCTCGTGCTCCCAGAGGCTCTCCGCCTTCACCTGGCAGCCCGCACGCCCTGGCCCTCACAGCCAGCACAGCGGACAGCGGGCCCGACGGGGCGCTGGCGTCTCCCCCTTCCCCATCTCTTTGATCTGCTCTCCCCTAGGTTCAGAAAGCTGTTTTGTTCATGCCGCACCACAGGGCCTGTCTCAGACACAGCAGGAGGGTCATTAAAAAAAGACCAGGATGGCCTCAAGCTGTGCCCACGTGCTTCATTGCTCAAGTCCTCCACCCTGCTCTAGTCCAAACCCTCAGCCTGGAGTGGCACGGCCCCCTGCCCTCTCACTGGCCAACTCTCCAGGACCATTTCTTACTGCTTACTCTCCCCCCACCCCTGGGTCCTGGCACACGCAGCCATAGACAGCCTCCCCCCACCCGCCTCCTCTAGGCGGAGCCTCCCCTTGACTACACTGCATTCACGTTGTCTGGGACACCACTGTCCCTGCCCCTCCATGTCCCTCCAAACTCTGCTTTAGAGGTTGGGGGGAGGCTGGCTTCTGAAAGGACCCCCAACAATCCTGCCCCCTGGTATTCACCCTTGGAGTGTGGGCAGAATTGAATAACTTGCCTCCAACCAATGGAATATGGCAAAGGCTGTCACTTCCACGACTCGTTACAAAGACCATGACTTCTGTCCTGCTGGCAGCCTCTCTCTTGCCTGCCCAGCTTACACATCCATGAAGCAAGCTGCCGTGTTGGAGAGGCCACCTGGTGAGGGATTACGGTCCTCAGTCAGGCAACTTTTGAGGAACCGAATCCCCCAAACAACCAGGTGACCCTGGAAGCAGATCCTTCCCCAGCCGGGCGCTCAGGTGACCATGGCCCAGCTGACACCTTGATTGCAGCTGACAGGAGATCCTGAAGTAGAAGACTCAGCTAGGACGTGCTGGTACTCATGACCCACAAAACTGTGAGAGAATAAATGTGTGTTTTAAACCACTAAATTTGCGGTAATTTGTTGTGCAGCAACGGATATCTGATACAGAAGGCACCTGCTGTGGAAGGCCACCTCCCAGCCCTGTCACGAGACCTCCTCTCAGGAAAGCACCAGCAAATGTTTGCTAAATGACCGTTAAAATGCTGGACCCAACCTAAGATGATATAAGGTCACAAGAGATTTTTTTTAATTAAAATTTTCACTTGATGATAAACTTTGACTCACAGGTAGTTGTAAGAAACAACACAGAGAGATCCTGTTTACCCTTTACTCAGTTTCTCCCAATGGGAACATCTTGAAAAACTATAGTAAGTTATCAGAACAGGAAATTGACCTTGATACAAGCCACCCTTCTTATTCAGAAATCTCTGATACACACCACACTGACTCATTTGTGTGTGTGTGTGTGTGTGTCTGTGTGTGTATCTAGTTCTATGCAACTTTATTCTAAGTAGGATCATGTATCCGCCACCACAGTCAAGGTACTAACTGGCCTCATCTCCACCAAATCCTGCATGTTGTGCTTTTATCGCCATACCCACCTTCTTCCCACTCCCATCCATAACTCTGGCACCACCCATCTCCCCTCCGTCTCTATAATTCTGTTGTTCAAGAGTGTTATACAAATGGAATCCTGGAGTCTGTAACCTTTTAGGACTGGCTTTTTCACTCAGCATAGTTCCCTTGCAATCCATCCAAGTTGTGTAAATCAACTCTTTGCTCCCTTTTATTGCTGAGTGATGGTCCACGGTAAAGGGACATCAGTTTGTTTAACTGTTCACCCATTGAAAGGCATTTCGTTTCTTTGAACATTTTGGCTATTAAATACAGCTGCTATGAAAATCTGTGTACAGATTTTTGCATGAATGTGTCTTAATTTCTACTGGACAAACGTCTGAGGATGTAATTGCTGGGTCATCTGGTCAGAGCAGGTCTAATTTTGTAAGAGAATGCTGATCTGCTTTCCAGAGTGGCTGCTCCATTTTCCACGCCCACCAGAACATCTGAGTGATTTGGTTTTTCCGCGTCCCCGTCAGCATTTGGCGTCGTCACTCTGTATGCTAGCCATGGCGGTAGCTGTGTGGTGATGCCCCTCGGTGGTTTCACTTCGCATCTCCCCGGTGGCTGAGGACGCTGACCAGCGTCCACGTGCTTATCTGCCGTCTGTACATCCTCTTCCGTGAGATGTCTGTTGATATCTTCTGCCCATTTGCTAACAGGACTGCTTGTTTTTTTCACTGTTGCATTTGAGAGTTCCATAGATCGTCTGGATTCCGGCGCTTTGACGGCCATGTGGTCTGCACATGCTTCTCCCGCGCCGTGTAAGGCTCGTGCTGGGTTCACTTCTCCACCTGTAGGTAGCCAACCACTCCAGCACCGCTTGTAGAACAGGTGTCCTTCCTCCACTGAATCCCTTCTGCACACTGTCAGCACCCCTTTGGGCCTAGGTATCAGTCTGGGGCTAGCAGGAGATAGAAACCAAGCTGTAGGTTAAACAGGGGAAGTTTAATCCAAGAATCATCACCTCTGATGAAAGAATAACTGTAGGACACACAGAAATCGATATGGTATCCTAAGGCTGAAAGGGAAACCAGAAGGAGGACAAAGTTGGGAGGAGTTCTGACCTCCCTGAGGAAGGGGTGGTCTGGCACCCCCAGCAGAGGAGCTCGCTGGTTTAGGCGGACTGGAGCTGTGGGGTTAATGTAGGAGTGCGGACAGGGAGCAGGCAGTCAGCACCCAGTGGGGCGGGCGTGTGGGGGTCTGCAGGCCCAGGAGAAGGACGTCAAAGCAGGCGGGCTGCATGAGGAGGAGGGTTTACAGAGGGAGCAGCACTCTGTGTGGACCCTCCGGAGCCCCGGGGCTGTGCGAGTCTTGCAGAAGGAGCCCTGGAACCCAGGGGTCTGCATGCAGGCCGCCTGGGGGCCTTTCATGTCCACGTGGAGAAGGCTGCTCTTAGACAATGGCTGAAATCAGTTCTTCAGACAGAAAGGCGCTGACAGAGAAGGAATCCTGGGACATCGGGGAGGAAGAAAGAACACCAGAGAGAGCAGAAATATGGCTCAATACAGTAGATTACCCTTCTCACGAGTTTATTAAGTCACATTTGATGATTGGAACAAAAATCATAATATACCAACCCCAACCCTCATGCCAGCCGCGCTTGGCCACATCTGAGCCCCACAGGGGCTCCATCCAAGAGCAGAGGGGCCCTGAAGCCATCCTCAGTGTCCCCAGGCATGGTAGGACTTTGTATCCACAGGACTTTGAGAGGGAGGAGGCAGCTGAGGGTCTCTCTGGAGGGGTCATCATGGGGAACGGCCCTAAATGTGAGGACGGCAGGGCAGCCATCCGAGCTGAGGCCACCAAAGCCAGTGTGACCTCCAGGGGCAGTGAGTGCCACTGGGGCCAGACCCCCAGATCCTGGCTGGGGTAGGGGGAGAGGAAGGGACAAGACACCAGTCACCAGGCATGCGTCCCCTGCACTCCTTTGGCCACCAGGATGGGAGATCAGAGTAGTAGTAGCATAGGCCAGGAAACCTGAGGAATCCTCTCCCTGTGAGCCACTGGAGGAATGAGGCGGGGAGGACGGACCTCCGATTCAGGGCACTGGACCCCACTGCTCTTCTCAGCAGGGGGGGACCAACGCTAGGGGCTCTTCCCTGCTATACGATGTGCAGATTTCCAGGAAGATTCTCTTTGGAAATAGGGATTGTAGGATGAAAACCTTGCAACGTGGATGTAATTAAAATCATACAATTACAAAGCAAAAACAAAACAAAATAAACCCGGCTTTTTCAGGGACACACAGAAAGTCGGGGGTGGGAAGCTGTGAGCTGAATCAGGCTTCCCACGCTCATCCCACCGATCTCCTAACAGGTTTAATCCCCAGCAAAGAACTTGGATGGGGGTTCTAATAATCCCCTTGTCCCCTCTCTCTAGTTCCCGTTAGACAAACAGTAAGAGCAGAAAGAATGTACAAGCGCTGGTTAGTTACATGCTGTGGCTACTTCTGTTTGTTTTCAGAAAAATATATGTTGGCAAAATAAGGATCTGTGAGCTGCAATCTAAGAAGGAAATAACAGGTTCCCCCACTGCCGCGGTCTGCCCGAGGGGCGTGGACCCCCGTGTGGGGGAGGCGGTGTCTGGAGCTCCTGTCTCCGGGCATCCTGAGCCCTGCAAAGTGGTTACCCTGCTCTGAACCCTCTTCTATTCACCTGAGCAAGGGGCTTGCAAACGAGCAGGCGGAGGACTGAGAATGCAGCAAAAACCTTCGAGGACAAGGACTGGGAAGGAAAAAACACGCGTTGCAGGGCATAATTGTAAAAATGCCCCCCTCGTTCATTCACCCAACAAAGCTATTTCTGGGCATGGTTGCAGGCTCTGTGGAGCGCTGGGGACAAGGGAACAGGGCCAGCCCAGGGCTGCGGCTGGAGCGCACAAAGAAGGCACAGGTGGACAGGTGGACTTCAGGGATCTCAGAACAGCTGCTTGGGCTGTGACCGTGATGCCTGGGCAACCGTGGGAGCAAGGAAACAGGACCTGAACGTCCTCAGAGCAAGGAGGAGGCCGGGGCGCCTCAGGGCTTTTGTAGAGCCAGTGAGACCATCCTCAGTGGACGGAGGGATGGACTGGGTGCCACTTGCTGGCAGCACAGAGGCTAGGGTCATGGCCAAGTCGGGGAGTGTGCAGAGCACGTGGGGTCGGCAGACAGGCCGGGAGATGACAGGACAGCAGCAGTGCTGACCACCTCCTGGTCAGTGGGTAGGCGCCCTGCCTTTCCTTTGGCGGAACGCTGCATGAGGGTCCAGGAGCAGCAGTGTGCAGGGCCGGGAAGCTGTCGGAGGCCGTGCCGAGGACCCTTGAGAAGTGATGGGTCAGTGGTCCTGGAAGAGAAGCGGGGAGTCTGAGTTGTGCTGATTCCGACTCTGGCAGCCCACAGGCAGGGCGAATGCGGTGGAGGAGCGGGTGGTCTGGGCCCTGGGGAAGCTGTGGAGACGCACGCCCTCGCAGCCGTCGCTGGGCTCTGCACCTGGCAGAGGAGGGGCCAGAGGGGCGGCTGTGGCCCTATCCTGAGTATCTAAGCGATGCTCACCAGGGAGAGTGAAGAGACAAGAGCGAGGAGGCAAGGATGGACGCGGGTATAGCAGGGAGGGGTCCCGAGTCACGCGGGGGGAGCAGTGGCGTGGGGTGCAGATGGTGAAGAGCAAGCGCAGGCTTCCGGGAAGCACGGCTGAGACTGGGGGAGAGACGGGGCCACAGGTGGAATTGAGGTCGCAGATGCACGTGCTGTGGGTGGAGGGCCCACAGAGGTGGCAACACGGATAGTTTTAGAGAAACAGGAAGGGAAGCGGGAGAGGAGGGTATTCACTGCCCAGTGCAAAGATGGGCCCATCAGGAGAAGAGCACCTTCTCCAGAGGCAGATGGGACCTGACGAGCATCACTCTGAGTTTCTTGCTGAGATGGAGGCAGCCAGGTGGTCATGTCTAGTTGCGTAGGTTGTGAAGTGCAAAGGTGCCTCATCGTGATGAAAAGGCATCGTTCGTGCAGCAGGTGACGTGCGTTTGCATGGTTTTATGATGGGGGGACTGCTCCCTAATCTGCACGGGCACCGAATGGCCCAGGAGCCCAGGGTGTCTGTGGAGTGGGGAGAGAAGGGGCGGGTGGGGTCTGAAGGAAGAGGGGAAGAGCCACAGCAGGCAGTGAGCATTTGCTCCCTCGTTCTCTTTGCCCAGGTGGTTTCAGGGACGCCCGCGACTGTTATCATCCCAGAATATTGTCCAAGAGACCATGTTCAAGAACAACTTCCCCCAGGGACAGAAAGGACAAATGAGAAACCTTGGTCTGGACTTCTGAAGTCATAAATGTGCTGTGTTCATAAAACCTTACAGGCCCACCAAATTTAAAAAAGAAAGTCAAAATGAAGTATTTAATTCCCTCGGTATTTCAAAATACTCAGCGAAACCATTTCCTCTTAGACCCCACGTCAGATTTTTTTTTAAAGTACTGATGAAACACAGATCCTGCAACTTGTATTTAATCCAAGCCCAGAGAGACTCGCCACCAGCCCACGGCCACAGCACAGGCAGGGCCTGAGGGCTGTTTAACCAGCACGTTCACCAGGTTGACTGAGCCAGCCCTCTTCCCCTCACAGAGTGATACCTGCAGCCCTCAGTCTCTGCGGAAACAGGTGCTTATGGCATCCGCTTGTGCAAATTCTGGGCTGACGCGGGCGAAGGAAGCAGTCAAAGCACATGTTGTTGGCTTCCATTGAAATCCACTCCCATCAGGGAATGACGGCATTGTCGACCCCTGAGCACCGGCTCAGGTCAGGCCTAAGGACTTGGGTGGCCTTTAGTAACTGACTCAACTTCCCTTCCTCACGAATAAAGGGGTGGATAAAAGGTCATTCCTGGAGCTGATGCCCATTCAAATGAGACAATGCTTTTCAAGCCTGTGGCACAGCCTGGCACTGAGGTCAACAAATATTAGCGATCATTACTACTTATTTTTCTTTAGCATTTTCCAACATGTTATATCATTATTATTAAAAAGAAAAAAACCCTACAGAACCCAAGTCACAGCTGGGGCACGACATTGGGGTCTGCTGACCTGAAGTCCAGCCCTAGCCCCGGTTCCCAGGCAGACGCTGAATCTCTGTGCACCTATGAGGGGGTCTAACAGCACCTGGTCTCCACCAGTCGGGAGGCTGTCAGGAGGATGAACCGAGATAACAAATACAAAAGCACTCTGTACTCTACCAGGCCACACACGTGCACAAGTTAGGGGTGCACAGTCCCCCTGGAGTGTAGATTCGGCACCCAGGATTATTAGCTTACATTCCTCTAGTTCTGCTAAAAGTGTCAGGTCATAGAGTCACCAGAACACACCAGAACATAGAGTCACCATGAGAATGAGGAGAACGGGAGCTCTTGAAGCACTGGGCAAGCCCGGACCTGCATGGGCTCCTGTAGGCAAACTTGGAACGTCCTCTGGGCAGAATTCCTTCTCCCATGACTCTGTGAGGAAGGACTCTGTTATCATCTGTCTCTAGTGCACTCAAAACATTCTGAAGAGCTCACCATGGGATGAACTGCTAGGAGCCCAGATAGCTCTCCTATGTAATCATTGATGTAGATGACCCCAGGGGAAGGACTCGTGGGTCCTGGGCCATCTCCCCTCCATCACTAATGTAGATGACCCCAGGGGAAGGACTCATGGGTCCTGGGCCATCTCCCCTCCATCACTAATGTAGATGACCCCAGGGGAAGGACTCATGGGTTCTGGGCCATCTCCCCTCCATCACTAATGTAGATGACCCCAGGGAAAGGACTCATGGGTCTTGGGCCATCTCTATGCCCAAGTCTCTTCTCCTGGGTCAGGAAACAAACAACACCCAGCATTTTTTCCCTTTGTGGAAATGAAAGTCACAGAAATGAGAATTCTGACACAGCAATGTGTGGTTGACACCCCAGTGCTGCCCTGACCACTGTGAGAGGGCCCCCTGGGAGCTGGTACTCTCTCCTGGCCCTCATGCGTGGGCACACCCTGTTTCCCAGTCTTTGGACTCATCTCCACACCCGAGCCAACACTCATCTCCATTTCTGCTCCCTACCTCTTCTCCCCTAGCCTCTGACTGATCAGGCTGTGCAAATGCCCCCTGGGCTCCTTTCCTCCCATCACTGTCCCTGCAGGGAACCCACCTCCTGCCTTCTCTCCATGAGTAGGTCCATGAGTCTTCTCTACCTGCATCTCCCTCCGAAACCTCCCAGTAAGCCAGCAGTATCGTTACTGAGCTCATTCATTCTTTGCGTGGCCGTGTGGTGTGGCACCCACCTCGGGGGCCGTGGCGCTGGTGCAAGGACCCGGGATGGAGAGTCAGACCTGGATGGTGAATCCCTACTCCACCACTTGGCAGTTATGTGACTTGATAAGGGTCTAAAACTCTCATTTGCTGAGATTATGCTACACTGAGCTTCCTACAATTTAAGTTATTTTTATCCTCACGTCACCATGGCTCAGGAAGGGACTTTGCAGGCTTGCAGATCCTGTGATCAGCGTGGCTGAATTCACACCCAGAACTCCAGGCCAGAGCCAGTGCCAGGTCTCCTCTGGACACATTGGGTGATTTCTGTCTTGGCTCTTCCTGTGTGAAGTGGGGTGGCTGCCACGGCTTCTTAGAGCTGCCATGAGGAGCAAGTGCAACCTATGGCCACTGGATCACAGGCTAGACGGGGGATGCAAGTTCTGTCCACGGCAGTCTCCCTAGCACCTGGACCTGGCCTGGTGCCTATAATAGGTGCTAATGAGTATTTATTTGAGTGAAAAATATAAGTTTTGCCCTAGCATAGTACCTGGAAAAAGGAGGACATTCCAGAAACTATAATGGCAGGAGGAGGAATTTATATACATGATCTGCCCAACTGTTCATCTATCTTCACTCTCATCACTGCCCTGTGGTCAAGGACCCCTGGCACCCTGCATGGAGCCTGGTTCACACTTTTCACTCAGCAATGTGTGTCTGTGCTTCTGAGGAGGGTGGTGGCCACATGGAAGACCAACGGGGCATGCCGACCCTCCAAACACATTAATACTCAGCTAGTGGGTCCACATAGGAAAATCTAAACATTTATTTAGTGCTTACTGTATGTCAGGCAATGAAAACCTATTTTTCTGTGATTCATTTAATGCTTACAAAAAAACCCAAAAGGCTTGGTTCTCTTGCTCTGCCCATTGTACAGATGAAGAAACTGGGGCCTTGAGCACTTAAGTTGCCTGCAGGCACGATAACTAAATGAATCACAGAAAAATAAATTCCCCTTGTCTAACACACAGTAAGCACTAAATAAATGTTTCTATCTTACTTATTTGGAAGGGTTGTTTATCCTTACCTACTGGTCCACATGGCCACTGAGGGGCAGAGTCACAGGCTCTCCCACCCCCATGGTAGACAGAGGCCATACCCCCACACACCCTATCTGGGATCTCTCTCCTCCACACTAAGCAATGCCCTGAGAACAGCCCGAAAGAGGTTGTACTTGCTGCATCGAAACTAAGAACAAAGAACATCTGGGAGTTCTTCCTCCTTTCCAAGCACAAGACAGGCTGCAATTTCTCTTTTCTTTTCTTTTTTTTAAATTAATAAGGGAAAAAATATCCCCCCTAAATTCCTAGGGGAAATCCAAAGACAGTTATTCCCATCATATTTTGAGGAAGTCTTGAATCCTTCACTGGCAGATATCAGATTCTCAGAAGATGACTGACCTTCTGCAAAAGCCATTAGAACAGCATCATCTGGATGTGGTTTCCAGAACACAATATTGCAGCCCCACCAGGCAGAAAAGCAAACCTAGCCGTTGTAGCCCTCAAAGGGGGCCTCATGTAGAACAAACACACAAATGCACAGCACATGTGCAGCAAAGGCTTCTCTGCTCACTCCAGGAGGGTCCGGGGTTCCGGAATGCCACACATTTCCACTCCAGCAGGCCAAGGTGAAGCTCAAAGGGATGTTTCATTTCCCAAATGGGTCACTTCCTTTCTAGGAGGAGAGGAGGCCCATGCTGAATTGTGTTCCCAGGGCTGCTTCTGGGGTTTTCACCACAGTAAGACTTGTTCCTTAATAATGGCACAGGAAGGAACTCACACATGCAGATGATTCTGGATGATTGACTCTATTTATGGTTGTGGGAAATGAGTCTTGGAGAGCTAAGTAAGTTACTTGCCAGAGTCCACCTAACTAATAGATAGAGCCAGAGCAAGAACACAAGTCCACCTCAAAGCCCACACCCACCGTTCACAGTGATGTGGGGCCACTCTAACATGGCTCCCATCACTATGCCCCCCCAATCCATCATCCATCTACACAACATCATAGGGATGCTTTGGAAACTCACGTTTCATCTTTTACTCCTTTGCCTAGACCCTTTGGGTGCTTGCTGGCTCAGATAAAATCCAGATATTCTTATGCACTTCACAAAGAACTACAATAACATGGCAGAACAGAAAGAAAATGACAACTCCCAGAAACTAAACTTGAAGTCACAGAAGATTACAATCTAACTGACAGAGAATTCAAAATAGCTGTCATGAAGAAACTCAATGAGTTACAAGAAAACTCAGAAAGACAGTTCAATGAGCTCAGGAATAAAATTAATGAACAGAAGGAGTACTTTATCAAAGAGATTAAAACTCTAAAAAAAACAAACAGAAATTCTGGAGATGAAGAACACAGTTAACGAGGTGAAAAATAAAGTAGAAAGCATTGAAAATAGAGCTGACCATATGGAAGAGGGAAGTAGTGAGCTCGAATATAGAAATCTAGAAATGAGTCAAGTGAAGGAGGAGAGAGAACTAAGATTTTTAAAAAATGAAGAAATTCTATGAGAAATATCTAGTTCAATTAGGAAAAGTAACATAAAGATAGTAGGTATCTGAGAAGGAGAAGAGGGAGAAAGGAGCAGAGAGGGAGAAAGGAGCTTATTCAAACAAATAATAGCTGAGAACTTCCCAAACTTGGGGAAGGAACTGGAGAACCAAGTACACGAAGCTAATAGAACTCCTAATTATCTCAACAGAAAAAGTCCTTTTCCGAGGCAAATTATATTAAAACTGTCAAAAGTCAATGACAAAGAAAGAATATTAAGGGCAGATAGAGAGAAGAAAACAACCTACAAAGGAGTCCCCATCAGGCTTTCAGCAGATTTCTCAGCAGAAACCCTACAGGCTAAGAGAGAGTGGAATGATATATTCAAAATATTGAAACACAAAAACTATCAGCCAAGAAAACTCTTTCTAGAAAAATTATACTTCAGATATGAAAGAGAAATACAAGCTTTCCCAGACAAACAAAAGCTGAGGGAGTTCATTGCCACTAGACCTGCCTTACAAGAAATGTTGAAAGGA
Organism: Ceratotherium simum simum; assembly: GCF_057802395.1. Lineage (NCBI taxonomy): Eukaryota > Metazoa > Chordata > Mammalia > Perissodactyla > Rhinocerotidae > Ceratotherium > Ceratotherium simum. The sequence goes on along the minus strand of NC_141919.1, from coordinate 54,119,949 downwards.
GACTTCCTATCTGAAACAAAAAGTCAAAGTTTTACAAAGCTTTGAGCAAGGTAATAAATAGACAGATAGAATCTGAAAATTGCAGCTCTATATCAGAATAAGTTAGTAAACACTTAACAATAACATAAAGGATAAAGGGAAAGAAAGCATCAAAAAATAACTATAACCACTTCAATTTGGTCACAAATTCACAACACAAAAAAGAATAATGTGTGACAGCAAAAACATAGAAGGGGGAGAGAAAAGGATGGAACCTGCATTGGCTAATGGAGATAAGAGGCCATCAACAGAAAAAGGACTATCTCATCTATCAGATCTTTTATACAAACCTCACAGTAACCACTAAAAAAAAACAAAGCAGAGTCACAAATCATAAATAAAGAGAAAATTGAGAAAAACATCACAGAAAACCACCATACTGAAATGGCAAACAGATATACAAAGAAAAAGAAACAAGGGAAATATAGAACAACCAGAAAACAAAAGATAAAATGGCAACATTAAGCTCTCATATATCAATAATCACTCTAAATGTAAATGGATTGAATTCACCCATCAAAAGACACAGAGTGGCTGGATGGATTAAAAAGAAAGACTCAACAATATGTTGCCTCCGGGAGACATATCTCAGATCTAAAGACAAACATAGGCTCAGAGTGAAGGGATAGAAGATGATACTCCAAGCAAATGGCAAGCAAAAGAAAGTGAGTGTAGCTATACTTATGTCAGACAAAACAGACTTTAAAACAAAAAAGGTAACAAGAGACAAAGATGGGCAGTATATAATGATAAAAGGGACACTCCACCAAGAAGACATAAAACTTTTTAATATATATGCACCTAACACAGGAGCACCAAAGTATATAAAGCAACTCTAAACAGACCTAAAGAGAGAAATTGACAGCAACACAATAATAGTAGGGGACTTTAACTCTCTGCATACATCAATGAATAGATCACCCAGACAGAAAGTCACCAAGGAAACATTGGCCTTAAATGAAACACCAGAACAGATGGACTTAATAGATATATATAGAACATTCCATCCAAAAACAGCAGAATACACATTCTTCTCCAGTGCACATGGAACATTCTCAAAGATAGACCATGTTTTGGGAAAAAAGGCAAGCCTCAATAAATTTAAGAAGATTGAAATCATACCAAGTATCTGTTCTGACCACAACGGTATGAAACTAGAAGCCAACTACAAGAAGAAAGCTGGAAAACTCACAAATATGTGCAGACTAAACAACACGTTACTGAAAAACGATTGGATCAATGAAGAAGTCAAAGGAGAAATCAAAAAATACCTGTAGACAAATGAAAATGAAAACACAACATACCAAAACTTATGGGATACAGCAAAAGTGGTACTAAGAGGGAAGTTTATAGCAATACAGGCCTAAGTTAAGAAACAAGAAAAATCTCAAACAAAGAAATCTATCACTATACCTAAAAGAACTGGGAAAAGAAGAACAAACAAAACCCAAAGTCAGCAGAAGGAGGGAAATAATAAAAATCAGAGCAGAAATAAATGAAATAGAGACTAATAAATACACAAAATAGAGACTAAGAAAACAGTAGAAAGGATCAATGAAACTAAGAGCTGGTTCTTTGAGAAGATAAACAAAATTCACAAACCCTTAGCCAGACTCACTAAGAAAAAAAGAAAGAAGACTCAAATAAATAAAATTAGAAATGAAAGATGAGGAATTACAATGGATACCACAGAAATGCAAAGGATTATAAGAGAATACTATGATAAGCTATATGCCAACAAATTGGATAACCTAGAAAAAATGGATAAATTCTTAGAATCATACAACCTCCCAAACTGAATCAAGAAGAAATAGAGAATCTGAATAGACTAATCACAAGTAAAGAGATTGAAATAGTAATGAAAAACCTCCCAAAAAACAAAAGTCCTGGACCAGATGGCTTCTCTGGTGAGTTCTACCAAATATTCAAAGAAATTTAATTTAATACCTATGCTTTTCAAACTATTCCAAAATATTGAAGAAGACAGGATGCTTCCCAACTCATTCTACAAGGCCAACATTACCCTGATATCAAAACCAGACAAGGACAACACAAAGAAGGAAAATTACAGGCCACTATCATTGATGGCCATAGATGCAAAAATCCTCAACAAAATATTAGCAAATCGAATACGACAATACACTAAAAGGATCATACACCATGATCAAGCAGGATTTATTGCAGGAATGCAGGGATGGTTCGACATCTCCATATCAATCAACATGATACACCACATTAACAAAATGAAGAATAAAAACCACATGATCATCTCATTAGATGCAGAGAAAGCATTTGACAAGACCCAACATCCATTAAGCTATTTATGTCTCAATAAAAAGGGTATAGAAGGAAAGTATCTCAAGGTAATAAAGGCCATATATGAAAAACCACAGCCAACATTATACTCAATCGTGAAAAGCTGAAAGCTATTCCTCTAAGAACAAGAACAAGACAAGGATGCGCACTCTCACCACTCTTATTCTACATAGTACTGGAAATTTCAGCCAGAGCAATTAGGCAAGAAAAGGAAATAAAAGGTATCCAAATTGGAAAGGAAGAAATAAAATTGCCACTATTTGCAGATGACATAATTGTATATATATATATAGAAAACCCTAAAGAATCCACCAAAAAACTATTAGAAATGATTAATGAATACAGTCAAGTTGCAGGGTACAAAATCAACCTACAAAAATCAGTTGCATTTCTATACACTAACAATGAACTAGCAGAAAGACAAATCAAGAACACAATCCCATTTACAATCACAACCAGAAGAATAAAATACCCAGGAATAAATTTAACCAAGGAGATGAAAGACCTATACACTGAAAATTATAAGACATTATTGAAAGAAATTGTAGAAGACATAAAGAAAGGGAAAGATGTTCCATGTTCATCGATCGGAAGAATAAACATAGTTAAAAAGTCTATATTACCTAAAGCAGTCTACAGATTCAATGCAATCCCAATCAGAATCCCAACGACACCCTTCATAGAAATAGAACAAAGAATCCTAAAATGTATATGGAACAACAAAAGACCCTGAACAGCCAAAGCAATCCTGAGAAAAAAGAACAAAGTCGGAGGCATCACACTCCCTGAATTCAAAATATACTAAAAAGCACTAGCAATCAAAATAGCATGGTACTGGTACAAAAACAGACATACAGATCAATGGAACAGAATTGAGGGCCCAGAAATAAAACCACACATCTATGGATCACTGATCTTTGATGAAGGAGCCAAGAGCATATGAAGGAGAAAGGAAAGTCTCTTTGATGAACACTGTTGGGAAAAGTGGACAGCCACATGCAAAAGAATGAAAGTAGACCATTATCCTACACCATACACAAAAATTAATTCAAAATGGATTAAAGACTTGAAGGTAAGCTCTGAAACCACAAAGCTCCTAGAAGAAAACATAGGCAGTATGCTCTTTGACATCAGTCTCCGTAGTATCTTTTTGAATACCATGTCTCATCAGGCAAGGGAAACAAAAGAAAAAAATAAACAAATGGGACTACGTCAGACTAAAAAGCTACTGCAAGGCAAAGGAAACCATCAAAGAAATGAAAAGACAACCCACCAACTGGGAGAAAATATTTGCAAATCATATACCCAATAAGGTATTAATTTCTAAAATATATAAAGAACTCACAAAAATCAACAACAACAAAAACAAACAACCCAATCAAAAAATGGGCAGAGGATATGAACAGACACTTTTCCAAAGAAGATATTCAGATGTCCAAAAGGCACATGAAAAGATGTTCAGCATCACTAATTGTTAGGGAAATGCAAATCAAAACTACAATGATATACCACCTTATACCTATCAGAATGGAAATTATTAAAAAAACAAGAAATAACTAGTGTTGGAGAGGATGTAGGGAAAAGGGAACCCCCAAACACTGCTGGTGGGAACAGAAACTGTTGCAGGCACTATGGAAAACAGTATCGAAATTTCTCAAAAAGTTAAAAATAGAAATACCATATGATCCATCTATTTCACTTCGGGGTATTTATCCAAAGAACGCAAAAACACTAATTCAGAAAGATACATGCACCACTATGTTCATTGCAGCATTATTTACAATAGCCAAGACTTGGAAGCAACCCAAGTGCCAATCAACAGATGAATGGATAAAGAAGATATGGTACATATACACACAACAGAATACTACTCAGCCATAAAAAAAGACAAAGTGGTGCCATTTGCAACAACATAGATGGACCCTGAGGGTATATGCTAAGTGAAATAAGTCAGACAGAGAAAGACAAATACTGTATGATCTCACTCATATGTGGAAGATAAACAAACAAATGCATAGATAAGGAGAACAGCTTGGTGGTTATCAGAGGGGAAAGGGGTGGAGGGAGGACATAAGGGGTAAAGGAGCACACATGTACAGTGATGGATTAAAAACTAGACTATTGGTGGTAAACACAATGGAGTCTATTCAGAAGCTGAAATATAATAATGTACACCTGAAATCTACAAATGTTATAAACCAATGTGACCTCAATAAAATAATTAAAAAATAATAATTTTAAAAAGAGTGAAAGGAAATCAGGAAAATGATATATAAACGAAAGGAGAAAATCAACAAAGAGATGGAAATTATAAAAAGGAACTGAACAGAAATTATGGAGCTGAAAAGTACAATAACAAAAATGAACAATTAACAAGAGGGGTTCAAGAGCAGATTTTAGCAGGCAGAAGAAAATTTCAGTGAACGCTGAAGATAAGACAATGAAATTATTGAGTCTGAGAAGTGGAAAGAATAAAGAATGAAGAAAAGTGATGAGAGCCTAAAGGACTTAGGGGACACCATCAAGTTGACCAACATATGTATTAGGAACGTCCCAGAAGATGAGAAAGAGAAAAAGGTGGAAAGATTATTTGAATAAATATTGGCTGAAAGAGTTCTAAATTTGATAAAACATATGAATCTACAAACCCAAGAAGCTCAACAAACTCCAAGCAAGATGAATACAGAGTCCCACACTGAGATACAGTATAATCAAACTGTCAGAAGACAAAGAAAGACTCCTAAAAGCAACAAGTGAGAAGCAACTCATCATGAACAAGGAATCCTCAATAACATTATCAGTGAATTTCTCATCAGAAGCCTTGGAGGTCAGAAGGCAGTGGGATGATATATTTAAATTACTGAATGAAAGAAAGAAAAAAAACTCAGCAGAGAACTCTACATCTGGGAAAACTGTCCTTCAAATATTAAGACATCTCCCCCATTCCAAAAAAAATGAGGTAGTTCATCACCTCTAGACTTACCCTACAAAAAATGCTTAAGGGGATTTTCAAGTTGAATTGAAAACACACTAAACAGCAACGCAAAATCATATGAAAGTATAAATCACACCAGTAAAGGTAAAAATACAGACAAATACAGAATACTGTAACATTGTAATGGTGGTATGTGAATTACTTTTAGCCCTAATATAAAAGTTGAAATATAAAAATTTGTTAATGGATACACAATACAAAAAGAAGCAAACTATGAAAACAAGAACACAAAGTGCATGTGTGTGGCGGGGGCAGGGGAGTTAAGTGTAGAATTTTTGTATGTAATTTAAATCAAGATGTTATTAATTTAAAATAGATAGTTTTAACTACAAGATATTTTATGCAAGCCTCCAGCTAACCACAAAGAAAAAACCTGTGATAGATACACAAGAGATGAAGAGAAAAGAATCAAAGCAAATCACTACAAAAAAATCATCAAATAACAAAGGAAGACAGCACGCAAGAGTAAAGGGACAAAACAGCTGCAAAATAGACTGGAAAAACAATGAACAAAATGCAATAGTAGGTCCTCACCTATCAATAATTACTGTAAATGTAAATGTATTAAACTCACCAGTCAAAAGGCATAGAGTGGCCAAATGGTTAAAAAAAAAACAAAGGGATCCAAACATATGTGTTTACAAGAGACTCATTTTAGCTTTAAGGACGTATATAGGTTGAAACTGTTCTTAAGAACATGGGCTTTTCTGAAATAAGTGGGAAGGAAATAAGACAAATCAGAATCAGAAGGAAATCATTCCATTTGGGAAATTTCAAACATCAAGTAAGTTTCCTAAAGCCTGGCTATTCTCCACAATGCATTTCCATTCATTCATTCTTCATTCATTTGTTCAGCATGGTTGGGGCGTCTGTTCTGTGACTTGAGCTTTGGTAGCAACTGGTGTGAGGAAGGGATAGAGAGCAACGTGACGGGCTCTTCTCTGCTCCCACTTCACAGGGGCTCATGGGGAGCTCACCCGTCTCTTCACGGCAGCTGCTTGTCCCACTCACAGCCTCTGCCACGGGCACACTCCTTTACTGAGGGGGCATTTGCCTTAAGGTTTCGAATTTCCAAATTCCTGGTGTGGCTGACCTCATATTCAAAGTTCACAGTAGAAAAGAAGCGAAAACACTCCCACTAGTAATAAATTCCTTTCCCATTGTCCTTTACAGATGAAAGAGACAGAAATCATTGAAAGGCTTCAAATTCCATACAAGCAGCCGGGCGGCAGGGAGTCTAGACAGAATGACAGGAACAAAACCATCACGACACTTCTTGAGCCTAATCACTGATTTTACCAATCCGTAACCAGAGCTTAAAATGGGTTTTGATTTTTTTTTAATTGTCTTTATTTACTAAAAGGTGATTAACCCAAAGATTTAAGTTACTGTTACTATTTCTTTCCTTTTTGAGCAAAGATCAAGTCTCTTATCGTGTTTGGTACTCCTGGGGTCTTTTCACTGACACTCTGAAAGCAGATAGCCAAGCGGACACCCCCATCTGGGCCATCTCCAGAATTTCAAAACTTACATGCAGGAAACATAATGATTCATCTCAAAATTTACATAAGCCTTGAAATCTTGGGAAGAATGACCTACAAATGGCAAAGCAATGCAGTAGATGTTTGGGTCTATAATATTTGCAATTTGAGCAATTGTAACCATGCATTACATAGTTTCCACCAGTGTACATTGACCAAGACCATGCCCGGTACTGCTTAAGGGGACACACAGAGTTAGTGACCAAGGGCACCACATCCCTGTTCAAAGGGGAAGACTGTGGCAAAATGAGACCATTTTGCAGGAAGAGCTTCCCAACATAACTTTCATCATCGCCATTCTTTGAGCATATCATCCACAGGAAGAGAATCCTAACCCATGATATTTTGGGATAAACCACAACACTCAGCATGCAATTCATTCTAGAGCAGTTTCTCCATGCCGGCCTGTGTCTTCAATGACATATCTAAGAAGCTATGTGAGAAGGACAAAAATTGCATTTTCTCTTTTACATTTGAAAGATTTCTCTTGGCATGGAGCATGTAGGGATCATGAAAAGCAAGGAAACAGAGAGTAGAATTCCCAGATTCCTTTTCTCTCATGTATTCATTCATTAAATAAAATAATTATTGAATACATCACACGTGCCAAGTGGATGCTCAGAGCTGGGAACACTGTGGGGGGCAAGGCACAGTTGTGGTCTCATGTTGCTTCCTGTCTGGGACTCTTCCCAATCGCTCATGTATGCTTCTTGACCAGCAGAATGTGTAATTGTACCAATGAGCAAATGGCCACTACTGAAGAAATGTTGTATGCACTGGTCCTTGTGAATTATATTTAAAAAGGGAGACAATGGAAGTTCAACTGTTAACGAACATCAGACCTTCAATCTGTTTTTTGTTTAAAACCTTCAGAACCTTTTTACAAGCCAACTGTTTGCCAGCAGGTTAGAAGATAAATTTATGTTCCTTCTTTTGTTGGAAGGTAATAGAAGGGGAGAAGCAATCTCCTGGAATTTACCATCTGTTTTGGTTGATTTACAGATAGCCTATAATCTCAACTCCTGGGAAACCACATCGTAGTGTCGTACACAAAGCTCAAGGTAGGAGCACATAGATCCTGTCTTAAGGTTAAGGTGAAGCCTTCTATCCGGAACTCCAGAGGCGCTCTTGAGATTGCCAGTGTAGAGAGTCTGTCGGTGGGAAACTTGAATGACAGAGCAGCATCTTCAAGTAGAACCATCTTCCTGCAGCGCGCACCAAGGTGTGTGCTCTTCAGAATGAGTAGGATAGAAACCAACTTTATTTAGACCAACAACTAGTTTCCTTTCTTCTTTTTGTCCTAGAGAATTTCATCCGAGTTGTCAGAGCTGCAAACGGTAAGCTCCTCGAGGACAGGAAGCATGTCTAGTCAATGCTGCCTCCCTAGTACCTACCACGCAGCAAGAGTTCAAACAACCAAAGGAAGGCAAGAAGCTCTTTACTCTCTGACAGGTAAAAAAAGAAAATAGTTGTATGTTTAGCCTTTGCCCTTCCCCACCCTCTATGGGACAGTCTTCGTTTCCTCCTCATCAGCCCGTCTGTTTGGCAAAGATATGAAATGAGTGGATGTGCTGAGTTGAAGAAGATGAGAAAGATGGGGGGCTCCTCCGTGAGAAATGGGGTGGAGCCATCTGGGGGAGAATGAGGTGCGGTGGGTTGAGGAGGAAGTCGAGAAGGGCCAGTCACAGTTCCTGTACCTGGTGGAGGAGGCCCGGCCACTTGTGGGTGGAGGGAAGAGATAAAGAGATGGGGCCTTGAGATGAAGTGTCAAAAGAGGATTTCTGGTGCTCTGCTCTGTTCTGCGCATCTGCTGCCCTCTTAGGAAAGCCCAGGTTGAAGACCCACATTAGGCACCAGGGCTCTGGAGTGGGGTGGTCGAGTGCGGGTGGGCGGTTGGGTGCTCAGGGAGACTGTCCTAAAACTAGGAGCAGGATGGCCAGGTCTGTTCGGATTACAGATATTTCCATCTTACAGTCCTTCACATTTGCCGTCCCTGGATGTGTGGCCTCATCATGGCCAAAGCTTACCCACTGTCAGCAGATAATTCGTGTTCACGAAAAGTCTGGAGTCCAGTAATAGCGTCACTATGTATCTCGTGAGTCCAGGTGACGATCACCAAGTGCTTGAGGACATGATCCTTCGCACGTGGATGCAATGATGGCGCTTCCTTCAGAACTGAATTACTCTTGATAAATGATCACAGAAGCTCAGTTGTTGCCTTGCCTGCATGAAGGGCCACCTGGAACAGCGGCAAAGGCTCACGTGGCCAGGAGTCCACTTTGCAGAAAATGTGATAGGGTTCCAGACCCTGCTTTGAGAATACAGCAATCCTGTGATGTTTGCCCGCTAGAACCGGTTATTACTGATTTCACGTCTAAACAAAATCAAGGTCCAGCAAATTCAACAGGCTCCTATTTTGAACTCTTCTAAAGACCGTAGGTACTGCCTTGCACATTTCATTTTTCTTTACCGTGATGACTGAAGGGAAAACATATTTTAATTTCCCTAAATATGCAAAGAGTTCTCTTGTCTCCCTCCACATTTGTGGGCCTAGGCCTCTAGACCCGACTCAGGTCTCTGGGATTACGTTGCTAATGAACTCAGCCTGCAGGAATTCTCATCCCAGAAAAAACACAGGCTTTGCTGCTGAGCACCAGCCCGTGACTAACCCGCTGCTCTGTCTCAGAGACGCTCGCCCGCCTCAGAGCCGGTTTTCATTCCCAGGCGCCAGGACCACACAGCTGCTGCCGGATACCCACGGAGTGTTTCACAAAAGCATTCCTTGTGTCTGCGGTCCCTGAGCAAGCAGTTATAAAATGCTGCGTCTTTCTTTTCCCAGAAATAAATTAGTGTCCTCTGCTTGACCAGGAAGCGCTGGCGGTTTTCTCAGTTTGCACGAAAGGAGTTGTTGGCAAACCCGGACCTCCGGTGAAGTCATCAACAGGTTGTATGCAAGTAAGGAATCATTTTAAAGCACACGACACCTTTCTTCAGAGAAACACAGGGCAGCTTGCGTTCAATTTCATTTCAAACGCCACTGAAAATTTCACATCTAAGGAAAATAGTAAGTTACTCAGTAGTTCCTGAAATCAATGTATTTACCACAATCATGCGTGTGTGTGTGTTTGCAGAATCATGCCAATACTGGATTTCTGTAGGATAAATTCCTAAGAAATGGAGTTGCTGGGTCAAAGCCCACACATACTGAAAATTTTGAAAAGTATTATCAAACGGCTTTCCAAAGAGGTGACACCAATTTACATTACCATCGAAAAGGTCACCTACACCCTTGCCAGCACTGGGTAATGTCAAACTTTTAACCTGATTGACGCGAAATGGTATCTCGTCGTTGTTTAGATTTGCATCTTTTACATGGTATCTCGTCGTTGTTTAGATTTGCATCTTTTACATGGTATCTCGTCGTTGTTTAGATTTGCATCTTTTACATCAGTGAGGACTTTGAGCCACTGTTCATATGTTCATGTCACTGTGATTTCTTCTCCTGTGAACTACTTGTTCAAGTCCTTTGCAGGCCGTGTTCTATAGGATTCGTCATCTTTTTCTTATGGATTTGTATGAGCCTTTTATATATTAAGGAAACCTCTCTTTGTTATATGTAATGCCAGTACTTTTCCCTCCACGGTGGTATGGTATTTGTGCATTTCCTTTGTTACTCTGGAAAGTTTTTGTAGAGCCAAATGTACCAGTGTTTCCATTTGTGATGTCTGGAATTTATGGCATATTTAGAAAGTATTTTCATCATTTGGGAAGATCTATAAAATTCACCTGTTTGGATTATAGTGCTTTTTTGTTTTAAATTTTACATTTAATTTTTTTATTTATCTGAAATTTATTTTGGAATAAGGTAGGTAACAAAGCATTTTTGTGATTTTCCAAATGACAAGCTATCTTCCCCCACACAAACATGCTTTCACTTGAAACACCAGCTCTTGTAGACAGAGTTGTCACAAGTCTGTGGCTCTCCTTCCAGCCTTTCAGGGTGTGGGGTTGTGCAGGACCTTCTATAGGTCTGTTCCCGCAGGTCACCAGGTCCTCAGAAATTAGCATTGTCGGATGTGGTGACTAACAGATGTGACGAGACTCATGTCACACATCTCTTCCCTTACATATTCTGGCTAGTCCCGCATACCCCTTAGTGCATTTTACAACCATTGTCATCACTATTATTTTTGCCAGACCTTTTGGACACATAGTTGCCATCATGGTTTTCCAGGCCTAGAGTCCCATCAATTAATTATATTCATTTTATCTTTTCCCTTTCACTTTAGTCTTATTTCTTGTTTTATTTAATTGCCTTGGCAAAGTATGTAGAACAACACTAACCAATAGAGGTCCAAGTGGCTGTCTTTTGTCTTGTCTTGACTTTAAAGCGAATACTTCTGGTTTTCACTACTAAAGAGCAGCTGAGAATTTGGAAATTGCCTTACTTGGACTCACATGCCAACTCTGTTTCTGACCTGATGTGTGTCTTGGGACAAATTTCCTAGCATTTCTAAATCTTAAGTTCTCCATCCGTTAAATGGGGATGTTAACACTGCCAAACTCTGTTTTCATTTTTTCTGTTCTCTTTGTCAAGTATTGAAATCACATCACGTCAGTTTCATTGTATAAATTTGGAAGGTTCCTGTCTTTCTATAGGCTCCAAACAACAGAAATATCATCAGAATCATATTTTCTTTGAAAGCAGGAAAGGACTTGAGGAATATCACTTCAAGAATTTTTGCAAGTTCTTTTGCTTTTGTTGGTCTCTTTTGATTTTCAAGTCAAAATTTGTAATTTATATTTTCCTAGAAAGTCATCTATTTAATAAAGATTTCAAACTTATTAGCAGAGATCAGTAAATGTGTCCTGTTGTTCATCTCTTTTTTGGACGTGTGGAGATGTCTCTGTGCACAGGGCTCATTTTCCGTGGTGACGCCTTTCCTGCTTCTGTGTTAACGAGCCTGGGTGAGTGGAGCAGCTTTTCCCTGGGATCCACGATGAACTAACGCTGAGATTTGTCAGTCCAGCGTTTGTTGTTGCTTTTTTCCTGTATTTACTTTTTCCTTTGGTTTTTCATGATTAATTTTTTTGTTATTATTTGTTTTTGTTATTTCTGGAGATTATTTGTTATTAATTTATGTTATTATTTCTCATTTAGCAATGTAAAGATTTACGTCATTGAATTTAACTTAGGGAACAGCTTTAGTGGTATCTCATAGACTTTTAACAACAGCTTTATTGAGATATAGGGAAGTAATGACATTCATATATAAGTGAATAAACTGCATATATTTAAAGTGTACAGTGTGAGTTTTGACATATACCCCTGTGGAACCACCACCACAATCAACATAATGAAGATATTCATGACTCCCCAGAGTCTCCTTTTGCCCCTTTGTAGCTGCTCCCTCCTGTCTGCTTCACCCACCCCCATGTCCCAAGGGAACCAGTGATCTGTTTTCCATCCTATAGATTAGTTTGCATTTTCTAGGATATTAAATACATAAAATTATACCCTATGTATTCTTTTTGATTTGGCCTTTTTCACTCATCGTAATTATTTTGAGATTCATCCGTGTTTTATGGTGTATTAATAGTTAATTCTTCTTCATTGCTAAGTAGTTTTCCATTATATGCACGTGCCATACTTTGTCCATCTGTTGATAGACATCTGAGTTATTTCCAGTTTGAGGCTGTTGCACACGAAGCTGCTATGAACAGAGTGAACAAATCTTTGTGTGGACATCTGCTTTTATTTATCTTGGGTAAATAGCTAGGAGTGAAATGGTTGGATCACTGATGTGTGATTAACTTGTGAAGAGGCTGCCAAACCCATTTCCAAATTGGTCTTACCATTGACATTCTGCCAGCAGTGCACGAGAGTTACAGTTGCTCCACGTCCTCACCAGCACTTGGTATAATCAATCTGTCTAATTTTAATTATTCTAATAGGTGTGTAGTGGTACCTCATTGCAGTTTTAATTTGCATTTTCCTAATTAGTAATAAAGTTGGACAACTTTTCATATGGTTATTGCCCATACATATATCTTCTTTGGTGAGGTGTCTATTCAAATCTTTTTCCAATTTTTATTGGGTTGTTTGTTTTATTGTTGAATTTTAAGAGTTCCTTATATATTCTGGATACAAGTTCTTATCAGATATGTGCTCGACAAATATTTTCTTCCAATTTGTGGCTAGATTTTTCATTCTTTTATTAGTATCTTTAAGAATACAAAAGATTCTAATTTTGATGAAGCTAAATTTATCATTTCTTTCTTTTATAGATTATGCTTTTTGTGTCATATCTAAGAAAGATTTACCTAACACAAAAATCTGTTTTCTTCCAAAAATTTAATAGTTTAAGCTCTTTCCTTTAGGTTTGTGATCTATTTTAATTGATTATTTTATATGGTGTGAGGTATAGAGAAAATTTCTCTTTCTTTTTTTTTTCTTTTTTGCATGTGATTATCCAATTTGTTAAAAAGACTATCCTTTCTCCACTGAATTGTTTTTGTACCTTTGCTGAAAATCAATTGTTCATATATATGTGTGTGGGTCTAATTCTGGATCCCTTTTCTGTCCCATTGATCTATTTATCTATGTTGATTATTGTAGTATTATACTCCTTGAAGTCAAGTAGTGTAGGCTCTCCAACTTTGTTCTTTTTTTAATACTGTTTGACTATTTTAAGTCCTTCACATTTCATATGAATTTTAGAATCAACTTGTCAATTTCTACAAAATCTTCCTGGGATTTTAATTGGGGTTGCATTGAACTTAAATAAATTTGAGTAGTTCTATAAAGTCACCACAAACACTAAATTAGCAAACACTGAACCATTGTTCTTAGGAGCAATAAAGGATTAGCTTCCTGTGAGTCACTGATCGCAATATTTTCATCAACCAGTGGACACATAACCTAATTTTGTGTGTTTCTATTTAAAGACACATTATTTAATATATACTGTTGATACATTAATATTGAACTCACAGCCAACAGCACTATGCCTCATGTTTGAAGGAAGCTTCTTTAACCAGAAGGGGTTTATTAAAATTCCTGGGTTTGTGAGTTTATAGTTTTTATCAAAATTGAAATTTTTTGGCCATTTTTCTGCAAATATTGTTTCTTCTTCTAACTCCCTGCAAGGACTCCAAGTCCATATGTGTAGGCCATGTGAAGTTGTCCCACAGATCACTTGTGATTTGTTCATTTATTTTATTCTTTTTTCCTCTGATTATGTTTTTGATAGTTTTTATAGCTTTTCTTCAAATTCATTAATCTTTTCTTTTGCAATGTCTAATCTGCAATTAATGCCATGTAGACACTGTAGTTTTCATCCATAGACGTTTTATTTGTGTCATTCTTATATCTTCTATGTCTCTACTTAACTTTTTGAACATATGGAATATAGTTATAATAATTGCTTTAATGTTCTTATCCACTAATTCTAAAATCTTGGTAAGTTCTGGGTTGGATTTGATTGATTGATCTACTACTTACTATGAATCACATTTTCCTGCTACTTTCATGTTTGATTGTTTTTGATTAGAAGTCAGATATCATGAGTTTTGCCTGGGATGCTGGATTTTCTTTATATTCTTGTAAATATTTCTAAGATTCATTTTGCGATACAGTTAAATTACTTGTAACAGTTTGATCCTTTTGGGTCTTCCTTTTAAGACACATGGGAAAACACAATCCATATATAGTTAAGAGCTAATTATTCTCTATTATTAAGTTGAACATTTCTGGGAATTCCCTCAATGCCTCACGAATCACAAAAGTTTTTCAGGCAGGATGGTGGGCACGCTAGATTTCTGCCCTGTTCCCTCTGATTTGGGGGTAATTTTTTGGAGTACTCCAGCATTTGTTAGTTTCCTCACACACGTGCACTGATCAGCACTTAGCTGGATACGCCAAGGGGACCCTCTACAGATGTCTGGAGTTTTCCTTCTGTGCAACAGTCTTTCCTGTACTCTTGCCCTATAGAGCCTAGCTTCCTTGATCTCCCCACACACTTGCTACCTTCTTTTCTTTTTTCATTAAAGCCATTCTAATGAGTGTGAAGTGGCATTGTACCGTGGTTTTGATTTGCATTTCACTAACGGCTAAGGATGTTGAGAGTCTTTTCATGTACTTATTGACCATTTACATATCTTCTTTGGAGAAATGTCTATTTAAGGTTTTTGCCCATTTTTAATTGAGCTGTTTGTCTTTTTGTGGTTGGGTTGTAAGAGTTCTTCATATATTATGGATACTAGACCCTTTTCAGATATCTGATTTGCAAATATTTTCTCGCATTCTGTCTTTTCACCTTCTTGATAACGTTCTTTAATGTACAAAAGTTTTTAATTTTAATGAAGCCCGATTTACCTATTTTTTCTTTTGTTCCAGGTACTTACAGTATCATATCTAGGAATCCATTGCCAAAACCCAAGGTAATGAAGACCTATGCTTATGTTTTCCTCCAAGAGTTTTATAGGTTTAGCTCTTACATGTAGGCTTGTGGTCCGTTCTGAGTTCCTTTTCATGTCTGGTGTGCACTGGTCTAGGTTCACTCTTCTGCAGGTGGAGATCCAGTTGTCTCAGCACCTTTTGTTGAAGGGACTACTATTTCTCTCAAGGAGTGATTTTGGCAGCTTCTCTTTTTTATTATTAATTTTCTTGCTTTTTTTCCTTTTAGATGAAGAATGTGTTCTGTACCAGTTTCATTTTTGTGATTTATTTAAAAATTCTTTGTGGCCTCTTTGTGGTCAATTTTTATAAATGTTTAATGAGTTCAATGTTGAAGAGGTGCTTAAAAGTAGACATTGTTTGTTTGTAAGATACAGAAATTTATGTATATATAGTACATAACCTTATATCACATACAATAACAATATTAAAGTATTGTTTAAATTCTCTAAATTACTTGTTTTGGCAGGGACTCTTACTTTGTGATCGACTGAAAGGGATGCGTCATCATTTTCTATTATATTTTTATTTACTTCTTTTTGTATTTTGAGTATTTTTTTCTTGTGTATTTTGTTGATATTTTATCTGGTCCATAAAACCCCTGAAATTTTTATGTTTACTGTAGAATATACCCTGCTTCATTAAAAAATGAGTTATAAGTTTTAATGTCTTTTGCCTTAAATTCAAATTTTGCTACTGTTAATATAATGATCTCCACTTACTTTTGTTAACATTTGCTTGATTTATCTTTGTATAACCTTTCATTTCAAATTTTGTAAATTTTTACTGCATTTTTTACTTTGGCATGTAATTGAATTAGCTTTTGGATCCAATAAAGGAGTTATTTCTTTTTAACAAATTTTATATCTGTAGTTGTAAAATATATGCTTGATATATTTACAATATTTTATAATTTAATGTTTTCTTTGCTTCATGTGTGTGGTTTGTTTTTTTTTTTAAGGTGAGTGGTGTGTGTGCAGAGGGGTGTACTTATTTTTCTCCTGGTAATTTGGAAGTGTTATTGTCTTTTGTTATTTATTCTAGTGGTACCTTTGTAAATTTAGATATATATGCCAACATCTTTATTAATTCACGACTGTTTTTATACCATGAAAGAATAGATATTTAATCTTAATAGATGCAATATTCCCCAATATGGTTCACTTTTGGAATTCTGCATTAAATCCTGCAGTTGATTGAATTTGTCAACTTTTTTTTCTAAGGGAGGACAAATGTTGTATGCACTAAGATTACAGACTTAAGAATGTCTTTCTCTTGTCTTTTACATGAAGGATGATTTGACTACACACAACACTTGGAGTGGGATTTTTCCTCTTCAGAAGCATCGGTATGTTTCTCCACTGTATTCTGCCACTGAAAATAATTATTTGGGGAGTTCTGAGGTCAGTCTATTTTCCTTCTTCTAAGCAACTTGCCTTTTTTTTTCCCTCACATTTTTATCCTCGAAGTTCCGAACACCACCAGAATTTTAAATCTTTTTGTCATCATGTTCCTCTTCTGTTCCTTAGGATCCCAATTACACACATGTTGACGTTTCTCAACCTGCTTTCCTACGTATTTTATTCTCTTCAAAACCTTTTTCTAGTTTTCCATTCTGCTTGCTGCTTCTAATGTGGTTCTTATTTCTGTAATGGTTCTGTTATCTTGAATTTCCTTTCTTGAACCTTCCAACTCACTTTTAACCTTTTCTCATTAACTTGTCTTTTTAAAAATTTCTGTAATCTCTTCCTTGAGCTCTTTTTTCTCCCATTTTCCCATTTTTTCCTTTAATTTCTTTGACATTTAGATTACAATCATTTGAATTTTTTCTTATGCTTGGAACAATTCTTGTCCTGAAATGCATTCTTTATTAATATATTATAAAGCAAGTAGCCTTTATTCATGATATTAGATTTATTTTTTCCAGCTTTATTGAGGTATGATTGACAATTGAAATGTATTCTTTATTATTATATTTATTTACTCTCTCCCCTTTTCTCTCTTTCTGTCTCTCTCTCTTTCCCAAGGGGTGTTGCAATGATAGATGTGAGGGTAATATTCATGTACAGATCTGATGTTGAACATTTTTTGCCCATATATCATCTCTGAAAGAGGGAGATTCCATCTAGGTTTATAATTTTTTTTTTCCTGAATAGAGTTGCCAGATGCTGGAGAGTAAGTTGGGTCAGATCGAGACTTCAGATCTGCCTCTTTGGAATACTTTTCCAGCATGTCTGCTGAGTCATCTGCCCTTGAGGGTGTGTTCTAGCATCCTCCCATCCTGGTGGAGCAGCAGCCCTGGGGAGGGGGACTGCACCCCTCACAGAATCCTTGCTTGCTGTGTTTCCTCAGACAACCATGGTCCTCAGCTGCACAGCTGAGCACTACTTGCCCCAATATAGGGATGTTTGTTCCCTGTCTTTAATGGTAAGTCAACATGAATATATTTATCCAAACCCTCTTGCACTTTCTCTCGTCCAATTTTCTTTTTAGTCCCTTTTCTCTCGACATCATCTCTGTCCATCATTTTGTCCTTTTGTCTTATGCCTTTGGGTGCATAGCATAGAGATAATTACTCCTGTGACAGTTATACATGAGCCCAAGTACCAAAGTACAAGTCACCTGTACCCTCAACTCTCATGTGCACTTCCTTTTATAGACCATGTACTTTCTGTTTTATATGGTTTTCCTGGATCCTGTACCATCCCCCAAATTCCCAGACAGATCTTGATGTTTACCTTGAAATATACAGGTGTTTCTTTGTCTCATCCTCCTTTTCACATCATCCCTTAGGTCCTTTTTTGTTTTTTATTTGCTCTCCTTAAGTTCACAGTTTACGTCTAAGAATCTTACAAGTTGTCAAAAATCTATTTATAAAACAACTGCTTCCACAGGATCAGTGGTAGAGGAAGGGAGAGAAGAGACAGAGTATTTCAGACTTAAAGTTTATAGATATTTTCTCTTGAAGAATTTTTATCGATATTTTAAATAAAGGTATTTTTATAGGTATAAATGTTGTCAAAAGATACCTTGCAAAACAATAAAAACATAACTCCCCTTCAAGTACACAGGCAGCACGTGCCTAACTTATTAATGAGGGAACAAGCAGGATGACAAGTGTGATTCAGAGGAGAATTTGAGGATCTCAGGTGGATATTGTCAGTGAAGGAAAGGCTGCTGGGATGAGAATTCTGAGTTAGATGAAGAGGAAAGGTTAATGCCTTACATGGCGATAGAGCCATAGCCTTTGAAGTTATCTCTTTAAAAAAGGGTAGCTTTAAACAGGCATAACTGACATAAAATGCATATTTAAAATGTATGTTTAGAACTCTATTGACATTGGTATACCCTTGTGAAACCATCATCATAAGGGTCAATCACCAAGAACACAGCAGTCCTAAGTGAGTATGCACTAAACAAGACCACAGGAAAATATGTGAAGAAAAAACACAAAAGAGTGAAAAAAAACTGAAAAAGAACTTAAAGAAGAAATGGGCAAATCCACAATGATAATTAGAGACTTCAACACCCCTCTCATAACAGTTAATACAACTAGACAGAAAATTAGCACAGATATAGAGGAACTCAACAACACCACCAGTCAACAGGGTCTAATTGATGTTCTAGAGCACTCCACCTGACAACACAGAAAACACATTCTATTCAAGCACCCATGGGACGTGCAGTAAGGCAGATCGTATCATCGACCATAAAACAAACCTTGAGAAATTTAAAAATATTGAAATCATACAGAGTGTGTTTTCTGTCCGTAGTAGAAACAAAGGAGAAATCACTAACAGAAAGATAACAGGAAACTCTCCAAACACTTGGAAACTAAACAACACACTTTAATCCATTGTCAAAGAGGAAGTCTGAAGGGAAGTCAAAGAATACACTGAACTGAATGAAAATGAAAATGCAACATACCAAAAAATCAGTGTAATACAGCTAGAGCAGTGGTGAGAGGAAATTTTATAGCACTAAATGCATACATTAGAAAAGAGGAAAAGTCTCCTGCCTCAAGAACATATGAAAAGAAGAGCCATGTAAACTCAAAGCAAGCAGAAGGAAGGAAACAATCAAGATAAGAGCAGAAATCAATCAAATTGAAAACAGTGAAACAATGTAGACTATCAATGAAACAAAGAGTTGGTTCTTTGAAAAGATCAATAAATTTGAAAAACTTCTAATAAGACTGACAAATTGCCAACATCAGGGATGAAACAGGGGGATATCACTACAGACACTACAGATGTCAAAAGGATAATAAGGAAGTATTATGAACAATCTACACTCACACATCTGACAACTTTCATGAAATGGGCCAATTTCTCATAAAGTACCATCTACCACAATTTACACAATATTAAATTGACAATTTGAATAACCCTATGACTATTAAGAAAATGGAACTCACAAAAAAGAAATCTCCAGGCCCATGCTTTCACTGGAGAAGTCTGCCAAATGTGTAAAGAAGATTTAACACCAATTCTACACAATCTCTTCCAGAAAATTGAGAAGGAGGAAACACTTCCCACTTCATTTGATGATGCTAATCTTACCCTGATCCTAAAACTAGATTGAGACAGTACAAAAATAAAACTACAGAACAATATCCCTTATGAATATAGGCATGCAGAAATCCTTAACAAAATATCAGCAGATAGAATTCAGCAAATATAAAAAAGAATTATAATCTATCATCAGTGGGGTTTATTCCAGGCATGCAATGCTGACTCAATATTCAGAAATCAATCATTGTAAAACACAATATTAACAGACTAAAGAAGAAAAACATATGATCATATCAATCAATATACAGCTAACAGTATACTTAATGGTGAAAGACTGAATGCTTTCCCCTAAAATCAGGAATGAGGCAAGGATGTTTACTCTCACCAGCACTGTATGGTATGGTACTGGAATTTCTAGCTGGTGCAAAGAGGAAAGGAAAGGAAATAAAAGGCATATAGATCAGAAAGGGAGAAATAAAACCGTCTCCCTTTTGAAATAACATGGTTGTCTATATAGAAAATACCAAAGCATCTACAAAAAAACCCAAACTACAATAACTAGTGAATTCAATAACATCTTATGATATAGTCAACACTCCAAATTTAATTATATTTCTATATACTAGCAATGAACATATGGACACTAAAATTAAAAATACAGTACCATTTACAATTGCTAAGAAAGAATGAAGCACTTAAGTGTAATCTAACTAACATGTACAGAACTCATATGCTGAAAACTACAAAATGATGAAGGAAATCAAAGAAGACCTAAATAAATGGAGAGGCATACCATGTTCATGGATTGGAAGATTCAGCATAGTAAAGATGTCAGTACTCACCAAATTTGTATTCAGGTTCAATACAGTTCTCACCAAAATCCCAGCAACATTTTTTATAAGTGCAGATAAGATAATCTAAAATTTATATGGAAAGGTAAAGCAACAAGAGAAGGTAAAACAATTTTGAAAAAAAAATCAAAGCAGAGCAATCCGTCTACCCAATTTTAAGACTTATTCTGTAACTACAGTAATCAGGAGTGTGTGATTTTGGTGGAGGGATAGACATGTGGATCAATGGAACAAAATGGAGATCCCAAAAATAGCTGAGGGAAGTGAGTTTGGCTATAGAAAGGCAACAGGAGGGTCCTGTGGTGATGGAAATGTTGTGCATATTGACTGTATCAATTCAATATCCTGGCTGTGATGTTGTTGCAACATGTTCCCATGGGGGAAACATGGGGTAAAGGGTAGGTGAGATCCCCTGTTGTCGCTTACAACTTCATGTGACTCTACAAGTATCTCAAAGTAAAAAGTTTAATTAAATATGATTATCTCGCTAGACACAGGAAAAGCATTTAGCAAAGTACAATATCCATTCAGGGTAAAATCTCTCACACTCTGGGAAAAGGGAACTTCCTTGACTTGATAAAGGATGTGTATGAAAAATAATGGTGGACGACTGAATGCCTCCCACCCAAGAGCAGGATGTTCTTTCCCTAGGACCACCAGCATGGCCCTTAGCAAGGGGCTTCTGACACATTCCTGCCAAGACTTTGGCCTTGTTCTAGTAAAGAAAGCACAAAGCCATCCAAATAAGGGACCTCTTTTCTCATCTTCTCCCTCCAGATTCAGGTAGCAGATCCTAATAATGATCTACTATAACCACCTATTATTATTTTTTTTAATTTGATTTATTTATTTTTTCCCCCCAAAGCCCCAGTAGATAGTTGTATGTCATAGCTGCACATCCTTCTAGTTGCTGTATGTGGGACGCGGCCTCAGCATGGCCGGAGAAGCGGTGTCTGTGCGCGCCTGGGATCTGAACCCCCGCTAAGCCACGGGGCGGGCCCTATCTACTATAACCACCTATTAAACGCAAATTATTTCCTTAATGAATTATTCATGTTGTCCAAACACATGCAGCAGGAGAAAGGCTTTACAAAACATGTTTTTATTGAAAGTTCTTAGATTCAGAAGGATTGTTTTTGATGTACAGTAAATCAAAGGGTTTGGGAAAGATCAAATGTGATCATCATTTTATTGATGGTAAATCCTAAGTCCAACTAGGATAATGGCTCATTTTATTTTGCTCTGCCTAAGGTTATCCTTCCTCAGCACTCCAAGAGTTAGAGTATATCCTGTATGCTTTGATTGTTAAGAAAAAACATCAAAAGAGAGGAAAAAAGCCACAGGGATTAGATGTCATAATTCAACCTGTCCAACAAGCCCACTTAAGGATCATTGGTGTTCTAGAGAACAATAACTGCTGGACTTACTGTTTACTATTATTTCCTGCCAGACTTTGTAAGGTTAGGTGTTCATTGAATACAAGATTGATAAGCTGTCAATGACTTCTGTCCTCTAGAGATGAAAATAATTTCTGTGTGGTGGGCATGATGTGCCCGAAGCCGCATTCTTTCCCTGTTGAATGTGTGTGTGTTTACACTCTTCACATCCTCCTTGGAACCCAGCTTTGCCATCCTTTGCCTGTTAGTTTTCTCTTTAATGAGTTAAATAAATCTTTGACACATCCTCAATCTACAACAGTATGAGAGTCAGGTATTTATCTCTCTGAAAATTATACTTTGACATGAAACAAAAGAAAAGAGGCAGTCCATTTGGGGCTTGAGAGCCTTCCCTTAGAGCCAGTGTCGGGTGGATGGAATTCAGGCCAGTCTGTGCCATTTCCATTATGAGCAACATTAGTCCGTGTGCTTGCTAACTCCTTCGTTTGTATTTTGTGTGTCCCTGTTACATGTGCAGCGTGTGCTAGCAGCTGCCATTGTAGTTCTGCTTACCTCGATGGGAACATCTTGTGTTGGAGTTTCTCTTCCCTTTGCTTTTTTTTTTTTGTGTGTGTGTGTGGTGAGGAAGATTAGCCCTGAGCTAACATCTGTGCCCATCTTCCTCTACTTTGTATGTGGGACACCATCACAGCATGGTTTGATGAGCGATGTGTAGGTTGGCACCCAAGATCCAAACCCGTGAACCCTGGGCCACCAAAGTGGAGCGCATGAAATTAACCACTATGCCACTGGGCCGGCCCCCACTTTGCTTCTTTTAAATCCACCACACAGCAATCAGTGAACAGCTCTGATTCATGGGCTTGAATTATCTTGGTGTGTTCATATCCTGGAGGATTAGGAGCATATACAACACTGTGCCATTCTAGGAATTCACCAGCGCCCAGGACCAATGAAAATGGATGTCTGTGCAGAAGATACTGAAGCTGACAGGGGGTCCATTTCTCTACTTGATTGAGAATAAATTTCCAGAACAGCTGCCTGTTCAGGAACTAGAATCTCTAAGTACCAACCTAGTAACTTGAGGATTTTTCACAATAACACGAAGTGTGAGCTTTTTAAAAAAAAGAAATTGCCGTTGATCTGAACAAAGTTAAGCTGAGGTGAGGCATAGGCTCTGAGCATTAGAAGCTCATGGCTTGGGCCGGCCCTGTGGCTTAGCGGTTATGTGCACGTGCTCCGCTGCTGGCGGCCCGGGTTCAGATCCCGGGTGCGCACCGACGCACTGCTTCTCTGGCCATGCTGAGGCCGTGTCCCATATACAGCAACTGGAAGGATGTGCAGCTATGATGTACAACTATCTACTGGGGCTTTGGGGGAAAATAATAAATAAATAAAATTAAAAAAAAGAATCTCATGGCTTTGTTTCTCATGTGCCAGGTAGACAGAAAAATACACACTCCGTAGCCTCCTCTTGTAGAAGTAATACTTGTGTTCAGTCCTAAAACCCTACCCAGCCTCTTTTTCCTGATTAATCGTTTGCTACTAGAATTGTATCAGCAGCCAGAGACTAAGAGCTTTCTAATCAGTTGGTTGTTAGTGAAGACTTGGAAAATAGAGTTTTAGTAATGAAAGAGTAGAGTGTAGACAAGCTTCTGACTGGGCTAGCTCGGGAGAAGAGCTTGTCAGGTAGAGCTGAAAGGCGGGAATTTGTGAAAGAAGATGAACCCTCCCCATTTGTCGAATGGGGCTGGGTCAGATATCTGTGTCCTCAGTCCCTTATGACTACCCTGCTCAGCACTCAAAGTGCATGCAAGTCTCCTTCCTAGGTTTTTTTAAAGTCCGTATTAAAAAACACAGGCTCTAACAACAAATGCCATCTCCTGAGGCATGATATAGCCATGCAATTCTAAGAATTGTGTCACAGCGCACAATTGGCCTGAGAAATTGCCTCCAGCCGGCACTGCCACTCCTCCTGTGCAGAAGGACCTGTGTTTAGTAGAAGACCCTCAACCCAGGTGAGAGGCTTCTTCCTCTGTGCCAGTGAGGCACCAGCTCCCTTTGTTATGAAGAACGAGTGAGGGGACCTGTTTCAGTCGTGGGGTAGCCTTGGTCTCCGGCTGCTGTGGGGGCAGAGTCCCTGTTTGGGGGCTCACAGGAGCTGCTGCTCTTGTTCCATCACCACCCGGACAGCTGTCAGGGCCCCGCGATGGCTCTCCTTTCACCCAGCAAAGGTGCACACTCCTCAGTGACAGCGGGATCCCCAGACACGCTTTTACTGCTGACCAATCCAGTTTCTTTCTGACCAATTCCGAGTTCTTTTGTGTTCCTGAATTCAGAATTTTAGAAGTTAGCAAAATGCACGTTGTGAAATAACTCGTCTAAAGAGCTGAGTCAGTCAATTAAGGAAAGACTTTCCAATTTCACTGTCTGTATGAAATTTTATATACATATATATATGCATATATAATACATATTTTATGTAAATATATTTAGGTATTTAAATACTCACATAAAAGTGTGGAGTGTACACATATACACTCACATATCTAATAAGAATAAGTTGGGTTGAGTGGCCCTAAGATATTGCACCCCTTGTTCCATCCTTTTTAAAAGTACATACCCCGCTAATCAGATACGGGACAGCCAGGACAGGGACCATATGTTGTCCTTATTTGCCTTCACGGAGCGTGACCTGGAGCAGGAGCTGCACATGAATGTTTGTTGACAATCACGATAAGGATTAGAGGCGTATCTCCCACTCTCTCTCTCGGGTGCAGTCACAGATCTCAGTGGTCACCTCCATGTGGAGAAACTGGATCCTGCTTGAAGCTGCGTGGAAACTCTCAGCAGCAGAGGCCCCTGAAACCACGGCCCTCCCTGCAGCCTGGCGCCGGGGGCCACTGGTGGGGACATCTGGAGGGACGAGCCACAGGGGATCAAGCAGCAGGAAGCCCTGTGTTCTCTTTGCTCGGTTGTAAGTTGGGCCTCAAAGGAGCAGCCTTTCCTACTTCCAGAGCTGTGCTCACCCCAAGCTGCCATCCTCCCCGCAGGAGGGTGTCTGCTGCCCTCGCGTCCCACTGTGTGCCCCACTCCTTGGGCCTTAGCCAAGTCTCCAAATGACGCCTTTTTGAATGAAGAGCCCCCTCCACTCAACCCCCAGCCTGTCCCCAGTCCCTGATTGTGATGAAGGTGCAGTCGTGCCCGTGAAACTAGGCATTTGATTTTTTTAAATACCGCAGTGAGGTACAAAGCCCGCCTCTTTGTGGAGCAGATCTCCTCCTGCTGACATTTGCATCTGCCCAGGGATAGTCCCAGCCAGAAAATTCACAGGGCCAAACGAGAGACAAGACATTCCTCTGAGGGCTCTTGAATTGGGTGTAAATTCTCCTCTAATGTGGGAATGAAATCGCTGTTCCGTCATCCCCTCGTCAGTGCTCCAGCACCCTCTCCTCGGAGCCGCCGTCCATCTCCGCTGGGCACACGCTCAAACGCACAATAAGTTAGTTACTGGTACAACGTCTCAGCTTCTGTTCTTTTGCTCTTTGTTTACAAGGATCTGGGGAAACAATATGTTTATGTCAAGCAAAAAGTGAAAATCTGAAAACCGGTCTCTACGCACTTTCCTCTTCCACCCTCGCCCCCATCAACCCTTCAGAGGTCAGCCCCGATTTCTTGCTCTCAACCTTGATCTGATACAATGTGACATTCTGAGGGCCTGGAATTTGGTCTTTCAGAGCTGGTTCTGCTCCAAGTCCTCAGTGACCTTTCACTGCTTTCTCCACACCCTCCTCTGAGCTGCCCTCGATGGAAGGGGACTCATAGCTCCCAGAGAGAGAGAGAGAGAGAGAGAGAGACGGAGAGAGAGAGACAGAGATGGAGGGTGGGGGAGAGCGAGAGATAATGAGAGAGTGAATGAGAGACAGAGAGAGAGAGACAGAGAGAGAGGGGTGGAGAGGGAGGGAGGGGGAGAGAAAGAGAAAGAGAGAGAGACAGAGGGAGGGAGGGAGAGAGACAGACAGAGACAGAGAGAGACAGAGGGAGGGAAGGAGGGAGATAGGCAGGCAGAGAGAGAGACAGAGAGACAGACAGAGAGAAGGAGGGAGGGAGAGAGAGGAGGGAGGGAGAGAGCACGAGATTACACGCATTGAGGACCCCAGCTTCAGAGGGCAGAGGAAGAAGCAGAGGAGAGCCAGACTGGAACCTAGGAAACGCTGAACAGATGTGTCTGGACCTGCTGGTCTTTCCTCATCAATGATCCTCTTTCATATCTTAATTGGGGAACTACTGAGGCTGAGCATGAAGGAGGCAGTTTTCTTGGCTGGTTACAGCGTAGCAGGGGCAGCCCTGAGGAGCTGGTTCGTGCTGCCAGGGGTCGTCCCGCCTCCTCTGAGGCCAGGCCAGCGGGGGGGTTGATTCCCGGTGTCCACTCCACTGATCCAGTCAGGGCTGAGGTCCGCCTTGTCCCCTGCCCCAGCATACTTCCCAGGGGGCCTGCAGCTCCCAGGAGGACGTTTCCTGGGCCCCAGGCAGATGGGGACCACCAGGCTCCAGGGCCTCCATGCGACAGAGCTCATTCGGGAGGTCCTCAGCCATTCTGGATGGCTGGGTCACGGCCAAAGAGTTCTTTTTTCTTTTCCTTTTTTTTTCTTTGTAAGGCTTTCTGCGATGCCAGTTAGGACTTTCATTCTGTAACATACATTCAGACATGAACAACGCGGATAAATACGCGTCACTGCTGTCGTCTTATGAGTGACAGAGGCACTTAGGAATTAATAGAAGATAAGGACCCCAAACCAGTCCTTTTACTTTATTCTATTTTTAACTGGATAATAGCAAGTGCTTTCCAGTTACTGTGCTGTGTGTGTGCAGCGCTGACGGCGAACAGTGAAGGCCGGGCGGGGGTGGGCTGAGTTTGCCAGGCTGAGCCTGGCCCCTCCCGGAGCCGGAGCTGGGCTGGGCACTCCGCTGGGCGCGGTGCTGACAGCCCGGGGTGTGCTGACGGGACATGGCAGTCACCCAGCTCCTCGGGATCGGGTCTTTTGCAAAGGGCTGCGGGCTGCTACAGCCAAGGACTGGATTAGAGCCGGTGGAAGGGTCAGCCCGGGACTCAGTCCTCTCGGGAGAAACTGAAAGTGCGAGTGTGGGGACAGGGGAGAGAAGTTGTCACGGCGACTGAGCGCTTAGACGGCCCTGGGGTCCGTGTGCCCAGAGTGGCCGGTCCCCTCGGAGACTGTAATGCTGTTTCGGGGCACTATTCCCTTCTTGGGGGAAAGAGCTCCACTTTTCAGAGTGAACTTGGTGTTGAATCTTTCACACTCAGGGGCTGAAGCCTGTTAACAGCTCGCTGTCCTGTTTGCCCCGTAGAAATGCTGGGCGGGTGTCTACTCTGGGGTCGGAAGGTGCCTGAAAATGCCGGGTCCTGCTCCACGTGCTCTCAAATCAGTGACTGGGAGAAGGCTCCCATCTCCAGTCTCACCTGAAAGATAACGGATCTTCACAGACCCCCTGATGCTGTTTCTTCTTTTTGATTAAAGAGGAGCCTGGAGCCATTTTAGGAACCGACCTTATGAAGGGGAGTACAATTTACACACACCATCCTGCACACATTAACTCTACAGCCCAGTGGGTTTTGACAGCTGTACACATGTGAGCGAGACAGAACACTTCCATCACCCCCAAGATTCCTCCTGCCTCATTGCTGTCCATCCCTCCCCCTGCCCCTGCCCCAGGCATCTGCTTTTTGTCACTGAAAGTCAGTTTGCACTTCCCAGGATTTTATATACAGAAATGACAGAGTCTGCAGCCCTTTGTGACTGGCCGCTTGCCCTCAGCATCGTGACTCTGAGATTCACCCACACTCACACATCTACCCATAGTGCGTCCAGTTGGTGTTGAGCACTGCCCATCACGCAGGTGTGCCTCCTTTGTTTATCCACTCACCTGCTGGTGGACATCTGGGTGGCCCCAGTCTTGGGATATCATGAGTAAAGCTGCTGTGAACACCCACGTGTGCCTCGGCGTGTGGACGCTTCTCGTGGACTGACACCTGATGATGGAATGGTGGGTTATGTGTTCACTGTACACTTAACTTTCTAAGAAACTGCCCGTTTTCCAGGGTGGTTGCCCCGTTCTGCTTGGCCCACATCTTTGCCAGTACTTGGTGTGGACAGTCTTTCTCCTTTATTCATCCCGGTGGCCGTAGAGCAGGGCCTCATCCTGAGTGTGATCTGCATTTCCCTGGTGACTAGTGACCTTGAGCTTCTCTCCCTGTGTTTGTGGGCCGCCGTATCTCTGCTTTAGAAAAATGTCTGTTCAAATTTTTTGCCTATTTTTAAAAGAATAGGTTATTTGTCTTCTAATTCCCCCCAAATCCCCCCCAGACACCACAGGTAATTGTTTTCCGTATTTTATAAAGTCTATAGTTGTCATCTGCAAGAGTTTCAGTTTGCTAGGAGTTCACCCACCATAGGGGTAGCAGAATGCCTCGTAAATTTTGGGAGCAGAAGCCTCACTCCCTGGCCCATGTTGGGGGTGATTTAATCGATGGCTACATTCAAGAGACATATCCTTTCATTATAGGAAAACAAATAAAATGATATAATTTTCTAAAAAGAAAAGTTTCAAGCAGCGTATCTTCTCCTTCTGGTCAATTACACCATCAAGGTAATCTTTTTTCCAGTAAAATATTGGAATACAACTTTCTCCATGTTCTTTCATTATATTTTGGATTTTATTTGTATACTAAGTGGTTAATGACTAGTAATTTTAAAAACAACTCGTTGCTTGAATTCAACCATTGACGTAAAAACATTGCATGTTTAGAGATATCCAAATTGATAAAAATAGATTCCTTCTCATGGGATCTGCTTTCGTATGTACATAAACATTTTATTGGACAAGTTGTTTCATTTGTTTACAGATTACTTTAAGTACTTAAGCAGTTTGGTTCACAAAGGCCAAACATTATTTCCACAACCTGGGAGACAACATTAATTAGTGTAACAAACACTTTCTTTATCTCTACCAACTCGAACCCTATTACCAGTGAAATCTAAATGATCGTCAAGGTCTGAATTAAAAGAACCCAAATTCAGGAGTTGGGCAGGCGTGAGCTCCAGAAGCTCTGTCCGCTGCGATCCAGACTGGGACAGTGTTGGCCGTGTGCTGGCCTTCATGGTACAGGGATTTACCTCTCAGTTTTGAGTGCTCCTCTGCCTATACCCTATTTCTCAATGAAAGCCCCTACCGAATTTTAGAAAGTAAAGTCTGTCTATTTATAAAGTCCGCCCTTTTCAAAGGCATGGTTTTGCTCACTGAATATTAACTTCTTGATTTCAATGCCAGCCCAGGTATTAAATAGAAGGAAAGTTTGGAAATACATTCTTAAGTCAAACTTATACTCTTATTGATGCACGAAGTCCTCACGCAGACCAGCTGCCAGAAAGAGAGAGATTCTACCTTCTTTGGCCTCTGATTTAGCAGGAGTAAGAAGGTGAGAGTTCTTTACATGTTTTCCCTAAGAGGGTATAATTTTCTGTCATGCAAATGAAGGGATTTTCCATCATTAATTGATCATAGTGGATTAATTATCGTGTAGGGTTGACATCTCTGTAATAACGAGCCCTGTTTCCATCCTCTGAGTATTTATCATATTAATGGAGATAATACTTTTCCAATATTTCTTCTCTGCCAGTCAATCAGTTTTTCCCTCACCCTGCACCCCTCTGTCATTAGGATCAAGGGGATGAGGTTTATCTCCCAGGAGAAGGGATGAGACAAGAGATGGAGACGTCCTAGGGGTAAGGAAGTAAGAAATATGATGTAGGGGACGTTCCCACCAGATAGGAATGGGGTGTCCTTTTAGAGCAGGGAAGGAAGAAAGAGAAAGTTGGAGATGTTCCCTGAGTCTTTGAGAAGTGGCCCAGCGCCCCATCCTCCACATCTGGGTAAGGTGGGTTGTGAGAGAGACTCCCATGGAAGCCCAGGTGGGCTAAGGGAGAGCTGCCCTCCCAGGATGTCTGGGGGTGGCAGAGCAGCAGGACCAGAGAAGGGGCCTAGAAAAATGGACGTGAGATAATTATCCGACCTCTTGAAGACACACCTGTGAAGTGCAGGTGACCCAGGATTTCTGAATCCCTTGGACGAGGGGTAGGAGGTAACGAAGGGACCACTGGACTGTCAGAGGCTTAGGGTCACTGTGGGGTGTGAGGACCCCAGTGATTGGAGAGCGACATGACAGAGGTGCAGTAGGGAGCCCAGAAGTAGGAGGAGACTTGATTTGCTGACACCAGCACCAGGACCTCAGGGACAAGACTAAGAACCCCTCAGTGGAGGCCATTCAGCTCAGGCCATGCAGACACAGACCAAATTCCACCTGTACCCATGCCAGCATGAGGGGGGTGAGGAATGGCCCTGAGAGCTTGAACTCTGAAATCTTGTTACCCACAGGGGGCATTTACCTGGAAGAGTGCGTTTCAAATCATAAGGGGCTAGCTTGCCTTCAATCGATAACCATTGCTAACACTCACTGAGTGTGTACTGCGAGCCAGTCCCTGTTATAAGAATCCTCGGGACAGCTCCATTCGGTTGGTGCTATTGGTCACCCCCAGGTCCCAGGCAAGCAGCTGAGTCTCCGAGAGGGGGACAACTGAGCCCAGGAGCAAAGACGCTGGATGTGAGAGAGGCACGCTGTCACTTCCTGGCTCAACGTCCCCGGGTGGCAGCTGTCATGGGGGCGTTTGCTTCCCCCCACCAGATGTTGGGGCCACCGAACTGGGTGAGACCAGGCGTGGGCCATCAGGGAAGCCTGTGCTTCTCAGACATCTGGGCTATGCGTATCATTCAACCCTCTATGTGACTTCCCAAACCTAGTCATTTCTCTCCCAACACAGGGACAAAGAGAGAGGCTGTGTGGAAACAGGGCTTTGCAGATAACGGCACTTTTTCGTCTTAGCTGATAATGTAGAAGACAAGGCCCGTCGAGCTATTTATTGTAGCTTCTAGAAAGCATCTAAAATGACAGGTTTAAGTTAAAAGTCCCCACCTGCCTTCCTGACGTGGATGTAAAATGTCCGTTACACAGCCAGAGGGTGGGCTTGAGCAGCGGCCATCGCCTTCCTCGCTCCAGTTCTCAACGAAATGGGTGTGACCATGGCCATCTGCACAGATCATGTCAAAAAAAAAGTGGACATCTCCCCTCACATGGCTTTGGCAAACAAGCAAACAAGCAACCTGTGAAACGGAACACCCTGGGCACTGGTGGACTGTGTCTGTGCCATCGACGCTGGACGTGAGCTGCTACTGAAGAGTCTGGCTGCAGAGCAGGACTCAGAGCTCCCACAACGGACGTGAGACCCATACAAGGAGTTGGTAGGAAGCAGGCAGCAGGAATTGGGCACCATGGCATGGCAACAAGCAGATCTTTGACAAAGGTGTCTGTCCTTGGTCCCAATCCTCCCTTGTCTGGGACAACCGCAGGCCAATGAACCAAGCTTGACTTCTGTTATGGGCTGAATCGTGTCCCCCCAAAATCCATATGTTGAAGTCCTAACCCACAGCACCCTTGAATATGACTGTAGTTGGAGATAAAGTCTTTACAGAGGTAATTAAGGTAGATGAGGTCAGTAAGGTGGGTCTTAATCCAACATGACTGGTGTCTTTATAAGAGGAGGAGATTAGAACACAGACACACAGAGGGACGACCATGTGAGGACACAGGGAAAAGACAGCCATCTGCAAGCCAAAGAGAGAGGCCTCAGGAGAAACCAGCCCTGCCCACGCCTGGATCTTGGACTCCCAGCCTCCAGGACTGTGAGACAATAAACTCCTGTCGCCTAAGCTGCCCCCTCTGTGTTGTTTGTTACGGCAGCCTGGCTGACTGATACAACTTCCCAAGCATGAGCTTCCACCATTGGTCCTGGCCCCAGGCTCTGTTCCCAGGTCTGCCCCAGAGCCAGCCTCCTATCCCGGCCACTCCTCTGCCTCTCAGCCCTTGGAGCCCTGTGTCCATCACAGGGAAGCCCCCTCCCAGGGGTTGGGTCCTTCTCTTTCCTCAAATGGCTCATCACAATTTACTTCCAGGATCACCCCAATTCATCTTTTCTCTCTGCTGTTTCATCAACAGTAAAGTAAATAATGACCTTTTCTCCCCCATAAAACCGTGTCTGAACTCAGTAAGTGTTGCCATCTTTGAAGTGGTCACCTCAGAGGTCATATGCATTTCAAGAAGGCTGCCACTGCTCCAGACATCTTTTGAAATTGCTTAACAGAATGAGCCACCCTTCTTTGAATCACCTCAGTGGTGGGCAATCTAACTCTCAGGGTGGCCTGGTTTTTAGAAACAAGACGACTGCTTTACGGGGTGAACTGTGGTGGGAAGATCCCCCAGGAGTTGGGGCGGCTGTTCTTAGAATCTGACAGCACATGGGTAGCCCGCTCCCCGGGCCCTTCTAAACCCAGAGTTTCTTAGTTCCATGTAAGGCGGGACACCGGGAAGTCTTTGTCACAGGAGAGGGTGTGGTGGTGGTAATAAAACGATGACCCCTATCTCCAGACCCTTCACACACAAAATTTCCAACTGTTACTTACTTACAGTTGAGGAAACAGGGCTCAGAGAGTTTAAACGACCAACTCATCAATGACAGTTACAGGTCCATTCCATGTTCACTCACCATCGGTCAGGCTCTGTGTTAAGTGATTTAAATGCATCATCTTGTTAGAGCCTCTTAGTGACATACCGAATATGAAATTATTATTTTTATTGTTACAGTTCTATAGACAAGGGCACTGATCGTTGGAGAGGTTAAGCCACCTTCCTAAGGCCACAAGGCTTAAAGGCTGCAAACCACGGTGGACTCAGGCTCCTCCATCTGCCAAGCCTCCCTTCCTGACACTTCCCAAGTCCTGCAGCTGGCCGCAGCTGGTCACGCCCTGGAGCACCAGCCACCTGCTCTCAGCTTCCCAGCCAGGCCCCTCCTCTCTCCCAAGGAGCCGGGCAGTTCTTATCTGGGAAGGCGCTCCTGCAGAAGAGTTGACTTTCCAGTCCCCGTGGAGGCCCAGCCCACAGTTAGGAGCGAACCACTTCCAACCGTCTTGCTGAAGACATCTGGGGAGATTTGAGAAGTCATAGCTTGAACATTCAGCTTAGAAAGATTTTTAAATGTTTCCAAGAAATATGACTAAACCCATCTAAGACTTGCATACCTCAATGTTTGTTCTCATTGCAAAAGACGTGTTCCCAGATCTGGGCATTGGCAGAATGAGTGGAACTTGTCCTAAATCTGGCATCATGGGGACTTCACTATGCAAAGCAGCATCAGGGAACATTCTGTGGTTTGCAAATTCTCTTGGGAAACAGAGTCTTGTCTTTTCTTTATCTTCTGTGCACCTCTCAATGTGACACTCTTCACTTTCTGCATTCTCACCTGTGTGTGTGACCCAGATGGCCCTGGAGGAGCCAGCTGGAGTGTTTGTGCTGTCCTCATACAGCACTTGTGAACAGAGAGGAAACACTTCTACAGAGCGATCATCAAAAATACATCACAGGTAAACGGCTGGAGACGTCCTCTACGTCAGAAAATGAGTGTTAAATATTCACTGGAGTAAAAGGTGCTCTTCATGTGCCCATGCTTCTCTTGAGATCTCGGCGAGCCTGCCTTTCCAGGGCTGGCCCGACTCTGCAGACAATGAGCCATGCACATCACCTGAGGCAGCTCCGGGCAGGTCTGAAAAAGTAGCTCCCTGCAGGTGTGGTGGTCTGGTGGGGGAGGGTGTGGATGTCTCCCCAAGAGACTCACAGGGAAAAACGTGAGTGACCTAGAAGGCGGGAAGACGAGGCTCTTCAATGGCATACTCCAGTGTAATGTGCAAGGTAGCTCCCCGGCTTGCCAGGGAGTGATACATGCACACATGAGTGAGTTTTCTAGGAGGAATATCTATATCATCCATTATTAAGAAAGACCCCCACAAGTGAGCACCTTAGGTGTCAATATAAAAGCTTTTTGGGAAGCTCGGAAACAACTCCTTGTTCGCCCAGCTTCCGATTCATCTTGTCCTGCCAAAGGGCGGCCGGCGCTTCCTCACCTGGGTGCGTCCCGAGACACTTCCCAGCTCTGAGGCAGAAAACCCCCCAGTGAGTCCTTCTCTGCCAGCTGGCACACCATCCACACCCACAAGGGACCGCTGTGTAATCTGCGGTCGCTCCCCATGCTGATGAAATTGCCCAGGAAAACTCAGAGGCCCTGCCGAACCCTAGCTCCACACTGGGCGATTCTGGCCAAATCATTCAGCCTGTCAAAGCTTCCAGTCTTCCTGTCTGTAGAAAGGAAACCAGAAAACCCAGACAGCATGGCCCATTGTGGAGAGTAAATGAGATAACATATGCAAAGCCCTCCCACGTCAGAAGCACTTCCCAGGTATGGTTCACCATCACCCGTGGGGGAAGTTGAGTGCCACACCCGTACGGAGGTGGTGCCGGCCATTGAGACCCAGTGAAAGCCCGGAAGAGCTGTGGTATTCGCTTCACGACCCACAACGCGTGTTGTGGTTTGCAGGTCCTGGAAGAGGATGGTGTGGACAGATCCAGAAACCCACTGTGTCTAAGGGGCGTGGATGGTGCTGTGGTGCATTTAGGCTCCCACAGCCCCACTGCCCCAGTGACCGCTGGAGAGAAGAACGTGTGCCCCCGTCTTCCCAAAAGTCAACTCTATGGCGTGAACACAGGCAAGCAGCCTCCACTCTCCTCTTGAATGCACTGTGCCATCACGAGGCATCCTTGGTTCACTTCAGGTAATTTCAGCCATGAAAGAACGTAGGGATGGGGAAGAGTCACCTGGTGTGATTACTTGGGTCTTCTGCAGGACGGCGAACAGGCCCGGCGCTGATGCCACTCAGGCTGCTTCTGAGCGCCCGTGCCGGAGGATAGAAGCTTCCGGGTGAATACAAGTTTGATAAACTTTGTTTCCTGACCCCTCAGCAGGGTTTAAACAGAGCTGCATAAATGACAGGAAATTTCTGAAATGAGAGCTTTTTACCAACCATCCCACCAAACAAATGTAGCATACTAAGACTTTTTGGTTCTCGATTTGTTTTTTATTGTTATTTTAGAAGGTGAATTGTAGAGAGTTTAGAAAGCCTTGAGAGATATAAAAAAGGAGGGCTGTAATTAATGGCAATCTCAGCACCCAAGGGGGGGCAGGTGTGTGACATTGGGGACCCCACGCTTTCTCATGGCATAGCCATTGGACGCTGGCCCCCGGGGCCTCTCTTTGCAGGGGCGATGTGCAGGAAGGTTTCACTCTGGCCTGGGGAAGACGGGTTTGGGCCCTGTTAGGAGGTGGGAAAGGATGGAAGGATGGGCCTCCCTTCCAGCAAGCCCCAGGCTGGGCTCTGCTCCTCTGCCCACAGGGACCAGAGACTGCTGCCCCTTCCCAGCCGTCTCTCAAGGGTGGTGTGGGGAGCAGTAGCACAGGGCCTTGACTGGGCCAGGGCCCTGTGGGGTCTCGTTCCTTAGGGCACAAGAGCACTTCCTGGACACCCCAAACCAGGGAAGGAAGTGAGACAATCATGGTCAAGATGCTTCCCCCGCAGCTGGAGGCCCCGAGCCTCAAAATTAAGGTGAAGGGGAGCACTTAGCAACCTCATTTCCACCTCCAGGCTCTGGGCCGAGGGTGCCATCGCCGTTCAGTCCTTTGTTCTAGTCACAGATGAAAATCATTCCTGTTTTTTAGTGAAGTTGTGATACTTTATACACAGTTTTGCATCCTTCCTCTTGTTTTGAGGTCATGGTTTTATTTTCTACTTTCTCTTATGTTCTAATTTTCTAGGATAAGCTTGCGTTGCTTTAATAATGAGAAAAATTCATGCTATTAATAAAAAGAGAAGGGCAGTCAGTAACAGATCATCTGACTAGGCAGCAACCTAAGGGAGCAGGTGGAGGGAGGAGGATCCGGGGAGAGAGGGAGGGTGGGTGGCAGGCGAGTGGTCGGTTCAGGGACCGCAGGATGGTAACACATCTGATTTTTGGAAGGATATCAGGGAGTATCCTTCATGCGGTTTTATTGTTTTTAAATAAGATCTGTAGGTTTTACCTTATTTTTTTCTTTTATTAATTCCTTCAAGGTTGTGAAACTGAGACAGCTGGCACAGCAGGTGGCAACTTACCACCAGGGTCTTGAACAGTCAAGAGTCCTCGTCACCCAGCTGAGCACGTCCTGAACGGAGTGACCAGGCCTGGTTCCTATAGTCTGCTGAGAGCTGAGCATCCCTTACATTCCGTAGAAACACCTGCTCTTATGAAAACGGGCAACCAGAATCACTTAATTCTGTTGGTAGCAGCTGCCCCCTGAAGACATCACCAGCCAGAGTCCCTCTGCCAGCGAGGACTGCTCTGGGCTTTCTGGAGCCTCCCTGGGCTCTTTGGTCCACTGGTCCTGGTGAGGCACCACCAAGCCTGTGCCAGGCTCCCCTCACTGCTCCGGCCCCACACCCCACGCTCCCGCAGTCTCCAGCTCCCCATTTGGGCTGGTGCAGGCATAGAGAGACAGGTCAGCGGAGAGGTGTGTGCCCCTCCCACGTCCTCACTGAGTGACTCCACACACAAACCCTTGACAGCAGAGATTCTTAGGCTTTTTTCTTTATCACTCCTTCGAAAATCTGATGAGTTATGAACCCTCTTCCCCAGGGGAAAAAAGTACACATTAGTCCTACACATCTAGAATTTGGCATACAATTTCAGAGGTTTAGAGTGAAACATTCTTTAGTGTAGTCACCGTGGCTTTTGGGGAGCTACATGGGCGGATGAGGCCTGGGTTGACCTCCTCCTCTCTCCCGCTCATTTGTGGAAGACCCTGGATCCAGGTTCACAGTCTGCCTGTCTGCTACTTCTGCCATCCTCCCGGTGACTTGAGCAGCATCCACTGGCTGACCCATCTAACCTCCAGCAATGCAGCCTCAGCCCCTGCAGTGCCCCCCCGACCCCGTTCTCTCCACCTGCCCTACGGCCCACAGGCTGCACCACTCCAGCACCCAGAGGAAAACCTAAATCATGAAGTGAACACCCACTTCCAAACCACAGCCTCGCCCACAGCTCTCTTCTGTCTTCCC
This sequence comes from Ceratotherium simum simum, assembly GCF_057802395.1. Lineage (NCBI taxonomy): Eukaryota > Metazoa > Chordata > Mammalia > Perissodactyla > Rhinocerotidae > Ceratotherium > Ceratotherium simum. The sequence continues at coordinate 54,082,736 of NC_141919.1, read as the reverse complement.
ATACATCTCCTTCCTCTGTAACCGCTTTATTGAGAAATAATTCACCCCTACAAAGTGTACAGTTCAGTAGTTTTAGCATATTCACAGAGTTGTGCCACCAATACCACCATAATTTTAGAAAATTTTATAGAAAGAAATCCCATACCCAGAAGCAGTCACTCCCCGTCCCTACTCCTCTCAGCCCCTGACAACCACTAGTCTGCTTTCTGTCTCAGTGGATTCACCTAGTCTGGATATTTCATACAATATGTGGCCTTTTGTGTCTAGGCCTATGTCTCTTAACATAATTTTTTCAAAGTTCATCCATGTTGTAGTGTGTATCAGAACTTCATTCCTATTCATGGCTGAATAATAGCCCATTGTCTGGATGGACCACATTTGTTTATCCATTTATCCACTGTAGGACATTTGTGTTGTTTCCACTTTTTGGATATTATGAATAATGTTGCTGTGAAAATTTGTGTGCAAGTTTTTGTGTGGACATATGCTTCAATTCTCTTGGGCATTATCCCGGGAATGGATTTCCCTCCTGTCTTGAATTTAAGTACTTTGCCATATTTATGAAATCATTCTCCCACTGCTGGATATTTAGGTTCTTATCAGAAATGAGAAAGCAGGGCCAGTTCATCTCTAAGGTTTATCTCAGTGCTAAAAACTCATCCATATTTTGGAAGCCATTGCTTTTCCCATGCCCCGGTGTTCACACTGTAACCCTTCAGCTCATCTCGGATGCATTCATCTTCTACCTCACTGAGCACCCACAGGACAAAAGCAGGTGGTTGACACATATGAAGGCTATAATGGGTACCAGCTATTATGTTTCATGCTCAATGCTTTTGACAATTTACGTCATGATCTGGAGAGAAGAATTCCTTGCAACAATTCTAGGATCTGCCATCACGAAAGTCCTACCAGTCTGAATGATTTCCCACCTCTGGAAGGTGAAGTCCACTGAGAGCCAATCTCCATGAGGAGTACATCAGGGCCCAGAAAATGAAAATCAAGATACCATGACACAGTCCAGTCAGAGGTCTTGGTCATATTGCGGATTACCACAGGATCATTACTGTGAACCAGATGCTAGGGGACAGGGGAGCGGAACATACTGATCATAAATGATTGCTATAACTCTCATAAACTAAACTGACAAACATGAACGCTCCACAAATAAGCGTGGTGCTGTTACAGTCTGATTGGGTCCTGCAAAATTCACATGCTGGAGTCCTGAGCTCCAGCACCTTAGAATGGGCCCATATTTCGAAACAGGGCCTTTAAAGAGGTAACTTAATTAAAGTGAGGTCATTAGGTGTGACTCCTGTATGACTGGTGTCCTTATCAAAGGGGGAAATTTGGACACAGAAACACCCATGGGGGGAAGATGATATGAAGACGCAGGGAAAAGATGGCCATCTACCAACCAAAGAGAGAGGCTGGACCAGACCCTCCCTCAAAGCCTCAGAAGGAACCAGCCCTGTGGACACCTTGATCTCAGACTTCCAACCTCAGGACTGTGAGATGATATATTTCTGCTGTTTAAGCCGCCCAGTCTGTGCTGTTCTGTTACACAGCCCTAAAGGCTCATATAGGCACATCAGCCATTCTCTGCAAAACAGAAAACCAAAAAAAAAAAAAAAGTAGTTTTGCTTTATTTTTTAAACTTAGTTCAAAAAAAAGAAAAGAACACAAGACTCTCTACCATTCTAATGCAGCCCTTTCTATTTAAAACTCTTTCTGGTGAAATGTTGGTGACATAAATTCTGTCCAAAAATGTGAACCCTACATGAGCTTCAAGGAGCAATTCAAACCCCAAAGGGCCTTGATATGACATCTGTGACTGGTTCTCAGCCTCTGCTGTTTACCAGCCTCTTCCAGCAATGTCACGCTGCATCTCTGTGTGCTTGCCATCAACCGCTCCCTCCTGTAGGTCTTCCAAATTATTATATACCTCCACTATGGGAGCAATATTGCTGAAAACTGAAAAGGAATAAAAGAGAGGATAAAAGTCTCCAATAACCCTGACCTCCTAGCAAAAGTACTGTTTATATTGCATTGTATATATTGTTTATATTTTGATATACATATATAACTTATTTTAAATATTATTTATGATTTCAAAAGTAATGCATTTTCATCGTAGATGATTCTTTTAAAACAATAAAAACAGAAATGAGAAAATAAAATCTACCCCAATCCCAACTTAGACACAACTACTGTTGACAAATCTTCTAGAAGTTCCCCCAATATGGTAGTTTAACTTTAAAAAGGAGACATAAATTGTTCTGGGAAGATAAAATGACAGGGACACCCTGTCTCCCCAAATTGGCCATAAAACACAAAACCAAAATCCCATGGACAAAAACTACCACATTCTGAGTGTCTTTCTCTATTTCATCCTATAAACAAATGTAGTTAAATTAACTCACGCCATGTAGTTGGGCAGTTAAGCTATTACTCTAGGTTTTTGCTACGATGAAAAATGGTATGATTATACTTTTAGACGAATGTTTGAACATGTTCAAAAATATTTTAAGTTAAATTCTTAGAAGTGCAACGTCGAGTCACACATTATGCAGATTTTCAAGTGCAAACATGTGAACACACACAGGCACCTGTTTTAATAGTCACTGTAATTAAGCTATACATACACTTTTGTACCCTACAGATGTCACTTAACAATATATCCCACACACTTTCATGCTGTCACATAGTCTTCAGAATCTCGTTGTTATGGACCAAGTAATCCGTGGAGTCATAGATTTCCTTCCCATCTCCATCACATTCACAAGCAGACAGGTACTAAATCAGCAATCCTCCAACCCCTGGAGTTAAGATTCTCACTCATTATTGCTTCAAACATTTTTTATGCTCCTTTCTCTCTTTCTTTTCCTTCTGGTAACTGTCCTACAGTTCTTGGATATTTTGCTGTTTTTTTCAATCTTTTCTCTTTGCTTTTCAGTTTTGGAAGTTTCTATTGACACATCCTCAAGCTCAGAGATTCTTTCCTCAGCCATGTCCAGTCTACTAATCAGCCCGTCAAAGGCATTCTTCACTTTAATTACAGTGTTTTTTATTTCTAGCATTTCTTTTTGAATCTTTCTTAAGACTTTCCATCTCTCTGTTTACATTAGCCATCTGTTTTTCATGTTGTCTACTTTTTCCGTTAGAGCCCTCAGTGTATTAATTACACGTCTTTTAAGTTCCTGGTCTGATTGTTCCAGCCTCCCTGACGTATCTGAGTCTGGTTCTGATGCTTGTTCTGTCTCTTCAAACTCTGTTTTTGCCTTTTAGTATGCCCTGTAAATTTTTGTTGGAAGCAGGACATGATGCATTGGGTTAAAGGAACTGTGATAAACAGGCCTTTAGTGATGTGATGGTGAGGTGTAGAGGGGGGAGGGAGGTGTTCTGTAGTCCTTTGATTAGTCTTTTAGTCAGCCTGTGCCCCTGGCCGTGACTGTCACCAGTGCCTCTCAGTCCCCCCACCTTTAGATGAGTCAGGACAGCTAGAGGAGCTTGGGTTGGTACCTCCCTTCTCCCATGTGAGAGGCTAGAGAGGGCTGAAGTTGGGTATGTACTTTCCTTAGGTTGTTAGGCTCTGGTAAAAGCCACATTGGTGGCTCTGCTGAAATATTGTCCTTTGAGGGCAGGCTTTATTAATAACAGAATGCTCTGGACATATTTCAAAATGGTGGCTTTTCTGCTCCCCCTGCTGAGAGCCTGAGGGGACTCTTCTCTGATCTCCACCCTGAGAACCTGATGGGGCTCCCAGAGGTAAAACTCAGGAAATTGTGCCCCCTCCACAAGTTTGGCCTTCAGGAAATTTTCTCTCTCAACCTAGTCAATGCTCAGGATCTAGCAACTAGTCAATTACACTTTAAGAACTCCTACCTGATGCTGGCTGCAGTGACGGTTTCTGGGTGTACCTGCTCCAGGTAAGCTGTGATTCTCTGTGTCTGCCTGTCTCTCCAGTGCTCAGGGGGGTGGTTTTTCCTGTGACCTCAGTTCTCTGTTGGATCTAAGAAGAGCTGTTGATTTTCAATTTTTCAGCTATTTTCTTGGTGTGAGGATGGGAGTGATGACTTCCAAGCTCCTTACATGTTGGACCATCTCTTCTAGTATTTTTAACAATTAAGAAAAATTTTGAAATCTTTGTTCTACCTAGAATTTTGGTGTAAACTGTGAGGTACAGAAAGAGTTTTGTATTTTCCAGGTGGCCCCCTATTTGTCCAAAAGCTTTTATTGAATAATCTTTTTTTTTCACCTATGAAATGCCAGTTCTGTGAACTAGTGAATTTTCACAAGTCCATGGAGGGTCCATGCCCTGGCCTTGGCCTGCACATTCATGTACCGATACCACACCATTTTAATTATTGAAGCTTCATAGTATGTTTGAACTTCTAATAAGTTTACTCCCTGATCATCATTTTCATATTTCATATAGTTTTGTCCCTATTCTGTTATATTTATTTTTTCCACAAGAATTTTGCCTAGTTTAAAAAAAAACTCTTAGTGATATTTTTATTGGATTCTAAATAGTGTTAAGAGTTTAACTTACAGAGGAATTAACATCTTTGTGATGTTGAGTCTTCTGGTCAAGTACATGGGCCATCTTTCCACTTGTTCAGGTAGGTTTTTTTTAAAATTATCTTTACCAGAATTTTAGTTTTTTTCATAGATTTTCCACATTTTCAGTACATTTATTATTTTTCCTTATATTTTCAAAGGATTCTTTTCTTCCATTTAGTTCTTACAATCGATTGTTGCTTTTATATATAAAGGTTGTGGAATTCTGTATATTAATTTTGTACCAAGCCATGTTATTGAATTCTCTTATTGTTTGTAATAATTTTCCTCAAAATATACTTTGATTTTCCAGATATATAATGAATTAATACATAAAATATAATTTATATATTATGTAAAACTAATCATGATTTTATTTTCCCTACTCCAATTTCTACACATCTAATTTCTTACTAGTACTTCTAACCGTATTGGCTGGTACTTCCAAAACAAATCCAAATAATTATGACAACAGCAGACATTCTTGCCTTATTATTTAATTTAATAGAAGAGCTTTCCAAAAAAAAAGATGCTGTTTCTTTTAGGCTGAAATAGGTACATTTTATCTTACAAATGTGGCATACATATGTTCCTACTTTATTAAGCAGTTTTTATCATGAATGAATATTGCACTTTATTGAATGCCTTTCAGCATCCAAGGAAGTAAGCACATGTTTGTTCAACTTGGCTTTATTAACGTAGTAATCGTATCAATAAGTTCCTACCACTGGGTCACTCTTACACTCCTGCAATAAAACATGCTTGGTCATGGTGAATTACTACTTTTATTTACTGCAGGATTCTAGCTAGTAATATTTTACTTATGAATTTTAAATCAATATTCATAAGTGGCATTGGTCTGTAATTTTCTTTTGTGCCATCTTTGTCAAATTTAATTACTATGCCCATTTCATATGAATGACTCGGAAGCCTCCCTTGTTTTCCTAAGCTCTAGAATAGAACCATTTAACAGCATTGGAATTGTTATATATAGGTTTGGGGAATTCTTCATGAAAAAAACTGAAGCTAGTGATTTCTGGAGATTTAATTGACAACTCTCTCTATTTTCTCTCTGGAAATCTGTCTCTTTATATTTTTCAAGTCTGTTTATATATTCCTAGGAAATTATCTATTTTATCCAGGTTTTCAAATAAAAGTTTGAGAAGACATAAGCTTCTAGCCAAGATAAAGTAACAGACACCAGATTTACACCCCCCCCCCACACACACAACTAACAAAATACATGAAACAATTTTTTTCCAGACACTGGATATTGGGAAGCAAAGGACAGTAATCCCTGAGAGAAAGGAAATGAATGAAGTGAGCCCAACAATCTTCCCAGCCTACTGCCCGGATAGTATTTTCAGGTTGGAGGAGCGTTCCAGAGGGAGGCCAGTGAGCACCTGAGTTGAGGAGATGGAGCTGCATTTGGGAGACTAGGCCACAGGACAGAGAACTGGAGAGGAGAAATGCGCGGCAAGGGACCCCTGGGCTTCCTTGAGTGTTCAGCTGAGTACTGATCAGCTCGTATGTGAGGAGAATGTGCTGAAATAGGTACAGAGAGAGTTACAGGGAGCAGTGCCTGACACACACACACGTCCAGGAATCACGCCTGTTCCCATCAGCTGGGCTAGAAAATGTTTTTCATGAGGAATGAAACATGGAGAGAAAAAATAAATTTTAAAATGAAAAGATCATCAGTGAGCTGTAGGACAACTTCAAGTGACCTAATATATAGATAAATAGAGTCCTCAAAAGAGAGGCAGACACAGGGAAAATATTTGATGACATAATGGCCAAAAACTTACCAAATTTGATGAAAACTATAAACCCACAGATTCAAGAAGCTCATTGAACCCCAATCACAAGAAATATGAACCATATAGGCATATTATTATGAAATAGCTCAAAACCAGTGATAAAGGGAAAATATTAAAATCAGCCAGAGGAAAAAAGACACACTGTGTACAGAGGAGCTAAGATAAGAGTGACAGCAGAGTTCTTGTCACAAATAATGCAAGTGAGAAATCAGTGCAGTAACATTTTTAAAGAACTGAAAGAAAAAATTCTGTCAACTCTAAGTCCATGCTCCATGAAAATGTCTTTCAAAAATTCAGGCAAAACAAAGACATTTTCAGACATGTGAAAGCTTAAAGAATTCACACACAGCAGACCTGTGCTACAAGAAATGGTAAAGGATGTCCTTCAGGCAGATGGAACATGATACCAGAGGATACACGAAAGAATGAAAAGTACCGGAATTGGTAGCTGCATGGGTAAAGATATAAGGGTTTGTTCTTATTATTTAAATATCTTTTAAAAATAGTTGACTATTTAAACAAAGAATAACAATGTATATGGGGTTTAATAATTATGTAATTAATTAAGTAAAAAAAGTATAACAATAATAAAACAAAGTTGAGGATAAAAAAATAGAAGTATACTATTGTCAAGTTCCTACAATATGTGAAGTAGTGTAATAGCACTAAAAACTAGTGCGTAATATGTAAAAGATGTATACAAAATGCAACCTCTGGAATAATAAAACAAAATGTTACAGCTAATAAAGCCAACAAATGAGATAAAATGAAAACATTAATCTTAACAATTAATTATAATTATTGGATTATAATAATCTAGATTAACAAATTAATCCAAAAGAAACTTTAAAAAAACAGGGAAAAAGAAGAGGGGACAAATAGAAAATTAATACCAAGATGATCAGATCCATATCAATAAATGTATCAACAATAACATTAAATGTAAATGGTCTAAATACTCCGATTAAAAGGCAGACTTTTTCAGATTAGATGCAGGAGCAAGACCCAACTATATGCTGCCGGTAGAAAACACATTTTAAATATAAAGACACACTAAATTACAAGTGAAGTGATGGAGAAAGATAGACCATGCTAACACTAACCAAATATAGCTGGAACTACTATATTAATACCAAACAAAGCAGATTTCAAACAAAGGAAATAACCAGGGATAAAGAAAGGGTTTTCATAATGACAAAGGGGTCAATTCCTCAAGAGGACATAATAATCCTAAATATCACCTAATAACAGAAAATCAAAATAATTGAAGCAGAAACTGATGTAACTGCAAGGAAAAATATAGAAATTCATAGTTATGGTCAGAGAATTCAGTAACCCTCTCTCAATAATTGACAGAACAGGTAGACAAAAACTCAGTAAGGAAATAGAATATTTGAGCAACACTATCACCTAAGTTGACCTAATTGACATTTAAGGAACATTCCACCCAACAGTAGCATAATATACATTATTTTCAACTGTACACATAATGTTTGCCAAAATAGGTCAAATTTTGGGCCATAAAACGTCTCAAAAAATGTACAATGTTCCAAGCCATACGAAGTTTGTGCTCCACTCACAGTGGAATTAAATTTATAATCAGTAACATAAAGATCTCTGGAAAATCCTCCAAACACGTGGAAACTATAACAACACATTTCTAAATAAGCCATGGGTCAAAGAAGAAATCAAATTAGAAAATATTTTGAACTAAATGAAAACAGAAACACAATAAATCAAAATTTATGAGATGTCACTAGAGCATTTAGAGAGAAATAGGGAGACTAAACATCAATATTAGAAAACAGAAGTCTCAAACTTAAGATCTCAGCTTCCACATTAAGAGCAGAAAAAGAAGAGCAAGTTAAACCCAAAGTAAGTAGAAGAAAGGAAATAATAAAGGCCGGAGCGGAAACTAATGAAACAGAAAGCAGACAGACAACAGAAAAAAGCCATAACATCAAAACTGTTTCTTTAAGAAGATCAAAAAAATTGATAGACATGGAGCAAGACTGATCAGAAAAAAAAGAGAGAAGTCACAAATTACCAAAATCAGGAGAGAAAAGTGATATCATATCAGAATCAAAAGACAATGATAGGAAAATAAGGGAATATTATGAACTATTTTATGCCAATTAATTTGACAATTTAGATGAAATGGACAAAGTCTTTGAAAGACACAAACTGTCAATGCTCACTCAAGAAGAAATAGATAACCCAAATAACCCTAAATTAAATAAATTTAATTTGTAACCAAAAATCTTCTCACAAACACACACAAAAACTCTACTCCCAGGTAGCTTCACTGGTGAATTCTATAAAATATTTAAGGAATAAAGATTCACAATTCTATAAAATAAAATTAAAAAGGAATCCTTCCCAGCTCATTCTGAGACCAGCACTACACTGACTCAAAAACCAGACAAGATATTAAAGAAAAGACAGACAAATATCCCTCATGGATATAGGTGCAAAAATTCTCAACAAAATTTTAGCTAATCTCTCTGACAACATTTCAAAAGCAAAAGGCATTTTGACTGAGCAGTGTTTACCTCAAGAATGCAAGGTTGGTTTAACATTCAGAAATTAATCAATGTAATTGACCATATTAACAAACTGTGAAAAGAAAACTCATTTTATCACCTCAATAGACATAGAAAAATGCATTTGATAAAATCCCGCATCTATTCGAGATAAAAACCCCCATCAAACAAAGACTAGAAGGACATCTCCCAAACATCAACAGATGGAATGGTACTTAATGGTGAAAGACAGACACTTTCCTCTTGAGATCAGAAACAGCACTCTTCTATTCAACATGGTACTAGAGTTTCCAGCCAGTACCATTAGGCAAGAAAAAGAAATTAAAGGCATTCATATTGGAGAGGAAAAAGTAAAATTGTCTTTACTTGCATATGACATGATCATCTATACAGAAATCCAATGGAATCTACAAAAAAGCTAATAGAACTAGCAAGTGAATTTAGCAAGGCTCCGGAATACAAGATCAATATATAGAAATCAACTGTATTTCTATATACTTGCAACAAACAATTGGAAATTGAAAACATAATAATACCATTGACATCAGCCTAAAAAACATGAGATACTCAGGGATTATCTAACAGAAGAAGTGAAAGAACTATACACCGAAAACTACAAAATAATGTTGAGAAAAATTAAAGACGACCTAAATAAATATAGTGTGTACACGAGTGAAAGACTCAATATTGCTAAGATGTCAATTCTCCACAAATTGATCTATAAAATCGATGCAATCGCAATCAAAATTCCAGCAGCCTTTTTAAAATTTGCTGATTGAATCTAAAATTCATACAGAAATGCAAAATACCTACAATAGGCAAAACAACATTAAAAACGAGATCAAATTTGGAGAACTAACACTACCTGATTTCCAGATTATAATGAGCTTACAGTAATCAAGACAGTGTAAATCTGTTGAAAATACAGACCAAAAAGAATCAATGAATGGGATAGATAGTCTAGAAACACAGCCACACTATGTGGACAACTGATCTCGACCAAGTTTCAAAGGAAACTTGATGGAGAAACAATAGCCTTTTCAATAAATGGTAACAACAATTGGATGTCCATACTTAAAAAGATGACTTGAGCTTATTTTTCTTAGCCTGTCACACTGTTACAAGTGGAGAGAAATTTCCACTTCAAAGCAAAAACACTGTTTTACTTCACAAAGTAAAAAAGTGGCGAGGATGTGGGGTTGTCAAGAGTCATTAGGCCACCAAACCAACACGGGGCCTTGAATCCTTGAGAGGTACATGCAAGTGCTGTTAGGTTGACATAAATAAAGGAGAAACAGAGAACAATGATAATAAAAATACTGTAAAAAAAAAGTCTACTCATTGGTCATAAAGGAAACTTTTTGGATGACATGTCTACCCAGACTAGGGAAACTAAAGAAAAAATAGGCAAGTGGGACTTTATCAGATTAAAGAGCTTCTACCAGACAAATGAAACCAGAATCAAAATGAACAGAAAACCCACCAGCTGGGAGAAAATATTTGCAAAACATATATCTGACAAGGGGTTAATCTCCATAATATATAAAGAACTCACACAGCTGAACAACAGAAAACAAACAACCCGGTCAAAAAATGTGCAGAGGAAATGAATGGGCACTTCTCCAAGGAAGATATACAGATGGCCAATAGGCACATGAAAAGATGTTCAACATCACTAATCATCAGGGAGATGCAAATCAAGACAACACTAAGATATCACCTCACATCCATTAGAATGGCTATAATCACCAAGACAAGAAACAACAAATGTTGGAGGAGATGTGGAGAAACAGGAACCCCCCTACACAGCTGGTGGGAATGCAAACTGGTGCAGCCTCTATGGAAAACAGTATGGAGATTCCTCAAAGAATTAAAAATAGAGATGCCCTATGATCCAGCTATCCCACTACTGGGAATCTATCAAACAAACCTGAAATCAACAATCCAAAGAGGCTTATGCACCCCTATGTTCATTGCAGCATTATTCACCATAGCCAAGAAGTGGAAGCAACCTAAGTGTTCCTCGACTGACAATTGGATTAAGAAAATGTGGTATATATATACAATGGAATACTACTCAGCCATAAAAAAGACAAAATCGTCCCATTTGCAACAACATGGATGGACCTGGAGGGTATTACGTTAAGTGAAATAAGCCAGAAAGAGAAAGACAAACACTGTATGATCTCACTCATATGTGGCATATAAACCAACACATGGACAGAGAAAACTGTATTGTGGTTACCAGGGGCAATGGGGGTTGGGGGTGGGCACGAGGGGTGAAGGGAGACATATATATGGTGATGGACAAACAGAAATGTACAATCCAAAATTTCACAATGTTATAAACTATTAAACATCAATAAAAAAATAAATAAATAAAGTTGTTGAATCCCAGCAGAAAAAAAAAGTCTACTGTTTCAAAAGAACTTTTTTTCAGAAGTTCAGATGAGGTGTCATAAATATGCAGGGGAAGTGGGAGGCTGGTCGCTTGTCAAGTTTCAAAGACTTTCCGGAACTGGAGGCGGTTCTGTTGGAGGTTGTTGATAAAACTGAGGGCAAGCTGGGAGACTGTGGGCACGACCAGGGACCTGCAGGGCTCCAAGAGGCCAGTTTCAGAGTGTGACCTGCTCTAACCTGGAATAACAGTCGGACTGCTGGAGGCTCTAGAACAGACCTTCAGCCCTCCTGCTCCTGGCAGAGGAGTCGTATTGCAGGGACAGCCTCAGACTCTACCCACCCCTAACGCTCTCCAAGTTCACCAGCGAAGTTCAAAAGGAAGGTGGTGTTATCTCTGTTTTATTGAGGAAACTGGTCTGCCCAGAAAATACATCTCACGCCTCCCGGCTCTGTCAGCCTCTCAGTCTGGGAGGAAACCCTGCAGCAAACTGTAACACCTTCAACAGGCTCTCCCCTCGGAGCAAAGCTGCTCAGACGCTCCTCCCACAGAAAAGAGCCCCCGGTTTGCCGGACCCCATAGTGCTGAGTGAGGGAGATCAGCATGAGCTGAGCCACGAGGAGCCCAGACCCCAGGACGTGTCACCTGAGCCGGTCACCAGGCGGGGTGTCTAAGACTCAAGACCTCACGGCCACAGCTTCCAAGGCTGCGGTGATTCATCTCCCATAATACATCCTGAAACATCAGAGATTACTCCATAGCCAGACTGGTTAAAAGTTGTAAAATTGCAGTGATTAGATAGAAAAATCTGGTTCAGTTTCTTTGGGAAACATTCCAGCTGTAGTGAGAGCCCAATACAGAGCCGTTGTACACTTAGAGTTGAGAGGTGCTAAATCTCGAGGGGAAAGTGAGGTAACACTTCCCAGGCCTCCTTTATTTCTACCCAGGAAGCTACAAAGTTGTTTAAAATGGGAGAACTCTCTGAGACTTTACGGGGCTATAAACTCTATGTCTCAGACGTAACCGAAACCAGATAGTTATTTTCTCCAGAGGAGGTGGGAGGAGAGAGGTGTGGGGAAGGGTGGGCGGGGGAAAGAATGGGGGTTAGTTTTTATTTGATGGGGTGGACGAACAGGAGATGGAAGTCCTGAATCATTTTATTAGGAGTCATGACTTGGATTTATAGGATGGCTTTCTTCTGAAGATCTAAAGACGTTGTCATACCTACTATTTTGTTTCTGTTTGTAGCAACCTGAGAAACAAGACACTGTTGTGAAATACACATCAAATGCAGAAATGCTGCCTAAAGAAGAAAAGGAAAAGCACCTGAGAACCGTACAGACCTGCATGACCCCAGAGGACGAGCAGCCCCTCCCCACTCTAGACGGGGAGAGACAGTGGTTGTGCAGGCAAATGTCACCTGTCACCGATGCAGCCCAGTCCCTGCAACCCCGCAGACACTCCCAGTCCTCGCTGCTGCCTAACTTCCACCAGGGGAACCCTGGGCAGGGGCAGAAGGACTGCCCCTTCCCAGGCATCTTTTTCAATCCTTTTTTTTAAAAAAATAGACTTCATTTTAGAGCAGTTTTAGGTTCACAGCAAAATTGAGGAGAAGGTACAGTGATTTGCCACATACTGCCTACCCCCACACACGCACAGCCTCCCCCACCATCAACATCCCCACCAGAGTGGTGCATTGGTTACAATAGATGGACCTACATGGACACGACGCAATCACCCAGAGTCCACAGTCTACATTAGGGTCCCCTCTTGGTGTTGGACATTCTTTGGGTTTGGACAAATTATAATGATGTGTATGATGTGTATCCACCATTATAATATCACACAGAGGAGTTTCACTGCCCTAAAATCCTTTGTGCTCCACCTGTTCATCCCTCCCTCCGCCAATCCCTGGTAACCGCTGATCATTTCACTGTCGCCATAGTTTTGCCATTTCCAGAATGCCATAGAGTTGGAATCACACAGTCTGTAACCTTTTCAGATTGGCTTCTTTCACTTAGTGATGTGTATTCAAGGGTCCTCCACGTGTTTTCATGGCTCGATAGCTCATTTCTTCTTAGTGCTGAAAAACATTCCACTGTCTGGATGAACCACAGTTTATTTATCCACTTACCTACTGAAGGACATCTTGGTTGCTTCCAAGTTTTGGCAATTATGAATAAAGCTGTTATACATATCCGTGTGCAGTTTTTGTGTGTGCATAAGTTTTCAACTCCTTTGGGTAAATACTAAGGAGTGGGATTGCTGGGTCATATGGGAAGAGTAGTTTAGTTTTATAAGAAACTGCTAACTGTCTTCCATTTGGCATTCACACCAGCAGTGAATGGGAGCTCCTGTTGACCAGGCAGGCCTCAGCGGGAACCCAGCAGAGCCGGAATAAACCGGGAGGACAGCCTCTCCTCCGAGCTTCACCTGCTGAGAACTGCAGGGATGGGACCCCTGGGTATCAGACCTGGTCATGTTTGCAGGGGGTCCCAGAAAAAGTGTCTGGTGTCCTAAGTCAGCAGTGGGCACAGTGTCGCCTCTGGGACCCTGTGGGCACAGGTGATAGGTCCTTCTGTTTCACTGATTTGTTTAAGCATCAAATAAGACTGAGCACCTACTGCGTGCCAGACACGCCACTGGAGTGTCAGGCTCCCCCCAGTTGCTCCCCACCTCCAGCCTCAGCTGTCCTCCAATCCTGAAATGATGCTGGTCGTGGTGCCATTTAAACCAGAAGGGTCACCTTCTGCAAGGCGGAGAGCAAGGTAGGGTGGTAACGTAGCTCACTGCCCGCACCTCACAGGGGCCCTAATACTTGGCTACGCTGTCACAGAACAATTTGTCACGTAGCTGTGGAGACGGAAGCACGGAGATGTAGAAATCTGAACACAGGGACATTCTATGGGACAAATCACGTGTTTCCTCTAAACAAAGATAAATAAGTAGATAAATACATAGAGATAGAAGATGCTTTTAGAATAAAAGAGAATTAAGTGAACTAACAACCTAGTGCAATGTGTAGCCCTTGTTTGGATCCAGATTTTATGCCAAATGTAGAAAGTCATTTTAGAGATAATCAAGGGAGTTTGAATATGCACTGGGCATCAGATGGTATTAAAGGGTTTGTTAGAGGTGGTAGCATCATGTCTGTTACATTAAAGAGTAAGTGTCCTTTGGGATTAGAGATGTGCACGGAGGGACCTAGCAGTAACAACACATGCAGTCCGTTATTTTCTCGAATAAACTTCAACAGAAACAAATCAACCCACCGACCCGCCCAGGTCAGGTGGAGGGGCAGATGCCTGGCTCTCAAACTTTGGCATATGTCGGAATCCCCTGGAGGGACTGTTCAACGCAGACGTCCGGGCCCACCCAAGCTTCCTATTGATGCCGCAGGGCCATGGTAGGGTCTAGAACGTGCATTTCTAATGAATTCAGGTGATGCTGACGCTCTCGGCTCAGAGAGAACCACTGTATAGAAGAAACAAGATTGAAAATGTCGAGAATCTTTGAAGCTGGATTTGGGGTCTGTGGGGTTTCCTTATACCATTCACTCTACATTTGTGTGCTTGAAATGGAAGGTTTTTAAACAATATATTCTCTACACCTGTTTAGAGCTGAAAACACATTGACAATTCAGAAATCAAATTCTTGACACTATCTTCCTCTACCCAATCCTTCCATGAGAAATCCAGTAGCCACTCAGTAGAAACTCAACCAGCCCAACCGCCGAGGGCCATTATCATCTCTCTTCTCAGTCTTCCGCAGAGATGCTGGTGAGAGGGATGTAGCCACAGACAAACCGTGCAGGGAAAAGTGACAGGTGGGGGGTTCCTGGCGGTTCACCACGATGGGAAAATCCATGTTGAATAATGACATTTAAGTTTTATCAAATCAGTTGGCTGTTAAAGCATTTAGTACCATTTGGTTGTGAATGACAGAAACCCACATGTCACATCTCCTTCCCCTCTCCCCAGGGAGACAAACATGAAACAGTGGTTTAAACAAGAGAATCCTTTGTTTCTCTTTCATCTCGGGCCACCCGAGCTGGTGAAGGGCCAGTTCCCTACTCCACTGGCGGAAGGAGGTGGATGGGACAGGAGGAATCCGGAAGGTTCCCGAGGCTACAAGACTCCCCAACGTCTCCATCAGGGGTCTGCTCCACCTGCCAGGGTGGCAGGGAGATGGGCCTGCACAGTCACAAAGGGGACAGATTGCAGGAGCCCGAGCTCTCTGCCTGGGTGTACGGCCAGCAGAAAGCGCAACGAAAGGACCACGTTCCTGCTCTTGACACTCAGGACCCAGCAAAGCCCCAGGACCTGACCTTTCAAATCGGTCCGGGCCATTCAATCAAGTCTCTTCTAACGTCCCGTTGCCCCATCCAGAAAAAACGGGACAAGAAGTACCTCGTCACCCATCAGCAGAGTGGGGTTTGAAGCCGGGTCTCCCAGAAAAAAGAGACGAGGAACCCATCACCTGTCCTGTTCTGCGACAACACTCCTTGGTGCCGGGGCAGGGACAGGCCTCTTGGTTGGCCCGCAAGAAAGCAAGCACGAGTTTACATCTTGCCTCCATCCAAAATGGGTGAAGTTGGCAATTTCAGCCTAATCTACTTCCTGCAAATTTGCTTACCTAAAAATAGCTTACATGTTAGCAGATAAAATCCCTTTTGAGACCCACAATAACCCCGGGTTGACAAGGCAGATGCTGTGATCCCAGGTGTAGGAGGGTGGGGATGGACTTTGTCAAGCGTCCCCTGCAGGTGGCGAAGGTCCCCTGGGAGCAGCGGTCCACACCAAGAGAGGACAGGGGCTGTCCTGTCCCTGAAGCCATTTGGAAGAGCTTCTCTACTTTGTTCTGCAAGGAGAATTTGTCTTAAGGCCATAGAGACCTCTGTCTATTTAAAATAAAATGACATGATTAATACATATGCCTTGTAGAAAAGTTATAAAATGTAGATTAAAAAAATATCCTATTTCCACGATAAGGCTCTGCTAACTATATAATTGTATGTGTGGTGTGGTATGTGTGTGTGATGTGTGTGATGTGTGTGTGTGGTGCGGTGTGTGTGGTGTGTGTGTGGTGTCTGTGTGTGTCACAGTGCACATATTACTCAGTATATTCTGCTTTTTTGCATATGTATAACTTATTTTAATGTAAAAACCTGAAGTGAACCCTCAGTGCTCAAGAATTTTCACCCCTTAATGAAAGCCTTAAAATTATTGAGGTTCAGAAGACAAAGCCTTGGAAATGCAAACTTGGACTCCACTGGGCAATTAGCGTTCACAGTGATGCCAGGTTTAAACCATAATCTGGAGATATTCGGGCAAAGCTGAGCTGAGCACAACGGAAACCTCGCTCCCCTGCCGTCGGCTCTGGAGGGCCAGTAACTCCAGGGGTCTGGAGGACAGCTGGCCGGAGGGCTGGCCCTCGTCTGGTCCCTTCCACCAAGGACCGGGGCTCAGTTCCAAGCCCCCGGGCTCCCCTGGGCCCCTTCCAGGAGAAGGTGGGGGAGCCGGGCTCTGCGTGTGCTGCCTTGTCCTTTCCCTCCGCGGGGACGGGAGAGAGGTCCAAAGGCCACCCGTCAGCCGGGGGGTGGATGGCAAGGAGACTTAGAGCCCAGCCTGCGTCCAGGAGTGGGCGAGCAGGGCCGGTAAGTGGAAGTGGAGAGGGGGAGGCAGTGGGGAGACAGGGGAAGCCAGGCCCCACTGCGGGGAGACAGGCTGTGCTGCCGCCTCCCGCGCAGGAAACCACAGACTCCTCTTCCTCGTGTGAACGGCGTTAGAGGGGCAGCGCTTTCAGACCAGCACACAAACCTTTTTAATCACACCATGTATCGGAAATGACATTATGATTGCAGGGTGGATCGGCAAAATGACCGCTGGTGTGGGCCAGCCGAGGAAACGTGCCACACGCCCATGTCTTCACT
The DNA here is from genome assembly GCF_057802395.1 of Ceratotherium simum simum. Classification (NCBI taxonomy): domain Eukaryota; kingdom Metazoa; phylum Chordata; class Mammalia; order Perissodactyla; family Rhinocerotidae; genus Ceratotherium; species Ceratotherium simum. The sequence goes on along the minus strand of NC_141919.1, from coordinate 54,065,483 downwards.
GAGGTGGGCCCGAGTTCCACACAGCACACTGAGGAGGCGCCTTCCAAACCCCGGCCCTGGGAGGCGGAGGCCGGCCCGGAGCACGGACACAGGCTGGGTTGTTATTGGCTCACCCCTCCTTCCCTCCCGCACTGGACAGCGCCCAGACCCTGCTCTGGGTCCTCCCTGTGGGGTGCAAAGATGGAGAGAGATGGGACTGTGGCTGGCCTGGTGGAGGGCGGCCCCAGTGACCAGCCCTCCCAGGATCCATGTCCTCCGGCGGCCCGTCCCTCGAATCTGGGCTGGGACCTGCTTTAACCAATAGAATGTGGCAGAAGTGAAGCAATGCCAGATCCCAGACTAAACCCCAAGAGGCCTGGCAGCCTGAGCCACCCCAAAGGAAGTACGGCTGCTTGATGGAGAGATCCGGTGCAGAGGCAACAAGGGGAAGCCCCATCCATGGCAAGGAGAAGCCTGGGCTGGCATGGAGAGAGATGTTCCCAGCCCCCGCCTACTCACCAGCTGAGTTAGGGCCCCCGCCTGTTCCGTCCCAACCTCTGGCCCTAAAATGGCAGCCCAGGAGACCCTGAAGCCATGCACCTCGCTGGCTTCCCCATCCATCTGTGGATTTCTGTGTTTGCCCCTCCCTCCCGCCCTGCCCCATAAGTCAGTTGTGCATCTGCTGTTCTGGTCCTTGGCAGGAAACCTGCCACCCTGCTGCCCCCCCAGGACAAAGCAAAGACCAAATAATCTACCTTCAGACAGGAGGTACCTGAAAGAGATGCTTACCCTGGAGCACAGAGGACCTCGGCCACTCAAGGAAAAAGGTTAAACGTTGAAATGAGGTCAGAGCAGATCTGCACCTAAATGCCTTTAATAGGAGGGGAGATGTCCGTGTTCTGAGGGCTGAGTGTTCTTTCTGAAGGCGGAGGTAAACCATACCAGTGGTCTCCAATCCTGGCTGATTGTTGGAATCACCTGGAAAGATATTTCAAGAACGTTGAGGAGCTTTTGAAAACACGGGTCCCCAGACCTGAGGTTCTGATGAGTGTCTGTGTCTGGGAACCCTGGACCCTGATGGCGTATTAAGACGCCATCCAACAGCTGCCCTGCAGTTAGATGGTGTTACTTCTGTTTCTCTCACCAACTCAGAATGAGCTCTTAGCAACAGCAAGTCATGAGAGATGTCGTTTTCATCAGTAGAAAGAAAATTATGGCAAAACCTTATTGTTATTACCATTTACTGTATATTCGTAACAAGTTTTCGTTGGAAAAACTGTTTTGTTCTGTAGAGATGCAAGTATTTATTTTTAAATAATTCAATCTTAACTGTTGTTAGCACTGTTTCTTAATAATGAAAAGAGAGAGTTGATAGCTAAAGGTTTGAATAGCCAAAAAGAAATTCATATCCATTGGTATTTATAGTCAAGCAGGATTTAAAATTCGTTTTCACAATAAATTCAGCTCATTTTTGTTGAATTGTGGCTATTACTCAGTGGCAGGCTCTGTGCTTGGGAGGAAGCATTTAATCCTCCTGACAACCAGGAGACGGGTCCTGCTCTGCACCCAGCCCACAGGATCACGAAGCCCGTTCGTGATGGGCTGATGTGCAGTGATGGGAGCCCGTGGGGGACCAGGGGACAACCCCTTATCACACGCCCTCTTTTGACCTCTGTGCTTTGAGATAGAAGCAAGAACAAGCGAGTGAGACTGTAAGAGGAAAGCCCTCCTGTGCCACACAGGAGCCGCAGGGAGAACACGTACCCTAGAGGAGGCGGTAAACTGCACGATGGGCACAAACACGCCCCAGCTCATTAAATGCTCACAGGAAGAACACCCTCGGGTCACTGGCACCTGGATTATTAAATAAAGTGTGACCAGGCTCCAAACGCCGCTTAGCGACCCCTTCACAATCACTATCCCCCCAAAATACCCACTCTGCTGATTTCTATCCCCGTACATAAGTCTGCCTGGCTTCTGAGTGTTGGAAATGCAACCATGCTGTGTGTGTTCCTTCGTGTCTGGATCTTCTGGCTCAGCATCACGTCTGCGAGATTCCCCCGTGTCACCGCACGGAGCTGAGCTCCGCCATTCTCCTGCTGAGTGGTGTTCTTTTGTGTCAGCAGACCACCGCTGGTGCAAGCTTCCTATCCTCAGGTGGCATTGGGCAGTTTCTGATTTGGAGCTTTCATAATGAAGTTTCCACGCGTGATCTCGTGCATGTCTCCTGGTGAACATCTGTGCATCCACACACACTCTTGGGCGTGTCTCTTGGTGAACATCTGTGCATCCACGTGCTCTCGTGCATGTCTCCAGGTCGACAAATGGACACACTTCTGTTGGGCATATTCCTGGCGGGGAACTGCTGGGTTGTAGGGTAGGCATACATTTAGCTTTAGCAGGTGTTGCCAAACAGTTTTCTAAAGTAGTTGTGTTAATTTATCCTCCCACCAGTGGTATATGAGGGTTCCATACATTCATTATTCATTATTTATTATTCAATATTGTTCCTCCTTATTGATTTGTAGACGTTCTTTACATATCCTGGCTATAAGCCCTTTTGGGGTATTTGTAGAAATAGCAAATATCTTCTCCACTCTCTAACTTGCCTTTTATACTCTTAGTATTGTCTTTTGATGGACAAAAGTCTGTGTTTATGACCCTTTTTAAATCCAGTTACTAGTTATTTCTCCTCTTCCCTCTTCCTCCTCCTCCCTCCCCTCTTTCCTCCCTTCTTCTCTCCCAGTCTGTCTGGAGCTCTATCAGTTTTATTAGTCTTTTCAAAGAGCCAGCTGCTGGCTTTGTTGATTTTCTGTACTGCATGTTTGTTTCTATTTCATTGGCTCTGCTCATCTCATTATTCCCTTCCGTCAGGTTTCTTTGGGTTAAACTTGCTATTCTCTTTCTAACGTTTTGAGAGAATCACGTGAGTAATTAACTTCGGTCTTGATTCTTTCATAATAAATATGTTTAAGGCCATAATTTTACCTCTAAGTAGTGCTGTTTTTGCAGCCCACGTCTTGATATGACATATTATTATTAACATTCCACCTAAAATATTTTCCAATATTCATTGAATTTTTTTGATCAATGGATTATTTAAAAATGTGTCTCCTAATTTCTGAACATTTGAGTTACCTTTCGACTGTTGATTTCTAACTTAATTCCATTGTGGCCAGAGAGCATACGCTGTAAGATTTCAATCCTTTCTATGTGCTTAAGGTCTGTGGCTCTGACCAAGGCCCCGCTGCCCCAGAGTCCCAGCTTACCCACCACAGTTCCATGTCCTTGGAGGAGTGGAAATGCTCAAGAACCGTGTGTAAACGTAAGCCTAAAAAGTCACTGCAGTGAAGAAGTCCAAAGAGTATTTGGAGTTCTCCTCCAGGAGGTAAGGTTAATTCTGTTTTCCCTCTCTGCTTGAGAATGGGTGAGACTTAGTGACTTCTAGAATAGAGCTGGAAAAGGGAAAAGTAGTAACCTGACGGTGGAGAAATCAGACGTGACCTTAACTAGCGCTGAAGGTTAACATCACCCGCGACGTCCAGCAAATGTCACGACCTCCCGAGAAGATGTCAGGAGCTTCGCCTCTGCAGTTTTATTTCTGAAAACCTATAACCTGAGTCTAATCATGAGAAAAAATCAGACAAACCCAGATTGGGGGACATTCTACAGGACACCTGGCCAGTTCTCCTCAAGACGGTCAAGGTGATCAAAAATGAGGAAAGACTAAGAAACTTATCATGGGCCGGAGGAGACTGGAGAGGCATGACAGCTGGATGGAACGCGACGCCCTGGACCGGATCCAGGAACAGACAGAGGCCGTTAATGGAAAAGCTGGTGACGCGGAGTAAAGTGTGTGCTTTAGTCGTGACAAAGGTACCAAGATACTTAACAACGGGGGAGTTGGGTGAGGGGTGTACGGACTTCTCTGTACTGTCTTTGCAGTTTTTCTCTAAATCTAAAACTATTCTACAAGAAAGAGTTTATGAAAAGAAGACAGAGAAGGAAGAGAAGTAGATGCAGCTGCAGCAAACCCTGTGTTGCCGGCTCCTCTCAGGGTGCTCCCGAGCCCTTGGCTCCGACACAGCGCTGTTTCTCCACTTGAAGTTGACAACTGGGGGCTTATAGTGAGTGACTCCTCCCAAAGAACCTCAAATACACTCGTGCCTTGAAGCGAGACGTGGCGGAGTCTGGGTCTCATGGGCCATATTCCACCAGCGTTGACAGTGTCATACAGTGCCTACGACTTTGGGTGGTAAAACATAATTAGAGCCATTCTCTTTGCTAGTGAGAGGCGACCACTGGCTTGCTCCCACTCTCTCTCAAATCCAAACCAGCCCAGATCTTAAAGTTTAATTCTATAGGTTTTGGAAATTTTTCTCTCTCTTTCTTTTTTTGTTTTGTGAGGAAGATCAGCCCTGAGCCAATTCTCTGATGCCAATTCTCTTCTTTTTGCTGAGGAAAATTGACCCTGAGTGAACATCTGTGCCCATCTTCCTCTACTTTATATGGGATGCAGCCACAGCATGGCTTGACAAGTGGTGCGTTGGTGCACGCCCAGGATTCGAATCTGGAACCCCGAGCCACTGAAGCTAAGTGCGTGCACTTAACTGCCATGCCACCGGGCCAGCCCCACAATTAAAAGTTTTTAAAGATGCTGAAAGAGCTGACTATGGGTTTGTCTGCCTTCACCCTTGTACAGACGTGTGTTGCCGTATTAGTGACGGGTCGGGGCCATGCTGGCTGCGTGGACACTGATTGTGGAGCTGGTTTTCATGACAGGGACTCCAAGCTGGTTTTGAGGTGCCCCTCCAGAAGCCCCTCCCCAGTCATTGATGATGATGATGGTGGTGGTGATGATGATGGTGGCTCCAAATGGTTAAATCCAAATGGTGTTAGTATCTCTGTTATATAAATGAGAAGATTGAAGCTGAAGGGCTTCACAGGATGTGCCCACAGACAAGTTCAGCAATTAAAAAAAATGTGTGCATATGGAGCAGGCCATCTCTGGAGGCCATAAGTCTTTCAGAAATGGTCACTCCAATTATTTTTGGTCCCAAACCTTACTTCTCACATGTTTCCTCCTCACCAACCTCAATCTCTTTGTTCTCAAGCTACTAAGAAGATATACAGTCCTGACCATCCAAAGCTAACAGATTTCCTGGAGTCTGTTTGGATCTCTGGGAAATTCTAGAGTCATTCTAAAATAAAGGTTTTATGTGTTTTGAAAAGTCCAGACATTTTCATCAAAGTTGTTCTAAAGGACTGTAAACCCCATGGTAGGTGTGGTCATCTGTGTGTCATTGACCAGGAAACAGGGTCTGGGGCGGGCTAAGGGTCTGCCCACGTCCTGAGTGAGGGAAGGAGGGAGAAGGCCCTCCTGCATGTCCTGATCTCACTCAAGGGTAAACTGATGAACAGCCAGCTCTGACGAAAAGGCATCGCTGAGAAGAGGGCTGCTCCTCTCCTAACTGGGGGGGAGAAATCATGTTTTGGAATAGCCCTACCTCCAGCACAGCTAAGGAGTTGGTGAGGCTGCATTGACACCCTCAGCCCCTGTTGGAGGTCCCACTTCCTGCTGTTCCCCTTCCCAGAGACCCAGCCCTGCTTCCAGGAGCCTCAGTCATCTCCACTTGGCGGGGGGGTGTCTGTCAGTGTAATGAGGTCCATGTTGATTTTAAGTCTACAATGTAATGATGACATTGAATGTCTTCTCTTGTGTTGAAGAAATCTCCAGAGATTTACAAATCTCTTTGCCTCCAAAGAGGCCGAAGGTTCAAGGTGGGAAACTGACTGATGGTGTCTGGTGGAAGGAGGGACCCGTGGATTAATTCTGCAAGTGTTCTGCAGAGAGCCAGGCCCTGGGATGGCAAAGACGAGACATCTGACTGCTTTGGCGGTAAGAGAAACGTGAATTTTCAACGTTTCAAACTGACTACATCTTTGAATACAATCTTTTATTTTAATCTTACACACACATACGCACACACACAAACACCTGGAAGATTTAGAACTTCCATGATCAGCAAAAAGGGAATCCCAATGGGAACGTATAACTTCCCAGCAAATTCTTACTAGATACACCCTGGAACCCCCATGTCAACTGTAAGATTTATTCTACTGCAGTTTTTCTTTTTATGAATCAGAAAGTGATGGTGTGGGGCCAGCCCCATGGCTTAGCGGTTAAGTGCGAGTGCTCTGGTACTGGTGGCCGTGGTTCGGACCCCGGGCGCGCACCTTCGCACCGCTTTTCCAGCCATGCTGAGGCCTCATCCCACATACAGCAACTACAAGGATGTGCAACTATGACATACAACTATCTACTGGGGCTTTGGGGAAGAAAAAAAAGGAAGAGGATTGGCAATAGATGTTAACTCAGAGCTGGTCTTCCTCAGCAAAAAGAGGAGGATTAGCATGGATGTTAGCTCAGGGCTGATCTTCCTCACAAAAAAATAAATAAATAAATAAATAAAACTGTTTTAAAAAAAAAAAAGAAAGTTATGGTGAAGATGATGGTGATGATGATGATATATGTAAGAAGCAAAATCTGACAATGGTTTTCAGTAGGAAAAAAAATAGCTTCAAGACCCTAGAGAATCCCTGAAATTCAGTTGCTTTATTAGAGCAAAGAGTTCTCCTTTTGTTGGCTTAATAGTTGACACTGGCTTAGGAAACTAGTTCCAGTGTGGTCTCAGGACAGTGCATGAGAAAGGCCCAGGCAGAGTCTCATCCAGCCGGTCTAGGGTGGGGCCTGAGGTTCTGCATGTCTACGGAGCTCCCAGGTGGTCCCCGTGCTGACGGTCTGCAGACCAGGCTTTGAATAGCAAAGTTACAGGCACTGAATTCCCCAATGTGACCACGGACTGGTGGTCTCCAATCATCCAGGTCTGCCCAGATGTTCTGATCAGAATCGGCATTGTAGCAGTATCCCCATGCGATTTGGCGGCCACCCAAGAGATCCCTATTTAGTGAGCATAGGGAGGGCCTAGAGCCTCTACATTTACAAATCTCCAAAAGTGATTCCCACACAAGCAGAAGGAAGAGGGACGTGGGACGCAGGAAAACAGAGCACTGGGCTCCTTACATGACCACAGGTCCTCTCTGCCCCCAAATATACAGTCCCAGTGGCTGAGGTTGCTGGGGCTGCTGTAACAGAGCACCGCAGACTGGTGGCTTAGGCAACGGAAATTCAGCTTCTCACCGTTCTGGAGGTGAGAAAGCAGAGATGGAGGGGTCGGCAGGGCTGGTTCCTTCTGAGGCTGTGAGGGAGAATCTGTTCCAGGCCTCTCCTCAGCTTGTGGGTGACTTTCTTCACGTTTACATGGTGTTCTCCCTATGTCTCTGTGTCTAAACTTCCCTTGTCTATAAGGACACCAGTCATACTGGATTAGGGCCCACCCTAACGACCTCATTTTAACTTGATTACGCCTGCAAAGACACCATCTCTAAATAATGTCCCATTCTGAGATACTGAGGATCAGGACTTCAGTGTCTGAATTTAGGGGAGGGGGCACAATTCAGCCCATAACACCCTGAAAAGTGGGGTCAGGGCAGCCCAGAGATATTGCACAATGCAAGCACTAAGACCCTCTGGAACGGATCTGCCCCACATGCACCAGGAAGCTCTGCTGGGACCCTTTGCACACCAGACCCCTTCTTTCTCCGCTGTTGCCTCAGAACAAATGGACCACAAGTGCTTACTTTGGTGCGAGGCTGTAAATGACCCTTTTGTGACAAAGAACTTTGAAGGCCCTGCACCTCGACCTTTGAGGTTTACCTACAATTTCCACAGCCTAGAAAGTTCACAGGCAAGAGTCCTTCAGGTTTGCAGCACGAGAGACAGCAGAGGGCTTATTGTCATCTGCAGACTTGGGGCTCCTTGGCCGGCCACCTTTGCTTCTCCTTTCTATCCACCTCACATCTATTCCACCACTGTTTACCTGGGAAAATTTAAAAACAAATGAAAGCTTCAGTCTTCTGCCCAATTGTCTCACTTTGATCTAATCTATTAAACATAATAATGTAGGGGTTTTTTGCTGAGGAAGACCAGCCCTGAGCTAACATCTGTGCCCATCTTTCTCTACTTTATATGGGACGCCACCACAGCATGGCCTGACAAGTGATGCGTAGGTCTGCGCCTGGGGTCTGAACCTGCGAACCCCAGGTTGCCGAAGTGGAGCAGGCAAACTTAACCACTACACCACCGGGCTGGCCCCAATAATGTAGGTTTTTGCAAGCTCATACCTAAGATCACAAAGTGGAACTCTGAGAATCCCCAACTTCATCTAGCCCAACAGAAGAACTGAAAACTAAGTGTGGTTAGATGTGGCTCATTCGAATTTTTTATATGTATGAAACAAAATGTCCAGGAACTCTCCCAAATGAAGATGTATAAAAGAGCTATTTGTTTTTCAGTGTTTAACTCTGCTAACAGGATCCCCTCGTCTCCAGTACGCTTCCATTTTTGTTCCTTATTCTCCTGTCTCGTTCTTCTTCCTGCTGTGTGGATTGCTTCATGTTGTTAATTTTCTTTAATTTTCAGACCCTTTTTTGTCCTTGTAATTTCCCATCTTTTCCTTTTACTTGTTCTGACTAAACACTAGTTAATAAAATTCAGGGCAAACAGAGTTGTTTTCTTTGTCTTTTTCTGTCATTCTGTGTGTCCCCCTCATTGGATTATAGACACAGATACACTAGGGTGTGGCAACAAGATTTCAGGACATCAGAAGTGCGGAATCCCAGTCTGGAGATGCCGTCCACGCAGCCTGGCTCACTGGTGACCAGAGCTGCAAGGTGGGGACGGGGCAGTTTTGAGCTGTGGTCCCTCACCGTCTTCACAGCAACTTTCACGCTCGTCGGAGTCATGCCAGCTTCAGAGCGCACGAGATGAAAAAGGACACTTCTTCACAGGATTCTGGTTGAGGAGGCTGGCTTTCCTTCGTATGTTCCCAGGTGTTGTTAAATACAGTTCCTAACACAGCTTCAAAGCAGGCCTGTCCCTTTCACTTTCCCTCACACATTTCACTTCTTTCTGTTTTTCTCTTCTCAGTCGTTTGCAGAGAGCTGATTTCTTTACCCTCAGGAATGCCAGCAGATTCCTGGATCTCTGAAACTGGACATCGCCCATTAATCATGGATAAGTCCAGGCCAGGCCACTCCACATGTGTTTCTCTCACTGCTCTGTTTGTGAGGAGTGACCTCTGTGTGTCCTGGTGTATCGCCAGGGCGGAATGCTGGGCTCCGGGTAGCTGATGCAGGCGCTGTGGCTTCCCTTTGCTCATGGTGCTGGGGAGGAGCTGGTGGGTGGCCATGGAGCCGCCCTCTGGGCGCCCAGTGTCTCCGGCACGTGTGATGATCAGATGGGGAAGTAACGTGGCTGTGTCCAGGGCCAGCACGTCTACACTGCCTTTGAAGGGTAGGCGCTCGCTTGCCAGGGTGCGGAGTCAGTCAGCCTCTGAAAGACCAGCTCCACTCCTTCAGGTTCCTGAGACTGAAGCACCCGCCTGGAGCTCAGGCGAGTACCGTACGCGTGGGCCACTCACACCAGCCCTGCAGTTATGCTGCCCGAGAGCCAAGGCATGGCCAGAAGCCACTGGACCGAGTCACCATGAAAAACATGACTATCAAAGAGACCAGGAATAAGCGCAGTGTAGACAATCACACAGCAGTTAAGCCACTTGCCCAGGACAGGCTAGTGGGAGCTGCAGGGCCAAGGGCTGTTCCAGAGCCTGAGCTCTGGGCTGGTGCTCACACTGTCTCCCGGGAGCTCCCAGGCTGATTTTGCACAAATCCCTGGATAAACCACTGAAAAGGCTGCTGCTGGTACTCAGTGGGTGTGGGGCTTCTCTTTGGCTCAGGAGCTGAAGATGACTACAAAGTGCTGCAGAGGAATGAGCAGCTGCCACCTGGCTCAGCCAGCTGTGCTGCTAACCAGCTACCGCTGATCAGCTTGCAAGGTCGAGCAATCCCATGAGTCCTTCACACGGTTATTGGTCAGATGAGAAGGTCAGACCTGCTCAGGTGTCTCCTGGGGCTTCATGGCTGAGTCATAACCTTGCAGAGCGGCAGGCTTGTGTTTCTGAAAACCCATCTCCAGGTGATTCATTCTCCTGCCCCTCTGAGAAACCACAGCCAGGTGCCCTTCGGATTCCTTCTGTGGCTGATGGGCTGTTTTGGGGGTGCTCCGCAGACTTTTGAGTGAGTATTTGAGCTTACAAAGAACATTCACACAGATTGTCTCATTCATGGGAGAACTCAAACGCCAAGAGGCTGTGGGTTCCTTCCCCAAGGACACAGGGACACAGAGCCAATAAATGCCACTTGGGCCCAGGTCAGGCCCCTGGACCCAAGCCCCGCAGTCCATGACACCCAGAGAGGGGGGCTTCTCACTGGTTCTTGGGTAAACAGCACCAGCAGCATCCTTCCCACCCCCTCTTGACCCACAGCTCCAACAGCCTGCCTTCAGGCTGGGGGGATAACCACGTTCAGAGCTCCATCAACCCAGTTTTTATTGTTATTCCAGGTTTAAGACAATTCTTGTCAAGGTCTATAGCATCTTGGTTAATAAAACCTTTTAAAACACTTAAGATAAACAACCTCAAGTTGTCTTTGGCAAAATGTGCTTTAGAGGTGTTTTCAGTGGGATTTGACTGGGACGGTTGAGCTGTGTGTTCTGTGGGGGGCCTTCCCTCACTGGAGCATCCTCTGAGGAAGGCAGAGGAAAGCAGCTTCAGTGACTCAGGTAAGGGATTCTTTCTTGGACTGTGAACACCCTCTAGCCCTTCATCCATCTGTATCCCAAACTATCAACCTCATTCTTCTGTTGGGAAGACGTAAGCCAACCAATGGCTCAAACCTCGTCTCATGTCTTTTCTATAAAGACAAGATCGTTTATTTAGCAAATTCTGTCTCCATAGCGCCCATCTAACCAACGCCCATGTCCAGGCACATGGACCACTCCACGTGTGCCCCTCCTCGTTTCCCCTGCTCCCCACTGGTCAGCTCTCTTCCTGACTGGAGGCAGGTGAACAGCTGGTGACCAGGAGGAGTTGCTCCTTCAGCAGAAACTCACCAGCAGCGTGAAGCCCGTCTGCTGCCTAGATGTCCTTGCTCCCTGCGGGCCACCCTGCCAAAGGGCTTGGACCTCCAAGTGAGAGTGTTATTCCTGGAGATATCTGAAATCAATTCCCAGTTCTCCCCCACCGAGGAGGAAAGAACCCTGCTGTGGCAGGGCAAACGTGGGCCAGACCATCTTCAGGAACCGGAGAAACCACCAGTGCCAGCAGCCCCCAGAGGGGAGCAGCCGTCCAGGCCATGGGTCTACTTCCTGCCAAGCAGGAGGCACCAAGGCAGGAGTTTCAGAGGGACATTTCCTTTGTTCTTATTCACACCAAATACTGATCTAATATGCAGAGCATAGCATCTGTGGACTCTAAAATTGTGCGTTGTATAAGCTCGTTCTCAGAAAGAAACATCAAGTGAGCCGAGACAATAAAAACTGCTGATTCAGAGTGTATCTGAATCAGGTGTATCTCCTATGAGGAAACTGATTGTAGAGGGTGGTTATGGTGGATGTAGAGGGAGTGTGTGGAGGGTCTGTGTGGAGGGTCTGTGTGGAGGTATGTGTGGAGGGTGTGTGTAGAGGGCGTGTGGGGATGGTGTGTGTGGAGGGGTGTGTGGAGTGTGTGTGTGGAGGTGTGTGTGGAGGGTGTGTGTGGAGGGCGTGTGTGGAGGGCAGGTGTGGAGGGCAGGTGTGGAGGGCGTGTGTGGAGAGTGTGTGGAGGGTGGGTGTGGAGGGTGGGTGTGGAGTGGGTGTGTATGGAGAGAGTGTGTGGAGGGTGTGTGGAGGAGGTGTGGAGGGTCTGTGTGGAGAGTGTGTGGAGGAGGTATATGGAGGGGTGTGTGGAGGGTGTGTGGAGGGTGTGTGTGTGGAGGGGTGTGTGGAGGGTCTGTGTGTGGAGGGGTGTGTGGAGGGTTGTGTGTGGAGGGAGTGTGTGGAGGGTGTGTGGAGAGTGTGTGGAGAGTGTGTGTGGAGGGGTGTGTGGAGGGTGTGTGGGTGGAGGGAGTGTGTGGAGAGTGTGTGGGGGGGGTGTGTAGGACACACAAAGGCAGAGGGTGGCTATGAGCTGTGGGTTAGGATGGAGGAGGGTATCTAGAGCAAGCTGTGTGTGAGCATTTGACGTGAGAAAGGGCACAGAGTGAAGGTTTTCTATGAATCTCCCGAAAGTGACTCAGTCATTTCATGTCTTCATAAACATGAAACAGCTCACATAAAAACTTTTCCGTATTAATTACGAGCAGCCTTTAAAAGGCAGTGGGGATTTTTATGGAGCGCACAATGGAAATGCTTTGAGGCGTCTGGTCGTCCCCACAGCTATCTAGTTTAAGTGCCCTGCTCTCTCAGCAGGCACCTTCTCCGTTAGCTGTTAGGGAGGCGCTGTGCTGTAGCTCTTCAAACCATTCAACCTGAACCAGAAGGGGTTAAATGTGGACAGAGAGAGCTCAGTGAGGAAGGGATAGAGCAGGGGAAAGAGAGAAAGAGAGATTGGCCCCTTCAAGGAGTTTCTGGGAGAAAATCCCGTTCAAAAATAAGTTGCTCAGTTCAGAAAAAAAATATCTCTTCGTAATGGACATCTGTGAGGGGCTTCGTGACCCCCCCACCACACCCCATGTTGTGACCTGTGTGTCCCCTTCCCCTTGTTAGGGGACCTGGGACCTGCTGCCAACCCAGAGAACACAGCAGAAGTGATGGGCTGTCACCGCCCTGAGTAGGTCACAGTACGTGTACGGGAAATCTTCATCTTGCTGCGTCCATACGTGAGACACTCCTGCTGTCCTTGAGGGGGCAAGCTGCCATCTTGTGAACTGCCTAAGGATAGGTCTACGTGGCAGGGAAACTCGGAAGGCTTCTGGAAACTGAGCCACGAGGAACTAAACAACCACAGGAGGAGGGCAGGCGACCCCAAACTTCAGAGGAAAATGCAGCCTGACAGGCACCCTGATCGCAGCCCTGTGAGACCCTGAGCAGAGAACTCAGCGGAGACATACCCGGACTCCTAACCCACGGGTTCTGGGAGATAATAAGTGAGTGGTTTTTTGGTTTTAAAAACAGCTTTATTGTAATATATTTCACATACATACAATTCATCCTTTAAATGTGTATAATTCAGTGTATTTTAGTATATTCACAGGGTCATGCAATCATCACTATCCAATTCTGGAACATTTTGATCCTTCCTAAAAGAACCCCCATAACCAATGGCTATCCCTTCATATTTTTCCCCAACTCCTGCCCAGCCCTAAGTAACCGCTAATCTTGTTTCTATCTCTATATATTTGTCTATTCTGGACATTTCGTATAAATGGTATCATATAATATGAGGTCTTGAGTGACTGGATACATTCATTTACCATATTATTTTCAAGGTTCATCTATGTTCTAACATGTATCATTACTGCATTCTTTTTTTATGGCTGAATAATATTACAGTGTATGGATATACCACATTTTATTTATTCACTCATATGTTGATGGACATTTGGGTAGTCTCCACTTTTTATCTATCATGGATAATGATATATAAATATTTGTGTACATGATTTTTGTGTGGACACATGTTTTAATCCTCTTGGGTATATACCTAGAGGTGAAATTTCTGGGTCATATCATAACTCTATGTTTTAACCATTTGAGGAGCTGCCAGACTTTTCCAAAGTGCCTGCACCATTTTACATTCCCAACAGCAAGGTACGAAGGTTCCAACTTCTCCACATTCTAGCCAGCACTTGTTGCATCTGTCTTTATTATAGCCATTCTAGTGGATGTGAGGTGTTTTGATTTGCATTTCTCTAATGACTAGTGATGCCTTCTCATGTACGTGCTGGCCATTGATATATCTCCTTTGGAGAAACATCTGCTCAAATCCTTTTTTTTTGTGTGTGTGTGAGGAAAATTAGCCCTGAGATAACATTCATTGCCAATCCTCCTCTTTTTGCTGAGGAAGATTGTCCCTGGGCTAACATCCATGCCCATCTTCCTCTACTTCCTATGGGATGTCACCGCAGCATGGCTTGACAAACTGTGCGTCAGTCCGCGCCCAGGATCCAAACCTGTGAACCCCAGGCTGCCGAAGCAGTGCATGCAAACTTAACTGCCATGCCACCGGGCCGGCCCCCCCTTTGCCTGTTTTTTAATTGGATTGTCTTTTTAATACTGAAATGTAAGAGTTCTTTATATTTTCTAGATACAAGCCCCTTGTCAGATATATGATTTTCAAATTTCTCCCATTCCGTGGGTTGTCTTTTCTCCTTTTTGACGTATCTTTAGCAGTATAAAAGTTTTTTAATTTTCATGAAGTCTAATTTATCTATTTTTTCTTTGTTACTTGTGCTTTTGGTGTCATTATCTAAGAAACCATTGCCTAGGCCAACATCATGAAGATTTTCTCCTATGTTTTCTTCTGAGAGTTTTACATATTTAGCTCTTGCATTTAGGCTGATGATTCATTTTGAGTTCATTTTTGTGTTCATTTTGAGTTCATTTTTGTGTAAGGTGTGAGGTATGAGACTAACTTCATTCTTTAGCATGTGGGTATTCAGTTGTCCCAACACCATTTGTTGAAAAGACTACACTTTTCCCCACTGAATTATCTTGGCTCTCTTGTCAAAAATCAATTGACCCTAAATGTAGAGATTTATTTCTTAACTCTCAATTCTATTCTAAATAAACAGTGATCTATATGTTGATCCTTATGCCTTGATTATTGCAGCTTTGTATTAAGTTTTGAAATTGGGATGTATGAGTCCTCCAACTTTGTTCTTCATTTTCAAGATTGTTTTGGCTATTCTCGGTCTCTTGCATTTCTATATAAGTTATAGGATCAGTTCTTCAATATCTGCCAAGAATGCCAGCTGGGATTTTAATAGGGATCAGGTTGAATTTGTAGATGATTTTGGGGAGTATGGCAATCTCAATAATATTAAGTCATAAACCGTGAACATGGAATGCCTTTCTATTTATTTAGATCTACTTTAGTTACTTTCAACAATGTTTTATAGCTTTCAGTGCAAAAGTTTTGCACTTCTTTGGTTAAACTTATTCCTAAGTATCTTATTCTTTTTGATACTATTAAAAATTGAATTATTTCCTTTCATTTCTTTTTCAAAATGTTCATTGCCAGTATATAGAAATACAATTGTCTTTTGTATATTGACCTTATGTTCTGACAACTTACTGAACTCCTTTGTTAGTTCTAATGGTGGATTTTTATGGTAGATTCCTTACAATTTTGTATATACAATGTCACGCCATCTGTGACTATAGCTTTACCTCTTCTTCAGTCTGGATGCCTTTTATTTTATTTTCTTGCCGAATTGTCCTGACTAGAACTTCCAGTGCCAGGTTGAGTAGAAGTGGCAAGAGCAGACATCTCTGTCTTGTTCCTGACCTTGGAGGGAAGGCATTCAGTTGTTCGCCATTACGACGATGTTAGCTGCGGGTTTTTTGTAGATGTCCTTTATCAGGTTGAGGAAGTGCCCTTCTACTTCTTGTTTGTTGAGTGGTTTTATTATGAAAGGGTTTTGAATTTTTGTCAAGTGATTTTTCTGTGTCTATTGATGTAATCACATTTTTTGTTTTCTGTTCCATTATATATTGCATGACACTAAATGGTTTTGGGATGATTAATCCAACCTTGCATTATTCAGATAAATCCTATTTGGTCATGGTGATAAATACTATTTATATGTTGCTGGATTTGGTTAGTTTGTATTTTGTTGAGGATTTCTATATCTATTTTTGTATGAGATAGTGGCCTATAGTTCTCTTTGGTGTCTGTCTGATTTTGGTATCAGGATGACACTAGCCTCATAGAGCAGTTTGGAAGTGTTCCCTCTTCTTCCATTATTTGGATAAATTTGTGAAGGATTAATATTAGTTCTTCATTAAATATTTGGTAGAATTCACCAGTGAGGTCTTCTAGGTATGGGCTTTTCTTTGTGGGTAGTTTCCTTTTTTTTTGGTCAGGAAGACTGGCCCTGAGCTAACATCTGTTGCCAATCCTCCTCTTTTTGCTTGAGGAAGATTGTTGCTGAGCTAACATCTGTGCCATTCTTCCTCTACTTTATATATGGGATGCCGCCACAGCATGGCTTGGTGAGTGGTGCGTAGGTCCACGCCCAGGATCTGAACCCATGAACCCTGGGCCACTGAAGCCGAGCGCGTGAACTTAACCACTACACCACCAGGCCCGCCCCTGTGGGTAGTTTTTTAAATTACTAATTTGATCTCTTGTTTTAGGTATATTCAGATACTCTATTTCTCCTTGAGTCAGTTTCAATAATTTGTATCTTTCTAGGAATTTGTCCATTTCATCTAAGTTAACTAATTTGCTGGCATAAAATTCATAATTGTCCCTTATATCCTTTTTATTTGTATAAGGTCATGTCTTCTCTCTTTTTTTCTTGATCATTGTAGGTAAAAGTTTGTCAATTTTGTTAATCTTTTCAGAAACCAACTTTGGTTTCATTGATTTTCTCTATTGTTTTACTTTTCTCTATTTCATTAATTTCTGCTCTAATATTTATTATTTCTCTCCTTTCGTTCACTTTAGGTTTAGTTTCTTTTTCCAGTGTCTTAATAGTTATTCATTAGAGATTGTTATTCCTTTTTCTTTGATATAGTCCTTTATAGCCATAAATTTCGCTCTAAGCCTTACTTGAGCTGCATCCATGAGTTTTAGTATGTTATGTCTTCATTTTCATTCATCTCAAAGAGTTTTCTAATTTCCCTTATGTTTTTCTTCTTTGAATCATTAGTTATTTAGGAATGTGTTGCTTACTTTCCACCTGGTTTTGAATTACCCAAATTTCCTTCTGTTAATGATTTTCAATTTTATTCCATTGCAGGCATTGTGGCAAAAAAAACACACTTTGTATAATTTCAGTCCTTTTAAAATTATTGAGACTTGTTTTATTGCCTAGCACATGGTCTGTCCAGGAGAACATTCCATGTGTGCTTGAGAAGAATGTGTGTTCTCTTGCTGTTGGGCAGAGTGTTCTTTACGGGTCTATTAGATGTATTTGGTGTATCGTGCTGTTCAAGTCGTTTCCTTGTTGATCATCTGCCTGGTTGTTCTATCCATTACTGAAAATGGGGTATTACAGTTTCCAACTTTTATTGTCAAATTGTCTATTTCTCCTTTCAATTATGTCAATTTTTGCTTCATGTATTTTGGAGCTCTGTTGTTAGATGCATGTATGTTTTTAATTGTTATATCTGCCTGATGGATTGACCCTTTTATCAAATATATGATGTCTCACTTTATCTTAGTAACATTTTTTGTTTTAAAGTTTATTTTTGGGATATTAGCTTAGCCATTCCACCTCTCATACGGTTACTATTTTTAAGGTGTATATTTTACCATTCTTTTACTTTCAGCCTGTTTGAAGTTTTGAATCTAAAGTGTGTCTACTGTAGAAAGCATTAAATTTGATCTTTTTTTTCATCCACTTGGACAGTCTCTGCCTATGATTGATTGTTTAACACATCTGCAATTTTACTTTCTATTTTCTATGTATCTCATGCTTTTTTGTTCCTTTATTTCTCCTTTACTTTCTTTGCATTTGGTGAATATTTTCTTTTGTAACGTTTTAATTCTTTTAATGATTTTTTCACTATTTTTTAAGTTATTTCCTTAGTGGTTGCTATAGGATTTATAATATACATTTTAATGTATCATAATCTGCTTCAGATTGACAGCAACTTAATTCCAGTGAGATATATATATTCCCTGTAAGTCATTTATGTCACTATGATTATAAATATTATGTCTATATTTTGTTACAAACTCAACAATACATTGCTATAATTACTGCTTTATATAATTTTGTACCATTTTTAAAGTTTAGAGAAAAAAGATGAGCACGTATATATTTTTAGTCTGGTTCAACCACTTCCTTTTTGGTATTATTTTCAAACATATTACATTTTATACATTATAGGTCCAACAATACAAGTTATATATACTTATATAATATGTATACAACCATTTATACAAATTATGTATACATATATAATATATGCAGCAATTTATACATAGTTTTTCAAATCAGTTCAGAGAAGGAAAGAGAAAAACAGAAACTTTTACTGACTTTTATACTTACCTGAGTGTTTACCTGTACTGGCATACTTTGTTTCTTATGTGGATTTGAATTATTGGTTGGTGTCTCTTGCTTTCAGCCTAAAGAAGTTCCTTTAGTATTTCTTATCAGGTGGATCTTCAAGCAATGAGTTTTCTGTTCCTCCTTATCTGACAATGTTTTAATTTCACCTTCATTTTTGAAGGGTAGTTTTTGCTGGATATAAGATTCTGGTTTGACAGTTTGAGATTTTTCTTTGGGCATTTTGAGCATGTTATCCCACTGCCTTCTGGCCACCATGGTTTCTGCTGGGAAATCAGCTATTAATTTTATTAGGTTCCCTTGTACATGATGAGTCATTTTCTCTTGCTACTTTCAAGATTTTCTTTTCATCTTTCAATATTTTTGACTGTCTGTGTCTGGGTGTGCATCTCTTCGTGTTTATCCTACTGGAGTTTATTGAGCTTCTTGGATATATAGAAAAATGTTTTTCATCAGATTTGGGAAGTTTTCAGCCACTATTTCTTTAATATTTTTTCTACTCCTTTCTCTCTCTCCTCTCCTTCTGGTACTCCCTGTACTTGTGTATTGATATGTTGAATGATATCCCACATTTTCCTGCAGTTCTGTTCATTTTGCTGTATGTTGGAGTTACCAGCCTCCTCTTAACTGTTCTTCACCAAGATGTGAGCCATTTTCCCCAACATCCTAAGGCATGGATTCTCCACTCTCTGTTCCAAATAGTCCCCTCTGGCAGAGATGCAGAGCTACCTATGGCCTGCCTGTCCTCTGGACAGAACCCCTGTATCAATGCACCAGAGCTGGGGGGTCAGACCATGCTTCTCTGGGAGTGACACCCCACCTTACAGGTGGGCCCTAGGATGGGGGGTGGCAGCCCCTGGTCTTCTCTGCTTGCTCCTCCCAGCATGGCACTTCCACCTCAGAAGTGATCTAGGGCAGGGAGTGATTGGAGCTCGTGTATACTCAGCCTGTCACACCTGGAGTAGAAGGTCCACCCTACAAGTGGGGGCTGCATGGAGGCAGAGACCAGATCTTCTTATCTGTGCCTGCCTGGAATAGAGTTTCTGCACAAAGAGCTGGGGTATGAGAAACACTACAACTTGCTCATCCCAAAATGGACCCTTAGTAACCCCAGACTCGATTCTGGAGGAGAAGGGCCCCTGAATTCTTGGCTGCATATGCCTGGGGTAGAGCTTCAGTCACATGGAGCTGTCAGGGGAGGAGGGTTAATGGAGCAGATCATAGCTCAAACACCATGATGCTCGCTAGTCTTCGAGATTTAGTAGATTTTCTTAAATAAATATTTTACCATTTACTGTACGGCCTTAAGACAATTTCCAGAGACTTTAAATGATTTTTCTAAATAATTTCACCAGTTGAATTGTGGTTTTGTTGGAGAGAGGATCCACGGAACTCCTTACTTGGTCATTCCAGAGGTTCTCTAGTTTTTTTTTTTTTTTTTTTTTTTTTAAGCCACTAAATGTATGGTCATTTGTTACAAGGCAATAGAAAAATAATACAAGTGTGGTTTGTATTCTGGTTGCCATTCTATCAAGAATGGAGAAGCAGGGGCCGGCTCCGTGGCACAGCAGTTAAGTGCGCGCGCTCCACTTCGGTGGCCCGGGGTTCGCAGGTTCGGATCCTGGGCACGGACAAATGCACCACTTGTCAAGGCATGCAGTGGTGGTGTCCCATATAAAGTAGAGGAAGATGGGCACAGATGTTAGCCCAGGGCCAATCTTCCTCAGCAAAAAAGAGGAGGATTGGCAACGGATGTTAGCTCAGGGCTGATCTTTCTCACAAAAAAAAAAGAAAATGGAGGAGCAGCTGCGGAAAAGTGTGCGGGAGCAATGGCTCTCTGGAAGAGTTCTCCATCTGGGCCACCACCTGGGAGCAGAGAGGCTGAGGACACGCATCCCTGGAGTTCCCTTCCTCTTCCTGGCAAGCACACAGGGCCTGGGATGGAGCACGGGGGCAGCACAGGCCCTGGGGGCTCTCTGCTCCTGCCCAGCAGCCCAGGGTGTTGGGGAACACCACGGCCGAGCTTCTGAGCCTGAAGCCCACCTCTGCTCAGGGCAACTTATCTCCAAGAAGAAATATTCAGGATGAAGTAACTGCTTAACTTGAGACATTAAATGCAAGTGTGATTTTAAGAGAGACTAGATAACTGTTATTAAACTTAATTAAAAGTTCTTAGCAAATAATTAGGATTTATTTTTCTTTTAATCATCCTATTTGAGACTATTGGTAAATTATACCTAGCTATGACTGGGTTCACTAAACTCCTGTGTCTTCTTTTAGAGCAAGGTTTACACTTATAGATGTAAGATAGACCACTTCCAGTAACCTAACCACTGGAGAAGAATCGTTCAACCTCATTTCCAGGAACTGGCATGTGCCAACCTACACATCTGAGAATTGTAGCCATCCACCCCAGGGGAAACCATTAACTCACTCTGGAGAGGTGGTGTGACTCCAGACCTTCAGGTGAAGCAGACACCACGGAGGATGGAAACAAACAGGATGAGAGGCCCAGACAAGGCACAGAAGCAGTAGATCGCTGCTGCCCTTCTTGGGAGGGCCAAGGGCAGAAATGCGCCTCCAAGTGGGGCTGCAGAGATATTTGCATAGGAGGTCTGTTACAGGAGGACTGATGCCTGTGAAGGGTCAGAACACGTTAGCTGTCAGACAGCCACGGAGTGGTTAAATAAACAATTGTGCTTCCATACGGTGGAAAACAGCCATTGAAAATCATGTTTTTGATATTTTATGTCATATTTTAATGGCATAAGGAAAAACATACCAGTTAGCCCAACAAGTAAGACAAGGACTTTGTGCCACACAACCCTAATTTGTACTGTACAACACATGGTAGCTCCCTACAGATTTCATACATATGAGTTACAGCCTCATACAAACACTTAGACAGTACATGGCCTCTTTCTATATGTTGCATACATAGATATTGTGTGTATGCACGCACATAGAAATACACATACACACACACCATATGCCCTGCCATACACAGTGCTAAGTGCTTTAGAAACATCATCTCATTTATTCTTTGCAACAGCTCTGTGAGGAAGGTATGTACTAGGTTGAAGAGTGTCCCCAAATTTCATGTCCACCTGGAACTTATGGATATGATCTTATTTGGAAACAGGGTCTTGGCAGGTGTAATCAAGTTAAGATGAGGTCATACTGGACTAAGGGGGTTCCTAAATCCAATGACTGGTGTCCTTATAAGAAGAAGGAAATTTGGACACACACATGGGGGGAAAGCCTACGTGAAGGCAGAGGTGGAGATCGGAGTGATGTGTTTACAAGAGGAGGAATGTCAAGAATTGCTGGCAACCATCAGAAGCTAGAAGAGCCAAGGAGGATCCTCCCTAGAACCTTCAGAGGGAGCACGGCCCTGACAACACCTTGATTTGGGGTTTCTGGCATCCAGAACTGTGAGAGAATAAATTTCTGTTGTTTCAAATCACTCAGTTTGTGGTACTTTGTGGTACCTGATTACAGCAGACCTAGAAAATTAGTACAAGGTATGTTTACCCCCATTCACTACATCAAGACAACTAGAATCAGCAGGGTTAAGAAATTACCTGAGGTCGCCCAGATAATAGCTGTAGAGACAGAATTCAAACGCAAGTAAAGTGGTACCTGAGGGACCCAGAACCACAGGCCATGCAGCCTCCCAGTTTTTGGTAAATTTCACAGGAAAGAAATTTTTAAACATGTCAGCACTTATTTTGGATACTTAAGCAATAGATGATTTTAATTTTCTTCGTTGTACTTTTTTGTAGTTTCCAATTTTTCATGGTGTACATATATAATGTTTATAATCCAAAGAAAAGAACTGTTATTAAAGAATTATGTCTCCAAGCCGGGCGAGACCGTGGTCACAGGTGAAGGACACCTCCTCACCTTTCCATTTTAGCAGCTTCCCCGGGGAGCCAGTTCAGGCTAATCCAGAAAGCAGTGATGTCTCTCCTAGGAGAAAGCCCTACAGCCAGCCAAGTGGGGCCACCAAACCGCTAGTGGCTTCATCTCCCGGGATAATTCTGAATTAGCATTGGGTGGGATTTCCAGGAGAAGGCGGAGCGCATCCTTCAAGGCCTGGGTTCCCCAGAAGCACTCCCTGATCTGAGGCCTCAGGGGAATTCTGCTTCACACCTGAGTGCTCCCATAGACCTTAAAGAGGTCTGGAGCAGGCGCCCTCTTGGGCTGATGGCTCTCAGTTCCCAAGGGCAGAATAATACAGTCTCCTGCCCCCCATCCCCTAAGCCTAAAAGATCACTGCTTCTTCCCCTGCCTCCAGCCAAGATTCACATGACCAGTGTGTCGGCCCGTGTGGCCTCACTGAAGAAAATCCTAGAGGAAGTACTCCAACCAAAGGATGCTGAGACGAGGACCTGGGTCTCAAAGCAAAGCGGGGTGAGTAGAAGAGCCGTCAAGGCGGGTGTGGGTAGAGTCCAGCAGATCTGTGAGTTGAATGGAGGGTGAAGGTGATGACGTGCCTGAATTTGGTCACATAGGCACTGAGAATGATTTAAAATGAAGAGATATGCTGTATTTCAAAATCTAGTGAATGCTTAGAACTCCACATTTTTAACTCTTTTTTTTTGGGTGTTGGGTTGAAGTGAGGAGCGGGGTAGTGTTTTGAGGGTTTCATATCAGTGTTCGGGGAGAGGAAGGAGGCAACTAAAATGTTCTAGGGAAACAATTATTTCATGTTTTTATGTTTATTAATAAATAAAGATTTAATTGCAAATCTTGAAAACAAGATGTGGAATTGAAAAGTGTTTTATAGAAATTCCAACACGAAAGGGTAAAAAAGGGAATAAAGAAAATTTGACCAAATGACAAACTTTCTGGTAGGAAAATGGGCAAAATAAGTGAAGAGACATTTCAAAGATACAGTCAATAAGAACATGAAATTTATTGTCTGTAGTATAACTAGAAAATATATTTGGTCTTTGTCCCAGGATCCTGGCACAGAGCTCCCAAAACCCTTGGGAATCTCTAGAGTGATGGGTGTCTCTTGTTTGCTAATGAGGAGACTGGGGGCTGCAGGCCCCTGGGTAGCTTCATGGTGGGGGCTGGTCTCCAGAAAGACCGAGGCCTGATTAGAGGGTTTGAACTTTCGGCCCAACACCCTGACTTCCTGGGAGGGGAGAGGGGCTGGAAGTTGAGTTCAGTCACCAAAGACTGATGATTTAATCAATCACACCTACACAATGAAACCTTGATAAAAAACCCTTCACAGTGGGGTTCAGGGAGATTCCAGATTGATGACCACATGGAGGTGCTGGGAGTGTGGCTGCCTGGAGAGGACACGGAAGCCCCTTGCCCCTGGTGTACCTTGCCCCATGCCTCTTCCATTTGGCTGTTCATTTGTATCCTCTACAATAAACCAGTAGTAGTAAATAAACTGTTTTCCTGAGTTCTGTGAGTCTTCTAACAAATTATCAAATCTAAGGGGTTCATGGGAGCTCCCAAATTTGCAGTTGGCTGGGCAAAAGTGTGGGTGGCCTGGGCAGCCCATTAGCGCTTCTGACATTCTGGTGTCAGAAGTGGGAGCAGTCTTGTGGGACTGAGCCTTTAACCTATGGGGTCTGCACTGACTCTGGTTAGATAGTATCAGGATTGGATTGAACTGAACTTTTGGACACCCAGTTAGTTGTCACTTACAAAATGGGAGTTAAGACCACAGTGTGATACCAATATACTCACATTTGACTGGTAAAAAATAAGGAGCCCGAGAACACCAACAGTGGGGGAGGCTGTGGATGGCCAGGCCCCGGGACACAGGCCAGGGGGTGAAATCAGAGTGACCACTTTAGAACTGAACTGACCATTATCTGTTAAAGGGAGGTAACCATATACATATGACTCAGCAACTCTGTCCCTGAGTGCATATCCAGGAGAAACTACTACACACATGCCCCAGAGGACCTGCACAAAAATGTCCATGCCAGCTAAGACTCTGAGACCATGAAAAAGTCCACGAATGGAAGAATGGAAGAATACATTGTGGTCTATTGAAAACGGAATGTCGTGTAGGCACCCAGATGATTGAACAACAGCTACACATAACAGCGTGGATCTCAGTGACAAAGTTGTATACAAAAAGCAAGACCCGGGAGACTATATGCAATGTGATATCCTTTTATCAAGTTCAAAAATAAGCCAAACGAAACAATGTACAGTTCAGGCATACAAATAATTCATTAGGAAGCAAGGGTTGATAAGCACAAATTTCAAGAGAGTGAATATAGCTCTTGAAGAAATCAGCAGAAGTTGCGTTATCTGAAAACACGTACTCGGTTTATTCCTTAACCGTTTTCTGGGTAAGTCAGGCAATATTGCAGTTAGCAAATCACAATTTTAGGCAATACTTTGCCCCTTGAGGTTTTCTCCACTGAGAAAATGTGTCATTTCAGTTTCTATTTACTTGCTGGTGCCCATGAGAGATTTTTCTGGGTGCTTCCTTTGAGAAGAGACTTCCCGTAGTGTGGAGCTTCTATGATATCTTGTGGAGTAATGAAGTGAAAGTATTTTGTTTGAACAAAGCAATTATGATATTTACAGTTATTTAACAGAGAATTCTTGTCTCTTTCTCTTGGTAATAAAATAAGTAATTCTATTGTTCCTCCGAATACCTATCATCTCCACGCGATATGATTCTACACCAGGGAGGGGGGCGACATGTGGGCAATGAGAGGTGTTAATAAGAAATAGGGATGCTCAGCTCAGGGGCGAGGGGAGAGTCCTTCCTAACTTTGTACTCAGCGTGAATTCAAAGCCTGAGAGGATTCCCCAGTCGTACTGAACCTGGCTCTCAGTATCCAGTAAAGAGAGTGCTTCAGAGTTAATCCCTTTCTTTCTGTCTTGAAAGGTGCCTGAGCCCACCTGCCAAGGACAGGATTCTTCATCTTCAATCGTTGTAAATATCATCCCAATATCATTCAAATAAAACCGAACATGTCGTGGTTGCCTGCTTTCGCACACGTGTTGTTTTAGGAAGGTCCATTCAGTGATGTAGGAGTACTTCCTACTGGGAAGTTTTCATTAGAAAACGGAGACATCAGGAAGGAGGGCAATAGGCTGATCGGCATCCTTCGAGTTCTCCAAACATCTGGACAGTAAGGAAGGACCGTCAGCCCTAAGGGAATAACTTGCCGAAGGGGAACACTTTCCTGAATCACAGTGGTACATTACCAGAAGCCCACCACAATGCTCAATCTCCTTAACTGGTAGCAGGGCCAGACCGCCTCCTGTTAACTGTCCTGCAAATGACAGGGCGCAGAACCTTCTCCTGCTTTTAACGGCTGGTGAGCAGCCCTTTAGAGGAGTGTTGTGGGGGTGACAGGCTTTTTTCACTTCTTCCTTCTTTATGTAAAGAAGTGGAAGGAAGAGAAGCAGGAGGGAGTCAGGACGTCTTGGGAGAGGCATGGGTGCAGAAGCCAGTTTGGAGGGTTCCGCAGGGGTGCGGGGGGCAAGGAGAGGCACTGGGGAGGCTCTGGGCAGTGGTGGCGGGAGACGGGATCAGAGCCTCACCTGGGGCACGCAGGCCAAGAGGGCTTATCATTCATCTATCTAATGATTTATTAGGTGAGATGTACGAGAGCGAGAAGGAGCTGGTAGAGAGGACTAGAGAAAGTATGGTTGACTGGAGACATCGCATGGAAATTGGCTTCAGCCCTCAAGGAAGAAAGGCGGCAGGAAGTCAATGGTGGACAAAGCATCCTTGACTAAGGGATTCAGAGAAAGGAGGCGAGGGCTGTGTCAGTCCAGGCAGTGCAGTGGGGTGTGTCACCCAACCTCCTCCGTGCACAGGGCGGGCATCTCTCGAGAGGGGCTCTGGTGAGACATTTGGTTGAGGAGAGGTGATGCTGCGACAGCATGCGTGGGGACCAGGAGAGGGGCCAGAACCCACAGCCATCAGCTCTGAGGGCCCCGCCTCGGTGAGAGGCCATAAAGCTGTGGTTGTGCCCACCTGCAGGACGCCACTATCTGGAGAGAAGGCAGGCGCTGGACAGATTCAAGGTGGGACACCGGCAGGGCAGCTATGACAGACAAGAGGGCGAGGAATCTGGAGGTGTAGGAAAGAGGTGAACTAGTGCACCAGGAGACCTGGGTTGTGAGGGAGGCGGGGAACCTTGGGCAGGGGGTCACAGGAGAGGGAAATTCCATGAAGTCCAAGAACACTTCACAGACAGAGGAAGCCCAGGGCTGAGGTTATGCTCAGAGAGTCAGAGGTGGATGGCTTCAGGCAATGACAAGATGACCACAGGGCATGGGTACCACATGTGGTGGGTGAAGGTTGTGGGAACACTGGCTGTTCACAGACACTGGAGAGATCCACGATGCTGGCAGGAGTGCCCCAGCTGGTGGGAGAATTGCGTTTAATGTGGAATTTATTCAAAATCTAAAGAGCTGGAGAAACGTAAAATGAAGACCATCAAGCTATTTTTCTAATAACTTTATTCCCAAGGATCTACACTTTCAGAAAATATTATCAAGAATGAGATTTAAAAGGAACCCCACATCCTGTATTCAGAGCTCTTGGTGCCATCACAGAGCTCCTGGATCAACACTCACCTGATCCTCACTCCTATTATTTCAGGCATGTTTCAGGATTTGTGTCTTCTGTTATTTGCAGCTGAAAGCGTCCCAACAGGTACAGAAGCTATTTACACAAGAATCATTTCTTAGGTTCCAACTCTTCTCCTCCCCTGTACTAACTTGGCTAGATTAATTCTTTTAGCAGAAATTAACAGTGGATTTCT
The DNA here is from genome assembly GCF_057802395.1 of Ceratotherium simum simum. NCBI lineage: Eukaryota > Metazoa > Chordata > Mammalia > Perissodactyla > Rhinocerotidae > Ceratotherium > Ceratotherium simum. The sequence goes on along the minus strand of NC_141919.1, from coordinate 54,038,550 downwards.
TCCCCAAAAACTTTTGCACAAAAATCAGCTGCACTTTAAACTAATGAAGCAACAACATTTACTTATGAAAGTGATGTGCTGGGCTGATGGGAAAGAGCAAGACAAGCAGACGAGCTTAAAAACGTTTTCACAAAATCGAGATGTGTAGGAGCCCAGACGTGAATACTAAAACAAGAATCACAAAAATGGAACTTTCTCTATTATCGAGACCACTCTAAGGTCACCAGAATTTCTGGAAGATCAGCCACGCAGGAGACAAAAAGCAGACACACAATGCTCGCTGTCAGTCCTCTGTGACACAAGAGCAACTGCCCGAGAGTGCATCTGACACACCGGATGCACCAGCAAGGCCTGTGACAGATCGTAGGGAGGTGCAAAGATTGACGTCATTTGTCACTTTCTCCCTCCCCGAACTTCTCGCTGTCCCTTCTGTGAAGACAGCCAGGCTGCTCCTCGGGGCCTTTTGAGTCCCGTCCAGAGCAGAGGTGCCAGCAAGGCTCTCCCTTCTCAGGCCTTTGTTTTCCTAAGGCCAGAGTGTATTAAAGAAACTATCCTCAGAGCCTTGTGGGCAACCAGGTAGAGATGGGGGCAGGCTGGAAGTGGACAGGAGGGACCCAGAGGAGTGGGGGTGGAGAGGAATGGCCCCAAGCACTGTGGCCTCAGCTTGGCTACAGTTCCTGTTTCTGCTTGGTGCCTGGGGCAGAGAGGTCCCGGGTTCACAGGTCAAGGCCAGCTAAGACAGTGAGGACGCGGGCAATGCCAGGATGGATGTCAGCCCAGAGGCCCTCCCATCACGTGAACCTCCCACCACAGACCTCCAGCGGCGATGGCATCCTGGACAGCAGGAGAGTCCAAGCCCGCCAGAGGTCCAGTTCCCCACCAGCCAAGAAGCATAAAGATTCAGTCAGATTTCATGAAAAATGAAGAAATGACTACATCTTGCCCACCTGAGTTGGTGTCTGAACCTCCTACCCACTGCTTATCAGCACATGCACGGGCTGTGGGGGGTTAGTCTCTTCTTGACTTTAGAAAACCAAGTCTGAAAGGAAAGGATTTGTGAGAAACACCATTAGTATGAACCAGAAGAAATTGTATTTTTTTTATTCCCTGTTCTAAATCTAACTACAAAATCAGTAGACTGACGATGGAATAAAGCTGAAGACATTGGTATGAACTCATGTTTGTTTTAATACAGGTGGGAGTAGATGGAGTCCCAGAGGCGTGCGGGTCTGTGTGCACACGAGGGTCAGCCTGCACGCACACAGTCACTGGCTCTGTCCACCACGAGGGGCTCGAGGCAGCGACACCCCAGGTGCAGATCTTAGTTTCTAAATGCCAACTTCCAATAAATGGAACCACAGCTCCCCAAAGAAATGGCCGATTCTAGGACAGGGGCAAGGAAAACACAAGATGAGCCTGGAACATCTTGTGGTGCCAGAAATTAAGAAAGTACTCAGAAAAAGAGTGGAAAGATAACAAGTTGGAGCATTTTGAAAGAGCACAGGAATCACCCTGGAAAAACTCCCAACGGCACAAGCTGGAACAAATTGAGCAGCAAAACAAATAAGGAGAATTTTAGACTGTAACCCAGAAAAGAAAATAAATATCTGTGAGTACATACTGACATAAATAAACATTTGAAAAACAAATAAGTGGGGAAATGGGACAAATCTTCCTTCAAGAATTCTAAATAATAAATGTGGAAGGACTGAGGGAAAGAGAAAGTCACCACGAGGACACGACAGTAATAATGGCTGCAGCAAGGCCCACAGAGGATGCTGAAGTTCGTGGATATTGGCGCAGCCTCAGAACGTCTCCTGCTAAATGTTTATTAATTACTGTGGTGGTTTTCACATAGGGCCACAGATTCTTTGATGCATCTCCAGGAGGTGGATCTTCTGTCCCCTCCTCTTGAGTGTGAGCTGGACTTAATGACCAGCTTCTAACTCACTGACAGAAAAATAGAACCTTCAAGGAGCCCCCACCTGACCCAGGAGATCCAGGTGACCAGCACCCCTGATACGAGTGTATGAGGACGCTCCCTCTGTGACATTCTCCCCAAATCCATAGCCCCAGCCTAACCACAAGGATGCATTGGCAAACTCAGACAGAGGGACATTCTACAGAATCCCTGACCTGTGCTCTTCAAAACAATCACAGTCACAAAAAGAAGGAGAGACTGAAAACTGTCCTAGACCCCAGGGGAGTGGGAAGCCATACAATAAACACAGTGTGGAATCTTGGATGGGATCTGGTGCATAGAGAGGACATCAGAGGGAAAATGGGTGACATCTGAATAGTCTGAACTTCAGTGAATAATGTAGACCAATGCTAATTTCTTAGTTTTGACAAATGTACTATGGTTATGTAAGATTTCAACATCAGGGAAACTGGGTGAAGACAACTGTTTTTTGCACTATATTCATAACCCTTCTGTAAAAATAAAATTATCTCAAAATACAAAATTAAATTTTTTAAAACAGGAAGGTGGACCATCAAAGGCTAGAAGGTGAGAGGCTATCAAGAAAATAGCCATGGAAAAGGCGTGGTATTATGATGTACTCAAAAAACGTTTGTCCCTGTCCCTTCCCATCCTAAGTTCTTCCTCTTGCTGAGGAAGCAGAATGGACACCCTAATTCAGCCCAAAGCTAGCCATTGGATGCATTTTTTCCTAAAGAAGGATTGTAGCTATCACTGGAGAGGATAAATTGTTAGACGTGGAATCCAGGCAACAGAGACCAGCTCGGGGCCACTTTCACCAAAGGGAAAGGCCAGAACCTTCTGTAGCTACTAAGAATGTGGGCTCCACCATCCAACTCAGCAATTCCACCTCCACTTAGGAATTTATCCTAAGGGAAAAGTCGTGTACGTGCAAACATTTACCTATGAAGACATCCACTGTTGTGTTGCTTATAATAGTCAAGAAATGGTAGCAAACCAAACATCTGAGAACAGAAAGTTAGTTAAATAAATCGTGGTCCATCTGCAAAAGAAATACTATGCAGTCATTTAAGAAGATGTTGAAGTACAATGGAACACTATTCAGCCTTAAAAAGGAAGGAAATTCTGACACTTGCTACAACATGAATGAACCTCGAGGACATTATGCTAAGCGAAGTAAGCTAGTCACAAAAAGACAAATACTGTGTGATCCCACTCATATGAGGTCCCTAGAGTAGTCAAATCCATAGAGACAGAAAGTAGAATGGTGGTCGCCAGGGGCTGGGAAAAGAGGGCAATGGGGAGTTAGTGTTTAATGGGGACAGAGTCTCACTTTGGGAAGATGAGAAAGTTCTGGAGATGGATGGTGGTGATGGCTGCACAACAGTGTGAATGTACTTAACACCACAGAGCTGTACACTTACAATGGCTAAAATGATCAATTCTACGTTATGTTCATTTTAGTACAATTTTAAAAAAGATATTGAAGAATTTGAAATCACATGGAAGCATGTAGCTAACATAGTCAGTGAAAAAAGCAGATTGCAAAAAAGTACTTAAAATATACTATTTTTACAAAAAACAAAAATATACACACCCATGCACACATAGACACACGCACACGCACAGACTGGAGGAAAGTGGTTGGAAGGAAAGATGCCGCAGTGTCCGTGGCTCTGGGTGTCGGGAACAAAAGTGATTGTTATTGGCCTCTTTTTTTATTCATCCATATTTTCTAGGACTTAGTATTCTTGAACTATGAAAACTTCAGCAACAATTAAGTCCCTGAGGTTAACTTGGGAGGTTCCACGGGCTACATGGAACCCCAGGATCAACGCTCGTGGGAGTGGTTCCTGAGAGTGGGGCGCGTAACTGAGAGGACCCACAGAAGAAGTGCCCTCCCCAGGGAGTTCCAGTAAGGCTCTGGCCATGGCCCAGCCATCCCTCTCCACGCTCAAACCCGCCACACCCGAGGCCCGTCCCTGGGGCTTGGCTGTGAGGCCCCAGGGAGCCTGGGCCTCCAGGAGACTCTCCTCCCTCAGACCCATCTGCAATCCCAATCCCCTCTCCCACCTCCCTTAATGTTTTTCCTTACTCTATGAGAGTTTCTAGTTGTACCTCCTTTGAGCTCAAGGGCGTAAAAATCTTAGTCTTCAGTGAGCCTGCGCTTTTTAAAGAAAATGCTTAGAGGAAATGTTTAGAGGAAACTTAAAGTGGTATAAAAACTCTTATTCAGAGCCAGTCCTGATGGCCTAGTGGTTAAAGCTCGGCGTGCTCCACTTCAGCAGCCTGGGTTCAGTTTCCAGTTGCAGAACCACACCACTTGTCTGTCAGTTGCCATGCTGTGGTGGTGGCTCACACAGAAGAACTAGGAGGACTTACAACTAGGATATACAACCATGCACTGGGGCTTTGGGGAGGGAAAAAAAAGAGAAAGATTGACAGATGTTAGCTCAGGGCAAATCTTTCCCTGCAAAAAAAAAAAAAAAAAACTCTTGTTCAAATAGAGTTAGGTCGTCCTTTGAGATTCAAGCATAGTTTCCTTGAAAAAACACAAATAAACCACATTCATCTCAGCAAATACTTCTTGTCCCTTTCATTGTAAGAACTGCCCCGGGAAGCGGCCACCTGCAGATCAGTTACATCCATGTTGGCCACGAACCCTGACAGGGCAGGAGTGATGTGTGAAAGACAGATAAGCACTACAAACCAAGCCAGCTCACAGGCGGCCCCTGTAGGATTCACCGGCTTGACAGAAGAGCCACATGGAGCGTGGATGTCACCACGCTGACCCCAGCTGCCATCACCTCTCCACTCCAGCCCTGCCACTAGGGAGTAATGTTTTTTTCAAGATGTAAACATTTTATTCCTTTAACACTCATGATTTGTGTAGAAAAATCAATACTCATAGCGCACTTTGACTTCCAATTATTTTTTCTTTATTCTATTTATATTTACCCCTACATAAAAATATAGTTGTACATATTCATCATTATTAGATATTCCAGAAATACAGAAATGAAGAACAGATAATAAAATAAACATGCAAGTACATCCCCCAGCTGGGATCGCTGCCCGAGCACCCTCCCCGCGGGGTCTCCCCGGGGCGTTCCCACCCTGGGCACCGTCATCCATCTCATGGATGACGCATCCATGTGCATCCATGAGACTGCAGGCCAACTGTTGTGTGTCTGTTCTCTCTGTCTTTAAACGTTATCTAAATTGTATCCCAACACAGGCATTCCTCTGCAATCCTGGTTTGTTCCTTGAGCCCCCTGGAAGATTTATCCACGTTATTAGAGGTAAGCCACCATCATTCATTTTTGCCACTTTGTGACTAGACCACCGTTTACTCCTGTGGATGGGTATTTGGCTGGTTTCTAAATTGCTGCTGTGAAGATCCTTGTGTGTCTCTTGCTTGAGCAGGAGACTGTCTCTAGAATACACACCTAAGAGGAGAACTGCTAAGTCATAGGGTTTGCATGGCAGATACTGCTTTTTCAAGTTTCTATATCAAAAAAATTCCCTGGTTTATCACAGATGAGAAGAAGGTGCTTTCCAAGCTCCCAGACCTTCCTGCGGCCTGAATTTCCCCTCCCGGAGCTTCCCACGTGCCTTCAGGAGTGGATTGTGAGACACAGTCACACGAAGGGTCAGTGACTCACAGTGACCAAATCTCCGTTAGGCTCTGAGATTGGGGCTTTTCCACAAAGGATAAGAATCATACTTGGTTTCTAATGAAATGAGCCTCTAATTGAGGCACTGGTCAGCGGGGGGAGGGGCGGGGGGGGAGGTAGAAGGTGGGGAGTGAATGGTTTCTGTGCCCTGAAACCATGTTGGGCGGCCTGCCACCGACCCCGTGTCGTGGGGCCTGGAGCACTGTCGGGTCCAAAGACGGGTGACTGGCCAAGGGGGACGGTGGGGGTGCTGCCATAAGCAGTGTGTGTGTATGTGTGTGTGTGGGGGGGTGTGTGTGAGCAAGTGCGTGGGGGCGGGCAAGGTGTCATCTGCAGATGTTGCTCCTCATATATGGCTGGGTGGACTTTTCCGTCTGCCTCTTCCGACATTTTCAAGTTACCCTTTTTCCTTTGTGATGGGAGAGGGGTGTTGGCCGCTTTCCTCTGACTTTGTCTGATGCATACTAGCCTCAATTCCTTCAAAATAATTATCAGGAAGGTTTCAATGCTCTCGAGGCAGTTGCTCAGAGCCAGCCTGCCCTCCACCAGTGGCACTGTCGCCTACGCAGGGGGCCTGGGTGCGGCAGGGTGCGGTCACGTTTTTCAGAGCAGTTCTGAGGCGCTCACACCCAAAAGCATTCAAAGAGAAAAACAGAATTCGACAAAAAATATTAGCATCCACATAAAAGAAGTTTGTCAGGGAAGCACCCTTGAGTTTCTAGAAAGTTGAAAAGGCAAAAGATCCAGTGGGTGCCGACAGCATGTTGGCGTCCTGTGTGGGCACATGTTCTGCAGGGACGCATCCGGGGACCTGTGGGAGGTGGCCGAGCTGCTGCGCAGCCGGAAGCCGTCACTTCTGGGCACAGGCCTCATTCAGCAACCGAGCTCCAGCATCGCTTCCCGAGAGGTTTTCTCCTCATTGTCCAGCATCTGGAATCTGACCCCGGAGACTCTGCGAGTCTATTTGAAGACTCTGATACTCAACAATGTCCACACACTCCCGACCGAAAGGCGGAGTTCAAAGCTGGAGCAGACCGTTCCCAGAATAGAAACGATGACTCTGTGCTTCCAGCAGCGCCCACTATATGACTGATGCCGCACTGTCCCAGCCAGGCCGCCGATGCCCTCCTGGCCCCACCTGCACGCGGTCACGTGCGAGGAAGGTGCAGCCTTTCCGTCCTTAACACTGAGACCAGGTCCCCGAAACCTGCACGGACGGCAGATGAACAAGAGTCTTGTTCACAGAACTCTATTTGTGACACGAAGTCCTAAAAATGCACCGTGATTTTTTCAATGTCTACATGAATTATCTGAGAGAAATCGAGTGAAACTTTCACATTCCCAACGTGCCTGCCACGATTCTGGCACGTTGTGGACGTGAGTGTGTTCGTGCTCAAGACTGTTAAAAGGTTTATTTTGTACCTTCTCCCAAAAAGAATTTACCTAATATTTCAAAGAGGAAGTCCAGATGTAATTTCACAGACATGCAGACATGAGTGTGAAAGGACTTGTCCACGTTAGGGCCGGCCCATTAGGCCAATACACACTGGAAAACAGTCTTGTTACCTGGCCTGCTCGTTCTAAGAGGCCCCTTCCAGCCACTGGCCTGGCAGCTCAGCTGGAGGTTGAGACCCTTCATGGTGTCATCAGCACCAGTGGCGCCGCCCTCGAGGCCCTGCAATCTCACTTTCAACCCCACTGACCAAACCTTCACTCCCTACAGCCATGAGGTTCACCCCCGCCGGGTCAGGGGTCCTTCTGAAACTTCTGTGAAAGCCAGGAGAACAAAGGCGCTTGTTCATGGAAGCATTCTGCATACCTGCCCGAAAATTGCCAGTGACATCTTCCCAGCCAATCTCAGCAGCTGCTGCTTCTCTTTCCTCGCCCCCCAGAGCCCCCCGTTACCTCTGACTTTGCTCTGGAGATGTCCCCCGGGGCTAGGCTGGCTCCCCTCACACCCCTGATTTCCACACGATCACTGTCAGCTGGGACCACAGGAGCTTATTTACGCCCTGCCATCATCTGTCTTTCACAGTAACACATTCGTGAAACATGCTGCACAAACACATCCCAGACAGAGGCCACAAGACAAAAACTTTTTAAAAAATTTCACTTAAACGTACTCACTGTGCTTGTCAGTTTGAAATGATCCAAAGCTTCACGCATTTAAAGCTCGGGAAAATTCAGGCTCCTCTATCATTTGCCTGCAAGAAAGCATGCACCAGTGTGAGCGGTCCACTTGGAGACAAGAATTCAGTGACGAAGCTCTGGGATCACCTTTATTTTCCCCACGGTTTTTAAGAATGGAGAGAGATGGATGGCGGTAAAAAGATAGGACACAGCCAAAAGGAAATGGTAGTTCACCGAAGGTCAGAACACTGAGCCTGAATTCTTCAGATGCCCATCGATCACGGAGAAGTTCTTTTCGTGAAGTAAACACCACGGGGAAAAAAGAGTGAGTCATACTGGTTAGTGATGGCAAATGGCATGAATTAGCCCCAGATACTGAAACATTAATTCCTCATAAACTGAGGGCCATTTTCCCAGCTAGTCCTCAGCTGATCAGGAGGGTCAGAGCAGAAACCAGCTTAATTCCATGGATTTTGAATTCCCTGACCTTTGTGGGTTCTCAGCAGTGTTCTCTGGGCTTTTGGTAAATATAACTCGGCTTCTGACCTGCTTTCGTGTTACAAAGAGAAGTGTATATTCAGGAAACGGTGCAAACAAAACATCAGAGTCAGGATTTCAGCTCAGGGGCACTATGGGCGGTCACTGCCACATTCTGTGACCCGTGTACGTGTGTGTGTGCATGAGTGTGTCCCTGAGCAGATGCATGGGCATCTAACCCAGCTTAACGATGGTTGCCACTTGGCTCTTCTCCATGTGGTTCCATAAAGAGCATTGCTCCCACAGTGTCACTGGCATGATGGTTAATTTTATGTGTCAATTTGGCCAGACTACAGCACCCAGATGTTTGGACAAATGTCTGCTGTGAATGTAGTTTTTGGATGAGATTAACGTTTAAATCAGTAGACTTTGAGTAAAGCAGATTGCCTTCTATAATGTGGGTGGGCCTAATCCAATCAGTTGAAGACCTTAAGAGAAGAAAGACTGAGATCCCCAAGGAAGAGGAAATTCTGCCGCCAGATGGCCTTTGGACACCAACTGCAACATCAACTATTCCCTGGGTCTCCAGCCTGTGGCGTGCCCTGTAGATTTTGGACTTGCCAGCCTCCACAATTGAATTAGCCAATTCCTTAGAATAAATCTCTTATCTATTAATCTATCCATCAATCAATCTATCTATCTATCTATCTCAGTTCTGTTTCTCTGGAGAACCCTGACTGATACTCCGGATGACAGACTCACGGCACCTTTCTCTTGGGTAGAATCTGACAACGTCCCCATCAGTGATATTCAGTGAACTTCATGCTGTATCTTCTCAGCCCCAGGCCCGTGCAGTGAGACCCAGTCCTGGCTCTGCAGGGTCCCCACGCAGAGAAGGAAATAAGGAATAGAGTCGCCTGGGAGCCAAGAGGAGAAGGACATAAGCCAGTCTTGGATGTGAACGTTTCTGGCAGGAGAAAAGCCAGCTTGGAAAGAGACAGCTCGAGAGATGAAACGCCTTCTGGTTCCCCTGGGAAAATGGACGCCAGAACGATGGTGGAAAGGGGCCACGAGTCCTGGCATTTGGGAGCGTGGGTTGAATTTTGCCTCAGCTGATTGCATTGATACAAGGCTTCTGAGAAATAAATGAATCAGTAAAAATTGAGGAGAATGATTGAAAACCTAGGTTAAAGGCAAAACAAAACAAAATGTAAATAAGCAACTAACTATTGATAGTATGAAAGATCAGAACAAAGAAAATACATATTAAACCACAAGCTCTGTGTACCTAACAGGACAGCAGGGACAAGGTTACCGAGGTTTTATCGTCATTGTTACCGTCTGCCAGGAGCTTAATCAAAATCAAAGAGTGATTTGTGTTTGTTTGATTGCAACAACAAAAGGAAGGCCAAAGGATTTCTAACAATGAGGATTATCGCAGGGAGAGGTGAGAATCCAGAATCACAGCCGCAAAGTTCTCTGTCCCATCTGCAGCACCTGTGAGCGTGAGCACCCCTTGGGCCGCCGCCGCTGCTGTCTGCTGAGGCCCAGTCCACGCTCACCCTGCCGCTCGGCACACGGTCGGCACAATTGTGTTCTCATCAGCCTCGCAGGAGACCGAGAGATCTCGATGCTCGAGAAATCCCATTAGCTAAAGTTTCCAGCGGCACTGATACCTGTCCCCGCACATCCTCCCCCACTGAAAACAGTGCAGAAATGTTAACTAGGGTCACACCTCCATCCCTTGCTCCCGGCATCCTTAGAAACGGCCTTCTCTAGGCAGCGTCCTCTCACTCTCTGGTCTGTGGTGGTTGTCAGATGTTGTAACAGCTCCTACAGAATAAGACAAAGTAAGTGTAATGTGAGTGAAAGCTGTTAGAATTTTCGGGCTTTGGTGAAGATTATCTTTAAAAAAAGATTTTCTAGTTTTACCAGTGACTTTTATTAACTTGTGCTAATTTACAAAAACAGCTTGATGATTATAGTCATTCCCTGCCACTGCAAACACCAGCCTATAAAACAATTGAATAGGACGAGTGTCTCCACTTCCTTCCTAACGACCTTCCATTGTCCCAGAATACTGATCACAGTAAGTATATTATTTAGTATGACGATTAGATAATTTAGGGATTATATCGAAGATGACTTTTAAATTGAGTGGAAAAGCAAATGAGACACAGGGTGCCAAAAATAAAGATGAGAATCTCAAAACTATGTAGTTCTCTGCTGCGCTGTGAGGAAGGCCAGGCTCGTACTAAATTCTAAGGCATTTTGGGTTCTCTTCTGCTGTAAAAGCCCGACACGTGGCCATTTCACCGTCTCACTCTCTGCTTGAATGGACACCTTGGAGAACTCTGGAGTGCAGTGAGGGCTGGATGAGGGAAGAGGCCTCGGCCAGAGGAACCTGGACAGCAGACACGATCCCTCTCTGGTTCCCTTCCCCCCGTGCCAGAGACACAGGAGGGACCTGGTCCCCAGAACCTGAGAATATGTCACCTGACATGGCAAAGGTTGCATATGGAATACAGGTCGCTCATGAGCGGACTCTGGGAAAGGAAGAGCACACTGGGTTATCCAGGCGGGCCCAGTGTGATCACAAGGGTCCTTGAAAGCAGAGGAGAGAACCAGAGAGAAGGCAGCATGAGAAAGACTCGGCCGACGTCGCTGGCTTTGAAGATGGAGGAAGGGGCCACGAGCCAAGGACCGCAGACAGCTCCTAGAAGCGGAAAAGGCTCGGAAACACATTCTTCCCTAGGGCCTCCAGAAGCAATGCATCCTGCAGACACCTTGATCTTGGTCCGCTGAGACCTGTGTCAGACTTCTGATCTGCAGAACCGCACATCTGTGTGGTTTTAAGCCACCAACTCTGTGGTCATTGTTATAGCAGCCACAGGAAACCAACGCAGAGGCTTACAGGGTTTGCTCCTACCTTGGATTGCACCCCTCTCATCCTGGCCCAAAATGCTCCAGGCAGATGACTTTCACGCTCTTCCTCAATGTGCCAGGTTGGTGCCTGCCTCAGGGCCTTCACACTGGCTGCTCCTTCTGCTGGCACCGTGTGGCCACCCAGTCTCCGCACGGCTTCCCCTCCCCGCCCACTGGGCACGGCGCAGATGAGCACACCCTGAGGGATCTGCCCTGCATCCTCAGAGCTCCCGCTCTGACCTGAAGTGATTTAGACAAAAGGCGCCACACGCCCGACAACTCGGCCCATATGTCACACAGACATGTGAGTGCACAGCCTTAAATGCTGCCACTCTGGTCACTTTTATTTCTCCTTATTCCCAGAGTCACTTTTCTTCCTTGCACTTCTCCCTTTTTTCTCTTTTTCCGCTGGTGGTTTGACACCCACACCTAAACGCTTCACAGGCTCCTTAAGACCTGAACCTAGTAAAGACAGATCCTCGGCTCCATTGTGACTCCCTGGGTACCCAGGTGGCTTCAAAGTGGCCTGGGGATGAAATACCCCCGGAGAGGTGATTCCCGGAGGTCCCTGGTGGTCCCCACAGTCTCACTCTCCCAGAGACACAGTGGTTCCCCAGAGCTCTGGGGTGTGTCGTTTTAGAATTGGAAACTTTTTACTCCCCGGAGATGGCTACTCTTATAACAACCATATTTGAAATTAATGCCATGCAATTAACGCTTTTAAAAAAAACCAAACACTTTAAAGTCTCCCAGGATCTTGGATATGAGAGCTGTCCCCCACATACCTGGCGGGGGAAGCGGTGGGCTCTCCCCTCACCCTGCGCCAGGCCTGGAGTGGGGCCAGCTTCAACCTGGCAGGCGAGAGGATGGGCTTGCCCACCAGGCCCTCCAGAGCACTGACACCGATGTCTTCAGTCAAAGGCAGAATCAATCTAATGAAAAATTAAAATAAAATCCAAGGTAAAAGTCAAGATACCAGTAATAGTGACAGATTTTTTATAAAATCAAGTTTGGTTATAAATGTAAGTTGAGTTTCTGAAATACAAGAGAGAAGTTGGAAAGGCCTTTCCTAAATCGTGAGAGCTGAACTGAAGCCCTGGCAGAGGTCTCTCAGCTGGCCAGGTCAACTAGCCCAAAAGGCTCTCCCTTCAGATGAGGGCTGTGGAGCAAGCCGAAGCGAGTCTTGGGGCTTCCTGGGGAGGGTCAGCAGTGGTTAGGTTCCTGGGGCGAACCTCTCGGAGTCAGCATATGAAGCATCCGTCGCTGACAGCAGTGGACAGCCTCTCTCCTGCCCCGCTGACTGCCCGCCCCTTGGTGAATGCATGCAAATTCTGCAAGGCGACTTGTGACATCGTTTTCCTCTGTCTGGATCCTTCAGGTGGGCCACCCGAGAGTGTAGACTCGGGCCCCCCTGGGTGCCTGCCCCGCTCCTGCTTGGAGAGCACAGTGGAACAAGCCGTCAGCGGCCAGGTGACCTCGGTGTTCTCAGAGGCTAAACATCTCCCGGAGGCCTCCTGAAATATCACAGCCTTTGCTTCCACCCTCTTTCCAGGTCTCTGTTCTTGCTCTCCGAGCTTGGATCTATATGGCGTCTCTAGAAGGGCTGAGCAACTTGAGGAAGCTTTCTTAATTGTTAAGGCTCTATCTTGACGCGCACCCTGTAGTCCAGCTTTTGCAGAGGGACTGGGAGAGAGAACTACTCAGAAATTCCTCCTTCCGATGCAGGAGATGTCTGCGTTTCTCAGAGACAGAGAGCGCCAGCGCCCAGAAGGAGAACCCCATAAACAAGCCCACAGATTAGGTTGAATGTCAGCTTTTCATTTAACAAACCCTATGCCAAGCGTTGTGAATGTCCTTGCTTTGAGGATCGTCCCTGAAAAGTACCCCAGAATGGGGGCTGTCCTGGTCCCCTGATGCAATTTTTCCTCAAGCTGTTTATTTCTCCTGATCACATTGTTCTTATCTGTCATTTCAAAGTGCCTGAAAACTTGGAAAAGAGAAGAGTGGCTGTCTTCATGGTGTCAGAAAACAGTCTTGAACGTTCCTTTGTTATCATTTTTGACATTAATAAGACCTTGTTCCCAGCCACTGTCTATAACCTTTCCTCCTGCATTGAAAGTCATACCAGGAAAGCAGCTCATTTTCAAATCGTCATTATGAAGAGCAGATTTCCCCAGACCGCCACCCTAAGGGTTCACCCACCTCCTTCCTGCCGGCCGGCTCCGGGAACTCCCAAGGGGTCTGCGAGCCATACAATGCTGTCTGGCAGCACCAACTAAGCGGGGGCTGCAGGAGGGAGCCGGCATAGGCTCCCACCCACCCTGCTCGCCACAGCTGACCACATCCTGCCCTGGCCCAGGCCATTCTGGGACCTTTGATCTCAGTTCCTGGCAACCGGTCCAGCCTGGGAGGGGAGGCAGGCTCCTTCCCTCTGCCCCAAGGTGGGGCACTGATCTGGACCCCTGCACCTTCCTGGGAGCCACCCAGGTCCTGTCACCAGATCCCACACAGCCGTGTCTGTCCCCTGGTGGAGTCCCCACCTGCCACCTAGCCAAGACCTTTCGCCTTCACTTGGGACCCGTGGTTCCTCGTGACACAGCGGCCAGTGTTCTCTCCCCAGTTAGGACAGCCGAGCCCTGGGCGCAGCACATTGCTGCTCAGGCACGTGGGGCCGTGGGGCCGCTGCAGCCCTGCTCTGGGCACCCGCCCACGAGTTGGTGGATTGAAGAAAAAGTAAATGAATGATGGATCAGAGGGAGGGAGAGAAGAAGGGAGAGAGAAATAAAGCATTTAGTTGTCCCAGCCCTGTTGTCTGTTTCTTTAAGGCCCTGGAATTTCCTCTACATGACGCGGGCCCGGGAAGGAGGGCCTGGTGAACGTGGCGGGTGTCTGTCTCTGTGAGAGTCCGTTCAGGTGACGAGAGTGTAATCTGTGTTGCTCCAGTGATGAGCGGCCTGATCTTCACCTGGCGGATGCTCACAGCCTGGTTCCTGTTGTGCAAGCTCACCCGGGCCTGAGGTAAAGGCCAGCAGGAATATTTAAAACTTCTAGGTCAACAGAAAACACTTTGCTTCATTGTGATCCAAATCAAGTAAGATTGAGAGTGAGCAAGAAAATGAGAGAGGTTTCATCTTCAATCCTCTTTCAACACCGTTAACTGAAAACGGGGTGAAACTACTAGAGACCAAAGTGGTAACTGGCATAAAACATCCAGAATTCACTGTGGGACCCACCTTGAATCAGAGACAACTACGCAGGGGGCTCGGTGGGCGACGGGGCGGCCGCTTCTGACTCGGCCTCCGGAGAGCGCTGTTGTCTGGACCTGAGACGGCTGCTCCACACATGCGCAGACACACACGGAGACACACGTACACACAGACACAGGTACACCCACAGACACACACGCACACACGCAGACACACACATACACACAGATACAGGTACACCCACAGACACACATGCACACACGCAGACACACACATACACACAGATACAGGTACACCCACAGACACACATGCACACATGCAGAAACACACATACACATGCATACACACACACATGCAGACACACACGTGCACACACACACACAGGTACACACGCGTACACTCCGTGCTTTCCCCTGGGTCTTGCTGAGCCTCTGGAGCACAGAGTTGCTGAGCCGACATTTCTCCCGTCTCCGGAGTTTGGAATCCATCCAAAGGGGCCGTCTATTTTCCCAGAGCGCTAGTTCCAAGTGTAGAGTTCCCTCCTGCCCACTTATATTGAGCAATCAACTGTCATTTTAATTTGGTGAATAAAAACCTCTTGACCCTGGAATGCTATAAATGCAATGAAACCTTCCTCTGCGCATCTGGCCCACCTCTGGGGCTTCGCCCCCACCCCGGTGAGCGGCTGGGGGCGCCAGGATTAGCAGGTGCTCCCTGGGGCTCCAGAGCACCAGGTCCCAGCGTGAGAGGTGGCTGTGGCATGCCAGTGTGAGATCGGAATATTCTCCACACCCTGAAAGCTCACTGCCTTTACATGTGCATCTTCATTATATGGATTTAGAAAATAAAAATATCGTTTCTTGAAAAATTAGAAATCTCACCCCCTCCTCCAAAAATAAGGAGGTCAGGAAACGCGTACTTTCAAAGCCGGCTGGCAGAGCGAATGCAAATTGTGTTTCCGCTACACGGGAGAACAGACTGCCCTCCGCTCTCCTTGGGAATGGCCTGAATGATGCAAAAACCGCAGGCATGTGTTGCTCAAAGGCCACAGAGCCCTGTCCATAAAAGAACCCAGGGTCTGGAGGCAGATGTGGAATCCAGGTGGTGAGGGGGAGCTGGGGGAGCTGGGGGAGCATTGAGCTCTTCCACGACCAGGAGGGGACAGGGAGGAAATCAGATGCATCACTGAGGAATTCCTGCGGGAAGGGTCGCTTCATCTGGAAGCCATAGTGTGTGTAAGGTCGAATGAGACAAGGAGGGAGGCAAACACTAGGGTGGGGAGGGGGACGGCATGTGCAAAGCCCCTGTGGTAGGCAGCAATGGGGCAAGGAAGAGGTCTCCACAGGTAGAAAGGAGAGAGCTGAGAGCGTGGGTGTGACACGACGGGAGGCGGGCTGGAGCCAGGAGATGCAGAGCCTAGGGGTGAAAGACAGGGGGCTCTGCCCCAGGAGTGGGTGCCGGCAAGGGGCCAAGGTGAAGAGAGATGATCACAAGTAGATCCTTTCGGCTGCAGGGCGAAGGGAGGGGTAGGGAGACTTGAGTGTGCATGTTTGTGACCATCGTGGAAATTAGAAACGAGGGGCCCTAGATCCAGCCCTGAGGAGGGCCCCGGGTTACCTCCAGGAAAGCCCGAGTACTGGGGGCGTGTCAGAGAGGAGGACACGGAGACGGAAGGGAGGGGCGGTCACCACTGGCAGTGGGCTGAGGGGCCAGGGAAAGGAAAGGTACCGAGCTTAGCAGCATGGAGGTCCTCGGTGACCTGAGCAAGAGAGGCTGTGGTCGGAGCAAGGATTCAAGCTAAATGAGAGTGAACTGAGGGGAGAAAGAGGAAACGGTGACTCTCTAGGGAAAGGAGAGAGGGCGGCACGGGAGGAGGAAGTTGTCCAGGGAGGGGTGGTTTTGTTGTTGTTGTTATTGTTTAAAATGAGAACGACTTCCCGTGGTTAAATGCCAGTGGGCTTTCCTGTTGAGCGTATTGCATGGAACACACCTACCCTCTCTCCCTCCTGAGACCCCACCAGAGGGGCAGTACATTCACGACGAGGTTTGGAGGCCAAGGGACAAAGAGGAATGGACCAGAGCCATCAGGGAAAGAGACCTTCAGCACACTCCGGGAGAGGAGACTGTGTGAGGGGGTGGGACCTCCTTCGAAAGGTGGGAGAAGCTGCTTACAGAGAGCCCCGGGGAGCCCCCGGATCAGGGAGCTGGGCGGACACAGGAGAATCCCACAGGCCTGTGAGCCCAGGTCCCCTCCCACCTGCTCCTGGAGCACAGCCCATGGTGGTTACATGAGTCTACACAAGTGATAAAATGACACGGAACCGTACACACACACTGTCTGTCCTGGTTTTGATATTGTACCAAAATTATGCAAGACGTAACTACCAGGGGACTGGGTGAAGGGTCCACGGGACGTCTCTGTGCCATCCTTGCAGATTCCTATGAATCTATAATAATTTCAAAATAAAAGTTAAAATTTTAAGTAATTAAAAATCAGAGGGGCTGGCCTTGTGGTATAGTGGTTAAGTTCTCATGCTCCACTTCAGTGGCCCGGGGTTCGCAGGTTCGGATCCCAGGTGCAGACTGACACGCTGTTTATCAGGCCATGCTGTGGCAGCATCACGTATAAAGTAGAGGAAGATGGGCACGGATGTTAGCCCAGGGCCAGTCTTCCTCACCAAAAGAAAAAAAAAATTAGAAAGTCCATTCCTTCTGTGAAAGATTTAACATGAGATGTCCCTGTTCCAATGGGAAAATTGAAGAGGAAATGTGTTCTAATGACCATACACAAGTACTGGGGTGTAGACCCCCAGTGAGAAAGAGCTGGTCACTCTCTGTCCTGAAGAATGGGGAGGGGGCAGAAAAACCCCATGTAGAAGTCCCACGGGCTTGCTGCATTTTGAGCTTGTGATCTCAGGGGAATGCATTTTTTCTGAGACACCTCTTCCTGGACAAAGCAACAGTGCTCATAGAACTAAAAGCCCTTGAGCCAGCAAGTCCTGGGATCCCACACTGACCGGGGAAGCTGGAGGAAGCCATGCAGCTGCAAGCTCTTGGTGCCCAGGGAGAAGCGCTCCGAGCCCACGTCTGCCTGGCCGTTTCCTCCGTCCAGACACAAAGCCTGGCCCTGCCGTTCTTGCCACTTCTCAAGGGGCTCGTTCCTTTGACTCAGCTTTTCAGATAACTGCATACTTCCCAGCTGGAGTGTTTGCTTCTCCTGGGTTTATCCGCTGTTCTCCTCGGGCTTAGCTTGAGCCTCCAAATTTAAAATCCACTGACACAAATAATCCATAATCAATCTATAAATCAAAATTGGGGTGAGTTTATTATATGAGCCAGTTTGAGGACTATAGCCCGGGAGCCTCCTTCCTCAAGGAAGGAAGTACTCTGAAGAAGCAGGATGTACAGAGTGGGTATATACCGTCTTGGAACAAGGAACATACATCACATATGACAGGACTATATCTTATATTACAGTCACGAGATGCTCAGCTGGCACAGCAGGTCTGCGGTCATCAGGTCAGTGGTCACGAGATGAGCACAGTAGGCCAGTAACTAATCCTTAGTCTCTGGGAAGAAATGCCTATCCTTAAAGAAATGCTCACATGGGGGAGGCAACATCCCCATCTTTAAGGGCATCATTCTCGGCTTCGGGACATTGCAAATGTTTAAAGCAGATGTACAGTGCATGCTCAACAGGCCACGTCAGGCCTCCCTGGAAAAACAAGCTCGGGTTGAATTCGTTTTAAACCAAATGGCTTCCTCATGTGCTCCAGTATACCTCATTGGTTTTCATTTATTCATCAAATCAAAATGCCCCAAAGGTTGTTTCCCTCTTTTACTCTGCTGTTCATGAATCAAAGGCGATTCCTGGTCCTGTGACAGCATCTGTCTTCAGGTGGTGGCAAGGATTCTTGGTTACCTGTGGGCTTCATGCAGCAGGGTAGCCTCACAGGCAGGGTTGATTCCTGTTTATGATTTGCCTCTGCTTTTGTCTGACTTTGCAAGATCCTAAGGCTATGACGGCCCACAGAACTAGGCATCTAGGGTCCTTCATTGGCTTTTCCACTTAGAGGTTTGCAGCCCTGAAGCAAGGATCCCATGCCTTCACAGACTCTGGGGACTGAGGGACGTGGAGAGATCGCTGTATTTCTTCCCTGTTGTTTGGAATAGAGAAAGGAGCAGGAGAGGCAGAGAGGGAGGACAGGGGGGACTTGTGTCCTTGCTTTACAGAAGATTGAGGGCATTTACACAGAAGAGCTTCTGTGCTTCGTAGCAGTATTTTTATTAGCACAAACCTTACAAAATTACCATTTTAGTAGTTAAAAGTGGTGAAGAGTGGCAATTTCCCAGGGTTCCATCTAATATATTCCCCTGGTAGCCAGCCCCCTCCCTCTACCAACAACACAGGAATGTCTTTCCTCTTTCCCCTCCTGGCTTCGCTCCTCCAGCGAGCCTCTGCTCATCCCAAACGCTCCCGTCCCCTAAGTGGGAACAGCCAAACCAGAAACTGATGGAAGAAGACCCTCTAAACTGTCCGGTGGCAAGGACGTGGGGGAGGAAGGGTAAAGATCATCGCCGACGGGCCTCCTGTCCACCCCGTCCCAGAGACTTCCCTCCGGACATCCTGGTCTGCTCTCCTGAGTTAGATTCCTTACTTTCAGGGCTTGTTCTGTCTCTTTCCTAGTTTACTCTCTCATTTTGCTGAAGCCCATTCTCAAGTAACTTTCCAAGAAAGGAAGCCTAGAAGGCACTGTTTTCAATCCTCACTTTGCCTGAAACATCTTTGTAATACCCTCGGACTTGGTTGATGGTGCAGCTGGGGGTAGAATTCCAGGCTCTGTTGTCTTCTGCCGTCCGAGCCCCTGTTGGGAAGTCTGGTGCTGTCATGATGACCATGTGGCCTGGCTTAGTTTCTCCTTCCTCTCTGGACACGGTGAGGGTCTGGTCTTCATCGCAGCGCCCTGAAACATTTCGATGATTGGCGTGGCACTTGGTCAGTCCATGTCCAGGGCACCTCGTGAGGCTTACAGGCTGGAGACTCTCGAACTTCAGTCTCAGAATCTTCCTTCCCCTCCCTTTTCTCTGTCCTCATTCTCAACGTTGAATTCCTTGGGTTTACTCAATAATTGTGTTCTCTTTTATCCCCTATTTAACTTCTCTTTGTATTTTTACTGTAATTCCTGGGAGTTCTGTGGGGTTTTTTGCTGTTGTTGTTTTTTACTTTATCTTCCAATCCCATTCAATGCATTTTTAAAGTTCCAGCTATTACATATGTATCTCCTCCCCACCCCAGGTTGTTCCTCTGATGGTTCCTTTTTCATAGATCCTGTTCTTGTTTTATCAACACAACATTTTCTCTGTAGCTATGAATTTTTTTGATGTTTCCATCACCACGAGTATCTATTTCATTGCCACAAAGCTGTTCCTCATGATACTCTCTTATATCCTCACCCACCTCTCTCACCACCAGCACCCCAACCTAACTCTTGGCCCCCACTAATCTGTTCTCCATCTCCATTTATGGTATATAAATGGAATCATACAGTAGACAACCTTAAGAGACTGGCTTTTTTCACTCAGCCTAATATCCTTGAGATCCATCCAAACTATTGTGTGTACCAACAGTTGATTTCTTTCTATTTCTGAGTAAAATTCCATGATATGGATGTGCCACAGTTTAACAATTTACCTATTGAGGAATGTTTTGGTTGTTTCCAGTTTTGGGTCATTACAAGTACAATGCTGTGAACAATCATGTGCAGGTTTTCTCTGGACACAAGTTTTAATTCTGCCGGGATGAATGCCCATGAGTACAATTGCTAGATCATGTGGTATTGCATGTTTAATTTTTTAGGAAATGGCCAAACTGTTTTCCAGAGCGGCTATAGCATTTTATATCCCCATTAGAGTGGTGTGGTTTCTCCACATCCTCACCAGAATTTGGCATTGGCATTATTTTTTGTTTTAGTTGTTCTTATAAGTATGCAGTGAAATTTCATTGTGGCCTTAACTTGCATTTGCCTGATAGCTAGCCATGTACCTGTTTTCCACCCATATATCCTCTTCATGTCTTTTGCTCATGTTTGATTTGAATTGTGTTTCTAATGCTGAGTTTTGAGAGTTCTTTATATACAGTCATGTGCCACATAACAACATTTCAGTCAGTGATGGACTGCATGTACGATGGTGGTCCCATATGATTAGTACCATATAGCCTCAGTGTGTAGTAGGCTGTACCACCTAGGTTTGTGTAAGTACACTCTATGATGTTCACACAATGACAAAATCACCTAACGACACATTTCTCAGCATGTATCCCCATCATTAATTGATGCATGACTGTACCCTAGTATGAGCTCTTTGTCAGATATATGATTGGCAAATATTTTCTCCCAGTCTACAGTTTCTATTTTCACTCTCTTACCAGGGTCTTTGGCAAAGCAAAACTTTTAATTTTGATGAGGTCCAATCTATTGATGTTTTTCTTGTATGGATCCTGCCTTGCTGTCCTAAGGACTCTTGACCAATCCCCACGTCCCAAAGATGTTTTCCTATGTACCTTCTAAACATTTTATAGTTTTATACTTTATATTTAAATCTACAATCCACTTTGAGTCAGCTTTTTTACAAGAAGATGTGAGGTTTAGGTCAAGGTGCATTTTTTGCTCATGGATATCCAATTGCTCCAGTACCCTTTGTTGAAAAGAGGATCATTCCTTCAGTGAATTGCTTTTGCACCTCTGTCAAATATCAATGGACCATACCTATGTAGGGCTATTTCTGGGTTCACCATTCTGTTCCATTGGTATATGTGTCTTTCTGTCAATACCACAGAGTCTTATTTTCCCCCTCATATAAGTAGAATCATGTAGTATGTGTCACAGAGTCTTGATTAATGTAGCTATATAATAAGTCTTAAATCTGGGAAAGTGAGTCCTCTCATTTTACTCTTTGTTTTCAGAATTGTTTTAGCTATTCTAGTTCCTTAGGTTTTCCATATAAATTTTAGAATAATTTTCTGTATTTCTACAGAAAATCTTGCTGAGATTTTGTTAGGAATTGT
The DNA here is from genome assembly GCF_057802395.1 of Ceratotherium simum simum. Taxonomy (NCBI): domain Eukaryota; kingdom Metazoa; phylum Chordata; class Mammalia; order Perissodactyla; family Rhinocerotidae; genus Ceratotherium; species Ceratotherium simum. Next base: position 54,017,127 of record NC_141919.1, on the reverse strand, counting down.
GTTAAACCTGTGTATTAATTTTGGAGAATTGACTCCTTTTAACAAGTTGAGTCTTCCAATCCATGAACATGGTACATCTCTCCATTTATTTAGATCTTTGCTTTCTCTTTTCAGTACTGTGTAGTTTTCAGCATACAAGTCCTGTGCATGTTTTGTTAGATTTACACCTAAGAATTTCACTTTTTTTAGTGATTGGAGGTTGTATTATATCTTTAATTTTAGTTTCCATATGCTCATTGCTAGTATATACAAATACAATTGATTTTTATACATTGATCTTGTATCCTGCAACCTTGTTTATTAGTTCTAGAATTTTTTATATTTGTTTTTTGCAGATTCCTTAGGATTTGCATGAAGATCATGCCACATACAAATAGGGGCAGTTTTATTTCTTCCTTTCAGATCTATATGCCTTTCATTTCCTTATTGCGCTGGCTAGGGTTTCCAGTACTATACTGAATAGAGGTGGTGAGAGCGGGCATCTTTGCCTTGTGCCCAATCTTAGGGGAAAGTTTTCAGTCATTCACCATCAAGTATAACGTTAGCTGTAGGGTTTTTGCAGATGCTCTTTAACAAGTTAAGGAAAGTCCACTCTACTCCTAGTTTTCCAAGAGTTTTATCATCAATGGGTATTGAATTTTATCAAATGCTTTTTCTGCATCAATTGTTGTGATCATACGATTTTTCTTCTTTAGCCTATTAGCATTATGGATTATATTGCTTGATTTTTGAATATTAAACTAGTATTCCATCCCTGGAAAAAACCCAACTTGGTCATGGTAATAATTATTTTTATGTACTGCTGAATTCTATTTGCTAATATTTTGATAAGAATGAATGGGTTACAATGGAATACTACTCAGCCATAAAAAAGATGAAATCTTGCCACTTGCAACAATGTGGATGGACCTCGAGGGTATTATGATAAGAAAAAAAGTCAGAGGGAGAAAATCAAATATCATATGATCTCACTCATAATTAGAAGATAAAAACAACAACAACAAACAAGCACATAGATACAGAGATTAGATTGGTGGTTGCCAGAGGGGAAGGGGGGAGGGAGGAGGGTGAAAGAGGTGAATCAACATATAATGATGTATGCCTGAAATTTATATAATGTTATAAACCAATGTTACCTCAATTAAAAAATGAATGGGTCTGTATTCATGAGGCATATTGGTCTGTAGTCTTCTTTTTTGTACTGTCTTTGTCTGGTTTGGGTATCAGGATAATACTCACTTTATAAAATGAGTTGGAAAGTGCCCCCATCTCTTCTATTTTCTGAAAGAATTGTGCAGAATTGGTGTTAATTCTTTATATGCTTTGGTAGAATTTTTCAGTGAAATCATCTGGGCCTGAAGGTTTTTTCTATAAAGATTTATAAATTATGAATTCTGTGTCCTTAATAGTTTCAGGGCTATTCAAATGGTTTATTTCACATTGTGAGAATTGTGGTAGTGTGTGCTTTTCCAGGAACTGGTCCATTATATCTAAGTTATCAGATGTATGTCTGTGGAGGTATTCACAGTTTTCCCCTATCAGCCTTCTGAGTCTGCAGGGTGTGTGGCGACAGCCTGTTTCATTCCTGACACTGGTAACTTCTCTTCTCTCTCCTTTCTTTGCCAGTCTTGCTAGAAGTCCGTCAGTTTACTGATTTTTCAAAGAAGCACTTTTTGTTTCACTGATTATTTTTCTGTTTTAATCTAATTAATTTCTGCTCTTGTTTTTCTTGCCTCCTTCCTTCTTCTTGCTTTGGTTTATTTTGCTCTTCTTTTCCTCGTTTCCTGAGATGAGAGCTTAGATGACTGATTTGAGACTTTTTTCTTTTCTAATCTCAGCTTTTTAAAATGTTTTTTAATCAAGAAGAAAGGTTTGTTTATGGCTTCAATTAAATTAATATGGAAGGAAAAACTTCGCATGTGTATATCGTGAAAAGTTGTAGGACCTTCTATGATCCATTTAAATGCCCAGACAGTTAACAGTGTACCCACTGAACGTGGTACAATGCACCATTTTCCAGATGCTGCTGACACTCAGAAATTCAAGTGTTTCTTTATTAATAATGACAGTGGAAGCAAGATTCCCCACTCTTCTCCCACCGCAGCATTCCAGTCTGCACTAGCCGTCCTCATGGGCTGAGAGAGGCTGTCCATAAGCGGTCTGGGCGGGTTCCATCCAGTCTCCCCCAAACCAGCCATGCACAGTCCAGAACCCAGAGTAGATGCGGTGACTGGCAAGGGCAAGAGTCAGCTGATGGTGTCCGTCCTTCTCCTTCCTGTCCTCAGGCTCCAGCCAAGCCAGGTGGAGGGAGCCAGGCCCTGGGCCTCTCCGCAGGTGCCAAGGGTCTCGCTTGTCCATGCACAAAGGAGGGTCCAACATCTGTTGGGAGGGTTGCAACCTCCACGGATCAACAAACTCCAAATGCACGAGGCATTCCCACTCTGCCACTTACCAGCTGTGTGACTTTGGACAAATGTACAATCATCTCTGTACCCCAGTTTCCTCCTCTGAAAACTGGGATAATATTGGTGTTGATCTCATGGTATTGCTGTGCGGAGGAAGGAGTTGCTCTGTGTCAAGCTCTCGGAACAGCGCCCGGCAAGAACGAGCACCAGGTCAGCGCAGACATTTGCTCTTCCTGCCCCCATCAGAATTCCTTCAGTCTTGCCTAAAGCCCCCAGCCCGATGCTGGAGGAGAAGGAATTCAGCCATTACTCGTCTTCATAGGATCCTCTCTCCCCACCCCCACCCCCACCCCCAAGCAAAGTCTCCGCAGCCCAGAAAAAGCCACGTTATTCAACGACGCTGCAGGCCCTTCTTCAAGAAGCCAGGGTGCGCAGGGGACACACAGAGCCGTGCCAGGGCGGGGGTGGGGGGCACGACACGACGACACGGGGGGCGGGCAGCAGACTTGCACCAACCACCGCGTCCACTGCGTGTGAGTGGCTGGACAAACACCCGGGCCATTCTTGTGGAATTACACCAAGGACGGCGTGTAGAAACAGTCCTCCGTGAACGCTCCGGCAGGTCAGCCCCCACCACAATTTCCCAGGTGTGCCATCAACCAGGACAGGCACTCTTTCAGACTCACTTGACTCAAAGCATCGGGGCTGCTGAAGACTGAGCTCCTTCTTCCTAAGTCTCCCATTCCTTCCACATTCCTGAGCTGGCCTTCCTCTGTAAAGAGCTTTCCCGCGTTAACCGGCGATGCGGAGGGGGAGACTTCTTCACCAGGCTCTCAGGCAGGGCTGGTTCTCCCTAAAGCAACAGTGAGAGAATACGGCCTCTAGGGGCTGTGTGGGCCACCGAGGGCCCCGGTCACGATCCGGGGTCTGAGCTTTAAAGCCCAGGAAGGAGGCAGCAGGCGGGGGCGGGGCGCCGGGTCAGGGAGAGCCGCCCAGGACGCGAATCTGGTTTCCCCAAGAGCCTTGTCTGAAGAGGAGCGTCAGGAAGGCCTGTGTGTCAAATCCTCGTGTCTCCTTAGGGCACCGGCCTTGAAGAGCCCCGTTATTTTTCAGGGCTTCTAGAGGCTGCGGACATGGGCCAGTCCTCTGTCCTGTCCCCTGCTACGGCGAGTGGCCGAAGAAACGTACGCCTCTCCTTCTCCTGACCCGACGCTGTAGGAGCGCAAACAGGAAGGCACATGCGGTCCCACTTGCAATTTGGGACAGAAATGGCCTGTCGGCGCTTGCGGGAGACACTGTGAGCCAGTCTGTAAGGCCACGGTGCGGAGGGGGTCACGGCAGCACAGGCCGACTAGGTAAGTGGAGACGGGGACACGCAGCGCCAGCCCCCCGCTGACCCCAGGCTGCAGGCCCCCACCACGTTCTCCAGGGAACAACAGAGACGGTCAGCGAAAGTGCCGGCAGTTTACATTCTGGTGCCCATCAGGGCTCAAACCGACCCGAATAAGCATTTGCTCCCAGCTCCAGGGGGAGGGTGCGCCGGGCTCCTCCTCTGGAGACAAGAGGGCAAATCAGGAGCTGGTAGCTGAGCGAGACCCTTCGCAGGTCCCCGCCCCGCTCCAGGGGCCCCTGCGGCCCAATCCTGTCCGCCCAGGGAAGCGCAGCCTGGCTTTGGACAGCTGGCCTCTGGGTCCTTCCAGTTCTTCTCGCCCCTCTCCCTTCCCTCCGCCTGCTTTCTCTTTCTGTCCGCCCCCCCACCCCCCCACCCCGTCCCCCTGGTTTCGAGGGTTGGCTGCTGTGCTCACTCACTCCGGGCCTTCACTTTCCGTTTCCATTTGAAAATTTGGTAGTCCCCTCCCTGAGGATTCTCCTCCTTTCGGAAGTGCATCGCGTGGATTATTTTATTTATCCGCAAAAAAGGGGCGAATCCATGCGGAGCGGAGAGGTCGCTGAGATCTACCCGCTGCGGGTCCACGAGCTGTGGTGGGTCTGGGGTCAGGGGGGTCCGGGGTCTGGGGGGTCCGGGATCTGGGGGTCCCGAGCGAGTGCGCGCCCAGGCGCCCTCTGCGCCGGAGGCTCGGAGGGGAGGAGCGAGGTCCAAACCCAAACGCTGCCGGGCGCGTACGCTGCCCTATGAGCCGGTGGCCGGTCAGTTTCACACGGAAACGATCGTGATCATCGCGATGATAGTAACCATAATAATCATCATCATCAGCCAAACACTCCCCCTCCACTGTACCCCACGTCAGCGCGCCGGGCCCTAGCCCAGCCGCGGACGCGGTTTGACTTGCCCCCGCTGGGTCCTGGGGCCCCGGAGTCCGCAGCCTGGAGCTGGCTCGCCCGAGGGCACAGGGTCTGGAGGGCGGCCTGGGGCAGGGGCCGAGGGGCGAGCCGGCCCAAAGGCACTGCGGAGGGGCGGGGAGGACGTCCAGCACCGGCCAGGGGCGGCTGCAGGGGGCGGCGCCGGGCAGGGAGGTGGGGGCGGCGCGGGGTCGGGAGCCCGGCCTCGCGGCTTGGGGCAGGGGTAGGGGGATGGGGCGGAGTGAGGGATGCGGGGAAGGGAGAGGGGGGTGGGGCACGGCGAGGTGGGACCCGGCGCCGGGAGGTCGGGGGCGCGGCGGGAGGCGGAGCGCAGACCCCGCCCCGCGAACCGCTGGAAAAGTTTGCGCTCTGGCTCGCGCCGGCAGAGGCTGAGAGAGCCGGCACCGAGCGAGGCTCGGAACCCCGCGGTGTTCCACCCGAGCCGAGGCAGGGGCGCCAGGATGCCGGCGGCCCAAGCGCCCTTCCCAGACCGAGGTGAGCCGGCGGGCCGGGGGCCCGCGGGGTGGGGGCAGTGGGCCCACTTTCCTAACAAGATTCCAGCCGATCCCGGGCGCGACCGTGACCTGAGCGGCGAGCTCGCAGCATCAGCATCACCCGCTCCCCGGCCATCATTTCGGTGACCGCGGCAGGGGAGACGGGATGGTTTCCTCAACTACCACTGGAGTGTTTAGACCAAGCTGCGTCTTAACCTGAATGAAAGAGAGGTGGCTCTTCACGGAGAAGTTCCATCCGTCGTTTTCTTTGGACAATTAAAAAGTTAGGCGCCCTCCCAGGATGACGATGAGGGCCTGGGACTCGGGGAGTGTGTGATTGTGGTCGTTGTACTGGGAAAATCATTCTTTTAAATTATATTCTCCACAAAATTCCATTTTTCTTTCTGTTTCTCAAACTAGGCAATGAGGGCTGTCAGAATGGGGCGGGCGGGCTTGGGGGGCGGTGTTGGAAGATAAAGTCCCTACAATGCAGTAACAAGGTTCCCGGGCAACATCAGTGTGTTACCTTCACAACTGAGATGGAGCCTGGAAGAGGCGCAGGAGTCCTGTGGTCTGATGCGGAAGCTTGTGCTAACTTTCCACGTCTAACCACCCAGTCTCCAAATGGTCTCTCTCTGTTCTCGCTCTCTCTGGCATTGGACACTCCCAATGACATATTTCTTTGTGGTGTTTTTATATTTGGATGTAAGAGAGGGACTTCTTGTTGGATTTTTAAAGGGAACACACTTTGTTTTGAAGATGAAGAAAGGGTAGCAGCATGAACAGAGCCTGGTTCTTCTGAAAGGTTATTTCAAGTGGAAGGTCCACCCTGCGCATAGCCCCCTTCTCCCCACCCCCAGCTGGAGCTCTGGTTACCCCCAGAATTAGGCGTATGTCTGAAGTCTGGGCAATAGAGGTTGCAGGCAGTATATATAATCACATTCATAATTTATCATTTCAAAAACATTCTTTTCTTCATTGATGAAAATCTTGCAGGCACGGTTAAGAAAAATGTAATTGCAGAAAATACAAGGCAGGATTAGGTTCTGTGGGCACATGACTAACGAGGATGGCCGTGCCTATGGCTGGTGTTGGTGTCGGTGGTTGTGTGTGTGTGTGTGCGTGTGTGTGTGTTGCTCGAGGACTTGTGGAAGTGTCCGGATCTGTACGGTTTCTCACTTAATTGATGCGGAGCTCAATGCCAGTGTGAAGAATTTTGTTGCCGTCGAAGGACCACAGGTTGGGTCTTCTGAATCAGCAAACGTTCACAGTGGGCCTGCTTGTCTAGTCGCTCTCGTCACCTGACACCAGGGAGCTACAACACAAAGTCGGCCCTTAGGAGCCTCCCTTAAGATGTAGATGGAATGGTTTCTCAACCAGGTTTCATCTTTGAAAATGCCACTTTCCTCTTTACGTTTGTGAATTTCCTTAAGTGCGTGCCTCTCCTAGTCTTCCACCACATGTGGATAGCAGAAACTCCCATTCCTTGTAGAAGGAGCCTTACATATTGGCCTACTGACTTTATTTCTCAAAATTCGGGGACTGATTTTTCCTTTCTCTGGAAATTCTGACACTAATTAGATTCCACGGTAATCTTCCATCTCCTAGAGATACTTCAGTACCTACAATGTATGCATACATTTTTATTATGAAGAAATGAGAATTAGGCACACCATAATCTTGAAAAGTTTGCGGTGACCCTACTGTAGAACTCCTTTTTTTCTGCCAGGACTTTGGACTATGACTCCAGTGCTGACACAGCCGGCGAGGCCCCATCAGGCCATCTGTCAAATTAGCTGGAACCATGGTGCTATGGGTCACACGAGCCTGTCTGTGTCCTCTCATTTGGCTTCATAATTCCTTTCTTATCAGTTTTGGAGCTATCTCACATTATTCCTTTGCCATATATATTCTGTTGAATTAGTTAATCGCCTTAAGAGATTTTCCATAAGCTTTTGAAAATAACATGATCCACTGAGTGGAATCCTATCTTGTTTCAGTTAATAATGCATTTTAGTTGTCATTATTACAGACACTGGGCATAAAGTCACTTTTTGTTTCGTTTTCCTTCTATTTTTGAGGAATCGCAGTGGCATCTGTAGGAGGCTAGGCAATAGGCCAGTCAGGTAAGTCAGGGCCGAGACTGTTGGCAGGAGAGTGCAGTACCCGGGGGGTGGGTCTGGCGTCCAATGGGCACCGTGAGCTGGAGTGGGAGTCCTGAGTCCGTCTACGAGTACCCTGAAGATGCTGCTCCATTTCGCTGGCGTCAGAGCTTTCCGTATATTTCAGTAAAGCCCCTGATTCGCATTCCGGCATTCTGCTAGCACAGTAGCTGGAAGCGATTCAGTTCTAAAGCACGCTGGCGAAGCTCCTATCACTGTCAGATGAAGAACACATGGAGAGGTGGTAGCCTCCGGAAGAGCTTGTCCCTAACGTGGCTCACCCGAATCTGAGGACACAGACATCCGGCCCAGTGTGGCCTCTTCCGAGCTGTGCCCCAAGGGACAGTGATCCCGCTCCCAGCCTCGGTTTCCTTCTGTACATTCAGAAGGCAGATGCTTCGGTGGGGCCCAGACATGGTACCTGAGAGGTGCAATGCGTGGTGCCCGTGCCGTGTCACCGAGCAGGGGCACTGCTTTGGGGACAGACGGAGGGACCCCGGAGTTGGGACGTCTCCTATTTGCAGATAGATGCCTCGGGAGCTCATTGCCACACACCTTCTTCGTCCTGTGGCCGCCTTGGTAGGAGTTCAATCCTGGGCGCTTCCTAAGAACACGCGGGGAGGAGAAAGGTGGGAGCCTGGTTGAAAAGCAAGAGAATCAAGAGCTCTCGAATGAAAGCAGCTGCCTCCAGTGGACAAGCCTGGCGCCTGGAGAGTGTGCAGAGGCAGGCACTTGGGCCTGTGCCGGGGTTCCTGCTGCACGACCTGCATGCCTGGGGCTCCCCGGACGGCACCCAGATCTGTCTAGTTAGCTTCTGAGCATTGTGTCCCCAAGAGAACGGCCTGCAGGAAATCCACTGGGAATCAAGAAGACCAACTAGGGGCTCATTCACTTCCATGCTCCAAAGAAGAGATGTGGAATCCTCGCTGGTTCCTCAAGACCGCTGTTATCCCACCAGGAGCTCTATCAATGGGCCCAGAGCAAAGTGCAGGTGGGCGAGACTGTGTGTGTGAAGCCTCGTGCCGTGAACCATCTCTGACAGCACAGTGAAGTCACCTAAGGATTCCCGAGCCAGGGAAAATACTCATTAGCAAAGGAATCTGCCGGGGCCGTGAAACGGCCAAGTCATTATTTCCTTTCTAAATTCTTATAAGTGGAAAAAAAAAATCTTGCTTTCCAAGAAATTTTGCTTGTGGGCAAATGCTTGGTGTTTTAATTCAGTTTGGAAAATGAGCTATTTGATTTCGCTGGAGAACATGCCTTTTAAAAACACAGCATCCTGCCTCCAACCAGGAGAAAATTCTCGATACTGTAACTTGCTGTGTTTTTCTTTTCTGCCATTACAGAGAGAGAGGGAGAAAGAGACAGACCCCAGACTCTGTGGAAATATTTTCCCTTATTTTTTTCCTTTTCCTTATTTTATAGTTTGTTTATTTTTCAAATTGACATGTGTAGAGAAAGTGAATCACTGTTATAGAAAGCACATCTGGAATCCCTCGGCCCATCCTGGGCTCGCCCCTCCCCAAAGATGCTCCTCCTCGAATGCAGGGAAGGAAGTGTCGCTGGCATCCCTGGGCCTAACCTGGGTGACGGAACCACCTTCTAGAAAACATCTTATTCCTTTTCGGGAAAAAGAAAAAGCCTTGCTGTTGAAATGCCTTGAGTGGACTTGAAGATCCCAGCTGAGTGATGGTCTAGTGAAATCTCTTAGATACCTGGTCTCCATTGGGTGGATGTAAGGGGGCTCTAACCAGTCTCTGTTGAGTGGATGGATGTAAGGGGGGCTCTAACCAGCCTCTTTGGGTGGATGTAAGGGGGTTCTAACCGATCTCCATTGGGTAAATGTAAGACAAGCTCTAACAGGTTTCCACTGGGTGAATGTAAGGGGGGCTCTAATGGATCTCCATTGGGTGGATGTAAGGTGGCTCTAACTGGGCTCTGTGGGTGGATGTAAGGGGGCTCTAACCGGCCTCTGTTGGGTGGATGTAAAGGGGGCTCTAATGGGTCTCCATTGGGTGGATGTAAGGGGGTTCTAATTGGGCTCTGTTGGGTGGATGTAAGGGGGTTCTAACCTGTTCACTTGAGATGCAGTCATGTCTCACTCAGAGTGGGTGAGAGGGAGGGTCTGTGGGTTCCGGGCCCAGCGAGCACAGCTCGTGGGAGCGACAGCAGGGCCACTCAAGGGCTCAACTCTGCAAGGGTCTGGATTTGTTGGAGGACCACTGGCAGTCAGCAGGAGCATCTCTGTCCTGAGCTTTTCTGTACCAGTGCGTCTTCTGTAATATGCCCTCGCTTTCTGAAGATGTACAAGACTGGCTGGCACACGGCCACATTTCTCAGCATGGGCTTTATTTTTAAGCATTCAGATGGAAATTAAGCAGTGACCAGACTGGTACAGTGCAAAGGCAGATGGTGGTCCCTGCCAGCCCCAGACACTTGTCTTTTAAAATAAAACAGAATGTGAGCATTTGTAATATGTAATCTCGCTCTCCATGCGTACTTCTCCCATTCCCACAAACACTGGTTTGTAGGACAGCTGGCTGAGCCTTATAAGCCTCTGCAGGGACTCCTCACCAAAGCCCAACCCCGACACCAACACAGCACGATTCGAGGAAATCCACATGCCCCTTGGCGCGCAGGCACGTGCTCGCCAGGAGGACCTCCTCACCCAGTCCTAGCATCACTGCTTAGGACCACGAGCCCGTGGAAACCTCCCTGCGTGCCTCCTCCTCTCTCACAAACAAGAATGCATGGAGGGTGCTGCCTCCATCCACACTATGGGAGCAACGGGGAGGGATTACTCCATGCGTGACTCGGGGTGCTGCCTCCATCCATACTATGGGAGCAACGGGGAGGGATTACTCCATGCGTGACTCGGGGTGCTGCCTCCATCCACACTATGGGAGCAACGGGGAGGGATTACTCCATGCGTGACTCGCAGGTGCATCACGTTGGGAGGAAGATACCAGTGCGACTGTGTGCCATAGGGCTCTGTTTATGTGAAGGTCGGAAACAGGCTGACCTGCTCTAGGGGGTGAGAAGCCCAAACAGAGTTCTCCCTGGGGGAGGTGGAGCTCGAGTGTTGGGGTCGGGACCCTTCTCTGTGGGCAGGACAAGCAGGCCTCCCAGGAGCACTGTCCTGCAGTGCCCAGCACTCGTGCAGTGACCAGCAGTGGCAGGATGGGCGTTCAGGGACAGCTGATGCCCACCTCGCCCCAAGAGCAGGGGAGGGGCAGGGCTCTCTTCTGGAACCTCGAAGGCACCGTTGCTCCTGCGGGGTGGAGGCTGGGACTCGTCCGTGAGATGACTGACCCCACACGGCGATGTTCAGACACATCCAAAATCAATCTGGCCTTTAGCCCAGCACTTAACTCTCGGGATGGGTCTACTTTTCAGTGCTGATAATCCAAAGAAAATAAGCTTTCAGATTCCAGAGAGAGCCGGATATCTCCCACTTAACGCAAAACGCAATCGCACTGAACAAAAGATGTTCTGAAAAAACATGCTCCTTGAGCGATGAATATTTAATTAAGGGAAATGATAAATCTAGCATTAATGGGAAAATATATTCACCCTCAGAAGTCATGGTTTGATGGGCCTCTAGCACATCTTACACTACTGTTATTGGGGTTATTTTATTGCTGGTTATTAGTTTTTACTGTTTGGTTATTTTTTCGCTCTGCTCAATTTTATCAATTGCAGGGAAAATTCTATGCAGGGAAGAAAGAAAAGATGTGAGTCTGCAGAGCCTGTGGTCTGCTCGCCCTCTGCTCTTTACCCTCGAGAGAAGTCCAGATCCAGCAGTTTACAGGGACTCACTTCCCTTCTCTCCGTGCTGCACGGCACAGTCAGAGGGAGCGAATGCCCAGAGGGAGCCATGAGGTTTATAATAGATACAAAGAGGTGAAGAGTTATCATGGGGAAACTGAGGCACAGAAGACAAGCTTTAGACAAACCGTGGTTTCAAAAACCCCTCCAATGTGGATGCCTGAAGCCCCTTCTCCCCTGTATGTGGATGACTTCACACACAGTTCATGTTCCTCAAATATTTTTATAATTCAGACTGCTCAGGGGCCAATTTGGTTACGATCGTAACTCATCATGTTAACCATATATGTTCGGTTCCGGATACAGAAACCCCCGATGTGGGAGCAGATATCCCAGAGACAGTTGGAGGTAAGCTGGACATGGAGGTGTAGTGGACCAAGGGGCGGCCACCTGGACACGGCAGCAGGCGGCCTGGCGTGAGGCATGAGGAGGGCCCTTGGGCCGGCTGTGTGAACCCGCAGCCGTTGGGGAAGTAGCCTCTCTCAGGACAAGGCTCCTTCGTGACTGTCGGTGGAGCAGCACGTGTGTTTCTGTCCCCTGCCCTATGCTGCGCCTTGTCCACGAACGAGGACACACGTGGCGCAGTGGTGGCGCCATCCCGGGGATGCGGGCACTGGCCCAGCGGCTGTGCTGCAGGGTGGGAAGTGGTGGGTGGGCAACAGGGGGCTGAGTTCACCTGTGCCTGGTGTCCTACGGCGGCCGTGGCCGGGCCAGCAACGTGGGGGCGTGGAGTCTCCGTCCGCTGCCCACAGACCAGTGGTAATGAAGGGCACACGCGTTTTCAGGCCCCGTGGATGTTCAAGGTGCGGTGAGCGTCAGGGCGTCGGCAGGAGGGTTACAGAGGGCACTCGGGCACAGGGCTCGGGGAGGGGCAGCTGCTGTTATTTCTGCTCTGAAAAAGACAGCTTGCGATTTGTTGTGAAAAGTGATATGCAGCCTCAGAGAAAAGTCCTCGGGCTGGGCTGATTCCAGCAAACATCACAGAGCAGGTAGCATTTGACTTGGGACTTGAAGGACGGACAAGGTTTAAATAAAAATGGGGGAGGGGCAAGCCCGAGATGGGGCTGGTGGGAAAGCTGGCCACCGAGCTGACCAGGGAGAACCTACGGACAAGGCTGTTGTCCTTGCAGGGCCCCGGTCCAGGCGGGCGGGCAGTCGGGGCCGGGTGTGGTGGCCCTGCCTTCTGCGTGAGGCAGCGAGGTGCCCTGGGCCTGCGTGGGTCGTGGTCAGGGAGCAGTCCCAGGGCCCTGTGCTGCCTCCAAGGGCTCCTCAGTGATGGGGGGACCTCAGCATGTGCCCCCCAGTCCTTCACCGTGAGCCCAGCCTCAGAACCTGTCTGCTTTTCCCTTTTGAAGTTAGAAGAGGTGTCTGCCACCCTTGTTCAAGCTGACCCCCAAGTCCTCCATGGCCTCAGATGGCTGTCATGGAGGGCCGGGAAGGGTCAGGGGCAGGGGTCAGCTCAGGTGCGGGGGCCCACGGGGCTTCCAGAACAAGCGGCACAAGACAGCTCCCGGATGGTGGAAGAAATCTCTGCAAAGAAGCAGTGAGGCCATCTCAGAGAACCCGAGTCCCTCAAATTAAGGGAGGGCAGGGTCTGAGAGCATCCACAGGGCCCTGGACCAGTGCCCACGTGGCGGGAAATCAGTTACCTGGAGGGTCCCGTGGGCGGGGAACCCTGCTTGGAGTCTCCCCTACTTCTCACCCGCAGAGCAGCCACCTACGCTGACCCCCGTCCTCTAGGGACTAAGGCCGTCTCTGAGAGTGAGCCCAGTGGTGGACGAGGCCTTCAGATTCCATCACACCCCATATCAGTGGAGAGGGTCCATTTGCCTCTGAGCCATACTTAGAGTGGTGATTTAAACATTATAAAAGAAAAAAAAATCTTCACTGGATACACACATTGGGCTGTTTTAAATTAACCTCATTTGATCTTGATTAGCTTTTAAATATTCAAATAATTTATATTTAAGATCAGTGGGTCCACCAAAAGCCATTTCTGCCTTGGTGGCTGGGTCTGCTTGGCTGTCAGCATCACAGGAGGCCGACTGATGTGGCCGCAGTAGAGGCGGGGAAGGATCCAGCTCGGGAGGGGGAAGGAATACAACTCAGGGCTGTGGAGGGCCTGACTCCCGGGTTCACCGCCTTCACTGTCCCTCGGCTTCCCTGCAAGGATTAGGTTTTAGACAGTTAACTGTCTAATTCAGGCCTCTGAATTTTAAGCCAAACTCACGTGTGTGCCTGTTCTCTCTTTTCTGTCCTGTAATCTTAGGACAAGTTGATTCCACTTTCACAGCTGTGTGTTCCTTCCTGGCTCCATGCTCAGCTGCTCGCTGGGAAGGTGGCCACGTGGTCTGGTCTCAGGGCTCTCTGCTGGGCACACCTCTGGGCCTTTTGGACCTGATTTCTGGCCCCAGCCCTGGTACCGGGGGAGGCCTTCCGGGAAGTGTGGGTGCGTCCCACAATGTTGCTCCCCAACCCCCCAGGGAGGCTTCACACATCAGGGGGGCATCGTTCTGATTCTGTCCTATTTTTCTGACCTGAGATAATCCTGTTTCTCTCTCGGTGACTGGGAATAGTGGTTTACCAGCTCCCATGCAGTAGACGGGGATGAGCCGGCTGGCATTCCGAAGTGCCTTGAGATTCCAGACAGAAGTTTCATTTGGGTCTGTGTGTCCTCGCTATAGTTACACGATTGATGGCCGTGGTCCATGCACTGAATTTCCCTCCCGGCAGCTGCAGACACCGCATCCCTCGGTCTCCTCAGTCACCTAGGGCTGGGTTGACAGGCTGTCCCGATGCTGCAGCATTTCTGGTGCCGTCCTCCAGCTTTGTTGCTGTCGTTGCTCTGGGGTGGCATTAGCTAACCACTGGGTGCCCCTGTTTTGTCTCTTGCAGGAGCCTGTGCTCAGCACCCTCGCTGGGGGCTGCCCTGGGTCCTCACTGAAGCCTGAGCCGCAGTCTTTGTTTCCCGGGAAATGGACGTGCCCAGGGCGCCCTCTGGTGGATTCTGGAGCTAACCGACCGTGAGTTCCTCGCGATGGCGATGGTCCTCCCGCCGGGCCCCGCACCCTCCCCTTGGAATGAGACCCTGCACACACACTACAACTATGTGGGCAAGCTGGAGGGCCGGCGGAGGGAAGCTACCGAGGGCAGCACCGTCACCAACGTGCTTCTCCTGATCGTCTGCAGCTTCATCGTCCTGGAGAACCTGATGGTTTTGATTGCCATCTGGAAAAACAATAAATTTCACAACCGCATGTACTTTTTCATTGGCAACCTGGCTCTCTGTGACCTGCTGGCCGGCGTCGCTTACGCGGTCAACATCCTGATGTCGGGCAAGAGGACGCTGAGCCTGTCTCCGACGGTCTGGTTCCTGCGGGAAGGCAGCATGTTCGTGGCCCTCGGGGCGTCCACCTGCAGCTTGCTGGCCATTGCCATCGAGCGGCACCTGACCATGATCAAGATGAGGCCGTACGATGCCAACAAGAAGCACCGCGTCTTCCTGCTGATCGGGATGTGCTGGCTCATTGCGTTCTCGCTGGGCGCCCTACCCATCCTGGGCTGGAACTGCCTGCACAAGCTGCCCTCCTGCTCCACCATCCTGCCCCTCTACTCCAAGAGCTACATCGCCTTCTGCATCAGCGTCTTCACGGCCATCCTGGCGACCATCGTGATCCTGTACGCGCGCATCTACTGCCTGGTGAAGTCCAGCAGCCGCAGGGTGGCCAGCCCCCACAACTCGGAGCGGTCCATGGCCCTGCTGCGGACGGTGGTGATCGTGGTGAGCGTGTTCATCGCCTGCTGGTCCCCGCTCTTCATCCTCTTCCTCATTGACGTGGCCTGCAAGGTGAAGGAGTGCCCCGTGCTGTTTGAGGCCGAGTGGTTTATCGGGCTGGCGGTGCTCAACTCCGCCATGAACCCCGTCATCTACACGCTGGCCAGCAAGGAGATGCGGCGAGCCTTCTTCCGGCTGGTCTGCACCTGCCTGGTCAAGCGCCGGGGCCCCCGCTCCTTGCCCATCCAGCCTGCTCTCGATCCAAGCAGGAGCAAATCCAGTGGCAGCAACAACAGCAGCCCGTCCTCAAAGAGCAAGGAAGACCCTCCTCCAGTGGCTGCCCCGCCCTGCATAACCAACAGAAACAAAACCCTGCAGAACGGGATCCTCTGCAAGTGAGGGCGCCAGCCTCAAGGAACGGGGTTCCTTACATCTCCATGGGAGGAGCAGCCCCCAGCCCTGGAGCCACGTTCTTATTTATTGCATGCCTCACCTGCCGTGGCTCTTCTGGAGCTGTGACTCTGGAAATCTCTTTTACCAACTGCCTGCCCACTGTGGACATTTCTTAAGGAGGGGACCCAACAAATTGCTGACTCATTTCAGTGTAGACAGCGTGTCTTGTTTCACCTTGTTCCAGAGTCTTCTGAAGGTACCAAGTTGCTGTCATCAACGCTGCCTCCCCCTGAATCCCACCAGCCACTCTCCGTTGTTCTTCGAGAGGGAAGGTCGTGGGCCACACAATGTACAATGAGTCTCCCAGGACAGAGGGATGCTGTTTGGTGACTTTACGTGACACTGACTGTGCACAGAAGGGGTGCTGTATATTCGTCATCTCTATGTTGCACAGCACTTGTGTTTTAAACATCTGCCGTTGGTACATGCGTAGCTGCAGCAGGCAGCGTGGTTCTGTAACAGGTGGGACAGCTGCGTTCTGACCAGACACCAGGTGCACGGACAGGGCTGGGAGCTAGGGGGGCACACCGTCTGGTCTCCTCAGACTGACATGAAATCGTGGGTAAGCAGGTTTTGAATGCTTACCTTCCAAAGAGGCCTTGTCCAGGGCTGCTCCCAGATGTGTGGGTCTGATGGAAAGCAGTCCAGAGACGTGCCCTTGAGCAATCAGCACCTGAAGGACCCTGGGGAGAATGAGCGAGTTCTGCGGGTGCAGGTCTCCTGAGGGGCCCCTGCTTCTCTTCCATCACGTATCCATGCACAGGTTGAAGCTCATCCAAAAACCACGTTAGCCAAATTATGTGATTGTTCAGGAGTTTCTCCAAATCACAGAAAAGCCACCTGAGGTCTTCCAGGAGCTGTGCCCCGGACCAACCAAGAACCCCTCAGGAGAGCAGAGGACAGACCCCTGGCCAGAGCAGGGGTCTGTTTAAGGGAAGATTTCTGTCGAATTAGGCGAGTTTCCCAGACAGCACTTTGATCCTGCATTGAGTTTGATTCTGTATCAGAAAAGCACCAAGGCCATAACCCCAGTGTTATCACAGCTGAGGAGCTGGGGCCGTCAGAGTCGCATGGCTCCTGGAAAGCAGGCCCTGATGGTAACCAGTAGAGCAGTTGAATTGTCAGGAGAGGAGCTGAACTCTGTCGGTTGTGCATTTTTCAAAGAAATGTAATAATACTGTACGCGGTACTGTAACCTTACTTCTCACACGGGTTGCCTCTGTATCACTCTGTCCACCTTACAAGGGGATGGCTGAGAACAGTCCCGAGGATTCCACATGCAATGCAAACTCATGAAACACGCGTCTGCAGAGCTCTCATAAGCTCATAGTTACAAAGAACGTGTTTTGTTCTTTGTAAAAACAAAACAACTTCAAAAAGATTCTTACTTGAGTAAACCTCACACCAGAGCCCCAGAAGGTTTTTAGGTTTGGTGAGAATTTTGCCTGAATAAAGACTAGAAGAGTAGTCTTAATACAGTAACTTTTCAGAAGAGAAATTGACTCCTGTTTGTTATCTGATGAAAGTTCTTCTTATCGAGGAACATTTCCATGGGTCCTAGGTGATCTCCATGCACTGACCAAAGACGTCCCTCATTTTTGGTACCAACTAGACAAATCCTATTGTAAGGAGATGCTCATTGGTGGCATTTTTGTTGCCTTCTTCACATCACTGAAAAGGAGCTGCTTCTCCTATCAAATAGCATGAGAAGACCCAGGGCATTTCTAGGAAAGTGAAGCATTAAGGTACTAGATTAAGAAAACAAAAACATGCATCTGAGAGCCAAAATATTGGGCATTGCGTTCTCACACGGGTAATGGAATGTCTTAAGAACTTCAGATCATGGTTCTGAGCTGCTTTGGGGGCCCTGCGTCTCTGGCACTAATATTAATAACCTTTTGCCATAACTCCAACTTCCCTCTGAGATGACGCAAAACTTTCAAGCAATAGGAATGAAAAATAATCCAAAAAAAGTAATTGTATTCATTCACTATATGCAGAGATAATCAACTTTAATACCAGTGTGTGCATCCTAACTAGCTAGCTGGGGATCGTTTAGAAGCTGAGTGTTTCAGAGCCACAGAGAACCTATGCATTAGACCTCATTCATTTAGGAACCTGTACTGTGTCCCGTGTGACTGTTAAAAAAATAAAACCAAAAGCCTTCATATAAACCCGTTGTTGGCAGTCTGTGGCGGGGTAGGGGGTGTTTGCACCAGGGCCACCCCTGGGGATGTGCGAGGTGGCAGCCTGGCTTCACCTGGTGCCATGTTTCTCCAGGAAGGAAACCCCAGTAATCATTCCACTTACACTTCTCCACCAGCATAGCTGCTGTCTAGTGAACTGAGGCATATCGGGGTGCTACCCCACCAATTTGGGGAGATCAGACTAGAGGAAGGTCAATGACTGCCTTTCTGATGGGGGAAAATTGTCTGAGTTGTTGTGTCAAAGTAGAGCCAAAGAGACGGGATGTTGGGCTCTGCTTCATCTTCGACAGGAGGGAATAGGTCAGAACCCGCCCTGCCCCAGCTTTTCCCCTCACAAAGGGTAAGTGTTAGCCTGTGTGTGTGTGTATGTGTCTGTCCTGTGCTCTACAGAGAGAGGCCTGTGTTGGGCATAACTAGTCTGGTGGTGACATTCATGAAGAAATCTCCCCAGCACAGCCGGGGACCACAGCCCTCTGCCACCTTTGATTCTGTGCACAGCCGACAAGGCAGGAGTTAACTCAAATCCCCATCAGGAATGCGTCTGCCAGGCCACCGTTCCATTCCACACCCTAGGAGGATGGGGGGCTCTGCTGTGATTGGTCTAAGAAGTCTCCAGGGGAATAACAGCATATCTGCTTTCTATCCAAAGGTTTCAGCCCCCTCCTCTCCTTGGTGAGGCAATACCAGATCCACCATCCAAATGAGAGGCTTTTCATGAAATCCTTTATTGCCCACAGACTTACACCGACAATCACTTCAACAACAAACTCCATAGGAAACAGCCGTTTCTCTCCGGCCCTGACCCAGGGTTACTCTGTGCTGGTGAAGAGCCTTCCACAGAAATGGAGCAAGGTGTATTTTATAGAAAACTTCTAATTAAATTACCGAGTCCATGCTTTTACATTGTATCTACGAGTGCAAAACCTCAACACCCAAATGTTTTTAGTATCTAAGTCAAATATCAAAGGGTCTGCTACATACTCAGAGATGCACATACCACTGTTCCGAAAATGAAGGCACGTTTTCCGATAACCAGTGATGAGGAGAAGCACAGCATTGCCTATATGGGTGTGACAACCTCCGCTCCTGGGCTGCATGATGACACGTGGGGATGCCATGTGGCACCTTCACTTGCTACCCCAGAAGCTCAGGGACAGGCCAGGTATGTCATGACGGCCTCACAGTGAAACCACATCATCTCCTGAAGGGGTGAAGTGGATTCGTTGAAGGTGAGGAGGGAATTTAAACCAATTCTCTTCACTTGTTGTATTGTCACATCTCCCAAATGTTGGCCAAATAACTTAGGTTTTATTGTTTTTCATAGAACAAAGATTAGAAAACTTGAAATTGATTTGTATTTCCACTCCTCGGGAATGTCCAAAGGCCGATTCTGTTCCAATATCAAAGTAGAAAGTGGTGAACCGGTCATAAACCCAGACAGAGACCTTTACAGCAATTCTTTCTTGTGTCACAAAAGTTAATGGAAAACAAAACACAAAATTTTCAAATAATATTTATCAATATGTATAATTTGCCATCTAAATGCTTTTTAAAAGGTAGTAAATACCTTATCATTACACATTAAATTTACACAGAGTTCTCTCCTAATCCTTGGATTTAAACATCAGATGTTTAATTCTGAATACAAAGAAACATTCACTTACTTAATTTTACAATATTTATTCTGGAACAAGTTATATTCAAAAGTCGAATGAACAGAGAACATTCCACTTGCAACCGACACATAGTTGTTACACAAAAAGGTCATTCCGTGTTCAGAGATGGATTTGCCCATTAATTTCTGCTGGGTTAGTTGTTGCTTGGTTTGGTGGTTAGGAGCTTTGGTTGTGGTAAGTGTCCTAGATGAGTGTGAATTAATTACCTCAGACTCTCAGGACCACAGCGTGTCCCTCATGTGCCTAGTTTTCTACCTACAGTGTTTTACAGTGAAACAACAAAACAGAAACTTACACTTGTCTGAGATTTCATTTCTGGTGCTTTCTTCTGTGAGAATGGCTCTCCCACCCCTTAGGAGGGAGCCCTGTGTTGTGGGCCCAAGGGAGTCATTTATTCGGGGTGTCTGTGAACGCAGGAAGGAAGAGAGACGTGACGTGGGGGCAGCCTCATCCCACCCCCAGCATCCCTCCTAACACTGGCAGTAGTGCCTGCACGAGGGTGGCCCCCACACCTTGTCTGCCTGCTCCACCACCCTGGTCCCATCTGCCACCCAGTAGGCAAAGCCTTCAGACTCCCCAGACCACCCGGGGCGCTGGCCTCCGAGGTCCTCTTGAAGTTGACCACTCCAGCCGTCAGCCTTGTCTCGATGCAGCTCCCTGTGTGTGTTCATTTCCTGCTGGATTTATATATATTTATATATATAACCTCATCCATTCACCTCCCTGTCCCAGGAGCCCAGCACAGTGCCTGTGCACGTGACCCAGTGCACAGACGGGGCCTAGGGAAGGCTGTGCCCATACACAGCTGCCCAGGGGAAGACAAGGCTTGGCTAAGCACGCCTGACGGGGACAGCTTCTGCCACGCGGGCCCCTCCCCATGCTCCCTCGCTGGCATCCCGGATGCTACGCGCTGCTGGATGAATACAGGACGTAGGTCTGGACCTGCCTGTCCCCCAAGCCCTGCTTCTGACCCCCATCCTCCTCCACCCTCCTGTCCCCTCCTCTCCTCGCCTTCCCCCACTGCCTTCTCTTCCCTCGTGTCCCTCTGTCATTACCCACAGTGGCCCCTGTGGCCCTCCTGCCCTGTTTCTGCTCCCTTTGCACTCAGGCCCCAAGTCCTGCAGCATCCAGACCCTCCTCTGTGCATCTGCGGATGCCAGGACATGTCAGTCCCCAAACTTTTCATTTGTCCTTGTTAGTTAAAATACCCAGGAGGAGTCCCGAGTGCAGATCGCCCGGCGGTCCTGCGTGTGCACACGTACCGTACAGACGGCAGCACGTGCATCGCCGTCAGTGAAGGAATGTGTACGTGTGTGTATGTACATATGCAATTGACATTCACAAGTCCTGGTATAAAGATGCAATTTTCCTGGCTGCTATAAAATGTGCCAGTTTTAAAACTGTGCATTTGTTGCTTGCAAACTTATAAATATGTATAAACCCCATTATAAATAAATTGTGGCTGGCAGATGGCATTTTATCTGCCAGCAGCCATTGCATGGACTTATAAATGCTTATTAATCCTCCACCTTTAAGCTCCCAGCATGGACCCTGGGGTCTATGACATGAAGTGGCCTGAAAACGTAATCATAAATTAGGGGGGAAGACATCAATAAGGGCAGGAAGGGCTGGCAGCTCCCACCTGATGGAGCTTCTCAAAGTCTAGACTGCCCGCCGGCATCACTTGCGATTTATTAGAAATGCAAATTCTCAGGCCCCCGCCAGACCTGCTGAGTCAGGGACTCTGGGGAGCACCCTGATGGCTCTGACGCTGCCTTCCACCCCATCTGCTTAGCGTGAAGGCTCATCTCTCTGCCGGAGGACTCCCCAGCTCAGGGAGTGTGCCCAGGTGTGCACAGGGCTGGCCAGGACATTGTGGCTGGAAACAGCTTCCACCAGTGCTGGGCAGGTGGGTAAATGCCCAGCGCCCTGCCCGCCCCGTGGGTCGCTCTGAGGTGTGTCCGGTCCTCCCCCCGCAGCCCCCAGAGCGATGAATTACCCACATCCTGGTGACTTGCCGGTCACGCCCTCCTCGTCAGCTTCTCTCCCTTCCCCACCCCTGGGTCATCACCCAGAGACACGACACACACTCAGATCCTCTCTCGGAGTCTGTTTCTTGAGGACCCCAAACTAAACAGAGGACTAGAAACACTTCCTCGTCAGTGTGAGTGACACGCTTGCACGCGTTTGGGAAGGAGAGGGAGAAAGGCAAACCCAAAGAGGGAAGAGCTACTTGCCACTTTCCACCGGGGGCTGAGCTTTATGTACAAGCCCTCAAGGACCCCAATAAGTCCTGCAATCTGTCCTAGATTCAGCCACTGACCCTCCAGGACGTCACCTGGCTCCAGCTTCCTCACTGGAAAACGGGTCCCTCCAGCTGCACCGCCCCATGCCACTCCCTTGCTTGTTGTTCTCTGGGGCCCGTGACAGTTCACGTTCTGGCAAGGCGGTTTCTCCCCTTCACCATGCTCAGGACCCATTTTTAAAGTTTGCCTACAGAACCAGAGTGTTATTCTAAAACCCAGGGCCAAGACTTGTCTGCGTCCTGCGGTTACTATTTTTAATCTTTCCACAATTCTTTCCACTTCCCATCGGGCTGTCACCACTCACAGACGGGCATGTGTCGATGGCAGCCGTATGTACTCCACCGACGAGACAGAGCCGGTGCGCTGCTGCGAGTGCAGCCCTGGGAAACGCCTGTCCTCCGCGCTTATACATACTCACCAACCCCACCCCCTCTCATGACGGGGACCGCACAGCCCCGAAGTGCAGGTCACCAGCCACTGCCCAGAGAAACCCAGCAACCAGCGCGAGGCCAGGCGGCTCTGTGCGGGCAGGAGCCGAGGCTGGACGGAGGCGTCCACCCACTGCGGCACTGTCCAGGGAGCCTGTCCGAGGAAATGTGGGACTGGCCTTCACGTGGCGACTGGTCAGGGGCATCTTCAGGACCCCAGGACGGGCACAGAGCCAGGAGACACATGTTGACAGTGTCCCTAGCACTGAGGGCGCCCATTGAGGGGCCACACAAGTGCTGCTCCATCCACTCCTCCTCCCCCGGGTCTGCCCTTCCGTCTAAGCCAGGCCTTTTTCTCCGCACACGGCTCGTCACTTTGGGTCCTCACTGGAAATCATCTGTGGTGCCCCCCTCCAGCGGGAGACCCTCAGGGCACCACATGTGCCCCAACTGGTCTTTTGTCTGGCTACCCCAACACCCAAGATGGCCTGAAACAGAATCGTTGCCCAGATGAAACACAAGTCAAGGCAGAGGGGGCAGCTGCTCCTTTGGTTTCTCAAATACAACAAGCCCAAGAGTGAAGCTTCAGCACAGGGTTTAGACTGGGAGTTGTCTGAATGCCTGTTGTCTGTCAGGCTGCCCGCGGGCCGTCCAGGCTCCCTGGTCGTCAAGCATCCAAGCTGATGAAACCAGCGGTGAGCAGCCCCTTAGGGCCCTGTGGGCTCTCACCAGGATGCGAGTATCATTTGAAGGACAGCTAATTCACACTGGATGGTGTGTAGGGGGGGCATGTGTGGTGGTCCTCAGGGCCACGCTGAAAGGGGGGCCACTGTAGACTGCAGGACCCGCCTTGCACTCCTAGCACCCTTGGAGGAGGCCTGGGTTGAGTTGGGGGTCCATGAGAGGGGCAGCAGGCCCTGGGCTCCGTGGGCCCAGGGTGGCCCGGCACAGGGCACAGCCACCGTGCCCTGGGAGCTGGAGGTCCTGGAGGGCATAGCCCTGCCCAGACAGGGATGCCGTCCCAGAAACCACGGGAAGAGACCCAGGCTGGGCAGGGAGCAGCCCTGTGGCATCAGCCTGGGAATCCTGAACTCCGAGTGCAGCAAAGTCGGGAACACTGCAAGAGGGGAACAGCTCTGCTGCCTGCCGACCGCATGGCCTTGAGCAAGGGGGTCACAGATCTGAGCCTCAGTTTCCCCATCTGTGAGTGAGGCTCACAGTAGCGCCCACCACAGGGCACTGGAAGGAAGAGGTGAAATGACTCACGTGAGCTCTAACACGCTTTACAAACCGGCAGGAACAGGGATTGGAAAGTCGCCGCCCTCTGCTCTGTCTCAGATCTGCTTGCTGACTTTTCCCATCGGCACTGTTCCTCTGTAAGCAATCTTGTCATCTGAGCTCAAAAATACACATTTTGAATTAATATTGAAACAAATTTGATCCCCCAATACTTTTAATTTTCTAAATTGATTACCATGCAAAAAAACATGATACATATTGCTTGTCACCACGGAGATAAACATGACTTCATAGCAGAGAGCTACTAAAACCACAGATTACCATTTCTCACATCCCCAAGAGGAAGAAGAAAGCAGATCAAACGTCCAGGCGCTCACGGTTCTGAACTCTCGTTTCCTAATTTGCTATTGCCCTTAACATCAGCATCTTGGCCTCACACAGCAGGGCATGCAAGACTGCTGGACGCAAAGTCGTTTCATCCATTTTTATGTGTGTGCTCACTCACACACAAAGAAGGACCAGGTGTCCTCACAGAGGTCAGACCCTTATGCACGCCTGCAGGGCTGCGGGCCTCCAGGAGCTGGAGGGCTAGGATGCTCTTGCAGTCACCCCAAAGTCTGCGATGTCGCAGGGCAGGAGTCTGAGCCAGCTCTGCCTCGCATCCCCGTTCGGTGCCCACTGCTTCTGGGTAACTTGGAGCAGGGTATCCACACTGCTCCTGAGACAGAACCGTTCCAGGAAGAGGCAGGGTGGTCTAGATTAACTTCATTCTACTGCAGAACATTCTAGAAGACTGAAGCCCCTGTCAGCTTGGATTCGCTGGACCCTCAAAGGGCAAAAACTCCACAGAAGGCTATATACAAAGCTTGAACCTGCCCTGACGCATCGTCACCCATCAGCTCTATCCCATCCTTTCATCCTGGCCACACACACACCCACAAAGTAGAAATGGGGTTTGCACACTTAGCACTAGAACTTTGCAGAATTAGTACTCATCAGAATTTTTAAAATCTACCCTTAGCTCCTCATTCTCGAAGCATCATATTTATGACTAACCGACTCAGTGTGCATGGAACGTCTTTCCGTGGCACTGATCTAGGGGTGTCGCACACCACGGTGCTTCACTGGGACAGGAGCCAGCGCTGCATCCATTGGAAGACGCCAATGAATGAATGAATCCTTCTATCTTTTAACAGACAGCCTCTGTTAAATCACATGGTAATCTCAACCCAGATATTTCTTAAAAGTCATAAACATCATCAGCTTCCCAACACCCAACACCCAATGGGAAATCACAGGGTTTTATCTCAAAGGAAGGAGCCAAGACAAAGTACTGCGTGGGGCACCTGCCCTTTCCATGGAGCAACGGTAAACTTGCTGTAGAGACAACCACTCATTCTACCCACCAATGGTTCCAGAAGTGGAACCTCAAATTCATTCCCCCAACTGCTGAGCCTGGGCCCCAGCTTCAGGCAAACGTAGACCCAGGAGGAACGGCCGACGCGAATATCTCCAGGACTAAACCCTGAGCACACGTGTTTGCATCTGTCCTCAGCATACCTCGTACACGAGCTTTTTCCTCTACTGACTATAAGGGGGGACAATTTTACTAGCAGCTACCACAGCAGCCTGTAAGCAGCCCGTTGGCTAGAAGGACATACGACCAAGACTCTGCCCCCACCACCCCTGTGCACGTACTCGTTTGGTCATCACACGGATAAAAACAAGGGAAGCATTTGCCAGTCAAGATCCTGATCAGAGAGGCTTATTTTGCGCCATAATTGGCAGTACAGTGAATACCCAAGAACCCCTGGACAACAGGGCTCGGGGGGACAGCACGCCTGTGGTCAGCACAGCCCGAAACAGCTGGCGTGACGCCTGCTCCTTCGTGCAGCTGCACGAGCCGTCTGCTGCTGGAAACCCGTGCACACAGGTGCGAGGCAGAAGCCTGGGAGTGAGGACGAGGCCACCCGCGTCCCGACGGAGGGGCGGCCATGAGGACCGGCGCTTGTGACCTCATCCTGTCACAATTCCGTGATTATTACCGACCCTCCTGCTGGCTTCTGCTCCTCATGTTGTGCTTATTGGGTAAAACTGCAGGTCACACCTTCCCAGTGGAATTTCCCATGGAATGGGTCAGCTGAAGAAAGTTTTTGCCTGGACAACTACAGTCTACCTTTTTTTCCATTAAAAACATACAGCACAGAACATTAATCTTACATCTTTCTTAGTCTTAAAAAATATAAATATAGAGGGCTAATTTATACAGGATGTATAGGTATGTACACCTTTAATATGCACATGAGAAATCGGAAAAGTTTATGAAACTTGCACTTGTCAGAAGGCTTCCTCCTGGAGCTTCTGAACAGGGCTCTGAGCCTGCACACAGCTGCCTGAGCTCCAGAGCCCGACACCCATCTGCCAGGAAGAGCCGAGTCTCCCTGACCAGGGCGCAGGGTCAGGACAGGGCGGCTGGCGGGTCACAGGTTCCTCTCCACCGGCTGCTGCAGGCAGAGCTCGCTCCCGGCGGAGACGATGGGCAGGCTGTTCTCCAGGTGGTGGTGGATGAGGTGGCTGATGCTGTCGAAGACCCTGTCCTTCGTCCGGACCTGTGAGGGACG
The DNA here is from genome assembly GCF_057802395.1 of Ceratotherium simum simum. NCBI lineage: Eukaryota > Metazoa > Chordata > Mammalia > Perissodactyla > Rhinocerotidae > Ceratotherium > Ceratotherium simum. The sequence goes on along the minus strand of NC_141919.1, from coordinate 53,991,232 downwards.
CGAGGGAAGGTTAGCACGACCCACAGGCAGGAGAAAGAGGACACACTCCACTCGGAGTCAGCGGGTCATCTGAGCTGGAGGGGCAGCCTCCCCAGCGCTCCCCAGGCTTTCAGAGATGGTGTCTGAAAAGTCCCCAGTTACCTTCCATGACCAGTCAATCCAGTCCGATCCTCTGTTCACCCCTCCAGAACTGAGCCACAGTCTACCCCTGTCCTTCAGCAACTAGGGGCCATGGTGAGCTCCCCAACCTCTGCCAGCCTTCTCTCTCCTGCTTCTCTCCCCCCTTACAGGATCCATCGCAGAAACCTCTGTCCAGCCGTCCTGCATCACCCCACTGGGGTCTGCAGGACCCCGTGCCCCTCCCACCTGCAGGCCTTTGCATGGTGGACCCGGGTCCAGAACATGCTTCTTCCACCTGGGAGCCCAGCTCCACCTCCATGTCAGCACCTTCAGGTCATGTCCCTTCCTCACCACCCCTCCCCAGGCCAGCCCCCAGCATCCTGACTCCCCACCAGGAGGGAGCCCCTAGTTCTTTGAAGGAGCTTCAAGTTCCCACTGGAGGGTGAGCCTGGCTGCGACGGAGGGACAGTGCTGCACATTCCTGGTCGCTCAGTTCTAGAGCCTTGTACAGTGCCTGCCCACGAATTTCTCCTGAATGAATGAATGCCTGGGATGGGGGTGGTGTGCCATGAGGCGACTCACTGCTTCCCTCTGCTTGCTGACCTGTGTCCTGGTCCCTGGGGTTCCCCAGCCTCCCGAGGTGAAAGACTTGTACACTGAAAACTATAAAACATTGTCGAAAGAAATTAAAGAAGACATAATAAATGGAAAGACATCCTGTGTTCATGGAAGACTTAATATTGTTAAGATATCAATACTACCCAAAGCAATCTACAGATTTAATGTAATCCCTATCAAAATCCCAACAACATTTTTGGCAGGAATGGAAAAATCCCTCCTAACATTCATATGGAATCTCAAAGGACCAGAATAGCCAAAACAATCTTGAAAAAGAAGAACAAAGTTGGAAGACTCATACTTTCTGATTTTAAAACTTACTACAAAGTTACAGTAATCAAAACAGTATGGTACTGGTATAAAGACAGACATATAGACCAATGGAATAGAATAGAGAGCCCAGAAATAAACCCTCGCCTATATGGTCAAATGACTTGGCTAGGGTGCCAAGACCATTCACTGGGAAAGGACAGTCTCTTCAACAAATGGTGCTGGGAAAACTGGACATCCACATGCAAAACAATAAAGATGCACTCTTAGCTAACACTATATACAAAAACTAACTCAAAATGGATCAAAGACCTAATTGTAAGACCTAAAATTACAAGACTCATAGAGGAAAACACAGGGCAGAGGCTCCAAGATGTTGGATTTGGCAATGATTTCTTGGATGTGACACCAAAGGCACAGGCAACAAAAATAAATAAACAAATTGGACTTCATGAAAATTTTAAAATTTTGTACATCAAACGACACTATCAACAGAGTTAAAAAGCAACCCACAGAATGGGAGAAAATATTTGCAATTCATGTATCTGAAAAGGGATTAACATCCAGAGTATAGAGAACTCCTAAAATTCAACAGCAAAAAAATCAAACAACCCAATTCAAAAATGGGCAAAGGACTTGAACCGACATTTCTCCAAAGAAGATATACGAGTGGCCAATAAGCACATGAAAAGATCTTTAATATCACTGATCATCAGGGAAATGCAAATCAAAACTACAGTGAGATACCACCTCACACTCATTAGGATGGCTACTATTAGAAAAAGAGATGGGGCTGGCCCGGTGGCGCAAGCGGTTAAGTGAGTGCGCTCCGCTGCGGCGGCCCAGGGTTCACCGGTTTGGATCCCGGGCGCACACCAATGCACTGCTTGTCAAGCCACGCTGTGGCAGCGTCCCATATAAAGTGGAGGAAGATGGGCACGGATGTTAGCCCAGGGCCAGTCTTCCTCAGCAAAAAAAGAGGAGGGTTGGCAGATGTTAGCACAGGGCTTATCTCCTCACAAAAAAAAGAAAGAAAGAAAGAAAGAAAGAAAAAGAGAAAACAGAGAATAACAAGTATTGGCAAGGATGTAGAGAAATTGGAAATTTTATGTACTATTGGTAGGAATGTAAAATGGTACAGCTACTGTGGAAAACAGTATGATCATTTCTCAAAAAATTCAAGATAGAATTCCCATATGATCCAGCAATTCCACTTCTGGATATATACCCAAAAAATTGAAAGCAGGGTCTGGAAGAGATAGTTGTACACCCATGTTTATAGCAGCATTATTCACAATAGCCAAGGCCTGGAAGCAACCCAAGTGTCCATTGCAGATGGATGAATAAACAAATGTGGTCTACACATACAATGGAATATCACTCAGCCTTAAAAAGGAAGGAAATTCTGATACATACTACAACAAGGATAAACCCTGAGGACATTATGCTAAGTGAAGTAAGCCAGTCACAAAAGGACACATAATATATGATCTCACATATATGAGCTCCCTAGAGTGGCCAAAATCATAGAGACAGAAAGAAGGATAGTGGGTGCAAGGGGCTAGAAGGAGAGGTGAACAGGGAGTTAGTGTTTAATTCGTACAGAATTTCAGTTTTGCAAGATGAAAATAGTTCTGGAGATGGGTGGTGGTGATAGTTGTACAACAATGTGAATGTATTTAATACCACTGAACTGTATACTTACAAATGGTTAAGATGGTAAATTTTATGTTATGTATATTTTGCCACAATAAAAAAAAATTGAAAAGAAGGAAAAAAAATGGGCAAAGGATCTGAACAGACATTTCTTCTAAGAAGATATATCAATGGCCACTAAGCATATGAAAAGATGCTCAACATCATTAGTCATCAAGGAAAACACAAATCAAAACCAGAGTGGTATACCACTTCACACCCACTAGGATGGCTAGAATCAAAAAGACAAACAACCAGCCAGCCTGGTGGCACAGTAGTTAAGTACTCACGTTCCGCTTTGGCTGCCTGGGTTTGCTGGTTCAGATCCCGGGTGCAGACCTACACTGCTCATCAAGCCATGCTGTGGTGGCGTCCCACATACAAAATAGAGGAAGATTGGCACAGATGTTAGCTCAGGGCCAATCTTCCTCACACACACCAAAAAAAGACAGACAGTAACAATTGTTGGTGAAGATGTGGAGAAATCAGAACCCTCACACACTGCTGGTTGGAATGTAAACTGGTGCAGCTGCTCTGGAAAACTGTCTGGCAGTTTAAGTGATTAATTATAGAGTTACCATATGACCTAGCAATTCCACACCTAGGTGTACATCCAAGAGAAATGAAAACATATGTCCACACAGAAACTTGCACATAATGTTTACAGCAGCATTATTCAGGATAGCCAAATGTCCACTAACAGACTAAGCATAAATAAAACGAGGTATATCCATAAATGGAATATTATTGCCATAAAAGTGAGTGACATACTGACACATAAACTACAACATGGATAAATCTTGAACACATTATGCTAAGTGAAAGAAATTAGGTACAAAGTCTACATATCATATGAAAGTCTAGAATGGAAAAATCCATAGAGAGAGAAAATGGATGAGTGGTTCCTGAGGACTGAAGATGGGAGGATAGGGAGGTGGTAGCTAGGTGTTATGGCATTTCTTTTTTAGGTGATGAAAATGTTCCAAAACTGACTGTGGTGTTGGATGCACATATCTGTGAATATACTGAAACCATGGAATTGTACACTTTAAATGGGTGTGTATGTAAATTATATCCCAATAAAGCAGTTTTAAAAATCTCTATCTACCAGTTCATAGAAAATACCAAGGTCAACAGTGCCACAAGGAAGCAAGGACCCAAATGCCAATGTGGGATATCCTGCAGACGAGCATCTGGGTGCTCGGACAATTCAGCGGTGCGGGCAATGGCGGGAGAGCCGCAGTGGAACAAGCAAGATGCACCACATGGATCATGTTTGGAGTCTGATTCCAACAAACATACCATAAAAAGAACATCTTTGAGCTAATCAGGAAAGTTTGACTATGTTAGGTGGTTATTTTTAATTTTATTGAATATAACAATGATGATATGTTGTTGATGTTTTTAAAGCGTCATTATTGGTAGAGATGCGTGCTAAAGTACTCACAGGAGAAATGCAGGAAGCCCGGGATATGCTATAAAATACTTTGGAAAGCTCTTCCCTCCCCTTCCTCTCCTTCCTGAACCAACAACTAGTCCAAAAGCCAAGCAAGCTAGGTGTCTGTGCTGTGAGGGCAGGGTAGTAGCCACGATGGCCCCTAAGGGGAGCCTGGAGTGCAGGCAGAGTGAGGCGAGTGCCCACAGGATGGACGGCTGGCCCAGGGTGTGGGAGGCATCTGTGCCAGGAGGAAGGCGGGCAGCCCAGCATGGATGTCAGAGCCGAGGAGGGGAGGGCACGTATGTGCGAGCATGGAGGAGTGTGGGGTCAGAGAAGGAACGGGGTGAGGAGGAGCCCAAGTGGGGACTGGCTGGACAGAGAAGTCGGAGCCCAGGCCGGGTGAGGATGGGGAGGCAGCAGCCACGACGGGAGATGCATTATGTAGAGGGGAGTCCATCAAATAGGTGAAAATATGAAGGGTAGTGGGAGTCAGGTTTCTATTGCTGGAGGAGGGGGCTATGAATGTGGAAAAGGGAAAAAGTAAAGTGAGCCCTGTGATATCAGAGCGGAGCTGGAAGAACCATCGTGAACTCATGTTTCTAATCTACACAGAGAATAGAAATAGACATAGAAATAAATGTGTGCTCATGTGTGTGTGTACACTAATTCTGTCCACGTGGAGGGGGAGTGCAACTCCCTACCAGCAATGAGCACACGTAGTGCCCAGGCCTTGGTCTCCTCAGGAAAAAGAGCCAGCCAGGGCTCCCTCGGGGAAATGGCTGGGCGCACGACCAGGGCAGAGGAACACAAGCCCGTTACATTGTTTTCTATCAGAAGGAAGAAGATGCTGAAAGAGTAGTGACAACGTGTCAAAAGGATGCAGAAGCAGCTTGAAGGAGCATCAACACATATACAGTAGCCGGTGATAACCCACTGAATGAAACAGGAACCACAAATCCACACCGACAAGAACAGATAAATGAATGGATTGAAAGTTTGATTGGCAAGAGTGTATTTCTGGAGTTTCAAAGTACCTGGATCCCTGAGCCACCCAACCGAGGACCAGAGGGGCCAGGAGGGCTGCCGGGCACACACAGGCTTGCGTGAGTGGGGACAGAGGCTCTGTGGGTCAAAACACATTTCACCAGAATTCACATTTTCTTTGTTACAGCAGCACAGCCTAGACTGACAGACACAAAGGGCTTTATTAAGTGGAGGGATTGGAGAAATTTCTTTTTTCTTAATTACTCTCAGAATAAAATAAAAACCTAATAAATGTGAGGTGGAGGCACTTGTCACTGTTTTGTGATTTTGTGAATGCAAAGCCCCGGTATGTGCTCTCCAACGTGCCACAACCCGAGACCACGTCAGTGAAGCCCGTGGAACCCCCGCCACGGTGTGGCAGCAGCTTCTTCAGAGGCACAGGCCCCTCACTCCGCTGTCCTTCAAGTCCAAAGGCCGAATCAACGTCTGATGACTCAGGGGATAATTTTAGACACAAGTGGGCTGACTGAATGGTTCTGAAGATGTTGAAAAGAAACAAAAGTGCTCCAGACTCGTCTCTGAGGCTGCTCCACAGACCCGCCCTGGCCTCTTTCCAGGTGCTGCTTCAGGGCCAGAGTCTTCAACACTCCCCAGAGCGCAGAGCCCCACCTCACCCTGTCCCCAAGGTCGCAGCCACCCAGGGCCCTCATCCTGAACAACGGGTGCACAGCAGGAAGGCACAGAGGTTGGTCTACTCTGGGGTAAACTTAGACACAGACTGTTTTGCATCTTTGTTTCTCTGAGTAATCTGTTCTGCCAAGTTTCCCCCGTTATAGTCAGGGACCAACCAATTACCATGAAAATCAGATGAATAAATATTAAAGAGAATGTGTTCATCGTCTATTTTGGTGTCCTCACGGCAAGGAGGCGACATTACATTTTTAATTAAGTCTTTCATTTCCATTTTCTTTTTCAGCTAAAGCTGTCCTCTGTTGGATCAATTACACTAGAGATCAGATCCGGCACAAAGCCCCCCCAAAGAACAGTTATTAGTAGGCGTGACTTACAAATTTTCTCAACCGTACTACAAATTTCTTCTCCAAAATTGGAGTCATCTTGACAGCGCAGCCTGGGGTTTGGCTTGCGCCGACACCTGGTTTCCCCGCGAGACCACACTGCATTCCCTGCTCATCTTCCGCACGCTCTTGTCCTGGCTGGTGAATGTATGATACATTGATAGTGGTATAAATCTTTTCTTAATCACCCTTTTGTCTAAAAAGACTGAGTGAACAAAAAAATTCATCATTTTTCATCTATAAGATGGTGTAATTTAGCTAAATTTTAACTTTTCATATTTTAAAAATACCTAAAATTTTCAACTGAAATATTTCTATTCTCATAGAATTCTGTGGTTCTTTTCTCTCCTATTTTCTTTTAGGTAACAACAACTGAATTAATAGACAGCCTGTGCAAATACAAGAACTCTGGACTGTTCTGTTTAGAAAACCTTATTTGTGATTCTACCTCTGCACGTAACCTGTAGTGCCTCATGTCCCTTCTCGGGCTCTCAACTCCTAACCTGAAAAAGCCAAGGTTGCTCTGTGTACTCACTTGTCCACGCTCCTTGAACACCTACTGTGTGCCGGGCCCTATCCAGGTGCTGGGGGATCTGCACTGAACAAGACTGCTCCCCTCGTGAGGTTATAGTCTGGGGGACCAATTAGTAAACAAACTAGCAAATAAACGGGTGTCTGTTTGTGATAAGTGCTTCAGGGTAAAACTAAATCAGGGTAAAGAAATAGAGGGTCTCCAGGGGCTTCTATTTGAGATAAGGTGGTGAGGGAAGGCTCCTCTGATTTGGAATCATCCCAGCTCATTGTAAGGGGTGAGTGTGACCCCATAATTCTGACGCCCAAAGCAGATGAGCGCCCACAAGTGACAGCAGCAAGGACAGCAGGATGGATTTCACTCATGAACAGCGACTGAAAAAATCCTAAAGAAAATATTGGGCACCCAAACCCAACAACGGATTTCAGGTTTCCTATGTCAGGACCAAGCAGATTTTACAGCAGGATGCAACATCAGAAAACTCTGCCTGTGGAATTCCCCCCATTAATGGACCTAAGGAAAGAAAAAATCATAGTGTTATCTCAAAAGATGCTGAAAAAGCATTTGATGAAGTTCAGTACCTACACAGGAGAGAAGTAATTAGGTAATTAATATGGATGAATTCCACGAGAGCAGAGGTTGTCCTTTTAGGTGGTTCAAGGAAATATCGCAGGTGCCAAAAACAATGCCTGGATTTAGAAGTCCTTCGGTACACATTTGTGGAGTGGATGAATGAATGAATGAATGACGTCCTTTAGGCTGATAAGGACAATCTGCTAAAAGCTCACATCATCCTTAATGGAACAAAACCTCAGTCCCATTCAGGTTGGGAACAGACACAGGTGCCCTCTCCTGGCCCACGCTCCAAGGCGCCCTGGTCTGCACACCGGGGGGCTAGAACGTGCGAGGGCAGGGGTTGGAAGGCAGGACACAGGACCGTCACTGTCTGACGTGGCATGACCACTCTTCCAGTAAAACCACCGCAATCAGCAAAATTTCTGGGCACAGGATCACACCACAGTCCTCACCCTGCCGCAATAACTGTTGAGCAAAAGTAACCAGAAACAGACCACTTACAAGAGGAACTAAAACCAACACTCTAGGAAGTAACCTAGCTAACAAAGGAAACAGAAGAACTTTCTGGAGAGAATTTTAGAATTTTAACAAAGGACATCTCAAAACTAAATGAGTGGAGACTTACGCTGTGTTCATGGATGTGATGACTTAGTATTGAAATATCAGCTTTCCCCCCAGTGAGTCTGTAAGTTCAATGCGAGTCCTATCAAAACCCCAGCATGTGTTTTTGGTGACTTGATAAACTGAATCTAGAATCAGAACAGAGGAGAATAAAGGTCTGAAAACAGCTAAGAGAACTTGTAAAAAGGAGAATCAGAGGAAACAGTCACACACCAGATATTAAGACGTTTCAACGCCGTAAGGACTAAACAGTGTGGGACTTGTACAAGACATAAACTGTCAGATCAACAGGACAGAACTGAGAGTCCGAAACAGACCCACGGGCCTGAGAACTTGGTATGTAACACCAGGATCATCCGTGCCACAAGAAAAGACGGAGTGTTTGGTAAATGGTGATGGAAAAATGGGCTCACTACATGGAGATTTTAAAAATGTTGGGTCCCTATCTTATATCATCTTCAAAAGTAACTTTGGTTGGAATTGAAACATAAATGTGAAAGATAAGACTATAAAGCTAATAGGAGAAAATATAGAAGAATACAATATATCTGTGATTTATAGATGAGGAAATCTTTTAAAACTCAAAGCCATAAGTCGTAAAGGAGAAAACTGATGGATTTGGCTACATTCCAAAGAAAGACGTCTATTCGATGAAGAACGTCACAGACAAAATTATCCAATGGGTGAAAAAGCGGGAAAGCACATATGGAAATTCGATGGCCGAAAAACTCAACAAGAAAGACCAATAAGAGGATCAATGGGGAAAGATCGGGACACAAAATTCACAGGAGAACCTGTTGATGATGTGCACAGCAAACACGAAGCGTCACTGCACTCCACACTCCCACCAGATCAGCAAAACGAGAGCGAACATCAGGGAAGAGGAGGATGTGGACCCTCACGCTCTGCTGCCGTGCACATCGGTAGTCCAGCCATTCTGGAAGCAAATGAAACCCTTAGCAACATTAAATGTATGTACATCCTGTGACCAAAATCTGAGATGTGCCCCAGAGAGACCATCACGGTACAAGGGAAACATGCACGAGGGTTTGTAGCACCTTAGAAGTCCTTCACGAGAGAGCGCAGAAGTGACGTGTGGACCGCGGATACGGGGAGCCCCAGGCAGCACAGCACACCCAAGTAACGATTCCGGATAAGAAAGCACCACGGACGGAGCTCAACAACAGGAACCGAAGGGGAAGGAAAGACATGATATGGGATTTGTGGAACAATATCACGTCTGTAAATTTCTAAAATGCACAAACACAAAATACATATTTTCCCTGATGTAAGTAAAAAAATCCACACAACTAAAGAAGGTGGCTGGGAGGTTAGACATTACGTTCATGGGAGTGGTTGCCCAGGTGGAGAGGGGACGAGGACGCACAGAGACGGATGTCTCGAGAGCTGAGATGTGCGGGCAACTCAGTCCAGACACCTGAGGTAGCAAATTCTCTCAGGTAACACTGCCTCCCCACCCCCCCTGCCCCCAGACACACACAGTGAGATGGAGTTCAAATCCAGCTGAAGACTAAGGCTTCATCCTACCCGTCAATCAACAAATGCAAGGTTCTTATCCACTCTAGGTAACTCCACCTGCTCCTTTGTTTCACTGCAGTAAAGATTTTAAAGAGCAATCCTGGAATTTATTCAACGGTTAGGTAAATGTAATTGTATTTACTAAGCTTAGCAATTCTTGGACTGTGCCAGGGTGCAGGCGAATCTATTTATTGACGAGAAGATGGGGTATTCAGTCAAACCCACAGAGTGACTCCGACACAGCCGTACTGCCAGGAACAGTGAACTCACCGTCACGAAGCATTACTTCCCCGAGTGGGAAAGCCAGAGGCTAATTAACAGGGGGTTTATTTACTGCTTCATCACATTTTATCACCTAAGAATGAAAACCTCAGTGATCCAACTTTTAGAGATATTTGAGATAAATCTTAAAAGCCCAGGAGCCCCATATTTCCTTGTCCACTATGAGTGTATTTGGAAGGAAAACTTCCTCAGTTTTTGTATTTATCTATTTTAAAGGACGTGAGAATTAAGGCCTTCGGCCTGGGCCCTGGCGACTTTCCCTGTTGTATACCTTGCACAGGGCCCTGACTGTGGGCTCCGTGGCCCGGCTCTGAAAGCATCAGTCCCCTGTGCCTGGGCTCCAGGGTCCTGGTGGAGCGAGCGTCAGGATTCCAGCAGGCACGTGTGGGTGGAGGAGGGAAAGTGGGCGCCTGGGCAGTGACTTGAGGGGAGGCCGTTAGAAGGGGGCCGGTGGCACAGGCCCCGCCCAGCCCGTGCTCACCGTGCCTTCTGGGTCCACGAGCAGCAGGTGCTTGGCGTGGCCGTCGTGCATGCCAGTGAGGACGAAGGAGCCAGGGTTAGTGGTGCTCTTCCTGACCAGGAAGTCTCCGTCTCTCTTCAGCAGCCCCTCGGCCTCCTTCCTGCTCATCTCTCCTTGGTACCAAGGCTCTGCTTTCAGCTCTTCCAGCATCTTGGCATCCGGGGCCCTGGGGGAGACGGGGCTGAGGCACTCGACCGAGGCCGCCTTGCTCAACACAGGCCCCAAGGACTGGTTCTTGAGAGCATCTTCAAAAGGTTCTGCCAACAACAAGTCAATCCCAAGAAGAGCAAATGATAAACAGAACAATGTGAGAGATGCAAACGCAAAGGCAACTTCTACCAGAATAACGAGCTAGAGAAAAATGACTGGCTGCTGATACAACGAAAATCATCATAACAAGCATCTGAAGCATAGCCCAGATCTTGGCATGACTCTTTCTGATGAGTCTGCTTTCGCAAGACAGCCAGGCGTGTGCCTTGTGCCAGGGATTCAAGCACACTCTTGTCTAGCTGGTTAGAATGACTTCATTTTTGCACACTGCAAGAGGCCCTGCACATTACATGCCATCTACTTTCTCTGGAACGTCGGCCAGCCTCTAACAAATCTGTTCTCTTCTGAATAAAAGCCTGCCAATACCAAAGGATGTACACGAGGAAAAGACAAGTTGCAAGGCTTTAATTTCATGCAAAACCTAAACCCAACCCATCAACTGTTTATTTCAAAATCTTTGTATCAGGCGAATTTTTAAAAGAGAAGAAAACTGACACTTATTGGGTGTCTTCTGTGTTACCTGCCCCAAGCCAGGACCTGAACTTGTTTCCCTGGGGAGTGTGTGAGTGTCTGAGATGGAGCTCACCTTCAGAGCACACTTCTCACTGCAGGGCATCAGTGAATGCTAAGACTGCCACTCTAACAGCAACAAATAGTGGCAAAAGAAGTCGCCAGGCATGCCTAATTAAACCTCAGTGTTCAATTTTCAAATAAGGTAACGTGTACAAAAGCACTCTCAAAAATGCACACAGTGCTACACAAGTGTCAGCATATGATTATCATCATATCGTTATGATGATAATTTAGGATCACACTGCTAACCCAGTACAATGCAAGACCACAAGAACAGGAACGGCTCTCCCCTGGGCACCACTACGTCTCCAGAGCCCAACATTCTTCCTGGGACACAGTTTGTACCCTATAAATATTCAATGAATGCTACACAATACGACAAGTTTGTCAAATGTTACTAGAAGATGGGCAGAAGTGAGGTGAATAAATGAAACCAAAATTAAGTCATTTTAACACTTGTTAAATCATTTACAGATGTGAGGAGAAAAAGAGGTTAAAACTATTGACTAAAATTATGTGTGTAGATTTTCTCCTTTTATCCTACTTTTTTCCTGATTACCTGGAGTAGTTAAAAATTTGTATTACACTGTTTCTGTACCATCACCACCAACACAATCATCATCACCAGCATCACCAACAGCATCATCACCACCATCACCATCATCATCACCAGTCTCAGCATCACTGTCACCACCGTCACCACCACCACCACCATCATCACCACCATTACCACCATGATCATCACCATCATCACCACCATCACCATCATCATCACCATCAGAATCATCATCACCACCATCACCATCATCACCACCCTCAGCATCACTGTCACCACCATCACCACCAACACCACCATCATCACCACCATTACCACCATGATCATCCCCATCATCCTCACCACCCCCACCATCATCACCACAATCATAATCATCATCACCACCATTATGATCATCATCACCATCATCGACATCACCACCATCATCATCACCACTATCAGCATCACTGTCACCATCACCATCATCACCACCATTACCATCATGATCATCACCATCCTCAGCATCATCATCGCCGACACCACCATCATCATCACCACCACCATCACCATCACCACCATCAACATCACTGTCACAATCACCATCATCACCCCCATTCCCACCATCATCACTGTTATCACCATCACAATCATCATCACCATCATCTCCAACACCACAATCACCACCATCACCATCATCATTATCATCACCATCATCACCATCACTATCACCATTGTCATCATCACCATCATCTCCAACACCACAATCACCACCATCACCATCACCACCACCATCACCATCACTATCACCATCATTACCATCACCATCATCATCACCATCATCTCTAACACCACCACCATCATCATCATATCCTGAATTATCATCACCATCATCACCACCACCATCATCACCACCATAAGCACCACCATCACCATCAGCACCAACATCACCACTGTCATCATCAACATCACAGCCCCCATTACCATCATCATCACCACCACCACCAGCATCACCACCACCATCAGCATCAGCATCACTATCAGCACCATTGCGATTACCATCAGCATCACCACCACCATCATTATTTAGCTATAGTGGTTCAAGACAAACAATAGAGTGCTGGATTTATTTTTTCCACACTCTTCAATAGATACTTGCCTCTCCAGGGCCTTTTGATTTTCTACTCTTTTGTCTAGTTTGGGGAGCAGGAGAAGAAATTAATGGAATAGAAAAGGGTGGTTCTGGTTCCCATTTTTCCCATCTCAAACCCCAGCACAATCTAATTCCCCTCAGGCTCCGGGGCCAGGAGTCACTGGTAAGTTGGTGAAATTAACCAGTGAAAATTGTCTGGCCATAAACACAACCACTGACTGGTAGTTGGGAGCTTTGGTTACAACTGGAACAGAGGCTCAGAGAGCCACCACTTTGCTCTGCATCTTGGGAAAGTCACTTCATACCTCTTAGGCTATTTCCACATTTTTTTAAATGAAGAGATTGGATTAGATGATCTTTAAGGTGCCTCCAGGCCCTGAGATTCTACAGTTCTTCTGGCTCTGGTGAGTACTGTAAGTCAGAATGGGGGTCAGTGTCTGGGACACCAAAGTGGCTGAGGAGAAGCAGACTTTGGTTGTCATGGTGCTGCCTAATCATAAAAGCACTCGACACTGTCCTCACCACATGCAACAGCACAAACAGCAAGTGTTGGACCAGCCGTAAACTTACTGACTTCTAGGAGTCTCTACTTCCTCCTCTGTAAAATGGTAACAGTAATAACAATAATAATAGTATCCACCTGCAGGACTGTAGCTAAAATTAAACAAAATAATAAGTGCCTAGCATGTGGTAGAAACTCATTAGATGCTGATCTCCTCTCCCTCCCTCTTCTGCCTGTAAAATTCTCAAGGAATTTGAAAGAGAAATTTGGGGACGTAAAGCTCTTGGTGAGTTTGGGAATCTCTTTCAAAACTCCTTAACCACAACTTCCATTTTCACTAACCAGTTCGTGGATGATTTGATTTCCTCCCTCTAAACTACGAGCACAAGGTTCATAATATCCCTCACACTACAGTGCTGTCAACAGTAGCTCCAAGTCACTCTTCTCATCCTGGTTTGTTTTTCATCAGAGCACTTGTCACCACCTGGTACTCCATAGTGGTTATTGAAGCTCTGTGGGCATAGAGACTCGGTCTCTTCTGTGTACCTGCGCATCCCCAGTAAGTAAAGCAGCATCTGACGCCCAGTCAGTGCTCAGCGGGGAGAAGCAGGGCGAGAAAGAGAGAAAAGTGAGAGGGAGAGCGAGCGTGTGCACGCACACTAGAGGGTGGACTGCAATGTCTGGCTTATGTGTTGGTCTTGCTCAACAGACTGATGGCTCTGTGAAAACAGGGCCCAGGCCACTTCATCTTGGCATCCATAGCAACCGATACAGTATTTGGCACACAATTGCCAACTAATATTTAAGGGAATAAATAAATGAGTGCATTTATTTATGTATATTGTTTGTCTCAACACATGTGCAAAGCTTCAAGGGGAAAGTCAGTTCCAAAGAGAGGGGATATTGCTTTGCCTCTGGACCACAGCCATCCCAAAGCAGAGGTTGGCCAAGTTCAAAGCCTTGAAAAGCCCAGCCCTAACCCAGGAAAGTGCAGCTAGTCATCACCTTAGTCAAAACCCCCTAGCAGAAAAGTCAATAGTTGCACAGATTTCAAAAAAAACAGTGTGAAAAGCAACCTCAAAAGAGAAGAAAACCAGAGGCGAATGGGAACCCACTCATGTCAAAGAGGTCTTTCCTTGGGCTGCTCTCTGCACTGCTGTCCGCGGCCGGGCCGGTCTGTGGCGGGACGTGCGGGGTGTTCACGTAGGTGGGGGCTTCTCCCATAGAGGCCACGTGCGTTTTCCCTTCTGGCACGCTGTAGACGTCCAAGGACCCTGCAACAAGAAGACGAGCCCTCCTGTCTCTTCTGGTGGTAATGCTGTTCACCCATCCGTAGTTGAGCACCCAGTGTTTCAGACACAAGCTCCTTCGGCCCATCGATAAGAAAATTCCTCTTGTAGATACCCTTGTGTTCTGGCCAGGATACTTTCCAGTCATTCCTGTCAAAACGGGACCTGCCAGTCCACAACGATGGACACCCGTGATGGTTAGGAGCCTTACCAAGACTCTGGGGCCTGCCTGACCTGGGCCTGGGGAACGAGCCAGCCACACCTGCGGCAGAAGCTGCCTCAATCTCCTCATCCCCTTTACAAAGTCCCCGAGATCAAATAACCCAGCAGAAGAGCAACAAGCCTTATTTTAATTGCTTTTTTTTTAAATCATAGGTGAACACTTTATAAAGTAAGTCCATTCCAGCAACGCAATGCAGGTGCTGTGACTCTTTTTAGAAAGTTAGTTCTTAACGACCTGAGACACGCACGGAGCCGGCCTTGCTGCCCCTGGCTCCACGCAGGAGGCCCAGGGTGGGTGTGATTGAGGACCCCCCTGCCCGAGACAGTGCCCCCATGGGACTTCCCAGCTGCAAGAGTGTGTGGAGGGTGGGCTAGGGAGTCCCTGCTGTTGTCACCTAAAGAGAGTGAAGGGTGTTGAGCAGGAACGCCTACAGGATCACCATCGGATTCTCTCTACGGTGGCCCTGTCTCAACACTCTAAGACACATTCTCATGGTCACCTCCTGACATTCACATGTTATCTTTCACCCGCTATGGGCGATGGGGTGTTGAAGCCAGCTCAACCCAGCTCAATCTAATAGTCAGCTCAGGTCTTTTTAAGAAGCTTTCCCCGGAGCCCACTGTAGGACTTTTGGCAGCACACCACTGTCTCCAGCCTGCAAGTGTGAGAAGGCAGGTGTCCTGCTAAAATCTCTTCACCAGGAGCAGCTCCAGCTGAGTCCTGACGGTGTCTCCTCCTATTCCTGAACACGATTTCCTTGTTTCACAGGCTGCTCCTGGGTCACACATCCTGCCTTAGTGACGGCTATCTGCAGCTCACGCGTGTGTATGTACTGCAAACAAATCAGTCTGTAAAAAGAAATTTACAAACTAATTTTTAAGAGGAGAAGATCAAAAACCCAATGCATAACCTTCCTGACGCTGGCCCCTCCCCACTCAGATGGTGCAGGTGCTGAGGGGGGGCAGGTGGACACACGCGAGGGCAGCGCCCAGAGTCAAGTGTCATTTTGGGGGAACAGCCACTAGCAGATTAACAAGGGGCATTCTTATCTGTTCTATGGAAAAAATATTTGCTGCTTTCAAATAAGAACTTGAAATTCTTGGGTCTGCCCGGTGGTGTAGTGGCATAGGGGTCACGCGCTCTGCTTTGGAGGCCTGGGGTTCATGGGTTTGGATCCCGGGCACAGACCTATGCACCACTCATCAAGCCGTGCTGTGGTGGTGTCCCACATAAAATAGAGGAAGATGGGCACAGATGTTAGCTCAGCAACACTCTTCCTCACCAAAAAAAAAAAAAAGAACTAGAAATTTATTGAGAGTTATGAGTCTCAAGTTCCAGGATGAGAACTTGCATGAGGCTCATTTTTGCCCTGGTCAGTCTCTTAACATTGTCTGTCCTTGATCGGGCCGGAATAACTTGAATTCAAAAAATGGCCTCATTTTTAAATAAATATGACATATTTTTCAAGAGAGTAAATATCTCATGTAAATAATGTGTCTGCTTTAGTTATCAGGAGTTACGATATCTCTGTGTACACAACTGTTATATAAACACATTTTAAGTGCATAGAGAGCAAAGACAAAAACATAGCGAAAAAGTGCGTCTGGGAAAGTTCTGACTTTGGGTTGCTATTTCCATCCTGTTTGGAGGCAGAGCCAAGTGATGGTTGTGCCAGGCCTTGTTTTCATTGACTGGGTAGCACGGATGGTCATCTTCCAGCTGCAGCAGGCAAGGCACGAAATTCTCTCACATGGGGAAATTTTTTTTTTTTTTTTAAGATTTTATTTATTTTATTTTTTGCCCCCAAAGCCCCAGTAGATAGTTGTATGCCATAGCTGCACACCCTTCTAGTTGCTGTATGTGGGACTCGGCCTCAGGATGGACAGAGAAGTGGTGCCTCGATGCGCACCTGGGATCCGAACCCGGGCCGCCAGCATCGCAGCGCGCGCACTTAACCACCAAGCCACAGGGCCGGCCCTCACAAGGGGAAATTTAAAGAAATTATTGTCATTTACTCCTTGGCACAAATGACAATAATGAAGGGAGATGTCTTAATGTTAAAGCAATAAAAGTTACACTGATATACAGAGAAGCGTAAACTGGATCTTAATTCACTTGCCACTCCATCTCCTTCAGACCCCCTACAGAGTTAGTAACCAAGGGCCCAGAGCTATTTGAAAGAGTTTTGAAAATGTTGGAGGAGGGAAAAAGTTTAAAATTAAAAGAAATATTTAAAATATACATACACACACATATCCACACATGCACATATACGTACACACCGAAACAACTGTCTAGAGAAGAGACTTATTAGCAGTTGGCAGTTGGTGCTTAGACAGTCATGTCCGAGTGATGTTTAATGTGGGATGTCGGTGCATGCTCATCGGTCTGATAAGATGTGGAGCGTCACCCACAAGCACCCGGGGCCTGTGAGGGACTTGTGCCCCTGCCGCCATCTCTGCCCCGGGTAGGGGTCACTCCGTTCCTCCTGAAGCTGACCTTGGACCGGGGAGGTGAGGTGAGGCAAGGAAGGGAAGCTACTGGGTCCTGATAGGAGCCCCGGGGGCTCAGCCCTGCTGGGGAGCTTAGGGACTGCAGAGAACACATGGAGAGTCTCCCAACCAACTCCAGCTTGAAATGGGTGCAGGTGCCCCTGGGGAGGTCAATTCCTCAGCCCCTCCCGCCAGAAAAAGGCCTTCAGTGGAAAGTGTCCAGGTGCACAGGGGGTGTCAGCTGGTGCTGGTGCCAGGGAGGCATCCTCTGATGTGGGGAGCAGCATCCCCCACCACTGTCGTTTCTGGTCCTGTGATCTGGTCACAACCAGCAGCCCCCTGCCCCACAGCAGGTATTTCTGGTGGGCTACTCTGCTCCTCTGTGGGAGGGGAATGGCCCGCTGGGGAGCACACTCGCTCTGTGTGTCTTAGGTGTCTCGCCCGCCGCACCTGGCCTCTCACCTTGCCTGACAGGTGTTTGCTGCCAGTCTTCACCAAACGGGTCTCCTAGGTGTCTCCCCTGGTAATAAGTTTGCTCATTTCCTGCAAACTAAAGAGAAAAAATTATCCTCTTCTCCTCTCCCCACCTTTGAAAGCCATGCAGAGGGAGTTCACTGGCGGGGCGATTGCCTCCCCAATCGCACCCAATTTTCCCTTGGTGCCTCACGGTTGGCATTCAGATTTGGGAAATAAGTTTGTGTGGGTGTGAGGAAGAGGCTGCATCTCACCAAAGCTGCACACACACCCCTTGTTTCCATTCCCCCACCCCCTCCCTAAGTGTGAAGGTACACTGAGCTCTCCACATGCAGCCACATGTTTCATCATGCCCCAAATAAGTCTGTTAGAGAGTTTCTATGAGCCAGAACATACTTCCCGCCCATAATCACTCACACCTGGGCAAGTCCACCAGTTGATTTCCTCCCAGTGTCAGAGCTATTTACACTTGATTTCAATGTTATTCTGCCAATCTTACTGGTGTCAATGTCATTCACATAAGGTCAGTGACATCAAAAAATTCCGTGTAACAGACTAGAGGTCCCATAACTCTAGAAAGCAATTGCCTTACTAGAATTTTGAGTTAGAGGGAAAATCAGAGAAATGAATAAAATAGAAAAAAATCATAAAATTCTCACCATTTTAAAGGCCTATATCCACTGTCTTTTCAGAGAACCTCAAGCACCCTAGGCCTTTTAAACGTCTTAGACTCTCTCTTCCTCTCATTAAGATCACAGTATAATGAGATTTGTTCTAGGATGGAGAGGGGATCCCTAGACTCATATCTCAGGAATCACAATAAAATTCCAAGGCATTTGACTAACGCCTTGTGGCGTTAAAACAAAAGTCTTCTTGGGGCGGCCCGGCGGCATAGCAGTAAAGTATGCACACTCCGCTTCAGAGGCCCGGGGTTTGCAGGTTCGGATCCCGGGCACGCACCGACCCACTGCTTGTCAAGCCATGCTGTGGCGGCGTCCCATATAAAGCAGAGGAAGGTGGGCACAGACGTTAGCCCAGGGCCAATCTTCTTCAGCAAAAAGAGGAGGATTGGCATTGGATTTTAGCTCAGGGCTAATCTTCCTCACACACACACAAAAAAAAGCCTTCCCTATTGGTCTGCTCTGTGAAATCCAAAGGGAGAAAGTTTGTGAGTTATTCTGTCAAAGACTGGACAGTCTAAAAATAAAATTGAAGAAAATAAAAGGAAATAAATTCAGTTAGCCACCAACCAAGGAAAAAAGCGTAAGACTTACCTGGGCTGTGTCAGGGGCGTGGGATCTGGCTTTGAGTCGAGCATCAACAAAGCCCCCTGGAGGAGGTGTCTTGCTTGGAATGCTGTTGTAGTATGGGCGGTCTGAGCCATCACTCTCCTCTTCATTCCAGGGCTCATCCAGACTCTGCATTCTGTTAAAAGAGAATTTTTAAGGGCTTTAGCCAAAAGTTGAGCTTTCAGTCAAAAACAACAAATCTAATAATTGATAGTACCTGTTACCCTGGAAAAGAGAGTTTAATCACTGTCCCCTCAACCTCTAGGTCTCAGGCACATATGAAAAGCAGTTGAGTGGTTTGGCCAAATATCCCTGCCTTATTGACAGTTCTACCTTTTGGAAAATTCCAGTCATATTTGAAACAAGAAAGAACTCTTTTTTTAAAAATACATTTTTATTAGGAAAGAAAGAATTTATATCTAAGGATAACCAGCTCCTCAAGGCACAGACATGTTTCAATAAGTCATGAAGTTTACCCAAAGCAAAATCAATGAAAAAAAATGGAGATTTAGTGAAATCAGGGAAAATGGCAAAGACCTCTAAAAATTTTCTCTTCCAGAAAAGCAACAAGAAAACTAGCAAAAAAAAATTTTTCAGGATCAACTTTTGAGAACCCTGGAAATTAATAACCAGAAGCTTGCAGAAACCTAAGGAGTGTTTATTAAAAAACAAACAACAACAACAAAAAAAACACAACTGTAAGAACAGCAGCTTTGTGGCATTTTAACTTGCCCTATTCTCATCTCCATGGTAGTCTTGAAAACCAAGAGCCCACAATCACAGTGAAAACCAGCAGCCTGACAGCCATAGGAGGGGGCAAAACAGCATTGAGTCTCCTTCAAAGCCCCATTCCCATTCCCAGAGAACAGTCATTATATAACCTGTCTGATCATTCCCTAGAAGACCCCACTCCCAAAGCTGTCTTTATTTGACCTGATTCAGAGCTTGCACAGGGAAAAATTCTTCTTCCCCAGGGACATTTGTCAAAAACAATTAGAGGCAATTGAGGCTCCCTGAGGCAGTGGATAACTTTTGAGGCAGAGTAGGCTAATCAAAAGTTTAAAAGGGGGCCGGCCCCGTGGCTTAGCGGTTAAGTGCGTGCACTTCGCTGCCGGCGGCCCGGGTTCGGATCCCGGGTGCGCACCGAGGCACCACTCCTCCAGCCATGCTGAGGCCGCGTCCCACATACAGCAACTAGAAGGATGTGCAGCTATGACAGACAACTATGTATTGGAGCTTTGGGGGAAAAATAAATAAATAAAATCTTAAAAAAAAAAAAAAAGTTTAAAAGGAAAAGCTGAAAAACGGGATTTCCACAGGAACTTTGGTAAGTTTCAACATATTTCCAGGAATCTAGAAGGCTACATGTATGTGTAGGGCTGTGTTCATGTCCAAGGATGTGTGCCTTCTCAGCAAAGATGTGAAAAGGCCCTACTTCTCACCTCTGGTTCACCTTGAAGCCTTGCACAAGTAGGAAGTGACAGCTAAGGCAGAGTTGTCAACTGCCTGGCTGAGTGTTGAAGGAGTGCCCCAACACACAAACAGATATGCTCAGCAAAGACTGGGAGACTTAATGGTTCCAGGCATTTAAGGAAATCTCTGTCTAATCATTGGCTGCCTAATAAGTGAACTGAGCAGAACTGTCAGTGGCCATAAATGATGAAGAATGTAGACTTTATGGATTTAGCTTTGAAAAGTCATTAAAACAAACAACCACAATAAACAGCAACAACAACAAATCCTGAGGGGAGAAATCTGATTTCCAGAGTTGACACATTATATTATTTAAAATTTCCAGTTTCAACAAAAAATTATGAGACATGCCAAGAAACATGTGCATGGCTCATACACACACACAAAAAGCAATCAATAGAAACTGTCCCTGTGGAAACTCAGATTTTGGACTAACTAGAAAAAGACTTTAACTTAGCTAATTTAAATATGTTCAAAGAACTTAAAGAAACCATGTACGAAAAAACTAAACATGAGAACATTGTCTCACCAAATAGGGAGTATCAATATAGAGATAGAAATTTAAAAATAACCAAATAGAAAGTCTAGAGTTGAGAAGTCTAATAACTGAAATAAGAAATCCACTAGAGGGGTTCAACAGCAGGTTAGAGCAGGCAGAGAAATAATGACAGAACTTAAAGATAGGTAAATTAAGATTATCCAATTAGAAGAACAGAAAGAAAAAAAGAATTAAGAAAAATGAACAGAGCCTCACAGACTTATAGGACACCATTAAGCATACCAACATATATATAATGGAGTCCCAGAAGGAAAGGAGAGACAGAAAGGGACAGAAAGAAGATCTGAAAAAATAATGGCCAAAAACTTCCCAAATTTTATGAAAATTATTGAATTACACATCCAAGAGGCTCAAAAAAAAAAAAAAAAACCTCCAAGTGGGATAAACTCAAAGAGATTCACACCTAGACACATCATAATCAAACTATTTAAAGCCAAAGAGAAAGAGAGAATCTTGAAAGCAGCAAGAGAGAAGCAACTCATCACATACAAGGATCCTCAATAATATCAACAGCTGATTTCTTATCAGAAACAATAGAGGCCAGAAGGTAGTGGGATGGCATATTCGAAATACTGAAAGAAAGATACTGTCTACCAAGAACTCTATATCCAGTAAAACTATCCTTTAAAAATGAAGTAGAAATAAGATATTCTCAGATAAACAAAAACTGAGAAAATTTATCACTAGCAAATCTGCCCTACAAGAAATATTCAAGGAAGTTCTTCAGGCTGAAATGAAAGAACACTAAACAGTAATACATATCAACATAAAGAAATAGAGAATAACAGTAAAGTTAACTACATAGGTAAATAGAAAAGACAGCATAAATATAGTTTTGCCTACAACTTTTTTTCCTCCTCTTTGATTTAAAAGACAGCTTAATAAAGCAGTGTCCATGTTGATGGACACACCTGTATAAACATGTAATTTTCATGACAATAACAGCACAATGGAGGCTGGAGGAATGGACCTACTTAGGAGCAGTTTTTGTATACTATTGAAATTAAACTAGTATTAATCTGACCTAAATTGCTATAAATTAAGACGCTAAGTGTAATCTCTAGAGCATCCACTAAAAAAATTACTTTAAAAAATAATTAAAGAAATAATAAGGAAATTGAAATGGTACACTCAAAAAATATTTATTTAACACCAAAGAAGGCAGTAATGGAGGATAAAGGGACAAAAATGACATAAGATATATAGGAAAAAAATAGCAAAATGGTAGGCAAAAATCTAACATCGATAATTACATTAAATGTAAATTCATTAAGTACTCCAATTAAAAGGCAGAGATTGACAGAATGGATTTAAAAAAAAACAAAAACAAAAACAAAAAAACCATGCTCTGACTATATGCTTTCTACAACAGACACAATTTATTTATTTAATTTTTTTAAATTTTTTATTTATTGCAGTAACATTGGTTTATAACATTGTATAAATTTCAGGTGTATATCATTATACTTCTATTTCTGCATGGATTACATCACGTTCTCATGTTCACCACCCAAATACTAATTACAATCCATCACCACACACATGTGCCTAATTATCCCTTTTGCCCTCCTCCCTCCTCCCTTCCCCACTGGTAACCACCAACGCAATCTCTGTCTCTATGAACAACAGACACAATTTAGATTTAAAGATACAAATAGGTTGAAAGTAAAAGGATGTAAAAAGATATTCCATGCAAACAGTAACCAAAAGAGAGCTGTATGGCTCTACTAATATCAGGCAATATAGACTTATAGACAAAAATTGTTATTGGAGACAAAGAAAGACATTTTATAATGATAAAGGGCAATCTACTGTATATAACAATTATAAACCCATATGTACCTCACAACAGATCCAAAAATATATGAAGTAAAAACTGACAGAATCAAATGGAGAAATAGACAATTCAACGTTAATAGCTGGAGACATCAATACCCCACTTTCAATAATGCATAGAACAACTGGACAGAAGATTTGGACAGAACAGCACTATAAACTAATTAGACCTAACAGACCTATAAAACATGGCACACAATAGCAGCAAAACACAAATTCTTCTCAAGTGCACATGGAACATTCTCCTGGTTAGACCATATATGCTAAGTCATAGAACAAGTTTTAACATTTTTAAAGGATTTAAATCATACAAAGTATGTTTTGAGACCATAATGGAATCAAAGTAGAAATCAATATGAGAAAGAAATATGAGAAATTCACAAATATGTAGAAACTAAACAACATATTTCTAAATGGGTTAAAAAAGAAATCACAAGGGAAAATATTTTGAGATGAATGAAAACAAAAGCAACATACCAACACTTATGGGATGAAGCTATAGCAGTGCTTAAAGGAAAATCTGTAGCTGTCAATGCCTGTAAGATAAAAGAAGACCTCAAATCAATAATGTGACCTTCTACCTTAATAAAATAAGAGCAAATTAAACCCAAGGCAATCATAAGGAAGAAAATAATAAATATTGAAGTGGAAATAAGTGAAATAGTAGAAAAATAATAGAGAAAATAAAACCAAGAGAAACCAAGAGTTGATTCTTGGAAAAATCAACAAAATAGATAAATCTTTAGTTAGCTTGACCAAGAAAAAAGAAAATTACCAAAATTAAGGAGGAAAGAGGGGACATTACTTCCAACCATACAGAAATAAAAAGGATTATAAGAGAAACTATTAATAATTGCATGCCAACAAATTAGATAACCTAGATGAAATGTAGACATTCCTACAAAGTCTCAAACTACCAAAATTGAATCAAGAAGAAATAGAAAATCTGACTAGACCTGTAATAGGTAAAAGATATTGAATTAGTAACCAAAAAACTTACATTCTAAGAAAAGCCCAGGATCATATGGCTTCCTGGTGAATTCTATCAAACATCTAAAGGAGAATTAATAACAATTTTTCACAAACTCTTCTGAAAAATAGAAGAGGAGGGAATACTTCCAAACTCAATCTGTGAGGCCAATATTACCCTGACCCCAAAACCAGACAAAGATACCACAAGACAAGAAAACTGCAGACCAATGCCACTTACAAATGTGGATGCAAAAATTCTCAACAAAATACCAGCAAACCAAATCCAGCAACATATAAAAAGAATTATACACCATGAATAAGTGGGATTTATCCCAGCAATGCAAGGTTGGTTCAACTTCCAAAAATCTACTAATGTAATATATCACATCAATAGAAAAAAACAATACCAAATATTCATCTCAATAGACACAGAAAAAGCATTTGACAACATCCAACACCTTTGCGTGATAAAAACACCAAAGGAACTAGGAATAGAAGGGCATTTTCTCAGTCCGATAAAGGGCATCTACAAAAAAGTCCACAGCTAACAGCACAATTAATGGTGAAAGACTGCACACTTTCTCCTTAAGATCAGGAACACAACAAGGATGTCCCCTCTTTCCACTTCTGTTCACCATTGTACTGGAGGTTCTAACCAGGACAATTAGATAATACAAAGAAATAAAACGCACCCAGATTAGAAAGGAAGAAGAAAAACTGTCCCTATCTGCACATTACATGATCCTATATATAGGATCCCACACAAACACACACACACACAAATGATTAGAGCCAATAAATGAGTTCAGCAAGTTTGCAGGATACAAGATGAATATACAAAAATCAATTGTATTTTTATACATTAACAATGAAAAAAACAAAAATAAAATTAATAATTTCATTTATCATAGTAACAAAAAGAATAAAATATTTATTTTGGCAATAAAAATTACTAAAACGAGTGCAAGACTTGTACATTGAAAATTACAAAACACTGTTAAAAGAGATTAAAGAAAATCTAAATAAATGGAAAGACATCCTGTGTTCATGGATTGGAAGACTTAATATTGTTAAGATGGCAATACTTCTCAAATTGGTCTACAGATTCAACACAATCCTTATAAAAATCCAATTGTCTTTTTTGCAAAAATAGACAAGCCATGCTAAAATTTATTTGTAAATGCAAGGGGCCCAGAAGAGTCAGAACAATCTTGAAAAATAACAAAGTTGGAGGACTCACACGTCTTGATTTCAAACTTACTACAAAGCTACAGTATTGAAGACTATGAGGTCCTGGCATAAGGATGGATATATGGATCAATGGAATAGAAATGACAGTCCAAAAACAAACCCACGTTTCATTTGTTTTTCATTGTGTTCTCTACTGAGACTGACATTGGTCTTCTGCAAGAAAAATCAGAGGAAAAATCTTCTAAGGAAAATCAGACTATAACCAAAAAGCCCATTCATTTAAAAGCACTATTTTTGATGTCCAGTTGGAGATGGGTGATGAATCAAGATCACAGAGTCTCTCCCCCAATAATTAACACAACGAAGAAAAACTAATTCACAAGTAAGTAAAGCCCTCCACTCACCAGCAGCAAGCGAGGAAGGAAAGAGGAAGCTGTGCACCACAAACATGGTGCTTGGATATTCTGGGGCAGCTAGGTAGGCCCTAACATTGCCACACTCACTCCACGCTCATCTGTCCCCTCTCCACTCCAAGCGTTGTGGGCAAAGAAGCTGACTGTCCCAACTTCTCATACTTCTAGCTCACATGTCCCAGTTGGAGAGAAATGGCATGAGGAGTGAGCAGAAACCCCAAGGAGCACTCCTCACAATGGAAGCTCCTGCCTTGCTGGGCCCTAGGATCTCAGAAGGAAAACTGGCCTGCGCCCTCCGCAGTCCAGGGTCCCCGGAACAGGGCTGGGAGTGGAGGAGGGGGCACAGCAGAGGAGGCAGGGGGGTACTCTCATGGCCCAGGCTGTCCCAGCTGGACAGAAGGCACGTCCCCCCTGCTCCCTCGCTCTCAGACCTGCCCAATGGACACAACAGGTCAGACAAGGTGAGATGGATGTCAGGGACCCACCCACAAGCGAAGCCAGAAGTGGTCCCCCTGTGAGTGCTCTGCTCTAGAAATCTGCCAATACCTGCATTTGGAGCTGAAGGTCTTCTCAGTAGAGAAGATCTGTCTACTTCATTTTCTTTCCCAAAAACGTCTTCAAACTTTATTACATAGAAACATATACAAGACTTCATACCTTGAGTCCATTCCCAGAGAACCTGGTTGTTCAGTTAACTCCCTCTACCCATTTTGTACATACTATTTTAATAGCATTTATTTGACTTTTATGCAACATTTCAAAAGTACAGAAAAACATAATAATTGATATAAAAGATACCTACACATCCACCACTGAGATTAAACATTTGTTAACATTTTGCTATATTTGCTTTCGTTTTTAAAGAAATAAAATTGGTCAGATTTACTTTGGACGGACAGTTATGTGATATTAACAGCAAAATGTTAAGGGTAGAATCTGGACAGTGGGCTTACAGGTGTCGCTGTAGAATCCTTCGTGTACATTAGAACATCCTTATTATAAAATGCGAGGGAGGAAACACACTCGACAAACACAGTTCAAGCCCCACTCCCAGATATCCTAGAGTTAGTGTGTAATATTCTCGCATGTTTTTATACTCTTTATACACACACATTTATCCATAAGTGATATATATACCATTGTGTGTTTTTAAAATTTTCATAAATCATTCATATCCTTGTTCACTCCATTTAAAATTTTTGAGATTTGTTCTGGTAATACACATGTACGATGTATTCTTTTTAACAACGATGTCCCATTATATATAAAATTGACACATTTGTTCTCCCACCAGGGGCTAACCGGTCCCTGCCACCTTCTAACTCTAACCCTTCACACACACGCTTGTCTGAACCTGTGGAAGCTTCTATAACCAGGAAAATGTGGGCCCTTCACAGGCACCTCCAAATGAATCTCTTAAAAGAAATTTCACAGTGGATAAGGAAAAAAATTTAAAATCTCTTTTAAGAAAGTTGAAGACCAGAGAGATAAAAGACGCCTCCATAATAACGAAGGTGAAGGTAGACTGCCTTCATGAATCAGTCACAGAATGGGGCTGTAGAAGTGGGAAAAAATGTAAAAAGTAAATTTAGGAGAAATAAAGTTTCATTTACAGTGAACACACCATTGTAATAGGTTTTCACTATGCAAATTCAACCAAGGACAAACACTGAAGGACAACAATGACCCATATTGCTTTTTTTTTAATGCTTTATGTTATATGGAATATTATGATGTCCTAAGGAAACTCAATGGGAGATACTGAACATTTCTTATAAAAAATGAAATATCTCGCAATTTCTGTTCACATTTACTGTTTCATTTAACACTTAAAAACAACAACAACTATCAAGGCACTATTATTCCTATTTCACAGAGAAAGCCCCTGAGACTCAGACTGGTTAAAGAACTTGCCAAGAGCCACACAGGCCATCGCGTCTCAAAGCTACAAAGGCCAATGGTGGTCCTCCCAAGCACAGAGCCTCCGGGGGGAGCCTCTAAACCAGCACTTTGGCTAACCATGATGACAAGGACGACGGGATGCGTAGAACCCATGGTGATGCAGAC
Source organism: Ceratotherium simum simum (assembly GCF_057802395.1). NCBI lineage: Eukaryota > Metazoa > Chordata > Mammalia > Perissodactyla > Rhinocerotidae > Ceratotherium > Ceratotherium simum. Next base: position 53,963,653 of record NC_141919.1, on the reverse strand, counting down.
ACAGGAGGCGACATATGGAAACATCACATGGTTGCAGAGGAAACAGAATGGAAACATATTACAATGCTTTTTTGTAACCTTGGCTACCGTCACTATAGTTTCAAGAAAATGTTTTTCTAAACATTGGGAGATCGCCCATATGTTGGCTTCCATCTGCTGGCTCCCTGAGCCATGGTCCAGAACCGGCCAGGTGCCTCTGAGCCCAGGAAGCGCTGTGATTAATTGTGTCTGTCCAGAGCACACCTCAGGGAGGAGGTTTTGTGGTTTTCTCTTTTCACGTGTTTTTAAGAGGAAAGGTGATAAAATGCAGAAAGGCCACTGCAAGCCGTGTCACAGTGCTACTCACCGGTCATGGAGAGCGGGGATCTTGGAAGGACACTGCAAATATTGCTTAAACCGGAGCTCAAAGGCTTGTCCGATGGAGCCGATGACGTCCTGGGCCAGCCCGTCACAGCATTCCAGAATGTGACAAGCTGTGAGAGCAAAGGACGCAGGCCATTAGAGACAGACGCTGGCGCTGCCCAGGCTCCTCTCCATCAGCCCTTCCTGAGGGTGAAACCCGCCAGGCGTGGAAAGAACAGAGGGACAAGGAGGTGCACGTGTCCTCAGAATATGTCCTGGCAAGTGTACCTGCAGCTTATCCCTCAGGACCCCTTGCTGTACAGTGTCACCGTAGGGATGCATTTCTTAATAGCCTGTGCCCTCCAAAATTAAAGGTTCTATTTGTAAGTACATTTTAAATTTTTAAATTTCAATTTGATCACTCTTCAATTTCCTTAGAATTCAGAATGCAACAGAGAAAACAGAGTTTGGAAGGAAACCTCGATGCAACAAAACCTGATTGTAACAAGAAATGAGTCCCTTTAAGGCCTCGTGAGACTTAAAAAATGGACTTAAACGGACTCTTGTTGAATGAATCCTGAGCTACTCGGTGGACTCAGAGAAAGTTGTTGGCTCACCTCCGAGCAGGAGGAAAGTGTCCTCGCCAAATGCGGCAGCTCGAAGCAGGAAGAAGAGTAGCCTTTTAAGATGAATTTAAAGGGACGTTAATGGACCAGTACGACCACGCCTCCACATGCCGCCTGCAGTTACTCTAATTTGAGGCTGGATACTCATGCAGGTTCTCAGAAAAGCAGCTTGTGCTAGAGAGCAGATCAAAATCAGGGGTGTCAGCAGCCAGACCAGGGCCCTTCAGGGCCTGGAGCAACCCTTAACTGCTCTGGGGTGGGCGCTCACCGTCCCACGAGGACACACAGTCCTGCGGCCAGGCTGGGCATAATCCACGTGGAACCTTCAGAGAAAAGAGGGGCGAGTGGGGGGAGGTGGGAGAAGGTCCCCCCTCTGCTCTACCAGAAAGCAGAACGTCTCCCCCCCAAGTCATGTCCACGGCGTCCCTCAGAAGAGTCCCAGCCCCTCCGCGTGATACTGTGAGCAGCATGACACAGTGTTGTTACTAACGGGATAAAGGCATTCTCCCTGGAGAAAATGACAGGTGCGTACATCACACTCCACCTTTCCTTTCCTAAGGTTAGGATGCAACAGAGCTTCCAGGAGCTTCCTCCAGCCGCGCGGGGGGTGCCCGGTGGGCAGGAGGAGGCATTTCTACAGGGGAGCTGTTCCCAGCACCAGAGACACCGACTGCCCCCTTGCTGCAGGAGAACCCAGTACACACAGGAAAGAGGACGCGCTGAGATGGGAAACTGCGCAGGAAGGGACAGAGACACCACCGCCTCCGCAATTTGGTGACTCTCTCTCTCTCATCACGACGCTGCCTTCTCCACGCACAAAGCCAGCCAGGCTCGTGGAGTCACCCTGACGGCACATGCCAGGCCTGGGGTCCTCAGGCTCCTTCTTCCCCCAGCTTGAGGGGGCTGTGCACTTCTGAGGATACAGGGAAAAGCACTTCCTGGAAAGAGCGGCGTGACTGTGCTGTTGCTTCGGATGGCAATGCAACCCTGTGGATACATCATCCTATCTCAGGTATGGCCAATGGCTTTGTCCCAAGGAGACAGATGTCCTAGCTGTATTTTTATTATTGATATAATTTTATTTTATTGTTGATATTAGTACTTATTAGGTGTCAACCCGGGCAGGCACAAAGCGAGCCCATCTTACAGCTATTACAGTTGCGCAGTTGTTTGTTAACTGATAGGAATGGGGTTTCCAGCCGATAAGGAAGCAGGAGTCTAGGCCGGAGTGAGGGCAGACGCCTGGCTCTGCCACCTGCCCTGAGACTCCAGCCACACGTGCCCTCCACCGTGCTGCTCACCAGCATGGGCTCCAGCTAAGGGAGGCCCAGAATATAGACTGGGCGCGGGTCAAGAAAGTGCAGTTTATCTTTCTTCTAAGGAGAAAAGCAGCGCCCTAACCTTTAACAGAGTGAATGAAGAATAAGGTTTCTGCAGAGGAGCTGTATGATGGATCCACGCGGCCCACTCATCTTCACCAAAGAACACAAGGCCTGAAAGGGGCCTTTTTTAAGTCAGTTTCCGGGCCATCTGGAAGTTGTAGGGTTCTGGGCAGAAGCATCTGGCTTGGTGAGCGTCGAGCCTGTCATCTAAGATACAAGAGGAGGGCAGAACCTGCAGACGCAGAATTAAATCAGGACTCCAGGCTCTAGTACCTGGCTCAGCCGTCAGTGGACTGAGAAACGCCAGCTGTTGGCTGGTCTGAGGATCCTCCTGCAGAATGGCCTCTCTGTGTTCAAGAAACTCCCTCCAAATCCAACACTGAGCCTGGGCTGACGGTCTCTCTGGGCCTGGTATTTCTCTGAGAGGACTGCAATGCTCTTCAGCCAAAAGCTGCCATCTTCTGACCTGACCTGATTACCTGGTGTGTGTGAGGAACAATGAGGCCACCACGCCCAGGTGACCATCAGGGCTGCTTGCTTCACCCCCACAAGGAAAGGACGGAGCCAGAGGCGTCACTAGACGAGAGGCATGTACACGGGGGTGGGGCCGAGTCGAGACTCAAAATGATGTTGTGAATCCTAAAGTGTGTCCCAAACCAAAACAGGGGCAGCAAAATGGGGCCATCCCTCATCCCACCCCTTCTGGGAGGATATGGGTGCTCTCTGTAGAAGTGCGGGAGTGTGGGTGGTCTCAGCATGGGGCTCGTTTGCCCATGTTGGTCTCTCTCCTCGACCAGTAAGCAGGCTGTGGTCACTCTCCAGGAGAGCTGGCTCATTCCCAGAGCGGCCAGCTCCGCCCTGACACGAGTGAGGGGGCTTCCTCAGGCCACCCCACAAAGGCCACTCCCTCCCGGGGACGAGCCACTTCAGAGCAGCGTGCGCTATGGCCCTTGTAATCACAGCCGACAGAACTGGGCAGCGGCGTCTTTCTTCATATGGCGGCCTCCCGAGAGCTGAACCCACACGTCTCCCACTCACGGGAGACGCTGGCGGGGCAGCAGGCACTCCATCAGGGTGCCAGGTCACGGTTTTCCCAGCGCTCCAAATAAGGCCAGAGGCATCGGCTGCACTTGTCCATCAGCGCTCAAGACTGCCCGGCAATCTGCCTGCTAAATGGACTGCGGGCCAGCTGGGGCCTCCACTCATCCAAGCGTGCTCCCTGATGCCCTGCCCCGGACAGCTGCTCAGTCAGCACAGGCAGGTGACACCACCGTAACAGACAGCCCAACATCTCAGGGGCTGAAGACAACTTCATTCTTGCTCACTCATTTCTAGGCAGCTCTCCCAGGTGGTGACCCAGTGACCCAGGCTGCTTTGATCTTTCAATCCTGAATCTCAACCCACAGCCTCCGCACAACCCAGGGAAGAGAGAGAGAGGGAGGCGCACCAGCTCTAACCACATCATCCCTCCTGCTCCCCCCCACCACTGCACACAACTGTCACCTGGCTCCTCCCACCCGGGAGGGCTGGCCGGGCAGTCTCCTGTGGTCTGGGAGGAGTGGAGGACAGGACATCGGTGAGCACTAGCAATGCCCATCGCACCGCCCAAACCCCCAAACATCCTCACGTCTCTACATCAGGGGTCACCAAGGTCTTTCTAACTCATGCCCACCAGTGAAGAATTCTCTACTGTACTGAGCACGTGTCCACTTACTTATAAGTTATGAACATGTGTTCCTGTATTAATATCATAGTATATATATTATAAAAATATCTTTAAAAAGATGTTAAAAAAGATAAGATAAAATGAACACAAGTTTGAGATGTCTTGTTGGCCCTGAAAGCCCCCCGCTGTCAGTGTTGATCTCAAAGCACAGCGAATACTTCGGGTGAGGTTCGTCGTTAATGACGATGGATAGAAACTCATCTTTCCAGCTTTGAAATACTTTTCTTAATCATTTTGAATTTGGAGGGGCTGATTCCTTATCATCTGATTAGATCATCGTTGTTTTTTTAACTTTGAAAATGCAAATCCTCCCTTCCCCTACATCCTCTGTGGTCGGGAGCAGCTGACACACAGAAAGGGCATCACTGAGTCACTGGCCCTTTACACATGATTGTGGGTTAATGCCCCCTCAAGCCCAAGTCACCAGTGACTGTAAACAGGCTCCAGCATGTTTCCCACCACAGTGAACTGCTTCACATCCTGGGGGTGGGCTGCCCCACCTCGGTGGGCAGTGTTTCCATGAGAGGATTCTGCAGAAAAGCTCTCGGGATCTGTGCTCCCCTTTTAAGAAGTCACACCCCCGCCCACCCTCTCACCCTCAACTCACACTGCACTGCCATCTGCCTGCCCAAGGCAGCCCAGCCCTGAAGGGGTCCCATCTTGGGCTTTCCCCCGTCCTCTTACCCAAGATCCACAGACGCTCCGAGAGTTTAAATTCACAGCCACATTCCCCACCCACTGGTGACTAGGGGAACCCTGGAGACACCTGGAGTCCAAATCCAATTAGAAAAAGCCCTACAAAGCAATGGCTGCTGCTTTTTCCTCTGAGTGGGCTGACAACCCTCACTCCTTCAACGAACCATTGAATACAGTGAATTCTTACCAGAGAAATGGAGACCCTCCCAACTCAAGCACGGTCATCAGCCCACCCTAGTCTGTCCACTTGTTCCTCACTGTTCCACGTCTTTTTATCAGAGGCAGGCAAGAACTCCACAGTTCAGTGCCCATGCTGTTAGTTAACAGTCGTTTAGTAAATGTCCTAGCCCCAGAGGGGCAAACGAAAACTATAAGGAGATAATTTCCCACCCAGCAGACTGCAGGAATTGACAAGTCTGAAAATGCCAAGGGTTGGAGAGGGTATGAAGCAAAAGAGCCCTCCCACGCCACGGGTGGGATTAGAAGGCGAAATACCCGTTCTAGGAAAGCTGAGGATCCCAAAGACAAAGTGATTCGTCCTCCAGGCACGTACCCTAGGAAGACCCCTGCACGTGAGCACCAGACAAATGTAGGAAACAGTTGCTCACTCAGTAGATGCTTGCTGAGCATTGACTGTGTCCCAGGCCCTGCCCTGGGTCCAGGGAGAGAGCAAGAACCATGGCAGAGGCCTGCTCTCACCTAGCTTACAGTCTGGAGGGTGGACACCAAAACTAGAGAGGAAAACAGACCATGATCGTGCGTGGAATGGTGGCCCCCAAAAGACATATCCACATCCTGACCCTCTGAACCTGTGAAAAGGGGTCTTTGCAGAGGTAGTTAAGGATCTCAAGATGATGTCATCCTGGATTAGGGTGGCCCTAAATCCAATGACAAGTGTCCTCATAAGAAACAGAAGAGCAGAAGACACAGACACAGAGGAGCAGGAGGTGACGTGAAGACAGAACAGAGTGGAGTGATGTGGCCGCGAGCCAAGGGATGCCTGGGGCCACCAGAAGCTGGAAGAGGCAGGAAGGACCCTCCCCTAGAGCCTTTGGAGGGAGCGTGGCCCTGCGATGCCTTGATTTCAGACCCCTGGCCTCCAGAGCTGGGAGAGAATAAACTTCTGTCGTTTCCCACTGCTTGGTCATGGTCATCTGCTCCAGTGACCCTGGGAAATTACCACAACCATGAAGACAATAGTGTAAAATACAAGGGATGAAAGAGGATGGTGGTGTAGGGCGACATATAGCATGACCAGGAAAGGCCATCCTAGTAGGTGACGTTGGAGAAGAAGCCTCAAGGAAGTCAGGGAGGGAACCATGTGAAGGTCTGGTGTGAGAATGTCACAGGCATAGAACCCAGCAGGTGCAAAGGCCCTGAGGCAGGTGCTTGCTTGGCATGTTCAAGGAAGAGCTAGAGGTCAGTGGGGCTGGAGGGCCGGGGAGATGGGAGGAAATGAGATGGGGACAGAGCGGGACTGAGCTCGCCTCGGGTCCTGTGGGCAGTGAATGAGATGTTTTGTCTCTTCTTCCCATCTACCCTCAAGACTCTGATCACCCACCTCTGCTTCAGGAGTGACAGTGTGACGGTTATAAAATGGGGAGTTATCTGTATCAGAACATCTCATGTCGGGAATATACCAGCCACTGCAATGACAGCATGTGCGGGCGCTTCAGCGCACCTGGGATAACAGCTGACATTCCCTGTAGGACTGTGCTACCTTCAACTGAAAGACAGGGAAGACAGTCCACCAGGTCACTGCTTCCCAACCCAGCGCTGGAACAGGCCTGGCAGGAAATCCCCTCACACACTCCCACAGGAATGCAAGTGTTTACAGCCAGACTGGGAGGCAACTTGCAAAGTCTGTTGACATATTAACCACTTAACCCTGCTTCTCTGCCTCTTTAGGACGGGCCACGCAACATGGTGGGGAAGAACAAGTGGTCTGTACCCAGGGCCCTGGGGTCGGTGGACCTGGAGTCGGATCTCGTCACTGGAGCCACGTCTTGGATCAGTGAAGCTGTTCTCTGTGGGCTGTCTTGAAGATATGTCCAAGACACAGTGTTTGGGGGCAGCACACAGAAGTCTAAGATTCATTTGTATGGAAATGAAAAGAGGAGAGAATATGTGCATGTATGCGAATAAAAAAATTCTGCAAAGCACACTAGAAAATTTAACAGTTGGCACCTGGGGGAGGGTGGGAGGAGCAGAGCCTAGGGTAGTCGGGGGAAGCGCTGTCTTGCATTGTTGCAAACCCCACCGGCGCCTTCTTCAAGTTCTCACCTAGGGTTGTGCAGCGCATCGGCGGCTGCCTGGCAGTCACGGGCGCTGCACCCCAGTCAGCCCACCCACCAGGCTTGTTGGCATCCGAGGTGGAGCTTCGGTTTGTCAGTGATAAAAGAAATGGGGCGGCGGGTGTGGAGGGAGGGTCTGGGAGTAAAGTGCCCATGAGGACGTACAGTGCTTGAATGCCTCGGATCCCCCACCCAGCCCCGTCTGAGGCCGCAGCAGCTTCGTGGGGCGTCGGGGAACAGCTCCCGAGCTTGGACATGGGCCTCCAGGGCTGGGAAGGGCAGCGGAGACTTCTCAGGGGAGCCTAGACGGCAGCGGACACACAAGGAGCTGGAGCCAGGCAATGCTCTGTGTGTCACCGAGGCCACCTTCAGAGTGGGAGTGGGAGCTGCACTGTGCAGTCAGGTGCACCCCGCTGTGGCCGTCTGGGTACAGGTATGTGCTTGAAGCTCACAGACGCCAGCGTCCCCTAACCCGGCCAGGCGTGCTGTCACACTTAACTGCCTGCAAGCCTCAATTATCCTCAACAGTCCCATCCGACCTGCTCATTTTGGTGAAGGGGGCTGAGGTGATGAGGGACATCTGGTATCCAGTGCTCAGCCCGCTGTATACAGTGACAGATTGCAAGGGTCAAGTGTTGCTCACCTCTGCGATTCACAGGGTCCTTAGCTACGTATGCGACGTAGTCTGTTGTGTCCTGTGGAGAAAAATGAGACGTCCACGTTACTCATCACAAGCCGGAGACAGCACAGCCAGACACACGGTGCACACACCAGCCCAGCAACCAAATGCCACCCAAGTCACCGCCCTGCAAGACGGCGTTTGGCAAACTGTGCCGTGGGCAGCAATCATGGGTCTCTTGTGAAGTGCAGACTCTGACCCGGCAGGTCCGGGCAGGGCCCGGGTCCGCCTCTGCAGCCAGCTCGCCCGGGGTGCTGATGCTCTTCCTCCACACCCACACCCCGAGCAGCCAGGACACTGAGGGCACCCGCTCTCTGCGTGCCGGCTCGCCCAAGGAGCTCCAGCAACGCTGACACCTGAGTCCCGGCTCCCAGCTGCTCTGATCTGACTGGATTGAGTGTGAGGCCCGGGCGTCAGGGAACTGTGAAAGCTCCCCAGATGATTCTCACGTGAACCAAGGTTGAGAGCCAGTCATGGTCTACAACAGCGCTCCTCACACTTGAGCTGGTGTCAAAATCCCCGCAGGGCTTGTTAAAACACAGATTGCTGAGCCCCACCCCGGGGTCTCCAACTGGGTGGGTCTAAGGTGTGGCCCCAAATGTGCATTTTTGACCAGTTTCCAGGTGATGCTGCTGGCCGGCTGGGGGCCGCACTGGAGAAAATCAAAGTGGATGTTCAAAGGATGACTGCAAACACCCCTCACAGGTGGATGAGATACGACAGCTCTTTTCTTCTTGAGCAAGTAGTGATTTCAATCCTTTTAAGATGTTTCAAACTAGAGTTCTATGTAGAAAGCACAAGGTTACAGTGAGATTTGAGTCCCCTGCCTCCTCATCTACTCGGTGCACAGAGGACACCGTGACCTCAAGCAGCACGTGGATTTTAGTTTCTAAACAGTCAGAGGAACTCAGGTCTTGAAAGTGGAAAAGACTGCCCTGCAAAGTTGACACTTGCAACATTCAAAATAGTCTCAGGGGGCAAGTGGGAGAGGTCTCCCCCACTGCTGCAGGTATTCCCCAAACGCTATCGCGTCGAAGGCTCCAGGTCACTGATTCGCTCCTCCCGTTTCAGCATCTGTGCGATTCTCTGTCATAGTTCCTTCCCTGCTACTCTCCATGGGCAGAGCAGACCACCCCTGCTCCCTCTACAGTGCTCCAGAAAACCCTCCAGTGAGAGAGGGGAGGGGTCGAGGTGAGGGTGGGTGGGCGTGCACCGGTATGAGCGCCCACTGCAGGGAGTGTGTGCACAGGCACTTTTCCAAACCCCTCTCCCTGGAACTCACAGTGACCCACTAAAACCAAGCAGGGGGAGGAGAGCTTCCAGCAGCTCTTGACTTAACAGGCTGCTACCCTGGGGTCGCTCTCCAGCATGCAGCCTGCCTTAGCTGTTTCCTCTGCCTGCTCAGGCCACTGTCCACTGTATATTCACAGGCTGACCAGGGAAAGGGAGTGGGAGACGGTCAAACCGGTCACCTGCATTCTGGTCATTTCCTCCAAGGAAGCTCTGGCCAGACTCTGAAGCTATTGGCAGATGTAAGGACTGTAGCTTGTAATCATAGCCACGCTGCCTGGATTCAGGAGAAATTAATGCCAGAAAGGTTCTGAGGTAGCACTAGCGTTTCCCTAACAGAGATCCCTGGAACCCTACGGCTGGGCAGGTGTATTCTCCAGGGTTTGAGATGACATCACTAGAATTTCTTTTTAACTTTGTGTTTTCATTTCCATGATCATCTTAAAAATTAACATAGGAACATCCGGGATCATCTGCATGACCACCGTGTCATTCCGCCTTTTCAGTGCCAAGATTTGCAGTTGGGCTTCCAACACTACGGGTGCCAAGTTTTTAAAGAATTAGAAAAGAACAGTCAGGCTAGATGCCTTTGCCCCACTTGAAGCAAATTAATGTCGCATTTGTACACAATGACGTAGGACTGAAGTGTTCGCTTGAATAGGAGGAATCAGTGGAAGGACTGAGTCATCCGGTGGCTGTGGTGGTGGAGAGATGCTGACCTCAAAGACTCCGAGGGCACCGAGGCGGCCAGTTCTGGAGCCACACTGGGGCAGACACGTAGCTTCTGGAAAAATGTATCCATCACAGTAAATTAATATTACTTTGAATGTTGTTGGCTTTACTGTGTTTATCAGTATCTAACTTCCAAATTTGATTGGAGTTTACCGTTCAATAAAAAGTATAAACATAAGGAGTCTGTACTTTATTTTTGTACATATTTGGGTAACAAAATTAATTTGAGTTAACACTAGTGGCATATACAAGGAGATTCTTCTTTTTAAATTCTCACTCCAGTCTGAGAAACTCTGTTCCGGCTCAAAGCTGAGGAAGGAGGGTCAGGAAAGAGATGTGATGTGTCCCTGTCACTCAGATGGTCAAGGGCCGAGCCAGGACACAGCGCTCTGGTGCCAGTATCGATCCTATTCTGGCACGGGGGGAGTGGATTGCTGTTCAGAACTATGTTCTTGACATCACTCAGGGAGCATACTAAGTTCCAAAGATGGGGCTGCCAGCACCTGTTCTGTATTTATCCCATCTCTGTTCTCACTTCCCAAGAATTTCCGAGCCTGACCATTATTCTGGCATTCTTTTGGTCATCTTTTAATACTGCTAATAATAGTAGATTATAATTATAGTGTGCCTTTTTTTTTGGAGAAATTAACAGTGTTTTCCAGTCTATCTTACTTGACATTTCAAAATACCATTTTCTCACCACATAAACTGAGGCACAAAGCAATAAGTAGATATACACTTAGCAGCAGAGCAAGGAATAGAACCTAGAATTGTTGGTCTTATTTAAAACATCTATCAACTGTAACGGTTACAAACCAATTTAGAATGGGAACTCACGCACAATGCAATATGCACTGGATTGGTTGAAATGGAAAGTGACAAGGCTCCCTATCCCCTGGTATCAGGACATTTTCTGTATCAGAAAAAAATCAGAAAACATATAAAAGGTTATGAATCACTTTCAGGTTCACTGAATGACTGAATGCTTTCTTTTTTTTTTTTTAATAATGGGGAAATTTGAAAACCGTTCACAGACCTGTGTGCATCCTGGACAACAAAATAATTTTAACACAAGCCAACGTATCTGGTTCCCATTTTCTAGATGTCTGTATCTCCACTCATAATGTCATCACAAAGACAAGGTTTGAGACAGGTTTCTGAAAGGAGCTCTTGATGCAGGTGAGCAATCTCTCTTCCTGTGATTTTTCAAGCTGGGTTACCTTCCAAATTTAAGAAGCTGTGGTTCTAAGCATCACGCTGAGCAGGCAAGTAGAGAGTCACTGCAAGCTGATTGGAGCCCGAAACAGATACAGGTGAAGGGCGAGTACAGACGTGTGTGGGGGCAGCGCAGGTCGGGCACAGGTGTGCACAGACGTACAGACATGATCTTCAGAAACGCACCATGGATGGGTTTAATTATGGGAGACAACAACAAAAACAAAAACTCCACCTGTAAACCACCATTCTTTTATTATAAAAAGACTATTTAACAGCCAAAGGACATCATCCCAGGATATAGAATAATCTTTTTTAATTGAGTATGTTTAGCTCCAAGAAAAACCCACTCTGTTGCCCTAATTTTTAAATGTTTCTCCGGACTGGTGAAAACTTAACTCAGACCAATGATAAACAGTGTGATAACAGTCTTGGGGGGATCCCTCGTCCCCGTCTCTGCTGGAAAGCGCTGACGGTGTTTTCTCCCCGATGCCCTCTGCGCCTCCCTCCCTGCACAAGCCCAGCGAGTGGCAACAGTGGACGGCAGCCGGCGTGCGGGAGCGGCCCGAGACCTGCCTCCCATGACCCCAAAGCTGACCCTGGCGCCGCGTCGGAGCACTCCCGACCAGACGCGGGAGCAAATTCCCTGGTGAGCCACCCTCTTAACACAAGAAGCAGTGCAAAAAGAACATTCCCATCTGTTCTCGACTCTCTCTCTCTCCTGATCTCTGCAACTCCTTCCCTGTGGGCACAGCAAACCGTTAAAGACTACAGTGTTAGATTTGGAGAGAAAAATGCCAGTTTCAAATATTTGTGAATAACCAGACTAAGTAAAATCACTGCCTTTGAGTAGACTTAAAATACAAAAACTGAAGACCCAGCGGCGGTCCACTAGGAAAACAGGAACAAAGGAGAGCGTGCAGAGTCATGAGACAAGGACAACCCGCAGCTCTGAAAAACTCGGGAGCTATTTCACGGCCTCTTGAGAACACCACGGCTTCAAGGATTCTTGCCAGCTCTGGCTAACGAAATGGAAGTTAATGGTAGGTCCTTGTCCTGGGTTACCCCTACAAGAATGACAGCCAAGAAGCTCTCACAAGACCAGGAGGGAACCTTTGGCGTCACAGTGAACTTCATAGTGTCCTAAGAGGCACAGCTCTGGAGCAGGGCCCCTTCTCAGCATTCCCAACCAGCACGGGAGAAAACGGCGCCAAGGGCACTTACCGGGTCTCCCCCGGAGGCAAAGGAGATGGACTGCATGTGATGGTTCGCTATAATCTGCGGGACCCAAAACAAGAAACGAGATGTCCGTTAGCACCCTTCCCAGGGCTCAGGAAACCAACTGTCTTTGGCAGGCAATACGAATCAACAAGGTTTCCTGAAAATTGGTGAAACTGGTACCCAATGAAAACAACAATTATAAAAGTCATAACACCTTTTGCAACGTGTCAGCTGCTCGTCTAGCCGCTTTGCCAGAATGAGCTCACAGCAGCCCAGTGATGTGGGAACTACCATAACCCCAACTTACACATGGGGAGCTGAGGGTCGGAGGAGCCGAGTGGCTTGTTCAAAGTACTACAGCTCTAATGGGCAGAGCTGGGACCGAACACAGGGGGGTCTTAACAACCATGCCTCTTTGAGAAGGAAACAGCCTCACCCATACCCCCAAACATTCCAACTGTGCAGTTCCTGTTTCCAAAGACATAAGGGTCTTCAATGCAGACCCCACAGCTAACGTGGAGGGAAGTGTGGCCGTCCCCCACCTCATCCCATTCGTATCCCGGGCACACAGACCAGAAAGCCTGTATCCCAGATTCCAAATCCCTGCCGCCTCAGGCGCTCATGTCATGTATCAATTTACAAACCAACGAGGACATTCCAAGCTAATTTTAAAATGGGAAATTTCCATTAGCATTATAAACTGCAGCGTACAGGGGAACTCAGTAGACACTGGGTAAATGAGAAGCTGCCCTAAATTTTAAAAAGCTACATAAGTCTTCCATGCTATTGTTTTCTTTTTAAAGACAAGGTAATGACATTGAAGTAAATTTCTGGGGGTGGGAAGAGCACTCTAGTCTCCATCCCAACATAACCAGGGTTATTTCTGCACAGCCCCCTCAGGCCCTTGCTGATGGCCATCAGAATTTACGGAGCCATAATCCTACCAGCCAAGGGATTTTTTTCCAGCCCTGCTCCTGTAAAAGTCGAAGCAACACTATAACTGACTTATAAGGTAAAATAAGGTATTTTGTAATGCCTACTTCAGTTGTTGGCACCTGCAAAACTACTCAGGATCTAGAAAAACCTGAGCATATAAACGAATGACAACAGTGGGGCCGGCTCTGTAGCCTCTAACAGCTGCCCATCACCGCTCTCTGGAATCCAGCCTCTATCCCGGTAACGGGCTCCTGGAGACCAATGAGGATGTGGCATCCCTAAGTGATGGTAAACTATGGCTTCTAAAGTTGTTCATTTTTGCTCATTTAATTTTTTGCTTATTCAATTTTTGCTTATAAAGCAGCTCTAAAACCAGGATTTGGAAACGAAAGTGGACACTACGATTTGGGGGAAAAATGGGAATCTTATTTGGTCAACACGATGCTTGACCATTACTGTGTGACTGTATTTCAGCTCTTCTGGTAAGACAGACATTGAAAAGGGAGTAAGAAATTAGAGCTGAGTAACTGAAAACACAAGCTTCTGCTCTGAGGGTGTTTCATCTCGTTCCTTCTCCTTGAGAGCTCGGCAGAGGGGAGTGGGCGCTGTCTCTCTGCTGTCTCTTCGTTGGGAAAGAAGTGTCCAGGCAGGCTTGGTCTTCATTTGCAGCAGCCAGGCCCTAAGCTCGGCCAGACTCCTGCCAAACCTTCCTCAGACTGAGCGCGTGTCGTCCGAGCTGGCGTCCCCATGGCTCCTGAGCCCAGCACTCACTCCCATCCCCCTAAACCAAGTGCAGGACGATGGGAACTGGACACACCCAGCCAGCCCCCAAGCCCAGGACGGAGAGGGCCAACCTCGGTGTCTCATCCTTTCCACTCTTTCTGAGTCTGCTTCTCCTTCTTTTTTGGAGGTGGGGAATGAGGTAAGAGGGGGAATTAGGACATATATCCCACAGAAATGAGGGCCATGGTCTGAGTATTCCTGGAAACAAAAGGTGCCAAGCCACACAGGACAAGAATGGATATGGTGTGTGAGCGCAGAGCTGAGGGGACCCGCTCTGTGAGCTCCCTCGCAGGACGTGGGCCCATGCAACCCGGAGGCCTAGGCAGCCTCAGTCCTGAGACGGCTCCAGGAGAGGTCGAGCCTGTCAAGGGTCCTTAATCCATCACCCAAATGACCAGTCAACCCATCCCTTAGAGAAGCCAACGAGAAAAGACACGGGATTAGCCTCCAGTCGAGTGAGGACAAAGCAATGGAGTGGGAAGTGGCACCCAGTGTGTCACAGTGAAGCCCGGACACTGCCTCTCCTTTCCATGCTGGATCTAGAATCTATTCAACATCTCACGCAGGGGCAGGGGAATAAATGAAGTTGAGCGTGCTGCTTGCCTACCCGGGGAAAATGGAAATCAATAACTATGAACATGTATAACAACATGGAGGCAACCCTGGGCATCCTCAGGAACACACTGCCAGTCAAGAAGAGTGGCATTCAGGGGGTCTGTGGATTGCCCATCTTTCTCCGTGTAGACACATCCAAATCCCAGCTTACACTGGCAGCAACAGAGGCCCCGGCTGAGCAGAGCAGGTGAAGGAAGGTTACATTCCACAATTCCAACATGGTTTATGAGCATTTTCGCCTCCTTTGGCTTTCAGAACTGCCCTGCTGGTACACAGGACAGCTACGCATACACCCACTTTTCCAGCTGAAGGAACTAACGATCAGAGAAACCTAAAAGACAGACACTGCAGAGAAACCCCACCATCCTAAACAGAATGTGCCTCAATAAACATCATTGCTGTGCCGCCTCTGTCAGAAGGAAATCTTCCCACACTGGACATGTCACAGGTACAGCACATCGCTTCAAACCCACGACACCATCAGCAGTGGGAGGCTCCAAAATAATGACCCGCTGAGAAAGAAAATACTGCCCATTAAACCATGACATGCCATCCATTTCAAAGAGGATAAAATGTGAAATAAGATGTGGGCTGTGGAACCAATGAAACATGGCACAAAAGAAAACAAAATAGAGCAAGAACATCGCGAGGAGACTTTTGCACATGCGTACACCTCTTTCCACATTGCAAGTAAAGCAATGACTTCGTGCATTATCCTCACAAAAAAGGTAATTTATAGCAGAATTAAAGAGAACCAATTCCATCTATCATTCTGTTGGCAACCCTTGGGAGTGGCCAAAGTTTGTAGACTGGTGAAGATTTTACGCTAGGTGAAGCTGGAAGCGTGCCGCCCTGAGACACCCATCGTGTGGGGGGCTCTGGGCAGGGCAGGGGGCCTGAGCGCCTACAGACCTGCTTCGAGTCGGGTGTCCGCAGGTTCAGGCTGGCGGTGGAGATGGTCAGGGAGATGCTCATCCCCGCAAACTGGAGGTTGCTCTTGCCCAGGATGCTGGACAGCATTTTGCTCGGAGGCTGTGAAATCAAGCAGTGTGATGTTAGCTTTCCACTCACTGGAGCCTCACCGTCGGGGCCTCCACGTGGTTCCTATCCGTCACACCCCCAAACCTCCACGTTCCACCCTCATTAGACATGTGAAGACAATTATGCCACGAACGAGCTAGGAGGGTGGGATCCGACACTAATACAAATTCTAGAAAACGCAATATGCGAACTGTAGAACAGCTGATCTGCACACACTGGGATGAGCCCCCTGTGGGGAAGTCAGAGGTGTCAGTGTTCCGGGCAGCTCGTGCCGGGATGCGCCACATGGGGTCACTCGTCAACCTGGGGAAGTGCCCCAGGGCCCACAGCAATGCAGACTCAGAGACTGCTTTCAGCCCCCCATGAGCCAAACGACTCAGGGCCACACTAAAACGGACCGCTCCTGGGGCTTATGGGCAACCCCACAGAGTCCTGAGAACGCTCATTGCTGAAGGGATGGAACACAAATCCTTAGGCTGGAACATCCTCCCAGATCAGTGCTCACATGGATGGTCCAACTAGAATCCGACGGGCCTGGAGCCAGCACAAGGATGGACAGACTTGGTTTGGCTCTGACTGTCGCATCCATCAGCTGCCAGAAACGTCCTTGGCACAGGGACCAATGGACTGCATTTTCCAGCCAGGCGCCTTCTCCTCGGGCACCTGGATGGGCACTGCCGACACCTGTCTCTCTCTGTCCACTGCTGAGCAACTCCCCTTCCTCTTCAGATGAGAACATCACCCTTATGACACGTCAATCAACACCAGCTCTTAACGACCATGCAATGTTTTTGATTATCCTGCCTGAGCTATTTGAAAACAGAGATGCCTGCCCCCCGGGAAACTCTGATGAAGAATACCTGGGGTGGAGCCCAGAAATTGGCATTGTTTCCACACCTGCACCAGGAGAACTAACCGTGAGAGTACCCTAAGACTTGCAGGTCGGGCGCCACCTGGCTCTGAAAGAGGAGGTTCCCCACCTCTGTTCTCAGAGGCCCTCCCGGTTCCTCTGTTCAAGAATCTGGAGCCTTGTTGGTGCCCTGCGTCCCCTGTGAGCCGACCAGAACACAGGCTGCACATTGGAACCTTCACCCAGAGTTTTCTGCCTGAAACCCAGTCGCCCTGTGGGTGCACGAATGTCCCCAAGCTACGAAGACAGAACCAGCCGGCAGCTCAGGGAGCTGCAGGGGCAAGGCCACAGCCTGCCCCAAACCTCAGCCTCAGGACAGATTCAGGGACTCAGAGGGACGCCCTCCCCACCGTGCGGTCCAGGCACAGAAAGCCCTGAGGGTGGGATTCAGTCATGGGTTTACTAGACAGTCGAGTAAAGAGTTTTTCTGAGCTTTCTGTCATCTGTGGTTTTATTCCTTCTGGTCCAACCACCTCCAGGACCAAAAGGTGGAGTACAGGGGTTGAACACGCAGGCCCCGGAGCAGGGGGTCTGGGCTGGAGCTCAGCTCTCCCACCTTCTCACATTGTGGGTTCTCATCTGCGTGCCTCAGTTTTTACCATCTGTAAAATGGGGGGATAGCCAACGGTGTTCTAGAGCTGGCTTGTACCCTCTAACGAGAGAAAACTATTAAGTTTTTAAGAATTTTGTGAGCTGGCTATTAAAAACACTGCTATTAAAAATTAAGTTACATAAACTTACTATTAAATAAATTACATTTTAAAAACAAACAATAAATGCTCAAAACTCATCACTTGGTAATTGTCGCTACATTCGCTATTATCTGTGCTGTTCAGGTTCTTTACGTCCATGGGACCTGGACATGCCATACAGCTGTGTGCTACTGTGCGTCCCTTCCGGACTCCATTGTAGGGGCGTCACGTCAGAGCTTGAAGTTGGCCCTGGTGGAAGTATTTGCGCCACATAAACTGGCAAACACCACAAATCTAGTGCCTCTCGGTGCCCTCCCACCCAGAGCCGGTTGATCAACTTTTACCAGCACACGACGGGGAACACCTACCACGGAGAGTTGCTCGGGTGGAGGGAGTCAATGTCTATAAGGCTTAGGAGAACGCCTGTCCCTGTTCACGTGTCTGTAGTCATCATCGTCCTTTTTTTCAGGCCCACGGTGAGTAAGCAGGGGTCTCTTTGGGTGGCAGCGAGAGCTAACAGTTCTGTAACCACGTGGTGGAGGGAGGGAACCTAAGCGCTTTCTGTTTTTAAAAGTGACAAGAGCCACTGCGAGTCACCCTCTTTAAGGGACGCCTTTTGGTTCCCCCAGCAAAAAGAAAAAGTGACGAGAGCCAGGCGGCGGAAAAAGGAAACTGAACAATTGCGTGATTGAAGATGCTGAGCAGAAGAGCGGAGAAGTTGAGGAGACGCAGGGAGACGAGAGGCAGGGGACATACCTTTCTCTTCCTGAAGGCTCCCTTGGTGCCAGGGATGGCTTCGCAGACGCGGCTGATGGCTTCCCTGGAGAGGACAGGAGAGGGGTCAGTTCATCGGGTCAACCAGGATGATGTAACCCCGGGACTCCACGCGTGCACTTCCCAGGGAGAAGGACTGCCGTTATTTCAGCTTAGAACACAGGCCCGCCCATTCCGGCGGCTTCCAATTTCTCCTCTAGAAAACAGAACTGGGGAAACACAAAGACCCTCCTAGACCTCTGACTGGCAGCAGCCCGGTTCTTTCTGTGGCGGTGCTTGTATCCTAATGGTATGCTATGTATCAGTGCCACACTTTTTCTTTTTCATGTTTGGTCAAGATTCCATTCTAGAAAACCCACACCCCGAAAGGTGCTCTTCTGGGTGTTGTCCTCCTGGCCGTGGTCGTGGCACAAGGCTCACACCTGACCAAGCCTGCTATCGATGGAGATACTTGGAAGCACGTCAGAACGTAATTAAGAGAAATTTGGTCATATGAGTGTTAGGCCCAGGGCCTGCAGTTAGTAAATATCACAAAATCGAGAGGGTTTGAAGGAGGAGAGGAACCCCAGGGGTGTACAAATGAGCTGGAAACGAGGATCTGTGCAGGGCAGGCCCACAGACGAGTGTTTATTGAGTGGCTACTATGTGCTGGGCACCAAAAGGAGGCAAGGGGTATCCCACGTATCAAGGGGGCCTGACGGGAGGACCAACTGTGGAGGGTCTGACACATGGGTCTGCACAGGGCAGGAGAGCACAGGGGCAGGGGAGGCTGCTACCATCCAGATACTGGAGGCTGCGGGCCTAGGGTGTGGAGGACTCGGCTGGGGCAGGCGCTTGGAAGGAAGCACAGCCCAACTTTGGGACCTGGCCTCAGTAAGAAATGACGGGAGATACGCCGAAGGTGGCTCCAGAGTCAGAGCCCAAAAAAGAGCTGGGTGACCTTCCCAACTCCCACACAGGGAATGACAAATGAATAAGAGAACACTGGAAAAAATAAACGAACAGGGATCTGGAGACACGCTGAACCATAAAGAAGATAATGGGTCCTCAGAAACATTCCACTCGCTTTCTCAGCTGAATACTTCTTGAAATTATCTTCCATCATGTAGAAAAATAATTACCATCACAATGCAATGCTTTTAAGAGAAATATGACCTTGTCAAACTAGGTTAGAGACAATTAGGATAAGCTTCACATTTGCCTTTCAATTCATTGTGGAGAGTGGAGAAAGAAACACTCTTCTCAAAGTTCACATGCCAGAAAACTGCAGACTATGAATCACCATGACTCAGGAAAAGTTTATTTGATGTTTATGCTTAATCATTTATTTTATGATAATATTCTAACTGTGGTTCTATCAAAATGATCATCCAAAGTACTTTCTGAAAGTAAATTCCTTATTGAGGCAGGTCAAGTCGCCTCTTTAGAGAACTATATAAACCTCAGTATCTATATCTTACCTATTTAATTAAAAAAAATTTCATTGCCTTTCTGCACTGTGCTTGGTTATATTAAGTGATATA
This sequence comes from Ceratotherium simum simum, assembly GCF_057802395.1. NCBI lineage: Eukaryota > Metazoa > Chordata > Mammalia > Perissodactyla > Rhinocerotidae > Ceratotherium > Ceratotherium simum. The sequence continues at coordinate 53,944,176 of NC_141919.1, read as the reverse complement.
TTTAGCTGAGAAAGCAGCTAAATCTCTATGGTCCCAGCAGGCTAGGAAGACTTTACATCGTGGAAAGTCTCCTGTAGGTCATTCCGTAAATACCCCTCATAAGTATCCGATTTCTTTTCCCATCCGCCGACACGGAAGATAAGAAAAAAAAAATCAGTCTTGGATGACAGTTTTCCAAAAGGAAACGTTAAATGTCTACCCTATTGTTTAGTCAGACGCCACCAAGAGCCTGATCTAGTTGGGCCACAAGCTGCTGATGTGCCCCTTCTGGGGGACGGAGTGGAAACGACAAATGAGCATTAAAAACGAGATTGTGCTTAAATTCTCTTTTTCACTACCCTAAGCAGGCTTGCCCAACCACGCTGGCTCTCCGATCCCAGGCTTCCGGCCTCCAAAACTGTAAGCAATAACTTCTGCTGTTTATAAGCCAAAAAAAAGAGAGAGAAAGAGAGAGAGAGAGATTGTGAAGAAGGCTTTGCAAATAATAAACCCACTCTATCAAAGGAGTCCTCCCCAGCGAAGCATGCAAGCATCTCAGGGAACATTCACAGACTCAATCTTTGTCCTCAAAATTTGCAAATTTAAGAAATTCCAGAAATTTCTCAGAGCTCACAGACTCAAGAAAGTCCTAAGGATCCCCCTGTGAGCCAGCCTTTAGACTCCCCAAAGAGGTTTGCAAATCAAGCTGCTTTTCAGAAAAATGCTCTCCCTCCATTACTGACATGCATTTGTTTCTAATGTTGACATGATAACGTGTGTATGAATTCTCATTTCAACCACGCTGTTGTTTCTATTTCTGTTTGAAATAGAAATGTGACATAACTATTAATAATTGCAATATTTAGATGACTGAAATTAGTAACTTTAACTCCAAAGTCTAATTTTAAATGTAACAATTCTCATTGTCCCTCCTTACCATTTAGCACAGTGCATTTTAATGAGCAGTGTGGTTTCAATTTGTTCATTTAGCAATAACTATTTAGCTTTGTATAATTCCATTCAATCCCAGTTTGAGTCTCAGGTAGCAATTTTGCCCTGTTTTTAATAATAGAGATTGCTTCTTAACATTCTGTTCAGTCTGACCCCATTTCAACATGCAAACTATGACCTCAGAGCTCAGCTAATATGAAAATGGAATATTTGGCACCTCCCCGGGCATCTGAAAGTAAGCCAGCCTCAAATGCTAGCCCTCACTTTCTCATGATTTCACCATCTTCCCCCATTCAGTATAAAATTCTCACCATTAGAGTCAGTACTTTCACATTTAATAAGTTTTTCATTGGAATGTACGATTTTAGAACTGGATTCTTTGAAATCACATGGCACCATCTTTCTCCCTACTCACTATCTCATTGCTGCCCGCCAGATCTCCCCAAACACACACACACATTTTACAGACTACAACAATAAAAAGGAGGACATTTGGGTAATATCTGCACTCACAGGACTATGTTCTAGTAGGGGGAGGGGCAACAAACAAACACATATAATGGCAAAGTGCAATCAATTTCATGAAGAAACACAAAGGAAAGACACGTGGTGAAGAGGATCAGAACACACCACCCTAAATAGACCACTTTGGCATGAGGATTATTCTGAGCTGAAGGCAACTGAGAAACAGCAGAGAAGAAGATATAAGAAAGCTCCCTGGGGCCGGCCCCGTGGCTTAGCGGTTAAGTGCGTGTGCTCCGATACTGGCGGCCCGGGGTTCGGGTCCTGGGCGCGCACGGATGCACCGCTTCTCCGTCCATGCTGAGGCCACATCCCACATACAGCAACTAGAAAGATGTGCAACTATGACATACAACTATCTACTGGGGCTTTGGAGAAAAAAGGAGGAGGATTGGCAATAGATGTTAGCTCAGGGCCGGTCTTCCTCAGCAAAAAAAGGAGGATTAGCATGGATGTTAGCTCAGGGCTGATCTTCCTCCCAAAAAAGAAAAGAAAGAAAGAAGGCTCTCTGCCCTGCCCCTATTTGCCTAAAAGCAAGACATAAATTCGTAAAGGAGTCTCCCTCCCCTCTCCACAGGAAGGACAGAAGTTAATCACCGGAGACAACCGTAGACCCTGACCTGCTCTGAGACACTCCAGAGGGATCTGCACAACAAACCTTGTCACTAGCCCTCATCTTCCATCAGTCCCCCAGGCATTTACCTGCCCACATTGTGCCACCCCGAGACACTCAGAGTCCTTGTCCTGTGTCTCACCGCTTCTGTACAAATTTGTTGTTCTTTGGTTAAAATGTTAAATAAGCCCAAATTCTAACCATATCTTTGAGTTACTCATCCCTGAGTTTCCCTGCATGCACGCTCACTGCATGCATTAATCAACTGTTTGTTTTTCTCTTGTTCATCTGTATTTGTCAGTCTAATTTGCTGGGCCCCAGCCAGAGGACATAGGAAGGCAAAGTAAAAAAGTTTTTTCCCCTAGAGTTTTATCCCCTAGAGTGATAATGTGGTAACAATGCATGTCACTGAGGGGAAAGAGTTACTCCGGGAGTGCCTGGGCAGCTATCCAGGAAAAAGTAAGTTGGGTACCTCTCTTGTGCCTTATATGCAAATAAATCCTAGATGGATTGCAAATTTAATTTGTCTGTAAAGAAACCATAAAAGTACTAAAAGAAAACTGAGAAGACTTTTTTTTTTATTATCTTTGAGTGGAGGGATGACACAAAATCCAGAAACCATAAAAGAAAATATTAACTCACTTAATAGCATAAAAATAAAACTTTATGCACAAGAAAAAATATAGTAACGTTTCACAAAGAAATAATTGTCATAATAGAAGTCATTAAAGAAAACATCAAAAACCCAATGGAAAATGGGCAAAGGATATAAACAGAGTTTACAGGAAAGGAAATACAAACGGCTTTTGAAAATATGAAAAGATTCTTAGCTTTACTCATAATAAGAATACAAATTAAAGCCTATATTAAAATTCCACTTCACAGCCAAAGATTTAAGCTAGATAAGACTTTGCAGGATAGTACTCTGCATCGGTGAGAAGATAGCTTGGCACAGACTCCATGCGGGCAGGCTGTGTCATATCCATAACAAAACAGAAGACGCACAGACCCTGGTCCCGCAGTTCTACTTATGGGAATGCACCCTCTAAATACACTCTGAGTCAGGCCAGCAACACCACCGGTGATTGCAGCAAGGTCTTTAGTAGACTGACGGGAAACAATCAACGTCTATCGTAGGGGCCAGTTCAGTAGATTATGGTACCGCCACAAAACTGACCGCCAACATGGCGTTGTTGATGGCGCCCTGTGCCCTCTCACCTCCCCTTTCCTCCTCAGCTCCCTCCAGGCCAGCTCTTGTTCCCACAAGCTGCCCCTTCCATGGCACCAAATCGAGGGGCAATCTGCTGCCCTCACTCCCTGGACACACTTGCTTTTCTAGACCCCACGCTCCTCCTACGTCCTCTGCCCTCCTGGGTGATCAGTCCTGGTCAGTTTCTTGCCTTCTCGGTGATGCAGCCTCTAAATCGTGGAGAGCCCAGGGCTCTGTCCCCCCCACCTCCTCTCTGTCCTCTGTGTGATCTCAATGAGTGGCCGTGTGGGGTACAATCCGAGGATGAGGTAACTGCCCCCAACTCCTTCTGTCTAAATCCACTGGGGAGGCCCAGCTCCTCCCTGGCGTGGATGAGGCCCCATATCTAGGCCGCTCATTTTCAGACAAGAAAATGTCCTCATTCACTTACAACCTACCCCATTTTCCTATTTTCAGTAATAAAAAAGCGCAGTCCCAGCACAACAGTAAAAGCCCTGAACATTATTCAAGGTTAGGGCTCTCCTCCCCCGTCTCTTAGAGCTGCCCAGGGCTGAAAACCTCCAGGTGGCCAAGCAAGGAAGGGGTCTCCAACCTCTAGGCCGCAGCTTCTGACCCTTGGCTGGGGTGGATGTGTGTGGGGGGTAGACATGGAGAAGTCGGTGGGCACACAGCCCCTTCCCTCACAGTCACGCCCCTTACTTCCTTGAAGGCTCCTCCCCCGGGAATAGTTGGGTGTCCGTGCCATGAAACGGACAGCGTCTGTTCTTCATCCGCCCCCTCCCAGCATCCATGCTCGTTGGGTGGCTCCAGCCTCTTGCTGCTGACACGGCTCCAATCTTTAGCAGAAAGCCCTCTGGGGAGGGACCAGGGGGTCACAGCCCACAGAGGATGCCCCCTGCCCCCAGCACCTTTGCCTGGCCATCAGCAGGAAGCAGTTTCTCTCCAAATACACCCATTTCTGCTGCAGGTTTCACTGGCGTGAGTCCATCGGTCCACTGGGCCCCCCAGACCCTGGGTGAGTTGTGCAAAAGCCTGTGTTGTCTCCCCAAAGCCCCTCACTCTGTCTGAAGCAAGAGGGAACCACCCGCCCCTCCCATGGGGGGTGTGGGGCTCAGGGGGCACCTGACTCTGTACGGAGAAATCCTCTCCATAATTCCTAACCTCATCCTGTCACACCTTCCAGGTGGGTGCTGGACACCCCGTCTCGTCTTCCCAGGCTCTTTGTGGGTGATCCCGCACCGTAGCCCCTCAGGACAGCTGGAGCCGTGTTCCCCGGACCTCAGCTAAATGGAGACAGAGTCCCATGTCACTCTGCGGCTACCTCCATCCACTCCTGCCTGAAGGGGCTTATCGTCTCTGGCTCTGGAGGCCTCACTCGTCTTTATCTCAAGTCTCAGCATCCTCCGAGTGCCAGGATTTCACGGACAGTCACAACAGCCATCTGATAGCTCCACATCACTGTCTTAAAGCTTCTTGGACTCAAGGTTTTCAAACTTTTCAGGCTTTGATTGTCCCCACCAGAAACATTCCCCCCCATCTTCCCAGGGCAGAAACAGGGCCACAGTCCTGTGCCCCACCCCACACCCAGGAGCTGTCCTTGATCCTCCATCACAGCCCTGACTGCCGTGGAGAAGGCAAGACAGTCCGTGTTCCCAGGAAACCTTCAGAGCAGCGGAGGAGAAGGACAACGCGTGGAACAGTCTAGAGAAGACAACCGCCAGAGCACCTTGTGTGCTACTGATTACTAGAGAGCAATCCCACCTTTCGGAGAGACGAGAGGGCAGGTACACCTGGCCAACCAAGGAGCCTCAGTGCAAAAGGGGCCGGAGACCAAGGGGTGGTGGAAGACCTTATGAGAAGATGCAAACTGGAACCCAGACCAGAAAGGAGCAGGGAGGGATGTGGAGGTGCGAGGAGCAGCAGTGGGTGTGCTGGGCAGTGGCGGGCTGGGGCCAGATTTGCAGGGAGCCGTGATAAAGAGGCGCACGAGTTTAGAATTCAGACTTGGGTCAGGGACGCCCTCAGGGAGGCACTGAGGAGCAGGAAACGACAGAGGCCTCTTCAGTAGGTCTGATAATGATAGAACTGGAACGGAACGGACATGAATCTGGCAGCGGTGTGCCGGGCACAGAGAGGGCTGAGAGACAGCAGGCAGGGAGACCAGCCCAGAGTTCGGTGGCGAAAGCGACAATGAAGAGAGGAGCATTTGGAGAAGAAACCCACAGGCCTGCCTGACTGGGAAGTGTACACCACTGACGCTGAGGATGGGGTCAGAGGTGGCTCACTCTCTCCGTGGGGACGGCCTCCCTCCCTTCCCAAGGACACAGGAAAGCGGGTCATAATCTCCATCCTGAGGCCATGAGACACGGGGGGAGATGTCTGAGAGCCAGACAGCCAGCAAGGACGGAGCCAGGAGGAGGCCAGCTGGGGCGAGAGGGCACACAGGAGCCCAGAGCCAGCAGTGGGGCACTTAGAGCAAACGGCTCCTCCCAGTCCTGTCCACAGGAAGCAGATCACAATTCCCCGGCGCCTGCAGTCTGAAGCGTCCAGGTATCCCCAAACCACTCGGCAAGCGTGCAGAGTTCAACATGCAGTTTAGGCATCAAAAATACTTCAATTTCTAAAAAGTAACTTCACCAGAATGGGCTGAAACCGCTTAAATCTTCCAACAACAAGTACATTGCAAGCACAACCAGAGCCACGAACTTCAAGATCTGTGCACCGCTTGAGAAATCGGTGAGACGCCGAAGCAGCTTCCGTCAGTGTTTGTCACTGCGGAGCCGCCCAGGCCATCATCAACCCAATGCCTCGGAGACACGTACCCAGTAGGTGTACAGAAATAAATGATTATTAAACAGATGCAAAAAAAATAGTATCTTGTAAGTTCACATAAAAACCCAATGGGAAAGTAGAAAAGAGATTCCTCCATCGTGAAAGGTATCCCACAAAATGAAAGATAAGCCCTTGCTAAGAATGTCCAGACCAGAGGACAGCCCGCCGAGACAGTAGTGAAGCTAATAGTCTTTGTGGTTTAAATACCTAACTTTAAACTTCACCCAAGGTCACAGCGGTGTCACCGACATCTTTGACAGATCAGGGACTCACTTCATTCTTCTGAACACTTTCACTGACTCTTTTTGTTCCCTTTTAAATTCTAACCCAGTTAGAAAAAGTCTTCTGCTCCCAACTCAACTGCTTCACGACGCTGATCAGCCGGTCAAAGAGAGAAAGTCCACCCTGCAGTTGCTTTCCCAGGCAGGCGCAATTGTATAAATGAGCCAAGTTCTCAGGCACTCAGGATGGGTCCTCCCAGCTACGCTGCGCTCCAGGCAAGACGGTGCTGCTGCCTTCAGAGGCCACCGGGGGCTGAACGCGGCCATCCAAGGCAGCGTGGCATCCACAGACCCGTGGAAACCCGCGCGTGTCTATCTTCACTGCCCGATTTTAAGAGTCACTTATCTTTTTGGAGAGATGCATATTCTGAGATCAAATACCGCAAGGTTTAACAAACCCAATTCCACTGAAGTCTGCTTCCTCTAGCAAAGCAGGAGTACAGGGGAAGCAAGCACACCTGCCCCCAAAGTCTCTGACCCTTTGGACACACACTCCAAAAACAAGGGGGGACCAGGGCTGGCCAGTGTGCTGGGCCCTGTTCTATGTGCTCTCAAGGTATGGCCTCACGTAGTCCTCACACACCTGGAAGGCAGGACCACATATACCAGTTTTATAGTGGAGGAAACGGAGGCACAAAGGAGTTGATCAGCATGCCCGAGATCACACAGCCAGGAAGTGACCGAGCGCTGGGAGCCAGGAGGTTGGGACACTGATGCCACGAACCCATGTCTACAAAGCCAGGCCAAGCAGGAGGTCCACAGAGAAGGCGCTTTTTCTGAGCTCCAACCTGCAGACCTCCAAGGAGCCCCGCCGCACATTCCCCAACAAGGCCCCCACAGCGGGACTTAGGATCTTAGATCCCTACAGTCACAGAGCCACATGAGGCCTTTGAAATCCTCGATGCCAATGCTAACCCACCTGGAGCCGGAAGGGTGCACATCGTGGGGGCCCTGGGGGCCAGATACCAGGGCCGTAACGTCCAAATCTGCCGTGAGCGGATAGACAAACAGTGTTAACCCTGCTCAGCAGTGAGAAGGAGCCGTCGATGGACACACGCCAACATGAACGAGTCTTAACACAAAATCAGAGTGCCGCCGCCCTGTGACATTTATCTAGGACCTGCAGGAAATGCAAACCAATCCAGAGAGCCACTGGCACGTGGGTGGACTGGGGGCTACAGGAAGCGGAGGGGTTGCTGCAAGCCCCCCGGGGAGACGGACGGGTCCAGAATTTCCCACGATGTCCCCGAGGCTCAGGGCAGGCCTCCACCGCAGTCTCTCTTTGGCTCTAGTCTTGACCAAGCCGCATAAACCCGGACCAAACACCTGCTCTCCCTCAGAGTCCTGCGTTCACGTCACTCTGTGCAGTGGCGGCTGAATCCCCTGGCTGCCCCTCTACCCTGGGCGGCTCAGACACCCAGGCCGTCCTGCTCCTGTGCCGTGCTCTCTAACGCCCAGGAGCCCAGGGTGCACTTCCTAACGAGATCTCTCCTTTTAGGATCCTTCGGGCGGATAGGTGCAGGTCTACGAGGCGGCAGCTAAAAATAGGCGCAGACAACAGGAGGATTTCGAATGCAGCCCTGTTTAACAGTCCCGTGCAACACACACCTATCCTGTCATTATTTTCTGTATATTGTGATGTTTTGATATCTTTCAAAACCTTTCCAGCTGGGGAGAGACCACCCCTCTGGGCCTGCCTCAGCCAATCCTTAGAGACAGCAAAGGGCCCAGCCTGGACCATGCCCACGACACGTAAACCAACCACTCCAGAGCCATGCCTCCTCTGCCCAACCTGTGCACCCAGAAGGCAACATCCTCTGCTTTGATCATCCCAGGACTGGTGCCAGGCAACCAGGCACCACCCCTATAGCTCAGAGCCCACAGAATTATTCAAACCAGCCAGTCCTAAGTGTTCACCAGGCCCTGCCTTGTCTTTCCTGCGGAAACCCCAACAAAGGCTCTGGCCTGGGCTTTCCCCCGTCCTCTTCCTCCTGCCCACACTGGTGCTTCCCCACACGGCCCTGCATGGTGTGCTGTCCCTCCTGTCTCTAGGACCCGGGAGTATGATAACCTGTGTTTTCCTGAGCCTCTCCTGTGTCTCTCTCGTGGCCACACTTGACTGACCGTCACATAAAAGAATACAAAACAGGGGCCTAATTGGTTTCCATTAAGTTTTAGAGAAAGAAAAAAAGGGTTCGATCTTTCCACGATTAACTGTGTGTTGGTGAACATTCTTGAAATATTTTCATTAAAAATCTTAAGGAAAAAACAAGCAAGTTCCTCCATCTCTCTGCTGTCCTCAGGCTCCAGACTCTGGGTTTGCCCCGTCTGAGGAGAGACGGGCCAGAAGTGGAGAATACACAGCACTATCTGTAATAAGGGAAAGGAGAACCAGGCTTTCCACAGCCCCCTCTGCCACGTCCTCGTGGACAGAAGCACTCCTGTAGCTGGGATGGAGGGGGCTGCTCAGGTTTTGTGTGTCCTGTCGGGTCTGCTTCCAGCATAGTCCACACCTAGGGGCTCCATTTCCCGACTGGGGAAACTGTCCCCAGGACAGGCAGGGCTTGTGGGGGGGGCGGTGCAGAGGGGTCGCCTCACAGGCTCTCCCTCTCTCCACCCAGATCCCTCATGTCTAGACCCCCAAAGAAACAAGATCAAAAATGGTAAACCACCATCCATGTTACCAACGTGGGGACAAAAGAGACTCAGGGCCACAGCACATATTGCCCTCTGGGGGTGATGAAGTGGTTTCTGTTTTTATGCCTGACCTGTGTGTTAAATTCCTGTACACTCAGATAAAATTTGGCCCTGGCCCCTAGGCTTTGCTCCTCACAAAGCCAAGCTGAAAATTACAAACCTAATGCTTAGGCTGTTATTTGCCTTCTAAGTGACTACATTTTGGGTGTCAAACATTCAGCGTCCACTCAGGAATTTGGCGCATATTTAGGATTGGGGGGTTTGGTAAGTCCTGGAAAATCCCATCATTACGGACTCCCTATTTTGGCCAATATTTTCCCCCTAAATCTGAAACCAAGAGCGTTTTGATCACTGCACCAAACACCTCTACTTTCTGACTTTCATTAAAAGAAGATTTGCAGGAACATGACGTGAAATGTTCAGTCAGCAAACTGCCAGGAGCCCACGGCACGAGGGGCACGACGGGCTGGACGGCGGGCAGGCGGGGCAGGCCTTTGCTCTGTGTAAATCAGCTTCGCACAAGCCTTACCCCGGGCTCAAACCCACGGGAGGGGAGTCTGGACCCATCTCCCAAAGACACACGCTGACTTTCCAAAATAAGGGCGCGGGGCTCCATCCATCCTCAAGGCGTTAGTTACAGAAATGCCTCCCGCATCCCTGCACCCTCAGCCCTGGCAAGGGACAGACACACGCCTTCCTTCCTTCCTCTGGGTCCTGGGCCCGCAGGGATTCACAGGGTGGGGGTTAACGGCCCCTGGGTGAATTCCGACCCCCACCTGAGCCGTGTGTGCAAGAAGGGTTAGCAACCAGACCTACCTCATCGGCTCTCTGCAAGGATCAAAAGAGATCACCTATGAGTCCACACGGCCTCTTAACACTAACAGTACCTGGCACGGGGCAAACACAATAACCATCAATGTGAGCATCGTCAGTGTCCAGATCAAAAAAGCACTTCTTCTGAACGGGAAGCAGAGCTTTAATCGATGGAGGCATGTGGACTGATCCTAAAATTGATTACATATATATAACTACACACACATGTGCATACACACATACATACACATATAGAGACAGGGACGGAGACAGACAGAGAGAACTGTAAAGCCCTGGTAGCTAATTCTGGCTCTGACACGACGTACATTCACATTGACCATAATCTATTCATTTACAGACATATGGTCCCAAGAAACATATGGTCTCTGGAAAATTACAGGAAAATAAGTAGATCCACGTGTAAGCATGAGCCGCTGAACAGTCCATTTTTGGATGCGTTTAACAGTTTTATTTTTATCCTTATGTGCCAGAGACTATGTTGAGGGTCTGTGGGCATGAGATCTCGTGCTGCTCTCCTGCACGGGTTCCGTGTGCACGCGCACGCCTGTCCATGCACGCCGACACACGTGCGTGCAAGTAGCTCCAGATGTTCTTGGCTGCGATGCACAAACCCTCAAACCCCCAGGAGGTCAATGGTAGAAGCAGAATTAAAACCAATTATCCTGTTTTCCAACCCAGAAGACTTTGACCAAGTCAACACGTGACAGTAAAACGGTCGTCAGTGAGCACAGCAAACGCCAGAGGCTCCTTCCCCAGGGAAGCCACATCGCGTTCCCCGATTCCTGAGGTAGAAGACCAGCTCGCCTCAGCTCGGTTGTCTCCAGCACTGGCCATCGGGTTAGGGGTAGTGAAAAGGAAATACTCCGAGATGCATCACGGCAAATGCCGCCGCCATCAAGTGGCTCGCGGGGGAGGGCTGGGTGGAGCTCACACAGCCTCGGCCTCGCAGCGCCTTGGGGGCCATCAGCCGGCCCCCCCTCCTGCTCCTGGGAGCATCTCAGCCTGCTCCCCCTCTCCTGCTCCTGGGGGCCATCAGCCGGCCACCCCTCTAGCTCTCCGGGCAGCTGCTGGGGGTCAGAGAGGAGAGGCCCAGGGAGCCCCGTCGTCAGAGAAGGGAGGGAGAGCCAGCAGCTCCCCACACTCCCGCCTCTCTTGGTGGTCATGTTACTGGTCCAAAGATGTCCTTCCTTCTGTCACCGTTTTATTAACAATAAGACACCACAGATTAGTATATAAACTACTCTAGAAGACGAGAAACATGGAACTATGGGAGAAGCCAGAGTACCAACTCCCAGACACAAATACTCCATGGACACAGTGGGTCTGTTTTCTTCACAAAGACATTTAATGTCAGAGAGAGGGCGACAACGCCGTCAGTCAAAAGGGCGATCGGCAGGCCCTGGGGGACAACATGGGGGAGGACACTGGGATGTGGGGCAGGCAGGAGGAGATGAGCAGGCGGACACCCAGCAGAGGTGTGGACCAAACGGAGAACTGGAGACTCCAGAGGAGTGCGGGGTCAGCACCGGTGGGCCTGCAGAGGGCGAGGGGCTCCCGGGTCGCCAGGCAGCCCCCGCGAGTCCTGTAGAAAGTGCCTTTCCGTGAGCGCACGTCTGCAAGGCAAGAGAGAAAAGGCCGGCGTGACTCCTCCTCAGCTGTGAGTGTGCTCACAGTGTCCCTGCGGTGGGGCCACACGTTCTCCTGGTCCATGACACACATGGCTCCCTTTCCTCATCACGAGGTCTGTTCACTTCAGGCTGTTCTGGGTGGAGAGTCCCCTTCTCAATCCTCATGTCTGACTTTCCGTCCATATTTATCTGCTTCTACGGACTGTGAAAGAAAGTCCCTCTGATTGAATCTGGGGAGGAGAAAGGGCAAGAGGGACGAGTGGGGTCCTGAGTGGAACATTAGAAGACACGGAATAAACCTGCAGAGAACTATGTAGGCGGTTGCCGTGTGTAAAGGTAATCCTCTTTTACCGGGCACATCCAGATGGGACGGGGAGTGTGATGCCCCGGCAGTTTTGGCGGGCTGTCTATTGAGGGGATCCGAGCCCAGGGTGGGCAAGGCCACACCTGCCACATGTTTGCGTCCGTGATGGAGAGGAAGGCTTCCCCAGGAGGTGAGGCACACGAGGCCTTGGAGGCTGGGGAGGTTTGAGCAACGGGAGGGAAGGAGAGACATAGAAATGATGAGAAGGGAGGTCAGGCCCACATGGACCAGGAGGTGCTCAGGGGCAGCTACAGAGGACAGAGGGGTGACCCCAAGCAGGATCCACGATGGGGAACCAAGAAAACAGGCAAGAAACACACATAGATGGTGTCATGAATGCTGGCAGAGATTATGTTGTTGAAGAGACGTAAGGGAGAAAAAACTACCAGGTACTAAGATGAGGGTTTGGTAATGGGGAGAGAAACAAGCATCTTTTCCCTCTAACAGCAGTGAGCACATAGAAATGGAAATGTCGGGATGAAGGGTGGGGAGCCCCATGCACATCAAGGCCAACACTGTGCAAGACATGGGACAGGGTAGTGAGGCACGGCCTGTGTGGGGACAAGTGTAGATGTCACTGAAGGACGTGAGCAAGATCCCACAAATGGAAACTTGTGCCAGGTCCCAGACACAAAGACACAATATCATGAAATGTAAATCTCCCCAAGCAATAAGTTAATTTGATTATAATTGTAATCCTAGTGAAATCTCTTTGCTCTGAATGATACGGTGTTAGAATGCACAAGAAAGTTCAAAACCTGGGAAGAAATTTTTCAGAACCACAAGGAAGACCAGCAAGAGGTGACACCTCCTACCAGATCAGAAACACGACCACAAGGTCAGAGCCAAGGTCAGAGCCACAAGTTATGGGCACACGGAAAACAGATCCAGCGGGGGCCCGCAACAGCGCCCAGAAACAGCCACGCGTATACGGGAACCTAATAGATGACAAGGTGGCATTTCAACTCAGTGGGGATCTCTGATTTGGGGACAGCTGGCTCTTTTATTACAGGTGGAATAAAAATCTGAGTGTAAAAGGTAAAGTAAATAAAAATATTAGAAAATCATCAGTATAACTTCACTGTGAAGGAGATACTCAAGACAGGAGAACTGCAGTCATAAAGGAACCTCTGAGAGATGCTCTCTAATAAAAAAGATAATTATATTGCAAAATATTTCCAGCACATATAAAATGTGCAAAAATTGTGCAATCCCACAAATTGATGAGAAAATAAAGACCCCAATAGAAAAATGGGCAAGTGATGTAAACAGGTAATTCATTAAGAAGGAAATGAAACCAGCCAGCAGATATGTGACAAGGTGCCCTTTATGGCACAAAAACCTCAAAAGAAAACAACAGCAACGTTGTTTTGACCATTAAACTGGTCAAAATCAACGACATTAAGGCCCAGTGTTGCAAAGTGCTGAAGAAAGGGCCGCTTCCGTAAGGGCTCGTATTGGGGTGAACTTCAGAAGTGAGCCTGCCGCCCCTCCAAGGAGGCCCACGGAGACCGGGGCTCCAGCCAGGAGGACGGAAGCCACGTGTTCTTGCCGCTTCGCCCAGCAAAACATAACAAAAATGGGATTAGTCGATTATGTTATCGTATAGCCTTATGATTTGCAGCTATAAACAAAAAGGAGTTAGACCCAAATCAACTGATCTGCTCATGGAGAAGGCAAGTTGTGGAGTAATGGGTGTGGTATGATTCCCATTCTTAACAGAAAGAAAGGGAGTTCCTATGTGTGTGGTGTGTGCAGTGAGATGTGTGGTGTGTGTGTGTGTGTGTGTGTGGTGTGTGTGTGGTGTGTGTAGTGAGATGTCTGGTGTGTGATGTGTGTGTTGTGGTACACATGTGTGGTGGTATGTGTGGTATGTGTGGTGTGTGTAGAGTGTGTGTGTGTGAGGGGTGTGGTGTGAGTGTGGTGTGCGCGTATGGTATGTATGTGTGGTTTGTGTGGGTGTGTGTGCATGAATGAAAAAAGATGTGGTAACCTGTTACTTCACCTCCAGTAGGTGTGATTGGAACAGGAAGAAACTTTATCTTTTCTTTCTCTACTTCTGTATTGATTGACTCGTTACAATAAGCATCTATTGTTTTAATTAAATTTTTAAAAAGAAAAATACATTTTAAAAATAGAACAGGAAATGAGTCCGTGTTGCCACAGGCATCAGTACTTCATTCTTCATCGCTGAGTGGTAGTTACAGCGTCTGTTCATCTGTTCGCTGGTTGGGTGACGACTGGGCTGTCTCTGGCTCGGTCTGTTAGGGATAACGCTGCTATGAGCATTGACATACTGCTGGCTTGTGGTTCTATTGCTGGGTGGCACAGTAAATTTACATTTAACTTGATGATAAACCATCCAGCTGTTTTCCAAAGTGCTGGGCCATTTTGCAGCCCTGTCAGCAATGACACACAATGTCATGGGTGCCTCTCAAAGCATCGTGCTGAATGAAAGAAGGCAGACACAAAAGACCTCATTTAGCATGATTCCATTTATGTGGAATTCTAGAAAAGGCAAAATTATAATGCCAGAAAGTATGACAGTCGCCTGGGGCAGATTTGGGGATGGGTGTCGACTGCAAAAGGCACAGGGAATTTGTGCGGGGATAGAAATGTTCTATATCTTCTTTGTGGTGGTAAGTAAATGACTATACAATTGCCAACACTCATCAAACTGAACACTTAAAATGGGTAGATTTTATTTATGTAAATCAGACCTCAACAAAGCTAAGGGAAAATTTATAGTCACAAAAAATATTTTTAAATGAAACAAGAAACATAGCCTACCCTTTGACCCACGAGTGCATACCGAGGTATATAGCCAAGAGGATGCATGCACACTTTCCCCGGACACACACACGAGTGTGCATAGCAGCTTTATGGTGTCACAGGCACTGGGTACAGCTCAGAGTAAAAAAGAACAGACTAGTGGGGCAGGCAACAGCAAGAATGAAGGTGGCACTCCAAAGGACAAGGGAAAGAAAAAAGGCAGGCAGAGGATCCATGGTCCCCTCCCACTTATGAGAAGTCCAAGAACTGGTGAGAGGTTCTCCACCAGTTCTCCAAGAACTGGCTTGGGAGGGCACGGGGTCCTTCCAGGATCTGGAGATGGTCTAAGTCTCGACCTGGGTGACAGGACTTGGTGCAGGCATGTGTAAAATCCCAGTGAGCCTTCCATACAGGATTTGTGATCTCTACTGGAGTAATGTCATACTCAACAAATTCATTCTTAGAAACAAAAACAAGAATAAAAACGAAAACAAGAAAACTAGCCGGAAAGACTGGGATGTAATCTGCTATGTCATTAGGAGCCATCACAACTTTTGAAGCTAGAGATCAGCATGATGAAAGTCATTTCGGAACAGGAATGTGGAATTTTTAAGGAAAAACTGGGCAAATTCTCAGCAGACCGGTGTAAAGTGAATCCTTGTGGTGAAGAATCTCAGGGAGGACGCTGAGGTGGGAGGGAAGGAAGGAGGGAACCCAAGAGGCATTTCCAACAAGGGCACACACAATTTGAAGACGATTCTGTGCCTGGTGACAGGGCTGGGTCGTTGCCGAGGTAGGAAGGTTGTAAAAGTGATAATAATAGCCACAACTGACGTTTATGGAGTGTTTACTAAGTGTTGGCCCGTTCTACGACTTTGAGGGTAGCAATCTGTTACTATGGTAGAAATCATTATGATTCCCATTCGACAGGTGAGAACCTAACACCAGAGAGGTCCCGTGGCCTGTCCAAGGTCACACAGCCGGAAGGTGGGGGTGGAAAGTGCATCTAGTTTGGAGCATCAGCCCTGCATGCTGGAAGGAAGAAGATGAGTTCAGTCCGGGTCACCTGGCATTAGAGTCATGAGCAGACACTCACTACCTACAAGGAGATCAATGTGAACTCACATGCAAAGGGACTCCAGGATAAAAAAGCAAAGCACTATACAAGTGCAAATGACCATGCCTGATAAAGCCACGGCAAGATACCACGTCAACCCACTAGGATGACTAGTATGAAAAACGAAAAAACAGACAATAGTAGGTGTTGGCAAGGATGTGGAGAAATAGGAACCCTGATGCACTGTTGGTGGGGATGTAAAACAGTGCAGCTACTGTGGGAAATGGTATGGAATTTCCCCCCAAAATTAAACATAGAATGACCATATGATCCAGCAATTCTCCTTCTGCATATATACTCAAAAAGGAACTGAAAGCACAGACTCAAACAGGTATTTATACACCCATGTTCACAGCCGCATTATTCACAACAGCCAAAAGGTGGAAGCAACCCAAGTGTCCATTGACCAGAGGAACGGATAAACAAAATGTGGAATACATATACCGTGGAATATTATTCAGCCTTAAAAAGGAAGGAAATTCTGACACCTGCTACAGCACGGATGTAGATTGAGGACATTATGCTCAGCGAAGTAAGCCAGTCACAAAAGGACAAATACCATATGACTCTACATATATGAGATTCCTAGAGTGGTCAAATTCATAGAGACATAAAGTAGAATGGTGAGTGCCAGGGACTGGGAGAGCAGATGGGGAGTGAGTGTTTAATGGGGACAGAGTTTCAGTTTGGGACAGTGAGAAAGTTCTGGAGATGGTGATGATTGTACAAGAGTGTGAATTAAGAGTACTTAATTCCACTGGACTGTACACTTAAAAATAGTTAAAATGGTAAGTTTTATGTTATGTATATTTTACCACAATAAAAAAAAAAAAAGTAGCAATTAAGTAGAAGCCAAAAACCAACCACTGCTGTCAGAGCCAGACCCCGCGGGCTGTGTGCTCCATCCCCAGGGCCTGGCAACAGTAAGTCTCCCACCTCGGGCTACACCGCTGGCCACGACTGACCGCCTGAGACTGATATTGATTTTAATCCCTTCCTTCCTTCTGGGCCTAATTAAACCTTCAGTATTTCCTGTCAAAGGCATCATCCTTTTTTGATGTATTCTTATGCCTATAATGATGGAATTTCTGCCTGAGGCTGTAAACAACTGAGCTCAGGCCCTTTCACACCTAAATGTTCATCTTCCTCTCGTGGGACACCCTTCAGCACAGGGTGCTGGGCTCCGCCAGCTATTAAAAGGCTTTGTGGGCGCCTGGCCACATGTCAGACAGCGCTGCCTCAGGTGTAAACAAACCACAGCAAAGAAATAATAAACAACATGTATTTAGGCACATACATTTCAGAGGATCAGACTCTACTCTACTGTACTCAATAATGCTGAATTCAGACGAGAGTCGTATTCAGATGAAAACAAGAATTTAGCCAAACACACGAAATATTCCCCACTAAGAAGTGGGCATGAGATGATTCTCGATTCCTGAGAACCGGGACATCGTTACTCGCCTGTGTCCTGGGTTCAAGAACCCCGAGACCATTAGGCAGCCCCGTCCCATCCACCCCCAAGTGGGGTCTCTGCTCTGACTCAGCTCCCCCAAACGTGAAGGGTGGAGTGAACTTCCACTGATACAGAGCAACGCGAGATTGGAGGGGGTGACCTAGAGATAATATTCGCACATAACATAAAACTAAATTAACATGAACCTGGTAACTGAAGATTACATTTAAGAAAAAACTTTGCATGAAGTGTGATTGCAACTATGTGAAAGACTAAGGGAAGACTTCTCCTTCCCTTTTTTCATACTTTGCTTTCTAAAATGTCTCTAGTGAGCATGCATGTAGCAGGAACAGTTGTGTGCGTTCTCCCAGGAGCAACGGGGGACGCTCTTCTATTCACACAAGAGAAAGGCGGCCGCGAAGGCAGGCTCAGTGTTCAAATCACTGAGGTGCCCGCCCCCTCCCGGTGCACACTCAGGAGGCGCCTGGTGTGCAGGCCACAGGGATGGCCTGGCCCCACCTTCCCCGTCTCCTGGCTGACCTGCAGGTCCCAAGGGGGTGGAGAAGAAACGAGGGCGAGGACAGCCTGGGCCTCTGGCGCTCACAGGAGGGTTTGCTGGTACCTCAGATGCCTCCTTGCAGGGTCTGAAAGCCAGACCCCCAGAAGCTGCCCACCGGCTGCCCTCCCAGGGCGGGGGTCCCAGGCTCTGGAGAGAGTGGAAGTGGGACACGGGTCTGGAGGTCACCTACAGGAGGCTGGTCCTGCTAGACTCGGGGCCTGAGGAAGTGAAGATTGCTTTGTTGAAACAAGAAAGCATGACAAGGAGCGACCAGGGCCTCACGGGGTGTCAAGGGAATTGCATGAGGCAGCGGGGAGCCAGTCACTCCAGCTCTGCAGCGCTGTCTTCTGGCACAGGTGTTCCCAGCCAGGTGGGACAGGCGGAGTTAGAAGCTCCACCAGAGGGGGCGCTGCAGGGACCCCAGGTCCTGAGAGGATGCCCCGGAGCTAGGACACCAGTGTGCCCCGGGGAAGGGAGAAGGGTTCATTCTCTTAAAAGAACACCAGCCACAAACCACATCCCCCAGAAGAGGAGGCAGGATCAGATTCACTGCTCAACAACGTCTCTCTCTTAAAGTGCACTGAACTAAATTATAGGCAATTGCACATTGGCTAACTGAATTTACTTTCCAGTGCTTACAGGCTTTACTTCAAAAGGAGTTATAAACTGCTAATCTTGAAATTATCCAACGCATCTTCATTTTTCCAGGTTATAAGTAGCAGATAAAAATGTGAAGAGAGAGGACCCTATCCCACAACACTACGCTCAAACAAGGGAAGACGTGTCTTCTAAAATAAGGGACTTCCGTGCTGCTCCACAGAGGCAGCTGCCTGATTTTCAAAGAAAAGGCCCCGGGGGCGGAAAGGAAGGAAAAATTATTTAATATCTCTTTTCCACATGGAGTTTGTCTTATTAATCACGTCTTCTGGGCTTCCACTATTAGCAATTTGCTTTTTCTGATGCTTCATTTTTAGTCATTTCCCTGAACTCCTGAAAATTTAAGATTTCAACCAACACTGATTGGCCCTCTACTACGTGGGGGGCCACGAGCTTCCTGAGGGCTCTTCTAGGGGCCGTCTGTCGCCTGCGGGCCACGAGAACACCCTACCCAGAGTTCATCAAGGAAACTAGAGGCCCAGGTTTACAGACAACTTGGCTCAACCCGCTCGCATTTAGTCATTTTAGACTTGGTTCTTTTTCAATAGTAATAAACATTAAGAGCTTTTAATAATGAGAAAATGCTTATGATTCTAAGGGAAGAAAGATGAATATAATATATATAATATATTATATAGAGTCTGAACACTATTATATCAACAATGCACATGAAAAATACACCACCTTCACTAACTCATCAAAGTTGACATCATCGATATTGAAACACAGTGACATCACGTGTCTCCTAATATGATGCCCTGACAAGGAGCTACATTTCTATTGCTTACTGCCAGAAATGCATAACCTGAAATGAATCATGAGAAAGCAACTGACAAATGAAAATTGAGGGAAATTCTACAAAATAACTGGTGGGTACGCTTAATAAATGCCCATGTCAAGAAAGACAAAGAAATGCTGAGGAACTGTTCCAGATTACAGCAGACCAAAGAGAGGTGATGGCTGAATCAATGCATGATACTGAGCGAATCCTGGGCTGGGAAAAAACAGCCATGGAGGACATTGTTGGGACAACTGATCAAATGTGGACACGGACTGTAGATTAGGTGATAGTGTTCTACCAGTGTTAAAGGTCATCGTACTGGGGATATGTAAGAAAATGTCATTGTCCTCAAGGAATACACTCAACTACTTAGGGTTAAAGAGGCACAATATCTCCAATTTATTGTCAAATCGTTCAGAAAAAAATTAGAGATTTTCAGGAACCCTTGCCCTATTTTTATACCTTTTCCATTAGTTTAAAATCATACAAAATGTTTTAAAATGCATAGAAAAAGTAAAGGAAATGCTATACTTTGTCAAATTGGAGATGCAACTGTTTGAAAAATAGATCGTATTTTATGTTCCACAACTAAAGAAAAAAATATAGCCAATTAAACTATGACACAATACTTTCTTATCACTTAGAATTTTTCTTTTATACTTTGAGAGAATTCATATTCTTATTAATGCATAGATTTTTATTATGTATCACTCTTCTGCCTACATAAAAAGAAATAGGTATAAGTGAAATAAATAGGTTAAAATATTCCTCCAACTTCCTTGCATTCTGGTTTCAACACTTCTGAATCCCTTTTTGACTCAGTTGTTGGTATCAATGCGTTTTTACGCAATGTCACCCTCTGAGCCATCAAGAATGTAGGTGACACGGCAGTTTTTCAAAAGGATGCTCCATGATTATTTCAGTACTTTCTTCCAAGTCACTGAAGCCCATTCTACAAGCTCTAATACTTGGCCTTTCCAGAAGAGGTCAGGGGAAGGGTTTTGGCCAACTATGAGGACTTGTGTTCCCTTAAATGGTTGGCAGCTGACCATCAAGGATCAAGGTTATCTAACTGAGCCGACACGAACAACAACCAGGTGTCCACGTGCTCAGCAACCACAGCACAGACACAGCTGCTGCCTGCCCTACAGGAAGAGGTTAAGATGCCACTGCACATAGGATCCATCCAGACTTCAGAGAGATTAAAATGTGAAAAGAGTGCATCTGAGAGCTGAAATGTGATATGTTAAAATATATAATGGTGTTGGGTTTGTGGGTGGGAGGTTACATTGCTTCTGTACAATAAGCACACACTAATTGTTGGTGTTATTTTTATAATCAGAAAAAAAGAGTACATTTTGATCCACAGAATATAGTTGTTTTATTGAAATTTTATGCCTGATTTTTATCTGTGAATTCCCTGTTTCCCAGGGTACAAAATTCTCCACCTATTAGTTCAGGTCTAAGAAGCTTCTCTGGTGTAAAATTCATTAACTGACCTGATAAATATTAATCGAAATCTGTGAGGTGTAAGGGAAAGCCAGTCTCAGATTATGCCAGCAAGTGTCTCAGAGCCTTAAAGGGCCCTTAGGGAAGAGAAGGGACCACACTGAATTGATTCTAAGATGCACATTTTTTCAGATTTTAACATTTTTGAAACCACTGTGAGCCAAGCAGCAGTCACGATGTAGTTACTACTTCCTGCATACAGGCATCACAACTTGCAGAATGGGTATCATTAGTTTAAAAGAAAATTCTAGAGACAACAGTGGAGCACCTTTTTAAAGACTATATTGAGATATAATTTACATAGGGTAAAATTCACTCTTTATAGATGTTCGGTTCTATGAGTTTTGAAAAGCATGTATAGTCAAGTAACCACCACCAAAACAAAAGATAGAATATTTCTATTACCCTCAAAAGGTTTCCCCATAACCCTTTGTCATCAATCCCCATCCTCCACCTCCAGACCCTGGCAACCGGTGATCTGATCTCTGTCTCTGGTTTTGCCTTTTCCAGAATATCATATGAGTGGAATCATATAGCATGTAGTCTTTTGTGTCTGGCTTCTTTCACTCAGCACAATGCTTTTGAGATTCATCCGTATTGTTGCATGTATCAAGATTTTGTTGAACAGACCAATTCCTAGTAGGGAGATTGAATCGGTAATCAAAAACCTCCCAATACAGAAAACCTGAGGACCAGATGGCTTCATTGGTGAATTCTACCAAACATTTAAAGAAGAATTAATACCAATCCTTCTCAAAGTCTTCCAAAAAATGGAAGAGGAGGAAACACTTCCAAAGTTGTTCTATGACTCCAGCATTATCCTGATAGCAAAACCAGACAAGGACACTACAAGAAAAGAAAATTACAGGCCAGCATCCCTGATGAACATACATGCAAAAATCCTCAAAAAAATATTAGCAAACCAAATTCAATAATACACTAAAAGGATCATACACCATGATCAAGTGGGGTTTATTTCAGGGATGCAAGGATGGTTCACCATCCACAAGTCAATCAATGTGATCCAGCACATTAACAAAATGATGGATAAAAATCATATGATCATCTCAATATATGCAGAAAAAGCATTTAACAAAATTCAACATCCATTCATGATAGCAACTCTCAACAAAGTGGGTATAGAGGGAACGTACCTCAACATAACAAAGGCCATATATGACAAGCCAAAAACTAACTTCATACTCAATGGTGAAAAACTGAAAGATTTTCCTCTAAGATCAGGAAAAAGACAAGGATGCCCACTCTTTTTTTTTTTTTTTTAATTTATTTTTTTGAGAATTTTTTTTTCCTGAGAAAGATCAGCCCTGAGCTAACATCTGATGCCAATCCTCCTCTTCTTGCTGAGGAAGACTGGCCCTGGGCTAACATCCGTGCCCATCTTCCTCCACTTTATATGGGACGCCGCCACAGCATGGCTTGACAGGCAGTGCATCAGTGCTCACCCGGGATCCAAACCCGCAAACCCCGGGCCACCGCAGCAGAGCGCATGCACTTAACCACTATGCCACCGGGCCAGCCAAGGATGCCCACTCTTGCCACTTTTATTCAACATAGTACTGGAAGTCCTAACCAAAGCAATTAGGTAAGAAGAAAAAATAAAAGGCATCCAAATCCGAAAGGAAGAAGTAAAACTATCTCTATTTGTGGATGGCATACTATATACAGAAAACCCTAAAGACTCCACCAAAAAACTGTTGAAGCTAATAAACAAATTCAGTATAGTTGCAGGATACAAAATCAATATACAAAAATCAATTGTGTTTCTAAATACTAAGAATGGACTACCAGAGAGAGAAATTAAAAAAAAAAATCCCATTTACAATTGCATTAAAAAGAATAAAATATCTAGGAATAAATTTAACAAAGGAGATGAAAGACCTGTACACTGAAAACTAAAAGACATTGATGAAAGAAATTGAAGAAGATACAAATAAATGGAAAAGTATTCCATTCTCATGGATTGGAACAATTAATATAGTTAAAATGTCCATATTACCCAAAGCAACCTACAGAGTGAATGCAATCCCTCTCAAAATTCCAACAGCATTTTTCACAGAAACAGAAAAAACAATCCTAAAATTTGTATGGAACAACAAAAGACCCCAAACAGCCAAAGCAATCTTGAGAAAGAAGAACAAAGCTGGAGGCATCATGCTCCCTGATTTCAGACCATATTACAAAGCTATAGTAATCAAAACAGTGTGGTATAGGCATAAAAACAGACACCAGGATCAATGGAACAGACCAGAGAGCCCAGAAATAAACCCACCCATATATGTTTGACTAATTTACAACAAAGGTGCCAAGAACATACAATGGGGAAAGTGTAATCTCTTCAAAGATAGTGTTGTGAAAACCGGACAGCCACATGCAAAGAATAAAACTGGACCCCTATATTACACCACACACAAAAATCAACTCAAAACGGATTAAAGACTTGAACATAAGACCTGAAACTAGAAAACTCCTAGAAGAGAAAATAGGGGATAAGCCCCTTGACATCAGTCTTGGAGATAATTTTTGGGTTTAACACCAAAAGCAAAGGTAACAAAAGCAAAAATAAACAAGTGAGACTACATCAAACTAAAAAGCTTCTGCACAGCAAAGGAAACCATCAACAAAATGAAAAGACAGCCTACATAATGGGAGCAAATATTTGCAAATCATATATCTGAGAAGAGATTAATATCCAGAATATATAAAGAACACATACAACTCAATAGCAAAAAGACAAACAATCCAATTTAAAAAATGGGCAGAGGATCTGAATAGATGTTTTTCCAGAGAATACATACAAATGGCCAAGAGGTACATGAAAAAGTGCTCAATATCATTAATCATCAGAGAAATGCAAATCAAAACCACAATGACATATCACCTCACACCTTTTAGAATGGCTGTCATCAAAAAGACAAAAGATAATTATTGGCAAGGACGTGGAGAAAAGGGAACCCTTGTGTACTGTTGGTTGGAATGTAAATTGGTGCAGCCACTATGGAAAACAGTATTGAGGTTCCTCAAAAAATTAAAAATAGAACTACCTTATGATCCAGCAATTCCACTTCTGGGTGGAATCCAAAGACAATGAAATCAGTATCTCAAAGAGATATCTGCACCCCCATGTTCACTGCAGCATTATTCACAATAGCCAAGACATGGAAACAATCTGTGTGTCCATAGATGGATGAATGGATAAAGAAAATGTGGTATATATACAGTAGAATATTATTCAGCCATAAAAAGAAGGAAATCCTGCCATTTGTTACAACTTGCATGGACCTTGAGGGCATTATGCTAAGTGAAATAAGTCAGACAAAGACAAATACTGTATGATATCACTAATATGCAGAATCTAAAAAAAAAATCAAACTCACAGAAACAGAGAACAGATTGGTGGTTGCCAAAGGTGGGGATTGAGAAGAGGGGAAAATGCGTGAAGGGGGTCAAAAGGTACAAACTTCCAGTAATAAGATAAATAAGTTCTGGGGATGTAATGTATTGGTGACAGTAGGGTGACTATAAAAAATATTTTTAAAAGATTTTGTTCCTCTTTGTTGCTTAGCAGTGTTCCATTATATTGACGTACAACAACTGGTCTGTCCATTCTCCAGTAGACGGATATTTGGGTTGTTTCCAATTTAAGGCAGTTATGAATCAAGTTGCTATAAACATTTGAA
This sequence comes from Ceratotherium simum simum, assembly GCF_057802395.1. NCBI lineage: Eukaryota > Metazoa > Chordata > Mammalia > Perissodactyla > Rhinocerotidae > Ceratotherium > Ceratotherium simum. The sequence goes on along the minus strand of NC_141919.1, from coordinate 53,919,716 downwards.
TACAGGGTTTTGTATGTTGCATGGATATGTTTTCATTTCTCTTGCAAAAAGAAGTGGGATTGCTGGGTCATATGGTAAGTGACTATTTAATTTTGTAAAATTGCCAAACTTTTCCAGAGTGACTGCACTATTTTGCACGCCCAGAAGCCATGTCTGAGAGTTTCAGCTGCTCCCCCACACCATGGCCAGCCCTTGATACTGTCAGGGGGTTCTGTTTGCCATTCCAGTGGGTGTGTAGTGGTCTCTCAATACAGTTTTAATTCGCATTTCCCTAACGACTGATGATGTTGAGCATCTTTTCAAGCACTTATTTGCCATCCATACATCTTCTTTGGTGAAATACTGTTCACATCACTTGCCTATTTTTAAAATTGCTTTGTTGCAAGACTTCTTTCTATGTTCCAGATACAAATCCTTTATCAGATACGTATTTTGTAATATTTTTCCCCAGTCAGTGGTTTGTCTTTCATTCTTTTAACAATGTCTTTTAAAGAGAAAATTTTTAATTTTGAGGAAGCCAATTTGTCCTTTTTTGCTTTTATGATTTGTGTTCTTTGTGTCCTAAGAAATCTCTGCCTAACCCGAGATTACAGAGACTATCTCATATGTTTTATTCCAGAAGTTATGTAGTTTTAATATTTGGATTTAGGTGTAGGAGCCATTTCAGGTCAACCTTTGTGTACGATGTGAGGACGTTTGCTGTACATGGTGGTAGAAGTTTGGTGGTGGTGGTGCTGTTGGTTTTTGCACGTAGATATCCAGTTGTCTCAGCAGAATTTGTCAAAAAGACTATCCTTTCTCCATTGGGTTATCTCGGCACCCTTGTCAAAAATGAACTGACCATATGTGTGGGTGTGTGTCTGGACTCTACACATCTGTCCTCACGTCCTTATGCTGACATAACACTATATTCATTATTGTAAGCGTGAGTTCTCTTTGTATTACTTTTTCAGAATTGTTTTGGTTATTCTAGGTCTTCAATTATTCTATATACATTGAAGAATCAGCTTGTCAATTTCGACAAAAAGCCTACTGGGACTTTGTAATTGTATTAAATCTATATACATCAGTTTGGAACATTTTAACATACTGAGTCTTCGAATCATGAACACAGTATAATTTTCCATTTATTTAGATCTTCTTTAATTTCTCTCATCCATGTTTAGTAGTTTTTTGCATATAAATCTTACACATATTTTGTTAAATTCAACGCTATTTCACGTTTTTTGTGTTATTGTAAATGGTCTTTTTAAAATTTCATTTTCCAATTGATCTTTGCTAGTATATAAAAATATACTATGCAACTTTGCTAAACTCACTTATTAGTTCTAGTAGCTTTTATGTAGATTCTTCAGGAGTTTCTATGTAGATGATTATGTCATATGCAAATAAAGGCAGTTTTATTTCTTCCTGTCCAATTTGTCTGGATTTTGCTTTTTTTTTCCTTGTCTTACTACACTGACTAAGATCTCTAGTGCAATGTTAGAGGTGAGCAATTGGAAATCCTTGCCTTCTTCCTGATACTAGAGGGAAAGTATTTAGTTTTTCACCATGAAAATGATGTTGGCTGTAGGTTTTTGTGGATGTCCTGTTATCAGGTTAAGGAAGTTTCCTTCTATTCCTACTAGTGTGCTGAGAATTTTTATCATGAATATATGTTGAATTTTGTCAGAGACTTTTTTGCATCTATTGAGATTTTCATATAATTTTTCTGTTTTAGTTTGCCGATAAGAAGAATTACTTTGGTTGATTTTTTAATGTTGAATCAACCTTAAAATCCTTGTATGACCCCTCCAGTGTTTGATGTATTATTATCTTCTTTATACAGTGCTGGATCCAATTTACTACTGTATTGTTAGGGTTTTATGTCTGAGTTCATGAGGTTCTTTTTTTCTTGTAATGGCTTTGTCTGGTTTTGGCATCAGGATAACGCTGGTCTCATAAAACAAACTGGGAAGTGTTCCCTCCTATTTTCTGGAAGAGATTGTGGAGAATTGGGTTATTTCTTCCTTGAATGTTTGTTAGAATTCATCAGTGGATCCATGTGGCCCTAGAGTTTTCTCTACGGGAAAGATTGTTTGTTTGCTTTTACTATGAATTTAATTTCTTTAACAGATATAGGCCTATTCAGACTATCTATTTTTTCTTTAAGCCACTTTTGTAGTTGTATCTTCCAAGGAATTTGTCCATTTCATCTAAGTTATTCAATTTATTGGCATAACGTTCCCTTATTATCCTTTCAGTGTCTGTAGTATCTACAGTAATATCACCTCCTTCATTCCTGTTATCAGTAATTTGAATTTTCTTTCTTTCCTTGATCAGTCTAACTAGCAGTTTATCAATTTCGGTGCTTTTTAAAAACCACCTTTTGTTTTTAAATATTTTCTCTACTCTTTTTCTGATTCCAATTTCATTGATTTCCAATACTCTTGAAATGGCCTAAAGGACACTAAAACTTAGAAAAAATATGGATAGCAATGATTCTGACTCAAGAAATGATTCACTATATTCAGACTCCGATTTAGAAGAAAGTTTTAGGAATACCTTTGTCGTATTGCTTATATTTTCCTTTTAACAGATGTACAAGTGTTATAATTATATAAATCTGTGTCTGCAAAATTATAGCAAAATGAATAGCTTTTTCAATATATATAAATTGATTCTAAGTGATATGAAAGCATTGTGTCATATTTCAATAGGCAGTGGGTTTTTTTTCCTTGGTTATAAAATAATGAAGTGTTTTTTACAGGAGGTGGTATTTTAGAGTAGATGAAATATGTTCTGTGTCTTTATTTAAAAGTCCAGCACAATGTGCAAGGAGGTAAAAGCCTCTACAGAAATTCAGATACAGTGGTCTTATAGCTTGGGGCAAAAGCACATACTTGTGTGGCTGAATATTTAACCTTAAGGCATGGACAGTGGGCCAGGAGAATGGGGCAGTATATGGGTCAGGATGGTTGTGCAAAGAAAGCATAAGGGGGAGTTATGAGAAATATATTTGGAAAGGTATGGTGAGGCAAGTCAAGTGGAACACTGAATGATCAGTTAAGAATTTTTCATTGTATTCTGCCTCAATGGATAAGCAATGAAACTTAACGGGGAGTAATATGTTTCAGGCGTGTTAACCTATTAGCAGATACAAAAGGATGGAAGGAGAGAGAGACCAGAAGAAAGGAGAGAAATTACTAGGGAAGCTCCAGAGGGAGACTCGACAAGCACTGGTAATGGAACAAGGGAAAAGGATGAGACAAGACGACTCCGCGGTCTCTACTCCAGGAGACTGTGTGGGTTGTGGTCATGACAGACACTCAAGGAGGTGTGAGCTGGACCCGACTGCGGTAACAGAGGCGAGAATGAGGGGAAGGAAACACAACAGAGAAGCAGAGACGAGACCCTTAGGACTTCACAACTGACTGAGCATCTCCAAGACGACGTAGGTCCAGTGGGCCACTGTAAACACAAGACTGGACTGAAGAGAAAATGCAGGGGTGCAGATACGGATTTGTGGCTTATACACCTGGAAGTGTTATTGAAAGCATTCAAATTACCACCATGGAGAAGATATAATAAAAGTGAAAATATCAATATTAGCTAACATGCCTTGAGCCCTTCCATGTACTAGTCAGCCTGTTAAATGTTTTTCAGATATTAACTCAATTCTTAACCCTATGCAGGAGGTACCATTATGATTCCCATTTTAAAGATGGGGAAACTGAGACACAGAGAACATAGGTACTTGCACAAGGTCACAAAGCTGGAAAGTTGTTCAGCCTGGACAGAAGCCCAGATAATCTGACTCCAGAACCTGCAACACCAGGCTGCCCTCTGTCAAGGGCAAAGTGATTCTCATGAAATGATATATTTGGGGGGTAAGTGAACTCAGAGAAAGAGACAGAAAAGGAGCAATCAGAGAGGTACATTCTGACACAAATGTGCTTCTGGCATGAGGATTATAAATATACACCATGCCAGATGGGCCTTAAGGAGAGTATGGAATGAATGCCACACATTCATCTTATGGATTCTATTTAAACCATGCTAAGCCCCCAAGTCATCTTTGCTCTCCATTTTTAAAAATTTTGGATGAGTGGGATCACTTGAAAAAATAAATGGACCCGTTTCAAAACTGTGGTTCCATAGATGGTAGCTGCAAACGGTTCAGAAGTTAAAAATAGAACTCCAGAACACTGCTCCTCACAGTGTGTCACCTGGACCAGCAGACTCAGCATCTTATTAGAAATGCAAATGTTCGGCCTCCACCCCAGACCTACTGGATCAGAACCTCCAGGGGTGGGGCCCTGCTCTCTGTTGTAACGGATTCTCCAGGTGATTTTGATATGTGCCCAAGTTTGAGAACCAGTGCCCTAGAAAATGAGATGATCTACGTGTGTGCATTATATCCTCAGGGACCTTGGCACAGGTCAGAGAGCAGATAGGACACACACCATCCCTGTGGTCCCTCAATGCCCAGCCTGCTGGACTCTTAAAGGAATTCATACTACAGCGGAGGCCAGGTGAGGAGGGAAGTCCTTTCCCACCGGTGTGACATGGTAGAGAAAAGACGAAGATCTTCTCTTCCTGTTGCCACCCTCCAGAGACAGTGGCAGGATCACCTTGGGGATGGTCCAGGCCTTACCCTCGTCCACCATAGCAGAATCTCCATGGGAGGGCATCATGTAATTAACAAGCTTCCTGTTTCTTCAGGCTTCAAAGAGTGATGGCTCTCTACCAACCAGAAACTTCCACCAGGAGACAGGGTAGGCTTAATAGACTGCCAAAGAAGTAAATAAATAACCAAATAAACAAATCTGGAGGCTTTGCGTGTGAGGCTCTGAAAGTCCCCAACTTGCCCTGCTAAAGCTCTTAGATACCATGTCTAACCCCTCTCTGGGCCTTTCAATGACATTGGAACTTATCCTAGCCACTGGCCCTTCCTTGCCATACATCCTGCCAGATCCCAGCTCACCTGTGCAGTGAAGTGGCCGGCCCAAGCCCACACCAGGCCCTGGGCCTGCTGTCCATCATGCATGCCCGTTAACCCTGACACTCCCCGCCGGAGACTGCCCCTAGGAAGATCTCCCACCCCCATTCTCAGGGACAGGCCCCGAGGCTGGAAGTTTTCAGGCTCTTGGGTAACAAACGCTGTCCCTGGTAGAGACAGCCACACTGTCACACAGAGGCGGTGACTACAACCTGCACCTGAACCCCACACCCAGCTGTCAGAAGACTAGGAGGCCGGGGCCACCCTGACAGAGCGTTCACCAGTGCCTGAAAGGAAGGGGACAAGGAAGCAGAATGGTGTCTGCACTTTCCAGCTGGGGGAAGTCACAATCAGACTGGTTTATCCAGACGTCCAAGGCGAGAGAAGGAAGACAGACCTCCCCCAGACCACCTCGTCCTTTCCACTTCGCCACAGCCCACCCCACCCACCCTTCCTCATCTCATCTCTCCTCTCACTGCTCCTCTGCTGAACACAGTGAGCAGAAGTAAGCAGCAGAGCCTGCAGAATCCACGCCTGACCTTTTTCCTCGCGTGTATTTGCCCCGCTCATCCCAACCAGAGCGCCTCACGCTGACCCTCGTCCGTTCACCTTCCTTGCGCCCTGCTCAAGGCCACCATTTCACTGCAGTCAGGAAGGGCGTTTGTACTCAACACCTTCCAGTGGCGTCCGCGGCCCAGCGTGTGTCTGGGGGTTGCCAGCACGCGAGGCTTCCTGAAGGATGCGCCCCCTTATTCAGGCAGCGCTGCAGCGGCCCCCTGGGAGCACAGACACTGGACCCCGACTGCCCTGCTTCCGGTCTCAGCTTTGCCACTTCCCAGCTGTGTGGCCTCGCCCAGTGGCGTAAACTCTCATGACGTCAGTTTCCTCATCTCCAAAGTGCAAACGACCTGCCTCCCGGGGTCCCTAAGAGAAGAGCCCGCACGCTCTCGTCACTCTCTGAAGTCACTACACCGAACGACAGGAAATTACTGACACTGACCATTTCCATCTACAAAAACGGCAAGTTCATATGGTTTGCCTTAACATCCTCCTTTTGAATACGTCTGTGTGTCTGTCTTCTCTCTCCCCACAACAGAAGGCAAGCTCCTATTCAGTGCTTTACTCCCAGTAGCTAAACAGTGACTGGACACAGTACACAATCAATAAACACTTGTTGAATAAATGGATGACATGCTTATTAGTGCAATGCCTGCAACATAGTAAGTCTTCAGTCTAGTGTCGTCATTATTACCATTATTGGCAACTGGCAAAGCGGGAGCACAGAATGAAATACTAGACAATACTGGCTCCAGTGAAAATCAGTGCCACATTACCAAATATTTTATCCTCTTCAGTAATTTCAGTTTGTTGCATCAAACCAGTCTTTCTTTTCTTCTAGAAAAAATACTCTGGATTGAATTGGTTGGTATTGATAATTAGTAATGATATCATTAGTAATTGATATTATCATATACAGAAATTTGGAAGGAGTGACCTGCAAAATTAAATTCTTGACAATAACCCTGTCCAGGTTTGCTGAACACCCACTACGTGCCAGGTGCAGCCCCAGCACCTTGCAGGTCTCGTTTCTAAGACTCAACAAGCCTGCAAGTGGAGGTTCAATCCCTGCTCCACGGACGAGGCTCCCAAGCCCAGACAGCTAATGAGAAGGGGATCGCGCCTCTCTGGTAAGAGGTGGTGCTGGACTGGTACCCAAGGATCTCTTTACTGTCCTGCTAGATAGGACCCTTCCCATGTAACCAGGGCTCTGCTGTGAGGGGTCAGGATTTGTCCAAAGACCAGACCAAGACAGCTGCTCAGAGGGGCCTCAAACACCTGATGCACGGAGACAGGCCTGGGAGCCGGGAGCTCCGGTCCTGTGTGTCTTCAGCCAGAGCTGGCATCTTGCAGCCCCCAGCCCACTCTGAGCACCATGGATGTCCCCGTAAATGCCACCACACCACCTCTAGGGCTGGGGCTGGGTCTGGCCTCCGCCACAGCTCTGATGGAGGCTTCTCCAGTGTCCTCACCCCATTCAGGATGCCCTGAAGTGCAGAGTTCTGTCCCCACCCAGGAGAATCCTTAATTTAACCTAACTTAGCCGGAGGCAGTCGTTGGGTAAACACACCAGCGTCCCCATCCCTCCATGGGGGCTCTGAGGCCATTCTACCTGGGACTGAGCCAGTGTGAGGGTGGGACCCTGCTGTGTCAGTGATCCTCTCCCAGCTCACGTTCCCGCTCCGCCCCACACTCCCTACAACACCCTCCCAGTTGAGTCTCGGGGGCTGCTCAGGGCAGATTAAAGCGCGAGTGCATGCAGGTCTGGTCAAGGAAATGGCCCTGGCAGGTTCCCTGTGCTCTGCCTGTGCCAGACGTGTCCACAGGTAAAATCTCTTTTAACCCTCCTCTGGTGCAGACTGGGCCCATGTTCTTTTTCGGTGTCCAGCTCAGGGCCCCACCCTTCAGTGTGCACTATAATTACTACAGAGTCCGACAGGCAGCACCATGTGGGGCTTTCAGAAGTGATTCTGCCCTGTGGTCTGGATTTAGAGCCCAGCCAAGTGGAAGTGCTTGCCTCAGTCCTGCTTCCTTTGGGTCTGCCACGTGGTTGGGGGAGAAATCCACCCCGGGTTTAAATGCTCCCTCCTCCAGGAAGTCTTCCAGGACTCGCCTAGGCCTGGGCACCCTCTTCCAAGTTTCTGTGGTACTTTTCTCATGCCTGCACTGAACATATGTCCCACTGCCTCTCTGGTTCTGTGGTTCTGGGCCTCTTTCCCAGGCCATAGCTCCTGGGCATCTGTGATCCATGCACCCCTGTGTCTAGCACATTCTTGCACACAAATGCCAGTGAAGGAGACACAGGGCACAAAATTATTCTGGTTGGTGTTAAAACCCGAGTCATGATGGGGAAGTGAAGCGGAAGGACTCAGCCTGCTTCATCCCAAAGCCCGGATGCGTCTGCACACAGGCAAGCTGGTGTTTTCAAAAAGAATTCTAAGCTGAGAAAACACTAACTCCTTCCCTGCCAGGCCTCGCCCCTGGGGGGGTGCAGGGCTGCGGGAGGCTCAGCCTGAGAAACGTGTTTAGAGCAAGTAAATTTAGAATGAACCAGTAAGGCTAAAATCACAAGTTAGCCATCCTGCACCCCCCGGATACAGGGCTGGGTAGGCCGATTGTTCACACCTGCTGCTCTCCGTTCTAATTCTGACTCAACCGGCCTCGGGGAAGATTTTTACAGATTTGCTCCTTTTCCTGGCACGCTGAACTTAAGTCGACATCAGAAGTGTTTATTTCGTAGTGAAAAGGAATTCTGGAACAGCACAATTGAGCAGTGTAATTGGAAAGATCAGATGTGTGTGGCCCCAAGTTCACCTGAGCATGTCAGCCTCACTTCCTACGTCAGGTACCAGATGTAAAAGGGCACATCTCAACACCACTGATACAGTGGATTTCCAAACTCAGGACCTTCCAAATTGCTTCCTGTGCGCTTGCAAAGTGAGAAAGCGACAGAACCAAAGTCTTGCCCATTTGGTGCAGCATGCAGAGGTCAGGTCGCTGTTCTCCAAGAGGAAGCAATTACCCCAACCCCAAACAGAAGACGTTCAGACCCCACCTCTGGGTGTTTCCGTCATTCTACTATCAGACCCCACATCATTCCCTGGACCGTGCACGGTTCTCCCGGAGGCTGGGAAGCCAGCGCCTTACCTGCCCTTCTTCCTCCTCATCCATCCTCTGCCACCGCCGCTCCTCACAGCCTGAGCGGCGCCTGAGGATGGGGAGGCCTCTATAAACAACAAGATATCTTGTTAGGAAATGTGGCCTTCCTTCAACCCCCTCTATGTGCACTGTGCGAATCCCTCATGAACTCGTGATGACATGGCCATGGGACACAGCAATGTTCGAGGCGAGATGGTAAAGGGCCCCAAGGATGTGGTGTGGATGGAGGAGGTGGAGGTGCCCGGCATACAGCCTGGTCGGCCCTTCTCTTGCAGGAAGTCCAACGAGGGTGTGTGGTCTCGGGGAGGTCTTCATGCACACGACAGGACACGCACCGGAGCTGGTATGGGTGCACGTGGATGGGATGCTCAGGGATGGGTGCACGAGGATGGGGTTGCTCAAGGATGGGTGCACGTGGATGGGATGCTCAGGGATGGGTGCACGAGGATGGGGTTGCTCAGGGATGGGTGCACGTGGATGGGATGCTCAGGGATGGGTGCACGAGGATGGGGTTGCTCAGGGATGGGTACACGTGGATGGGATGCTCAGGGATGGGTGCACGAGGATGGGGTTGCTCACAGATGGGTGCACGAGGATGGGGTTGCTCACGGATGGGTGCACAAGGATGGGGTTGCTCAGGGATGGGTGCACAAGTATGGGGATGCTCAGGGATGTGATGGAGCTGAAGACTACGTGGTGAAAGGTTTTACCTTGGACTTCTTTTGGAGAGCATTTATAGAACGTGGGAAGCCAGAAGTGACTGGAGAAGCGAGCACTCCCAAGCCTTCCAGGTCGATTTGGAGAAGAGAGAGTGGACAGAGTTGAGACGCCAAGTTGAGGATATCTAGCTTGCCCTCGTTCGGGATAAGGTGGACCCCTCTGTGCACAGGGCCGGCGGAGAGACCACCCCAGCGTGCCAGGCCGCCGTTCTCACCGTATCTCGAGCACCCGCGGCTCGGAAGGCCACGTCTCCCTGCCTCTGCTCCCTTCTTCACATCGCCAGGGCACGCTTGCTATTTTGTTCAAACTCAAGGCCGTATAACTACCAACTGCCCGGCCCCGTCAGACCAATACCACGTGGTCACACTCTACCTTCTAACCAAAGTCCCCCCGTGAAACCATCGGACAGAAAAGATGCCAGTGTCACAGCATTCAGGCCCACTCCCTAGCGGACGGCTGATTCTGTCTTCATTTACACCTCTGCCTCGTGCTGTAGTAATGTGAGGAGCGCGCGGCCAGGGGACCCTGAGCTTCAACACAGATGCTAGCGTCAGCAACACAAGTCTTCCGAAACCCCATCAATACGCTAGACAAGAACAAAGGGAGACACTTCCCCAAAGAAACATGTTTTCCTTTCACAGGTTTTGATTTTGGTTTCAAACCAAAGGGATTTTATGCACGTTCCTGGAGAATTTTCAAAACACCCCAATTCTGAAGCAGAACCCTTGGGCGTGTGTATGCAAAGTGGGATGAATGCTGGGGAGCAAATGACACTCGTGGGCACTGCTGGTGAAGGTCTGAACCAAACCAGGGTCTTTAGGACCCACTGAAACTATGACTTTTTTTTGTGTGTGAGGAAGATTAGCCCTGAGCTAACATCTGTTGCCAATCCTCCTGTTTTTGCTGAGGAAGATTGGCCCTGGGCTAGCATCCGTGCCCATCTTCCTCTACTTTATGTGGGACACTGCAAACCCTGGGCTGCCGCAGCAGAGCACACACACTAACCTCCACGCCACCCAGCCGGCCCCTACAACAACTTTTCAAATAAGGGAAACAAAAAAACCTAAACGAGATTCAATTGTTCACTCTCTACAATTTGGAAAAAGCGTGTTTATGTTGGGTTCTAGACAACGTTTTATATAGTCATGTGCCACATAATGATGTTTCAGTCAATTACAGGCCGCATGTACGACAATGGTCCCAGAAGATGAGTACCACACAGCCTAGGAGAGTAGGAGGCTGTGCCACCTAGGTTTGTGAAAGTACACTCTGTGATGTTCGCACAACAAAATCGCCTAATGACGCATTTCTCAGAACATATGCCTGTCATTAAGTAACTCGTGACCGTACATCCACCTGAGCTCACCCTGGAAGTGTAGCTGAGTCCACATGTCTACGTTACCCTCAGTGGAAAACAAACTTGGCCACAATCTGACGAATCCAAGCAGTGCAGGAAGTCAGCTGGGGTCATTTGAACCAAATATACAGGTGAGATGTTTGCATCTATTGTTGGAGAAGGACCACCTTGCTGAGGGCTCTGGGCTTTGTTCTGTGTATATGTACAGCCTTCCATGTCCTAAAAATAGCTTAAGATGACTTCCAATAAAAGATAAAATTTAACACAATAAATGAAATAAAAATGAGCAGACAAGAAAATCAAAGGAAAGGAGGGAAATAGGTAAGGCCGTGCTGGTCCAGTAACCAAGGGCACATTGGGAGCTTCTGTCCCTATGCAGGGTGGGCCAGACAGGTGTGCCCTGGGTGTCAGAGCAGAGAGCACAGTCTCCCCAGAATCCTCCTGTCTGATGTGGTGTGTCTCACTCTTACAGGAAATATTGTAACCCAGCTCAGCCAGTCCCCCAATGAGAGACGGGAGGAGCAGAAGGAGAGGAATTCTCAGGCAGGCACATGGTGTGGTCCTGTGGGCAGTCATGTGACGCTCAGGCTCAGGCCAGGATGGGCCAGTCGCTGCAGCAATAGTTGTCCAGCCTTGTTGGCCACAGTACCTTGTGTGGAAACCCAGCAGCCTAACTCAGATGAAAGCAGAGGTCTCTGACTGACCCCCGGCTGGGGAGACGGGTCCTCCCTGCTTGGGGACCCCAACTACCCAGGGCAACACCAACTTGAGACCCTCCCTCACACCCCTCAGGGGCCGAACAGCATGGTGTGAAATCCACGCGGGGAGAATAGTGGTTTCCTAGTGGGTTTTACAGACTATGAAGTGGCGCTGGTGGTGGGGGAGGGTGGGGAGGGCAGTTTCCCACAAGCCAGTTGAGCACGTCTGGGAAACACTAGTAGCCAAGTTGTATGGCTCTCAGCAGTGGGTTTTCTGATAGCCTTTAATAGTACAAAGTCATCAAGAATCTACAAGGGTGTGGGGAGGTCTCACATGCCACATTCCACAACCATACTGGACAGAGGTCACATTAGGGGATAAGGCCATACTGGTTTAACATCCAAGGGCATGCTGGGAAGCTATTTCCTTCTGCAGAAGCTATTTCTTCTTCTGGCGTGCATCTCTGTCTCCTGGGCAGGCTCTCACAAATACCGGATCTCTAGGCTCCTCTCTGTACCCCACCAGCAGGCTGACCCAGGGAAGCAGCGGCTGCCGAGGGCTATCATCTCTGCGACCTCAATTGCTCTCATGCTTGTGGACACTCACTGCTTCTTTGAACACTGGGGTCTTGTGGCTACTGTGCTGAATACTGGCTCGGGCAACAAGCCAGAGCCAACAATCATGCTGCCTCTTTGAGGCCCTGTCCTGTGGCTTCAGATGCAGAAACTTCTATTTCCCACAACAACCACTGAGGTGGGAATTGGCAGAGCTGGGCTCTACATATGGGCCATCTCCTTCACATGGTGGGCACTGATCAGTGTGAACAAGACACCAAGCTCCTCTGCCCAACATATTAGGAGTAGAAGGCGTTTAATGGCCACCATCGCAACTAACTATAGAATCAACAGCAGCTTCCCTGGGGAGCTTTAAAAGTTACCAATTAGTAAAAGATCAGTAATCCAGGGGTGGTGCTGCTGAAAGTACACAATCAATCTGAACTCAGACACAAGAACAGCATAAACTAAACTGACCTCAACAGAAGGACACTTGGTTCAGCTCTCAGAGCCTCCAAAAGACACTTACATCCAAAACTTGGAATAGCAGAACAGGTGAGTAGAAATTGGTTATTTGCTTATAAAAATATATATTTTTATGAAAGGCTTGGCTAAGAACTCTTTGGAAATGGGTTTTCTTGGTGCCTGTATAATATAATTACAACATTAGATTTCCCTATAAACTTTCAAGAATGCCTTTAGTATATAAAGTAAACCATAGTGGTAGAGTTCAATCACGGGCATGTTTAACCCTCAGTTTCCACGGAGGCCTTAAAAGCTCCACCATGTACCACATCTGCAGGACGTTGCTGAGGATTCTTCTTCTGGATGCAGAGGCTTCTTTTTGACATTGATTTGTCAAATGGTTTCCTACAAGTGGTCTCTGACTATTCACTAAAATAAGAAAAATGTCACATGATAAAAAATGAGGCAAGAGACAGAAAGCATCACAGAGACAAGAAAATTTAGTTTGCAAAAGGTCTAATAAACCCAAGGCAATTCTAGTACAACCAGAATTCAACACCAAGTTTCCCAAGTCCAAGAATGGCGCTCCACTTCACCCATTTTGCTGCTCCGACTTCACTAAAATCAAAATGGAATGGGATTGGAGAAAGACACCCGGATCTCCAAACCCATTAATGTCTGTTCCATGGCTTTCTTGTACAATGTTATTATTACTTCTGCCCATTTAGAATCTAATGCAAAGAGTGTCGAGACCCTCATCAAAGGGAGCAATGGGATTGTCCACTTGTCCTCCACCTACCGCCACTCCTGAGGAACAGGACTTGGTCTGTGCCCCTCGCATGCCCCTTGGTCATTTGTATATGTGTCTTTCTCCCCAAAACTGGGAGGCCAGGCAAAGTAGGACAGCCCGCTTTGGCCAGCACACTGTGTGTGCACAGCCAGCAGCAAATGCTCAATAAATCTGTCAGGAGAATTGAAATGACATGAAATCATCTCAAGTTGTAGTATCTATAAAGGGAATTCAGTAGAAATTGTCAACAATTCTCTTTAGAGACAACAACCACCACACATGAGAAGGTGAATAGTGTCATACGTTCCCACATTTCCCCAGGCATGTGGCAGAGTGCCCTGCCCACAAGGCTACACTGCATGTGACTTTTCATGGGTCGGATGAATGAATGATTGACTAAGTTAATGTTCAGACTTTTCTTTTAAATGCTCTCACTACAAAATACCATTCCTTTGCCTTGGCAATTTTCTTAAACCATTTTCTACAAATATATGAAGATGAATTCTTCCCTTAGTGTAGATTACTAATGTCAGTTCATTCCCACCATGTGTGTCTTGAGTCCCTTCAGAGAGAAACATCAACTCTTTTGAGCACAAATTTCTTCAGTGATGAAGAAGAGGCATCACAGTGGTGCTTAAAACATAATTGAGGTGTGTAGATTATTTAGCAGCTAATTACTACAAATAATTGCTTTCTAAAGCTCAATCTTTAGACTTTGGTTGGCTAACCCAAAGATACACAATAGGGCAATTTCAATGAAATAAACATGAGGTATTTTCCGAGGTCATTGTTTAGATTAAAGAATTCCACAACTGCCAAAGCAACACAAGCTCATCGTCCACAGAAATGTAGCTACTTCACAGACCCAGTCCTAGCTTTCCACTTCTCCTCTTCAAGATGACTCAAAGTCGGCATTTTTCTAAAGGTATAAGCTCTACTGGCTATGAATTTATAAAAACAATACTTAAATACAGAACAGCCCTCCCGAAGTTTAGAATCTAGTTGATGGTGGAGAATATACTCACCTGTTCAAAATCATTGACCCCTTAGTCTACTTTCTAAACTACTACTCCCATGCATATTTCTACTTGCAATTCTATGCATTTTATTCTTTGTGTAAACTGTTGAAAATTCTCTCCTGACACCTCGACTTTCTTTTTAAAAAGAAACAACACAGTTCAGTAAATTTTAAAATATCAGTTTAGTATCAGGGTTTCATATACTAGAGAAACAAACATAAATACTCCATTTGTCTACAGCTTAATAACAGAAAGGGCTTGGAAGTGGAGAGTGTCCTCCAGGGTGCTCTATCAAGAGACACACGTCACAAACACGGATGACCATGCAGAAGTCTTGAGACACAGCGTGTCCTGACTCCCTGTCACCAGTCACCAGCACTCAAGGCGGCAGCCTTTTCCTCTGGAAATTTCTAGGCTGTTAACCTCTGAAATAATTCCTTTCTGAAATAAAATCACAGGATTCCATTTTCAAGAGGGCTTACCTGGTAATTTGCGTTCTTGTACTGAAGTCAAGAGACCTCATGGAGCGTAGAACTTCAATGCACCCCAAGTACTGCAAGGGGAACAAACGCAAATCATGAGCCTGGGAAATGGGGTGAGGAGACAATTCCTAACCACATCAAGGACATTTCTGGAAGCCATGCACATTTCTTAAACTTCAACTCTGTATTAATGGTGACTCTTTGTTCTGTTTCTATAAAAGCAATAAGTCACATCTATAAGAACATATCCTGAGTGCTTAGACTGGCACTACACTCGACTTTTCTGAAACCCACAATATTTTCATTATATTTAGAAGTACCTTTTTAAGACGAAATCTTGCCATTTGTGACAACATGGATGGATATTGAGGGTATTATGCTAAGTGAAATAAGTCAGACGAGAGAAAGTCAAATACTGTATGATCTCACTCATAAACAGAAGATAAAAACAACGAACAAACACATAGAGACAGAGATTAGACTGTTGGTTACCAGAGGGAAAGGGGGGAGGGAAGAGGGTGAAAGGGGTGACTGGGCACACGTGTGTGGTGATGGATGGTAATTAGTCTTTGGGTGGTGAATATGATGTAGTCTATGCAGAAATTGAAATGTAATGATGTACACCTGAAATTTATAGAATGTTATAAACCAATGTTATCTCAATAAAAAATAAACAAATACATAAAAAACTGGTAAAGGATCTGAATAACATTCCTTCAAAGAAATGGTCAATCAGCACAAGAAAAGATGCTCAACATATTGGCCATCAGGAAAATGCAAATCAAATGCAAGATATTTACGAAAGCATTATTTGTTATGACATACCACTTTACACCCACTAGGATGGCTATTTAAAAAAAAGCTAAATAATAACAAGTGTTGGGGAGGATGTGGAAAAATTGGAACCTTTATAACACTGCTGGTAGGAATGTAAAATGATGAAGCCACTTTGGAAAACAGTCTGGCAGTTCCTCAAAAAATTAACCTAGAGTTACCATTTGACCCAACAATTCCACTCCTAGGTATATACCTAAGAGAAATGAAAACATGTCCACACAAAAACTTGTACATCAATGTTCATAACAGCATTGTTCACAATAGCCAAAAGATGGAAACAACTCAAAAGTCCATCAACTAGTGAATGGATAAAAAAACTGTAGTATACCCATAAAATGGAATATTCAGCCACAAAAAGGAATGAAGTACTGTTATATGCTATAGCATAAATGAACTTGAAAATATTATGCTAAGTGAAAGAAACCAGACACAAAAGGCATTGTAGGATTCCATTTATATGAAACGTCTATATAGTTAGAATAAATACTACTTAATGAAGCTTTTGTTTCAGTCATATATAAATATAAAGGTGATAGGCTGTGATGTAAGAAAAATAAGTACCTTTTTAAAAACATTTGTTGAGGTATAACGTATATACTGTAAAATGCAGAAATCTTAAATGTATAATTCAACGATTGTTTAACATATACCTGCCGTGTAACCACCACCCAGACCCCAACATCCTCACAACAGATTCCTAGTCCTTTACAGGCTTCTAGATGTCTGTAATTTTTAAAGAAAGAACAAAAACACTACAATACCAACATTTTCACCAACATTAAACTTCGCTATTTAATAAATATATTTTGGGTTAACTATAAACTATAAACAAACAAACTATGAATTACCCTCAAAGATGCTTTATTTTGGTTTACTGGAAAGCCCTCTTCTGCATTATTTAATATAAATTTCCAGAAATTCAATTCATACATCTGAATTTGTAACTAAATTTTTTATCAGTTTCACACATGATAATATATATGTATTTGTGAATACGTGGACATTACTAGAACTGTAGATAAACAGCTAGAATGGATGAGATACAATATTTGTGTTCCAAAGCCCTCAGTGAGTTTGAAGCTACAAATGTTTTATAACAATGCCTTTAAATTTAGATTTAGCAGGAAGAGACTGAACGGTGTAGTACAGAAAAGACGGAATTTGAATTATTCAGAAAACCTGAATTTGACCCTGACTCTGTCATGTCTTGCTATGTAACTTGAAGCAAAACTTTAAACTCTCTGAGCCTAAGTCTCTACACTCATAGAATGTGACTATTACTCCAACCATTGCGAGTTATGTGAAACCACTACCACCACATCAAGGAGTTATTTGAATACCACCCCCACCTTCAGTTATGAGGATACCATGACCAACATCACAGAGATGCATGAATTAGACGACCACCAACATTGCAGGGTCACGTGATTACAGCGACCAACATCACAGATTCATGCGAATACCAGGACCAATATCACAGTCCATGTGACTACCACCACCACCAAAGTCACAGAGTTATGCAAACAGCACATCCACCATCGCAGAGTTAGGTGAATACCATGACCAACACTGTAGAACTGTGTAAACACCATGACGATGTCACAAGTTTGCAGGGTTACGTGAATACCACCACAGCTACCATAGAGTAGTGTGGATGCTATCACCACCACAGCAGGGTTACGTGAAAACCACTGCACTGTTGCTAAGATATGTGAAGACCACGACCCACTTTGCAGAGTTATGGGATTGCCACATCCAGCACTGTCACAGTTACAGGAACATCACAACAATGTCCTAGAGTTATGTGAATACCACATCTAGCAACATTACAAAAAGAAGTAATTACTATGACCAAAGTGACAGAGTTGTGTCCATAGCAACACCTCCACCTCTCAGAGATTCGTGAATACCATCACCACCACCATTCCAGAGTTATGCAAATTTCACATCCAGAGTCACTGTGTTATGTGAACACCCCATGACCACCATCACAGATGTGTGACTACAACAACCATTGCAGATTATCCAAATAATATGCCCACCATCACAGAACTCCAGCACAAAACACTGTCACAGGTGTATAGATACCACCACCACCATCACAGAGTAATGTGAATACTGTGAACACCGTCACAGTTATGTGGATACCACTGGCAACACTGTAGTGATATTCAAGTACCATGACCACCAACATAAGGTTATATTAATATGACCGTGACCACCACAGAATTATCTAAAATGCCACATCCAGCCTCAGAGTTATGTGACTACCATGGCTGAAGTTGCAGAGCTATGTGAATACCAAATCCATCAATATCACAGAGTTGTGTGAATACCATGATGGTCATCATACAGTTAGTTGGATAACACGACTAGTGTCACATTGTTGAATGTATCTGAACACCAGCATCACAGAGTTATGTAAATATAAGCACCATGGCCATCATAGAATTATGTGAATACCACCACCAACACCACAAATACCACCACAACTACCATTACAGAGTTATTTGAATACACCACCCAAACCATCTCAGATTTACGGGCCTACAATCAACACTATCGAAGAGGTATGTGAATACTGCCATTAACATCACAGAGTTATGCGACTATAACCAACAACCTCACAGTTATGTGACTACCACAACCACTGAAGACCACACCAGTACTGAGGAGTTATGTGAATACTACTACCACCATCCCTGAGTTATGTGAAGACCATGACAAACTTTGCAAAGTTATAGGATTAGCACATCCAACACCATCACAGAGTTATGTGAAGACCACCACAACCACTGTCATGGAGTTATTTGAATACCACAACCACCATGGCAGAGCTACGAGGATATCACCAACAAAGTCACAGAGATATGTCAACACCATGACTATAGTCACAGAGTTATGCAAATACTATCACCTCTATTGCAGAGTTTCGTGAATACCATGACCACCAATATGGCTGAGTTATGTGACCATGCTGACCAAAGTCACAGATTTATGTGATTACCACCACCACCACCTTGCAGTGACATGTTAATGCCAATGCCACCATTGTCATAGAGTTGCATAAATACCATGACCAAGTCACAGGGTTATCTGAATTATACCATCACCACAGTCAGAAGATATGTGAATATCACCACCAGTGCTGCATAATCATTCCAATGCCATGACAAATAAATGTCACAGCATTATAGGAATACTGTGATGAATTTCATAGCATATGTGAATACAACCTCCACCGATGCTGCAGGGTCATGTGAATACACGACCACCACCACATGGCTTTTTGAATACCTCCTCTACCAACATCATAGTGGTATGTGAATACCACAACCAACCTCACAGAGTGATAGGAATAACACCAGCAACAACGTCATGTAGTTACATAAATGCAACTACCACAGCTGCAGATTGAGTGTATGTAAACACTACCACCACAACAGGGCTATGTGGATACCGTGACCCACATCACAGATCTGTGTGAAAAGACAGCCAATGATGTGGTTGTGGGAATACTACCACCAACATGACCACTGAGTTATGTGACTACCACCTCCATAACACAGGGTTATGTAAATACCATGGCCAACATTGCAGTGCCATTTGAATACCATCACCACCACACCATTGTAGTTGTATGACTATCATTACCACCACAGCAGGGTTATGTGACTACCATGACACATATCACAGAGTTATTTGGATACCACCACCACCGATGGAGCATTACACGAACACCACCACCGACATCACACAGTTATGTGAACACTGCCACTGCATTGCACAATTATGTCAGAACCATGACAAATGTCTCAGAGTGATAGGAATACCTCTGCCACCAACATAGAGTTGTGTGTAAACCACAGTGTCACAGAATTATGTGAGTACCACCAACACCATCGCAGAGTTACGTATGTACCACGACCAACACAGAATCCTGTGAATACCACTATGACCATCACAGTTATGTGAATACCACCAACAACAAAAACACAAAGCCTTGTGAATCCCATGACCAACATAGCAGAGTCATGCAATTACCACCACCACCACCACCAGCACAGCTATGTCAA
Source organism: Ceratotherium simum simum (assembly GCF_057802395.1). Classification (NCBI taxonomy): domain Eukaryota; kingdom Metazoa; phylum Chordata; class Mammalia; order Perissodactyla; family Rhinocerotidae; genus Ceratotherium; species Ceratotherium simum. Next base: position 53,900,019 of record NC_141919.1, on the reverse strand, counting down.
TACCTCCATTACTGTCACTGACTTATGTGAATACAACCACCACCACTGTCCCAGAGTTACACGGTTAGCACCACCGTCGCATTCACAGTGCTGTGTGAATACCACCCCCAACGTCCCAGAGTTGAATAACCCTCCCAAGGGTCTGTAGCAATGTGTCCTCTCACCACCAATGTCTAAGCAAGCTTGTTCCTCTCCACCCTTCATCACACTGTATAGCATCAGTCTTTTGAATCTTTGCCTATCATGGGCAAGAGTATTTCTTTTTTTGTTTAAATTTGCATTTCCCTGATATCTAATAAGGTTATGTAATTTTTCTCACTTGTTTATTGGCCATTTGCACTTCTTTTTCTGTTAATTGACTATTCATATCTTTCGCCCAGTTTTCTATTATGTTCTTCCTCTTTTTCTTATAGATTAATGGGATGTTAATCTCCCATTCAATCACTTTTCTTTTGATGGTTCTACATTTTCTGTAACATGAGTTGTTACTGTAGTAATGTTGGAGTAATTACTATAATCACATGTGGCTTTGGAGTGGTCTACCTTGTTTAAGAAGGTCTCCCTGTCCCCAGATTCTTATAACAGTTTCCTAAATTTTACTTTAAGAATATTTATTTATTATTTATTTGTCTATGTATTCACTTATTTAAGTGTTTTATTTAATGTTTTTAATTTAGCTTTTTAATCTATTTTGAATTTGTCCACATAGGATATAGCATGAGTTACAATTTAACCTCCAAATGGACTCCACTTACATCAGTACCACTGACGCAGCAATTCATTCATGTCTCCCTGATTGATGGGCCAGCTCTGCGGTACGTATATCAAATTCCTAATTCCATACAGGACTTTACCTGAACTTATTCTGTTACACTTCATTTGTCAATTCCTGCGTCTCTTGTATGAATTTTTCATTAAGAACTTTGAAATCATTTTGTGAAGTTCCCCCACTCCTCGAAAACTATTTGGATTCTGATCAAAAATATCATTTTACCTTGAGAAGAACTCATATTTGTTATTAAGTTTTTTATCCATAAACATGAGTTGTCTCCATTTCAGATATTAGTTACTGCCTTTAATAAGACTTTGTGATCTTTATAATATATATCCTATACTTTTGTTCTTCAGTGAATTCCAAGGCATTTTTTTAAAAGTTTTGGTCACACTTGGAATGAGCATTTGATTTTTCCATCTTATATCTAGCATGGAGCTAGCAGAGAGAAAATCCACTGACTTAAGGTATAAATAGAAAACTCAATCAATGGGCTGCAGAGTTGGACAAAACTGAAGAATTATGAAAGCTTGGACAATGGAGCCCAGAAAACCTCCCAGAACCTATGAAAACCTGCCAGCACCAAAGAGACTGAAACACAAAAGAAAGTGTAAAGTCCAGGAGGTTCGATGCAGAAGTTCCTGCATCTGCCTCATAGGAATTCCAGAAAAAGCAAAGAAAAATAGAGAGAAAGAAATATTCAATAACAAAGAGAATGAAATGTTGAGTGCTTTAGGGAGCCAGGAGTGTTTATATTTTCAAGGTTCTAAAAGAAATATGAAAGAAGATCCACCTGTGGACACATGATAACTTCACTTCAGCACAAAAGAATCAAGAGAGAAACATCCTGAAAGCATTCCACAAGCGAAAGATTAAACAGGTTACATACAAAGGAAGTTCCCTTTCAGCACCAAATACCTGAAGACAAATAACATCATTGAAAGACTGAGGAAGAGAAGTATTGAGCCAAGAATCTTATATCCACCCAAACTCGCATTCAAGTGGGAGGGCAAAGCGAGGACTCAGAAAGTTAACCGCCCACAGACACTCAAAGAATTATTCCAGAGAAACAATGACTACAAAAGAGGAGGATGTGGGCTACGAGAAACACTGATAAGAAAAGAACTAACGAAAGTTACAGTACACCTCAGGCCTTGATAATTTTTGACGCATAACTTCAAATATGTTTGCTTTTACAGTGACAGGGAACTGAAGTCTCAGACAATCTCCACACGCTGGTGGAGGACAGATAGGAAAGGGCAGTTGGGGAGGAGAAGGGGCAGGTGCCACAGGCTGCTGCGCTGTGTGGAGGTGGGTCCTGAACTGGGGAATTCTAGGAAGCAGTAGAAAAGTGTAAATCTACATAAGCGTGTAAAAAATTGTGAACCACTGTAAAAATAAGACTAGGGTGATCGATTTCCAAATTAGACAGCCCAGCCAGCAAAAAGAAGAGGGAAAAGAGAAAATGCACAAATGAAAGGCAAAGAAAAAATATAAAATAAAATATCAGTCACAGGTCCAAACACCTCAGTGATCCCAGTAATAGGAATGAGTTACAGTCCCCGGTGGAAGGTCAAAGCCTTTCACATTGGTTAAAAATATATGTGTGTGTGTGTTAAATAAGGCGACAAAGAAAATACCAAGAAGGTAAAACATTCAATCAGGCAAATGCTAGCAAAAGAAAGCAGGGATATAATGGCGGGAAATAACTCACTGGCAATCGCAAGAAAGAAAAAAAATGAAATAAACTTAATGAGAAATGTGCATGATCAACTTGAAGAAAACCTTAGTGAAGGATGAATAAATAAAAGAAAACCTGGAAAGACACATTATGATTTCTGGATTGGAAGATTTAATACTAAAAACATGCCAATTCTCCCCCAAATTAATCTACAATTTTACTGTGATGCCAATGAAAGTCCCAACAGGATTTTTCCCCCCAGAACTTGAAAAATTAATTCCAAAGTTTATATTATAAAGAAAGATCCTTGAGAACACAAACGAATTTGTGAATAACACAAAAATGAAAAGGAACTCATGAAAATGATGTGATATTGAAATGGGAATAGACAAATCATGCAAGGGACTAGAATGAGCCCAGAAGAAAAGTATGTATCTGTGGGAATCACTGAAGAAAAGATGAGCCAGTTGCCAAAAGTGAGGATATGAGTAGCTGTAAGTTAGGAAAAGAATGATGGAGACAGCCCTGCCCCTGGCTGTTGTGTATGGTTGCATAAGGTGTGTGTTATGCACACTGTGGTGTAGAATGGCATGCCCTCTCCAACATGCCCACCTTACTCCAGGCACAAAAATAAATCCCAAAAGGATGAAAGAGCTAAAGCTAAGATACGGAATTATAGAAGCATTACAAGAAAACAGAGAATAATATTTCTGTAACAAGACCTAAAACTCAAAGTGAGCTCATGAAAATTAGAAATTTTTATAGGAAAAGACAAATGACATAAACAACAGGAAAAGGCAAGTGAACGACTCTGAAAAATGCAATAAATTTAACAAAAAAAATTAATGTGCAGGGTACTCAAAGTTTCTATGAGTCCTTAAGTAAATCCATCAACTCAGTAGAAAACATGGGCAAAGGATACAGCAGGAGATTCACCGAGGAAGACAGGCAACTCACCAGTACGCATCTGTAAAGACTAGCGATCAGAGAAATTAAAATAAACACCAGAAAGAGATACAATTTTTCATCCAGCAGAATGGTCAAATTGGGTGAAGAAGTAGGAGAATGTGCCGTGTCACATGTTCTTGTAGAGAGTGTAATTTGGTGAAACCTTTTTAGAAGACTATTTGGAAGTATCTGTGGACATGGAAAATGTGCCCTTGGACTCAGTAACAGTATTTGTAGGACTCTAGTCATGCATACGTGCAGGAAACTGTATGTACAAAATAGTACTTCATTGCCTGTACAGAGTGAGGATTTGAGCCCCGTCCTCAAATGTTTATCAATAAATGTGTGGTTAAGCACTCAGGGCACAGCCACACTATGATTCCCAATGCAGCCATCTTGAAAATGACTTAAGCTTAGAGTCTCCAAGAGACACTGTCACTTCCTTCACATTCTGTTGGTTAAAGCAGGTCACAGGGTCAGCCCAGATTCAAGGAGAGGGGGCCACCCAAGAGTGTGAACACGAGGGGGCTTGGTTCACTGGGTGCCCTCTGGAGACAGAGGGCACAGGGAGGAGAGGAAGATGATGCAGTGGGAAGGAGGAACAGGAAAGGAGGGCTTTATCTCTGAAAACGTCTGTAATGTTTAAACATTTTGTAACAAAATGTGTTCATTTACTACTTGTACAAAATAATGAAGAATTAAAGATATTTTCCACCAGTAAAAAAAGACCACGCTTGAGCCAGCCCCGATGGCCTAGTGGTTAAGGTTTGGCGCATTCCGCTTTAGTGGACTGGGTTTGGTTCCCGGGCATGAAACCCCACCACTCATCTGTCAGTAGCCATGCTGTGGCGGCAGCTCACATAGGAAAACTAGAAGAATTTACAACTATGCACAACTATGCACTGGGGCTTTGGGGAGGGAAAAAAAAAAAAAGAAAGAACTGGGTTCAAATCCTGGCTACTTTACTTAAAAAAAAAAAATGCTTTATAAAATTGGACCTCCACACTACGACGCGGAATTGATCACAAAGTGATCAAGGACGTCTGGTCACTCTAATTACAAGGGATCTGGAGCCACCCTCCTTCATCCTCTGGAGAGCCACCCTGTTCTGTAGACGCCATGGGGAGTGAGGTGGTTAGTGAGACCAGCCATGTCCCTCAGGTGGGCTACTCCTATGACAGGTGTCATTGAATTCCATCCCCCGGCCTAAGCAATCTGTCAGGGATGAATGTGTGACCCCAGCCACAGTCCTGGGGCTTTGCTGGAACTGCCTGGACCATCTCCCGTCCAGGAGTGACACAGTACAGCGCAGCTTTTGAGAGCTGCACAGCTAGACATAACTGCTCCTCAGTCCCAAACCTTCCCAGCCAGAGAGGGTGGGAGAATTTATGAATCATTAACCCTGTGATTTCTACCCTCAGTGACTATTAGAGGCACCTTCTAAAGTTCATTTGGAATTATGGGGTGCCCAGGCCCTGGGGGTCTAGTGGTTAAGATCCAGTGCTCTCATCAACATGTCCCCAGTTGGTTTCCCAGTCAGGGCACCACACCACCCGTCTGTTGGTTGTCACATTGTGGTGGCTGTGTGTTGCTGTGATGCTGAAAGCTATGCCACCGGTATTTCCAATACCAGCAGGGTCACCCATGGTAGACAGGTTTCAGCAGAGCTTCCAGACTAGACAGACTAGGAAGAAGGACGTGGCCACCCACTTCCAAAAAATTTGGCCATGAATACCCTAGGAATAGCAGTGGAGCATTGTCTGACACACTGCAGGAAGGTGAGAGACCAGATAGGGTTCAGTTCTGCTGTCCACAGTGTCCCTAGGAGTTGGAATCAACTCGTGGGCACTAACGACAACTGGCTTGTTATTTTCAAGCATGGCCTATAAATAGGGATGTCATCCATACTACACCTGTAGAAAAGCCTGTTATATCTCGATTATTTTGTTATTAGCGTACTAATTTGCCCTTTAGCCTTCTGGTACTGGACCAAAAAAAGTGTCTCTTAATTACTTTAAAATACCTAAGTAATCATTAAATTGCAGCTATTAAAAATATAAGCATTTGTTTGCTAATTACATGTAGAATCTCCTACATTGTTTGTGTGGCAATTAATAGGCACTTATCTGCACCTGTTAGGATGCTCAGGTAAGGAGAAATTGAACAGGTCTCACTGCGCCTTCGAGGATCTTGTGGCTTACAAGTCACGCCTGTGAAAGCCAGACCACGGGGCGGCAAAAGACACGCACCAAAGCCAGGACAAAGGATAACTGCTGGGAAATCGAAGAAGGGACCATGGAGCAGCATCCATACGAACTGCACGTCTGGGGCAGTGGATCTCAGTGGGGTCCCCAGCCAGCAGCACTGGCATCATCTGGGAACTTAGACCTGCAGGCTCGGAACCTCCTGCAAGCTACCCAGGGATTCTCCAGTCCACTCAAGTCTGAGATCGGTCTGTATAGGGACTGATCTAACTTTCCAAGCTTTCTTTATCTGATCAGTGTTGTATGCAGGCTGCATAAGTTCAAATCTTGGTTCTTCTATTTAATAGTTGTAGCCTTAGATTTTTAGTATCTTTTTCTTAAATTAAATCTCCCTGAGCCTCGCTTTCCCTAAATGAGAACATGGATGATGTTATCTACTTTCTGGATTTGTTGTAGGTATAAGACCCACCTGTACAGTGTCTCAAACGACACCTGGCACACCATGTGGCTTGAGATACCAATAATATTATTACATGCACATGTTAGTCCAGGTTCCTAGGGGCACCTTCAAACACGTGGCTGAGGGCTCAGCTACAGTTCACACTTAGCTAAAAAGGGCATACGTTTTGGTGTATTATATTTCTTCAAACTCTAGATTACATTGAGAGTCCCAGAATGTTATGGCTTTTAGATTGTGGGGAAGGAAGAAAATTTCCTCTACCCTTATAGGTTCTTCTGGCTGATCTAAGAATTAAATTTAGGCAGATTAATGGGAGAAAATCAAATTTAAATGCATATGTGCAGGAACCCCACATACATGAGAGGGTCAGAGACATAAAGGTAAAGTGAGGTCTATATGCCATCTTGCACTGAGGAATGGGACAAGGGCCTGAGGCTTCAGGGGGAGGAGGTAATTCATGGGACAATAAGAGGTTTTCCCTGCCGTACAGATGAGTCATAAATGTATTTCCAGTAACAACTCTTCTTATGGGCAGGGCCCCCAATTTAAATTCTTTAAAGGAGAGGTAAAAGTTTCCCGAGGCCGCAGGGTCTTGCCCGCCTGTAGCTCAACATAGTCCACATGCCAAAGTGGCACATCCTAGGAGGTCTGTTCTGAACACCTTCAGGAGCCTCCTGCTTCCTTCAATCATCCCTGGACACACAACCCCGTCTGAGGGCATCAGAAACTCCAGAGCTTAGGAAGCCGATGGCATAACGGTGGTAGACGGACTTTGTGAAAACCGAAGTTCATATTAAAATGAAAGAATTCCAATCAAGTTTCTGAGGTCTTTCTTCAGGAAACAGCGAAATATGGGCAAACAGCACTGTTATTAAAAATAATAACTCAAGGGCACAGAATAAAATTAGCTTTCTGAATGAGAAACATTAAAAGCAAAAGCATCGAGGGGCGGAGACCGAGTTCCCGTAACAGAAAGGGGGATGGCACTGACGGAATAAACTGAGCTGGCTTGTTCAAGAATTCAAGGAAACGAGGGGAGTGTGTGGGCAAGAAACAGAGCCATCAGAAAAGAGCTACAGCTTGCAAGAGTCCTATTCACTGGGGCAAGGGGAAAGTAAAGGAAAATGCTACTCCTTCGACACATCAGAAAACAACGATAACCGCCAACAGCCCTAAGACAAAAGCCATTGTTTTATAAGAGTCTTGATACAGACAGTTCTCTGCAACTGTGGGTCTGAGCTGCTGCAAATGCACGGAAAGGGAGGAAGCCAAACAGAGTTGGGAAGGATTCGTCACAGACGTGTCACCCTCTACAGACCTGGTGGGCCTCGCCTCACCCTGGAGAGCCGTGGCTCCTGTCTCAGGGGTCTGCAGAAACAGACATGGGAGAGCCGCGGCCGTGAGCAGCCCGAGGGCCAGGGTGACATCAGAACTGTCCTTGCGGCTCTGGCAGCACGTCTGTCCTTCCCTGCCCCACCCCCCAGTCTTAGGGGGTGAAGGAGGTGGGCGAGAGGGGGACACGATGTTGGAGCCGGAATTGCAGAAAGTCCTCATGGGATCCGGGAAGTTAGGGACAGAGGCGCCCAGATCCAATAACAGCAGAAAATTGTCCAGCGTTTGGGACTCGAAGGAGAGCCAGGAGCCAGAGGGGCCTTGCAGCGCTTGCTGCACTCTGCCGCCCCGAAGACACCAGGCCCCAAAATTAACCCCACTCTTGCGGCTGCTTGGAACGTCCGGGACCCAAGGGGCAGAGCCTTTGCAGTGCTCCTTAGCATGTCAGTGCGCTTCGAAAACTGCAAATCAATACACAGATTACAAATATGTCCCTCACTCTTCAGGGAGAGGGAGGAAGCACCGTGCCCTCCACTGGGAAGCGTCCAGCCTGTCAGAGCCGGAGGCACCCTTCCTGGGGCCTGGGGCTGGGTTGCGTCACAAGCCCGGTGTTGCTGTTCAGCACCACAGCTGGACCTGACCCATTCCCAAGGGTTTGATTTAAAGAAAGACAAAGTATAGCTTGAAATTCCATGAACCTGAGAAATCATAAGGTAAATCATAACAAAATATGTGTGAAAATGCTAGAAAAAAAAAAAAAAGAAAAAAAAAAGAAATGAAAAGAAAAAGCCAGGCAATATTGGATTTATTTAAAATAATAATAATCCAAACTGACAAATTCCTTCTTTTTCCTCAAGTTTTCTCTGCCTAACCAAACACACATTCATGCTTCTGTGTGTGTGTGTGTGTGCGTGTGTGTGCATGTTTGATTATATAGAAAAAAGATGAGGCAAGACCCACAGCTGGCATGTCACAGGGATGATGCTGAGGGAGGGAGGTGGCCTTGTACTTTTATTTCACACCTTTCGGGACTGTCGGAGGTGTTTCGAAATAAGTATGCATTTACTCTTTTTTTTTTTTAAAGATTTTATTTATTTATTTTTTCCCCCCAAAGCCCCAGTAGATAGTTGTATGTCATAGCTGCACATTCTTCTAGTTGCTGTATGTGGGATGCGGCCTCAGCATGGCCAGAAAAGCGGTGCATTGGTGCGCGCCTGGGATCCGAACCCGGGCTGCCAGCAGCAGAGCGCATGCACTTAACTGCTAAGCCACGGGGCCGGCCCACATTTACTCTTATAATAAAAATATTTTTAAAAATATTTGTATAACCATACAGAAAATAATTTCGCTTTACATGGAAAGAGGGTCTAAACAGTGCTTTTGCTCCCGAAACTTCATTTCTGAAGTTATAACATAAGGAACAGATCTTAATTACCCCTACCCCCCAAAGCTTCATGCACAAAGATGCTCTATCAACCGTCATTTATTACAACAAGAAGGACACAAACGAAGCCCCCCTCAGGGGCTGGCGGTCAGTGCTGTCGAGCCACTGGATGGACTACGTCATCAACGCCTATTTATGAAGACTACACAATTACTGGGGAAAAGGACGTGAGGTAGTCAATGAAAAAAACCCAAATTATATACACAGCATGATTACAACCAAGCCTTTCAAAATCTACATGTAAAGAAATGGAAGGAATTACACCAAAACGTTCATCATGAGAGCGAACATTTATTGAGCACTCACTGTGTGCCGGCGTCGTGCTGACACTTGAGAGGTGATCCCTGTAACAGCCCCACGCGACAGGCACTATCACCAGCTCCTTTCCACAACGGGGAAACGGAGGCGGAGTAGGAATGTGGAATCTCCAGAAGACGCCCAGGTGGCCACCAAACGCGGGAGGATGAGCTAAACTTCCTCAGTACTCAAAGCTGTGCAATTTAAAACCACAACGAGAGACTGAAAATTGGCAAAAATTGGAACATTTAATGATATCAGTGTCGGTGGAAGAGAGATGAAACAGTGCTCATTCACTGTCGGTAGAACCGTAATCGGTACAAGCATTTCAGAGAATGACTCAAAACTTTAGATGTGCACTCTTCTCTTTTGATCCAAAAACTTCTCCTGTGAGAAATTACTTGAGGGAAATTCTCACATATTTTACGAAAGGACATGTGCAAAGATTTTCACTGTGTAGTCATTTGTATTAGCAAGAAATTAAATAAATCATGATCAATCCAAGCAATAACTAAAAAGGAAAAGATTGATCTACTTTGGAAAGATCTCTGAGGCAAGTGAAATAATAATAAAATTATAATAATAATAATAAAGCTCACCTCAGGAAAATATGCACACTATGATACCATTTATGTTAAAGCTGAAAAGGGAAAACCCACAAAACTACATAGTTCTAGTGGCACACGTCTGCAAGTCTGCACGTATGCACAGAAAGGTCTGCAAGAACGGCACCAAACTGGTAGCTGCTGGGACCGCTGGGAAGGAATCTGACACCTGACGCTGGTGAAGAGGAACTTGGGCTTTTTCACTCCGTACATGACTTAGGTGTTACAACAGGAATGTATCCGTGTACATTACTATGTAAATAATTACATCACTAAAGAGCAAATCAAAGAAATTGTTGCTTAGAGTGAAGGTTCTCAACTTGAGCGTCGCTGCAAGCACCTGGAGGGCTCGTGAAGCCCAGGGTGCGGGCCCCACCCCGAGTTTCCAACTGGTATGTCTGGGTGGGGCCTGATGCCGACGTCTGTTCAGAGGCCACCCTTGGAGAACCCGTGCCTCTGAGAGGTGGCATGCTGAGCTTACAGCATCACAGGAGGAGCCAGCATTTGAACTCCGACCACCTCAGGTCAGACCCTGGCTCTTGATCTCAATTGCCTGCTGCCCAGGGCTGTCTTTGCTTGGTAGGATTAAGGATGATTTATTTTCTGACCTTTTTCTTTTTTTTTTTGGTGAGGAAGATTGGCCCTAAGCTAACATCAGTGCCCATCTTCCTCTATTTTGTATGTGGGATGCCACCACAGCATGGCTTGACAAGTGGTGCATAGGTCCATGCCTGGGATCCGAACCCACGAACCCCAGGCCACCAAAGCAGAGTGCACAAACTTAACCACTACGCCCCCAGGCTGGCCCCTCACCATTTTTTTAAAATATATTTTTTAAATATACTTATTGGATTTTTAAATATAATATCAACTCATCCTGAAAATCCTAAAACTATACTTTCTGTATTTTCCACAGTTCATAAGCTTTGGTAATTCACGGCATTGGTAATTTTTTTAAAATTACATAAGGAGCCCCCTTTGTCTCAATGAAGCATCTGCCTGAGACGGGGACTTCCTGGTGTGAACCCGAGCTGAGCTCTGAACAGGACGGGGTGGAGGACACGTTCTCACTCCATTTATGATGGACTTACGGCACTGGCAAGGACATATCCTTTCCCTAACAGTGGGCGTCATCCTGAAATACGAGGAGGCTTAACTAAGCCAAGGAAATTAAGAAGGAAATGAATTTACATTATACTTGAGAAAAAAAATTTCTGTTTGAAAAACTAATGAAGGTTCTGGACAACGTTGGCAGTCTGCATGCACACGGCACCACCTCCTTCCACTCAGTCCCCAGTAGTGGCAGAAGGGCTATAGAGACCGGATGAATCCCTAATTACAGTGGAGAGCAGAAGAAAGGGCCTGTGGGTGGACCAGCCACATCAAGGCTCCCCTGACAGAGGAGAGCTGAGCAGAAGAGGACTAAGAAGGCAGTCACAAACACCATGCCCGCAGCAGAGGACTGGCACAGGGGCACAGACGCCCCGGGAGCTCGCTGCCTTGTGCTGGCCTCATCCTGGTTCCTGAGCCAGTCGTTCACAGGGGAGAGTGATTACAGTGATGGGCGTAGAGCAATCAAGACCACCCCTGAAGTACATTGTTGCTACTCACGTGGGAGGAGCAGATGGATGCTGGGAACCCACGACACAGACACCAGCAGCACAAAAGGACAAAGAGACGGGATGAGTGGAAGAAAACTTAGGAGAGATGGAAGGTAGATGGAGACATTCCAACCCCCATCAAATATGAGATGCAGACATGAGAATACAGAGAAGAGGAAATAGAGAAAATTTTCCCAGAACTGAAGACCCAAGTCCTCCTTTGAAATGTTCCACCAAGTGCTAAACAAGCACAAATGGACAAAAACTTCTGTGTCTTGGTGTAATGTCAGAACAACAATGATAAAGAGAAAATTCTAGAAGGTTCAGATGTAGGTGAGGAGTATTTGATTACTTAAGAAAGAATTAGACACAACAATGTGAATGTACTTAATGCCACTGAACTACACTTAAAAATGGCTAAATGGTAAATTTTATGTTATGCGTATTTTACCACAATTTAAAATACATATATACAGGGGTCTGGCCCTGTGGTGTAGTGGCTAAGTCCAGCATGCTCCACTTTGGCAGCCCAGGTTCAAGGGTTCGGACTATACCACTCTTCAAGCCATGTTGTGACGGTGACCCACATACAAAAGAGAGGAAGACTGGACAGATGTTAGCTCAGGGGGAATCTTCCTCAAGCAAAAAATAAATAAATAAATAAACAAAATAAAATACATATATACACAGATAAAAAGAACGAGCAGAAGGACAACAGACTTCTCATCAGCAACTTTGGATGCAAAAAGACAATGGAACAACATCTTCAAAACTCTGAGGGAAGATAATTTTTGATAATTTTTGAAACCAGAATTCAACACCTATACTGTAGGGGTGAGGGAAAAGTAGAGAACATCCTCAGATATGCATAGATTCAGAAAGTTTTCCGCACAGAAACTCACTCTGAAAGAATTACTTGAGGTTGTGCTCAAACAAGAATTAAAATAAATCCAGGGGCCAGCCCGGTGGCTCAAGCAGTTAAGTGCGCTTGCTCTGCTGTGGCAGACCGGGGTTCATGGGTTCGGATCCCGGACACACACCGATGCACCGCTTGTCAAGCCATGCTGTGGCAGCGTCCCATATAAAGTGGAGTAAGATGGGCATGGATGTTAGCCCAGGGCCAGTCTTCCTCAGCAAAAAAAAGAGGAGGATTGGCAGATGTTAGCTCAGGGCCGATCTTCCTCACATAAATAAATAAATAAATAAACAAACAAATAAATAAATAAAATCCAAAAAAAAAGAAATGGGAAACAAGACACAATATTTAGTAATCAATGAAATCAACTAAGTCTAAGTGTCTTGTGGTTGTGTTTTAAGATAATAATAATCTGGAACTGAAGTCCCGTGTTGACACGGGAGGTAGAATGAGCATTGAGAGGGAGGATGGCAAAGAAGGGAAATGAGAGGAGGGGAGGCTCCCATCCCCTTTGGGCTGGGACACTGATTAACTTCAGATATCAGAGCTAGTTTTAGAAAAATACTAGTTTAACCTTGTGCATTATATTTTAAGGTAATTTCAAGTGGCAAAGACACAAATGAAAGGCGGCCGATGTCATCAGTCATCGGGTAAATGCACAGTGAACCAGGACGCATGCGCTCCACACCCACCAGGGCTGTAAAGTGGCAATACAGTCACGAGTGCGGGGAGGATGTGGAGCAACAGGAACTCTCTTTCACTGCTGGCAGGAGTGTAAATTGGAGCAAACACTTGGGAAAACTGTTTGGCATCTTCTTCCAAAGCTAAACTTGTGCATACCTTATGACCTGCAGTCCCACTCTGAGAGAAATGAATCCATACGTCCAAAAGAAATGTGCAAAAAATATTTACAGCAGCACTATTCACAAGAGCCCCAAACTGGAAAGAAAACCAAATATCCATCAACAGTGTGATGAATAAATAAATTGTGATATATTCGTGAAATATGGTGACGACACGGCAGTGAGGCGAGGATGGAAGAACTCAACTACACCCAACAGCACATCTCTAACTGGCCAAGAAGGCCCTTCGACCACATCATTCATCTGGTAAATGTTGGCTGAGCTCCACTCTGTGCCAAACACTAGTCCAGGCACTGGGTAGGACGCCAGACGACACGACAGGTGAGGTCCTGCACGACTGAGGATGCACTCTAGCCGGGAAAGTCGGTCATAAATGTGGATAAATGATCGGTCTCTCCTTCACCTATCTTTTGGGCTTCACGTGCCAACGCCCCACCCATACTCCTGTCAAACCACACTTTTCATCCCCACCTTCTCCATCCCAGCCTGTCACAGCTCCCGTGTCCCCATATGTGATTCCTCCTACCTGCAATCCCTTCCTCCCTCTCCTCCCTCCGCTCTTCCCTTCTCTGAGCCCTTCCAGTCCTTAATGATCCATATGGAATATCAGATACAGAGAAAGCGCCCCTCCATGCCCGAGTGATAACCTGCCTTGTCTCGTGGGAGCACTCTCTGTGTTCTGTTGCCGTGGACTCTTTGCCTGTTTGCACAATGCCTTTCACACTTTTATCACATCACAATGCTTGGCACAGAGAATGTAAGACGGATGTGTTGCCGAAATTCAACATAGAGAACCTTTAAACCTTTAAGGCTCTCTAGCATTACCATCCCCTCCCTACCTGTCAATTTCCTAACACCCCCACTGGCCTCCAAAACATTGTTAGGGCCCTACGTCATTGTCCCCAAACCCAGCGCTGGCTCAGCACCCGTTTACACATTCTGTCACCCAAAGCAACCTGCAGGACTGTGTCTTTGTTCCTCTTTGCACTCCTAATGCCTCACCTGTAACAGGTACAAAATAAATGTCTGTTGAACGTATTCACCAAGGGCTAATGAAGTTAAAGGAGCTTTCAACACCCCTCCAGCGATCTGAGCTAGAAAGCTTATAACACTTCATTTGATAATGCAGGAATCTCATGAATGCTAATTTTTTCATTAACTTTTTATTTCACTTATTAGCACCAATTTGTACTGGTTTGTGACATGTAATGTACTTGAACATTCTCTCACAGCATTTCCCTGAAATTATACTGGAATTTAGATATTTTGCTGTTAAATAGGCCTTTCCCCTTAGCTATATTAATCCAAATGAGTGTCTGAGACTGTGAATTTGTGGCTAAAGAAAAAAAAAAAAGGCCAATCTTAGCAGAGGAAGAAAGGAGCAAAAAGTGCATTATATTTACAACAAATATGGCTGTAATTATTTCAAAATAAAAAGTTTAAAAAAAGACAAATTCAGGAAAGAAAAAAGTAAACTATAACACTATTGCTATAAATTTCAACATTTTCTCTCAGCTTAACGTAGGCGCCGATTTTTCCGCATCTAGAGTAATACCGGGAATGGGTACAGGTCACATTCAGTTGGGGCTACACGTGCATTTCCTAAAAGATCAGTAAGTTGACATTTTCCCAATTGAATCACATGCTTAGAGTTTCCAATGAATTATAATATTAAGATGCATATACAGTCTTTGAGTTAATTATCTAATCTTAAGTCTAAATGTTAACTGCACTTTTAAGCCAAGTCTACCATGATTACACGATTCAAGCACAATTTATTTCGTGCTTCTATGTGCCAAGCACCCAGATACACAAGTGAACAAGAAAAATCACTGACTTCAAATCTCACTCCTCTGCCTCCTGTTATTTTAAGTCACGAGACCGGAGTTCTATGAGAGGCACATACACGTCACTTTCCCTGGCTGGCAAACGACAAGGCCTTGTAAAGCCTGCATCTATTTCTGCTTGATAGTCAGACGAGAGTGGACTTTGGACTTATATGGCCCTAGGTTACAGACCCACCTCGTGGCTGAACACCCATGTGAACCTGAGCAAACCACCGGGCCTTGTGGAGTCTCTGTTTGCTCATCTGTAGAATGGGACTACTGTGAGAAATACACGAGATGGCATGGATAACACTGTGCATAATTGATGCAAAGATACAGACTGTATACTGAACATCGACTGTTCATCCACAGCACCCCCTGTGATAAATATTTCCAACTGGCTTTCTGTAAAGCTTGCACCGACTTACACGTCCACTCACAGTGTGTGGGAGCACCTCTCCCTCCCTCTTGCCAACTCTGCAGGAGGTCATTTATTTTCATCTTGTTATTTATCTGAATATTGTCATTTTTACAATGAACTCTATTGCTTCAGAAATGAGATTTTATTTACATTTTAATGCCAAGTCCCTTCCACCTCATCTTAGGAAATAACGAGAGGTGTAATGAGAAAAGGCACGGCCTCTCCCACCCCTCCTGAGGCCATTCACACTAGGCCCCTGATTTCTAGAACACTTTCCTCCCCTCCTCATCTACACAATCGCTACTTACATTCAGACCTCAGATCCTTGATGGAATCAAGTCCCCACTTGCCTCTGGTTCCTTTTATTTAACACGGCTGCATCTTTTACAATTATTTTTTATTGAGATATAACTTGCATGCCATAAAAATTCATCCTTTAAAGTGTACAATTCAGACATTTTTAGTATGTATAGTCACAATATTGTACAACCACTATTTAATGCCAGAACATTTTCATCGCCCCCAAAATAAACCTGGATAGGGACCCATTAGCAGTCACTTGTCATCCTCTCCCCAGCTCCTGGCAACCACTAACCTACTTTCTGTCTCTACAGTATTGCCAATTCTGGACATTCTATACAGATGGAATCATACAGTATGTGCCCTTTGTGTCTGGCTTTTTTCACTCAGCTCAATGTTTTTCAAGTTTCATCCATGTTGCAGCATGTGTCAGCACGTCACTCCTTTTTATAGCTGAACACTATTCCGTGATATGGATACACCACTTCCTGTCTGTCCATTCAGCAGTTGATGGACATTGAGTTGTTTCCACTTTTTGGCTACTGTGAAGAATGCCGCTGTGAACATTCACGGATGAGCTTCTGTGTGAACACGTTTCAGTTCTCTTGAGTATCTAGCTAAGAGTGGAATTGCTGGGTCATGTGGTAACACCACGTTAAACATTTAGAGGAACCGCCAGTTTTCCAAAGCACATGCAGCATTTTACATTCCCACCAAACGTATGAGTTCCAATTCCTCCACATCCTCACCACCAACACTTGCTATTGTACATCTTTTTTATTTTCGCTGTCCCACGGGGGGTGAAGCGGTGTCTCACTGTGTTTTTGATTTGCATTTCTCTGTAACTAAATGACTAAAGATGTTGAGCATCTTTTCATGTGATTAGTGGCCACCTGTATGTCTTTTTTGGAAAGATGTCTATTCAAATCCTTTGCTCATTTTTTAGTTGGGTTATTCTTCTTTTCATTGTTGAATTGTAATAGTTCTTTATATATTCTGAATGTCAGTCCCTTGTCAGACATATGATTTTCAAGTATTTTCTCCCATTCCGTGGTTGTCTTTTCACCTCTCGATAGTGTCCTCTGAAGCACAAAAATTTTTCATTTGGATGAAGTTCAGTTTATCTATTTTTCTTTTGTTGCTTATGCTTTTGGTCTCATAGCTAAGAAATCATTGCTTACTCCAAAGTCACAAAGATTTACTCTTGTATGTTTTCTATGAGTTTTATGCTTTTAGTACTTCCATTTGGGTCTGTGATCCATATTGAGTTAATTTTTATATATGATGTGAGAAGGGGTCCAACTTCATTCTTTCCTATGTGGATATTCAGTTGTCCCAGCACCATCTGTTGAAACGACAATTCTCCCTTGAAGGGTCTTGGCACTCTTGACAAAAATCAATTGACCACAAATGTGAGGGTTTATTTTTGGACTCTCAATTCTATTCCATTAATCTATATGTCTATACCCAGGCCACTATCACATAATTTTGAAATCAGAAAGTGTGAGTCCTCTAACTTTGCTCTTCTTTATCAAGATTGTTTTGGCTATTCTGGGCATGGTTGCATTTTTAAATTATTTATTAGTTATTTAATTGTCTCTACTTAATAAGTTTGTTTGATTATTCAGTTAGTTTCTGACTTCTTCACCAGAATGTAAGCTCCATGAGGGCAGAATCCACAGCTGTTTTTTAATCCCCAATTGTATCCTTAGCACCTGTACGAAGTCTGACATGTTACATAAACTCATGCAATTTATTAAATAAATGAATAAATAATTGAACACTCGTTTTTTTGTAATCATAAATATTGAAAACAGCCTAAATATTCAAAAATTTAAAAAATATTTACGCAAATTATAATACATTAATGGGATCAAATATTATGCAACCATTAAAAACCATGTCTTTCAATAACATTTAATGATTTGGAGAATCATTGAGCCTGATCTAAATTTTGCATAAATGAAAATAAGGGCTGAAAAAAGTCATGGAAATTTTAATAGAGTTATCATGGAAGATTGTGATGACAGGTGATCTTAATTTTTTTTATGTTTTTCTCTATTTTCTACTTATTCTATTATTAGCATGTGTTGCTTTCGTAAAAGAAAGCTAAACATTATTAACTAAAAGTATCCCCATTCAGTAAGTTGTGAATAGACTTCTGGATTTGCAGTAACCGTCCATTCTCTTCCTAGGATTTTGTTGTTAGTGGAGCCGACCCCCTGTGACTTGAATGTATTCAGATTCTATAAGGGGAGGTGGCCACATGTGATGAACTGTTCTCTGGGGAACTAGGATTAAGATGTGGGGTGTAAACTACACTATAAACGAGCCCCCACCCGCATCTCACTCTGACTTGGTAGATTGTCACTCAACAGCCTGTGAGAGCCCAAGGCCCAGGGTGGGCTCCGAACGTCACCTCTTTCCTCCAAATCCCTCAGCAGGCTCTTCTCCCCAGTGGTGACCATGGTCCTGAACACAGGTAAGTGCCACTACTCACGCCATCAGACAGAGTTCAAGTGGCATCAACTTATAGAACACGTGGCAACTTTAACTTCAAGCAAAATTCTTTTCCAGAATTTTTAGGTTTGAAACATCCTTTAGAATTGCTCAATTTAACTGTGGCCCAACCCTCTCAGTGAGTCCACCACTAAGGCCTTCGTTCACCATCTCACAATGTTTAAGTCCACCACTGTCCAGTCGCCACTTGTAGAACACAGCGTACTTCTGTCTGGTATTGCTATCAAATAATTTGAAGGTCCAAAATGACTTGATTTAGTAACACGAAAGTTAAAATTATTTGCTACTAATATTTACATTTATCTGAGAAAAGGAAAACTCTCGATTCCATCAACTAATTAGCCTAATCTACTTTATACAGGATTTTGTATGATTAAAGTTATGTATCTATAAAACTTCCTCTAAAAATAGCCTTGAATTTATTGAAAAGTTGCTATCCACACTAAAGGAATGGGTCATACTCAATAGCGCTAATTTGGCCAACACTGCTAGTATTTTTTCACTTAAAAGGTCATGGACATAACCTGATCAATGGTGGCAGAAGTCAGAATAGTGGATCCTTTGGGAGGGTACTGAATGGTGGGGGCACAAGGGAGCCTAGCGGGACCTGGGAATATGCTCTAGATCTCCGTCAGGTGCTTGAGTGGGTGTGATGTGTGTATGTGCTCACCGAGCTGAACACAAGGTTGCATGGCCTTCTATGTACTCAATAAAAAGGATAAAAGATCATTGCTTTTAACAGAACTCATGAAACTATTTTGTTTTTAATGCTCATCTTTTTCTGATAAATAACGTATGTTCATTCCAAAAATTTGGAAAATACAAACAAGCATCAAAAAATTAAAATCATTTATAATCAACCCACCAAAATAACTTGGCATTACGATAAATGTTGTTTGAAGCCCTAGAACAGCTCAGCTTCTGTTCACCGGCTTACAGGGCAGCTGGCAAGCTCTTCATCAACACTGGTCAACTTCGACACTGACACCAGAAGCTGTGGCCACATAGACACCACCCACCCCCCGTGACATCTGCTTCCAACATCCATGCAGGTTATTTGCAGAAGCTGTGAAGCTGAGAACCCAAAATTGTGGCCAGGAAGAGCCCTCGGTCACTTCCAGCCTTCATCTCATCGAGTCCCAACCTCACGTCCGCCTGGTGGTAACAAGAATGGCGCTGCAGCATCACATCTCGTGGGACAGATTCAAATGAGTGAGGAGGCTGAGCTGACACAGAGCCAGAGTCACAGTCTTATGACATGACAACGCTCTCTCTTGAATAAAGCAAGTGAATAATCAGCCTCTGACTGAAGGTGGAGGCCGGCCCTGACTCGTGGGACTTTGGAGAGGTGAGCTGTGGATTCAACAACAGGGCTGTGATGGCTCTAACAGTGGCCCTTCAGTAAGCGCCTGCCACCTGCCAGGCACTGTGCCAATCCCCCCACACTTACTCCTCCTGAGGACCCTATGAAGACGGTGCTGCCGTCACCCCTATTTTAGACAAGGGGCTTGAGTCTCAGGTGCCTCTACATGGCAGGCATTACCACGGGGAGGGGAAGATTAAGAGTTAAGCAAAGCTCTCCGTGTGTCCAGAGGACCCGGGGCACCTGTTCTTGAGAGTGAAGCCTGACTCCTTCTGAGCCAGAAATGTGTTTCCGGTGTGGCCGGGCACACAAGGCATGTGAAGAACGGAACGCCACAGGACAGCCTTGTGGGAACACATGGGTGGGGATTGACAGAGACAACGACCCACTTTCAGTTCTCCTACCTCCTTTGTCAGATTTTTTTCAACTCCCGTACAGTTAATTCAGGGAAGAAATTAGCCATTTGTTTACATCCGAACCCTATGCCTAAGTTTCCTTAGCTAGTGCGACAGTTCTCTTTTAATCTTTCATCTCACAGAGAAAATTGTATTAATACAAATGTCATATAAGCTTGCATCAAAAGAGCCAGGATGCCTGTGGAAATGTTAGCCGGTGGCGTGTGTCATCCGTCTCATTTACGACGAGGAAGCTGAGTCAGAGAGAGGAAATATGACTGGGGTTTGGTTAAAAGTAGACCACAGCCACGCAATAGGCCACATCTGCTCTTCAAAGTCAAAGGAAAAGAGGAGAGAAATGGTCCAAAAATACACACTGGTATTACAGCTAAAGCCACGTTCCAGCTAATGTGCAAAGGAGGCCTCGCACACCCGCCCTTTTTATTCTAGCGTGGCTCCCTTTCCCACTCCCAACCTCGCTCTGACACTCAACTAGCTGCTGGGTCTTAGAAAATGCATGCTCTCCCCAGAGCATTGGTTTTCTTCACCCCCCCAAAAAAAATAAATAAAAAGATTATTGGACAAGATGGCCTGATGGTCTGTTAGCACCCCTCTGTGTAGCCAACAGCCATGTTCTTAGCCCAGGCAGCCTCTTCTTTCCTGCAGACCCACTAGGCCTGGGCACCCCCAACACCAGGCCTAGTTTTCTTGGACCAGACTCTATCTGGATGCCCCTTGGCTGGAGCCTGCCTCACTCCTTGCTCTCAGGGAACAGCCATCAGCCTGTGGTCTAGACTCAGCAACTGAGAATAGGGCCCACTGTCTCGGAAGCCTTGTCATGACTACAGGACCTGTTGAGACAGCCCGGTTTCATTCTTGCTATTGATGATTGTTGTCTTCTCTCTTTTTATCCCTGTTGGTCTTGCTGGGTTTATGCATCTTACTTATTTTTTTCAAAGTATCAGATTTTTGTTTCATTGATTTTTTTCTTTTGATTTCTGTTTTTTATTTCATTGATTTCTGTTCTGTTATTTCCTTCCTACTGTTTGCTGTGGCTCTATTTTGACCTTTTTTAGTGTCTTCAGATAGACACTTAGGTTATCAGTGGGAGAACTTTTCTCTTTTCCAATGTAAGCATTTGGTGCTATAAATTTCCCTCTCAGCACTCTTCTAGCTGCATCCCATATATTTTGATATGTTGTAGTTTCATTTTCTTTCAATTCTATGTATTTTTTTAATTTCCTGTACAACTTCCCCTTTGTCCCATGGGTTATTTACAAGCTTGTTGTTTACTTTCCAAGTGTTTGCAGATTTTCCTGTTGTCTTTCCTTACTGATTTCTAATGTGATTCCATTATGGCAAGAGAACTCACTCTGTACGATTTCAGTTACTTTAAATTTGGTTAGATTTGTTTTATGGCTCGAAATATGGTCCATCTTGGTGGATGTTCCCCAGGCACTTGATAAGAATGTTTATTCTGCTGTGATTTTGTAGATCACTCTATGTACATCTACTAGATCCTGTTGGTTGATAAGGTCATTCAGTTTGGATATCTTTGCTGATTTTCTGCATAGTATCCTACCAATTGCTCAGAGTGGGCTGTCGAAGTCTCCGACTATAATTGTGGATATATACAAGCATTTTTGTATTTGTTCCATTACGAGAATGTGTTCATATTACACACATATTGTTGCATCACACTTTCCTCACCCAACGATGCCTTATGAAAATCTTTTCCAGTCAATCGTAATTGGACTCTAATTCACTGTTTCAAATGGCTACATATTAGTTCACGGTGTGAATGCACCAGAACTTATTCCACCATTCTATTGTGGGACATTCTTTTTGTTTGATGGGTGGCATAATTCCCAGTGATGATTCCACTGGCCTTCTCAATTGCAGTTCTGAGTTTTGGTGACAGAGGCTGATGGTTGGAAACTCACAGTAGTTGAATGCGGTATAGTAAGCAATAGAGGTGGGAGGGGGGTCACAGAGATGAGTCTACATTGAGCCTTTTAATAAAAGGAAGTGTGACTTTGAAAATTGTCAATAACACCACTTGTAGGTCATAACAAACAAGCGGTAAAGAAAGTCCTATCATTCTTTCTTGGAAAAAGGAGCAGTTGTATCTTAGACAAAGATGAATTTATCTCTCAGTTGTGCAGGCATATGAACTAAGGGCCAAATTATTCTTAGGACAGGACAAAACTCTAAAAATAGAATATATACCAACCCAGCCAGAACTGCAATTCCACCAAATTCTTCACATGAGCAGAATCTCTTACATGTAATTTACAAACTGGGATGTAAATAGATAAGAGAATCCAGGACATAGTGAGATCAAGACCATTGACGGAGTGAGAAAGGCTTAGCCCGGAGAGGAGAAGGCTAGGGGAACACACCTCCAGCTCCCTCGAGGACTGCCACCTGGTAAGGAAGGTCAGTCCTACCAACGTCACCAGATGGAGGGGTCATCGAGAGCAGTCCAGCAAGGGCCTTGCACTGCACTGGTCCCTCCATTAAACAGAAAGCGTTCAGACTCAAGAGGCTACAGCTCGTGCAACTGACAACTGGCAGCTGATATCTCGGCCTCCCTCAGACTGTGCCAGTCTGTGGTACAGCGTCTTCCCATCCCCTGGGCAAACGCAGTGCCCACTCCTGCCTCCAAAGCACTTCTCACTCTGATTCTCCTGCCCTGAACATCCTCCAGTCTCCACCTACCCAGATCTGGACAGTCTTTCAGGACCCAGAAAAAATCCCACCCCTCTGTGAAGCCTTTCCTGATAACTCCAGCCCACCTCTGATCTCCCACCGTGTCACTAGCCCTTACCGAACACGAATCTTTCTTCCTTTTTAAAATGGAGCAGCTTTTCCTGCTCAACTGGGTCTCAAGTTCCTTTTGGAAAGCCGCCCTGCATCTCTTTCAAAATCCACAATACCTTCCCCAGGACAAGGCACGTAATTGAGCCCTCAAAAAATACTTGTTGGTGCATTCATTTACCTTGCTCTTTTTCACAAATCCATGCACTTTAATTAGAGGTGGGGTACAGGGAAGTGTTCAGGAGTTTAGCTTTCTGTTTGGAACGTCCTGGTGAAATTTTGCTATACAATATTTTAACTTAATAATGATCACTCATGGCTCTCATTAAAGTTGATTCTCTTACTGAAACCCTCTTGTAATTAGCTTTAAAGAGAAAGGGCAGGAAAAACAGAATTCCTGGGTCTGCTAATAATGCTCCCCCTCATGGAACAGCCTGTAAAGACTTTGGGCAGGCTGGGTCATACATCACGGCTCACAGAAAGGACAATTACCAAGGAATTTTTAAACAGAACAGAGTTCAAAATGTGCCTCTCTGGAGCTACATTCTTAATGACCAACAATACACAGGTGGGCCACAGGGTACCCTCCTGACCACTCTCTTGTGCTCTGTCACACTCCCCAGTGTCCTGCAGCCACCTCGACTCCTGCATCGTGACATATTAAGTGTTAATCACAGGCTCTTGCCCCAGGGAAGTCTTGGAAGAGCCGGCTGACCGCCCTTCCCACAACTCATGGCCTTATATCACACACATGTGACCCCCTCTAGAGAATGATTTCCGCGAAAGCAGAGACCACTTAATTCATCTTGGGGTCCCAGGGGCCAGTGGCAGGCAGCCAGTGGGCTCCCACTTAGTGTGGACTGAATCGATAACTGCAAAGACAAGTCCACAGAGCTGTGGAGGTCCTGAGAAGAGATCACTGACTGTCCTCATGAGCGAGGCAGGAGGGAAAAGCTGCTGGGTCCTGAAGGTGAGCAGAGCACTATTCTAGGCCAAGATGGGGTGGAGAGAAGGGGTCGAGAGCGGGACAGTCCAGCTAAGGCCAGAGGTGCATCTGGTTTGGGGGAAACAAGTTGCTTCACGGTGCTGGAGTGTCAGGGGTTAGGGAGCAGGAGAGGAAGCTCAGGAGTGAAGCTGAAGCCAAACCGTGAACATTTGTAATAATAATAATAATGAGTCACACTGAATTCTGCACACAAAGGCAGCACAGAGGGCTATCAATTAGGAAGAGGAGACGTGTGTTTTACAAAGATAAATGATTCACCACTTCAACAGGAAAAGGGTGAAAAATATATATTCATCTCACCAAATGCTGAAAAGACCCTTGAAAAATTCAACAACCATTTCAGATTTTTTTTTATTTGGAAAAACTAAGGTTATAGGAAATTTTTCTTAACTTGTAAAGGTGTCTATAACAATAAATTTCCGCCTTAATAAGTTGAGTACAGAAGGACTCACTTTGGAGCCAAGAATGAAAAAGTGACCTTCGCCAATAGAATTGATCATTCTACTCAAGGTCCTGCCAATGTGATAAGAAAAGAAAAGGATTAATATTAGGTAAAACTTATTGTACACACAGGCAAAAATATTTGACCAAGTGGAAAGATTCATGTAGAAGAATGTTCATTATTTTAGTATCTGTGAGAAATTGGAAACTATCTACATGTCTAACAATAGGGAACTGTTTGAACACATTTTAGTACATCCACATATTTGATACTAAGCAAATGCCAAAAAGAATGAGGCAGAATTACAGGTATTAATATTGAAACATTTCCAAGGGATACTAAGTGAAAAGAGCATGTCACAGAACAATATATGTAGAATACTTAGCTTAGTGTAACAGAAAGGAAGAAGAAAAGATAAAAGAAAGGAAGAAAAAGAAAAAGGTATGTATGTGTGCATCTGGAAATATAAATAGTAAACAGTGGATGGTGATTATTTGTGAGAGGAAGAAAATTAGAAGTATTGGGAAGGGAGTGGGGGGAAACTTTGTTTGAAACATTTCAGTGAGACTATATCACATTTTTTATTAAATTTAAAAAGAAGAGTCTTTCCCAAAGCAATAATTTGAAGATCAGCTAGTTTATTGTAATGATCACAGCTAGAAATGGAGAAGGTATGAATCAGGACAAAGGGAAAGGAAAAGAAGAAAGACTGGAAACCCTGCTGAGTAGAAATAGGGTTCAGCGATTGAACAGATGTAATGGGTTCAGGAAAAGGAGGTATTCAAGGATGGCACTCAGTCTTGAACTTGGAAAGTGAGTGAACAGTAACACCATCAACTAAGGAGCAGAAGGCAGGTGGGAAAGGTCGTGAATTCACTTTGAGACACGCTTCACTTAAGAGGCCCCAGAAACGGTGGATGGACATGTCGCGTAGACAGTAAGCCATGCAGATCTGGACTCAGTGGACGCCACTGGCTTTGGGCCCATGACACTGGCCCAAGCCACCGTCATCCCTCCTAATTCTCTCCTAATTGCCTCTATTTTCATTCCCACCTTTTCACACAGAAGATAGAATAATCTTTAGCAAATCTTCAGTGGCTTCTCACTGCCCTTGCCTGGCGCTGGCCTCCCCCTGGGGACCCGTCACCCTCCCTCTGACTCCATACACTCTAGCTATGCTGGATACTCTCAGTTTCTATCTCCTTCTCCTAGAATGGGCTCCCCACACACTCATGCACTAGCACAGCTGCACACATACCCCACCTATCTTCCTGGATAATTTCCACTCATTGTTTAGGGCTCCATTTTGGTATCATCTCCTCGGAGAAGCCATCCTTGATTTCCGCATCCCCACCGCCAATGTGGTCCTTGGTATTTTCTCTCATCTGTCTGCCCCACTGAAACAAAAAGAGCAGGAAGCATGCCTGTTTAATTTACCTCTTCATCCCAACTCCTGGCACAGGCCTACCCCAGAATGGGAACTCAATACCAACTGAATGCAGTGATTGATTGGCATATTGATGGAGGAATGAATTAACAATGGATGAATGGAGAGAGTAAGACTGTTCACAAACAATCCAGAAACAGAAAGAAGAAAAGAGGGCCACACAAAAACTAAAGAGGAAGACTCTCCAGGGCAGATGCCAGGAGTCTGGGGGTGATGCTGTGTGCCCA
Source organism: Ceratotherium simum simum (assembly GCF_057802395.1). Lineage (NCBI taxonomy): Eukaryota > Metazoa > Chordata > Mammalia > Perissodactyla > Rhinocerotidae > Ceratotherium > Ceratotherium simum. The sequence goes on along the minus strand of NC_141919.1, from coordinate 53,874,129 downwards.
CAGCACCAGGTGCTGTGGGGAGGGGTCGAGCAGAAAAAGAAGTGAAACGGGGTTTTAGATTCTAAAATTAGGGGTCACTAGAGACCCTTTCCAGACACTGTGCATGGATTGGAAGAAGCCAGTTGTCACATGTCAGCGTGAATTAGATGAGAGGAAGGGAATGAGGAAGGATGGGATTTGAGGGGAAAGAAGGGATGCTGGGGGCGGGGGGCTGGTTTAGGGTGGAAGAGGCCGAAGGAGGCTGTCTACAGAAATCAGTTACATTATTTTAAAAGGTAATAAATACTCAAAACTCGACACTTCCTAATCCTTGTATGACACTTTACTATCGTCTACACTCTTGGAGTTAAGACTCTGTGTTACTGCACATCTGCCCCCCACCTCCCAGGGGCACAGGGCAGTGGCTATTTACACCACAAAGACTGGCAAATACTAGAAATCCTGACTTTTTTGTCCAGAGAGCCAGGTGTTAACCGTTAACTAGCACATCCCTGCCCTGGGGGTCTTAACCGAGTTGGGAAACAGAGCCAGAGGGAGAGAGTGGGTGCAAGAGTTTGTGGGCGACCCTGGAACATCAGGATCCTCCCTCTGGCCGTCATTTGAGGAATCTCATTTTTGTCTCCCATGTGAGTCGATAAGTCACTCTGCAAACAAGGTTATTATCTATCACGGGAGTTGCTACTTCCAGTGGAAAAAATCACAGCTCAGTTCTTGACGTAGTGCAGCCGCCACGGCCTCACAAATGACAATCCTTTAAAAAGCAGCGTCTCCAGCCCAGAGACCAGGAGGAGGGTGGGGAGGGGTCCTCAAGGGGACAGGCCGGCAGAATGAGCCAGGGCGCCAAGGTTGACAGCCGCCTGCTTGGACCAACGTTTCTGGATACGCCCCAGCTTCCCGCAGTCACGTGGACGTGGACAAAGCATGGAAGCTTCTCAGAATGCGCACTCAGGATGGGCTCAGGGGCCCACGGTGCCTCGTCTGACCCCAGGCCCTGGCTGGCTGGCCTCCCGCTCTCTCCCGCCGAGCCCAGCTTCCCGCGGGGGCCCGGCCCTGGCCACTTCCGCTTTCTGATCATACTTACTTGCTCTTTGTTCTTCAACTTGTTCAAAGCCAACACATAGAAGCACATTTCAAATACTTTTTTAAAAAAATCCATGAGAGCAAATCTTAAATTGAGAACACTACATCTAAAAGTTACTATTATTGCTATTAGTAGTATTTGCAAATTAGAAAAAACACGTGGTTTTTCCATTTTAGTGGTGACACACCTTGATATAGAAACCTCTGTTTCCCCTCCTGCGGCCTCTGTCCCTGGTTGAGATTCTGTTCCACAGACACACAAGATGGCTGAGTGTCCCACCAGTGGACCTTCTCCTACCTCGGGTGATAACACGAGGTGTGACACCTGCATTCCTTGAGGCGCAGGGGGCTGTCTGAGCCTCCACTCTGGGAAAGTGGGCGACCCACAGCCACAAACCCATGAAATCTTTGCTGCTGTTCCTGCCATTCAATAGACAGAAGAGAGGAAAGGCTCCTTGGAGGGCTTTCACTTTAGGAAACCACATTTCAGATGCCACACTAGGAAGGCTTCTAGTCTAATGGAAGCAGCTCATAACGACGAGCTCTTGGAGCCTTTTTTTCTCAGAAAGCCTTGGCTTTGAGTGGTTTCAGATATTTCAACACTGCAGGGGTGTCAGAAACGGGGACACCAGTGACGAGGTGAGCCCCGGTCCACCCCCACGGCTCTCCCTTCTCTGCAGCTTCTCCCTCCGGCTTCCAGATTTCCCGACAGTTCCCAGCAGGGGCCTGGAATCATGGCTAGAACCCAGGTGTCCGCTAGACGGTGGCGGAACTGGCCAGACCAGCCGTGGAGCAGGCAAGGCAAGTCTGAGCCCAGAGTCCGAGGGCCAGAGGCTCCGTGGATGCAGGAAGCAGCCAGCCTCTGCCTGGCCAAGAGCAGAGGGTGATTCCAGCCAGAGGCACCGCGCAGAAGCAAAAAGATCCAAGAAGGTGCCAGCTTCCCAAGAAGAGCAGCGACTGGTCCTCTCCTTCCTGGCATGTCGGGGGTCCACGCAGCACCTGCTCACTGACTCCCCACAAGATGAAGAGCACGGCCCTGCCCGAATCCTGGAAACTCAGCCTTCGGGCCGGCATCTTGCTGGGACCCGGGGGTTCATGCAGAGACTCCTGGCCCCCCACCGAAGTTTAACAAGTGCCATTCTGTTTGTTCATGCTCAAGACTACTCTGAAACTCTGAGATGATCATCAGAGAAACATCACCAACCCTAGTGCTGGCGGGCAAAGACCGACGTGCATCAACGGGCCACTGTCGCCCTGGTGGTGGGTGGTAGGGAGAGACCACATCTGGACAGAATGTGTTATTTTTTTACCTCAATTGAAAATCGGTACTTGTGAACTTGCAGGACCAAAAGCAACTTGTAAGGCTTGTCGTCTGGTTGCACACACACCCACCGTGGTCAACATCCATCCTGTTGTGAGGTTACACACATGCACACAGCGTGGTCAGTATCCATCCTGTTGTGGAGTTACACACACACACACACCACGTGGTCAGCATCCATCCTGTTGTGAAGTTACACACACACACCACGTGGTCAGCATCCACCCTGTTGTGGAGTTACACGCACACACACCCCGTGGTCAACATCCATCCTGTTGTGGAGTTACACACACGCACACCACGTGGTCAACATCCATCCTGTTGTGAAGTTACACACACGCACACCCCGTGGTCAGCATCCATCTTATGAAGTTACACACACGCACACCCCGTGGTCAGCATCCAATCTGCTGTGCACTTACACACACACGCACTCACCCAGGATCAACATCCACCCGTTCAGTAGGCCATTCCTATGCTTCGTCTCTCCCACCATAAAGGTATTCTTTCTCCATTACACATTGTAGATCTTTTCTGCTAAAATTCAAACATTTTTTTCTTGCCCTTTACCCAGGAAGTACACACAACTGGTCCTTCCTTTCCATTACATCTGAAACCATATTATTTCTGAAGTAAATAATTCCATTTAACTTCATTCGTCCTTGGCTGTTTCCCTGTAAAATGCTGCATCTTCATTGCACTTCCTTCTGAACCCCGGCAAATTTTCTGGTTGGTGCTGTGGGGTCTTCCCTGGCCGCAGCCACCCCCCAGGCACCTGACCGGGGTACGCACACCCCTGACACTGCAGTGCATCCCACTGCAGGGTCCCTTTCTTCCAGTCACACAAGGTATGGGAACAAGGCACTGCCCCAGCCATGACACCCACCACCTCCACCTGGGCCAGGTCCCCATGTCACAGGAGCCTGGCCCAGCACAACCCATGCCTCTACTTCCTGCAGCAGGCATGGAAACATCTAGACAGAGGGTTGACCTCTCGAGCCCCACACTCTGAGGTGGCCAAGTGGAGCTGGGGTCCGGGGCTCCTGGCCCCCACCCAGGCACCCCACATCCAGGCCATGTTCCTGCTCCAAGGCGCCACAACCAAGTGAGGGCTGCCGGCTCCCACGCCCCTCAGGACGAGCCGTTGGCTGGGAAGCCGGCCTCTCACGTGGGTTTACACATCTGCTACCCAGGGGTTCCAGCACCAGGACTTTGCTTAAATGATACTTTTCACATATTCCTCAAACATATGACATATGCTCAAAGGTAAAGCACAGCGAGGAGGTGGGGGAGCAAGAAGCCTGCTCTTCACGGGACTGAAGTCTCATCAATGGCGCACCTGGCAGAATTATTTCCTCTTAAACGTAAATATAAAAGAAATGAATGAGATAATCAGGTATTTCTAGAAATATGACATTTGCTATTTTCTAACAAGAAAGAAAACAGCCAAAGTCATCACAAGTTGTCTCCCTGTGTGTGTGTGTGCGGTGTGTGCGGTGTGTATGTGGTGTGTATGTGGTGTGTGTGGTGTGTGTGGTGTGTATGTGTGTGGTGTGTGTGGTGTGTATGTGGTGTGTGGTGTGTGTGGTGTGTGTGGTGTGTGTGGTGTGTGTGTGTGTGGTGTGTGTGGTGTGTGTGTGTGTGTGTGTGGTGTGTGTGGTGTGTGTGGTGTGTGTGGTGTGTGTGGTGTGTGTGGTGCGTGTACGGTGTGGTGTGTGTGTGTGCACACGCACAGTTAATGCACCTGCTATACCTGCGTCACAAAAAAAGAGACGACATGCTTTCCAGATCAAATTAATAATTCTGTCTGTTAATCTCAAAAAAATTTCTTAAACTGTTTTTCAAACCATTTGGGCAATAATTACATGTAAGCTATCCATATTATGAGATTTTTTTCAACAATTATAAGAAAAAAATCAGCTTTTAAAGCTCCACTCCACATCAAGGAATAATTTTTTAATCTAGAATTAACACAAAATTCAATCAACCCGACCATAATAATACATCCTGGCTGATCCTGAAATAAGGTTGCTGAGGGCTGCTTCGTGTGACCTGTGCTCAGTCATCAAAGGGACACAGCACTAAGAAAAATACCAATTAAGAATAAATTCTAGAGTAAGTGCAATTTATAAAGACCATCTATACAGAGCAATAGAACATATATAAATAAAACGAATTTTTTTCTGCCAACCTAAATATCATCAGGTTCACAAATGAGAGAAACAAAATAATTTTTAGAGTTCTTGTAAAAACTAGGCTTCCTTCCAAATGAAAAACAATCCAGCATATCAGGAAATAATTCAGTAGTTTTCTGATTGTCAGAATCACCTGTAAATAGCTCGTAACGTACATTGTCAGTAAAGATACAACACTCTGCAGACTGAACCCTTCGGGAGACTAAGGGGCCATCACAGGCATTTATGAACCGCCTCACCTGCCTTCCAGGTGTTGATGGTGAGGGTGAACATCTAAAGGCACTGCTGTACACGTGGGCCTCCTGATTCGTGCCATGGACACTTGGTGGGTACTAAATGTGGTCGATTCTTACCCTGTTTTGAGTCTGGGGTGTGATGAGCTAGAAGGTGGAGCCCTTCTTTGGGGGACCGCCAGGGCTAGCAGCTAACCCACGCGCAGCCCACACAATATTGCCCGCCATCAGGTGTGGTCAACTCTGAACCTCAAGGCCGCGCTGGTCTTTGGAAGGCACTTCGATTTCGGCCAGTGGCTATCCTTAAGAATGGACCCCCAACGGTTCACATCTGTCTTTCCTTCCTGGAGTCATTGCTCTGTGCATCTCTCAGTGGAGACCTCAATATTGCCTTTGGAACTCGATAAGGATGAGCTGCAGCATCCATGGGCACTCGGGGTCCAGGCCAGCTCAGACTTCTGGGCAATAGAACTTGAAGGGGGGCAGCTGCGGAGTCCTACTTGTCTGCGTTTCTATTGGCCTCTCGGGTCCAAATTTAAGATAGTTTTAAAATTGAATTGCAATGAAAATATTCATTGTTCTTTGCTGTTGGATTTTTCTTTCTATCAAGGGCATATTTCCTTGTTCTTTCCCTTTTGTGTCATCAAAAGAAAAAACCAGGTGTCAGGCATATTTGGAGGGTACAAAGGTGATGCCAGTGAGGCCGCCTGACAGAAATACTAACCTGGGGCTGCGTGCCCCAGAGCCCTCTCCCCTGCATGACCCCACGCTGTTACTAGCAGCAGACCAAGTGGAGCGCTAATTAAACATGCCCCGAGCTTTGAGCCCTAGTGTTGCTCAGGAACTCTTCCACTGTCAAATTTTACTTCCTTCATTAATTAATCTTACAACCTGCTGTTCAAATACTGTGATGCTTCCTAGATGATCAAAACGTACCAGACTTCTATCTTTTAGTTTCTACTTTCATGTAAGCAGATTAAGTTGAAATAGTTGAGAATAATAAATCTTGTGTGCGATATCCTAACAGTGTCTGGAAGTAGGTATTTCTATGAGGGGACATCTATAATTATACAGCATAGGAGTTTTCCAGGAAACTGGAAAACATTTGGGGATTTTCCTTAATTTAGAAATAAATTTAAATCAAAGGGGATAATAAGTTCTTTCCCACACCTAAACCATTAGATTTTATAATTAACATACAGAGAGACTATAAAATTGCCCCTTTATGTCTACCAGACATCTTTTAAAGCAAAGATTCCAATAACACTATTTGTAAATCAGCACATAATACCAAAGTAAGATTTTTTTTCAGTTTTGCAATTTTTCAAGAAAAGAAGTTCATGGTTTTAAACTCAACATGGGCCATGCGGAAACGCAGACCAAGAGAGGGCCGCACAATAATGTGAATGGAATGTGCACAGGAGAAAATGCCCTGCAGTGTCTGGTCTCCTTTGCCGTGTGAGGTCAAACTTCTCCAGGGAAGCCTGAGCTCATGTTCACACGACTGCACTGTCCACAGGGGAGGATGGACCAGGCAATGGCCCCCAGCACTAACTAGCCACACTATGTGCCCCAGGTCACTGCCACCCTTTAGTTGAGGCTAGACAAACTGACCCTACAATCCAGAAGGCTCTGGGCAGACCCAGCCCTCTGCCTACTTGAGAACTGCTGCTGGACTGTTACCCCTGACTCAACAGTGGCCCAGCAGAGCAGACTGGTCCCAGTCACCCACCATGATTCAGCCACGAGTCACAGTCCGCACGGATGTCTGCCTTCATTCTTCAAAAAGCGAGAGCAAAGCCCTAAGCAAAGTGAATGATTTTTTTTAAGGAAAACTTTAGAGGCATAAATTTGAGAATTCTTCCTCCATTTGAAAACTACCCTTTATGTTCAACATGACAGGTGTAAAAACTGTGTCAAGGTCTATTCATCTATTTTAAACATAGGCTTTTTTTTTTGGAGATAGCAATTATACTAACACACTAGAAGTAACAAACTCTGGTGTCACTTCTTCACCTCAAAGTTGTAGTGGTTTTTGTTTTTTGTTTTTCTTTTTGGCTCATGGTTATATAATTTAAAGAAGGAACACAAGAAGAATATTCATTTTCTCTTATGATAAACTCAATCAGATGTGCATATTTTATGTTGATCTACATCCCCTTTGTAAAACATATTAATGAGTTTTCAGAAGCTAAAATGAAGATTAAATTAACAAGCAGCCTCAGAAGGAAGAGGCCCATTTTTAACACTGATGATCACATTCCTTTGTCAGGACTTTTTAGACAGTTAAAAATAATCCACAAAGTTAACTGTTTCCTTTAATATTTTGTTTCCAAGATTAGCAAGATACAACATTTGGTTTGAGGATGTGGCCTGGTGAATTTTTAAACTGGATCTGTAGCCAATATATACAGACCGGGCATCCTGCAGGCTTGTCAATGTTATTGGCAACACCATGGGGATGGAGTTTGTGTCTCATTTCCTTTAAATAAAAAGCCAAGCCTTGGAGTGACCGATTGAAATAATGCACCTCTGAGCCTCCTCCCTGGCCTGGTGGCTGTCTGCACAGCTGAGCACTGTGGTGGGGCTGCTGCCTGACAGGCAGGAGGGCATAATCAGGTGCAGGCCGAATGGACGCTGCTGAGTATTTGTTCTTTAAATATCATAAAATAGTTGCATGAGGGAGGAATTTTGTGGATCACATCGAGCATGATCTTATAAGTCTTTGTGTTGGAGGAAAACTCTCCTTTCCAGCAAGCAGCTCCAGACCACGCACCTCAGCCCCCTTAGGCCTATTTAAATGGCAGACTACATTCCCCGGGGAAAACGGTCCCGAATTCTCTCTCTGCTGCTATAAACCAAAACTGGTAGGTATGGAACGAAAGGCAGACCCCAAAGACAGCCTTGCTGGGTAACAAAGTGCAGCTTGTCTTATATAAAGCAGGCCGCGTTTGCCCTGCTCTGCAGGGAGCTGGACATGCTTGCTGTGGGGGAAGGAAACCGCCCACCTGCCGCCGGGGCCAACCGAGCAGAGGTGGTGATCCACCGGCATTTCTCATGGCAGGGGCTGCGCAGGTCTCCCCTAGTGCCTACCCAGGGGTAGGCCTGATGCACAGTCCCCGGGGAGAAGGGCCCACGCCGGGAGGGGCACTGGCCGGACACATGGCAAAACGAGGTGGCAAAGGCATGCCAAAGGAGTGCAGCCAAGGGAAACCAGGACAGAGTGAGGTCACCGATTTCAAACCGTCTCCCAACGGATGCGCAACGGGCGCATCGGCGGTGCCCTGTTCCCGCGGCCAGACAAGCTGGCTGGGAAGGAGTGCGCACCTCCTGGCCTCCCAGGCGACCCACCGTAGCGGACGCCCTGCACCCGGGTTCCCCCCCGGCTGCCGGCGCCCGCACCCACCTTGACGACGTAGGTGACTCCGGCTCCCAGCACCTGGTCGCTGGCGTGCGGGGCACGGGGCGGCGGCTCGTCGCCAGGCCGGCCCTTCCTGGCGGCGCGCATGGCCGGGGCGCGGGGCCCGGGGGGCGCGCTGCCGTCCGGGGCGGCCAGGCTGGGCGCGCTGCAGCTGCCCGAAAGCCGCGCGCCTGCCCGCTCCCTGGCCGCCGAAAGGCCGCGGAGGCCCGAGCTGGAGAGTTTCAGGTGGGACACCTTGTGGAGCAGGTGGCCCAGGCTGCCTGGGCCATCGTCGGGCGCCCTGCGCAGCGCGTCTCCGGACACCAGGTACGGGGCCGCCGCCGGGGCCGCGCGCGCCGCCGAGACCTTGCCGCCGCCGCTCACCGACAGGCTGTGCAGAAGGTCATCGACCGATGTCACCGAGTCATTCCTGAAGCGGTTGTACTTGGTGCGTGGAAGCATGCCCCTCCGTGGGCTCGCCGCATCCGCCCGGGCGCTGCAGGTGCCGGCCCCGACGCGGGCTGCCGCGCATAGCAGGAGCCGCGGTCCCGGGCGGGACTCGGCGCCGGGACAGCCGGCGGGTGGGGGGCAGCGGCGCCGGCCGCCCACCGCTAACAGCCTGCGCCGCCGCGGCCGCGCAGCCCCGGGCCCGGGCTCGGCTGCTGAGGGCGGCGCGTGAGCTTTGCAAAAGTCATAGCTTCCTCCGATGAGCGCCCAGCTGCTCGGGGCTGCTCACAGCAGAAGCATGACTCACGCCGAGAGGAGACCCTTCTCAACAAAGGCTCGGTGAGCACTGCAAATCACTTCCTGTAGCAAAAAAAAAAGAGGAAAAAAAACACATACACCCACTGACAGCACACAAGAGCCAATCAATTCTCAAATTTCCTTTTTCTACCTTCCCAGATATTTTCTTCCAACCTTTGGTTTCTCACCTCCCCATCTCCCCACCACCACCACCAAGGCAGCGTTTGTGCCAGAGGTAAATCCAATCCCTTCAGAGGAACAGGTGAACTTTCTGAAACCCATTATTCTAGCCTGGGGTTTTCTCTTCCCTGTGCAGCCCATCTGTAGGAGCCAAAAAGTGTCTGACCGTGATGCGTTAAAATGTGACGAAGGCTTTTTAAGAATAAGATCTTCAGCGGATCCTCATGAATTCTGATTTGGAAAGCAGCAGGAATTGTTAAATAGCAAAGAAAAAAGGGAATATTCACTCCCGGGTGAACATAAAATACCAATTTCCTGGATTTTTCTTTTTTCCTTTCACATCCACAGAGCAGCCATGACAAGTGTCTTTGTGGCAATGCAGTTGCTCCAAAAAAAAAAAAAACCTGCACATGAACTTCTGCACAGAGCTGGTTAGGCCCCCTCCCTGCTAGTTCACAGCAGCCTTTCTCAGTCAGGGTTGTCGAATGCCTACTTCCAGAATAGAAGAAGAGAGCTTCTGTGATTAATGGCACCAGGCTCCAGAAATCCATCCCAAAAAAGGAGCTGCCCTTGAAGCTTTCTTCCAACTGAATGTTCAAGCTCTGGAAAAAAGCCTAAGAAACACTCCCAATGCATTTCAGTGTCCCTTCAGTTGCTGCTTGCAACTCTGCAGTAAGGAAGAAGAAAATGCGACTGCTCTGGTTACACATCAAATACGCAGGAAAAATGCTTTCTTTTCAGGAGTCACACTCGGGCTGCAAGTGAAACACACAGGCCTCTTTCCTCTCAGTAGGAGAACAGGGCCCTGGAGGCCCCTAGAAGGTCTGCGAAGACTCAAACCCACCGATCCCTGTTGCTGTGGGCTCTGCTCATCTGCGTCACTCGTTGAGATAACCTGCCCAGCTGTGACATGCTCCCGTCCAGGTTCCCCGGCTGCTTCTGTGCAAGCAAATGCATTTACCTCTAGCACATTATCAGGCCGCCCTGAGTCTTCTCACACCCACGGCTAGACATGTGACACATGAGGTACCGAGCCTTGAAGAGCCTTATGGAGCAGGTGTAACGAGGGCCACTCATGGCAGCCGGGGAGGCCAGCCGCTGCGATGCAGGAGCAGAGGGGCAGCGGCTCCCCTCCCAGGGCCGCAGGCCTAGCAGAGCGGCCGCATGGCACTTGGTTTTTCCCTTCCCCTTGCTTGCATAGCAACAGCAAATGCACACCCCACAGATGGTTGTGACGGTTGTCAAGGCCCCCCCAAATCTAAAGCAAAAATGTCCTATCATTCCCAAACCGTGATCTTCATTAGAAGCAGACAAAAACAGCAAAATGTGAATGAAATGCTGTTTGTGTGAATGAAAGGGCTAGCGAGCGAGCCAGCGTTTCTGTGAATGAAGCGGGGCCTTGGGCCGCGCCAGGCAATCCCCTGGTTCCAGCGGCCCCAGCCAATGAGCAGCCGCCCCAATGACTCATTCAACAAAAGCTTGCTCAATAGTGGAAGATTCCATTTCAATCAAAGGCGGGATCTTTCATCCAACGGCAGTGTGGGAAAAAAAGGGAAAAAAGCCAGCCTGATCACAAAGATGCAGGAAGGAAGGGGACCGCTGATATGAGGAGAGGAAAAACTAATTTTCAAGGGAATTTAAGAACCATTGGTCAGGTCCGAGTGTGAACAGGATTGCCTCCTTGGAGGTGAGCTGTGCCCCCAGACTTTCATTCAGCCGTTCATTTACATCAAAGAGAAGCCATGAATGTGCCATTCGGTTCAGCATTTATTATGAATGTACAGCGAATGCACATTGAAAACCCAGGCACCTCGCCCTTGATTCTTTTTGTGAAAGGAACACAGAACACGCGGCACATTCTGCATCTCTAAGGAGAAAAAAAACCCACAGCTACACGGTTAACCCTTTAACCAACGGGAGACTTTTGTTTCCTATGAGGAGGTAGGTGGAGGAAGATTGGCCATTTCAAAATAAATAGCAATGTTAATTTACTACGTGTAAGAAGATATGTTATCAAAGCTAGTGATTAATATTCCAAGAACACAGTAAAACATCTCACGTATGGGGAAGATGGGATCAGCTTATTGGAACCTAGCAGAAAAGCAGAAAGAAACCCCCAAGTCTCCCAGCACCAGAACAGAAGCTGCAAACCCAGCCCAGCAGCCACGCCCCGCCCTCCCAGGACAGCCCCAAGGGCCCTCCCTGGGGGCTTTGCTCCTTACTTTAGACACTGTCCCGAAAGCCGGAGGATCTGGTGTATCAGCCTGCAACAACACAGAGGTGGATGGTAGATGAGATTTTCATAGTCTGGCAACACAGAAGAGAACAGACAAAAGGAAGCCGTTGTAATGGCAGCCCTGAGACTCAAGAAAGCCAGGCAGCCTCAGGTCGTTTACGGTAGCCTTTCCAGAATATTGCTGTTTTCCTTTTTAAATTTGTTAATTTAAGAGTGTATTGGTTTTCTATTGCTGTCTTAACCACAAAATCAGTGGTTTAAAAAGACACAAATTGATTATCTCCCAGCGTGTAGGTCACAGAGACGGGTGACATGTGGACAAAGTGAAGGTGTGTGCGGGGTGGCTCCTTCTGGAGTTTCTAGGGGAGACTCCTCTCCTGGCTGGGGAGGGTGGCTTTGCCCCCTAGAAGGCTTCATTCTAGCAAGAGAGGCAGGAAATCTAAAATTAATATTATAGCCTGTATGCTGTGCCGATTTTTGGATATGTGTGATACACACACTATGCAGAGGGGAGTATGCTGAGCTTGGCCTGAGGATGTCAGGGGTGACTTTGACGTCAGCAGGGAGACGACCCCCAGCAGAGTTGCGAGGGGTGGCTGGGGTCTTCCAGGTGGAGGAGGGGAAAAGACGCCTCAGGAGGAGACCATGTGAGGAGAGGCTCAGGGCCTGAGCCCCGGAGCATTTCCAGAATCCTGTGTAGATTGGCTGGGTTGGAAGCGAGTGTTGTGTCTGGAGGCTGAGGGGGGGGAGGGGAGAGGGGGGACTTGGGGGGTGCTGGCAGGGGCTGGAGAGGGGTGGGGCAGTCAGGTTCTCATTTTATGTGGACATAGGGCAGCTGTGGGGAGTTGAGAGGGTGGCAGGTAACAGTACAGGTGACCACTCTTGGGGTTTTGAAGGCAGGCAAGGGGGCGGGAGGGAAGGCAGGGTGGGTTCGAGCTGTGGTGAGGAGGTGAGCCCACTGGATGACAGATGGGTGGGGCAGGGCGGCAGGGGGCCTCGTCTGGAGGCAGAACTCAGGTGGAATTTGGGGAACAAGATGCTTGTTAGGGACCAGCCTCCGTGGAAAGCAGCAGGAGGCCTCAGGATGGGCAGAGGGGAGAAGTGGGGTGTGTGCCTAGCGGGGAGCCCCCCTCAGGGTCCCCCTTGTTCCCTCATCCCTCACTCCTCACTCACTCAGCTGCCCCAGGAGTATGGCCTCCAGCCACGCAGCCCCTGAAGCTGAGGCCTGAAGGAGTGGGCTGTGGAGCCAGCCTGCCCATCCACCCCGCAGCGGGGCAGGAGGCCTGCTATGGAGGAGCCTGGGCAAGGCCCTCTGCACCTCCCACAGAGAGAGTTGCTGAGCAAAGGCCTCTCTTCTGACTTGGACGGTGAGGCTGAGTGAGTCTCATCCACCAGGATGAAGATCTCAGATGGCCAGAGGGGAGGGGAGTGCGGGTTCTGAGCGCAATGAGTGCTGGCCCCTCCGTGGGGAGCTATCTGGTGCTGAAGGGCAGGCAGAGCTGGAGGTTGGAACCTGAAAGTCATTGGGTGCAGGTGACATTGAGCCATTCCATGGCTGGTGCAAACTTAGGAAGAGTGACAGGGAGGGATCCCTAGGAAACGCCAGACCTCCCAGGTGGGAGCTGAGAAAAAATGGTCAGGAGTTGGAGGGTACACACGGAAACCTGGGTTGATGGATGCCATGTGTCTCACTCAGCTCGGCCTGCTATAACAAGATACCACAGACTGGGGGCTTTAACAACACACATTTATTTCTCGCAGTTCTGGAGGCTGGAAGTCCATGATCAAGGCTCCAGCAGATTTAGTGTCTGGTGAGAACGCACTTCCTGGTTCATGGATGGCCATCTTCTCCCTGTGTCCTCACGTGATGGAAGTGGCAGGGAGCTCTGTGGGGTCCCTTTTATAAGGTCACTAATCCCATTTATAAGGATGCTCCACCCTCATGACCCACTCACCTCCTAAAGGCCCCACCTCCAAATACCAACTCATTGGGAGTTGGGTCTCAATATAAGAATTTTGAGGGACACAAACATTTGTTTCAAGAGAAAATCAGTGGCATTTAACAAGGGCAGGGGTGGTAATCATAATACTTTCATCGACCGTCCCCACATGCCAAACAATGCACAGCCATCATCTCCTTCAGATCCCATGACCTGTGAGATAGAGTTTACATCCCGTTCTGCACAGAAAGAAACCAAGAATCAGAAGGGTTACAAACCGTGCCAGGGCCACACAGGGTTAGCAACTGGCCAGGCTGTCTGACTCCAAATCCACATTTATGGCCACAGCATCACCCGACTCAGAGAGCTTGAGTCAGGTACGTGTTGAGATCACCTTTGGAGGTGGTGATTACCCATTACGACACCTTAGCAGGGAGAATGGAGGGGTACCACTTACATCACAGGATGGTGCCAACTGAATGAGAGATGAGAAAATGGATGAAAAAAATCATACTTTCCAGAAGATGGAATGAAATGAAAGGGAAGGTAGAGGGCGATGGCTGGAAGTACCGCAGAGTACAGAGCGGGTGATGGAAGAGTGAGGGTGTGTCTAGGGTAAGGGAGCAGAACAGAATGGGAGAAATGCAGATCTGGGAAAGAGGGAGGGTCGAGTATGGGTGGAGCTATCGCCCTGGTGCAAGGTGAAGAGAGGGAGGAATTGGGAAGCAGATGATTTGGAGTTGAGTAGGAAACAGTTGGTTCCAAGGAAGAGACCTTAGTGAACAAACATGTTCAGAGTTGGGGTTAAGGAAGTCCAAGGGCTGGTGACACATGGGGATTCCTAAGAGCCAGAAGACATTCCCACTTTTAGGGCTGAAGGAACAGGAAGGCAATTGAATCTGGGGAGCCAGTGGAATTCCAGTTGAAATTTTGGAGGAAGGGCTGCCAGGAGGATCTGTAGTCTTGGAGGAATAAAGTCACTGACAGAGAAGTAGAACCAATGATGGAGAGGGAAAGTGAAGAAATACCCCAGCCTCTCTCTCCTCACTCTCTGATTTCCTGTTTGTGCCTCCCATGGGCCAAACCCACGGGAAGCCAGAGGTCCAGGGATCCTGGTGATGGGGAGCGAGGGGGCAGCCTCCCAGGCGCAGAGCAGGCTGGGCAGGGTGAGGGGAGGTGGACCAGAGCTGGCACAGTGAGTGTGTCTGCACATAAGTCTGTCTGTGGCCACAGTAAGAAGCCAAAAGATTTTTATGCCCAATTCAGATGTTACACCTGATTTTCTCTGTATCATAAAAGACAAGTCTATGCTTAAAAAGTGAGAGTGGTCCATTTAGGTAAGGAATTTGAGCTGGATGTGAACATTTAGAATGCCTGCTGAGGGGAACAGAAGATGCTGCTGACAAATGAGCAAGAGCAAAGGTATTGGCATCACGAACCCGCCATGACTCTGTGGTGGCCCGGAGAGCAGAGGTGTGTCCCTAACAGTGTTCATCTGCCTATGTATGAGCTGGATGAAAGCGAGTCAGTAGGTGGAGGGTTCATGCGCGGATGCAAGTGGGAGAGGGAGGGAGAGGAGATGGCGGGCCAACAGAGGCGGGTGACGGGCTGTGGGGAGAGAAGAAGGACAGGATGGAAGTGGCCGCTGAAGGAGGTGGGCATGGAGGTCTTGACGTCCTGGGCAGGTGGCAGCCTGAATCATTTGGGGCGCACATTGGAGGGAAGTGGCAGGGAAGGTCCCTGATGGTGCCCCCAGGCATAAGTAGGGAGAGGGGGCAGCCTCACTGGCCAGGGAGACGAGGTCTCAATTTCACTGAAGCCAGAGATTGGGTCATCCTGGTAGGAGGCTGGGGACGGAAGGGAACTCATTCCCCACGACGACGTGGCCTGGCACTAGAGGAAAAGAGAACGAGAGCACGGGATATTTAGAAGGGAAGAAACAAGAGCCACACCCTAGACCGACTGTGGAGGGTGGGATGGGTGCCAGACATGGGGGAGGGTCCCGAGACTGAGGAGGCAGACGTCCTGTCTGCAGGGACCCTCAGGTATCCGTCGCCCACCTCCTGGGTGTGGGAATATCTGTGGTATAAGAATGCTCCGTAATAGGTCCCCCGGCGGGGGGAAACCTGCGTGCCGAAACTGCGCGTGCGCACAGAGTTCAGCACCGAGGACAGTTCCCAGGAACCTCGGCCCTAGACCAGGTTCCCGCCCCAGAGGCTGCCTTGAGCCTTGGCGAGCTCCAGGGAAAGCTCCCGGCCCCCGCGCCTCCCTACAAGTGCTGTGTTTCTTTATTTCTGATGCTTAAACATCGTCCCTCCATCCAGGCAGCTGCAGCCCTGCACGCCCACTTGAGCGACGGGGTGGGGTCACTCGTCCGGAGTCCTCAGTGGGGGCCACTCGGCAGCTCCGCGGTGCTGAGCCCTTCACGTGGGCCCATACGATCCTCACGACCCTAACCTGAAGGTCCTACACCCCACTCTACAGATGAGGACACGGAGGCGGGAGAGGTTTAGTGACTTTCTGCGGTGACCCAGCTAGCGGGGAAGGGATTCACATCACAGCCACTGACTCCAGCCCCCACAAGAACAGTCCACAAAGCGGGGGCTCCTCATGCAGCCCTGCCACTGCTCAGTTCCACCTCTGTGGAAGGAGGATAGGAACACAATTACGACCTCCTTACACGCATGTCATGGGGACCAGACAGCAAAACATAGGAGCCTGGCAGGCTCAGCATGAGGTGTTTTATTATTTCTGGGGGAGATGGGCAGGTCATCACCCATGGTACACACAGAAGGGGACAAAGTCAGCTGTGGGTGAGCCGTCGACACGCCAGCCTCGGTGGGGAAGTGGAGAAGGAAGGGCAAGGCTTTAAAGCTCTCTGACAACAGGCACACCGGAAAACAAACAGCCCTTTTGTCCCTTCAAAAAGAGGAGTCCTGGGACAACCTCAGAGCAGGGAGCGAACCGCAGGACTTGCACACTAGGAAGAGCTGGGAGGCTGTGCGTGCTGAAAGGAGTTGTGCGATTAAAGTGTACAAGAACCTTATTTCATCTGCAAAATAATTATAGCTTTTCCTGAAGAAGAATTAACTCACTTAGAAGAATTTTAGTGGGTTCTGTGTTCCCATCAATTCCTCAGCCGTGTGCATGTCTGGTTTTATGTGAAAACAATCTCGTGTTCCTCATTTTTCCTCTTTGGGATATATTTTTAAAGACATTTTATTTTATAATATAATCTCCACAAATACGTTTCATAGCTGAATAATGTTCCATGGAGTGGAGAAAATATAATTCCCTTAGGCCTCTCCATCACTGGACACTTTGGTTGTTTCTAATTTATCAGGACCGTAAACGTCGCCATAACGGGAGCCTTTGCACATCCACCTCATTTTGTGTCATTGAATTATTTCTCAGCATAAATCACAGGGATAGAAACTCCCATAGCTCTTGGTTGGTGTTGCCGAGTGGCTTTCCTGAAGTCCTTCATCATTTTTCCCTGCAGGCCGCAATTATTAGGAGCAGACAACCTGTGTCCCCGCAACCTCACCAGCTTTGGTTTTTGTTATTTTTGTGGTTTTCATAGTTGCAAACGGTTCCTCATATTTAATGGTTGCAAGATGGTTATTCAAGGGCCTGGATTCCTGCCTGGTGGAGAGGGCCGTAATTCTGCCTTCATTCTGACTGTTTGGCTCCAAACCAAAAGTGGTGAGACTTCCCCCGACCTCGATGGGGGCGTCTGCCTGTGGACATGAACCTGTGCGGACCTTCACCCACACCTTTCCCTCAGATGGAGACCCCCCGTTGAACCTCACACTCATCCTTCTGGACTCACAGTATTGTTTCGGCTATTTTCAATTTAGATTATTTCTACCAGACTCTGTGTGAGTTTTTACTATAATTATCAAATATTTACCGTTTTTACCTTTTACAAAAAAATATTTGAGCATGTATATAATTATGTATAATATAGTTACATTATGTTATGTAATTATTTACATATTACCTAATATATTATGCATTATGATTTATACATAATCATATATACTAATATACTTATATAATCTATATTGGTATAATATTGATATATATTAATTATAATTACTATTCTCTTTTATATGGATATGTGTTATGATTTATACATAATCATATACACTAATATACTTATATAGCCTGTATTTGTATAATGTTTATATATTAATTATAGGTATTCTTGCTCTTTCACATGGACGTATTGTGTCTTATGATTTATTCATAGCTATATAAATACTAACATACATATACAACTAATGTTTGTATAATATACATATTAATTATATGTATTATTTCTCCTTCATGTGGAGACTCAGTAACAACATGGGGGCATCAATATGCAGACAGCTGGTACCCCAGAAGGGTCTTCGCTGTCTCAGAGGCAGTTAGCAAGGCCAAGACCACAAAGCCTGTAGGTTTTCCCACTGCAGCCACCAGCAGCCATGCTGTGTTCAGTGGTTCTCAGGCTTGAGGATCCCCGGGGGGCTTGTCATCACACAGATCGTTGGCCCCACCTGGAGTTTCTGATTCAGCAGGTGCGGGCGGCTCCTGGGTGACCACGATGCTGCCCAGTTGTAAATAAGGCCTGCTGACCCCTCAGCTGTGCAAGCCGGTGATCCCACACTAAAAACTAAACCCCTGGGCGTGTTCCAGCCACAAGGCACAACAGACCAAAACTGTTCTATCTGCCAGAATCTGGGGACAGCATGGCGGTGGACCTTGAGGTGAGAGGGCTGGTGAGACAGAATCGTGGTGAATTCCCAGCATGGCGTCTTCCTGGAGCTCAGGAGAATACAATGTGAAATCCCTCTGCAACAGAGTTCCCAAAGCTTGCTGCACATTGGAAACCTCAAGAACTTCCAGACACTTAAACCAAGAGCCCCCAAATAATAATAGTAGCTAAAAAGATGTGTTAGGTACTTTTCTAAGTCCTTTAGGTGTGCTTTCACCTTTGTAAATGCCCTAACAACTTAGGCCCTATCATTGCCTCTGTTTTATAGGTGGGGAAACTGAGGCACGGAGTGGTTAAGTAACAGCTTCACAGTCACAGGTTACTTAAGGCAGAGCAAGGCCTTAGCTTCAGCCCCACTAGACGGTCAGACTGTTGATGACTGACCCTACAGGAGCCCATGACGTAGGAGCAGAGGGGAGGGGCTGACATAGGAGGCTTGTTTGAACAACTGTCTAAAAGTAGTTGGATGCCAGCTCTGCTTCCCAACCTACGCGTCCGGTCTGCAGCTTCCTGCCGGCGTTGCAGAAGACAAGCTAGTTTTGCTCTGAGAAGGTGGGAGGGAGGTGTCCGCCCTGGGACAGCAGCACAGATGAGAGTGAGGGCACCACGGGAGAGGGGTCTGGCAAAGCTGCCTACAACAAGTCTACCGTGAAGGCCTCCTGCTCCTCCCCCGGCACTGCCCCATCCAGACTGGACAGTGCTGGCTCCTTCCCTGGGCAACTGACTGGCCCCAGCACACAGTGCCAACAGGTCACCGTGTGGCAGGGCTGACCGCTGACACTGCCCCAGGCACCTCCCCACATGGTGCCCAGTACAGGTGGAGAAGCAGAGAGCACGAGACACCTGGGGAAACTTCTCACATGAAATGTAGTGATTGAAACAAACAGAAAACAAGCAGCTTGGAGGAAACGGACTATGCAGAGAGAAGAAAAGCATAAAAAACAAAAACTATTAGAAGTATGCTCAGAGAGGTAAGATTTGCATCTGTGAAACAAAACACGATGCAAAAAAAGAAAGATAGGAGGGGAAGGAGGGAAGGAAAAGAAAATATCATTAAAAGGATAAAAAGAGGGGCCGGCCGAGTGGCGTAAGTTACAGCGCTCTGCTTCGGTGGCCCAGGGTTCACAGGTTCGGATTCCGGGAATGGACCTCCACACCGCTTGTCAGGCCAGGCTGCGGCAGCGTCCCACACAAAACAGAGGAAGATGAGCACAGATGTTAGCCCAGGGCCAATCTTCCTCAGCAAAACGAGGAGGATTGACAACAGATATTATTAGCTCAGGGCCAATCTTCCTCACCATAAAAATAAAATAATTTAAATTAAAAAAAGAATCTTTCAATTATTAAAACCTGACAGAAATTTAAAAATCCATTTCATACAGGGATTGGATAATAAAATTGAGGACATCTAGATATCAAAGCAAAATTACAAAGTGATGGAAAATCGGAGGGAAAAGATAAGAAATTAGATGACCAGACCAGAGGATCTGTAATCCAAATTACAGGAGCTGCAGGAAGGAAGAAAGGAGAAAAGGAAGGGAGGGATGGAGGGAGGGAGCAGAGAGGAAGGGGAGGAAGCCATCAATGAAACAAGGCAGCAAAATGTCCCAGACTGACCAGGTGCCCAACGCGATCAGTGAAGGCACTTGAGGATTTGGGGACAGAGAGACCATTTTGTGTGGGAAACAGAGAGAGAGAGTGAGAAGCAGGTCACATGTAAAGAATCAGGAACCAGAAACACTGGAAGCTAGACTTCCCCAGAGCAATGCCCTCAAAATCCTGAGGTGAGAGGATTTCCAACCTAGACTTTTATACTCAAACAGTCAACTAACGGTGAGGACAGAACAAAGACACTTTTAGATAGTCAAAGTCTCGAAAAATTCAGCATCTTTTCTCAGGAGCTACTAGGATATGTGCTCCCCCATGCCCCTACAGGGCATATACCTAAAAGAGGAAGGCATGGGCTGTGGGAAACTGCACCCAACCCAAGATCGCAGGAAGGGGAAAGTCCAGGATGGTGGTCCCAAGAAGGCCCTGCACGAGCAGGCAGAGAGCACTGGGAGCGCACGTTTCAGGAATGTGCGACTGACACAGTGAGAGGCTCCTGGTGGGGCTTGGGGTTCTACTCATAAGTCCAAAGAATGCTAAGCCAAGGAAATAGGCGACCTTTCAACTCCAAGGAATATAAGGAATTGGGGCAGAAAAGGAAGAATAAACGCAGTATTGTGTGTGACTCAGTTCTCAGTAACATTTGCATAATCAGAATAATGTAGACACTGAATGTTAGTGTAACCCAAATGCCCTCTAATTGTGCTGGGAGGATTGAGGGCTGGGAGGTGCCTGTGTGGTGTGGGTGTATTAGAAATGCCCAGGGAGGGGGGCGAACTTAAGATGGAGGTGTAAGCAGACTCTGAACTCACCTCCACCCGCGGACACAGCCAATTTACAACTACTTGTGGAAAAATTACCCCTGAGACAGAACTGAAAACTGGATAAGAGGAACTCCTGCAACAACGGACAATCCTAATTGAGGTGGAAGAGGCAGAGACTCCCTTCTGGAGAGGAAAAATGCCGCCTTCACAAGCCGCCAGCTTCACGGCTGCCGGGAGCAGCTCACAGGTACGCAGTCTTCCCTGGAGGAGCGGGGCCCTGAGCTGGGTGCGCCCCCGCTGGGGGCATTTTGTGGACCCAGCACAATCGAGATGAGTGGCATAATATCTGACTTTGCCTGCTACTAAAACATTGGGGAGAACCCCAAGAAAAGCTGGTTCACAAAGAAACCAAAACCGGCTCTTAAAGGGCCCACACACAAACTCACCCATTTCAGAAAGCATCCTAAAATCACCAGAAAGAAAGGTGCACAGCGCTGTCGTGAAAAGAGACTCACCTAATAGGCCCTGAGTGCATCTCGGTGAGAGGTGAGACCTCTCCAGGGACTGGGACATTGGCGGCGGCCATTGTTGTGGCCTGGTGTGGGCGTGCTGACACAGATGCCATTGGAGTTCTCCCTGGGGCCTGCTAGCCCAGGTCTGCCCCACCCGCTAGAGCACCGATTTAATCCAGCTCAGCCAGGGCAGGCAGCCCACCCTAGAGACTGGCCCCACCCAACAACAAGCCCTCAGGCAACTTGTGGGCCTGCATAGATTGGTGACTGGATTCTCTGCAGCCTGGCAACTGAGTCGAGGTTAGTGGGGCAGGGTGTGCACAAGGAGTGGGTGGAGAGTGTGGGGCGGTGGCGGAGTGTGTGGGGCTCCCTCCATGGAGAGACTGGCTCCGCTTCGGGAGGTCGGGGCAGGTACATGGGGCAGGACTCTGTTGACTGTGTGTGTGGACCTGTGGGCAGTGGGGCTTGTCAGCTGCAGAAGACTTGTGCTTCTCAAAGACCCACATAGGAGGTTTGCCCCACCTTCCAAAGCCTGAAACGATTGGGTGCTCCTGTGCCTGAGGCCAGCCCCACCCAGCTGCAATCCTCAGAGAGCTGAAAGAGAACTAATAGGCTAGAGGCTTACAGCAATTGTAAGGCCCTGAGCCGAACAACCTGCCACCCTGGGGGCTTACTCACTTAAAAGAAATACTGCAACACAAATGTGGTATTAGAACTTGCAGACAACTGTGCTGGGGCTCCCCATACCTGATAAAGAGACTGAAGGGCCCACAACAACTACAAGCAGCTGAGCATTACAACAGCTGGCCAGGAGCATAACTCGGCCTCCCTGGGCGCCTACAGGGAGAGCAAACAGGCCACAACAGAAGGATACACATAGCCCACATAGGGGTCACCCCTGGAACATTGAGAACTGAGGGAAGCACACTGCAGGCCTCCTAAGGCATCACTTATATAAGGTCACCTGTCCAAGAGCAGGAGATGTAGCTGACCTACCTAATACGTAGACACAAGCACAGGGAAAGAGTCAAAATGAGGAGGCAAAGGAATACATTCCAAGTAAGGGAACAGGACAAAACCCCAGAAAAGGAACTAAGTGAAACAGAAATGAGCAACCTACCTGACAGAGAGTTCAAACAAAGAGTGTTAAGGATGCTCGCTGATCTGGGGAGAAGAATAGATGAACTCAGTGAGAATGTCAACAAATAAATGGAAGATATAAAAAAGAACCAATCAGAAATGAAGAATACAATACTGGAAATGAAAAATTCATTAGAGGGAATCAAAAGCAGAGTAGAGGATACAGAAGAACAGATCTGTGAGCTGGACGAAAGACTAGAAGAAATTACCCAAGCTGAACAGGTAAAAGAGAAAAGAATTAAAAAGAGTGAGGACAGTCTAAGGGACCTCTGGGACAACATGAAGCGCACTAACATCCGTGTTATAGGTGTCCCGGAAGGAGAAGAGTGAGACAAGGGGGCAGAGAATCTATTTCAAGAAATAATAGATGAAAACTTCCCTAACCTGAGAAAAGAAACAGACATCCAGGTACAGAAATCACAGAGAGCCCCAAACAAGATAAACCCAAAGAGGCCCACACCAAGACACATCATAATCAAAATGTCCAGAATTAAAGATAAAGAGAGAATCCTAAAAGCCGCAAGAGAATGTCAAGTTACATGCAAAGGAAACCTCATAAGTCTATCAGCTGACTTGTCAGCAGAAACCTTACAGGCTAGAACAGAGTGGCATGATATATTTAAAGTGCTAAAAGGAAAAAACTTACAGCCAAGAATACTCTACCCAGCAACGCTATCATTCAAAATGGAAGGAGAGATCAAAAATTTCCCAGACAAGCAAAAATTAAAGGAGTTTGTCACCAAGAACCCAGTGCTACAAGAAATGTTAAAGGGACTGATTTAAGGGGAAAAGAGAAGACCACAAATAGGAAAAATTATCTATTTCCATGATAAGAACGTAATGGATAAAAATGCACACAAGACAGGTTAGATATGATATCAAAAACATGAGGGAGGAGGGGAGTTAAAGAGTACAGCTTTCAGACAGAGGTCAAACTAAAGTGCCCATCAATTCTGTATAGAAGAAGAAAGGAACAGAGAAGGACTACTAAAACACGGAGAAAAAAAACTTTTTTAAATGAAAGTAAGTACATATTTATCAATAGCTACTTTAAACGTCAATGAACTAAATGCTCCAATTAAAATGCATAGGATGGCTGATTGGATAAAAAAACAAGACCCATATATATGCTGCATACAAGAGACACACTTCAGACCTAAAAACACTCACAAACTGAAAGTGAAGGGATGGAAAAAGATACTTCACGCAAATGGCAATGAAAAGAAAGCTGGGGTAGCAGTACTCATATCAGACAAAATAGACTTTAAAACAAAAACTGTAAAAAGAGACAAAGAAGGGCATTACATAATGATCAAGGGAACAATCCAACAAGAGGATATAACACTTGTAAATATCTACGCACCCAATGTAGGTGCACCTAAATATATAAAGCAATTATTAACAGACATAAAAACAGAAATAGACAGTAACACAATAATAGTAGGGGACTTTAACACTCCACTTACACCAACAGATAGATCATCCAAACAGAAGATCAATAAGGAAACATTGGTCTTAAATGACACACTAGAACAGATGGACCTAGTAGACATTTACAGAGCATTCCATCCAAAAACCGAACAATACACATTCTTTTCAAATGCACATGGAACATTCTCCAGGATTGATCACATATTAGGCCACAAAACAAGTCTCCATAAATTTAAGAAGATTGAAATAATACCAAGCATCTTTTCTGACCACAGCGGTATGAAACTAGAAATCAACTATAGGAAGAAAATCAGAAAAGCCACAAATACGTGGAGATTAAACAAAATGCTACTGAACAACGACTGGGTTAACGAAGAAATCAAAGAAGAAATCAAAAAATACCTGGAGACAAATGAAAATGAAAATACGACATGCCAGAACTTATGGGATACAGCAAAAGCGGTCCTAAGAGGGAAGTTTATAGCAATAGAGGCCTATCTCAACAAACAAGAAAAATTTCAAATAAACAATCTAACAATGCACCTAAAGGAACTGGAAAAAGAAGAACAAACAAAGCCCAAAATCAGTAGAAGAAGGGAAATAATAAAAATCAGAGCTGAAATAAATGAAATAGAGTCCAAAAAAAAAACAAAAGAAAAAATTAATAAAAACAAGAGCTGGTTCTTTGAAAAGATAAACAAAATTGACAAACCATTAGCTAGACTCACCAAGAAAAAAAGAGAGAAGGCACAAATAAGTAAAATCAGAAATGAAAGAGGAGAGGTTACAACAGACACCTCAGAAATACAAAAGATTATAAGAGAATACTATGAAAAGCTATATGCCAACCAATTCGCCAATCTGGAAGAAATGGATAAATTCTTAGAATCATACAACCTTCCAAAACTGGATCAAGAAGAAGTAGAGAATTTGAATAGACCAATCACCAGTAAGGAGATCTAAACAGTAATCACAAACCTCCCCAAAAATAAAAGTCAAGGACCAGATGGCTTCCCTGGTGAATTCTACCAAACATTCAAAGAAGATTTAATACCTATCCTTCTCAAACTCTTCCAAAAAATCGAGGGGGGGGAAGCTCCCTAACTCATTCTATGAAGCTGACATTACCCTGATACCAAAACCAGACAAGGACAACACAAAAAAAGAAAATTACAGACCAATATCACTGATGAACATCGATGCAAAAATCCTCAACAAAATACTAGCAAATCGCATACAAAAATACGTTAAAAAGATTATACACCATGATCAACTGGATTTATTCCAGGTATGCAGGGATGGTTCAACATTCGCAAATCAATCAACGTAATACACCACATTAATAAAATGAAGAATAAAAATCACATGATCATATCAATAGATGCAGAGAAAGCATTTGACAAGATACTGCATCCATTTATGAAAAAAGCTCTGAATAAAATGGGTAGAGAAGGAAAGTACCTCAACATAATAAAGACCATATATGACAAACCCACAGCTAATATCATCCTCAATGGTGAAAAACTGAAAGCTATCCCTCTAAGAACTGGAACCAGACAAGGATGTCCACTCTCACCACTCCTATTTAACATAGTACTGGAAGTCCTAGCCAGAGCAATCAGGCAAGAGAAAGAAATAAAAGGGATCCAAACTGGAAAGGAAGAAGAGAAACTGTCACTATTTGCAGATGACATGATTTTATATATAGAAAACCCTAAAGAATCCACCAGAAAACTTTTAGAAATAATAAACGAATATGGTAAAGTTGCAGGATACAAAATCAACATACAAAAATCAGTTGCATTTCTGTACACTAACAACGAAGTAGCAGAAAGAGAAATTAAGAATATAATCCCATTTACAATTGCAAGAAAAAGAATAAAATACCTAGGGATAAACTTAACCAAAGAGGAGAAAGATCTGTACACTGAACACTATAAAACATTTCAGAAAGAAATTGAAGAAGACACAAAGAAATGGAAAGATATTCGGTGCTCTTGGACTGGAAGAATTAACATAGTTAAGATGTCCATACTTCCTAAAGCAATCTATAGATTCAACGCAATCCCTATCAAAGTTCCAACAACATTTTCCACAGAAATAGAACAAAGAATCCTAAAATTTATATGGAACAACGAATGACCCCGAATAGCTAAAGGAATCCTGAGAAAAAAGAACAAAGCGGGAGGTATCACACTCCCTGATTTCAAAATATACTACAAAGCTGTAGTAACCAAAACAGCATGGTACCAGCACAAAAACAGACACACAGATCAATGGAATAGAATCGAAAGCCCAGAAATAAACCCAAACATCTATGGAGAGCTAATCTTTGACAAAGGAACCAAGAACATACAATGGGGAAAAGAAAGTCTCTTCAACAAGTGATGTTGGGAAAACTGGATAGCCACATGCAAAAAAATGAAAGTAGACCCTTACCTTACACCATACACAAAAATTAACTCAAAATGGATTAAAGACTTGAATGTAATACCTGAAACTATGAAACTTCTAGAAGAAAACATAAGCAGTACGCTCTTCGACATCAGTCTTAGCAACATCTTTTCAAGCACCATGTCTGACCGGGCAAGAGAAACAATAGAAAAAATAAACAAATGGGACTACATCAAACTAAAAATCTTCTGTACAGCAAAGGAAACCATCAACAAAATGAAAAGACAACCTAACAATTGGGAGAAGATATTTGCAAACCATACATCTGATAAGGGCTTAATCTCCAAAATACACAAACAACTGATGCATCTCAACAACAAAAAAACTAACAACCCAATTAAAAAATGGGCAAAAGACCTGAACAAACATTTCTCCAAAGAAGATATACAGATGGCCAGCAGACACATGAAAAGATGTTCAAAATCACTAACTATCAGGGAAATGCAAATCGAAACTACAATGAGATATCACCTCATTCCTGTCAGAATGGCTACAATTAACAAGACAGGAAACAACATGTGTTGGAGAGGATGTGGAGAGAAGGGAACTCTCATACACTGCTGGTGGGAGTGCAAACTGGTGCAGCCACTATGGAAAACAGTACGGAGATTTCTCAAAAAAACAAAGATAGAACTACCATATGATCCAGCTATTCCACTGCTGGGTATTTATCCAAAGAACTTGAAAACACCAATGCGTAAAGATACTTGCACACCTGTGTTCATTGCATTGTTATTCACAATAGCCAAGACTTAGAAGCAACCTAAGTGCCCATCAAGGGACGAATGGATAAAGAAGATGTGGTATATACACACAATGGAATACTACTCAGCCGTAAGAAACGATGAAATCCAGCCATTTGTGACAACATGGATGGACATTGAGGGTATTATGCAAAGCGAAATAAGTCAGAGGGAGAGGGTCAAATACCGTATGATTTCCTTCATTAAGTAGTAGATAATAACAACAATAGACAAACACATAGAGACAGAGATTGGATTGGTGGTTGCCAGAGGGGATGGGGGGAGGGAGGAGGGCGAAAGGGATAATTCGGCACATGTGTGTGGTGATGGGTTGTAATTGGTGTTTGAGTGGTGAATATGATGTAATCTATGCAGAAATAGAAGTATAACGATGTACACCTGAAATTTATACAATGTTATAAACCAATGTTACTGCAATAAACAAAAATCAAAAAAAATAATAAAGTGACAATCCCCCTTTAAAAAAAAAAGAACTGGATTGTGGTGATGGCTGTATAACCCTGTAAATTTACTAAAAATTATTGAATTGTGAAGATTATTTACTAAAAATTGTTGAATATTTGAATGGGTAAATTTCATGGTATGCCAATTATGCCTGGAAAATCTGTTTTAAGAAAAATATTTAGAACAACTTTTTTATGAAAAATAGAAACTAAGAGGGCCAGCCCCGTGGCGTAGCAGTTAAGTGCATGCACTCTGCTGCTGGCGGCCCGGGTTCAGATCCCAGGCGCACACTGAGGCACCGCTTGTCAGGCCATGCTGTGGTGGCGTCCCATATAAAGTGGAGGAAGATGGGCACAAATATTAGCCCAGGGCCAGTCTTCCTCAGCAAAAAGAGGAGGATTGGCAGATGTTAGCTCAGGGCTGATCTTCCTCACAAAAAAATAAAATAGAAACTAAGGGGACGGGCCCAGTGGCATAGCAGTTAAGTTAACGCTTTCTGCTTCGGCGGCCCGGGATTCGCCGGTTCAGATCCTGGGCGTGGACCTACTCACAGCTCCTCAAGCCATGCTGAGGCGGCGTCCCATATAGAAGGGCTACAACTCTGTGACTGTGATCCACAACTATGTACTGGGGCTTTGGGGAGGAAAAAAAGAAAAAAAAAGAGGAAGATTGGCAATAGATGTTAGCGCAGGGCCAATCTTCCTGAAAAAAAAAAGAAACTAAGGCATGATTTTGTGTAAAACCATTCCCTTCAGATTCTCCCAGTAATATTACAGGTTTGGCATTAAAATCATTTGTTCCTTGTACAAGATGTTATATGAAGTTAGCTGCACTGCACCTTGCTAACAGCAAAGCTGTCTGGGGTGGGATGGGGTAAGATGGGGAGGGAGACATCTAGCAAAATAAAGGAGTTGCAATTTTAGCAAAGAGAGAGAATTATTACCAGATCTAAAAACGGGACGTCCTACACTTGGAGTTTTCTCTGAGGAGCTGTGCCCATAACGTTACATTCTGCGGTAAAAAGTCCTCTCTTAGGGTACTTCTCAGCATTAAAGGCCGGTCAGGGTGGTGCTCCTCAGCCCCTCTAGAGAGGGTGTTGAAGTCTACAAGTATGGGAGGGTATTCACAAGGTTGCAAAGTTGAGAGAGAGAATTCACTCAGCAATTAGGGAAAACTGGTGCCCAATATTAAGCTACTATGACCTACTATAAAAAGTCATTTTTAGAATTTGTTTCCAAAGCTGCATCGTTTTGTGTGAACTTCTCAGAATTGCAGGCTTCACTGATTCCGTTTGGCTTTCCTCCCAGATTTTATCAAAACATCAAAACATACTAGGTTTAAAGAGTTATCATGGACTTAGGGACAGTCTGACTGCCTCTAGCTTGACCTAAGACCTCCCTTTCAAGGACAGAGAATAATGGAGGACTGACTGATAATAATCTTTAATGCTATAGTAATCCATAATACTACATGTAAATAATAATATGTGAATAACGAATAATCTGTAATTCTATATGGGAACATGTCCCTGTGGGCTGCCATTTAATACTATGTAGCTATGATTATAGGTTACTTTGCCCTGTATTTCCTTCCCTGAGTCAGAGACTTACTTAGAAGTGTGGCCCAGAGGAAACAGCTTTTCAAATCCAGATTTTCCAAATAACAGTGTAGAACAACCATTATTTGATGCTACTGAGCATTAACACCTCCTGTAACAGTAATGTTAATTGACAGGAGCCTAGAATATATAAAATTCAAAACACTGTGAAGTTTGAATTAGAAATCTGAGTGATATCTACACCTCAATTAAAGGAGTTTGTGTATTTAGACACATCAGGCCAGATATATGAAAAGCCAGGTCAAGAACAACAGAAATAAATCATATTTTCAGTTCCAGGGAACTCAAAAATTTTGCGTCTGTCACTACGTAGACCCGTGTGATTGGCACAATATTGTCAGGATGGACTAGGCTGTACGGTGGTAACAAAAGACCCAACAGCTCTCTGGCACGTGTATTGTCTCTGTGCTTCCACCCTGGGTCTGCTGGGCTGTGCTCCCTGTCGTCTTCTCCCAGGGACTCAGCTGGAGAGCAGCCTCTTTGTGCCCATAGGCACGTGTAGACTGAAGAGTGTTGAGAGTGCTCGCACTGGCCCTTCATGTTTCCACCAGGAAGTGACACGTGTCACTGCTGCTCACGTTTCATTGGCCAGAGCAAGTCACATGGCCATGCTCAAGGTCAGAAGTGTGAGGCTGTTCAGTCCTGCTGGAGAGAGTGGAGCAATGATTAGTGGACAATAATGCAGTGTCCCACAGCCATCCTTACCTCTACTGAGGAGGCTGCGAGGTCCCCAAGGGCAAAGGCTGCCATAAGCATCCATATACCTTCAGCATTTCAACTCTGCCTGGCACGAATTCCATGCTTATTCATGTTTGAGGAAAGACCATGCCAGTGAATGGTTGGATGAATGGATAGATGAAGAGTGAATGAATACAAAAGTCAGATAGGGTAGGGCTTCAGTAGAGAAAGGTCCAGAACCTTTACCATGAAGGAATGCCACCCATCACACTCAAGAGTGACAGGACCTGCCCACACGGCCCCATGACAAATGTGGAAGACGTAATCACAAGTGTGTATGAAGCAGGAAGAACAGGCTTCTGGGAGCTTTTAATGGGGCACCTAAAATACAGACATACATAAAGAAGAAAATTAAACCACTGCTAACATTCAGTCCACTCTTTCATTCTCTGTCTATAATATTCCACATAAGTAAAATTGTGTTGCTTCATCTCTTATTTCTTTCACTTAATAATATTGTGAACATCTGTCCCTACCAATGGATATACTTCTAAGAACGCAGAGTTCTTAACCTGGGGCCCATGCAAGTCCAATGGGGGAGAAAACAAGCCTTTAAGCGGAATTTAACATTTTTATAATGTATAGATGTAGCGACAGCCACTGTAGTTGGTTATCACAGTACAGTTGTTACATATACTTTAAAATATCATTTATATTCCTCACTACCTAAAAATTATAGTAATAATAACTATCACCACTATATCTGGATATCTTATGAATTAATAAAGAAGCGTTTATATTAGCATTGTCAAATGTGTTTTTTAGCATATTGATAATTGCATTTAAAAATAATTGGGGGCCGGCCCTGTGGCTTAGCGGTTAAGTGCATGCGCTCCGCTGCTGGCAGCCCAGGTTCGGATCCCGGGCGCGCACCGATGCACCGCTTCTCCGGCCATGCTGAGGCCACGTCCCACATACAGCAACTAGAAGGATGTGCAGCTATGACATACAACTATCTACTGGGGCTTTGGGGGAAAAATAAATTAATTAATTAAATTAAAAAAATAAAAATAAAAATAATTGGTTTTCTTTATAATTCTATAAATTTTATTTTGTTCATTTAAAAACATTATTTTGTCCTAATATATGCTATCTACAAGAGACTCACTTTAAGCTTAAGGACAAGCATAGGTTGAAAGTGAAAGGATGGGAAAAGATATTCTGTGCAAACAGTAACCAAAAGAGGACAGATGTGGCTATATTAATATCAGACAAAATAGATTTTAAGTCAAAAATTGTTACAAGAGACAAAGAAGGACATTATACTTGATTAAACTGTCAATTCACCAATAAGACATACTAGTTATAAACATATATGCACCAAACATCAGAGCTCCTAAATAAATGAAACAAGCATTGACAGAATTGAAGGGAGAAATGGACAGCTCTACAATAATAATAGGAGACTTCAGTACTTCACTTTCAATAATGTATTGAACAACCAGACGAAAGATCAATAAGGAAATAGAGGACTTGAACAACACTATCGACTGGTTGGACCTAACAGACATATACAGACACTCCACCCAACAACAACGGAATACACATTTTTCTCAAGGTCACATGGAACATTCTCCAGGATAGACCATATGTTAGCTGACTAAACAAGTCTTAATAAATTTTAAAAGATTGAAATCATACAAAGTATCTTTTCTGATTACAATCAAATGAAACTAGAAATCAGTAGTAGAAGGAAAACTGAAAAATCCACAAATATGTAGAAATTAAATACACACTCTTAAACACACAATGAGTCAAAGAGGAAATCATAAGATAAATTAGAAAATACCTTGAGTTAAATGAAAATGAAAACACAGCATACCAAAACTTATGAAAACAATACAAAGAGGGAAGTTTATAGCTGTAAACAATTATGTTAAAAAAGAAGATCTCAAATAAATGATCTAACTTTACACTTTAATGAATTAGAAAAAGAAGAAAAAACTAAACCCCAAACTAGCTGAATGAGGGAAATAATCAAAATTAGAGCAGAGATCAACAAAATAGAGAATACAGAAAATTAACAAAATCAAGATTTGGTTCTTCAAAATGATCAAAAAAACAGACAAACCTTTAGCCATACTGACTAAGAAAAAAAGAGAGAAGATTCAAATAACTAAAATCAGAAATGAAAGAGAAGACATTGCATCCAATTTTACAGAAATAAAAAGGATTATAAGAGAATACTATGAACAATTATACACCAACAAATTGGATAACCTGGGTGAAATGAATAAATTCCTAGGAAAACACAATTGACCTATACTGAATCGTGAAGAAATAGAAAATCTGAACAGACTTATAACTAGTAAGGAGATTGAATCAGTAATTAAAACCCTCCCCACAAAGAAAAGCTTAGGACGAGAGGGCATAATTGATGAATTCTACCAAAAATTTAAAGAAGAATTAACACCAATCTTCCTCAAACTCTCCAAAATATTGAAGAGGAAGGAATATTTCCAGACTCATTCATTGAGGCCAGCATTACGGAGCCAAAGACACTATAAGAAAAAGAAACTACAGATAAACAAGCCTGATAAATATTGATGCAAAAGTCCACAGCAAAATACTAGCAAACAGAATTCAACAGCACATTAAAGGATTGTAAACCCTAGCCAAGTGATATTTATTCCCGGAATACAAGGATGGTTGAACATATGAAAATCAATCAATGTAATATATCACATTAAAAGAATGAAGGGAAAAAAACAAACGATCATCTCAATTGATGCAAAAAAAGCATTTGACAGAATTCAACATACTTTCATAACAAAAATGTTTAACAAACTAGGAATAGAAGAAAACTACCTCATATAACAAAGTCCATATGTGAAAAGCCCACAGCTAACATCATACTCAATGGTGAAAGACTGAAGATCTTCCTCTAATATCTGGAACAAGACAAGGATGCCTGCTTTCACTATGTCTATTCAGTATAGAACTTGAAGCCAAAGCAATCAGGCAAGAAAAAAAATAAAAGGCATCCAAGTTGGAAAGGAAGCAGTAAAATTATTTGTGTTTGCAGATGACATGATCTTACCTGTAGAAAACTCTAAAGATTTCACATGTGAAAAAATCTGTTAGAACCAATAAAGTCAGCAAAGTTGCAGGATGCAAAATCAACACAGAAAAATCAGTTGCATTTCTACACACTAACAACAAACAATCTGAAAAAGAAACTAAGAAAACAATTTCATTTATAACAACATCAAAAAGAATAAAATACCTAGAGACAAACTTAACCAAGGAGGTAAAAAATTCTAGAATGAAAGATACAAAATGTTACTGAAAGAAATTAAAGAAGACAGAAATAAACGGAAAGACATCTGTGTACATGGATTGGAAGACTTAATATTGTTAATACATATTAACAATATTAAGTATCCTCTCCTTCAGTCTTGGCGAGGCGCTGCACTGTGTGTGGGGGAAACCACACAGCCCACCTCACACAGGGAGCCTGGGGCACAAAGGGGAGGGTGGGTTGGGGTACTGCAGGATGCTGGGTGCCAGCATGGGGTTTTGTAGAGCACAGCGGACCCAGAGGAGAGAGGGGGAATGGCACGGTGCTGATGGGGCAAAGCCAGGCCCAGCAGAGGCCTCAGAAGGAAGACAAGAAGGTCAAGGGATTTGGGGTTCACCAGCCACGAAAGACAGACTTCGAGTGGGAGTGGCTGCCCTGGCTGCATGCTGGGGGTGGGCAGTGGAACCCCTCTGGCGGGGCTAAGGGTCTGCACTAGCTCTTTGGTGAACAGGGACCCCTAGGAGTATGTTAATTCATCTTGTCCCAGCTTAGCAATAGGATGGAGAATGGACTGGGCAGGTGAGAGCAAAATGACCCACTGGGAGACACGTGTCCCTCTGCCATTGCCCAGAGGGGAATGATAGGGACTGGTGACAGGATGGTGATGGGTCTTCTACCATCCAAGCTCCGGAAGCCCCTGGGAGGCGAGCAGTAAGTGGTGTGCTGGGGGCCTTGCTCTTGGAGACGTAGACCAGGCCCCAGAAATGCATCAAGTTTCCTTCACAATCCGTGCCAGACCTGTGGTCTGTAATTGAACCTACAGGTTGTAAGTCCCACTGAATTCTCAGCTGGTCCTTGGGCCCCGAACTTGGGCTCACTTTGTGAACGTGTGAAGAGCGACAGCAGGCCTCCTGCTCCCACACAATCAGGGTCTCCAGACA
The DNA here is from genome assembly GCF_057802395.1 of Ceratotherium simum simum. NCBI lineage: Eukaryota > Metazoa > Chordata > Mammalia > Perissodactyla > Rhinocerotidae > Ceratotherium > Ceratotherium simum. Next base: position 53,840,383 of record NC_141919.1, on the reverse strand, counting down.
GCCTGCTCAGCATGCCACCGTGACCTGACCCTTCTCTGTGCCCCGAATCAAGAGCAGGGACCCACCTGAAACTTGTTTTATACCTCCTGTAAGTGCTGATGGCCCCTGGCAGACACACAGGACACTGCCTGGGAGAGCGAATTTTGCCCTAGACTTACCCTCGCTACCAAATTACGTCCTCTTGGTGACCTGCAATACTCGCTGCCCCTTGGGCTCGCTGAAGCAGTGCCACTGCACTGTGGACTTGTCCTTAAATCGTGGCTTCCAAGTGCAGTACAGGGGCCAACGAGAGGCTCTTCACGTCCCAGGGCTGGGACCCAGGTGTTCGTGTTTCTCAGATGACGGTGTGGTTTGGGCATTAATATGACCTCTGATGTGCTCAGCTGATGTTTTGTCCAGAGCAACACTCTTCTCCCAGTTGCTTTGACAATGATTATATTTGTACAGCCCAATGTGCTTGCAAGTTCCCCCAGAGTTGCTATAAAATCCTCAAATTCTCCAACTAAATTAATTTAATTCACTTCAGTTTTTAAAATGCGTGTATCATGTAGAGGAATGTAAGAACAATGGATTTCAATCAACCAAAATATTGCAAAAAGCCTGGGCTCAGATCCCTCTGTTAGAGAGGAGGGGAAGAGAGATGTGGGGACTGGGTCGAGTCGACAAAAATGGGGGACAAGTGTACACAAGCCAACGGCCACTGGCGATTGGTCGGGAGGCTGGACCAGCGTTTATGGAGTGCTCATCATGTGACAGGGACCATGAGAAGAATTTTATTTGGAGCAACTCGTTTAAGTTCCACAACAAAACCCTACGAGATGGGAAGTATTGTCTGTACTTCTGCAGGTGGGGAAACGGGAAGAGAGCAGTTGGGCACCTTGGAAGCAGCAATCGGACGTCGGGATCCCGGGACCCCCGTGTTCCCGCAGGACTCTGCTGCTGGGGCTAGTCCACTTTGTAGTGTATCGAGAAGCCCTGAAACAACTGTTTATTTCTTCAAAAGAAGCACGTGCAGGTGTGTAACCTCTAGTCAGGGAAGCAGACTCCGCGTTCAGGTTGACCGAAGTGTAGATGCTGGGTGATTGACCACTGCTGTGTTCTTCCTACAGTGGCAGAGGGGGAATTGTGAAAGGCTAAAATACCAGGACTGTGTTGGAGGATGGAAACCCTGAGGAAGCGGCACACTGTATTTCCGCAGAGGACCTGAGCCTCTCCTGGGAGAGCAGCCAGGCAGCCTTACCTCATCCGCACAGCAGGGTCGCTGCCCTCTCGGCACTCATTGCCCCTCTCATTGCCAAGACGGCCCACTGCGGCGACGTGTGGCAGGCGACCTTGCATTCACAGGATGGGTGGCCAGCTCCAGCCCACGAGCCTCTGCAGGATGACGCCCACTACCTCCCTCTGATTCAGCTCTGTCTCCCTGGCAACATGGTCCCCACGCAGCCCAAAAACCCCAAATACAGCAGTCTCAGTGCAGACAGGAGATCTGCACAAGGGCCTCGCCAAGAGGTCCAGCCACTCTCCTTCCACCTTCCAAGGCTGCAGGGGACTCAGGGAAATGTGAGAAATACAGCTGGGCTGTCGGAAACCAACATCTACCACAAAAGCCAGTAGATATGGCAAACGTGTTATTGGCAGCTCTCAAGGGAGGGGCAACACAACTCAAGGACATGAACCAATTTTGATCTCGGAAGGTAAGTAGGAGCTAGCATCCAGAGGCTCAAGACACACTAATCCATGTGGTGTTACATTTAATGCAACATTTCCCATCAACTTCAAGCACCTCCCCATTGCTTCCTTGGGATGCAAATTATTACTTCTAAATTTCCCCTGGCAGCGAGGAAGATTTGAGACAAAAAGAGAGGCGGACATGGACTCGGCTTCTTTACCAGGCAGTGGCGTGCTAGACGAAGCTGGTTCCAGCTCACAAGAGCCGATTGTTACTGTCAGAGATTCCGTCTGCCTGATGTGGAATTGTTAGTAGCTTGAAACTGGCCATGGTGGAGGACTGACGTGGCAGAATTGGGAAACACTCCTGATCAGAGCTGGTTGGTTGGTTTGTTTTCCAGGAAGCTGACTGTTAAACGTGTACCAGCACCCTCCTGGTGGGCTCCTCAATTTCTTCACCATTCCAAACCATACCTTTCCCCATTCATAGCATGGAAATCATAATTCCTACCCCACAAAGCCATTTTTTCTAAATGAGAACAGTGAATGTGAAAGTGCTTTGTAAGTTACCAAACAACGGACAAATGACTGTACGTTTTTCATCCTCATCCCCTAGTCCTTAAAACATGCAAGAACGTCCCTGCCTGCCTGTGCCTCGTGGATGCTAGAAATTTCATTTCAACCCTTCTTTCTTTCTTTCTTTTTAATATTCGTACTGCTAGTTTTAAATTTAAGCTGAGGATTGTAGATTTCCTGCTCTTTCCTCCATGAAGAATGTCAGGGCAAGCCATAGGGTTAGTAAAAAGCACAGGGGAGGCTAAAGCCCTCCTTTCACTTCCTGGGCTCTTTGTAAATGTGGGCTGAGTGCCCCTGGGAGACCCCAAGGGGAACTAGAGGGCGCCTGCCATGCAGGGCCTTAAGGCCAGAGCAGAGGGGCAGGCATCAAAATTAAAAACTTTTGTGCATCCAAGGGCACTATCAACAGAGTGAAAAGGTAGCCTACAGAATGGGAGAACATATTTGCAAATTATATATCTAATGAGGGATTAATATCCAGAACATATAGAGAACTCCCACAACTCACCAACAATAAAACTAAAAACTCGATTGAAAAATGGGCAAAGGACTTGGATAGACATCTCCAAAGAAGATATAGAAATGGCCAATAAACACATGAAAAGGTGCTCAACATCACTAATCATCAGGGAAACGCAAATCAAAACCACGATAAGATATTACCTCGCACTTGTTAGAATGGCTATTATCAAAAAGACAAGAAATAACAAGTGTTGTCAAGGATGTGGAGAAAAGGGAACACTCGTGCACCGTTGGCGGGAGTGTAAATTGGTGCAGGCACTGTGGAAAACAGTACAGGGATTACTCAAAAAATTAAAAATAGAACTACCTTATGATCCTGGATTTCCACTTCTGGGTGTATATCCAAAGGAAATGAAATCAGGATCTTTGAAGAGATATCTGGACCCCCGTGTTCACAGCAGCATTATTCACAATAGCCAACACGTGGAAGAGACCTAAATGTCCATCAATGGATGAATGGATAAAGAAGATGTGGTACAAATAAATATTATTCAGCCACAAAAAAGAATGAAATCTTGCCATTTGCGACAACATGGATGGACCACGAGGACATTATGCTAAGTGAAATAAGCTAGACAGAGAAAGACAAATATTGCATGATTTCACTTATATGTGGAATCTAAAATAGTCAGACTCATAGAAACAGAGACTAGACTGGTGACTTCCGGAGACTGGGAGGAGGGGTAAATGGGGAGGTGCTGGCCAAAGGGTACAAAGTTTCAGTTATGCTGGATGAATAAATTCTGGGGATCTAATGTACAACAATGTAACTATAGTTAACAAGATTGTGTTGGATACTTGAAATTTGCTACGAGCATAGATCTTAAGTGTTCTCACCACAAAACAAAAAGGTAAAAAATAAATAAAATAGAAACAGACACATATGAAGAAATATGACTGGAAAATTCTTTGGAGTCACACAAGAAGGATTCTAGAATCACCTAGAATGCCCTGGATCCGGGTTGTGATTATTTAAATTACCCAGGACAAGCTGTCTTATTTTAAAAGATTTGTAAGGATTAAGATTTCTAAAGATTCCATAACTTCTCTTGTGACTTAAAGATTCTATTCTAAAATCATCTTATGGTCAAGAAATTTTTCCTATAAATTGCCAATTAATTATACAACGATAGAAATCCATTTAAAGAAACTATGGTGTATTCATATACAATAATATTAAGCAATATTCAAAAATTATGACATGCATTATGTTAATATAATTTCATTAAATAAATGTTACAAACATTACATCCTCTGGTCTCAAATATTTAAGGCAGTATATATACATAGACATGTATATGTAATGTAGGTCATACAAAATGTTAATATATTTTTGTTAGATAAAAAAAATCCATGTCACAAAACATTATGAAATGTGTTGAAAACATCCATGAAACTATACTCCTGAATATGTAAATGTTATATGGCATATATGTGTTGAGAGAGACAGTTCTCCATGAGTCTCCCATGCTCCTATGTATCTTTTCAGGTGTTCCAAGAATTCGAGGCCTTGATTGCTCTTTGCCCAGACCATTTCTCAGGGTTGCATTTGCAGCAAGCAACACTGAGGGATGAGGTACATCCCTTTGGGACAAAGAGCAGGCTTGCTTACTGCTTGTTATAAAAGAAGTGGCTTCTCCAAGCTCACATTCCTCTCCTGCAGTACAGCTCTGCCTGAGTGGTGCCATCGGGGCTCTCCACACCATGAACCAGCTGCTGCTCAGCCTGCTTGCTGTGTTCTGAGTAATAACGTCCTTTGTCTCTGACCCAGATTGCTTTAGGAAGTATGGACATCTTAACTATGTTAATTCTTCCAATCCAAGAGCACGGAATATCTTTCCATTTCTTTGTATCTTCTTCAATTTCTTTCAGCAATGTTTTATAGTTTTCAGTGTACAGATCTTTCACCTCTTTGGTTAAGTTTATTCCTAGGTATTTTATTCTTTTTGTTGCAGTTGTAAATGGGGTTATATTCTTAATTTCTCTTTCTGCTACTCTGTTGTTAGTGTATAGAAATGCAACTAATTTTTGTACGTTGATTTTGTATCCTGCAACTTTACCATATTTGCTTATTACTTCTAAAAGTTTTTGGTGTATTCTTTAGGGTTTTCTATATATAAAATCATGTCATCTGCAAATAGTGACAGTTTCACTTCTTCCTTTCCAGTTTGGATCCCTTTTATTTCTTTTTCTTGCCTGATTGCTCTGGCTGGGACTTCCAGTACTATTTTAAATAGGAGTGGTGAGAGTGGACATCCTTGTCTGGTTCCTGTTCTTAGAGGGATAGCTTTCAGTTTTTCACCATTGAGGATGATATTAGCTGTGAGTTTGTCATATATGGCCTTTATTATGTTGAGGTACTTTCCTTCTCTACCCATTTTATTCAGAGTTTTTATCATAAATGGATGCTGTATCTTGTCAAATGCTTTCTCTGCATCTATTGAGATGATCATGTGATTTTTATTCTTCATTTTATTAATGTGGTGTATCACGTTGATTGATTTGCGAATGTTGAACCATCCCTGCATACCTGGAATAAATCTCACTTGATCATGGTGTATAATCTTTTTAATGTATTGTTGTCTGTGATTTGCTAGTATTTTGTTGAGGATTTTTGCATCGATGTTCATCAGTGATATTGGCCTGTAATTTTCTTTTTTTGTGTTGTCTTTGTCTGGTTTTGGTATCAGGGTAATCTCGGCTTCATAAAATGAATTAGGGAGCTTCCCTGCCTCCTCAATGTTTTGGAAGAGTTAGAGAAGGATAGGCATTAAGTCTTCTTTGAATGTTTGGTAGAATTCCCCAGGGAAGCCCTCTGGTCCTGGACTTTTATTTTCGGGGAGGTTTTTGATTACTGTTTTGATCTCCTTACTGGTGATCAGTCTATTCAAATTCTCTATTTCTTCTTGATCAAGTTTTGGAAGGTTGTATGATTCTAAGAATTTATCCATTTCTTCCAGATTGTCGAATTTGTTGGCATATAGCTTTTCATAGTATTCTCTTATAATCTTTTGTATTTCTGAGGCATCTGTTGTAATGTCTCCTCTTTCATTTCTGATTTTACTTATTTGAGCCTTCTCTCTTTTTTTCTTGGTTAGTCTACCTAATGGTTTGTCAATTTTGTTGATCTTTTCAAAGAACCAGCTCTTGGTTTTATTAATTTTTTCTATTTTTTTCGTCTCTATTTCATTTATTTCAGCTCTGATTTTTATTATTTCCCTTCTTCTACTGATTTTGGTCTTTGTTTGTTCTTCTTTTTCCAGTTCCTTTAGGTGCATTGTTAGATTGTTTATTTGAGATTTTTCTTGTTTGTTGAGATAGGTCTGTATTGGTATAAACTTCCCTCTTAGAACAACTTTTGCTGTATCCCATAAATTCTGGCATGTCTTATTTTCATTTTCACTTGTTTCCAGGTATTTTTTTATTTCTCCTTTGATTTCTTCGCTGACCCAATCGTTGTTCAGTAGCATTGTGTTTAATCTCCACGTATTTGTGGCTTTTCTGATTTTCTTCCTATAGTTGATTTCTAGTTTCATACCATTGTGGTCAGAATAGATGCTTGGTATTATTTCAATCTTCTTAAATTTATATAGACTTGTTTTGTTGCCTAATATGTGATCAATCCTGGAGAATGTTCCATGTGCATTTGAAAAGAACATGTATTCTTCAGTTTTTGAATGGAATGCTCTGTGTATATCTACTAGGTCCATCTGTTCTAGTGTGTCATTTAAGGCCAACGTTTCCTTATTGATCTTCTGTTTGGATGATCTATCCATTGGTGTAAGTGGAGTGTTAAAATTCCCCTACTATTATTGTGCTACTGTCTATTTCTCTTTTTATGTCTGTTAATAATTGCTTTATATATTTAGGTGCTCCTATGTTGGGTGCACAGATATTTACAAGTGTTATATCCTCTTGTCAGATTGTTCCCTTGATCACTATGTAATGCCCTTCTCTGTCTCTTTTTACAGTTTTTGTTTTAAAGTCTATTTTGTCTGATATGAGTATTGCTACCCCAGCTTTCTTTTCATTGCCATTTGTGTGGAGTATCTTTTTCCATCCCTTCACTTTCAGTATGTGAGTGTCTTTAGGTCTGATGTGTGTCTCTTGTATGCAGCATATATATGGGTCTTGTTTTTTAATCCAATCAGCCACCCTATGTCTTTTAATTGGAGCATTTAGTCCATTGACGTTTAAAGTAGCTATTGATAAGTATGTACTTATTGCCATTTTTTAACTTTTTTTCTCAGTGTTATAGTAGTCCTCTATACAGAATTGATGGTCTCTTTAATTTGACCTCTGTCTGAAAGCTCTACTCTTTAACTCCCTTCCTCCTTCATTTTATGTTTTTGATATCATATCTAACCTCCTTTTTGTGCATTTGCATCCATTACCCTCTTATCATGGAAATAGATAATTTTTCCTATTTGTGGTCTTCTCTTTTCCCCTTAAATCAGTCCCTTTAACATTTCTTGTAGCACTGGTTTCTTGGTGACAATCTCCTTTAATTTTTGCTTGTCTGGGAAACTTTTTATCTCTCCTTCCATTTAGAATGATAACCTTGCCGGGTAGAGTATTCTGGCTGTAAGTTTTTACTTTTTAGCAGATTAAATATATCGTGCCATTCTCCTCTAGCCTGTAAGGTTTCTGCTGAGAAGTCAGCTGATAGCCTTATGGGGTTTCCTTTGTATGTAACTTGTCTTTCTCTTGGGGCTTTTAGGATTCTCTCTTTATCTTTAATTCTGGACATTTTGATTATAATGTGTCTTGTTGTGGGCCTCTTTGGGTTTATCTTGTTTGGTGCTCTCTGTGCTTCCTGTACCTGGATGTCTGTTCCCTTCCTTATGTTAGGGAAGTTTTCATCTATTATTTCATCAAATGGATTCTCTGCCCCTTTGTCTCGCTCTTCTCCTTCTGGGACACCTATAACACGGATGTTAGTGTGCTTGATGTTGTCCCAGAGGTCCCTTAGACTGTCCTCACTCTTTTTAATTCTTTTCTCTTTTACCTGTTCAGCTTGGGTAACTTCTTCTAGTCTTTCGTCCAGCTCGCAGATCTGTTCTTCTGTATCCTATACTCTGTTTTTGAGTCCCTCTAGTGAATTTTTCATTTCCAGTATTGTATTATTCATTTCTGATTGGTTCTTTTTTATATCGTCCATTTCTTTGTTGACATTCTCACTGAGTTCATCCATTCTTCTCCCCAGATCAGTGAGCATCCTTAACACTCTTTGTTTGAACTCTCTGTCAGGTAGGTTGCTCATTTCTGTTTCACTTAGTCCCTTTGCTGGGGTTTTGTCCTGTTCCCTTGCTTGGAATGTATTCCTTTGCCTCCTCATTTTCCTCTTTCCCTGTGCTTGTGTCTATGTATTAGGTAGGTCAGCTACGTCTCCTGCTCTTGGATAGGTGACCTTATATAAGTGATGCCTTAGGAGGACTGCAGTGTGCTTCCCTCAGTTCTCAATGTTCCAGGAGTGACCCCTATGTGGGCTACGTGTATCCTTCTGTTGTGGCCTGTTTGCTCTCCCTGTAGGCGCCCAGGGAGGCTGAGTTATGCTCCTGGCCAGCTGTTGTAATGCTCAGCTGCTTGTAATTGTTGTGGGCCCTTCAGTCTCTTTATCGGGTATGGGAAGCCCCAGCACAGTTGTCTGCAAGTTCTAATACCACATTTGTGTTGCAGTATTTCTTTTAAGTAAGTAGGCCCCCTGCATGGCAGGTTGTTAGGCTCAGGGTCTTACAATTGCTATAAGCCTCCAGCCTTTAGGTTTCTTGTCAGCTCTCTGAGGATTGCAGCTGGGTGGGGCTCGCCTCAGGCATGGGATCACCCAATTGTTTCAGGTTTTGGAAGGTGGGGCAAACCCCCTACGTGGGTCTTTGAGAAGCACAAGTCTTCTGCAGCTGACAAGCCCCATCGCCCACGGGTCCACACACACAGTCAACACAGTCCTGCCCTGTGTGTGCGCCCCAACCCCCTGAAGTGGACCCAGTCTCTCCACGGCAGGAGCCCCACACACTCAACCACCGGCACACACTCTCCACCCGCTCCTTGTGCATGCCCTGCCCCACTGAAGTGGGCTCAGTCGCCAGGCTGCAGAGAATCCAGTCACCAATCTATGCAGGCCCACAAGTTGCCTGAGGGCTTGTTGTTGGGTGGTGTCAGTCTCTAGGGTGGGCTTCCTGCCCTGGCTGAGCTGGATTACATCAGTGCTCTAGTGGGTGGGGCAGACGCTGGGCTAGCAGGCCCCAAGGAGAACTCCAATGGTGTTTGTGTCAGCATGCCCACACCAGGCCACAACAATGGCCACCGCCAATGTCCCAGTCCCCGGAGAGGTCTCACCTCTCACTGCGATGCACCCAGAGCCTATCAGGTGAGTCTCATTTCACCAAAGCACTGTGCACCTTTCTTTCTGATGATTTTAGGTTGCTTTCTGAAATGGGTCAGTTTGCGCGTGGGTCCTTTAAGAGCCGGTTTTAATTTCTTTGTGAACCAGGTTTTCTGGGGGTTCTCCCCAATGTTTTAGTAGCAGACAAAGTCTGATATTATGCCACTCATCTCGATTGTGCTGGGTCCACAAAATGCCCCTAGCAGGAGCCCCCCCACCCCCCCGCCCCGGGCTCGGGGCCCCGCTCCTCCAGGGAGGGCTACGTACCTGTGGGCTGCTCCCAGGCTGCCGTGAAGCACTGTGGCTTGTGAAGGCGGCATTATTCCTCTCTAGAAGGGAGTTTCTGCCTCTTCCACCTCAATTAGGATTGTCTGTTGTTGCAGGAGTTCCTCTTATCCAGTTTTCAGTTCTGTCTCAGGGGTAATTTTTCCACGAGTAGTTGTAAATTGGCTGTGTCCCTGGGAGGAGGTGAGTTCAGAGTCTGCCTATGCCGCCATCTTGACTTCTTGCCTGGCAGTTTCTTAAAATACTACCTATGTAGCTATCATGTGATCTAGCAGTTACACACATGAGCATTTATCCCAGAGAAATGAAGACTGATGTGCACTCAAAAACCTGTACACAAATGTTTATAGCAGCTTTATTTCTAATGGCCAGAGACTGGAAACAACCCAGACATCCTTCAATGGGTGAATGGTCAAACAAACTCAGTCCGTCCACACCATGGAATAGGATTCAACAGTAAGAATGAATTAGCTATTGTTATACTCAACAATCTGGATGAATTTCCAGATAGTTATGCTAAGGGAAAAGGCCAATCATAAAAGGTTGTATACTATATGGTTCCATTTACATAACATTCTTGAAATTATAGAAATAGGCAGCAGATTAGCACTTGCCAGCAGACACTGAGAGAATGGGGGTGGATGGGGGGGCTATGAGAGAGCAACGTGAGGGGTCCCTGTGGGGACAGCAGTGCTCTGAGCCAGTGTCAGCAGGGTGGAGCTAACGCGCCACAGCTCCGCAGATCTTATCAGGGAGGGAAATGGGGTCCAGGCACACGGGGTTTCTCACTATTATTTCTTTTCTTTTTTTTTTTTTTTTGTGAGGAGATCAGCCCTGTGCTAACATCTGCCAATCCTCCTCTTTTTTTTTTGCTGAGGAAGACTGGCCCTGGGCTAACATCCGTGCCCATCTTCCTCCACTTTATATGGGACACCGCCACAGCACGGCTTGACAAGCAGTGCATCGGTGCACGCCCGGGATCTGAACCGGCGCACCCCAGGCCGCCACAGCAGGGCACGCGCACTTAACCGCTTGCGCCACCGGGCCAGCCCTCTCTCACTATTATTTCTTACAACTGTACGTGAATCTACAATTATGGCAAAACTAAAAGTTAATCAGAAATTTAAAAATTAAATGCAGACAAAAATACAAATTAATTCCTCAAAAAATGCAAGGTATTACAGAGTATATTTGGCATGCAAAATTTGATAAATAAAAGGGAGAAAATATGAATTTAAAAAATGTGTGTGATTACAAACTGTGATGGGAGCTCTGAAGAACAATGAAAAGGTGAGGATGGTCAGAGAACGTACAACAGGCGACTCTGGACTTCTACTGGGCGTGTCCACAGGCCTTTCTGATGAAATGACTCTCAATCTGCGGCTGGAGTCCAGGAGTACTGTCGGGTCAGTGTGGAGGGAAGGGTGTTCCAGGCAGCAGCCGTGGGCAGGAAGCGTGTGGTGCTCTGCTGGACCCGAGAGACTGGGCTGGGAGCAAGAGCGAAAGTTGGGAGGCGAGGAGGCCAGGTGGGCAGGGGCCAGCTCAGACCAGACCTCGAACACGTGGCACTGATTTTGGACTTGATCCTAAGAGAGTCCGAAACAATTGCAGTGTTTGAAGCAGGGGACTGCCAAAGTTTCCATTTGCATTTTGGAGCATCCCTCTGAATGCCGGGTAGAGAATGAATTGAAGATGGCAGGAGGGGTCCATGTGAGCGGTGATGATGGCCTGGACTCAGCAGGGTATGGAGGATGTGACCGTTTCCGTGTGTCCTGTGTGGAGTTGAAATGGACACTTGGTCAGGGCACACAGGAAAGTGGATAGATGTTCCATTTACCAAGAGGAAGAACACAGGAAGAAGGGCCGATTTGGGGGAGAAGATTAAAGGTTGGGTTTCAGTTCTCTGAGGCCCCCAAGTTCAGGTGCCAAGTGGAGACAGGGACTCGGAAGAGAGGTCAGGCTGAGCTGTTTAAAGAATCCTGCAGGAAAGTAGTGTCCTCAGATCTGTAACAGGGCAGGGCCCACTCAGCCTCCACCTGAGGCGCTGCACAGAGGTGAAGGGGAGGATATGCCAACACACTTGTCCTTAGTAAAATCTGTGAAGATTCTTTGTTTCTTCCAGCCTTTCAAAAGGGTGCAAATCATATAACATTCCCACTGATCCCATGACAGCACTTTCAATCAGAGCTCTTCCCGCTTGGCCTGGACCAGCACAGTCCTGGGTACACGGTAACTACTCCCCCAAAACCATGAGAATTTCCATTCTCCGAAATAAAACAGTGCTTTGCAGCCCAAGAGGTCCTGGAGGCTGTGACAAATTCCTTCTAGAAATTTCCAAGGACCATTCCCCTTGGGCAGCCTCTGAACTGGACAACAAATAGCTTTATCGGAAGACTCCAACAGATCCTTTCCTTTAAATGTTTACAATATTAGAAATGAAATGTTGGCCCACACTAACCACGAGCTGAGCAAAAGTCTCTAAGGAACTGAGTCAGCACTGTTGTCAGTCTGCTAAGCGTCCTGTCCTAGCTCTTTGGGGTTAATGGGAGCAGAGGGCCGCGTGATAAAGTCACAGTGGGGCTTGGACCGTGGAAGTCCCCATCTAGGAACACTGCAGGAGGCGCCCCATTTGATTTTGGCTTTTTACTTTCTCTTCTTCAAAAAGTTATACTTTTCTAAACAAACACCTCCTTTTTATTCACAGTGTGGATTAACCATGTCACAAACTGTGATTTGCTGCCCTGCAGTCTCTGCTTCAGGACAGTGACATGAGAAGGTCAAGGGAAGCTCCCCAAGAGAAGGTGGCGGGGCCTTCCCTAAGGCGCTGGCTGAGGGTGGGAGGAGGTGACCCGCGTCCTTAGAGCAGGGCTCTCAGCGCCCCCCAGGGAGCACAGATCCCAGCGGGAGTGAAGGCCAGTCCTGTGGGCGAAGCCACGTGGGTGATTGGTTCTCTGCCCCAACTCCCACCACCTCCTCTTAATATATTTCCTCCCCACTTCATACCCATTAGTGTGGCTACTATCAAAAAAAAAAAAGCAAAATAGCAAGTGTTGGGGAGGATGTAGAGAAATTGAAGCCCTCACACATTGCTAGGGAGGATGTAAACTGGTACAGCTGCTGTGGAAATAAGTATGGCATTTCCTCAAAAACTAAACATAGAGTGACCATAGGATCCAGCAATCCCGCTTCTGCGTATATACCCAAAGAACTGAAAACAAGGTCTTGAACAGATATTCGTACACCCATGTTCATAGCAGCATTATTCACAGAAGTCAAAATGTGGGGACAACCCTAATGTCCACTGATGGATGAATGGATAAACCACATGTCGTATGTAAATACAGTGGAATATTATTCAGCTATAAAAAGAAAGGAAATTTTAACACCTGCCACAACATGGATGAAACTTGAGGACACTACACTAAGTGAAATAAGCCAATCACAACAGGACAAATACTGTGTGATCCCACAAATATGAGGTCCCTAGGGGACTCAAAGTCACAGAGAAGAATGTAGAACGAGGGGTGCTGGGGGCTAGGGGAGGGGATGGGGGCGTTAGTGTTTAATGGGTTGGAGGTAATGTTTGGGATGATAACAAACGTTCTGGAAATGGATGGTGGTAATGGGTACATAACATTGTGAATGTATTTACCACCACTTAATTGTACACTTAAGAATGGTTAAAACGGCAAATTTTGTGTTATGTACATTTTACCACAATAAAAAAATGTTTTTAAAAATTCCTCCCCTGCCCTGTTGCTGGTAAACCTGGAGGAGGAATAAACCGCCTCCAGGACTTTCTCTGCAGCATGTGGTGATATTCACGTGACTTTCTTCTCCTCCAAAATGACCTTAGTCACACAACCGGCATCCAGAGTCTCTTTCAAGAAAAAGGAATCCAGCCACTGATTAATCCAGTGGGAATTCCATCACAATCTGATTTGCAGGTCTCAACTCTAGTCCAGGCTTTGGTTTCTAGAATGAGGTCTCTGTGTTCTGAATTCTGATGACAGAGCCCACAGAGGCTCCCAGAAGCTGGTGGGCACGGCACCCTTAGCCTCCAGTATGCCCAGACTCACGGTCTTCAGCTCAGTTAAAGTGGTGCGGTGGTTCATGCAGTGACCTGGATCCCTGAAGGTGGGAGGATTTAGGTTTAATTGTATTTTCTGCACGTATGTAAACAATGTTATTATTTCAGGGGGTTACATTGTTAGATGTTTTACTCATTACTGTCAGTATAGTGTATTGGTTCGAACGTCCCATGCCTTAGAAAAATCTGGACATGTTTACATCAAAATAGATGAAAATTACACCTCAATAAATGAGAACGGAGACGTCTCAGGGCTCCTAGTTCAGTGCTGCCCAGGAAAAGCGGAGCAGGGAACCTGTCCCGGCCAACCTGAGTGCAGCCCATCCTGCACCCGCATCCCCAGCGGCCGGGTCCCTGGAAAACGCCTTCAGAAGTTAACAGAACAGCCAGCATTGATTTTAAAATAGTGTTTCCATAGTGAGCACTGTAATTAATTTCTCCATGGAGCACCATCATTCTTGAGTTAAGAATTAACCTCTCTGTACATCAAATAAAATGCATGGTTTGTGCTTTGGTTTTTCTTCATAGCTGAAGAACTTAGCATTTTTTGCTTTGCGTGTTGAAGGCATGTCTCCTAAATACTGTCCTGACCACAATCACTAAAATGAAAAACAACGCAGATGCCTAAAAATAAAGACTTCAAGGAAGACTGCCAAACCTTGGTGATGAGTATCTCTCAGAGGCAAGATTTTTGGGGAAACTTTATTTGTCTCTGTGCTTTTATATAATTTCTAAAAGTTCTACCAGGAACACATCTACATTTTTCACCAGAATAAAAGGCTACTTTTTAAAATAAAAATCAGGTCCTCATTACAAAGAATCTTTAGGAGCAATTTACTAAACGCCATCTTATTATTCTTTTAGTTCTGATTCAGAGAAACACCTAATGTTTTCTAAATAGAAACAAAATCTCTTATAGCAGCCCTAGAATTTCCCAAATGAGTGGATATTCAGAAGGCTGAGTACTAGTTACAGTACTGATACAATTCAACCAAAAAAAAAGTTATAATTCATTGTAAACAAGATTGAACAAAAGCTTAAATGGCACATAGTCATTCAATTAACAAAAATCATATTAAATCTTTAATGAACTATTATAAAAACAGTTTCACACGCATCCTTCCTGCCTCTCCTGTACATAACCAGTCCCCTCCAGGCATTTTCATGTGTGGGCAAACATTTAAATGCATACGACACTCTGTATCCTAAAAGAAATCATTGACCATCAAGTGCTTCCTTCCCACACTTGTTTTTTTAAAAATACAATATTATTTAGATTTAAAATAGTAAGCATTTGAGTTAAACTCGTTGTATGCAAGACTGTCATAAACACGCTTTGAAAAGAAAAATTAAGAAAAAAAAAAGTCACGGTGCATTCATTGCTTAAACACGCTGGGAACTCCTGTAACTATTTCCATGAGAAATTCCTGCAAACTCCTGCTCTCGCTCGCTTCCTCTCAGCCAGTTACAATGTGTTTCCATGGCAACCCTGTTGCCAAGGGGGACCCGTGAGCATCAGTGTGTTATCTGCACTTGGAGATGCTGTTAGCCTGAGCGGCAGGGCTGGCTGGAATATTGAGATTTAATTTAGGGCCGTTTTCCTCTGTATCCTCACAACAAATTCAGCAGAAACTGTTAGAGGTCCTCCCAGTGGGAGGGAGAAGTGTGGACACTTCTGGGATCGCCTCTGAGCTTTGATGCCCTTCAGATTACATCGCCCTTCCTTTTAGGACCTTTCCACCATCCTCCTATGTCTTAAACGCTAGAATTCTAAGAAAAAACAATAATAGCAATTACAAAAGAACTGAATGCCACATGGGACTGGTTTTGTTGAATGTTTATAGATAGCAAATACAAACCAAACATAAGTTGTCAGAAATAAACATCATTTTGAATCAATAATCTAAGATTTCAAACATTAAATATTTAGAAAGCCCCAAATGAAGCAAATCAAAATATTTTTAAAGTGTCTCTTTCAATGTCTCCAAAATCATATTCTGGCAAACAGATTGTAACATTTCATCAGAATCCTGATTGGAATCCAGAATCTTCCATCAAGCCAATTTTTATGGAGTGTTTTTTTTGTTGGGGAGATGTTTTATTACTATGAGTGACCGTTACTTAAAGTGGCCCAAGTTTCTTGATTCCATTTCGTCAGCTCCTGAGCTGTGCATGATGGAGGACCTTTCCAATGGCACCAAGGTGGTTGTCCTTGGCCAAAATGGGCATTGAAAACCTTATGCAGCTCCTGGCCCAGCCCACACAGGGAGCCGGGGGACTGTGCTGGCTGCCCCGGGACTCAGCACCTAGGAACGGCCGTGCTGGGTCCCAGCCTCTAAGTCTCCACCACTTGCTGGATGATGGGAGGAAGGTGACAGCAGCCAGCTGCTCCAACCCCACTCCAGATGCCCTGGCAATGTCCACCCAGGAAGCCTAGGGCCGTGATGTAAATGCCAAGATGCCAGCCTGGGGAAGCCCAGGATAGTTGGCCATGCTGGTGGGGGCAAGCCTCGGCAGCGGAGGAAATGCCACGGTGGTGTGAGTACCGGGGCTCACGTGGGCCCAGAGGAACCACACCTCCTGGGGGTCTGCTCCTCCCCAACCCCTCCCTGCAGCTTCAGGACCTGTCTCAGTCAGCTGGGGCTGCTGTAACAAGCCGCAGACTGGGCGGCTCACACTGCAGGCATTCATCTCTCACGGCTCTGGAGCCAACATGGTGGGGTCTGGGGAGGGCTCCCCCAGGCTTGCAGATGGCTGCCTTCTCACTGAGTCCTCACATAACGGGGAGAGGGATCAAGCTCTGTGGTCTCTTCTCAGAAGGGCTCTAGTGCCCTCCTGGGGCCCCATCCTCAGGACCTCATCTGAGCCCAGCCCACCTCCAAATACCATTCCACTGGGGGGCAGGCTTCACCATGTGAATTTGGGGGGACACATTCAGTCCACAGCAGGACCCGCACCTGCCCCCTCAATACCTGACAGGATAAGGGAGGTCTGGAGAAGAGAGGGAGGAACATGTCAGAGGTTTTGACCTTAGGGTGACCACCCCAGTCCGCCTGAGTGCCCACGTCCCGGGACCCTCCATCCCCCGGGAAGCTCTTCCTGTCTTCGTCTGGTGAACTTGTGCCTGGTGAAGTCCTAACCCCGAGTACCTCAGAATGGGACTGTATTTGGAGATAGTCTTTACAGATGTGATTAAAGTTAAATGAGGTCATTAGGGTGGGCCCTAATCTGTCAGAACTGGTATCCTTATAAGAAGAAGAGATTAGGACAGAGACACACAGAGGGACGACCGGGTGAGGACACAGGGAGGAGACGGAGTCTACACGCCAAGGAGAAAGGCCTTAGGAGGAACCAGCCCCGCCCACACCCTGATCTCAGACTTCCAGCCTCCAGGACTGGGAGATGATATATTTAAGCCACCCCATCTGTGGTACTTTGTTATGCAGTCTGAGCTGACTGATACTCATCCCAAAACCTTACTTGATTCTTTGGAGAGCCATGCATTAAAACCGTAAAAGCTTTTACAGTTCTTTCTGATGAAAAATTTTCTGAAATGTGTTTCAAACTCCTTTGCCTTAATACATAAAAATTATAAAACATAATTAAATGTTTTGTGATGAATAACAAATTTAGCCATCATCAATTCCGATGTGTGTACTGGGTGATATAGGAAATTATTTTAAATCTGAATGCTGTCCAAGACAATCTAGAATTTCGTTTTTCTTTAAACCCTATATATTAGCTTTATTTTGGTGTAATTTCCTTTTTTCTCCCGAAGTAAAGGTGAAGACATGTCCTTGGAATGACTTGCTTCCCAGAATAAAATCACTGCCCCCTCAGTAAAGTTACATGTTACCCTGCAGAACGGAGAGGTCTCCACGAGGCACTGTTGATCCTGCCGTCACTGGGGGCACTTCAGCATCCGGTTACTTTGGCTTCAGAAACTGCCTTCACGCACCCCTGCCAGGTCGATGTTCCAGAACACTAACTTCTCATGAGGACAGAGGGGCACTGCAACTTTTGATCACCACACTCCTTTTCTGGGGAAACATTGTCCTCTGCAGTGTTACTGGGCTACTGAAGACCCTGAGAGCCACAGAGCACCATTTTGGGCTCCTTATCACAGCCGGGGTCACCTCCCTGCTCGGAACTTGAGAGCCTCTGACTTCAGGGACACAGACTGTCACAACAGCACACCAATCCAGTCAGGCTCTGAGGCACACTTCCACACCACCTTCCGTACACCAAAAGTCTCACTGAGGGATTCATTTGGGGCTGAGAGAAAATCTACCTAAACCAAGGCTTAAATTAATTAGGAGTTATTTTTTCTTTGTACAAAAAGCAGTCCTGAGGCAAGTAGTCCTGGCATTAGTTCAAGAAACATCTTAGCCTTTCCCTCAAGGGTAAAAGATGACTGCCACAGCTCCAGCCATCACTTTCACATTCCAGTCAGAAAGGAGAAGGAAGCAACAAGGAAGAAAGCATGGAAAAACTTTCCCAGAAACCCACAGCAGGCATCCACTTACGTCTCATGGGCCAGCACTGTGTCATGAGCCACTTCTAGCCACAAGGCAGGCTGGACAATCCAGCATGCTGGCTGCACATTGCTGCCTCGGGTGGAATCAGAATTCTGGTATGAAGAATAGGGAGAGACTAGATGAGAAACAGGCCATTGACAATATCTGTCACACAATGGTCATTTTAAAATCTCCTTAAGTAATGTACACTTCTAAAGTAAAAACGTAGATTTCGTAAGCTATATCAGTCTCATCACTTTATCATCATATGTTGATTACAAAGATTTTCCACATGTGAACATAGTATTTCAGTAAAACTCACTGGAATTCTGGAGGAAAGGTGGCAGAGTAAACACATCCCTTTAATTTCGTCCCCTCCCAAAACCCCAATAAAACAATAGTAAATAGATTTTTTGAAGACACAAACCTACAGGACAACAGAGAATGGGAGAGGAGACAGCAGCCCCTGAGTTTGCAGACCTGAGAGAGCCAGATTTGGAGCTGGCAGTGGAGACACTAAGCAGCAACCTGATTTCCACGGGGGAGCCCCTGAAAGACTCAGACATTGGAGGCCCTAGAGGCCGGAAGTGGGAGCACGGTGGGCTTGGAGAGGAAGGAGGTGGGGTGGGGGGAGGAAATCCCCTAAGGAGGTCACCTAAGGAGGGGGCTTGCTGCCAGGGGAACCAATCATGTGATTAGAGGGTTGGAACTTTCAGTCCACCCTTGACCTCTGGAGGCGAGAAGGGCTGGAGGTTGACTCACTTGCCAATGGCCAATGATTTAATCAATCATGCCTATGTAACGAAGTCTCCATAAAAACACAAAGGGCAGGGTTCACAGGGCTTCTGGGTTGGTGAACACATGGGGATTTGGGGAGAGTTGTGCACCTGGAGAGAGCATGGAAGCCCCATGTCCCTTCCCACATACCTTGTGTCCATGCAAATAATCCATAATCAATCTAAAAATCAAAATTGGGGTGAGTTTATTATGAGCCAGATCTGAAGACTAGCCTGGGGCCTGCCTTCCCCAAGGAAGGAAGGGCACCAAAGAAGTGGGGTGTACAGAGTCGTTATATACCATCTTGGAACAAAGAGCATACATCACATATGACAGAAATATCCCTTTTACAATTGTCACAAGATGCTTTGCTGGCGCAGCAGGTCAGTGAACACAGCAGGTGGGTGGTCACGAGGTCGGTGGTCACAAGGTGAGCACAGCAGGTCAGTAATTAATCCTTAGTTTAGGGAGAGATGCTTATACTAAAGGGAATGCCGATATGGGGGAGGTTACATCCCTGTCTTTAGGGCCATCATTCCTGTCTTTGGGACATAGTAAATATTTAAAGCAGATGTACAATGCATGCTCAACTGGCCACATCACAGTCTTCTAGAAAAACAAGGTCAGGCCAAATTAGTGTCATACCAAATGGCTTCCTCATATACTCAAATATAAACTATTGCTTTACATTTATTTATCACTTGCCCTATGCTTCTCTTCCATGGCTATTCCTGAGTTATATCCTTTGTAATAAGCCAGCAATCTAGTAAGTAAAATGTTTCTCTGAGTTCTGTGAGCTGTTTCCGTAAATTAATTGAACCCAAGGAGGGGGTGGTTGGAGCCTTCCATCTGTAGCTCGTAGGTCAGAAGCACAGGTGACAACCTGGACTTGCAATTGGCATCTGAAGTGGGGCTGGGGGGCAGTCTTATAGGACTGAGCCCTTAACCTGTGGGATTTGATGCTATCTCCAGGTAGATAGTGTCAGAATTGAGTTGAATTGTAGGACACTCAGCTGGTGCCCGAGAATTGCTTGGATGTGGGGGGATAAAGCCCACACAGTGGAATTGGGGGTGCAGAATCCTAACAGGGAAAACAGGATCCGAGGAGCATTTGTGCACTAAATGTGAGAATCCACCAGCTCTCTTCTCCCGCGTCTCTCTCAGGAACGGGCATGGACCCTCCAGCAGGACACTGACCGTGCAGAGCCTGTCAAGCCCAAGAGGAAACCACAAGATGCCAGCCCTGGGGATCCCCCAGGAAATACCACCAAATCCCACGTGGCAAGATGCACAACTTACAAGCCAGATAAGGGCCATGAGCTCCCAACATCCTCTCTTTACCTGTGACCATGTGTCACAAGACATCTGGGGAAAGCCTCTTAGTAAGAAAGACCGGAAAACCAACAGGAACAAGCCACCTGGAGGAAATGACCAGAACTAGGAGAAGAAAGTCGCAAAATGCCATGAACTCCCTCAGATGGACAAGAGAGGAACAGAAAGTCATGTTAAAACGTGGGGAGAGCAAAAGCCTCTTGAGAATTAACAAATAGGAAAGAAGTGAGAACTCGACAGAAAGACTGGAAGACAAAGGTAAAGTTGAGGGATAGCCCAGGAGGCAGGGCAGGAGGACAAAGAGGGACAAGAGGTGACCAGAGGAGGACAGTAGACACCCCTCCAGGAGGCACGATATTGAAGAAACAGCAGGTTTAGAAAGAGATCAGAGAAAATGGAGGCGGGGAAATCAGAGTAAAACAATTCAGGGAAATTACGTGGGAGACCCTATGTAGTCACAGTAGAGCATTGTAAATTACCAGGACATTGGTGCATTAATCGTGTTTTTATTCTCCGTATTGATACTGGCTCAACACAAGATTGACATTAGGGAAGCCATATTGTAGAAAAGAAACCATATTGTAACTTTGAATGACCTGATTAACTAAGCCAGCTGAATATGCACCCTCCAGGAGATCTAACTGCTCTGTGGATTTTGTGACTCCTCCCAGCTGCGATAAGTGGATAAGCCGATAACTTTGTTCTTCTGAGTTCCTTAGGAATGTGATGACCCCCGGGCAGAGAGTCTATGCTGACAGCCGTCATCAATGACAACTGAAAGATCAGAGTGTAGGGCATTGCTCCAGTCTCTGGAGCATATCTAGTAAAACAAAAGACTATCAGGAACTAAGACCAGGTGTCTGCCCCACCTGGAGACCAGCCCCCTATATAACTGGCCTATAGTCTTTGTTCTGTAAGATGGTTCTTTCAGATGGTATTTGGCCATCTTCCCCCTTGCTAGCAAGCTGTAATAAAACCCTTTCTCTCTTATCACCTTGCCTCTCAACTATTGGCATGTCTTATGGCAGGCAGACGACCCTTCCTTGGGCGGTAACACTATCTTTTGAAGCTTTGACATCTTGGGGGCCTGACAGACCTGGAGAGAGACTTCCCACCCAGGGCTAGCTAATTCCAAAGCCCATAAAGTTGTGTGGGAACACTCCTTCATATGCAAGCCAACCACCCCTTTATCTGACTCTCACACACAAGCAGTGTCTGCCCTGCCCAAAATCGTCCCAGGGCCAGGAATCAGGCAACCCGAGACCACCCCATAGCTTAAAGCCTGCCAGAATTATTTCAACTAGCCAATCCTAAACTGTTTACTGCGCCATGCCTTGCCTTTCCTGCGGAAACCCCAAACCTAATGCTTTCCCCCTGCTCCTTCTGACTCCTGACCAAACTTGGGGCTGCCCCTGCGGCCCTGCGTGGGACAGCATGCCCTCTCCTCTCGGGAACTGTACGTAGTAAAAATCTTCTTTCAACGGCAGTGGCCTTTCCATGTCGTCACTCAGTCACCTCTATAAATTAAAATCCTGTGGGTACAACTGGAATGATTGGGGGCACAGAGAAGATCCCACAAGATGATAAAGAGGGAAAAGAGTAAGGAGTCCACGAGGTGAGACAACGGAAAAACGCCTCCGAGATTCCAGGGAAACTATTTCCAAGCCAGTGTCCCATAACCACCATATAATAATTATGTGTGAGGGTAGAATTAAGACATTTTTAGACATTTGAGTTCTCAAAAATTTCCCTCTCATGCATCCTTTCTCAGGAAGCTCCTAGAACCATGCTTCTCAGAATTTAAGGAGAGAATTCCAACTCAGTAGGTGTGAGGTATAGCCTGAGAGTCTGCACTTGTATCAAGTTCCCAGGTGATGTCGCAGCTATTGGTCATCTGGGCCACAGTACAGTAGCACGGTGTCACAAGATGTGCTCCATCACAGGAAGGGAAGAAGGCATGGACACAGGAATTGGGGCATTCAACCAAGAGGGAGGAGGAGACTCCCCAGGATGGAGATGCATGGAGACACCAGGAGGAGAGCAGAGCACAGGACGGGGAGAAAATTGATGGGGCCTCTGAGGCAACTAAACATGTTAACGGAGATTACAACACATGGTAGAGAGTTCGAGATTGAATTAGCAACAGAAAAATTAAGCAAATGGGGAAAGAATCCAGGGAAAAAATTTTAATTATGCAAGAAAGAAAAAGTAATCATGGTATACTATGTGGCTCAGGTGTAAGGGACATTTATAGTTAAAATAATAGAACACCAGGTAGTGATCTTTAAAAGCTATTAAGTAACTATGCTGGGGGCTGGGTACAGGAAATGTGAATACATGGGAGGCACAGGAGCTGAGGGCTCCCAGGAGTGGGGAGTGAATGAAAGAAGGGACCAGGTAACCACCGTTTTTCACAGAAAGCATGATGGAACAACTTGATTCTTAGAGCTATATGTATGCATAACTCTGATTATAATAACACTAAATTTTAAAAAGCTAATTATGTAGATTTCAGCAGTTTAAACAAACAAGAACTTAAGTAAGGATGGACACGCCTGAAGTTTAGTGTATTTTTATAGAAAGGATTCCTAAGCAAAGAAGTGTAAACAATGTTGCATGTGTTAAACTGGTGGTGTGCTGGTTGATGTTTAACGCCCAGCTCCTGGGGTGGGAGTCGGGGGGAGAGTCCTGATTTGCAGTATTTGCCATTTTCTGTGGTGTAAACACTGATAGCATGGCTGATGTCAAGCCACCGAAGTGACACTGCTGGGGGCAGAGTTGGGAAGATGTGTGTACAATTGCTCCCACCAGCCGGTATGAGTGGCTCCAGGATAATCCACTTTAAGAGAACAAGCTCTTCCAGGAATTTGAGCATATAAATTGCTTATATTCAAATACATGCTACTAATTACAAATGAGCTTCATCTGTTTATTTAAACGTGCTATTTGGAATAATGTCATCAGAAGTGAATTCAATATGTTCAATATTTCATGTAAATACAGATAAATTTCTTTTTAAATATTGCATAGTTCAATGCTCACAATCAGGACCAGCCTTCCCCCACAGCTGGTCTTAAGCACTTGAACACAACAGGCTCCGTTCGTTATATCTCAGAGAATTGGTAGCATTCGGCTGTCTCTCTGTGACTTTCAGAGGGCTTGTAAATTCCGTGATCGGGATGCTCAGGACAGAGTGTGTCAGGGGTGCCGTGTACAAACTACTGTAACAGCTAACACCTTCAGAATCCTCCACTTTGCTGCGCAGCACTAGGCGGTCTGCATGCGTTAACTCACATATTCCCCAGGACGGCCCTGTAACGGAGTGACTGTTAGCATCCCCATTTACAGATGGGGCACAGAGCAGCGAAAGAAAATTTCCAAGATGACACAGCCAGCAAGTGCAAGTGGGCGTTTGAAGCTGCGCAGGTGAGCTCTTAACCGAGACTGACAGCAGTGGTTCTCAAAGCGGTCCCCATGAGCAGCAGCATCGTGAGAACTTTGTACAAAGCAAATTCTCAGCTGCATCCCAGACCTACGGCACCAGACTGTCTGCGGGTGGGCCCGGCAGTCTGTATTTAACAGGCCCCCAGGGGACTCTGAAGATCAGGTTTGAGAAGCCCCGCTCCACAGTCTAACCCCTAACGAGAATATCGCTTTCGTGTTACCTATCTCTGTTCTTTCACACGTCATGAATAATTCCATGATTTCTGTCTTCCAAATCACTAATTCTTCCTTCAGTTTTTCCCAATCTGCTGCTACACACATCCAGTGAGAACTTAATTTCAAAAATTGTATTTTTTTCATTTCTGTAAGTTCTGTGAGTTCTCTTTCATAACCCTTTGGTCATTCTTCATGGTTTCTTGTCATTATGCTATTTTCAAACTATAACTGAGTGAAAAGGGGCTTGTTCTGCTCACCGCAATCCAGTGCCAATCAATTGCAAATTAGTCGGTGGTTGAGAAAGAAAAGTTTATATGATTAGCCATCATAATTGGAAGATGGAAGACTAGTGTCCTAAAGAACCATCTTAAAATCATACAGAATCTGGAAGCAGTTATATAGGGGAAATGGGCAGGGAAGGAGGGGGTTTAGGGATGTCGCTCATTGGGTGTGACGAACTTCAAGGCGCCTCATTGTCTCTTTCTTCTGTCATTTGTGACAGGTACCAACACAGAGTTTTTCTTTCTGGAGGTCATCATGTTGCTGGGGAACTCAGAGAACAAAGTTATCCTTATCACAGCTGGGAGATATACGTGAGCAAGAGTCATAGAACTAGCAGATCACGTATTTTGCAAAAGAGAAAGGTGCTTAATCATCTAGGCTACCTGCAGGCTAGAGTGCATTCTCAGAGACTAGTGAGTCAGGGTCATATATAGCTATAATATTGCTTCCTTTCCCTAAGATGGCTTCCCTCATGCTAACTTAAGATCTAGCTGTTACAAAACTTCTTTGTACTTTATTTAGATATGTTAATCGTAGTTACTCTATATCTTCTGTCTAAAAATTCCAATATTTGAAGACTTTAGGGACCTGTTTCTGCTGACTATTGTTACTGCTGGTTCTCACTCAAGATACCTTATTTCTTTCTGTAAGAGAATTGTAACTGTGAGTGGCTCCCTGTTGTCTAATTTCAAGTGTGAGAATGTTTGATGTTTAGGATAATGTTTAGGTTCCTCCAGAGAGGATGTGAGTTTATTCCTATAAGTTGCCTGGGAGCATGGTCAATTTGAGACCACGTAAAGAAGAAATTCCACGTGTTCAGGGTCACCTAAGTGTGACTTCAAGCTGAATGTCTATATGAATACTGGCTGTCGTTAAAATGCTCAGGAAGGGGAGCCAGCCCAGTGGTGCAGTGGTTGAGTTCACGCACTCCACTTCAGCAGCCCAGGGTTCGCATGTTCGGATCCCAGGCACGGGCCTACATACCACTTATCGAGCCATGCTGTGGCGGCATCCCACATATAAAGTAGAGGAAGATGGGCATGGATGTTAGCCCAGGGCCAATCCTCCTCAGCAAAAATTGGAGGATTGGCAGCAGATGTTAGCCTAGGGCTAATCTTCCTCACCAAAAAAAAAATGCTCCGGGAGGATTTTTTCCTCATCTGAGGGATGACAGACAGTTATCTTGGTATTCGCCCTGTGGTAAGAAGGTTTATTTGTACCCCACCTTTGCACTGATGCAGTAGGCCTTTGGGGTCCCAGCTCCATGCGGGAGGTCCTCCTATTAGACCTGATATAGTCCAGCAAATGCTCTCCAGATGAAACCTGGGCTTGGTGACCAGCCGACCTCCTTGGAGTCCAGTCTGCACTCAGTTTTCTCCTTCCCCTTCCTTCCTTTGTGTAACAGTCAGTGTCCTCCAGAAAGACAGAACCAAGACATGTACATACACAACATACATGTATATATACAATGTGTCTCTATGTATAGACACATTCAGATCTTAAGGAATTGGCTCATGCAATTGTGGGTGCTGGCAATTGCGACATCTGTAGGGCAGGCTGCCAGCTCAGACAGGAGTTGACACTGCTGCCTTGAGGTAGAATTCTTCCATGGGAAACCCCAGTTTTTGCTCTTAAGGCCTTCAACTGATTAGATGGGTCCCACCCACATTATCCAAGGTGACCTCCTTTACTTAAAGTCAACTAGCTGTAAAAGTTAATCATCTCTACAAATACATTCACAGCAGCATCTAGGCTAGTGGTTGACTAAATGTCTGTGCCCCTTTGCCTAGCCAAGTTGACACAAAACTAAGCATTACACTTTGTTTCCAGATTGTTGATGGATTTAAGAATATTTTGTATTAATATTCATTATTTTTAGCTTTTTTTCACTGAAAGAGGCAGGAAGAGTTCTTTGTCTACCATATTGCCAGATACAGAAGTCCATTTTATTCTTTATACCAAAAGTTGGCAAACTATAGCTCTCAGGCCAAACCCAACTCTCCATCAGTTTTTGCACACCCATAAGCTAAAAATGCTGTTTTTTTTTTAATAAAATGTATTTTTAGAACAGTTTTTAATTTACAAAAAAATTGCAAGGACTGTACCCAAATACCCCTCACCCACTTTCCTCTGTTATTAACATCTCACATTAGCATGGTACATTTGCCACAATTAATGAACCTATATTGATACTTTGGTACTAACTAAAGTCTACACTTTATTCAGATTTCCTCAGTCTTTCCCTAATGTCCTTTTTCTGTTCTAAGATCCTGTCTAGGCTACCATAGCTTCTCGGCTGTGACAGGATGGTTTTCACATTTTTAAATGGTTGGGGAAAATATCAAAATAAGAATACCATTTAGTGACACACGAAAATTAAATGAAATCCAAATTTCATTGTCCGTAAATAAAGTTTCTTTGGAACACACGCCCACTTGTTGACGTGTCGTCTTCAGCTGCTTTCCCAAGATAGGGCAGAGTGAGTAGCTGCGATTCAGAAAAATCTACTATTTTTTAAAGTTATTTTGCCTGGAAAAAAACCCAACTCATTAAATGAGAAAAAATGGGACAAGTATTATGGAAACTAATAATGCAGGTTTTAAAAATGTCAATTGCAGACTCCTGGTTTGAGAACAAGATGACACAGACTCACTTTCTCTGCGCTTCCCCTCTACATACAACTAAAAGCCCTGGAAATAATTTAACAGATAATGATACAAGGGCTCTGAAAGCAGGAATAAAGACAGCAACTGACTGTTGACATCAGGACTTGAGGAAGGACAGAGCGGTGAGTTCCATGGGTTCTCTCTGTTCCCCAGAGAGAGATATCCCAGACTGTGCTCGGGAGGCCTGCAGGCTGGACCAACAGTCACAGACCAAGACAAAGCAAGGAAAGCCCACTCTCTCTGGCCAAAGGACTGGGAAAGGAGAAGCCCAACAGAGACCTGGTGGAGACCCCAGCAGGGAGCCCTGTGGCATTGGCTGGTTGAACTGTACCAAGTGGCAGCCTCAGAGTCCCAGCGGGTGACCCAAACCATGTTCCACAACCAGTCCCAGACAGCCGGCCCATTCCAGCTGCAGGGCCAGCGGAAGTGCATCCCGGTATCTCCAGGCCTTCTACCCGGGGCACAAGGAGGCCCAGCAAAGTCTGCCCCTGACCTAGAAAGTGGCCCCGCAACCCCAGGAGCTCATGGAAGAGACGTCTTCCCCTGCAGGTGACAACAGCTGTGTGTGGGAGCCCAGCAGCACCACAGGAGTGAGGTGGACCAGAACACTGTTGCGAGGGCACTGAAACTGAACAGCCCCTGCAGCTACAGCCACCACAGTGGGCAAGAGCTGGCTCGCTGAACCTGAATGGGGAAACTGCCGGCTAATCAGAAATCTCAGAGAAAGGGTCAGGACTCTCCTAACAGAGTAGCCAGAATGTTCCCCTACAATCAGCAATCACTCGTCATACAAGAACCAGGAATCACGATTACAAATCATCTTGAAATAAATTTAAAAATTAGAAAATCTCAGCAAAGAAACAGAAGTTATAAAAAAGAATCCAATGGAAATTATACAACTGAAAAATACAATAATTGAAACTTTTAAAAATCTCACTGGATAGACTCAATTCCTGGAGATGGCAGGGTAGAATCAATGAACAATGAGGACAAATCAATAAAATTTACTCAGCCAGAACAAGATAAAATAGACTGAAAAAAAACGAACAGAGCCTCTGGGATCTGCAGGGCAGCAACAAGAGATCCAGCGTTCATGTATCAGAGTCTCAGAAGGAGAGGGAGAGTGTGAGGCTGAGTCAAAGAAATAATGACAGACACCTTCCCAAATCTGGCAAAAAAAAAGTGTACCCACAAATTCAAGAAGATGAGGAAAGCCCAAACTGGATAAATCCAAAGACGTCCACACCGAAACACCTCCTAATTAAACTCCTGAAAACTCAAGACAAAGAAGAATTTCTTAAAAGTAGCAAGAGAGAAATGGCTCATTTCCTGTAAAGAAAGACCGGTGCGAATGATAGCGGCTTTCTCACAGGGAACCATGGAGGCCCCAAGGAGGAGGACACCATTTTTCACATTTTGAAAGAAAAGAACTGTCAGTTAGGAATCCAATATCAGGCAAAACTATCCTTTAGGAAGGAAGGGAAAATAAAGACATTCCCAGATGAAGGAAAACTAAGATCATTTGTTCTCAGCAGAGTTACCCTTTAAAAACAGGTCAGGAAGCTCTCCAAACAGAAAGGAAATGACAATGGAAGCAGGCTGGGACCTTTGGAAATGAACAAAAGAGCAACAGACGAGCTGAAAACAGAGGTCAGCGTTGCAGACCATCCTTTGCCTCACAAGTTTCTGTAATTTTATCTTTTGTGGCTGAAGCAAAACTTAACCACCATCTGATGTGGTGCTCGATGTGTGTGGAGGAAATACTCAAGACAACCACACTTAGAAACTGGGGAGGGGAAGCAATGCCCCCTCACCCCACCCCATGCCCTGGCGGCTGCCCACGACCACCGTCCTGGCTGTGGGCCCTTCGCCCTTCAATCCCGTCTTGAACATTTCTGCTGCGTCTTCCTTCCTCCCTTGGGAGGGGTGGGGACGTGGTCGAATGAGGAGCGTGAGGCAGACGGCCAGCTGTGAGCAGAGCTCTGGACAGGAGGCTCCTGGGGGAGGCGGTGGCTGGAGCATCTGATCCCAGAGGCTTGGGCTATTGCCAGCCCCCCCGCCCCACTACCAGACGCAGGCCCAGGACCCCTCCAGGATGCCGCTGTATTCTCGTCCCCATCCCAGAGTCCTCCCTCTCTCCTGTCCTAGTCTGCCCACTTTTAAGCTTAGTACCCTTGGTTGATTCCTTACTCCACGTGACCTGTGATTAGGGAGGGAGGCCTTACTACCCCAGGGCCAGGGCTTCTTCTAAAGAATGGCTCTCCGGGTGCCCAGGGCCCAAGGCCTGACGAACAGGGTGCTGGCTGAATTTCAGTCCCCACCTCTCCTTCAGCCAGGTGCCTTGTGCAGTGAACAACCTTCCCAACTGCATATGGTGGCTCTGTCCTGAGGAAGATGCACGAGCCCGAGCACCTTGTCACTCTACGTCCAGAGAAATCACAGCTAAAGATTGCATCCTGGGTGAGGACGGCCTCTGTGACCTCCTTCTCACCTCCTCTTCTCCGGGAGACAGCCTCGCAGGGCCTCGTGCATTCTACCTGCCAGCCACGTTCAATTCCTGTGCTTGGCAACTTGGTTAAGCCCCATCGGTTACCACACCAGCACCTGCCACTCTCTGTGAAATGTCAGGGGGAAAAAGTTCTCTGCCCACGTGAGTCCCCACTACGGAATCTGCCTTCTCTTCACTGAACCCGTGAATAATAAATAATTTATTTATTATGTTTGAGGAAGACTGAACCTGTGGTAGATATGGAACTCTTCCCTGCCCTTTTAACATTGCTCGGCACCAAGTGTGTTAGTTGGCACCTACCACATAAATGTTCCCCCAAGTTGTTTTTTCGTATCAGCCTTCCACATTTCTAAAGCCCACAGGGTACATATCTCCCCATGACACGTTCCTGGAAGAAGGACAGACAAGGCACAGAGGAAGCCGCGGCCTCCAGGAACGCGTAGACCAGATTCTTACACATCATCGATCACCAGCGCCTTGGCAGTCCCATTTTCTTAGTCATCCTGATAATCTTTCAATGATTTCCCCTGACCTGCCTTACACCTCACATAAGCTTCTTCTTGGGGAGCAGGAATAACACATTCTCTCTTAGATTGCGTCTGCTCTCTGCAGATGGCAGGAGACCCAAGCCACCCCCTCCTGCAGGACTGGAAGCAGGTCTGCATTTCCATAATGTAGGGTAAGTTTCTAAAAGCACTGTAATTAAAATTTAAACCAATCCCAAAAAGGCAAGTGTTGGATTTCAAGAATTCTTACTTATTTCCTAATGAATAATTTTTTATTTTATTTTCATTTTTATTTTATTTTATTTATTTATTTTGTGAGGAAGATCGGCCCTGAGCTAACATCTGCCAATCCTCCTCTTTTTGCTGAGGAAGACCGGCCCTGAACTAACATCTGTGACCATCTTCCTCCACTTTATATGGGACGCCTGCCACAGCATGGCCTGACAAGTGGTGCATCTGTGCGCTCCCGAGATCCAAACCGGCGAACCCCAGGCCGCTGCAGCGGAGCGCACGCACTTAACCGCTTCCGCCACCGGGCTGGCCCCTATTTATTTATTATTTTTGAGGAAGACTGGCCTTGAGTTACCATCTGTTGCCAATCTTCCTCTTTTTCTTTTCTCTCCCCAAGGCCCCAGCACGTAGTCGTATATCCTAGTTGTAGATCCTTCTAGTTCTTCTGTCTGGGACGCCGCCTCAGCGTGGCTTGAGGAGCGGTGAGTAGGTCTGTGCCCAGGATCCGAACCAGTGAACCCTGGGCTGCCAAACGGCACGGGCAAACTTAACCGCTACGCCAGCCCCTGAATAATTTTTTAAGATCTGTGCTGTGCCTCTGTTTTTCAGGACGCGCTGATTGCCTGTGAGACCAGGTCTCTGCTCACACACGGAGGGACTGGGGAGAAGCAGGAGCACCTGGGGGAGGCTGCAGGGAAGTGCTGGAAAA
This sequence comes from Ceratotherium simum simum, assembly GCF_057802395.1. Taxonomy (NCBI): domain Eukaryota; kingdom Metazoa; phylum Chordata; class Mammalia; order Perissodactyla; family Rhinocerotidae; genus Ceratotherium; species Ceratotherium simum. The sequence goes on along the minus strand of NC_141919.1, from coordinate 53,809,671 downwards.
CTGGTCAGCTAAAAGTTCACTTTTTTCATATTACACTTAAAGACGTTAAAAATGTTTTTATCCACACTTTAGAAAATGATCCATCGTCTTATTTGAAAGATTTTTGTGATATGAAGAAATTTAAAGTCCTCTCACATTGTGAATGAGCAAAAAAAAAAGTCATAAAAATTAAGAGGAAAACATGAAAACGTCTGTTCAATAGAGGTTGATTCTAAACACAGATTAAGGAGCCAGGCAAGGGCAGTCACGCGGTTTTCAGACTCTACCTACACAGATCCAATTTCACGTCAATTATGCTTATTTTAATATATCATTTATTTTCTTCCCACCAACAAACTAACCTCAGGATTACAATGAAAATGGTTTTCAAAGTTACAAATAACTCAAAAAGCTATTTGTTACAATATATTCTAACACTGTTACATTGTGCATACTTTTTAAAATACATGTACAAAACAACAAGCTGTCTTTTATATTTTTATGTCATTGTTGAATACGGTTCTACTAACCTTCTCATTAGGAAAAAAAAAAACAAAAAACCCTGAGCCTGCAAAATAGTTCAATTACTTGCAGGAAATTTGAACTGTTTCGTCATGCCCATGGCAGTATTATACCGTACGTGTATGTAAACGTACATTGATTTTAGTTTACTAATTACATTTTGGAAGAAGGCAGGAATGAAAAATAAGCCCATTTCTAGGTCTATGCTGCTTTTTCTTTTTATAATTTTATTTATTTATTTTTTCTCCGCAAAGCCCCAGTAGATAGTTGTATGTCATAGCTGCACGTCCTTCTAGTTGCTGTATGTGGGACTCGGCCTCAGCATGGCTGGAGAAGCGGTGCGTCGGTGCGCGCCCAGGATCTGAACCCGGGCCGCCAGCAGCGGAGCGCACTCACTTAACCGCTAAGCCACGGGGCCGGCCCTATGCTGCTTTTTCTAATCGATGCTCATACACACCGCCCTGGCAGCCAATTAAGGCCATATTTCATAGAGGAGAATCGACTGCTTTTTTTTTTTTTCATTACTGCACCATTATCTCCTCGAAATGTCGCTGCTCATGTCATCGTGCAAAGCAGGCTAGGAAACGTTTCAGCATTTATTGTTTCCAGGTTCAGGTTAGTAGACGATTAAATCAATTTCCTCATCCTATTTTTTTTTTTTTTTTTTGTGAGGAGGAACAGCCCTGAGCTAACATCTGATGCCAATCCTCCCCTTTTTTCCTTGAGGAAGATGGGCCCTGAGCTAACTGTGGCCATCTTCCTCTACTTTATATGGGACTCCGCCACAGCATGGCTTAGCAAGCGATGCATCCATGCGCGCCCGATCCGAATCTGCGAACCCCGGGCTGCCGCAGCCAAGCACGCACACTTAACTGCTTGCGCCACCAGGCTGGCCCCTCCTCATCCTATTTTTAAACGATTCCGATTGGGCCCTGGGTGGTTGTCGTGTTAATGGCGAACGTGCATCACTTGCACACTCTCACCTCTCCAGGTGTGTTTTGATTTGGTTTGTTATGCAAATGGAGCCCACCAGGTAGGGTCAACCTGCTGAGTGGTGACGACCACCTGTCAAGTCCTCCCCAGAGTGGGTGAAGGGTGCAGCTGGCTGCAGGTGCAGGGCAGTGCCCACGGCAGACAGGGTGCGTGCAGGGACCAGGCACACCTGAGGCCAAAACCCCAGCGCTGGTTACAGAAACCTTGAAATCCTAAGAAGTATTCTAACCTAAAGGCAAAGAGGAACAGTTTCATCGTCCCACCCGGGCAAAGGAGATATTACAAGCACAACATAGCGAGAACTGTGACACAGCGGAATCTGTCCTGTCATCTCGTTAGTGCCTCTCCAAGAGAGTAAGGTCATCTAGCAAGACCCATTCCGCCATCGGGGAGCCAACCAAGGGCCCACAAGGTAGTAATCAAAATCTGCCTTTTCTTTTTTAAAGAGGAAAGGGAGAAGAGAAATCCTGGGGTACGAGCCAGTGGAGAGGCAGAAATATACTTCTGAAGTTGTAAACGGGCTTCCATTCTTCAATGTTCCTCCTGGGAAAGACGGCACCATATTACACCCTGGTTTTTCCATTTCACACCCCTTTTTAACAGCTCTGATATAGTGTGGTTCATTTTTTCAAATATTGTGTTGCAGGTACCTCAAATCTAAAATAAAAGTCCCCAAATCTCAATAGTTCCTTCATGCCTAGAGAGTACCTAGAAGAAGAGGGCGCTCTCACCTGGTAAGGCAGAATATTCAGTGGAGAGTGAACACAAGGGGAGAGGTTGCCCCCTGATCCATTCATGTCTTTATCATCATGCTTAGCTTCTTCCCAGTGGATTGCCCACAAGGCAAGAGATGAAAAATGCAAATTTCTCCATTAGAGTTTTCCGTCCATGGAGACATGAGCTTTGTGTGCATCATTTATCAGTGATGTTATTTGAAACATTCCAATGTTGTTACAACAATCACAGGAATCCCTGGTACCCTAAGTTCCACTAATTCTAAACACCCTAAGTACTTGATATGTAAACATTCAATGCTGGAGGAAACAGCAATGCAGAGCAGTACTGCATCACAAATTAAGTGGGTGGACACTAGGGCAAATCATTTTTCCTTTGGGGATTTTGAATCCCAAAGGTGGGAAGTGGGGGTGGGAGGGGAGAGGGGTAAGCCAGGACTCCTGGAGGGAAGGAAGTGCAGGGTTGCATTTGTTACCCACCAGGTTTGTTTTTGCCCATCACCCAGGAAGCCAATCACCAAGACGAAGAGATTGCAGCAGATAAAGGGTTTAGTCTCAAGGCAGCCAAGTAAGGAGGTGGGAGAACGAGTCTCAGATCCGCCTCCTTGAAAATGGGGGCTCAGGGATATTTATGGGGTATGGGGGCAAGGTGGTCTGAAGTGTGGAGATAGAAGATTGGAGGTGAGGAGAGGTGAGGTAATTGATGATCTGCGCAGGCATAGTCAGACTTCATGCCTCTTCATAGGACGCACGTTCACAAAATGGTGGCGTTAACATGATCTGAGGGTGGAGTTTTTAGTCTCTTGACGTCAAAAGGTCGCTTACTGGGCACCTGCACTGGCCCAGTTGATGGGTTGGTGGTCTCAACCCGCCTGCCTGAACTGGACAAGGGGTCCTAATTCCTGAAAAACAGCTCAAATACCCATTACCATGGTGACCCAGTAGCCAGGGAGATGTTAACTATAGGAACCTGGTAGGAGTCAGATAGCATATTGCCTAAACAGCACAGTTAACAATGGGTGGGTGAACAACTAAAAGCTGTAATCAGTAATTGCAAAAAAGAAAAAAAATGTTATTTGCTAGCTACCTAATCATCAGTGTCTGTTTACCAGTTTCACGTTGACAACTCCATCACCACTGTCCAACGTTTTCCCCTTCTGGATTTTTCTATGGATGCCTGGTCCCCGCCATTGCCTCCCCAACTTAATTCTCACAAGACAGACTTAGGCTTTCTCAGAAGGAGTCTTAGGAAGCAGGGAGTACAGGAGCAGAGTGCAGCTCAGAAAACAGCTCACAGGTGGGCCAGCCCCACTTACCAGCCTCCAATGCAGTTCCTCGCTCTGGGCCTTGGGACCGGCTTGCCTGGACTTTATTAACACCTTATGGCTTAAGCTTTGCCACTTAGGATTGCCTGGACACAGCGTCTTGGGGGTCACGCTCCCAGGGAAGAGGCCGTTTTCCCTGGAGCTCACCTGGGCCAATTCTTCTCCCTGTGTCCCTCGTACTTCCTCAGAGTCTTCAAATTCCCTGTCCATCCCTGAGGACGTCTTCTCCAGGTTCTAATGACTGAGAAAGATGACATGAGTGGAGCCACGTTAAAGCAGAGCCGGAGCAGCCATCTCAGAGGAATTGCCTCGCACGTCTTGTTTCCTATACCTTCCAAACTGGAGCAAAACGCCAACACTCCAAGTCAGTAAGGACGAGAATATCTTGTCTGTAAGGACTGATGGAACTGGGCTTTGCTGATGACCAATCGCTAACCAATCACTGAAGCACAAACCTAGCCTCACTTTATCAGCAACCATGAACTCTTCCTTAATACAACTCAACTCACCTTCCTCCCTTTTTCCCATAAAAACCCGGAGCCCCTCTCCTGTTATTGGGAAACTATTTGGGTTTCTACCTGAATCTGTGCTCCCCAAATTGCAATTCTTTGATCCCAAATAAACGCTTTGCCTCCGAAACTGGTTTCTGTTTTTGTGGGTTGACATGACCCATTGACATCCCCCTCTTCCTCCCCCTGATAACGGGAAACGGACCCAGCATCCCATCCCTACAGAGACGCACCATCATACGACAATACAAGCAGTCTGCACACAAACAGTAGTACCGGGGAACTGTCAGAGGAAGAGTATTTCCAACAGCCACTCCTGTGTGTTGCTGTGCAGCCCTAGATAAACAGAACTGCCTTTCTACATTCTTTCCTGTGTGGAATGCTAGGACCCTTTTAAAATGCATGTGTTGTACATGTTTATAACACACCCAACAAGCACAACAGCTCCGATGTGACACAAATGCATCTATGTTTTGCTCTCCTGTTGCCTCTTTAAAAATCTGCTCACTGGGGGATGTTCATCAACCTTGCCCCTGCTCAGGTAGGCCTAAAATGTGCCCAAGTTAAAAAATATATATATATATATTAGGTCTTAGGTCATTTTCAGTGACCAGCACAGTCTCACTTGGTGGCTCCCCACCGCCTCTCCCTGAGCTGGGCTCCGAGCTGGCAGCAGGGAAAACTGGTGCTGCTGCCTTTCCTGCTCGTCCCCTCCCCTCACACTGACCAGCTGCTCTCCCTAGTCTCTGGGCTCAGGGGAGAAAGGACCTGGAGGCACAGAGCCTTTACCCAGCAGAAACTCCTGCCCCGTGCTCTGTGCTTTCTGGGACGGCAGCTGACAAAGGCCAGCTCGTCACTGGTGAACACTTCCACGGCAGGGACACAGTGCCCTGGGCGGGTCCCTCCGTTGTAACTCCCGGGGGCGGCAGTGAGGCCAATGCCTCCTCTTCCCAGGCTGCTGGCCCTGCTCTGTGCCAGGTTTCTGGTGGTCCTCCCTCACAGCCTCACCCAGGGGAAGGTCGAGTGCTCCAGGCTCCCACACTCTCGAGACAGCAGCCTCATGCATCGCCCTGCGCCCTCTCCCAGGCGAGCTGCAGGGGCTGCTGTTGCTGTGTAACAAAACACCCCAAGACTTAGCCGTATAAAACAACACCTTTGTATCCTGATCATGACTTAGTAGGTTAGAAACAAACATCCAACGCAAAATAGGCAAAAGATTAGAACAGATCCTTCACCCAAGAACACACAAAAGTGGCAAATAAGCACATGAAGATGCTCACGTTACTGATCTTCAGGGAAAGGCAAATTAAAACTACAAGGGGGAGTAACTACACACCTACTCGAATGCCTACAATTGAAAAGGCTGCCCGTGCCAAGTGCTGGTGAGGATGTGGAGAAACTGGGGCCTCCCACGCTGCTGCTGTCGGACGTGAAACGGGACGGCCACTCCTGAAAACGCCGGCTTTTAAGTTCAACGTGCCTACACCACGTGACCCAGCAATTCCTCCCTAGGGATGCATAGAGAGAAACGAAAGCAGACGTCCACACAGGCTCGTACAGAAGTGTTCGCAGCAGCCACACGCAGCACTCTGTCACCTCTTGGCCAGCGGGTGTGGTGTTCCTGTCGCCAACTCCATGGTGCTTGTCGAGTCCTTCCCTGCGGCCTGGCGTGTGCTCAGTTCTTGTAACTCTTCTACATGTGCTGGAAATGGCAACTGCAGTAGAGTTTAGCACAGGAGCTGGTGACCTAGAGCCCAAAGGCCAGGGGCAGTGACCTGCCTGTTTTTTGTAAATAAAGGTCTATTGCAACACAGTCCTGCCTCTCATTTATGCATAGTCTGTTTTGCACTATGACTGCAGAATTGAATAGTTGCAACAGAGAAGAGATGGTGCAGGCCACACAACCCAAAATAGTTACTCTCTGGCCCCCTTCAGTGCAAGTTTGCTAACCTCTGGTCAGCAGAGAAGTGCTTGGGTTCTGGCGTCAGACAAGCTCAGACCCAGCTCTGCCTCCTCCTAGCAGAGTAATCCTGGCCAATGACGCCCCTCTCTGCCTCAGTTTCCCCGTGTTCTGAGTTAGCAGGAATTAGTCATATAAAGCACTTAGAATGCTGCCTGGCACACGGTAAGCACGCCACGAACGTTAGCAGTTATTACTATTCGTTTGGCACACGGTCCTAAGAATGTGCTTTATTCCCAGCTTTTAATTTCGTTCCTCAAATATTTCATATCTTTGCTAAATATTTATCTGACTGATCTGTTCATTTCCAGAAGAGACGTGTTAAAATCTGCTGCTATACTGTAGAGTTTTGCTTTATATACATTGAAGAAGAGTGGTTAGGGCATACAGCTTTAGGATTGTTGTATCTTCCTGGTAATTATTCCTTTATCATCAAGTATTGACCCTTTTTAATCCTTAAACATTTTTTCCTCGAAGAGTCTAATTTATCTGAAACTTATATGGCTATACCATCTTTCTTTGCTTACTGTTAGAAAAAGTCATGTATCACATCACTGTCAATATTTCTTGGTTATTATGTTTTAGGTGCCTCTCTTATAAATTACAGAATTCTATTTTCTTTTTCTTATTCCAAATGAAAATTTATTTCTTTTACTGGATGTGTTTAATCCATTTTCAGTTATCGTGGTTACAAATATATTTGGTTATTTCTTTTATCTGATTTACTCTTTATTTACTCTACTTTCTATTAAGTTGATAGTATTTTCTCCATGTTCTTTTGCCTCTGTATTATTATTTTTTTTTGTGAGGAAAATCGGCCCTGAGTTAACATCCGTTCTAATTCTCCTCTTTTTGCTGAGGAAGACTGGCTCTGCACTAACATCTATTGCCAATCCTCCTCCTTCCCCCACCCCAAAGCCCCAGTAGATAGTTGTATGTCATAGTTGCACATCCTTCTAGTTGCTGTATGTGGGACGCGGCCTCAGCATGGCCGGAGAAGCGGTGCGTCGGTGCGCGCCCAGGATCCGAACCCGGGCCGCCAGTAGCGGAGCGTGCGCACTTAACCGCTAAGCCACGGGGCCGGCCCACCTCTGTATTATCTTAGAGGTTATATTCTGCTTTTGCTGAGACAGAGACAGATAAGAGATAGAGATTTTTTAAATAGGTAATACACCACAAGGATTGAAAAATTCAGTCATGAATTACGAGTCCCATCCCCCAGCCTCCCTCCCCAGAGCCACCAACTCTTACCAGTTAGTTCCCTGTGGTTCCTTCAGGGACAGTCTGGTCTCCAGCTAGCAATCTGGATCCTTCTCCAACTTCATTTTCATTCTACCGTCTGTCTCTCCCCTTATTATATTTCTCCTTCCCTCTTTCCATCAATCTCAGCAGGATGGACAAGCAGAGAGAGAGAGGAAGTGGAGAACAGAATTTGGAAGTGAGGGAAGGAGGAGAGAAAAGTTATCAGAGAAACTTAAAGCTCAAAAAGAAACTTTAAAATGGCTAGTCCAACCAGAGTTCCTGTGGTATAATAAAAATATATATTTGGTCTGTGTCCCTCGTCCCCATTCCTGGCAGAGCTCCTAAAACCCTTGGAATCTCCTGAGTGGTAGGAGTGTCTTCTTATCCATAAGGAGCCCCTTGGGAACACACCTGCATTTATGTTAATGGGGTGACTCAAGATGGGGTCCCAGGATAGCCTCAGAATGGGGCAGGTCACCAGAAAGACCAAACATGGGATTAGATGGTGGGGACTCTCCCAGATCTCTGAGATGTGCAGGGCGGCTGGAGATCGAGTTATAAAAACTCTTGAACAATGAGATTTGGAGAGCTTCCAGGCTGGTGAACACAGAGAGGTGCTGGGAGGGTGGCGCATCCAGAGAGCGCGTGGAAGTTCCACACCCCTGCCCACGTAACTCGTTTGGCTCTAGTGGGTTGTATCCTTTATAACAAACCAGTAAACGTAAGTGAAGTAAACGTAAGTTCTCTGAGTCTTTCTAGTGAATTATTGAACCTGAGGAGGAGGTTGTGGGAACATCCGATCTATAGCTTGTTAGTCTTGTAGCTGGCATCTGAAGTGGGGGTAGTCTTGTGACACCAAGCCAGTAACCTGTGGGGTCTGCGCTAATTCCGGGAGTCAGAATTGAATCAAGTGTAGGACACTCCGCTGAATTAGAGAACTGGTTGGTGTCAGAAAACACCCCACATTGGGCGTCAGAAAAAGACATCCCAGTTCCAGAAGGGGAAAACAGGAATGAAGAGAGGAAAACAAGCACTGAACTGTCTGCACTGCCCCATCACACGCCCTCTCACCTTACTCCAGTGCAGGAACAAAAAAAGCCTCAAGGAGGGTGTGCCCGTCCTGGATGGCAGAAGAGAGAGAGCTTCAGGGAAGAGCTGCAAGTCGTCATGGGTGCCCGGCAAACACTGTCCCCTTCATCACGCCCACCCTGCTGTACACAAATCCCCAAGGAGGGAAGACACTGGGCATGTGCGAAGGTCTCTCTTGTTTCTTGGTAAGGATTTTCATTCTGAAAAAGATTTTTTACTAGGACTTGAAAATCTGATAAACTAAAGTTTTGTTGACTTGGTTATAAGAAGATTACCAAAGGGAATAGCTTCAAATTATACAAATACATTTGCTAAATAGGATACGTTTTCTATATTTAAGAAAAAAAATCAAAACATTTTATTTTCCTTTTGCCTAATAAATTTAAATGGCATATAAAATATAGCATGCGTATATTCATAGACATACGCATATTTTTAAGCTACTCACATTGCTAAACATCTTACAGCAAAAGAGAGTATATTAGTCAGGAATTTTTCTGTTGCAAGTGATAGAAACATAAAAATCAAAGAAGACTTAAATGAACGGAGGGCATGCCTTGTTCATAGGAAGAAAGACTCAACATAGTAAAGGTGTCAATTCTCCCTAAATTATCTACAGATCTAATGCAATCCTATCAAAATGCCAGCAAGGTTTTTTTGTGCACATAGACAAGCTTATTCTAAAATTTGTATGGAAAGGGAAAGACTCTAGAATAACCAAAACAATTTTGAAAAAGACCACTCTTCCTAATTCTTATGGGCTAAGTTGTGTCCCTCAAAATTCATACGTAGAAGCCTTAACACCCAGCACCTCTGAAAGTGACTGTATTTGGAGACAGGGTCTTTAAAGAGGTGATTAAATTAAAATGAGGTCAAATGGATCGTGAATTCAAATGTACAACATAAAACTATAAAACTTTTAGGAAAAACATAGGAGAAAATCTTTGAGATCCAGGACTAGACAAAGAGTTCTTAGACTTGACCCCAAACGCACAGTCTATCAAAGGAAACTGATAAATTGGACATCATCTCAATTAAAAATTTTTGATCTGTTAAAGGCCCCATTAAGAGGATGGAAAAATTCACTACAGACGAGGAGAAAACGTTCGCCAACCACAAATCCAATTAAGAACTAGTATCTAGAATATATAACTTAACTTGAAAATCGACAATAAAAAAAATTTCATTAGAAAATGGGCAAAAGACACAAAGATACATCTCACAGAAGACGACATACAGATGGCAGATAAACATGTGAAAAGATGCTCAACCTCATTAGTCATTAGGGAAACACATTAAAATCACCATGAGAGGCCGGCCCCGTGGCTTAGCGGTTAGGTGCGCGCGCTCCGCTGCTGGTGGCCCGGGTTCGGATCCCGGGCGTGCACCGACACACCGCTTCTCCGGCCATGCTGAGGCCGCGTCCCACATACAGCAACTAGAAGGATGTGCAGCTGTGACATACAACTATCTCCTGGGGCTTGGGGGGGAAAATAAATAAATAAATAAATAAATCTAAAAAATAAAAATAAAAAAAATAAAATCACCATGAGATATCCCTACACATCTGAAAAAATAAAAATTAGTGACAACACTGAAAGCTGGGGAGGATGCAGAGAAGCCGGGTCACTCACACACTGCTGGTGCGAATATAAAAAGGTACAGCCACAGGGAAAACAGTTTGGCAATTTCTTACAAAAATAAACTTGCGCTACCATATGACCCAGAACCTTCTACTCTTGGACATTTATCCCAGAGAAATAAAAACTTGTGTTCACATCAAAACCAGCACACAAAGGTTTAAAACACCTTTATTAGTAATAGGCAGGATCTAGAAACAGCCCAGGTGTCCTTAAACTGTAGCACGTTTGGTGTACGGTGGAATACTACCCAGTAATTTATTTTAAATGAATTATTGATGCAAGCAACAACTTGGATGAATCTCCAGAGAATTATGCTAAATGAAAAAGCCAGTCCTAAAAGGTTACCTACTGTGTGATTCTATTTATATAACATTCTTGAAATGACAGAATTATAGAAATGAACAGATGAGTGGTCGCCGTGCATTAAGGACAGACAGCGGGGAGTGGGGCGAGGCAGCGAGAGGGAAGAGAGAGTGACATGACCACAGGAAGGATCCCCGTGGTGAGGGAACTGTTCAGTACCCTGACCGATGGATACATAGACCTACACATGTGATAAAACTGCAGAGAACTCAAACTAACCACACACACACTCACACACTCACAATTGAGTACATGTAAAACTGGAAATCTGAATAAGATCAGTGGATTATATCAACGTCAACATTCTGCCTGTGATATTGTACTACAGTTTTGCAAGACGTTACCGTGTGAGATCTCTCTATATTATTTCTCACAACTGTGTGTGACTCTACAATTATCTTAAAATAAAAAGATTAGTAATACACCCATGTTTGTAGCACCATTATTCACAACAGCCAAAAGGTGGAAGCAACCCAAGTGTCCATCAATGGATGACTGGATAAACAAAATGTGGTAAATACATACAATGGAACATTATTCAGCCTGAAAAAGGAAGGAAATTCTGACACACGCTACGACATGGATGAACCTTAAGGACATTATGTTCAGTGAAATAAGCCAGTCACAAAAGGACGAATACCGTAGATTCCACTTATATGAGGACCTAGAGGAGTCAAATTCATAGAGAAAGTAGAATGGTGGGTGCCAGGGGCTGGGAGATGGGGATGGGGAGTTAGTGTTTAATGGGGACAGAGTTTCAGTTTGTGAAGATGAAAAATTCTGGAGATGGATGGTGGTGATGGCTGCACAACAATGTGAATCTACTTTATGCCACTGAATTGCACACTTAAAAATGGTTAAGATGGTAAATTTTATGTTATGTCTATTTTTACCACAATCAAAATTTTTTAAAGTGTAATTAAAAAAAAAAAGATGCCAGCTTAAGTGAAGGAAACCGACTGGCTCACATAGCTGAGAACCACAGGCTCGGGTCTGGGTCCGGCTGTGGCTGGCCCCAGGGCTTCAGACGGGGCATCAGGACCTGTGTGCTCCTTCTCTGGGTCTGCATCTTCTCTGTCACATGTGTCTCAGGCCAGATCTCTCCACTGGAGAAAAAGATGGCCAGTGGCAAGTCCAGGCTGCTACTGTTTACAGTTAACGGCATCCAGAGAGAAGAGTGAAGCCCTGTCTCTCCCAACAGCCACGTCAGTTCCTAAAAAGAACTTGGGTTGCCCAACCTCGCATCGCACCTAGGGCACGGGATTGACATCCCTTGCCCAGTGTTACCTGGAATGGATCGGGGACGCGTTTCCAGAAGGAAGGTCTCCAGGCAGGCCCACCACAGTGAGGACACAAATTCACAACATTGAAGTTGTACTTCAATGTGATGGTATTTTAGTCGCAGGAGATTTTTCCCAAAATAAATAAATCCTGGAGCATCTAGACACAAAACGGCAAAATCGGACAAATTTATAGAAATAATTCTCTGATGATAACTAAATCACTAGGATTGTGCAATATTAAGATTTTATCTTACAAAGAAAATGAGAACTTATAATCAGTGGAGATAAAGCAGCTTGGAATTGGGAACAAAAGTTTTCTGAGCTATAATAGTGCATATATCTGGTGTATTTGGCAGGAAGCTTCATTTCTATTAAGATTCTCCTTTTAGTTTTTCTAGAAGGCCTTCTTGAAGCAGTCTGCACGGATTGCTGGGCTATGCCCCTGGGGATGCACAATGTGACATTGTCTTTAATTAACTTGCCAAGTGCAACTTAAGGTACTTCTTTGCCGGGAAAGGACTTGTGTTGAGCAGGCATTCACAGGCTTGTGTGCTGAGTGTAGAGATGCAAACAGAATCAGGGACGAAGGTGGTGGCCTTGGCTGACCCTGAGACGGATGGAAGGAGCCCACGTGGCTGGTACAGCGGCCCTTCCCACCCCCTTGCGTCCTGCCTTCCCGGCCAGGGTGTGGAGTGAGCAGGTGCAGGGTGGGTGTCCAGGAAGCTCAGGCCGGGCAGTTCAGGTCTGCTCCCGGCGCCCTGGGGTGATCCCCCAGCTGCATTTCTCCTTGCCGTGCGGCAGCAGTCATGGCCCACTGTGCCTCCCAGAACTCTGCCTAACACCCTGAAGTTACACTCGCTCGAGTGGCTCCCTTGTCTGCAAGAGGCAACAGACCCTCGAGGGTCCAGATTCATGGCCCGGTTGTAGAAAGCAGCATCAGGAGGGAGCCAGGGGCAAAACATTGCTTAAATTACTACTAGACATACAGACCAGAGTATCCACATGTAGAATGACATGTTTTCTGGGATCTGCTTTAAAATACTCCATCAAAAAAAAATGTTAAAACAGTAGAATGTGGGTAACTGTGAAGCTAGTGAGGGGACATGGGGGCTTACTGTACTCTTCTTGTGTCTGCCTTTGCGAGTGTTTGAAATGCTCCACAATCACAACAAATGGCAACGTTGTGATCACCTTTGGTCACGGAGAATAAGGTCCCCTGAGCGGGCCTTGGCAGGCTGAGCAGTTGTGTCTGAAGGACAGAGCGGGGCTCTTGGCCAGTGGGCAGGAGTATGGCACGGTGGCGACCAGACATGGAAACACTTCCAGACCATTCTAGAGAGTTCTAGAGAGCCTGCGAGTTCCCTCCCTGCCACCCGAGTCACCGCTACCCTCCACAGAGACCCCAGAGCCCTCCGGGTCCAGCAAGTGAAGGAGGGGCTCAGAGGGGCTTCGCTCAGCTCTGTGTCTGGCTTTCTGATAGGTTGGTGACATTGCCATAGAGTTACTAACGTTTCCCTGCGGCCCCTGAGGATTGTCAACAAACTGGAGAAGGAAGCTGGGAGCAGCGAGGGGTGAGCCACTGGTCTCTCCAGGGGGCGAGAGTTTTCTATTCCACGAGGGGTCGCTGCACCAGGCTGGGCGGGAGCGTGCTGCTGTTAGAAGCTCACACACAGGGAGGTGTGGGTGAGGGTGGCTGAAGGGTGGGCAGCAAGAGGCACTGCAGGTTGGCCCACTCAACGCCAGCCTCCTTCCAGCGGGTTCTTCTGCACTGCAGCCACTGGAAAGCTAAAACCGTGTGTCCCAATCATCCTTGCCGCCAAGACCCTGAGTTCATCCAAGCAGAAGGGAGACGTGAGTGGTGACGAGTGGCTTGGGGAGAATAAATCTGCGGGGACAGCTGTGGTGGAGTTTCTAGAATCAGAGAGGGTACGTGTGACACTGGCATGGGACGCCTGTTATAAAAGTCCTGAACACATCTGGTTCCCCTTCATTCCTCCAGGAATTTCTTTAAGCCAACTAATACCCTTTTTGCTGAAAAATGAATCTCTTTTTTGCTTAAACCTACTGGATTCTGTGCCCACGTTGAACAGTAGTAAATGCTAGAAGGGCCACAGTTTTCTTAAGTGCTAGGGAAGAGAGTGCTGTACTCAGAGGATAACAGATAAAGAGCTACAGGGAACAAAAGACCCCCATCTGGGCTCCAGAAAGCACGCCTCGCCTTGAAGAGGGGGAGCAGGACCAGGGCATCAGACACACCCAGTGGCACCTGAGCTAACATCGGATGAAGTCCCACGTCCCCAGGAGGCACTCAGGACCCTTCACTTGTTGGGTCCCTCGCAACTTGCTCAAGAGGGCAGACGAAGAACGCCCAAGAGGAAGCTGGAGAAAACTCTGATCCATGCAACACGCCGCTGTCCCTTTTCTCCTATTCCATCCCGTCAGAAAACTTCTTCAGAAATTAAAATTAAGAATACTAAAATACTAAATACCACATAGTGAAAAACTAAATACTAAAATTATCTCCACAGCCAATAGTCTCACTGTTCCACTCACTTACAGGAACAGATAATCTTGTCACTGGACCCTCGTGTGGCTAAAACGAGGCATAAAATGCCCACAAAATAAGTCACCTTCTACCAGGAGAAAGAAATTTCCATAGCTTTAAACGTTGTCAGTCTGAGGCTCTTAAGGTAAAGCATTCTAACTCCCATGACTTTATACTACTTTGGCTGACCGCTCGTCTTTAATAACACACATATTCACAGACCCACATAGTTTACTAAGCTATGTCAGTGCCTAGCCGAGAGACCATTCACGACGTCAACCCAGGTTGACGACCAGAGAAGGCGGCACCCACCCCACCCACCCAGCCAGGGGACCAGACACCTGCAGATGGTCAAGGGCCTTGCAGGGTCCCCTCCAGCTGCGTCAGGGCAGCCTGGCTCCCTCGCTCCTGCTGGTTAGGTGTGGCAAGGCTTATGAGAGGACAGCCAGGTGCGCTGCCATCCCCCACCCGTGTCTAGGTGAAACACTCCAGAAACAGGCCCTCCCCTTTCCCAGCCTTCATCCCTGACCTTCCTGGAGCTGGGTGAAGGGACACCTCGCGGCCTCCTTCCTCTGAGGGGAGCCTGGCCTCGCGCGGTGGCCGGGAGAATCAGGAACAGCCTGCGCTGTCCCTGCTGGGGGACTGGACCTGATGAGCAGCAGTGTGACTTCCATCAGCACCCCCTCCCAAGCCCCACACCAAGAATTTCGAGTCTCGGCCCGTCTCTGAAGCCAGTGCTTTCCCCAGGCCGCGTGTCTTCGCTGCTGTCCGAGGGCTGCCCAGCCCCACACGGGCGGCTCTGGGGGAGGGCTGCGTGTGCTCCACAAGGCACCACACCCCAGTGCAGCCCCAAGTATCACACATGCCACAAGGTCTGTGCTTCAACACGCCCCAAACTCTCTCTCGGAACACAGTTGAAAATACATCAGATGGCTTCCTTGTGACACAGCGACCAAAAGCTGGACAAACGGCCCTGTCCTGACAGATCCTGTCAGGAAGAGCTCCTGCCTTCGCTTCCACTTGCTGTGACAAGCTGCCGCCTTTAAATGTTTTACATTTTCCTCGTTTGGAAGCTAATTTACGTGATTCATGCATTTTAATTATGTTCCTTATTCTCCTAGATTAGACCTATTCTAGATTTCCTTCCTGTTTGCAGAAGGAAGGAAGGTGTCTGCAAAACAATGCAGTGATGTCCCAATGAGTGTCTGAGCCCCATCACAGTCACCAGGGGAAACCTGCTGCCCTGGGATAGAAAGTATCAGAAGCAAGGGGCTGTGTCCCAGCTCCCACGTCCCCTCCCTGAAATACCCTGGTGGGTGGCATGCTGGGCCGGGCAGGCTCTGAGGTAGGAGCTCCCTGGGCTCAGGCCAAGTTCAAGTTCAGGGACCAGCCTGGAGGGTCCCTCCATCAGGCCCTCTGAGGATAGAGGTCCATGATCCCACACACTGTGCCTTCTGGACACGCCTGCATCCTCACAGGTAGCTACCAAGGCCTAGAGCCGCACGTCCTCAGCGAGCTGAGGCGGCGGGTATTACAGGTGGGACACGCTTGCTCCCGTGCCCTCCTGACATGGCCGCCAGGACCTCAGGCGGTTCTGTCCTTCACACTGAACACATGGTCAGCTGGCCTAAGCCTCAGGTGATTAATGGGTCTGTTTACCCAGGATTGTCCCCATTTTAAAATAGAAAGTCTCATGTCTCTGGTATCCCCTCCATCCCAGAGAGCAGGACAGTCGGTCACCCTACTTAAGGCCAGTGGGCATCTGAGTGAAGCCAAGTCTGAGACCCTCAGAAGGCACAGAAAATTCCCAACAGGCAAGAACAATCGATGCTGTTGGAAGGTGAGAGAATGCTGACCGGAGGATGAAGAGGCTGGGGGGCTGGTCGAGTTCTCGTTCTTTACTTGGTGCTGGCGCACGAGTTTGTGACGGTTTGTGACGATGCTGTGCGCTGCTCCATGTGATACGTGTGCTTCTCTGTATGTGTAGCCTACTTCAGTGCAGAGAGACAGAGAGGGAGAGACAGACAGGACGGGGGGATGAAAGAGAGACAGAGAGAGATGATAGAGAGAGAGAGAGATAGACAGATAGAAGATAGATAGATAGATAGATAGATAGATAGATAGATAGATTAGATAATAGACAGATGATAGACAGATAGACAGATGATAGACAGATAGATGATAGATAGATACATAGATAGACAAATAGATGGTAGATAGATAGATAGATGATAGATAGATAGATAGATGATAGATAGATAGATAGATGATAGATAGATAGGTGGGTAGATAGATAGACAGATAGATAGATAGATGATAATAGATGGATAGATAGATAGACAGACAGATTAGATAACAGATCGACAGATGATTGATAGATAGACAGATAGATAGATGATAGATAGATAGATAGATAGATAGATGATAGATAGACAGATAGATGATAGATATAGAAGAATTTATAGCCTCGTTCTTTCAATCATTCCACTGATTCAGAAATACCTGATGTGTATCTAATGTTGGGCCAGAACTGTGCTGACACCAGAAATCAAAGGAAACTCGAAGGGGACCTGGTCTCAGAGGCCCTTGGTTTGGTGGGGGGTGTCCTTCACTAGACCGGCAAGTAAGTTGCATTTCCAATAGCACCACCGAGTTGAGTAAGCATAGGGACATCTGTGCTACCAAAATGGGGTGGGGAGAGTATTTTCAAAGTTGCATTCAACAGTAATCCCCATTTCCAATGACTCCCCCCAATATTTATGTGTAGTAAAATTCTGGTATAAAATAGAGTTCTTTATTATAAGACTATGCGTATACCTGCAGGTATACACCAACTGGATGTACCAAATTTTATTTCCACAAAGTTTACCAATGTGGTACAGTTTTGGCCTGGTGTTCCATAGTTAAGTCACACCTCTCCTCATCTAGCTCCCTGACACTGTGAATACGAAGGAGGGCGATGATGATTTTAATAACTGGCGTCATTCCACATTTCTCAGACAAACATCTCCCTGAGCACTCACTAAGTGCCTGGCTCTGTGCTAAGTACCAGGAATAAAATGATGAGCAAAGAGTGACACAGCTCCTCTCTGAAAGGAAATGAACAGTGGGACGCTACCTCCTCTGGAGGGATGGAGAAGGATCCCTGAGGGAATGATGTGGGCATTGAGATCTGAAAGATCTGACGGTGGGGAGGAGGGTTCCTGGAAGATGGAACAGCATGTGCAAAGGCCCTGCAGCAGGAGGGGCCAGGAGCATAGAGAGAACTGAAAGAGGCCAGTGTGGCTGGAGAGCAGAGAAGAGGGGAAGAGTAGGGCCAACAGATCCCAGAGGCCAGAGGACAAGCCATGCAAGTCCTTCTTGACACGGAAGGATTTGCACCTTGGTCCTATGTGGAAGCCTCTGGAGGATTTTGATCGAGGAGTGACGTGGTCACCTTGCATCTTGCACCTTGCACTGTGGAGACAGATCAGAGATGGACGAGAGAGGATACGAGGAGCCTGCAGGAGGTGAGTGCCCTAGACCAGGTGGGTTCCTGGTGCCTTGGACCAGGGTGTGACCCAGAAATGGAGAGAAGGGTGTGGGTTCAGGGGCGGTCATGACGTGGAATGGGAGGACTTGTGACTGAGGGTGACACCTGGTTTCCGGCTCACCTCACCGGGTGAATGGAGAGCGCTGGAGGGGACTGGTCGGGAGGAAGATCATCGTTTGGTTTGGGATATGTTAGGTCTGGCTGCAGTGTTGCAGGGAAACACATTCTGCTGAGTGACAGAGTAAGGCGGGATGTCGATGGACTCCAGGGAATGCAGAAGATTCCCTTTCTAAATGGATCCATTACCACACAGATCCATCTTGTTCACGGTCCGGTCTCCAAACACAACCACATGAAATACGAGCTTGTTGCTTCTTACCGACTCTTGGCGCCACGCTCTGTAGCTCCACGGTGGTATCACGAGATGGTGGGAGAACAGAACATAGCGCCAACCAGGCGTCTGGAGTGTCACATTGACACTTAGGACCGCCACAGGAAATGTGCTCTTCTGTGAGAACTTGTCGAGTACACCAGCTGCTCCTTTGAAGTCTCAAACCTACTAAATTTACGAAAGAACTTGCAATAGTTAAAATCAGGCTCCGCTGCAAGTGACAATCTCCAGAATGTTTTCACTTGCCCTGGGTAGACGGTGATTTCTCTCACACGTGAATAGACCAAGCCCAGAAGCTTTAGCAGCGACCACGTTCCAGGAAGAAAGAAGGAGAAATGAGTAAAGCAAAGGGTACCAGTTGCTGGATCTTAAGGAAAGCTCCAGGAAAGCAAAATAGTCTTAACTGAATTGAGACATAGTCATGTGACCACGTGTAGCTGCAAGGGATGCTGGGAAATGTGATCTTAATTCTGAGCAAGCGTGAGCCCATCCAAACTTACACTACCATGTGGAGAATAGATTGTGAGTAATAACAAACCCCTGACTTTATATCGCACCTCGTAATTTCCCAATGTTTAAAATACTCTACAGAGATAACATAATTTAAATTCTGGTGATGATTTAGATGATCTCTGTTGTTTCATTTCAACATTTTCAAAATGTTTCAATAGTTTATAATTATCCACAGTGAATTCTAAATAAGTTCCTGTATTTCATCTACCTCTATCCAACATGCTCCAAGTTTAAAAATATTATTGATAAAATAAAGAATATTGTAAACTAAACGTTGGTACTGAATTTTCTAATTTTCATGATATATATATATATATCAATTAAGAATGTTTAACACAATAATTAATACACCATCATACTGTTGGCAGTAATTCATGATAATTCTAAATGGTAGGACTTTTTGAAATATGTTTATTTTAGCCTCAATTCTGCTCCAAATTTCTACACCAATAAGAAGACACTTTCCTCTCAGTAGCTCCATCTGCTAATTGAAATCTTGTTTTAAGAAACCATGGTAACACATGTTTTGCCATAACACAGAGTGAAGGAATTAATTCCAGGTTCTTTGGGCAAAATCAAGCCTTCTGCAAAACACAAGGCAATAAAATTAGTGGGAGAGATATTTCTTACGAAATCCATTCAGATATTTTGTGATTGGTGGACGATCACAGAACAGTAGTAACCAGCTACTGCACCTTTACAAAATGCATTTTTAACCTTGGGTTAAGGGAGTTGAGTTCATCATACTCTGATTTGTAGAATATAATTAACATCAGTCTGTGCAAGAAGCTTCTCTTGTATTCTGCTCTCCGCTTCAGAGCCCCTCACCCCTCCATCTCTTCCTCCCTTCCCCACCACAGGCACCCTCTTGAGGTGGTGTGCATTAGACTTCGAAGAGCTTGCCCAGTTGTAGTGTTGTTTTGTGTGTGTGCATGTCACACAAATGGTTCTGTGCTTTCTCTCTGGCTTTCCTCCTCGAACACCATGGTGTTTTAGCTCTATCCATGCATCTCTGAGCATGCACCCACCCTGTTTTAATCGTCTGTTCTCCCCCAGACCAGCATATTGGCCACCCCCACTCCCTGCCACACCCCACCGCAGTGAGTATTGTGGTATATATTCCCGTCAGCCTGCACGGGATTCCTGGGGACACACATCCCATGGTGGGTCTCGGAGACAAAGCCAACCACATCCTCATTTCAATAGCATCTGTCAGAGTCCCAGCAGGAAGCAGATGAAAATTTATCCACTAGGGTAATTGGAGGAGGGTTTGATAAAGAGACTATGTGAAAATACGGCACAGGGGACCTGCGGGCTAGTGACAGTGGAGCTGTGACCACCCCTGTGGCCTGTGGTTCCAGGGGAAGGAGTCCTGTGGAGAAGGCCACCTTGAGCATGGCCACCAGCAGAGGGACCCAGGCAGCCTGATCCCCTTCACCTGCCTCCCACCCCTCAGAGCCCCCCATTGGAACCCCCCAGAGGACAGAAGGCAGGGGGCAGAGGGCAGGACGCCCCCAGGCAGCTGTGTAGCCCCGCAGAGGGTAGAGACCCGCTGGGGAGCCAATGGAAGGGGAGCCATGTCCTACCTGTAGTAAATCCTGTCGTGACAAAGTCACTTCACCAAAAAGTATGACACACACACAAGCAAGTGGGCTCCTGGGAGACTACCACCACTGAAAACAAATTTTTATAAGTTGGAGGGCTGCAATTTAATATTTATGGTTCTATGGCCAGAAGATACTTCCCTGTCAATCCGATTCTGAAAAACGTTTGTAAACGATGTAAAATGCTGCTTGTCATCTGGGATTGCTGCGAATCTGTGTTCATGGTTTTGAAGGTTTTTTTATGTGTGTTTAGTCTAAAAAACTAATAATACCGAGGCTCCACTCCAGACCAATGAAATCAGAATCTCCGAGGCTGAGGCCTGGCATGTTTGTGTGAGTGTGTGATATGTGTGTGAGCACGTGTGCATGTGAGTGTGTATGCATGTGTGCATGTATGTGTTTATTTTTACATCTGAAAGGAAAAAAATATGTAATTTCTGGCAGTGTTCAGTGGCCCCGAATTGCCATCACAGGCCACTTGGAGAAGAGTGAGGACAGAAGGAAGGGAGACCATGGCAGCTACGGCACTTAACATCCCCCTCCTCTCAGCTCTTCTCCTACATTGTATCCACTACAGATGAGAGCAGCGGCTCCAGAGTGAAGAGAGGAGAGATGTGGACATGCGGCAAATGAGTGGCCTGAAACCCCAGGCATCCTCTGCCCAGAAGCTGTCGCTTCCCCTATGCAGGAGCCTCTGGGACTCGCCCAGCAGGGAGTGAAGACATTTTCAATTACTGTTCATCAAGGTGTCCAATTAGAACTCGGCGCAGCGCCAAACCTCGCCATGGATCCTACCTCCAGGAGCTCCCGCCCCCGTGGGGGTAACAGATTGCATGCAAAACTGAAATTCATTACTTTAAAGACAGTTTTAATGAGTTTTCCAAAGTGAGATTATTCACTTGATCTTTTTGAACTCACCACACTTCAGCTAAATCAAATTACTTTTAAAGCAATTATCCTTTTAAAAATCCTAAATCAAGATTCTTCTCTACAAGCTAGGCTGGTCCAAGTTCACCAGAATAACTTAGATCTGTGTGGTGTTTACGGTTCTCAGAGTACTCTCGCCTATGTTATTCCATGCAGCCTCGAGAAGCATTTGTGGAATGTGTGACCTGGGCCGTGCGCAGGCCAGATGCCTTCTCAGACTCGGTCTTTTTAATTCCCCCAGCATCACTGAGCTGCAGCTGCTGTTATCACCTTATGACTAAGGAAAGCGAGAAGCATGAACTCAGTGCCTTGGCATGAGGTCCCATCTCAGGCCAGGGCTGGACTGGAGTCCAGAACTTCCCAGGCCGAGCCATGTGCTTCCCCACGCCCCAAAGATGTCCACGCCCTGATCCCCAGAACCTGGGCCTGTCAGCCTCCACGGCAAGTGTGATGCAGGGCACGGACCTTGAGACGGGGAGAGAAGCCTGCACTCTCCAGGTGGGGCCAGTCTAGCCACATGAGTCCTTAAAGGAGGAGATCATTTCCTGCTGAGAGAGAGGGATTCGAGGACGGAAGAGGGTTGGGCAGACGTGACATGAGAAGGACCTGCTGGCTTTGAAGGTGGAGGAAGGAGGCCAGAGCCAAAGAACGAGGGTGCCTCTAGAAGATCAGGAAACAGATTCTCCCCGAGAGCTCCCGGAAAGGAATGCAGCCCTGCCACCCCCATTTTAGCTCGTAGGATCCGTGTGGACTCCTGACCTGCATGACTGCAAGATAAAACGTTTGTATCTGTGACGCCACTAAGCCTGGGTGACTTGTTCCAGCAGCCACAGGAAACACACACACTGCAGGGGGCCAGGATTTGCCACGGGGTTAACCAGCTTAACCTCAGAAGCCAATTGACCATCCGCATTGTTTTTTCCATGAACAGGCACTAAAAAGAGTTCTCGTCCCCTGAACCAAGCAATGGAGGGAAATGACGGAGAGCATGTTGGGCGGCAGACAGAGGAGTGTGGGCACTCCAGACCCGCACTACGAGTTCCTTCCACATGCCAACCTGAATGGTGACGCCCAACAGCTGGCGCCTCTGAGCTCTGTCTCTGTGTGGCTCCTGCCTCAGTGCTCCAACCGTTTATCTCACAACAGCCTTTTTTTTTTTAAAGATTTTATTTATTTATTTTTCCCCCCAAAGCCCCAGTAGATAGTTGTATGTCATAGCTGCACATCCTTCTAGTTGCCGTATGTGGGACGCGGCCTCAGCATGGCCGGAGAAGCGGTGCGTGCCCGGGATCCGAACCCGGGCCACTAGCAGTGGAGCACGTGCACTTAACCACTAAGCCACAGGGCCGGCCCCTCACAACAGCCTTATCAGGATGTGCTTTATCATTCCCCCATTTTACAGACTGGGAAACTGAGGCTCAGAGGTGGTTAAGTAACTTGCCAAGGGCCAAGCAGTGCTGGAGCAGGGACTGGAGGCCAGTGTTCAAGCCCCACCCTCATTCTCCTGATGGCAAGTGGAAGGTTCCAGTCCACGGCCCTGGGGAGCAGCCTTAGTGGATGGAGCACCGCACGCCTGTGAACGCTGAGAAGTCAGACAGCCTGGAGCTCCTCAGGTCCCCAGGTCTAACTTCAGGCCAGTGTGAGGCCCTCACCAGGAGACCCCCACGGCTGCACCATCACCAGCCCGGCTCTCTTCCTGTGGTCACCCACAGAGCACCACGTCAAGAAGCCCAACTATTACTTCTCGCATCCGTCATTGGGAAGGGCAAAAATTCAAGTGTGAAATTAAATTAAACAAAATAAAACAAAATTTAAAAACAAACATGATCCATTCCTCTTATTTCCTTCTTTACCCCTAGATTATTTTCTTATCTACCTACCATTCCATGGCTTGTCTCCATCTCTTGTTCCCTCAAAGGGTGGGGAGGGGACCTCCCCTTTCAAACTGGGTACAGTTTGAAAACAAACCTCCAGCAGTAGAACTTCATTGCTTTAGAAAGTTTCCTACCGTAAATACCAATGTCTTTATTTTGAAATTTCAGACCCACCAAGGAGTACATGAGGTTTTTGTATCTGACACATGGATGCAGGGGCTGATGTCGAGAAATTTGCCTTCGGTTAGGTTTGGATCTGCTCCTTGGTGCTGTTCACTCAGGATGGCTCCCCATGTCCTGACCACCCCATAAAGGGCTGCTTTTGTTCAAGGGCCACAATCCTGCTACTACTTTGGCAGACCCTTTCTTTGCCTCCCGAGCAGAGCCTGTCTCTCCTAGACTCACTCATGCCAGGCTGGCCTCCAGGAGTCACCCATCGGGCACCTCCCCTCGATGGTCCCTTCCTCCCATGCCCCATGGGTCTGCTCCTCTATAAGACAGCAATCACCCCTCTACGTAAAATAAGATTGTGTGGTCGGGGGGTAGGAAAGCCATGGAGGAAGTATAGCCTTGGCAGGGGGCATCTGGGAGAGAGACAAACACCCCCTTACTTAGGACACTTGCTCTTGAAATCCAGCCACCATGATACAGGGAAGCCCAAGCAGCACTGAGGAGGCCCACACGTGGAGGGACCAAGCCCCAGACAAGTGCCAGCTGAGCTACCAGCCAGAAGCCAGCACCACAGTGCCAACCACTGAGTGCACCCTGTCACTCGGCCCCGGCCGACATTGCACAGAGCAGGGATGGCCAAGTCATGCCCAATTCCTTATTTGGGAGCAAAATAAGGGATTGGTATTTTTAAAGGAAAAATGCAACACCTTCCTGGAACTTCAGGAGATTGATTCTAATGTTCATTTCAAAGATGAAGAAACTAAGACTCAGAAAATTTAAATAACTTACCTAAGTGGTAAGTTGGTGGTGGAACCAAAATTCCCACCCAGTCTTAATACAAAGCCCACCACGGCAGCCCCCACGCTGAACATATACTACACCATCCAACATGTCACTACCCCTCCAAACACATCGCGTTCATGAGAGCACCACTTGCTCCAGGATAGCAGTGTTCTCGGGGATTGCCTACTGAGCCATCCTGCAGATCCTTCAAGGACGTCCAGATAAACGTGTGCACACTGCAGTGGGCGAAGACACACATGCCCCAAATACACCACCCACTCCAGCCCCATCTCGGCCCAAGTGTTTCTCCCAAATGTCTCTTGCTCCTTCTTGCTTTCACAGCCCCACACATCAGGCAGAGTCCTACTGAAATGCCCTCGTCGCTGTGACCTTTCTCTAGCCAAAACTGATTTCTCTCAAAATTACTTGTTCTGTGGTACCCAATTGTTTTGCTTGTACCGTTATTAAAACTTATTTTTTCCTGCCTTGTAAAAGTTGTTCTTCCCATTTAGAAATAGTGTTTATGTAACTTTTGATAATTAAAATATAATCTGGATTAATTTGTCTGTCAAATAAATGCTCTTTTAAAAAGAAATTCATCATTAGATTACAACACTTTCTACTGAAGCTTCTTGGTATACATACGAGTGGCATATTGTTTAGTATAGCTAGTTGTTTACATGTTGTAGGGAAGATCTTGCGGCCATCTTTCCAACCCCCACTCTCGGAAGCTACCCTTTCTCCTCCATTCCCATGACTTTTAGAATGAAATTTCCCTGAGGACAGGGACATCACTTTGCCCACTGCTATATCTTGGTGCCTACAACAGTACTAGGTACCAGGGAAATGCTTCAGAAATATTGGTTGAATTAATGATTTTAGCAGCGAGTCCTCAGTAGTCAACTGATCTCAACCCTCTGGCTACTCAGCCAATAAGCAGTCCATTAAGGTGTCAATATTCGGAACTGGAACAAGAAAGAATGAGAGTCTCTGTCCGATTGACTAGACCCGTAATATGTACCCTCAGGAGCACTCTCTTCTGTCATATAGACCCAAGATGCCCAGGAAGCTTGTCTTCAAACAAGGCAAGGATCACAGGAACAGGACAATCTTTTCAACAAATGGTGCTGGGAAAACTGCATATCCGTTTGCAAAAAATTGAAGTTGGACCTTCACCTTACACTATATACAAAAATTAACTCAAATTGATCAAAGACTTAAATGTAAGAGTTAAAACTATAAAAATCTTAGAAGAAAACATAAAGTAAAAGCTTCATGACATTGGATTTGACAGCGTTTCTTGAATACAACACCAAAAGAACAGGCAACAAAAGAAAAAAATTGATAAATTGGACTTCATTGAAATTAAAAACTTTTGTGCATCAAAGGACACTACCGGGCCTGCCCCATGGCTTAGCGGTTAAGTGTGCGCGCTCCGCTGCTGGCGGCCCGGGTTCCAATCCCGGGCGCGCACCAACGCACCGCTTCTCCGGCCATGCTGAGGCCGCATCCCACAAACAGCAACTAGAAGGATGTGCAGCTATGACATACAACTATCTACTGGGGCTCTGGGGGGAAAAAATAAAAATAAATAAAATGTTTTAAAAAAAAAAAAGGACACTACCAACAGAATGAAAAGGCAACCTATGGGAATGGGAGAACATATTTCCAAATCATATATCTTATAAGGGATTAATATCTAGAGTATGTACAGAACTCCTACAATTCACCAACAATAAAACTAACAATTCCATTGAAAAATGGGCAAAGGACTTGAATAGATATCTCCCAAGAAGATATACAAATGGCCAATAAGCACATGAATAGATGCTCAACATCACTAATCATTAGAGGAATGCAAATTAAAACCACAACGAGGTATTACTTCATATCCATTAGGATGGCTATTATCAAAAAAACAGAAAGTAACAAAATGTTGACAAGGAGGCGGAAAAAATAGAACCCCTGTGCACCGCTGGTGGGAATGTAAAATGATGCCGGTGCTGTGGAAAACAGTATGATGATTCCTCAAAAAATTCAACATAGAATTACCCTATGATCCAGCAATTCCACTTCAGGCTATATGCACAAAAGAATTGAAAGCAGGATAGATATTTGCACACCCATGTTCACGGCGGCATTATTCCAAATAGCCAAAAGGTGGAAGCAACCCAAGTGTCCATCAGTGGAAGAACTGGATAAAAAAAGGTGGTCTATCCACCCAATGGAATACTATTCAGCCTGAAAAAGGAAGGAAATTCTGACACCTGCTACAATATGGATGAACCTTGAGGACATTATGCTCAGTGAGATAAACCAGTCACAAATGGACAAATATTGTCCACTTATATGAAGTTCCTAGAGCATTCAAATTCATCGAGACAGAAAGTAGAGTAGTGGTTATCAGGGGCTGGGGGGAGGGGAATAGGAGTTAGCATTTAATGGGAACAGCATTTCAGTTTGGGATGATGAAAAAAGTATGGAGATGGATGGTGGTGATGGTTCCATAACATGAATGTACTTAATGCCACAGAATTGTACACTTAAAATAGTTAAAATGGTAAATTTTATGTCATGTATATTTTGCTGTAACAACAAAGTCACAGGAAACAACAAAGAGAAGACGAAGTTCCGAAGCATTCACGTCCTTGGTTCCAGCTGCATCTTGACCCCCCAGGTGGCACGAAACACTGGTTTCTCTAGGTGGTTTCTGTTGCTTGCAACCCAAGTAATTCTGAGACCTCCCACTGAGATCATAAGGACTTGGAGAACATGGTCCTATCTCACCATTGAAATGAGATACTTATTGATGAAAAACTGTAACTATATAGACAGCGAGGGAAGAAGCATCATCGTTCCCGGAAGTCCCTCTGTCAGGAGCCTTTGCCTGCCTCTCCGCAGCTCTAACAGCGACTTTGTGCGTGGTGAGTTGGCTGAATCAAGGGTGTGAGATAAGAGATAATAAGCTCCCCAAATTCATCTAGGATAGAAAAAAATGCTCTCCCTGAAAACTAGTTACTGTAATGTTGTAGCAACTGAGAAACTGAGCCCGGGAAAGCGTACCAGCTCCTCTGCCAGTTGGCACTGCCTGGACCCCCTCAGTAACCATGGTAACCACTGATACGTGGGTAAAAAGGAAACAAAAAGGCATTAACTTTTAATGCCCCTATAGCTGGTTTAATCAGTCTTTGCCTGAGCACCAGACATTTTTACCAAAACCAAGGAAAGAAGGACTGAATTATAAAATTTTAGTGAGGATATTATGAATTACAAAACATTAGTGAGGATACTATGAGAACACAAATTAGAAGTTAGGCAATAAATTAAAATTGCTTCATCCTTGAAATGGTTTAAGTCTAATATGATGGACTATGAAGTAATAAAAAAGACGTTAAAAAAAACAGTACCTTATTGCCCAATGCCCTCTATCTCGAAAAACAATTGCTTCTAGATGCATCAGGAAGTTGTAAGTACTAGTAATATTCTAGTTCCTAAATTGAGTGTTGATTTTATTGTTCTTTTAATTTTACACATACACTAAATATTGTCTTTTGCATCTAAGATTTCAGAATAAGATTTTATATAAAAAAATAGATAGAGGGGCCGGCCCAGTGGCGCAGCGGTTAAGTGCGCGGGCTCCGCTTTGGCGGCCCGGGCTTCACAGGTTCGGATCCTGGGCGCGCACTGACACACCGCTTGTCAAGCCATGCTGTGGCGGCGTCCCATATAAAGTGGAGGAAGATGGGCGTGGATGTTAGCCCAGGGCCAATCTTCCTCAGCAAAAAGAGGAGGATTGGCATCAGGTGTTAGCTCAGGGCTGGTCTTACTCCCAAAAAAAAAAAAAAAAAAAAGAAAAACAAATAGGTAGAAGAAGCCCCCCTTTCAAATTATCAGGCCTGGGTCTCAGGCCAACCTAGAGTAGAGGAAAATAAGTTGCAGCTCAAAGGAAAAAAAATTCCACGAGACCCCGAGACTCTCAGACTCACGGGAGACCTTGTTAACACACCCGGTGTGGGGCCCACCCCAGAGGTCCTGACCCAGCAGGTCCAGGTGGGCCTCAGAATCTGCATTTCTGGTAAGTGCTGCTGACTGCTGCTGCTCCAGGCCCCTTGGGAGCCTGAGCTCTGAACAGTGCAGTCTGACATCAAGCGGCCCCACTGTCTGTATCTGTTTGACTCTGTCATTATGTGGGGTCACACCACTAGGTGCCACAGTGGGCTGACTTCTCCTTTCAAAAGCAGTATGCTGTTTTGTGAACGATGAAATCAGTAACTTCTTTTTCCTTTTGCTCCAGTGTTCTTCCCTTCATTTTCATTTTCGCTTTTATTTTTAAGTTTCACAGGCACCCAGTTCACAGGGTCAAATCACTGGAAAATTAAAGAATTAAACGATTTTCCTTTTCTCCCAGCATACTGAAGACATTGTATTCATCCTGCAATAAAAAATATATATAATATACAAAATTAAACAGACATTCCATTCTCTGAAGTTTTTCCGTGGATTCAGCTATGTATTGAACCACCAACACAAAGTCTGAAATAAACACAATTGTGGCAAGTTAAAACAGCGTTGTATTAGATGTCCATATTAGGTGCCCACGATGCAGGTTTTCAGTAGTGCCTACTCCTAGGAAGGACGCATCATTTCCTAGTATCTTTAAGACTGCATTCAGGAAAGGTGTTCTCTTATTTTCTTCTTTCCTGTTGCCTATTAACTATCTTTTTTTTCCATTTTATTTGCTAGTTTAAGAGGTATGAGAAAAGCCCACATTTCAGGATCACACCTTTCCAGCTACCTGCCCCTCGCCCTGGCTCTCCCTGAGAGTGGCCAGTCTTCCCCAGCCCCAGCCACTCCCTGCACCCTACAGCCAGCCACGTGCTGGAGCTGACCCAGTGCTTAGTTACTAGGACTCCTGGGAGCCTGTTGTTAAACAATTGGAGCTTGAAATCTGGCCCTGGGGGAGTATTTACACAGAGGAAATGGGCAAACGCTACCAGAGCTTCCTCCACCCTCCAGAGCCGGTTCTTAACATTTACCTAAAACACCACTGCCTACAAACCTACAGCAACAAAAAAACCAGAAATCGCTGTCTCTGAAACCACCGCTTATAATAGAAGCAGCAAGCCCTCTCGTGGCTGTTGCCAGAATTGCAGAGGATGAGAGGAGATGGTAACAAGATCAAGGTTTCATCCCAAACCTTTTACAAGAGGCTTTAGGAGAGTGTTGATTGCTTAGTTTAAGGTCTGCTGCCTTGGGGCAGACTTTCCTCAAACCACCCGAGGACGCCACTTACATATCTCTTTCTCAAGAGTTGAAAATAGCTTCTAATGAAGAGTAGCCTTTTGTTCCTGTTAGTGTAGAAGGGCTACATTATTACTTTTTCAGAACATGCATTTTCTGTGGGTTACTGTGGGCATGTCACAGGCAAGACAGTGTGCCCTGAAGCTATCTGTGTCCCTTAGCAGTCTGATGAACCCATGCGAGGAAGGCAGACCAGTCAACACTGCCTATTAAAACACAAACCCCACCAGGCCACCTCCCTCCTTAACGCCTCCCAATGGTTTCCTGTTGTTTCTACAACAAAACCCAAATTCATCACAAAGTCCACAGCTGGCCCAGTCCAGGGCCACCTAGGTCCTGCTGGTTCTCGAGCTCTGCTCCCTCCCTCCCCCTCCCCCAGCTGTCCCCTTTCTGTTATGCAGGTGTCAGCTCAAAGGCCACTCCTCAGTGGGGCTTTTTCTGGGGGTCTGCTGTGAACCAGCACCCACCCCTCTGTCCATCGACCACCTCACCAGGTTGGCTTGCCTCTGCCCACCTGTCTCTACCTGGAGTCACCTGTTTCTCTGTTGACCGTCTGACGGCCGAGTAGGATGGAAGCTGGGATCTCAGCGTGAGTAAAGCCTTTGTCTGTCTTACTCACAAGGTTTCCCCCGCGGCAGGCTCCTGGCATGAATCGTGAGGAAGGTGACAGATGTCCACAGACAAAAGTACTGGGAGCCCAGGCCTACCAGCCTCCCACCTGGGTGTAGGGTGACCAACCCGACCCAGCTTGCCAGGGGCTGTCTGTGTTTTGGCACTGAAAGCCCCCACCCCGGGAAACCCCTTAGCCATGGTCACCCTATAACTGGGTATCTACATTAACTAGAATCACCTTCTGGAGTGATTGTGAAAAACAGATGACACTAAAATATTTTTGTATATATCAAAGCTTCCTCTGAATAACAGAATTAAACTTGCAGATTATCTTAACACTCTGTGAAAATTTAGTTGAATTAGCAGAATTAACCTATCTTAGCATACCCATGTGTATTTGCCTTAGCACTTAAAATATATATGCTGGGGCCGGCCCCGTGGCTTAGCGGTTAAGTGCGCGCGCTCCGCTGCTGGCGGCCCGGGTTCGGATCCCGGGCGCGCACCGACGCACTGCTTCTCCGGCCATGCTGAGGCCGCGTCCCACGTACAGCAACTAGAAGGATGTGCAGCTATGGCAGACAGCTATCTACTGGGGCTTTGGGAGAAAAATAAATAAATAAAATCTTTAAAAAAAAAATAAATAAATAAAAATAAAATAAAATATATATGCAACATATTGTTTAAAAAAAACGATCGTATTGCTTTTCACAGGTAGTGTTTTTAATTTTAAATGTCATTGCAGAAATAATGTGTTACAAACTCTGCAGGCATGACTCATGGCTGGTGGGGTTTGAAACTTCCCACTTGAAGTCACTTTGATTCCTAAAATAAGTTTATTATGTGTTTCTTTTACATCACATCTTCCTGATCACTCAAAATATTGAGTTTTTCATGTTTTATTTTCAAAAGAAATATTCTTCAGCATTTCTATTTCTCCTTGAAATTGGAGGGAGGACCACTGTCAGAAGTGATTATGCTGCTGACATGGGCTAAGCCATCAGAGTCATCTAAGTTGGGAAGGGATTGGTTGGCCTTCTGTTTACATGTATCAAAATGACTCGATGAGGGCATCAAACATTTCAAAAGATAAATTTTAAATCCGAATCTGTATTTAGTGAATTAAAATGCAGCCACGTGCAATCTGAAACCGCCCACAGTGTACAGAAGAGCTTCTGATCTCTTTGCTGAAAACGTGCTGGAGGCCAGCAAAATACTTCTGACTGCTGTTTGTATTATTCCGTTGTTGAGAAGACTGCTGGCAGAGAGAGAGCTGAGGCTGGGGGCTGTGGGGACTTGGGACAGTGACGTGGATAAACATCAGCCACTCCCTTTCCAGAAAGTCCTCGCTCTCTTCCTCATCAGGACTCACCTGCCCTCTGAAACCAGGAAGAGCCTGCAGGCGGGGAGAGGGGCACCGAGGTGGCGTGTGAGCGCTGCCAGTCCACACTGCCTGCTGACCTTGCAAAAGGAGCGTGGCTCTCCCCTCCCTTCCCCACCTGGGGTCCATCGTATTCCAAGGCCAACAAGAGGCTCGCTAGACAAGAGTCCTGAGTACAGATCTGTTAAGTCACCCCCTTAGGTCACACCCATGGCATTTCTCACAGTGTGATCCAGTGAACACTCAGGCTCCACAATCACAGGGGGTACTCATTAAGAATGCGGTTCCTGGGCTCTGCTGAATCAGAATCTCGGGGGGGGGGGCCCAGGAACCTGCGTTGGTAGCAAATCCTCCGATGGCTCTGGAGCACACTAGGGTTGAGTCTTGGTGACTCTTGGTCTTCAGAGCATAACTAACTCTCAGACCATTCCTCCCCAAAAGACGTCTTTCCAGGCAAACTGCCATCCCAGTCGTGCCCATGGGGAGGCCCCTTCCCAACATCCTTCTCTGTGGAAAACATCCATGGGTCCCCAGATTTGAAATTCAGCACACACAGAAGTGCCTCCCTGGCCTCATCTCCCGAAAAGCAAAGAACAGCCCTTCTTCTGGAAAACATCACATGTGGAACAGCACACTCAGTCCTCCCCAGGTGACTTGGGGTTCACCTGGACTTGAAGAGGCCAAACTCACATTTGCCTGTCTTTGAGTCTGGTTTCCTCTGACAGACAGACGACGAGCCACTCGGCAGGTGTGGTGATCCGAGTCTCCTGCACAAATTCCCCTCCAGGCCGATGAGCCAGACGTGAAGCTTCCTGTGAGCGGCTCGCTCTCACACCCGTGCTGACATCTTCACTTCAGCCATATTCTGGCAGGTGTTTTTAGAAGTAAAGCTTCATTGGATACTCAGAAAGAGTAAACCACTAAAGCATAACTAAGTTAGCAATAACTAATCTAGTATGTGTAACTATAGCACAGAGTAATGCCACATGTGTTAGAATATTATATAGCAGCAGACTTTAAAACACAAAAACAAATTTAGATAAAAGCACTGTGTAAGTGCAAACACATTTCTAAATATATGTAATTTAAAATACTATACAATAATTACAAATAGGAAATAAGCTATTGTCCTTATAAACAGTTTCTACTTTCTCTTTTTCCTGGTTACCAGAATCGTATTTGGTCCAGCCCGTTTTGGACTATCTCTAAATGCTACTGCTTCTACCTGAAAAGCACAAACAACTTTAACTATAAGACAACGAACGCTGCCTGGGATGGAAATTGGGCCTAGGCTGAAAACAAAGGCTGCCCACCTGCCCGCATGACTCGTGGATGATCGATTTTCCATTGACACTACCTGGCAGAAGGGCACTGACCTTCCAGGGTCACTCCAAGACAACGGCCATCCTCCTCACACAGCACCTCTCCCACCCGGCTGCTCAGTACACCACCTTCAGGCCCAAACCAGCTCTCTCCAGCTCTGGATCAGCCCTAGCAATACACCACCATCCTAGAAGGTTCTAGTCTTGCAAATCTGAGCTAACCAGCACGCTGGTAGAAACTCAGAGCAAAAGGTATCTGGACAGTGGAAATAAAAAAACACAAAATTCTTGCACTTAATCTCTGAAGAGTCCCTCAGAACCCTTCTCGGAGCATGCTCACTCTTCTTACTTGGTTTTCTGTGGCCCTTGCCCAGCACAAGCACCATTAGAAGCAAAAGCAGAGACGGGGACAGAGACAACCACTTAAGTAACAGACAAGTGAATCTGCCAAGGATCAGGCAAAGAAAAAAGTCAGGAACTACTCAGGACCTACTACAACCCAGGCATTGTGTTGGCTCTGGAGAGACAAATATGAGTAAGACACTGATCTTGCCCTCATGTTATATACAACCTGTGTGTTGAGACTAATATATAAATGATTAACTTTAATATAATGAAAACGAAGTATCAATTATGGTTGTTTGGTACAGGTATCAAACTAGACCTGACTTCAGCAAAAATGGCATTTGCTGGAACAGTGTTGGGTGACTCAAGAAATTGTTGGTCAATCTGGACAATCAGGCCTCAAGAGCGACAAAAACCAAAGCAACCCCAAAGATCTCAGTGACAAAATTCCTGCCCTGTCACCTAAGGCTGCTATCATTCCAACTGCCTCCCATCTCTGGGTGTCTCCGCTCAAGACTCACTTTCCTGCGAGAAAAGATGTTTTTGTTCTAACGAAGCCCGGGGGTCAGGGGGACAAAGTCCCTTGGGATGCAGCCCAAAAATCGCATCCATACAGAAATGTCCAAGAGGCCTCTAGCATCTTGCAAATACCACAAACACATTCACCTGCTCCCCAGCGGAACCCAACCAAGATGACACCCAGCAGCTGCACCCAGCAGCAAGACACGGCACCAAGTTGGGCCTACGCATTGGATTACGTTGCTGGCAAACTGCATACTTGGTTGTGGAAAGTGAGTTTTATAAATAGACATCCATGTGTTTGAGTCCAAGACAGCAGAAGAATCTTTTAATAATCGGTTATGCAGTCAACCTAACTGTTAAGCCTCTCCTACAGAGAGATACTTCTGGACCTACTACAACCCAGGCATTGTGTTGGCCCTGGGTTGTAGTCTTGCAAATCTGAGCTAACCAGCACGCTGGTAGAAACTCAGAGCAAAAGGTATCTGGACAGTGGAAATAAAATAAAAGGCTTCATTCAAATTGAGCATACATCTCGGGTTCTGGGCCTATTCCAAGCGACTTAGTCTCACATGCCTGCCTCAAGTCTTTTTGCCTCCAGACCTCCAATTTTGGTCCTGCCAAGTACCTGACTGCTGATAGGACCCGTGTAAAGGACCAGAACAAGCATGACGAGGGTCTCACGCCCCCCTTGCCTCTGCCCCCTTTCTGTCTTTTTGGTTACCTGCCTCCCCTGTCCCATGAACTTAAACTAGGCAGTGAACCACAGGCTAGCAAGAACAGTAATTGGTAAATGGTTACCAGGATGGTACCAACCAACCGGAACAAGGGGCAGGAAAATAGGAACTCCCCCTCCCCCGCAGGTTTTCCTTAAAATAGAAAATTCTGCCTACACCAAAACCATAAGGATGCACACTCAACTTTCTCCCATCCTATAAAAACACTGATCCTTCTTCAGTCGGGGGTCACTGGGTGTCCACCAACTGAAGGAGACTTTCACCTCTGTTTAGTCTTTGGACTCATTTTATTTTTATACCAGGAATAGGTATGGATCTGAAGCTCAGGCCATCTGGCTTGCAGGTAAGTGGACACTGAGAAGTTCTAGCTTCCAGGTTGGTGAATGCATGGAGATTTGGGGAGAGTGGTGCACTAGGAGAGAGCATGGACGCTCTGTGACCTTCCCCATACCTTGCCTTATGCATCTCTTCCATCTGGCTGTTCCTGAGTTATATCCTTTGTAATAAACAGGTAATCTAGTAAGCAAAATCTTTCCCTGAGTTCTGTGAGCCACTCTAGCAAATTAATTGCACCAGAGGAGGGGGCTGTGGGAACCTCTGATCCATAGCTGGTCAGTTAGAAGTACAGGTAACAACCTGGACTTTAGATTGGCATCCTGAGTTGGAGGAGGTCATTGGAACCCCCAATTTGCAGCCAGTCAGTCAGAAGCACAGGTAACAACCTGAGCTTGTGACTGGCATCTTAAGTGTGGGGCAGGGGGCGGTCTTGTAGGACTGAACCCTTAACCTGTGGGATCTGACGCTATCTCCAAGCAGATAGTGTCAGAATTGAGTTGTAGGACTCCCAGCTGGTGTTCTGAGAAGTGCCTGGATGTCGGGGGGATACTCCTCTTCCCCCAGACACACATGCTGGAATTGGTGATTAGGAACAAAAGACGAATCCTTTACTGCTTTATTCTAACAACTGCAAGCCTTGCTATGGTGCAGCTTTTGTTCTCATTTGACCTATAAAGGTAACTTGTTTATTTCTCATTGGCCCATAACAATTAAAGGAGGACTAACAGGAACAAAAAACAAGCGTGAGCCCTGCAACTAAGAAGTCATATAGATGATGCAGAACTACTTTGTTCATGGACTTAAAATGCAAAATTTAAGCTGTCTGGCAGTGAACTTGAGGACTCTTCAGATCTATGGAAACTAGTTTGAGAAACACCGCTCTTATAAGCTATTTTCTTTCACAGCTTCTTCTCTTCTTCTATACACATCTTTTGGTAACTTTTATCAGGAAGATTCCACAGTCAGATAAGTAACTAATAAAAAATCTTTAGCAGAACCCAATTTTTCACCTATGAAAAATGAACAGAAAATGCCTCAATAAGAGTAGTAACAATTTGATCAAGTAAATTCAGTAGAACTTTACAAAGTCAGACCTTTAGATTATGGAAAAAAAAAATTTGTACGGACCAGATGGGTAGAGAATTGAATTAATCAGACATCTCAGTACATGGAGCAGTGTTATCATTGGCCCATGTAAACTACCTTTGTTGTATTTGTTCTCCATCATCCACTATCTCTATTCCCACTTCATTCTTCATACAGATACCAATGGTCATGTGTCTGATATAGATCCTGGGGATATGAACATACATCATATTTGTAAAATATATAATGTTATTTTCCATATATTTTCTGTATGAAAAAAATTCCAGTTGTTTCATTTACATAAATTACTGAGTTATAAATTTAATTCTATTTTTTAACTTTTTTGCTTAACAGTTTCTAGATCTAATCGAGTCAATAAAGATGGATATAAATAGAGATATATAGCTATAGATAAATGAACCTTATGAATCTATGTGAGCTATTTTGGGGGATATAGAATCACTGGTGGGGTTGCCATGTCATAGGGAATACACATAAAGTTGTCCCTCGGTATCCTCGAGGGATTGGTTCCAGGACCCCGCAGATATAAAAATCTGAGGATGCTCAAGTCCCTTACATAAAACGGCACAGTATTTGCACATAACCTACACACATCCTCCTGTATACTTTAAATCATCTTTAGATTACTTATAATACCTAATACAGTGTAAATGCTATCTAAATAGTTGTTATACTGTATTGTTTAGGGAATAATGACAAGAAAAAAAATCTGTACATGTTCAGTACATACACAACATTGTAGGCCTTTTAATACAAGGTTGGTTGAATCCTTGGATGCGGAACCCACAGATATGAAGGGCCAACAGTACTTAATTTCAATTGTTAAGTATGTACTGCCAGATTGCTTCCAGAGAGATATATCACCTTATATGTACTCTACCAATAGACCATGAGGGTTCCCATGCCCTAGGGTCCTCACTAACACTTGATAATATCTGATTTCCTAATTTGTGCCCATCTGATGTGTGTAAAGAAGCAGCTCATAGTTGTTTTAATTTGTATTTCTCTGATTAAAATGAGTCTGGTCATCTCTTCATATACTGTTGGCCTTTCAGATTTTTTCCTTCTGTGAATTGTCTGTTTATATCTTTTGCCAAATTCCTGTTGGATTTCTGGTTTATATTGTTTTGTAGACGTTCTTGGTAAAATGTTGATATTAATTCCGTGTTGGAATTATATTACAAATATCTTGGATCAGGCACCTGATAAAGTTGACTGCAAATATATTTTGTCTTCCACCTGATATGGTGGTCTACTCTAGGTGTCCCTGCTGAACAGAAATATTTACTTTTCTTGTAGTCAAATCAGTCAATTGCTTGCCTTATGGTTACTGTCATGTAAATATTCTGCCTCGTGATCCCAAGGTCACAAAGATATTCTTGAACGTCTTTACTTTTAGCCTCATAGTTTAATTTTTTCACATTTTCTCCACATATTGGAAGAAACTTTCTCAGCTATATACTTTCCCCACTGATACGTGGTGCCATGTTTATCAAATATCTGCTCCCCACATATACATAGATCTACTTCTACATTCCTTATTGGAATGTAGAATAGTGTAGAATAATGTAGAATAGGGGAACAGTCCACTATTTTGTTTTTCCGTTTCCCCGATCATTTCCAAAACTGATGTAGCTATTTGTGGATCTTTATGCCTCCATATAAATTTTAGAATAAGTTTTTCAACTTTCTTAAAAAACTCTCTGGAATTTTTATTGGGATTGCAATAAACTTAGAAATTTATTTGGGGAGTACTAACACCTCACAATATTACATTGGTAGTACCATAAATATATCTTTCCATCTGTACAGATCTTTTGCTGTCTTCATAAAGATCTGGTGCAGTCATTGTGAGGTTGTCTTAAATACTTGGGGCTGGCCCCGTGGCGTAGCAGTTGGGTGCACGCGCTCTGCTGCTGGTGGCCTGAGTTCGAATCCCAGGCACGCACCGATGCACCGCTTGTCGGGCCATGCTGTGGTGGCGTCCCATATAAAGTGGAGGAAGATGGGCATGGATGTTAGCCCAGGGCCAGTCTTCTTCAGCAAAAAACGAGAAGGATTGGCATGGATGTTAGCTCAGGGCTGATCTTCCTCACCAAACAAAACAAAACAAAAAAAAGTCTTAAATACTTCATGGCAGTGCTTGCACTCTTTTTCACATCATGGTACACATAGGAAAAGACTGTATTTGCATGTGGTGACTGCAGGTATCTTTGTACTATTCCCAATCTTAAAGAGACATGATGTATCTAAAGCTTCTCCATTAAATATGTTTTTGCTGTAGGATTTGGTATGTAGCCTCTATCAAGTAAGAAGTTTTCCTCTAGCCTGATCATTTTTGTTATAAATCACAGTTCAATTTTATCACATGCTTTTTCTGCACATATTGACATGGTATTTCTTTTCTCTTTTGTCCATTATGTGTGAATTACATTGATAGATTGGCTCACTGCTACTAAACTCACTGCCATTGAGTTTTTGAGACAAACACTACTTAATGCAATTTTTAATAAAATGTTAGATTCACTTAGCTAAATTCACATCTACATTTAAAATTGAAATGACTGTAATTTTGCTTTTCTGTTCTTATTTCCCTTCTCTGATTCTGGTGTAAAAGTTATGTTAGCCTCATAAAATGAGTTAGACTGTTTTCCCTCCTTTTCTAGTATCTAGACCAATGTGCTTCAAGATTTATCTTACCTAGGTTTTCAAATTAGTATATAGATCAAAACTGTGTCTTGTTCATGATCTATTCCAATACCCCTCCAGTGCAACAGAAGTTGGAAAACTAAAAACATTTCATGGATTTCACTGCAGCTGTGATTCTGGATGTAATTAAGTTTCCCCATCAGACATACTTCTACGAGACTTGAATTAGATCCAAGATAAAAGGGGGGGTGTATCAGTTGTCTATTGCTGCATAATAAACTACCCCCTCCCCAAAATGAGTGACTTAGAACAATAATTTATTCTTTCTCTTGATTCTGAGGCTTGGTTGGGTAGTTCCTTTCCTCATTTTTCTTGGTCTCACTGCAACACCTCACGCACATGTTTGGTGCTAATTGATGGCAGGGCAACTTAGCTCTCCTCTCCACAGCCTCTTACCTTGTGATCACATTCCAGGGCAGCATTTCAAGACGGAGAAAGCAGAAACTGCCGTCACATAATGTTACTTCAGTCACATTCTGTTTGTCAAAGCAAGTCACAAGACCAGACCCAGGGTGGAGAAACAGACTTCACCTACTGATGGAAGGACTGGTGAAGTCCCTTTGCAAAGGGCATGCGTAGTAGGATGGGAGGTATTTGTGACAAGTTAAAATTTACTCCAAGGAGGAATGTGGTACTTGAAGCATGTAACTTTGCTACGGCAGATAGTAGCAAGAACAAAGTGATTGTAGCCGACAGTTCTGGTGATGGATTCCTAATCTCTCTCAACTTCCAAAACTTATCAACAGCTGCAAAGCACCTTAGCATGCACTCACTGCCCTCTGATCCTCCCTATTCTAGTCATGTTGGTTTCTAAATTGTTAACAATAAACATTTGTTTAAATCTTCACCTTTTTGGACAACAATAAATGTGCAGTTACTTTGCTTTATTTCCAATATATTGTGAATCACTGTCTTCAACTTATTTGTATTCTTTCATTGAACACTTTGTGAACAGTAACCCATTTTCTAATTGAATCCAGTGCTTGTTTTGAGATTGCCATTGTCAATCTATTCTTGTTGCTTTGTAGGTGTGATCTGCAATATCTCCCTGGAAGCTTTTAGAACTTTCCTTTGTTTTTGATGTTCTTGAATTGCACTATAATCTCTCTACGGTTATATTTTTCTTATCTATACTATTTAGCACTCTACAAGCCCTTTCAGTCTGAAGTCTTTTATCTTTCCTTAAAACTAGGGACTTCACAGCCATTATCTGTACAAGTATTTCCTTTATTTTTTGTCTCTCTTTGGGACTCTTCCTGTAACAACAGTTGCCACTTCTCCTTCTAGCCTCCATGTCTTTTTACTCCACATTTTCCATCTCTTTACCCCTTCCTGATGCTTTCTGGAACTGTTACTCATATCATTTCGCTCACTAATTTGTTCTTCATTATATTC
Organism: Ceratotherium simum simum; assembly: GCF_057802395.1. NCBI lineage: Eukaryota > Metazoa > Chordata > Mammalia > Perissodactyla > Rhinocerotidae > Ceratotherium > Ceratotherium simum. The sequence goes on along the minus strand of NC_141919.1, from coordinate 53,769,928 downwards.
ACACCACTTTCAGTTTACCTACTGAATTTTTTACTTCAACTCTTTAGTTTTCAATACTATTGCCATCTGACTCATCCTTAAGACTGCAGTTACTAATATTGCTAATATATCCTCATTTCTTTTATGATATTTACAACTTATATTCATAATTCTAAAAACTTAAATACAAGAAATAAAAACTTTTAAAGTATTTGATGAAATACAACGTCTATTTATGATAAAAATTTAGCAAACTAGGAATGAAAGAGTACATCCTCAAAATGATAAAGGGTATCTACAACCACGAAGCTGCAATGAACATTACACCAGCTGGCTATGACGTCCCAAAGTCAGTTTGTCTATCCAGTACGTCATCTTGATTTTTATAAGCCGCTGCTACGCTGTCTTAGTCACTACAGCCTCTTAGTAGATCATGATCTGTTAGAGTCCACTGAAGTGTCTCTGCTACTCTTGGCCGTTTTCTCATCCATATATATTTCAGAATCAAGTAAGTTCCTTGAATGTGGTATTTTATTAGAATTAGACTGACTCTATGGTCAATCTGGAGAGAATTTATATCTTTACCATACTGACTCTTCCTAAGCATGACACAGTATATCTCTCCATTTATTCAAGTCTTCTTTTACGTCTCTCAAAGTTTCATAATTTTGCTTGTCAGGGCTTTGTGTATCTTTTGTTAGGCTTATTCCTAGGCACATGACATTTGATGCTAATGCAATAATATTTCTTTTTGACTATGTTTTCTAGTTATTTGTTTCTGGTGTACAGGAATAAAATAGACTTTTGTATAGTGATCTTATACCCAGATATATATAATCAGTTGCAAATGACAGTTTTATTTCTCCCTAATTATCATGCCTTAAATTTCTTCTTTTAATTCTGCTGCCTATGGCTTCCAGGACACTGTTCAATATAATTGGAGATAATACACAATTTTAAAGAGAATGTTTCTAACATTTCCCCATAAGAATTATATTAACTATGTTTTTTTATAGATACCTTTCAAGGCTAACAAAGTTTCCTCCTCCTCCTACTTGCTAAGAGTGGTATCACCAGCGAGTGGTGGGTTTACCAAGAGTCTTGTTTTATAAGAGTGGGGAAGTTTATCAAATTTTTTTTCTGCGTCTATTGAGAGGTTCATTTTTTTCTCCTATATACTGTCAATGTGGTGAATTACATTAACAGATGCAATGACTTTCTAATAGGGACCCCATGTTAAGGCGATTCCTTCCAGTCCATCCTCCACATCTCTGTTACTTTCATCACTGATGTGATTGTGCCACTTCCTTGCTGAGAACACCAGCCGGCCCCATATTAATCAAAATGACTATACTTCTTAGCAAACAGTCCAAGAATCCCTTCCCATTCTGGCTCAATCCACTATACTAGTTTCTTATTGCTATTTTAACAAATTATTACAAACTTAGTGGCTTAAAACAACACAAATTTATTATCTGACAGTTCCAGAGGACACAATGCCAAAACACGTGACCAGCCTAAAATCAAAGTGTTGGCAGAGCTGTGTTCCTTCTGGAGACTCTAGGGAAGAATCCATTCCTTACCTTCTCCAGCTTCGAGAGGCTGCCCACGTTTCTTGGCTTGGGTCACGACACTGACTTCTGCTTCTGTCACAGGTCTTTCTTTGACCCTCCTGTCTCCCTTATTGGAACCTTAGTGATACCTCTGGGCCCACCCTCATAATCCAGGATAATCTCCCTATCTCAAGGTCCTTAATCACGTTGACAAAGTCCCTTTTGCCATATAAGGTAAGATATTTGCAGGTTCTGGGGACTAGGACATGGACATCTTTGGGGGCCATTTTTCTGTATACCACATCCACCCTCCTGGGTTCACTTCCCCCAGCGTCCCTTTCCACGACCTCTACTCTAAACCAAACGCATTCAGCACTCTCCTCAGGCCTTCATAAGCGCCAAGCCCTCCATCAGAGAGGCAGGCGAGCACACAGCAGAGGCTGAGAGGCCTAAGTCTGGAGTCAGACTGCTTGGGCTCAAATCTGAGTCCTACCTGCCATGAGGATCTGGACATTTTTTTTAACCTAGATCTAAATATCAGATTATAGGGAAAGCAAATTAAATCACACCACAAGCAAGCAAATACCCAAAGCCAGACTGTGGAAGGTGGTTTCTCTGAGAAATGCACGTTTTAAAAGGTGGCATGGAAGGGAGGTGGTTTAAAGACGAAAAGAGACAAAAACCAAATTAAATGCCTAGGCCTCAGTGTGGGTGCAGATTCCACCCAACCAACCATAAACAGGCACCTGGGAGACACTCGGGGAAATCGGAACCTAAAGTAGCTATCAGAGTAACGAGGAACTTAAGTGGTACGTATTTTCCTAATGTTTCTTGAGATGCACACTGTGAGCACAGAGACAACCACAAACGCACTATTACAGGGGCCGCGGGTGGCGCAGCGGTAACGGCGCGGGCCCGGCTGTGGCGGCCCGGGTTCGCCGGGTCGGATCCCCAGCAGCACCGACTCACCGCCTGTCGGGCCATGCGGTGGCGGCTCCCACATGAAGTGGAGGAGGTGGGCACGGATGTCAGCCCGGGGCCAGTCTCCCTCAGCAAGGAGGAGGAGCGGCAGATGTCAGCTCAGGGCTGAGCTTCCTCACACACAGAATTACTTCAGAGTGAAGCGTCTGTGTGGGATCTCTTTACAGAAGCTGCAGGAGAACAGGGAAGAGGGGCACGGAGGGAACGGGCCGCGACACCACCTGCGGAAGCCGGCCGGCGGGGCGCTGTGACACCGCTCCACCCGTGTCCGAGATCTTCCCCAGCGCGCCCGCACAGACGCGTCTCCCAGGAGGCGTTTCCTTCCCACGTTCTGCCCGACAGTCAGGGACGCCCTCGCCCCCTCCCTTGCCTGCCCATCCAGGTCTCCACGCCCACGCGCTATCACGCCCACTCGTCGGGGGTGCTGCGGCCGGGCCGGCGCGCAGGCGGTGCGGGATGGGCGGCGGGGACGAGGAGAGACGCGGAGACGCCCCGGGACACAGCTGTCCTGGGGCTCACGCGCAGGGACCGTCCAGGGCGGCTGGCCGCGCTCGGGCACCAGCACCGGGGCGCAGAGGGGCTGCTCGTGCGGGCAGGGGCATCGGGGCCGCGCCGGCCGAGAGGGGCCGCCCCCGGGACACCGCGTCCCCAGGAGGGCAGCTCCCGAGGAGGGCTGCGTCCCCCCGGGTGAAGACCCGGGCTGGCGGGCCCTGGCTCCACAGACCCGACGGCTGGCGCGCTGCGCACGCGCGGCCCGGACGCGGGCGCCCCCACACCACCGTGCACCGCCTGAGTCGTCGGCTGGGCTGCGCCCGCGCAGGGCGCCGCTGCCTCTGCGCATGTCACAGGGAGGCCGCCGCGGCGCAGAGGGGACCCAGCGCCCCGGGGCGGCCGCGACGCCGCGGGTCGCCGCCTGGAGAGGCCGGGGGGCGCCCAGGTCGACGCCGAACGACAAGGGCTCGTCGGGGACGCGCGGCCCACCGGGAAGCCCCCTCGAGTGTCCCGCGACGTCCCGTCCCCTCGTTGCCTGCTCCGCCCGCACGTGCCCTCAGGCGCTTCAACGCCGAGGGCCCGGAGGGGCGTCCCCGCGCAGTGGCCCCACACGCCCGGCACCCGCGCCTGTCCGCGGGGCCGTCCCCAGGGAGCGGACGGCGCGGGGCATCCTTCACGGGGGTCTCGGTCACGGCCCCGCCCGCCGTCGACACGGCCTCCGCGCCCGCCTCCTGGGCCGCTCCCCGCGGCGGGCGGCCGCCCCTCACACCCCCCTCACGCGACTTTCCCCCGTCTGGGGCAGCGCACCGGCTTCCCTCAGACCCTGCAGTCCCTGGGTGCGCGTGCGCGCGCCGGCCGGCAAGGCTGCGCCTGCGCACAGCCGGCCGCTCCTCGGGGGCCCCGCCCTGGCCAAACCGAACCCCGCGATACCTCGCCCCTCCCGCAGGCCCGCCGCCCCGCCGCCCCAACGGCTCCGCCGACCTGGAACGTTCTAAACCCCTGCGCACGCTCTCCGCGGCCCTGGCGCCGCTCTCCCTTGGCTACGCCCCTTCCCCTCAGGAAGCTCCCCGCCTCCACGCCATGCCAATCATCCATTTCTTCCCTCGGGCAACGTCGCAACAGGCCTCTGATTGGCTGATCCTGGGTGGGAGCGCCGCGGATGGGCGGCGACGATAGGCTGGAAGCGAACCCCGGCCGTCCCGCAGCGCGCGCGGAAGGTGATTGGTCGGCGCCGCCGTCCAATCAGCGGCGGGCTGTCGGATTCAAACCGGACTCGTTGGGCCTGCGGTCGGTTGGTCGCAGTCGAGCCGTTGCCTTGGCCGGTCGCGGACGTGCGGCCCGCTGTCCCGCTCTTGGCGCCCCGTGTCCCGCGCCGCGCCCCGCCCGCAGGATGGCCCACAAGCAGATCTACTACTCGGACAAGTACTTCGACGAGCACTACGAGTACCGGTGAGCGGCGGCCGGCGGGCTCCCTGAGCCCGGCGCAACCGGGCGGGGTCGGGGCCGGGGGTCGGGGTCTCGGCGCTCTGCGCGGGGCCGGGGCCGGCCGTGCGGGGTCGCGGCGCGCCGGGCCGCCGCCCTTTGTTCGCGCGGGGAGGACGAGGCGGGCGGGCCGGCGTCCGGCGGGGACCCCCCGCGGCAGCCCCGGGGGGGGCTGCGGGCCCGAGCGGGCGGGCGCGGCGGGCTGGGGTCTTTGCCGTTGGCGGGCGAGGGCCGGGCGTTTCCGGCCCGAGGGGTCTCGGCCGCCGCGAGTCCGGTGACGGCGCCGGGGCGGGGCCGCGGAGAGCGGGCCGAGGACCGGCCGCCCGGGCGGTGGGCGGGAGCACACCGAGCAGGGGGCTCCGCGGGGCCTGGGTTCCGGGCCGCGTCCTGGGAACGCCGACCCGCGGGGCCGGGAGCGACCGGGTTCTGCGGCCCTCGGGGGCTTCCCGGACGGCGGCGGGAGGCCGTGCTCCTCCACCGCGCGGGCTCGGAGGCTGCGCTCACGGAGAGGAACAGGGTCCGGGGCGGCTCTCGCGAGCCGGAGTGTCTGCGAGGTCTCCGTGTTCCTAGCGAGACGGACGCGTTTGCGGCCGTAGACGAGTGGGCGTCGCGCCTCTGGCTCGGGCGGGAGCCCAGGCCGCGCGGGTCCTGTCCGGTCCCGTCACACGCGGGCGTCGCTTGAGGCACGCGGGGTGGAGCGAGTGTAAACCGGGATGCCTTCCCACACCTGCACGGCTGCCGATTCCCAACCGGGCCGGCCCCGGCGGGAGGAGGACGCTGCTCAGGACGCGCCTGGCAGCAGGTCCGCGCCTGAGTCTCAGTTTGTGTCCTGACACGGCCACTGACCGGCACTGCGTACAGGCCGTGCGGGCAGCGGTTCAGCCTGATTTGCTGCGGGCTTCGTGAAGCCATGTGCAGAGAAATCGTGTGGGGTCTGAGGCCGCGGGTCCTAAGCCAGTGTCGGCCAGAGCCGGGCGTTCGGGACCGAGCCAGTGAGTAGTCTGCAGAGAGACGTGTGAAGGGAGGCCTGTGTCACGATAACTCACGAGGTGTGGCTGTAAATAGTGGTGCAGCATGGAACGTCAAGTTAGTACCGAGTTTTGCCAGTATGCGGTCATCTACACCTTTGATTTTTACTTTGTAAATGCAAACTTAATTTCCTATTCCTGTTCCTTATGCTTAGGTTCTTTTGTAAATGAACTTCACGAATTAGTTCAGCTGATTTTTTTCCAACTATGATAACAATTTGACTTGGCGGCGTCATGGCAGTCTAGCAACATGATAACAGTTGTCCTGAGGCTCACTTCTGTCCTGCAGATAATACGGAATTGGTACTTAACTAACCCACCAGACTAGACCTTAACTTGATGACAGCTTAGTGCTTACAATGAGTTATGGGTTCAGTTTTCCCTGTGTGCCAGAAAGTGTGGCCAGACTGCCCCACTCTCACTCCAGCCCCGGCCCCCTGCTGACTCACAGGTAAATGTCGTCTGCTGGTCACAAAGTTCAGTTGGAGGTTATGGATGACTATAAAAGTGTTCCTGCTACTGGAAATGGTGAAATGGGGCTGGGAATTGTGATTTTATAAAGGTTTTTTTTGTAATTTGAGAAGGGATGGGTGCAGGTTTAAGAATTTGACAAAGCTACAATTGTACACATTCTCGATGGTTTGACATTGAAAAACGTTGCATGCTTGCCTAAAAAACTGAATGAAGTTTTAGATACAGGTCAGTAACTTACTGGAAAACTGAAGGTCTGTGTAAGGTTGCAGGTACATGTATAGGTGCAATTACTGTTGGCTTTTAATTTTAAACATAGTATAACGCAACTCTGGAGTACATAAGGACTAGTATCTACCACAAACCTAATGTTGAGTAATCGGAAACCGAAATTAACGGTAACAAATGGGGCTTTTCCCGCCTTCTGTAAAGGCTACGACGTGGGGTTGAGGTGACAGCTCTACCATCAGGGACCATTCTCAATTTACAGTTCCATCTGTGGTCTTAGATGTCTTCTCTAGCTCCCTGATCATGTCAGTCAGCTTCATAACCAACAGGAAGGAGAAAAACAGAAGAGTTGGGCATGTTCTTTTGAGGACACTTCCCATAAGTTGCATATTTTCTGTTTATATCCTATTGGTCAGGATTTAGTTGTATGACCAGAGGTAGCTGCCGGGGAAACTGTGATGTTTTGGATTCCATGTGCCCTTCATTTTGGGGGTTCTTTTCCTGAAGAAGATTGAGACAAATAGCAAGCAATCTGTTAGAGAAAAAAAAAGTCAATCCTAAATAAAATGCCTTTTGCTTTTGGACTGCATATTCTTATCTCCCTAATTTGAACATAGGCCATCAAATCACAATTAAAGGTAGTACAGAGTAGTCCTTAAGATTGACACCAATGGTAATCTAACAGAGTTGCTTTAAAGAACTTTGTTTTGAGGACAAAAATCTCAAATTTTAAGTATCCTAAAGATGCATGTGTAAAGTGATCATAATTGTAGGAAAGGCATATTTACGTAGAGCACTAATCTTTGCTATATCTTTTAACAGGCATGTCATGTTACCTAGAGAACTTTCCAAACAAGTACCCAAAACCCATCTGATGTCTGAAGAAGAGTGGAGGAGACTGGGTGTCCAGCAGAGTCTAGGCTGGGTTCACTACATGATTCATGAGCCAGGTAAACATTAATGGAATTAAAATAGTAGTGGTTGTGGTTGTGGTTGAAAATTTTTAGTAATATTGACATTCACTGATATGCCGAAGTAACTCTGGTAAGGTTGACTATTTCTGAATGACTGCTTCCTTTCTTCCCTAGAGAGGGTTCCAATTTTTAATAAATAAAATACCACGACTGAAAGTAATGCATTATTTTACCTGCAAAAATAACTTAAGGCAAAAAATAGGCTAGTCTATTTAATTTTAAAATGTTTCATTGTTAATAGTATCTGATAGTATTTTACCCAAATATACTTAGAATTCTGGTGTCCCGTCTTTGAAAACTATGAACTTACTTTAAGACAACTTAAGTGTCCTTAAGTTCTCTATGGAAATTGATGCAGTTTGAGGTGATTTGTCTTTTCCTTTAGCCTTGTATTAAAGGATAATTGGTATGTACCACACAGATTAAATGAGATTACATTCGAGTGAACTCAAATATGCTACCTGTGTTATGCGTTATGAGTGCTTATGCTGTCACGTGGTACTTCAGAAAGTTCTCCAGATACTAAATAGTAAACTAGACTAAAACTTTGTGGGGTTAGATTCTACTTTTGGGTTATCTATACACCTAATTTAAAGGATTTATAATGCTTAGAACAAAATGAGAACTGTAGAAGCCAAATTAGGTGGAACTAAAGCTGTTTTGCTTTCCACTCTCATCAAAGAAAAGCAGCAGCAAAAGCTCTTTAAGACTCATAACTTCTTTAGAATTGGGACACTAATGGTATTCAAGTCCAAAAGGTCTTTCTCTAGATAATAGAGGAACTTAACTGTTGAATCTTGGCCCCTACCTAGTGAAACAGAAGCTATGGGGATGGACCTCTGGGACCTGCATTTTTACAAGCTGGTGGTTTCTGAAGGAGACGTTAGGTGTCTTTTCCCCACAGAGAGATAACCTTTCTCTTTACGTTTCACTGGGATTGGGATTCTAAAGGAGAAAACATTCTCCCCAAGGTAGTCTCTCTATGTACCATCCCTTTTTTCCAGGGTGGGTAAAACAAAATCACTGGGGGAATATGCTCACTGTCAGGTTGTTTTCTTTTGTTCACTGTTGACAGTGACTTGGAAGCAAAATTAATTTCAGATACCTCAATAAGTAACATTGACTATAGATTCATTTTACTTTATTTTGTTTCAATTGAGAAATCTTTGAAATTTTGTTGAATGAATGAAAATTAACATTATATTAAATTGATATAAAACATTTTCTTTCCACAGAACCACATATTCTTCTCTTTAGACGACCTCTTCCAAAAGATCAGCAAAAATGAAGTATATTTGGGCATTGTCAATTAAATCTTTTTCAAATTTAATGTATATGTGTATATAAGGTAGTATTCAGTGAATACTTGAAAAATGTACAAATTGTTCATCCATACCTGTGCATGAGCTGTATTCTTCACAGCAACAGAGCTCAGTTAAATGCAACTGCATGTTGGTTACTGTAAGGTGTTTAAATTTCTTTTAGTCAGTGTTTCTCTTAATATAAGTGCCTGTTTGACTTTACCTGTTACTTTTGTTAAATAAAGTTTGTATGTTGCATTTATCCCTGTTTGAAGTTATTGAGGTTTATCATGGATAATTTGTGACTATTGAGGTTGTTGGATGATTTCAGTTTTACAATGTTAGTCCTAAGGAGATTTACTGTAAAGAAATAAAATGTTAAATGGGTTTAAAATAGCTTCGTGTGATGAAGGTACCATTTAAATTCACTTATGAAGAAACTAAGAACCAGGGATAAGTTTAATAGAGCCAAACTAGATTTTATAACTTTATTGTTAGTCTAGTTCCTAGAAAATTGTCTAGAATCTCCACTTGAACAGCAAGTCCAACTTAATACTCTCTGGGCTGCTTCCACTTATCTAAGATAACTGCCACACGTAGTGGCCTTGGAAGAAACCACTTAACTCTTTCTCCTTTTCTCTATGTGCCAAGTTAAGTTTAAAAGCACTGTAAAACACCCTTCATGCCATATGTATTTTGTGTCTATTAAATTGCCTTTTCAGCTGCTAGGGAAATATTTTAGAGTTAATGCAAAAACAGGCTATTTATCTTCATTGCTATGCTGGAGAAACCTTTTAAAGGAGCTGCCAGTAAACTTAAGACCCTCTCCAGTCTGGTGGTTCTCTGTATGCCCCTCTCCTTAGAAAGGGGTGCCTTTACACATACTGAGCACAATAAATACTGAACGTGACAAGCAGCAGTCTAGAACTTACTCTCGCTCCCAGGAGACCATCAGCTAGAGATCTAGGGTTAGCAAGCCAACAGAAAGATGCCAGAATTGCTAAGTAAACTCGTTTAGGGTAGAAAGGAGAGTACTGAGAGGGAGGGGTGGCTTCCCCCCTCAACCTCTGGCATCCATTGCTGCCAGACCCTAGGCCTCTCCCCACCCTGGCGGTGGGTGTGTGAGGCGTTGAATCAGCCTGTGGGACCCGCGCAGAAGGAAACCTGGAGAAGAACTGGAGCTGCCTGCGTTCCCTGCTTGAAATACCTGGTAGTCGCTCAACCTAGGTTTCCGGGCAAGAGACCTAGAAAACCCACAACTAGCCTCCAGCCTAGGATTTTCAACCCATTAACCCCTGTTGGTCAAACAGCCTACGCTGCCGGCAAGCTTGAAAACTGCCCGCACCTTTCTCCAAGCCCACGAGCCAGAGGGCCCTCGTCCACCGACTCCGAGTCCTCGTGTCCCCGTCCACTCTCACCCTGCCGTTAAAATGCGTCCTGCCCTGTGCCTTGCCTCCCTCCACCCGCGAAAACCCTGCCAGTGTCCATCTCCACCTTTCCCGGCACATCGCCCAGTTAGTGGTCGATGGCTGTTTGCTGAAAGGAACTGAGCAGTGCTCAGGTTTCCCGTGGTTCGCTCCAACCTGCTCCGAGTTCTGCAAGTCGAGGAAGGCGTCTTGCTGGCTTTCCAGGTCTGCAGCACTAGAGGGCGCGCAGTCTCCCACGTCCCCAAGCCGCCCCCAGCCCCCGCCCCGGCTCCAGGTGCGCGCCACCCCGCGAAAGGGCCCTCCTCCGGGCCCGCCCGCCGCCTTCGCCGAGACTCCGATGCAATCCGCCCTCCGCACACGCCGCGGCCGCGTCCCACGCGGTTCCCCCGCCCGCGCAGGCCCAGAGCCGCCGCCGCGCGCACTTCCGGCCGGAAGCAGGGCGGCCCGCGGCGCGTGTCTGTGACGCACTTCCTGGCGTCCGCTCCGAGGGCGGAAAAGCGGGGAGAAGGCGCTGTGCCGCTAGCTGACGGGGCTGCTGGCCTCTGCGGCCGGGCCTCCTCCGAGTCGGCGCCATGGCCTCGGAGGGGCCGCGGGAGCCCGCGGGCGAGGTGAGGACGGCGGCCCGGGCGCCGGGAATGGTGGTTGGCGGCGCGGACCCGCCCGGGGCGCGCCCACCCACCGCAGTTAAACGGGCGGGGGGGGACGCGGTCTAGGGGCCGCCCCCGTGGGCGGGGAGGCTGGTCCGAAGTCGCTTGTTGCGGTGTGGGAGGCGGCGGTCCGCCCGGCGCGCTCGGTCCCCCGGTGGAGGCCTGGCGAGCGCGTCACTGGGCTTCCGCTAAGTAACGACCGTGGGCGCGAGAGGGTCGGTGCGAGTCAGTCTCTGCGCGTCTAAACCACACAGAGAAACAGCTTTAAGTTGAAGTTCCAGGAGCTCGTGGTGAGAGAATTACCTCTAGCAAAGCTTGCTTTTGCTTTCAACAAAACGAGACACTTAGTGGGTCTCTGAGTCAAAAGCAGGCGTTTTGTGCGAGCTTTTTGAGAAAGAGGGTGGAAATCAGCTGCCGCAGCGTGTGGTGAGCGCCGCCGCTGAGCCTGCCGCGGTGCTTGTGTGTCTGACGTCCCCAGCTCCGCGGTTCTCCGCTATCCCGAACTGCAGCTGGAGAGGCGGGTGAACGCGACGAAACGCTGTCGCTTGTGGGCCCCACTGTGTTAGCTGAGTCGCATTTTACGTCCACTTCAGTTGGTCGTTCTTATTTTTCACTTTTCATGCTTGGTGGTCCGCTTTTTCTAGTAAAAAAAAAAAATGCATTGGGGGAGAAATTGTCAACAAATTCTTTATCAGAAGCGTTTGAACGAGAGCACTGGGATTAGCATTTCTGAAGCTGCTGGAAGGGAGCGACTCTAGGTTTTTTGTTTGTTTACATGTGGTCAATCTCAGAATGTATCCATAACCCCCTTTTTTTCCTCAGGGCCTCAAGTTGTCAGCAGATGTCAAGCCGTTTGTCCCCAAATTTGCTGGCCTCCGTGTGGCATGGTCAGAGTCTTCGGAGGCACGCGTGTTCCCCAGCTGTGCAGCCACGTACTATCCGTGTGTTCAGGGGCTGCCAGTGCCCGAGTAGGTATCCTTCTACGTGTCCTGCCTTACCTGGGGGCTGTATTTCCTGGCCTCAGTGGTGGTGAGGCTTTGAAATGTGCTGCAGCTAGCACAGTGAAGTTCTCAGAGCGGCTAGAGGAGATGCTCCTCAGCCGAGGGTCTCAGCCGGCAGCACGGCTTAGCTGTCACGGGCCGGAACTGGAGCTTCGACTTTCCTTTTCTTTCTCCGTACGCTTGCGGTTATTTTGGGCAAAGAGAGTATGGAGCCCGCGTCGCATTTATTAGTAGGAAATGAAGTTTCAGCGTTCACTTGTGCATACAGTTTAAAACTGTGCGGTGTCTCTAATGGGAGCCGAAATGGTAAGAAGGGTGGGCGAGGAAATGGGTCACAACAAAGCCCAAATAAATAAACGTGGGTTTTAGGGTTTAACATTTAACATCTTGCTCAGAAAAGGAGTGGGGGCCAGCAACCACGGCTGCTGCTTTGTGTGGGTGATAATTTGGAAATTGCTGAGTTTTGCTTTCAACCGTTTTTTATATATGTCCTGTGGAGATAGATTCTACAAATTTTGGTTATAAATTTTTCTAAATTTGAGTTGAAAAAAGGTTTGTGTTCTTTAAATTTTTTTTTACTTCTCAAGATTCATTCTCTAGGTAGTTACAAAATGGTTTCCAGGGGCCCGCCTGGTGGCATAGTGGTTAAGTTCTCGTGCTCTGCTTAGGTGGCCTGCGGTTCCCAGGTTCGGATCCCGGGTGCAGACCATGGTTTCATCAAACCATGCTATGGTGGTGTCCCATATACAAAATAGGGGAAGATTGCCACAGATGTTAGCTCAGGGACCATCTTCCTCAAGCAAAAAAGATGATTGGCAGCAAATGTTAGGTCAGGGCCCATCTTCCTCACCAAAAAAAAAAAAAAAAAAGGGTTTCCATTATTAGCTGAATTTACAAAAGTAAATGTTAAACCTTTCACACAATTGTGTAGGTTATTTGTAGATTTATTTTTAAGGCATGAATCAGCTTTATGCTATGTAAGAATTCTCGTCATTTGATATAGGTCAAATTTGTTTCCTTTTTTTTATGCCGGGTGGTGTGATTGAAGATACTTTATATTTCATATAAATTCTAGAATTGTATTGACACGAATGAAAATTGGAAAAAATAAGAAAATTATTGAGTTGTCTGGTGTATTTAGGAATATTGACAGTGGTGTTTTTTGACAAAAGTGGAAGTCCTGCCTGAATGTGCTGAAGGTCTTTGGTAGGAATACCCAAGTTTTCCACTGTAATTTCATCCTTTGTAAAAGGGAAGTTGGCATGGGTCTCATTTAGGTTGTTCCCTACCTTGGGGGGTTCACATAATAAAATACAACGTGTATCTCACACAGTGACAAGGACTCTTAAGTCACCTACTGGGTGGCATTCCAGTTACCCAAAATAAAGGTGGAGAACGTTCCTACAGCTAAAGCAACATTCTGGCAGTAATATGAATTGAGACTAATGGGAGCTCAAGTATGTGCAGTGCTGAGTTTAAAAATTGCATTTCTTAACTCTCGATCCGTTTTTAGCTTTGATTTTTTAAAACTGTTTTATAAACAAGGAAAAGATTGGCTGGCAGTATTTCTGTCTGACAAGAAAACAATTCAGGATAAAGGAGGGATGAAACCAGAGGGGCGAGGTTAGAAGGGACAAGAGCCTTTGAAGGGGGGATGAAATGATGAGACTTGACACAGTTGAGAACTGGTTGTCTAGTCAGTTCTGATATAAGCTAAGAATTGCATTGCTGTAGTCAGATTTTGTTTAAATGGTGATCTCTTAGTGCCATGAAGAAAAGGAGTAGCATTTTCTTTTTTTTTTTTTGGTGAGGAAGATTCTCCTTGAGCCAACATCTGTTGCCAATCTTCCTCTTTTTTTGCTTGAGGAAGATTAGCCCTGAGCTATCATGTGTGCCAGTCTTCCTCTATTTTGTGTGTGAGTCACCACCTCAGCATGGCTGATGAGTCGTGTAGGTCCGCACCCGGGATCTGAACCTGTAAACCCAGGCTGCTGAAGCAGAGCACACTGAACTTCACCACTAGGCTACCAGGATAGCATTTTCCATAAGAAACGTATTTCCTCTTTCCTGCCTGTGCCACTATAGCACCTCATTCTGTATGTCCCCTTCCCTCCTCTTCCCTTCAAGGAGGGAAGTAACCTTTTACAGCATCTGTGTACCTGCAGTACCGCTAACAGTGTGCTTCGAGGGACGTCATCCATTCACTTGGAGTTAACTATTGAAAGGCTACTATATGGAAAGCACTAGATGCTAAGGGGATTGAAAGACTGTCTCATGAGCTGTGCTCCTCTTTTTTCAGTCGTATATAGACTTGAACTGATGGAGCTAGAAGAAAATGTTCCAGTCTCCTCCAAATTTATGTTATTGACAAGACAAACATTAATAGAAGTATTCTTACATATAGTACTGGCCATGTTTGGAAAGTACTGAGTATTTACTGAATATTATTGTAACAAACAAATAGAGGCTATACGAACAAAATAAGTTCTCTCTTCCCAGTGATGTCCCCAGACGATGACTTTGTTGATTGTCATAGTACATGCTTTGTGACACATCCTTTGCAACCCATGCATGAGGGTGTGTTCATTTTGGGTATTGTTGTATACGTTCATTTCTTTCACACTTGCCACAATCCATTAGGTTGGCAGGGAGGTGTAATGTTATTTTTACACATGAGGAACTGAGGCTAGAAATGCTTGTCCAAAGTTCTTCACATAGGTGGTCAGAACCAGAATTAGCATTCAGTTCTTCTGACCTGAGTTCAGTCGTATTCCCCAAAGCTGCTGTTGCTGTTGGCAAGAGTTTGTTGAGTATTTTCAGCATCTTGCGATATACCGTGAAATGTCACAATGCACCAATGGATGCTTTTAAGTTGAAACCTCTCAGCTGTGAGAACTAGCAGTCCTAGCAGAGTGTGGTGCAGGTCTGTTTGGTGGGTGGAGGAGTGGCTGGATCCTGACAGGCCCTGGCCTGACGGAAGGTACCATGTGCAGGAAGTGTTGGGAGACAGTACAGGAGTAAAGAAGGTGCACTTGGGGGGGGGAAGCCATTAGCCAGTTGAAAGCCTGGTAGTGCAGCTGAAAAGTTAGGTTTACTGGGTAGGAAATAGGAGCTTTTGTTGGTGTTTTGAGTGGGGTCATGATCATCACTCTGGTGATTCTGGTTCGACTTTAAGGGAGGGGGTCTTGAAGGCTTTGACTGGGATCCCGACGCTGGAAATAGATAAGACCTGTGCGAAGGCTCGGTTGTCCATTTGGCTTTCAATGAGAAAGATGCTATCGTGGTTTCCAGTTGAATACCTGTGAAGAATTGTGGCATCATTCATGAGAATACAGGTGGGAAGTGGGGCTGGTTTGGGGACCAGACATTCAGTAGGGACATAAGGGGACTTCTATGTGCCAGATGGGGAAGAAGTGAACGATTAAGTGGAAATGACCTGTGAGTTGGAGATAGAGGCCTGGAGGTGGTGAAGGTGCTGGATTGCAAGTACATATGTGAAGTCCTGAGGAGAACAATGAGAGATTTGGACTCAGAACAAGTCTAGCAGTGAGAAAGGGAGAGTGCAGAGGAGGCTGTGCCCTGGAGGAGCCTTTAGAAGGTGGGCTAGAGCAAGGAGAGGGCAGAGGTTGCATGTCCAGGCCAGTGGAGCTTTCCAAGTGATGTGACAGAAGGGCCAGGCCCAGCAGACGCCATGCAGAAGAGGCGGCTGAGCTTGGCAGGAAGGAGGTCCTGGGAGACTTGGGGACTGTTGGCAGGGATGGGGCAAGGGGAACTGGAGCAGAGAGATCAGTGGGTATTGGACGAGTACCCCAGGAAGGTTAGCTTTAAGAAGTGAGCTGCTAATATCAAAGGGAGGGGGGCAGGACAAGATGGTGGGCATGAAGGAGATATGTTACTGTGATTCAGGGTCAGCTGGGTTCATGGCAACTGGAGTTTTACAGACAAGCCATTTGAAGCCCCAGGAGATGCTGTGGGGTGTCTCTGTGAGATTTTGTGTTGTGTGGTTCTCTGCATGTAATTGTATTAGCCTTGGGTGGAGAGAAGAAATATCAGCTTTACAGAGGAAGAAGGACCAGTGATGACTTGTCCAAAGTGGACAACTGGGTGGTGATAGAGCCACGACCCAAACCAAGGTCTCTGGACTCACAGAGGAAAGTTTTCTGGATGACAGCAGCCTCCAAAATCACCACTGGATCCTGCCCTGCTTTTCTTCTTCACCTAAATTTCATTGGTCTATTCATTTATCCATTTTTTGGACTTGAGATAATGTTTTTTACTTCTTTTTGCTATCAACCCATCTTCTTTGCCATCTTCTCTTGTAAAGAACAGATTCTTCACCATCATCGGCCCCCTGTTCTGTTTTCTGAGTATCAAACAATAAAACAGAGTCACATCTAGGGTTAGCATCTGGGGAGTGGATGAAGCTTTGAGTCTCCCTCTTCTCTACAGAGAGCAGCACTAGGCTAGGTGTTTTGGGGGGCAGAAAAAGGTCCATAAAGGGAGTTTTGTTGGTTTTCCTTAGGAATATTTCATTATTAGAATTAATTGCCCATAAGTAAAAGCTCTTACAAGATCTAAACTTCTATAAACATAATTTATAAATGTAGAATATCAGGAATTGATAGTGATACCAGGCAGTCTGGGATCCAGTACTGCCTGGAAAGGAGAGTGGTGAGCATGCCCGTGGGTGTTAGAGGTCCAGCCTGTAGATCAGGACTCCCTTTCTCCGTCCGCACAGGCTCTTACTCGCACAGAGTAGAAATACAACTTCTAGTAAGTGGAGGCTCTGTCCATATCTCCCAACAGTTGAACAGTTGCCAGATCATATAAGATGTCTCATGTTAGCTTTGGATTTCCCTGCCTTTCAGTGGACCAACTCACTTTGGAATTTCATTGATTTGCTGCTAGATAATTTTCAGCTCTGTAAATTCACAGAAACATCTGCTGGTGCTTATTTGTGGGAATGAAAAGGTTGTGATTTGTATTTTAACTCAGCTGCTTAGCATTTTGTCATTGTTATCCGCTTTCATTGCAAAATGGTTGAAACCTCTAAATTTGCTTTAAAAATCATTGTTAAATTATGTTTTGGTTTAGCCTAGTGGCTTGAGCACATTGAGGCAATAGCAGTGTTCACAGATGGTATCCCTCTTGTCAGCAGGGTGTGCAGTTCCTGGGCCACCGTTTGCACAATGTCCCTATTGTAGCTCTGGCCCTTCGAGTCAGCAAAGCACAGATGTAGCAGGGGGCTCGGAGCAGGGAAAGGGCTGGATAGGCTGGCGCTGGGCACCCAGCGGCCCCAGGATGCAGGCCCTGCAGATTGTTGGGGTGGAGGTTGCATTTGGGCTTTTATAGAGCCCCCTCTGCAGAGAGAATGGTCTGGATGGCCCTTTTGGCAAGGGTGGCTGAGAGAGCTTTCCCATGTATTTGACAATGTGAGAGTGAAAAGCTGTTGGGGCATCTTCAGGCTCCCTTGATGCTCACTGTGATACAGACCTGTTGTGGATGTTCTGGCTCAGTAGTGAAAAAGTAGAACTAGGTCAGCATCTTTCTTTGCAGGTTAAGAGAGAAATACTCAGAGGTTTTGTTGGCTTTTGATTAGAGATATTTCAGTGCAAAAATGAATGTCCTCAAAAGTAATAAAAAGTTTTAATTTATTTATTACAAAATATTAAGCCCCTTGGTATGTGCTATGAAATCTGCAACTAAAATTGAGACTTTTTATTCAGGCAGAAATTCTATACGGAAGATATGGCCTTTGGAGCTTCAACTTTTCCGCCTCAGTATTTGTCTTCTGAGCTCGCTCTTCATCCGTACACCTATCCTCCCTACACCCTGGAGTCTACACAGAATGTTTGCCCTGTGCCTGCCTCCCAGTACGATTACAGCCAGCCCAATTGTTACCAAGGTTTTCAAAGGATGAGGCCACGAAATGAGCACGTGTGCCCTCCCCCACAAGACACGAAAGCTCTGTTTAAGGTTAGTAGATGCTGTGGTTTTGTTGGTCACTTTAGCGTTTAAAATGTAAAGAACTGGTCAATTCTTGCATGATATTTAGGCATTGCTTATCTTTTTGTGTTAATTGATTTGGTCTAACCTTTTGTAAAATGATCGAGTTGTGAATACTTATGAATTTGCGATTTTAAATCTTTTTTATAGTGGTAGTTTTTTTCAATTTGTGCTACTTTTTTATCTTTCCTGCAGAAAAAAACATATGATGAACAAAAGTTTGACAGTAAGAAGGTGGGTGGAACTATGTCATCCGATATAAAATCATTCAAAGGTCCACATCGTGTGTCCATTCATGCTGACTCTAGCTTGAAATCAGGTAAAGATAACAAACCGTACAGTGTTATGTCAGCCTCCACCATCCCCCCCTGGAAACGTCACCGTTCTTTGTACAGCTGTCTCTGTGGGCTTGTTCATTGTGAAAGGTGAGGCCATCAGCCTCCCCCATCTGCCCTGGAAACATCACCGTTCTTTGTACAGCTGTCTCTGTGGGCTTGTTCATTGTGAAAGGTGAGGCTGTCAGAATTCCCTGGGATCCTGGATGCCTTTCCTCCCAGCAGGGACCTGTTGTGTGTTGGCTCTGTGATGTGCCCTCTGTGATGTTGTTAACTTGATTTACACAAGAGCTTGTCTAAGGTCCGTTGTACTGTATTTGACCGTGTTCATTCCTGAAATAGCTTCTCTGGTATTCTGTTGGGATACTTCTTAGTAGGTGAGATAGTTTGACTATGGTTTAAATCCCATCCAAAGCTGGGGCAGTATAGT
Organism: Ceratotherium simum simum; assembly: GCF_057802395.1. Lineage (NCBI taxonomy): Eukaryota > Metazoa > Chordata > Mammalia > Perissodactyla > Rhinocerotidae > Ceratotherium > Ceratotherium simum. The sequence continues at coordinate 53,751,593 of NC_141919.1, read as the reverse complement.
AACTCAGAAGACATGTCTGCTCTGGGCTTGAAAACTGTGGTACCAGTCTGTGGTTGAAACTTAGTGAATCTTCATGATGTCGTGTTTTTTTTTTAATAAGTTATTTACTAGTGCAGTTTGATCACAGACATCACCTATTCATATAGTGACTTAAAACCTTTATAATAGTGTACTTACTGAAAATGGTCTATAAATTTATTTACATGTATAATTTATGTTACTTGGTATATAAATTTTTCTTTTTGCCTTGACTTCGCCCATAAACCATCTGGTACATGGAAATGTGAAAGGCAAGTTGAACAGTTAACTGTAATAACTCTGGACTTGGATAATTAAATGCAGAGGCTTTATGGTGTTGCAACCTACATCATTGTTCATTTGCATTTGAAGGAGAAAGATGGCAAAAAGATTATAAGTTTAATTCTACTTGTTTTCCTCCAAAATTCCTCTAAAATATGGAAAATTTATTACTTAAAGGAAGTTTGTTGGAGTCTCTTTAAATTCACAAAACTCTAAAATGTTTATGAAGAATAATTACAATGCCCAGCTACACAGTCAGGTTAAGGTAACTTTTATCAACTTCAGAATTACTCCTAAAGTTTGCAGTGTGTTTTGGCTTTTCTGCTTGGTGGCCCAACCAGAGCAATTGGTAGTTGTGGTCATTTATGTTTTCCACTGTTACACAGAAGGTTAACAACACTAGCAAAGTTAGGCTGTTTGGACAATAGCACGTTGTTGCGTCAGTAGCAGTAGACTGTCTACTCTGCAATGTAAGTGTGAGTACAGGTCATCAAACAACATCTGAATTGTTACCCCTACTTTTAATTCTGTAAATGCAGATGGGTATCATAAACGAACAGACAGGAAATCCAGAATCGTCGAGAAAAGTGGATCTGCCTCCAAACCTGAGTTTGAATTTACCAGGTTGGATTTTCCTGAACTGCAGGGTCCAGAGAACCGTGAGATATCAGAGACACAAAAGCAGCCCACGTGGGGGCCTTTATGCCCCGCCTCGACTGACATTTCTCTGCTAAGAGAAGTGGGGAAGCCTGCTGCGGTGGTATCAGAGGTGAGTGCAGGTTCCTCCTCTCTGAGTCCTCCTTTCCTTCCTTTCCTTCCTCCTCGATACACAGCTTTCCACAGGCATCTCTTCAGGCATGACACCTGACATGTTGGTGTGGGAGAGGACCTCCTCTGTTGTTTGAACTGTGGCACCCAGTGCAGCTAGTCTTCTAAAGGAATCGCCTGATATACTTGTTTTTATCTGGTAGGTAAAAGGTACTGTAGTGCCTTGAGGAGAAGATTCTAGCACAAGTCCAGCTGCTTAGCCTGTTGTGAACATCTCACATCTAGCATTGCATTCTGACAACACTTTTTCCCATACAGAGAGAAAGCTTTTTTGATCAAATACTAATATTTAAAACTGCATAGTGTAACTTCCAATGTTTTCAGGCTTTTTATCTGCACCTCTCAGTTGTTAATGATGTAGCAAATTCAGCAAAAGTAATTGCAGTAAGTGCATTATTTGCTGCTTAATAATTTTAAATTAAGCTCCATTCAGTAAATATTTTGTCTCAAAGTTTTAGTCCATCAGATTTAGGCATTTTCCTCTCAAATAGATTGATTTGAGACTTTCAGGAAAAAACATAATTGGGTGAGTAGTTCCTAAAATGGCTTCTGACAAATTTCTGCTGAAGGGAGTATGGGAAGGCAAGGAGAAAGAACCAGTGAAGAAAACAGAGCTCACCATCTGCCTGCATCTTGAATGGAGGAGGGATTGCTGTTCCCTGTCCCAGCCCTTCTTCTGGGTGCCTGGACAATACAGCCTGAAGGCGCGGTGGCTCCGAATGGTGCAGATATGCCATTCCGCATGCATTGACCCTTACACTGTGACACTACGCTGTGGCTGTGGCGAGTGAGGCTGATTGACTCGTGTGGAAGAATCGCAGTTTCATTTGGCAGATGTGTGACCCTTCTGTTCTCCGGCTGGGCTCCACATCTTCATCACGGGTGGTCATTGGATGATTCCAGGCCCGTGAGCGCTATACCGAAGTGGGAGCCAGGGCAGGTGGGAGTGTGAGTGACACATTTGCTGTGGTCACCTGTACACTGTGTACTTCATATTTGGACATGAAGTAAGGCAGATTTAGATGTACATACTCACTGCCTTATTGTATAGTCACACTCAAGTTGTGTGTAGTTTTTTTTTTTAATTTTCTGTCTAAAAGAAACATTTTTTCTGATTGTATTAGTAGTTTCTTTAAATACTCAAAAAATATTAAGCAAAAAAAAAGAAGAAAACGTAATTGTCTGAAATTGTACAACCAAGAGAAAACCATGTTGGGCCGGCCCCGTGGCTTATCGGTTAGGTGCGCACGCTCCGCTACTGGCAGCCCGGGTTCGGATCCCGGGCGCGCACCGACACACCGCTTCTCCAGCCACGCTGGGGCCGCGTCCCACATACAGCAACTAGAAGGATGTGCAGCAATGACATACAACTATCCTGGGGCTTTGCGGGGTGGGAGGAAATAAATAAATAAATAAATAATAAAAGAAAGAGAAAACCATGTTTAGCACTTCATTTTCTTTTTTAATGGTACTTTGTGGGAATTGAGGGGGATTCCCCTCGCTGTGGAATTATGCTTATGTATGGGCTTGTGGTTAATTTTTTAAAAAACTTTTTTGGGGGGCTGGCCCCACGGCATAGCAGTTAAGTGCATGCACTCCACTGCTGGCGGCCCAGGTTTGGATCCCGGGTGCAGACCAAGGCACCGCTTGTCAGGCCATGCTGTGGCGGCATCCCATATAAAGTAGAGGAAGATAGGCACAGACGTTAGCCCAGGGCCAGTCTTCCTCAGCAAAAAGAGGAGGATTGGCATCTGATGTTAGCTCAGGGCTGATCTTCCTCACAAAAAAAAAACTGTTTTGGCATTCCGTGTCATTAAATATTTTTTGAAAACGTAACTGTTGCTTTGAATCTTTGACATTGGTTTGTATAATTTACTGAACTGTTCTTGAATAGGTAAGCCATTTCCAGTATTTCATTGGCCTTTGTGAGCATTGTTATATTTATTAAAAGAACGGGCTGTGTTTAAATAATTTTATTTTTTATTACTGGGCTCAGATGTAATGAAATGGCAAAGTGAGTAAATTTAGGAAGCACATGAGCTTTAGAATTTATTTTAAATCCCTTCAAATTTGATCTTACCAGTTTTCTTTTACCTTCAGTGCTGCCTGTCACTTTGAGGTGTCTCCTCATGTCCTCACGGGCCCCCAGTGCTGTTCTGTCCAGCAGCTTTCTGTGTTTATAAAAGGGCACACGCATTACAATGCCCATGTTTGTTATCTTTGTGGACCTTTCGATGGATGTTTTGGAACTTTGGTGTTGTGGGCATGGTGAACAAGGGCTTTCACATTCATAGGGGGCACTGCAGCTGTAAGAATGGTGTAGGCTAGGGAGTGAGATTGGGTAGAAGGAAGTAATTGAACTTTTCACATTAAGTACTTGTGCATTTGGAAGTTCGATTAGCATATGTTTTGCAGATTTTAAGAATGGCAAGGGAAACTATATTTAAAAATTAAATGATTACTTTCAATTTGAAATAGTAAGAAAATAACTGGCTTGCTTTTTAGGGTGAAATAGTGGTGACCAGTACTAATCTGACTAAATCTGTAATTGATGCTGCTGCCAGTCCCTCGTCGTGTACCAGAGGTAAGCGTGGCTACCAAATCTTAGTTTAAAAACCAGTCATCTGTTTTCTAAGTTCATTCTTAGCCCAATGCAACTGAAATGTTTTGTCTTAAAGCCTTAAGGCAGCTGATGGGTTGTTGATAAACTGATGTCATTGTTAGAAGGTTGAAGGCCATAAACAAGACCCTGCGTCTGTGTGCAAGGAGTGTGAAACAGCAGAGAATCCTAAATGAAGCGATCTGTCCAATTCAGTGAGAAAGGTTATGAACTCAGAAGTGACTGCTTCCTTAGGTAGTACCCATACCAGTGGTCCTTAAAGTTTTTGGTCTCAGGACCCCTTAATACTCTTTAAAAAGCCCCAAAGAGCCCCTGTTTGTTTGCATTATAGCTATCAATATTTGCAATATTTGAAACTGAGAAATTTGAAAAATACTAATTTGCTTAAAAGTAACAATAATAAACCTGTTACCTGTTAACATAGCATATTTTTATGAAAAATAATTATTTTCCAAAATTAAAAAACTAATGAGGGGGCCGGCCCCGTGGCCTGGTGGTTAAGTTTGGCACACTCTCCTTCAGTGGCCCGGGTTTATGGGTTCAGATCACGGACGCAGACCTACTCGGCTCGTCAGCCATGCTGTGACAGCGACCTACATACAAAATAGAGGAAGATGGGCACAGGTGTTATCTCAGGGCGAATCTCCCTCAAGCCAAAAGGGGAAGATTGGTAACAGATGTTAGCTCAGGGCAAATCTTCAGTTAAAAAAACAAAACTAGCTAGGGGAGCAGCCTTGTTTGACATTCTTGCAGCCCTTGAACGTCTGCCTCCGGGTTCGGCTGTTTCCCCATTCCACATTACACGGCCTCTGGAAATCCCGAGGTGCACTCATGAGGGTGAGAGCCAGGAAGGCAGATGGCACGTTCCTCCTATCAGGAACACAGATTTGACTCTGTGGACCCAAGAGAGGGTGCTGGGGGCCTCAGGCCACACTTTGAGAACTGCTGGTCTGTCTTGGCCTGGCCCAGAAGTAATATATTCAGAGAGAGTTCAGTAGATGCTGCTTTTGAAATTTTTATAAGTAGCTTGTCCTACTGGAAGACATTTTTACAGAATTACTCCAAATATGTTCACAGGTGTATTTCCTTTTGCGTTCTCATGTTTTGTCCATACATGGTTCAGTAAAGATCTTCACTTTAGAAGTGACTCTAAGGATGTGTAGCTCTGGTGACAAGGACAGTCCATCTCACTCTGTGGGATGGCCACAGGCTGCCGACATGACCTGCCCGTGTCCTGATGGACATCCTTTTGTTTTGTCTGTATGTAGAGTTTCTCGGGCGCTAAGGAGTAGTGCTGCTGTACTTAAGCCTAAAAAGAAATAAATTACCAGTTATTGTGGTAGCTGCAGTCTAGTGGCCTCTGACTTCTGATGTTAAAGGGAAACGGCAAGGTCAGTAGGGCCCAAATTTGATCTTGAACTCATTAATTCCGTGTGTATGCCATGTGACGTAATTGTAGATTGTTGTTTTTTAACCAAAACTTGTTCGTTTATCCACTTGCACCCCAGAGTTAAAAGTCTAGTTTCTAGGAAAGTCAGTTACCCTTGCAAGTTAATTCAGCATGCATGTTCTAAGAATAAAAGCAAGTTTAGTGAATACTGTAGTTTCCGAGAGACTGTTTTGAACAATAGCCTAAATTTAAGTGTGCTCTGAGTAACTACTTCATGTAATGCATGTTTGGAATTTCTGTGTAACTGTTGAGATTGTTCAACAATTTTGGTTGTCTTTGAGCAGAATTATCTTGGACACCAATGGGTTATGTTGTTCGGCAGACATTATCTGCAGAACTGTCACCAGCCCCTAAAAATGTTACTTCCACGATAAACCTAAAGACGCTTGCTTCAGCAGCTGATCCTAAAAATGCCAGGATGTCGTCTTCTGAAGTTTTATCTTCGGATCCTTCCTACAAAGAGAAACATGTTGCTCATCATACTAAGAAGGTAAACATCACACTTTTATGTTGATCTTCTGTACCACTGGATAGCCTTTGTATTTTTTCTCAAATCCTAACTGACAGTGTTTCATTCTGTACTGTTGTCACTAATTGAGTTGGTTGTAGTTGCACCTTGAAACAAGAATAGGACCTCAGTCAAGGAACACAAGGAGTAGCTTTCATACATGAATGAGGATGTATACATCGTAGACCTGTGGACCGTTTGGACTTCTTTAAAGGAGAGATGCTGGCAGAAGTTAATGCCCTGCTGTGTGAAGTGGTGCATTTTCCCCCATCTTTTATCTGTTGAATTTACACTGCTCTTACCTACGAGGATGCTGGTAGCAAAATAATTGAATTCCATATTTTGTGATCATCTGACATATGTTACTGATTCTTAGTTAACTGCAACTTATTGTAAAATAGCGTTTCAGAATCCATTTTTGTCTTTCAGTTCAAATAATTTAAGCTGTCATTTTTATCGATGCTTAGATTTGTTTCTTGAAGAGACTTTTTGTTCTTATTTTTCACTGTGTACCGATATATTATTTTAGGTTGAAATGTGGTCGTGTTTAGTGCAGTGGTGTCCTATCTTTTTGATATGTGCAGTGTCGTAGGTCATTCCACACAAATGGGAGCTGTGTCTTCACACTCTGTTGATTGAGGAAAGCTGTGCTGGCGACAGTTACTGTGAAGTCAGGCCTGTGTTCCTGTTGCCCACAGCTTTATGCGTGCATTTGAGGAACACAGGAGGTGGCGGTGAGACGCCCTTCGAGTCACGTGGAGACCACCGGCTCTGAGACCCCGCCTGCGTCTGGGCACCGGCCGCACAGCAGGCTGCTGGCTTGTTCTGCGCTGCGGCTGCCAATTCGCCGTCAGAACCAGTTTTTCTAATATGCAGTTAACACTCTGAGTTAACTGAGTTTGTTTTATTTTCTCAGAATCTTTTTAAAAATTATTTTTAAATTATAGCCATAAGAAAAGTTTATTTTGGAAACGTTATAAGATAAAGATGAGAAAATTAAGATCTCCTGTGGTCTCATAACCCATATGACTTTGCATTGTACACAGCGGTGATGATAGTGGTCATAAGGGATTTTCCCTGTGAAACTTTTTGTGTGGTGAATTTTTATTACTGAAATAACAAATGTAATGCTGCAAGTATCTCATTATGAAAAGGTTGTCTTCCACACCTCTTCGTTGCCCACTCCTCAGGGAAGCCTGCATTAACAACCTGGTATGTGTTGCACCTCAGGCTCCTGAAAACGTAAATAGAGAGAGCTTTGGATTTTTGTTTTTAAGTTTTTTTTAAAAAACAAAAATGGGGTCAATCTATTCAAAAATTAAAATTACCCTTAAAAGTTGCCTTTTTCATTTAACAAAATATCATGGACAGCCCCTCCAGGTCAGTGGATAAACATTTTTTTTAATAGCTGCTGAGGCTTTTAGCTCTGAAGGGTGAGTTCCTGCTGGGGTTAAAGCAGGGCCCCAAACGTGAAAGGCCTGGCCTCATAGAGCCTCCTTTCTAATGACAGACTAGCCGTATGCAGACAGGTACAGGGCCCGGCAGACAGTGATTGTGCTCTGAGGGTGGAGGGGGGGGCAGGTGGAGATGGGATGACTCGAGCTAAAGTGAGGGCGCAGTCCTGGCCTGGATCTGAGTGTAACTGCAGAGGCCCTGAGGCCTCTTCATTTGAACTGATTGAGGAAAGGCCAGGAGGCTGAGGGGAGGGTGGGAGTGGTGAGGTCAGAGTCAGCAGGGCTGGGGTGGGCCCAGACATTGGTCGGATTTGAAGGCTCCACATGTGATTCTGATGTGCAGTCCAGTTTAGGAGCCACTGGACCATGCAGCTAGAAATAGCACACCTGGATTTATGGAAGAACTTCAGGTCAGTATTAGTTGGATCATTAACATGACCTCCTCAGGCTGAAACCTAGGTTATATCCAAATCTGCCAGTTTCAGAATAATTGGACGTGATAACTATTTTAACAGATTTCTTTTCTTTTTGAATTATTCTGCTGAACTCTGGCTCCTTGGAAAATAAAGAATGAGGAGTGGAACTCTGAATAAAATTGCCATGTGTTTATACAACTTGATGTCTTAATTTTGTTCCTATCCATAGAATTAAATATTCTATTGAATGTTTTAAAAACCCATGATTTTTGGGTTTTTTTTTTCCTAGTCCAAAGCATCACAAGGTGGCGATCCTGAGCAAAATGAAGCCTCAAGAAAGAGTAAGAAAAAGAAAGAAAAGTCTAAATCAAAATATGAAGTCCTGACCGTCCAAGAGCCACCAAGGATTGAAGTACATTAACATTTATTACTCCCCTTGTGTTACGTAATCAGTGGGTCTGTCTTAATAGAAATTTGGGTTCACACTGATTTCCTAAGTGAAAATCTCCAACAGTTTAATAACCGTTTCCCAGTGCTGAAGAAAATAGCCGTCAGCCGTTTTCTTCATTTCTTCTTCATTTTGTGCCCCAGCACAGTGCGTGTCTCCCAGTGGGCGCACGGTGGACGTGTGAGTGAACGAATGGTCTAGAGACAAAACTACTTGTGCTGCCTTCTAATCGTTTGTGTGTCCGAGTGCTAATACCCCTCAGTGTCGTCTTCACCTGTTTTCTCCTTGCTTTTGGCGTGCTGGCTTGTGCAGGGCCTCCTTGTCTGTCCAGAAATCCTACTAACGTGCTTCACTACAGAGAAATTGAGAGCACTGTAGATGCATCGTGGGCCCTGGCCAAGAGACTGTCATGAACTTCCAAAAAGGACTGGTTAGATTGTTGTCCCATGGTGCTCCAAGAATGGCCCTGTTGTGCAAGGAGCCGTCCTGGGTTCTGACTACGTGTCTCATGGGTCTGCAGTATCAGACTCAGCAGCCTAGCGTCTGGTGCCGGCAGAAGAGTCTCCCAGGGGTGCTTCCCGGAGTCCAGGTTAGGGTCAAGCCGGAGGCATTTCCACAAACCCAGGGTGCTCCCAAGGCTCTTGGAACATTCTCTTGAGAATAGCGTGATTGTGTTTGAAAATGAACAGCCGTGGCTGAGTGTTATGGTTGGGCCAATGCACGTAATTTATATTTCTGCCCCCATTTCCCACACAACTTCTCCAAGGCACCTAAAATGTTGACAGAGGCATTTTTAAGTGATTTAAACATTGTTGCCCTTCTTTCTGTTCTTCAGTCTGGGGTTAGCACACATGACAGGATACCTCTGTCTCCTGAGTCTAGGTTGATGGTTTCTCTAAAGGAGACACAGCTGAGGGACGTGTGCTCGAGCGTTTGTGCTGGAGTGGGCAGTTCTGTAGCTGCTTGGTGTGCCCACGCTCTTGGGGCCCCGGCTTGCTCTCTGCAGCAGGGGGATTAGAACTGTGGTCTTGAAGTTTGTTTTAAGAGTAAAATAAAGCTGAAGCCCAGTATTACAGTTTTTTGGGCTGTTTTGTATCACCTGAGAACTTTTATGGGAGCTTATTATAGAAGGAACATATGAGCAGGAAAAGGCTGCCTTGGGCATGTTTGGTTCTCTGATTCACGAAGAGCTAAAGGGTGTGTGGTTTACTTAGGACGCCGAGGAGTTTCCCAATCTGGCAGTTGCATCTGAAAGAAGAGACAGAGTAGAGTCTCCGAAATTTCAATCTAAACAGCAGCCACAGGTAACTTTTAGATTGGAACTGCAGTTGCTTTAGGCTTAACTTTTCTTGCTAAACTAAACTCTTGAGAAAAACTCCTTCCCAGCCCTCTCTGTGTACAAGACACGTGGTTTTGTTTTGACTCGTTCCTTCACTGGAGGACGCATCCAGTGTGCTGAAATGGAATTGCCCTGAAGCTGAAACGTTTTGTCACTTTTGTAATGAGACTGTTGGTAACTCCACTGCTCTATCAGAAAGGAGGGGGAGCCAGACTGCCTGTGAAACTTTGATTTAAAGAAAAAACGTTGACTCTGTTTATTCAAGAAACAGAAGAATTTCTTTGTGAGGCAGTAATGTCTGACAGAAGGAAAAGAAGAGAGTCACCAAAATTTCACTCTATAAGTAGTCAAACAAGGCGAGGAGGTGATCCTCCTTGTGCCCCAGCCCCACTGTGGCTTCAGGAATGACTTGTGGTTTATATCTAGATGGGGAATCTGCATGCTTCTGGCCATTTCCTTTCTAGCATGTTCATTGTCATGTTGCCTTTCAAAGGGGAGTAATTATTTTCGCATTTGTGAAAACTAAAATTCTGAACCCTTGTGCAAATTAACTTTGCATTCCCATAGTATAATTTGGTCATCCTCTGTCCCTGCAGAGGTCTTTGTAGCCCGCCTCTGCTGCCCTTAGGCTCGCCCCCTCACATGAGCTCTCAGCCAGTGCGGTTTTGGTGTCAGGGAAGAGAACAGTGGGCAGGAGAGCAGGAGTGGAGACGCTGAAGCAGCTGAGACAACGTGCCTGTACAACCTTTTATACAGTCTCTTTTTTTTTTTTTTAATTTTATTTATTTATTTTTCCCCCAAAGCCCCAGTAAATAGTTGTATGTCACAGTTGCACATCCTTCTAGTTGCTGTATGTGGGACGCGGCCTCAGCATGGCCGGAGAAGCGGTGCGTCAGTGCGCGCCCAGGATCCGAACCCGGGCCACCAGCAGCGGAGCGCGCGCACTTAACCGCTAAGCCACGGGGCGGGCCCTATACAGTCTCAAATCACAGCTGTTTCAGAAATAATGTTTAGAGCACATCAGATTCTGTGCCTAAATTCAGTACTCATCTGCTGGGTGTAGTTTGGACCTGTGTAAATGTTTGGCCATCTTCCCATGATTTCCTGGTAGCCGGTTGGCTCGGTTGGCAGTTGGGGAGTGAATGGTGCTAATGAGGCAGTAATAGCAACCAGTTAGCCTCACACACAAACTTTTATAGCCACAGACTTGATGTAAGCCCTGGTTTCTTGTCTATGGGTGTACTCTGTTATTCACCCTGGAGGTGTACTCTGTTATTCACCCTGGAGGTGTAGACAGAATTGTAGGTGGTTTAATATAAACCCAGAGTTAGGAAAGGAGGAGGATGAAATAACCATGGGGGTAATGTTGGCAGATAATGTGGGATTGATGGGGCTTTTTCTTTAATTACTTCAATTTTTTTTTTATTTTAAGATTTTTATAGTCTCTGAATCTGTTTCGTTTTATCTTTAGTTATGATTTTTGTCATAAAATGAAAAGCACAGTTTGTAAAATACAGTATAATAAGTAAACTCATTTTTGAACTTTTTAGAATAATTTTAAAAATAGTGGAAAGAAGAGCCAAACTCCAGTACAGTTGGATTTGGGGGGAATGCTGACAGCACTGGAGAAGAAGCAGCACTCCCAGAATGCAAAGCAGCCGTCCAAACCGGTGGTGTTCTCAGGTGAGAGTCTTTTCATCTCAGACAAAGGGCTGAAAGTCTTTTTCACACAGACTGTTTTGTGACTATTTTCTCTTGTAATCAAAAGACATTTATATATAATCAAAACAGTATGGTACTGAAATGAAGATAAATACAGACCAATGGAAAGAATTAAGAGTCCAGAAATAAACCCACATATCTATGGTTGGTGGATTTTTGACAAGGGTGCTGAGTTCATTAAAAGAATAAAGAACAATCTCTTCAAAAATGGTGCAGGGACAACTGGATTTCACATGCCAAACAATGAAGTTGGACCCCTACCTCACTCCATATACAAAAATTACCTCAAAATGGATCACTGGCCTAAATATAAGAGCTAAAACCGTAAAACTCTTAGAAGAAAACAGGGATGAGTCTTCATTACCTTGGATTAGACAATGAATTGTTAGATAGGGCACCAAAAGCACAGTGTCACTGCAAAGTATTGCAAATCATGTATCTGATAAGGGTTTAATCTCCAAATGTATAATAATTCCAACAACTCAACAGTAAAGGCAAACATGCCATTACAAAATGGGCAAAGGACTTGAGAAGACATTTCTCCAAAGAAGATACACAGATGGCCAAGAACACATGAAAAAGGCTCAACGTCAGTCGTTAGAGAAATGCAAGTCAGAAGCACAATGAGCCACTACTTTGCTCCTATTATGATGACTATAATCAAAAACAGAAAACAAGTGTTAGCAGGGATGTGGAGAAGTTGGAACCCTTGTACTCTGCTGGTGGAAATGTCAAATGGTACAGCCACTTTGGAAAACAGTCTGGCGGTCCCTCAAAATACTAAATATAGAGTTGCCATATGGCCCAGCAATTCCACTGCTCTGTATTTACCCAAAAGAATTAAAAACAGAGTCAGATACTTGTATGCCAGTGTTTATAGCCACGTATTCACAATAGCCAGAAGGTGGGGATACCTCAAATGTCCATCAGCACATGAATGAGTAAACAAAATGCGGTATATGTGTACAATGGAATATTACTCAGCCTTAAAAAGGAAGGAAATTCTGACGTGTTACGACATTGATGAACCTTGAAAACATTATGCTCAGTGAAATAAGCCAGTCACAAAAGGAAAAATATTTTATGATTCCACTTACATGAAGTATCTAGAATAGGTGAATTCATAGACAGAAAGTAGATTAGAGGTTACCAGGGTCTGAGGGGCGGGGGAGTGGGGAGTTACTGTTCAATGGGGACAGATTTTCAGTTTGGGGCGTGAAAAAGTTTTGGAAATGGAGGGTGCATTGGTTGCACAACATTGTGAGTGTAATTGATCCCCCTGAATTCTGCACTTAAGAACAGTTAGACTAGTAGATTTCATGTTATGAATATTTTCCTTAAATTTTTTAACAGTTATTTACATATGATGGCTTTAAGAAATAGATATTATTGAAGGATGAGTCCTCCATGTATATGACGACATTGTGTACCTGAAAATCTTATGGTGTATTAAGTGCCCTGTACAGGTTAAGAAGCTGTATCTCAGAAACGAATGACCTGCCTTTGTGCGGGGACGCAGCTGGTCACAGTGTGGGCTCGGGACTGGTGCCGTCACCCTCTCTTCTGAGACAACTTGCCTTAGGGCCGAGACAGCTGAAATGCGCAGTATGTCACAGAAAGAGATAGGCACATTTGCCACCATAGTCTTTTAAATATGTCTCCTCCTTCTGAGGCAGTTTAATATTTATTTATTTGAAATGTACTGCATTTAAAAAAATATGTAGATACCCAAGGAAATGGTAAAGAAGCTTACTTTTTTCTTTTTCTGAAGCATTTTAAAGCAACTCGTAGACATCATGCCATTTCACCTGTAAGTAGCTCATTCTGCCCCTCTAACTCATGGTGATTTTATTATGGCATTAATCCCAGGAACAGTAAGCATACTCTGTCTCTTTGGGGGAGGTAGGATCTTTTTTTTTTTTTGAAAATTTTCAAACATCCAGAAAAGCTGAATAAATTGTGCAGTGCGCACTGTGTAATCACCACCTACATCGGACAATTGTTAGTTTTTTTCTATCACATAACTGTCCCAGGGGTCAGCAATGGCCACCTGTTGTAAATCAAAGTTTTATTAGAACACAGTCAGCACCCATTCGTTTATATTATCTGTGGCTGCTTTGGGGCTGTAATGGCAAGTCAGGTATTGCAATGCGCATGTGCTAATAAGCCTAAAATATTTACTGTCTGGCCCTTTAAGGAAAAGTTTGCTGACCATCATCTATCCATCCATCCATCAACATGTTTTATTTTTTTTGCTTCCTTTGAAAGTTGCCGACTTCAGTGTATTTTACTCCTGTGTGTTGCAGCATGCATGTCATTAACTAGAGTTCAATACTTATTTATAGTTCTTGTATTTTTTCTTCGGAGGTAAAATATGCAAATGATGAAATGCATAGGTCTTGAATGCACTGTTTGAGGAGTTTTGTCAAACATTTGACTGTGTAACCCACACTCCGGCCACGTGGAGCCCATCAGCACCCTTGAAAGTCTCCACAGGCCCTTCCCAGTCAGTCCTGGCTGCTACCCTGAGTAACCATGGTTCTGATTTTTTCCTGCCATAGCTTAGTTTTTCCTGTTCTAGAACTCCATATAAATGGAATCTTACAGTGTATGCCCCTCTGTGTAAGGCTTCTCTCACTCCACACAGTATTTTTGAGATTTACTCATACTGTGTATGTGTGTCAGTAGTTCCTTTTTGTTTTTTATTGGGGGAAATTCATGTGACATAAAATTAACTATTTTAAAGTGTACAATTCAGTGGCATTTACTACATAACCACCACCTCTGTCTAGTTCCAAAACCTGTTCATCATCCCAAAAGGAAACTGCGTACCCATTAAGCTCCCCGTTTTCCCCATCCCCTCAGCCCCTGGCAACCACTGGTCTGCATTTTCCCTATGGATTTGCCTGTTTTGACATTTTATATGAAAAGAATCAAACAACGTGTGACTTTTTGTGTAGATCTTTTACTTAGCATGTCTTAGACTTTGGTCCATGTTCACGTATCAGTGTTTCACTAGTTTTTATGGCTGAATCATAGTCTGTTGAGCACAACTTGTTTGTCCATTCATCCGTGGATGGACATTTGGGGTGTTTCCACCTTTTGGTTGTTGTGAATAATACTGCTGTGGACATGTCTGTGTTTGAGTAGCTGTTTTCAGTTCTCTTGGGAGTGGAATTGCTGGGCCATGTGGTAGGTATATATTTAGTTTATAAATTTGCCAGATCTTTCTGCAAACTGCTTGTGTGCTGTTTTACAGTCACTAATAATGTATGGAAAGTTCTGGTGGTTCCACATCCTCACCAATATTTGGTGTAACTGTTGGTCTTCTTAATTTTAGCCGGTGTGGTGGGGGTGGAGGTGGGATATTTTTGAAGCTGAAAATTCTAAACGCTGTTTCTCCTTTGCATCATTTTATAAGGGCTACCGAATGGTAGAGTGAGCAGTTTCCTAAATAGCGTTATTGTGGCTTCAGCAGCAGTATGTTTTATGTGACAGTTTCCTGGTGACCTTTAAAATCTGGAGTACAGCCTTAAAATGTCTGAATGCAGTTAATGTTAGCCAGAGTGCACTGGCTGACGCACCAGTGAACAGCATGGCCCTGACCCTGGTATTGCTCTGTCACACCATGTCCCCAGGACCGCCTGCAGTGGCATTACCTGGGAGCGTGCTGAACATGCAGGTTCCAGGCACACCTCAGATGCAGTGCATTAGGACTGCTAGGGTAGGATCAGGGGATAGGAGTTTTTTTTTTTTCTTTTGTCTTTGTTTTTTACTTTTTATTATGGAAAATTAAATTGTCATTAAAAGTAGAGAATACGATGACCCCATCACCCAGCTCCAATGATTATCTGCATTTTGCCAATCTTGTTGCATGTGTAACCCTACTTTTTTTTTCCTGAAGTATTCTAAAGCAGCTTGTAGATGTGTCATTTCACCTGTGAATACCTCAGTCAACATCTCTAACTGATGGTGATTTTATTTTTAACTGAACCACTCTGCCATCCTCCCATCTACTATTAATGATTATTTCTTGTTAGCGTCTCGTATCCAGTCTGTATTTAAATTTTTTTAATTGTCTCAACAATGTTAGTAATTTTATTTATGTCAGGATCCACAGTTTCACATCGCATGTCTGAGTAATTCTTATGTACACCAAAGCTTAAGACCACTGCCCCCTTGTTAGATAGTCTTCCCTCAGAATTGCTTTTCTCAGCTCATCTTCTGTTTGGCAAAGACCTAGAGTGCTATTATCATGTGTAAATGTTTTCAGACTAATCTGGGTGCTTTGGTGGAAGTTGATAATTTGTGGGTTACCTGTGGGCCAGGTCACCTTTTCCTCAGCAGTTAGTTTTGGGCTTGTTTTGTATTTTTTGATAAAATGGTCAGTCACATGCAGCCATAAGAGGAGACAGAAGGGGCTCAAGAGAAAACAAAGCTTGTTATACTCCCCGGTTTAGGCCTGGAGCTTTTTTGGGGTTTCCACAGGAAAGGCAAGGCAGGGCAGGGGGATCTATTTAGGATTGGCTGGTCTGAATAATCTTGGTGATCTCTGGGTTCCGGGGGTGGTCCTTAGGTGTGTGGCAGCTAGTCCTGGGATGGTGAAGGCAGCGGAGGATTGCCTCCTGGGCACAGGTCAGGCAGAGGAGGTCTGGCTCTGGATTGTTTGGTTTGCATGTCACAGGCGTGCTGTTGCTGTCTCTAAGAATGACTGCCACAGGAGGGGCAGTGTCTTCCTAGCTAGAAAAGTTTTAAGATGTCATAAAATACAGAAAATAAGTATATATATACATATAGGTATACACACACCCCCCTATACCTAGACATGTACACTAGAGGGCTTCACTCATTTCACAGCAGGAATTACCTTAGCCTGGAAGTTTTTCAGAGCAGATGTCTTGTGTGTCACGTGTATCACGCCTAGAGAAATCTGCAAGTATGGTACCCGACTCCTGATTGTGAAGAATGGAGCTTCCTGGGGAGCCTGCAGGAAGTGTTTTGTTGCATGATGTTCTCTCTGTACTTCATAGAGGTGTTTGGTGTTGACTAGTGGAAAATTGAGGAGGGGTTGCCACACTCAATGACAACAACTCTGTCATCGTCCGTGTTGAATCATAGCTGGAGGAGGAGCGGGCAGCACCGCAGTCAGCAGTTTGAGGTCCCGTGATGCTAGGCCTTCATCCTGAGTGCTTGTGGGAACAGGAAAGGGAGTTAAAGCAGAGTTTGGTCTCACACCATTCAGCTTACGTTTTGTCCTGTGTCTGTTCTTGTGTGCTCTCTTGTGGTGGTACAGTGCAGCACTGTTGTGCACAATTCAGGCACGTCCCTTGTTAGAGCCCAGCAGGTCTGCTCCCAGGGTGCAGTGGTGAATGGAGGCACCAGGTGATTGTATGTCAGGCAGAGGTATCCATGAGGTTATGAAGTCTGTAACAGTATGAAATGGAATAATTATGTCTGATACCTGTTTATTCCACATGTAAACTATGGACTGAGTGTTCCAGACCGCCAATTAAAGGTAAAAGTAGGAAAAGGGGGGAACTACCTCTGAGTGGGTAGGGGGTGGCTCTTTTGCAACTAGGTTCAAGTTGGACATTTTAGACAGACTCATGTATGAAGTAAACAGTTTAGCAACGAGTGGGGGATGCCTTCAATCAGATCAGATTTTTAAGTAGTTTGAGGTGGTTGGATTGTGAGGCTGAGATTTTGATAGTATTGAAATGACATTTTGGCCAGAGATCCCATGAATGCCAAAATCCTATTATCTTCCCTTTTGACATCACTAATGGAACTGTCGAAAGTAAAACTTAGGTAAGTGGAATTCACAATTCCTCTTTATTTTTAGCTGAGCCAGATATGCCTGTGCAGGCTTTCTGGCTAGAACACAATTAAACTCAAAGGTCTTTGGGGACTTATGTCTGTTCTGGAGCCCAAATCAGGTCTTCCCAACTGGCTGGCCAGATTGAAGAAGAGGAAGAGTAGCCCTGGCCACTTAGCAGACATGGTCGTTAAATCTGAGATGTGTTTCTTGTAGACAGCATGTAGTCAGATCTTCCTTTTTATGTAGTCTGACAGTATTTGCCTTTTGAGTGGGGTGTTTTGTCCATTTCACATTTAATGTAACTGTTACTGTCGTTGGAGTTACTGCTGTGTTGCTATTTTTTTCTGATGCTTTCTGTCTTATTTGTTCCTCTGTTCCTCCTTAACTGCCTTCTTTTATGTTAAATATTTTTAGAGTACCATTTTGATTCCTTTGTTGATTTTTTTCTTTAGTTTTGTTTTGTTTTTTTGTGAGGAACATCGGCCCTGAGCTGACATCTGCCAATCCTCCTCTTTTTGCTGAGGAAGACTGGCCCTGGGCCAACATCCGTGCCCATCTGCCTCCACTTTATATGGGACACCGCCACAGCATGGCTTGACAAGCAGTGCATTGGTGTGCACCTGGGATCCGAACAGGCGAACCCCGGGCCGCTGCAGCAGAGCGCACACACTTAACCACTTGCGCCACTGGGCCGGCCCCTTTTCTTTAGTTTTAAAAATTATTTTTTTAGGTTGCTCTAAGGATTACAGTATATGTCTTGGTTTATGTATTGAAGAACCTTTATTCCAATGCAACTCTATTTTCTCCCTCCTGTTAGGAGGCTCCCATAGGCTACCGTTGGCATATGTTACACCAAATGAGACAGTGTTGTCATTATTGCTTTATGCAGTCATATCTTTTAAAGGAGTTGAGAGAATAAATGAGAAAAAAATTTATATTTACCAGTTTTATATTTATAAATTTTAGTGTTCTTTATTCCTGTGGATTCAGTTACCATGTGGTGTCACTTCTTTCAGTCTTTCTTTGGAAGCACTTCCTTTACTATTGTACATAA